>NC_079163.1:42081426-45079746 GCF_947563725.1 Argiope bruennichi | reverse complement strand
AAATTGAATATAAATGGGTCTATGAACACATTTTTATGTGTACATTTATTCTGGTCTGGAGGATAGGTATTTTGGCTATTTTTATTGAAGCTATGTTCATGTTGTAGAGATCTTGCTTTTGTAAAAATCTGATTGTCTGTACAGCGAATACATATTCTAGAAGAAATCCGATCAACAGCAATATTGAGATTTCAAGCAGTGCAAATAAATTTAGATAATTTATTTCTTTACTGAAAGAAATAAAGATAAAGGTGTTTATTATTACACGATTAACAATTGTTGTGACTTTAATAAAGATCGGTGAAAAAAAAATGTTTTTTTCCAAAATTATGTGAATGAGCATTGATTTTTTATGAAACTAATTTTCTTTCAATCATAAATCCTGAAACCTTATTTAATCATTCAATAGATTTTTATTATATAAATCTGTGATCATGATTATGAACATGAAAGGAATCGTTACCCCATTAATATAGAACAAACAATATTGTTGTATTTGAAACAAACCATGCATTGTGCTGCTGGCTGCATTGCGTTGTTCTGCGATGCACAAAACAAGCATTGTTCTGCATTTCTCAAAACTGAAATATGTGAAATATAAATAATCTCCTTTCCATTGTTCCCCATTGATACGTTATGAAATCTGTAAATCGATGCTAGAAAATAGCATCGGTATTTTTCTTCAATGGAAAGACAAAGTAATATAAATCAGAATAGCAAACAAAGTAAAAACATAAAATTAAAACAAAGTAAACACACGCAGAGAGAGTTTGTTTTACTCATAAGATTTCCAGCAAACAAATTCGCAGATTAATTATAATTTAATTTATTTCTTTTGATATAGGATAATTTTTTAAATAATGTTAATCCCTCATGAAACATTTATCACAGCAGAAACTTTTAATATGAATTATATACAAATGAGGAATTATTTTTATTTGTATATAAACGTATATATTTAAATAAAATATAGATTTAAGAATTGTAAAATGTTGTTTCCCTATTGATATAACAAACGCAGATACGCAGGAAACAAGTATTTTTGAATAAAAAAACGTATTCTGAATCAACAGTTTTTTTTCATAAAAACTTCAACATTTTCGTATAAACTCAAAAACTATTAGTAATTTAATACGGTTTTTATAATTTTAAAGTTATTCAGACAAATGTACTGCATACAGAAAATTCAAGAGCAAATGTTATTACGAATCTAAATTAAAAGTTCATATGAATCTAAGTTCTTGACCTTGGAAGAGTTCCCACATAAAATGTCAGACATACTTGTTAGCTATAGAGCTTATTTATTATAAAAAAATCATAGTTTTGTTACATTTCATTTTTGAGAATTTTCTTTACATTACAGCAAGTGCTGTGCAAATAAAAATGCAACTATTTCGTTATTTAATAAATTATTAGATATTAACATTTATTTAATATGAGGAAATTTTTTCGGTGATTACGACAGGATATATTAGAGAACAAACCAACGTAAGTAAAGTTACTAAATTTAATAAAAAATATAATTTAGAGAAGGAAATTTGAAATTTTTTTTGTATTTTTAATTTAAATATTTATAAATTAAAAATTAAGCAATTTTTGATGATAAAACATTAATGCACACAAAATATTCGTACGTTGGATTAAAATTTTAAAAAAAAGTAATAATTTTATTGCCTTCTCAGTCTTTAAATTACATGCCTTTACTCTGTTAAAAAATCCTTAGATCTCATATACATTTTTAAATCAAGATCTTCTGTTTATATTTATATATGAAAAAAATAATGTTTCTGTAGTTTGTAAATGCTAGATTTTTAGATGTGACGTTTGATACATTTTTATATCTGTATTAAATTTGTTAAATGATGTAGTTTTAGTATGTATGAATTACTTATTTGAGTACCTGAAATTTTGAAGCTGTGGATATATTTAGCTAATCTTTTAGTAAGAAAATGTTCTTTTTAATTTTATTTTAAGAGAGAAAAATATTTTGTTATTAATGTCTGTTATTCAATTATGTATTAGTAATTACATGAAATATGCAACAAAATTTGCTATATATTGCTGTTATAACAATTAAAATCGGCCATAATGTTTAAGCTCAGGTGCAATCTTTAGTCAAGAATTTCATCCTTGTTTACATTTTATTAACGTTAAAATTTTACCGCCGTTGTTTCATTACGAGCAAAGAATAATTTTTATCTTAGAATTATATTTGGTATATGATATTCTTTGACTGTTAATGAATTATTTAGATAGCTGCTGTAACATACATATGATCTTAATATATTTATGAGTGTTTTTTGAAAGAAAATTAGAATTTTGCTATTTTTATAAGAAAAATAGTTACAACAAATACTTTTATCCATTTATTTCTATAATAGTAGCCTTCACATGCCTCAGCTTACCTTTTATTTTTAATTTTATTACATGCAAAACGTTCAATACATTTTCCCTAGGTTTAAACATATAAATTAGTACAAATGATAATGAATCTTCTATTTACTCAGCAATTAATATTCACATTTAGCACAGTTATTACTTTAGTACGTTTTTATAAAAATTAAAGTTATTGGTAGCTTTTCTAATTAAATTACCATTAACTTGATACAATAATACCAGTGATTTTAACAATGTTTTCATTTTTTAAATCTTCTAAACCTAGTTCATATGCCAATACATTTTCTCCCCTCTTCCACTTGCTAAATAATTTTGCTATTATTCATAACGATTGGCAAGCCTACTCTACTCACACCCTAACCTCTCTTGCCAATGAGCTATAGATGATTGATCGAACTCTGATTACTAGCAAGCATATGTCGTCTTTATATCATCGTGCAAGGCCCATTTTTTACTCAATGACGAATTATCTATAGTATGTCCTTTTCTAGAGAGTCCTAATACTAACTTATCACAAAATGGTTTGAAAGATATTAACTCTATAAATTGAATTTTTTTCTATTAACTTGACATCTTTCTATTTTGATAGAAAGAGAGCACGGGTGAGGTGGGGATAATTCCCCCCCTTGCTATAAGATATTGAGGTGAAATCTGCTTAAGAGGGATAGAGAAACATTATAATTTACTGTCGAAAATCGCTACGTAGCGTGATTAAGAATCGCATGATCTGTCATGATTGTCTAGTAGGCTCTCATAATCGAGTATTGAATGTAGCAGCAAAGCGGGTGAAATTCAAAACAATTACCGCCTTATGCTATATCAACTCTATTATTTTGTTTTAAAATTAATGCGTTATTCTGTGCTTCAACTTCTCTGTTGTGTATTTATTTCTGGAATCAGAGTACACTACATCTTGTACACATCTTTGTTTCTAAAGTACTCAATTTCCCACACCGATCGTGACACATCTGAATGTACTTGGAAGACATTTTTTCCCTACAACCTTTTAACTGCACTCCTGTATACTCTTCATTGGGCAAAGCCCGTTTTTTACTTAGTAACATGTTAAGTCAGGATAATGTTGTTGCTATGGCTTATGGCATTTTACAGGCACGCTGACAATTATCTGTCAGCGATTTAAGCCGAGTGCAAAATTATAACTCTCTTTATGTACATAATATTTGCATAATATAGTCTGAAGCCCAACTATCGACAACTATCAAATACTCATAAATCAAATATTTCCAGTAAATAAAAATTTGCGATCTTTCAGCAGAATCTCATTCAAAGTACGCAGTCTCGTTATTTACCGTTGCTGTAGTAAAAATCTTTCATAGTAAAACACATTGTCTACAATTTCATCTTTGCTAATCGCAAGCAAACACATTTAAGGATAAATAATGTTTTTTGTTCTAGTAGGGGGCCTAAAATAACACATTATATATCCTGCCAACCACGTTTTAAAAACCTAGTGTATGAAAAACTGCGACTTCACAATAAATTTCTAATTTACTAAATGCACATGGCTCATTCCCACGCTACATTAATAGATTAAAAATTTTAGTTTCTCCTGTGTGTACCCGCGGGTTAATGGTACACTGAGCGCTACGCTTTTAATGCACTTATACCAAAGATTAAGATTTAATTACTACTGCTAAAGTACATAAAAAAGCATGATTCAACAGCTTCATAAAAAAATAGGCTGGCTGTCACAAAGGTGGGGGAAGCTTTCAAAATAAGCTCTAGCATCTGCAAGTCACTTACTAGGGTTGTGGACTCCTAATGTGTCATTAAATCATTTGGGGAGTCATTTTAACTGACTCATTTGCATTTTTATTGCATTTTATCTATTTATCAATTACTTCATTGCTGTTGTCTGCAGTATAAGTGATTCAATTATTTTATCCTATTTATCTCTAATTGTATATTTTTATCAAAGCTTTATGTCTCTTAGTGGAACTTACTTTTAAAGGAGATACCATTGATAATTGCGCTATACAACTCTTACCGCGATTAGTTTTTCCTACTCCCCAATTTCCTTCTAGTTGTTCCCGCTTCCTCTTCTCTGGTCTCACGAAGGAGAAAAGGAGAGTTTTTCTCTATGGGGTTCCCAAGGATCTGGGGTCGCTGGATGAGGTATATTTAAGGAGAGTTTTTTTTTTCTTTTTTTTTTTTCTTGCTGAGTTTGTCTGACCTAAGTTTTCATCCAAAAACCCCTCTCCTTAAATACGGTTGTATGACTTTTCTATACAATACACTTAGCGTACCATTCATAAAACTGTCAATCAATAGTCTCGTTTACAATGCGGTTGTGTTACTGATATGGGTCAGTTCTAGAAGAGGTTACAACATTTTAAACGTTATCTAAAAGCGTCATATTTGGCAAGAGTTAGCATGATGTTTGACACAACTTCGAATACTTAACGATACGTTCATTAATACAATTTCATGCGTTTTAATACTATATGAATAATTTCCACTTTGCTTTTTATGAAAGATGAATTGCTTTTCTATATATTTATTCAAAAATGTTTGATAAAAATCATTGAGGAATGATATTTCTTCTCATATAAATGGTGTATCCACTTCGAAATAATAATCATTTTTTCCTATATTTTAGATAAAAATGCATTACTTTACATAAATACAACGTTTTGAATTAAACGAAAGAGTTTGCGTTTCATTAGTTTTTGCTTTATTTCTTCTTGATTCGTTTATTTAATTCAATAAGTTCGAACATTAAAATATATGTTATTTAATTATAGGTACTTAAAAAAAGATGTTTCTTAAATATAAAGTACAATTAAATGAGGTTAGTGGTATTGCAATGATTTGTAAGGAGGGAAAAGTTGCAAAAGTAATTCTTGAAATCACGTAAGTAGTAAGAAAAGCTTCCAACTACGGATGTTAAGTTTGTATACTATATTAGTTAAAAAAAAAAAATCAGTTTCCAGTGTAGAACGCGATTACAAATTTAAACTTTTCTGTTTATCATCGTAGATTTAATTTAAATGTTACATTTTTTTTAAATCTGTACTTTGATAAAGGTAAATAATTTGTTCATTATACGACTTTGCATTTTGTATATGAAATATTGTAAGTATATGGTGCATAAAATTAGCAGCTTACTAAATCAGAAGTATATTAATATTTTGATAACTGTTCATTTGTATCTGCGAAAATTTGTAGAAAATATTAGCTGAAATCAAATTTAATTTTTTTCTAGTTACACTATTTATTAAACCATAATCCAAGTATAGTGTTAAAAAATGAAACAGAATTAAGAAAAATGATTTTTACATTAATATATGTAGTATATATTCTTCAGAAACGATAAATTTTCCGCGAAAATTGCGGTAAATTTTAGATCGATGTTTTAGATAGAATTTTAATTATCTCTTTGAAAAATAAAAATTTATGGGAAAAAAAACACAATTGAACAAAATAAGTTTGAAGTTTTTAATTTAAACTGCAGAATAAGGATTTTTCTCCAGTATTCCCCAATTTTGCAGACTATTTTTTGCAGGCCCCAAATTTATTCAATTTCTTTTTTAATTTTTAATTTGAGGAATATTTTTCTTTGTTGCTTGTTTTAACTAATCACTCTGTTAAGATGTCATTTAATCAGATTCGTCATATTTAAATACTTCTTCATCCAACCAGAATATTATGTTAATTTACCTGAATATGCATTTTGCGATTAATATTCATCATAAATATTCTTTATAAGTTTCTTATGCATTCTACTTTCAAAATTTACACCATCAATGGAAAAATAAGAGAATACAGCGTTTCAAAATTACCTAAATTTGTAACAACGTCACAAAAGAGATCACACTGAGAATATTTAAAAATAATATTCAATACATTGCAATATTATAAATATTAAGTAAATAGAAAATGCGGGATAAGTTCAAAAAATAGTAAAAAATGCTTTCTTACGTATTATTATTCCCATTCAGTTGTAATATTCTATTAAAATATCCCGAATTTTATTTTTAATTCATAAAATAAAATAAGGACTGTTTTAGGAACTTAAATAACAAATTACCTGATAACATACGCGCACACACACACACACACAAAGGAGCGGGGGGGGGAATGGAAAAAATTGGCTTTGAACACGGAAGCGTATACTTTAAATTTCACAAATATCTACAAATTTTTTGTTTAAAATTATTCAAAAATTAAAGTGTGGAATATTCAGACTTTAATCTAAAAATTTTAATTAACAAATAATATTTTCTTCCAAGAAAATAAATAAATGTATATATATGCGTCTATCAGTCTATTTAAAATATAGACATTGTACGTAGAGACACTAAATTTAACACACGTATATTTGGGAGAAAGAAATATGCAATTCAGTGCATCTAAAAATATTAATACAAAAAATAATGTTATCTCTAACGTAAATTATCTTAAAATTTTAAAAAATTCATTAATTTTATTGGTTTATCAGTCTTAGCGTATTTTTATTCTGTAAAAAGAATACAGAGCTTAGATAGCACGTATGTTTTATAATCAAGATCTTCCGTTTATATGAAAAGATAAAGTTTTCATATAAACGAGAATACTAGATTTTTAAATATAAGATAAGATGTATTTTTATAACTATATCAGGCTTGTTAAGTTATTTATTTCATGTGTATATGAATTATTTATTTGATTACCAGAAATTCACAAAATTTGAACAGATTTAATTTCAAATAGTAGAAAATTTATCAAATGTTAAATTCTCTTATTGACGTGTGCTATTAATTAGCTGAAATGCAGATTTAAATTATCCACTTATCTTAAAACAATTGGAATCGTTTGTGATGGTAATAGTTAAGTCCAGGTGTAATTTTTTAGAATGGAATTTTTATTTCAGATTTTCTTTTAAAGTTTATTGATTTTCATTTGAGAACTATATTAGCATACTTTGACTGTTAATGAATAATGCAGAGAATTGATATGATTTGCAAGTAAAAACTATCTTTTACTGTAAATTTTTAGAAAGTTATCACGGAAAAAAAGTCAATACTTCTCTTAATTTGTGATTAATTAAAATTCTAATTAAAAATTCAAAAAATGACTTTCCTACCCTTCAAAGTATATATTTGCCAAATTTGATAAGCAGACGGCCCTGTGTGTACAGAGCTAGCATATACATATAGAGACAAAAGTTTTTTACTTGAGTTTAAACATCAAAATTTAGTTAAAATACCACTACATTTTCTCGCCAAATACTCTTGCCAACAGATAACATATGTTTTAGCAAACCTAGACTAATCACACCCTATCCCCTTTTTTCAAAGAGCTACGAATGATTTATTGGCCTTTAATGACCCATACGCAAATGTCCATACGCATCTGTCCCACTACCGAGTTTTTATTTCTAAAAAGTATTCTAAATATTTAAATTGCGTTTATTTTTCCCGTTTCGTATATTTATTCATCATTAAGTGTATTTTTTAAAACAAATGTTGCCAATTTATTTACATGTTTTTTCTAGCTTTATTATAGTAGCATATTCTTAATTTACTCTATGCCTATGAATGGACATAACTTTTTATCTACTGCCTTTTAAACATTTGGCAAATATTTTATAATCATTCTTCAGTAGTTGTTTTCTAATTATGTCGGTTCTTCATAAGTCATGGCAGTTTGTATTCATTGGAAGTTGTGGAAGGTTGTCCTTGTTTTTTAAACAACTATAAGCTTGTCTCTGTATCTATACTGATAGTGTGACTTAATTATTCCATTCGGGAAAGGGTTTTTATTCTTGGAATTGTTTGCTTTTATTTGACTTTTGATAGATTTTACTCTAAAACTTGATGGAGTCGGTCTGTTCATCTTCCTCTGCTGAAGATGAGCATATTCTAAATATCTCACATTATTGTGGTATTTGCGAAAAGAATTTTAAAAGTAGCTCTGGGTTATATCAACACTAAAGAAATAAACATAGTGTTTCATATAAAATATCGCACCCAGAACGGAATTTAGTGTGACCTAATTGTTCACGCTTTGTTCCCTCTAAAGTTCAGATGGAGACACATTTAATAGAAGAACATAATATTCAATTTCTAAAAAAAAAAAAAAAAAATTACATTTTTTTCAGAAAAAGAATTAGAGTGGAAAAAAAAGTAGAATAAGCTACTTCTTCAGCATTCAAGAAGAAATGCAACTCGGAGATGAGTAATAAAAGAAAAAAGATTATTATTATTGTTTCCGAAGTGGAAATTATACTTCAAAAGGTAAAGGTGAACGAAATATAAAGTTATTAGGTTCAAATAAAATTAATTCTATATGTCCAGCTATGATGAAAGTAAATCGTGCTGAAAATATATCAGTAGAGTTTACTGAAACTCATATTGGCCGCCTTCAACTTACAGATGAAGATAAACAAAATATTGCTTTCAAATTGTCTAGTAATATATATGTTGAGTCAATTTTGGATGAAATTAGAGACAATTTCTTCGATAAGCTTGGCAGATTAGATTTATTAACAAGGAGAGATATTCATAACATTAAGCATTAATTTAATTTAACTAATGGAGGTATTAACCTTACAAACGATGCTGAGAGTGTTAAAATATGGGTAAATACTTTCAAAGATAATGAAAATTCTCCCATAATTTATTATAAAATTCGGCGAGAAATTGATAACAATTTTCCATGTTTAGAGTTGAATGATCTCTTGCTCTCCTGCTTATATTGATGAATGATATTCAAAAGGATATGCTGAGTACATATAGCAATGATGTCGTTAGAGTCGACTTCACACGTGGTATGAATCCTTATAATTTTGATCTAGAAATAATCTTAATTATTGATAACAAGCGGGAAGGATTTCCTGCTGTTTTCATTTTTCGCATTAGATAAGATAGCATCGCACTGAAAGTTGCATTCAAAGACATCAAATCCAATGGAAGCATAAATAGTAAGCTTAAAGTTTTTAATCAGATAATTGTGAATCATTTTATAATGCTTGGAGTTCTGTTTTTGATGAAGCTGAAAATCGTCTTTTGTACGTCTTGCTCATTGATAAAGCATGGAGAAAAAAATATAGAGAAACTGGTTAAAAATAAAGATGAGAAAATTATTATGTACAAAATTTTGTAATGTTTAATGTCAGAGACTGATATAGATGCTTTTGTATTGATGCATCAATTTTTTTTTTTATTTACCTGCAAAATAATGAACTAACAAAAGAATTTAGCAATTATTTTAATATTACTTACAGCAACAGATGCCAGATGTCGGCTTATTGCTATAGAAAATGGGCAGGAATTAATGCAAATATGCATATTGAGCGTATTTGTATTATGCATCACTCTATAAAATATATTTATTTAAAGGGTCGTAAAGCCGCAGGATGGATGTGTCGATACATGCCTTAATGAAATTTTTGTGAGATAAAGTTGGAGCCCAATTAATTGCTTTAAAGAGAGGGAAGATAAGCTCCAAACTGTCAAATCTAAGGAAATAGCACAGTGAAGCTCTTAATCTTTCTAAAGGCATTGTTATCAAACAGGAAGAAAAATGGACAGTTTCGTCTTCTGCCTCCGATGAATTATATACAGTCAGTTATAATGGCTCCTGCTCACAGAGTTGTGTATTAAATGTATCATTGATCATATTGCATTCATAATTATTACTGTACTTGCATTGATAATAGTATTCAATGGAACATGTGTAAACATATACATTTAGTTTGTATATTTTTAGTACATTTTATTTAGTATATTTTTAGTATATTTTATTTAGTATATTTTTAGTATATTTTATTTAGTATATTTTTAGTATATTTTATTTAGTATATTTTTAGTATATTTTAATATTATATATTTTTAGTTTTAAATATAACTAAAAGCGTTGAAGAAGGTGGGAAAGATTTCATTGTTGAGGAAGATTATGTTGAGCCTTTACAGAACCAGGAAGAAAAATTTTGTTAAAATTAAAGGTGAAAAACAATCTAGAGAATGTCATAAATTGCAAACAGAATGATGAGCAAACTATGTGCAGAAATGATTGCAAGTGGTTCAACAATGGAAGAATGCCAAGAATTAATGAAAAAGTTTTAAAATATTCAGGCTTCATTTACGGGTTTTAAAATTATAAGTAAAAAAGTTCCTCCCAGTAAAAGAGCATTTCCTGTAACTGCCTCTGCGCCTCATAGCAAAAAGAATTAAAAGACAAGGATTTTTTTTTCTACAAATAAAAAACTGCAACTGTCAAAGAAAATTCTGAATAAACCATCAAGTAAAGAAATATTAGAGATCTCTAATGCATTAATTTTTAATGAAAAATTTAAAACAGATAATAATGAATGTTTAGAAAGTTAATTATTATTTATATTTATAAATTATAATTAGTATATAAATGATGTATTTCATGGATAGTTTTAAAGAATACATCCAACTCTTTGTAACTTGCTCTCACTTGATCAGATATAATATTATTTTAAGTTTATTATTGTGTGCAAATACTTTTGTACTATTTGTTTTATTTATTCTGTAATTTTTTACTTTGATTTGGATTTTTGTTTAACATTTAAAATTTGTCTTTATCTAGAATTATACATATATATGTATAGATAGGCATGTAAATAATTTTAATTAAATTATTCATCTCAATGATTTAAATTAGAATTTTAATCATTTGAGTAATTAATTTTATCAAAATTTTGATTATCAAAAATAAAAATTCACAATATTAAAAATATCAGTTTTGAAAGAAAAAAATGTTTTTTCTATTACCATTTTCTGCTATTTAGTCATGTATATTATCTTACTATATATATACATAAAGCTTTATATTAAATTTGTTTGTGTTGCTCGAGCCATATAAAATTCTTGATGATTCTGTATTATTTTGCAATATATGCTTTATTAATCACGTACTTTAACAATCACATACTTCGATTTCATGTGAAGTTTTGTATATTTCTGATTGGTGCATATCCTAAAAGCAATGTTGTTGTTGTTTTTTAATTATTACATAAGGAATACGATGATAAGGAAGAAATTTAATAAGGAATATAATAATCCTACATATCTGATTTTATATTCATTTTAAAATTTTACATTCCTTTAGATTCTCTGTCGTGAGACTCTTGTATTGCATTAACCCTCTATATTTTGGATTTTTATAAACATATGATTTTAAATTTTAATTATATTTTTACTTGAATTTTTGTATTACTGATTACTTGAAGTTCATCAAAGATAGCATTGATTTTCAATAATGGCACAATGTATGTTATATTTTATGTATATTCGATAATTTGGTTCTAAACTTTATTTTGGTCTCTCTACCTTGTCAATCTAGAGTTCTAGTACTATTGTGCAATTTTTTCCCCCAAATCTTTTCAATTATATTGTTTGAGTTTTTGTATTACTAATTAGTCCAGAAGATTCAGAATTAGTTATACTTTTTAATTTTTATAATTTGTATGCAATGACAACTATATTTATGCTACCTGATTTTCATATTTTGCAAAAATAATTTTTTTTCCCCCTTGATTCTCATCTTTTCTAGTAATGCATTGTAAGACTTCTGTAAATTCTGCATTAAATTATAATCAAAATAATTTATTTTATAATTTCAAGATATGTTTTGTGATTTTGATATTTGAGAGATGTTTATATTTATAATTTTGTGCATCTTATATTTTGTAAAGAGTAATCAGATGCATTTTGTAGTTCTGATGTCTGTAATAAAAATTTCAAAATTGTTTATAATTCTTCTAATTTATTATTCTTATTTCTGTTTTAATATTTCAATAAACCTTTTCTTCTATTTAACTTCGAAAAATTTAAAGTAAAAATATCCAAATATTTTTTGCTTAAAATTTTGTAAATGAATCTGATGATATAAGAAATCTCTTATTTTTCTGTAAGAACACGAACATTTAAGTATGGCAAAATAATATATTTTATCAGATTTTTATAATTATGAAAATATAAAATTATTTATATTTATAATTCATAATTTCAAACAAAAAAATGAAACTTTTATTTAAATTAAAATGTTCATGAATCAAATTTTTAGGAACATATTAGTATTATTTAAATATATTTGAAAGAATGAGAAAACAAATTTTACTGTTTGAATTTTTTTTAAAAATATGCTGAAAAATCGCAGCAATCACGCCAGTAGTCCTGGATGGACAAAATTTTGTTTTTGATAAATGCATATCAATACTGATTAATTTTGTTTTTGATAAATGCATAACAATACTGATTAATTTTGTTTTTGATAAATGCATAACAATACTGATTAATTTTGTTTTTGACAAATGCATATCAATCATGGTGGTGAAAAAATGTAGATTTTCTGTTTCATCATATTTGCCTAACTACAGAAAACTTTATTTCACCATGACAGTACCAAGATAAAGTAATTCCGTGACTAACTCCCTTTTGAGTAAGTAGTTATTAAATTTTATCTAAATATTGCTGATTCTTAAGAATCCAAAGAATTTTTAGAGGAAATCTTATTAAATTTTACTAATGTCTCTCTTGATAAACTTTTTATTATTATTAATTTAGATTGATGATTCATTTTATTTTCAGTTATCTTTCTCTGATGCTCCTGTAATAAAAAATAAAAACTTATGTATCTATCAAAATTAAAGTATATACATTAACAAAAAGTGTATATGTTTTAAAAGGAAGCCCTTATCCCTGAAGAAAAAAATGTAGCTGCAAAATAGTTCAAGTTTATCATAATTAATGTGACTTATGGCTTTTTTTCTTTGCCAGAAGTGAATTTTAAAACTATAACTCATTGTTATTATTTTTAAATTCTTTATTAGACTGAAATAAAATTTAAGGACTGATTGAAATCAGTAGAAGTATATATCCTTAAATTCTTCCCTCAAAGTTTCATATCAAATTCTTGTTCATTTGATAGGATATAGTACATTTATTATATTTTTATTATTATGAACACAAGGCACTTTTATTGCAAAAATAGTTAAAGTGATTATTTCATTAAAAATACATTGATTAATACATGGAATCTTTAAGTGGCAGATTTATTAAATTTTTAGAAAAACTAGGAAACATGATGTAAATAATCCTGGTTTTTATGAACCAGGATTAAGATGATAGTTGGAACCTTTATTATTATATATAATTATATTTTTTATTCTCTCTTCAAATTGTTACAAAAATAAGATCTAGAATTTGTATTTTTCATTAGCTCATCCTTCAATTAAAAAAAGGAAGAAAATTCTTAACTAAAATAATCAACAAGAGAAGATATTAAGAAAAACAGCAGCTTAAATTAATAATGCTGTTTTATGCTTCCTTGTTGCTCAAAAATACTTTTTAAAATGATTTTAGATGTTTTTCTCAGAAATTTCTCAAAGGAAGATAAATTTTTTTAAGTTTTCTAAATTATTATACTAAACTAATAGATTTGGGTATTTGATCACTAACATTTTTAAATAAAGCATTTAAAAATTAAGTTTGACCTTTATTTTACTTTATATATAGGGGGGGAAAACATAACCATACTTTCCTAACTTAATCCTTAATATAGTTCTTAAGGCACATTAATTTTACTGTCATTTTTCAGGAAGTTTAATTGAATCTTGAAATATTTAAGAAACCAAAAAAACAGTCCTATTTTTAAAGTTTGAATTATAAAACATTTTTTTAATCAACTTTAAAAATACGTTAAAAAAACGTTTCTACTTATTTTATGAGTTGGGAATGATAAAGTATTTTAAACATTTTTGAATTTCAAACACGAAAAAAATCTTCCTGATGATACTCCTGATTAGAATCTGCTTTTATATTTCTCTAGTCCAAACTTAGTGAATATTACTAATTTTCTCCAGTTAAATCTGAGCATGCGCAGAGACACTATTTCCTGTTCAGAAAATTTTCAAGTTAATTAACATTGCATGATCATTCTTTCGCTATCCACTTCTACCAAAAAAAAAGCTGTGCAGAGATTAGTAGAAGATTTGGTGATAAGAAAGATAAACAAATTGGAGACATCCTGACTACCCATAGTATCTCCAAAAAGAATACATGCATATTTAAGAATAACATAAAACAAGAGAAACCAGTGCTAATTTTATTAAATATAATAAAATACATATAAATATTTTTGAAAATGATAACACATTCTTAAAATAAGTAATGAATATAATAACTGTAAATTATTATAAGCATATTTTTAATTACATTAATACTTGATATACCAGTAACAGGAAATGCAAACTATGTAGAGAAGAAATTGTAAATGATATAATTTGGCTTGATTCATTTTATTCTTTTTTTACAATACTGTTTTTAAATATATTTTTATACTTATGCAGAATTGCACAATCACATAACATGTAGGAATGAAATTGCCTATTACTTACTAAAGCAGATATATAAAACTGCTCACTACATATCTATAGCTATGGACTATAACACTAAAAGAGAATGTAAACTACTTACTAAAATGGATATTACAGCCATTTAGCATTTAAAATATCCATACCATTGAAAGAGAATGTGTACTACTCACTAACGTGGATGCAAGAAAATCCTCCACATCTAACAGATCTACAGACCACATTAATGAAAGAGGATGCAAATTACTCACTAAAGGGAATGCATAGAACTAACTACTCAAAACTTGATAGAAACACAGACCAAAACACTGAAAAAAATGGGAACTGTTCATTAAAGTTTATACATACAATAGCACAGCAATCAACAGATCCACAATCATACTTCTGAAAAAGAAACAAGTAAGTAGAACTAAAACTTTCTACATTTACTTCTTTTAAGATATCTTGGCGGCTACCCAGATATTGCCCCTAATGAATTGTCAACTGTGGGTAAGTCTTTAGTCACAAGACAATAAACGTTGAAAATTTCTGCTTATATACACTGGATATGCAAGCAATTTTTTTAAATGCACTTGAAAACAAACAAAGTCAATTTTTTGAATATTTATATAAAACATAATCACAACAAATATGCAAGGATTTTTTTTTTTTTTCTTTTTCTTTTTACAGAAGCGATTATGTTTTTGAAAATATATGGAATGAGTACCCTTTTTCTTTTAAACATCAACACTTCATTTTATACTTTATAGTAAAAGTAAAACCATATATTAAATGCCTTACTTTCAAAATTACTATCAAATATTTTAGGATAACATTTTGGGGATACTAATTTTACAGAAATATATCAAATCTAAGTCGGCAAAAACAGTTCAGGAATTAATAATTATAAACTGATAATAAAAGGGAAATAAACTAATAGCTTCTTAAAGAGTATTCAAATGTTAAACGAAAAGCATTTTAAATATATATAAATCAATCACTTGTTAATTGACGGATAATTCTGATAAAATAAAAGGAATGGATCGCAGCCAACAACTTCTTCAAAGCTTCTTTTGTAAACAAACCGGTCGTCGCATTCATACCAGTTATCAGCCCGATGCCGAATATATGTTACATAATGTCCACCTTCTAAATTACCTTTATGAGATATAACTGCAAACAGCTGGTAGATAGTTTCATATGGTGCAGAAGCAGCAGCACATGCACTCTCTCTATCAGAAGAATTGGTAGACTCCGAGCTTAAATACGGTGACATATTTAGAAACTCTTCAAATGCAAAAGCAGTCGACTTCTTCTGCATTGTTCTGCTTCGAGATCTCGAAACGTTTCGATCAGCTTGCAAAAGGAAGCAATTCATCCGGAAACATACCACATTTGGAAGTTTTTTAATACGCTGGTGCACATATGTTGTATCAGTTTTTTCACAATTAGAGCATTTATAGTCAGATAATAACTGCGGCTCCAAATATTTTCTGTTCAAAACATTTACAAGACAATCATCTTTTCTATCTACATCCAGCAGGATATCCATGAAACAATCAAGAGGTAAAGAAGATGAATCATGACAACGTTGGCATTCTTTACAGCTTTGAGCGATTCCATAAAACATCTGTCGAATCATACACCCGCACATCATGTCCTCGTTATTAGGACAATTAACATGCAATCCTGCTAAAATCTCTTGAAATAATTCATAACAGTCTTGTTGTTCTATTCCAGGAGAGTTTCTACAAAACCGCTGCAATGCAGGAAAAAATCGGCTTGCTGGATCAAAGGGAGTTGATTGCCCAGAGTAAAATTCCAGGAACACCATAAACAATTCACATAAAAGACAACAATCTGTTAAGTTGCATACGTGTTTGTCACTTAAGAAAAAGTCTATGAGTACAGGAGTGTGCATCAACACTTGGACAACACAACTGATATAACAACTATTTCCTATATTTAATATACCTCTTAAACCAAAGTGTGACACATCCGAGATTTTTACAATTTTGCCATTCACGAGAGTTCTTTCGACTTTGTTAGGTTTCCAAGATATGTAAGCCTGCGTGATTTTCAATCTTCTAGCTTCTATTTCGAATTCTGTAAGTGAATCCTCAAATTTGTCATTATACTTATAATCATCACACTGGAAGCAAAATATAGCGCCATGGTTCAAATTAATGGCAAAATAATGTTTATATTTCAATGCATGACCCTTCATGTGATTTTCGTTGCCATCCACAGATTTAAGGCAACCAAAAAATGCGCATTGCAAACACGCATGTAATTTTCCATTGGTTTCATAGCAGATACGACAATACGCATCATCTGCTAATCTTTGAAACGGCGGTTTTTCGGCTATACAAGTTACATAATAGCCCAGTAAAACATTATAAGTTTTTAAAGCTTTAGGAAGCTCATCCAAATGGGGACATGAATAAGTGCCCATGACTGCCTCTAAAAACACTTCATCGATTAATAATCTTTCTTCAGCAACTTAATTGTAAATTATCGAAGATTCTTCAGAAACCGAAACTGGAAAAAGATGGTCTCAATTTGCTTGTAGATGGTACCGTCTAATCCCACTTACAGAAACTCGCCGCTTGACTCTACGGCAAACCCGCGTGATATGAGAACCGAAGCGCTTTTATCAGAAACTCGGAATTAGTGCTTCCTAACGCTGATTGGATGTCTCATATGACGTCACCAGAATCTCGGCAACCATAGAAGATTGACAAACTATCCGTACTGGTTTAAAAAAAAAAGGGTAACCATTGACGATTTCTCTCTTTATCTTATATATATCTAATGTAAAATGGATTACACGTGCAACTTATGTGACACTCAATTCTATAAAAAACAATATTTAAATGCCCATTAGTCACGCGTTCATAAGCAATCTGCGGAAGAATGATCTAAAAATTGTTCGTACATTTATTGCGAGAAGAAATTTCCTTTAAAAAGCACGGTTGTCCAAACACCTAGTTATTAGTTATAACATTCATAATGACAGTAACTTGCCAGTTAAGTACCAAAAACAAAATTACGTTAAAAGATATTTCCCATTTAAGACTACGTTTATGGTACCTCTGTAAAAAATGTGTAAAAAAAATTCTATTCTTTTAAAAGAAGAGCTTTGTACAAATAAAGGGAATTTTGACCATTCATATTTTTAAACTTGTATGCATCTCTTGAAGGGAATAAATTTAATTGCTAAATTTTTAAATGTATAAAAAGGAATTTATTATACAAATGAAGTAAATGAAGTATTCTCTTTATTTTTTTTTAATTTGATATAGGTTTAAAAAATGAAAATTTATAAAAAAAAAAATTCACAATTCTATAAAATAAGTTTAAAGTTTTTAATTTACACTGCAAAGTAAAAAGGACATTTGTCCAATATTCCCCAATTTTGTATGCTAATGCTTCTTTTCTTTTTTCCATTTATTGAATATTTTTTTTTTAAATTTTTAACTGGAAAAATATTTTTTTTCTTTTATTTTCTTGATTTATCAGTCTTTATTACGATTTGTTATTCAATCGGCAGCGAAATATTTGAATACTTCTTCAGTCAATCAATTTCAACACCCATGTTAAATGATCTGAATAGATTTTCAGCGATAGATATTTATTATATCCTACATATGCTTTCAATGCATTTATTGTCAAAAATTACAGCATCAATGTAAAATCGAGATAATACAGTGTTTCAAAATTATCTAAATTTATAATGCGGCCTCGAAAGCCTATAGAAGTTATATGGAAAATATTCGAAAATAATAATCGTTATGTTGCAAAACACAAATAAGCGCTAAATATTAAAAAAATCTTAATAAAAGCAGAGAAAAATGCTTTGTTTACTATTTTTCATTCCAGTTTTAGTTATTATGTTCTTTTTAAAAGTTTCGAACTTTAGTTTTAATTATCGTAAAATAAAACAAACAAAAAAGTTTTAAGAACTTAAATAACAGTCTTTCAGATAAAATACAAAACAGGATGTTTTAAATCAGATAGAAAACTCCAAATTTTTCCGTTTGAAATTATGCATGCAATTTCAAAATTTAAGCATCGAATATTCAAAAACTAATGTAAGAATTTTAATTCACAAAGTAAGGTTGTCTACCAAGAATAAATGTGATTGTGTGTCTATACATCTGTTCCTGAGTTTTACAAAATAGACTATCGGACTAGAGTTACTAAATTTAGTATAGATATATTTTGGAGGAAGGAATGTGAAATTCAGAGCAATTTTTTCGAAGTTTCAGTTTCTTTTTTTAGTGGTAATCCAAAAATATTAATGCTCAAAAATGATGTTATTTCTAGCTCAAATTATCTTACAATTAAAATAAATTCATCAATTTTATCGTTTCATCAGTCTTTAATAAATATATCTTTATTCTGTTAAATAAAATCTTAAATGCCGTACATGTTTTTCAGTCAAGGTATTCGGTTTTTATTTTTGTATGAAAAGATGAAGTTTTTATGCATATATATAAACGTGAATGCTATATTTTTAAGTATGAGATTTCATATATTTTAATAATGGTATTGAATTTCTTAAGTGAGTGATTTATTTTATGAGTATATGAATTATTTATTTGACTGCCAGAAATTCTAAAGCTTTGATATATTTAATTTCAAATAATAAGAAATTTATCAGCTGTTAAATTCTGCTATTGATTTACGTGTTATTAATCAGCTGAAATGTATATCTAAATGATCTAGTCGTCTTAAAACAATTACAATGTCTATGGCTGTAACAGTCAGGCGTATATTTTCAAGAGTAAATTCAGGAGTGGATTTTTAGAATAGAATTTCACTATTTTAGATTTATTTTTAAAGTTTACTGATTTTTATTTTCGAATTATATTTGCCATATTTTAATTGTGATTAAATGATTCAAAGAGTTGCTATGATTTGCAAATGTTCTTGGTATATTTAAAAGTATATTTTAAACCTGGCCGCCTTTGGCGACCATTTCGTTTGCCGAGATTAATTGTTGCTGAAAATTTCAATTGTTTTCTTTGCAAATCATTCTTAAACTACAAATTTTGATATTTTTGATATATATCTATCTGTCTATATCTATATATATATTTATATATGCCACTTGCCTACCTTTCTATTTTTCTATCTTTATCTTTATACACTCAATTATATTACAGGAAAAAAGCAGCAATATTTTAAAATGGTGACACTTTAAAAAATTTTCCAACATTGCTTCATTCTGAAGCTAAAACTTATTTGTAAATATAAAAAAAATTATTAAAAGCGTATCTAATACTGAAACCTACTCAACAGGGAAAAATAAACTTTATCTTCATATCCTGGTCACAACGATGAAAAAAAGGCCAAGCTGAAATATTAATAGCAACACTAGGAACGATTTTGAGTTTCTTTTCTATAATAAAATATATCGTTGTAATTTAAAATATTAAAAAAAATTATTAAATATATTTTTAATTATTAAATATATTAATTATATAGAAAGAAAAATTATTAAGAAAAATTGGTATAATTGAAAATATAATGTTTTGAATTTTAAGATGCTGTAAAAACTATTTTTCTGCTGTAATATTTTTAAAAGTACCGTTTATTCGAATGAGAAAAACTCCAATATTTCGCTTTCCAATTTTCTTGATTAATTAAAATTTTAATTAAAAATTTTAAATAATCGCTCTGAGAAGCACATTTTTACCCTCGAAAATTGTATGTTTGTCAAATTCGATAGCTATAAGTCGAATGGTCTGACGTGTACAGTGCCAACACATACACACAGAGACAATTTGATACACATTCATCTTTATTAATCTTAGTACAGAAGAAAAAGGAAAAGCTTGCTAATTTTAAGATAAAGACGTTTGCTTTATATTTAAGCATTAAAATTTTGTTAGAATACCTGCACATTTTCTCGCCAAATATTCTTGCCAACATCTAATATGTTTAACAAACCCAGACTAATTACTCCCTAGCCCCTATTTTTCAGTGAGCTACGAATGATTTACTGGACTTTTATGACCCGTAAGGAAATATCCTGTACGGATTCCTTCAGATTGCAAAACTTGAGAAAAAAAGGGTATCGAAATAGACGGATCCTAATGAATTTATGCCCAGGGAATGCAGCTCAAAAACTTATGAACTATTACTGAATGAATATTTAGAGTGGTTATCGCTAGGATAAGGGATTAAAAAAACAATTCAGTTCAGAAAGTTACTTGAAATTGAAAAAAGAATTCTATCACATATGTATAGAGCGACTTCTAAACTAAACCTATTTTATATAACAAAGCTAATTTGAATGTATTTAATTCTAATTCGTCGGCAATTCAAATTCTTTTCTGGCTCCTTGATTTCGTATTAATAATAATGTTAAAATATCGCATGTGAATAATGAAATTATTATTATTATTTCATTTTTAAGTTGTTTTCATCTAGTAAATATAGACTTATTTGATGTTCACAGCGATCATGAATAAATAACTTTTTAAGATCCTTAATTCTTTCCTGCACTTGACTGCTATTCAATGCCTCCAATAAAAAAAAGTTCTTCATTTTTGTGCTTTTTGAATTAAAGTAAGTTTATTACAATTACTGTTAATATAAAATTATTAAATTTTTTATGAATAAGTATAATTTTATTATTTTTTTAAATTCCATAGTTTATTTATTCAATAAGTACTATTTATTAAATATTATAAATTTATCACTCTTTGCCAAATTAAGTTTAAAATTCGTCATTTTCTCTAGCATTTTTTGGAAGTTTCTCTTAGTTTAAATTTTAGAATAAATCGAATTTTTATGGCTGCTTCGAATTAATCAAATTTTGCATCATTTGCTTGCAAAAATATTTTATTAATACTTATTTTAATACATTTATTAATAGAATTAAATATAAACTACCATTGGTTATTCATAATAAAATAAATAAATTAAAAAAAAAGAAACTAAAAAAAAATTCAAATAATCAGGTCAGAAGGGCTTTTTTTTTTTTTTTCCGTCATAGACATAATAATGATGAAGGGAAATTCAGTTTGAGTTCAATTTTGAAACAGTTTTTTTTTTTTTTTTTTTTTTTTTAAACATCAAGAAAATTATATTTTGATCTTTACACCAATTTTGATAGTCTAAAATAGTGCGATTTTTACTCCTTCCAACAGATTCATTTAAATAATAATAAAATTGTGCTTTAAATCTGAAAATTATTTATTTTTTTAAATCATTCATTTCGTATACATTATTTATTTCTCTTTCTAAGGAATTTCGTAATGTAAAATTCTCAATGGTTATATTTAATGAAATATCTTTCTTTGTAATAGAAATTGCGCACAGTTTCTGATATGGTAGAATTTTGAAATCGTGTACACGTTTTTATTGCCTATAGCTATACGCATTTTTTTTTTTTTTTCAAAATTTACTTATGATTTGATGCGTCAGTTTGCTTAAATTTCAATGTTATGAGCGTGGTATCACATGCTAGTGAATATGAGAAATTTTTTTCCAATATTCCTTAATGTATGCAATAATAATCAATGAGTAAAAATTAAAAAAAAGAAAAGAAAAGTTTTCTATTTCTTAACGTATTAATTAACATGATTTTTCAAAAGGGTTTTTTTTATTGAAATTATTTTATATTCTATCTGAATGTTGGGAAAACCAGATATTATTGAAATTTTCCATGAATCCATTATTTTTTTAATGTTTCCATTTGGATCCTGCATTCCCTACGTCATGGTCTGTCTTTGTAAAAGGTATTGGTATTGCGAGAGGAAAAAGTTAAAGGAGCCCTACAGTTATTATTTTTAAAAAAATGCGTCTTACGGGTGCGATATTTTTATTCCTAGTTCAATATTTATTCCTAATAAGTGATTCATTAAAATTAAAATAGTTAATCGCTGACTGAGTGGAATGAGATATTCATTTAAGTGTTTTCAGAATTCTGATGGCTAAATTTTGACTACTTACATTCTTGGTTCTGATAGTCTGACATTTTCTGCTTCAGATTGCCTTATCTCAACACTGATTTATATTATTTTCAAGCACATTTGGCTCAGAAATTCAAATATACTGCTTAGAGTGGTTTTGAATACTGTAAAAGTTACTGGCTGACTAATATAACAATCATTTATCATATATTTGATTTCTGGAAAATAAAAAAATAAAAATTGCTTGTGTTATCGCCATTGTTTGCGTTCTACATTTCGTCCATAGATAATCACAAAAAGTTTTTACTTAAAAAAGAAAAAAAGATTACTGTGTAAAGAAAAATGACCATAATTTCAGAAAAGCAGCACAGTTGTTTAGTTTTATAAATGTAAACATCAATAAAATAAAATAATTGAGCTGTTAAATTTATAAACTAAATTATTGTGTTGTAAAAACTAATAATTTTAACAAATAATTCTACACGTAATTAAAAATCAATATTATTGTAACATTCCGTACAAAATATCGCAACTGTTTCAAAGTTACAATTGCAGGAAAATAGACAGCATTTGAATTCGCTATTTGATTTTCTTAAACGTTTTTGTAATTAGCTCGAGTTTTTTAAATTCTTAAAAAACTATATCGTTAATCTATTGCATATAATTCTGGTAATATAACTATCCTTCGATAACAAAAATACAAGGTAATGACAGACGCAAGCGCACTACTTACATTTTCATGAAAATGACATAATAAATTCAAATTGGATAGTTAATGCTGTATACAGTTGAAAAAAAGGTTATTTTGATTGGTTTGTAATAAGAACGCATGATTGTGTCATATCGTTATTTATTGTGCCATCCTTTTAACTGGTTGTCTCGGCCTAAAGCCGTGTTCTCACGGCGAAGTGGTTCTCGCTATAAATCAGACATTCTTCCCATCATGGGAACGCAAAGATCCGTTATTATGCCCGCACGTGATCAGACTTTTCCCGCGAAATGTCGGTAATATGCCGACCCTTTCTGACAGCTTATTAATTGTGAAATTTCCACATCGCAGTTTTTAAGTAGCTTTAAAGTTTCAGTTGTTGATTATAGAGAGAATAATATGGAAATCAATTCACATGAGTAAAACGTTCTTTCAAATAAAATAACAACCCCTATTCATTATAATTTTAACAATTTTGCAGAGGAAACTAATTTTGTTCTTTGAAACTAAGACAAGTTATCACAATTAATTTATCACGATTAATTCTTTCTATATTTTTATCAAGTGCAATCCTTAATTCCTTAGGGATTTGAACCTGGTAGTATCCCTCCCCTTGCCTCAGCAAAAAAAAAAAAAAAAAAAAAAAAAAAAACGTTGCTTACCTGAATTTTTTTTTTTTTTTTGAAGTCTGATTTAACTTTTTTTTTATTTTAATTGTCTTGATTTTGATATAATTTGAAATTTTAATTTACAGTATTAATATATGAATAAGATAAACTTTTTGAGGAAATATTTCAAAACTGAATATTAAATTAGTTGCACTAAATATATCATCTAAATTTAATTGAAACTTGAAGATATGACTTTTAACCCAAAAAGCCTGGAATAATATCTATTTTCTTTTGATACTGGAAACACTAAAGAATTACGCAAAATATCTTTCCCCACATATGATCCCAGCTTTCATATTATGTTGGATATTTAAAAATAACCGATGTCTTCTTTACAAAGTAGTAATCAGTTTTTTAATAACAGTATATATCAACAAAAGTTTCCCTTGAAAACATAACATAACATTATTACTTTGAAATTTATTTGTTATTGGTATATTAATTTTCTTTTTTCAAGAGGACCGAAGTTTTTTTGGCCATTATCAGAGTAACTGATTACACTTTTTCGAATAATGCCTTATTTTTTTAAATATTTGTCTCATTAGTTATGATACGTTCTAATAATCTTAGAAAACTTGTATACTATTTCGCAATTATTTTTAACTGCACTGTATTTGAGAAAGAATTGTAACATTTTTTGTGAACTTTGGAAATATTATGTATATATTGTAGTTTGATATGCATACTGAAGGTATTGAGATAAATTATGTATATAAATGTATCTACAAAAGAGTGGTAGATTAATTAAAATACTTACTATGATTCTAACAAATTTTTTCTAAGTGTTCAGAATTTGAACTATTTTAAAAAGATTTTGTGGCATTTACTGTAAAAAGAAATAATTGTTCCAATGATACAGATCAATCCATAATAGAATCTCATTCAGTACCTTTTCCAAAAAATAAGAATATTTACATCTTGAATTACCAATGCTTCTTAATCCTGTTAAGAAAATGAAATTATGTAAATATTTCAAAAGTCGCACTCAAATTTTTACCTACAAAATTGTTCGCATCATTCTAACATAACCTTTTTCTACAGAATTGTGTGAAAGAAAGTTTAGTGCATTGAAATTGTTTTCAATCACATTCAAACTAATACAAACAATTAACATTTCAATCGTATAATGCTATGTTATCTTAAAAAGTCAAAAGGCCAGATTGTATTTCTCCGATTTTGTTAACAAACGGTCTCAAAATCAAATGCTAAAATCTCACTAATTAGATCTATAAACAAAAATTTATTCTATAGAGAAACTCTACAAGATCTAATATTATTAATAAAAATAACTATATCTTGATCGAAATGTTTTGCATTTATTAGTATTCATGATTTTATTTTTAGAAAATTTTGCATATTACTTTTTTTTCTAATAGCTTTCAAGCTTTTTGTTCCTTTTCTTTCATTACTTTGCAAGTTTTTTTATTGCATATGACATGCCAAGAGATCTTGTGCACAATTTAATAGGCCAGTCTTCAATTAAAAATAAAGTAAATCGAAAAATATTTTATATTTCACAGTATATACTGTGCAGATATTTGTTTTTTAATTCAACTACGTTCATCACTATAACATTATCAGTATTATAGTCAGTATTTTTACTGTCCCATACATCACATTGTTAAATCTGAATTACACATCAGAAATTTCTAGAACGAATTTATAGAAAATTCAAGAATCATGTTATAAATTAAAGTTTGAAATCTTTACTCTAGAAATTAATGCTAGCATTTCCTTGAATTTTAGTGGAAGCTTAGACATATGTTATAATACTTAAAGCTTGAATATTAGAACATGATTTGGTTTTTTTCAATGAGGTGTGAATGTGATTTTCCTTGAAAAAGGAAATAATTTTTTAATAATAAGGTCTATCATAAGAGAATATTTGCATATTCTTTTACGATGCATATGTTATGACTAATATACTTAAGTAAAGATAATAAAACTTTAAAAATTATTTAACCAATCAGATTTTTTTTTTGACATGGGAAATATATAAACAATAATGAAAACTGCTCTATGCGATATGATATTGATTTCAATACCACAAGTTTCGCATATGAAATAAATACGTGTTGACAAATAAAAATATATGATTTAACTGCTTCAGTTCAGATCTTTTCTTAATAAATATATTTTTAGGATGTTGCATTAAGATTAAAAATTGTAAAAAAAAATTAATGTTGGAATAGTGGAATAGTTGGAATTAATAGTGGAAGTTGAGGAAATGAACACTCGTTAGTGAACCACTAGTGTATTCATAAGAATACATTTTGACAAAGAAAGCATTCACGGGCTTTAAAGTTATATGTTATTGGTATATGTGTGTTTAAATCACAAAAAAAAAAAAAAAAAATGACAATAGACAAATAATAATAATAAAAACAGATGACAGATATTGATTAGATAATTTCTCAGAAAACTTTAAGATTTTCATAGTATAAAGAAGTAATATTACTGAGAGAAATACTTTTTCCTAAAATGCTTTCAAAATAACACACTAGAATAAAAGTCAAAATTAAATATAGATTCATCAGAAAAAATGAATTTTTAGATATTTGGAATTGTTATCATTTTGAAGTCTAGGTTGTTATTAAATTCTTTATCCTTTCTGATGTAAATTAATAATCATTAGCAAAAAAAAAAAAAGTTTAGTAATACTTCATGTTTAAAATTATTTATTTTTTCCTCTGGATTAATTAATTGCATGTAGACTAATTAATAAAAATATTCATTCATTATTCAATTGTACCCAGATACTGTGTCCATCTAAGCCCCCATTAAGGCCTTTCCATCCCCGTATTAAAAGCAGATAGCATCTCAATCCCGGAGAGATCTAAGATGTACCATTAATAACCCATTACTTGACGCTTTTATTCGAAAAATGTTTAAAGGGGAAAAAAAACCAGTTCCAGTAAAATTAATTTCCAGAATCTTTTTTTGGATAAAGAAACTATTGTTCGATCATCCCCACAATTCGGCAATTCCAGGTTCCAGATCCTAAGAGTGAGTTCATCCGTTGACTGTCACCGAAGGTCAAAGGTAGACTCTTCCACATCCTGATTGGTAGTTGATAGTAATCCCCTCAAAGTTAATCTTCTTTTCCCTCTCAGACGATAAAAAATCTCCCTCGATTTTCACTTTCACTACTACTGAAAAGGTGAATTATACGTTACTCTTCGAATCGGCTGTCTTTATTTCAGTCTGGAGCTTGAAATAAATCAAGCTGTCCAATGTAAGTTGTCTCTATATCTTAGTAAATTATTTCTTTAACTAAACTCTAAGAAAATTACAAACTGATAAATCCAAAGGCTTTTTCATTGAATTTTCAATGATAGTCAATGAATAGTCAAGATACCAAGCAGCTTTTTTGCATATCAAAACGCCACCATGAGATTTTGATGAATTTCATTGTTTCAAGCCTCTTCGACTCAGAAAAAAAAAAAATATTAAAATCCATCTTACGAATTATTATGCCCATGAGCATGATAACTGTAAGAATACAACTTGCTAGACAAATGAAATTTTGTATGTGGTCTTTAAAAATTTTCGATTTCTATAAAATTTTGGATATATATGATCGAGATTATATATCTGTATGAATGATGGGCTTGGATCTGTTAACTTAACGGTTCCGGATTTAACTGCTGATTCAGAACCCTGGAGCCGTTTCAATATCTGGATCTGAAACTCAAATGCAATTTTTGTCCAAAATTATTTTAACAAGAATTATTATTGAAAACATAAATTGTATATTAAAAATTGTATATTAAAAAATATATGATTTTCATAACATTAGTTATATTAATGTGTATTAATTTTATTTTTTAATCATAATTAAAATTAATGAAAATAATATTTAATCAGCACTTTAATTAAGAATAATTAATATTTTTTTCTTCCTTCATTTCTACAGTACGAAATTTTATGCGACTTTAGTTTTCACTATTTTGACGAAGTCAATTCTACACTTCTGGTTATATTATTTGTTTTGAATGCAAACTTTTCATGAATTTGCTATTACTTGATAGTGATGATTTATGTACTAACGAATTCAGTGATGAAACTGCAAATTTTTGAATTCTTAGTCAAATTTTCAAAACTGACTAACTCCATTCTCTAAAAGATGTCTAATTCATCATCGAAGAGTTTTAACAAATTTTTGCGACTATTTTGCGACTAGATCAAGTGCTAATATTCAAAAGTTTTAATCTGTTAATAATTCAACAGACAAAATTTAACTTTCATTGACTCATCTGTCCATTTAAATAATTGCCATTAAGATGTAAACAAAATACAGAGGTTATCTTATATGCTCTGACATTTTAAGCCAAAAGCGCATTTGGTAAGGTTGGTTGAACAACAAACAGTCAGCCCAAGTGACTCATGTTCATTACTGACCAACTCATGAAATATATTCATTTTTTCACTGTATGATTAACTCTTCCATGGATTTTTCTGATAATAATTTTCAAATTTAGTCATAGTATTAGATACTTTATTCGGTTCTACTCTTTGCTAGCAAACCTAGAATATTATTAGAAAAACTTAATATAAACTACCACACTTAAAAAGTGTTCTAAAGTGACAAGTGACCATATGCATGACGCAGTTTAGACAATTATGGCTCTTGCGCCAAAAAATCCCCAAAATACCAAATCTAAAGCGACAAGATAACTATTTGTTTTGTTCCATACTAATGAAGAAATATTAAATCGAACTTTGTATAAAGCATCTGCAATTTTTTTGTTATGATCTCCAGTATCTTCAAATAATGTTGTTTATTAATAATTATTTGCCATTGCTATTTCTTTTGGCTAAGGTAAAAATTTCATTATATTTTCTAAGCTAGTATATTCCAGTATTTTTCACTTGCTAGCATATCTTAAACATGTATACCAAAAATTCTCAATTGTTAAAGAAAAAAATATGTTCTTGCTATTTTTCTTAAATCTATCAATTTTATTTTATTAATATTCTTACGAAAGAAACAATTTTTGTTCTTCTAATTTTCAAATTAGAACAACAACAAAAAATCAGTTATTTTCTGTACGTTTTTCTATCACTAAAACATATGTCAAAGAATGCAGTTTTCCAATTTTTAAGGTATTGCGATTCTACTTTTTACTGCTTTACAATATATTATATTTCATAATTTTTTTCTAGCGATGACAAAGAACTGCTTTGAGTTGTAGATTATTCTACTTGATAAGTTTATGATAAAAGACTTAATAGTCTCATTTAACCTTTAATGTAATAATTCAAATAACTTTTTTATTTATAGAATGAAAATTAATTCTTTAGATACACGTATTTCATTCATTGCTTTGCTTCATTTTTGAGAATGTAATATTGCTCTTTGAACAAGGTATTGTTGTACATTATCCCAAATTATTTTTCACGAAAATATATGCATAACTGTTTGAAAAAATGTTTGATATCATGCTTATCTTCTTATGTAACCAAAGGTAAATTCAAAGTTTTCAATAAATGATTTTGCGCTCAAACACCAGTTACATCTAATAGGGTGGGAATTAATACAACACGGCAATTATAAAATCTCTGACTACTTTATCTCTGTTTTCGTTTGTCTAGTTTTGAACTATCGCTATTATGAAACAGACTTTTTAGTTATAATCGGCGGTAAGATGGTGAGAACAAAATTTAACCAAGCACTCCCACTTCAGATTTCTTCTCCACACCAGAAAGATATTAAATGGCAGATAATTTCAGTATGCATGACAAAATTTGTTGATTAAATTCATAAAAGTCATTCATTAATTTCCAAAATCCATCTCTAGTCCAAAAATATATACAGAAGTATATATGGAATCTTGAAATAGTTTTTTTCTGAATATATTCTAAGATGTGCATAGACAAATTACAAGTTACACAACAAATTAGAGTTGGTACTGTCATAAAGCTGAAAAAGACTATCTGCTGTTTTAGAGTCTCTACAAAAAGGACCCATTTAGTGAATAACAAAGGTAGTATTAGCATTTTTTTCCCCCGTGTATTCTGGTATTGTGAAGAAAATAGTCTAAATAATGAATGGCCTTTAAGCCTGTAAACACTATTAAAGAACCAAAATGTATGGACCTCAATGATTACTAACAACTATAAATTTATTAGTAAAATATCTGGGATGTACTATAGTTTGATAAATTATAATAGGATGTTTCTGTCTAAAAATCTAACATAAATCATATGAAAAGAAAATTTTATTTTGAAGCTAACAAAATTTCTTGTGTTCCAATTTGTACCTATTTTCATCTTTGATACAAATTTGCATTTCAATTCGGCCTTTTTCTAGGCACAGAAGTTAAGAAAAATAAGCAAGAATAAGCAAGTTATCGAATTAAATAATAATTAATGAATAAATGGTCATACAATTTTCTGTCTGTAATTTTTTTTAATAAATTTTCTGCATATATATTTTAAAAAATATATATGATCCTATAATTAAATAGAATTTAGATTGTGTTAAAAAGTTTTGTCGTTTTTTTTCAAACTCATTTGTATAAATCACTTTTACATTTTAATTTTGTATTTTTATAAGAAATATATATTAAAACCCAATCTTTTGAAAGTGATCCACAGTTTAATGTTTTACAATTCCATTTTGACAGAATTTGCAATTTAAAACTGCTTGCATAGAAATTAAATTCGAATCAATAAAATTATATCTGAGTTTGGAAGAAGGGGAGGAGAAAAGGGAAGCTTCAAGACCTCCAGTGCTCTAGGGAGTCTCTAAAGGGCTTAAGCCAAATCCTACTCCTTACACATAAATTAATGAGGGGGTCTAAAATGTGTACGCTAGAGAGAGCACGAGAGCCTTTTTAAACAGGCATGTTGCAAATAGAAAACTTCTGTGCAAGATTAGGACTATAAGTGAAAAAAAAAATCCTGTAATTAGACAACCAATTAGCAAAGAAAAAAAATTATGAAAGGCCTCTTATACTCAACCCTTTTGTTTGATTTTTGCGTTTCGAGACTTTTATTTGATCATGGTTGTATCATTGTAGAAAGAGTAAAACAGTGATTTGACTTTTGACTCAATAGATATCCAGGCATTATTATTAAATATTACCCTTGCAACAAAGTAGACCATGGAGGTCAAAATTAAAATCTTCGAAGATAATTTGTCTTCCTTACGACTATTCAAATGAGTTTCCTTCAAATCCAAATTTCTATTTGATATAGATACAAAAAATAAAATTTTTGAATCCAAACCCATGTCAGGGGCAAATGAATGAAAGCGTATTCTTAAAACTTAGGAATGAATGGATAGACTATTTTGATGAGACTGCCGCCCAGAGGGAAAAATGTGATTGTGGTCAATAATTAAAAATTTCGTCCCCCTTATTATTTTTTTTATCAAAAGGATTTAAAAACTTTGTATTAGTAAGATATTCAATGAATATTGAATACATTCTTCCCCTGACAAATGTGTGAGATGTTATTTGTCCGTTGTTAATATAAAATGATCTTTTAGTTATTCATAAATGTTTATTTATCCTTGATAATAAATTCCTTCTTACTTTTTAATATTTAATTTAGTTATTAGTTTTAAGCATGTTTGAGGTGGTCTCTGTATCATCGAATTACTATGCTTGCTTCCCATCTTTTTTGTAGAATTTCCATTATTTTTCCTATTCCAACAAGACTTGTCTCAATTGAGGAGTAAGAAAACTTTTGTTGTAAAAGGGATCGATTCCTATTTTTGTGATGTGACGCTATAAACAAATAAGCATTTTTTTTAAAAAAAATTATGTAGTACTAAAGCAAATCTTAAATTTCATATTCTTTCTCTTCTAATCCTATTACTTGTATTCTTTCGTGCAATTCAGTTGTTGTTGGTTCCAAGTTTCCGAGTTTTATACTATATTATGATGCGACATTTTTCAATTGATTTCTTCTTTTAGTTTCCTTTGTGTAAAAAACTCCTGTCGTTCTGAATTGCTAATATTTTACAGTTACAATTATTTTTTAAAAATACAAAGAGACTCATAAACATATTCCTGTTTAGTAAAATTTGTCAAAATAACAATGCATTATATATTTGCTAAAACTTATTTGAGATTCCATTATAAAAACTGTACCTCGTATTTCTTACTTCCATTTCTTAGGCATAAACTGTAAGTATTAAGAAAGATTTTTACTTTAGGAATAGATTATTTTAACTTTGAAATTGATTTTAATTTGCTATATTACATATTAGATGATACATCCAACAATGTTCAGGAGGTTTTTTCAAGTCTTTTCTATCTCTATTAATAATAAAGAAGAATGTATGTCTGTAGCAATTGCATTTGGCTTATATTTATTTAGAAGAGCAAGAATGTACATCTCGGAGCTATTTTTTAATGTAATCAGAATTTTAACCAATAAAAAATTATGCTAGATTTTGTCGTTTTGCGATGATAATTTCTGAAATTTTAAAAATAAAACTAATTTTTACACCATTTTCTTTTTTTTAAAAAAAATCTTAATTTATTTTTAATTTTCTCATAATTTCTCAAAAGACGATGAACACTTTGTTACAGGCTTGCGTTTTTACTCTCAGACACTTAAGTTTTTATATGCCACTATGATATCATGTTGCTCGACTCCTTTAGGAAAATTCATACAAACAATAAATATATAAGATATTTTAAAATAACCGTTTTAATTGTCTAGGGCCCTTAATTATCAAACTGAAACATGACTTGATGCTTAAAAATATATAATTGAGAGAAAATCAAACCTCAAATTATGTATAAGAGATTAAATTGAAATTCGACACAACAAATGATACCGGCAAACCAAGTTTATTAATACAAAATTAACCAAGCAATTATCCTAAAAATTTCAGAACTCTCTAATTTTTCAATATTTGTATGCAAAATTTTAAATATTTGTAACATTATTAAAGCTGTAATCATTACGCATCACATCAGATCAACTGTTGCAAATGAGTATATGGTGCAAACGACTTATGCAAGCAAATGAAAATATATTTAATTATAACACCTGTTGGAATGCACGAAAACAAATAAAGAAAAGGAGTTTTTTTTATTAAATACATGCAATATTTTTTTTCTGAAAAATGTTATTATGCAAAATAATGATTTCAAGTAAAATCTTAATTATATTATACAGAATTCTCTTATCGCATTAATTAAAATGTGAATAATATTTACAAAAAACATTTTTTTAAATCTTGTTGACTTGAAGAGAAATTACCGATAGTAATAAACAATTTTTGATTTTTTCCATAAGTTTTTAATGATATTAAAAGAATAACGCAAAATTAAATTGAGCACTGCGGGTAGCATCTTTGAGACGATTAAATAAAGAGATTTAAAATATCTACAACATTTTTATTCATCTGGAATACATCATGGATGATAAATTAATCAATTAAATTTAGGGAAATATATTCTTTAATTAATAAAAAAAACAGCCATTCTATTTATTGTTACGAAATCTTAACTAAACCATTCTTATTCTTCATAGTACATGTGACTTAAGTTTCTGAAAAATATACGGATTTCTAAATCTTGCAAACTATTTGTAAATATCATTTTTATTTATATAATTAGATTTTCAGTTCATATATAATCTCAAAAATTGCATTAGCATATTTCCATTTCAATACATGTATCTTTTGAACATTTTATCGATTCTTTGTGATAATTAAATGATAGCATTTTGGATGCGAGTAAGCCGCCATTGCTTCCTGGCAGCTAACAATTTTAGATCTAGCTCGCTTCTGAGAATAGCTTAATCGATAAAATCGGGTATTCTTCTAAGTTGTAAACAAAATTTAATAGTGTGGGCGCTTGCCACGCCCTCGAATCCCAGTCAACCAATCATAGATGGCACGTTTACATTCCTGCCCTTTCTTTTTCTTATATAAAGCTCCTATTTTGGATAGAGAAACGCATGCGTACTTAGATTTTGGCCGGGGGTAAACACGCGTCATGGTAACAGAACAAGGGTCCCTGTTTTTCACATATTTTCATCATTTCCTCCTTTTAAAATCAATTTTTAAATTTAGAAACTGCAAACAATGGCTGAAAACTGGTAGCTTTCTATTTAATTAAATAATGGCCTAGCTATCGCTGATCAACTTGAATTATAACTTCAGAAAATTAATATTAAAGAATTCGTGTCTTATACGGTTTTTTTTTTTTTTTTTTTTTTGCAGAAAAATGCATTGCTAATCGATTATTACTGTACAGATTTTATCTCATAAAACTTCCATTTTCATTGAATCTGTCACGTTTTCTTTCCAAATATTGGGATTAGGTTAATAATATTATTAATTTATTTTTTGTTGTTACAATTCTGCTGTTTATTTATTTAATAACTGTAGTTTCATATGTATTTCATATTCTGTAGTTTCTAATATTGCCATTAACCTCATTATTATTATTATTATTATTATTATTATTTTGCTTTAGGTATTATTAAAGTTTAATTTTTTTTCCTTCTTCTTCTTCTTGTTTGGGGAGTGTACGGGAAAATTAAAAATAATAATACTTAACAACAGAGCAAATCATTAAAAAAAATTTTTTTTTAAGAAACTTGAGCCATTTAATACGCAGATTATTTTCAAAATTTTTAAAAACATAATGTAACATTTATTAAATGTAATTAATTAAGAATATTAGAATGATGTTTTAGACTTTATTCGATACTTGAATCGGTAGAAGTATATGGGCCTTGTAAATGAAAGGAAAGTATAAAATTGAAATAATCAGAAAATTTTGCAAAAGAATATGTCGCAATTTCGAATGAAAATTAATTTGGGGGTGGATGAAATAGGCAAAATAGGGAATTGCCTATTTTGCCTATTTCATGTCCACCTCCCAATTAACTGAGAGAGGAGATGGTTTTGTAGATAATTTTATATGGTGCTATAAAGCTGAAAAAGAATGGGCATGATATTAGATCAAACAGGGTGAAAAGGGAGGGACAAATAACAAGGTGAAAAGTAACATCGGAACTATTTCGAAATAAGAAGTCTCAGCAATGCTAATTGTTCATCATTATGTAAGTGCCAATAAATAAATAAATAAAATAACTGAAAAAAGTTTAGAAATTTTAAAGAATAAGCTAAAAAAAAGTTTTTTTTTTTTTTAATATTTACCAAAACCAACCAGAGAGATATAATTTGTGATAATGAAATTAAAAAGAAACTGTATTAGTGTTATTCTTTAGTTGAAAAATTAAAAATTATAACTATGGTAATTAGCTTTCGAATTCAGGTAAATAAATTAAAATGTTTTTACAAATTAAAATATGAGGATAGCAGAATATATGGATGCAAGAAATGGCTTAAATTTTATTTTTGTTATAACATCGTTCTCCCGCTGTATCAAAAGCTTTAAACTTTATTTATCACAAAAAAAAAAAAAAAAAAAAAAAAAAAATCATTATTCCACCTAAAGTCATTAAACAAAATTAGCTGCTCTTGTTTCTTTGATTTTGCCGTATCATCAATTGCTTTCATTCAAAAACTCAATTTCCCCCCCTCACCAAGAGATTTGTCGGAAAAAATATGGCGATTGAATAGGCAATAACTTCCCGTCTCGTCAGAAGGAAGCAACATGTTTCCTCTTCACCAACCCCCCACTCTCCCCGCTTCGCTGCCACGTGCCGGCGGTATCGATCTGTTGTTCGCTCCAGATGGGAAATAGGGAGAAATGGGGACGATTCGTTGGAATCGATTAATTCCACAAAGTTTCGCAAGGTTTCTCTCACACATTATACCTGTTGACAAAATGTTGTTGTCTTTACATTCATGCTGATTGGATATCAGCTTCTTTTAAAGTTCCTGTTAAATATTTAACTAAAAAGTACTATCTTTATTTTAATCAGAGTGGGAAAAAAATACTTTCATTTCTGTATCCACTATTTCGCTAATTTTACATTATTTCTAGCACTAAACATTTGCGCGTATTAACATAATTTGCATGCTGATAATATAATGCTTTTTTTATATTTTATTTCGTTAAACACCAAAATGCAATTTCATCGCTAAACACATAAAAAAAAAAAGATTAAAGACTAGGTGAAACTGCATAAATATTAGTAAATAGTTTCGAATAAAATTTACTAGTCTATACTACCATTAAGTTTAAGATAAATGGAGGCGATTTTACACATGATTAACAGAAACAAATAACGAATAGATATTCAGAGGTTTTTTTCCCACGTTTATTTAGCTAATAGTTATGACTAAAGAATTTTAACATTAACAAACATTACAATTTACCTTTTTTGTCAACGTCTTAAATTATTTGAAATTCGTTGTTTCTTCTTTGTATGCAATTCTTACATATAATATATGTATAAAAATTTTAGTACTAAAATACCCTATGCATTTTTGAATAAGGTTATTTTGGAAAAAATTAAAAGTGCTATTTAGCTGAAGCGAGTTTCGTTTTTGGAGCCTTGATGCCTTAGAAACAAAACTGGTGCTAAATCTTTTAATTGATTTTCTTAAATCAGTAACATTTTTCTATAAATATATACATTTAAAATTTGAAAGATTTGTTTGAGGAAGTAAGTTTTAAAATTCAAAGTAGATCTTAAACTTTCTTCTGCACTTACGGGAGATTTCTTCCGTTAAATCGATTTTATAAAAAATAACAACAAAACAACCTTATAACTTCAAATGGACAAAAAAGACTCTGTGCCTTTTGGAGTACACAGAAAATAAAAACTGAAAAATGTGACTTTAGTGAAATTAGTTAATTTCATGAAAAGCCAGGAAAATAAATTTGATAGCCCTGAGTTTTTAGTCTTTAATACTTCGAAATCTTTCATAGGTAACATGTCCTTTTTTTATAAGCATAAATAATCTGCATTAAAATAAAAAAGAAATATTATTTCACATGTTATAGTCAATTTTATAAGGTTGTAATTTTAATGTATATTTCAATCAGCATTTTGAGATTTTCTGCGATATCTTACTTCAAGCAATGAATTTAAAATCGGCTATAAAATACTAGATAAAAAACTATTAAATATTATTATATATTCTTATAATATATATTAGCTTCGTTACCAAGGCTTTTGTAACTATACTTCTATATTCATACATTTTACCTGTGTTATAAAAATATTTATTTCAGTGCATAGATTTTTACATGATGTCTATGGTTGAAAATGTAATATATATAATTCTTTAGTTTTGTTTGAATGTAGGTGTATTTTCTGATCGATTAAATGATTTGTATATACTATTTTTTTTAAGAACGAAATATTCATCTTTGAAAAATGTATCGTTGTTTAATGTTTTTATAATATATCAAAATTTTGAAGCTAACTATTTTTTAACCCTTTTTGACTAATTATTTAACTGTGTATTTTCTCTACTATGTATTTAGATAACGCCATCTGTTTCAGGAATTTTCGTTGTTTTGGTTTCAATGAGAATCCGCAGAATACTTGACATATTTATGAATTTTACATAATTTTTTTATTAGATTAAAAAATTTATGCGTCACCTCATTGTTATTTAAAAGTGTAAAATTGAAATAAATTCATGAATGCATTTCTTAATCATATAATGTACGGTTCAGAAATTAAAATTAGAATGCAAAAAAAAAAAAAAATGATTTAAAACTTCATTAAAAACTTCCAAAATGATTTTGAAAAAATTTGTTTTTTAAACACTTTTGTGAAATATTCCTATAATACCTACTGTAAAATTGTTTGTAATGTGTAAATCATATTAATGTGAAGTATTTTATATATTAATATTATTTAGATTTAATTGCAGTTTTCGAGATAGAGCTTCAGAATAACAAATAAAAAAAAAAACCTAAATAAGAAATTATTTTATGCCTGTTTCAAAATGAAGGGAAAAAAAAAATTTTTTGAACCAAAAATCTGGAGGTTAAAACAAAATTTGTAAAAGCGTTAGGCTCAGATAGAAAATTTGAAATAAATTATAATTGTCATCGCATTTATCATTTATTTAATTTTTTTTTATATTGAATGTTTGGGATTTCTTATTTCTTATGAAATTTATTATGGTTTTATAATCTTCTCTATTTTCTGTATCGTACATTTTTATATGTTAAGTTTATAGATCACCAGGTTTTAAATAAAAAAAAATTATTATTCCTTTTTAATATTCTAATAGAAACATTTTTCATAATTATTATTTTCTAGTTTCTAGTCTTTATTTCTTATGGTTTTCATTGTGGCTTAAAAAAGGGCCTAAAACAATTTTGGAAATTTAATGCAATAACTTTAGCTCTGCAACGCCCCACACAAACTGCTATATCAAATACGTTATCTTGCTTTAAATTTATATTAACATTCTAAAATTTCATAGCATTAGCTATTAACATTGATTTCAATCATGCTGTCTCGATATCTTGAATTAAATCCATTGCCACAAAAAGAAGTGATTTTCCGGATGTAACTGGAATTCCGAATCTTTCAACAATTCCAAATTTAAAGATTTAAGAAAATTTCTGAAATCTAGCTTATAGGAATGATAATTACGAAATCAGATAAAACCGTGAAAATGATAAAAATGATTACGAAATTAGATAAAATGAACTAGATAAAACAGAAAACCACCATAAAGACAATAGCCTGATAATAACCTAGATGCTTTGTATACCGTAAAATGTTACATATTTTAGTTAAATTTTTTTTTTGGGGGGGGAGGTAAAAAATCTCTAATCCTACTAGCATTAAATTTTTAATTACTAATGGCCAAGCACTTATAAGGATGAGAAATATAAAATTAAAGTGTACTTATAATTGAATCTCTAAAATATGCCCCTATCTCCTTATAGTTTTTTTTTCCTTAATGATAATTCTAGTGGAATAAATTGTATTTCCTCCCGATACTTACTATCAATATAGTTGTTATAATTTAGAAATTATTCTCAACATATATTGTTTGCTACCAACCCATCTATTTCAATCGAACGGAAAATGAAAGGAAATATTCTCGTTAAATTTTGGGGGGTTAAAAACTCTCTGATCCTACTAGCATTAAATTTTTAATTACTAATGGCCAAGCACTTATAAGGATGAGAAATATAAAATTAAAGTGTACTTATAATTGAATCACTAAAATATGCCTCTCTTTCCTTATAGTTTTTTTCCCCCTTAATGATAATTCTAGTGGAATAAAATGTATTTCCTCCCGATACTTACTATCAATATAGTTGTTATAATTTAGAAATTATGCTCAACATATATTGTTTGCTACCACCCCATCTATTTCAATCGAACGGAAAATGAAATGTCGTCAATCCCAGGTGCTTCTAAAGAACCATAGATTTTAATGATAATTGAAAAATCGGCTGCCTAAGGGTGCCACAATGGTGAGGCGCTTGTCCGTCAAAAGAAACTGCCTTTTCATTGTCGAACCTTCGCCTTTTAAACATGAAAAAATCCAAAACTTCGAAATTCCTTTATTTTCTGGGCAGATTTCACTTTTTTAATTTTTTATTTTAAGAGTTTGAATAGGACTGGATTGAATGCGCGTGTCATCCTGTCATTTTCATCTGGGCAGTGGTGTAACAAGAATGGACCCAGAAAGTAAATGCCTTGAATGTTACTAACAGAGTTCAGGAATCAATTAACTGCATTCAGGAGAAAAGTGACGCACTTTTATTTCCGACTTTTCAAAAATTTCTATTTCCCCTATTGAAGTGTCGGAGAACATACAAAGGACGGTCCTTTTCATAACCTGGGAGCCAATTCGAGCTGGGTTTCTCAGAATAAAATAGAAAATAGCTTTATCTTTCAAAATAATATTACATACAAAAAAAAAATCCTAAGAATAATGTTTTGAAATGTTGATTTTAATTGATTGATTGATTGATTAAAATGATTTTTGATTTTAATTTGATTACATTCGAGTGCATGACCATCACAACTAAAATGAAAACTTAATATCTGATTTACCTGAAAATCCTGCAAAATCAATCTGGAAACTTTAGGGCTGTTTATACTTAATCTATGAAATAACCCCTCCCAGTGTGTATAGTAAAGAGAAATCCATTCCAAATTGTTAGCGCTTAATGTTCAGTGTACGAAATATTTTTACTATTATTTTAATTGTATTTTTTTACAGTGGTTTAAGTGATTTGTATACATTTTATCTTGAATATGAGACTAATGAAATTCATAATCGTTTTCATTTTTTCTAATGTATCAAAATTTTAATGCAAGGAACTATTCGAATTTCTTTTTTTTTAATCTTTTTTTAAGATGTTAAATCCATAATGTATTAAATTTTCCAAGTAAGTTTAATTAAAATCTCATTAAAAAAGGCTTTCGAAACGATTTTGCAGCATTCTTTTTGTAGCATCTTTAAATCTTTGTATCCTTATGATTCATTTTAAATAAAAGAGTTGTGTGTATTCAATGCCCATTTTGCAGTTGCCTCTATTAACTCCAAAAGCGAAAGTGCATATCTATTGTCTACTTATTGATGCATTGTAGGGCAGACCATTTAAATTTGTACCTAATTTGGTAAAAAATTAGGTACAAATATATTTTAGAGAAAGAGATTGCCTACCTCGAAGCCAATTTTTATATACTTGAATTAATTAAAAATTATTCAAAAATTTAATTAATTAATCATGATAACTTTCATAAATATAATCGCACAAAATATTTTTTACACCATCTTAAAGTTCTAAAACTTATCGTTTCATTGATATAAAGTTAGTTGTGACATTTTTCCAAACATGTAAAAATATTTCTTGATGTGACTTACAAATAGTATTTATTGTTGAAATTAAAATCAGACTCCTTTCAAGTGTCCATTAAATCTTTAAACCTTTTGTTTTTCTTTTGTTAAAAAATATCATTATAATTCAGATAGTTCTTTCAATATAAAATTTTACTTAATTCATGGGCTATGAAAAATTAGTGAGCAATTTTATATCTTATTAATATTAAAGTTTATTTCTCTCTTACTCTCTCTGTGATTTTATTAGGTATTTTCCGTCCCCCGAGAGTATTTACTTTTATTTCTTAAACATCCCGTATTATGCTACGCAAAATTCCGGAAGACAGGGTTGTTTTGTATAGCGCAAGGCTCGAAACACTTTTTTTTTTTTTTTTTTTTTTTTTAATGAGCCGGAAATGCTGCAGATCGGGTGCTGACGTCCAGGGACGAAGCGAAGGAGAAAGGCTTCTCCGGAAATTTCCCCATGACGCCGCCGCCATTTTGCTCTCGAGTTGGCCGAGTTGGAACGAATTTTCGAATGTAATATTTTATTTTGCAAACCTGTGACGTTTCAATACTTATGATAGCAGCGTTAAATAATGTACGATAAATATAATTTCTCATGCTTGTATTTTTGCGAAATGTTTATAGGTATTTAGTTTAAATTATTCATTTATCAAGAGAAAAACCTGTTGATTCGACGGAATCGGCGAAATATATGTTTGCCGAAATATCGAAATTGAGAAAATATCGAATTTGCTCCAGGTGAACATAATATCTGCATTCATCAAAATAAATATTTTGCTTAATGATTCATTTTTTTTTTTTTTCGACTGATGAGGAAGTAGCTCTTATTGCTTCTTTAATTATCTATCTGCTTCTATCGATTTCAATTAGAAAACGAAAATGTTGATTAGTTATATTTGTTATGTGAAAAATTTTTCGAACAAGTTGATAAATAGATCGCCTATTTAATTATATATTCCATAATTGATCATAATAAATATTACGTATAATTTATAACACGATTGTTGAATTTTCTTATATATATTTAGAATACAATTTATTTTCATATGCTTTTGTCACACTATAAAGTATTGTATAAACTGTTGAATTATTATGAATCTTTATTTTGTTTTCATAATCTAAAGAATTGCCGATAAGTGTCGGTAAATTTGCAACACACACATCTTTTTTCAATAAATAATTGCAATCAGATTTATTTGATTTTACTAGTAAAATCCAGATCTTTCAGCAATCAAATAAGCAATCCTTTTAAAGGTTTCAATATTCAGGAAGAGAGCAGCTAATAATAATAATAAAAATAAATAAATAAAAAAAACGACGCATAAATGGAGCAACAGGGGATAAAAACGGTACTTCCTAATTGGAAAACGTGCAAAAGGGATAATTTCTGCAACTTCTCACATGCAGTAACAAAGCGTATTGAATCTGCTCCATTGCAGTTAATGTAAGGATGAAGGTACTGTCCAGAATAAAGTATCTTTTCCCCTTCCTGAGAAAGGAAATGTGGATTTTTGTAAGTCTTCTTAAAAAAAGTTTTTTTTTATTTTTTTATTGCGAGGTGAAAGCTCGAATATAAGTAAAAAATGACTGATAATTATTGATAAATAAAGTTAATTGAAAAATAATAGGAAAGATTCATTTTGAAGTTTTATTTATAATTAAAACGCATTGAAAATTAATAATTTCTTTGTTTATATTTATAAGCCTTAAGCCGGAAATTTTGTTATTATTATTATTTTATCAACAATTAAATTATTCCATCACAGAATTTAAACTTACCGAAGAACATTACAGCATCAAGGTAGGCATCCACAATGCAAGAAAAGGCATTTTATGGAAGTATAGGAAAAAGTTGGAACGGATAGAACTGTATTGTCATTTACTTATTGTTATCCCTCAAATCAATTTATCATTTTTAAGTAATGAATAATAACTGGTTATTCTTTGAAATTTTTAGTGAAAATATGGGATATGTATTTTTATGTACCGAATTGATATAATTGATGTTTGCCTATTCAGAAGGCTTTGAGATCGGTTCTATGGCTCCAAATGAAGCATATTTTCGCTAATTTATTCGTAAGGTAAATTAGAAAAACAGCTCTGTGAATCCTGGAAACATAAATGATTCACATTTTCGTCAGCTGACGACTCTGAACCAACATCTTACACGATTTCTGCAGATTTTTTATTAAATAAATTAAGAAAAAATTTATTTATACATCCGAAAAAATTTTTTAAACTACGTTCACTAATTCAGAAAATTCTAGATCCAGAAATATGATTCCAAGTAATTAAAGAGAAATTTTATGTGATGTCAGCAAACAAGAATATAAACATGCTGCGACGTATAAACAAAAATAGTAATAAGCATGCTCAATTAAACTTCCATTATTTTTAATTACGCATTCTATTCTGAAAATCGTGTTTTTCTACTGACCAGTGTGAAGTATACTGTGTAATTGAGCTGACGTAAAACTTTCCGTTTGAAAAAGGTTTGTCCTGCAGATCAGAGAGAGTCTGATATCTGTTCTTAAATACAAAATATTAAAAGTTTTTTTTTTTTTTTTTTTTTTTAAGCAAAGAAAAAAAAAAGTCGCAAAATATGAGAACAGATAATCGTCGTGACCAGATTGTGTGAAAATAACGATTTTTCACAAGATCCTGTGTGAAATGAGTTTTTAGAAAGTCTAAACTAATGGCATATAAAACATCATTTTATATAATAATACTATTTTGAAGAAAATAAATGTTTTACTTTCATAACTGCATTTCTGAGTGTTTTTATTTTAACTAGAGAAATTCAAATGATTTGTTGTTATTTCGCTTCAGTAGTAATAATAACTATAGATCCGGAAAAATCTTCTTAGATACTGGCATAGTTCAACCTATTGAAGAAAATTGTAACTAGGGTATTTTTTTTTTCTTTCAATTCGATTCTTTACAGAGAGCATCATTTCAATTGCATATTAGTGAAGTTTCGTTTCGTTTTGAGCCATAGAACCAGCTCTAGAGTTTTCTGATTAGACGAACTTTAATTATAGCTACTCAGTGCATTAAATATTTCAAATATCAGCAATCAATTTCTCATTAAAGTCGTGTCTATTTATCGCATTCATAAACGGTATCTAAATAATTGAAAGCATTTTTTTCTTGTAAAACTCTACGATGCTCTCTACAGTCTGCATTCATTTTAGTGAAGAAGGGAGAAAAAAATGGACTGTACGGAGAAAATACTCCACCACAAACTAACAGACTCCGTGGATGGAGTGCCTGCCATTCATTCTCCAGTTTGATGCTGGACCCTTTTTTATTATTATTATTATTTCCTACTTACAAATTTTTGAAAACTGAAAATTTTATCTTAACACCACATTTCTCTTTTTCCATTTCAGTAAATGCACCATAGTCATTTCAAAACATTCTATATTAAAATAAATTATAATTTATATTTATATAAACATGAATTATAGTTAGTAAAATGAATCACAATTCTGGCATTTCGTCTCGAGCCTTGTTCCCATGATCTATGATTTGGCCTATCTTGTTCAACATTCTTTTTTTTTTTTTCTAAAACATATATTATGGAAGAATTGCAGTATGCTTTTTTTTTAAGTTGGATGTATTATTGAATAGTAATAAAGACCTATTTTTGCGAAAAAAAAGTCTTTAATTTAAATGGTTTTCGGTGGAAATTCCCCAAAACTTCAATCAAACTTATGAAACTTATGTCAAACTTATGAAATAATTCAAATAAAGCTAATGCATAAATGAACTAGTCTTAGGTTGGAGAAGGTACTAAGATTTAAAAATTCTATTAAAAAATAAGAGAGTTATCGAACAATTATAGAGTAAAATTATAGAGTAAATCGAACAATTATCTTCAGATTTTCAGTAAATTTTTAATGTTATTTTAAAATCAAAGCAATAACGTAAAATATATGCATACAATATTAATTATTCAAGTATATTCTCTAGAGAATTACTTGAAGTATTTTTTCACAGAATTTTAAATAAAAGTATTAGTCTTCTGTCACACTCATGATTTTGAAAGCCCCATTACTAATTAAGAAATATTTTTATGCAATTTTATGTAGCTTATCCTTATTTTTGAGTCTACCACAAAATACCATTTATGTGTTAATCGAAATTTATGGAATATATATATATATATATATAAACTTTTTTATAAAGCATATATACACAACCCACCCTTACTCAGTCTATTCAAAAATTTAAAAGGCTTATCTTTATTAATATAATAAAAGAAAAGAAAATAATTGTTTATCAGAAATTCAGGGGATGAATCAAAAGAGTAGATAGAAGTACTCTTACAATTTTAATCACATTCACAATTACGTAATGTCTTTCTAGGGTTATTTTAATCTCTTCACGATTTTCGCTTTGACTTCTAAAATTTAGATAAAATATTTTGCTCTTACATTATAATATGAAAGCGATTTTTAAAAACATTTTTTATTTTTTATTTTCTAAACTCTTTTCGTTTTTAATATATTTTATAATTCACCATTATGATTATTACGAAATATCATAATTAATTTTTCTCCAACCCACTATCAAGTGAAACCATTCGTAGGCAATCGAAATTAAATAAATAAAGCTATGAACTGATAATTAATTTTTGAAAATAGTAAAATATAGTTTTATTATCAAAGACACAGAGTATCAAAACCTATCGCATCAGGAAATGATTGAGAAATTCATTATAAAATTCCATCATTGCAAATCAAAACAAATCGAGTTGAATGTAAGAAAGTAAAAATAGAAAATATGGTAACACTTTACTGTTAAATTACATTTTCAATAACTGGGCATTTTTGAAGGTCAAACTTGTCTCATATATATTCACATTGTTCCTAATATTTGTTACTTGTTAATTAAGCAGGAATTTTTATTTAAGAGAACTACTTTTTGTTGTTGCGTCTGATACTTGAATATTCTTTATATTTATTATTTAATTAATTACTTTATTTTATCCTTTTACATTTTTTAGGAAAATCCGCATTCGAGCTTTGATAGCTGAAACTTCTAAGTTAAGCAGAAGATGACATCACTTGCTTCTTATGCTGATTGGAGTGTACTTGCTGTGTTATAAAAAGAAGACAGCTGTCTGAAAGCACTCAAGCTCTTATGGAGAAGCATTCCTGAATCATACATCATGTGAACAGAAATATTCTTTTCTTTTTTCTATATTTTAAATTTTTATGAAATAAACACTATACATGAATTACACTATATACCAATAAGTACGCTGATGGCCATTGAAATTCTGACATCTGAAGCATTGCATAAAAGAAAAAATTGTCAAATGGATTTCTCAATCGGAAAGATCTTTGTAAGGTTGAAGTTTGCTCAGAATATAGTGTTATGCCTCGAATAATAAGAATAAATGCTTACCAGCAAGCGTCGGAATTCGAAAGAGGCAGGATCCTTGCCTATCAAGAATGTGGATTAAGTTTCTATGAAACATACTATTGAAAGGCAAATCTGTCTAAATAGATATGTAATATTAATGATTAAAAATAAAATTTGATCGCACTGATTTTTATCTTCATGTAGTTGTTTTTCTTTTTAAAGCATTTATTAATTTTCACTAAGATCATTGGAAATCGGCATTTGAATGTCGACATTTTTAAGAGAAAAGCAACTATTAACCTGTTAAAAGATATTTTAATTTTTAGAAAAATTGCGTTATGTATAGCCAAAGTAGAAAGTTACAATTCAAACTCTTTCGATTGAAAATTTGCAGTAGATTCTTTGCATACAAAAAACACTTCTTTTTGAATCTATTCAGAATGTTACTCGTTAAAAGAGTCATCATTATGTAAGTTGTTGATTATTGCATTATTTCTCCTTTGGATTCTCTTTCAGATTTAGTAATTTTATTTTTGCTTTGCACTTATATTTGTAGATAGATATATTGTGATTTAATATAAACGAAATATTAATAATTAGTAAGAAATAACATTTGATCATACTGAATAATACTTTTTTTCCAAATTACAGAATACTTTTTTTTTCCAAATTTTTTAAACAATAGTTTTAATTTGCACATTTCTTTCTTTCTTTTCTTATTTTTCAGTCGAAACTGCACCAATTTGCATGAATTTGAGAAAATCAAGAAAAATAGTCAAAAGAATTTAATTACAGAACTATTTTATTAAAACATTTAATTTTAAAAACATAATTGTTTAATTGGATTTCTTTTATTAAAAATTATTTCGTGAAAGCGAAATATAGCAAATAAATTAAATTAATTTAGTTAAGTAATAAATGTCCGAAATTAATTAGTGATGCAACTGCGTATCACTGTTCAAATCAGGGTTCATTTAAGTTAAGATCTTTGGAACGAGGCAGATTATGTTTTAAACTATATTTTTATTCACTTTGCTTGAAAAACACTTCAATAAATAAAATTTTTAGTATGATAGTCTAAATACTTTGCAATAATTTAGTGAATGTGAGAGTATTCATATACAGCAAAAATAAAATCAAATGAACAAAAAATATATATAAAATTTAAAATTTTATCTAAATGACCCTTTTAATGAAGAACAACAAAAACGATACATAGTTAAACATTTTTTTAAAAAAATCGGTATGATTTTGAATTAGAAATTTAGATTACACAGAGCAACCATTCTAACTGTGATCCCAGCTAATAGCTAGATACTTTCTAAACCGTTGTAGATAAATATATGCTTCCATTGAAAAAAAAAATATTTTAAATGGTGAAAAGATTTTTTATTTGTTTTTTGAGTCAGTAAAAGAACTGCTGAAAAAAATTATATAAATATAATTTATAGTCCCCAATCCCATTAGTCATATTTTTCACTATATTATTGACATTTAACATTTTGAACAAGAAAAAGTTGCTCTTTGCGACTTAAAGTCACTTAATTATTAAGTTTTGAATATTAGTATTTTAGACCATTACAACAAGTCACTTAATTTCCTCGATCCATGCGCTGATTAGCATAAAATAATAACATTCAAAGCTTCATAAACCTAATCATAGAAGAGTGAAATCTTCGAATGAATCAAGTGGAACATTCGAATACATCCAATAAAGTTTAATTTTTTTTAAAGACATCAAACTTTTTTAAGTGATCTGCAATCAATCCATATTATCAGTAAAGCAGAAGGTACAAAAAAAGTTATCAAATAATTGAAACAGTTAAAATTTTATGAAAAAATTAATTAAGTCTAAGTAAAATTAATGAATAACCTTATTATGGAGTGTTCTTGGCTTTATACGATAGTCTCTAAGTTTATTGTAGATATGTTTTATATATATGGTTACAATTGCTTCACTTTCATTTCCTCCGTTGCGCAGCAACTCTGAAAAAATAATATAAAGTAGCAATTCTAAGATGGTTTTGTCCAACGCAGAAGTCTACAAGATTTAGCTCTTTATATACAAATATGCGTTTTTAATGATAAAATTAAAGTAAGAAAACATGTGTTGTTTTATTTATGAAATTTTCAAGGGATATTTTTTTGTAATAGTGATTTAATTTCCCATGACGAATTCTTGGGGCTGAAAGAAACAACTGAAAAGGAGAATACACAAACAGACTGTTATAAAAAATCACAGATTAGGCAGAATCCTTAAAATTTTCAGAGCAGGAAATAATCTTCCATATTCATATTATGGAATGATGAAACTTACATTTGCTGTTTTTAATAAATTTGGTTGTAGATATTGTAGTTGTAAATATATGTGTGTGTGTGTATATATATATATATATATAGTAAAACAGCTTTAAAATCAACTCTAATCTAAAGCTCAAAAATACTTTGTTGTGGAAATCATGAATATTGAATTACGCGTAAGAGATTTAATTGAAATTAAACACAACCAATAATTCCGAAGTTATATTTGGTTGTCAAAGGCTGTTAATTTATTAATAAAAAAATAACTGATTATCTTCATAAATCTTTCACTTAAACCTCCCAAATTTTTAATTAATTACTAATTTTCTTAATTAATTCATTCATTCTTCATTAATTCTTAATTTTCTCGTACAAGTACAAAATTTTAAGTACTTGCACGAAAAATTTTAAATACTATAGCGAAAGCTAGAGTAATCAGACTCCTACAGATTCTAGAGCTACAGATTCAGGAGACTGCCAGATTTGATTCAAAATTTGATAAGTAACTCTATTTTAGATAATAAATCTGTATACTAAATTTTATTTACCTCACTCTTTGCGTTTTGTAGTTATAGAGTTCATTTATACTCGAATAACCATACAGATGGATTTCGTTTAAAAATTGACAGAAATCTACAAATTTGGTAGTAATTCCATATGCCAAATTTCAACCGTCTAGCTCAAAGCGTATTTCAATTATCCTGTCTGAAACGTGGAGATTCATCAACATCTAGAGTTCGAATTTTTTGACACTTACTGTATTTCCTTTATACTTCGAATACGACAAAGTAAAAATATATTTTAATAATAGCACTTGACGGAATGCCAAAGCATGAGTAAATAAAAACATTTTTAAAAACATATGTGTAATTGCCCTATACAAAATCCTCTTATCATATGTGATATTTTATATTAAAATATGAATATTATTTCCATCAAACAATTTTTATATCGAAGTTTCTGAAAAAAAAAAATTACAGACAGGTCCAACAGTTTTCAAGAAGTGATGAAAAATAATTTTTTTCTACAGATTATTAATAGTTTTTAATGATACAAAATTTAACTAAGTATTGAGAGTGACATTTCGAGGACAAATAAATAATTTGATTTAAAATAAATACAATATTTCTATTCATCTGAAATGGCAGTATTAATTATGAATTAATATGGAACAACAGGTTTTATTAATAAAAAATTAACAATTTCATTGATTCTCGCGAAATCTTTCTTGCGCTTTGTAGTAATTGTGAGCAAAGTTTGATCAAAGCAAATTTCTATAGCGCGCACAGAATTTATGAGTTTTTAAAACTATTTCTCACTTTTATTTATATAGCTTGATTTTCAATTCAGATATAATCCTAAAAATTATATTAGCACTTTTTTGCTTCAATTCATGTGTGTGTGTTTTTTAATTTTATCTATTATTTATAAAAACTGAGTGATAGCAATGCGAGTGCGATTTGGCCCTATTGTTTCCTGGTAACCAATAATTTCCAAACCAGTTCACCACTAAGAATGGGAATAAACCTGGGGTTTCTTTCTATTTTAAGTCTAAATCAAAATGAATTGGTAGCATAGTTTAAACTATGAGAAGATACTGTTGGTGGGTGAGTTGTACTGGATAGACCGAAATAAGGGCTTAACAGCGTTCAATGTGCCATTCTGCCAGACGAGGAATCCACCTTTTCATTCTGATGATATAAAAAACATGAAAATAAGAAGTATTGTTTGATGCAATTAAAAATTTTGTTCTTCTCCAGACAGCTGCACTCCTGTAAGAATGGCGATACACGGAACTTCAACTACTCGTACTCCCAATAACGCATCGTTCCGATAAATGCTGTACCATCTGGTGGTTTTAAATGTAAACTGTGTAACTAATAAATTCTGATCTCGTAAGAAGAAGAAAAAACTGGGTTTATTTTCATATTTAGTTTCAAAAAATAAACTTTGTTCATTTCCTTTCAGTAGATTGCAAATAAATGAATTTTAAATTGGCTATGGACTTACACACCACCCTGTGTATAAGATTTATGTTTTATTAAATTATTTTTGTCCTTTTTTTGTTCATCAACAAAGATTTATGGTTTTTCAACAAATTTTCAAACTATGAGGGGTTGGTTTGTTGTATCTTTCTCAACAACATCTTCGTATTAAGTAAATGAAATTATTCTCTTCCCTTTTCTTTAAGCCGGCATTGCAAAATTCGAAACAAAGAGTCTTTCTTAAATATTTTTATTGGTTCCAATTCAGTTCGATAAAAGCACGTCAGAAATATGTTAGTAACAATATTTTCAGCTTGATAAATGGTTTCATCCACCCTACATAAAAGGGTTAAACATTTACCAATTCATTCTCTTCCAACTTAAAAAAAATAGCAATAAAAAAACACAAATAGAACAGTTTCTTATATAATGCAATAAATAATGATAAACTGAAATTGATTTTTTAAAAAAACTCTACAGATATAAGGAATACTAGATATTTTCACCAAGAATAGACGTTTCAACATAGTCACTTACTATAAGTAACATATTAGTGATTTATTTTAGGTTAATTTTTTTAATTTTTATTTTAGTAACTTCGTGAAAGTGTAGAGGAGACCGTGACAAATAGACGAGCGAGGAAAGACAAAGAATGAGTTAGTTTATGTTCATACTACTCAAACTTCACCACGTTTGCTAGTTCTTCACACTACCAGACACTAAAAATTGTCTTCCTTCACTCCTTCGTCGTTTGTTAAATGATGTTTGACAGGTTGTAATTTTCAAAACCCTCAAAGTAAGATCTTGTTGACAAGCAAGGGAAATATTAGTTAGCTCTTTGCTATGCATTATTAACCTAGCTGTATACGCCTAATACGCTTTTCACACGTTCTGTTTATATATATATATACGAGTATATTATCATTCTGCAAGACTCAGATTTTTAAGACGCTTTCGAGCTCGGCAAGATGACTCGGTTAACTTGACGACTTCATCTTGCTTCAAGCTCTTTTAACTGTTTTCGATTATGCGTTTTGATTCATTTTATACAATATCTTTATCTACATAATTCGCGTTCTATTCCATATTATACTGTAAGGCGCGCGAATCTAAAAATAATATTTTAACAATGTCACTGTTGGAAAACTTGTTAATTCAGTAGGAAACACAGAACGAGTAATAAGAACATTTAAAACAACAAAGGCAAAGGGTTCTGAATGCAAAAAAAAAGTAATTATTATTAAGAAATTGAAATTTAATTCCTGTAAAATTAACTAACAAGCCCAACGCTCATGAAATCAGTTGAAACATCCGAACAAATTACAGCACATTTCCTGAATGTTATGAAACCTATTTTGACTCTTCAGTAGAATTCCAAGATAGAATGATATAAAAACTAAGTATGGTAACAAGAAGAATGCTCAAACTTAGAAAACGAAAAATTCTATCTTTATTTTTGTAAATAAGAAAATGCTGATTTGGGTTATATCAATTTTAAATAATCTAGAATTTTAAACACAATAATCCTTTTATTACGCATTGTTTAAGAAAAAGTGTTTAACAATGTTTAATTAATTAGTATATAGTTTTATATCCTCTTACAATAAAAATACAGTAAATTTTTAATAGGAATGTCATCTTGCCCCGAGGTCAAAATAATCTTTGCCCATTATGGAGACAAAATGATCAAAATAATATTGATTATAATAAAATAAAAAGTTATCCAATCGAGCACACTCTAATAATATATGCAAAAAAGCCACTCTAATAATATATGCAAACAAACAAAAAATCCTTAAAAACTGAATTTATTAAAAATGGTACAATATTAACATCATCGCCTAGACCCGGTCTCTCCTATGGGTTTAATTAACTATGAAATTCAATTTGTAGGCAAAATTATTTAAGCAGATAGTCAGTGTTTATTAAAGATTCATTGATAACTAAGTGAATATACGCAAGGAAATGGATAAAATATGATCAGTTATGATATGATATCTGTTAAGGTGATATTACTATCCTAATATTTTATTATTTATAGAACTTCTATTTTTGAAAAATTATTTTATTTGGTAACATAAACTTCATCTTTAGGTTAGTAGTATCTTTATAATCCACCCACCTGCAGCCCACATTAACCCAATTACCCTATGCAGCTGTCTAATCGGAATTCCGCCACTTCTTGATATATGATGCAACATTTCGCCCTTCATATTTGGCTTTAAAAATTTACCTAAACACCCTAATATTTAATTTCCATGATAGACTCCAGGATATCTGCCCCCCCCGAACACTACATCACTACACAAAAATAGATACATCCTCATTTGTAGTCTCGACTCTGCTTTTTTATCAACTGTTGATAATCAAGTATTTTTGATTCATTTATAGGTGTAACAAAAATGCACTTTAAATTTTAAAAAAATGTGTCCTTTCATTTTATGAGGGAATTTCCTTTTCATTTCCTGATTTCAAACAATATTTTTATACGAATATTTTTTTACGAGTAACTTTTAATTCAATTTTCTATTTCTCTTTCATTCTTTTTCACTGGCGAAAGCATTTAAAGAGTTGGGAGACATGCAGCTTAGCTACATGCAATTGCCCAACTTTGTTGTGCAACCACTGCCTTATCAGAAGTCACGATCCACCATTTACCAAGTTACTCTTGAAATGGAGCAGAAGTTATACCTCACTCACTCCTTCTGATAACTCACAGAGAACTTTCAAAACATCTTTGCCCCCAAAGGGTGCCTCATCTGTTCTTCCCTTTGGGTCACATCAAAGGTCAAGTTTGTCGCATAGTCTATCCACTGTGGAGAGCACGAGACCCCCCCCCCACACACACATACACACACACTTTTTTTTTCACCTCTAGAAAAAAGACGTCTGGTGCAAGAAAAAAAATACTTCCTAATTAAAAAAAGAAAAAAAGAAACATCTATCCCTGGAACTGGTTTTACTCGAAGCGGCCCCGATCGACCCCAATTTTTGGAACCATGATTTTTTCACTTGGTTGACACTGCATCCGAGGAAGTGATGCAGCTAAAATTTTTATAGTTAAAATCCCTTAAATGTTGTGCCAAACTGATATTTGAAACAGAAGCTAAAAAATTTCTGATCTAGCAAATTATAATAACCAGTCTGAAGCAGTTAAAATTCGGCAGCTAATCCTCAGATTCAACAGCGGTTATTCACCTTTCAGACTTGGAAAGTAGTCGATTGTTTAGAACTCCAACAGCGTGCTTGTATTTCCGCATCAGCTCACAGGATACTATAGACGCCCAGGATGAATTCCAAATTCTACAGGAATAAAGAACTGCTTTCTTTGAATACTCAGCGTACACATGAAAAACTTTTTAATTTCTCGAATATTGTGAAATTTAGCTTCATCGTACAGAAATCGTTAATTCCCTTAGATTTGGAATTATGCAAATATTGTTTGCAACGTGGCGAAAACAACAAGGATACTCGCAGTTACTTCGATCCTTTCCCTCCGAGACCGAAAAATATTTATATAAGCACAGAAGAAAGCTGCAGAAAATATTTTTGGGACGATCGAAAAATTTTGTACAAGCGTAATTTAGATATATCAAATTGTTTTGAACAAAGTCTGAGAGCAAATCTTCCGGAATCAGCTTTGGAATTGTACGGTACTTATTTTAATAAAATATCCATATCCAAGACAGTGGATAGATGCGTTTTGCATAGCATTAAAATGCATGCATATCAGAACACTGATAGCAAAATCAAATTCATAAAGTTGTTATTGAAATTGCGAAAATTACAAGATCCTTTCATCGAAAAATTTTGCAGTAAATACGGGCTTGAATTTCTACGAGATTTACGTCATAAATCCAATGACTCAAATTTAGTGAAAGCTGTTTTAAATATGATTGACTTTGAAGCTTGGATGACAGATAATCAAGATCCAGAATTCCTGGAAGATCTTTTGTTCCATATTCGTCGCAGCGAATGCAATTTAAACGAAGGAATAGAGTACAAAAAAGATTTCATAAATGATTGTACAGTCAAAAAGAAGTTTTTGGATGTTGAACCTTTTTTAAAGTATAAAGATAGTCCACATTTTACTTCGGAGTCTTACAGGCATCTCAAGACAAAAATGCGGTATGTATTTTTTTTTTTTAATATTTGGCCCTAGAAATGTTTTTCTGTCTCTTTTCTACACTCTGATAATCGAAATAAGGTGCATAAAAAGTATATATTTCTGATAAAATAACATAATATTATATGATCTGCATATCCTTTTTAGAATTTAGAATAATTTGCAAAAAAGATGTGGAACAAATTGTGAAGAATATTACTAATATTTGATTATTGCCCTTCCACTACTACTTTAATTTTTATATGCTTATATGCTTTTATATGCTATTTATTATTTATATGCTTTAAAATTAATTTGATAGTCTTACAGCCAAAATTACGATACACATTTTAGTCCTTGAAATTATCTATCGACATTATTTCATAGAGATTTTGTAACTAAACAAAGGGTTACAAGTAGCAACCAATTTTAATACATGTATTAGCTGTTAACATTCTTGGTTTTTTATTATGAAATTAAAGTCGTTAGCTTTGCAACGATATTCAGGTTTAATCTTTGATGATCTATGTAAAAAATAAAAGGCTAGATATAATTAGTTGCAATATTTAAAATTTCAGTTTAACGCATGATCGCTAATTACACCATTGCTCAAAAATTAATCCTATTTTTACTTGTCCCGCTCGTGAAATTATCTAAAGAATGACAAAAAAATTTGCTGACAATTTTCGTTTAATATTATAAAATTAAAGGAATTTTAAGATGCTCATCCTCACTTTCGTGAAACAAAAAAGAAAATTCAAATAATGATGTAATCAAGAAAAGGATTGTCCGAATCTACGAGCTTCATTGCTTGTACTAGCTTGTTTGTACTATTATTATTATTACTGTTATAAAGTTTCCAAGTTTAGCTTTGTGATGATGTTCCCATTTGCTTTTCATACTGTATATTAAATTCAATGATTTTTGATAGTTAACATTTTATTTTGTGATAGCTCATTGGACTTTCCGTATCAACCAATGTCCACTCGAACTAACTTCGATTCAGGAGATTGAAATTACTACTTCGAAATTATACTAACCCCAGAAACTGCATATAAATAAAAAATGAAGCATACATTTTTGAGGAATGAAAGAAAAATAAATTTTGAAAAATCTTTCGGGAGGCCTAATAATAGTATCTAAAAATGAAGATAATTTTCTCAAATTTTTTTACTAGTATTGAAGAGTTTGAAAGAAGTTGCTATGAATATTTTGGTGACATAGGATATTCTACGATACCCACAATTTAAAAAGTTTCATTTTAAATAACATTGTGCAACTTGTTGTACCAAGCTAATGTTATAGTAATAAAAATAGTCCTTAGCAGCTTTAAATTTCTTCTTTATTTTTTATGTCAATGTTTTTTGTTTTGTTTTTAAACTTTTTATGCATTTATTCATTCGTTTAATATTTATTTGTTAATAACCATTTCTATTTTTACTTACCAAAATTAAATTTAATATCTATATTTAAATTATAATAATCTATTTATTTATTTGTTTATTTTTATTCTTATTTAATTTAATTATTTTTTGTTAGTTCATATTATTTGCAAACCCTCTTTGGTTATGAGCATGTTCACTACTATTGTTTATGCCTCATTTCATTTGAAATATTTTTAATTCAGTTCAGAAACTGAGCATAATAACAGTCAATCTTAACAACTCATTTTTGGAGAACTCATTTTGTTAAGCTTTATTACTTCCTACTTTTCTAGGCCTGGACTAAAAAATGAAGAAGTATTTTAATTAAATGACTAAAAAAATTAGGAAAATTACTTTTGTGTCGGCTAATCCGGAACTTTGAATAGTTTCCGCTAAATTACAAAATTTTTCAGTGGCTCCATCTCCTTTACTAATTATTATGTTAAACGAAATTTCCAAATAATAACAAAATATTAAAATTGCAAAAATCTTTGATTTATATTAGAAATAGCATTACTCTAAAGGGTTTTTTTTTTCAATCTTAAGAAACAAGGCTTTTGTATATATATTAGTCTTAATAATTCAGAAAAATATATTACTGGAAAATTTAAAGGAATAATGAAAATTATTTAAATTTAAGAGCAATCGAAAGTATTGTTTTGATTTTCATATGACGTGAAGATTTCAAAAATATCTGACAACTAAGATCGTCCTCAATAAATTGACATTACTGGAAAGTAATGGATTAAAATTTCAAAATGGCGCAAACTTTATTTTCGAATTTTATTGAACAAGAACGTCGAAATTTCTGTTTATTTATAATTTACGAAATTTCCAAAAATTATTCAAAGCAAGAAAATTTCCAACAATCATTCCTACAAGCATTTTTCGTCATCCAGAATTTGTCTGTGAACAATTCGGTAATTGTTAGTTCACCGATTTATCGTAGAGAGTGCCAACAGAAACATATTTTCTCTTGAGATTGTAATTTCTTTTTATTTATTTATTTATTTTACATTTTTTTAGTCGTCATCTGATGGGACAAGCAGTAAAAAAAGCAGAATATTACCTGGGCAGAAAAAGAAGCTTACTCCTGTTGCAAATCCTCTGGTCCTTCTATAATCGGACCCAACCATCAGCATCTGTAGCTCTTCGCCTTATCTGGGATTCTGTACCCGATGCATATATAAGCCTGAAAGAGTTTGTCCTTATTTTTGCAGCATCTTTGTCTCCAATTACAATAAATATGATCTACTCCTTTTACACTAAAGCAATCTGTCAACGTTCTGAATCTAACACCCCCCGGTCACTTCAGCATTACTGCAAGATCGCCATACGAAGAGCTCTTGGTTCTAAGAAGTTATGGTTACCAGATGCTATAAAGCAAATAGGTTTCCCGCCCAAAGTTGAAGCATTCTTAAATCTTGAAAGATCGATCTAAAAATAACCACAGTTTCACATAGGGTTCTTTGGTAAAATATTTTATATGTTAAACGTCTCTTTGATCTGTTAGATATCTAATGTTTTTCATAGTGCTTGGCATTTCAAGTTGATCGTATATAATCAGATAATAGCCGCCTAATTATAAGAGAATGATATAATACGTGTTTTTATGTGTCTCTGAGCTATATAAAGTATACCATGCAATGAAACAGCTTTCATTTTAAGTACCTGCAGGGAATCCATAAATTATTCACCTGATAAAGATTTGTGACAAATAATATAGAATAAGAGACAAGGGAGGAAACTTGTTGAATTTTTTTAGCAATTTAAAAGGAAATTTATATTAATATACTTTAACATGAGAACCATTATTTGATTGGAAGATATTTTGTGTTCTCAATCAATTTAAACAATTTTCTGCAAACGATGCTAAACGTTTGCTTCCACAGTAGTTATTTTTCTGACCATTCGATTCCTTAATTCTTCAACACTGCCAACATCTATTGCATAAATTCGGTTTTTCAGGTACCCACAAGGAAAGAAGTCGAATAGTGTAATAACAAGGGAATGTGAAGGCCCTGAAAGTAGACCATCGACCCACTGATCTGGAAATGTTTTATCAAATAAATCACGCACACATCTCTTAGATGCAAAATATATTCGGGTTTTAGAAACTGTTTTAATCATCTTTTAATAGATTGTTCCGTTGGTGGAGGTTTATTAAATTCACATCTGATTCGCTTCTAGAACTGTTTCAGGAAATTTCTTTTTCCATAATGAGAGAATGCATGTCGCTTTTTACGCTACATGGTGCCGTTTTGTCTGTAAACAAACAAGTTTTCCAATCGATGTAAATAATTTTTTCATACCTTGTAAATTTAGGTTTCCATTTCACTTTGTTATCCGGTGAATAATTAATGGACACCTTGTGATTTCATTATATAGAATATCAACAACTATTTTTAAAATCTGATCAAATATATCAATTGCTTTTAATTATAATAGTATCACATTTAAATTTATTAAACTGTGATATCATTAAATCTATGATACTGCACTTAGATGACTGCGATGAACTAATTTGTTATTTACTATAAATGAATTTATAATATAGTGTGTTTAGAAATGTTAAGTTGTCCCATTTGTATTCTAATTTCTTAGAAGGATAGGTCAGTCAGTGAGGTTTTATTGAGTATTTTTAAACTGGACGTAATGATACAGGACTTAAATGACTGCAATGAACTTGATTTATAACTTACGATAAATGAATCTATAATATAGCATGTTAAGAAATGTTAAGCTGTCCCATTTGTATTCTGATTTCTTACAAGAATAGATCTGTGAATGAGGTTTTGGTAAACATTAACGGAAAAAAAATCCACGAATGAAATGCATGCTGCTGTATGAATAGTTCTTCAGTGAGTCAGTTCAACTTGAGAAATTTTCTAGAAGAATTCCCCCAACCTAGCTACATTTCTTCAGAAGTTGTGATAAATACTTATTCGGTGCTTCTTTTCAAATGTAATAATAATCTTTGCTCACTGTAATGCCAAAAAGAGTCGTACAATGGCAAGTACAAGAAACAAGACACCTAATAAAGAGTACAAAATCGCTTTATACGATAATTCTGATTATTTTTATACAATTCTGTTCATTATTTTTATTAATTTGTGCCAAGTGTTTGGGTTATTATATGAATATTTTACAATTGTATCCCTTTTTTATAAACGTTAACTAATATTTAATTTCAGAAATTCATTAAGGAAACATCCCACTGCATTTCTGCTGAAATAGCGATGCCTACTTATTTGGTGCTCCTTTGCAAATGTGATAATGATCTCAGCTCATTGTAGCACTAAAAATGGTCGTATATTTTCAAAATGTAATGAACAGACTCCTAATACATAGTACAAATTTGTTTTTGTATTTTAGCTCTGATGTCTTTATACAATTCTACTCATTTATATTCATTGTTTTGATTATATTATATCCTTCATACTATTATTTTATGTGCTTTTTTTTATAAATTCTTACTCACATTTATTAGTAACTGAATATAATATATCAAATAACTATTCTCTATAATATAAAATGTACTTGCTTGGTATCAGTATTAAGTAGTTCTTGTACTTTAATTATATATAGATATCAGACGCTTACATTTTTCCTGCATTTTTTTCTTCCTTTTTTTATGCTAATACTGGTTTAAAGTTTGTATTTATATGTAAGATTTATTATTCTCTCTCTTTCGTTTTTAATCTCACGCTAACTTTTAATTAAATGCAATCATATATACGTTCCTACGCCTTTTAATCGTTATATACGGGTATTGAATAACAATCAAAGATGCAATGAAATGCTTAAATATTTTATTAAGATATATATCAGAAGATATATTATATAACTGTAATGTTTCTGCTACAAAATATGTGTGAAATTTATTAACCCTAAACTAATACAGTGTTATTTTTTTACTATTTTATTTTCCTACCTTCATAATGTATCCTGGTTGCAAAGAAAGGTTAAAGAAACGTTTTAACCCTTAAATACATGATTATTTGTTTTGAATTTAAAAAAATCGTTTATTATAGGAAAATAGTCATAGGTTACGAAAAAATAAATTTAAAAAATTCAGGCAATAATATGGTATATTTATTTTGAAAAAAAGTTGTATGTAGACATTCGGCAACATACAGTATTTCCCAAAAATCAAGCTTGTATTTAATACAATTTTCAAATACAACTTCAAACATTGATAGCTTACCTGACAACAGATAAGAAGTGATTTTTAATAATAGATAAATCGCTTCTTTATAAGGTACACGACAATAGAAATTATCTCTTCAAGTAACACACTAAACTTCATCACCCATCACATTCAAATGTAAAAAAAAAAGCTATATAACGTACCTGCCAAAAGTAATGTCAACTTTTTTCTTTCACACGATTTATTGTTTATGGTTATCAATAGGTTTTTGAATAAATTTAAGTAGAACTGGATATAGACAATTGGCAACAATATGCATTTAAGGGTTAAAGCTTATAAATTCTTGTTTATTTAGAAATTAATATTATATGATAAATATGGAATGATTTGTGATTATTTACATAATGCACGCTATTCAATTCATACTCCAAAATATAGAACAAATTTCAATGAATTTTGATTGAAATTCAGTTCAAATATTTGCATCTATCTTTGTTTATTAATCAATGTTACTTATTTGGGATGGATTTTGCTTTAATAAATATACTACTTTGAAACTGCGTTGTTTTTTTTTTTATTTTATACTTATATAAATAAAATTCATAAAACTTTTAGGAAAATTGGCGTTAAAGCAAACTTGCTTAAAAACAAATGTTAATAAATTTCATAAAAAAAAAATGTTTTTAAAGGCATATTTTGTGATTGAATTAAATGCAGAATTTTTTATTTTAATTATTTCCTACTTTCAATTTTAGATTAAGAATCATTATAATAAATATTATTATCTGTAGTAATAAATTAACATCTGGCACCATTGGTGGGGATTCAAAATGTAACTAAATAAACCAATTAATTAATAATCAAGTTCTGAAAATATCAAAATAGTTATAAGTGTTACCAGAAATCCACAAGTATGCAAAATTTCCAAACTCTCTAACACAATAGAAAATGAGTAACAAATCAATGATGAAAATTAGTCTTTACAAACATGAAATGAGCCAAGTTAAATAAAAATGCTTAAAAACACATATTCATTTATGTAATAAGCATCAAAATAATTATTTGATCTATTTTTTATTTTTTAAATCTTGATATCTATTGATTTTCAAACTCATGATAAAATGGTGCCAGTAGAACGAAATCAAAATTTGCACAAATCAATCGAACTAATTGATCATTGAGTTCTGAAAATACTAAAATGGACTGTTATCACTCAGAACATTCAATAGTTTAAAATTTCCAAACTCTAACTTGTTAGAAAATGAATGAAAAATAGATTTAAAAGTTCAAACTTCACAACATAAAACAAGTTTGTTTCTACATCTTGGATATTTTATAAATAATTTCATTTTTTTTCACATTGTGTTTCAAAATAATGTTTATTTATATTCTGTCTTAAAAATAATTATGATTCAATTCTATAGCATATACCCTTTTTCTTCGTTAAAATCTAGAATGTCTCAGGTTTATTTTCAATCATTCTTGTCAACTGCAGCTAAAAACATTTAGTAAAAAAAAAAAATAATAACATCTGGATAATCTGAGTTATCTGATAGTTTCAAAGAAAGACTGTTCCAAAGTGACTACCAGAACTTTTACAAAAAAAAAAAAAAAAAAAAAAAAAAAAATGAAAATCTTGCAAATAAAAAAAATACCTTGTTTTGAAAAAAAAAATGATTTATTTTCTAATAAAGTTATTTTCGAGAGCAAAACGAAATGTCTTCAGCATTCTTGTAATGACCCATTATTTCCTGCAGGTGCAGAGAGAAACAAAACTAAAATAGTAATAAAAAAATGATTTCCTGTTTTCTCGAACCTTACATTATTTATCGATTCAGTTCGTTGAACCGAGATGTGGAAATCCGTTGCGAAACCGAACCCGACCTGTTTTGTTGAGTAGCGTCTCTAGAAAGGATGATTTTAGACAACATAAAATTTCAAAATATAACAGGAATTTTCGGAGATCTGACGATTTCAATATGCCATCAAATTTGCTTATAAGACCATGAATCAAACACAAAATGAAAGCACAGCATTAACATTTTGTGTTTGCATAATTAAAAAGAATATAAACATGTACATACGCAAAACGTTTTGTTTACTTGGGATCAATAAGTATAGTAGATTCAAAGTAGTATAGTAGACTCAAAATATTCGAATATATATATATATTCGATAAGTATAGTAGACTCAAATTATTCGAATGAAACATCGATCTAGCCATTTCTGTTATGTGAGAATTCGGATGTTTGGATAAAGCACAAAAATTAAATTAAAAAAAGATTTAACTTTGAATTTATGAAATCAAGTTTAACAAACTGAAATTATAGAAAGCTTTAAACACTGCAAGTGTTACATAAAAAGGAAATCACGGAATCGATTCGGCAAATCAGAGATTGATGTAACTACACACAAACTGCTCTATTACTTGAGAGTAATTAATAAAATTACTTGGGGAGTAATGATTAAAAAAGTTATTTCAACGAAGCGTCGATTGGACTGATTCAGATTTACGGAAATTCGGATGAGTGAAAAAAGTGCTGGAATTAAGTAAAAAAAAAGGACGCCGAACCAGTGGCATAACTAGAGAGGAGTAGGCAGGGCAAGTGCCCTGAGCACATTAACAGGAGGGTAAAACTGAGGAATCAGTTACATGTAAGAAAAAAGTATGTTTTTTTAAGACTCTTATACTGAAAACTCCTAAAAATTAAAATGAGTTCAATCAAGTGTGGGAAGATATATAGTCCTTTTCACAGCTAGAAAATCAATTCAAACAAAGTTTTCCCAAATCAAAATAAGCCGCAGCTTTACGTTAAAGAGGTGCGATGACAAAAATCAAATTTATTTAAGGGAAAGCTCGTTTAGACACTTTTCAAAGATTTCTGTCTCACTAGGACAGCTATACTTGACAATCCTCAGATCTTTTTAGAAAAGGGAAATTAATATAGCTATTCCAGAGTTTACCTCAAGTTTTCGTGGAGGTAAAATGTTTTAACCTTCAAGTTCATAATGACTGGATTGCGGTTTCTTCTGAAGTCCGTAACAAGTAATTAGAAATTAAGTGGTAATTCTATTATAACAAGTGGATACAATTAAACTCTCACATAGCAGACAATGAAAAATACTTTCTCTATGCAAAGAAAATTTATTATCACATATTAATTTACTTTTACTTTTATTATTTAGAATTCTACTTTTTATTGTCAAATGAAGACATATATTTTTGTAAAAGTGAAAAGGAATTAAGGTGAAGTAAGTAAACTCTTCTTATTAGCATGCACTTCAAATTAGTGATTTGTACCTGGAACCTTCTGGTCTGGAATTAGATTAGAAAGTCCCCCCACCCCCCGAGCTACATTGAGCATCCAAATTTCAAAAAACCGAGTAAAGAATGGAAAGAAATACTTTTACTTATTTGTTAAAGAGTGAAAGGAATCTATTGAAAGTTATCAACATTTAGTTTCTATAGTTAAAAGAGTAATGCATGCCAATTTTGTCACAATTTTGATATTTCTGGATTTTTTTTCAATAGATTAAGAAATTTCGATATATTTTTTTTAAATTTTTAAGTAACAAATTAATAAAATGCTTATTTGTTTTTATGTTTTTCTTATGAAACTTTCATACAGTTTTAAAAAATTTCTTATTTTAATCCTTTTTATGTGGTTAAAATAAAAATTTGTCAAATTTCCTCGACAATTTTAGAACAATTTCATTAAAAAAAGACTTTCGGAGCGATTTTAAAACATTTTTTGTTTGTCCTTATGATAAATTTTAAAGGAAAGAATCGTTCATACATTTCTTATTGAACAATCATTGGTACTAATATTAAAAGCAGATGCGTATGACTACTTGTCTGTTGGCACATTACAGGACAGATCATCTGACTTAAAGTTGCCAAATGTAATCCAAATATATTTTGAAAGATGAGAAGGTGTAGTTCGAAGAGATTTTTTAGAAAGTTTAATTATAATTTTAATTAATGAAAAAATAAGAGATATTTCGGAAAGGGTTGTGACTGATTCAGAAAATGTTATGCACGAAAAGAAATTTTTAAACCACCTTAAAATTTGGTAAATTGTCTCCTCAATGATAGAAATTAAATTTGTATGCAATTTTATCATAATTTTAAATTTAAAAAAAAAATACTTTTAACATGAGTTGCAGTGGTAGTTTTCATAGTTGAAATTTAAATCAAATCTTTTCATTGTTTTATCAAATCTTTAAAACGTTTGATTTTCTTCTGTTGTAAAGGGTTATTACACCCCAAATAGCATTTTTAGCCAAGAATTTTACTTAATCCTTAAATTATAAGTAGGTAATAAGTTATTTTGTAGTTTCAGCATATTAAATTTTCTTTAATTTAAAGTAAATGATTTAAGCATAAAATAGTTTAATTTTGAATTGAATGTGCTATGTAATATTTATTAAGTACAGTATTTAGGAGGCATTCTTAATGGTTGAAACTACAGATGTTTTTAATATAATATTTTATAAGAAAATAGGGATCCTCCATATTTAAAGAATTTAAAAAATCTGCAGCTATTAAAATAAAGATAGATTTGAAAGTACAGAAGAGCCTCTCTTATTTAGTCACAACATGAAGTGAAAATTAGTCCGTTCCGTTTTGTTTCTTTACTTTTCAATGTTTGTTATATTTCTCTATGAATTCAAATGAGAAAATATAACTATTTTTTAGCTTCACAATTATTATTTCAAATATTATATTAAATATTATATTATATTATCATCAAGTTTATTTTTAAATTATAAATCATTCAATGTCAAATATAAAAAGTGTATTGACAAATGATGCCAGATGCTTTTAGAGTACTGACACATAATATTCTTATTTGTAAAAGTTTTTATAGAAGGGCTTCTGTAACATTTGTTTTTAAGTATAAGTATTATATTAAAAATATTTTTAATTAAAAACGAAAATTACATTTTGATAGATATTTATAATTTATAAAGCTTTTTTTGGTTATCATTAGTAAATATTTCATTTTATTATTTAATTTCCAATAAATATTACACTGCCAGAATTTTTGTCTCTGACATTAAGAAGTTTTAGATTTATTATTTTATTTATTTATTCGCCACTTTACAAAAACTGAAAAGTGCAAGACTTTTTTCTTGTTATCTAAACGTAGTTAATCAAATCTGCGAATAAATGCTAATCTTCATAACTTTCTTCTATATTCATATTAAGGATTTTAAGCCAGGATCTTTTCTTTTTTTCTCTCATTTTCTTCTTAAAAAAATACTTCGGGGATACAGTTTTGGGTAGAAATATTTTTTATCGATGAACAAGTACAGATATATACAGATAAAAGAATAAATGGTATAAAAATCAGACAACATTTAATAAAATTAAATTGAATTGAATTTTGACAACTTCTCATGAAAAACTAATATTTTTGTCATTTTTGTTTACTTATTATTTGAAATCTGACGGAAGAAGTTGTTTTGCAAGTTCTTTTCCCACTCTACTGCATAGTTAAATCCTTAATTCAAGCAGTCCCGTTTCAAATTACTCACATTTGTTTTAAATGTTTTGAAATCTTTTGGAAAAACATTTATTTATACTGTATCAAAATTTTTAAACTTTGCAATTAAGGTGCATAGAAAGCTAGACAATATCCGTAATACCTAAAAAAAGAGAAAATATATATAAAAAACGTCAAAATAAAGAGCGAGATTTTAAAAGGAAAAGTACTATCTAATGCTAGATGGACAAAATCTATTCAGCTGATTTGAAAGAGCAAAATCAGTTTCTTTCAAATTAGTGAAAGAGACTAATTTTGTTTGAATACTCCCAAGTAAATTCAAACTAGAGAAAGAGACTAATTTTGTTTAAGTACTCTTCAGCATGGGAAAGGTCTAGATGTGGGACTGACCCGACTCCCCTCTATATCATGCTTGATTGACGGAGGGTAAACCAGTGGGGGTTCCTGGCTTATTTCCTGTGTCTAACAAGGGTAGATGAGCGCAGATAAAAGCAAAACGCCCCGGGGATTATACTGTCTGCTGCTCTCTGGTTGCTTTTGTCCCGTTTCAATGGGGAAAGTGAGTCCGTTACGAAAGGAGGGGATGAAGGTGAGATTTGGAGGGGATTATAATGTAGGCAGTTAGCAACGAAAAGAAAGCCATTGCTACTGCATGGATGGAGGACAGAAAATCCTCAAACCTTGAATGGAATTCTTACTCTGAATGAAAATAGGAAATAGGAAAGGTTTCAAAGGAGATGAGGTCAACATACGTTTTGGGGATCCTGCTTGTTTGGATTAACGTCACTCCGAGCCGTTGTTCGGTATCCATTTCTAGCAAGCAAAATATCAAAATTTGGAGGCCAGCAATGTGTTTGTTTTCTTTGGAGGGAGAGAGAGAATCCTCTGAAAATCCTAAACGCCACCCACGGTTTTACAAAACATTCAATCCGCACTTCTAAAGCTGCATTTGTGATGTGTTTGCTAATTAAAAGCTATTCTTTCTTCATATCGTTTTGCATTGGTGTTTTGTGGTTATTTTTGAGAGTGTGTAACGCAGTATTAGTTTTAAAACTTTGCACTCCTGTTGGGTGTTTCTATTCAGTGATTTCCTCTTATTGTCATGTAAATAACTTAAAGAGTATTCCTATAATTCCTTTGTGATATAACCGGGAGAGTTTTATTTTGCTAATGTTATAATGATGATTTACGTTGCTGTTTCAGCATATTTTAGTAAACGACAGTTATGAATTCTTTCAGGCGGTTTTGGCACACTTTCCTCTAAAATTTCTTAAACAGGAGTCCTGATCAGTCAATTTTGATGACGTCAAAATTTTCAAGGCTGCTGCTTCTTGTAGATTTATCTATATTTGTCAGCAGAAAATTCATCACAAATTCTCTAGATTCCAGATTTTTTTTTAATAACTATTTTAAATAGAACTGTTTCCATTTTTAAGGAATTAATTGCCATTTTTAATATTTCCAAATTTTCAGATTGGGATGTTCTTTTTCCTTTGGAAAAGACTGAAAATGGAAAAGATTACTAAGTCCTGCCTTGCATCCTTTTGGTAAATGGAACATGAGAAAAAAGAAAAATAAGTGAATAAATGAAGCTGGGTGGAAGGGCAAGTGGGAGAATATTTTTCAAATACTTGCGTCTCTTTCCTATTCTTTTTTTTTTTTTTTTTGAAATTTTTTACAATTGTATTCAACATTTTAAGTGCAACAATATTATGCGAAAAAATTTATTTCAAAAATAAGATGAAAGCGTGACTTTAGACGTATTAAAATATCATTACATTTACATATTTGTTAAAATTTTTTTTTTTTAAATAAGTTCTAGCTATGCCCAGATTTTTTTAAAGAACATTTTGGATAATAAAGAGTTTTAATTAATTCAAACAATAAGGTATGCACACACATTTAGAGAGGAGAAATAACCGTCAGAGGATGAAAGCATTTTGTTCCTTCATTTCGTAATTCCAAATGCGTAAATAAAAAGTGAAATCACAACAAAATGACAAAACAAAAGATTATTACTTTCAAGATTCTCAAAAAGATTACTCGTTTAGAATTATTACTTTCAAGACTACTCAAAAAGATTACTCGTTTAGAATTATTACTTTCAAGATTACTCAAAAAGATTACTCGTTTAGAATAATTACTTAATTTACTTAATCTTTTTTAATTTAATGTTTCAGAAAAAAGAAAAAAAGATTGTTTTTCTTAACAATGATCACTCTCTCTCTCTCTCTCTCTTTTTATTTATTTATTTATTTTTTTTTGAAAAGATAAAATGCTTGTTGTTCTCTAATTTTTTTACACTATCTGGAGAGAGGGTCCAAATAGGTTACATACAAATTCTACAAACAAACGTAATAAATTTCATTTGGGTTTCTGCCCATGGATTACGAAGCTCTGTTCTGAAATATTAACAGAATAATGTTCTTTATCTAGCACGTGTTTCATATTTGGTCTCATCAGTTATTGCTTGTCACATTAAATTGTTCTTTATTATTGAATATATATTCGTTTATCCCTTGCTTCTTTGCTTAACTTATTTAGCTTAAGCATATTTCCAATTTTCAATGAAGTAAGGCTAGCTATACCGCATTTCATGTATGATGCAAATTTTAAAAGAATGATATATTTGATTGATGAATAAATTTATCTTTATCACTACATTTAATTGGGGAAAAAATCGTAGTGCTCCTCCTCTCCCAGCTTTGGCTCAAAATTATCCTTAGTCTATCTTCAAATCTCACTTGAGTAGACTCAAAGAGTAACACTTTTTTTACCTCAAATGAATCTTTAAGTTCATTTCAGGACAAATATCCGCTTCAGATTCGGCAGCTTTTAACTGCAGAGACAGTGATCACCCACATTCGGCGTCCTCCTAGCTTTCTTCCCCTTTTCCTCAAATAAAGACATTAATTTATGATTGGAAGAAGAGACTCGTGAAAAAAAAAATACTCAGGAATCTTGGTTGCACTTTTAAAGGGATTCATATTCTTCGCTTAATTACTATTTGGTCTAGATTCCATAAATTTGTCTACACACCCTTTTATTTTGCCAACTTGGAATAAACCTACAAACAGCTGCTCAGTCTGGAAAAAGGAAAAGAAAGCATTACAATGTAGAGTAGAGTTATCGCGATCCTTTTATGGTTCAAAAAAAATTCTCTCGTTACCCTATTTCTACCAAAAGTTGTTCTAGGAATTTCCACAAAGGTAGGAAAGAGTGACGGAAATCGCCGTCATAACGAATACCTTTGTGGCCTAGCAAGTATGTCAACATATAAAAAAATTATAAAACTTTCGCAGCTTACTCTTTAAAATTATTAATTATATTTAATTATCAGTGCTGAATCATTAAATAGACTATGTAGGCAGCTACGTAGGGGCTCTGTAACTTTGGAGGTCCCCGAGAGTATTTTGTATTTCAAGGTATATTCCCTCCAGGGGCGGCCTTCTGGGGGGTGCGGCGGATGATATGCACCGGGGCCCATGCGATTGAGGGGCCCCAAAATGATCAAGAACTAAAATAATATTCTGAACTATAATGCAGAAATGTGTAGAAAAGATGAAGATATTTAACTTTAAAAATCGTTGGGTTTGAAAATATACGGATATATTATTATCTAATGCAAGTATACAACCTATTGCAAACCAAAGGCAATAATTTACCGTCATTTACCTCATCTATTAAGCAAGACTGCATATAGTATTTGAAAATTCATTCTATAAAATATTTAATATTGTTAGATCTAATCATGTCCATGACAAAAACATATCCTTCTGGCTGTCAAAAAAGAAAATTAGCAAAAAAGCAAAAAAAAAAAAAAAAAAAACGCTTAATTTCAAGAAGTCACAAGTAGATATGTTTTCTTGTCTATGAAGTTTTTCTAGCATCGAAATTGCTTCGACTTCAGAAGTTACAATTCAACTGGAGAAAAAAGATCCGCACAAACTATACAATATTGTAAAGGAAATGCAGAAACTGAAATTCGTCGAAGAATTATATATTTATACGAATATGATCGAATCAGAAAATAACGATGAAAATAACGATAACATAGTTCATCTAGTGAACGTAAGTGACCCATATTTATGGCCGAGTTATATTAAAACAAATAAGTTTAAAATGTTGTGTTAAAACCGGACCTGTATAACACAAAGGGTGTTTTGCGAAGAATCCATAAGATAGATAATTTTCCACTACGTATTATTATTTTTTAAAAAAAAAAGCCAAATGGTGAAAGTTTCCCAGCTGGTTAATGTATTCAAAAACGCAAGACCCGGTATTTTATTTTTATTGTATACAATTCTCCAAAAAATGTGGAAATGAACAATCTACATGATTTATTAGGGATTATAATAACTGGAAATAGCTGTCAAATTTAATTAAAGATCATGAGCTTTCTGTTGGTCTCTTTAATTTGTTTCTTGTTTGGAAAGAATTACTAAAACGACTAAATTTATGTTCGACTATTAATAGAACAGATCAAGTTACCATAAATAAAGAAACTGGAAAACTTATCTATTTCAAAGAATGTGATTGATTCTTATTTTAGCATGTAATAATTTTCCCCTTCGAGGTACCCTAATAATGGTAATTTTTATTTATTTAATCGAATTATTAAATAAATACGATTCTGTGCCAATGGATCATATAAACAGAATAAGAAATTCAAAAAATAAAATTGTGCATCATTTAACACATAGATTCCAAAAACAAATTATTTCTGTGTTAGGAAACGAATTAATATAATTTTAGACGGTATAAAAACCTCCACGTACTAAAGTATCTAAATGTACTCTTGATATTGCCCACAAGGAATAAATTTCAATCATTATTAGGTATACAAATTTTGAAGAAAAAGATTAACTATAAATGAGTCATATACAGGGTTTATAGAAATAACTGATGTGACTAGGGAAGGACTAGAAAAAATTCTATTGCAAAGTTTAAATAAGCTTGATTTAGATATTATGAATTGTAGAGACCAGGCATACGATAACGGTAACAACATGAAAGGAAAATATAAGGTATACAATCTGGAATAATTGCTTTCAACCCTAATGCAATTTATATGCCTTCCCAATTACATTCTTTTAATTTATTAATTTGTGATGCCATTTCCAGTAACTCATATTGTAATTTTTTTTTTTTTTTTTTGGATATTGCAACGTTTATATTGCTTATTTTCTGGTACTACAAAAAGCGGGGAAATTCTACAGAAACATTACTTTTAAATCATTATGTGACACTCTTTGAGAAACTAAAACAGATTCGATATAAACAATGTATATACACAGTTTGAACAAATTTGTAATTTCCTAAAAGAATGTGTTGGTGCAAATACGTCCCCGAAGCTAAAAGTCTGTGGGATTCAACACCAGAAGTGCTATTTATTTTATGTTTAATAGAATAGTTTGCAATATTGTCCAAATTTATTAATATCAATAAATTATTTTGATCAAAAGCTATTGTTCTTGATTGATTTAATTTTAGTTAATAAAATTAAAACTGAAGTCCAAAATTTAATACATTTTAGACGAAACGAAAGTGATAGTGTGTAATTTGAATATTTCAGAACATTTTTTTTTTTTTTTTTTTTTGAAAAAGAAAAAGATTATATTCCGAAATAGCAAGTTAAAGTTAGAAAACCCGATTGAGGAATTTAGATGCCATTTTTTTTAAAGTATAATTGATACCGTTATTGCACAAATAGAAGTTAGATTTAAGAGTATTTCAAATTCATTCATATTTTTCGAAATTAATAATTACAGTCATTAGAGAGAGTGCTGAGCACCCCTTCAGCAATTAAAAATTAATAAAGAATTTCTTCGGTCAAGCATTGTGCACAGAAGGCTTAAATGTGCTTGCTATATTGAGCATCGAAAAGAAAATCGAAAAAAAGAAAGAAAAGAAAAGAAAACAAGAATTGTAATCTGAAAAAATTAATTTTTTCGAAATAATTAATAGCAAAAATAAAATCACACATTAAATAAACTTGCAATAGTAATATATGTTCGTGTTTGCTCTCTCTCTCACTCTCTTTTTTTTCTTTACAAAAAATTTAGAGCCCCAAATAGTTTCTTGCATCCAGGCCCCTTTATAGAGAAGGCCGGCTCTGTTTCCCGCTTTCTAATTTTTGCTTCCATTTGAGTAATTATTGTCAAGTACTTGAACATATTCAAATTAAAATCAAATATTATTTAAATTCTAGAATATATATGTAACAAATACGGATCCTGTCGGCTCTTTAAATATGTAACATTATTTGTTGTGATGCAGTTTTGAAGACAGTGTAGAGACTTTTTATCTTTTTAAATTCTTTTTAATCCATCGAGAAAGCATAATTATTTACAAGCAGAGACGCGGACAAGACGTCCGCCGCAGCGTAGTACAAAAGCCGAAGTGGGGAAAAAGGGCCGAAATAAATTATTCCTCGCCTTATATAACCTTAAATTTTGATAGGGAAAATATTTCTTCATTGTGTTAATATATTAATAAGATTCTGATAGGGATTTCTGACGCATGTCAATCACATGTAAGGGAAACACAGGGATCTTTTAAGAAAGAATGTGCTTACTGGACATTTTTACCCCTTCACGCTGAGCGTGTGAAAGTATCGGCGTTTAGCTGACTAAGCAATTTTATAAAGCTTCTCTTGAATTAATTAAGTAGAGAAAGTGGAATTGGATCACGAAATAAGAGAATATTTTTAGCATGAAGTTACTAGGGGCTAAATTAAGATAAAATCTTGGAAATTAATTAAGTTGAAATTAAAAGTTTAAAATATCATTACATATATATATATTCATATTATCAAAGATCAGTGTGTTTTGCAGTTGTTTCATTGACTCGAAACGCAAGTAATAGCCTTAATAAATTTTGTATTTAAATATTTATAGTGCTTTAAAATGTTTTATATATTTTTTTATAACTTTGTTAAAATAACTTAAAATTTAGGTAAGAAAAAGGTAAAATTAGGCGAAATATTGCCACCAGCTCTCTGGAAGTCACCCTCAATTAAAAGTTTTGTTACTTCAATTTATCATACTCACTTAAAAACTGAAATTTATGTTACTTAAAAACTGCTCACATAGAAACTAAAATAATATAATCTATGAATTAATAGAATAATTAGTGATTTAAAAGCTATATGGTGTTTAAAGTTTGATTGATGAAAGGAGGACAGGAGAAGGTGAGTCTTACATCTCTTAAGGGACCATACAAAGGTTTGATCTGGTTCTGGTTTAAAAATACCATTTAATTGATAACCTATATATGTCGGTCATGCTGTAAACTAATTATAATTCAAATAATCTTTGCCTTAAAATAAAATCTTCATATATTACATTTTCTTCTGAGCAAGCTATTAACCAGCAATTTATAATAGTCGTCCACTTTCTTAAAAAAAAAATTAAAATATCTTCTTGTTGAAATTACTCGAATAACTTGAATCTAACTTTTTTTACAAAGTCTGTTTTAAAATTAATTTAGCAGTTTCATGTAAAATTACTGAAGCTATCCATGTGTTACGTGGGGTAAAAACTTTTAAATCTGATCCATTGTTACCTTCTCTTTCATCATTTCATTTTATGCGGGAACATAAAAAATAAAAAACTGAAATCTTACAACATTGATTTTGCTTGGAGGGGGGGAGGGAAGAAAAAAAAAACTCTTTCTACCATTTATTTTCGACTATTTTCACTTTATTTTCAAACCACTGACGTGCAATTTAGGTGAAGTCTTAGTTATGCTATTTAATATCAACGCCTTCGCTGGAAAGAGAAGACTGCTAAATGCTTCTAAAACTTCTTTTCTGTCAATTCCATTTTTAAAATACAAGTTATCATAAATATATTTGAGAACTAATTTGAATTTTTTTAATTGAAATTTATAAATTTTTTTTTCCGAAATGCAACAAAGTATTTTTCTTACAATTGATGCATTTATTATAGATAACGGAAATTTCAAAATTCGTGACACTTTTTCAAGTGTTTAAAAAGATTTCGTATAGATATAAGTAGTTTTCAAAGGAGAGTCAATCTCAGCACAATTCTGTTTTATTCTTGTGGCATAAAACTGAATCTCAACAGCACTAGCAAAAGAAAAATTGCAAAAACTGTAAACAATTTTGAATTTCTTACTTCTTACACTTGAACAGATTTTTCAATGGTTCCGAAACAGTTTCTTCGGCATTTTCTTCGGACGACCCTTTTCCGGTTACAAACATTTCTCTCGGCCCCATCTACGTGCTATTTAGTTTAGTTCAGTTTTTAAAAAATTGCATCGCTTTACATATTCAAGTTAATTATATAGGATAATGTTACCAATAATTTTAGACCAGGTACTTTTACTTTTCCATTTGCAAAAACTTTTCAATTGTAAAAAAAAAAAAAAAAAATCTGCAGTAACTTTTTTTTAAAGCTAATTGAGATATAGTTTTGAAGCTCCATGAAAGCTGCTTTGAGTCGGCTTCATTATTTAGAGTAATAGCCCTGTGATAAGCACGAAATCTGGAACCCCCTAACAGCCCATCAAACTTCAATACCACAGGATGGGTGAATTAACCCCCATTCATGTAATGATCACTTGATCCGTGTACCCTCTCTTCCAGGAAATTTACTCAGCACAATAAGGCATGTTTCTTGCGTATAAAGCGAAGAACCCCCACTACTGTTCGCTTCACAAACCCGAAATTTTCTCTTACGGAAAATTTAATCATCCGCTGACGAGTGAAAAGAAGTAAGAAGAGCGCTTTTCCGGAATACATTGTTAGGCCTCCAATAGGATAGGCGGTAACATCTCCAAATTTCTTTTTGAATTTGTTACAAATCAGTATCTTTATTACTCTATTGTTACCAATTCTGTGCTTAAAAAAAAATATTAGACTTCCCGAAACTTTCTTTTATACTCCATAGTAAAGAAGTTTCTCTCCCCCCCCCCAATAAAAAATCGTGAACTTTGGTCGAGGTCGTGAACATCACTAATGCTAAGTTTTTGCTTTCAGTCCTGCAAATGAATGCTGAGATTTTAGTTTTCAATTTTGCAAGTGAGTGGTTTGTTCTTAGTATGGTGAAGAAAACTGAATATGTATTTTAGACATCTTCTTCTTCTTCTTCTTCTTTTTTTTTTTTTTTTTTTCAACCGATTGAAACCACAATCTGGCACGAAACTACAATTTTAATAACAAGATCAGATACTAAATTTTATTTTTTCGATTATAAACTTTTTATTTCCGATTTTTTTTTTTTTTTTTTTTTAAATATTGCTGCGTTTCTGAATTATCGCATTTACATGCGTTCGAATGTATAGACCGACAGACGGTCAACCCTTTGAGGGATTTGGTTCAAAATTTGATACCGATCTTCACTTTAGATGTTAAAAGTGTGCACCAAACTTCAGTTATCTAGCTCGTTAAGCTTTTAGTAGACATGTTTATTTGTACTTCGACCGATAAACTTCCAATGAATGGATGCCGCTCGAAATTCGACAGAAATCTACAAATTCGATGTAAAGATGACACACGAATTCCAACCGTTTAGCTCAAAGCGCTTTTGAATTATCAAGTTCACAGACAAATATAATTCCAAAAATTTGTTCATGGTCTGTAACATGGAGAGTCATTAAAATTTCGAGATCGAAATTTTTAATGATTGCAGTTTTTTCTTTTTTAAAATTTTGTACATGAAAAAATTAAAAGAATCTAGTCTTAAAGAAAAAAATTCCCAATTAGCCAATTTTGTCAAGAGGAAACGTATGAAAATTTCTGATGTGAAACATCAGAGGAAATAAATGTCAAGTAATTAAGTCTCTGAATTCCCATAGTGTCACCAACCATCTCTGATCATTTGACCGCCAATGTTGCTTAAAAATTTTTTTTAATTAAATTTTGCTACGATATACTTTGGATTTTCGAAACTCTGAGTGGAATATGTAGAGAAATCTTTTCAAATAAGTTATATAAATGTAATGATATTTTAAACTCTTAATTTAATCCAAATTAATTTCCAAAACTTTACCTTAATTTAGCTCTAAAATATTCTCTTATTTCGTGATCCAATTCCACTTTCAGTTTAATTAATCCCTTTGTAAAAATAATGCGCCATCAAGAACTACGTTTCACATGAGAGTGATACTTCGGTACCCTTGAACAGGTGTCAAAGGTCATTCCCTCGGCGCGTGGCCGGAAATCCTATGTTATATAAGGTAAATCATCATCTGTTCGTCCCTTTTTTTTCACTTTTCTTACTTCTGTGTGTGCCGCGCTGCGTTTTCTTGTATATAATCATGCCTGCCACTCGGAATAGAATAAAACGTAATTAAAAATACCAAGTCTCTTCACTGTTTCGAACCTGCATTCTACTTCAATCAAAATATGTTATATTATTTCAGTCTTCCTGTTAGAAAAAAATTACATATTAAACTTATTTTAAGATAAAAGAAATGCTTGTTTAATAAAAAACAAAGAAAAAAAAAAAGAAGACGGAGAAGGAATGGGTTCATTCATTATTTGCAGTCAGAGTATTCTAAATGATTACAGCCTGAAATCTTATATTGCTTTTTTTTTTTCCCTCCATTCCTTTGTCTTTACAATTTGTGAAATGCCCAGTTCTTTGGAGTGTTTTCTGTTATCCAATGTTATAATATTTTCAATTTTCATATTTTCAACATGGGCAAGGAAAATGCATTTTATTCTTTCATACGGTTGATAGGTAGAAATAAGTTTTCAGAAAACTAACGAGTTGTTTTAATGGCTTCAAACATATGATTGATGACATCTATGAAGTGTTTCTAAATTTTCATATTTAAAATAATAGTATAAACAATTTTAAAATAGCTTTTTTTCTTATTTTGTTTCTTTACCATCTGAGTACTTCGTTTGCTATTGAAAACATCTTAAATATGACAATTTTTCCGAATATTCAACACATTTTATCAATTTTAAGGCATTTCTAATATTGAGAAAATATTTACTATGACCTTATTTGAATGTTTTTTTGGTCAACATTGTGGTTAGGTCTGTAATGCCCGAGTTCAACCATAAATTAGATTCCCAAGTACCATCTGACGTGGGTAAAGAGTAAAATGGCATGAATAAAGAATGTTTTAAAGGCTGAAGTGTTTTCGTAAAGGTCTCTTGGTCTACTTTATTTCCTGTATTCTTGTTATTCATTCTTTGCTAACAAATAATATTCTAATTTAGTTTTGAAGCTTACACTTCTTAAGTTAATGTATTATCATAGACAAAGAAAATAAATGAATATATTTTTTAGACCTAAATAACCTTTTGCTATGGATTTTCGTCGAATTACTATAATTCCTTCGGCAAGATGTTGCTTGAAGGTTGTGGCGATAATTAGAAACTAAAAATTGCATATTGAAGTCATTTTAAGTATTTTTGTATTTTTTTTAAAATTTACTTTAAAAGGAAATTTTTAACCAGAAATTATGAGCAGATTTTGATAAAATAAATTTAATTACTCTTAAAAAATTAGATACTTAGCAGCTAAAGTGATAGTAAGTAAACAGATATAAATTTAAAAAGTTGATAAAAAAATTTTTCACCACTTTTAAGCTTCTCGAGAGAGTGGAAGATATAACTCAACTTTATTAACTTGTTTTCTCAGTATATTTCTTTACAAATAACAACTCTTCCGCAATTTAACGACATAATTTTTTTATTTTTTTTTTTGGTTCTCTCCCCTGGACAGCCGCGTCGTAAGTCGATATTTTTTCTTCCTCCTTCCGAGCATTAGTATCATATACACTAATATATAATGCTTAGTTTAAAGGATCAATCAGATTAAAGAATTAGTCAGTAGATTAAAGGATCAATAAAACAGAGTAGGCTATATCGTTTATAGAAATGGCTTTTAAATAGTATGAAAAATAAGTAGAGTAGTCAGGTCGATAGAAAGAAGACATTTTTAAAATTTATTTTTGCATGGAAAGGGGTGATTTATACTCGCTGATGACCAACGAAATGCGTCCATTTACATCGGGATACAAGAGAAAGATGTTGGAAATTACCTCGGTACTTTTTAATGTGAAATTCTTACAGGAATTTTTTTGACACGTGTCGGTGCTAGAAAGGGAATTCTAGGTATCTTTAAAGGAATATCTTGAACGTTAGATATTTTTATGATATTTTTATAACTGCTCTGGAATTTCAAGAGCTACATTAGTTATCCACTTTTGAGAGCTGTTGTTAGAAATAATTATTTAAAAAAAAATATGTTTTCGATCAGTTAGATTAAGGGATGTCATTACATACACACACACGTGTTATATAATGAATGAGCACGTATATATATATATAACCCTCTCGATTCCAGCCGGGCGGTTTGAGAATTTATCCTATGACATCCAAGTGGGGCGGTTTGGGGCGGCTGCTAGCCGTTTTAGGGGTATCGGAACATTTGTATTAAAAGCGGCTACTTTACTAAACACTCCAGGTGGTCCTCGTTATCTTCGACAATCGCGGCTTTTTTACAGTAGTTTCCCCTGTGCCTTAGGGCGGTAGGGGTTGAGGAGGGATTCAGTAAATAGGTTGTTGGCGTGTATTTTGTATTTTGAAAGGGTTTTAGTTTTCATGTGTTGTTAGCTCAAAATTGGAAAGATTTTTATGGCCATTTATTAAAAATTTTCCACTGAAGTGCTCTGTTAACGATGAATGATATATAAGGATACAGACAAGTTGTTTATTTTTCGGATAAGCCTCAAAAGCTCTTTTCAATATCAAGACTATTGTAATGATATAAAGACAAACTATTGCACTGTCACTGCAGCCTATTCACATCGCAGTTTTCTCTCAAAATGTGTAGCTACTCTTGTTACTGTAGATAGAAGTCGTTTTACACTCCAAGCGTCTTATTCTGTCATCAAAGTACTGTGGTATTTCTGAGACTAAGTACAGACTTCCGCTTTCAAAATAGCAATAAAAGACCAGAAAAAGATTGGAAGTATTCTTTATTGCCCCCTTCACAGAGTGAGATAAGTTATATAAATACTGAGTTCCTTTTTCAAAGGAGTCAAAAAATGTTATATAATTTACTTATTATCAAAAATTTGCAAATGATTCCTTCACGCGTAAATTTATGGAAATTTAATATGAAACTTTCTTTCAAAATTTTATCTTGACTTAATAATATAGAAAACTTCTCATAACGTTTTAAAAGCAGATTTTCAGCATGACAGTTTATACTAAAAACGTAATATTTATGATGAATGTAATAATAAATGTGTTAAATCTTCATGCTTAGTTAATGAAGAATGTAATAGTGATGAATGTTTTAGTAAAATTTTCAGGCTGAAAACTGAAGGAATGTATTTTCAAAATATATTTTGCTAAGTAATTTTTTCCCGGGATTTTATTTCATAAATTTTTGTATGTCGAATTGTTTCGATAGATGAGATATATAAAGTTTGACGTAATATATTCCCTTGGTTAGACAAAAATTTTAAAAGTTATATTTTTAAAGATTAGTAAAAAAGAGTGACAAAATAAAGATATTTTTAAAAATGGATATTTACTCCACATTCTTTTTCGATTATTTAATGTAAAAGCAAGAATGCGTAAGGTTTTGGAAACAAAATGTGAAAACTTCTTTAAAAATTTAAGTTCTAAAACTTTTCTCTTAGTATCACAATCGAAAATGCAAAATAATATTTTACATTTAAAATTTCAATGAAGATAACCGTTTATACTAAAAAAAAAAAAGAAAGAAAGAAAAGAGTGCTAAAGGCAATAAAAAAAAATCTTAGCTAAGTGTTGAAAGAGCGTATTATTTTCGAAACGTCTTTCAAAAAGTGCAGTAACATTTTTTTTTAATTCAACGAATGTTTTTATTTTGGTATTAAATGACGATTTAAAACATTATCTCGTCTATCAATGAATTGCATTGACATCTAAACTAAAAAAAAATTTACATGCTAATCATGCTAATATATGACATATTATTTAATTTTGGCAAAAAAAAAAAAAAAATGTAAAAGCCTAAGGAAAATAAGATGAAAAGATGTTTTGAAATTGCTAGTAAAGCCAGTTTTTATTTAAATGGTTTGGAAGCCTAACATAAAACTTGCAAAAAAAAACCCTTTTTCTCAATTATAGATTAAATTTCATATTTTTTGTTAAAAAAAATACCCCACAAATACGAGAGCGAAACGCTTCACACTAAAAAATATAAATACATTAGAATAAAACTCTTTAACTGATGGAAAATGATTCTCGTCGTCGAAAACCGCATGGCAATTACTCAAGGCAGAGCGTCGACAGATTTATTACCTCGGAGTGCGGGGGGTAACTGCCCCTCAGCTTGGAAGAGTCCGTGTCTTCCAGAGACACGTTGAGAAAGTCTGGATGTTAAAGGGAGTGCCGCTTGAAAAGTGCTTGGATGTTAAAGAGATAAACTCTTAAGTTTGACGTAAATGGGAAGGAGACTTTCCTTGTAAGCCTTTAAATAACAAACAAGATGATTTTAATCCGATTATTAATTATCGAGATAATGGCCTTTTCGTAAATATTCGCATTTTGAATCTTTTGTGGGGCTGGAGGGGAAGGCTCCAAGGGAGTTAATGGAATCTTTTCTAATAATGCTTATCTGGTAATAGTCCATCAGTAGGACGAAATTCAAAATTTTTATTGATTAGACTAATGGTTCAAAGTAATGATGTTATTCCCGTAACAGATTGATTGATGATTCATCTTCAGGAGTATTCGTTCTCAAATTCTTTCAAAACGAATATATTTCAGATGTATCCAGCTGAAATGAAAACGTTTTGGATAGAATGAGATGAAATTTTCAATAATTTAGTTCATACGATGATGTTGTTGCGATTTGAAAAACATGAATGCTTTAATATGTTCTGCAAGTGTATTGATAAATAGTTGCATAATAACATTACTTTTACAAAAAAATAAAATTTGCTATTGTTTTCATAGGCAAAAACTTTGTATCTAATATTTATTTTCATGTCTTATTTGAAAGCTATGACGGATCAGTCAATAAAAATTGAATGCTAAATATTTACTATACTATGAAAAGTTACTTTTTTGAGCTAAGCTACTCTAATGGTACCAATATATATAAAAGGTTTGAAATAAGTTTTCACAGATAGCGTTATTGTCTTAATAGTTTTTTTTTTTTTTTTTTTTCTTAAGGGAAAGCATAATTCTTCTCGTATGAAACATTACCAAACGCTATCCAAACTTTAACTTTCAAAATATGTTGTAAGTGCACTAAAATTATTGAAATTGAATGCGCTTATTCACAGAAAATGTTATTACGTATATAAAAATCTTGTAGCTTATTTCAGTAACAAGTAAGCTTGAGAGATTCTATTATGATATAAAAATTTAAATTTACAAGGATGATAGAGTACATACACAAATCCTATTTTTCACCTTTTGCTAAATAATTATATTTGAAACAAACTTTCAAAAACTTTAAAATGAAATGAATCGATGAGAAGATGGCAAAAAAATATTTTTATCGAAGCTTCAAAAAAAAAAAAAAAAAAAAATACAAGATCAAGAAATGCGAAATTTTGGTGCGCCATCTATTGGAGCCAATGAAAACCTGAAAAAGTATCATGAGTAAAAACGAACACCAATGAGATGATTTTTACCAGTGAAAGTAAAAGTTTAACAGCGCCATCTAGAGTAGATATTAAGAATTGCAAACCAATGCAATAAACCAATGATTTCAATTGTGAAAATCGAATAAAATATTCTTTTAAAAATCAAACCTTATTCTCATAAATTTGAAAATATAGTTATTTATGTGGATGATAGTTGATTTTTTGATTCACAAATTATGTTCCAGATATGAAAAATGGATTACAGAATTCATAAAAATTGTCTTTATTACAAATTAAATTGTACTCAACATAAAAATTCATATAAAATTAAAGAGAACTACGGAAATTTCCAAAAAAAAAATGTAGAAATGATGAAAGAAGGTCTGCGTTACTAATAAAACATGACTTATATTATTTTTTTTACACTAATCACTGAAATGCACAATGATGTAACATAATTTATTCAAAGAACTTGTTTATTAATGTTAGAAAAATTATAATTAGAGGTAGCCATGGAAATAGATCATACAGGGTAGTTTTTATAACAGAAAAATCAATCCTGTAAACCCATCACCTGAAATTCATTTATCACTTCAAAAACAATGGAAATCCACAAAATTTGCTATTGATCTTAAACGAAAACTTATATTGAAGCCAATATAAGAATATAATTTTATACAACTTAAGTATACAGTACTAGTAAACTATATTTTAAAAAACTTTGAATGTATAAATATGATTTCTAGTTTTCTTTATATATAGCCATTGCTGATTTGTTTTTATATAATAATTTTATTACATTGCAAATATATCAGTTTTGAGGGATGATATACTTCTTTGAAATTTATGACCAGTTATATTATTTAAAAATACCAAACTCTACTTTGATGGTGGATAATTAAAATTATTTTTTTTTAACTAACTTTAAAATTTTGTAGAATTGAACAAAATTTCCAAACATTTTCTTGGACCAAGAATACTTTTTAAAAAAAATTTACACTATAATAGACAATATACCTATAATAAAATTCTGGAGTTCTCTTCAAAGTAAAAATTTTTAATAGATTACTTTGGATAAAATCCAAACACTGCAAACATAATTTTTATTTTTTTCAAAATACTACTTTAACACTTTTTTTATAATGAATAAAAACGATCAATTTCAGTCTAAATACAGGAAACCAATGATGTTAGATTCCCTATTATTCTAAATAATTCTAATTTCTCCATCTCCAAATCGGCAACTGCTTCCGAAAAAGAGTTGATCAGAATTTTATCATCAGAAGTCGACTGATCTAAAAATGGCAAAAAATGGGAAATTTGACAACCGGTTGGTCTTGAGAATACCGATTTGACCACCGAGCAGTGAATAATCATCAGCTGATGTTTAACTACGGTTGGTGAATACGGCCGTAAGAGTTAGAACAACCAAATTTGATTCACAGATATGGTTCAGAATTCTGGTATGGATGGAGTTAATCATTTGGATGAAAAAATGAGCATTTACCATTTCATCCACGCAGTAAGGAATGACGCTGAAATTTATTAGCAAATGCATTAAATACGGTTATTATGAATTATTATTGCTATTAGGATGGTTGTACACAGAGCAACATACAAAATAAAAAATTATGTAAATTTAACTGTGGTGTAATATTTCCGTGACTTTAGCAAATTAAAAAAAAAAAAAAAATATTTATGAATGTGATGGCGACAGAAGTTTTTATTGTTGAAACAAGTCAAACCTATTTCATCGTTTCATTTATCTTTAAATTAACTGTTTCCCTTTTTTGCAACGCATTATTACAACCCGATAACTTCTTTAAGCATTACAGCTTTGAAAATCTAGTAAATGTGCAATAAGTGACTTTATAGATTATGAATTTGTGAACAATAGATTCTTTCTCTCCCTAAATAATTTGTAACCATGAGTGTTTTTTTAATGATTAGATTTATTCAATAATGGGAAGTAGCGGTCATAGGCCATGCACATTATGATGCTCTTCTTTTAATTTCTGATCCAGGGTGAGAAGTTAAATTTTATCTTAAAAAATAAGTAGTTTATAAACACTTTTTAAGCACCTTTGAGGGGGAAAAGAGATTAAGGATCATAGCATAGTAGTTTTGATTATGGAACTAAGTTACGATAAAATTCATTAAGATAACCAAAAATACTATTCAGTTTTAAAAAAATAGAAATAGAGAATACCACCAGTAACTACTGCATATTTTTCATTGATATGAAAACTAAGTTACTTAAAATGTTTTTCTGCAAGTTTCTCATGAAAATTAATTAATACATTTATAAATTCGCAGAACGATCTTGCTTTTAGTCATTTTCAAATAATTTTATCTTTACTTATAACTTTATAATTTAATCTTATTTTTATTCAAAATTATCTTTAAATCTGTTGGGATAAGAGTAAAATAAACGACTAATATATATGTGTAATGATATTGCTTACTTTAATTTTAATTAATTTCCTATTTTTTACCCTAAATTAGTCTATGCTACTTCATTCTAAAATTTTCTCTTACTTCCTGATCCAAATCCTACTTTTTAAAAATTAATTATTGCCAACATGCGCTCTAAAAATTGCCTTTTCTTTATTTCCCACGCCACAAGCGAAGGGATAAATATCCCAGGCGCCTACGCAATTGTTTCAAAAATACCTAAGTTTCCCTTTTCTAAATCGACATATGTCAAAGAAATCCCTGTCGGATATATATGTGTGTGTGTGTAATGGCATCTCTTAATCTAATTTAAAACTTAATTGATTTCCAAATTTTTATCCTAATTTAGCCGATATTGATTTCATTTTAAAATAGTCTCTTATTTCCTTATCCAGTTCTACTTTTTTATTTCATTAATTCCACACGCGCTCTATTCACAACTGCTCACTTCAGCATTTTCTCGTGCCCCGAGTGAAGGGATAACAATCCTTAATGTTCACCACATTCTTTTAAAGATACCTAAATTTTCCTTTCCTAAGACTATACGTGTCGAAATCCCAATCAAAATCTCATAGTAAAATTACCGTAAAGAAAAATTTTGGTCTCTTTTGCTCTTGCGTCTCGGTGTAAACGGAAGTCAGTTTTATCAGCACTTCTTGTATATAAAATGACTCCCGTAGTGAAATAAATCGAAGTTAAAAATTAAAAGTGTCTTCTATTCGGCCACGTAACTGCTAAAATATGTTTACATTTAAATAGTCGATAAGATAATTAGCTGTGCTAAAAGACTCACATTATTAAAGAATTAAAATTATACGCAAATACACGGGAGGGGCTAACAAGATGAATCGACGCAACGGTTCCGGCACCTCCGTTAATTTCGCCCCAGCTGAGCCATGGCCGTCGAGAGACAAGCCTCAGTGTTGCTTCGCGACGCCATCATCAGTACGGCGAGTCCCTACCGGTTCGGGAATGGCGAGTTCTTGCATAAATTGTTTTGTCCCCATTTTAGATGGGGATTCATTTCCTTTTATTTTCAAAATTTATTTTTAAGTTTAAAGGAGATATACTAAAATCATAACGTTCCTGTGTTGTTGTAACTTATGGCACTTTACAAGCCCGCTGACAGTTATCTGCCAGCGATTTAAGCCGCGTGAGCGCCTCTAGTTTTTTTTCAGTAGCGCCAACTACGGCCAAGAGTACGACTTAGCTACTTCATACGTCACATTCGCTTGCACAATCCCTTTTTACAGAGGAGCACATTCACACACCTCACAGATAGAACACAGAAGAACAACCCTGCCCGAACCGGAACGCCCAGATCACGGGGAAGACGCGCTACCCCTATGCCAGGACGCCGACATAACGTTCCTTTTTCGTTGATATTAAAAATGCTAAGTAAATAGAAATCAAACCTACGTTGAACTTTACCAACCATGGGTGTTTTTTATTATCTATCTTTAATATTCCGATTGTTTAAGTGAAAAGGGGATATTTTTAATCTTTTAAAGTAAAAATTTCTGGTAAAATTATCTCTGTAGAATATAAATTGCACATCCTTCAATGCATTTAAGTAATATTGCCGGTTTTCTGGAGGGGGAAAGATAATAAATTTCTTCCCTATCAATTACTTAATTTGACAACTAAAAATTATTATAAATATTTGTTCTATTTTATTGTTAAAATTTTATTTGATTTCAATTGTATTTTTCCGGAGAAAATATTTATAAATATGATACCCATATTTAAATTATTGGTGATTAAGAGTCAAAATCAAATAAAAGACCAAGATCTAGAAAGAAAAATAACAGAAGTGTTTGCTTACATTACTCCTATAAGATGCTTAACAAAACAAATCATACAATTTAAAATTATAAGATCATGACATCCATGCAAATTCTATTCCTCCCCATGTCAAATGTTATGCCTTAAATAATGCATAAGTGAAAAATTTTACAGCATAATTTTACTAACTTCAAAACATCAGTGAAAGATTTTAGATTTTCTCATTGATTTTACAATAGGCAACATTCCTAAATTATTTCTAATGTCAACATTCTTTTTTTCCTCACGAACACAAGGTCTTCAGTGACAATAAATTGATATAACTTTTTTACTAACCTCTTTAAAAAATAAAAGCAAATTAAATAAACACATTTACTTAAATTTCTCCAAAAAAAAGAAAATTCATAGTACACAAAGATTTATTGTAAATATATTGATAAACTGTCTTTACATTTCACAAAAAAATCTACAGTTTAATAATATAAGAGAATAAAAATTTACTCACTTCTCAGAAAGCCAGAAACTTCTGTGCAGTATTTGAAGATGGCAATAGAAATGATAAAGTCCTAAAAGACTAGAGCTTAAATGAAAGCCAGATATGCCTGGTCTACCATTTAAACTAGACCATTGGGACAACATTTCTTTCAGCAGCAAACATAAGCAAAATAGAATATGTAACTACAAGTATCTCCTGTATAAAAGAAAAATTTACATAAAAGATGTACTGTAATTTCTTACATAATAGACATGTCTTCTGAGTAAGAAATAATGTATGTACGAAGAATTTACAACAATCAGATTATTATGTCAGGAATCCTAAATTCTGCTTTAAAGAAAACTATTGAAATCAAGGAAAATCTCTTAAACCATAGGGAATTTTAATTCCTTTATTGTAACTTTAACATCTAAACTAAGTAAACGAAATTGAATTTTTTTAGATACAATTTGTAATATTAAAAAAAATTACTTTAGAGTTTGAAACAATAACACAAACATAATAATAACTACAAATTTAAAACAATGATTCAATGTTTACTTTTGTTTTACTTTGCAAGTAAAATGAACAGAAACTAGCAAGATGGATTATAGTAAATAAAACAAATATATATATAAGAAAACAAATAATAAAGCAATAGGTAAGAGATAAATTTCTTATCTTTATTCTCACATAGCTGCATTGTATGCAAATTACATTAATTAAATTAAGAGAAATGCAAAGACAAAGTGACTCTTTTCATATAATTTAGAGAACTTTTGAAACTAATTTAATAAATGAAGAATTTATTTTCTTATTTACTAATTGAAATTTAGTCTTTGCGCTATAACAATGCAGTCATAATGCTCATATTCAAAATAATGCTGCATGTTTACTTTCGTTTTACAATGGAAACAAAATTTACAGGAACTAGGTAAAATGGATTATAGTAAATAAAATTGCAAAATTTAAGATATAAATTTCTTACTATCCTTACAAGGGGAAAGGAATCTAAATATTATTGTGCTAATGAAAAAAAAGGGAGTTAATTTCTATCAATAGTACCCTCGAACACATTATTTGCAAACATACATTAGCCCTAATTCCGAATTATTAGCATTCCAAACTTGATAATGGTAAATATATGTATATTATATAAAACAAATATACAGCAAATAATCAATCAATAATCAAACAGAGCAAAAATAATTCATAAAGAAAGTAATCTCATTAGCACTAGATTCTGTTAAAAAGTAAGACCTATTTCGATATCTCATTTTTGAAGAATATATTAATAAAATTCACGAAATAGTTTACATACCTTGCTGCTTTTGCTGGGTTCAAAATCCTTTCTATGAATATCAACAATCCACTGTTTTCTCAGATTCCCAACTTTCGAGAAATCAAAAACTGAAACCTTGGGCACAGTATTATAATTTCCTTTACAGTTGGGTACACAAAAAGTAAATGGCATTTTATAATTCACAAAACTAATAGTGAAAAAACGCAAAACAAAATTGTAAGATTTCACACTAAATCAAAGCGGGAAATGAACGAAGCATAAGTTAGTAGAAAAAAAATCATGGAAACAAAACTACAGGATATGACTTCAGAGTTTTCAAGAAATTCTTAATTGTGGCCTTATTTCTAGACGGCTATGGCTGGGCGGACATGCCATCCGTGTCCGAGGTTTAAGTTGCTTTTCCCACATCAGAAATTTTAAATTCTTTAGAGCACCATGAACATTTCGTTTTATATTTATTTTTGGAAGCCTTTAACCATTCAGTATATTCACTTTTGTATGTCCACAATGAATTGAGTACACATTTTTTCGGCATATTGTATTAAAAAAAACAGCTTTTGCATTAAAATTACATGCAGAAAAAATATTTAAATAATTTATTGATAATAAATAATTTATTGATATAATAAATATTCTGAAAATAGTAACCCCGGAACAAAAGTACAAGAATGAGATTGTTACACTAAACCAACTCTCCATACGTACTTCCGCCCAAAACATAAAATCCTCCCTGAATTTTTTTTTTTTTCTTTTTTGTTTACCGGTGTAAGCAAAAGAGATTTTTAAAAAAAGTTTAAGTCAACGAAAGAAATATTTTTTCTCCATGCATACATAGTATCATAGCAGAAACTTTTTTCAATCTTTGAACTCAATGCAAATGAATCAGCAACCAGCATCACTTCCTTCTTTATGGTCATCACTTTTCATTGAAAGATGAGACAAAACAAAGAAAATGTATTCCTATTCTAGGGCAAATCAAACCTCCCGAAAATTTTATCTTCAGAAAGAAAAATAAGCACCAATGTAAAAAATAAGCATTTTTAAGGCCCTTATATAAGGACGATAAAAAATAAGCAGTTTTTAATGACACTACGCCCCCTGTGATTAGTTCAGTTCCACATGAATTATTTTAGTTTAATTTTGTAATTTAGAATTTTTGTCAAAATATTTATTTTAATATGCATATCTTTCGAAAATGGACTAAAGCAATATAATTATTAATTAATAATTTTTCTTACATGCAAATAAGAGCATTTAGTTATTGTAATGGATTATACAGAAATAATAATACACTTCAAATAAATATAATATAAAAATTATTTTGTAGAATTGGGCAAGGCAGTGAATGCAAAGAGCACTCAAACATTTATTTTTAGAGTGCCCCAAATGAGCGTTTTGTACTTCACAGCGTAGTATAGAAAACCAAGCAAGCATTTTGGAAGCTTTCTAGCTGGTCACTGAAATAGGACGATTTGGTAGCAAGATTACTTACTACATTTCATTAATCCAAATTATTGGGTTTTTTGAAATATCATATTTATATGCATGCGAATATACAGACCGACAGATGGTCAACTCGTTGATGCATTCGGTTCATACTTATACATAATTTAGATGCTAAAATTTAAAATCAAATTTTATCGATATATATCTGGAAGATATTGTGCTCACTTACAATCAGACAGATAGACAAAAAAAAAATGTACATGGATTTCATAAAAAAAATTGATAAAAAATCTGCAAATTTGGCAGTAAGACAATATATCAAATTTCATCCATTCATTAATCATAGAGTATTTAAATTTCCATGTTCACAATCATATGCAGATTACAAACTTTTGTTTTTCAGAGCTGTGAATTGTGGAGGTAAAGACATAGGGCAAAATTTGGAACTCGAAATTTTTTATGTTGATATTCTTTTTCTTTGATTTCTTCGTATAGAAGGAATAAAAAAAAAAAAATTGCTTTAATTTATTTTTTATATTTTGAGCGAGAGTAATAAAAAATGGCCTACAAGTAATTTTGGAGCATCGTGAACATTTGGGTTTTATTTTATTTTTGGAAACTTTAAACCATTCAATAAATACATTTTTAAAAGTCCACAGTTATTTAAATACAAATTTTCCTTTCATCTGTTAAAAAGTAGTACAGCTTTTGTGTATGTGTGTGTGTGTGTATAAAACATACTACAAATTTTCTGGGTGCTGCATCATAATAAAACTAATTCAAAGGACCAATCTGCTATCAAATTATCTGTTCAAAGAACACATCTCCTTAATCAATTTATTTCCCTGATCTAACGAGATGCTAAGTCAGTGAATTATACGGCAAAGGAAGGCTGGCAATGAGCATTTACATCTTAATATGTATAATTACAAAAGATAATTGTTTACTTTGAAAGAAACATCAATTAAAAAAAATCACAAAACAAATACCAGGAATTTTTGAACATCAGAAGAGAAATCCATTAAGGGTGCAATATTTGAACTTGCTATTCATAACAATACATTTAAGAGAGATTACAATTGATGAACTATAAAAAATATACAATAATAAAATGGAAGCAATCAATAATTTCTGAAGATAACCTTTTTGATATATCTGAGGGAAAAAAAGAAATAGCTTCATTTAAAGCAAGTACAAGTAAATTAATTTATGTATCACATGTAAAATATGAAAGAATAAAAAACACCATTTAAAAATAAAAGTGGTAAAATATATTGAGAGCAATCTATTTCCAAGAATTATTCAAAAGAACATTTAACACTACATTACCTAAAAGAGACTCAATATGTTATTAAAATAATTTTTTTTCTTCCTAACTTAAAAAAGATTTATTTGAAATAACTATTTTATCAAATGTTGCTGACTCATGACTGAACAGTTCAAATATTTTGAAATCATTTCATCAATTAAGAAACAACATGTCAATGAATTGCAGAAAACATTTTTATATAAATATTACTTTGTGAAGACACCAGAGAGCATACTTTTCAAATATTTTGCAATCTGCTTATGAAATTCTTTTTAAATTTAACTAAAGAAAGACATTTAGCAATCTCCAATGGAAAGTAATAATTTTAAGAACTTCTGAAATTTAAAAATTATGTTAAATAATTATCAATTATGATATGACATGTAAATGCAATGCAAAAAAATGTCACGATCACTAAAAATGATTTTACATCTTCACAACAACAACAACAAAAAAATTGGATAAATATTGCTCTATCTTAGTAAAATGGCAAGCAACAAGGATTTTCATATTTGTAAACCTTTTTGAAAATTAAATTTAAAAGTCATTTATCTAGAGAAAGACATTTAATAATCTCTAATAAAAAATAACAGTTTTTAAAAAAATCTGAGGTGAAGATTTTTTTTATTTCAGTATTTTTTTTTTTTTTTTTTTTCATTATGAGTATTTACACAGTAAATGACAACAGCATTGAAATGGATTTTTTAAAACAAATTATGAAGAATTTGTTTGTTATTTAAAAATAAGTAATATTATATCTAGCAGTGTGAGAAAGTTCTACAACCTCCTGATGCAGACGAACTTTACATTCTTTACTTTACTTTACCATGATTACCATACTTTAATTCTGACATCACTCATTCTTAAATTCAAAACAGACTTTTATAAGCATTATTCCATTCAAATTTTCCTACATAATGTGAAAATTGTCACTAATGCAAGCTTTTTTGAAAGAATTGCATTATATTAAGAAAAGTAAAAAAATTTATATCTTAAAAGATATTTTATGGTATTGCATATGACATATACATGTACAAGAAGAATTTACATAAAATATCTGGGTTTCTAAAGGGCATGGATGCACAACAGTCCAAATGAAAGCGACCATCATTAACATTTCAGAAAAAAATTACTGAATGGAACAGCTCAATACTTAAAATATATCAGATACATCTTGAGTCAAATATAATAAGCACCACCTGAAACAGAAATATTACAAAATATGAATAGTTCCATTAACAGAAAATGACATAATTATAAATATAAATTTTAAGCATGAGCTTAACAGCTGTTAAATAAAAGATATTTTTATCTCATTTACAGTTAGTGGAATGAGACTCATGTCATACAATCTTTTCATGCACACAAAGTACTTGATTTACTAATGGGGTTTCAGTTTAATAAGACATTCAAGATGAAAATTCATTCAAAAATTTAGAAATAAAACATCAAATGAGTTATATATTGCCATAATTAAAAGAGAACGAAACAGACAGAAGACCTACTATATTCCTAAAAAGAAAAAATAAATTTTTTAAAAAAATCCGGAATTAAGTCACTGCTGAAGGTGGCAGAAGAAGGGTTCTGATCCTCATTTGATTCTTTATATGGGTAAATATAAAATTGTATTTATTTATTCAGAAAAAAGCAAAAAAAAGTTAAATAGACAATCAGAAAAAAATCATAAAATAAATTTAATACGCAATGCAATTTTTAAAAAAATGAAAAATAGAAATAAAAATTATGAGAAATCTCCAAATATGATTATATAAAAAAATTTTCAAAATAAAGTACATTAAATTCATCGCAAGCAATTGCAGTAGAAATTAATTCTTACTAGCATATAAAATATCAAGCGATAAAAAACATTATTTTAACAATTACAAGAACTCAGAAACAAAATATATTTTGAGCAACTTCAATTTACAAGAATAATTCAAAAGAAAATGAAACTTTATATTCAATAATCAATACTCAATAAAGGTCAATCAAAGGAAAGAAAATTTTGAATTTAATAGAAAATAATTATTTGAAATAAAAATTTTCTTCAATGATGCTGTAGAAAATGGCAAATAAAATTCAATATTATTTTTTAAAAATTTTAATTTAAATATCACATCATACGGCAGAATATAATTTTCATGATAAAACAAATGATTTCACATTAAAAAAAAGGTACAATTAGAGTACTATCTTAATGAACATGAAAGAGTATATGGTATTCCTAATTTATAGACAACGACAATTAAATTTATATGGCATTTAGGTATGGAAAGACATTTATTAATCTCCAATGGTAAACAGAACATTTTCAAAAACTCAGAATTATGAAATTTTCATTTTCAAACTTTGCATTTATTATATGCATTTATAAAGTAATTGACAACACACATTTAATTTTTTGTTAAGTGCAAATTATACAACATTTTCTTCTTTAACATTAAAGATTATTATATAATGCAGAGTGCAGTAGTCCCAAAACCTTTAAAAAAGGAGAATCAACACAGTGTGTACTTTAATTCTGATATCATTACATCTTAAATTTAAAAAAAGATTCTTATAAGCATACTAGCATGAACACTATATCTAGCTGAATATGATACTGATCACTGACGCCAGCCATTTTAAAAGAATTCTGTTACAATGCAGAAAGGAAAGATTTTGTTCTTTTAAAATATATTTTACAATAATCAACCCAGAAATGCATGAACCCATATCTGGAATTTAAAGGCCAATGCAACTTTCCAAAAACTCTGAGTTACGAAATTTTCATTTTCAGACGTTTTATACATAATAAGTATTTTGAACTTAAATTACAACACACATATAAATGGTTTTTAAGTGAAAATTATACACTTTCTTCTTTACCATTAAAGATTGTAATACATTGCAGCGAAGAGATGTCCTGAAACCTTTAAAAACAGAGAATCAACTCAGTGAATACCTTATTTCTGAGATCATACCTTCTTAAATTAAAAACAGATTCTTACAAGCATTATTTCATGAACACTATATCCAGCTGCATTTAATAATGATCACTGATACAAGCTATTTAAAAAGATTTCTATTATAATGTGAAAAGGAAATTTAGTTTTTTAAAATATATTTTAGAATACTCAACCGAGAAATATATGAACAGCAATCTGGAATTTAAAGGAGCATGCAGTATCTCCTTATAAATTGCTAATTTACACATTCAAATAAAAATACGTAATATTTAATTTGCTACTTACAACTTTCCAATATTCAAAATACAACAGACACCTCTTGAATGAAATCCACTTGCAACATCTGAAATAAAAATGTCACAAAAAATAAATAATTCCATCTACAGCATATGACATAATTATAACAATGAATAGGAAGAATTTAAATCAAAACGAAAATTATCAATAATCATCACTCAATAAAGGTCATTAAAAGAACATAAAATTTTGAAATTATCTAAAGGAATTATTTCATATAAAAATTTTATTCAGGGTTGATGTAAAAAATGATGGGTAAAATTCAGTATTACTACAAAGCTTTAAAATTTAAACACCACAATAAAAGATACAACATAATTTTCACAATAAATAAATGATTTTGCTTCCTTCCCAAAAAGGTACAAATAGTGCACTATCTTTCTGAAGATGAAAAAGTGCATGGTTTTCGAAAATTTTTAGTCTCTGTCAATAAAATTTACATGGTGTTTAGCAATAGAGAGATATTTAGCAATCTCGAATAAAAAATATTACCATTTCAAAAACTCAAGAGATATGAAATTTTCATTTTCAAACTATTTATACATAAAAAGTATTTTCGACTTTAATAACAACACATATTTAAATGTTTCTTAAGTAAAAATTATACACTTTCTTTTTTAGCATTAAAGATTGTTATATACTGCAGCGAGGAATTGTCTAAAACCTTTTAAAACAAAGAATCAACTCAGTGAGTGTTTTCTTTCTGACATTATATCTTTTTAAATATAAAAAAAACATTCTTATCAGCATTATTCCATGAATACTATATCTAGTTGAATATGATACTGATCACTGATGCAAGCCATTTTAAAAGAAATCTCTTAGAATGTGTAAAAGGAAAGTTTTTGTTTAAAATATATTTTACAATACTCAACACAGAAATATATGAACAGCTATTTGATATTTAAAGGAGCATGCAGCAAACAGCATCTAATTATAAACTGCTAATTTAGAATTTCAAATAAAAATAGGTAAAATTTAACTTGCTACTTACAACTCTCCAATATTTAAAATACAACAGACACGTCTTGAATTAAATCCACACATAATCTGAAATAGCAATTTCATAAAATATAAATAATTCCATCTACAGCAAATGACATAGTTATAAAGATGAATGTAAAGAATTACAATTCACACGAAAATGACAAATAATCATCATTCAATAATGGTCATTAAAAGAACATAAAATTTTGAAACTATCAAAAGGAATTATTTCATATAAAAATTTTATTGAGTGTTGCTGAAAAAATCATGGGTAAAATTCAGTATCATTGCAAAGCTTTAAAATTTAAATATCAGAATAAGAGATACAACATAATTTTCATGATAAAACAAATGATTCTGCTTCCAAAAGAGGTACGGTTAGTGCACTATCTTTCGGAAGACGGAAAAGTGTGTGGGTTTTCTAATTTTTAGTCTCTGTCCATGAAATTTACATGGCAATTAGCTGTGGAGAGACATTTAGCAAACTCAAAAAAAAAAAAAAAATATCACATTTTCAAAAACTCTGACTTATGAAATTTTCATTTTCAAACTTTTTATAAATAATACGCCTTTTAAACTTAAATAACAACACACATTTAAATGGTTCTTTTGTGAAAATGATACACTTTCTTTTTTACCATTAAAGACCGTTATACATTGAAATGAGGAATTGTAATGATACCTTTAAAAGCAGAGAATCAACTTAGCGAGTGCCATATTTCTGATATCATAAATTAAAAACAGATTCTTACAAGTATTATTCCATGAACACTATATCAACCTGCATTTAATATTGATCATTGATGCAAGCCATTTTAAAAGAATTCTATTAGAATGTGGAAAGGAAAGATTTTGTTCTTTGAAAATATATTTCACAATACTCAACCCAGAAATATATGAACAGTTATCTGGAATTTAAAGGAGCATGCAGCATCTCCATATAAATTGCTATTTTACACATTGAAATAAAAATAGATAACATTTATTTTTCAACTTTCAAATATCCTAAATACAACAGAAACCTCTTGAATGAAATCCACTTGCAACATCTGAAATAAAAATGTCACAAAATATAAATAATTCTATCTACAGCATATGACATAATTATAACAATGAATATGAAGAATTTAAATCAAAACGAAAATTATCAATAATCATCACTCAATAAAGGTCATTAAAAGAACATAAAATTTTGAAATTATCTATGGAATTATTTCATATAAAAATTTTATTCAGGGTTGATGTAAAAAATGATGGGTAAAATTCAGTATTACTACAAAGCTTTAAAATTTAAACATCACAATAAGAGATACAACATAATTTTTAGGAAAAAAAATGATTTTGCTTTTCAAAAAAGTACAATTAGTGCAAAATCTTTCCGAAGAAAATGTGCACAGTTTTGAACATATTTAGTCTCCCTCAATAAAATTTACATGGCTTTTAGCTAAGGAGAGACATTTAGCAATCTCGGATTAAAAATATAATCTTTTTAAAAACACTGAGATATGGAATTTTCATTTTCAAACTATTTATACATAATAAGTATTATGGACTTAAATCACAACTTACATTTAAATGGTTCTTAAGTGAAAATTATATACTTTCTTCTTTACCATTAAAGATTGTTATACATTGCAGCAAGGAATTGTCCTGAAACCTTTAAAAACAGAGAATCAACTCAGTGAATGCCTAATTTCTTACATCATACCTAATTAAATTAAAAACACATTCTTACAAGCATTATTCCATGAACACTATATCAAGCTGAATTTAATACTAATCACTGATGCAAGCCTATTAAAAAAATTCTGTTACAATATGGAAAGGAAAGATTTGGTTATTTTAAAATATATTTTACATTAATGAACCATGGAATATATGAACAGCTAAGAGGGATTTAAAGGAGCATGTAGCATATAGCATCCATGTATAAACGGCTAATTTGCACTTTCAAATAAAAATAAGTAAAATTTAATTTGCTATTTATAACTCTCCAATATTCAAAATACAACAGACACCTCTTAATTGAAATTCACAACCATTTGAAATACCAATGTCACCAAATACGAATAATTTCTTCTGCAGCAAATGAAATTATTATTAAGATGAATATAAAGAATTTAAATTCAAACAAAAATGAAAAATAATAATCACTCAATAAAGGTTATTAAGGAAACATAAAATTTTGACTTTATCTTGACTGTTAATTAAAATTTTGACTAGGAATAATTTCATATAAAAATTTTATTGAGTGTTTTTTTAAAAAATGATGGGTAAAATTCAGTATCATTACAAAGCTTTAAAATTTAAACATCACAATACAAGTGACAATATAATTTTCCTAAAAAAAATGATTTTGCTTCCCAAAAAAGTACAATTAGTGCACTATCTTTCTGAAGATGGTAAAGTGCATGGTTTTCAAACTTTTTAGTCACTCTCAATAAAATTTACAGGGCATTTAGCTATGGAGAGATATTTAGCAATCTGAAATAAAAAATATCATCTTTACAAAAACTCTGAGACCTGAAATTTTCATTTTCAAACTATTCATACATAATAAGTATTTTGAACTTAAATGACAACAAACATTTAAATGGTATTTAGGTGAAAATGATACACTTTCTTTTGTACAATTAAAGACCGTTATACATTGAAGATACCTTCTTAAATTTTAAACAGATTCCTATAAGCGTTATTATATGATTCTTATAAGCAATATTACATGATTCTTATAAACATTATTACATGATTTAATACTGATCATTGATGCAAGCCATTTTAAAAGAATTCTGTTAGAATGTGAAAAAGAAATGATTTAGTTCTTTGAAAATATATTTTACAATACTCAACACAGAAATATATGAACAGCTATCTGGGATTTAAATGAGCATGCAGGATACAGCAACTACATATAAATTGCTAATTTCACACATAGAAATAAAAGTATGTAAAATTTAATATGCTACTTACAACACTCCAATATTCAAAATACAACAGATACCTCTTGAATGAAATCCACAAGCCTCATCTGAAATACCAAAGTCACACAAAATATAAAAAATCCCATCTACAGCAAATGACATAAATATAAAGAGGAATATCAATAATTTAAATTCAAACGAAAATGTTCAATAATAATCATTCAATAAAAGTCATTAAAAGAACACAAAATTTCGAAATTACCTAAAGGAATTATTTCATTAAAAAATTTTATTGAGTGTTGCTGTAAAAAGTGATGGGTAAAATTCAGTATCATAATAAAGCTTTAAAATTTAAACATCACAATATATGGCATAACATAATTTTCATGATAAAATAAATGATTTTGCATCCTAAAAAGGTACAATTAGGACACTATCTTTATGAAGATGGAAAATTGAATGGTTTTTCATATTTTTTGTCTTTGTGAATAAAGTTTACATAGCATTTAGCTATGGAGAGACATTTAGCAATATCTCACAAAAAATATCACCTTTTCGAAATGTCTTAAGTTATCAGATTTTTATTTTTAAACTTCTTATACATTATGAGTATTTTGAACTTAAATGTCAACACACATTTAAATGGTTGTTAAGTGAACATTATACAACACTTTCTTCTATATCATTAAAGACTGTTATATATTGCAGTGAGGAGTAGTTGGTGATATACTTAAACGCCAACAGATGGCGCAATGAAAAAAACCTGAGATCACTGCACTGAAAAGGCAGATTGGGTTTTATTTTCAAGATTGAATTTTTTATTGTTTTGTTTTAAAGTCTATTTATTTGGATCGCCACATCTGTGTTTTCTTAATTTTTTTATGAATAATAGAATTCAAGTTACGTAATTTTTTATAGAAATACTGCATCCGAAAACGAAACCGGGTTTTTTCCATCACTTTATCAAATAAACGCTACTCAAAATTATAAATTAATTTACAATTTGCTCTACCAGCTCATTTTTATCTGTATCAGAATACTTTAGTGAATGTTTCCAACACAATTTTAAAATAGAAAATTAATTAAAATTTAAGTAGTGAATTAAATTTTATATTAATAATAACTTGCTACGATTGAATGAAAATATATATTACAGGTACATTACCTACTGATTAAATACCCTTTAAAGGTGCTCTTTCTGCGATTTAAATATTATTTACAGATATTCTAATTGTGGATTAAACTTCTTTTCAGGTTACGAGTAATTTACGAAGATTTTTTTCCCCCTTACCGTTGAAGAAGTATATATTTATGTATATTGTTGATGGACTAGGACTCAAACCATTTCACTGAATCGCTTTTTAAAAAATTTTTATTCCATTATTAAAAACTGCTATTAAGATGTTATTTTTTTTAAAATATCATATGGGTTTTCATACAAGAATTATATTATTCATTGATTTTTCATGTTTTAAAGAATTACTCAATACTTTCCCCTTTTAAGTATATTTTGATAGTAATTAACAACGGAAGGGCCAAAAATCTCCAAATGTAACACCAAAGTGCATCAACCTATGAGCGATAAATTACGAGAAGAAAACAAGCATTTATATGTGCTGTTTATACAAAAAAATCGTATTATCGCCAGTCTTTCTCTGTTAATTCATAAGTATCACATTTTTTGTTACTGTAATGAAACTCAAGGTTTTTGTATTGTCTATTCAAATATCTATTATCTTGTTTTCATTCAATTACTTAATTCTATGTCAACATGTTTTTTTATTATTATTATTTTGCAATCCTTTAAATGAAATAAAGAAAAATTGAAATTAATAACTAGGCAGTCCTTGTAAATTTATAAAAATTTAAAATAAAAAAATAGAAATACTTTATTTATATGTAAATAAAAAAGAAAAAATATACACATTTATGCAGAAATATTCATTTTCCAAAATTTCTATTAAAGTCTCTCAAGGACTAATAGTTTTAACATAATTTAAAATAACATTTAACTTAAATATAATAATTAGTTTAAAAAATTGTTATTGATGATTTTGTTTTGATTTTTTCTTCTTTACTATAAATTTTCTTTGTTTGCTAATATGTTTGTTTGGTGGAGCTTTGGATACTTTTAACATTTCCTTTCCTGAAAACTATTAGTCGAAGCAGTGGCTACCTGAAAACTTGCTTTTATGGCTTTCATTTTTTCTTCCACGTCTGGAAGAGGATGTAATGTGTCACATTCTAATATTGTTGACTGCAGTTCTTTTAAATGTTGAATCATTCTGTTTTTCCTAATATTTAGGTCTTCAGTGATTTGAAGAGTTGTAACTATTGCATTTTTTTCACAAACTTGCTTTTCTTTTTTTTATCGATATGTATAATTAAATTGTCTTCAATGTTATCTACATTTTGTTGCAAGTTATCATTCTTTTCTAATTTTTTACAAATATAATAAATATGTTTGAAATGAATATATATATATATATAATGAATATGAAATATAATGAATATGAAAATATTACTTTTTAATATCTCGTAATAATAGCATAACACTGATTATTTTTACAACTCTTAGATTGAAAAATTTTGTGAATTACGGATACATTTTTCCCTAATGCTTTTCCTCTCTTTGTTTAATTGATATATTTATGACGGATATATTAATACAGCTTTACAGAAGATAGAAAAACTATAAATACTTCCTATATTTTTTCTTAAATTTGAAATTTTTAAAAAAAATCAATTTTTGATATTCTAATATAAATATTCTTATCATTTTTAAATTCAGGCACTTTGTTAAATCCCTTCCTCACTTCTCCTTTCATTCTTTGGCATGGCTAGCCAATTTAATTATAAGGATAAAAAAAGAATTAAAAAGAACTCTCACCAATTACATTAAATAGATGTCTAATCATAAATATCTAGTGTTTTATATTTTAAATAAGCACAAACTATGTTTTATGTCACTAACTGCTTCCATTTTCAGCCAGAAAGGAAGATGAAAGTCTTTTGATATTATGTGCTACTCGATGCCCTTTCTCCGTCCCTATTAAATAATTTTTAAACTATTTTTTTGATTAAAAAAATCATAAACTAAGTCTTTTTTTTTCTTTTGTTATTTGTTTCTTTCTTCTATACTTAAGACCATCTACTTTGAAAACCATTTATTCAAGAGTTTTGAAGAGTGTTGCAGAAAATAATAAAAACTGAGAGAAAAAAATGCACATGGGAAGAATGACTTCAATGCACAGAAGTAAGTTTTAGAAAACACATATAGAGAATAACTTCAAATTCCATCAAATAACAACTCAAGTTTGATTTTATGAAAACTTTGATTGATATATGTGAATACATATAACATCAATAAAAAAGAATCAGGATTCCTTGGCTTCAAAGGTATGAGGTTATTCGTCTTCTGAAAATGCCTCTATACACAAAAAAGCAACTTGTAAGTACTTTTTTCAACTACTTAAATTTTTAATATATATATAATAAATAAATTGAAAAATATATAACTTATAATAGTTTCATGAAATAAGTGCTATTTAATACTATAATAGCATTAAAATTTTATGCCAAATTAATACAAATTATTTTAACTCCATACAAAACCTGTTGGAATGTTCTAGTGCTTTTTTAAAGCATTTATAAAAAATTACAACTAACAAACATATTTTTGAAGCATGATAGTAATAAAATAAGTAAATTAGCTAAAAGTACAAATTAACTTGGAAGAGATACATTCTTTTTAACACAATGTGTCAAACTATGCTTTATTTTTGGATGTTTTTTTAGGTAACTCAAAGAAAATTCCACATGCATGTTCTTTTAAGGCAGGTGATAGTACTCGCTTCACTGGTCTTCCATTAACTTTAGTTTTTCTTCCACTATAAATTGATTTTCTTTTTGCAATTGCTATAGGTTGGACAGGTATTTGATTGCCTCTCTTTCTGCTGCACATCAAAACTCTGCTTAAGTAGTTAAGATTTCTAAAAGGAGAGAAAAATAAAAGAAGAAATCTAAGTAACTTTCTCCCAACTTTCATCATACAAATGAAGAAGTTAGTGGAAGAAAGTCCTACATGACATTTGAAGGAATTAAAGAAATTTAGCTTTAGAATGTATAAAAATACAAGAAAGCCACTTACAAAATCCCTTTTCATATTGAAACTATCTTATAGAATTTTCTAGAGAATAGATTCTAGCATATTATTAAAGATGAATGTATGAGTTTTCAAACTTCCATTTGATACTTTCTTCCACTAAACATGTAAATACTTCAACCTTTGTGACGATGTAGTCCAACAACTTAACTAAGCTAAATGCTTCAATGCTTTTCGAAATCGTCCAAGTATGGTCTCTTTTAAAACTTTAAAGAAACTTTCAACATAGTTTGTTGTATTGCTGCCCCTGGTTAAAAGCATTTTTCTATGAAAAATGCACTATAATTGTTTTTTGGAGAACAATTTAATCAAATATGTGATACATTTATCATATTTCTTGACCGTGCTGTTCTCCAATATATTTTGAAGCAACACTTTCAGCTGCATTCCAGTTTCTGCACACATCAAAGCTTCAAATGAAAAATACATTTCTTGACGGTGTGCTCTTTTAGAATTTTATTTTCACTGTTCATAAGCCATCGGCAGACTGCTTTCAGCACATGAAACTAACAAACTAAGTTCTCTTTTTTTTAGATCATCATCTGTCATTACAATCAGTGGCCCATTTTGCAAATAAACAACATTTTTCAGGAAAACACTCACAAAGAAGTTCCACTCCTTCATGAAAAACAATAGTTTCTTCTGTATTTGTGATGATGCACCCAATATGTACTCCACCAATTACGCCTGGAGACACAAAAAAGTAAACATGATAATTTAATCTGTCCATGTAGCCAGATGCATCAACCATTATCTATCTTGAACCAAGAAAATCCATACTTCACTTCATTATCAGAGTCACTACAACAATTGCTAAACTGTTCTTTTCTTTTGAAAAAGCAGCTTTACAGAATGGCTGTTGATTGTAAGAAAAAAATATTTTTCAATTTCTCTGATGATATCACTTTCTTTTCGTGACCCCCATAGATTTTCGTAAATTCCTTATTCAGCAAGTGATTTATGACAGATAATGAGGGTAGTTTAGAACTGTCCACACATGCTTCTTCATAATCTTCATTAATATGAAGCTCTAATTCCATTTGCAACATCCGTCATGCAGAGACTGCGGTATACCCTAATTTAAACAACTCTATCAGATGCTTTCACGTTAGCTCTGATAATGGTTTGAACTTTTTAACAGCAGCACTATCAAGCAAATGATTATGCGAATAGAGAAACTCGCATAATGCAGGAAACTCTACAACTTCTGGAAGTGGTTCTTTGTGTTTTGATAGTGAAAAGTAGCTGTAAACTAAACAATTAGAATATATTAACATGGATATATTAAATTCCAAAAATAAAAGCAAAGCAAATTTAAGCTTTTCAAAATATAATTCATAATAGTATTAGAGATAAAAACTTATTATTGAAAATATAAGAAATAATTATTGATATTGAAAAATAATTAATTAAATGAAGGAGATATTAGGCATTAACACATATTAAGAAAAATGTAATCTGATTTTTTTAAAAATTAGTTTTATAAGTAACTAAGTGACAAATAAATCCAACAATCACACTAAATACAAATTTCTTATCTCAATCTTTTGATAACTCATGATAAAAATGTATAATAAATTCAATTTTATTTCTATGGAGCACAGATTTAATCATAAAAATGAATTCATTAGTTAATTAGTGATGAAGTTTTATATTAGAAGCTTAGATCACAATGTCTATAGAATAGGATAACCATTAGTTAAAAGTTATGAAAATAAAAATATTTTTCATGTACAGATTATATACATTACATGACAAATCTGAAATGTTTTATGCTTATGAATTTAATCTATATTTGTAAGCTATTAAAATAATTCAGAATTTCTTTTTAGTTAGGAATTTCGTTTTGCATTTAAGATATGTAATATTAGATAAGACTGGATTATGAAACTATTGAAATTTGCTGCAAAGGTACTACATAAAAGTTTGAAAAAAAAAAAAAAAAGACAGAAATTTAATCCTTATCCCTGGGCAATTCTTAAAAAGCCAAACTATGGAAATGTTGTTCCTGCATTGTAAGACACAGCAGAAATATGATTTTTTTTTTTTTTTTTTTATAACAAGAGTTCAAAAGCCAGTGCTTACCACTGTACATCAAGTATTTGCAATCTGTTTCTCAATAAATACCATCAATGTTTCATATATTTGATTATATATTATTATATATATTATTTGTTATTATTATAAATCAAATTTAAATAATTAAAACTTACCTTTGAATAGTAATTTTAAGAACTGCAAAGCATCAAGTATTTTTACTTTCTTTCTTAGTAAAAATAGTTTTCATATAATTATTAATAATGAGAGCATTAAGTATGGATGAATTTCAGTAGAAGAAAATAAATATTATTTATAAAGTATGAAGTAGAGTTTTAAAAATTTCAACTAATAATAAACCAATCTAAAGTCTTTATTTTTTTTTATTTTAACAATATTTCAAATGTGTTTAAAGATCATAAATTTATTAAAATTATAAATAAATCAATATTTTATTTCAATTCTTAACCCTTCATTGGCTACAAATGGCCTATCAGGTACAGCTTTTAAATTCAATTCAGGTCCAGATCTGAAATTTTTAAAATGTTTTCTTAACATAAAATGTGCTCTTATTAATGAAATGTGCGTTGTGAAGATCACAAATAACAGCAAACACAAAAAAAGTCACTGGATTTTCTTTTGTTCATCGAACTGATCAGAAAATTGAAAATAGAATAAAAAGAAAAAACTTTTCCATACAAGGAAAATGCATATAAACTATGCACCATTTGCTAAGTGCTGTGTAACAAGGGAGGCACCAAATATCATTCATGCCTCAAGCAAAATGAACTTTAGATCAGACTGGTTAAAAATATATGTCAATATACAGTACAGAGTATGGAAGCTCTAAAACTTTTAAGAATTTGTAACTGTGCAAGTTTCAGGTTCGAACTTGCAACGTTAGGGTTCACAGCCGAGTAACAAAGCCACTAGACAAAAGTGTACACTCTTTTCCGTAAGTTGTTATTTGGCTTATGATGTTACCACCACAGTAACATTAAAACAATTTAAAAAACATGAATACAAATACTTATCATAATGAAATTTGCTGCAATTAAATATATCTGTAGCTAGACAGATACAAATATGTCTCTTACAACATACAAATAAACTTTAAATCTAACCTTGTTATTATCTAAATAATAAAATAAAAAGTGTCTAAAATCACATATGTGAAGCAATAAAATATGAAATATTAGTTATTACTTGTCGCACATTGTGCTGGCATATTAAGTCACATTTATAAACATTAAGGCGCCCAGTTGATTTGTGTGTTCTCTGAACACGCCTAACTGTTTCTGATTTTTGTTCATATTCTTAATCCATTCCTAAAATATGTGTTACAAAAATGCAAGCAATAAGTATTCAAAAGAGATATATAAACTATTTATATATTTATAAATCTAAATATTAAGATAATAACTAAACAGAATTCAATTCTCTGTTTTCTGAAAATTCCAGTTTGCTGAAAAAGAACTTTTAAAGCTCAAAGAAAAGTCAGAAATCTCTGGGCAATCCTTAAAAAATGAAACCATTGGGAATGTTGTTTCTTCGTTGCAAGATAAGTCAGAAATGTTGTGATTTTTATCCATAACAGAGTTGAAATATTCGAGGAGTAGCTGGTGCTCACCACTTTACATTTATCTGCTCTCTGTTTCTTGATACATACCATCAAAGTTTCATATTTTAGAATATGAATTTATAAGTGAAGTAATTTTTTTATTGCCAAAAGTAAGAATTTTATCTAAATTTGAACTTTTTTTTTTCATAAAGTTATATATTTTGTTTTCAAATAAACATAGATAAATTTTAATATTGTATTTAAATTCAAAAAATCAGCAAAAGAAATAGTTTGATTTTTAATTCATTTATTTTGAATCTCTCTTGATTCAATATGTCTCCTCTTGTGATATTTTATATGCATATTTAGTGTGAATTGAAATGATTTCTATACCATTTAATTTCATCCAAAATATCTTAATAAATATAATGCATTTGCAGATATACATCTAATGGTAATAATTTTAATATAAAATTAAAAAATAAATCTCTTCTTGCACATGGATATTCAATAAGAATTATAATGATTTCTAAACCGTTTAATGTCATCGAAATATCTTAATAAATATAGTATATCTGCATATAGATATTTTATGGTAGCTTATAAAAGCTTGATTTTCAAGTCTTATTTTAATAATTCTTCATGCTAATTCTTTATTTATAATATCGGAAATACGGAAAACAGCCAAATTTTCATCCATCTCAATTACTTTATACTTAGATTTATTTTCTCTATTTTGAAAAAGTACGCATAAACTAAACTAAACAAAACAACACGTATTGGTTGCAGCAAATACAGCACAGAAAATTCTGTCAGAAAGAAATCTACCAATTAGAGCACGTCGGTATCCTTTGTCTGCACAATTTGCGAACTCCTGCAGTTTTTGTAAAAGAAAACTAGTCTCTTCCTCTTAAACCTTGTCCCTACGAAAAAATTCGTCTATCAATGGACTCGTCCGTCTACACAGCGTGTTGTGATTTAGCCGACTGGGGAGTGGGGAAACTGGCATTCAGGGGATGCTTGGATGAAACGGGTGCTTTCTGTACACGCGCTCGAAAATGTGTAATTTGACAGAGGCAGCGGTAGCAGGGGGGGGGGGGCAATTGCCCTCCTGTCGGCAGTCTCTTGCCCGCGCATCGGCGAGAGATTGCGAGTTTTGTCGGTAAAAGTCTTCACCACTTCAGGATGATTGTAGAGAGTTGCGCATCATCGAACACGATTATTTAAAAACCACCTTAAAGTTAATCTAGTGTAAACTTTCCAAATAATAAAATAATGGTTAAAGTGGTTTGACTATATAAAAAAAGTGGTTAAAATGGTTAAAGCGATTTGACTATATTTGGCAAAATAATCGACAGGGTACCAGGTCAATAAGAGGACGTATTTTGCAAACAATTTTTGATAAACCGATTAAGAACTGAATGCAATTGAGACCTTAAGTTCGCAGATTTTCAGGCATCTGATTCAAATATCGTTCATTCAGCTTATAATTTGCATTACTTTTGGAAATACAACCGACAAGGTAACAAGTGAATAAAATATCGACAAGATTATAGACACATTTTGCGGACAATTTTTGGTCGGTCGACTATGAACTCAATGCGGTGATTGTTGATGTAAGTCTGCAAACTTTCACATATTTGATTAAAATGTCATTCAACGAGCTTATAATTTATCCGACAAAGTGAAAAAGATATTTGCATTCCGCTGACAATTTTTGGACGGCAAACTACGAATTGAATGCAATGAATGTTGAGCATTATATCCACAGATTTTCAGACACCTGATTCACATGTCGTTCATCAAACTTTTAATTTGCACTACTTTTGGCAATATAACCGACAAGGCGACATGTGAACAATATATCGCATTTTACCAAACATTTTTTTTTAATCGGTCGACTAAGAATTCAATGCGAGGGATGTCGACGATGTTAAGTCCGCAAATTTTCAGTCATCTGATTTAAATGCCGTTCATTCAATTTATAATTTGTACTATATTTAGTAGAATAATTAATAAACTGGCAAGTGAATAAGTTATCGCATTTTTTTCTACTAATTTTTATCTTTCGGCTAAGATGTTATAGGTTATGGAGAAAAAAATTGTTTTCATCGAGCGTCCGATTACCTGCCAGTGGAATTATAAGGGAAATTGAAGCTTTTATATTACACATGAATAGGGCGATAGAGTTGGTTTTCCTGACTCATCATTCATAGTTCTAAAATAAATCGTCATCTTTTTCGTCTAATTGTTATTTCCTCGGTAACAAACTAGTGATTATTTTATCTATTTCTCTATGAGAATTGTCTGACAAAAATCTAGTTAATGGTTAAATTAAATTTCATAAAGCACTCTTTTCTTTCGACACTCTTGTGCATATGCATGTTATGTAGAGTTATTTAACTGCAGCCAAATTATGTGAGTTCAATATAAATTCCTGGAATAAGTAAATTGCTTAAGTGTAAATTAAGTTAATTTAACAGTAAAATATCTGTTTAATGCAGTCTAATTTATCAGGCTGAAATTATTACACTAAAGAAATAAAACCGACCTCAATTGACGGCAAAAATAAATATATGTGGTATAATAGCTTTTTAGCTACACTAAAAAATTTATTCAATTGTGCATTAATTTTGTTAAATAAATTACTATCTAAATTCTTCAGATTTTGCATTCAGTATTATAACTATGTAATTGGGGAGTGTATCTTTTTTTTAAAAAAAAATTCCAATTTTTTTTGTTTTCGTGGCAAAGACTATATAATTACAGGTTCTTCTAAATTTTTAATAGACTTTGGATAAGGATGTCTTGATAAAAAAAATGATTAAAATAGTCATTCATAGAATATTTATATATAACATATTAACCCCTTGATACACGAATTTACTTAACTTTTTAATTAAATGGCACATCGTTTTGGGGACAATTATTATTATTTTAATCCCTAGAATAATATAAAGGTATTTGAGGTAATGTCAGATTTTCAAGTGATTTGTGCATTTTCAATTACTTAATACTTTCATTTAATTGCTGATTTAAAATTAAAAATTTAGCAATTATATGCGCGAGTCAGACTTGTCATTGTATATGAAGGGATTAAGAAAAATCAGCACATGTAACTGGGGTGCGGGGGGGATAAAACTAACTTTTTGAGAGGCTTATGGGCTCACTTACAAAACTTCGGGGGGGGGGGAGTACTTAACCATAAGAATGCATGAAGATAGGGGTGTTCTATTCAAGATATAATTGTTTCCTAATAAAATGCATTGGTTTGTCAAGTCTATATATACACTGAAGAATAAATAGATGAAGAATCTAATGTTTGAGTAGTAAATTTTTCATAAGAACCCTTTTCATTTCTTTTATAAAATATTTCGTTCATATATTTGCAAAACATTTTTACCAATCTTCATAAGAAACAACATCATTGTATCTTTCCCGCATTCTAAATTGTTCATGTTCGAATTAGAGTAAATTTTTGTTGAACCCACGCACTAATTCGAAATACATTGTACGGATTCGAAATGCATCTGAATTCCTGCCCGTTGTTCCATTCCTTATTTAAAGATTATTTTAGGTAGAGGACTACGTTAAAAAAAAAAAAAAAAATTACGAAAACATCGAATATTTTTTTTAATTATTATTCTGTTCTAAAAAAGTTTCTTTTATAAAACTTTTTGAATTTAGTTTCAATAATCATTTCATACTGCTTCCGATATAAAATGATAAGAGCATGCATTTGTTCATTAATCGTGACATGTCATTCTGACACAATTTGTATTTCTATCTATATACAAAATCTAGAATGAAATAAATTAGATCTCAGAGAAATTAAATCTAAATAGAAAAAATAGACTCAAATATTAACAATCTTTTGATGGTCAGGGGAAAAAATATTGAGAATATTTTTTGCAAATATCTTTATAAATTTTTAGAGTGAAAGCAAGGGTCAGCGTCTGAATAAAAAAATTATAATGATTAATTTAAAATAATAATACTTAGTAAATAATACTTAATTTTTTGTTAATTAAATGTAAAATTAATAAAATCAATGTAATTAATTAATGTAGAATTAATTATTATGTGTTATTTTGAAGCCAAATACGAGAAATTGCGCTTGCCACCCTGTCGGAGTTGCCTTGCCCCCTCGTCGGCAAATCTCTACCGCCGCCTCTCGTAATTTGAAAGCTGTATGCAAGAAATCTATTCGCTGCATTTAAATCTGTAATTCATTCTTATTCTGACTACCCATGAATCGCTGCCAAATAAATATCGAGACTTGGATGAGGTGAGTCATTTCTTTATTAGTCCTCATATTCCTTTATTAGAATCCGACCAGAATTTATACATTCTTTTGATTCTAAGTCGTTTAAATCCTTAATTTAAATCAACATTTTTGGTCCGTCGTTAGCCGCAAAGCCCTATGGACTTCCAAATCGAAAATCTTAATAGCAATTCAAAATTTCAGTAATGTCTGTAAAGAAATTGAGAGAATTGAAGAGAGAATTAAAAATGCAGTTGAAAACACAGATAGTTCAGATGCATTATTCAATGTGCTAAAATCGAAAGTGAATACTTATGAGCAAAAACTAGAAAATTCGTTTTCGAATTTAGATGTTAATGATAGTGAGGAGAAACTTGAAAAATATTTGGAAATTCAGGATGTGTTATTTGAGTGTGCTGTGCTTTTGGAAAACACTTATTTATTCGCATCTACCAAAGGTATTGCCGTAAAATTAATTCGTGGATTCGCAATTCGGGAAGAAAATTTAAAAAATTGTTGGAAATTGTTAGGCGAAAGATTTGAAAACAAAAGTCAGTTAGCTAATTGCCAGATTAATAAGTTGTTTAATCTAAAAATACAAAACGGAAATTCATCTAAACTGCTATTCGTGATTCTAGATAATTGTAATGAATGTATTAAAAATTTAAGTGTTTTGGGTTTAGAAGTAAATGAATTAACTGAGCTGATTATAATCAATCATTGCGTTTCGAAACTGGACGACGGGATAATTCACCGCTGGGATTTGACCTTGAACCCTGATGCGTTTCCGACGCTGAATTCCTTTAAAGCCTTTATGGAGAGGGAGGCGAGATCTCAAGACAATCGTAGCTCAGCTAAACATAAACAAATGCGGGGGAACCTAACCCCCTGAAAAGAAATTCTTTCCAGATGGCCGAAAATGTTGTGTGACTGGAAGGGAGGACCGGTTTCGTCGAAAGGTGGCAGACCAGAAAAGAAAAGTGATAGTTCATACTTAACTGAGGGGAAAAGCGATTCTTTTTCTTGTTTTTTGTGTCAGGGAGATTCAAATCATCCGCTTTATAAATGTCCTGCTTTTAATCAAATGAAAATCGAAGAACGATTGAAAGCAATAAAGGAATTTGTTGTAAGAATTGTCTTCGCAAAAACCATAAGATGGATAACTGCAAAATAAATATCGGATGTAAGGTTTGCAAAAATCGACATCACACGTTACTTCATAAATATAACGTAAATCTTCCAACTGAGACGGACAGTAATCCGGATGTCGTAGCTGTTTCTAATGGACTTCAGCTTCAAACAAATCAGCAAAATAGTTCTGTTCTTCTCTCAACGGCTGTAATAAAAGTGAATGATCACTCGGGTAAATTTATTAAATGCAGAACTTTAATTGACAATGCATCACAGCTATCATTAATTTCAAAAAAGTTATCAGATCAATTAAATGTACCGTTAAAAATACAAATCATAAATTAACCAGTATTAATGGGATTAGTGCAGAAACTTCATTACATAGTTGTCAGATAGAATTCACTCCTCATTTCTCATCTAAATCATTTAATCTTAATGCTCTTCACCTCTCCCAAATTTCGATATTCAAATTCAAAACTGGCCGCATTTGGATAATCTTATATTCGCAGATCCAACTTTTTATATTTCGCAACCAATTGACATTTTGCTCGGTGCAGACATTTATGCACTCCTCCTGGATTGACTTCCCATTTTTGGACCTTTAGGAACTCCAACTGCAATTTCAACTGAACTGGGATACATTTTAACTGGAAAAATCTATACTTCACAAATGCCTGACTCGATTATGCATTCAACTTTGTGTAATCAGTCACATAAATTCTGGTCAATTGAAAAGATCCCTCCGAATGTAGACGATTTGTTGGCAGGAGCCGACACTGAAGAAGAAGCTAAAGCCATTATTGCCGAAATTCAAAACCTAATGAAATCAGGGGGATTTAGTCTTCGAAAATGGTCTAGTAGCCATAAAATTATTTTGAAAGATTTGGATAAATCCTTGTTAGCTACAGAATCTTTACATTCATTGTGCGATGACGAAGTGAAACAGCGGGTATTAGGTTATTTTTTGGAATCTTTTAACCGATTCGATTCACGTTAGAATTGCTGATGGAGAAATCGTAAATACAAAAAGGCAACTTCTATCAGTTATTGCTAAAACATTCTACCCGCTGGGACTGTTTTCGCCTGCTATAATCATATTTAAAATTATGTTGCAAGAACTATGGAAATCGAAAGCCGCTTGGGATAATCCTGTTCCTCTGACCATTCTAGAAACCTGGACTAAATTTAAAGAACAAAGCTATAAGCTAAACTTGATTTCAGTTCCTTGATTCTTGGTAGTCGACAATAATTCTGACATCCAATTACACGGTTTCTGCGATGCATCTACAAAAGCATTCGCTGCCGTTGTCTATTTGAAATCTAGACAGAATCAAATATCTCTCGTAAGTGCTAAAACTAGTGTTGCTCCTATAAAACAGCTTACTATCCCAAGGTTGGAACTTTGCGGAGCACTTCTACTTGCTGAGCTAATAACTGCCAACGAAAAAGCCCTATCTGTTCCCATAAAAGAGCGCTATTTATGGACAGATTCAACAATCGTATTAAGTTGGATAAATAAACCCCCAAGTAAAGGGAATATTTTCATTCAAAATCGAGTTAATAATATCTTAAATTTAACTTCAGTGTCTGATTGATATCACATTTCTGGTAAACTCAATCCAGTCGATTTTACTACTCGAGGACTTTTTCCAGAGCAATTCAAAGATGCATCTTATTGGTGGAATGGTCCTGATTGGATAAAACAAGATTTTCATCCTCTTGAAGTGCTAACTACCAACTGACATTATCAACTGACTGAAGTGCTAACTACCAACTGACATTATCAACTGACTGAAGTGCTAACTACCAACTGACATTATCAACTGACTGAAGTGCTAACTACCAACTGACATTATCAACTGACTGAAGTGCTAACTACCAACTTAGATGAACCAGACTCCGTGCCGGAACCTACTTCCGTAAAGGCGGACAGAAATCCTTTGAATGACGTGATACTCAAATTTTCATCTTACACCAAACTTATAAGAGTATTGGCATGGGTTAAACGTTTTATTCAAAATTGTAAAGCTACCTGTTCAACCTCTAAATCAGTAGGGCTTCTTCAAGCAGAAGAAATACAGTCTTCACTTAAAAATCTCGTTAAACTCATTCAGCAAACTGAATTCTACCAGGAAATTAAATGTTTCAAGAGGAACAAACTCATACCCAAATCCAGTAAATTACTCCCTTTAAATATATTTTTGGATCAAAAATGGGATTCTCAGAGTGGGAGGTCGGCTTTCTAAACATCCGACTCTTCCCTATGATCAAAAATTTCCAATAGTAATCCCCAAAAGGCATCATATAATTCCCCTTATAATTCGACATTTTCACCAACTCAGTCTCCATGCTGGACCAGAATTGGTTTTATCTCTCATTCGACAAAAATTCTGGATTCCTGATGGTCGTTCCACGGTTCGTCGAGAAATCAATCGTTGTATCGTTTGCTGTCGATTAAATTCTAAACCTTCGAATCCTAAGATGGGAGATTTGCCAAGTAGTCGAATAACAAAATCTCGTCCTTTTGAAAGAGTTGGGGTAGATTTCGCAGGACCGTTAGTCACAAAATGTCAGCATCTCAGAAAAGCTACCCAATTCAAGTCTTACCTTTGTTTATTCATATGCACAGCGACTAGAGCAGTTCATCTCGAACTCGTGTCCAGTATGTCTACGGAAGCATTCTTAGCCGCACTTCGTCGATTTATACCACGACGAGGTCATCCCACTAATATTCAGTCAGATAATGGATCGAACTTCATATGTTCAGATAATTATCTTAAGCAGTTATTCAAGTTTGTCCAAGACCAGTCTGTACAAAATTTCCTGACTGTGCGAAACATCAGTTGGAAATTCATCCCACCATATGCTCCCAATTTCGGTGGTGTTTGGGAGTCATCCATCAAACTCGCCAAAAGACATCTCTTTAAGACTTGTCAAGGACATTTGCTTAATTTTGAAGAACTGTCCCTTATGTCAGATAGAGGCCTGTATTAATTCAAGACCTTTAGTACCACTTTCCAATGATCCAGCTGATCTCAGGGCTCTCACCCCTGGGCATTTCCTGAACCTCTTCTTGAGCTTCCTGAAGGAACTGATCTCACTAATCAAAATCTTAGTTTTTCTTGCAGGTGGAGAAGTCTCTTACAGTTAAAACATCAATTTTGGAGTAGATGGACTATAGATATCCTTCACCATTTGCAAGCCCGACGGAAATGGCATCAACATCGTCCTCCTTTGAGTGTCGGAGATCTCGTCCTTATTCAAGCTGACAACATGCCCCCATTATCCTGGCCACTGGCGCGTATCCTGGAGATCATCCCCGGAACTGATGGTATCCCTAGAGTTGCCCTGCTTCGTACTTCATCAGGACCTGCCAAAAGAGCCATTAACAGACTCATTGCACTACCGGTGCCGACATGCCGCTCCCCGAAGGATGGTGATTCACTTGAACGCCAACAGATGGCGCAATGAAAAAACCTGAGCTTTGAACTTTTGTTTTTGTTTTAGAGACTGGCATTCTTAGGGGATGCTTGGATGAAACGAGTGCTTTTTGTACACGCGCTCGAAAATGTGTAATTAGAAAGCTGTATGCACAAAATCTATTCGCTGTATTTAAATCTGTAATTCATTCTTATTCTGGCTACCCAAGAATCGCTGCCAAATAAATATCGAGACTTGGATGAGGTGAGTCATTTCTTTATTAGTCCTCATATTCCTTTATTTGAATCCGACCAGAATTTATACATTCTTTTGATTCTAAGTCGTTTAAATCCTTAATTTAAATCAACAGTAGTCCTGAAATTTTAAAAACAGAGAATCAACTCAGTGTGTGTTTTATTTCTTACATCATACCTTCTTAAATGTAAAACAGATTTTTATAAGCATGATTCTGTGAATACTATATCAAGCTGAATGTGATACTGATCAATGATTCAAGAGCATGCAGCATCTACATATAAACTGCTTTTTTACACTTTCAACGAATGCGCCATGGTTGACACTCAAATTTGGAGAAAAAAACTCCATGTGTTTTCCCGGTTTTTCCCTTTATGTATATTCAAGGTAGGAGGAAATGCTCGAGGAGCATTCATGTGCTAGTTATAATGCAATGATTTTAAGGAGTGGAAAAAACAAGCAAAGAAAGCAACAATTTAACATTATTCGAAATAGTAGCATATTAAAAAGTTTATACTTACACACACATACATACAAAAAAAAAAATTATTGATGATGTAGAATTTAGCAAGACTAAATTTATAAATTAAGGGGGCGGGAGAGATATATTACCTCTCATGCTCTTTAACAGTAAGTCACACAAAAGTAAGGGCTGGCGTGGTTTCGTTTCGTTTCGTTATATTAACGTCCCGTTTGAAGCAACACTAGGGCTATTTTGGGACGGACCTCGTAATTTTGAACCGCGGTCAGATGACGAGGACGACACCTGAACTGGCACCCCTCTCTCCACACCACACCACACCACACCACACCAGCGGGAGGACGTTTGGTCATGACGGATTTAACGTGCAACAGACCCCCTTACATGAAGGTTCTTCGGTGGAATCGGGTCACGAACCTGAAACCCTCCAGTTCCGAAGCCGAGACCTTACCACCAGGCCACCACGGGCCAAGGACTGGCGTGAAATAAAATACAAAACTTTTTTGCTATATACAAATCGTTTGATGATTATTCTTAACAAAACAAGCAAACAAACGTTACAAAGCAAGATTACTTTTTTTTAAAATTCATTCATTTTTGCCAATTCATGTATTTGGACATGGATTTCTGCAGCCATCAGTTTCATGCAATTAATCCTTAACAAATAAGGTACGACATTTTTTTTACGGCCTAAGGAACATTTTTTAGTTATTTCACTTTCAGTGAACATATGTGAAAATATTTCAGATATATTATTGAATGCACTAAAGCGTGAATCTGACGGGAACAGATTTTAATACCCATAAAAATTGAGCTTTAAATTATTGTTCTTGAACTAAAAAGTTTGAAATCGGTGTATTTTCGGGTTAAAGTTGACGTTTTCGGACTTGACATATCACCTTCTCCTCCATTCCTTTAGATGCAGTCTAATATTAAATATGACTTTTTTTGAACTGACGCGCATTTTTGTTTCGCTTTTTTTGCATGACTATAACTGCCAGTTTTCCCATTACTTAGGCTTATCATTGATTAATTGATTGATTGAAATGGGCTGAAAATGGGAATTTTGGCAACAAAGGCAGTTATCCCCTAATGCCAAAAGAGTGCATTCAATAGAAATTAAAAAACTTCAGTGATTGAAGATACTGTTCATTAGAAACAGCTTTTTAACTAAACGCTTTGTATGAAAAATAAGAATGAAGATCAATATTAAGAGGACTCGGTACCCTGAGAATTTCGGAAAAACGACGAATGTATCGAATTCCCAATTTTGGGTGAAAAATGATGCTTGAACCATTGACTTATTAATCTGAAAATTTCAAAACAATCGGATAAGTATTTAATGAGATATGGAATTATTTTCTCTAACGCGATATCAGGTGCCACGCCCCACTTTCAGTGTTTACATCAAATATTTTTCATGAGCAAGTAGTCAAACTGCTGAATTTTTTCCATGAAATAAAAAGCAGTACGGTTGTTTGATATTGTAATGGTTAAATCGTTGTTTGTTTATAGTTTTACTGTTTTCGCTTTTCTTTTCGATTGAATTTCTCTCTAGTTATTATAATCATCTTCACAATTACTAATTTCATTTGAATTTCGATCAAATGATCTAAAACTTTTGCTGCATATTAATAAATATTTTATAAACAGAATGCAGATCATTTAATATATATTTTAACGGAAAAAAAATTATAAAAAAAAGTGAAATTTTCTAAATTTTTTTTCCAATAAACCCAATATATGATAAAAATATATATATATAGTATTTGGACTTACAAATGCCACATTATTGCTCTGAGAAAAAATCAGCTTGATATGACATTTTTTATAACAATTTTATGATGTTGAAAACTTTTAATCTGTTTATCTCAGTTTGCTTTTTTCCAAAATTCCGTTTACTACAAAATGTTAAAAATCAATCACATTTCATTGCAATTGCATGAATTTTTTTCTGCTCTCCCTTAAATGCATACTTAATAGAATTAGGGATGGATTTTTAAAAATTTTGATTCAACTTTTTCTAAAAATGTTAAAAATGAAAAAATCTCATATTTTCCAAAAAATTTCACAAAATTTTGAGCAACATTTTTTTTCTCGTAAACTAATACAGATATCAAAAATCCTATCCCTAATTCAGTTAAATGCATTGTGATGTCTCTAAAAAAATTGTAGAAAATGTATTGAAACGTGTACGAGAAGAAGCACTTTTGATATTTGCTATTTTGGAAAATGTGACTCGTTTTTTGTAGCGAGGTTTCCTGATAATGAGAAATTAAATCTTCTGAAGCAATCCACTCCAGCAATGGGTGCGACTCCGTGATCATTTTTGCGACTATATCCGCCTTTTCATTCTAATATATTTGTGAATGTCCTGTGGACAACACTAAGCATACTTTCTGATCTAATTTTCCCCGTGCTTGAATTTTGCCAGCTAATCTGTGAATGACTTTTGAAGATTTGATTGTTAGGCATTTTAAAGCTTGAAGGCTGAATAGCTGATTGTTAACAAAAGCAGATTTTTTTCCTGTAACTGAATATTCATCCAGAACTTAACAAAGTGCCAAGGCTTCCGCTATAAATATGGAACTGATGGAGTGAATTCTATAGATGAAAGATTGATGGTTAGAGATACCAGCAATAGAAGTGAAAGATTGAGATTTGGATGCGCCCGGAGCAATAATATAATAATCTTGAAATTGTTTGCATACAGTTTCTTCAAAGAGATCCTTGATCATATAACTGCGAAGAGCTTTATTTTGAAAACTAAAATCTAAAAGATGAATTTCACAAAAATTGCTTTTGGAGACGAAGGGGTCTGGCAGAGTAATAATACGATTTGTAGAAGCATTCAGGTTCGCAAACAAATTTTCAATTAAAACTTCGTTTTTTTTTAACTAATTTGTTGCCAGGATTGGAATTATGATGATAAATAGGCGATTGAGTGCCATTGGCAAGTTATTTGAAAAAGAATTGCACAGCTAATCATTTAATTTTTATCGATAGCACTTCCTAACACATTCCGATTTTCAGTAGAACAATATTTGGGGTCTATTTAGGCAGTCCAATTGCTATTTTAAGAGCTATAGTTTATATCGAATAGCTGGCTTTGTATTGAGTTTCGGAGCATTTATTGGTAACTGAGCTGCTGTATTAAAATAGACTTAAAATGCTATTATTGGTTATATTTACGAGGTCCGCTGTTCTAAGGCCGTAAATTTCATACCCAATTGATTTTAGAGCATTAATTTTTCTAAGTGATTTAGCTCGAATATTTTTTAATATAACCCCATTTTGGTTTGTTTTGGGAAAACTGATGCCAAAATATTTAATATATTGTTTCTAAGGGATAGAGAAAACAGCATATGTAATTCGAGGAGTCGATTGCAATTTCTTTTTATATAGATCAGCAGTAGAGCATTTCTTGGGACTTATTTTAAGTTTCCAATAATTACACCATTTGTGGACGTTTCCCATTGTATTCTGAAACTTCTTTGAAATGTAATCTAAAGATATATTCAGCACAAAAAATAAAAAATGTCATCAGCAAAAATTGAGCATTCCACACCAACATCAAGAGCTTCAAATAAATCCAAAGGAAAAATTACACAGAGTATGGATGAGACATCACTACCTTGAGGCAAACCTTTCTGAAAAGGTTGTGGCCTGGTGGTAAGGTCTCGGCTTGTGAGCCGTAGGATTTCAGGTTCGAGAACCGATTCCACCGAAGAGCCGTCGTGTAAGGGGGTCTGTTGCACATTAAATCCGTCATGCCATACGTCCTCCCGCTGGTGTGGTGTGGAGAGGGGGGTTCCAGCTCAGATGTCATCCTCGTCATCTGACCGCGGTTCAAAATTACGAGGGCAGTCCCAAAATAGCCCTAGTGTTTCTTTACAACGGGACGTTAATATAACTAAACTAATTTCTGAAAAGGTTTTCTCCTAGAAAGAGAGTTTCTTTAACGAACTTGAAAAGTTCGGTTTTGGAAAAAGTTGAGCATGTCCTTGAAATATTGACTTTGATACCAAGCTGAAGGCATTTCAGCATATGACCATCAATGTTAACAGAGTCATCTGCACTTTTAATATCTAGACTAATTCCATTAAAATATATCTTTAGGTTGTGGGCTTCTGTAATGGCTGTGTAGATTTTATATACTGCAATCTGATTGTCCTTGAGGGGAAGGAAACCATTAACAAAAGAGGAATTTTTCTCTCAAATGAGGGTAATAAGCTGAATCAAAATTCTTTCAAAAGTTTTTGAGGAAGCAGAGGTAAAAGCTATTGATCTATGTGAAGAGATTTTTGTTTTCTCCTTGTCAGGTTTAGGAACTGGAACAATGATTGAATGTTTCCATTCCTCCGGAATAAAAGATGTTGTAAGAACAATTTGAAAGACTGATGTGATGTTTATTAGATATGTGATGCTAAGATTTTTTAAACTAATATGATGTAATACTATCAGCACCAGGTGTAGAATTCCTTGTTTTTTTATATCGTATCTGACTTCCTGTAGGTGAATAGGAGTATTAAGACAAGAAGTGCGGTCTTCGGTGTAATCAAGTGGAATCGGCTCATGCTCGATTCTACTGTTAGCAGAAAAATCAGCAAAAAGATTGCTTTGCTGTAATGTCAACGAGAGCGGTTGTGCTTACTGTCCTCTCCTCAAAGAGCGTACTTGAGTCTCGCATCATCTTCTCAATTAGTGAACTTCAGATTGCAATCTATCTTCCGTTATTCTTTCTACACTTCGATAGTGATTCTAGTGTTTATGCACAGTGTTTTGTGCCTGCTCACAAGATCATTCATTACTCGACCATTACAAATCTTGTACCTTAGAGCTATTGTATGAGTCGATTGGAATAGATACGAGAAATTGAATTTTCTCGTATCTATTGCTGTTCAAGGATGCTAGGCTAAGACCTTTACAGGCAAATGGGGTAAGTGTTCCCTAAATATCTTGAACTTTTAGTGTGTGTCATGCAATATAGATACATTTGTAAATCTAATTTATAATTCCTATGGTCATTTTTTTTAAAAAATATTTAAGAATTTAGTTACATTACCGGTCACCCTTGTAGACTTTATTCTCTCTCCAAAATTTATTTTCCTCTTCCCAACGTCCTTCCACGCCCATAAACCCTATCTAAATTAATCATGTTAGAGAATTCAAGGGTTCAAATTAAAATATCATCTATATACTTTTGTTATTTCGTTGCTTATTTTTAAATAATTCTATAAATCATTGTTTCTCTGCAAATTCAATAATCTGTCGAATGTATTTCTGTAAGTTGAATTTACGCCTTAATAACTTCTTTAGTAAATATTTTATCAATGTAGCTCTTTCATCGCCTTTATTAGCAAGGTATTTGAAATCAAGTAAAGTCAAACTCGATTCAATTACTTTATTAAGTGATTTTTAATAAATATTTGAACTAAAATGTTATAAGCAACCCTCATTAAACGTTTTCCTCGTCTCCAATCGCAGGGAAGAATTTTCAAGATGGATATCAACACAAACTCACAGTAGAAATAGTTATAACTAGCACTTCCAACTCCTTTGTAAATTTAAGACCAACCAATGTTCCTTCGGGAATGGAGCATTTGCGCTCGATAAATTATTCCCTACCCTTGTTGCATCGTAGGTTTACTGGGATTTGGACCTTTGGCAAGAAAACTTGGCGCGGGTGACGGTTTTTAATTTTCTAATTGGTGATAATGGAATGCCGATAATTTTTGTAAAAATTTTATTTGATCTTTCATTTACGAGATCTTGTACAAACATTCATGTTATTAATATATCTTGCAATAAATGATAATTAATTCTATTATTAATAGAAAAGTAAGACTGTTTTTATCAGAAAAATAAATAGCGGAATTAAATGCATCTAAAAAGAAGTAAGATATAAGAGAATCTATAGCTGTTTTATTTACTAATATTTGAACAATCTCATATTTCTGAATGAATTTTCTTCAAAATCGCTATTATCTTTACTCATAAAAGGGAAAAAATGTATGTGTATGTATATATATTACAATAGTTCACTTAGCAATATCTTAATTAAGAAACTAGCCGTCTTTGGTGAAAGTAATTTTGTACAAAAATTACCAGCTGTCGAAAACGCTCTTTCAGCATCTACGATAGTTAGTGGTACTGTTAGCAATGCGCGATATACTTTCTCCAAGTATTTACCTCTAAATCCCTTATCTTCAAATAAATCGATTTCTCATCGGATGATTTAGGATATAGCTGATTTCTGTATTGTATTCTGGTTCGTTGAAATTTTTTTAATTATCGCTAATTCTAATTTTTGTTCAAGAGACAATTCCTTTTCACTATCGACAGTAGTGACATCATAATCTTCGATCATTGAACCGAATTCTTCTGAATGTGGATGGGTTTGTGGGTAAAAAATTTTAAGAAAATTTACTCTCAACTTAATCAGATTTGAGTTGGTTATTTTATTTTCTTCTTTTTCATTTTCATTTGTAAAATCATTATAATTACGCAAATACCATAAGACATTTTCTATTTCGGTATACCTTTCTTCTGTGCGATTTTTCAATGCAATATATAATTCTTCAGATAGTGATGTATGCTGTTCTATCAGTGACTGCAACATGAAATTTATTGTTGCATTAGCTGTTAATAAATTAGAATCTCTCCGACATAATGCCTCAATAGTCAGTTTTATTGAAAGTAGAGCTGTTATACTCGTAGTTCTGGATATTAAGTCGAATTCACTATCTGAAAAATTAATTTACAGGTTTAAGTCGATTATTGCTTTTTGGATTGGATTTCTCAGTTTCAAAAATCTTTCCATCATTAGGAGTAAACTGTTCCAACGTGTTTTAGAATCTAATATTAACATATATTCTGTTTTATTTTCAGTTAGTATATATTTTAGTAATATATCCTTTTTATAGGGGAACGTTTAAATATCTTAACAATTTTTCGAACTTTATAAATTATAGGAAGCAATTCTTGATAGGTTAATATTTCATCCTCATTAGCAATATTTTCTTCAACAATTGCATCGTCATTATCTTCATTTTCAATATCACTCTCACTCTTACTCTCTTCAAAGTTGGAATCCGAAGTTTCTATATCCACAGTATTTGGATTGTTCTGTTCTTTATTTTTTTGGTATAATACATCTATTACTCCTAATTGAATTCCATGTGAATAGCTCAATTGCTGATTTGCATCAATCAACTTTCCAACTTTTTTCATAACTGTTGCTCTATACCATTTTGCTATAATCGCTCGTATACCATTTTGCTATAAACGTATACCATTTTGCTATAATCGCGATCCCTGAACATATAGTGGTGACAATTTTAAAAATTTCTAGTAAATACCGAAAAACCGGTATTTAAACTTGTGAATACCGGTATTTCAAAATTGTACAAATGGCTCAAAATACCGGTATTCGGTATCCCGGTATACCGGTATTGCAATCCCTAATGACAAGTTAAGTAAATTTTAGCAACCATAAATCTGAATTATAAAACTAAGTTGGCCACTGCTTTCATAAAAACTTTTTAAAAAATGCTTTTTAATGTGTATTAGCATTTGTGTAACAATATATTTTGCAACTATTTTTCTTCAATTCATGGTTATATAGGAGTAATCATAATTTCTATTTTGAAAAAAGCAACATTACTACCAAGTTATTCATTTGAATCCCTCAAAACTTTTTTTAAAATTTTAGTTACATACAAATGAACAAAAAATGCTGATAAGCTTTCAGAAATGCGGAACAGTCTTGACTATGCTGAATGTTAGAGAGATAAATGTTTGCAGTTAGTTTATTTATTTATTTCTTTATTTATTTTTGTTAAATGTAAGTGACCATATTATGCATATTGTGAATGCATATTGAAAAAATAATTATTTAGAAATTATATTCATTTTTTTAAAAATTCAACTTTTTATTATTTTCATATTATTTTTTTATGTATAAGTAAAAATTATAACAATTCCTAGATGAATATTCAGTCTGAAATATTCCAGAACTTTAATACGAAATATAGAATCTTGGGTAAGCAGATGAATGGTGGTACTTGCAAAATCCAATAAATAAATAAAACAAAATAAATTTAGAAATAATTACTCAATTAATGGTTTAAAAATTTCAAAAACCAGGAGACATTTAATCTAATATATGCATTTTCAATTTAATTCATTATTTTTTCTTCTTCTAATTTATGTACATTATCATATTAAGTTGGTTATATTCCACGTTTAGAAAAGCTAATTAATAGAATTTATCCTAACATTATTTTCAAAATAACTATATTTATTTTTTCTTTTTAATATGGTACAAATGAGTCATTTAATTAAAATTTAGGATATTCTCTTTTTTGCGAAAATCAGGCAGAAATTAGGAACATTCCAGTTACACAGAAACACCAGGTCACATCAAATACGTCTCATGAGTTGAAAAATTCACCTTAATTTTGTTCGTTTCCTTCCTCATTTAAGCTTATTTAATATTTTTTAAATAAATAATTTACTTATAAAATTTTAAAGAAAATTTGGGGACATTTTATTAAAATTCGCTGCAAGTACTAAAACTATTAAGAGAAAGGATTGAACCCATTCTTTGGGGATGAGTTCGTGGTCTTACATTTTCATAGGCACATAGATCTTGCCCGATCCTCCTGGATTGAAAAATTAATGAACGCAATTATTGTTAAAAATGAAGTCGTGTCAAACGAAATACTATAAATATTAAGTTATTCAATTACTCCTTCTAAATTTCAGGATTCTCTAATATTAATTATACTCTGTTTCACCCTAACTTGGCAGTAATGTATATTCTAGGCATGCCGAATCGCAGTCGTCGTCAGGGGAACAGGGTTACTTTAAAGTACAAAGTTACTAGAAATGCAGATCGCTGGCGAAACTTTATCTCGCAAATTTTTCGCCAAATAGTAAATATTAATTTACTTATCATATTATCACTTTATCGGAGAATTAATTGTTTCCTTATTTTCATTATTTTTTCAATATTATTGACACATTATTTTAATAAATCATTAAAGTAATTTCATTTCGTTTCACCGTTTCTTAAAAGAAAACAATATATCTTTCAATATTCTGTAAAGCGTAGTTCGGCTAATGTTTTTCGAAAAGATATCTGTATCATCGTTCACATCTTTTAAAACTTTATCTAATGTTGGGATCTCATTTCTGCGAAAAAAATGCTTGGATTTTTCGTCAAATACAGAATAATGTAAAATCATCATATTTTACAAGACCTGAATGTTTATCTACTGAGCCTGGTCGCTTCTTTCCAGGGGTACTTATAGGATGCCTTTATTTCTTTTTTCAAAAGGAAAACTGTTCATTGCGAAATATCTGGAAAATGCGAAACTTTATCGACGATTTGATTGATAGAATCTTAAGGGTTTTCTCGGAGTCGAGAATAAACATCTAATATGTTTTTACATGTTGCACTTTTTGTTGGTTTCACTCGTCTTGAAGTGTGCACAGCGTAGTCGGTGAAAACACTTTCTCTTTTTCAAACATTTTAGAAGTTAATAGAAATGATGGATCGAATAAATATTTACCAAACAAAACTAATAACTACTAATGCGATTAATAGTATCAAAAATATCAGCTGCTAAAAAAGCGAGAATAAAAAAGTACGAAAGATGATAATAGTTGCGAACTGAATGAAGTTGAGTTGGCGGAGACGTAAAAGAAAAGCGCGCCAAATATTTGACCTTGAAGACCGGTTCTAGCCAAAGTGGAATTCATTATGTCAATCTTTTAGTTTTATTCGTTCGCTTTATTTACAAAATACTTAACATATAAGCACTTCTAACTTGAGAACAATTTTAAATACATATTGATAAAAAAAGGATTTCTGTAATTTATGATATTATTTGATAAATTTCTGCGCATTTTAACTATTTTAAAGTCGGAATTGATGGGGAACTCTTTCCCAACGCGGAGCGTCACATTTTCTACCTTTTACAATACTGCCAAGTTAGGGTGAAACAGAGTATAACAGAATTATGAAGAGCAATTAAATGTCCCCAAATCGAAGTACTTCAATAACACCAGCCTGCAACAATTTCTTGTTTTAAAAGTAATAGTTGTTTTTTATGTATTTTCGCATGCTTATTTCAAAAATAATATCAGTTTTTACGCATCACGTACAGTTTTTTTGAAAAAATAAATTTTTTAAATAAGTAAAAATACACAGATTTTTTGCGATTTGCATAGGATAAATTAATAAAGTATGTATGTTTATTTGTTTAAATAAATTCTGAAAACCTCTTACTTCATTGAAATTAAATAATACATTTATATTGAATAAATACTTATAATTGTATTTAAAAAAAAACTTTTATTTTAAAATTCAAAACATTGATGGCAGTTGGATTTCACCGTGAAAAATGAAGTACCTGAAAAATTTAATAAAGCCGAATTAAATGACTTAATTCGTGATTTAGGTTTAACTAAAGAAAATGCAGAATTATTAGGCTCTCGATAAAAGAGAAATATTTATTAACGACACATACGCCGTTTAGTTGGTACAGGAATCGAGAAAAGCAATTTTTATCATTTTTCAAATCTGATAATTTCTTGGTTTATTGTGCTGACATACCTGGTTTGTTACATGAATTAGAAGATAATATTCCTTATAATCTGAATGATTGGCGACTATTTATAAATTCCTCAAAGAGGAGTCTAAAAGCAGCTTTATTGCATAACGAATCTAAACTTGCATCAGTTCCAGTTGCACATTCCGTTTTCATGAAAGAAACATATGAAAGTATGGAGATGCTTCTCACTAAAATAAAATACACTGAACACAAATGGGCAATATGTGGTGACTTAAAGATTATAGGTCTGCTTCTCGGGCAACAAAGTAGATTTACTAAATTTCCGTTCTTTATTTGTGAATGGGATAGCAGGGACAGAGAAAGTCATTGGATAAAAATGATATGGTCGAAGAGACAAGAATGGATTCCTGGTAAGAAGAATACTTTAAATAAATATTTAATAGATCCACAAAATGTTTTATTGCCCCCACTTCACATAAAATTGGGACTCATAAAGCAGTTTGTGAAAGCTTTGGATAAAGGTGGAAAATGTTTTGAGTATCTTATATCGAAGTTCCCAAAATTGTCTAGCGCTAAAATTAAAGAAGGTGTATTTGATGGAACACAAATAAAGAAATTAGTTAAAGATTCCAATTTTGAACAATGAATGACAAATAGAGAGAAGCAGGCTTGAGTTGCATGTAAAGATGCCGTAGAAGGTTTTTTAAGAAATGAGAGAAAAGAGAATTACAAAGAACTTGTAACTGAGTTATTACATACTTATCGTCTTTTGGGGTGCAATATGAGCATTAAAATTCACTTCCTTCACTCACATTTGGAATACTTCCCAGACAATTTAGGAAAAATGAGTGACGAGCAAGGTGAAAGACTCCACCAGGATATAAAGGAGATGGAACGCAGATATCAAGGACGGTGGGATGTTAACATGATGGCCGATTACTGTTGGTCTTTAAAAAGAGACAGTGATGTGGACCATAAACGAAAAACTCGAAAAAGAAGCTTCTTGACTTCAAGAAAAACAAAAAAGTTATCATAATATTGTAAATGAACAGCATTATTGTGTTTAGTTAATAGTAACTACAGTTGCAACTGTATGCATTATATTGCATTTTGTTAATTTTTTCCTCGCCATTTGTAAAAAATCCTTACGTGTTACATAAAATTTAGTTTGCATTTTGGAATGACATCATCATTGCTGATATAAATCAATTAAAATTTTACAAACAAAAATTTTTTTCTTTTTTTTTGCAGGCTGGTGTAATTAATCAGTGCTGAGTTCTGTGTTCCAAGAGTCCTAACATTCACGCTGCCCTCAGTACGATTTTCTGTGCAAGCAGAGAAAATCTAAAATATCCAACTCAAAGAGTATCTTTTCCAAACAAGTTGGGGTGGCTCCATTAACCCCACCAAACCCCTCTCGTGATGTACAAAGACATTGTCGGTTTTCGAAAAAGAGTAAGGGAAAGTTTTATTGGGGCCAGTTCAGTGGGTCGGTTGACCTTCTGAGTGTCACACTCTTCACACAGCAATATCTCCTGGGGACTAGGAATTCTTTTTTTTGTTGGGTGTTTTCAGCTTGTCAATCAAACCTTTTAAGCCTCTTCCGTCATTAGTTTGGTCACCGCCTTATCCCCCCCTATCGATAGGTGGCGCTTTCGTCGACATCGGGTTTCTTTCTCTGTATATGGCACTCTTAACATGTCTGAAAGGGATTTCCTTATTCATAAATGAATTAGGTGCTCGGTGTATTTGCTTTTTATTTGTCTCTGTTATTTTGATCTAATTTTAAATATGAATGACAATGAAGTTTTCCTAACATCAAAAGGAAAGCCATCAGCTGTATGTAATGGACATCAATATCGACAATACGACTGCAACCTTGAAAATGTCGTAACATGGCGCTGCATTAACGAAAAATCTCAAAAATGTAAAGGGCTGCTGAAGACAAAAGACAATTGTGTTCTCTCTGAAATGCCTCATTCTTGTAGATCGGAAGAAGCTCGAATCGAGGTCAGGAAACATTTAGTACAAATTAAAAGGAGAGTTCGTGAGACTAAAAATTTACCATGAGGAAATGTCTCCTCTTTTTCAAAGGGGATGTGAATTTTTGCCGGAAATTCCTACTTTATCTTCCATCAAAAGTTCTTTGCATAGATTGAGAAGAAAAGAGAAAGGGATGAGCAACGAAGCCACTACAGCAAGCGAAATACGAATTCCTATGGAACTGTTAAAACTGCATGATTCATCGAGTTTTTTGCTTGCTAATATGGCTATAAATGAGTCAAATGAAAGAATTATTGTCTTTGGGACTACAAAAGGCAAAAACATTCTTCAAAAATGTAAAAAATTCTATTCAGACGGAACATTTAAAACCTGCCCTAAGCAATTTCTGCAGGTCTACTCTTTACACGCAGATATTGGAAGTAATTTAGAAGAAATTAATATCATTCCAATTATTTTCGCTCTTCTCCCTGATAAAAAACAAACTACTTACGAAAAACTGTTCAGTATTTTAAAAGGATATAACTGGAATCCTCAGTGTTTGACTACGGATTTTGAAACTGCTGCTATAAGAGGCCCGAAAATTGTATTTCCTACGCTAGAAATAAAAGGTTGCAATTTTCATTTCAACCAATGCTTATGAAGACAAGTTCAAAATATCGGCTTGGCGGAAGTTTACAAATCCAATGCAGAAATTAGACTCCATGTCCGCATGTGTGCTGCTTTGGCTTTTCTACCAGAAGAAGATTTAGATGACACATGGATAAAAATCATGGAAGACAGTCCTCAACATTGTCTTTTAACAAAATTTTATAACTATTTTGTTGACCAATGGTTTGAAAATTCCACTATTACTGTTGACATGTGGAATCATTACAACAGACTTCATCGAACAAATAATGCAATAGAAGGATGGCACAACAAAATAAACTTGTTTATTGAGAAATCACACCCAAAAATAGAGGAGCTGATTCGCTTCTTAAAAAGGGAAGCTGAGTACAGTGACTTTTTAGCAGCACGGAAAGAATTAAATTTAGAGGGAAAACACAGAGCGGAAAAATATATAAATCTTGATAATAGACTAATGCGAACAGTATTGAAATATTCTATTGATAAGGATTTAAAGAGCTGCCTTGTAACCCTTGCAAATGCAACAAAATTGTTGTAAAAGTATTTTAAAGCAACAAATAATGTAATTGAAAAAACTAAGCAAGTGTAAACTTAAAAAAATATAATACTTTTAGGTACTATGAATTATTTTTCATGTATTTGTTATTAATTCTTACTTTTCCTTGTATTAATTTTTTAACTTACCATCATTGCTTAAAATGGCATTTAAGTAGCAGTATGATAGATAATATTTTGTTGTATTTCAAAAATTGTTGAATTCAAATAATTTACTTGATTTGTGTTACATATTCGAATAATAGCATTTTCATAATAAACTATTTGCATATACTTTACTATACGTTTTTTATTAATATATAGCATAACCATTTTCAAATGTTGAAGTATTGTAAAAAATATTTTAAAGATTATGATAAAAGATGATGACGAAACTTAAGTAAACGCATTTCTCTAATATTTATTACTAACGCTCATTTGCTAAAATATTTGACAGATATTATATTTTAATGATTCTAAAATGATCAACATAAAATTATAATATTTATTTCTTCGTAAATTCTAAATTTGTACAGCATTCACGTTTTTTAAAAAGAATTTCATTCTTAAAATAGTCCGTAAATATTTCAGTTGTAGAAAATATTTTTAATATAGAGACTTTCTTATAAATAGAATAATTCTATAACAATCTATGTAAGTTCAATAAAATTGTCTTCAGCGGAAAATAAAACAAAGTTTTTTTCCCCCTTCATATAAACGTATGAGAAGAAAATGTCCAAATTATCAATATTTGAAATGTTTAGCAATGAAAATAAAATAATTATTGCATTTATAACCGCTCCTTTCGAACTATTTGATTTTTTGGATATTATACGATGCAAAGCTATAATTTATACTAAATATTGAAAAAAATTCATTTAATATCTACCCCGATTGTAATATAGTAAAAAAGAATGAAATATCTTTGAAAAATTGTCGCTAAAAACTATAGATACATAATTTTAGAAAAGCAAATTTTTATAATAATTGTTAATTAGTCAAATATTTGTAATATAACCGAAAGAAATTAGAAATAATGTTTGAAAACATGGCTCTAAAAACTATAGATATATCAAATTTTTAGAATAATAATTGCTGTAGATATAAAAGTGCCAAAAAAATTATTAATCTCTTTAGCTTTTATGTCATTTTATGTTTTTTAATCTCAATAGTACTCATGTTTTATGTCATAAAGTAAAATTGTCTTAACATTTATTGAAATTAGATTCGTAATGGAAAAGAAATTTAAGTAAAAAAAAAACTGTACATAAGTGGATTAATTTGATCATGGGATTCTGCCAATTATCTGCCAGTTTTATATTATAGATTTCAAGAATTCTTTTTCTTTCAATACATTAATTTGGAAAAACCTACTTTTGTTTATTTCAACTCCCTTTTTTGCTAAATATTCTTTTAAAAAAATATTTTAAATCATGTAAATTCTATTTACAAAATCAATTCTGCTTTTACGCAAAGAAATGTCTTATATCTGATAAATAATTATATTTTACAAAAACGATAAAGAAAATAGATGCCTAAAGAGGACATTTTCACATACGAAATTTGAATACTATATCTTGGATAGAATAGGATATTTAATACACAGGGAATTGAATTTTTAGGCTACGACAAGACATAAGTTTTGACTTCAAATTCAGGTTTTAGCGATACAATTATATCAGTTAACAACAACAACAAAAAATCTAATGTAATTGGCCAGTAAATAGAATGATTAGTGCGTTCCACATCATTTTATAGATTTTGTTTCCTTCGTAATTAAATTTATTGGTTAAGAAAAAAAATTAGTTTGATATTGCTTACTTTAATAGGAGTATTTTCAAAATAGTAGAAATAAGGGAAGTTTGTCATATTTGAATCACCAAAATAGTTTTTAATGAAATCTGACAGAAAAATAATTTCAATAAAGGAAAAACAGTAAATTTTTTGTAGTTTATTTACTTTTAAAAATGTAATAAACACTGAGAAATACGCTTTAATGTAGAAAAAATATATAGCCTATTAAAATTGTTTCATCGGATCAATTAAAGAAAATGATTCCACAAATTACATCACTAATTTTTTTAAGCTCAATAATGGAAAATAGGTTTTGATTTTCAAACTCATATCAGCATATAAAATCTGAACTCAAGTTTGGTATTTTATGAACGATATCATTTCCTTTTTTATTCGTTTGTTCCTCAAGATATAAAAGAATACAGCCTTAATTTTTCTATTGATTGGTGGGTTTTTATATTAATTATTATCTTTTTGCTTTAGTCTTTTCCAATTTCAATTAATGATAATGTTTATAACTGCTTTCTGAGGGCTACGATAGACCTCTTTAAATTCAGGAAATAATTTTAATTTCAATTTAAGCCCTTTTTGGAGGACCTCCCCCCCCGCCCCCCCAAAAAAATAACCTAACCTTATCTTTAAAGTATTTGAATAAAATTATACTATAATATGTACTAAACTGTGGTCAATAAAATTTACTCTCAAAGGATATAACATGCTTAATTTCAAACGGTTGAAATTCTATCTTTCCTTTGATAAAACATAACATTTATTAACTTTCATTACATTTTTTTAAAAAAATAGAATGATATTCTAATAATTAAAGTGCTTAAAAATTGGTTCCAAATTATCACCTTCAACACCTATGCAGAATTACATTAACTTAATAATGCTTGAGCATATGTGATTGAGTTCATGTGACATGAGGACTGGCTTTTTGAGTTAGTCAGCAAAGATTTATCAAATATCCATAGATAAAGTTAATTCATTTCTTAGTTCAGATATAATCCCAATAAAAATTAACTGAATTTATCGTTACCATACAATATACTTTTGTAGAAAATGAGACCAACTCAAGGACTTCTAAAAACGGCAGTTGTAACATATGAACAGAAAACTGCGAGTGATGATGAATTTCTTGCACGAAAAATTGTCTTCACTTTTCCAAACGTGAAATTTTTTCAAATTAATGTTTCTATCTAGATTAAAGCAACATTCGTCTCTCCAAATAACATTTTTCAGAAAAAAAAAGTTTTGATTTTGCATTACAACAAAAACAATGTTTTCCTTGCTGAGTATTCCAGTAAGTCTCTGAGATGGTTTAAATCAGTGGTTCTTAACCTTTTTAAGCCGCGCCCCAAATTTGAGAAATATATATAAAAAAAATCTTCAATCCTACGACGATTATTTTTTTTAACTTACAAATTTTTTATTTATTTTTTTAATAATAAAGATAAACAAAAGTACTTTTCGATCCAAGGAAAATTTAATTAATAATCAAGTGTTTTTAATAATTTTTATTGACCAAATTAAAATATATTTATAACTTTTTGAAAATAATTGACATTTTAACTTATTCCTAAAAAAAAAAAAAAGAAAAAGAAAAAAAAAAGAAATATCAATACATATGTTAAGTCTTTTAAATTTAAAATGCAAGTCATACAGTTTTAATGAGAACCTTGTGCTTGAATACATTCATTTTCGATTGTTGATATTTATTCAAGTCGTCATTTCTAAAATGTCTGAAATTTGGTGTATTACTAACTTTTTTGGTTCGACTCAGCGCGACCCAATTTTGGGTCGCGACCCATAGGTTAAGAACCGCTGGTTTAAATGTTCAGTTCCCCAAGTTTCTCTTCCCTTCTTAAGACGATAGTGCAACTGCCGAAGAGTGAAAATGAACAACGTTATTATCAGATTTTTTTAAAGCCATAATGATTTGATGATGTACTAATTGCATTCCGAAATAAACGCTTTTTTCCACATTTGTGGCCAGTCCTTCGAAATTTAAAACTAAGCATATCCCTACAAATGTTCTAGATAGAAATGTGAAACTTTGTATAGATGAAAATAAGAATAAATATATACTAATTCACTCTTGAAATTATGATGGATATAAAAAAATTTAATTTTTGCAATTTTTGTACAATTGCCTATCTTATTTAATGAAATTTTGTAATTCGAAATATGTTTAGATGCAATATTTAAAAAAAAAAAAAAAGTGACTTTAGAAACCATGTTTACATAGTTGTGAAATTAGTTTTTATCTCAAGGCCTAATATTTAAATATTTACCATAGTAATTTCAATTTTGATTACGATAAAGGTCCAATCGATATAAATCTATACTTTTGGCAAGAAATTCAGGGGCGAAAAAAACAAAAGAACGAATAAAATATAAAGTAATATATTTTATTTTTAGCTTTCTTTCGTGCATAGATTTAAGACAAATTGAAAATTAGTAATAAATCATTGGCAGCGCTTTTAAGAAAATAGGCAGAAATTTGCTACTACATTACTTGCGAATAAAATTTAAGCTCATGATACTGTATTTGAGAATTAAGCGTTTTAATGTAGCACGTTTAGATGTTGCATTTAAATGTCGTTTGCGGTACATTGGATTATGTATAGTTAAATGTGACAGTAAAATAAGCTAGAAAATGAAGTAATATATTTCAGATTTGAAGGAATTTCAGTAATTATCAACATTTTCTAATAGAAAATGTTTTTTTTTTTCTCCTGAGAATTAACCAGCAGCTGTTTTTAAAGTTATTTATATGATTTCTATCATTTATTTTAGCCAGCCAAAAAGCTTATTTTTTTTTGCAAAAAAAAAAAAAAAACAAAAAAAAACATCTTATTTGAACAGCTTTAACATAAAAAATACATTAGCTCATTTCAAGTATCAGTTTGTGGAATGTATATACATAAAAGCATACATACATATAGAAATAACTAAACATTATTGATATCCATTTAAATTTGAATTTAAATTGAATTAAAGAATATTTAAATTTGAATTTAATTTTTTTCCATTTAAATTTAAATTTAAATTTGAATTTTTGAATTAAAAATACATAGAATACCTTTCTATGTATTTTTTTTTCATTTTGTTCAATAAAGTTAAACCGTAAGAGATATAAAGATTAAATCCTCATAAAACTAAAAATTATAATTCATTTTATTAGATTAAACTTGTATTATGCACATCAGAATTATAATTTTTATAAATGTCTTCCGTGTGGGAAAATTATAAACGTATTCCTTTTAATAAATACATTTTTAAAGCAAATTTCTCACACTTTATATTTATTATATTCAACACTCGTTTGAAACGTTGTAAGGGACATCAGCATTTTTCTCCAGGAAGTTTCGTTTCGTTATCAGAGACAAGGAGTATCTTTCTCATTCATAGTGAGTTGATTACCATTTGGCGTACATTGTAAAATCGCCAAATCTTACATGCAAAGATAAAGTTTATAATGTGGTAGCTTGACACTTGAGCGGAAAGGGGGAAATTTATCGATCGCCATTCAGCTGAATGAGAGCGACTCCCTCTTTTGACCAGATACCACCTGCATGGTACTTAAACACATTTCCTTCCTTTCTTTCCCCTTCTATTCTCCTCTCATAGTGATGAGGGAGCGCAGGGGACACTACCGCGCTGTTTACAACTTTCTCTTTGTTTGTTTTATTTTTGGGGGAGAGGGGCGATGACTTCTCTCTAAAGGTGGGTTCACACGAGGCTTTTTATTGCGCGCAATCGTTGTCTTTCTACTGTTGTCCCTCTATTGTCCCCGTGTGAACAGTTGAGACAACGTTGATGGGACAATGGCTAATAGTTGTCCCGACGGGACAACCATTTGCCATTGTCCCGTTGCAGTCACGTGATTTTCCTGAAGTAGGCGTGACCTTCTATTGCGCGCAATAATAAGCCTCGTCTGAACCCACCTTTAAGCCGCGGACCCACGACCAGAGGATTTTCACAGATGTAGTCATAAAACTGTCACCCTTCCTTCGTGGTGCCACCCCCGCCTGTGGCAGCGGACCCACGACCAGAGAAATCTTCAGACGGCACGCGTTCCCCTTTCGACCGCTCAAAACCCTCAGTTTCTTTGACTCCCCCCCCCATAGCCCAAACAAATTTTCCGGTTCTTTGATGTTTATCCATCTACCGACATTTTGCTGGAAGCTACAGGCGTACCACGGGCGACGGGGGAGTGTGGTCCCCCTGTGGGTCGGATGTCATATTTATGACCAAATCCGTGAGGTGGCAGGTCGTTGGACCGCCGCTTAACGTAACCTACGAGTGAAAGAAAATACTAGTCACGTATCATTTTCTTTCTTTCATATCCTTGCCTCTGAAACACCTTTTTTTTTCTCTCTCTCTCTTCCATTCTAAATCTGTCTAGACAACGATCGTGTTATACTAGTTGTTTAGATGAGTGCCAACGGATTCTTATACCCCTAACGGTTTTTCGAACAAGTATAAGAAAAGAGAAGGGAGAGGGGAAAAAATTAACAGAGAAATATCTAATAGGGTGGAAATCAAGGTCAAAGAATGACAAACTCTGGGAATGCGCTCTTTTTTTTATTTATTTTTTATTATTATTATTATTAGTAGTAGTTTTTTTTTTTCACCTTCTTATAGACTGCACCTTTCTGCCTTAGCTCAATTTTAATGTTTGTCGCTCTTACCTTACTTTATTTTTTATTCATTTATAGTACTTATGTTATCCAATTTCTTTTTAAATCCATTAATCGTCTTACTTTTCTCTCCTTGATCATGTGTATATCTGTATGTATGTGTGTGTATATGTATATATGTATGTGTGTGTGTATATGTATATGTATATATGTATGTGTGTGTGTATGTGTATATATGTATGTGTGTGTGTATGTGTATATATGTATGTGTGCGTCTATATATATTTATATATGTATATATGTATGTCTGTGTGTATATATATGTATGTATGTATATATATATATATATGCATGTATATGTATATGTATGCATGTATATGTATGCATGTATATTATATGTATGTATATAAAAGAGAGGCAAAGTGGCGGAAAGGAGCAAAATACTAAAAATATTTAACACTTCTTCTAAGGCAAGAAATTTGTTTAAATAATTTTTGTAAAAATAAATAAATTGATAAACTAATTTCTTTTTAAGTTGCTTTTAAAGAAATATTCGCTCTTTTTTCACAACAAATTTCTAACAATTTTTCTAATTATAAGTAAATTGGCAATTATAACTTTCTTAAATACCATTTAATTATAAATAACCCAGCCAAAGCGCAAGAAATCTTTCATTCAGTTGAGCCAGGAAATTATGATGATATTAGTAGCAGAAAGTAATTACACCCCCCCCCTTTTTAAAATGTTACATGCATGAGTACGCATATTTAAGAAAGCTCTTTTTATTTATTTATTTATTTACAACTTAATTTACATATGGGTTTACAAATCAATTTTCTCCACTTTCTTTTTAAGTACGATCATTTTGCATGATAAATGTAGTTTTTATTTATATAAATATCAAATGCAGACGCTATGATGTAATTTTATCCCGACTACGCATTGGTCACACTCGCTTGACACATAGATTTTTACTTTTTGCCGAGCCACCACCAGTATCTTTTAATTGTGGAGATATTTTAACAATTCGTCACATTTTAATAGAATGCGCAAGTTTTACTGATCTTCGTTGCAAGCATTTTAAGTCCAACAATTTTACCTTAGATTCTTTATTGGGTGAGACGCATCATCCAAACATTTTTTCATACATTAAAGATGTTGATATCATCCATGAAATTTAACTTATAGTTTTAATACCTTCTTACCTTAACTTTTGACTAATTTGAACACTGTCAGTTACACTTTTTGCAACGATAAACTACTTTTTATCTTGCTGTGAAAATTTTAAACTGCTTCGGCGCAGCATATTCTATATTAGGATCTTGCGCCAGAAATCCAAATCCAATCAACATTTTATTAAAATTTATCTAAGTTTTCAACTAAGATTTTTTTTTTTTTTTTTTTTTTTTTTTTTGCCATATTATCAAAGTTAAGTTTTCTTATTACCAAAAGTTCTTAAAGTTTTTTTTTTGTTAAGATTTATCATTATCATTCATCTTTTTATGACCTTCCGTATTATTTTTTAAATCTCTTAAACTTGAGTTTTTCTATTTTTTTAGCCATTAGCTATAATAATACATTAACACAATTATATTTAAATATTTCATGCAATTTTTTTTTTCCATTCCTAATCAGTTTCCACAATAATGGGTTTTTAATGCTATTGAATTCATCGCCATATCAAAATTCTTAAAATTAAAGGGGTAAGGGTGGAGAAAAGGGAAAAAGGGGAAAGCAAGATATAATTCAAGGTAACGGCAGAAATAGGATTTGGTAGTAAATTATCTGTCTTTTTTAATTCCTCATTCGTGGCCTGGAAGCGTTTTCCTTCTCTTTTTCGCAGTTTTAAATTCCCCAAAGGGAAAGGATAATCTAGAAAAGATATATTTGCTTGTAACCAATGAGTAAGATGAAATTTCTTTTCCGGAAACTAGTACATTTTTAATTACATAATAGTTGCACTAAGACGGTTCATAGACCTGTATTGCACGGCACACACTTGGTCGGATAAAAGGGGAATAACTGCCCCAGTAGCCTTTTCTGAATAGATTTTGCATCAATTATTTTACCAGCTCTTATTTTTTGTTTTTTCCTCTTTTACTTCAAAAATCCATATATTTCCAAGCAATAATAATGGAAGCAATAACAGATGAGTTACCTTCTATGATGTTAGACCCTCCACCTGATGCTGATATCGGTTTATTACCACTTAGAAGAACCGAATCCTCTACTTCTATATCTCCAACAACATCAAATATTATAAAAGATATTCCAACTGGTGATAAAAGTATTCCAATGAAAGAACTTTTTCAGAGACTCCGCGGTTTAATAAACAGTCTCCCATCAGATGGCATGCGCTCTCATTTGCCAGCATCGATTAAAATGGAAGCTAACCAAATCCTAGACCTTCTGTAGGATAGAATCTCAATAATCAATAAAAAGGGAAAAGGTATAGAAGTGGCAACCCAGGCAACAATTTCCCTAACGCATATAAAGGAAAAGGAGGAATATAGAAAAGAAAAGGAAAAATTACATCGAGATAAGCAGTTATCAACAAATGCCATAAAGAAGCCTTCCTATGCAGAGGTGGCTAAATTAAAAAATAGAAAAAAGAAACCAACAATACCCCTTTATCCAACAGAAGAAAACGACAAAACTATTGAATCAATTCTAAGAGAAGAATTGAAGGAGGACGGGCCCAATTTCAAAATTAGGGCGGTGAGAAAACTTCAAAATAAAGGCTATTGTATGTGACAAGGAGCAGGAATTTGATCAATTGAAGAAGAAAATAGAATCTAATGATTCTCTTTAAAAGAATATAACTGTAAGATTGCCAGGAAAAAGATTACCAAGCCTAATAATATACGATCTGCCCAATGACACTACAAATAAAGATGTCCAAACGGCGTTGAAAGCTTACACTAATATGCAGGAGGATCTGCGACTCCGATTCAAAAGGTCGCAGAGAAGGAACAAGCCATTGGGTTCTGGAAGCTCCCGGGGAGATTCTCCCTACGTTTAAACAACTTTCAAAGATTCCTATAAACTGCTCCATGTACCAGATGAAGGAATTCTTTCATGTCAAGAGGTGCTCGACTTGTCAAGCCTATGGCCACACAGCCTTTTCAAAAGAATGCAAGTTCACTACGCCTTTTTGTGGTTGTTGTAGTTATAGACACCACAGCAGAAGCTGCAGAAGTGAGGATTCCAACTGCATTAACTGTTCCGAAAGCAACAGATTGAGAGGTACTAACTTCAACGTGAGGCACAAAGCCATCGACAATCAATGCTCCTGTTACCAAAAAGAGGTAGCAGCTTATAAAAAATCAAGGGACTATTATTAGCATGGACCGTATTAATTTTGAAAATTCTTCTTTTCCCTTTAACATCGCGACAGTCTCTACTCAAGACCCACTAAAAATACTCCAAATAAATTTAGCTAGAGCTAAAGCATCCACCAACCAGCTTCATTTGACAACAAGCACGATTAAACCGGATATCATGCTAGTGCAAAAACAATACCACTATAACAACGAAATCCCTGGAATTCCAAAATCATGGAAAACGTTTAGTTCCACTAACCAGAAAGCTGCAATTCTCATCCCTTCAGCCCAAATAAAACGTGCTCTATTGGCAACAAAAGTCAACCTGGTAGCTGTAAAAATTCAAGCATCCTCATATCCCATCACAATAATTTCTGCCTACTCCTCACCAGCACAAGATGTCAGCACAACTCTCCAAGAAATCCAAGAGATCATTACCAGCCTCCCGGAGGAAAAGATTATCATCGGTACTGATCTCAATGGACACAACACCCTTTGGGGGTACAGATCCAATGACAATAGAGGCAATGAAGTCTTGGATTTTATCTTAGAAAATAATTTATACATCTTAAATAGATGCCCCACCAACTTTCCAAAGAAATAACAGCATTGGCTGGCCAGATCTGACCTTATGTTCCCAATCAATTATAGACTCTTCCATTAACTGGGAGGTTCTGGATGATATTTCCTTAAGTGACCATAGATATATACAAACAACAATAGCATCCACTATAGCTAACCTACAAACCTATTGTTCTACAAAAGATATAAGACACGCCATGGGAATCATCCTAGATTTCTCAATATACTTGGTAAAGATATTTATTATCTAGAAAATAAAACAGCAACAGCAAGAAATTCCAGAGAGCTAAATGACGCTGCAATAGTTCTTCAAAACTCTATTATTAATGCCTGCAACAAAACCTTTAAGATCAAAAAACAGCTTTTGTTAACGAAACCAAAACTGGTGGACAAAGAAATTAGAAATTCATAAAAAGAAAGTTAGAGCACTAAGAAAGAGAGCACAGAGGGCACCAGAAATTGAAAAGCAGTGGTGATACCAGATCTTCAAGAAAGAGAAAACAGAGTACAAAAAAACATATTAAATAAGCAAAAAATATGGGCTGGAGAAATTTCTGCAGTTCAGCCTCCAACCCATATGGAAAGCATTACAAAGCCGCCTTCCGGAAATCTGTTTTCCCATCACAAATCCCATACCTGATAAACAGTGGCCCAAAAGGAAGTCTGAAAGAAGCAGCGCAAACCATCTTGGACCAGATTTTCCCATCTCCTGCTATTTCAACTAATTATAAGTTAAACACTTCAACGCAGTCACTTGATCTTCCATTTTCCCTCCAAGAAATTTCAATGATTATAGACAGCCCCGTCAGGTAAAGCACCCGGTATTGATGGAATTGACAACCTCCTTCTTAAAATTATACACAAGCGCGTTCATAATATCTTCCCAACTCTCTTTAATAAGTGCCTAGAATTAAGTTGCTTCCCAGATTTCTTGAAAACAGGAAATATTATTTTATTCCAAAAACAAGGAAAAGATCAGAGACTGGCATCTTCATATCGACCCATTTCTCTCCTGCCAACAATCGGGAAGGTGCTAGAGAAATTGATGACCCAAAGGTTAACTTACCATCTTGAGACCACTAATAGCCTCAGCGAGCGTCAACATAGGTTTAGGGAAGGTAAATCAGTAGACACAACCATCCATGAGCTGATAAACAAAATTCAAGCTGCAAGAAGAGAGGGCAAGCATGTCTTAGTGCTCTCTATTGATATAAAAGGAGCCTTTGACAACTTGCAACACAAAGAAATTCTCAAGAGTCTGGATGAAAGTCCCTGTCCTTTAAACATCAATCGTCTCTTTCAGTCTCCTCCAAACTAGGAAAGTGACCCTAATGACACCAGAAGGTAGGGTCATGAAAGATCAGAAACAAGGCTGCCCTCAAGGATCATGCAGTGGTCCCGCTCTATGGAATCTCGTAGCCAACGAAATTCTCAAGCAAGTCTGGTCAGAAAATGTACATATCCAAACCTTTGCAGATGATTTTGTACTGGCTATCGAAGCGGACACAAAAAATAGCCTGGAAAGAGAAACTGAACTTGCAATAGCCAAATTTAACTCCTGGTGCTCAAATAATCAACTTTCCATCTCCACGGAAAAAAATAACCCATATTTTATTCAACAAAATGGCGAGAGGCCCCAGAATCATATAGAATGGAGACATCATTAAGAGAAACAAATCTATTAAATATCTAGGAGTCCACGTTGATGACCAATTAAACTGGCTAGAACACATAGAAAAACAAGGAGAAAAGGCCATTAAAATGCACCAAAACCTCAAAAGAATTGCTGGCAGCACATGGGGAATCTCTCAGAAACACAAAAGAGTTCTTTACAAGACAGTAGTTGAGAGAATGCTCGCTCATGGTTCATCAGCGTGGTGTCTAAACCCAACATATAGAATGAAGAGGAAACTCTCCACCATTCAGAGACAATTTCTTCTCTATATTTCAGGTGCTTACCGCACAACTCCAACAGCAGCGCTACAAACCATTCTCGGCATTCCACCCCTGCAAATGCAATTACAGTTTGAAGCCAGACTAACGACAATATATCGCCTAAGAATCCATCTTCCGCATAATATAACAGAGATACAACCAGAAGAGCTTGAGAAGAAAGCAACTGGTTGTTCTACTCACCCTTCACAACATCTCAATCCCAACCAAATCTCATTGGAAAATGAAGGAATAAATTTATCTCAAATAAACAATATCAATCAATATCTTCACAGATGGCTCAAAAACAGAACGTGGAGTTGGAGCTGCGTTTTGTGTTCTGTTCAATGATTCCTGGTCCTACCACTGGTCTGTCAAATTGAATGACAACAATACTGTTTTCGAAGCTGAACTCACCGCACTTCATGAAGCAGTAAAATACACATCTCAGTTTTCAAACAACAATACTTTTAAAATACATGTCGACAATAGAGCTAGTATCATGGCATGTTCAAATCCAAAGAGCACAAATCAAACAGCAAGAGAAATTTTTGGTGTCCTGCTCTCAAAACCAACAGTAAAAGTTTCATGAGTTAAAGCAATGAAAAAGCAGATCAACTGGCAAAGGACGCAACGCAAAATGGGCAATTTTAAATGCAAACAAAGCTTCCTAAACCACATATAAAAGCCCTCCTGCGGAAAGACATGCTTAAGGAATGGCAAGAATATTGGAGCAATGGTGTCACAGGCAGAAATTTTTTTAATATCCTGCCTTCAGTCAACCTTAATCCCACTAACTGGATCAGAGAGGATACTATTTTCTTCTCAGAACACGGCCCTTTTCCTGCCTACCTCAAAAGGTTCAATCTGTCTGAGAGTGACCAGTGCAGTTGTGGTGGGATAGGCACCGCACTTCATTATGCTACGGAATGCATCCTTACAATCTCCTGGCATATGGAAAAACCATCACCAAGCCATGAACAGGAATGGCTGAAAAGAGTCGCCAGCAACTTCCTTTCCAGGCAAAAAATCCACAGTATAATCAAATTTATAAGTGAAAATAGAGACCTATTCTTGCCTCCATAGCTCTCAACACCGAGTCTCATACCAAAAAAGACTAAGGGAAAAAACAAGCACCGCAGTCTCCTGTCACACATTTCAATCAAACAGAGATTCTCTTCATTTCCATTTCTCAAATAGTTTTCCACCTGATTTTTTTTAACTGCATTATGATCTACTATTTCATAAAAAATAAGTGAACACAGATTATACGTATATTTTAACACATTTTATCTCTGAGCATTATATTTCTAAGTTTATTACTACAAATTATATTTCTAAGTTGAAAAATTATGTAAACGGTCTCATCTCAATATAATTTCTTATAAAATTGTAAATTCTGTAAATAGTTTTGTTTCGTTTTCCTACTGTAAATATTTTGTTAATTAGATAAAATTCCCGTAACATGCCCACCAAACCGTTCAGTGACCAGAATGGTCACGGATACGGGGGTATGAAACGGCGTTCTGTTCTGTAATGGATTTGCGATAAAACGATTGTTATGTCGAATGAGATTTGAAATATTCAATTACTGGTTTTAAAAATTGTAAAACAAACAGAAAACTACAATAATTTGAATAAAGCAGAAGCATTACATTTTTGTAGTTTATTTTCCTTTAAAAATGGAATAAACTTCCGGAGAAATACACTTTAAAGTAGAATAAAACATAGTTTATTAAAATTGCTTCATCGGTTCAATTAAAGAAAATGGCTCCTCAAATTACATCGCTAATTTCTTTAAGCTCAATAATGCAAAATAGGTTTTGATTTTCAAGTTCATATCAGCATATAAAATCAGAACTCAAGTTTGATATTTTATGAACTGTAGCATTTCTCTTTTTATTCGTTTGCTCCTCAAGATATAAAAGCACACAGCCTTAGTTTTTCTATTTTTTGGTGTCTTTTTATATTAATTATTATCTTTTTGCTTCAGTTTTTTCCAATTCCAATTAATGATTATAACTGCTTTCTGAGAGCTAATATAGACTTCTTGATCTGAACATCAGATTCAGAAAATAATTTTAATTCCCATTTAAGCTTCTTTTGAAGGAACTACCCCCCCCCCAAAAAAAAGAATAACATAACCTTATCTTTAAAGTATTTGAATAAAATTATAAAGTACTAAACTGTGGGCAATAAAATTTACTTTCAAAGGATTTATCATGTTTTGTTACTTAATTTCAAGCGGCTTAAATTCTATCATTCCTTTACTAAAGCATATAACATATTGATTAACTTTCATTAATTTTTTTTAAAAAAATATCCTGGTATTCTATTAATTAAAGTGCTTAAAAATTTGTTCCAAATTAACACCTTTGACACTTATACAGAATTGCATTACCTTAATAATACTTGGGCATATGTGATCGATATAAAGACTGGCCTTTGTGAGTTAGTTAGCAAAGATTTATCAAATATCCACTGATAAAATTAATTCAGTTCTTAGTTCAGATATAATTCCAATAAAAATTAACTGAATCTATCGGTACCATAAGTATATATTTTGTAGAAAATAGGACCAACTAAAGAACTTCTAAAAAAAGCAGCATGTAACATATGAACAGAAAACTGCGAGTGATGATGAATTTCTTTCACGAAGAATTATTTTCACTTTTCCAAAAAAAAAAATTTTTTAATTAATGTTTCTATCTAGATCTAAGCGACATTCGTCTTTCCAAACAACATTTTTCAGAAAAGAAAGTTTTGATTTTGCATAAGAAAGGGCCTATTTGTTTGATTTTAGACAGCGATCTTGTATTCTGTATGAATGCCACTTATTAAAGTTGAAATATTCTCTACACAGTCAATTTTGGAATGTTGAGCTCTGCACTGACTGTTTTTAATCTAGCAAAAGGGTAACATAAAAAATAGAGAAACATGTCAACTTTTTTCATTACATATGTGACACTTTCTTTATTTAAAAAACTTGAATATACTTTTTTAAAAAGTTTGTCAAAGAATGATCAAGGTATATTCTCTTCTATAAAATGACAAAGGCATAAATTGGTAAGGTTTCATCATAAGATGTAAAATTTTCACTTTTCAGCACAAAAGATGTCTTAAATTAATGCTCTAGAACAGAAAAATAAAATATAGGTCACACAGATTTTGAAAATTAATAACACGTTCGAAAAAAATTATTTATTTGCATTAAATATTACTTATAAATTTTACAGAAAAAGTGTAAATCTGAAGCATAATTTTAGAGCGTTAATATTTCTAAATGTTTTTTTTTGTTTGTTTTTATACAATATTATTAATGAAAAGATAATATGTGACATAGGGTGAATTTTGTGAAAATATAGAAAAAAAGAAAAAAAAAAAAGATTAAACTCTAATTCGGATAAGAGTTTAGTTTGGAACTACATATAGCTAATGTGCGAAGAAAGTTGGAAAGAGAAGAGTGGGGAAGAGAAGTTGTCACTCAGTAAGATAAGATAATCAGATTGTTAAGAAACCCATTCTCACCACGGCGAAAATTTGGAGAAATATATATTTCAAAATATTAATTTCTTTTAAAAAAATCAAAAGTTTTTAATAATTATTCGGCTAGCGTAACATTGAACTTCAACGCTTTCATCAACGTTATCAGCAGACAACTCGATATGCACAGAACGGTTGAAAATTGAACAAAAGTGGTTTGTTTGGTACTTGTCACGTGAGCGTGAATTGATCCCACTGCACCCCCTCCCCCACAATTGGGAAGGAAGGGAGGGGAAAATGTCAGTTTCTTTTTCAAACACTCTCTAGCATGAAGCTGATGTTTTTTTTTTTTTTTTTTTTTTTTTTTTTTTTTTTTTTAAGTAATCTTTTGTTGAACAGAGATAAATTTTAGAGAAGCCATACTCAGAAAAATTAGTCGCCCGGAGGACTAGATTAAGTAATTGGGCTGCACAAACAGGATCCTAGGTTGTAAACATGATTTTTCCCTTGCGATTAAATTTCATGTTTTGTATGTTTGCATGACTGTTGATTTTTTCTTTAATGCAAACTTGTAGTGTAAAAGGGTTCATTTGGGGAATTCTTAATTTAGAATCGGCATTTGACATTACAATATTAATTTCTTCGTATTCATTTTGCCCAAGACGTAAAATCAGTTCATTTGTGGATTTTCCACTCGAGAAGAATTTTTCAGAAATTGAGGATTGCATCACGTTTACAGAATAGCAAATATCATTTTCTTCCACTACAGAAACCTTTGTATAGCTCAGCTTTCCTAAGTTTCGAAACAGTAGAAAAAAAGAAAAAAAAAACGTACAGGTCTCATCTGACTTAAATGCACTATATCTAACACCAGCTGAAAACAGAACTTCTAATAAAACATAGGGAAAAGGAGCAAACTCTTTTGTTTCAGAAATAACAGTACAAAACTACTCAATACTCAAAAGTACCGGCTCTTTCAACCGACCAACCTCTTTTCGAGTTCTTTCTTTTGACTCTTCGGCTACTTATTTTCTAACAACTCGAGGAGTATGCAATAAATAGATTTTGCGAAACTTCTCGAATCCTTCCAGAAAAATCAGGATTGATTTTTTTATTCGTAAATTCATATTAAATTAGGATTTTGAGTAGCTAACAGTTTTAAATAATATACTCTGAATAGGCTCACAATTTCTCAAATGATAAGCTAATCATTCAATAAACTCACGTGTGAGTGATTAAATACCACCGCTATGCGTCCGCAGATTGAATGTTGCTATTCCCTCCAGAGAAATGTATTCTAATCTTTCACACAGTTACAGAAGTCTCGCGCATGCTCATTAGTTGCAATTGGAGAATCTTATGGAAAAAGAACAACTATCTCACTAATCGAAACTGGACTGGTCTATACAGAAAAAAGTGAGAGAAAGTAGAAAAGGTGTGCAAATTTCCGCAGTACACAATCGCGAATGGTATTGTTTCATTTTTGGAAGGGATGACCACGATCTTTTATTCTTGCAATCTTTAGAGATCGGCATTCTTTGGATGGGAAAAAAATAAATAAGCATAAAATTCTCAGAATTTTCGCTGTTTCAATGAAAATTTTCAAATTTTCCTGTTATTTTAGTCTACTTTTTAAATTCCCTGTGTTTACCGGTTTCCCAGGTTCTTCCGGTAGCGTGGCAGCTCTGATTATGAAGGACAAAATACTCGTGTGGTTCTCTGAAAATAAAAATCTGAGCGCTCATTGCGTTCACGACCTAATGAAGGATAAAGCTTTTTTTTTTTTTTTTTTTCCTTTGGGGCGGAGGGGGAACAATACTCTTATTAGGGAAGAAGTCTCTAAGGGTCCGAGTATGAGTTCACGTTCTAATTGATGAATACAGCACTGAAATAACTGTCAGCCATGAAAATCTATTATTCAAATCCAAAACATGTTAAATTCAATCTTTTGAGTTTCAATTTTATAAAATTAGGTTTGAATACAGACAGTCGTAATCTAATGCATGAAGGTATTTTGTATGGAGTGACATTTGTTATTAATACAAATATATGAAGAGAGTGCCCCTTCTATACGATGTGTGTTGATGAAATATATTAAACTGGCAGTGTTTGACGACCAGTTTCTTTGCACAGATTATTGGCTTGAAATGTTGTTATAATGTTATATGATTAAAATAAAAATGATTTTTTTAAAAAAATTTACTAAGCTATTGATGCGACTGAAAAACATATTCAATTGAATAAGCTTACAGAAATAAAAAAAAGTGTACGTATTATGAAATAAAAAAAGTGAAAATATTACTACGATGTTAATGATCGGAAAAAACACGTGACTGAATGTTTTCATGGATAAACTTGAATTCTATCATAACCATACATTACACATAGCATTTTAAGTTTAATTTAAAAATATTAAAATTAAGGGGGGAAAACTAAAAAAAAATGGATTGCTATCTTTAGAAAAATAATTTTTGAGTCTTAACACAAAAAGATAATTTTTGTAAGATAATTGTTTTGAAAAGTACGAATATCAATTTTCGTAGTTCAGTCATAGTTATTAACTATCTGGAGACGAGTAAGCTTACTTTTGGGTTAGATTAAATGTTCTGCTTGAAGCCTTTCGTGGTATATGTTCTTACTACCGATTGAATAGAATTTTTGGTAACAAGGCGAACCTTTCCCATAGCATTTTTAATAATATTTTGCCGCTCTATTCGAAACGTTGAATTCAATGCAGGTAAAAGCGTACAATGACGCAGTGAAGCGATGGATTATTTACACTTGATTGTTGCCATTCATTAATAAGTAATAAGGGCGATTTCTGTGCCACCTAGCCAGCCGTCCGTCGATTACTGTAAGGACTCATTCTTTGAGGCTGACCTGTATATCGCGCCGTTATTAAAAACGAAATATCTCGAGAGCTCACACGCAAATTAAACGGAGAAGATATTTGCAAAAGGTTGAAAAAATAATACATTAATTGAGTAATTTTTTACATTAAGTAATTACAGTTTTCCGATTATAATTTTTTTTTCTTGCAAGACATCGATAATAAAGATTTTCATGGGGAAATATTTAAGTTATTCGCATTTTTAGGCATTTACCTGCTTTTTTTTTTTTTTTTTTTTTTTTTTTTTTTTAAGAATTAGTGCGAAAAAGAAATCTATAACAAAGGAAAACACTTTAAATAAGAAAAGAAGAAAGAAAGCAATTCTTGTTTGAAGCTAGTTTTAAAACTGGAAAACACGGTACTAAATAGTATCTAATATATATGTAGTGTCGTTACTGGAAAAGCTGTAGACCATGAATTAACTGGAAATCACATCTTCCTTTTTTTCCCTCCTTGTTAAAGAAAGACTTTAATTTTTAGTAATTATAAAGAATTTCTTTGTTTATTCATGATCAGTGAACGATACGCTGAGCAAAGCAATGAGATAACAAGATACATAAGGCGTGGAAATGTATTCAGAGCTTATATGGTTTTAAAAAGAAAGTTGCCTTAAATTTGACTGATATACTCTTTATTCTAGATGTACTCTAAGAAAAGTGAAAAAAAAAACAAAAAAAAAAAACACGCACAATTCAGAGGTGGTTTAAATTTATGCGATTAAAAAATAATTTTAAGAACGTGGATAAATCGAGTTTATTGCATACATATTATATATTTAAATTTACAGCAACTACTTAGCAGTTAATAAAAGTATCCCCCCCCTGTAAGGTTTTCATGTTTCATCATACCATGCAAATTGAAATTCAACTTTAACAAATAACCTTATTTTCCGGATCCAATATATATATATCACTTTTAAAATCGTATGATATATTTTGAATGCTACATAAATTCACGTAATTTTTCCCTCGTGATTTTTCGACAATAGCACTGTTTATTTCAAGATTCCGAGACGAGCATTTTTCTTTTCGATGATTGCACTTCGCCAAGGAGTGGCCAGTGCCAATGATATGGGGGATTGTTGGGAAGCGCCTAGGCTCTGTGGCCTTTAATCTTCCGCTCAACTGAAATGATGAATGAGTAACAAACAACTTATGCTGAGCATGAATATTGAGCATAATTAACATTTTTAGGGTTTTATAAAACCTTCAGATAGGTTTAAATGTAGTTAAAACTTGGGAAATAACTTAACGGGAATTAGAAAAAAAAAAAAAAAAAAGGATTAAATAATTCTAGGAGTAGATTTTTTTATTTGTCCTATAGTATTAATTGGCTATCGGCAGGTAAGGTAATCACATTGGCGGTTGGGGAAGCGGGGTCAAGGTTTAAGGATTTTAATTATTAGTTGATGGGGATTTGAGTGCCTCGGCGAGGATCATCAGTTTTTCCGAAACATTTTCTTTTTGTTGCATTGCTGCAATGGTTCCTGGAAAAACAGTTATGACAGAAATTATCTTATTGAGTTAGTTCTGCGGCTAGCGCCAAGACTTCCTGCAAATTTCCCTTAGGAGTAAAGGTCGATTCTTCCTCTGCCATCTGTTTGTTTACATTCTTGGGTCCCGTCTCCTGGGGGGGAGGGGGGTTGCCTCGCTTTTGCGATCTGGTTGGGGGTGAATTTTTGTTTTCTGCGTAGCTTGTTCCTGGCCGGGTTGTTTTGTTTGAGCTACTTTTGGGTATTTGGGGCATCCTCTATATATTTCGCGGTGTGGGACCCTCCGCAATTGGCACATTTGACCTCTGTTTCTTTTCCCCTTTTAAGGCAGTCTCTGGATATGTGGCTTTCTGCGCAGATAACGCATTTGGGTTTAAGCTTGCAGCCCTTAGAGCCATGGTTCCATAACTGGCAATTAAAGCACTGGTGATTTTGTTTTGTTACGTATCTTTCGACTCTGATTATAAAATACATTAGGTCATTTAGTTTGTATATTTCCTGAATATTGTTTGATTTAAATAAGTGAATTTGAAAAATGGGGAGGGGGTCCCTGGTCTTAAATCTTTTAAGTTGATTTACTTTATCAACTTGGAATCCTTTTTCTGTTAATTCTTGTTTGATTTCCTCGCACTCGGTGTTAACAGGTAAACCTTTTATCACTACTTTTATGGGTTTCTCTGTCCTGTTCGCGATTACAAACTACTCTTTATCTAAATCATCCAAATATTTGGTTAGTTTTCTGATGTCGTCGGATGTTTCTACAAATATTTTTATAAATTCGCCGGCCACCTTTGCCTGTCAATTGATTTTGTGCACAGTGTTTAGCCTTTTGATCAATTCTTTGTAATCCGCCGTTCTGCGTAGCATAATAGGCGGAATTACTGGTTGACTACTCATTCCTGTAGTTGGATCATCACTATTTTTTAAATTAATTAGTGCTTCGTATTTATTTTGTGTTTTCACTGGCTCGATTGCAGCTGGTTTTTTATTTGGGGGAAATTCTTTATTTGCTTTTTGGCTTCTTTTCCTTTTAGGGAGTTGGAACTCATCATCTTCACTTTTATTTTTTACATAAACTACCTCTTTTACAATATTAATTTCCTCCTCTACTTTTTTATCTGCCCCCGTAGGGGTAGTAGCATTTAATTCTGTGTTATTTTTACCGCCTGCAGCTGGTATCTTAATTGCGCTTCTAGAGGGCTGTCTGCACTGGGTCAAATTTTTGGTTTTTGGGGTAGTATCAGTTTTTCCAGTATTCATTTTGAGTCTTCTAAATAGCTCTGCTCCATTTATTTCATTTTTTCTTAATCTATTTTTAATTTCCTCGCATTTAAAGTTAAAGAAATCTTTATCATGGGCACTAGGGGGGATGCTCAACATAAGTGAATACCACTCACCCAGGTTAGTCGTCAGGCTTGTCAGTAGGTAGTATCGGCTGCAGGGCGCCTTCATCTTTATCCTCGATATTTCTGTTCATGTCCATCTGGTCCAGGATCTCGTCTATTTTGGCCTGGAGGTTCTTATCAATCCTCATGATTTCTTTAATTTCGGGGGGAAGTTCCTTTGGTATTTCGTCATCACTTTCTTCCATCATCTCTAAGTCCTTTGGCCCTTCCATAACTGATCCTAAAAAGGACGAGTCGGGCCGAGCTATCGCTGTAGGGTTGGCAGAAATCAGGGTGGTCTGGTCAAGATCTTAGCTGAGGCAAGGCACGTCCTCTCACTTCAACATCCCAAACTCACTCGACTCGAATGCCAAGGAGTGGTAAGCGGAGAGATAAGACGTTATTTCGCCTCTTAATTCCTCGAATAATTCATTCTACAGATAAATATAAACATCTCCTTTTATCATTCCTTTTTTGACAAAATAGACACCACCTGACGCATGCGCAAAAGCGTAGAGAGGTTCCGAAACCGAGAATCAACAATACTAGTCACTCTGTCAGAAAACGAAATTTCCGAATCGTCCTATTGTTATTTTTTTTATAACATGAAGTAAGAAATGTGTTGCGTGTTAAAAGTTGAATAAGAATTCAGTTTCTTTTTATAATATGAAGTATGAAATGTGTTGCGTATTAAAAGTTGAAATACCTCAAAGAGAAAATAACATTAAATGAAATCCACAAGTCAGTAATTTAATTTTCAATAACTAAAGAGTAAGGAAAGCACATTATGAAAATGTCATTTTTAATAATTTCTTTCAGAGAATAAAAATGGTCTACTTTAAAATTTTAAATTTTTCACTAGTTTTAGGATTATTAAGAGATCGCGAGAATAGTTTAATTCTTCTTACACTGATTTGTTAGCAAACAAAAAAATGTTGAAAGACTAGCAATACCCGCAAGCGTTGCCCGTTGATATGATGGATGTTTACGATACCAAAAACCACAAAATTATGAAAAATTCCGAAATAAATAGGGATATTCAAAACTTCGTAATTCGGTCAGATTTGCTTGTAGAAGATATATATAATGATATCTCTAAATCTAAATTAATTTTTATCTTAACTTAGTCCGCTCCGAGTGAAAGGGGTCTTGGTGAAAGGATGCCAGTCTTGGGTGAAAGGGTGCTAATTTGCCCCATTTGTCATATTGCTTTTAGTGTGAAACATATTTTAATTGAATGTCCTGATTTTAATGCTCATCGTCATAATTTTTTCAACTCGTCTTCTCTTAACTTGCAAGACCTGGTGAGTGAGAAATACCACCCAAATATTTTTAAATTTTTAAGAGCTATTCGTTTTATCAACTGTATTTAACACCTTTTTCGTCTGTTAGTTTTTCCTTTTATGTAAAATACGTCTTCATTACATGATTATTTTGCATTTACATTAATTACATTGTCTTTCATTAAAATTGTTTTATAATATATGTATCGAAATTTTTAAATGGTTTTAATTACACTAACTTTTAAAATCGTGTTGGTTTAAATGTCTGTTCTGATTATAACGTAAGCTTGGCGCAGTATAGCCAAAAATGGCTCTTGCGCCAATAAACCACACAACAACAACAACCGAGTGCAAGGATAGAAAACTGTCAAGCCAAGCAATTCTTTTTAAAGATACCTATTTTACCTTACCTAAATCGACACGTGTAAAGAAATCCCTATCGGAATCTCATGGTATATAATATTTGGGAAAAATATTGTAGTTCTGTCGCTCTTTGCTCTTTTCAATGTTCTGCTCTTATATCGCTTGTGAACGAACGACAGTTCGTCCTCGCTTCTTGTACATAAAATAAACCTGCCGGGATGGGGTAAAAACGAAGTTTACAAAATTGAAAGTGTCTTCTCTCTCTTCGGCCACGACTCTGCTTAAAAAATGTGTATGTTTAATGCACACACACAAATTTATGTATATCAGATGCATAAAAAGACAAAAGTGGATCGTCGATCCGATACATTTGAACAAATGGCTTGATACGTTCTGCAGCACATGTGAACCCAGTTGAAAATGTTTCTCAAATTACTTCCTAATTTTCGCTCATCACTCTGGCATAATAATTAGGTGTTTTAAACATGGCCGTGAATGCCACAAATACACAGATTTTTATTTTTAGAATCGCAATATAATAAGGGGGAACAATTGATTATGCTCCGAAACTTTTAGATCCGCCAATTAAATAATTTATGACAGTGTCAATTTTTTGAAACAAGACGCATACCAAATTTCATTTATCTAAATTGCTGCGTTTTTTTAACATTGTTTATATGCATGTCAACATACAGACCGACAAATGATCAATTTGTTGACGGATTTGGTTCAAAATATTGATATGGATCTATACTTTAGATGCTAAAATTCTGTGTTAAATTTAACCAATGTAGGGATATGCGTTTTGGAGTTATCCCGTTCACTTGCGCTCGGGCAAACCAAATAGCAGCGGGGAAAGAAGAAAAAAAAAAACCTTCATAAAAAAAAATGGATTTTGTCAAAAATTTGGCAGAAATCTGCAAATTTGGTATTGAGCATTTTTCAGCAATCGCGTTCAGAAACAGACAATTTCAAAAATGTATTATTCACAGGTTTGAATCATGGAAAACCATTGGCATTTTTGAATTTTTTGGCATCAAAATTCTCTATGTTTGAATAATTCGTGTAAAAAAGAATTTATAGGTATTAATTTATTTTTGGTATCTTTTAGCAAGAGGTGCAAAAGACTTATAAGTAACTTTAGAGCATCAAACATTTTGCTTTACTTTTATTTTTGGATTTCTTGAACCATTCAGTGTATTCATTTATGGAACTTCATAATAAATGAAATACACATTCTCTGGCATATTGTTAAAAAGTTTTACATTTTTCATAAATATTAATTGAAGTAAAACTACTTAAATAATTCAGTAATGGCGAGCTACTAAATGATGTTGAAATATAACTAATAAATGCTCGACAGCGAGTAATCACATATAGAAATACAATGATGCACTGAAGTTACTGCTGAAAATCATCACGCGTTGTTTTACATAAATAGATAAAATTCTCAAAAAAAAAAAAAAAAGAAAGAAAAAAAAAAAAGGAGATTTCTCCCCCCCCCCCTCCTTATATAAGACAAGCTAAGGGAGGTGAAAGAAGAGTCAAGTAAATGAAAAGGATATATTTTCCTCATTATATCAGTATTTACCTAAGCAGAAATAAAACCTTTTCCAATGATCTTCGATTTTATTAAACCCGTTAAACATTGAAAGATCCGAAACCGCAACGTAAAGAAAAAGAAAAGCAGTAAGATGAAATACACAACTTAATTATATAAACGTGTGAAATTGTGCAGTGTGCTGAAGTTACAAATCATTTTAGAAGACATGTTGTTCAAAGTTTACAATGCAGTAATTTGAAAAATAAACTTAGATTTTTTTTATTTGCTTTCATTAAAAAACTGCAATTTTAAACTTTTCTTTTCTTTTTAAATTTTTTACAGTGGGAAATGGTCACAATTCTGTCCATCACAAAAGTTATATTTAAAAAAGAAAATGCCGTTGAATAATATTTGACAGTAAAAAGTTTAACAGGCAACTTTTTCACAATTAATAAACTTACTTTATTTCAGAAACAAAATGTATAAATTTTACAAAAGTTAGACACTTTACTCGTAGTTTTATCAAATAAAGTGCAGCAACTCTGTCAAAAATATTTTTAAATTGGTATTCTAATGTATTTATTGACATAAATTAAAGATTTTAATACAAATGTATAAAAGTATTTAAACTTAAAAAATACTTCACCAAATAAAAAAATATACATATCACCTACAAAAATTAAATATTGAATCTCTTTTTTTTTTTTTTATTTCTTTAAGAATGTTATCTAAAATGACGATGTGAAATCTTCAACATAATTTTAAAATAAAAAGAACAAAAATCAGTTTAAATTTTCATATTTCCAATAAAATACTATATTTGATGAAAATATATTTTGAGTTATTTATTACATACACAGCTAGATTTTTACGTTTTTCAGCTCTTTATATTTTCAAAAACAAAACTAATTGAGAAATATGTTTTAAAACATTAAATATTTAATAATTTATATTAACTTCGAAAACATTTTATCCTTGATAGCATTTAAAGTAAATTGCCAAAAAAATGGAAAAACATGTTTTTTTAATGTTATATGTATTCTTTTATTCTGGTTACATTTAAAAAAAATACGTTGCTGTTGAATAATATTTCACAGTAAATATTTCATCAGACAGATCTTTTGGTTCTATATTCATTATCTTATTAAATAAAATGCATTAACTGTCAAAAATATTTCTTAATTGGCTTTCTTATTTATTTATTCATAAGCATAAATTAAATATTTTAAACACAGTTTGCATTTGTTATTCATGCAAAGATTTTAATATTAATATATAAAACATAATAAATCTAAACAATACTTCAGGTCTTTGTTTTCAAAAACTAAACTAATTATGAAAAATGTTTTAAAAAATTAAACATTTAATTATTTGTATTTACTTACCTATAAACATTTGATCTTTTTTTGCATTTAAAGTAAATTGCCAAAAATGGATAAATATGCAAATAAAGGCATGTTTATCCATGAATTAGCATGGATATATATTGGCAGCATGTAAGAAAGTATGTATTTACTGCAAAATAAAATATTCTTTCATTTTGATTTTGTTGACTAGCACATATTTTACATGATTGACAAGATATTTATACATTGAATATCCTATCAAACAATATTCTGGACTTAATTATGTCTTTAATACTTCAGAGATAGATTCATTCTGTCTTGAAAAGAGAGGAAATTATTAAAAAATTGCACTTTTAGTTAATATTCAGCAAGTTAAAAATTATCGAAGTGCTAATAAATAGAGAATGTATAAATAATACTGATACATCCAAATTTATCAAAGAATTTTCAATAGAAAAATCATGGACATTTTAGATGTTTTTTTTAGATATATATATAAATAGTTTATAAATAACATGAGGCATTGAGCATGCATGTTACATCAATAAATTTTAGAATTTTTCATGGCCATGAAAAAAAACAACGCATCATTTCTTTTCAGAAACTGAAAAGTAAGTGTTCATTATTCAGAATTATTCTACCATTTTAATTTTTCTTTTTTAAAGAACCACATATAAATTACCAAGCAAACTGTCAAGTATTAAAATTTTTTAATCTCGATCTTCACAAGTTAATTTTTTTAAAATTAATATTCTACTTAAATTATTTTCTAAGTAATAGATGAAAAATGTATTTTTAACTTATATAACAAATTAAAATATTGGCTCTATTTTATAACACACACATACAAAAAAAAAATGTAATCTAAAATTTTTCAATGAAATTTATTAATGTTAATATTTAATATCACACTTTTATGTTTGCCACTCATGTTTCATTATATTCTGATATTTATTATATAATAAAATAAGTACAAAATATGTGCAGTTATGATTTGAAAGAGAGAAAATAAAACAATTTCAAAGCATAATGACCGGCAAGTAGATTTGTATTAAGGTCCTCCAAGAACATTAACACACGTGTCCTCAACAAGGTAATTGTGTTTCATTATTGGCTATATTAACAGGAAAGTCAGAATGAATACACAGTGTGCGTAGTGAGAAACAAAATTGTAATCTTCTTAGCCAAAAAAATAAATAAACACTTCTGCACATGTACACATATGAAAACCTGCATATTTTCTAAGCATATGATATTTTCTATTTTATAGTAATGCATAGCTTTTATTGAATTTTTTTTAAAACTAATTTTAAATGTGTATTTTTTAAATTTTAAAATTTATTTCCGTATTTGCACAACATCTTCTAATGTAAGACAAATGATGACATTTTGGTTTTTGACGGAAACAAAAACGATTATAAAAATTAAACACTATAAATAAATAAAATTAAATCAACTTTTAAAGGATTAACAATAAAAATATGATTTTTTTTCAGTATTTCTTAAAATTAACAAACGATCAGTTTATTTAGATGGATACATCATGTACAAGCACAGCATGACCGAAAAGTTTGTATTTGATTTTCATATATGTAACAAATAAGGTTTCACACAGCTGGGATAAAAAGTTTAAATTTCCTCCTGTACTAACTTAGAAATTATATTTAGAAATTTTAGTTGGAGCCTTATAAACCTAAAAGCTAAGCATTTCGGAATGGCTAACATCATAATATTGGCAAAATTGTCATGAAATTGACGGCAGTACGATTCCATGTTCTAAATGAATTTCTTAAATCGATATTTTAATAGAAAAGAATAGCAACATTCAGAAATGTTCAGATTATAAAAAAAATTGTTTCATCGCTTCTTACTTCTAAAGTTTAGTAAAGAACTTTTTTAAACGTTTTCGCATTCCGAAAATTTAATAAAAACATGCTTTTTAACTAATATATATATATATATATATATATATATATATATATATATATATATATATATATATATATATATATATATATAATGATATTTTAAACTTTAATTTCAATTTAATTAATTTCGAAGATTTTATCTTAATTTATTTAGCCCATAGTAACTTTATTCTAAAATATTCTCTAATTTCTTGATCCACTTTCTATATTTAATTAATTCAAGAGAAGCTTTGTAAAATTGGTGAATCGGCTAAAAGCCTAACTTTCCCACACTCCGCGTGAAGGCTAGAAAAATGTCCAGTAAGCACATTCTTTTTAAAACCTCCCTGTGTTTCCCCTGCCTTGTCGGCGCGTGTAGCGAAAATCCCTAACGAAATCTCATTATATATTAGCACTATGAAGAAATATTTTCCCTATCCAAAATCTCTGGTTATATAAGACCGGGGATAAAAATGTTCAACCGCTTTTCCCTCATTCCTTTCTGTGTTGTGTGTGTTGCTCGTCACCCCTGCTTGTATATAATGCCTGCTGCTAATATATATATTCTTACTTTAGCTTTTAAAAATTGCAGAAAAATATGATTATATATTTTAAGAAGAAATAAAAATGCTTTACCAATTTCAAGTTTCCATAAATAAGAAAACAAATTCGTGAAGTTATAAAAGAGCCAGTTCCGTAGTTAGGAGCAAAATGAAAATAAAAAATGTTAGTTGAAGCATTATTTAAAAGTATAAGCCTGCACGCGACAATATATCGCATTGCTTAAAAATTTAAAGAAACTCATCAAATAAAGAATCTTATTCAACGAACTGTTTTAATTTTTTTGAAGAACAAAGTTGTAATTTTTTGCCAATCTATTTTCATTTATATCAACTTATAATGGTTCGGGAATTCCATTAATTGGTCTGCTAATCAAAAAACAACTATGTAACAAAATCATCGAATTCTGGAGATAGCGGAGTAAGGGGTCTAGAATTTAGGACGCCTTTAATTTCAGCCAAAAGTGTTACACATTCTTCAAGGGTTAGTTTTTGACTGCCAAGAACACGTTTTAAGTGGAATTTAAAGGATTTTACACCGGCTTCCCAAATACCTCCAAAATTCGGTGATTTAGGTAGAAACTAAAAATTCAGGATCAGGAGAGTTGACAAGTTTATATAGCCTTTCAATTCCTTTGATTGCAAAGACAAATGTTCTGGAATTGTTAGTAAGAATTTTTGCACTTTTTGCTCTATTTCCAAAGAAACGCTTTAAACTTGCGATAAAACAGTCAGATGTTTGATCAGTTACAAAATCGAGATGTAAAGCTTCAGTAAATAAGCACACGTAAATTACGACATAAATTTTGTTCAATATATCTTTCTCCTAATTTTTGAACAACGGGCCAGCCAAGTCAATACCAGAATTATTGAATACAGGAGAGGAGTTACAAGATCAGCTGGTAGATCACGCATTAATTGGGATATTAAAACAGGTTTGTTTTTCACACAAGTAATGCAATGAAATATAACTTTCTTACAATTATGTTTGCCATTGATTAATCAGAATATCTGACGTACTTCATACTACAAAGTCTGTGCTCCCAAATGTAAATATTTCTTACAATGATGCACTAAAATATTGTAAGTTAAAATATGATTTAATGGTAGTACAATAGGATATTTTAAATAAACATTGAATTCGGAATTTTTTAACCTGCTTCCCACTCTGAGAACATCATTTTCCTTCATAAATACATTTAAAGTTGACAGTTTACTTTTCTTTGAAACATTCTTACCTCTTTTCAAATCTCTTATCTACTCCTTAAATTTACAATTACAATAATTAAACTTACAAAATTTTACAAGCTTCTTCATATTCACTTTCGGACTCTTCTAAATGCAGTCTAATGACTGCGGCAAGTAAGAATATGCTACATTTCACGCCAGAGGTGACTCTATTATATTGGAATGTTTCAATATTATGAGGGCTGAGACCGAGATTAGGACAATCCCCTTTTATCCACAAGAATTTCAGAATTTGCCTGTCTTCCTCGGTGATCCCTACTTTTAAAAAAGCGCGCTGAATATCTTCACAGAATGTAACTTTGTGCAACCTGAACTGTAACAAGATTTCAAATAAATCAGAATTAAGTTCAATCCACTCTCTAAACAATCATTTAACGATAACGGGCACTTTCCCTCTGATGATGCATCAAAGACAGTCCTAACCTTTTACTATCCTTCCGTTCACACTCTACAACATGATGTTTAAGAAAATAACTTGTGTTCATATTTTGGTCAAAAGTCAAATATACACGTTCTACAATACCTCCCCTTAAGTGTTCCATAATGATGGCACAATATTTAACAAATAATTCTTTGTTTTTATCTAATATTTTGTTTAAACTGAATAAACGACGTTTTGCAATTTATAATTACTGCTTAATGCCCTACTACCCTTCCATAACAAACGAGTTTCAAATCTTTTGCTTGTATACATCATATTTTGTTCAAACGATTTTAAAGTTTCCTTATCTGATAGAGACACTTCTTTATCCGGATTTATCCTAATCGTTTCTAATAACCACAAATTTTTTACCCTATCAAAGCTCTCGACGATTAAATGGTTAGCAGATATCTCCTTACAATCAATTCTCTCATCCTTTCCCATTAGTAAATATCCGAAAAACCACCTAATTTTGCAGGAATCTAATTGATTTTAAAAACATTAATCCATTATCATTTTTATAGAGAAAGAAAGATAAATTTGAAGACAAATGTAAACAGAACGTGAAATCATGGTGAGATGGTTTATGATTTTCCGAAATTTAAAATTTAACTGATTTGTACATATGCAGGAAAACTTTCAAATAAAACAAACATGCAACTAATTTCTTCTTTTCCATAATTTTATTTCATATGTACCTTTTTATTTCTGTAAATACATTAATATGCACTGACAAAACTAACGACCTACATGACATAAATAATGTATTAAGATACACATGGTCTAAAAACAGGAGTCCAAAGATTACTTTGGGTGTGAAAAAATTCATCTGGGAAATGAAATATTTAATAGACAAATATGCAAGATGACTACAACATATTTGAAAATGCAACATTAACATAAACAAAAAAAAAAAAAAAAAATGTCAATAATCTACAGGAGCAATAAACAGGCATACTTTAGCAATTTGTCAACTAAAGCATTCTGGGACCTTAAAAAGTTTAATTAAATTTTAAAAGTCAGCTGATTACAAGATATCAGTTTTTAAACAAATGTACATGCCACCTAAAAATCACGATATAAATTTACGTGTATACACCGTTTCGACTCTACATTTTAGCATGCTTTCATCCATTTAATTTTACAGGAATCTAATTGATTTTAAAAACATTAATCCATTATTAATTTTATAGAAAAAGGAAGATAAATTTGGAAATAAATGTAAACATAATCTGAAATCATGGCGAGATGGTTTATTATTTTTCGAAATTTAAAATTTAACTGATTTGCATATATGCAGGAAAACCTGCAAATAAAACAAACATGCATGTAATTTTTTTTTCCATAATTTTATTTCATATGTACCTTTTCATTTCTGTAAATACATTAATATGCACTGAGTGACAAAACTAACGACCTACATGAGATCAATAATGTATTAAAATACACATGATCCAAACTTTACATTGGATTTTAAAAAATTCATATGGAAAATGAATAATTTAATAGACAAACATGAAAGATGACCACAACATATTTTAAAATGCAACATTAACATAAAAAGAAATGCAAACAAAAATAAATATCAATAATATACAGGAGCAATAAATAGGCATACTTTTCACCATGTTTTTCAATGAGTATTTTTCCTACCTTCTGTACTGTAGAGAGCCTGATAGCAATTTGTTAACTAAAGTATTTTGGGAGCTTTCCCATGTGGCTTTCATCCATTCGATAAATGTTTACTAATTCTGACTTGCACAAAACAACATTACTGTAAACAAATAAGTTTGGTCCAACTGCTTCTCAAAACATTCATATATTAATATTTCCTATAAAAAATATTGTTCACACTGATGAATGGCCATTTATAACTTTTGAGATTTTCAGTAAAGAAATTTCATTACATGTCACTGATCCTATGTTTTCAGTTTCACTTCAATCAAAAACTCACTTCATTAGATGCAACTTGAATTGCCAGCAAAGAGATTACCAGCCCAGTCATCATGACTCAAGTGTTGATGAGAGAATCTCAAACAAGCTGGATCACATTAAAATGGGACAAAAAGACCAATCAAATATCCTATATGAGCCTATTTACCAAGGTTTCAATGTACAATTTGTGAAAATATATTTTGATCAGAATCTATACTGCAAGAAGATTGCAGAGATATTTAGTCTTTTCTAATTATGAAATATAAAGATCATGGCAACTGTAGAGATTAAATAGCCATTAGATTGACAGGCAATCTAAATAAATTCATTATCAATTTCAATTACAATTCTGACAAATCTTTTAAGTTTTAACATACTGGTTTTGCAACTACATAGCTCCCAAACTGCATAAAGCATCAAAATTCTTGCATTTCATAAGGAAAATACACAAATAAAAACTTCCATAATTCATTAACAGCAATAGTCTATGAATAATATAAGCAAATTTTGCATTACAATTTTATTCTTTCCTTACCAGGATCAATGGGGGAAGAGGGGATATTTATATGCATTAAGATAATTTATTACTTAAGAATTAAAGTCTTTTCTTCAGATTAGAACAATGCATGGACTAATTTTGGAAACCGTGTAAGTAAATTCTTAATCAAAATTAAATAAACATAAAAAATAAAATTTTAAGAAAGAAGGTGCTTTATTATTATTCAATATATTTAATAATTAAGCTGCTCTGGTTTCATAATATAAAATGAGCAATGATGATAAAATGAAAATATAAAAGTTTAAGACTAAACAATAAAAAGACACTATTAAATTGAAAATAAAATTGTATGAATGATATCTTTTATGGATTATGAAATCTTTTGTAATATTTTACAATGAATTTAGATAAAAAGCATATTTGCCCTTCTGGCATATAGCATAGTATAGCAAAACAATGAACTGACACTAATACTCAGTTCCCATGCAAACAGCAGATACATCATGGTCAGAATAATTTCGAAGTTTAGCACGTTTGAACACTTCATTTGCTGCTGTCGTGACTGACATTGGTCCACGGTCATTATCCAGGCTAAGAGCCAAAGTCATATGTCTTTGCTGATAATTAAGAGAAATATTAGTTTCAAAGAAACGTGACATTATGGCTTCTCCTTTTTCCATAAGAAGACGTGAACACATTCCTGAACAACCTAAAATGTCTAAGAAGATGGCCTGAGAAAGATTGCAACACTTAACCAGTGCCATGGCTTCTGCCAAGGCAACAGATGACACACCAATGAACGAACTAACAGCTAGGTTCATCTTAGAAGCAAGGCCAACTTCACTGCCAAGAAAATATCCCAATTTTGCCATGGCGTGAATGCAACTCGAACAAGTGTTAAAAAGGTAAATATCGCCTGCAGCCAATATTACCAGACTTCCATCTTCTGCAGTTTTCCTAGATCCCCTAAATGGAGCTTCAAGATATCTTCCACCTTTATAAGTGATAGCTTTTCCAATGTCAATTGATGTAGTTGGATCCAATGTAGTCATTTCAACATAACATTTTGATCCAGGTTGCGATTTTTCAAGACCTGTCACAATGCCATAGCTTCCAAAAACCACGCTTTTTGAGGCCTCAGGACCAGAAACACAGCAGAAAATTATGTCACATTTTTCCACCAAATCACTTGGTGTCTGTGCAAACTCAGCTCCAATGTTAATAAAAGGTACACATTTCTCAGGGGTTCGATTCCAAACTGTGACTTTGTGTCTTGAGTCGAGGAGATTTTTAACAAACCTTTTACCCATCATTCCGAGACCAATAAATCCTATCTTCTTATCCATTGCTTGGACTTCTTTTGCATATAAGGCTTTATTGGATGCATCTATATCAAAAGTAGGATCTTGCTGATGGTCAAAGTTATTACGCAAGGTAATTTCTGAAAAAGTATAAATAGGAGGAGGAGGAGGAGTAGGAGGGAGAGGGTGCTCATCTAATTGTCTGATAACAGCCATAGGATTATTAGGTGTTTTATTAATTAATTCAGAGAAATCTTCAGTAGGCCTTTTAGATAACTTCTGAGGAGGAGATGTTCTGTCATATTCTGATTCATCCATAGCACGTCGTTTAGGTACAACCTTCTTTCGAACTTTCTGGCTTTCAGTTTTCCCTTCCTCTCTTTGTACTTTAGCAATTTTGTTTTGAGTACCACTTGTCGATGCTTCAGGAGACTTCTCAGGAGATTCCTTTTCTTTGAGCAGCGATTTAGCCTGTTTGGGAGTTTCTTCGGCCATTTTCTCTATTGCTATAATTAAATGGGCTGATTTTTTCTTACTGGAAGCACACTGTAGCATTTCTTCAGAATGATGTACAATAAATTTATCCTGTATCCATGCATAATTTTCACTTCCGAAAAAGAATACATAATGGCGTGCCTTTCTAGAAGTAGATTTTGCATTTGTAGGAGGTTCTACTATCTTGGCTGGCCAAAAAGGAAAACACTTCATCTTTGCCCAAACTAGATCTCCAATACTGAAATCTTTTTTGGCTGCCATCTTCAGTTAGAAGCCTGCTGTCTTTAAATCTATGATTGAACAAACAAAACAAACCAAGTCAATAATGTTTTACAACATTAAGTAAATAAGTTTAAGGCATACTTCCAGTTTAAGGAACTTGCAAGTCACTCTTCTTATAAAAAAAACTTTATAAACTGAACTTCTGCATGTGTAAATTTATTTATGTTAAAATATAAATAGCTAGCATTTGAAAAATAAAGAGAATCTGGCATTCATGAGAGCCAATTCGAAGAAGAAGCCATGAAGTTGAAATTAGCCATCCTTGAAATTATACTAATTCCTTTTAGAATAAAATATAAATTTCTATTAAATAAAATCTAACAATTTACATAAAGAAAATTCAAAAGCATTCCACATCTACCAATTATAATTTTAACTGCATATGTAGATAATACAGTTGCAAAATAATGAATCACACTCCCTCCTTTCATTAGGGAGACAGTGTAAATTTTAAAAAGCAATTGCTCCATATAAGTTTTAACTTATATGAAAACAAAAACTAGGCTCAGTCCTATTCACTGAAAGTATGCCAAATAAAAAATCAAATTTACCTTTTGTAAATATCAGTCTATATCTTCTATTTCTTAAGTTTCTTTTCAAGGCGATAGGCTTCCCTAGAAGGAGAAATTTGTTGAGTATATAGAAATTCTTAGTGTTTATTGAAAACTATTAACAAATCAATTATTAAAGATGATATACTTTTAAAAAGCTTATTGTTTTTAAAGATTTGCTGGAAACTATAAGTTCAGTTAAAGTAAAATATTTACTTGGCATTTCAATTTTATAAAATGCTAGAATTTATACAAATTGAGACATAATACAACATAGATGAATTCAGTTTGATATACTTGCAGTAACATGAGGCAACAACACATAAATACTGAAAACTATTTAATTTGATAATTTAATAAAATTCAATTATAGCCCAAATAATCTAATACTTACATAGATAAATAGTTAAAATATTCTATCAGTTTTATTAGAAATACTACTGCATATAATATAAACATAAAGGAATGAACAAAAAAAGGTTAGTTGCAATTCATAATGCTTAAACATAGTTATTCATTTTACTTCCCAATTTATCTATTAAAAAGATGAACAAATGCTGTAAGTATAGAAATAGCCATGAAATAATTATAATATTCAAATACAAAAACCAAGACAAAGAAAATAAAAAGATGTATAAACATTATTTATTATTACATTATTTTTTGTAAGATAATACACATCCTCACATCATCAGGGAAACAATTACTACAACAGCATTTCACAGATTCGTGAGTGATTAGCCATCATTTTCCAATTATATGGCTTCATTGTTCGCTGGATATCACTCCGAGCAACTTTTGTTTGTGAAGTTTCCTAAAAGACCATGGTGGACTAAAACATGTTGGTCCGTGAAAGACCAACATCTGTGCTAGATCTGATGGACAAAATTTGGCACTATGTTCTTAAAATACCAAGAGACTTATTCCAGTCAGATGTGGCAAATATAGTTCTATGATCAGAGCACATTGTTGAACATGAAGGAAGACATATTGAGTAGTTTTAATGCTACATTTTTTTTGTCTGTTATTTAACATTTATAAAAAGCATATTAAATGTTTAAAAGTGTATTTATATTACCACTTATTGGCAGATTTTCATGTAAATTTTTTTGTTTAATAAACATTAAGTGTATCATTTGAATAATCTGTAGGTCAAATTTTATCTGATTTGGACTAATGGAATGCATTCTAGAGTCCCTGTTGTGGGAAAGTTATTTCTTGCTTGGTATATAAGAGAACAAGTACTAGGAAAAGCCAGAAAATTATAAATATACCTTACCAGCATATTTAAGCAAATATTTCTTTAATGTTAATGGAATTTTGTGGAATATTTCAGACACATTTTAAACAGATCTTTCATTGGTATGACTACCGACATATCATAGTCTGCTTTTGAATGTAGCTATAGCAAGCATTTTCATTTTGTGTATTAAGAGTCAGACGAGGAAGAAATTTGGGACTTGGGTCCTCATTTTTTTTTTCTGAGAAATATTTATCCGCAATTTAACAATTTTGCCAGATAAAGTGTAGAAAGATGTGCAGCAAGGAAGAACTTCTACTTTCTCACCACAATGGAAAATTCCCACCATGTGATAAATTACAAAAAAAAAAAAAAAAAAAAAAATCCTATTTTTCATGCTAGTTATTTCCATGCTTAATAAATTTTAATATGCAGCCATTAATTTCTTTTTCTCTGAAAATTAGCATATAGTTGAATACTTTAATTTTAAGCATTCAGATAAAAAATTTAATTCAACCCCTCTTTGGATTTTGATGACCATCCCTCAAATAACATTTTTATTTCCATACTTACAGTACATTTTGTGTTATGTTAATTTCTAAAGAATAAAACAATTTTTATTACTTCAAATCTCAACACATCCATTTAATCAAACAATGAAATGTTACATATTTTTTGTACAAGGTCCTGCATCTTCTATTTTGTTCAAATTTAGGAATAGAAAAACATTAAAAAAATGATAAGTTCAGCAGAGAAAATCTAAAATAAATACATCCACCATTAGAATGTTAAATTAATCCTGTAATATGTAACAGGGCAATTAGTGATAAATTACTGCAAAAATTAAGCATATTTGTAAATGCATGAATACATACATAATCCTGCATATTTTCTAACCATAGAATGTTTTCTATTTTATAATAATGCATAGTTTTTATTGAAAAGTTTTTTAATTTTAAATACGTATTCTTTAAATTTCTATATTTCTGAATATACACAATGTCTTCTATCTAAAACTAATGGGGTTTTTTTTTGTTTTGTTTTGTTTGCCAGCAAAACCACATAAAAATGGTAAAATTCTCAATACCAAAAAATTGTCAACTGTTATAATATTAATAAGAAAGGCCTGTAATCTTTTTCAACATTTCTTTAAATTACCAGTTCATTTAGATGAATACATTATTTCTGAAAATGCCAATATTGATGGAAAAGCACAACATGACAAAAAAATTTATATTTGATTCTTATATGTGCAACAATAAATAAGATTCAACATAGCTGGGATTGAAAGTGTAAATTTCCTCCTGCAAAACCTCACTATATTTAGTAATTTTATTTGCAGTCTTAAACAGGATGCATAGACTAATCTTATCTTAAAAAATTAAGAACCCACCATAATATACCTTTTTTTTTTTTTTTTTTTTTTTGCAACTATATATATGACTATGTGTTTGATGAAATTCATTAAGTTAGGTATTGAGTAAGTAAATGTATAATTTTATAGAAATATAAACAAAGAGTATTACCAGTAATTATCAAATATATTTTTTTGCATACTTTGAGATATTTAAAGCATTTGTCAGTGTAAATCTCATTCGTAAAATTTTATTAAATGACTGTCATCACATGTCTTGAATCATACTATTAACAGTTGTGTAATTCCATTAGGTTAAAAAAAAAGTTATATTCCTACCCGATTAATATTCCAATTCCTCGAAAAAAGGTTAAGAACATAAGTAAACAAAACTATAATATAAAATTCAAGAAAATTTTATGAAATTAATTTTTCTCATCTCATTAGAATTTTTTAGTAGTTAAATGTTTCTAGCTTGCCAAACAAGTGAAATAACTTTATATTCAATTTGAACAATTTCCTTTTATAAGAGAAATTTCTTTCATCATAAAGAGATCAAGAAATCAGATTCTAACTTCATGCCACTGACTATTTCTTTTACCATCCACAAAAATAAACAACATTTTAAATGGGCTGAATTTCTAAAATTCTCAACTTTTTTTTATTAATGACTACTGAGTGGATTCTGCCAGACTGCTTTATATAGTCATGAGACTCATTGTTGCAAAATCTTTTTCATTCAAACTTTCCAAATCAATACTTTTATTAAAGCTGAATTCTCGTTTAACAGATGATTTTTCATGAGAAAGAATGAAAATAATGTTTTAAACTCTAGTTTTCATTATTATTATTTATGATCGTTCAATTAAACGTTAAAATAGCTAGTTCATTCTAGACATTAAAATCAAAACTGTGTAAAGAAAAATTGCTAAAACATAAATTCTTATCATTGCAAAAATTACTACAGATAAATTCATTATGTATTCCAAGGCATTTTTAAATAAGTTAATGAACAATCCCAATAAAAAAGCATATAACTGTTGGATATTTCTTTTGTGAAATGTATGACTTGCAATAATTTGTTCCCTCTTATTCCTGCATTCTCTTATGAATTTTACACTAATTAAAAAATGACACTGACATTAGCAATTTACTGAAAAAAATTTTAACACATAAATTTTCTTCCCTAAACTTTCTTTTAAAGTATACAATGATAGTTTTATTAATTTATAAATATCACATACATAAAAAGCCAATTTCATTCTAGGTGGGTAATGACTCAGACACATTTTAAAAAAATGGTTTAATACGCTCTGTAGCACATATAAATCAGCTGAAAATGTCCAATACTTCATTGCATACTTTCTAAGAAAGATATCATTACCTCTCCTTCCAGCATAAAAAGTAGGGACCTTAGGCAAGGCTATGAAAGTCAAGAGTACAAACATATTTTATTTTCAGAGGTCTAGTATAGTATTAAAAAAAACAAGAAAAGAGGGGGAGCAACAAATATGCTTCATAATATTTTCGTCAGCCAACTGAACCCCAAATTTACGATAGCGCTACAATTTTTAAAAAGAAGATTACTTATCAAATTTCATTTATTTCAAATTACAGTGTTTCTCTGTTATGGTATTTACATGCATGCGAACATAAAGACTGATAAATGATTCATTAGATGCTAAAATTGTGCGCTTAATATTACCTGTGTAGTTAGTGCTTTGAAGTTGTACTTGGATAAACAGATATAAATAAATAAACAATGGAAATGGATTTCTTTCAAAATTTGAAATAAATCTGCAAATTTGGTATTAAGAAATATTTTTGTGTTATTCTGTTCATAGACCCTTCAAAAAATTTTTATTCAGAGGTATGAATCAGAAAGATTGGGCGAAACCGAAAGTTTCAATTTTCTGGTTATCACATTTCTTTCTCTCTTATAAGTAATAAATGCTCCACAAATAAGGAATCATGTGTAGAAAAACACCGATTCGCTGCTAAAAATCAAAACTAGTGCTTTTATGTGAATATATAAAATTATCTCTCACAGGAAAGGATTTTTCTCCCAGTCCATACAAGCAAATAGTGGGGAGCACAATGAATGAAACAGATATATTTTCCCTATTCTATCAGTATTTCTCTAACTTGAAATGATACCTTTTCCACTAAAGTCCAGATTCCCAGAAAGATTCGATATAGAAAAGAAAAAGCAGTCTATAATCGGGTAAATCTAGCATAAGGGATTCCTCCACCACATCAGAAGGAAAATATAAGCATTTGGATAAAAAATAAGCACTTTTCATAAACTCGTAATAATACTAAGCATCCTGTTATAAACAGGGTTGCCACTCAAATTTCCTTGTGTTTCCCTGTATGTACAATCATGATACGAGGGAAATGCTCAAATAGCACTCATGTACTAGTTATAATGCAATATGATTTTAAAGTGTAAAAAGCATGGAAAGGAAGCAACAATGTAACATTATTTGAAATAATAGCATATTAGAAAAAGTTTATACTGACATACAAAAAATTTTCTCTTTATTTATGATCGAGAATTTAGAAACACAAAATTTATGTATTAAGGGAAAAGGGATTTATTACCTCTCATGCTCTTTTTAAGTCACACAAAATTAAGGATTCAGGTAAAATAAAATATAAAACTTTTTGTTATGTTACAAATCAATCGATGATTAACCTTAACAAAAAAATGTTACAAAGCAAGATTACTTTTTTTATTTATTCAAATTTGAAATTTCTTATATTTGGGTATCAATTAGAAGAGGTTTCTACAGACATTCAATGTTGCAAAATAAATTCCATATGTGATAACCCTTAAATGGATATAAAGCCATAATCAATGTCATATATTTAATATTTTTCTATGACCGAAATGATTTGATATTCACGTAATTAAATTGTCTGCACCAGGTTAGTATAAAAATTCCCGGGCGTCAGAGAATGCCCAGTTTTTTTAGACAGATGTATGACTTATTTTTCAGTCCTTTTAAAAATAAAACTGATATTTTAAATAAAATGCTACTGAGAAATTTCACTTAATAGATATTTAAATACATCTTGGGTGATGCATAGAAATTCATCTATATATGAATACTTTCTTTTTAATGTGTAACAGAAAATCTAAATGCATCAATGATTTTTATACATCATCAGTTGTATGTTTGGCAGTGTGGTAAAGAAAATAGTTTTGTTTGTTAAAATTTGTAAGTTTTTATTATAATATTAATTTCATTTCCAGTATAATGTAGATTTCTCCTAAGCGGGAAAAATTATACGGTTCACATTGGAGAGGTTCAATAATGATGACGGACCTTTTTTGTAATTTAAAGATTTTATTGTTTCTCCGCTTTTGGGAGTTGGTTTGAGCTTTGCCTTTCGGCGTGCTGTTACGTCGATGATGTTACAAAGGCTCATCAGTTTTTGCATATACCGCTAGAGGGCGTTACAAGTGAGAGGCGGGGCAACATGCTTACGTAACACAGATTAAAAAATAATTATTTTAACTAATTATTACTATTTATGTAGAAAGGTACTCCGGAAAAGTTAAAATAAATCATACTTTCAAAACAGCTAAAAAAATGTAATTAGTAGGTGCCATATAAGCTGGATGTTTTAATAAATAGCATATATTATATATGTTCTTTATGGGAAATTTTTCTGTAGTGTTCAGACAGAAGTTAGACGAAAACTAATCAAATATGACAAAAAAGTCACTCAGATTTGTAAAGATTAGCACCTTCAATGTAAGATCTATGGTACAGAACCAATATATCTTCAAACAATAGTAAGTTTGAAATATAATCCTTTCTTAGAATTCATCAATAACAATAATTAATAACTTTGTTTTAATATAACTGTCAAAGTAAGGTGTTTTATAATCAAATGAATAAAAAGGTTAGCAAGTTTCTTGACCAGTATTATAAAAAGAAGACAAGCATTGTTGCATGCCTAACATTTAGAAATGGGAATGTTCAGTAATAACATACAAAGGAAACTCTGTCTTGTACCATGGACATTCTTGAGATGGTCATGATAGAAGGGCGCCCTTGTTTCCCTTGATTACGATTATATGCTCTCCACATCTATATAGTGAGACAACCATAATACGAAAAAAGAGGGTATAAAACCCTACTATAAAATTTGCTTATGATATCATTAACTTTCAAAAATAGAACAGCTGATAGAATCTTTTAAGTGTCCCTCTATTTTCTGAAACAACAATGGAAAACAACAACAAAAGGCATATATTCTAGAAATTATCATAATTAATTATATTAGAATAATAATATCCAAGAATATAAATGCATTCAACTGTGGAAAGTATTCCTTCACTGAATATGAATAGAAATTAAAGACCCAAATTTCTGAAGTAAGTAATATATGACAAAATTGCTACTTTTTAAATCTCTGCTTGTAAATAAAAAATATATATATAATCATATATGATTCAAAGATCTAATTTCATCAAGAATTAAGAAATCAAATTGAACTAATTGAACATTACTGCAAATAAATAATTTAAATATAAAATTTTAGTTTCTACAGATAGGAAAATAATGTGTATATATTTATTCATGACTGTCAAGAAAATTTAAACCCACCAAAATTAAGTAACCAATTCCACCCAATTTAAAAGAAGGAATAAGCACATTTTCTTTTCAAAATTCTAAAAGACAAATACAGAACAGATACATTTTAGCAAGCATTTATTTCCTGAAGTGGATAAAATTATCATGAATTAAATTCTGCATCATCTCTAAAAATAAATAAAGCATGAATACTTTTCTTTACACTGAAAAACATAGCTAACATTGATGAAGCAGAGATAAACTTTTTATTCATTAAACATAAGATGAGAATTATATATATGCGATTTCTTGCAAAAAAACGTTTTCCTACGCTGTACGCCGCCAACATAATTCCTATAAAAATAATTAATGTGTGTCTAAATAAGAGATGGAAAAAAATTAAAATAAGCAACTAATTCGACGAAATGAATGATAAATTAATTCTTGAAATGAGGAAATAACACTTTAAATAAAATTAAGACATGCTTTCAAACAAAAAAGTTTCGACAAAAAAATTCAAGTTATTGTAATGGAACAACTCTTTAGTTAATAAAATAAAGCTCATAACGATTAAATTGATATGTAATTGTTACATAAGCTAACTTACTTGTGAAAAAGTGCTGAATAACATGTTTAACAAACTAAAAATTTGCTGAACTTTAATTTGACATACGCAAAATAATGAAAAATGGCTCTTGCTTTCTAAATGCCGGATGTTTACGGTTATAATTAATGTGCTAAACGGTAGGTGTTTGATATTTGTGTGGCAATTTTAACTGTAAAAAATTTATCTGCGGTTTGTTTGAAATGTAAAAGAAATGAAAGTTTGGGGATGTAGAATATTATTATGTAAGTGATTATACACGTATCGGAAATTATCTCGATACGTGTATGTGTAAAGTTATTGTACATGTGATTGGTTGAAGTGCAAATGTGACCGTCTGTGCATATTTAGAACCGTAGGGTGAATTTTAACCCCCTCTAACCTAGAGATGCATAATGTAAGGATGTCGAATATTTTACGAATGGGTATTATGCATGTCATATAAATAACGTTACCTTTATTTATTTTTTGATAAAATTTGTATTTAGTGCGCGATTGTGGCAATCGGAAATAAGATACAAAAAATAAAGATAGGCCGTATTCACCAAACCGGTTGCTAAACAATGGATCGTTCAATGAATGATCGATGACAGGTGCCTCAATCTCAGGAGTCACCCGAACACAAGTCGAACCTAGAGATGCATAATCCACGATTTTTTGAATACCAAATAATTTCGCTATTGTTATTTTTAAATATTTGTTCCAAACATCTGTTATTTCAATCATCTTATTAATTAAAAATTATTACTTAATATTAAATATAAAATTTATTAATTGTAATTAATACTTAATTTACTAAATTAAGTAACCAGTGATTGAATTAATTTATATATTTCAGCTTACTTCTTAAATTTAATTTTTTTTCAAAACTATTTATTTAATTCCTTTATTGGAGTAAACCATTTTCTGAAAAATTTGAATTAAATATATATGTCATTTACTTAAATTGCTTACTTTAGTTCTATATTTTACCAATAGATGGCGCCAGCAGTAAATGGAATATATGCAAAGTCAAGTCACAGGCAATTAAAAAGGATTTGTATGGAATAGTACATCACAGGGGTGTTTGTGGGACCCCAAAAAATCCCCTGAAACTTTTACGGACTTACTACCGGCATTTTGGAGTTTCAAGAAGGGGGGGGGGGGAGAAATGAAAAATTACAATTATGAAGTATTGAATGACCTAATTATAAAAGTTCAATGAATTACTTTTTTTGCAAAATTAATAACCATAAATTTTTAAACATATAAACTACTACATTTTATGCAAATATTTTAAATTACCTGAATTAATTCTTTTAAAAAAAATTATCTAATTTCTGCTGCTTTTTTTTATTTTCTGATATTTTTCACATGAGGTTTCTTTAGAAGCCATTAAATCATATTTAATAGTCTGCACTGCATCTAGGGAATCAATCTTAAGAGAGGTTCTATAGTCAGTGACAAGTGTATCCATTAAGTTGAATGCACTTTCCACTAATGGGCCATGGAAGCAGCTAAGGCAGGCTTTGACCAATTTAGCCAATGTAGGATACTTATAATCATTTGTAAAATCATCTTTTAAATTAAAAACTTTAGACCAATATTTATCAATTGTACACTTGACTTGATTTCCACTTTCATCAGATGTGTAGAGCATTTCTTTGGTGATATCAATATCACTCTGGTATAACCTTATTTCAGCTTCTACTTTTGACTTTTCATTATCACTAAAAATGTGGGACATAAAAGATGATAATTTTTCAAAAGCTAATATTGTACTGGTTTTACCTCTTAGCTCTGGATCTAATGCTGTAAAACTAATTAGATATGAATTTTTAAGGGGTAATTTCTGTTTCATATGCTGAAATTTCTAAATGAAATTCTCTTGCGTACATAAATAAAAAAATATTTCAATAAGCGAAACGAAAAATTTACACGTGCATCAATAAATGAAACTAAAATTTTACACAGCGGAGAAAAAAAAGTTGCGAAGCGATCAATGACAAATAGCTAATACGGCGAAAAATCCCCCTTCTCTACTTATTGGCGCCACGCCAGTAGAGATAAGACCTTCGAACCCAGAGTCACGTTATCGCACATCTGGTCGAACGAAGTCTCCCCCTTTTTTTTCTGCCGCGCCTACATGCCGAAAAGAATCCAGAAGAGAATGTAAGAGAACCGGGGGAATGAGTCATAACTTGCAATAAGGAAAGAACAAAAAAGAAGTTTTTTCCCCCTTTTCACGCATTATCACTGCCTTTGGAGAAAGAAAGGAAAAGTTTTCACCACACACACTGACCTTGCGTTTTCTGCTTTAAAAGCAAACAAAATTACCCAGATCAAAATAAATAATTCATTATTATTCCTACTTCCTTTTGAACGATGATCCCCGGAAATTCCGGGGATCGAAGTTCAAAATCCCCGGAATTCCGGGGTTTCCCCGGAGCACAAACACCCCTGACATCATCAAATGCGAATATCGGAAAGTCAAGGTTACTCTCATGAAGTGGACCATTTAGCTCCCGGTTATCCAATAATCGTTCAGCAACAACTTCATCGGTCTACCGTCGACCGTGGGAATCCGTTGAAGAGTCACCCTCCACAATGTAAAGAATGCAGGTTTACATCTGTTTCAAATACCCGTTTTCTGCATGTGTGGTCCCTTATCTGGACTCACACTAATTGCCCAGATGTCCTTACTTTAAAGGGGTTGACCACCTGGCACTTCTGGAAGCACTTACACTGCGGTAGGGCGTCGCCATTGCTGATACTGCTGTCTGGATGATAATTATGGAGCGTGGGAAAAAGAAACGTCACCATGGTCAAGCAGGGAAGAAGCTGAATCATTACAACTCTCCCCCCCCCCACCTTTGAAAGGGGACTTTTGTCCAGTCTTCGACGAAAGTCACTACCGGGTCGTGGAACCAACTATCCCTTCTTAGAGGTAGTTAGACAATACAAATACATTTAAAAACAATTTACATTAAAACACTATTTTCGCATTAAAATACCGCTTACACATTAAAAATTATCACTGTATTTCCCTTTTTAAAGATCACAGCGGCTCAAATCATCAGCATTCTGATGCTTACTGCCCGGTTTATGTGTGACAGTATAGTTGTATGGTTGTAAAGCCAATGACCATCTCATCAATCTAGGGTTGTTACCCGCAATGGTTTTTAACCAAACTAACGGATTGTGGTCCGTAACAATAGTGAAGTGCTTGGCCATCCAAATAAAATTTAAGCTTCTTTATTGCGTATACTATACTAGCACACTCTTTTTCAGTAGTGCTATATTTCTTTTCCGCGTCTGAAAATTTCTTACTTAGATATAAAATAAGATGTTCCTTGCCTTCGGAATTTAATTGAGACATTACAACTCCCATCCCTACATCCGACGCATCAGTTTGGACTATAAATTTTTTTCAATAATCAGGAGCATGCAAAACGGGTTGCTAAACAATGGATCGTTCAATGAATGATCGATGACAGGTGCCTCAATCTCAGGAGACACCCGAACATAAGTCGAACCTCACTGGTTTGTTAGATCACATGACTTCAAACTAGGGTTTATACAAAAACCGACTTTTTGAAAAACCGGTTTTCAAATTCGATATTACCAAAAAAACCGGTTTTAGCCGGTTTTCGAATTTTTGTCAAAACAAAATTGAATAGGTTCTATTCAATTTTTCCTAGGTCCCTATTCTATTTTTTTTATTTTATTTTAATTTAATTTATATAAAATAACAAAAAACGAAATCAATATCAAAGTCAAAATATAAAAAACAAAATTAAAGATTACATATACATATTACTTTCACAAAATAACGAAAACTCAAACAAAAATTTAAAATAATATTTATATTATTTTCACTAATTTTAATTTCTCCTAAGAAAATAGGATTTTAAAAAACATAAAATATCCACTGAATGGCGGCTAAGTCTCGTTCTTATTTTGGACACAATAATGCCTGAAATTGAAAATACTCGTTCACTAGTTACTGAGTTTGGCATCAAATTACAAATCAAAGTTTTTTGTTCTTTTATTCGATTGTTCAAATAATAAAAATTCAGCTTTCAGTGTCTTTGGATTTGTAAGTTTTTCTTCAGGGTCTTCAAGAAACTAAACAATTATATTATTTCCAACAATTATTTTATGAACTGCTTTCAAATCATTATGTAGATTGCTCGTAGATGATCCTTTGCAGCTCAACATTTTATTAAAATGATTTCAGATTGCCTTGTCTATCCCGAACTCTTTGAAACTATCCCAAACTTCCAAATTACTCATTTTTATCTAAAAATGAAATTAAAGTTAGTGAATAAATAATTTAGACGTTTATTTTACAATTTTATTATTTTAACTATTAATATTAATGCAATTTAAAATAATCTTATCTACACATTTTCTAGGAATTTTGAAAAAAAAAAAGCATTTTGTAATCTAATTCCGATGCTTGCTAAAGACATAATTTATGTTAAAACGTTGGGAAAGAAAATATGGAATATTTTAACACCCTGTGTTTCATTTAAAATTCCATTAAACAGAAGCCAAAACTTCTTATTTTACACTAATTTTTGACAGAAGAAATTTATATAACAAAATTTAAATTTTAAAATGTAAAATAGAAAATAAAAACATAAAAATTAAACATACTTAATACTTACGTTATTTTCACCAAATATAACAACTTTATATTTTTGTTTCCAGTTTTCACCTTCACAATATTAAGCAAACCTGTCGTGACTAGAGACCACATTTCGACAATTTCATTTCATTAAGGGGTGAGACGCGGAATGATGAGCTCATTTGACCGTGGATTTCTCACATTAGATACTTTTTTAGTTCTCTTTTTTTCACGTGTATGTGAGTGTTATGTCATTTCTGACAGCATTTTATTTTAATTGAATATTTCGTATTGATATGGCTAGTTCAAGTGGTGTAAAAAAGCTTTCAGGAGTGGTACGAAGAAAATTTTATATGATATCATTAAATACTGTGATCAAGAAGCAGAAAACGGGGAATTATTTATTCCTTTCACACGTTCTTCGAAACGAGTCAGTCAAATTGCTGAAGTTTCTATTAGCACCGGCTTCATACCGATAGACCAAACATACGACAAGAAGCAAGTGATGAACTTTATCAAACTTTTGTTTCACCTAGAAAAAAATGTGAAAAGGGATGTTCATGAAAAACACGAATTCGAGGGGCAAATGTGCAATGCACAAGCACTGGCCAACGCAACCTCCAACGTTGAAAAAAAAATGCGTTTTCTGCCCGTTGCATAGAATGAATAACAAATCAAATAAGTTCAAAATTAATTTTTACATAATAATATGAATTCTTAAAACCGGTTTTCTTAATTTAAAAACCGGTTTTCGAATGTGACAAATTTACTTTAAAAAACCGGTTTTTTAAAACCGGGTTTGAAAACCGTCAAACCCTACTTCAAACTATATGCATGGGAAATCTGTTGGCTATTTATCTTTCTCTTTGGCAATTAGATGCGTACTTTGACGAAATTAATTTGGGAATAGATATCAGTACTGTAGTATTTTGTTTTTAATTCAGTTTTTTTTTTTTTTTTTTTTTTTTTGTAATTTATAAGGCAATCCTTGTGCACCACAAAGTACAGCACAAGGCTTACAGAAGTAAGTAGAAACAACTACATACATAGATAAAAACAGATAAAAATAAGGAGAAAAACAAGGCGAGGTATTTTATATATACTAGTTGGTATATGTAAAATTGATGCCACTTTTTTTAAGACTTTGACTTAATTTTTTTCACATATTTTAGACCTTTAAATTTTTAATGTATCTAATGTATATTATATCTTTTTTTTTTTTTGAGTTTCTTGCAGAATGAAATTGTATTTTACTTCATAAGTTTGACAGCATTATACTGGGTGTCCCATAAATTTGTAAATACTTTAAAAATTCATAAAAATTGAAGGACTGGGTATATTTGAATGCGGTTTGCGAAACTATTATTCTCATGAAGAGGGATTTTTTTTTGATACAGAAAAACAAATAATTCAAGGGAATTTGTCAATAGAGGGCGCTGCACACAAGCAAATCAGTGCAAATATGCAAATTAAAGTCTTATGAAAGGTAGAGTGAGTGAATGACACATCATTTCTAAAGGTTTGCATAAGATTTGTATTAAGATGTTGACACTAGTGGATAAAGCACTATTGGTAAAGTTGTTTTATGTCAGCAATGAATCGGCGGCTGAAGCCTTACGAAAGTTTAGGACCCAGAAAAGATTGAAGAAAGGTTCAGGTCCGATCACTCCTGCTGGACTTGTTTCCCTAGTACGCTGTTTCGAAGAAACTGGAAGTTTGTGTCATCGGCCACGCAGTGTTGCACCTCGTTTAACAACAGACCGTACCCTCGGTGTCTTTTCGCAAATGGACACTAGCGTCTCAATCGCAACGTAATCCCTATGGGATGGGCGAATCCATCATGAACCGTACTTTTCACAGGTAGGTACGTTTGCCCGAGAGGGGCAGCAGGGATAAACGTTGGCTTTTAAATGTTGAGTTGTAGCTCAACGCTTATCCCGGTTCATTTGAATCGTTTTTCATTGATCACGAGGGAATACGTTGTCATTACTTTAGCATGTGAATGTGGATATAGTTTTCCTCTCTATAAATGTCTATTTTTAAATCACTATTTCTTATCTTTGAAAATGTTTACAAATTTGTTCTTGTGTTGCATTTCATAAACGGATCGTATATAATTTTTAGAAATGTATAAAATTACATTGTGAATGAAGAGGTAATGTGATATTGATATTTAAGTTTCAGTATGTAATATGGAAATAAAGCAAATCATTAACCATTTCATTTTCATACTTGATTTTTTTTTGCCATTATATTACTTTTGTGCTTTGTAGTTTTAAGTAAATGCATGTTAAATTCTTGTAAAGGTAATAAACTAACAGGAATGAAATAACTTATTGAATTTAAATAACACGTTTTGTGAGTAGAAGACATATAACCAAAACTTAATGATCTAGGTCATCTTTATTTTTAAAAAAATAAGTTAAATAACTTTTACACAAATTTAGAAAAATAATTTTATAAAGTGCTTACTGTAAAAACAACTTTAGCACAAAGTTTATTTCCTACTCGGGGTTCATAGTGTAATAAAAGACATAGCATGTTGAGTAGGTATATATTGTAATATTTATTGTATATCAAGTCAAGCCTTTATTCAAGAAACAGTTTTCTTAAAAGGATTCTGATTTTATTAATGTTTGAGTGAGATTTATTTTACTATATTATAAATTTCTGAAATTTTTATTATCACAAGTTGTTTTCCTCTTCTCAATAAATAAAACAAATTGAGTTTTATTACTTAACAGATAAATCTCATTAAATGAGCTATAAAAATATGAACCTTTTTAATGCATGAAATAAAACTATTTTCAATTCATGTTTTATTGATAATTTAAGTTCTTTTGTAACAAATTAGTCCTACATAAATGACACAATTGTAAATATATTTAAAATATTTTCATTTGATGAAGTTATTTTATTAGTTCAATTAGTATTATTTGAAAAATAACATTTTAATAATGTCTGTTAGCAATTTAAAGTTGCAAAGAATTGTATTTTATAGTGATTTCTTTTAAACATAGGACTATTTAAATTCAATTTTCTTATGACAAGTATAAGATTATTTTCAATTACATAAAAGTATTAAAATGTAACTCCCTGCGAATATTTCGGAGGATATAATTTTTTTTTTTTTTTTTTAATACTGGTTTTCTTTAAATTAAGGTTTGTTTTTCTAGTTATTAAGAAATCATGTTATATAGAGTTTCATGTTCATACTTGCAACTTCCTCAGTATATTTCAAAATATAAATATTCTTGAAAGATTAATATAATGGTCTTTTAAAAGATGTTCAGAATATTCACAATATTGCAGCCTGTTACTGACATTCTGAATATAGGAAAGGAATAAATCTCTATTTTTAAAAAATGAAACTACTAAATTTTCCTGTTAATAACTGAAAAAGAAGTGATATTGAACTAATATATTATACAAATATAGAAAGCCTGAATGTTCAGCATGTCACATGTTCTATTTCTAGTAGCACCAATATGTCTCCATGTGAAAACTTTTTTAAAGAGGGTTAGTGGAATTTGGCTTCATTCTATTTAGTCGTAGATGCCTCCAAATGGGGAAAGTTATTTTATGGTCACCCTGTAGTTTAATTACACAAAATTTTTGAAATATGGCAAAGTGAAGTTTTAAAAATTCATTTAAAAAAAGTAAAAATTGGAGCAAAAAAATTATAGTTAGGAAAGAATTAATTTTACCTGCTAAATCATGCAGCAGTTATTTTTTTCATGTTTAGGAGTATGAATATAATATCCTGAAAATTCTACAATTAAATAACAAGCTAATTTTGAATTAAGCAATAACATTTGGAAAAATAGAAATATAGTCAAATATCAAATTCTTATTGGTTTAACAGTATAATATAAACAAATTAAGAATTACTAAAGAAAATAAATAATATATAGCACTGTATTACACAATTTTTTGACTAAACTTTAATAAGTTAATGTCATAACTAGGCAGTTTTTAGAGTGAGGAAAAATATAATGTATCGATTGTTAGCTTTATACAGCTATAAAATGTAAATAAATGTGTTCATGGTAATTTTTTTCAGATTGTTGTTCTGTGACATAAAATCATATTTACAGTGTTTGGGAATGAAGTAATCGTGTTATCTTCCTTTTGTGAATAATTGCAATACTTATTAATTTATTTGAAAAATCTTGGTTGGTTTCATTATAAGAGTCATAAAAAGAAATAGCTATAATATATATAATCCTTATGATGAGAAAGGTTTTATTTGATTTGTCAAAATTTTTCTCATCTCATCTCATCTTAATGCTTATCTTATTGAAATGATAGTGCAAGTTTACACATTACTAAAGTTTCTACTATTTTAATAACAAAACAATGACAAAATGAGATTCTCATCTTACTGTTTATCAAATAAAATACAAAGATATCCTTACCAAATATGAAATCATGATAAAAAGAAATAATAATTAGCAAGTTCACTTGAATCACAACAAGGAAAACTAAAAGCTAAATTTAGAAGAGCCTACAGAAGCAAATTGTTTTTTGAGATGTAATCTAACTGACATTGCTCACAAATGGTAAAATGTTTAGTATGTAATAAAGTTAAATATAATAAAAACGCAATATATATTTATTACGAAAACATTGTGTAATGAAACAAACAGAAAATGGATTAATATTAGTATGAAAGAGAATACTATGCAATATTGAAACATGACATTGTTTTCATATTTGTTATAGTCTGTTCCATCATTCTGTTATGCATTTCATAGTATATATATTCATACTTGTCACATCAGGTGACCAGTTTGTTCATCAGGAACATTGGTTGTATTTGTTTTTGGATAAATTGTTTAGATATAACTTCATATCAATGAGTCTTATCAAATAGTTTAGCATTAAAATTGTGATTTTAACTGACTTACTTAAATATTCTTATTTACTATGTGTATTGTGATCATAAACTTTTCTGATTGAGACTGTTACTTGACATCATGGCACTGTTGAAAATGTAAATAACCCTTTCATCTATCTTCTAAATTTGAGGTATTGTAACTTCACTTTTTCTATTTGTTTTATAAATTGCTCAGATATTAAATATAATACTTCTTTACTTGACTTTCAATAATGGGCAAAAACCATGCGATTAATTACATGATGAAAAAATGAAAACGATTTGGATTTCAGGGTAATAATGTAACATTAAATGTGGGGAGGGGGATATTTTTAAAAAAAGCAAATATTCGTTCTACAATTCAATTGATATAATTAAAAAAATTTCAAACAATGTAAAATTTATGTTTGTGCAGTGATATTTTCAGAAATTATGGAAAAATGGCGAATTTCAGCTTAAAATATTATTTAAAATTTCTAAAAAATCGATCCAAGGTGCACACATCCACCATTCTACATATGTGTCACATTTGATACATGTAGGTCAAATATTTGGCTTGTAGAGCACCAAAATACACACATTCAACTTTATTATTAGTATATAAATATATTTGTTCCACTTTTTTTATAATTAAATGTTTCATTATTCGTTCGTTGAAGCAAGTTATGTATGGGGTGGATTAAAAAAATGATTCCGTTTTTATCTTTATAATGTATTAAAATAAAATAGATAAATATAATAATACTAAATATATATATATATGCAAGTGATACAATAAATGAGTTTGTCTGCATTATCTAACCAATAAAAAAAAAGATATTTACATAAATACTACAGACAACAATTCTGTGCACGATGACTTGCAATTCTGTTATTTGGTTAAATGTTACAAACTGTATTTTGGTTTATATATTATAATTATGCTAAAAACTAGTGAATCTGTAGAACTTCAGCTCTCAAGAATTGAATAAATTTGATGATAGTTAATAGATATTTTATAGAAACTTTTAATTTAATAAATTTAAATAATAATATTTTATAAACTTTCTATAGCAAACAACTTTTTTTTTATTATCTTTATTGAATATAGAATAAGAAATGAAATACTTTTTTTACTTAATATACAAATGAATCTAAATTTTTCAAGGCAGATTTTTTAAAAATTTCAAATGCAATTTAGTTTCTCCATTGGTATATTGTATCTAATTATTAAAATATAGCATTGTAGTTTTATTAGAAACAAAGAATTTTTCAAAAGCATAAAATATATTTCATCATTTGAAGAACTTATTGTGCTATTTGACTTTAAGTGGCAGAAAAAAAACTTAACACAAATTAAAATAATATAATGAAAATAGTTATTTCCATTTTTTTATTATTATTTATATAAAAATATGTTATTTTCTATGAGAAGAAATATTATATTTCTATAATTTTATATTATTTTATTGTTTTACAATAAAAAAAATAATAAACACAAAATAAAGTTGGATGGACACTAGAAACAAAGTCAAGGAAACAAAGTAAACAGAATGAAAGTAATTTGATTAAAACTTGTTTTAAATATTTACATAACAGCTCATTTTTGTGAGGCAGTTAAGAAAATAATATATTTGTTTTCATTAGGTTTACTTCAAAATCATTAAGGAAACCAAAATATGAATGGCTGATAAACATAGATAATATACTCTCAATTAGCATTGGAACCATTGTGCATTATATATGTAATTTTCATAATTGTGCTATAGATATAGGAAAAATATTTATTCACTTAAAATATAGAAATGTTACAGTGTTAAAGAATATAGTAAAAATATTTACAGATTGGTTACAGAAGGCTACACTTAGCTGAATGCCTGCCAAAAATGTCTTTGGTAAGTGGTTAGTGATTAAAAAAAAATAACTATAATTGGTTATTTATTTACTGAATTATATAGGTAATTCTCATAATTTATAAGACTAACAATGAAAAACATTTATACATGAATATTTGACCGAGTTAGTCCAACAAACATTGATATTGCATAATAGGAGATGCTTTGGATGTAGAATATTTTACTATATAACTTTCAAAAATCAAATAATAAAAACAGCAAATTATTTAGCCTGTAACTAAATTGAAATACTAATATGAATTTTTTTTTTTGTCTATTGAATTGATATATTTGGCTCTAATTTACAATGTAAAATTTTAATGAAAGGAATTAACATTATCAAGAGGGTTTTGCAATGAATAGACACATATTAAATGCACAAACTACATATAAAATGCTAAGCAAAATGTGTAAACTTTATTAAGAATGAGAACAACGCATAATATAAAAAAATATTACAACTGAAAAACATAGATACCATAATTACAGTTTCAGGATCAATAAAGTAAAGAAAGCAACAAGAAGGAAAAATTTACCTAAGTATTTTAAACACTAGTATATCTTCTCACAAATCATGTGATGTGTCGCATTTTATCGTTAAAAAACGTTCCAAGATTCAAATTGCCAATACTACAATTGATTTTGAATACTTAGTACATTCTAAAAGAGACACTATGAATCTATGTGTGCAATATTTTACTTGGATTTTTTCTTTTTAAAAAGAATTTATCAAAGCATAATTATTTTTAGAAACTATATAACTGCAACTGGCTAATGGAAAATAAATGTAAGACTTATGAAGTTCCCAAATAATGTCTTAAATTGTGTTTTTATTATATGAGAACACGATATAGTTTTGGGAATGAAATTTTTATTTCAGAAAAAAAATTGGCCAGCTATATCTTTAAATTGGGACTGCAGAAAATGCAAAATATCAGAAAACATTCTAAATCCATTCCAAATTTATTCTTTTTGAGTTTATATTCTGAATTAACAACATTCTAATCATATTATAGAAAATACTTCTACAGAAAGATTATATCAGGAAGCGTATTTTATTTAAAGTATATATATTTCAGATGCTTCAATTTGTCAATGCCTTTTGTGACTATCTATGGTTTAAAAATCCAAATTTTAGTTTATATTACAAAATTGAAATGTTCTCACGTCATATTTTAAATTTAAAAATAGCAGTATACATTTTTTTTTTCAGTTCATGGTAACATATTAAGACAAATAGAAATGTGAAGTTTAGGAATTATAAAAAAAATAGATATACACTGTTCTGGGAATGTAAAGGCAAATATAACCATTGGCAGAATATTTTTTTTCTCAGACTATAAAGATATTATATCCATACAATCATATAATAGGCATATCTTTTTTATTTACTGCAGAAATAGTACATGTTAGATGTAAATGAAAAATATGTTTCCATATTATTCAGAAATTTTTCTGTAAAGGAATGTTATATTACAATTAAATTTTTTTCAAAATCAGTAAATTACCAGTTTTGAAGATGATGTATTAATGGAAACATTCGGCGGGTCAAATGTACTTTTAAATGATTTCAAGATTCATTAATATCAGGAAATTCAGAACCCTATAAAAACAGAATTAGTAATAATAATAATAAAAACAGTAGAAAACAAGTAAAAGCCACCTGAAAATGAATTGTCTGAAATATTGCTTTTGGTAAAATAAATGGTATTTGTATTAAATATCCATTGAATAAGATGAAGGTCACTGAAAAATATGTTTAAAGCTAATATGTCGACAGCTTGCTTGGAAAACGCATCCTTCCACTCCAGCGGAAAACGATTCAATTGAAGCGGGATAAGCGTTGAGCTACAACTCAACATTTAAAAGACAACGTTTATCCCTGCTGCCCCTCTCGGTCAAACGTCCCTACCTGTCGAAAGTATGGTTTGGGATGGATTCGCCCATCCCATAGGGATAGACGTTGCGATTGAGACGCTAGTCAAATGGACACGCTAAGGGAACAGTCTACAAGTGCAGTCAGTAGCGCACGAGAAGTGCCACGAATAACTGGTATACCAAAGACTTCGGTGTACCGTATCCTTCATGGTGTATTGCAATTGTACCCATACAAATTGCAATCGCTACATCAGCTCTTACCAAATAATACAGCTAAGAGATTGGAATTCTCAAATTGGGCTTTGGCGAAAATTGAAGATGATCCGCGATGGCTGCTGAAAATATTGTGGACAGATGAGGCTCATTTTGCTTTGCATGGAGCAGTTAATACCCATAACTGTAGAATATGGGCACATGAGAAGCCCCTGCATTCACTACGGGTTACTGTTTGGTGTGGTTTCACTGCATCCATTATTGTAGGCCGTTTTTTCTTTGAAAAGCCCTGTAAAAAAGCAGGATGGAAGACATGTTCAGTTAATGGAAGAAGTCACTTGGAAATGTTACAGAAGGAAGTGATACCGTCCTTATTGGAACACGATGCCCTTGACACAGTGACATTCATGCAAGACGGGGCACCTCCTCACATCGACACTGAAGTGAAGGCATTTTTGAGAAGAACTTTTACTGAAGAATGGATAATCAGCCGTCACTTTACACATGAATGGCTCCCACGCTCACCAGATTTAACACCCCTTGATTTTTGGCTATGGGGTTACCTTAAGTCTCGGGTGTACCGCCGTAGGCCAACTTCGTTAGTGCAGCTAAAGGAAGCCATTCTCCACGAAATCTCATGCATTCATCCGGATATGCTGTATGATGCAGTTACCAGTGTTGTCTCCCGCTTCCAAACTGTTATTTGTGGTGATGGCGGACACATAGAACAAGTACTGTAGTACTGATGTGATACGCATGTAAACAATTGCTTACATGCAAATAAAAGTATTTTTCCCATAGAATTGTATGTTTTGCTTGTGTTTAGCGCCCTCTATCGACAAATTTTTGAGCTTTTTTTTTGTATGAAAAAAATCCCCCTTCATGAGAATAACAATTTCGCAAAACCGCATTAAAATATACTCATTCCTTCAATTTTTATGAATTTTTAAAGTATTTACAAATTTATGGGACACCCGGTATATTTTATCACACTAGCTTAAAAGCCATACTTTTAATATTTACTTATTGACAAATATGATTAGTTTTCCTTACTACAGAATGTTGAGCTTCTTTTAATTTCATAATAAATATTGGCTTGTCAAGAAAAATGCTCGAAATGATGTCAGAAGAGCATTTGACTGATTGTCCCCTAATGTTTCACCACAAAGTATGTCAATAATGGTAAAAACCACAGATGAAATTTCATGCAATATTTTCGTATAATCATCAACATATCCTAAAGAGGAGAAAGGGAAAGAGCAATTCATGATTTTCTGGAAATGGAACCTTATCGTACTCAGTGCACTGGATAGCAAACCCAAAGATGACTCATAACAGAAAAAGGCTTTAATTTAAAAATCACTAATAAGTTTTTGCGAAGGGTCTCACTCATTAAGAAAATCCTAAACATGCTTTTATTGTAAAAAGGTTAAAGAAAACAAAGCGAAATTTGTGCAGTATTCCTCTTGGCAATATTCAAAATATAAACAATTTAGGAGCAATTAAAATGCTCAAAAGTGCACTAAAGCCATTCTAAAATCTATTCTAACATGCTATAAAAGTGTAACACTAAAACAAGATATTTTCGATCACTGGAGTAAAAAAATTTCAGAAACACCCACTTTCAAGCAATTTGAAATTCTTTATTTTTAATAACCTTTATTCTCATATTTTCATCTCTTAAAAACAGAACTAGTTTGAACAAGGCTGCCAGACATGAAGGCTGCTCGCGAATATTTCTGCTTAAGTAGCGAATATCTCTAATTATAATGAAGATGAGTGTTCGTATTGGCGATCTCCAGATCAAACTGTTAGAGCGAACACACTTCGCCCTTATATAATTTGGAAACTGTGAATGTACACCTCGGGATGAAATTTCCGAAATTTTAATTCGAATTTCCGTTAATTAAAAATTACATAAAATTTTAACATTTATCTGCGATAAAATCCGAAATTATTACAACACAATTTATATAATGTTCAATTTTATTTTTACATTTGAATGTATCGCCAAGAAAATTCATTCTTTGAGGTAAAATTAAGATCTTGAACTTTTAGTGTCTTATTTATTGACATGCTAATTATGGAGGTTTCGCTTCAGCCACATGGTTTATTTTTATTTTAGTAAAGATACTTTTAACCCTTTGCTTTTAGCATGGATCTTTTTAACCTTTTAACAAATCATCATCAATGGGAAAATGCCGTAATGAAATTTAAGGATAACGATGAAAATGTTTAGTTTCAATTCAAAAATAAAATATATTATTTGAAATATGTTAAAATATTTTTAATTTAATTAAAAGTAGGAAAATTACCTGGCACAAAATTTCGTATCATTGATTAAAAGAAGGGCCTTTTTTTTCTAGTCATGTTGGAGTAAAATGTTTTTAGAATTGAGATTGGTCTAGGAAAAGTAATTCAGTAAGCTTATTAGATCAATTTAATCTGAAAATTAACTAATTCTGAAAATTAATAACTAAGAAATAAATCAAGGCATTTCATTTTATTTGAAATAAACAATTGGAAATTCTAAATTTCTGCCTTACTGAAAAACTCGGAAGAATTTATGCCAACTTACATAACTTTATTCAAAAATTGATGAATTTGATGGTGAAAAATACTTCCCATGCCCCTTGAAAGGGTTCATTAAAATTTTAAAGAAATGATTCCCACTGTCCAAAGTATGTAGGTGGTAATTCTATTTCAAACTGTCTGGTCTGAAGAGCGCCAATACAAACAGATAAATAATGACACACACACTCGTTCATCTTTATTATTAACAGAGACGAATGTTTGTGCGTGGCGTCTATTAGAGCTTCCATATATATATCCTAGTGGAATATACATCTTAGAAAGTTAAAATGTGCACTATAGATAATAGGTTTTTTACTTCTGAAAATATTTAAAAATTATTAATTAAAAATTAAATGAGATTTTGAAGTGTTTTTCATCATAACTTTCAAAATTATTACAGATTAAAAGGATTTTTTTGCATCATTTTAAAATTCAAAAGATTTTCTTTTCAATGATTCATTTGTTTTGTACTTCAAAATTTTTTTTTATCTATTTGTAATAAATTCAAAAGCATATATTAAGCCGTTTTAACAGCAATATATTTCACTGTTATAAAATAACTCAAGTCGTTTACAATATTGCTACACATATTTCATCAAGGACATTTTTTTTCACTGTTCAAGATGAAGATACAAAGACATGGCTTATATTTCCATAATTAGTATATTTCTTTTAAAACTGGCTTTTAATATACTTTTAGAAATTTGTTGTAATTGAACCACAATTTAATTTTACAACTAAGCAGTGAAGAAAATTTTTCAACGTTGCATTCATTTTTAAAAATTGTTGCTCAATTTTGTAATATAATTAAAAGTATAACAGTATATGATCGTTCTTATCAAGTCAAAATTGCTTTCTTATTATAATAAGATGAATTGTGGTTGAATGAGAGAAATTTTTATTGAATAAGAGATATGAGAGATCACCTGAGACATTTCAAAAATTCAAAAGAAATATTCAGTATACATAAAACTTTATTGCTGAATGATTCTATTCTCTGTATTTATACATTTAATAAGCCTGATTGGTTTCAACAAAAAAGATTTGACATTAATTGAAGTTTATTCACTCCCTTTAAGGATTTACTATCGAGGAGCTGACAGAAAATTAAAAAAAATATGTAGTACAAAATGGTATAATGCGTCTGAAATGGTATGAGTTATATGACTATCAAAATTTGAAATTTCAAGATGTTTTGCTGAAGAAAACATTTAATTAAAAATTTATATTGACCAGTAACCTCGACATATATGTTGGTCGCCAAAAGCAACTGGGAAGTAATAAGTAAAAAAGATCCATGCAACTGTATTTGCAAAGCTTTTAAATTCATTTTTTTTAATTATTTGTTTACCCCACAGTATGTCGTTGTCCGATAGCAAAATATTGAGAGCTTTGATTCTAACCTAAAAAACTTAAAATTGAGATTTTTTTAAAAATTGTAATTTATTTTAAAACATTTCTTAATATTCTGTAAGAACTTTCTTTAGAGGTATTTAAAAAGTTCCTGTTATAAATGGTTAAATATAAGTCTAAATAACCTGTATTATTTGAGTCAATTTTCTAGGCCAAATTTGTTTGTATCATGGATGTTGCAAAGAAATATTTTGACAGTTATTTTTATTCGTTGCAGTCATAAGACGCATCAGCTGCATAGTCCAGGTATTTCAGCATTACTGAATAATTGGCCAATTAAATATTGAAAAAGATATTTAATTAGAAAATTTTAATTATGCAGATAAATACCGAAAATCGATATCTCTGAAAGTAAGATATCGTACGAAATTCTCTAATTGCACAATATTTTTTTTTTTTTTAGTACTGAAGAAACAAAATTGTAACGTAGTGTTACTTATCGCAATTAATGCTTTAAACACGCATTTTAAAATATAAAAATAAATTGGCAATGCGCTGAAAGAATTTTTTTTAAAAATGAAATCGCTTGTACGTAATTTCGAGAAATAATTTCACAGTACTACGGAATAAAAGATTTTGAGAAACATATTACAATGAAAAAAATATTAGACAAGCACTTTCAATTTATAAAAACTAGATTCTTATCAAATTAAACATGATAATTATTTATTCCTAACATAAATTTTATGTAAAGTTTTATGAAATCGAAAAACCTCTGAAAAAATAATCACATTTTCTGCATTTTCAATAGATGTATTGTCAATCTCTTCTTAAACACTGAAAGAAAAATGCTCTTACAAATCGAAAGACTGCAATAAGCAACACCTGTCACTCACAACAAGAGATATGTTAATCACTTCCTCCCTGCAGCGCTGAACTCGCGCAAAAAGGGAAAAGCAATCCTTTTGACCAAACCCTGACATTTTAAAGAGTAAACCTGTTATTCAGGCGTGCCGCTTTCGGTAAGTATAGAAATCTGAAAGCCGCCGACAGGAGGGTTAACTAAGTAAGTTTACAATTTTATACAAACATCAAATAGTACCATGAATTACAGAATATTTTTTCACAAACACTAAAACTAAATTATTACAAATATTTCTTTTTAATAAATTTCTTTTGAAAAATCTTACTAAAAGACTTTCATCGCATATTTTAATTTATATTACTGATAGTAGTGTGATTACATAAGTGAGACAGAAAAAAATTTATTATATTGCTACTTCAAAAAAAAAAAAAAAAAAAAATTCAATTCCTCGAAAGAAGGTTAAGGTAAACAAATCTAGCAATATAAAAAAATCATGCTAATTTTTATTAAATATGCAAATAAAAAGGTGTTTCTTTTTAAAGGAATTTTTTTTTCAAACCCTTTCAATTCGTTCGAATTTTCACTAATAACTTTTCCACACACATTATATTTTATTACTAGTGAAAAATTTCTTGCTAGTCAATCAAGTACATTAACTTTATATTTAATTTCAGCAATTTCTTTTCCCACAAAGAGATCAAGAAATCAAGCTTTCTTTATGCCATTGACAATAATTTATTTCGCTATCTGTTTTCCCCAAACTAGCCAATATTTTGAATGGGCTGATGTTACTAACATTCTCATTTCTCTAGTAATGCTTACTCTATAATTAAGGATGTAATCAGATTACATGTTGTCAAACTTATGGTGACGAATAAATTAAAGGAATTTATAGAGGAAACTTAGAACCGACTATTGTGACGGCGGGCCGACGTTCCTTTATAAAAGATGGAGTGAACTATAGAACACTCGATGCCAACAACTACTCATCATGGCGAGATGATATCAAGGTGTTGTTGGTGGAAAGGAATTGTTGGCAGATCATGATTGGATCTGAAATTAAACCCGATGAAACAAAATGTAAGGAATTAAAAGACTTCTACTCTAAAAAAGATAAAGCATACAGTGCTATATACCTGAACATATCTAAGAATTACAGGTGTATAATTGCCAATATAGAGGATCCTGTGGTAGCCTGGAAACGCATTGAAGACCATTTTCAACCGGACTCACGTGCTCAAATAATAGGACTTGCCGACGTTTTTTTTTCTTTTTTTTTTTTTTTTTTCTGCCGAATCAACCCGCAGGAAGATATTGGGATTTACGCACCACGAATTAGAAGAATAGTTGACCAACTAAAAGATGTTGGTAAACCAATAAGTGCTTGGTATCAAGCTTTTCAACTTATCCGTTTCCTGCCGCCTGAATTCAACAGTATCGTTCAAAACATCTATAGATGGAATGACACGGAATTTAAGTTCGACAAAATTCTCCCAGACTTATTACAGAAGAATCAAGACTGAAGCAAGCCGTAAGAGACCATGAATCCTACGTTTTCCAGTCTGATATAAGCATCAATATTTTGAAGTCTACGAAAAGCAAGCCAAATTCGACCTACAAAAGAAATTTCCAGCAAACAAGGAAAAAGTCAAGGAAATCAAATGTTCCTAGAAGCAGCTTCATAGCAGATTCCAACTTAAGTCAAGGAAGGGAAGACACTCATGTATTTTTGACACAGATGCGACATCACACTTCTGTGGAAACCGAAGTCTTCTCCAGAACTATCGACCAGTGAAAGGAACAACTATGTCCTTAGCCATTGGAGGTGTACCGTTTAATATAGAAAGAACTGGAACTGTAAGATAATATTCTGGAATAAGGTGAATTGGAAATTGTAAATCTTTTGAATGTATTGTATTCTCCGAAATTAAGACGTAATCTATTCTCTGGACCACTTATTGATAAAGCGGGATCGACTTTTACGTGTAAAAATGGCCAGATCACTGTATTTTCTAAAGATGGTCGCAAACAATTTGTAGCCATAAAGGTTAATTGTCTTTTTTGTGTAAATCTCCAAATTGAAGTGAATCCAGATCATAAAAATGTAAAGGTAAATTCCCAATATAGAGATGTATATAAGATTAAATCAAAAGTCTAAAACTATTCCACTTTCAATGCAAATAATTTAATTGTTTGGCATAATAGAATGCGCCATATTAACAAAAACTACATAATACTAAGAACATAAGTGTAAACGGAATGCCCGCATTAAAGGACATGGATTTAAAATATGAACCCTGCAAGATTGTTAAATCGCGTCATAAATCTTTCAAACCTATTGGTAAAATTAGATCCAGTAAACTACTTGAGTTGTTACATATGGATTTATGTGGTCCTTTTCCTGATGTTGCTATTAGCGGGTACCGATATTTTTTGAGTATCATTAACGACTTTTCTAGAAAAGTAACTGTGTACCCAATTAAAGAGAAAACTGAAGTATTTAAGCATTTCTCGAACTATCAGAAAAGGGCAGAAAGGTTTCTAAATAGGGATGACGAATATTTTCAGAGCGGTTATTACGTAACCAATATCAAAAAGTCACAAATACAAGTGATCAATACTTTTCAAAGAGGGGTGTGATTCAAATCCTTGATACGATCTTACTGGTGATATTTCGATTACAGGTTTTGGATCAAGATAGAAAGTAACAATCGATACGATATCACTGAAATTTGCCGGAGCGGTGACTTCACTGGAAAGTAACAATCGATACGATCTGTCCAATGGAAGCTCTCGAAAGAAATCTGTGATTGGATTGAAAAGTGAACGGACCGGTTATTGGAATTATCATATCGTATCATTGAATTGCATATCACTGAAATTTATCGGAGCGGTGATTTCACTGGAAAGTGCGAAGTCACCGCTCCACTTTACGGGAGTGACCGATATTCGTATTTGATGATGCACTATTCCATACAGATCATTTTTAATTGCTCGTGACATGATTGACTTTGATTACATGTACTCTGTTTACTGCTGGCGCCATCTATTGGTAGAATATAGGACTAAAGTAAACATTTTAAAGAAATGACATATATTTTTAACTCATCTTTTCCAGAAAATGCTTCACTCTAATAAATAAATTAAATAAATAGTTTTGAGAAAAAAAAATTTAAGAAGTAAGCTGAAACAGATAAATTAATTCGATCACACGTTAATTAAATTAGTAAATTAAGTATTAATTACAATGAATAAATTTTATATTTAACATTAAGTAATAATTTTTAATTAATAATATGATTGAAATAACAGATATTTGGAACGCATATTTAAAAATAACAATAGCAATATTATTTGTTATTTAAAAAATCGTGGATTATGCATTGTATTTCTAAATACAAAAATCATAAATGTAATAACCAATAACGGTCTTGAGTTCTGCCTTGCAGAATTTGAATCCTATTTAGATGATTTGGGTATTAAGACTGAAAGAACAAACATATATTCGCCACAACAAAATGGAATAACCGAACGTTACAACTACACTGCTGTAGATGGAATAAAAGTTCTGCTTAATACTAGTGGTTTGACTAAGGCTTTATGGGCTGAAGCATTGTTATGTCATGTATATGTTTGGAATCCTGTATGTCATGGTAACCAGAGTTTAACTCCTTTTGAACTTTATGGTGGTCGTAAACTATCTGTAAAACATCTAAAGACTTTTGGATGCACAGCTTATTTAGGTGTACCTAAACAACTAAGGAAAAAGTTCGATATTAGCGCTAAGAAAGGGATAATGTTGGGTTATGCATTAAGAACCCGGGGATGTCGCATATGATTACCTAATGACAGAAAAATTGTAGAAACTATTAATGTATCTTTTGATGATGATAGGGTGCAAGAACCAAAAAGCAGTGGAGCTAAGCTGGACCATAACAGAAAGTCAATCGAATAAAGTCCTGAATCCATTACCGAATCTAAGGAAGAATCTGAACAACCGGTTATCCCTAGAACCCCAAAACCAGATCTCTGAACGGGAATATCGAATAACAATCGAATTTCCGATAAAGTTATTTGGAAAAGACAAGCTGTTTCACGTAAAGATAAGTCTAGAACTGATATTTATTATTACGTTCAAGGTTCGAGAGCAGCCTACATTGGTCATAAAGATATTGAGTAATACTGTAAAGTATGAAAAATCATTATTTAACTTTTCTGGAAAAAATAAATATTCAGGATTTGTACACATGGAAGAGGCCTATGTATCAGATTGACTAGAGGTTCAAATCCCAGTAAATTTTAATACAGCTATGAGAACCCTCCAGGCTGATCAGTGGTATAAAGCTATGGATGAGGAAATTAGTGTTTTAAAAGAAATAGTTTGTGATCTCGTTCCAAAACCTGCAAATGGCAAAGTTATAGGTTGTCGAGGGATTTATACCATAAAACGCAACAAAAAGGGTGTTATAGTGCGATATAAACTAAGACTAGTGGCTCAGGGTTTCAGACAAATTCAAGGTATTCACTATGATGAAATTTCCAATCCTGTGGTAAATTTTTTAATTATTAGGATGGGTTTTTCTGTGTTGGTATGTAAACAGAAATGGCAAAATTCTCAACTTGATATTAAGTGTGCATATTTGTATTCCACAATACAGGAAGGTATTTTTATGACACAACCACAAGGATTTGTTGACCTTAATAAACCTGACCACGTATGTAATTTAAATAAAGCATTATATGGTTTGCACCAATCTGGGAGGGAATGGTTTTTAGAAATTCACTCTGTACTAGAAAATTTAAACTTTAAGAAATTGGATAGGACAAATTGTATATGTATATCAGGATAATGTTGTATTGCTACTTTATGTCGATGACATATTCATTTTTCAAAAACCGACATCTTAATGGAAGAGGTAATAAATCGTTTAAGTACCCATTTTAATCTCAAAATCGTCGGCAAAACACGTATTTTGCTTGGAATTCAATTTCTAGAAATGGGAGATGAATTTTTCATTCATCAATCGGAATATATTTATAAAGTTTGCAATAAATACAAAAGGTATAACTATCCTGTTGTTTCATTACCTATTGCAGTTGGTACAGTTCTTTCTAAAACACAATGTCCTAATACTGAAGCTGAGAGTACGGAAATGTCAAAACTCCCGTATAGAAATATTTTGGGATGTTTATCGTTTATTTCAGGTAAGACGAGACCTGACATTTGTAATGCCGTTAATATCTTATCTCAGTTTCAAAGTAATCCAGGATTAGTACATTGGAATACTCGACTTAAATTGCTTGGCTATATTGTTCATACTAAAACTTATAAATTAAGAATATCTGAAAGGAATGATATAAATATAATTGTTATAGTGACGATGACTTCGCAGCTAATAGAGATGATCGAATTTCAATTGGAGGTCTTATTCTTTTCATTGATCATTCACCAGTAATTTGGAGGACTTTCAAACAAAAATGTGTTAGTTTGTCCACCATGGATAGTGAATATATATCGTTATGTGAATCAGCAAAAGAACTTGTGTGGATCATACATATATTAAAGGAATTCGAAAATCATAATATAATAAAAGCTAATTTAACTAGCTGTCTTCTATGAGATAATCAAGCTGGAATTGAGCTCTCTAAATGTTCTGTAGAAAATTCGCGTACTACACACATTGATATATCATTATCTCAGAAATTTAGTTTTAGGAAAACTTTTCACTTTAACGTATATAAATACTAAAATTAATTTTGTTGACCTTTTTACGAAACTTTTGGCTATAAGTATTTTGTCAAAACTTTTAGATAAAATTTTGATTTAAAATGTCAAAATCCAGTTTGTATATTGGCAAATTTTTCATAATTTTTTGCCTTGTGGCACAATTTTTTGAATGTAAATATGTTGTGCTAATTTTTTTTCTTTCTATTTTCATGTGATGCTACCTATATGGATGAGAGGAAATTAATGTCTACGTCGATGCCATCTTTCATCGAGTACATATTTTCCGAAGAGCACGATGGGACTCCAATACCGTTTTGAAGGAGGTTAAAATGTAATCGGCCAGTTTCTCCTAGGTCTTTGTTGGCTCGTTTTGAGGGATGCATCGTCGTTTTATCACAGGAGATATTATGTATATTTTGTAAGCTCCATGTTATAATATTGGAAGCTCCTATATGTCCCCCTGATAATAGAGTCACTGAGCGTTTAAACTTTATGGGCACTAAAGAATATCTTTCTTAATTTATGTAATATCTCAAGAATTTGTCAACAAAATTTTCTCAGATTCATCATGAACAGATCCATTCATTAATAATGTTTAATTTTAAATGCATCAAACACTAAGAAAATAAAATGAATCGTTTAAAATAATCGGTCGAAAACAGGTTTAAAAAAACTACTTAAAAAACGATGTACTTAAAACTATAAGCATATAAAAAAAATATATAACTAACATAAATACAATTTACTTACAAAAGCATGCAACTAACCTAAAAATAATTTAAATCATCCGTTGATAATGGTTGTCATGGCAACGCCATGCGCATGCGTGAATTTTCTTCGCCAGTTACGCTAACGCAAATGCGTGAATTTTTCTACGCCAGTTGGTGTAACGCTATGCAGATTATACATTTTTAATTTCCTTTATTCTGTGTTATTTTAATTCAAAAGTACTTCAGAATGAATCTGAAACATGGATTAATTAACAATGTTTAATTTTAAATGCATAAAACATTAAGAAAATAAACAGAATCGTTTGAAATAATCCGCCGAAAAATGTTAACCCTAGCCTCTTTACTGTTGAGAGAAAAAAAAAACTGAAGCCGTACTAATTTGGCGGTGGGGAAAATGGAAGATTTTTTTTGGCGGAAAAGTTGGCGGTGGGGAAAATAGATTTTTTTTTGGCGGGAAAGTTAGTTTTTAATTAATAATTAAAATTTCAAAAAAAAGGGACCCCAGGTGCACATTCCCGACCTCTAAGGTATACATGTACCAAATTTGGTAGCTGTATGTCAAATGATCTGGCCTGTAGAGCGCCAACACACACATCGAGCTTTATTATAAGTATAGATTATGCAAAGCATTTTGAACCGGCTATTGTGCGTCATTAGTTTGGGTAAATCATTCACTTGACATCAAACATATAGTTATTCAATCAGTATCGTATCTGACATTTAATCAACCCAATAACCGTAGCTAATATGTAAATATAAGATTTTAGACATGGTATAAATATATGTCGTTATGTTTGTATGTTTTTCAGAGTCGTGTTCAGATTTCCTGTTCTGTTCGTGTGACAGCGGTTAAATGCCAGCTTTAGATCCTGTAATCACCATCCATGTATTAACGAGTTGTTCATCATAACTGTAAATATTTCATCATGTGTTTCGTTTCTTTTTTTCTCTTAGTAAATTGTCTTTGATTTAAACCTTTCATTTGTCGGACACAATATTTGGAGACTTCTATTTGTCATTATTCCACTGCAGCTACTCTAATGTCAAACGGCTGATTCTAAATATTTTAGAATCCCTAACCGTTATATATATATATCTTTAACAGATGCCATCATATTTAGCAAATAATTCTTTGTTTTCATTTAATGTTTTGTTTAAATCGAATAAACGACGTTTCGTAATTTTATAATTACTGCTTAATGCTTTACTATCCTATTTCCAATACAAACGAATTTCATATCTTTTGTTTCTGTACGTCGTATTTTGTTCAAACGAATTTAAAGTTTCTTTACCTGATAGACATTTCTTTATCCGGATTTATCCTAATGGTTTCTAATAACCACAAATTTTATACCCTATCAAAGTTCTCGACGATTAAATGGTTAGCAGATATCCCCTAACAATCAATTCTCTCATCCTTTTCCATTAGTAAATATCCGAAAATACTATCAGCTACAATCAATCTTTTACTAAAGGGATCTTTTAAAAAGAATTCGATTGGCTGACAGTTTTTTATCTTTACTAATCCTTATATTCCTTTTACCTAAAATCTCTGAAAAAAATCCGGATCAATCAAAACCAATTCTCTCAGATGTACTAAAATCTGCTAACTCAATTCCCTTTTCCAACGCTATGTTTCTAACAAACTGTTATGGAGTATGAATTTTCGCCGAAGTAATCGAGCAAAAAACAACTGCTTGTATTTTAACACACTGAGTTGGGTGTTGCACATTCCTTAAAGAAATTTCCCCAATATTGTAAACACGACGCTCATCAGTTTCACTTCGGAAAGTGTGAATAGCTAAAACTTCCTCGTTCACTGTTTTCAATTCCAGTTCCTCGACCACCTCTCTCAAGATGAATAACTTACTATAGTAATATAGTTTTAGTATTGGCCCCGGAATCCAACATTCAACCAAGCGCGCCCTTCCACTTCTCCCGTTCACTAAAGCTGAAAATGTAATAACACTGACCCAGGGACGCCATTTTTTCTTTTTTGATTCGGTGTTAAGAGATATCTTGGTAGAAGAGGGATTATTTTCTTTGGGGATGAAAGTCACGAATTCGGCACGATCGGGAATATTCTTAGTTTCGGTTACGGATTGCGGTGTTTCGCAAATTATAGAATTAAGCGAAAGCGAACCACATAGCTTACAATTTGACAATTACTATTACACAATTTTTTACGGAATATGATTTTCAAAACATATGAAGCACTTTCCTTTAGCCATTAATGATTCTTTCTTTTCATTAATACTAAGTGAGCGATCATGACTCATTTTTGAGTACAATAGATGCTATTTTGATTACTCAGTCTGTCCCGGGAAGAAGGATACAAGTTTCTCTTTTGATTAAATTTACGATTTGATTCATATTTATGCTGAAATAATTCTGCGTGTGTAGTTAAGGCATTCGTATACGAAGAATATTCATATTTGAAACCTTGATCAGTTCTGTATCTAAATGAATATTCTTTTGCATTAGAAAATTTTGTATTTGCTAATAATAACGAAGTCATCCTGCATTCTACTTCAATACTTATGAATTCTACTAAATTAGTAATATCAAATAATTCACCTGCTTTACGTTGACGATTATAATTTAATTCTTCGGATAGCGTTTTTAGTATTTACAGGACACAACAAGTTACTATAAGTACCTGTAGCTACATTTAATGATTGCAAAACTCTGAGTTTCTATTGCATCATATATTTTTCTTAAACCTGTTCCATTTGAGCAAGTTATTATTTTTTCAGTCAATAAAAGCATATGCATGTGAGAAGATATGATTATGCCTGTTTGGCCAAATCTTTCTTTTAATAACTGTATCGAAGCATCATAATTTTGCTCAGTTTATTTTTGTTAATGAATCATTTTTATGAATTGCAACTTCGAAAGAATTCAAAATGTCGATAAATTGACTGCAATCGCCCTGAACAGATTGTATATTTAATTTTGGTAAATTAACACTTAGATTTCTTAAGGGGATAACATTTTCCGCGTTATTTGTAATTGGACTGTTTGTCCTTATTTGTGGAATATCACTCAAATTTTTATTTGTTTTTCTAGCTTAGATGTTAGATCGATTTTTTGTCTTTCTAGTCTTCGCATAACTCACTTTGGCCTGTCATTTCGTTTAGATCTATATTTAATATTGTAATGTCATCCACGCTAATTAAATCCTTTAATTTTTTCGTCAGCTGAGCTTTTAAACTCACAAGCTCAGTAAGTTTGGTTTCTTTTGTGAATTCATCAGAAATTTCTTAACTTAAGGTATGTTTTATTTTAGTCAGATGTTTCGTGAAAATATTTCGTAATCCTTTCCTTCTTTATTCTATTGATATGCATTTTTAAACCAAATCATTACACACACACACAAAAAAAAAAATAGTGCCCACCTCTTGTTTCAACTCCTTACCGTTCTTCCTCCAAATTGTCGCGCATTCCTAAAAATTTCCAAATTTCAACATATCACGTCCAGGATACAATACACAATCAGTGTACGATAATTGCATCAATTGAAGAAACAGTTGATTTTTCATGTTGTATTTTAACATTTATAAAGACATGGGCATTTTCTAAATCTTCTACGCAAGCACAACAAACTGAGAGAAAACAAAAGTACATGCTCTCGCTTCGGCGTTGTTCGGAAGACAAATTTTCCCTTTTCTTCACCGGGGGGAATTGAAGCATTTTTGGCAAATTGATAATCAATTATTTTACTATTCAAATGGCAAAAATGTACAGATGGATATTGTATACTTTGAAAATAAAAAAAAAATGTGGTACTGTCTATGGTATTCATAAGAAATGTTTTTCTTGCAGAGAAAGGCAGAGTACACAGAACCTTCACAACTTAAAATGTTTCATTAAATTTGAAAAGTCAGCTGATTACAAGATATTAGTTTCTAAACAAATGTACATGCCACCTAAAAATCACGATATAAATTTACGTGTATACGCCGTTTCGACTCTACATTTTAGCATGCTTTCATCCATTTAATTTTACAGGAATCTAATTGATTTTAAAAACATTAATCCATTATTATTTTTATAGAAAAAGGAAGATAAATTTGGAAATAAATGTAAACATAATCTGAAATCATGGCGAGATGGTTTATTATTTTTCGAAATTTAAAATTTAACTGATTTGCATATATGCAAGAAAACCTGCAAATAAAACAAACATGCCTCTAATTTCTTTTTTTCCATAATTTTATTTCATATATACCTTTTCATTTCTGTAAATACATTAATATGCACTGAGTGACAAAACTAACGACCTACATGAGATCAATAATGTATTAAAATACACATGATCCAAACTTTACATTGGATTGAAAAAAAATTCATATGGAAAATGAATAATTTAATAGACAAACATGCAAGATGACCACAACATATTTTAAAATGCAACATTAACATAAGAAGAAATGCAAACAAAAATAAATGTCAATAATATACAAGAGCAATAAAAAGGCATACTTTTCACCATGTTTTTCAATGAGTATTTTTCCTACCTTCTGTACTGTAGAGAGCCTGATAGCAATTTGTTAACTAAAGTATTTTGGGAGCTTTCCCATGTGGCTTTCATCCATTCGATAAATGTTTACTAATTCTGACTTGCACAAAAGAACATTACTGTAAACAAATAAGTTTGGCCCAACTGCTTCTCAAAACATTCATATATTAATATTTCCTATAAAAAATATTGTTCACACTGATGAATGGCCATTTATAACTTTTGAGATTTTCAGTAAAGAAATTTCATTACATGTCACTGATCCTATGTTTTCAGTTTCACTTCAATCAAAAACTCACTTCATTAGATGCAACTTGAATTGCCAGCAATGAGATAACCAGCCCAGTCATCATGACTCAAGTGTTGATGACAGAATCTCAAACAAGCTGGATCGCATTAAAATGGGACAAAAAGACCAATCAAATATGAGCCTATTTACCAAGGTTTCAATGCACAATTTGTGATAATATATTTTGATCAGAATCTATACTGCAAGAAGATTGCAGAGATATTTAGTCTTTTGTAATTATGAAATATAAAGATCATGGCAACTGTAGAGATTAAATAGCCATTAGATTCACAGGCAATCCAAATAAATTCATTATCAATTTCAATTACAATTCTTTTAAGTTTTAATATACTGGTTTTGCAACTACATAACTCCCAAACTGCATAAAGCATCAAAATTCTTGCATTTCATAAGGAAAATACACAAATAAAAACTTCCATAATTCATTAACAGCAATAGTCTATGAATAATATAAGCAAATTTTGCATTACAATTTTGTTCTTTCCTTACCAGGATCAATGGGGGAAGAGGGGATATTTATATGCAATAAGATAATTTATTACTTAAGAATTAAAGTCTTTTCTTCAGATTAGAACAATGCATGGACTAATTTTGGAAACCGTGTAAGTAAATTCTTAATCAAAATTAAATAAACATAAAAAATCAAATTTTAAGAAAGAAGGTGCTTTATTATTATTCAATATATTTAATAATTAAGCTGCTCTGGTTTCATAATATAAAATGAGCAATAATGATAAAATGAAAATATAAAAGTTTAAGACTAAAAAATAAAAAGACACTATTAAATTGAAAATAAAATTGTATGAATGATATATTTAATAGATTATGAAATCTTTTATAATATTTTACAATGAATTTGGATAAAAAGCATATTTGCCCTTCCGGCATATAGCATAGTATAGCAAAACAATGAACTGACACTAATACTCAGCTCCCAAGAAAACAGCAGATACATCATGGTCAGAATAATTTCGAAGTGTAGCACGTTTGAACACTTCATTTGCTGCTGTTGTGACTGACATTGGTTGCCCACGGTCATTATCCAGGTTAAGAGCCAAAGATATATCTCTTTGCTGATACTTAAGAGTATTATTAGTGTCAAAGGAACGTGACATTATGGCTTGTCCTTTTTCTAAAAGATGAGGCGAACATATTGGTCCAAGTTCTATAATTTCCATGAAGTTGATCTGAGAAAGATTGCAACTCTCAACAAATGCCATGGATTCTGCCAAGGCAGCAGATGATACACCCATTAACATACTAACAATTAGGTTCATCTTAGAACCACTGCCAATATCAGAACTAAGATAATATGCATTTTTTGATAAGGTAAAAAAAACACTCTCACAAGAGAGAAAAACTTCTTTATCGCCTGCACTCAAAATTAACAGATTTCCATCCTCTGCCATTTTCCTAGATCCACTGATTGGGGCTTCAAGATATCTTCCACCTTTACGGCTGATAGCTTCTGCAATGTCTATTGATGTAGTTGGATCCAATGTAGTCATTTCAACATAACTTTTTGATCCAGGTGGTGATCTGTCAAGACCTGATAGAATGCCACAGTTTCCAAAAACCAGGCATTTTGAGGCATAAGGACCAGAAACACAGCAGATAATTATGTCACATTTTTCAACCACATCACTTGGAGTCTGCGCAATCTCAGCTCCAATTTTAGTAAAAGGTACACATTTCTCAGGGGTTCGATTCCAAACTGTGACCTTGTGATTGCACATAAGCAGATTTTTAACAAGCCTTTGACCCATCATTCCGAGACCAATAAATCCTATCTCCTTACTTGATGGTATGACATTTTTTGCTCTTACGGATTCATTGGGTACATATATATCAACAATAGGAAGTGGCAGAAGTTCAAAGTAACCACGACTCCTAATTCTTGAAGAAGAACTTTGAGTAATAGTAGTAGTAGAAGTAGAAGTAGTAGTAGGAGGAGGAGAAGGAGTAGAAGGAGTAGAACTAGGAGAAGGAGTAGAAGGAGGAGAAGGAGTAGGAGTAGTAGTAGGAGGATGCTCTTCTAATGGTCTGATAACAGCTATACGCTTATAGTTTAAATTAGGAGGTGTATTATTAATTAAATCAGAGAAATCTTCAGCAGGCCTTTCAGATAACTTCTGAGGAGGAGATGTTCTTTCATATTCTGATTCATCCATATCACGTCGTTTAGGTACAACCTTCTTTCGAACTTTCTGGCTTTCAGTTTTCACCTTCTTTCTTTGTACTTTAGCAATTTTGTTTTGAGTACCACTTGTCGATGCTTCAGGAGACTTCTCAGGAGATTCCTTTTCTTTGAGCAGCGATTTAGCCTGTTTGGGTGCATCTTCGGTGATTTGTTTTATTGCCAATTTTAGAAGGGTTGATTTTTTCTTATTGGAAGTAGACTGTAGCATTTCTTCAGAATGATGTACAATATTTTCATCCTGTATCCATGCATAATTTTGACTTCCAAAAAAGAATACGTAACGACGTGCCTTTTTAGGAGTAGATTTCGTATCTGAAGGAGGTTCTACTATCTTGGCTGGCCAAAAAGGAAAACACTTCATCTTTGCCCAAACTAAATCTCCAATATTGAAATCTTTTTTGGCCGCCATCTTCAGTCAGAAGCCTACTGTCTTTATATCTGTGATAGAATAAACGAAACAAGAGAACTCAGTAATATTTTACATCATTAAGTGAATAAATTTAAGGCATACTTCCAGTTTAAGAAACTGACAAGTTATTCTTCTTCTAAACATACTTTATAAACAGAACTTCTGCATGTGTAAATTTATTTATGTTAAAATTTAAATAGATAGTATTTGGAAAATAACAGAATCTGGCATTCATGAGAGCCAATTCGAAGAAGAAGCCATAAATTTGAAAATAGCCATCTTTCAAATTATACAGTAGACTCCCGATTATCCGCGGGCGGGTTATCCGCGCCTGCCGCACAAAGTTTTTTTTTTTTTTTGACTGATTTTTTTAAAAAGATGCAGTTTTACAGTTACGCTTTTGTAATTACATAATAAATTACAGTATTAAAACAGTACATATGTATTAATTTTTCTGTGTATCCTTGACGCCTCTTGTAAATACTAAGCACTTTTCTGTTTTCATTAACAAAATGCATTTTAGGTTGGTCACTTTTGAGTGATATACTAAAATATGAAGCCTTAGTTAAACATTTCCTGCTGTTTATTTTACGTTTTATTGTACATAAAACAATTTTTCAAAGTTGGAAGGACTGTTTTCTTTTTTGCTATACCCGTTTTTAGCTTTTTTCGTATTATCCGCGATTTTTGTTATCCCCGGCGGCCGCGCCACCCAATTCCGCGGATAATCGGGAGTGTACTGTACTTTTTCCTTTTAGAATAAAATATAAATTGATATTTAAAAAAATCTAATAAGCATATGTAGATAATACAGTTGCAAAATAATGAATACCCCCCCCCCTTTCATTAGGGAGACAGTGTAAATTTTAAAAAGCAATTGCTTCATGTAAGTGTTAACTTATATGAAAACAAAACCTAGGCTCAGTCCAATTCACTGAATGGATGGCAAACGAAACATCAGTTTACCTTTTGTAAATATCAGTCAATATCTTCTATTTCTTAAGTTCTTTTTCAAGGTGTTTTTCGTTCCCTAGAAGGAGAAATTTGTTGAGTATATAGAAATTTTTAGTGTTTATTAAAAATTATTAACAAAGCAACTATTAAAGATGATATACTTTTAAAAAGCTTAATGCTTTTAAAGATTTGTTGGAGACTATAAGTTCAGTTAAAGTAAAATATTTAGTTGGCATTTCAATTTTATAAAATGCCAGAATTTATACAAATTGGGACATAATAAAACATAGATGAATTCAGTTTGATATACTTGCAGTAACATGAGGCAACAACACATAAATACTGAAAATTATTTAATTTGATAATTTAATAAAATTCAATTATAGCCCAAATAATCGAAAACTTACATAGATAAATAGTTAAAATATGCTATCAGTTTTATGAGAAATACTACTGCATATAATATAAACATAAAGAAATGAACAAAAAAAAGTTAATAGCAATTCATAATGCTTAAACATAGTTATTCATTTTACTTCCCAATTTATCTATTAAAAAGATGAACAAATGCTGTAAGTATAGAAATAGTGATGAAAAAATTATAATATTCAAATACAAAAACCAATACAAAGAAAATAAAAAGATGTATAAACATTATTCATTATTATTACATTATTTTTGTAAGATAATACACATCCTCACATCATCAGGAAAACAATTACTACAACAGTATTTCATATATTCGTGAGTGATTAGCCATCATTTTCCAATTACATTGCTTCTCTGTTCGCTGGATTTCACCCCATGCAACTTTGGTTGTGAGGTTTCCTAAAAGTCCAAGGCGGAGTAAAACATGTTGGTTTGTGAAAGATCAGTATCTGTGCCAGATCTGATGGACAAAATTTAGCACTATATTCTTAAAATTCCAAGCGACTTAATGCAGTCAGATGTCGCAAATTAGTTCTATGATCAGAGTACATTCTTGAATATGAAGAAAGACATCTTGAGTAGTTTTAATGCTACATTTTTTTTGTCTGTTATTTAACATTTATAAAAAGCATAATAAATGTTTTAAAGTGTATTTACATTACCACTTATTGGCGTATTTTCATGTTAAAATTTTTTGTTTAATAAACGTTAAGCGTATCATTTGAATAATCTGTAGCTTAAATTTTATCTGATTTGGACTAATGGAATGCATTCTAAAGTGCCTGATGTTGGAAAGTTATTTCTTGCTCGGAATATATAAGAACAAGTCTGAGGAAAAGCCAGTAAATTGCAATAAATATACCCTACTAGCATATTTCAGACACATTTTTCATTGGTATGACTACTGACACTTCATAGTCTGCTTTTGAATGTAGCTATAATAAGCATTTTCATTTTGTATACTAAGAGTCAGACAAGGAAGAAATTTTTGAGCTGGGCCCTCATTTTTTTTTCTGAGAAATATTTATCTGCAATTTAACAATTTTGCCAGATAAAGTGTGGAAAGATGTGCAGCAAGGAAGAACTTCTACTTTCTCACTACAATGTAAAATTCCCGCCATGCGATATATTACAAAAAATCTTATCTTTTAAGCTAGTTATTTCCATAATAAATTTTAAAATACAGCTATTATTTCATTAATTTCTTTTTCTCTGAAAATTAGCATACAGTTGAAAAGAGTTAACTTTTTATACTTCAACCATTCAGAATATATCCAACTTCAAAAAATTGTAATAAAAATACAGAATGAAGATAATACAATAATACAAATAACTAAGATAATACAAATAACTAAGGCAAATATTTCACAGATTAAAAATATAATAGCAGAAGTCACCTTTTCAAAAAGTTTTAAAATTACAACACTAGTAAAAATTTAATTCAACCCCTCTTCGGATTTTAATGGCCATCCCTCAAATAATATTTTTATTTCCATATTTACAGTACTTTTTGTTTTATATGAATATCTAAGAAATAAAACAACTTTTATTACTTCAAATTTTAACACATCCATTTAATGAAACAATGAAATGTTTTGTTCAAGGTCTTGCATCTTCCGTTTTGTTCAAATTTAAGAGTAAAAAAAACATTTAAAAAATGATAAGTTCAGCAATGTTCTTTAATTGCTCATATCTAAATATACCAATTACATCAATAGTGCTATTAATAGTGATAAAAATTTGCTAATTCAAAACAACTGAAAAATATAATGAGCAAAATGGGTAGTTCAGTTTGGTATATATTTATTATAAGCTAAAAATTACTAGTTTAATTTTCATACATTTATGATTTTTCCCATCAATTAAGACAGGATGCAAACCAATAAATGAAGCAATTTAGCCTGGTTGATGAAGAAATTCAATGAAAAGGCTTAAAATAAAAAATTAATTATCTTGTTTAATATTTCTTAAAAAGAAACAAAATCTAAAATTAATACATTCACTAGTGCAATGTTAAATTAATCCTATAATTTATAACAGGGCACCTAGTGAGAAATTACTGCAAAAATTAAGCATATTTGTACATGCATGAATACATACAAAAACCCGCACATTTTCTAACCATACAATATTTTCTATTCTATAACAATGTACAGTTTTTATTAAAAGTTTTGTTAATTTTAAGCATGTCTTTTTTAAAATTACATATTTCTGAATATACACAATGTCTTCTATCCAAAACTAATGGTGTTTTTTCCCCAGCAAAACCTTAAAAATGATAAAATTATCAATATCAACAAATTCAGTAAACTTTTATAAGATTAATAAGAAAGGACTTTATCAACATTTCTTAAAATTACCAGTTCATTTAGATGGATACATTATTTCTGAAAATGCCAATATTGATGGGAAAGCACAGCATGACCAAAAATTTTGTATTTGATTTTTATAAGTGCAATAATGAAAAAGATACATCATAGCTGGGATAGGAAGTGTAAATTTCCTCCTGCAATAACTAACTACATTTAGTAATTTTATTTGCAGTCTTAAAAGGGATGCATAGACTAATCTTATCTTAAAAATTTGAGAACCAACCATAATGTACAGTACACTCTCGATTATCCGCAGAATTGGGTGGCGCTGCCGCCGCAGATAACAAAAATCGCAGATAATCCGAAAAAAGCTAAAAACGGGTATAGCAAAAGAGAAAACAGTCATTCCAACTTTCAAAAATCATTTTATGTACAATAAAACGTAAAATAAACAGCAGGAAATGTTTAACTAACGCTTAATATTTAAGTATATCACTCAAAATTAACCTAAAATGCATTTTGTTAATGAAAACAGAAAAGTGCTTTGTACTTACGAGAGGCGCCAAGGATACACAGAAAAATTAATACATATGTACTGTTTTAATACTGTAATGTATTATGTAATTACAAAAGCATAACTGTAAAACTGCACCTTTTTAAAGAAATCAGTCAAAAAAAAAAAAAAAACCTTTGTGCGGCAGGCGCGGATAATCGGGAGTCTACTGTATATTTTTTTTTCTAGTGCTTTTATGTGAATACATAAAATCATCTCTTAGAAGAAAGGATTTTTCTCCCAATCAAAACAAGCAAATGGTAGGGTGCTGAATAAATGAAAAGGATATATTTTCCTTATTCTATCAATATTTCTCTAATTTGAGATAAAACCTTTCCCACTAACGTCCAGATTCACAGAAAGATCCGACACAGGAACCCCCCAAAAAAAGGAAAATATAAGCACTTGGATAAAAAAATACACACATTTTAAGAACTGCTGATAATGCTATGCACCCTGTTATAAGCAAGTTTGGCACTCAAATCTGGATAATTTTTTTCCCTGTATGTATATACAAGATAAGTGGAAATACTCTAATAATACTCATGAACAAGTTATAATGCAATATGAATTTAAAGAGTGTAAAAAACAAGGAAAGGAAGCAACAATTTAACATTATTTGAAATAATAGCATATTAAAAATGGTTTATACTTACATACAAAAAAATTACTCTATATTTTTAATCGAGAATTTAACAACAAAATTTATATATTAAGGGAAGGGGGAATTATTACTTCTCATGCTCTTTAACTGTAAGTCACAAAATAAAGGTTTCAGGTGAAATAAAATACAAAACTTTTTTGTTACGATACAAATCGTTCGACGATGAACCTTAACAAAGAAATGTTACAAAGCAATATTACTTTTTTTATTGATTCATTTTTGAAATTTCACATGTTTGGGCATCAACTTGAAGAGGTTTCTTCAGACATTCAATGCTGCAAAATAAATTCTGTATGTGACATCTCTTATATGGATATAAAGCTTATATGGATATAACAATGTCATATATTTAATATTTTTCTATGAATGAAACAATTTGATATTCACATAATGAAATTGTCTGCGCCGAGTTAGTATGACAATTCCCAGCCGACAGAGAATGTCCAGTTTTTTTAAACAGATGTATGATTTATTTTTCAGTCCTTTTAAAATAAAACTGATATTTTAAATAAAATGCTACTGATAAATTTCACTTAATAGATATTTAAATACATCTTGGGTGATGCACAGAAATTCATCCATACATAAATACTTTCTTTTTAATGTGTAACAAAATCTAAATGCCTCAATGATTTTTATACATCATCAGTCGTATGTTTGGCAGTGTGGTAAAGAAAATAGCTTTGTTTGTTAAAATTTTTATTATAACAATTTCATTTTCAGTGTAATGTGGATTTCTCCTTAGCGAGGAAAATTATACGGTTCGCATTCAAATTAATATTAACCAATTCTTAACATTTATGTAAAAAGGTACTCCAGAAAAGTTAAAAGAAATTATACTTTCAAAAATACTAATTGCATACATTATATATATTCTTTATGGGAAAATTTTGTGTAGTTTTCAGATTGAAGTTTGACGAAAACTAATCAAATATGATAAAAAAGTCACTCAGATTAGCACCTTCAATGTAAGATCTATGGTAAAGAACCAATATATCTTTAAACAAGAGTAAGTCCCAAATGTAATCTTTCTTAGAATCCATCAATAATAATAATTAAGAACTTTGTTTTATCAAAGTCAAGTGCCTTAAAATCAAATGATTATAAAGGTTAGCAAGTTTCCTGACCAGTATTATAAAAAGAAGGCAAACATTGTTGCATGCCTAAACATTTAAAAATGGGAATGTCATGTAAATAACATACAAAGGAAACTCTGTTTTGTACCATGGCCATCCTTGAGATGGTCATGATACACGTGCTACCTTGTTTCCTCCTGATTATGATTACATGCTCTCCACAACTATACAGTGAGACAGCCATAATATGAAAAAAGAGGGTATAAAAACCGTACTATAAAATTTGCTTATGATATCACTAACTTTCAAAATTAGAACAGTTGAAGAAGTGTCCCTCTATTTTCTGAAACAATTCTAAAAATTATCATAATTATATTAGAATAATATGTATCCAGGAAAATAAATCAATTCAACTGAGGTAATTATTCCTTCACTAGATATGAATGGAAATGTATGACCCAAATTTCTGAAGTAAGTAAAATATGAAGAAATTGCTACTTTTTAAATCTATGATTCTAATAAAAAAATATAATCATATACGAGTAAAATATTTAATTTCATCAAGAATTAAGAAACCAAATACAACTAACTGAACATTACTGCAAATAAATAATTTAAATGCAAAATTTTTGTTTCTACAGAACGGAAAATAATGTGTATGTACTTATTCACGACTACCATTCTTGCAAAAAAATGTTTTTTATGCAGTAAGCAGCCAACATGATTTCTATAAAATTAATTGAAATTGTGTCTAAATACGAGATGAAAAAAAAAAAAATTTAAATAAGTAAGTAATTCTACGAAATGCATGATAAATTAATTCTTGAAACGAGGCAATTACACATTAAATAAATTATAGGATACGCATATAAACAAAAAATTTTGACACACAAAATTCGTCATTGTAGTGGAACAATTATTTAGTTAATAAAATAAAGCTCATAACGATTAAATTGATATGTAATTGTTATATAGGCTAACTTACTTCTTAAAAAGTGCTGTTCACTCCTCAAACACTGCAGAATAACATGTTTAACAAAGTAAATATTTGCTGAACTTGAATTCGATATACACCAACGGATCACGTACAATGGCTGCCGCCTTTTGAATGCCGGACGATTACAATTACAATCAATATATAAAACTCCAGATGTCTGATATTTGTGTGGCAATTTTAACTGTAAAAATTAATCTAAATGTTTTGCTTGAAATGTAAAAGAAATAAAAGCCTGGGGATATAGAATATTATTATGTAAGTGATCAGAAATTCAATTCTGATTGAACAAACTAATCTTCGGAAATGAGGCTCGTTAACCGGAGGACGCTTGAACCCCCCATTAGAAGTTCAAAGGGGGGGGGGAAGCATTAGAAACAGTGGGGGGGGGGAAGCATTAGAAACAGTGGGGGGGGGAAGCAGCACTGCAGGACGGATTTCATTCCGGTAGTGATGGAAATGGGGAAATCGATGTATGGTTGCTTACGGAAAAGCTTTTTTCGCCAAAAGGTGAAAATTTATTTACACGCCAAGAATGAAGCGCATTTTTGGAATGTCTAGGGTGGCGTGTGGAGGACTGTCGGTCGGATCTATGATGAAGGCAGACCTTATTTATGCACAATCTTTCTTAATAAAAGAATAATACCGTGTTATAATATATTTTTTTTGACATAATTACGTTTTATGAATCTAATTTTTCACTAGAAATGAATGTTGACTGTGGCTGGGAACTTGGGAAAGCTGAATTTTCTACAGGCGCCTTCTATTTATAATTAATTAAATGGCAAGAAACTAATATGTTAACTCATAATTAAATTCTATTTTTTATTGGTTTGTTAAATGAAATTTAAAGTTTTCACAAAGTAATGGAATGAACTTACAAGTTTCATTTAAATTCTTAATGGAAGCTAAAATTGATGCTTTATTCGGAATACAAATTGGATATAGTTTTAATTTTACTTCTTGCAATTTGACTGTATTCATTGGAAAGTATTTTAGTTTTTTTATACTATTAATTTTAATGCTCATATTTTGTTTAATGTACAAAGCTAAATGTTTTTTTAAAAAATTAGCTAAAGTGTTTTTTAAATGATGCTTCTTAAAAATTATATATATATTTTTACCTAATTAGGTAATAAATTAGTGTTATAGAACATTTAAAACATTTTTTATAACTGCAGGCATGCTTTGATTTTGTTATTTGCTATTTATAGTAGCAATAAAGCATTTATATTTTGTGGTCTAAAAATTGCAATAATAAAAAATCTGTAATCTCTTTCTTGCAGTTTTGTCCATTCTTTTTTTTTTTTTTAATGTTGATAATGTGCATGAAAAAAATCTTTAAAATTTGTTTTCAAATTGAATAATTCATCCTTGTAAAAATATGCATTGTAAAGATGTATATAATTTTAGTTAAGTTTTTGATAAAATATGGCTTATTCTCTGTTAAGAAAGTATGATAACCAAAAATCCTCAAAGGAATTATCAAAATATTCAATATTTTCTATTTAATAAAAACTAATTTTTGTTTTGTTAAAATAAGATTTATATTGAATTAAAAATTATATGCATAAGCTGATTAATATTACATGATTTTAAAAAGTACTTTTTCAATACATATATTTCTTATTCTAATTTATTAATTTTTTTCATAAATGCTTAATACATTTATTTATGCATACAGCAATTTAATTCTTCTTTTAATGCTAAAAATCAGAATTTTGATTGAAAGTAGCCAAACTAAATTTGAAAAGGTAATAGAATAAATTATTTCTAATTATACGATTGGTGTAATAATATTTTAAAAGAAAAATTTTATTAAAAATTCTAATATCTTGGATAAATTTGCTCTAGATGATGAATTTTCTACTTTTATAATAATGCACAGAAATTAAAACTTTTAAAGAAAATTTGGAAGGTAATTTTTAATTTCAAAAAATAAAAATTATTTTTTAATTTAATATAAAAATATTAGTATATTCTAAATTAGTTAATAGAATTTTCAATTAAATTGTAAAATATCATTTGTTAATTTTTGCATAATATTTAAGTCATATTTTATGCAACACTTACATTTTCTCAAGAAATTTTTATTTTTTTGAAGCTTAATTTCTTCTCATTTTGATTTTCAATAATAATTCATGAAATAAGTGATTTGCTTCACAAGCATTCATTATTGTAATATACAAATGTATATTAGTTAACCAAACCATTACAAAATAAGAAACATTTACTCCTCCTTAAAAAATGCTATACTAATATTGTTTTAACTGATTCAAATGAGGGGATAAATACTGAGTGGTGAATATTTCTGAGATATTGTGTAAAAAAAATTATAAAGGATGATGAAAATCCTTAAAACCTATAAAACTTATATAGTTTATATACCTACTTTAATCTTTTTAAACTAAGGATTTGACTAAATTATTAAAAAAGACCATTTCTATGAGGACATAGAAAAAAAAAATGTTTTAGAAAAATAAAATGGGAAATAATTTTTATTGTTTTAAAGTAATGATAATTACAATGGAATAATGAATTTTAACACTGTTTATGTTAAATTGAAAAAAATTATTTACAATTTAGAATCAATAATAAAAATAATCATAATCTCTGAATCAAATTATCTGTGAATTCATTTGTTCAATAGGAATTTAATAACTTGGAGACTTTAAAATAAATTCCATTGTCCCCATTACAAAAACGTGAAGAAAGGCTAATTTCTAAAAATAATTTAGTATTGATTCAATTCACCTTCAGTAAAAATTTTAAACTAATGACACAAGTAGGTTAAAACTGTCTGAGTGGTTTAACTTACATATATCAATTGGATCAATAAAAGAAAATAGATGGCAATCAACTGAAGACAGATTTTATTCATTACAGAAAAAAGGATGGACAGAGAAGGAAAAATATCAGAAGGATCACAAAATATGTTCTGATCATTGTTTTGATGAAGGACTTTGTATGAAACCAGTATTTTAAAAATCAAACATTTAAAACATTTTTTTTTTTGTACATTTTAAATGCAACTGAAAGAACTTCTTGGGCCATTGTATTCACAAAAGAAGAAAAAAGAAATCTTTTAGCATATGAAAGAGCAGTTGAACTTGGATATGTATCATATAATTGGGAACTTCTAAAGAGATAAAGAGAACTTGACAGGAAAAAAAAAAAATTAATGAACAAAGAGAAAGTACAATCATTTACAAGTGGAATATATGATATAATATATTCTCAAGATATTGTATCAAAGCTGATAATCTATGCAACTCCTCTCAAAATTCAAATTCTACCTCTAAAACATGATTCTTATTAATGCTTAAACCACAGCCTGAAATTTGGAGGAAAAAAACTGTAAACAGTATCCTTCACTTTTTTTTCCAATATAATTTTTTTTAAAAAAAATCTTTCTTTTATATTTAGTTAAAATTACTTTTTAAAAAATCGTCTATCTCATTATTGTTCATTGTAACTAAAAAGAATTTAAATCAAGTATGTAAAATGTATGATGTGTTATTATTTGTTTTTTTATTAATTTTTTAAAAAAATTATAAAATAAAAAAAATTCATATGCTTCCCTCCCTTTCTCTCTTTTATCTTTATACTTTTTCTGCCTCTTTATAACATTAGCATATAAGATCATACAGTTTTTTTTTATATGAATACAATTAATTGAAAAATAGATATCCATTCTGGATATTTATCCTTAAAATTAGATACCTGAATGCTATCACTAATCAACTCACACTTAAATTTCTTTACAGCATTTTTTTAAAAGAAAATTTTACTTTTGAAGAAAAATAATTATTTTGCGAATAAAAGAAACCTTTGTTAATGCTTCAGAAGAAAATTTCATAATTTCCAAATGTATTTTTTGAAGCTTTAAATACTAAATCTGAATGATAAAATGGTATTTTAACAAAATTTCGAATATGGCTGTGTTAATTTACCTAAGCATTTTTATTAAACAAATAAAATATCTTGAAGGGTACGATAAATTGTGTTGTTTCAAGATGTCATAAGGAATTGTTATCCTCGTTTGTAGATTTTTCAGCTACTACTGCAAACATAATATTCCATTTTTTTTCAAAGATTATTGTTATCAAATAATATTATTGCTGTCATACTTTTTTTTTTTTTTTGTAATTAATATATTGCATACAAACAAACGTGTAATGTTGAGTGACAGAAAAAACAAGTTTAAACTAATGACAAAAGAATAAATTCATCTTTACTTGAGTAGTTAATGAAATGAATTGTATTACAATAATAAAAATTATTGTAGAAATATTTGTAAAAATTATAGTAGTATATATTATATAGTAGTAATAGTAAAAATAGTATTGTATTGTAGTAGTAGTAAAAATTATATTGTAGAAATTATTGTAGAAAATTTTTTTAGTTTATTTATATTAAAAAGACAATTGTATGATAATGAAATTGATATCAATAAAAGGATTTTGATATTAGGTTTGGAAAATGGTGTTAGTATCATTTTTGTACAATAATATATTTTGGGAATTATAAGAGGAAAACATCAAGATTTTGTTTAGTTAAAATTATACCTGGAAATTTCGATGCATTGCATCAAAGTACACGCTTTCAACCTTTAAAGCATGTTTGATAAATTTTCAGTTTCTGGAGTCGGCAGTCTGTCTTATAACCCATGTTAAAGTATAGAAATATATATGAACAACTATATATTTCTTCAGTAAGATTGAAATTACAATTGCATATCTGTATGTTGACCTAATGTCATTCTTTCATTTGATATCTACTGGAATGCAGCATCTTGTAAAATTTTTATTCATCTACTATTCTATTTAAAAGTGAAGGTTTTTTTTTTTATCAAATAATTTTAATAAGCATTATTTTGATATTTCCTCCTTTCTTCTTTAGCATTTTAATCATCAAAATAAAATTGCTTAAATGTAGTTTCTCAAAGAAAGCTTATTTTCAGAGAAGTATTTCTTAAGCGGCGGTCCAACGACCTGCCACCTCACGGATTTGGTCATAAATCTGACATCCAACCCACTGGGGGACCACACTCCCCCTTCGTCCGTGGTACGCCTGTAGTTTCCCGCAAAATGTCGGTAGATGGATAAACATCAAAGAGCCGGAAAATTTGTTTGGGCTATGGGGGGGAAGTGAGTCAAAGAAACTGAGGGTTTTGAGCGGTCGAAAGGGGAACGCGTGCCGTCTGAAGATTTCTCTGGTCGTGGGTCCGCTGCCACAGGCGGGGGTGGCACCACGAAGGAAGGGTGACAGTTTTATGACCACATCTGTGAAGACCATCCGGCCGTTGGACCGCGGCTTTATCTGGACCCGCACTAATTGCCCAGATGTCCTTACTTTACATCTTAAAATTCAAAATATTAATTATTCAGAGATATCAATTTTATTTCTGTGCAATTTCTTTTCATATTTTAATTAAATATTTGAAAATATTTTAAAGAATATTTTATAATAATACTTTCTAGTACCTTTGTTACAGGGTCGGTCTTAGAAAACTCGAGACCCAATCTGAAACTATTTTCTATAATACCTATTTCTAGACAATTTTTACCAGTGATATAAAATAACTTTTGTAAAAAAACACTTTAAAAGATATTCTAATTAGTGAATTAAAAGTAGATTTTTAAAAATTTTAATTGATTTTTTAATTTTTTTAAATCATTGTTACTATATCCCTTTGGCAACTAGCTGGTTTGCCAGAATTAACATTTGCTTTTCAATTAAATATTTTATGTAACTTGCTCTCTTAATAGATTCTCAAGCAAAATGTTTTTAAGCTTCAAATTTTTATAAACATATCACCGATACTATTATAGAAGCCTTTCCTTATTCTGTTCGTTCTTCGATGCCTTTCTCTAATTTTCTATGAGCTCCCGTAAAATGTGAACTTGAAATTGAAGCCGGAATTGATAAAACTTCAATAAATATTTTTAAAAACCAAACACGTCTTTAAAAAATATATGAGTTCAGAATTAATATCTAATTTGTATTACAGAATATTTTAATATTTTATGAATTAAATAAAAACATTATTCAATAATATTTTCTTTGGCCTCATCATAAAATTTTATTTTCAATTTTGCTTTCTAAAGGATTTAAATGACTTAATATTTTTTTTTTCAATTAAAAAAGTACTTCTGTAAACGATTATGAAGTCTAAATTTTATACGATCCTTCACATCTAGGAATCCTATTCAGTAAAATAATCTTGACCATCTAACGTTTCCATCTTTGCGGCAAATCTGACCGAGTTATAAAGCCTTAAATATCCTTATTTTAGGACAATTAAAAATGTAATTATTTTAGATTGATCAATCTTGGGGAAACTCAGGGTGCCTCGAAGATACTGATTTTGTATCTTCGAGGCAGTCAATGGAGTTCCGCGTTTTTATAAAACAGTGGCATTCAAATTGTCATACTAGTAATTCACTCAGTTTTGGTCACAAAAGGGCGAACTTCTTTTTATATAATATAAAAAAATATATATAGAAAAAATATATTTAAAAATATATTAAAAGCATGCCTCATATTTAAGTCAACTCAACATGGGAAAATAAACCGAACCTTCATATCTTGGTCATATCAGTGGGAAAAGGCTAAGATGAGGTATTAGGAGCAACGATGTAAATGGTTTCAGTTTCTCTTCAGTAATAAAATACAATGTTGTAAAATAAACTTAAATACTTTTAAAAATTAAAAAAAAAATTATATGGCAAAAAAATTTTCATCATTAAAAAGATGATGTTTTGAATTTTAAGATGCTGTATAAATTGTTTTTCTGCTATAATATTTTCAGAAATTATTGCAAAAACACCAAAATTTCGCAAATTTTAATTAACTGAAAATTCAAAAAAAAACACCGAAATTTCAAATTTCCGCACTGAATATATGTGCAAAATTTGGTTGTTATAGATCAAATGATTTACCCTGTACAGTACCAATACAAACACACACAAGTTTATCTTTATAATTAGTGTAGATTATATACATTATGTAATTTAAAAATAAATTGTTTTTTTCTCATATTCAGTACCTGATGACACTACTCATGTCAAATTAAAAATTAAGTAAATTGACAAGTTAATTTCTAGCAAAATTATGTATAGTCATAGAGAATACAAACGTGTAGTGCAATTTTGAACTCTGTCACTTGAGAGGGTAAATAAAAATTCCATAACAAAACTTCATCTTTACAAACATGAAATGCATTATCTACTAATAATAAAGCGTATTATTAGTAGAGCGATCTCTACTAATAATAAAGATGAATATGTGTTTGTGCGTCTGTATATCTGGGTGTTGACGCTCTATTAATCAAACCGTAAGACATATAGCTACCAAACTTAGTACGCACTTACTATGTTGGACGGATAAAATGTGCACTTCGGAGCAATTTTTTAAAATTTCATTTAGAATTTTAATTAATTAAAAATTAGGCAAGTTCTTGATGTTTTTTTTCCTCGATAACTTTCGAAAATATTACAGTATAAATGTTATTTTTATATATTCAGAAATTTTTTTTCAATGATTGTAATTTTTTGCAGTATAAATATTTTTTTCATATTTAATCAATTTTCTAAAAATATTTTAGGCCCATTTTCCAGCAAAAATCTTAAGAATTCTGAGCAAATATTAAGCGTATCAAGAATAATTATACAAAAGCATGAGAATTCTTGATGAACACCAAAGTTATTATTAAATTTGCAAAAAAATGTTCAGTTTTCGTTTTACTGTGCGAATTATTATTCTGTTCTTTACAAAAATTATGACTGGCAAAGCTGATTTCAGGAAAGTAAGCAATATAATTATCTAATTCTGCAAAAAAAAAAAAAAAAAAAAAAAAAAAAAATCTGAAAAATTTACATTTAAAATATTTTAATATGAAGAAAAATGCCAATTTTTGTTTTGCTCTAGGTTAGAAATTAGATTGTATTGTTAAAAGACTAAAAATATCAAAGTGCATCCACGATGGTTAGTGGCGTTGGCAGAAAATAAGGGAAATGCATAGTAAAATAAATAGAATCATAGAAGTCTTCTAATATAATATTTATTATAGACTATCTATCAAAATTTGAAGCTTATAAATAATTTGCTTAAGAAGCTATTAAGACCCAGTTACGTAAAGTATTTAAATAAAAATCAGCCATTAACTTTGGCTAGCCAGTTGGTCGGTGACTAGTCTTAAATAAGATGTTGCTATAGATATAACTCAGCAATAGAATGGAAATCACAAATAGAAATTAACGCTAAATAGAAAATGATTAAAACGTGTTTTTCACACTGATTAATAAACCAAACATACTCGTAAATTTATATATACTTTAAAACATATGCTTTAAATTTAAATTAATGAATGCACATAAGCTAGCCAACAAATGAACAAAAATTTGTAATAAGTAAATAGGTCACTATACTATTTATTTCAGTAACTTAACAAAGATTTATGAAAATTCTTTATTTGGTACAAAAAGAAAATGGAAATGCAAGAACATTGTCGGAAATAAATAATCTTTAGGACTTATATAAAAAATAATTGAAAATTCATAGATCATTATTGTCGTTTATTATTAGGGAGCAATTTGTCTTGTTTTTATTTCCTTTTGCGAACTTTTTATATAAATCCGAAATCCAGCTGATTTCAGATCCAATCGATATAACTGCCCAACAATTTAAGCGTCCTTGCTGCATTAATGATCGTAAGTTTGTTTTACAATTAATGATTTAATGATCGTAATTAATTTCAAGTTGGAAAACTTTCTTTCTACAAATGCTAAAGAAATTGAAATTGTCAAGAGAATCCGTAGATGAATATATAAATTTGAAATGCGTCTTATCTGTTATCACAAGCCAAAAATTCAAAATTTTCATGGTTTTTTTTAAATTTTATTTTATTTCCAAAGGCATTCTTCAATTTCCTCACAAAGCATTCAACTATCATATTTTCATTCAAAAAAGAAATCGAATGGGATTTTTTTCCCCTTCTGCAAATTATTTCACGAAAAAAACTATATTATTCCAAATGTTCCCATTAATGACATATGGATAAATGCGTCTTGTTAAAATGGTGATTAATAAAGAAAAATGTTGATAGAATATCCATATCTACCATAAAGGAAAAAAGTTTTAAAAATTTAAAAAAAATACTTATTTTTGTGAGCATTTGAGCTCGCAAAAGTTAAAATAAAATTCTTAAAAATAACCCTTCAGGATTACAGGAGAATTCGAATTAAGAACAAATATCTTGTTTTTGAATAAATTCAGTGCAGAATAATAATTTCATAAATTCACATTTCCTAGTTAAAAGGCTTTTATTTAAAAATTCCTTTATTCAAATTTTATAGAAAACACCACTTTTATAATGAACCAGAATCCAATGCATAAAATGCTAATTATTTTTTAAAGAAGAAATGCCTTGAAATTTTTATTTTCTGCTCATGAAAAGTTTCGCCACAGATCCATTAGTAAATAGCATGTTAAGTGGACAAGAAGTTAATTTTCGTTGCTGAAGAGTTTTAACTTTCCGAATTCTTCTAAATCGTAAATTCTAAAAAAAGATAGAAATAATGATAGACAAAAAACTGGTAACAATGATGGGGAAAAAAAAAAAAAAAAAAAAAACTGATACAAAATAAGTAGTAACATTGAAAACGGCTTTCAGCTTTTTTTTTCAACAGTGAAACATATATTGTTGCAAAATACATTTAAAATATATTTCAAAAAATTTATTAAATATTGTAAGAAAAATTGTATGATAAACAAATTTGGTATCATTAAAAGGATATATATATATATATATATATATATATATATATATATATATATATATATATATATATATATATATATATATATATATATATATATATATATATATATATATATTAATTTTATAATGCTATAAAAACTATTTTTCTACTGTAAACTTTTTAAAAGTTATCCCGAATAAAGACCAATATTTCGCTTAATTTTTAATTAATTAAAAAAAATTTTTATCACTCTGAAAAGCACATTTTTACCCACCAAACTAAATATTTGCCAAATTTGATTGATACATGTCAAAAAGGCTCGTTTGTAAAGTCAGCACATGTACAGACAGAAGCTTTTCCCTTATGTTTAAGTATCAAAATTTAGTTAAAATACCAATACATTTTCTCACTAAACATTCTTGCCAGCAGGCTTATGTGTTTTTAGTCCTTTTTTCAATGGGCTAAGAATGATTTATTGGACGTTTGACTCGTACGGAAATGTCTGGTCCCAATACCCTTCTCGTGCCCCCCCCCCCTTTTCTTCCCTACTAAATAGACAAAGTAGCTGTAAATTTTATGTTACGAACATACAATACCCTTTGTAAAAAGACTACTAGGATTCTTTTATGTTTGTTAAGGTCCATGGCAAGGCGGAAGAAAAGTTAACCCTGTATGCAGGAAATAAGAAAGAGACCTTATGAACGTCGCCCAATTGGAAGCAATCGACTAAAGACCGATCCTGCTTAATTCTTGGTCTTATACTCAAGAATGTGTTTGATATTGTCGATACTAAACACCATTTTTATTTACTTTATTGCTGTTGTAATTAAGGGAAAAGAATAATATAAAGATAGATTAAAATGAAACCTAAAATATTATTATACTACGATATTTCGAATTAAAGGTTCGAATCACCTTAATATTTATCTTTTGTATAATTTCTGTGATAAATTTGAAAAGAGAATATAAGTAGTCTATAGAAAATATAAGGATCTTTTTGATCTGCCGTGAAAGACATTTTTTTCCTTAATCTGTTCTCTCTTAGCAGATAACAAGTGGTCAAGATCAATTACATGATGTCATTGATACCGGATAAGATTAATGTATTAATCATTGGAAGGAGTAATAGGATTTAATTGAACAAAATTAAAACACAGTGCCTGAAAATTTGCCATTGTAGGATATCCTCTTTCCGAAAACTAAGAGAACTGCTCCACTTCGGGCTCCTTCATGGTTTTTTTTTCTATCATTTTTCCTGATAGGTTTTCCAATATCCTTCTATTGATAGCGTTTGAAAAAGTCATAACAATAGTTTTTGATGCAAATTTAATTGAATTTTTTATTTCTTAAGATTTGAAGTCTGATTGGAAGAATTTACTTGATAAAATCAAATATCATAAATCCCATTATGGGTTTGAAGGGGTTTATAAATTCCAGCTTATTTTCATCAAATAATATACAAACAAGTTCATTACATTTTCAGAGAATAAATGTAGATTATTCAAAGAATAGCAGTTGATTAGAAAAGATATGTAGAAATTTATAGAACAATTAAAGGTCCGTGCTACACATTCAACATTAATATGACAATATAGGCGCATACCCGGCAGCTGAACATAAATGCTAAATACAGAATCAGTCAATAAATATTAATTTTGGATTTTAAGAGGAGTCGGTGCATAACTAAGCAGGTATTCCATGTATGACATGGCTAGAGCCGAAGAAGAAACATGAGCTCTAATGTTAACTAACTATTTAATAAATGATATAAGTAATGGTATAAGTAGCCCCAATGATATAAGTAGACTGTTTTGTTTCACATTGAAAACACATTTACATTATAAGGATGATTATTGTTAGATGTATACTTTGGAAACGAAATCGAAATAATTAGGGATGTACCAGCTGCTTTCGGTGACCAGCTGGTCTGTCCATCATACATTTAGTATTACTTTAATTATGTCAATTAAAGTATTTGCAATAAATTTAATTTTGTTAAATTAATGTATGAATTGCAAAAAAATAACAAGTTATATATAGTTGTAAATTATTATAAAAAATACTGTTTATGAGAATTTTTTTGAGAATTATTTTTTTAATACTTAATTTTAGTTTAATTCTTCTTTAATTCTTAGTTTTTTATGAGAATTACTGTTTAAGCAAACTATAATATATAAATAATTAACATAACCTTCGAAAAGAATTATCTTGCAGTTGATAGAAGACTTATTTAATGATTGAGCTAAGAAGTAAATATATTAAAACTAATCGAAAGTTCATTTTTAAAATTGCTTTTTATTAAATGATAGAAAAAAGCCATAAAAAGCAGGTCAAATAAAAAAATCAACTGTATTTTATTAGGGAAAAAAAAAAAAAAGATGATGCTCCAGTTATACCTAATTTCTAATTTTATGTTAACCTAAAATAAATGAAATAAAATAAATAATAGAAATGAAAATAATAAAGTAGATTTGAATCTTCATCCAAAATATTATAGAAAGCCAAGATTGTACATTTTAATTGTTTAGTTTTATATTATCTTTAAAAAATTAAAATGACAATAATATGCGCATAAAATTGTATTGAATATCACTGCAATGTGCTCATGTAGAAGTATAGCTTACTAAACCAATGAAAAATATTTTTGAAAAATATGTTTAAAAGTATTTTGAAAAATACTAAGATCAAAGAAGAAAAATATTGAATTAAAAAAAAAAAGATAACTGAAAAACTAATTCTTTTTTAATTTAAAATGTTTTTGGTCAGTGATATATTTCGAAGTTATAAAGAAAATGCTGGAATTTTGTTAATTTTTTATTAAAATTTTAATTTAATTTTTGAAACAAGATTTCTTAATAATTAGCTATCTAAGAAATAGCTAATTGCCAGCCAAGTCCAACAACCTGCCTCGAAAGATGCAATTTATTGATAGCATGCCACCCTTTAAATTTTATTATATTAAAAGTATGAATAATTTTATCTCATATTTTTCAACAAAGAAAAATCGTTCAGCTTTGATTGAAAAATGAAAATGATTTGTCTTTCATTTACGATATTGCTGAAAATCAAAATTTCTTAAAATAAAGAATATCATAAGATTTTATACTTAAAAAGATATATATCTAAATATACTTTTATTTTAAAGATGAATTAAAATCTTTTTTTAATTTGGAAACATTTTCGAAAGTTATTGCAGAAAAACTTCAAACTTTTTCGCTGTTTTTAAATAATAAAAATTAAAAAATTGCTCTACCAAACATTACACTTTCCTACCCTCCAAAACATATTTACAGTACACTCCCGATTATCCGCGGAATTGGGTGGCGAGGCCGCCGTGGATAATCCGAAAAAAGCTAAAAACGGGTATAGCAAAAAAGGAAACAGTCATTCCAACTTTGAAAAATCGTTTTATGTACAATAAAACGTAAAATAAACAGCAGGAAATGCTTAACTAACGCTTAATATTTTAGTATATCACTCAAAACTAACCTAAAATGCATTTTGTTCATGAAAACAGAAAAGTGCTTTGTATTTACGAGAGGCGTCAGGGATGCACAGAAAAATTAATACATATGTACTGTTTTAATACTGTAATGTATTATGTAATTACAAAAGCATAACTGTAAAACTACACCTTTTTGAAAAAATCAGTCAAAAAAAAAAAAAAAAAACTTTGTGCGGCAGGCGCGGATAACCCGCCCGCGGATAATCGGGAGTCTACTGTATTCTTCTCTGCATACACACACGCACGTTCTCTTTTATTAGAAAAAAAATTTGCATATAGTAAAAAATTTATATATATATTATATGGAGAGTCCTTGCAGTCAAATGTTATTTCGAATCGCAATAACATAAAAGCATTTATTTATTCAAATTTCGCATGAAAATATTTCTATTATTTTCGACTGTTGGAGATGTTTTCTTTCAAATGAAAAATAATTATACAATAATAAAATAAATAAAAAATAATAAATAAATACATTTATATTTTCAATAAGTTATTTAATAAATAATAATTTTTAACAAATGACTTAAAAAAATCTTAATAAATAAATACATTTTAATAATAATAAAGAATTTTTTTACATCAAAATCAATTTAAAATAAAAAAATTATCAGATGAATTTCTGAAACAGTGTAAAAGAAACGAGTAAAGTTTCAGAAAGAGTAAAAGAAACGAAACAGTTTGACGATTCCAAGTTTTGGCGGAATAAAATAAAAAACAAAATCGGGTAATAGGAAATGAAAAAGATCGGCATAATTCGCCACAAATGTGCTTATTTGCCAAATCTTATAACCCCTATTATAGCTAATCCTGCAATTGGGATAGTTCTTGTTAGCGCCTATAGATGGCTTTAGACTGCTGTCGCCATCTACAGGCACTAATTGGAACCTAGCTTGATCCTCCAATACGTCCTCCGGTTAACTCTACCCTTCGGAAATTATCTCGATACGTGTATATGATTCGCATAACACATAAAATTATCCTAATTTAGTATATAAATTAAATAATATAAGTATTTCCCAGATTTGGTTCTCGTATAATATTCAGAAAACTTAACAAAAAATCCGATTAGTTAAATACATTAATACAGTCTATATTTGTTGTTCCTATGCAGATTACTAAGAATTGAAAGTTATTCAAACAAACAAAAAAAAAATGTCAGTAATTTAATTTAATTTAACAACAGAAAAAGAGTATCATCTAAAATATTCTTACCCCTCAAATATCCGATTTAGTCAGTGTCAAAAAATGATTAGTAAAAAATTAATAGGAAAAAAGTTTTTTTTTTTTTTTTTTTTTTTTTTCATTTTTTTTTACTACAGAAAGCTAAAACTTTTTTTTTTATACCTTAAACAAAAAATAAATTAAATCATTCCTGATTGCTATTATAAAAAGCACAAAATATCGAGTAATTTACTTTTTATATTTTTTTTCTGGCAAATGTTTCATCTGATCGGCTGAACGTTTTCCAACGAGTTCGATCCTTTTGAGTTCCCATAGAATTAGTTGACGAAACGGCATATCAATGATTGATGATAAATCACTGTCAAGAGATTTGTAATTCCCTAGAGAACATCTTGAAAACCTGAAATCGCCTCAGATCAGTGATATGAGTAAAGGCGCTATTGTTGCAATAAAATTTTCACGTTCTATGATTTTTAGTTTCGCTTATAAGTTTAAAAGAAATGTGAATTTTCAAGCATATGAATTATTTCTATTACTTCGTACTGTTCATAAAGAAATCAAAATGAATCTAAAATGAAGGGAAGAAAATAAAATTTCGTTTATAAAACAATGCGTGGAAAAAATGTGGCATTCATTCGGATTTTGCATATTAATGAATAAAAATTTTGAGAGTTTAAAAACAAAACAATGACTTTGAAATTCTTTTATGATAAATTAGATTCATAAGACATTTAGAAATTATTTTGTGCAAATGGAATGCTTTGAAATGTTATATTCTAAATTTATAGCCGATAAAAATGTCTTAAAAAAATTTCATAACGAAAATAAAATTTATAATGTATTGATTTAAAATGAGAAAATTTCATACCGATTTAAAAAACTGTATACCTGAAACATAATTACTTAGACAAATATCAAATTTTCTGAATATTTCTTATTGAGAAGTGCGCTTCTAAAGAAAAAAAGAATGGACATTGCTACTCTAAAAAAAGTAAAGGTAATTTTGTTTGGTCTCAAATAATTTAAATTATCTCTTCTTAAATAATTATACAAATACAAATAATTTCTCCTTAAAAGATTTCAGACTTTAATTATTATAGATGAGGATATTTCATTCTGAATATATATATATATTATTTTATATGTTATTATGAATATATATAATTTTATTCAATGTATTTATTATATATATATAAATCTGAATCAAAAATACTTTGTTCGTGCACACATGTACGCGAGTGTAATTCTTAGCTTTCTTATGTGTACAAATATTTCCGTACTAAATTATTGTTTACCCATGAGATTGTTTTGGAAAAAAACTGAAATTACTTCTTAAATTAAATGAATTTCCTTTTTGGAGAATTAATGCCTTCTTAAATGACATAGAAAAAAAAAACTTTTTTAAATCAATTTTCTACAAAACATGTCAATTTTTCTATAAGAATTAAAATGTAAAATCATAAAAAAAATATTATTTCATATGAAATTTCATCCAGATACTTTCCCCTCTGTTTTTCGAAGTGTGTTAACTATGAAACAACGCAACGTTCAAAACGCCCACTGATTGAAATCGGCGCGTGTATAAGTTTATAGAAAATCAACAGATGTTTTGTGTTTGGGAGGTCCGCCCTTTATTCGTCCTCAACCTAAGTTTATTCGGCCCTTTACCACCTTTTATGACTCCACTTCTGGGAAAAAATCACTCTCTGAAAAAAGAGCATCAATATCTTTAATTTAAATAGGCAATTACTAAACACATGTGGAGACTTGAATATGTTTTTTCTACACCACTCTTTCTGATATCTGCAGTTTTATTTTGTTTTCTGCTTCTTACGTCATTTTAAGTTTTTGTTTTAAATAAAAACTTGTAATCTGAATAATTTTATTTTATTGTTCAATAAATTTTAAATTAATAATTTTTTAAGAATCTCTTTTGAATACCGCTGGCGAATATATTTGATTCACCAATCTTGATTGTGATTATTGTAGACTAGCCGCCTTTGGCGACCAGCCGGTTCGCCAATCTTAATGTTCGTTTAAATTTTAATAATTAAATAGGTTGAACCGGAGTTTAACCCCCTTCTTCGGCAAGTTGCGATAACGCACCAAAGCTGGCAATCTTTATTATGCACTATAATTGAACATCTGCTTCTTTGCTTTTGAACATTTCGCAAGGCCGTTGTTTGCGATTTTTAAAAATTTCGACAAGGAGGGGATAAAACTCCGGTCGTACCATTAAATATTTTACGCAATTTCAACTTTAATAGATTCTTCAGCAAAATATTTTAAAACTTCAAATTTTGATATATAATTTACTCATAATATTATAAAGGCCTTCAGTTATAGCGTGATATGTATCTCTCTCATTTTCTGTTACCCCTCGTAGAAATTATGCTTTAAATTAAAGTGTAAATGATTAATCTGCAATTAATAAAATAATATTTTTTACTGAAACAAAGCATTTTTTTTAATAATATGATTACTGATAATAGAGTCACTGAGCGTTTAAACTTTATGGTCACTAAAGAATATCTTTCTTAATTTATGTAAAATCTCAAGAATTTATCAACAAAAATTTCTCAGATTCATCATGAACAGATCGATTCATTTGTCGCTTATTGTATAATACCATTTGTTATAATTGAATTTTAATGCATTTGTACATCATATAAGATTCTTACTTAGTTATTTTTTATTCTAAAATCAAATTAGTCTCTTCTTTATTTTTATGAACACAAAAGAATATATACATTCATTTAATGGCAATGCAGCAGTAAATTTAGCCCATAGAAAAATTGTGAGGAAAGTTCAAACCCTAAATCCTTCTATGGTAAACTTACAGAATAATGTAGTAGAACAAGACTATTAAAAAAAATGAAAAAATTTAATACAGTAAAAATCTTATTTTTCTGGAGGTTACGAGAAGTATACATAGTATTCGCAACATTTTAGTGAATGCTATGAAGAAATGTGGTATAATAATATATATATATATATATATATATATGTAAACATAAATTTTTAGGCAAAATCGTAGCTGAAGACAGAGAAAACACTTTCGAATTTTAAACATCGTTTTACTTCATCCCGGGAGGCGAATTTATGTACAAGAGGCGATGTCACACTGGCGTCCGTTCACCGGCGATACAAGAGCATAAAATAGGAGAGAAAATATTTTTCCCAGTACTTTTATACAATGAGATTCTGATAGTGATTTCTTTACACATATCGACCCAGGCAAGGGAATCAAAGGGATCTTTTAAAAAGAATTCGATTGGCTGACAGTTTTTTATCTTTACTAATCCTTATATTCCTTTCCCCTAAAATCTCTGAAATATAATCCGGATCAATCAAAACATCAATTTTCTCAGATGTACTAAAATCTACTAACTCAATTCCCTTTTCCAACACTATGTTTCTAACAAACTGCTAGGAAGTATGAATTTTCGTCGAATTAATCGAGTAGAAAACAACTGCTTGTATTTTAATACACTGAGTCGGGTGATGCACATTCCTTAAAGAAATTTCCCCTATATCGTAAACACGACGCTCATCGGTTTCACCTCCGAAAGTGTGAATAGCTAAAACTTCCTCGTTCACTGTTTTCAATTCCAGTTCCTCGACCACCTCTCTCAAGATGAATAATTTACTATAGTAATATAGTTTTAGTATTGGCCCCGGAATCCAACATTCAACCAAGCGCGCCCTTCCACTTCTCCCGTTCACTAAAGCTGAAAATGTTTGTAATAACACTGACCCAGGGACGCCATTTTTTCTTTTTTGATTCGGTGTTAAGAGATATCTTGGTAGAAGAGGGATTATTTTCTTTGGGGATGAAAGTCACGAATTCGGCAAGATCGGGAATATTCTTAGTTTCGGTTACGGATTGCGGTGTTTCGCAAATTATAGAATTAAGCGAAAGCGAACCACATAGCTTACAATTTGACAATTACTATTACACAATTTTTTACGGAATATGATTTTGAAAACATATGAAGCACTTTCCTTTAGCCATTAACGAGCTTTTCTTTTTATTAATACTAAGCGAGTAATCATGTGTTTTTGAGTACAGAAGATACGGTTTCGATTACTTAGTCTGTCCTGGAAAGAAGGATAAAAGTTTCTTTCGATTCAATTTACGATTTGATTCATATTTATGCTGAAATGATTCTGCATTCGTATACGAAGAATGTCCATTCTTGTAACGATAAGTTTTTTTTCTAAATGAATATTCTTTTGCATTAGAAAATTTTGTATTTGCTAATAATAACGAAGTCATCCTGCATTCTACTTCAACATTTATGAATTCTACTAAATTAGTAATATCAAATAATTCACCTGCTTTACGTTGACGATTATAATTTAATTCTTCGGATAGCGTTTTTAGGATTACAGGACACAACAAGTTACTATAAGTACCTGTAGCTAGCTACATTTAATGATTGCAAAAATCTGAGTTTCTACTGCATCATATATTTTTCTTAAACATGCTCCATTTGAGCAAGTTATTATTTTTTCAGTCAATAAAAGCATATGCATGTGAGAAGATATGATTATGCCTGGTTGGCCAAATCTTTCTTTTAATGACTGTACCGAAGCATCATAATTTTGCTCAGTTTATTTTTATTAATTGCAACTTCGAAAGAATTACAAAAGTTTATAAATTGACTGCAATCGCCACGAAAGGTTTTGTATATTTTTTTTAGGTAAATCAACACTTAGATTTCGTAAGGGGATAACATTTTCTGCGTTATTTGCAATTGGACTGTTTTTCCTTATTTGTGGAATATCACTCAAATTAATCGATGTTAATTAACAATCGATGTTAGATCGATTGTTTTTTTTTCTAGTCTCCGCATAATTAACAATCGATGTTAGATCGATTGTTGTTTTTTTTTCTAGTCTCCGCATAACTAACTTTAGCCTGTTATTTTGTTTAGGTCTATATTTAATATTATAATGTCACCCATGCTAATTAAAACCTTTAATTTTTCCTTGAGCTAAGCTTTTAAACTCACAAGCTCATTAAGTTTGGTTTCTTTTGTGTACTCATTAGAAATTTCTTTACTTAAGGTATATTTTATTTTAGTTAAATGTTTCGTGAAGATATTTCGCAATCTTTCCTTTTGTCCTTTAATCTATTGATATCCATTTTAAAACAAATCTATTTAAAAAAAAAAAAAAATTAGAATAAATAAAAAAAATGTGCCCACTTCTGGTTTCAACTCCTCACCGTACTTCCTCCAAATTGTTGCGCATTCTTAAAAAGTTCTAAATTTCAACATATTACGTCCAGGGTACAATGTACAGTCAGTGCACGATAATTTCATCAATTGAAGAAGCAGTTGGTTTTTTATACATTTTATTTTCACATATATAGACATGGGCATTTTCTAAATCTACTACGCAAGCACAACAAACTGAGAGAAAACAAAAGAACATACTGACGCTTCGGCGTCTGGATTGCATCCGGGTAGGGAAGACACATTTACCCTTTTCTCCTCTGGGGAGAATTGAAGCAATTTTGGCAAAATGAGAATCAAATTATTTTACTATTCAAATGGTAAAACTGTACAGATGGATATTGTATACTTTGAAAATAAAAAAAAATGTGGTACTGTCTATGGTATTCATAAGAAATGTTTTTCTTCAGAGAAAGGCAGAGTACACAGAACTGTCACAACTTAAAATGTTTCATTAAATTTGAAAAGTCAGCTGATTACAAGATATTAGTTTCTAAACAAATGTACATGCCACCTAAAAATCACGATATAAATTTACGCCGTTTCGACTCTACATTTTAGCATGCTTTCATCCACTTAATTTTGCAGGAATCTAATTGATTTTAAAAACATTAATCCATTATTTTTATAGAAAAAGGAAGATAAATTTGGAAATAAATGTAAACATAATCTGAAATCATGGCAAGTTGGTTTATTATTTATCAAAATTTAAAATTTAACTGATTTGCATATATGCAAGAAAACCTGCAAATAAAACAAACATGCCTCTAATTTCTTTTTTTCCATAATTTTATTTCATATGTACCTTTTTATTTCTGTAAATACATTAATATGCACTGAGTGACAAAACTAACGACCTACATGAGATTAATAATGTATTAAAATACACATGATCCAAACTTTACATTGGATTTTAAAAAATTCATATGGAAAATGAATAATTTAATAGAAAAACATGCAAGATGTCCACAACATATTTTAATATGCAGCATTAACATAAAAAGAAATGCAAACAAAAATAAATGTCAATAATATACAGGAGCAATAAACAGGCATACTTTTCACCATGTTATTTTCCCACCTTCTGCACTGTAGACAGCCTGATAGCAATTTGTTAATTAAAGTATTCTGGGAGCTTTCCCATGTGGGTTTCATCCATTAGATAAATGTTTACTAATTCTGACTTGCACAAAAGAACATTACTGTAAATAAATAAGTTCGGCCCAACTGCTTCTCAAAACATTCATATATTAATATTTCCTATAAAAAATATTGTTCACACTGATGAATGGCCATTTATAACTTTTGAGATTTTCAGTAAAGAAATTTCATTACATGTCACTGATCCTATGTTTTCAGTTTCACTTCAATCAAAAACTCACTTCATTAGATGCAACTTGAATTGCCAGCAAAGAGATAACCAGCTCAGTCATCATGACTCAAGTGTTGATGACAGAATCTCAAACAAGCTAGATCACATTAAAATGGGACAAAAAGGCCAATCAAATATCTTATATGAGCCAATTTACCAAGTTTTTAATATACAATTTGTGATAATATATTTTGAATAGAAACCACACTGCAAGAAGATCGCAGAGATATTTAGTCTTTTCTAATTATGAAATCTAAAGATCAATCATGGCAACTGTAAAAATTAAAGAGCCATTAGATACACGGGCAATCCAAATGAATACATTATCAATTTCAATTACAATTCCGACAAATCTTTGAAGTCTTTACATACTGGTTTTGTAACTATGTTGCTCCCAAACTGCATACAGCAACAAAATTCTTGCATTTCATAAGGAAAGTACACAAGGAAAAACTTCCATAATTCATGAATAGCAATAGTCTATGAATTATATAAGCACATTTTATACTGCAATTTTATTCTTTCTCTACCTGCATCAATGGGGGGATGGGGGACATTTATATGCAATAAGATAATTTATTACAGAGAAATAATGTTCATTTCTTCATCTTAGAAAAATGCATGGACTAATTTGGAAACCATGTACGTAAATTCTTAATCAAAATTCAATAAACATTAAAAATTAAGCTGCTCTGGTTTCAGAATATAAAACGAGCAATGATGATAAAATGAAAATATAAAAGTTTAAGACTAAACAATAAAATGACACAACTAAAATGAAAAAAAAAAAAAAAAATAAAAAAAAAAAAAAAAATAAAAAAAAAAAATGTATGAATGATAGCCTTAATGGATTATGAAATCTTTTATAACATTTTACAATGAATTGGGATAAAAAGCATATTTGCCCTTCAGGCTTATAACATAGTATAGCAAAACAATGAACTGACACTAATACTCAACTCCCATGTAAACAGCAGATACATCATGGTCAGAATACTTCTGACGTTTAGCTCGTTTGAATACTTCATTTGCTGCTGTTGTGACAGACATTGGCTGCCCATGGCCATTATCCAGTGCAAGAGCCAAAGTAATATCTCTTTGCTGATACTTGAGAGTATTATTAGTTTGAAAGCAACGTGACATTATGGCTTGTCCTTTTTCTAAAAGAAGAGACGAAGATACTGGTCCAAGTTCTATAATTTCCATGAAGTTGATCTGAGAAAGTTTGCAATGCTGAACAAGTGCCATGGATTCTGCCAAACCAGCAGATGATACTCCCATAAACATTCTAAGTATTAGGTTCATCTTAGAACCAGTGCCAACTTCATCGCCAAGATAATATGCATTTTTTGCTAAGGTAAAAAAGCAACTCTCACAAGAGACAAAAACTTCCTTATCACCTGCACTCATAATTAACAGATTTCCATCTTCTGCGTTTTCCCTAGATCCATCGAAAGGAGCTTCGAGATATCTTCCTCCTTTACGGCTGATAGCTTCTGCAATGTCTAGAGATGTAGTTGGATCCAATGTAGTCATTTCAACATAACTTTTTGATCCAGGTGGTGATTTGTCAAGACCTGACAGAATGCCACAATTTCCAAAAACTAGGCTTTTTGAGGCCTCGGGACCAGAAACACAGCAGATAATTATGTCACATTTTTCTACCACATCACTTGGAGTCTGTGCAAGCTGAGCTCCAATTTTAGTAAAAGGCATACATTTCTCAGGGGTTCGATTCCAAACTGTGACCTTGTGACAGCAAGTAAGCAGATTTTTAACAAGCCTTTGACCCATCATTCCGAGACCAATAAACCCTATCTCCTTATCCGATGGTATGACACGTCTTGATACTACGGTTGGACTGGGTGAACTTAAATCGAAAGTAGGAAGTGGCAGAAGTTCATAGTAACCACGGCTGGTAATTCCTGAAGAAGTATGAGGAGGAGCAGCAGCAGTAGTAGGAGGAGGAGTATGCTCTTCTAATGGTCTGATAACAGCTATACGCTTATAGTTTAAATTAGGAGGTGTATTATTAATTAAATCTGAGAAATCTTCAGCAGGCCTTTCAGATAACTTCTGAGGAGGAGATGTTCTTTCATATTCTGATTCATTCATAGCACGTCGTTTAGGTACAACCTTCTTTCGAACTTTCTGGCTTTCAGTTTTCCCTTCCTCTCTTTGTACTTTAGCAATTTTGTTTTGAGTACCACTTGTCGATGCTTCAGGAGACTTCTCAGGAGATTTCTTTTGTTTGACAAGCAATTTAGTCTGTTTGGGTGCATCTTCAGTGATTTGTTTTATTGCTAATTTTAGAAGGGTTGATTTTTTCCTACTGGAAGTAGACTGTAGCATTTCTTCAGAATGATGTACAATATTTTCATCCTGTATCCATGCATAATTTTTACTTCCAAAAAAGAATACATAATGACGTGCCTTTTTAGGAGTAGATTTTTTATCTGTAGGAGGTTCTACTATCTTGGCTGGCCAAAAAGGAAAACACTTCATCTTTGCCCAAACTAGATCTCCAATATTGAAATCTTTTTTAGCTGCCATCTTCAGTTAGAAGCCTGCTGTCTTTAAATCTATGATTGAACAAACCAAGTCAGTAATGTTTGACAACTTTAAGTAAATCAGTTTAAGGCATACTTCCAGTTTAAGGAGCTTGCAAGTCACTCTTCTTATAAAAAAAAACTTTATAAACTGAACTTCTGCATGTGTAAATTTATTTATGTTAAAATATAAATAGCTAGCATTTGAAAAATAAAGAGAATCTCGCATTTATGAGAGCCAATTCAAACAAGAAGCAATGAATTTGAAATTAGCCATCCTATAAATTATACTAATTCCTTTAAGAATTAAAAATAAATTTCTGTTAAGAAAATTGAAAAATTTACATAAAAAAAACTCAGATGCATTCCATATCTATCAATTATAATTTTAACTGTATATGTAGATTATACAGTTGCAAAATAACAAATCATCCCTTTCCCTTCTTTCATTAGGCAGACAGTCTAAATTTTTAAAAAACAATTACTTCATATAAGTTTTAACTTATATGAAAACTAAAACTATGCTCAGTCCTATTCACTGCAAGTATGCCAAATGAAAAATCAGTTTACCTTTTGTAAATATCAGTCTATATCTTCTATTTCTTAAGTTTCTTTTCAAGTTCTTTTGTTTTTGTTCCCTGGAAAGAGAAATTTTTTGAGTATATAGAAATTTTCAGTGATTATTAACTATTAACAAAGCAACTATTAAAGATGATATACTTTAAAAAAGACTATCGTTTTTATAGATTTACTGGATACTATAAATTCAGTTAAAGTAAAGCATTTACTAGCCATTTCAAATTTTATAAAATGCCAGAATTTATACAGACTGTTACAGAAAACAGATGAATTCAGTTTGATATATTTGCAGTAACATGAGACAACAACATATAAATAATGAAAACTTATTTATACTTACTTCACTTAATTTGATAATTTAAACTTATAAAAAATCAATTACATCAAAATAATTACATAGATAAATAGTTAAAATATGCTATCAGTAAACTCTGAAATGCAAGAACTCTAAAACAAGAACAAAAGATGAATTATGCAATTTTTAAAGCTTGCTTTCAATTGGCGATCTGAATACTTCAGCTATTCTCACTACTGTCATTTTCAAAGCAATATAGATGCTTTAAAGCAAAAATTAGCTAGCCATTATTCTGACAGAAATGAAATATTTGACTATGAGAAAAAAGAAAGAAATGGAAGAATGTCTGAATGAAGAATTTCTTAATCAAAGATACGACTATGAAAAATTAAAATTCAGTTCATAATGTCATGAATCATATAAATTCAGATACAAAAGATTAATAAAAAATATTACAGAAACTAAATTCAACAAGAAAAGTTTGATAATATTCTAAACTAAAAATAAACCATGAAGAACAATCTCATGAACCTGATAATACATTTAAACAATACAAACTACAAATATACAATATTAAAAACTGTAAGAAACGTCACTACTAATTTACTTAATAAGAATGGGGTATTTTTTCATCTTTATTTTAAAAGAATACATAATGAAACTCTTATTAAGTTCCAAACCTTTTAGATTTTTCCATTATTGTATCACTGAAAAGTTTCATAAAACATAAAGATAGCAAAGAGGGCAGAAAAAATTCAAGCAAAACACTGTGATTGGACTAACAGAAATATTACTGCATATAATATAAACAAATAAAGAATGAACAGTTACTAGCAATTCATGTTTAAACATGGCTATTAAATTTACTTCAGTATTTATCAATTAAAAAGACGAACAAATGAATGAAATAATTATAATTTTCAAATACAAAAACCAAGACAAAGAAAATAAAAAGATGTATAAACATTATTTATTATTATTACATTTTTTTTTTTTTTTTTTTTTTTTTGTCAGACAATACACATCCTCACATCATTAGGAAAGCAATTACTATAACAGCATTTCACAGATTCGTGAGTGATTAGCCATCATTTTCCAATTATATGGCTTCATTGTTTGCTGGATATCACTCCGAGCAACTTTTGTTTGTGAAGTTTCCTAAAAGATCATGGTGGACTAAAACATGTGGGTCCGTGAAAGACCAGCATCTGTGCTAGATCTGATGGACAAAATTTGGCACTATGTTCTTAAAATACCAAGAGACTTATTCCAGTCAGATGTGGCAAATATAGTTCTATGATCAGAGCACATTGTTGAACATAAAGGAAGACATATTGAGTAGTTTTAATGCTACATTTTTTTTGTCTGTTATTTAACATTTATAAAAAGCATATTAAATGTTTAAAAGTGTATTTATATTACCACTTATTGGCAGATTTTCATGTAATTTTTTTTTTTGTTTAATAAACGTTAAGCGTATCATTTGAATAACCTGTAGCTCAAATTTTATCTGATTTGGACTAATGGAATGCATTCTAAAGCGCCTGATTTTGGAAAGTTATTTCTTGCTCGGAATATCTAAGAAAAAGTACGAGGAAAAGCCAGTAAATTACAATAAATATACCCTGCTAGCATTAATTAAGCAAATATTTCTTCAATGTTAATGGAATTTTGTGGCATATTTCAGATACATTTTTCATTGGTATGACTACTGACACTTCATAGTCTGCTTTTGAATGTAGCTATAATAAGCATTTTCATTTTGTATACTAACAGTCAGACGAGGAAGAAATTTGGGACCTCGGCCCTCACTTTTTACCTGAGAAATATTTATCTGCAATTTAACAATTTTGCCAGATAAAGTGTAGAAAGATGTGCAGCAAGGAAGAACTTCTACTTTCTCACCACAATGTAAAATTCCTATCATGTGATGTATTACAAAAAATTTTATATTTCAAGCTAGTTATGTCCATAATAAATTTTAAAATACAGCCATAATTTCATTAATTTCTTTTTCTCTGAAAATTAGCATATACTAGAAAAAAGTTAACTTTTTATACTTTAAACATGCAGAATATATCAAACTTCAAAAAATTGTAATAAAACATAGAAAGAAGACTTACATCACAGACTTAAAAAAAAACAAAAAACATACAAATTTTGTACAAATAACTAAGGCAAATATTTCACAGATTAAAAATACAATAACAGATATCATCTTTTCAAAAGGTTTTAAATTTAGAAAACTAGTAAAAATTTAATTCCACCCCTCTTTGGATTTTAATGACCATCCCTCAAATAATATTTTTATTTCCATATTTACAGTACTTTTTGTTTTATATGAATTTCTAAGAAATAAAACAACTTTTATTACTTCAAATTATAACACATCCATTTAATGAAACAATGAAATATTTTGTTCAAGGTCCTGCATCTTCCGTTTTGTTCAAATTTAAGAGTAAAAAAACATTTAAAAAATGATAAGTTCAGCAATGTTCTTTAATTGCTCCTACCTAAATATACTGATTACATCAATAGTGCAAAAAATTTGCTAATTCAAAATAACTGCAAAATATAATAAGCAAATTGAGTAATTCAGTTCGGTATGTATTTATTACAAGCTTAAAATTACTAGATTAATTTTCATACATTTATGAACTTTCTCATCCAATAAGACAGGAAGCAAACCAATAAATGAAGCAATTTAGCTTGGTTGATGAAGAAATTCAATGAAAAGGCTTAAAATAAAAAATTAATTATCTTGTTTAATATTTCTTAAAAGGAAACAAAATCTAAAATAAATACACTCACTAGTGGAATGTTAAGTTATTCCTATGATTTGTAACAAGGCACCTAGTGAGAAATCACTGCAAAAATTATGCATATTTGTACATGCATGAATACATACATAAACCCGCATATTTTCTAACCATAGAATATTTTCTATTCTATAACAATACAAAGCTTTTATTGAAAATTTTGTTTTTAAGCATGTGTTCATTAAATTTTCATATTTCTGAATATACATAATATCTTCTATCGAAAACTAATGGTGTTTTCTCCCCAGCAAAACCATAAAAGTGGTAAAATTATCAATACCAAAAAATTAAGTAAACTTTTATAAGATTAATAAGAAATGACTGTAATCTTGTTCAATATTTCTTAAAATTACCAGTTCATTTAGATGGATACATTATTTCTGAAAATGCCAATATTGATGGAAAAGAACAGCATGACCAAAAATTTTGTATTTGATTTTTATATGTGCAACCATAAATAAGATTCAGCATAGCTGGGATCGACAAGTGTAAATTTCCTCATACAATAACTCACTATATTTAGTAATTTTATTTCTAGTCTTGAAAGGAATGCATAGACTAATCTTATCTTAAAAAATTAAGAACCAACCATAATGTATCTTTTTCAAAAATATATGTAACTATGAGTTCGATGAAATTCATTAAGTTAGGCATTGACTAAGTAAATGTATAATTTATAGAAATATAAACAAAAAATATTACCAGTAATTATCAAATATATATTTTTTACATACATTGAAACTGAGCTATTTAAAGTATTTTTCAGCGCAAATTTCATTTGAAAAATTCTATTAAATGATTTTCACCATGTCTTAAATTATACTATTAACAGTTGCGTAATTCAATAAGGGAAAAAAAAGTTATATTCCTACCTCATTAATATTCCAATTCCTCGAAAAAAAGGTTAAGAACATAAATAAACAAAACTAGAACATAAAATTCAAGCAAATTTTATTTAAGTCAATTTTGTCACAAATAACTTTTCCCAACTCATTAGAATTCATTAGTAGTAAAAAGTTTCTAGCTTGCCAAACAAGTGAATTAATTTTATATTTAATTTCAGCATTTTCCTTTTATCAAAGAAATTTCTTTCATCATAAAGAGATCACGAAATCAGATTCTAATTTTATGCCAATGATTATTTTTTTACCATACGTTTACACAAAAATAGGCAATATTTTAAATAGGTTGCATTTCTAAAATTCTCAATTTTTTATTAATGACTACTGAGTGGATTCTGCAAGACTGTTTTATGTGGTCATAAGACCAATTGTTGCAAAATATTTTTCATTCAAATTTCCAACTTCTGTACTTTAATGCTGAATTCTCATTCAATAGATGATTTTTAATGAGAAAAAATAAAATTAATTTTTAAAACTCTATCGTTTTTTATAATAATTTGTGATCTTACAATAGAAAGAATAATAATGATAAACAATAGAATTCTTTCAAAACAATGAATTTCTTTCAAAATTTGATAGAAATACGCAAACTTCGTGTTAAGAAATTTCAAATCAAAGTTTTTTGTGTTTTCCCGTTAACAAACATTTCCATAAATGTTTTATTCAGAGGTTTGAAGCAGGAAGATTGGGCGAAAAAGAAAGTTTCAATTATCTGGCTATTACGTTTCTTTTTCTCTTATACTTACATACTAGTAACAAATGTTTTACAAACAAGTAATCATGTGTAGAGAAAGACTGACTTAATGTGATTATCTCTCAGAGGAAAGGACTTTTCTCCCTGTCTAAACAAAGGGTGGGGAGCCCAATAAATGAAAGGGATATATTTTCCTTATTCTATCAGTATGTCTCAAATTTGAGATAAAACCTTTCACACTAACGTCCAGATTCCCCAAAAGATCCGACATAGCAAAGAAAAACAGTCTATAATCGGGTAAATCTAGCATAAGGGATTCCCTCACCCCAACAGAAGGAAAATATAACCACTTGGATTAAAAATAAGCCCTTTTAAGACCTCTTAATAATGATATGCATCCTGTTATAAACAGGGTTGCCATTCAAATCTGGAAAAATTTTTCCCTGTGTATTCAATGTACATATATTCAAGATACGAGGATACTCATGAACTAGTTATAATGCAATATGATTTTCAGGAGTGTAAAAAGCAAAGAAAAGAAGTAACAATTTAACATTATTTCAAATAATAGCATTTTTAAAGAAGGGTTTATACTTGCATAGAAAAAAATTTCTCTTTATTTATGATCTAGAATTTAGCAGAACAAAATTTAGACACTAAGGGAAGGTGGGATTCTTACCACTCATAATCTTTAACTGTAAGTCACACAAAATTAAGATTTCAGGTGAAATAAAATACAACACTTCATTGTTATGATACAAATTGTTCAATGATTAACCTTAACAAAAAGATGTTACAAAGCAAGATTACTTTTTTTATTGATTCATTTTTGAAATTTCACATGTTTGGGCATCAACTTGAAGAGGTTTATCAGACATTCAATGCTGTAAAATAAATTGTATATGTGACATCCCTCAACCCTTCAACCAGCTGGAACGTAGAAAGTCGCTCCAATGTGTTTCTTGAAAACCGGCTGGCATGTAGGAAGTTGCTTTCCAAAAACTGCTTTAAACCCAGCTCCAACGTAGAAAGTCGTCAATGCTTTCCCCCTTAAATGCAATAAACGGGGTGGGTCATCTGCTTCTTAAGATCATTTTGTGGTTTTCGCTGACAGTTAGAATTTGGGTGGTCTCTCTAATTAGGGGAATGAACTCCCGAGAGGAGGAAACAACGTTTTTCGTAAGAATTCACGATTACAGGATCGATTGGTGATATGAGCTGTATACTTCATTCCTGATATGAATATTTCATTATTTCGCCACAAATTTAATATCCAAATGAAAACTATTATACTTATTAAAGGTAGGGAATCCCTCATCTTTACATGCCATAATCATGTATAACAGTTAATGATTGTCATTAGTTCGCAAAAAAGTACATTTGAACTTTTAATAACTTTTGTTAAAATGCAGTAAAATATAAAAAAAATCCTTATATAAAATTTTTTAATTTATTTTCATCCCGATTATTAAGCGAGACAAATATTTATTTATAAATGTAATTTTAACTATTGGCCAAGCATTTAATACGCAATGAAACGCAAATTTGAAATTTTTCGGATCTAATTATTTATTTTTTACTGTTTAGAGCGAGTTTTTAGTAAAAGCGTTTTTAATTATTTTTATAGATGTTTTTATTTAAAGTATCTTGATAAATGTAGTTACTATTATTCTTTTTTACTGCTTAATATTATTTTTTATTTCATTATTTAAATACAAGCATTTTTTACTGCTTTTTGCAAATCATATTTGCCTTTCTTTTTTGGGGTGGGGTACGGGGGCTCAAGTAGGGAAAAACCCCCTGCTTTTTTTATAAATATAAAAAATATTTTTTAGAAATTATATCTTTAAAAAATATAATTATATTATTAATATTTATTTAAAATCTCTATAAAATATCAAAGCACACTCAAATGGGAGGAAGATTTGTGTCTTGTGACGAGCTGCGAAAAGCGTATATGAAAAAAATTACTTAGTAATAATAAGGACTATTAAAAAAAAAGTTTAGCATATGAAAGAAAGAAAATATATTTAATAAATGGAAAACATTTATTTATATTCAACAAAATTCGATGATGAGTGATATTACTCTGAAGAATAGAATTAATAAATGTATCTGTGCAATTATAATTATTGCTTTGCATTAAAACAGCATTAGCTAATTATTGAAATGAAATAAATGCATTAAAGGTTGATATGACTTCTGTTTGAACGTATCACAAGGCTGTGGATTCACAACTTTTTTTTATCTATGGATCTTAGTTCCTTTCAATTGCTAGTATTTTGTAAGAAAATCCATGTGTTTCTCTATGTGAAAGTAGTTTTTTGTCTTGTCCGCATTGTTAATAGAAGTTTTACGATCAAATCAAGCTGTAAAATGTCGGTAGGTTTAGTGCTTAAAATTGCCCAAGTTACGTTACAAAGAGAAGCGTTACATTTGGTGACAACAGCCTATTCAATAAAAATTAGTGTCTCAAAATGGGTTATAAAGAACATGTGCCAGGCAGATTGTACAATAGAAGTACTTTTAATACGAATCTCGCATTGAAAGGGAGGATATTTTCCCTTGCTAGGCATTCAGCAAGACAAGAATAAATTCTTGAAAGATGTTCTAAGTAGTTTTTTTAATCTTTACCATTTTTGAAATTTATGATTCTTGGAATGTTAAATATTAATTCATCACTCCTGAAAATACTGTTCTTTTTATAAAATTAACATGGGTATTATGGCAATAATATATGAAAAAAAGTTTTTACGCTTTGCTCTTTAATCAGTTTTAGATTTTATGTCAAACAAAGTGTGTGCTCTACTATTTTTGATTTTCATATCCATTAAAGTTTTGTTTTCATAGAACATTTAAAGACGTACTTCTTAATATATTTAATAATAATTAATGACTAAAAAGTAAAATAAAAAATTCGATTTCTCTGTTCACTAATACAAGGCAAGTGGATTTTCTTACTAAATTTGTTTATATTCTGGTTGAAATTCAGCTATTGATCAGATACTACTGAATATTGTTTCCAATAGAAAAATTGCTTCCTTTAGGAAATTTATTTCTAATGCACCTCCTAAGGCCAATCCTAATAGCAATTTTCAAAAACGAGCTAAAAATTTTTCACCAATGCTTGATTCTGCACTTGAACTTTATTTAAATATAACAAAATTTTTAACAAAAGCATACCACTGAAACAGACTCAACATTAAATAATTAGTTGGATCATATCTTGATATCAACAATGGAAAAAAATTAGGTTCAAATGATAGAAGCAACAATGAAGACAATTTAATTTCACTTCCATCATGAAATATATTGATGTAAAATATTCTTAAATTAGATAAATTAATATACAAATGTCAAATTAATTAATTTACTTGCCTTCGAATTACCACGGGAAAATTTAAATTAAAATTTTTAATTTAAAAATAATTTACGAAAATATTAGCTTTTGCATTTTTTAAAAGCTATTTGTGAATATTATTTTCGCTTTGATAAGAAATGATTACAGATGCTAAGAAGATTTTAACAACATGAGACCCCGATGAGTCATCTGTGACTAGACCACCAATAACTCGCTGCTTTACCACACCAACATGATTCTCCAACCCATATATTATTTCTGATTTAGCACAACCTTCTTAATATGCAATGTCATTGTTAACTCGCTTTTCTTCCATCCAATTTTTGTGACCGGAGGATAAGATCCTTTAAATGAAGAACTCTGCCCTTCCTCCACAAACTGGCAAAATTATTACAAATTCATTAATATCTATAATTTGTTTTATTTTAATTAATGTGCCAAAATTTGTAGCAAGTATTTTTACTGTTGCAATGAAATAAAAACCTTATTTTTCAATTACGGGTTTTAAACGTTGCTGAAGTTATGATTACTTACTCTAGATTGTTTTTCTTTTATTTTATTGAGCATCCATATTTTGAAATTCACATGCAGTGAAATACCTTATAAATATTTCCAATGATATTCATTTGAATTGTTCAGAAATGAAGAGCATGGAAGCAATGGTCTAAAAAGGGTAATTCTTAATTGTTAGACACATGCAGCTAGGTCTCGTTTTTATCTACGAGATAATTTACGAATTTTCATAAAAAAATCATAATGTTATAACTTAATAAAATGGGTACAATTGAAATTTTGATTTCATTGATGGAGTAAGATGAAGGAAAGATTCTTCACAATATTTGTCAGCAGAGAAATGCATGGATTTATGAAAATATTTCTGCACTGACTATGAGTCATTTTGCCAAGATTAGGGATGATATAAGAAATTGACATTCAAAATATCCACTTATTAAAAATAGGAATGAAATGATGATTTTTATCAGATATAAGCCTTGTGAGTAAATGGATACATTAATATGTTTTCTTATTTAAGTATTAAAATTAACTTTAAAAATTTATTTTTTAATTATTTCAAAATAAGATAATAAGTCAAAAGTATTCAAGTTAATAATATTTTCATCAACATATTATCAATAAAATATTCACCTACTATATATTGACAAAAGATTGTTTTATTATTTTCAGAACTTAAAAAAAATGGAATGAAAAACAAAAATCTAAAAACAAACAAAAAAAATAATAATACAAATTTTTATTTATAATTTTCAGTAACAGATTTATATCCAAAATGAATGTAGTATTTGTAAATTATTAATAATACATTTTTATAATTTATTTTAATCATAGAACTATATTCATCCATTATATATATAATATGCGAGTAAAATGCTTACAACTAAAAATTAGAAAAAACTTAATCAAAATTCACTGAATGTCAATAAAAAGAATATTATATTCGTAATGCAATTTGATGAATGATAATTCCTTTTAAATAATTTATTAAACAAATTTTTCTAAATTTATTTTTGAGCAAATTCTATTTTCTGTAAACATTGCAGATTAAAAGACAAGTTCTTAGTTCTCAGAGCAAAAACCAAATTCTTAGTTGAAAAACCACATGGCAATTGCCCTGCATCGACAGATTTATTACTTGATTGATCAGTAAGTACTATTCAAAATCCCCAGTGTTTAGGGGGTGGCGATGGTCGAGACGCAGGAAAGTTTACCCCCTGTTGTTAATGGTCAGGGGAAAGCAAAAACATACAAGGCCGGTTTAGGAACGTTCTGCCAATTTCTTATCTAGTAAATTGTATTCAACCTTTATTTTGACTGTGGCCGTTTTAAGAACATTCTTAAGCTACACAGTCGGCGCTCGATGGGTTAAATGGATATAAAGCCATAATCAATGCCATATATTTAATATTTTTCTATGACTGAAACGATTTGATATTCACATAATGAAATTGTCTGTGCCCAGTTAGTAGATGCATTCCCTGTCGCCACAGAATGCCCAGTTTTTTTAAACAAATGTATGACTTAATTTTATATCCATTTAAAATTAAAACTGATTTTTGAAATAAAATGCTACTGATAAATTTCCCTTCATTGATATTTAAATATATCTTGGGTGATGCATAGAAATTCATCCATATATGAATACTTTTATTTTAATATGTAACAGAAAATCTAAATGCATCAATGATTTTTATATATCATCAGTAATATGTTTGACAGTGTGGTAAAGAAAATAGTTTTGTTTGCTAAAATTTCTAAGTTTTTATTATAATATTAATTTTATTTTCAGTGTAATATGGATTTCTCCTTAGCGGAAAAAATTATATGGCTTGCATTAAAATTATTTATTTTAACTAATTCTTAACATTTATGTAGAAAGGTAAAGAAATTATCATAATTAATTATATTAGAATAACAAGTATTCAAGAATATAAATAAATTCAACTGTAATAATAAAAATATATAATCCTATATGTAAATAAAAAAAATAATCATATATGATTAAAAGACCTAATTTCACCAAGAATTAAAGAACCAAATTAAACTAACTGAACGTCACTGCAAATAAGTAATTTAAATAATTTTTTTTAGTTTCTACATAACTAAAAATAATGAGTAAATACTTATTAATGACTGTCAAGAAAATTTAAACACACCTAAATAAATTAACCAACTCATTCAAATTTAAAAGAGGGAATAAGATTTTCTTATCAAAATTCTATAAGACAAATACAGAGCAGATATATTTTAGCTAGCATTTACTTTCTGAAGTGGATAAAGTTATCATGAGTTAAATTCTGTATTTCTGTTCTTGAAACGAGGAAATAACACTTTAAATAAAAATAGGATATGCATTCAAACAAAAAAGTTCCGACTGACAAAATTCATTGTAATGGAACAATTCTTTAATTAATAAAATACAGCTCATACCGATTAAATTGGTATGTAATTATTTTATATAATGCTATTATATAAACTAACTTACTATGATTATCATTTAAGCTAACTTACTTCTCAATAAGTGCTGAATAACAACTTGAAAAAACTAAAAATTTGCTGAACTTTAATTCGACACATATAAATGTCTGATAAGAAATGGCTACCGCGTTCCGAGTGTCCGACGGTTACGGTCATAATTAATATATAAAATGCTAGCTGTCTGATATTTGTGTGGCTTGGTGGTATTTTTACTACAAAAAATTAGTCTAAATAATTTACTTGAAATGTAAAATAAAAGAAAGCCTGGGGATATTATTATTGTGATTTATGGCACTTTACAAGCTTGCTGACAGTTATCTGTCAGCGATTTAAGCCGAGTGAGCGTCTCTTGATTTTACAGTAGCGCTGACTAGGACCAAGAATAAAAATTATTTACTCACGCGTCACAGCCCTTTTTACAGGGCGGACTTCATTCATGCATTTGATTCACTTATCCACAAATCGTAATTTATACCTGAATCAAAAAACGATCACCTCTGAACCAGTACCCCCAGTGGTATTACTCTCGACATAGAGAACTTTGTGACCATGACAGATTTATGCGTGCGCAAGTCACCACACACATTGAGCCTTTATGATAGACTCTGTTCATAAGTATTTTTTTTTTTTTATCCAAGATTTAAAATGAAATTTTTTAACGATACCGAAAAAGAATTCATCAAAGAAACAATAATTAAACAAGCTGTAGAGCAAGTGACAATGGTAGGTGTGGTTTCAAAAGATGAAAATTTAAATTTGCCTGTTAAAAAACGAAAGAGTTTAGCAAAAATTTTGAAATGTATTACCGAAGAATCATCTAAAAGTTTTGCGTTTGAAGGAAAAGCGAGTTATGATTGGTCACCGACATGCTATGATTGGTCGATTTCCTTCGCACAGACTTTTATGCTGTAGCTACTGCAAACCTACATGTTTATTTAGTTCCTGCGTATCTTTTCATCCGTCCTTTTTCAAAATGAAGAAATTAAATCTTCCAGAGAAATACAAGCATAAAATAATTGAGATTGATGAGAATAGAGCTATTTTTCGCATTTCTGATATCATAAATAAAGAATTAGAACAGGTAGCAATTTTTCAGTGAAGTATTATTAAAATAAGACTTGAAAAGCAAGCTATTATTTTAAGGAAAATATTCGGCCGATTTATTATTTAATTTTCATGTTAAAATTATTACCGTAAAATATCTATATGCAAATATACTATATTAAGATATTTAGATGACATTAAATGGTATAGAAATTATTACAATTCTTATTGAATATGCATGTAAAATAAAATAACACAAGCAGAGGTTTATTTTTTAATTTCATATTAAAATTATTACCATAAGATGTTTATCTGCAAATGTGTTATATTTATTAAAATATTTAGATAAAATTAAATGGTATATAAATCATTTTGATTAACACTAAATATGCATGCAAAATAACACAAGAGGAGACACTATTGAATCAATAGAAATTCAAAATAAATGAATTGATAATCAAACTATTTCTTTTGGTGATTTTTTGCAATTTAAATATAATATTAAATTTATCTATGTTTTATCTGAAAGCAAAATATATAATTTTATGGAAAAAAAAAAAGAGTTTAAATAAAATTCTTACCTTTGGCAATGAAAAAACCACTTATAAATTGATATTCTAAAATATGAAATGTTGATGGTATGTATTAAGAAACAGATAGCAGATAAATGATGTAAAGTGATAAGCACTGGCTGCTCCTCGAATATTTCAATTCTGTTATTGAAAAAAATCATAATATTTCTGACTTATCTTGCAATGAAAATACAGCATTCCCAATGGTTTCATTTTTTAAGGATTGCCCAGAGATTTCTGGCTTTTCCTTGAGCTATAAACTTTTAGGAAGATCCTTTTCAGCAAACTGGAATTTTAATTGAACTCTGTTTAGTTAATAACTTAATATGAAGATTTATAAATATATAAATAGTTAATACATCTCTTTTGATACTTATTTCTTGCATTTTTGTAACACATATTTTAGGAATGGATTAAAGAATATGAACTAAAATCAGAAACAGTTTTGCGTGTTCAGAGAACACACAAATCAACTGGGCGCTTTAATGTTTATAAAGGTGCTTTAGATGCCAGCACAATGTGCAACAAGTAATAACTAATATTTTATTGCTTCGAATGCATTACATGTGTTATTGTAGACACTTTTTATTTTATTATTTAAATAATAACAAGGTTAGATTTAAAGTTTATTTTGCATGTAGCAAGAGACATATTTGTATCTGTCTAGCTACAGATATATTCAATCGCATCAAATTCCATTATAATAAGTATTTGTATTATTCATGTTTTTAAATTGTTTTAATGTTACAAATCCATAAAAGTTTTAGAGCTTTCATACTCTGTACTATATATTGACTTGTATTTTTAACTAAGGTCTGATCTAAAGCTCATTTTGCTTGTGGCAAGAATGATATTTGGTGTTTACCTTGTTACAGAGCACTTAGCAAATATTGTATAGTTTATATGTATTTTCCTAGTATGGAAATATCTGTTCTTTTTATTCTCTTTTCAATCTTCTGACCAGTTCGATAAATGAAAGAAAATCTGATGATTTTTTTTTTGTGATCTTCATAACACACATTTCATGAATAAGAGCACATCTTATGTTAAGAAAATATTTTAAAAATTTCAGATTTGGCACTAAATTGACTTGAATTTAAAAGCTGTACCTGTTAGGCCAGTTTCACCCAATGAAGGGTTAAGAATTGAAATAAAATATTGATTTTTTTATCATTTTAATAAATTTATGATCTTTAAACACATTTTAAATATTGTTGAAATAAAAAATAAAGAAATTAGATTGGTTTATTATTATTTAATGTTTTTAAAACATTACTTCATAGCTTTACAAATAATATTTATTTCCTTCTACTGGAATTCATCAACACTTAGTACTCTCATTATCTATAATTATATTAAAACTATTTTTACAGGTATCAAAACATATGAAAGAAAGTAAAAGTACTGGATTCTCTGCAGTTCTTAAAATCACTATTCAAAGGTAAGTTTTAATTATTTAAATTTGATAAATAATAATAACAAATAATATATATAATAATATATAATCAAATATATGAAACATAGATGGTATTTATTGAGAAACAGATTGCAAATACTTGATGTACAGTGTTGTGCACTGGGTTTTGAATTCTGTTATTAAAAAAAGTCATATTTGTGCCATGTTTTACTATGCAGGAACAACATTTCCATAGTTTGGCTTTTTTTAAATTGCCCTTAAATTTCGTCTTTTTTTTTTTTTTTTAAGTTACAAACTTTTATGTAGTTCCTTTACAGCAAACTTTAATAGTTTCATAATCCAGTATTATCTAATATTTCATATCTTAAGTGTAAAATAAAATTTTTAACTAAAAAGAGATTCTTAATTATTTTAATAGCTTACAAATATAGATTATTTTTATTTTATTCTTATGAATTTAAATATTAAACATTTTAGATTTGTCATGTAGTGTATATAATCTGTACATGAAAAATATTTATATTTTCATTACTTTTAACTAAATTAATACATGACAGGTAATTAGTATATATTGTCGCATACATGACTGGTTATCCTATTCTATAGACTGTGATTTAAGCTTCTAATACAAAACTTCATCAAGAATTAACTAATGAATTCAGTTTTATGATCAAATCCCTGTGCTCATTAAAAATAAAATGGAATTTATTATACCTCTTTATCATGAGTTGTCAAAATATGGAGATATTTTTATTTTGTGTGATTATTTTATTTATTTGTCACTTATATACTTATAAAACTAATTTTTTTTTAAAAAATCAGATAACATTTTTCTCCATATGTGTTAATGTCTAATATCTCCTTCATTTAAATATTTACTTTTCAATATCAATAATTATTTCTTATATTTTCAGTAATAATTTTTTCTCTCTAATATTATTATGAATTATCATATTTTGAAAAACTTAAATTTGCTTTGCTTTTATTTTTGCCATTTAATATATCCATGGTAAAATATCCAAACTGTTTTGATTACAGGTACTTTTCACTACCAAAACACAAAGAACCACTCCCAGATGTTGTAGAGTGTCCTGCATTATGTGAGCTTTCGTACTCACATACTCATTTGCTTGATAATATTGCTGTTAAAAATTTCAAACCATTATCAAAGCTAACACAAAAGCATCTGATAGAGTTATTTGAATTAGGACACACAGCAGCTTCTGCAAGACAGATGTTGCAAATGGAATTAGAGCTTCAGAATAATGAAGATTATGAAGAAGCATGTATGGACAGTTCTAAGCTACCAGCTACCCTCAATATCTGTAAATCACTTGCTGAATATCAAATTTAGGAAAATCTATGGGTCACGAAAAGAAAGTGATATCATCAGTGAAATTTAAAAATATATTTCTTCTTACAATCAACAACCATTCTATAAAGCTGCTTTTTTAAAAGAAAAGAGCATTTTGGAGATTGCTATAGTGATTCCAATAATGAAGTGAAGTATAGATTTACTTAGCAATGTTCAAGAATTAATAATGGTTGATGTATCTGGCCACTGATTAAATCATCATGTTTATTTTTTATTTCTCCAGGTGTAGCTGGAGGAGTACCTATTGGTGCATCATCACAAATGCAGAAGAAACTAATGTTTCTCGTGAAGGAGTGAAACTTCTTTGTGACTGTTTCCCTGAAAAATATTGTTTATTGCAAAATGGTCAACTGATTGTAATGACAGATGCTGATCTAAAAGAAAGAGAAGTTCTGAGTGAAATATGGCCTAATTCCACTTACTTACTCGTCAGTTTCATGTGCTGAAAGCAGTGTGGCAATGGCTTATGAACAGTGAACATAAAATTCTAAAAGAGCACTGTCAAGAATTATATATTTCTTTTAAAACATTTATGTATGCAGAAATGGAAATGCAGCTGAAAGAGTTGCTTCAAAATATGTTGGAGAATAGCACTGTCAGGAAATATGACAAGTTTACCATATGTTTGAGAAAGTTGTTCTCCAAAAAGCAATTATGGTGCACTTGTCGTAGAAAAATGCTCTTTACCTGGGGAGACAATGCAACAAACTATGTTGAAAGTTTGTTGAAAGTTTGTTTAAAGTTTTAAAAGAGACCATACTTAGGCAAGTAAAAGCATTTTGCTAATTTCAGCTATTGGACTTCATCACAAAGTTTGAGAAATATCTACATTGTAGTTATTTAGATTTTAGTTGTGGGCATTCTTTCAAAAAGACTAGTACAAAATTTTTTGTCTAATTATAAAGGGATTCAGAACATCATATCACTAAATAAGGACAACGCTTATTTTGAAATTGATCACTATTTTGTTGATTTGGAAAGTTCCATTTGTACTTGCTTTGTTGGTATGAATGGAAAGTTTTGCAAGCATTTAAGTGCTGTGATTCTAAAGCAAAATAAACAATCAACATTTGTCTATTCACTAAAAAGTAGGAAATTAATGTATAAAGTGGCTACTGGGAAAAAAATTGGATTCAAATAGTACTTGCTACCTTTAAGTTTTAACCCATCACACAATGCAGCTTTCCTTCTTTCTCAGTCTAATGATGCTCTGCATCTACAGATTTCTTCTACGACACCTTTACATTCTTCTAACGATATACTTTCCCAATCTGATAATAATGCACTTCCAAATTCTTCAAATGACACACTTTCACCTACGGATATTAACAAATTTTCAAAGCCTTGCAATGATAGCAAGATGGTTCTACCAGCTATTAACACTACTTCACAGCCCACAGCTTATCAAAATTCAGACAATGAAACAGATAAAAATGAGGATTACTTACAAAAATTTGATGATATAATTAATCGGATTAAATCCGAGCACAAAAACAATCCCGATATTTTTAAGCCAGCAATAAAAAAAATAAAAAAATGGTGAAGAATGTAAACAAGTTTGGAAAAACGAAACTGGATTGATGTCTGCCTTGCATAACTTTGGAAGGTACTTGTAATGGCTCACCACTAGAGCAGAAAAACTGCCAACGTGACGAGAAGAAGAGAAACCAGTTCCAGCAGAGATAAGGGGAAGAACATGACCTTCGACCCTTCACTTGATCTGTGGAAAGCAAGCAGTGAGCGACTTTCTCCATCCCGATAGTACTTTTTTAAACTTGTTTTTGTAAGCTTGTTAAGTTTGCATTAGAAAATTCACAAGATAGAAAATAAGATTTAATGTATGGCAGTTTAATGTTTATATTATATTGTTGCAAATTAATTTTTTTTTTTTTTTTTTTTTAAAGACGAAACGTTTTTTTATCCAGTTTTGAAGTCTGTTTAGCTATAGATTTCTTAATTGTTTGATGCTTTACTTTTAATTTTTATTGCTGCAAAAATTGAAACTGAAAGAGTGATAAATTTACTACAATATACATTCAGTACATGAATTTAAAAATATATTGTTAAAATTTTAGCTAAACAGTGGTTGGGTTTCTATTAAGTTTATTTTAATTTTCTTTAAAGTATAGCTAATGCTATATTCTGTGGGTTAATACTAATAACTTATCATTTTTTACACCACATTTAAAGAGTTTAATGAAAGAAAGTGTCAAATCGCAGTTTGGAAACTTATGCATTCATCTTTAATAATATGGTAGGATCTATTCTATAGAAAATTTAAGAAGATAGTTTCAATATGAAAAGTCTTGTAAGTGGCTTTCTTGTAATTTTATACATTCTAAACCTAAATTTCTTTAATTCATTAAAATGTCATTTAGCGCTTTCTTCCACTAACCTCTTCAACTGTATGATGAAAGTTGGAAGAAATTTACTTAGATTTCTTCTTTTATTTTTCTCTCCTTTTAGAAATCTTAACTACTCAAGCAGAGTTCTGAAGTGCAGCAGAAGGAGAGGCAATGAAATACCTGTCCAACCTAAAGCAATTGCAAGAAGAAAATCAATTTATTGTGAAAGGGAAGTCAAGATGATGGAAGACCAGTTAAGCGAGCATTACCACCTGCCCTAAAAGAACATGCAGATGTAATTTTCTCTGAGTTACCTAAAAAACATCCAAAAAACAAAGCATAGTTTGACATATTGTGTTGAAAACAATGTATCTTTTCCAAGTTAATTAATAATTTTATTTAATTTATACTTATTATATTTCTATCATGTTTTAAAAATGTGCTAGAACATTCTAACAGGATTTGTATAGTGTTAAATAATTGGTATTAATATGGTATAAAATTTTAATGCTATTATGTTATTAAATAGCACTTATTTCATGAAACTGTTATATATTAAATATTTTTCCAATTTATTTTTATATATTATATTTAAAATTAAAGAAGTTGAAAAAAGTACTTACAAGTTACTCTGTTCTGTATTGAAGCATTTTCATTCTTCATTTTTTAAAACAGACCTTTGAAATCAGAGTCCTGAATTTTTTATTGATGCTATATGTATTCACTTATATTAACCAAAGTTTTCATATAATCAAATTTGAGCTGTTATTAAATGGGATTTGAAGTTATTCTTTACATGTGCATTCTGAAACTTACTCCTGAGCATTAAAGTCACTCATCCCCTGCACCTTTTTTTTTTCTTAGTTTTTATTATTTTCTGCAAAACTCTAAAATTCTTGAATAAATAAATTATTTTCAAAGTAGATAGTCTAAAGCAGTGTATAGAAGAAACAAAATAAATAAATAAAAAGAGAGAGAGAGACTAATTTATGATTTTTTTTATCATATAAAATAGAAGTTTAAAAATTATTTTCAAGGGATGGAGAAGATGCATTGAGGAGCATATAGCCTCAAAGGACTTTCATATTCCTTTCCAGCAGAAAATTGAAGTAGTTAGTGACATAAAACATAGTTTGTGCTTATTTAAAATATAAAACATTAGATATTTATGATTAGGCATCTATTTAATGTAATTAGTGAGAGTTTTTTTTTTCTTTTTTTTATCCTTATAATTAAATTGGCTAGTTAGGCCAAAGGATGAAAGGCGAAGTGAAGAAGGGATTTAACACAGTGCCTCTACTTAAAAATGATAAGCACATTTTATTTTAGAATATTGAGAATAATAATTTTTTTTAAAATTTCACATATAAGAAAAAAAATATATGAAATATTTATAGTTTTTCTATTTTCTGTAAACCTGTATTTCTATATCAGTTTTAAATCTATCAATTAAACAAAGAGAGAAAAAGCATTAGGAAAAATGTATCCCTAAGCCATAAATTTTTTCATTCTAAGTATTCATTCACAAATTTTTTCATTCTAAGTATTCATTCACAAATTTTTTCATTCTAAAAAGTAAGCTTACTACAGTGCGCGAAAAAAGTATAAGGACAACATGTAATTGCATGAAAATATGCTTTATTTCCATTTCATCTAAATGAACTTTTTATATTTCTTACTTCTGCTGCATAATTTTGTGATAACACTTATACCACATAAAAAACATAATTTAGCTTCAAAATATTGATTTTACAAAATTTAACATTAAAGGAAATGCGGAAAAAATTATAAGGACATGTTGTAAAATACTTAAAAAATGTTTCAATAATCAAGAAAACTATCTTTTTTTTTCAATCACTTGAATAAGCCGAGAGGTCATAGATCCTGAAAGATCTTTTAAAATGTCCAGATATATTTTTTCCCAAGCTTCTTTGATAGCGACGACAAGATCTTGTGTACATTGATACTGTGTGCCGTTTTTATAAACTTCTCGGGCTAGAAGTCCCCGTAAGTTTTCGATTAGATTAAGATCGGGACTTCTCGCCGGCCAATCAAGTAAATTTACAGAATTAGCTCCAAACCAGAGTTTTGCACTCGTAGAAACATGTATCAAAGCATTATCCTGCTGAAAAATATAGTCCCCTGAAGTAATTAGTGGCACTACAGGTAACAAACTTTCTCCTAACATATCAACATACCTGTCCGAATTCATTTTACGGTTGATAAATACAATTGGAGTGGTTCCATTTGCCGCAAAAGCGCCCCATACCATAACCGAGCCATCACCATATTGACGTCTGGAAAACACTTCCTTGGTCTTTCGCAGATCATACCAAAAATAACGAAACCCATCCGGTCCATCAAAATTGAACTTTTTTTCGTCCGAAAAAATTACATCAGCCCACTTTTGACCAAGAGAAATGTATTTTTTGGCAAAGTAAACTCTTCTTTTCTTATGATGATTTGTAAGAGGGGGGCGTGACACTAATTTCCCATAAGAAACTTGAGGATATTTACTCAAAACATTTTGAACAGTCCTTGTTGAGCATGGTAAACTCAAATTTTGTCTAACTTCATTTGCGGTTTCTCTTTTCTCGCAAGCTTTCCTTACAATCATTCTTTTCTTGTCGACGAGTGAGAATTTCTGGTCTCCCAGTTAGCTTTTTCATACCATACATCCCAGGATTTTTTAGAAAATTATAAACCACCGTTTTAGATCTCTTGATTTTTTTTTTTTTTTTTGAAATTTCCCATCCACTCAATCCACATTCTCGAAAAACAACAATTTTTCCTTTTTCAGAGTCAGGAAGTTGAGTTCCTTTGGACGCCATTTAAAAATTCACACTGAAAGTCGCCGAGTGGGAAATTCTTTTCACAAATGAATCTTTTAACTCGGATTTGTCATTTTATGCTTTCAAATATGCAAATTTTTAAATAATTACTGGAGAAAAAGCAATGTCCTTATACTTTTTTCCGTTTTCATTTAGGTTTAAAAATCAAAATTTAAATTTTAGCAGATTTAAAATTGAAAATTTTAATTACTTTAAGCATAAAATATTTTAGTTTTACTTCTATTTTTGCTGCAAAAATTTGCATAAGATTCTGTAAACAAGGCTTCTAGATTTGGCGATTTTTCGCGTGTCCTTATAATTTTTTCGGGCACTGTTTCAACAATTTAAATATATGAATTATTTTCACTGAGAGATATCAAAATAATTTTTAAAAACATAAATGGGTACAAAAGTCTTCAAACTATGAATGGTTTAATTTATTTATAAAAAGAGATCTTGTCCCAATTGAATTTTTTAAAAATAAATAAAAACCTAATTAAATTGAGGTTTTTAGATATACTCCATAAATATAGATCACAAAGGAGGCAATAATAGATTATAAGTATTTAGAGGATTTGTGTTTAAAGTCAATATATATTTTTTCATTAAAATAATTTATGTGAACAGTAAAAACCGTGCTAAATCTATTTTGTTTTGATAGTTAATGTTACTATTACTACAACTAAAATATTACATTATATATATTAAAAAATTTCCAATTGAAAAGAGTTTTTAAAATAATTCCTAAAGGAATAAACATGTTATTTTTCATTTTAAAGTACTTAGCAGTGATTTGACATGTTATATCATTTTTGTAACTTTATTAAATCATTTTTCATTGTTGAAGGAAGGAAGTCATATTATTTGCTGTAGACAAAATTCAAATTGTATTCACTTGTGGAAATAGTAAATTATATTTTAAAATATTGTTAGAACTTAACTAATATATTTAACTCACAAATACTAAAGATACATGCTTTTAAAATTTTAATTGTTTGAATGGCAGAAGAAATTGTTTTCAAATGGAGTTGGGGATATCTGACTGTAGTTATTGAAAAATAAATATTGAAACAATTCTTTTTAAAATGTCTTAACAAAAATTTTGGAATAATTAATAATAGTTTTGGAAAATATATTAAATTTCTTAATACTATTTATTACTCTGAAATATATTTTTATATAAATAAATGAAATATGTACATTTATCTCCGTTCCCCCCCCCCACCTTTTTTTTACGGTTTACATGTAATATTAATCTTTAACACATATACAGCCGAAAGGATCAAATCCTGAAACCTATATTCAAGACATATACAAATTTCAATTTATTAAAAATATTTTTGTGTTTCTTCTTAATATTATTTTGATATAACTAAAAAAAGTAGCAACGAAGTCACATATTTATACGTTTTGGAGCATTAAGTAATCTCCCCCCATATGTAGTTGATAGGAAAGTAACAAATGTTCAGCTACAAGTTTCAATGGCTGCATCAATTATCTAATAATGGCACGAAAATCGTAGAAAAATAAGAAGTATTTAATTGCTGCATCATATATTTCGCAATTACGTTCATATAGTTTTTTTTACTTCTGTGCATAACCAACATTAATTAATTCTATTACTAGTTTCATAAATTAGAAATTGAAACGTTTTTCACGATTGAAAAAGTTTTCTATGTGGTTTGAATTAATGTTTCATTAAACACAAATATTTAGAGAATACAATTATTGTAATAAAAATTAGATAGTGTTGAAAATTCACTCGTATATCTTTCATAAAACTAATTAAAGCAGCAAGGTTTGAGCCAAAAAAGCGATAATTACACGATTATGAGTGCAAAACATTGGCAAAAAGATGCCAAGGCTTAAACCAATCAGAGCACGTTGGTATCTTTTGCCGTAGAGTTAGTCTATACAATCTGCGAACTCGCGAAGGAAAATGTCTTAAAGCATTTCAAAAAATTTTATTATTGCCAGATTTTGATATTAGCGATGATTCTCTAACTTGGTGGAATACGCATTCAAAAGCTTTTCCAAGCCTTGAAATTCTCACTAAAAATATTTAATTATTCAAAGCACAAGCGTACCTTCCGAACGAGTTTTTAATACAGGCGGTAATGTAATAATGGCGAGAAGCATCACTTTTGCCAAAAAACGCTGAAAGGCAACTTTTCTTTTTTATCTCAAAATAGTAAATTTATACCTTTGCTTGGAATTTAAATGTTTACTAAGTATTCTTTCAGTATTTTCCCTATTTTATTGGGTATGTTGTTGTCTTTTATTTGGAAATATAAGATTTATTAATTTAATAAATATTCGTTCTACCAAAGTTTTACATTTGTATGCTTTAGAGTTCCATTGTCCTTCTAAAATCCATTTTGATTTAATTATTCTTTAAGGAACTAACTCAAAATTATATGTTTTGAATTAAAACCGCATTAAATAAAATTTTGAAATATGGCCCAAAAAATTACATTTGAATAAACAATGTATGTAAATATTGCATTTTATTCAAAGTTTACTGTGCAACGAAACAGTACAGCAAACTGCACCAAGCACAACATTTCTCCCTAATGAAACTGAAATTCAGTAATTTGGTGATTGGTTCTTTATTGTAAAATTTCACACCATTTATATCAAACTTTTAAACTGACATTTATATATATATATATGGATTTCATGCTTACTTTTAAATTTGTAAGATTATTTCAGTTATTATTTTTTTTTTCTGTTTATAGTATTTGTTGTTCATTGAAAAATTTAATCTAAAATTGTAAGCATATAATTAGATTTATTCTAAAATATATTAAAAATATGTCAGCAAATTTCTTTACTCTTTTTTATGTTAAGTCAATATATACTAAGCTAAATTTAATTTTTTTTCATTTTTTAAACTATTTATTATATTATTAAAATTTTAATGCTCAAGGAATAAAAGTATAAAACTGACATTTTTTTTATTAATATAGTTTGTGGTAATTGTGATAATTTACAGAACTAGTCTTTGGTAAATAATGTGTTGACGTATTAGCAATGATAAAATATCATGTTGGCAAAAAAAAAGAAGAAAAAAAATTAAGAAATTAAAAAGTCTGAGAAATTAAAGTTCCAAGTTTACTCATTTTGACGAATAAATTTTGATTCTAATCAAACTATCGATGCAGATCGAAATTTTATCTTCGAAATCAGCTTTAGATTGTATATGAACTTAATAAGTGTTGGGGTGTTTGTTCATGATGTTTTTGCTTTCACATTTCAATGCCTGTGCTTTACTATACTATGTACTTTTATAGTTAAAAAAATATATAATTATTCTAATTTTTATCATTAAAAATTTTATTTCATAATATATTGATAATTTTAATAATATTTATTTCATAATAAATTGAGTTGTTTCTTATTTGTTTTAACGACTGTATTTTAACAGCTTATCAGTTCGGCCATCATTTGATCTTTATCTAAATTTTAATGCTCATCAATCTTGATTGATGAGTTCTTTCGATACCTATCGGTCTTTCGACAATTTTCGATAATTGTCAGTCTTTCGATATTTATAGGATTTTCGATAATTATCGAACTTGTTGACCCTGATCCAACATTCATGTTATCGATAATAAGGATTTGGAGGTATCATTTTGGAATTACTTCGGAAAGTAGTTTATATATTGTTGAATTAACAGACGTTTATTATTTGGTTTTATTTTATATTATATAAGATTGGAATATATTGTTACGAATATGTGATGCGGCTTCCCAGCATAGTTGGTTCCGTGGGAGGTCCCAGAGCTTCGCGACAAACTTGGCGACCATTTGGCGACTTTGGCGCAAAAATAGATTATACCCGAAACATCGAGAATTTTCCCGATCCGTCCATTAGGAACCGAGTTACGCCTCGAACGTTCCAGATTGGTTGAGAGGCTTCTAGCCCCGCCTCCTGAAACCTATAAAAGGAGGAGGCCGCAGCTGCTAGGGCAGAGTATTGACTTAGCAAACAATAAAAACCTTGAAATTTTAGCGCCACAAACCCCAACTAGATTTGGTCCCAACTCTGCATCGACAATAGATTTAGCAATCACCAAAAATTTCTTATATAAACACCAAATAACATCCATCCCCGATCTGCCCTCTGATCACAACCCAATAGAACTTAAATATGACTTTAATATCACCCCAATAATCATCAATAGACAAAAAGTCACTACTGACTGGGAGAACTACAAAAAATTCCTTAATACTAATGTAGATCTAAGAATTCCTGATATCCAAAACCCAAACCAACTCGAAACTGAAATTAAAAAACTAATGTCTGACATCACTGAGGCATATAATAATAGTTCCAGGCCTTTAAAGCACCATGAGCAACTGTATCTACCTCCCAGCATCAGAGAACTTAAAAAAATCAGAAATCGTGCCAAAAAGAATTGGCAAAATAATAGGGACCCATCCTCTAAAAACACCTACAACAGAGCTCAAGAAAAATTTAGAACTGCCATAACCGAATACAATAGTAGTGTATACCTAAAACAAAATGAAATCCTAAATTCGCAGGACAACTCACTATGGAGAGCAACGAAAAGGCTTAAACAAAAGCGGTCCCCCATCCCCCAACTAATTGACCCAATCTCCAAACTTCCGGCTCATACTGATATCCAGAAAGCTGAGATAATAGCTGATCACTTCGAAGACCAATTCAAGCCAAATAATCTACCCAACAAACAGACTGAATAAATGGTCCAAAACTCAATAAATAATTATCTTAAACAAAACCCTAATTATAATTATGATGAAATCAAACCATCAGAAATTGTAGAGTACATCAGAAAAACAAAAATAAACAAAACTCCTGGAATTGATGCCATAACCAATAAAATGATCAAAAAACTCCCAATCAAAATATTAATTAAAATAGCAAACCTCATGAATAAGATTTTTGAACTCAGATACTTCCCTGATTGCTGGAAAACAACCAGAATAATACCCATACTTAAACCAGGCAAAGATCCTGGCAAAAATTAGACAAAATTACCTAAATAACCTCGAAAGATGGCTAACAAACTAAAAAATCAAACTAAATGTAGACAAAACCGAAGCAATAATCTTTTTAAAAAGAACACCCAACTGGACTAAAATTAAACTATACAATACAGAAATAAACTGGAAAAAAGAAGTGAAGTATCTTGGCATCACCCTTGACAGGTACCTAAACTATAGAACACATATTGAAAAAACCAGAGAAAAATACAATAAAGCCTTAAGAGCGCAATACCCCCTAATATGCAGGAATTCGGGTCTCTCTCTTGACAGTAAATTGCTAATATACCTTGCTTACCTCAGACCCATTTTAACATATGCATGCCCGGTTTGGGCTGCTACTGCCAAAACCAATCTAAACAAAATTATAATTCTGGAAAACAAAATCATCAGAATGATCACCTCTGCAAAATGGTACCACAGAAACGCAGATATATCTCATGCAATTGGCATTCCCCCAATCAAAGAATTCATCATAAAACTTGCAGAAAAATTCTACAAGAATATACCTGCGACAGAAAATTCAACCCTCCAAAAACTCCCCATCTACAACATAGATGGCAAGCAAAACAAAAAAAGGCCTCTCTGCTCTCTCAAAATCTAAAGTAAACTCCTCTCCCCACATACCACTTACTATCTCTCTTTTTTTTCCCCCACAACAAAAACAAATGATAGTACACAAATTTCCTAATAGCTAATGGCGCAGTTTAGCCAAGGTTGGCTCTTGCGCCACTAAAGCTCACAACCAACCAACCCTAATAGCTAAAATAAATGGTGTACACTCTAATCCAACAAGAAAGTTTCATTTGCACTAAGTCCTAATTATTGCTAGATTTGCAGATGATGGGGCCTGCGGCCCCAATGAGCTGCAACTCCTCCTACAACTCAGAGAGCAGAGTAGTCGGGATCGACGGTAAAGAACTGGCCTTCCAGAGAAAAGCGGAGCAGCGACAGAGTGAAGCTAGTTCTGAACTAAGCTGTGCGCTACTGACTGCAGTAGAGTCTGTTGTTTGCTGCTGTGTATGCTGTTGTATGATGCACGTCTCGGCTGAAGATAATCGTCTTCTATGCTGTATATAGTTGTCGTTTTTGTGCTGTCCTGTTGTCTTCGTGTAAATAAACGTCGTTGTTTTATTTTCTACTGCCGCTTGGTGATTGAGCGTTCTTCACACCATATAACTTCCACTATCCAAACGAACCTCGGAAATTTCGTAACAATATGGTGGGATGTTTATGATATTTGCCTGTACTAAGTGTTTTTATAGTTTAGAAAATGTATATATTTTCGTATTTTTTTACCTCTTAAAAATGTCGCTTCATTTTTATTTCGTAATACACCTTGAAAAAATATATCCCGAAATGAAATATTTTATGAAAATAAATTTAAATTATGTTTTTCATTTTTGTTAAAGCTTATTTTTAACGGCAGATTGGTTCACCTTCATTTGATCACTATTTAAATTTTGATGAACCTTGATAGAATTTTCGATGTTTATTCGATGTCCACCGAACTTTTTATTCTGATCGAACATTCATGTCATCGAAATTAAGCCGGGTAATTAATACCTTCCGATCGGTTTCAGAGGTATCGCTTTGGAAGCATTTCAGAAAGAAACGTACATATTTCTGGATTGATAGACCTTTATTATTCGGATTTATTTCAGAATGTATATGAGTGAAATATTTGTTAGAATGTTTATCGTTTTTATATTTTATTTCATATGCTTCTATATATTTTCAATAATATATAATTTTTCGGAGCCTTATACCCTTTAAAATATCATTTCTATTTCATAATATATTGCTTAATTAATTTATTTCACTTTGCATTTTTCATAAAGATTATTTTTGGTGATAGATCGGTTCGCCTGTCGTTTTATAATTATTTAAATTTTGATGCTTATCGAATTTGATTAGGCGTTCAGTGCTGATAGTATGGCAGTAAAATTGGCTTTATGTTGATAAGATGGGCAAAAGGCAATATATGATGGAATTATAAATGCTTTTTCTTGGGTTTTTTTTATATTATATAATTGAATAACATATTTCACTTCTTCATAGATTTTCCCTCCGTTTTCTTTCAAATATTCAATCATTTTTAACGTCTAAAAATATCCCCCTTTTAAATTATTAGAATTTTTTTGTTGAAATATTTTATTTTATTTTTATAGTGCAGATTATTTTTAAGATTCATTTTTCATATATGTAACACTTTTTAATATTATAATTTTCAGCTTTAAAGTTCATTCGTCACAATATACCTAAATTTTTATAGAATAACCGGAAATGCTATTAATATTCAAAAACATAAGCGTTTTTCTTGGATAGTGGTTATATTTTGATAAGTTTATATTGATGTAAATAGGAGCATTTTCTTTTATTTGACCATTTTAACTGCTTCAGAATTGAATGCCGTTTCTAAAACTTTTAACACATTGCACACATATTTATAATGTGTTCATAGTCACAAATGCCTTTAAAAAATCCATAATAACGCATTTCGGAACTATTACTTTTAATTTCTGAAATTTTATGTTCAAGCTTCTTTAGTTGTAATCATTTTTTCAGCAAACTGAAATCAAATTTTAATCGCATATTTAAATTAAATATTTGCTAGTATTCTTTAAATAAGCATTTATTATAGACATACTGAATTCATTTTTCATGAGACTAGATTTTATACCTCGAATTAACGATCTGTGACGATTACTTAATTTAGCGTGTTAAGAACTTAAATGTTTTGTGTTTGTGTGTGCGTGTGAAATATAAAAAGAATCGAAATTTTTTAAATAAGCATTAAAGTAGGAAACATTTAAAAAATTTCTTTATTGTGCAATAAAATATTATGATATATTGAGAGATAGAGACATAGTAATACTTTCTATTGAATATTTTAACAATGCTATATTTTAATATTTTTATTGGAAGGAAAAAAATATTTTTATTACACTTATTAAATTTGGCAAAGTATCTGAAAATCTCTCTTTTTTTTGGAGAAATTTTGAAAAGTCAATATGATAAGAGAGGCTATTTATTATTTATTATTGTAATAAATAAATAAAAAATCATAATATATCAAGAAATAACGATTTATCTTTGACGATATATCGTGATGATGAAATTCGGTCATCACCCAGTCATATACACAAGCAGCATCTGAAATATAAATGTTCCAAAATATAAGTGGTTAAATCTACAGCAAATGACATAATTATAATGATGAGTATTAAGAATTTCAATTCAAAAGAAAATAATTAATAATCAACACTCAATAAAAGTCATTAAAAAAGCATAAAAATTTGAATTTATCTAAAGGAATTATTTCAAATAAAAATTTTACTGAATGCTTCTGTAAGAAATGATGGGTAAAATTCAGTATCATTACAAAACTTTAAAAATTGAACATCACAATACAAGGAAGAACATAATTTTCATGTTAATGATTTTCGATCCTAACAAAAGGTACAATTACAGTACTATCTTTGTGAAAATGAAAGAGTGCATGATTTTCCTAATTTCTAGTCTCCGCCAATTAAATTTACATGGCATTTAGAAGGAAGAGACATTTAGCAATCTCCAACAAAAAATAACACCTTTTCAAAAACGCTGAGTTATGAAATTTTCATTTTAAATCTTTTTAAGTATTTCCAAAGTAAATGTCAATGCACATTTAAATGGCTGTTGAAGGAAAATTATACTACATATTTTTTCTTTACAATTAAAGACTTTTATATAATGCAATCTGCAATAGTCCTGAAATCTTTAAAAATAGAGAATCAACTCTGCGTGTGCTTCAATTCTGACATCATATCTTCTCAAAATTAAAACAGATTGTAATAAGTATTAATTTATGAATACTATATCAAGCTGAATGTGATACTGATCACTGATGCAAGCCATTTTCAAAAAAGTCTGATACTATATGAAAAGTGAAAATTTAGTTGTTTTAAAAGATATTTTACAGTACTGCAGTCTAGAAATATATGAACAGTTGTTTGGGCTTTAAAACAGCATGTACATATAAACTGCTATTTTATACTTTTAAAAAAATAGGTAAAATTTACTTTGCTACTTACAACTGCTCAATATTCAAAATTTATCAGACGCTTTTTGAAACAAATTCTCAATCAACATCTGAAATACAAATGATAGAAAAAATAAATAATTCCATCTACAGCAAATGACATAATTATAATGGTGAATATTAAGAATTTGAATTCAAAAGAAAATAATCAGCAATCAATGCTCAATAAAGGTAATGAAAAGAAAACAAAATTTTCAATTTATCTAATGGAATTATTTCAAATAAAAATTCTGTTAAATGCAGCTGTAAAATATGATGGGTGAAATTTAGTATCATTAAAAAATCTTAAAAATTAAATATCACAATACAGTACACTCCCGAGTATCCGGCCTAATTTGGCGGAAGTTTAGGCCGGATAAAAGCAAAGACTTGAAGGCCGGAATACAGAAGACAAAGTTTTTATACCAAAATTCACTGATATAATGCGTATTTTATCACTTCTTATTGAGTACTAAGCCCTCCATTTATCTCAAGCCACGTAGAATGTGACCGCGACCCAGTGAATCACAGAAGCCGTTGCCGGTAATATGTCGAGTTAAAATGGAATGCTATGTACTGATAGTTTATATATAATTGTTGTTTGCATAATTGTCTTGCATTTTTCAAGAATTTATTAGAGAAAAGTAAATTACAGGATATAAACTATTCACATTTTAACATCAATTCAGTAATGCCTTACTTAAATGTAGGAAACGTAAACAAAACATTAATGTAAATCGTAGGCCTAATTCTTAAGAAAATTGATTCAAACAAATTTTATTTTTCACTAACAAATGATACACAAATAAAAAAAGGTAGCCCTCAGATAAGAGTAAAAATTTACAATTTTTAGTTCTTGAAAAACTAGGCCGGCTAGTGCGGAAGCCGGATAGTCAGGAACCGGATACTAAGGAGTGTGCTGTTCAAGGCAGAACATAATTTTCATGATAAACAAATGATTTTGCCACCTAAAAAAGATACAATTAGATCACTATCTTTGTGAAGAAGGAAGTGTCCAGGGTTTTCCTAATTTTTTTATCTCTGCCAATTAAATTTACATGGCATTTAGCTAGGGAGAGACATTTAGCAATCTCCAACGAAAAATAACAGCTTTTCAAAACATTAACATTACTTCAAAAATAGAAATAAACGAAGATTTAGACGGGAACAAATACAATGAGGAAAATCGAGAACGTTTGTTTTGTTCGGAAAAGGGAAAAAAGGTGGAGAAAAAAATCACTCGGAACTCTCAATGAAAAATACATATAGATATGAAGGTGGTAGATTTGAATAGATAGAAAGGTGGCGCTCTAATGATTTTACACTGTATACAACTACAATAAAAAAATTAAATTTATATATTTTTTTATCAAATACTATGTTTAGAAAAATGTAGATAAGAGCTTTTAGAAATTTTACTTTTATATCTGAGTATAAAAAACATGAAAATTTTTATTTTGCTAACAAATTTATATGATTCAATTTCATTAATCTTGCTTCAGATACTGACATGTACGAAACATCGTGATTAATCGAAATGATAAAAATATAATTTATTTATGAATTAGAATTTAAAACAATCTGCTTTCAATGACATAGCAAAAGAAAACATTTATTTCTAATTTAGTTACATTATTTTCTTTTTCACAAATTAGTTTCTCTAATTTTATAGAAGAAATTCTCTTTATAATTCATTTCTGTATACCATTCAGTCCACTGTATTTATCTTTATTTCAATTTAAAAAAAATCATGACAGCCTTTAAACATAATGATCTTTCTTTTTCAATTCCTACTATTAGTTCACACTCTCCCTATACATATTTATATATCTTGTTCAAATTTTTAATCCTTAATAAAATACTTTTTATTCATCCACTCAAGTTCAAACACATTTTTTAAAACTTGTAGTGGATGACACTTGATGTTTATACAATTTTTTCAAATATTAATTCATTAATTATTAAATTTAATTATTTTTTAATACTTTAAATAGAGTTTTAGCAGGTTGTAATGAAAATTGAAATAAGCAGGCAGTAGCTCAATCGGTAAAATGCAAGGATTTCATTTTTTTTTCACGTGAAGGTGAAGAATGCGAGTTCAATTCTTGCGAAAGTAGGAATTGACTTAATTTTTTTTTTTTTATATATATATATATTATTTGTTAAACTTGGATCCACTTTTAAATAAATGTAATTTTCAGTTTGTCGATCTGTTGAACATTTGTATTGTGATTTTACACTCTGAATAATTTTTCATCAAAGTAATATTTGAATACATTTATTTTTGTTTTATGTCTCTAATGGTATTTAATTCTGAGAGTCCAAATTACTTATACAGTTTAAAAGTTTGATTTGCAATCTCTTCCTTTTCGATTTTTAGCCTCACTCGCATATAAAAATCCAAATAAAAAAAATCTTTTTATGTTTTCTCTTAGGGTCATGCTACAATTATATCCATTTCTGTCCATATAATATATGTAATCTTATGATATTTATGTAATTAACAGTATTTCATTATATTACTTATAAACAAGACAACATTATTTTGCAAATTCATTTGTGTGTGCTTCTTTGTATTTTTAAGTTTCGGTATTAAAAATTGCTTTGTTTGTTTTATAGAAAATGTAACCGAACTGAAAATATTTTTAGAAACCAAAATATATCTTCCTAAATTCTTATCTTCAATATGATTCACTTATTTGTGGAGGCAGTTATTTATTTGCATCACAGCTATAATATATATATATATATATATATATATATATGAAGAACCCTAATTTAAAATATTTCTACCATACTAGGACATTTAGATTTAAATTGTTTAAAAATATTTGCTTTTGGAAATTCAATTTCATATATTATTCAATGTTTAAAAAGCTGAAATATTAACATTATAGTTGTTTAACTTAAGAATGACAGATTCATCTCATATTTAAACAAAATTTGGATATTAGGACTATGTAAATCATAATTTTAGTAAATCATAATGATTGAATGTTTAGAAATTTTTGTTATTTTATGATACTTCTATTTGTAGTAAATTTTGAAAATACTAACAAATAATGATTTTTTTAATAAAAAATACTTTATGAAACGCTTTTATTCACTTTATATGATAGATTTTTAATTAATTCATTCTAAATTTAAATAAAATTGCTTAAGAAGAACTATTCTTTGCACTTGTAGAATGTTTTTTTATTTACTTCTAAATTTTAGATAATGAAAGTAAATTTGTATTCCAAATAGCAATTCGAAGGTGAATCTTTCAATAAAATCCTAATAGGCATTTTGAAGTTTAACCTTTTTACAAAATACTCATATTGTAACGTTTCCCTCTTCCCTTAAGGACATTCAGACCAGATGTAACATTTCCCGTTTTCCCACACATAGTTAAGTACATACGGACCTCCAAATGACCTTTCACTAGGAGAGCCATTGTGTCTAATCAGTTGTTACTGTATCCAGGCGTGGGAAAACAGTATGCACCCTGTCGTTTCAAATAGATCCATCATGTCTTCAAGGGAGAGGATCGTCGAAGCTTCCAGATGCTAATTTTTTCCTTCATGAAGAGACTTCTCAAGTTATCAATCACCAACAACCATTGTCATTAAGCGTCAAACCCAAGTGGACTAGAGAGACAGTGCTTCAATGCTTGGAATGTCTCCTAAAGAGATGAAATATTATTCGATAGTTATTAATTGTGACATGATGCATCGCTTATTTGAGACTTGAAATAATATTTTCAGGAGAGATACATTCAATTCAAGGTGTTTTTTTTTGTAAATTCATTAGCTAAACGATTTGCTAGCTCTTTCCAGATTATATTCGAGTGACTAGGTACCGGTAGGAGGGATATTCTTTGATTTAATTTGATCAAAGTTTGTGCTTTGGAATACGTTGGATGATTTTTGGCAATTGGATGGATATATTTTTCAAGGATGTATGCTCTCTGTAAGAATCAGGCAATTTTTTTACGGGACGAGGAGTACATCTAACGTTTTAGCAATGGCTAAAATTTCTGGAGTATAAAAGGAGTTGACAGGACGGGTTAGAAATATGACTTTTTGGATAGGGGAAAAAACTGGAAATTGAAATGTGTTGGAGTGTTTTTTTAATGCATCAGTAGCAATAATAAACTGACCAGGAAAGAAATTCCGAATGCATTCTTTCAAATAATTATTAATTTCAATCAAAGGGAAGCTTTTGTTTTGAAATTTAAAATCCGTAAGTAAAATTTTGAAATGATTGGAATTAGTCAAGGAGATTTCAAGCAAGGTGCTAATTTGGTTGGAAGCAGGGATTGCAATACCGGTGTACTGAATACCGGTATTTTGAGCCATTTGTATAATTTTGTAATACCGGTATTTACAAGTTTAAATCCTGTTTTTTCGGTATTTACTAGAAATTTTTTAAAGTGTCTCCACTATATGTTCAGGGATCGCTAACATTGCAAAATAGTATACGTTTTTGTTTTTATGTCTCTCTAACGGGCGAAATTAATTAGACTGTGAATACAAAGTTGCATCGTACAATCAAGAGAAGTGATAACAACGGATTGATGGAAACGGAACAAAGTGACAACGGATTGTAAAACCCTCCGCTCTAAAATGACAGCATTGGATGGTTTGCCATTTCGAGTATTTTGCACTTCTACTGAATTAAGAAAATTACTATCCGCCAGAGGTTTTAAAAATCTACCAACATTGATTAACACTATAAGACGAACTGTTATAAATTTCAGTAACGGTGTTCGCAATTCTTTGAAACACGAGCTAATACAATTAAAAGTAAATGGTGAAAAATTTAGTCTTACATTTGATGAATGGACAAGTGTAAGAAATAGACGCTATTAAAAAATAAATATTCATTCAGAGAAAAAAAGAGATTTTGGAATACAGAATTTAGACATGTCTCGGTAAGTATGTCTGCCGAAAAATGTGTGGAAGTGCTTACATCTAAATTAGCGAAACATTGATTATCCCTAAGAAGATATTGTATCCATAGCTATTGATGGAGCAACAGTTATGAAAAAAGTTGGAAAGTTGATTGATGCAAATCAGCAATTGTGCTATGCTCATGGAATTCAATTATGAGTAATAGATGTATTATACCAAAATAATAAAGAACAGAAGAATCCAAATACTGTGGATATAGAAACTTCGGTTTCCGACTTTGAAGAGTGTGAAAGTGAGAGTGATATTGACATTGAAGATAATGACAATGTAATTGTTGAAGAAGATATTGTTAATGAGAATGAAATATTACCCCATCAATAATTGCTTCCTATAATTTATAAAGTTCGTAAATTATTAAGATATTTAAACGTTCCCCTAGAAAAAAATGCCGTATTATAAAAATATATACTAACTGAAAATAAACAGAATATATGTTAATATTAGATTTTAAAACACGTTGGAACAGTTTACTCCTAATGATGGAACGATTTTTGAAACTGACAAATCCAATCCAAAAAGCAATAATCGACTTAAACCTGCAAATTAATTTTTCAGGTTTAAGTTTTTCAGATAGTTTTTAAGTTTTAAGTTTTTCAGATAGTGAATTCGACTTAATAACCAGAACTGTATCAGCTCTACTTCCAATAAAACTGTCTGTTGAGGCATTATGTCAGAGAGATTCTAATTTATTAACAGCTAATGCAACAATAAATTTCATGTTGCAGTCCCTGAAAGAATAGCATACATCACTATCTGAAGAATTATGTATTACATAGAAAAATCGCACAGAAGAAAGGCATACTGGAATAGAGTATATTTCGGTATAACTTACGATATTTACATAATTATAAAGATTTTAAAAAATAAAAATGAAAAAGAAGAAAATTGACTAACCATTTCAAATCTGATCAAGTTTATAGTAAATTTTCTTAAAATAGTTTATCCTCAAACCTATCCACATTCAGAGGAATTCGGTACAGTTATCGAAGATTATGATGAAACTAATGTTGATAGTGAAAAGGAATTGTCTCTTGAAAAAAAATTTAGAATTAGCGATAAATAAAAAAATTTCAACAAACCAAAATTCAATACAGAAATCAGCTATATCCAAAACCATCCGACGAGAAATTGATTTTAGAGGTAAATACTTGGAAAAAGTATATCGCGCATTGCTAACAACAGTACCACCAACTAGCGTAGATGCCGAAAGAGCGTTTTCGACATCTGGTAATTTTTACACAAGATTATGTTCCAGGTTTAAAGACAGTACAATTGATGTATTATGTTTTTTAAGATCACATTTCCAAAAACTGTAATAGTACCACAGACTGAATAGTGATATTTACACTTCTTTGTGGTTTAAATAAATAAGATGTTTCTTTACTTTTTTGTAATTCTTTATATACTGTTATAATTTATAAGTTACAAATTATTTTTTGCTATATTTACACTCTCTAATAAAACTGGCAAATAAAACAAAGAAACACCTGTATTTTCTTGTTTTTTCTAAAATTTCTACTACTGGTATTAAAACCGGTATCCCGGTATTGAGATCTAAAAAATACCGAATACCGGTATTGAACTTTTGGTCTGATATTGTAATCCCTAGTTGGAAGATTAGTTTAAGTTCTTGAAAATAAACAGTATGGATTTTTTATCTTTGGTGTTCAATTGAATTACCCGATTATTCTGAGAGTGCTATGTTAGAAGTGGGGGATTTAAATCATTAGCTATTTGCTTAATGAAGAATTGGGAAACCAGCCGCTTGATTTTTTTTCAGTGAGAATTTCTTGTGAAGCAGTTTTAAAGAGAATAACATTCGGGGTCCATTTTGAGAGACTTTTGAGAGAGATCAATTCACAAAGCTATTGTTTAAACAGTGATACATGCTTTAAATTAACTCTCATAAAACTTATTGATTAGGCAGCAAACATAATAAAATATGCTGAAAATTCTCTTATTTGTGATGTTGATAATATCTTTAGTTCTGGGCCATGTTTTTTGATACAAATATCTTCTGTCCATTTATTTTTTTAGGAACACGGTTTGTGAGGAATACTAAGTTTTAATTACTTTTAGAGAAATGCATACCAAGCAATTTAATAATTTCATTCCATTTTAAAGGTTGTCCCCGAGTAAGAAATGCAATAAGGTGCGAGGATACGATGCAATTTTTTCTTTCTTGGAGAATTCAGCTGTTGCACTTTACTCTGGAGTGATTTCTAATTTCCAGTAATTGCACCACTTATATATGTTTTGAAATTTTTCGATAATAATTTTCCAGGAATGATGGCTACAGAAAACAAAGATATCACCCGCAAAGAGAATACATTCAATCCCTTCCTTTGTGGTTTCGTGGAATTCGTGCATAAAGTTGGCAAATAGAATGGGCGAAAATCCACAGCACTGAGGTAAGCCTCTGATCAGGGTTTAGATATCTGGAAAGTTCTGGGTTGAAAGAAGTTGGACAACTATTTTGCCATGTTTCCTGTTATACTAAGTTGTAAGTACCTAAAATTAAGGCTATTAATATGGACAGAGCCACAAGCACTTTTGATATTACGATGTTTAACTTTTCTTGTTGTTCATGAGCTTCTGCGATTTTTGTCTGAATGTGGTAAATTGCAGTTCGGATATCTTTGAAGGGTATAAAACCATGCAGGCTATTGTAAAGTTTTTTTTTTTTTTTTTTTTTTTTTTTTTTTTTTTTGTTACAAGTTAAATAATAAATAATACATTGAATGAGGATACGGTCCACGATTTTGCAAAAAACTGAAGTTAGGGCGATGGGACAGTAGGAAGAAGCCTTGGTTTTGCCTTTGTTTGGATTAGGAATCTGAATGATTAGAGCATGTTTCCTCTGTTTAAGGATGTCAAACGAATCAAATTGATGGTGAAATAATTTCAAAATAATTTGAGGTTGATTGACTGCTATTGAGAATTTTGAACCAGATGGTTGGGATGTTGTCAGCTTCAGGGGTAGAGTTTTTAATTTTATAGATTGAATTTTTAAATTCCCAAATTTCGAATTTGCTGTTATGGAATGAGTTTATTCCAGAAAAATTCAAGTGAATAGGTTTAATATTTGTATTTTCAAAGAAAAGTTAATAGTAAGTAATTCACTTTGATGCGCTGGAACACGAATACAGCGATTGTTTTTAAAATATCATTGTTGTATTTAAAATTTGAATTTATAAGATTCGAAAATTTATTTAGGATTCTAAAAAACCTTTTTTGGATTACGAGATATAATGTAAATTTTTTTTCTAATAATCTCTTTTTGCCTTCTTTTACGGTGAAATCGGAAGCGGCTAGGAAATTTTTTATGCTTCATATAATACATTACAGATTCTGAGTGCTTTTTTTTTTTTCGAAAATACTTATTGAGCTTTTCATAATTACAGCGAGAAAGATTCCGCCGTGGATTCCAAATTGCATTATTAATGCCGCGATTTAGGAAAATCAAACGATGAAGAGAAGAGAGGAGAGAACTGCTTAAACACTGCCATCTGTTGGTAGCTTCAGAAAACTCAGAGAGAGCAAACAGAATCGAAAACATCAGCAAAAGGCGCAGTTCTGGCTAAGGGAGAAGTGGAGTGGAGGTTGGGGTAGACGAGTCGACCAATTAGCGAGGCGTTTGGGAATTGATAAAGCAGTGGAAGGAGAGGCTACAATTCGGATTTCGTAAAAATCTGTCGACGAATCACCAGCTAATTCGTGTTACAGAATTGATTCACAGTGGCTTTGTGAAGTCCCAAACCACAGATGCACTTTTTCTGGACGTAGCCAAGGCCTTTGATAAAATTTGGCACGAAGGGCTTTTATTCAAGTGCATGCGACTTGGATTTTCGGCGCAATTTGTCAAAATTTTACGCTCATACCTACTTTCACGTAATTTTCGGGTACGAGTCAACGATGTAATTTCCTCCCCCAGACCAATCTTGAGCGGTTGTGCGCAAGGGAGTTTACTTTCTCCAGCTCTTTTTAACATCTATGTTAATGATCTACCCAGAGCTAGTAATTGTCATTTAGAAATTTTTGCAGACGATACCGCCATTCTCACACAGCATAGGGATCCACATACAATCATAGCAAACTTACAACAGTACATGACCGTTTTGCAGTGCTAGCTCATCGGCTGGAAAATAAAAGTCAACCCAAGTAAATGCGCGTGCCTCCTGTTTACTAAAAAAGTGAATATGCCTGACCTAGCCCCAATCCAAATATTCGGCCAACCCGTCCCCTTTGTAAATGAATACAAATACTTAGGGTTAGTTTTAGACGCAAAATTAAGCTTTAATAGTCATATTAAAGCAGCCCTCTCCAAAGCTACCAAAATGAGTTGTAAACTCAACAGCTTAATTGCTCCATGGAGTCAGCTATCGATTAGGCTCAAGCTTCTGCTCTACAAAGCTATTTTAAGACCAATACTGATGTACGGCTCCCAAATATGGGGGCGACATCAGCCACTAACATCAAGAGGTTGCAAGTTTTTCAAAACAGACAACTGAGGAAAATAGTTAACGCACCCTGGTATGTCAGAGAAAAAATAATACATAACGACCTCAAAATTGAACCTGTTTCGGAATTTATTAAAAGAACGTCAATTAAGTTCTTTGGAAAATTACCCCAGATTCGCAACGAGTTATTAAACTTACCAGCGTATGATCCTGCTTTACCCAGCTCTAGGAAAAGACCTAGAGCTGCAATTGATAATGTATACATCAATTTCCCAGCCGTAAAAAAGCTGAGGACATCTTAACTCTGTTGCCAATCTGGTGGCTTAAAATTCTCAAAATTATTACTGTTTAGGCCCTAGATAGCTACGATGTGCTACACGCGTGAAAATTTTCTGTAATTTTATTCAGCCCAGTTAAAATCAGTCCCCATAGAAAAAGGCACGTGCAACGTAAATCCATTAAAATTATCTATCTACCCCATAAATAATCTTTTTATTATTTTAATTAATAAATTAGATCAAATATTTTAAAAATATGTATAAATAAAATTAATCACCAAATTTCATGACTTTAGAGCTTTACTGCGCTCGTCTAAACTAGTTCAATTAAATTTAACTTTCCCTAAACTAACAAATTAAAGTATCTATTCCAAATTACGATGTGGAGGTGCTCGTGACCACTTTGTCACATCGCGGAACTCCGAAACATCACGACGTTGCCATTGCCGAGAGGCTACATCTCCTCTACAATTTTTTTTTTCACAGTTGGAAAATTTGAAAAGAGGATTGAGCGGAATATTTTCTGTAAAATTTTGTCTCCAGTTGGTAATTCTTTTTCCTAAGTTTTTACTGATATTTCCTCGAAGTAATTTAATTATTGAAGAAAAAAATTTGCTATTTCAAAGAAATCAGCAAAATAGTTTGCTGATTGAAGAAAATGTCTATTCTGCTTCATGTGGAAGTAATACTCGTATTTGTTAAATCGACGTTTTACTTATAGATTCAAACATAAGTTATTTTTTACAGATAAGCAAATAAAATCAATTGATTCTCTTTAGTCGACCATATCAGATTACCAAATCAATGCGATTAGTTGGCAAATGATTATGGTATTAAAAACTAATAATTAATGGAAGTCAGGGAAAACCGGCCAAAAAAAAGCTGATAAATTTTTAAAATACATCATGTCTATTTTTCAATAAACAAATGCCATTTTTAATGTATTTAGACTGAAGCAATTTTTTGAGTTGTATAATATACACCAAATGAAACTCCCCCTCCACCTAAAAAAAAACAAAAAAAAAACAGATTTTTGACTATTAATAATAAAATTGAAAAATAACAGAATTAACTTTATTATTGATGCAATTTCATAAAAACATACAAATATTAACAGAACCTTGCGTGCTTTTTATACATAATATACAATTAATATTAATATATATTAATTATATAATTGATATTACCATTCAGTTGTGTTGATGGGCATTGCCTACAGTAAATACCACTTTATTTTGTGCTTGCCAGGCACAGAAAATCCAGAAGTACCATACTTTTTTTTGTTGTCGATGCAGTATTTGGGCTGCATACAAATTTGCTAAGGCCATATGCTGAAACACATTTGCGAGTCGAAACGAAAATATTTAACTATCGATTTGTCAAGCAAGAAGCTACATAGAATGCGCTTTTGATATGCTCAGCAATAAATAGAGAATATTCCATCGTCCTTTTAATCTTCTATCACAATTTGAGATAATATTTTTAAAGCAGGCATTTTTCTTCATCATTATGTTAGGGATAGAGATGGATACATGATTGAGAATAAAGTGTTAACTATAGGATTGCAAGATATTCACGAAGACGATATCACAAGAGGAGGCTTCAAAGCAAACAATATGAGAAACAATCTATATGGATATTTTATTTAAAATGCATGCATGGTTTCCTGGCATATATCTACAATATAAACATATTCTGATCGCCATGATATTAGCGACACGTAACGAAAATATGCCGCTTTCTTATTTGAAACAAGTATTGCAAAAAAAAAAAAAAAAAAGTTTTTTGTTGCATTATTTTTATTTACTTGTAAAACATTTCTGATTTATTAGAACTAAGTTAAAAGAATAATACAACTTTTCGAAAAACGTAATATCACTACTAATTTTTCAATAAATGATAAATTGGAAGAAAAAGAGAGAAACGATTGATGATAAATCCATACTTTCTCATATACGAGAAAAAAGATGAAGTTGTAAAAATTCTAATTTTGAAATTCTAGAAATGACAGTAGTAACACTCTCAAGTTCCAGAAAATTTTCATTTACATTGCACTATTGTTTCTGGATTTAATTATAAATTCTTTTTGTTTCTGAGTTGGCTATTATTAGCAAATGGTTTTTTTGTAAAAATATAAACAATATTAGAAAACTAGTAAAAATATTACGTTTTTCAAAAAAGTTTTATTATGCTTTTAACTGATTTCTAATAAAGCAAATATTTTACAAGTAAATAAAAATCACGAGAAAACAAAACGGTTTTTCTTTGAATATTTGTTTCAAATAAGGCAGTGGTATGTTTTACAGTTATCTGTCGTTATATTATGGCGATCAGAATATTTTTATATTTTAAACGTATGCCAGGAAATCATGCTTACATTTGAAACAAAGAATCTACATAGAATGTTTCTCACATTGTTTGCTTTGAGGCTCCTTATGTAATATTCTCACCTTGAATACTTCCACTCCTATAATTGCCACTGTATCTCAATCATATATCCATCTCCATCCCAAACATAATTATGAAGAATAATACAGGCTTTAACAATATCATTAGCAAACTGTGAGTCGTTAAAAAGTCTGTGAAGTGAGTTAAAAAGTCGATGCAATATTTGCCATTTATTGCTGAAGATACCGAAAGCGCATTATGTATACCTTTTTGCTCGATAAATTAATAGTTGAAGATTCTCTTTTCGACTGTCAAATGTGTTCCAGCATATGGCCCTAGCAAATTTTTATCCAGCCCAAATGCTGCATTACCAACAAAGAAGTATGGAACTTTTAGATTTTCTGTGCCTGACACGCACTTCTCATCAAGCACATTTTTTTAACTACTTTCTATTGATTTCCGCAGTTGAGTTTACTTAAAAGTCGAAGAGTCGCAGTCTTTTCCAAAGCTGCACAAAAATAAAACGGTATTTACTGCCGGCAATTCCTATTAGAACAATTGAATGATAATATTAATTATATACTTAATATATTAATATTAATTGTACATTAATTTTTAATTATATATTTATGTGTGTAAATCGTATCTAAGGTTCTATTTATATCTGTATATTTTTATGAAATTGCATCAATAAACACAGTTACCTTCAAAACTTTGTAATAGCAATGTGTGAAAATAATCGCAAGTAAAACATTTATTTAACTCAATGCAATTTAATACTCCAACTTATAGATTTCAGAAGTTATTTTCTTATCGCAGTGTTATTGCTAGCATTTCTACAGGCTGAATGCAATTACTCTTTTTGGTAATTTTGTGCTGAATAATATCTTTTAACCATCCATGTAATCCATCAAAGGAAGTCATCCACATTTTAAAGTAATTGAAGAATCTCTTGTCTCAAATCTTCAATTAACGCATAAAAAGCTCCAAACTTATCTTTTCCAAACTCTCTCTCTTTTTTTTTTATTAATTGAATAAATCCAAATAAGTCGATTTTTTTCTTTTCCTCTTCATTCGATGACAAAATAGCAATAAAAATAGAATTTGTTCTATATTCATTTCAAATTACACTTCAGCAGTAAAGGGTTTAAATAACTCGGTTAAAGTAAATTTTTTTATTGATGAAAATCCGCTGACTACGCCGACGGCGACGGAAATTTTACCGCCTCGTGTGTAAACGTTCGATTTCTGTGAGCGGTAACGATAAAATAATATCCGCAGCGGGGAAAAAAAAAAAAAAAAAAAACACTCTGTGTGTAACCAGCCTATAACCAGAAGATATCTCTTTCATAGCTGTCTCAGTTGAATAAATGTGAGATTTCATAGGTATTTGCATGATGCAAAAATTTTGCGCACCAAGTTCAAATTGTTTGGAGTGATGTGTTGGCGAAATTATTTTGCACAATCTGCATAAAATATACTCTGCTTATAAGAACAACTCGTGTGGCTCGAAGAATAGTCCTTTTGATTATTATATATTGTAAGCAGTACCACTGTGCCATGGGCTAATTTTCCTTTCGAAAGATAATCTTTTCTACTTTCATCCAAGTTTCGTAACGTCATAGTTTCACAAACAAATAAACGTGCATTTTAAGCACATAAATGACATCATTTGCATTATATTATAATAAATAAATAGTGAGTGATAAAGACTTCAATTGTACTAAATCGATAATGCTCCAGAAATTTATAATTCAAATTTTCCCTCTATCTCATGTCATTTTGTAGATAAGGCTAACTCCCTCGTTTTCCACCAGGTGACGCTGTAAATGTTTTCATCCAGTAGTGTATAGTCACTTTAACATACTTAGACACCACTCTTAAGAAGGTAGCTGCAGCTATTCGATAATTTGGTTTGGTTTGATTCGTTTTTTATGGCGCGAGGGCCATAAAAAACAGCTGTGCCACTGGCCACGCTGTGCCAAACTCGTTCAATGAAATTCGAAGGTTTCTATGAGAAAGATAGCTCGTGAACTGGAAATAAGGGACCGATCAGAGCAACGAATGGCAAAATCAGAGCTTGGATTGAAGTTTTACAAGGTCCAGAAAGTTCAGCTTCTCACTGAAGAAAACAAACTCGTGCGGCTCGAAAGACGCCGAAAACTTTTGAAACGGGCCGCATGTCAGAACTGAGAGAGATTACTTTTCACTAATGAGAAGTTCTTTACCGTCCAAAATTTCGTAACTCCTAGAACTATAGGATCTGGTCTGTAGACGCACCAAACACTTCCAACAGTTGGTGAACATCGCAAAAATCGGTCATGGTCTGAGGAATTTGTGAAAGCTACAAAACATCCTTGGTTTTTGTGGATGAGAGAGCTAAAATAATTCAAAAAGTGTACCAGTGGGACATTCTAGAAGTTGCTATGTTTCCGTGGCCCAAAACGCACTTCGGCAATGTAAAGTGGGAGTTTCAACAAGACTCTGCATCAGCTCACAAGGCTAAAAAGACAGAATGGGGGAAGAAACATTTTCTGGACGTGATATCATCTGCAGAATGGACACAACACTCGCCGAATCTCAATCCCATGATTAAAGTGTACTGTCCAATTTGGAGTCTAGGGCTTGCATTAAACGGCATAAAAGTTTGGACTCTCTAAAGCAATGGCTTCTGCGGGAACGGGATAGATTAAAGGAAGAAGACTTCCTGTCCATTGCTGAAAATTTCAATAAGCGTTTGCACCTCTGCAAAAAACGGCCACTTTGAAACCAATTAAATTTATTTATCAGTAAAAGTCTACTCTTATTATTATCTGTTAATTTATAAATTTTTAATCAAGTTATATTAAAATTTGTTTGTCTGGGTTTTTCTGCCGCACCCTGTATATTCGATAAATTAAACGATAATACTCAGTAATTCTTCAATTTATTATTATTGTTATAATTGACTTCTTTCAATCAACCTTTTCCTTAACTGTATGTTAGACGTGTTCATTTAGTACAAGCAAAATGCGTCGCATAATTTGTACACTGGAGTTCACCGCTCATTTTACATGAAGCAAAAAATAGTGAAACTACAGCATCATGCATTTGACTGTGACTTGACTATATCAGAAAGACTCTTGCAGAAATAGATCGCAGGTGAGAGGCTATTAAAATAGCGCAGCTTATATATTCATTTGATGTTTAAAAATCTTTATTAAAAGATCCATGAACAAAACTTTTTGTAGATCTTAAACTATTTTTTCAAAAAAAAAACAAAACAAAAGGATTTAAAATAAACATTAAATTATTTCATGAGGAATGTCTTATTCAAATATGCGATTGTTTATTACTTTTTTTATATATGAAGTATTGAGAAAGTATCGTATGATCGTCAAAAAATTCGAGCTCGCGATTTCGACCAATCTCCAGAGTTCGCAAAACACATTTTTGACATTATAAATGTGTATCCGACTATCTGTAACATACATAACTCAAAAACGATTCGAGCTAGACTGATGAAATTTGGTACAAAAAATTACGAGATTTCTATCACATTTTGAGCAAAATCCGTTCAGATGAAGTCTGTCTGTCGGGCTGTTCGAATATAAATTAACACGATAACTACAAAACGAAGGGAATAGATAGATAAAAATCGGTATACAAATTTAATATCTATTGAGTATATACGCAGCAAATTGACCCAGACCGAACAAGGGTGACCGTATGTCGGTCAGTACATTCAGAAACATGTAAATCCAATAACTCAGAAACGCAGCAATTATATATAAAATTTATTAGGAGAGTTTACGACTATAAGTGTAGTTTTGCGCCAAATTTCTATTTCAGTCGGTTGGAGGAAAATCCGTCTAAAACACAAATTCGGTTTTTGGATACTGTTCATCACAGACCAGGGATTAAACGCCAAGAATCTCACAATAGATTCAATAAGAATGCTAAATTCCTGCCAATTATTAATATTTCGTAACTATTGTATGCCAATAAAAGGCGTTCTTTGGGATAACGCCTTTATTAGAAAGTATGCCAGAAAGTTTTGGGAAGACCACTGCCGCTAGTTTGCTAGTTCATACTTAAATAGTTTGTCATACTTAAAAAAATGCCATATTTGAGAAATTGCAAAATGGTCTGAATAATTTTACCATAATTATTACCATATAATTACCATATAAAAACCAAATAAATATGGTCTGAATAATTTCGCTCATACTTGATCGAAAATAATTTTTAAAAATCAATTTTAACTTCCTGAAAGTACGTTCTGTACTTTGTATGGTAATTGATAAGGTAAAAAGTTTCAAATATTGTTTGCACATTTAATTATATATGCACATGCATCATTATAATTATTATTTAATATTCATTGCAAAGTGCCTTATTTTTTATATGAATCTTTTTTAGTCCCTTATCAATCCTCTTAGCAAATCTATTTCCTAGATCAGATTTCCATCTACATGATCCTTATAAAGCTATATAAAAATTTTTGATAGGGTTTCTAATGCATGTTTGTTTCTATTAATTTTTGTACCGGTGATTAATCTGAAATTAGAAATACTATTTAATGTATTTTTAAATCTTACATCGATTTGTGTTATTGCAAAATCAACAACATCACCAAAACTTGGCATTTAAATTTCTCTGTTGGGGTCTTGCAAAATTTCTTCCTTTTTTTAGTTCAGAATATAATCTTTTCTCTCTTCGAATTCCCCGCGAATCATAATTGTACAAATTCAGTTCACTTCATAGAATTAACTACTTGGTTTTACCTCCTCTACTTCCAAATATTTTATTATTTGAAAAAGCAGCCATATTCATTCATTTGAATTATGAAAAATGCATTTGATGGTAATTCCTTTTCAAGGGGCCAGTTCAACTGAGACCAATTCTCTAACGAAATTTATCAGTAAAAAATATTTTTTTTGTAGCTGTCTTTAAAAATAAATCTGAAAGCTGAAGGCAGACAAATACTGAATGTCATATCTCCAGTTATTGAGATTAATTAGAAAAGTTTAAACAAATCATGCAAATTTTATGTTCTGCCAGTAGATTTTACTGCAGCGTTTTTTTATGGCAACATTATATGATGGGAAAATGACCATGCTACATATGTTATCAAGATCAAATAATTGAAGTACTGTCAAAATTGGGTTTTGAAGAATCTGCTATAGTCTAAAGAGAAGAAAATTTCAAGAATAAGTTACAGATCTTAAATGGAATGTGTCATTTCAAGTTTGTTCAATCTAAATCATGAATTATTTATGCGAGATTTATCACATAATACACAAAAGATACAGATGCTTCCTTCAGAAAAACGCAATGTTATATTCAGGAGAAAAAAAGTTAATTAAAAATATCACAAACTATTCAAATGAAATGCAAGCACATTTCCTAGAAATATTTTATTTTTCATATAAACAACTTAAGAAGAAAAAATATTTTAAGGATTAAGTTCTTAGTGATCAGAAAAGCCAGGCATTGGAAAAGTTGAGGCAAAAGCTTCCACATCCTTACGCAACAATCTCATCTGTTCTTTTACTGCTTCATCAGTTTCTAAAAAGGCTTTGAATTCTTTAACTGTTTTGCCTGTGGTCAAAAATGAGAAATTTTGATTTAAAATGTTATAACATGTAGGAAGTTTCTTTAAGTCAGAGAAATGAAAGTTTATAAATACCTGCTTTTGATTTCACACCTAAAGCAATTTCTACAGCTCGATGAATAAACTCAACAACTTGTTCAAAGTCTTTTTCTTTAAAGTTGCGAGAAGTAAGAGCAGGAGCACCTGGGCAGAAGAAAATAATCGAAAAAGATTTTTCATTTATTAGGATTATAATATATTGCATTTCAAACAATTTCAAAATTTAAAAGACAATAAGAATGGCTCATATCCTTTATATATATCGGATGAATTTTTTTTTCATATTGTGGATTACGTACAAAAGGATTAATTTTCTCCCTCACATACAAAAATTGTTGCCTTTATGCCATAAATTCCTTTTTAATCAAAACACAAACTAAACAAGAATTTTAAAAATAAAAATCTTTTAAGATTTCTTAGCTAAATTTTTTAATGCACTTTAACAAAATTTGTTAATTTCAAACCATCACAAACGATAAAAGCTCAAAATCAAATGTTTTATTTCTCTAATTTCATAATATCAAATAGAATGAAAAGTTAAATAACCTACTATTTTATGTTTTAAATAATGAGGATATTTTATTACAAAGACCAAGTTATGAATTTTGATACATTTTTATGTTAGGCATAAAACTGAATTCATGTCATACATTTTAAACTTGGATTTGAGGAATAATTTTGCAAACTTACCTAGTCTTACTCCACCAGGAACTAATGCTGACTTATCCCCAGGGCAGGTATTTTTATTGGCAGTTATATTTGTTGCATTCATTACACATTCCAGTCGAGCACCATCAAGACCCTTAGGTCTGAGATCCAATAACAGCAAATGATTATCTGTCCCACCTGGAATAAGTAATGTTCTTAAGTTATGCTTTATTATTATTTTTTTTTTTACATAAAACTGTTCTTAAATTATGTTCTATAAAAATTTTTCTATACCATTTCATATAAATTTGATAAGCTACACAAAACTGCTTTTTAAATTTTGTATAATTATATGAAAATAAAATGCAATAATGAATAACATGCAAATTTACATATAGCACTTCACAAATGTAAAAATTTACGAAAGTATGAATGCCTAAATTTGTGAAAATATCACATTTCTAAGAAATATTCTTTACCTTTTACAATTTATATGAAAAAGACAAACTGTAGAACAATACAAATTAAAATTTATAAAGGAAAAAAGCAGTAAAAATGATTTTTAATTTTCTAATACAACAAGTGCTGTTTTATTTCTTTAAACAATATCCTTAGAATAATACGATATTTATTGATACAGAAATGACAATACTGCAGAACACATTTTCGTCTAGGTATCTTTTAGATATAACAAATCAGCTTCTTGGATTTTTTAAACCTAACTTTAAATCACAACTTTAAATGTAGCGAATATTGATATCAACTTGGATATAATAATCTAAAGTATTGATGTTGCACCAAATATTACCTAGTATTGATCTGGATTCAAAAACATGGCAAAGATTGTTATTAAATATAAGTCTTTCAACAGCAAAGCAAATGAGCAATCTGTTATCCATAATGACATAAATAGCTTATAATAAAAATTAATGTGCTTAAATGTGTTTTTAAATACAAATATTGAAGGACCAATTAAAAATTATATCCATATAAGGCATACAGTGGGTAAAAAAAGTTTCCATATGGAATACTAAAATAAAAAACTAGCATAATTTCTACTCTTTGCTTTTTATCTTTATAAACTACTTATATATTGTTAATACGAGTCTTTAAAAGGGAGTTTCATAATAAATTTCTCTTTTTTACAAAACTCAGCAAGTCCGTTTGCAATTTTTAAGATAAATGACGAAGTATCATGCAAAAAAAGTTTCCGTACGCAATATGCAAATTCCTCCCGACTTGCTCTACAACTAATCCACAGTAAATATTCGAAGTTTGATGGTTTGTCAGAGTGAAGAATACGACATAACAGCAGTTGTTTAATTCCAATGTTTCGCTGATCGTCTTAAAATGGAAATTCAGAAATCCATTTGAGAGTTAATTATTCGGTTGCGAAAAAATAGATTATTTATGAAAAAAAAAAAAAAAAAATCAGTTAAATGATTTACAAACCAAAGTCTACAGTGCAGTATATTATTGAAACATACCATAATGTGTAAACATTTCAGGATAGAGATCGATCCGAAAGAACTCCAAAGTGAAATCGCTTGGATAAAAGAAGTATCATGTGTAAGATGCAAGATAAGCCCTCGGATAAGTGCACCTCAACTTGCAACTGATTTAATGGTTAATTACAACATTAAATTCGCATCTTAAATTGCAATAAATGCCATTTAAAAAAGGTTATAATGGATGTGGGGCCCCGTAAGAAGCCTTTTATAAGTCTCTGCTACAGAAAAAGCGTCTCGAGTTTACAAAGAAGCATATAAGCAAGTCTCTATCTTTTTGGGAATCGGTCCTTTTTAGTGATGAATGAAAACAGCATATGTTACTAAAGAATTTATGTGGAACTGTGAAGCACGGTGATGGTTGGAATATGGTATGGGGGTGTATAAGTGCTGCTGGTGTTGGATATTTATGTTTTATAAATGGAAATATGGATAGGTACATATATATTGACATTCAAAAACAAAACGCTTTAACCAATGCAGATAAACTAACCCTTGAAATGGACTTTACTTTTCAACAGGACAACGATCCTAAGCACACCTCCAAGTTTTGTGAAGAGTAGTGTCTCTATAATGTTAATAAACAACTTCATAGCCCTCCCCAGTCTCCCGATTTAATCCTTATAGGACATTTATTGGAAGAAATCTGTTGTGAACTAAAAAAATATGACACAAAGTACAAGGTTGAACTCAAAAGGGTCATTCAAGACATTTGGAGTAGTATTTCTAAAGAAACAACAACAAAAAACTGATGGGGGTTATGCCACAACATTTGAGAGAAGTGATAAAGGCCAAAGGAAGGCCTACCAATCATTAAATGCAAGTTGGTTAGCATGAAAAAGGTTTTTCATGTACTATGTATATACCGTATGGAAACTTTTTTGTTCCTTATTAGTGACATTTTTTTTTCTTTCAATTTAAGTATTTAATTTTCTTCATAGTTTTTCCTTTATAATATTCATAAATAATAAATGAAATTGTGTTAAACCAATTTTAAAATTTTCATTTTCATAACAAAATATTTTGTGCCAAAAATTAAACTTTTATTAACAGTCATAGGTATATACGGAAACTTTTTTTACCCACTGTATATCCATGATATTGTTAAAATTAACAAATTACCCCTTCCAAAAAATAAATAAATAGTGTAGTAATTTCACTGACTACTTACCAGAAACTAATGAATATTTTTTGGCAATAAGAGCTCTAGCCATAGCTTTTGCATTTTTCAGAACTTGTTCTTGGTATGCGCGAAATTCTGGTGACATTGCCTAAAATTAGTATAATACTAAAAATTAATTTAATAAAGTTATACACAGAAAAAGACCAAAGAAAGCATTCTCTTCAAGTACAATGTATTATGTATTAAAAAAAATTAAGAACACTACTTGCTATTAGAAGAATAACACATCAGTAAACTGAAGCAAACCACTTAATGAAATTGTCAATGTACCTGTTTCAGAGCAACAGCCACAGATGCAATGGCATGATTGTGAGGCCCACCTTGTAAGCTTGGGAACACTGCAAAATTAATTTTTTCCTGAAAATCGTATTTTATTTCATTTCCCTTCTTGTCCACATTTTTGACACCCTTACGAAAAAATATCATGCCAGCTCTAAGAAAGGGGGAAATAATAAAATACATGAAAAGTATAATAAGCTGAGAGCAATTTATGCAACAAAAAGTGAGAGATCCATTAATATTTTTGTTCTCTAACAAAGTAAAGCAATTCAATTTAAGATACAACTTTTTATTCACCCAACAAAAAAACAGGATCAAATCCTATATTAACACTAAAATGTAGACATATTTAATTTTTAAATGATTCAGAGAATAAGTAGGAAAAGATAAGACAGATACATCTTAAAATACGTTTTGACAAAAATCAGAGAGGAAAAGTGTACAGAAGATATATAATTAACAAGTTAGTTTTATATTTATGGTATAAAAATAAATATAAATTCAATTCAAGAATGAAATGAATTCAATTTAAACAATATAGATGAACTATGAACATTTAAACTCATTTTTTCAAATTTATACATTTAATATAGCTTTTATTCCTGATTTTAAACAGTTTAAGTTTTCAAATTGATGCTTTAAATTAACATATAAATAAAAAAGCATATTAAAATTGTTTTGAAACTACACGGCACATCATATAATTTAATTAATAACTGCTTGTCAAAGAAAAAAGTACTTACAGAATCAGGAAAAAAAAAAAAAAAAAAAAAAAAAAAAATCACGAGTTTTTATGTTATGACTCATGATGAAAATACTTCTTAATTACAATAAAAATACTACCAATTAAAAAAAAATAAAACTTTGAAAGAAAATTTAATAAAAAAATTATAAATATTGTAAAAATTACAGATTTTGTTATTGTAATTCTTTATTCATGAACCATGAAAATAATTCTAAATTAATGCACAGAAAAATGCCTCGTTCATAATTCTTCAGAATTAAAAATATTTTTCTTTTACACATATACCATGAAATGAATATTCTGTTTTAGCACATCAGAAAAGAATTCAAACAACGATATCAAAATGACACAACTATTTCAATTCAGAGGTGTAACTACAGGATAGCAGAGGTTCCATGGTCGAAAAGCTCTAGACTCGCAGGCTTACAATTTCATGGGCACTCATACACTATTATAGTCTTGCCCTTCAAGATTGAAAACAGGATCCATGCTATGTAATTATGCCACTGATACAATGAAGAATTTTTAAGGAGGGGCACTTAAAAAACAGATGTAAAAGATTTTATAGAAAAATATAGAAAATTTGAAAAATACATAAAGAATTTATTTAAGTATGCCTTTGAAATATTTAAAAAGAACCTGTAGCATTGAGAAATGAGAAAAGAAATAAAATTACAATCTTTGTAATTACCTTTCAAAATTATTAGAAAACATCCCACATACTACAGCACAATTATCAATAATGTATAAATGACAAACTAGGAAATATAATTGGTTCTATTACAATAAACAAATTATGTAGCTAAATGATGTCCATTACCAAATATGACAACATCTGATTTGTCTGTATTATGGAAGAATATGATAGCCACAATTTATTTGAAATTAAGACAAAAATGTAAAAAGTTATTGGTGGAATGTTATACATCAAGAAACTCAAAATTATGATAGCAATTACTGCATGAGACATTTATATAACCATGGCACTGCAGAGGGGGGGGACCCCTTTTAATCATACTTATTTTTTCATGATATATTATTCATGACTCAAGAATAGCTATTTAATTTACTTTTACTAAAGCAATTTACCAATTTACTTTTAATTCCTTTTTTAAATACTAACATTTAATTATGTGAAAGATTTGTTTTAGATACAGAAATATAATGTAACTTTTGATTATTATAAAAAAAAAAGCCAATTCAAATGCCATTTTACTTTTTAAAATTTTAAGATGCATACTACAATTAAAAATTTAAAGCACAGAAATAATCATAAATGACAAAAACCTTTTCTGAACAAGTTGTTATGAAGGACACTTGCAGAAAAACTCGTTTAAACTTATATAAATGCCAAGTAATTGCTTTAACTCAATAATTTCCATTACAGAAATACAAGGTGTTCGAAATTAAACCACCGCTACTTACAGGGCCCTGGAAGCCGTTTTACTTGTCCGAAGAGAAAAAATATTTGGACAACAGACACTTTGGAGAATGCGTTCGAGATTTCCGAAATAAAAATAGCCAGTAGATGACGCTATGAGTTATCAGATGAAGAAAAGACAAACAAGGGTCCGAAATAATGAAGGATCAGTGGTCTTAGATAAAAGGGACACAGCAAGGTCAATATACAACTGCAAAATTGCTCTCGCAATTGATTAAAAAAAATAACATATCTTTAAGTAACATACTGTACTAAGCATGCAAATCAAGGCTTTACTAAAACATGTTCAATATACGAACCATCATGTTCAACAATGCACTCCATTCTGAAAATCGCGCTTACTACCTCTGAACGGAGAAAGTCAATATGGATGTTATGAATATGGCGGCGAAGACCGTTCTTCAAATCTAACATAGTTGTTAAACGTTTCCGATAAACGTTTCTTTCAAAAAACCCTATAACCAGAAGTCGCAAGGCATGAGATCGGGCGATTGTGGAGACCAAGCTGATGGGAAACATCGGCTGATCACTCGATAGTTTGTAAATATTCGTCTCAACAATTGTTGGTTTGATCTTGCTCTGTGAGGTGAGGCTCCATCTTGCATGAATACGGTTTCTTGTAGGCAGCCTCGTTGCTGAAGCATAGGAATTACGTAGGTCTGCAACATATCAAGATACCGTTGCCTGTTAATAGAACAGGTTGTTCTATTAATTCACTCGTTCAAAAAATAAAGTCTGATAATGAATGAAGTAGTGAACCTGCACCATATGTCCGCTCTCGTATCATGCAAGGCTGCAGCGTTCATCACATGGTTTTTTTTTCTGCTGCCCAGATACGCCGATTATGGCTATCCACCTATCCATCAAGATGGAAGTGTGCTTTATCCGTCCACAGAATGTTCCATGGCCATAAAACATCAACCACCATTCTCAAGAGAAAGTGTAATACCAATGTTTTGCCAGTGGCCGGGTTTTGCGTTTTCAATTGCTGAACCATTTAAATCTTATATGGGTAGAATTTCAAAATTCTACGCATGATATGTTGGCGTAAGGCATACCAAGACTACGTGAAATCGTCGGTACCCTGACAGTTTCGTGAAGCGATTTATTTCCTCAACGGCAGAGAAATTTCCTCTACGACAGTGTTGATCTTTTTTCTTCCTCTTTCCGGCTGAACGACCAGCTGCCCTGTTTGCTCGAATTTCCCATCATGTCTCGGAGAGCACGTATCGATATCGGCCCACGTCTTTGCATCTTGTGACGGCGGAACTCTCTCACAGCTGCCGCTGCATTCTCACTATTGCGATAGTACCGTTTCGCTAGCAGCGCTCCCTCTGGCAGCGTCGGCATTCTGCAATGCTCATCTGATTGTGGCATATGAGTTGGGTTGAAGGGGTACCTAGCCCCAGCAGGGGCTTATCCCCGGTAATAATGTTACTGTTGAAAAGCCTTTCTTGCGGTGACTTTTTGGATGGAAATCTTCGCTGATATCTTCTGACTTCATCTTCGTTGAATATCTTGAATGGAAATCCGACTACGGCACGAACAAATCTTCCTTTTATCCTGCATATCATTTTCACAAGTTGCTACAATGTGTTGACTAGCAGCGTTATCTGTTACCGATTTATTAAACTTTTTATTTTATTTTATTTCTGAAATCTCGAGCGTATCTAAAGTATTTGTTGTCCAAATATTTTTCTCTTCGGGCTAGTACCGAAACTAGCCACCAGGGCCCTTTGAGTAGCGGAAGTTTAATTTCGACAATCCTGTACATTCACCTTCCTCCTCTCAAGGTTTTATGAGTAGTTGTGGTAACCACATCTGCATAGTCAAATGGACTTGGAATAACTCCAGCAGCAACAAGACCACTTATATGAGCAATATCTGCAAGAAGAATAGCTTTCATGTCGTCACAAATCTAGATAAGAAAAAGAAAAGAAAAGAGAAATTATCTTGGCATTGCACATAAAATAGACTAAAGAGTTATTTATTTTTTAAAGTATTGTGGATTTATTAAATTCTAATTGAGAAATTTTACTAAAAGAAAAATAAATTTAATAATATATATAACTTTATAGTCTTTATGATAAAATTCAGTGTTTGCTTACTATTAAAAAAATTCTAAATGAGATTTAAATATCCTAAAATTAACTAATTAATGCTGTTCACTATTCCGAGGTGATTCAGTTCATATTGTCACGATGTTTGTGTGTTGTCAATGAAAGATAATGAATAGTATTACTTTTTTAATTCCTTATTTTTGTATAAATTGTGTGTTCCTTGCGCTTATCTGCGTTATATTGAAATTTGATTTATGAGAATTTAACATGTGAAATTTTGTATCGATATTAATATTATTTGTATTTCAGAATATTATATATTAACCTGGGAAGAACGTTTGGTATTTATTCCAAGGTGATTTAGTTCACATTGCCAAGGACAAAATTCTCTACCCCCAGTAATTTCTTTTGATAAATATTAGCAACTTCTCAGGTGAGAGAGAATCTGGACAGATGCTACATGTTTTTCTTTTTTGTGCTGTGCTTCTTAATGTGTAATGTGAGCTCTGACTAGCTCAATAAATTCAACTTTAATACTGAATACAGCTCAATTTTTTTCCCCTTGTGTTTCCGACATAACAAATACAACTTATAGTTTCACATTTTAAACTGTAATTTATAGCACAAAATGTAAATACATCAAAAACACATAGCTCTAAATAAACAGTTAATGAAGAAAAAATTTTGAAACATTAAATGTTTACAATATATTCCTATAGTTGTACAATTATTTGGAAATATGTACTTTTATCCCATCAGTGGTTTCATTAAAATATTTGCAAGTTTTTAATGGAACAAAAAAATTTGATCAATAGTGTGCAGTTATAAATCATATTACTAATTCTTTTCAATCATTTCTACTTCTAATTGGACGACCCCAGATTTCTCAGGCTTGAACAAAAAGTGAATTCACCAACTGATTGATATTTTTTTTCCTTCTGAATAAAACTTTAAAAGTAGCCATTCTTTATAAAATAGAAAAGAAATCCAGCACCCCTTTCTTTATAAAATGAAACAGTTGAAATATAAAGAAAAAAAATTCATATCCTAATTCTCTTTCTCAAAAATTATTCCACATCAAATCAGCAATAAATTAGCAACAATATGTAAATTTTACCTAAGAGCAGTTTTAAGAAATTTTAATGAAAGGAAATCCGAAAAAAAAAAAAGCATATTATTTTATTATTAAACAAAAACAACACTGAACAAGAAAGATCCAAAGTATTACAGAAAATTTGTTTTAAAAATATAACTTCTGTGTTTTGTTTTTAAAAAAGAGCATTTAAAATTGAAATTTCAGACTGAAATATTTAATTCAATATCTCACCTGTCTAAAACGCTTATAATCCAACAGTCTAGAGTAAGCACTAGTTCCAGCAATTATAAGTTTTGGACGAAACAATTTCGCCATATCTTCCAATTTATCATAGTCTATTAAACCAGTTTCTGGCTGCAATTAAAACATATTGGAAAAGTTCATAATTTATATATAGCTATGATTATAAATAAAAAACTCAAATGACATGCAATTCTAAATTTATGATCAAAGGATGTTAACTTTCAACGTGTTCATAATTCACACCATTTATTTTTTCTGATCTTAACTGACAAAAGAAAAAAAAAAAAAAAAATGGTAAAAATTATTTCAGTCTTCTTCAAAAAGAAAATGACTAGTGGTGGATGACTATTCAATATTATACAAACTGCATTCAAAATATTCTAAAGTTATTTAATTAATTAAAAGTAATTTATAAATAATAAAGAAAAAAAAAAGGGAAAGAAATTTATATACTCACATTTAATTTGTATCCCATGGATTCAAAATACACTGATGTAGCAGAAATTCGTTTTTGATCATTCATAAATCCATGAGTAAGACTAAAAGGCACAAAAAATTTTAGGATTATCTGTGAATATAATTTGAAAGCAATATATTATACGAAATATGAATATCGGTCTATTTAAATTCTAATTTCTTTGAAATTTAAATAGTATAAATCAGCATATTTATGCTTTATACATCTTAAAAATTTCTACACAAATTTAATTATAAATAATGAATCAAAAGCAATTTTTCATAAATGTACATAACTTTTGCAAATAAATTTATCAATAGGAATTACATTATTGATGAAACAATTAAAATGAATTAATAATATTTTTTACTATTAAATCACTGGGGCTTTCTATTATACATGTTGGTCATACATACTTTCTTAAAAACGGAAACATAGATTTTGTTAATGGATATTTATTCACAGTATATAAATTTGATACAATACGTTAAATAATTATGAATGCAACTAATAGTAATAATTTAATTCCTTACTAATTTCCAATTCCTTTCTTTAAAACTTTCAATTAATCTAAAAAGATTAAAAATTTTTTCATAAATTAGATCTTGCTCAATATTAGAGACTATATGAGAGACTTTAATTTAGTTATACTAATGTCCCATTTTGATACAACATATGAAGTATTTTGGGATTAGACTTAAAATTCAGAGCCATTATCATGATTCTTTCGAACTTCCACACAACACCAATGGCAGGATGTTTAACAATGACAAATTTAACATAAAATATGTTCATGTCAATAGAAAATATTCAGTGGAATCGGGTTTTAAATAAGGAATTATCAAGTACTATTCAGGCTCAAATCCAAGAAACTGCTCACTGGTCAAAGTGACTAAACTGAATTAGGGAAAGCTATACTACTGGAAAGAGACAATGCATTTCTAATTCTCAGAAATGAATAACAGGAATTTGCTAATTTAAAAAAACATACAATAAATTAAAGAAAATGAGATGACGTAATACACAGACAATAGTTATTAGTTGAAATAACAGTAATAAGTATTCTTTTAGTTTAAAAAAAAAAAAATCATATTTACCCAGAGAGAAATCATGAAAAAGGATGAATAACAATTTAGAATTGCTATAGCAAAGAGTTATACCAAAATAAGAATCAAGAACTACTTTTTAAAATTTGTAGAATAAATCAAAGATTACAGAAAAGAGTATTCTCTGCAATAAAATAAGCAAAAAAAAAAAAAAAAAAAAAAAAAAATTAAAATTCAGCCACAAAATCTCCTTTTTAAATACATGCATAGAAATATGTATACATACAAAGCACTGTCAGTTAGTTGTATGAACCATTTGAAGGAAAAAAATTTCCACAAAACCGATTAACTTTTGTATTTGTAAATAAAAGTAAACATAACCAATTTTCTCAAAAATGGTCATCAGTAATTAAAAGAACAATAATTATTAAGGGTAAACACCGTAAGAAATACTGAAGTAATATGTCTATCTTATCATCACACATCCCATTCCTTCTTCTATTATTCTACATATAATACAACAGAAACAATTCTCATAGTAGCTTGTATTAAAGTGAATTTTCAGAATATTAGTATCTCTTACACATAAGTTCATAATAATAGCATTTTATTTCAGAGAAATAACTTTAACAGAGGATAATATTATTATATTTCAACAAAAGGAAAAACAAAAGAATAAATGATAAAATTCATTGAAAAAGTTCATAGCCAAGTAGTATTTTTAGTAATTAATTGGTTAAAATTACCAACTTATAATGGCAATTTTAATGAAAAGGCACAAACAAGTCTATTACTTCCACCTCTTATTTAATTTTTCATACAAGAAACAAGATGTTCTCAGAAAATCCAGTCTCATCAAAACAGCAAATAATTAAGCAGATTTACAACATTTACATACAAAAATAAGAATGAATTTTATAAAAAATTTAATAATATAAATTTACTTTGGATAGTTAAATATCTAAAGACTTCAAGAAATTATTACAAACAGCTATTTTTAAAGCAGTTATTCCTTTTAATAAAAATTTACCATATCCATCTCACATAAATAAAACTTTTACTCAATAGAAAAACATACGTATAGACAGACCTCGCTAATTAGCAACTGCCATAATGAACAATTAGCGAAATGAGCAAAACAAAATAGTAAAAATATATTACTCTCTTAACGATCAATGTTTCACAGAACTAGTGATGAGAAAACATGATGTCACATGTAGGATTGGCCTGTATGTCAGGTATCAGTCTGTGTTAAGCGTTTATTCGAAGCGAATTCTTATTTCTGCAAGGAAGAAGCTCTGGCCGGATATTGTAGACAAACGCGACTCAGGGGAGGAGTTTGAGCAAGTGCATGTAGAACCTTAATCAATAAGACTGTCTCTGGAAAGATTATAGGGATAGCAACAATACTGATGAACTAGTGTTAGAATATGGCTATAGGGATCAATGGAGCTGCATTATGTGTCACAGCAAAGAGCTGCAGAGGGATAACAGCTTCAGAAGAGCATCAACTTAATGAATTAAAGGAAAAAGAAATTATTACATCATTCATTAAGAAGCATCACTGTTATTAGGCAGTAAATATGTATGCTGTATCTTATTTTCTCCAAATTTTAAAATATAGGAAAGAAAAAAAAAAAAAAAATCCACCAACTTTTTTGTAAAAAAAAAAAATGCTTTATAAATAGTGAATTACATAATTATATTTTGTTTGCATATTTTTTCAGAATGGAATGTATTGTTCTATTTTATATGGATTCCTAATGAAAATTTTTTGTGAGCGTTGCGCATTAGAAGTATGGGTCTGGAATGAATTATGCTTCTAAAGCGAGATTCCAATGTACTTAAAAATTTTTACATAAGACATTTTTCCTAAAAAGAATAAATTTCACTGAAAGCAAGGAGTATAGACTAATTTTATCTTTAAAAAAATAAGCACTTTATAAGTACCTTTAGAGAAAAAATAAGGACCAACTTTAGCATATTATTTTTAATTATAGAACTATGAGTTTCATGAAATAAATTTGGAATTAACTAAGTAAATTTCCAATTCTATACAAGTATAAACATAAAAAAAAATTACCAGAAATTACTAAATAGTTATCATTAACATTGAAACTTTGTTGTTTCAAGTGTTTTTCATGCAAGTTTCATTTGTGAAATCTTAATAAAAAACTTTTATTGGATATCTTAAATTATTTAATGACACTACAATTAGTAGTATAAGAAAGGGGAAAAAAAGGTTATACTGTAACTTCATTATCCTTAAAAAAAGTTATACTATGACTGCATTAGCATCCCTAACATACTGCTACATCATTAATATCAGGTTAAGAACACGAAGAAATCTAGAATATAAAAATAATGGTAACTTCATTAAATACTAATTGTCTTTGGTAACCAGTTGCTTCACTGGAGATATTAGTTATATTTAATTTCAGTTAGATTAAACTTTTATGTACATGATTCCATCAATTGTCAGACATTAAGGCTATGTAATTTTAACCTGTTGCACTCGAAAAAGTAATTCGATGCATAATTATTCACCTAATACAAGGACTTGCTCATTGCTCCGAAAAATAAACATATTTATAATTTTTTAAGTTCAATTAACCCGAAAAATTACTTTACATCGTCTTGCCCACTCTAAATATTTTGAAAAAGAAATTAAAAAATAATACATAAAACGACAAAATGATGTACCAAAATGATAAATGGCGAGTGAGGGGCACCATCCGAGTGCAAAAGATTAATAATCTTGATTCGATCTATTCATTATACATAAGAACGTTTCTAATGGAGATAAGTTCCATGGCATCATAGGTTAGTTCCATTATCTGACTCATCTCTAAATTTATTTTATGAAATTTTTTTGTCATTATTTTTTTAGTATTTTTTTAACAAGAAAAAGAAATGACTTACAAGTAACTTTGGAGCATAAAACATTTTGCTTTACTTTTATTTTTGGAAGCCTTGAATCATTCACTGTGCTCACTTATGGAAATCTACAATGAATGAATTACACATTTTCCTACATATTGTTATAATGCTGTGAACTTTTTCACAAAAATTGTTTGGAAATAAAATACTTAAATCATTCACTGAAGGCGAATTACTAAAAAATGTTGAGATATAACTAATAAATGCTCTATAAACAAGTAATCATGCATAGAAAAGCAACAATTACTGTTAAAAATTAATTAATATGGTTTTATTAAAAAAAGGATTTGCACTTTATCTAAACAAGCTAAAGTAGGTGAAAGAAGAGCCAAGTCAATGCAAGGGTTATATTTTTCACATACTCTCAGTATTTTAAAACTGAAATAAAACCATTTCAATATACTTCCTGATTCATTAAATCCATTAAACATTAAAAGATCCAATACCACAAAAAAAAGTCAATAATTGGGCAGATTTAGCATTATGAAATGGTTTTTCACCCCATCAGGTGAAGAAAAAAAAAAAAAAAAAAAAGCCCCTGAAATAATAATAAAAAAGCACTTTTAAAGCCATTGTATAAGAACCATAAAAATAGTAGTTTTTAAAGACTTTTAATAATGCGTTTAATAATGAGATCAATTATATGCTAGCATGACACCTATTTATGCCACTTAAAATATCACATATTCATATTATAGTAAAGCTAAATTACTATATAAGCATGATAGCATATATTATTTTTGTTCTTTTACAATTACCAGATGTTCTTTAAACAATAAAACACAGTCTTCAGTTGCTTTTTAAAGAGAATTTGAAAAACAAAACACAGACCAATAAACAAAAGAAAAATACGTCAGCTCTCAGTGAAAAGCAATCTCCATATACAAAAATTTTCTTTGATTTTTTTAAAAACAAAATCACAAAATGTATTCCCAACAATATAATATTCAAAAGTTCAATAAATAAATAACGCTGATACAAATTTAGAAATTTTAAAGAAATCAGTAGAGATATTTAAACAATATATTTTGATTCTAAAATACAACTGACATCACTTGAGTAACTTACTGTCCACCATCAGGCAAATCTAATCCCATCAGTCTGTCATGAGGGCTAAGAAGAGCAGTATATGCAGCGAAATTGGCAGGAGAACCAGAATATGGCTGCACATTCACTCCCCACTTTTCAGGATCAAGACGAAATGCTTCCAGTGCTCTCTTTTGACATACAATTTCAATTTTATCAATAACTTCTGTTCCTCCATAATATCTGTTTTGAAAAAGTAAGAAATTATGAAAGAAGTTATTAAAAACATTAATCATGCATATTAATTAACAACTATTTTTTTATCATTTTTTTTCAACACTGAATATAATATGCAGTGAATTCTTTGTATCTTTATAACATCAAGCATTTTAATGGAAAAATTTCTCTGTCTAACATAAATCAAGGTTGATAATAACACACATTTACTATCCTGATTTAAATGCCTATTATCATTCGAGAAGTGAACAACACTTATTTCAAAAACATTTTCATAATGCCATAGAACTTTTTCAGTGAGTGTATATATTTTCTATTTTCTCGTATTATGTACAGTCTCTTGAAGAAAGAAGGGTGGGGTAAAAAGAGCCTACCAGCCTTATTTTACACTCATTCATCCTATATGGAAAAAAAAAAAGCAAGGAGCTTAAGCATCTAATTATGGCATTAATACATTCCAATTTAAGCATTACGGAGATGATCCTTTAACAGAAAATATCCATTTTCTCCAGATACAAACATGATATGTGAAACAAAAATTTTCTCCAGATAATTTGTTTATGAGGGATATATCAGTGACATAAAAAAAGTGATTTGCCATGAGGAAATTTAAATTTAGCAAAATTTTACATGAAATAACATCAACTAAAAGATTCTGTGCCTATTAATTACAGCATAATCCCTCCTCTCTATTTCTATATATACATACTTAAATTATAGAAATTTTAAAATTTCCCTATGACAACATCCTAGGATTTTATTATTTTTTAATTTTATTTTGTATGCTTCAGTGCATTAACAGAAATGTAAACAATGTATAATTTTGTACTGACAAAAATAATGGCAGTTTGAAATATTAATTATTCCTTTGCAAATCAGTAAAATTATCTTAAAGTCTTTGTTTTCTTATGTGCATGAAATGAATACAAAATTTATTTTATTACGAAAAAAAAAAACATTAAATGTTCACTCTAATGATACCTTGATGTCTCAAATTAATTCTGTTTTTCATCATAAATAAATGTTACTTACAATTATTAATAATTATTTTAAAATATTTGGGATTTTGTAAGAAATTTTGAACACATAAAAAGCATCAATACTAAATAAACAGAAAATGCCCCTTTCTATGATAAAATAAAATATTTATTATGTAACAGTAAGAAATAATTTGGTCTGCATATCGGTATAGTCCCGAAATAATTCGGAAGTCTACAAAGTATTTAATAGGAACCACAATTCCTATTTCTTAATAACTTACATTAAGGGAGTAACAGTCTTTGTGCCAATGAGAAAAATGCAAATATGTTGCAAAGACAGATTCTGTCAGTTTTAAAAAAGGTAGCAACTATTAATAAAGAATAATGAAATTGGGAAGCATTTCTTTTTTCCTTCTGATATTTTTTTCAACCATAATTTGTATGCAATCTAATAAAATAAGAGCATAGAGAATAATATCTGATATAAGAAATGTATGTGCAATAATAATGCATTTAATGTCAGACAAAAAGTTGGTAACATATAAAAATTTATAAATACTTCTCTATATACCTCATTTTAGAGAAAACAGAAAAAATAATGTAATAGAAAAACTACAAATAAGAAGGAATTGGAATTTGTTTATGACCACATAAACGGCCTTATGATTTATGTAAAAACTTTGGTGCATTGATAATAAAATATAAGTAATAATTTTGATAAATAATATCACATACTAAAAATTGTCTTTAAATTATAAGCGCAAAATATATAAAATCTCTAAAATTTTTAAGTCAAAGATTTCAGATCAATAACAATATTTATTTCTAATAAAATTAATAAAAGTCCATATATATATAATATATATATTAACTTTAGAGTCAAAATTTTGTTAGCTTATATGTCTGAAGGGAAAAAAAAAAAAAAAAAAAAAAAAAATAATGAAAATTAATTTTCAGGAATAACTTTGATGCAATTTTGAAATTTAGCAACAAAGAAGGTGTCGCAATTCGCAATTTGTTTTTATTTGAAATGTAGACAACTGCTTATGAAATTTTTAGATTTAAAATCCTTAAAAGTATGTTAGTTTTTTAAAAATATCTTGTATATGAACAATGCCAGAATTAATCTGGGTGACTAATCCCCCCCCCCCAATGTTATACATGAAAGCTTATCTCTAATTTCTTTCATGTCAAAATAATTATATTTAAATCCACAAATCAAATTTCTACATTAATTTAAAGGTTTGTAAAAGTCAGTTATCACACCGATTATGAAAAGATCCTTTATATTTCTGTGTAAAAATTAAGATAATGTATTTTTAAAAGAAATATCCAGTAACGAATAATACAAAATCAAGTATTTGACAATCAACATATCTCCACAATATTTTTGATTCTCATTTTACACCCAAAAACTGCATATACTTTCAGGTTTTTCTGAAAAATCATATTTCTCACTCAAAACCGATTTTAACAAGATCTACACTTATTAATCAATATACAATGTTTACAAGATTCCTCATATTAATTAGGTTTAAATTTTCCTACAGTCAACCAAAAATAGATTTCAAAATTGATAAAGACCTAACAGAAGAGAAGCAAGAATCTGTGAAAATTAAATTTCTAAGTATCTTATACATGGAGCATTTTAAAGTCTGCCCAATAAAATTTTACTTCGATCAACAACTACAGAAACTTTAAAAAAGGAAGGCTAAAGAGCTGTAATGACTTCAACCAATACATCACAATCTGAAATTATTCCAGACATACAGGGGTGTTTGTGGGACCCCAAAAAATCCCCTGAAACTTTTACGGACTTACTACCGGCATTTTGGAGTTTCGAGAAGGGGGGGGGGGGGAGAAATGAAAAATTACAATTATGAAGTATTGAATGACCTAATTATAAAAGTTCAATGAATTACTTTTTTTGCAAAATTAATAACCATAAATTTTCAAACATATAAACTACTTCATTTTATGCAAATCTTTTAAATTACCTAAATTAATTCTTTTAAAAAAAATTATCTAATTTCTGCTGCTTTTTTTTTTATTTTCTGATGTTTGTGGGCTTGTCTTTCTTTTGTGGTGAACTTCATAATTGCAGGAAGGTTGACTTTTATTTTCCTCATTTACAGTTGAAGAAATTTCCTCGAGAACTGCACATGCAGAGGTAGAAGCAGTTTGCTTTTCTGCTAATGTAGAAGGTTTTTCAGAGACTTTTATAGGTGACTCATCTGAAATACATGTTTTTAAGTCCTCTTGATATGTTTTCCAACTTCTGTTCATATTCAATAAGAGATCTTTGTGAATTGGATCAGTCATTGGATTTTTTGAGCCATATTTTTCACATGAGGTTTCTTTAGAAGCCATTAAATCATATTTAATAGTCTGCACTGCATCTAGGGAATCAATCTTAAGAGAGGTTCTATAGTCAGTGACAAGTGTATCCATTAAGTTGAATGCACTTTCCACTAATGGGCCATGGAAGCAGCTAAGGCAGGCTTTGACCAATTTAGCCAATGTAGGATACTTATAATCATTTGTGAAATCATCTTTTAAATTAAAAACTTTAGACCAATATTTATCAATTGTACACTTAACTTGATTTCCACTTTCATCAGATGTGTAGAGCATTTCTTTGGTGATATCAATATCACTCTGGTATAACCTTATTTCAGCTTCTACTTTTGACTTTTCATTATCACTAAAAATATGGGACATAAAAGATGATAATTTTTCAAAAGCTAATATTGTACTGGTTTTACCTCTTAGCTCTGGATCTAATGCTGTAAAACTAATTAGATATGAATTTTTAAGGGGTAATTTCTGTTTCATATGCTGAAATTTCTAAATGAAATTCTCTTGCGTACATAAATAAAAAAATATTTCAATAAGCGAAACGAAAAATTTACACGTGCATCAATAAATGAAACGAAAATTTTACACAGCGAAGAAAAAAAAGTTGCGAAGCGATCAATGACAAATAGCTAATACGGCGAAAAATCCCCCTTCTCTACTTATTGGCGCCACGCCAGTAGAGATAAGACCTTTGAACCCATAGTCACATTATCGCACATCTGGTCGAACGAAGTCTCCCCCTTTTTTTTCTGCCGCGCCTACTTGCCGAAAAGAATCCAGAAGAGAATGTCCGAGAACCGGGGGAATGAGTCATAACTCGCAATAAGGAAAGAACAAAAAAGAAGTTTTTTCCCCCTTTTCACGCATTATCACTGCCTTTGGAGAAAGAAAGGAAAAGTTTTCACCACACACACTGACCTTGCGTTTTCTGCTTTAAAAGCAAACAAAATTACCCAGAACAAAATAAATAATTCATTATTATTCCTACTTCCTTTTGAACGACGATCCCCGGAAATTCCGGGGATCGAAGTTCAAAATCCCCGGAATTCCGGGGTTTCCCCGGAGCACAAACACCCCTGGACATATATACACATGTGCTAAGATTGTAGATCATTATCACTGCAATTGTGAATACTATTCTCTGTACAATATTCTGCTGCTATACAAAGATTATCCCGAAACATTTTTTGATATTTTTATGTACATACATACATTATATAATGACCTACAATCTTAGTAAAACAGTGTCCAATTCTCCACATCACTATTTAAACATTTTTTCATCACACGAGAGGTTATATACCTTTATGCATAACTAATACACACACGATCCTTCTACAAAAATTTTTGATGTCACAGAGTAACATCAAGTTTATAGGTTAATACCATTACAAGCAGAACACAATATACCATTTTTTAGTGATCAACAGAGTTAGTTTTAATACTTTTGAAAAGATCTACAAAATCACAAACTACCAAGAAATCATAAATACCCCATTATTATAAAACTGGATATTATGAGCTATTTCGCTCAATTTTCAGTTCTGTCAAAAGACCTCTGTTAAAATAAGTATAATCCTGCTTTTCATAAAGTTAGTTCCAGAACTTCTTGATACACATAGGGATATATATATATTTATATGTTATATACCACAAAATATGACTGACATAAAATAAACTGTTAAAATAGTGCAAATAGCACAAAAAAAATCTTTGCATTTGGTATAACAGAAGATATAAATAAAAAATAAAATCAGAATTCAAAATATACCTCTGTCCAGGATAACCTTCTGAATACTTGTTATTTAAACAGGAACCTAATGCTTCTAGACAAGAGCGACTAGCGAAATTCTATTAAAAAAAATCTAAATTAATGTATAGCTGATAGAGAATAAAATATTCCTGTAATATATTTATACTAAAATTTCATGTTTTTATTGGATTCTACTTACTTCAGATGCAATTAATTCTAAACCTGAAGTCTGTCTATGCTTCTCTTCTTGAACAAGCTGCCAAATTTCTGGATCATCTTCACTAAGTGGTTCAGTTCCTTTCCAAGTACTATATAGTTTACATGGAAGAATTCTCGATGTGTTTACCCCAAGACAATTCTTGCTTTCAAAAGTCAAAAGGGAAAGATTCTAAAAAGTAAACAATTAGTGAATAAAAGTAATTTAATTATATGTAATGATATACTTAATAATTTATTCATATTGTCAGTATGCTGCTAAAAGTGACCCAATCGAATGAAAAAGAAAAACAAGTTAGTAATGGCCTAGCTCAATTTAAAGCATAAATTAGAATCAATTTCTTTTAAATTATGTTGTTAACACCAATATTAAGAAAACTTCAAAGTACAATTAAATAAAAACATATTTTTAGAAAATGGAGAAATCTGTATAAAGTCATTAAAACTTTATAGATATTTATTAAAAGACTTTTAAAATATAGTAACATTTCAAAAAATAAAGATTACTTTCAGAGTGAAAAATAATTCAAATTATAAAATGATGCTGCTAATTCAAAATTAAGTTAATTTTAAAAAATTTCAGTACAATATAATAAACTTTACTGCTTTTAAAAAATAATACATGTAAATAAATATGATTTATTAAAGTTATTGAAAAAATACATTAAAATACACTCTAGCTTAATATATATTTATTCATAAACTTCTCTCGAAAATAAAATAATTCTATTTTAACAGAATTCTGCATTTATTCAATATTTCTCTTTTTAATGATAAGAGACAGCAGTCTCCCAAATGCAATATAATTTTGTAAGATTTACATATCAAACTTATGGTTCTCCTTATTTGATGTGAATAGCATGATGAACTGCTGGCGAGATGCCAGTGACACTGTATTCATATCACCAAGCTTGCTAATGGCATCATGTTGATGTCGCGAAATGGGAAAGTGCAAATGACAGATCAAATGTTAAATCCTATTTATGCTACATTAAACACTAAAACTTACCAGGTCTAGTCAGTTTATTTGAAACAAAAAATAAATTAACCAATAATTTAATTTAAAAAATCTTTATTAAATTGAAGACCAATATTCTTAAAATGAGCATTAATAATTGTTTTCAAATATTAGTTTTTAATGAAAAAGTAGATATTGACTAACTATTTATATTTCTATAACAATGTTAAATAAAAAATTTAAAAAAATTATGAAAAAAAAATGGAATTCTTTTACAATAGTTTCTGTTTTAAAAAGTTGGATGTGCTTACTTTTGCTTCAGGTCTTGGTAAGATTAGTCACATATTTTTTATTCCCCATAAATAATAATCACTATTTTATATATTATATAAACTACACAATATTAAATTTAATCCAGACCATTGTGCATTTCCAAAATCTAAAAATATAGTTTCAAACATACAAATTTATACCTTTTTAAAACTTGCATAAAAAATTTAATTTAAAAAGGCAAAAAGTGAAGCATTATCCAGATTCACAATCCCATTTTCAAATCCGAATGAAGTACAGTCCGTAAAAAAAGTTGTGCTTAATATTATCACGTATAGTCTAAGTAAATAGTTTATAACATAAAGTTATAACATCAATTCAGAAATTTAAATTTTATCTAAATTATTATATTCCTGATTACATTAATATTAATATTTAAAGAAATCCCCTAGAGAAGTGTAAAAATTCTGTATATTGCTAATAGGATAGTTTTTTAAAAGAATAAAACATTATGCAAATGTTTCTTAAAAATTTTTGAATGTGAGAAATTGCAGTTTGAGATGCCTTTTATAAATTCAAAATCACACAATTAACCTGCTAACCAGGTAATTAATTTATATTCAATTTGTTTTGAATCGAAATATTTTGTTATACTTAGTTAACAGGTTAAAAGCCCTTAATTCTTAAAATAGAAATAAATTACTGATGATTAGAAAAAAGCAGAACATAACTTGATGAAGAAGCCATATTTATAATTTTTATGAAGTCTAATTCATTTTTTCTTCTTTGCAAAAGAAAATATCATGCTTATTCATTTGATTTTCAAAATAGTTTATAAATGCTACTAGCTAATACTTCTAAGCTATAAAACTAGTTTATGTATGACAATATTATAGGTTAATGGAAACTCTTTCAGCTACAACGTAGATATGCAGCAATGTAAGAAATCTGAAGCAAAGTAAAACAGCTATTTCTGAAAAAGAGTTTTTTGGTGTTACTACTAATTGCATAACGGTAATAAATATAGTTGTGAATACTTGACAGAATTGAAATTATCTCAATAATTAAGCTATAAAAAAGTACCAATGTATTCGGCAAAAATTCAAACAAGAAATCACAAGCAAAAAAAAAAAAAAAAAAGCCTTTTTTTGCAAATGACAAATCAATAGTTTCAACTAATAGAAATACCAACTGTGATCTTTATTACCGTTATGCAATTAGTAGTAACTCCAAAAAACTCTTTTTCAGAAATAGCTGTTTAAAAAAGAATATTAAAAGATTCTAATGCTACATTTTCCTTAAATCAAATATTGCATTAAGAATAGCCTGTTATGTAATGGATGAAATTGGTTCAATACTGTAAAGGAAATCCACTTTTGTGGTAACTTTCAAAAGCAAAAAATAAAATCACAAAATGGTAAATGGTTTCTAACCTTATAACTATTTCCTCATGGTGTTAGTATCAGCATTATTTTTGAAAACTTAAGTATATATCCAACATTTTATTGATATACAAGTTTCAGTGTTTTATGAATGCATTTGGTAAAAGTTTTTAATAATTCTTATATTTCAGAAGAAAGTTCTTTGATATGACCCAATCATAAAAATAACATTTAAAAAGTTAAAGGAACGAAATCTATTGAATTATTTTTTTTTCTATCCCTTCCATAAACACAGAATTTTATTTATATGCAGGTATTTCAGCATCATTTAGAACAATTTTATTGATAAATTGTTTTTTGAAGAATCTTATTTCCAGCATACTTGCTTAAATAAGAAACTATAAATTTTCACATTAATTTGTACATAAAATACATATTTACAGATGAATCTTTCGTCTATTTAAGATTTATCTTTATTGGCAAAATAAAATGCTATAAATAAAAACCATAAAGCAATACCCCCCCCCCCACTTAAATATAAAAGATTGAACTAGTAATCAATGCAGAAAATAACCGAGTAATGAATTATTTTGTCATTATTATAAAACTTCCATTTCATATATAACTTTCATGTGATTGTATGTTAATTGGTCAAGATCTGAAGTTCACCTAAACATAAGTATAAATGTAGATTCTTCAGATAATTTATATATTTCTCACTAGGAAAGAATACACTACAATACAAAATATATAATTTTATAATGTAATGCATACCATAATTATGCCTTAACAAAGTTAATATTTATTAGAATAAAAATGATAACATGCAATATATTGAATACCATCTTTTTAAAATTAAAAACCATTATTGTTATTACTATTATTGCTTTTTTTAAAAACCAATCCTGCCCCCTCAAAAAAAAAAGAGGAAATATTTCTAACTGGATTTAATTGCATGTCTTTCAGTACAATTCAAAGCACTGATAGCAAATAGTTTTATGATTTAGACTTTAAATATTGCATATTTGATGATTGATGAGTTAATAAACACAAAATTAAAACAAACAAACAAAAAAAACCAAACATGCATTTATTTAGGATAGTTTAAATGTATGATAACATTTTAAGGTGATGGAAATAAATAATAAAAGGCTTAATAAAGATGACCCTAGTGTATTCAAAATCAATCTGTTACTTTAACTGAATATTTATTTCATTTTAATTTCAAAGATAAAACTACAATGCTAAATTTATAATAAATAAGCATCAAAAACTTACCATATACCCACGTTCTGAATTACAATAAAATTATCTTTTCCACATTTACATGCTTTATCACTTTTAAATAACATAGGAAACTAGTAGCTGAAAAAAACTCCTTTGCTTTATTTTTCATTTTATTAATCTACCTTCAGAAAAACATTTATTGTAGTGAAGAAAAAAATTTTAACATTTAGATTGTTATTCAAAATTATTGGTTTAACACAATTTTTCTTTCAAAAAAGCTTATCAAGATCTAGGTCTGGAATTAAATAAGATAAGACAAGAAAATTTTCATTTTAACATTCATTTTTGTATAAAAAAAAAAGTTTTCTAGTTGCTATTTGCTTCATCAGTAAATAGCACATTAAGAAATATTAAAATAAAAAGAAAATACCAAAATGATTTTCCACCATGAAATGTATCTGAAGCAAGATACACACAACTCATAGTTATATTTCTATACGAACGTTTCAAGGAATTCACAATTTTTCACCGGAACTTCAATTCAAAACCGAAACTCAACTGACAAGAGGTGCATTTGACCGAAGATGAGGTCAGTGAACAAGAAAAATTTCTCATTAGTGTTTTACTAATCTGGAATTTACCAAGAAAAATCAGATTTCTGAAAATTTCCGAGGAAATGTTAATACATACTTGGTGCAGCGTAACGGTTCTCAGAAGACGTGTGCATGCTACTTTAAGGGCCATGTTTCGTAAGTAATGTGAACAATCTTATCCACGATGTTTTCAGAAGGTGAAGAAACTGCCTATCAGTTGGAGCTCTAGTTTCGTCCATCTGCCATAATATCAACAATAAAACAGGTTTACTAATAGTAGAGCTTACGTGAGTCGTCGCGTAAGCTTGCGATTTCATTTCACATCTGTTTGTTTAAATAATTTAAAGCACTAGATATCGTATAACTCCGATACGAACTGAAATATACGCATGCGTCAAAACAAACTCTTGACCGTACGAAATAATTCTGGTATGTAAACTGAAATGACATCAAATGTCTTAACTTAACTTTACATGGTTTCGAGGACATGGTTTTACATTCCATGTAACTAAAATGCGATGCATAACGCAATAGTACACGTGCTGACAAAAAAATACTCATGGAAAATGCATATAACTTGATTGCACGTGGTGCGTTGGTAAAAGTTTCGAATAAAAATACAGTGCATTCATTGAATATATTTTCACGGCTTCTTTGATAAAACTAATAAAATTATTCAATTCTTCGATTCCTTTTTTGTGATGCCCTGTGAAAAAAGTTAAAGCAGCACAAAGAGGTTGTTAACTCATAAATAATAGCGGAGATAGCACTTGCAAAACATGAAAGCTGCTATTATTAAATTATTTCATATTTTTTTTTCAGATGTTATGCTTCAGATATTAAGTTTCCATTTAAGTTTTTCTTAATGATTGTTAATTGTTCAAATTAAATAGTGTATAATATTTTCTTTGATTACTATAAGTGGTTCAATTAAATTTGAACGTTTTATCTTTTCTCTATACCTATTCTTTCTTTTTCAGTTTTTTTTTATTTAATTATAAATTTTATAACATATATTTGAATTACTTAAATATGCATGAAAATTCATTCAGATATAGAGGGGCGAATATGATCCATAAAAAGTAATTCGAAATATTTTTGCTAAGAAATGTCATTCTATCTAAATAAATTTTCTATGAAAATTTAGGACTATAGACATATAGGAAAAACAGTTAGGAATATAGACACAAGAATTTTCAAAAACTGGGTTTAGCTCGGAAGTAGATTATCAATAACTATTGTATTTAAGATTATTTTAACTTAATTTTTTTTGAAAAATATTTCTTGGAAGTGACTGGAATCTGTAAAAATCAGGAGTTTTATTCTCGTGCAATTTGTTTCTAATTTCATATTCCTTGTGAACAGCTGGTTTATAGTCAGGACAAATTTATTTCATCCATTTTATTTACAAAAAAAACAAAAAAACAAAAAAAAACACGATTTTACTTTTTTTAATCTGGTTTTATTGAATATATAGTAAATGAGAACCATGAGTAATAAGATTATTATTACTTATTGATTTTTTCTTACTTTCTGGAAAATTAACTGCATTAAGAAGTTTCACAATGTAAAAAGACTTATCATGAAATAGGGAGCAGCTAATTTCCCGATAAGAAGAGAATACTGCAGTAAATGCGTTTTTTTAAAAAATCAAATAAACTTATTCCATGTTTGTTTTACATTACAGAATTTAATTTTCTTTCCACATAAGCAAGATTATTATTATCAAACAACAATTAAAGATAGTTTATATTGTGAGAGTTAATAAAACAATATATGACAATAAAAATGAAATTATATGAAAATTTTTTTATTCTTAATTTCTGACTTACATGTGTGTCCAGAAAATCTTTATAATTGTTATAAAATATGTTTGTTAAAATTATAAGCATGTTTAAAACAAAGATTAATTATATTAATGTTGCATTTTGAAGCACCTCTAGGGCTATTTTGAAGTGGAACTCGTGATTTTGAACCATGGTCAGAAGACGAAGTCAACACATAAACCGGCACCTCGGTCTTTCAAACTTCTGAGCCACACCAACAGTAGGACATTTTACCTTTGATGTCGTATTTTAATATGCACCAGGTCCACATACATGGAGGATCTCTGTTGGAACCAGGTTTTGAGCCTTAAACTCTCTGGTCTTGAAGACAAGAATTTACTATCAAGCCTCTGCGCCCCGCTGAAGATAACGAAAAAACTTCTTTGTTCATAAAAAACCCCAAAAAAACAAAAAAACCCAAAAAAACAGGATTTTGGCTTTTTATTGAATGTATACGTAATATCACCTAAATGACAGAAGAAACAGAAAAATGAAAAATTTGCAGATGTAAAGATTAAATAAGCATTTCTATTTTAATGGCGTAGCGAGCGGGGTATCGATGTCCCCAGCGACAGTTTTACGAAGCGCTATTGGAACAAAACATTTAAGTGTTTATGTCACTTTTCAAAATCAAATATCATGATGAAGCAAAAGAATAATGACATGCCCTGGGTGTCATTTACATTTATTACCACTAATGACGACAGAAGGAGAAAATTCATATTATGTTCAAGGAGATAGTTAAATCGTTACCCACTGCTATTATCTGAAATAAATTTTAAGTGCCTTGAATTGGACTACCGCAGACAGGTCTTTCTCTTTTTCTCTTCTGAGGCTCCGGCATAATCTGCTCTCATACACCACTCTTTGAATGCCTGCACACTTTTGTATGAAATTTATTTATTTATTTAATCTTCATTTACCTTCCTAAAATGGTGTGCAGCGCATGAAAGTCGACATAAAAGATTTTCAAAGCATACATGCTACAGCATATAAAAAAACAACAACATAGTATAAAGAATTTAAAACATGTGACATGCGTATCACCATTAAAAAAAAATTTAGAAAACATTGAAAAAATTTAAACGAAAATTAACTACAAAAACCAAGAATTAATGTAGAATATTAATGTAAAAAAAAAGAATTTTTTTTACGAAGTCTAACAACAAAAACAACATTAATATAGAATATTAATGTAAAAATAATACTCTTTTGCATGAAATTTTGAAACAACATTAAGGAAACAAACGAAGTCGTAAATAGTTTGGTTTATTTCCTCAAGTATTGAAAACACTTCCAGTTTTTGTCACAATGTGAAATTTGAAGTGATGAATGACAATGTTTGTTACTAATACTTAAAATAGTTTACGAATGTGTAGGTGATCAATATTCAATATTACAAGGACAGAAAAAAAAATGATAAATTAAATATGAAGAGAGCTCTGTCATGCTTATTTTCAGCACTATTCTTGAGTATTCTTTTTATATCAGAGATAAATGAGTTCATTCGAAATAAACTAATATTTACAGAATCTCGAAGAATTTCCTGATAAGTCTCAACTTTTTTTTAGAAACGATTAAAAAAAAAATTAGATTTCAGTTACTTATTACAAGAAGTTTCTTATTAAAATTATTTGAATAAAATACTAATTAGAGTTTTTATTATTCTATATGAAACTGGCTAGAAAATTAGTTTACCATGTTTAAAATTCTGTACTGCTGAAGAACGTGCATGCGGTGCTCATTTTTACATCTAAAGAATGAGTGTAAAATTATAGACAGCATGATTAGATAATTTATACCTATAAAAAGTAGTAAAATATAGGGATTTTTTTTTCTTTTTCTTTTTTTTAACGAATTAAAAGCATCTATTTTTCTCTGAAATATTTATATTTATCTTTTATCTATGGAGCACATAATTAGTGTTTTTAATTTCTCTTATACGACCTCCTTGCGTCTGAAAAACGTATTGTCTGTCTGTCTGTATATGAACGCGATAACTCAGAAAATTTTGAGCAAGGCGGATGAAATTTTGTAAATAGTCTCGTTTCGAAATTTGTAGATTTCTATTAAATTTCGGACGAAATCTATTCTGAGAAAGTCTATCTGTCCAGTTATCCGAATATATTGTAAATTAGCACTTTAACTATAAAACGGAAAGAGTTTGATAGATAAAATTTGGAAAGAACTTGATAGAAAATTTAGGTTTAACAGATTTAACACTTAAGTATAGCTATGTATCATATTCGAAACTAAATCCGTGAAGGGGTTGACCATCTATTTGTCCGTATCTTCACAAGCATGTTAGCGTGATCACTCAAAATGCAAAGACTTAAATATCTGATAATGGGTAAGGGATTTTGTGAATACAACTATAGTTCTGTGTCAAATTTTGGTTTTAATCGGCCAGGAAAAAGGTATCTAAAATAAACATTCGGTTTTTTTAGCATATGTGTATTAACAATATCTCAGCGATTAACCGTCAAAAATCGCACTTTAATAAGCTCTTTCGTAACTAGTGTTTGCCTGTAAATTGCAAACGCAAACAGAATGTTTTTCTCACCTATAATTCTTTAGTAATGTTAGTGACCTTATTTCTGCTTTATTTAAAAAAAAAATAAGAAATACCTTTTTTTTTTTTTAAATGTAAATGCAGGTTGAAGCCATGATCACACGTTACCTTTTTATAGAACTTCATGCATTTAGAGTTCGTCCAGAAAATTTTTAAAAAGAAGTTATCGATAACCACACTCACATTAAAATAATTAAACTTCATCAGTAATGCATTCGCCTTTTTTGCTTCAATTTGAAACTAGGTATCAACGACAAGGTTTGGTTTGGTTATATTAATGTCCCGTTTGAAGCAACACTAGGGCTATTTTGGGACGGACCTCGTAATTCTGAACCGCGGTCAGATGACGAGGACGACACCTGAGCTGGCACCCCCCTCCTCTCCACACCACACCAGCGGGAGGACGTTTGGTTATGACGGATTTGACGTGCAACAGACCCCCTTACACGACGGTTCTTCGGTGGAATCGGGTCACGAACCTGAAACCCTCCGGTTCCGAAGCCGAGACCTTACCACCAGGCCACCGCGGCCCGTTCAACGATAAGGAGTTATACTTCTGTGAATCATTTATTTTCATTGCATTATAATATGTATTTCAGTGAAAGTAAAGCTAAGATGAAAATAAATGAATAAATCTGTATTTATAAATAGTTCCTACAAAAAATAAGCATTTAAAAAAGCGTAAGCTTTGACCATTCAACTCAATCAAGGTTTTAAATTCCTTAACTTTCATTTTTTAAATTCCTTCACATACAATAGGTCCTCCATCTAATTACAGAATTTTCAATATTTATATCTGTTATTGAGTCAGAGTAGCAATTAATTTAAAAGACAAAAATCATTCTTGTACGTTAAAACATTTCAAATGGTCTTTACTTCTGGGATTGAGCAAAGGGGAATGACAACTCGCGTCCAAACTTTGGGGGAAGGGGCTAGATAAATTCGAATGTCAAAGAAATGAATTTATGTAATAAATCCAAAAGAAATAATTTCCAAATTTTCATTTTCCCTTCGACTATTGGAACGATTTACTTCTCACTTCTGCTTAATTTTAAAACATTTTTTTAAAGCTCTACATCGTAGAAACCGTTAAATGGTATTCTCAAAAATTCGATACTAGTAAGTCAGTTTCTTTCCGTTAATCTAATCTTTGCCCAACTTAATCCTTATCATAAAAGGAAATATTTTACTTTAGTTACTTAATCAATCAGTTTAAAGATACAACGACACTCGAGTGTTTTATCTGCGAATTTGAGTAATCATCTTTCGAAATCAGGTGGTGACATTTGCTGAATCCTTACTTTTATCTATATTGTACTTGAGACGTTAGAAGGTAGCGAGAAAAACCTACATTATAGAAATGAATAATGCTTATTCTGTTTTTGTTATATACAGGGTGGCACTTTTTTAATTAGTTCAAAGTGAAAATTCGCATTGTAGATTCAGTACTAAAAGATGGAAATATATTAAAAAATTATAGTGTTTGATTAATTAGGAATGTGAGGCATAATATGTTATTAAGAAATATGAGATGTCATAAATATGTAAAGCAAATAAATGGCGACTGACAAAAAGCAAAAAGTGATAACTTAAATACGAATTTGAATCATCTTGTGACAAACTGCAAGATTAATAGGTGGCTTAGGCATTGTGCCCTGTGGTCGATTTAGGCATTTTGCGGCCCTAGGCAATGCATATTATGAGGCCCCTCTCTTAATAAATAAATTTTATTTGATATTTAAGTTTTTTTAACGTTTTAATAATTTATTTTAGTTTTTACTTTTATTTTAGTCAACTTTGTGAAAATTTATTTGCTTTTATTTAAGATTATAATTTCTTTGCTAAAATTTTTTTTTAAAGATGACCAAATAAAAGAATTGAAAAAAAAATGGAAATTCTCTATGCCTTTTTGATAATTTATTTTGAATGTATGAGGAGTGGCAAATGAAATGGTTAGTTTAGTTTAATTTATTGATACTAGCCGTCTTTAGTTACCAACTTGTTCGCCCAGATTATTGACTTTTTAGGTTAACAATATGGAACATATTTAAATTTTTTTTTATCTTGTTATTTGATACGGCTGAAAAAATGAATTTGTTTGAATCAATATGCTACAAATTACCGTGGGATCAAATTAAAAAGTATATGTATTACGAAATAAACGAGGGAGCGAAAACCTTATTTCGAAGTTAATTTTAAAACAGTTTTCTCAATCTTAATTTTAACACTGGCGAAACCTTGTTATTAAATGGATCAATTTGGATTTCACCATAACATTAAAAACAATGTAACAGATCGCGCATTACATTTAAATAATTTATTGAAAATAAAGGAAAAATTACACAAATATGAGATTAATATCATTCAAAAAGTAATTTTTTGAATTTTTAGATAATGAAAACCATGCCTGTGGGATAATAATTTTGGAAAATATGGTCATTGATTTTCCTAAGTCGTAGCAATTACCAATCTGATGACGATTAAGCCTGTTTTCGCTTTCGATCAAACTTTCTCTTTGACGCTTATTTTTTAAATTTCTTTTACATTTTCTTTCCTTTGATTGGATGGAGTTTTTGGTGACACATCGAGCCCTCTTCAGAGCATTTCTAATAATATTTTGCTACTCCACTAATTAGAGTAAAGTTAAATTAAGTGCAAATGTAAAAACATTCGATGAAGTACTTTGAAACTTTCTTACAGTGATTTGTTTGCATTTGACTGTCAGCTTTCGACAATAAATAATAAGGGCTATTTCTAAGGACCACGTAACGTTAACGTTTTATATGTAAAGATATCCTGTTTTGAAACAGCACTTGATCTACCTAGGGACGGACATCGCAGTTTTGAATTCGTGGTCATAAGATGAGAATAACACCTGTGTGACTTACTCCCCAAATTTTCGCATCACATCAATGGGAGGGCATTTGACTTGCAAAGGCCAGATTTAGTATGCACTAGACATGTACAATGGATCTTTAATGGAATAGGGTTTCGAGCCTACAGCTCTCTAATGCCGAAGCCGAAATTTCGCTATTAATAGTCGTCACGGGCCAAAAAACCATTCAAGAGGAGATTATATATTTAATTATTTTTCTAATTAATTACATTTCTCGTCGAACATGATATCTATAGATAACTGGAATTTATATTGATGTATTGATTCTGAATATCCCTTCTTCATACTTTAGGAAAGAGTAGGTGATTTCAATATAGAAACTCCTAGATTGCTCAATGAATTCAATTTTTACGATTTTTTGCACTTCTTTGTAACCAGTGAACAATTCACTTTACAATGAAATTTTAAGTGAAACTATCGCGTGTGTATGGATGATGTGTGAGGAATCCCCATTAAAATTTGTTAGCATGTCAAGGATAATCTTGAACGCATTTGGCCTAGTGTTGTCTCAGAATGGCATTTTCCCTTTCCGAAGCTTGCCTCTGCATTGATTTTTGATTGACTGCTAATGCCTCAACATTACTTTAAGAGATAATCGTTTTTATGCTTCCAGCCTGTCAATAACGATTGTAGGTCCTTCTTCGCCATGAAAAAAAAAGAAAAAAAGGTGAAAATTTTATTTTAATTTATTTTTTGTGCAAGTGGCTGATTGCTTGAGTCCTGAGGGTTGACACAATGCCACTACAGAAAAAATCTTTTCGTTTGGCGCGCCATGTTTTATCTATGTAGTATCCAAAATTATCTTAAAATATTGAGGGTTAATTTGTTAAATAGTTATTGCTAAAACGTTATTATTGAATGACATGATTAATAGAAATTAAAAAACAACAACTAAATATTCTTTATCGAAATTTTTGGTAATCTACGGGAATAATTTTGTGCAATTTGATTTTCCCACAATCTGAAGCTTAAGCTGAATATGGAAGGCAGCTTCAATGTGGCATTCAAATGCAAAATCCAAAAGTTTTTAAGCCAATCATTGCTTGAATATTTTTCCAAAATATTCAAGCAATTTACGATTTAGATTTAGACGGATTTCTACGTTTTTCAAATGTTAGAAAGTATATAATACATTAAGCACTGAATCGAGCAATACTCTAGTAGACATAGGGCCGCAGTGGCTTGGTGGTAAGGTCTCGGCTCGTGAACCATAAGGTTTCAGGTTCGAGACCCGATTTCACCGAAGATCCGTCGTGTAAGGGGGTCTGTTGCACGTTAAATCCGTCAGGGCCAAACGTCCTCCCGCTGTTGTGGCGTGGTGTGGAGAGGTGGGTGCCAGCTCAGGTGTCGCCCTCGCCATCTGTCCGCGGTTCAAAATTACGAGGTTCGTCCCAAAATAGCCCTAGTGTTGCTTAAAACGGGACGTTAATATAAAGAAACTAAACTAGTAGACTTAAGTTTTTATGACGAAACTTTTTTATTTGATACAAATATCGATTTGAAACAGTGTATACAGTTGGAGATGTCCATTTATAGTTCTTAACTCTCATTTTATTTGTTAAGGAAGACAGATATGAAGCCGTATTTTTCACATTTTGCATCAAATCAAATAAGAGCTTTAAGTTCTGTCTCTATTCAATCAGATCACATTCATTATTTTTGTGGGAATTGGAGATCAAGAACTTGTGTATTTTGTCATGATATCGAATCTACTGTATCTGAAGTTACTCATAAAAAAGTTCTCATTTCCGATTTTTTCAAGAATGATTTGAATAATATTCTAGAATTTTCTCTCATTGTTTATTAACATAGCTAATTATATTCTTACCGATTTGTGCTGTAAGAGATATGCCAGTCTCAATTTCGCTTTTCTTGCTCCAGATCGTACATCTGTTGTGGAATCAAAATAAGAGCCATTACGTGCACGCGGGATTGGTGTATGTTAAATTCATCAAAATTAAATTATCTCATTTCAGAATAACATGGAAACTTGATCCTTGTGTGGCTTCAAAATAGGGCACTTATTCAACAAATTAAACGCAATGGGGCCATAATTTGCTGTTCTAGACTTACCACAAGATTTTGTTTAAAAACATTTAATAGTTTACGAGTGGCTATGAAAAGTTTCACCTATATCGATGTATTGCTCAAATGCAAGTAGCTCTAATGAGCACTTGCATTTGCCCGATTTGGTATCAAATTCTAAGAAAAAAAGATGATTTATGTGTCTTTGAATGTGTAATCTTTTTTATAATTGGAAATTTGTTTTAGAAATAACGAGGAGGAAATGAGCATTTATTTGACGATTTTAAAAAATGACTTGTTTGCGAGATGTTTATTATCTTGTTATTCAGGAATACAATAATACAGTGTTCTTTATTTAATGCTTAATAAGAACACTGAAAAACATCAAGTGCAGTCATTGAGCTGTATTTCAGGTAAAGTTGTTTCATAAATAACTTTCTTTGTAATTTTTTTTTAAATTTCGGTCGAATTCAAGTATTTTGATGACGTGAATTCAAAAGATCCTAAAGCGCATAATTAAAGTTCTAGTTTGCAGATCTTCGATGTCAAACTACAAAATGATTTGAAAAAAAAAATCATGAATTTAGAAATGTTGACGACTATTATCCAAGGACTTTAACTAGTGGCCACAAAATATTTATCTTTAAAACTTTGTAAAATATAATTATTTCCAAAGAACTTTGTGGAAATTTTTAGATATAACCTTCGTGTTGTAAAATTGTTCTTTAGATACGATGTCAACAACTTCGATGATAAATTTTACGTGTTTAAATGCTTTGAAAATTAATGAACACATATCTGAAAACTGTAGGAGGATCTGAAACAAAGGAGGAACCTTTGGTGATTTAATATTCACACTCGCACAAATACGACTTGATACTTAATGAAATCAGATTTGTAACCTGGACTTTTTGGGTTTTGAACCCGAAATCTTACCATCAGGCACCGCAACTCCCATATTTTTTCTACAAAAGCTTTCGTATGACTTTCTATGTTGAGCTTTATAACAAATAAGCTAGCTACTTTTGGTGATTATTTTATTTTCTCTAAAAGCGGATTGTGTTTTTCTTCAATCTGATCATGAATAAAATGTGTACTTTTTTTTATAAGAAGAAATGATAACAATAAGTTAATTTCCACATTTATTGAACCAGTTTAGTTATTTACATCAACGAAAATTTGTTTCATTTCCCGTTGATGAATCTGATGACTTCATCAACAAATTCTTCCCGTATATGTACCATATGAGAGGCTCCTTCAACTCCAACAAGCTTTGCATTAGGAAATAATTTCTTTATGTTACTTTCATCTTCGTTTCTGAAATCGAAATGAAATTATGTGACAAAAAATATGAACCAGATGTATCTATTGATTTTGTAAATTTATTAATAACTATTAGAATAATTATTTGAACATTTGTAAGACATTGCGATGATGGATGTTCACACATATATTTTAAACAATAACTAGAAACAAGTAAACCAATAATTCTATCAGTAAAAGCTTACATGTGTTTTGAGTTTATAGTGAAAACTGAAATAAAAAAATAAACAACTACAATAACTACCAAAAATAAATTATAATTTCTACTTTTTCAATGCTACATCTTTGTGATATTTAAATGTATTTATTGCGTGATCATTTTATTTCTTATACGTGGAATATTACATGCTTGTAACGATACATATAGTGCTTCTTTATATGGTGCTTCTTTATATGGTGCTTCTTTATATAGTGCTTCTTTATACGAATATCTACTATTGTTCAGAGTATCTAATATTGCTTATAGTTTTCGGTATGTGTGAATCATAATTTTGATATATATTTAAATGACGGGCATTAAAATATATATTAGCATTAATCGTTCTTTAAAATTTAATTGTTGAACTCTTTTTCTACGTTACTAAAAATGGGGGGGGGAGGGGAATTTAACTCCTGGAAGCTTGAAAAACTTAATGCTATTTATAAGTTTCAAGAGTTGAATTCAATATTATATATGATATTCAAAGACAAAAAGAAACAGAAACTATAAAATATGGCATGAGCAAACCTAATATAAAAAAATAAAACTAAAAAATATGAGTTCCTTTTCTTTTTCCCCAGAAGCTACGTCAGCACGAAAAAGCATAATAATAATAATTACAAAAAATAGCGAGAGAGGGGGAAGTGAGAAACGTACAAGAAATTTTCTACGAGTTGTCCGAGTTCTGCCATGTTTTTTTATTTTTATTTTGCATACATTTTTTATACATATTTTGTATAATTTTTCTTCTTCCTTCTTTCCTTTGATTAGAAATTACTTCTGATTTGATGAGAGGGTTATTGAAGGAATGAAAGGCTTATTATTTTAAGGCTCATTATTGGACAGAAAAAGGACCATACTTTGAATATTCTGGGATATTTCCACTTCGAACGAGCAATATTACATGGCGCTCTGTTCCATTTTTCATTACTTTTCTTTTCATTTTTTGTTATTTTTATATAAAGACTTCATTATAAATAAAATATGGACCATATTGTTCTGGAGCTATTCTGCTTCAGGGTCACAGTAACACAGCTTTGAAACTTGGTTTTACAGAATTCAAGGAATGTACGTGGGATTTTATCACTTTTAATCAGTTTTGTGGATTAAATACCCTCAAACTTGTGAGGTATGGAAGTTAGAAAAGAAGAGGGGGAGGGGGTACAATTATCTATTGTACCCCCTCAATAATCTCATAATTTTCAATTATCCCTCTATTGAAAATTATGAGATCTATCTCAAAATACTTCTCATGTAGTTTCAAAACAGGACGTTGATCTAGCACTTACAAGACCACACATTAAAGACATTAATTTTTTGAAAAGGATAGCCTGTAGATGGACCAATGCATTCCATAATCCAATGAAAGATATAATTCTTTAGGGCCTTTGAAGGTGGTTTCCCTATATTCGTGTTAAACCGGGACCAGGATCAAAAAATTGCGACATTGACGCAAAAATTTGCAGAAAAAAAATAATCTTACAGAAAGAAAATCAAATATCACATACTAGAAAGTTTAAAAATCTAAAATCCTCTAATAATGTATATAATTGCACAATTTAATTTATTTGCATGTTTGCAGTAATTTTTTGAAAGGTATGTATAAATCAAAACTTAAGCTCGGTTTTGCATATTCTTTTAGACTACATCTTGAAACTGAGCATTTAATGTCTTTTGTGTATCATTTATTAGAATTAAAAAGTTTCAACATCTCTTAAAGGTATTTGAAATACGAATATTGAAAAATGTTATCCTCTTTCAAAATTCAGCTGAAATAAATTAAAAATAGAAATTCACATTCGATTTCTGATTAATAAACAAAAAATAAAATACATAAAAAGAAAAGAAAATACTTCTTCAGTGAAAAAAATGATGTATAATTATGACATATTGGGAAAAAATCTACGTAAGGGACATTTCTGAAACCATGAAATATTTAATTGGATTGTAACTGAATATTTCATTGGATGGTAAACAGTTATCCAATTTAATCTTCCAATTCTTCTTCAGTCACCTAATTCTGTTATAGTTTGGTGAATTCTATATTTCTATAGTTTGAAGGTTGACAAAACAGCCATTATGAGTTACCTGATAATTTCTATGCATTTGAAAGAGAAAACTGGTCTCATTTTTCTCTCAAAGAATTCTAATTGCTACCCTTTTTGAATAATCTTTTCTTTTCAGTTAAACTAATTTCGCAGTTTTAAAAAGCATTTTAATGTTAAATTTTTCTCAAACTTGTATCTTCAACTTTATGCATCTATATATCACGATCTTTTCAAATGAAAATTTTTCCTTTCACTTAAATTTATGAGACTTGCTTCTGCCCTACTTTAATCCTTGCAACTACAAATATCACCGTTTCATATTTTAAGGAAAATATTGTAGTTGTTGAATTTTGCATTATTCTGTTAATTAACTAAAATGTGATATTAATTTTACTGCTAGATTAGAATCGTAAAATGTTTGTTAAAAATCATTTTTTTAAAAAAATTACCAAATATATTAAATTAACATTTAATTTCATCTGTTTCAATAACATCATAAAAACATTTTTACGTAGTAATATTTCATGTTTAAAAATTATTTTAAACGTTAGGCCAAAGGTTTTCTCTCTATTGTATCTTTTTCTACTGTATTAGTAACTATAATTCTAAGTTATAATTTCACTCCTTTTCAATGGTCTTTGTTAGATTTTGCATAACATCAGTTGAATATTAAGTTATTGAGATTAATTACCTTTAGTATTAGTTGCATTTGGGCCTTTTTAATGGTAAAATTTAATTTGATCATAATTAATAATAAACTTTTCTTACTTCGGTTTAAATAATTTTTTGTATTTTTTTTTTCGTATCTTTGTATTTCTCTTTTAATTTTTTTGTAACCCTCTAAGAATGAGAAACGCTGACATGTTTAGATTTCTTAAAATTTAGACAGAAGAATAGTTTTTTAAAAATTAAATTTCTTTACTAAATATCTTTCCCGAATATTTCAATCCGCACAATATTTTAGAACTTGTGGTCCAATCGCTTAAATAAAAGAATCATTTTAATAGTGCACAGCATACGTACACTTTGAAGGGAGATTTTGTGCCGTAAACAAAAAGCGTAGGTCCATCATAACGTCCAGAGCTTTCAGTCAACAAAGTTTGAAAATCCTTTAGTATTAATGAAACAAGTTGTATGTTGGTTTTCCACTCACATTTCCCTTTTTTGCATCTTATCGGAAGTACATCAACAACTTTTGGATTTAATAATTCACTTGCATTCAGCTGTAAAAAAATAAATAAATATTCATCAAAACTTTTTTATTGTCAAACTTCTTAGAATTCGCGTACATAAGCGAGTTCCGATGTTTCCTTTGTATTTTTCTCAGTTGTTTTTTAATATTCAGAATCAAAAATTATTTTCCCTCTCTCAACATCATAAAACTTCCCAACACATTTACAATGCTTTTTAAAAAAAAGAAAATGCACGGAATTTGTTTACAATGCAATTGAAGTATTTAAGAATGGATAAGTATTATTCTCTCTCCCCTAAATAATGTCTTAAGTTATTAAAGATCACCTTCCAATAATGAGATTTTGTAAGGTGTCGAAACTCAATTTCAATGGCAACTTTGAAGGCTTTATTTTTTTAAAAAAAATAGAACAGAGTTCGATTTTCTGGAACCGGCTCTTAAAAGAGGCATCACTTGAACCGAACAACCTAGATTCAATCGTAAATGTGTATTGCAAGTGGTATAAGAATTCAGTGGATCTACTGAACAAATAGTTATAAACACACAAATGTTTATTTAGCTCATGCATTTAAAGTTAAGCATGATAAAAAAATTGATACCTTTTACCATATGTTTCTTTTATTCATTATGTAAGTCATTTGTTCAATTCCTACTATTAGTTCACACTCTCCCTATATATATATATATATATATATATATATATATATATATATATATATATATATCTTGTTCGAATTTTCAATCGTTAATAAAATACTTTTTATTCATCTGCTGAAGTTCAAATACATTTTTTAAAACTTGTAGTAGATGACACTTGATGTTAATACAGTTTTTTTCAAATATTAATTAATTAATTAAATTTGTCTAGTAATTTCTATTTCGTCACCAAATCCGTCGCCATGTCGCCAAATGCTCCCCAAGTTTGTCGCCAAGCTCTGAGATTACTGACACGATACCCGATCATAAATAATATAAGATATATATAAATAATATAAGAAAATAAGTAGGAATTGACTTGAATTTTTTTTTATATATTACTTGTTTTCTTATGTTCTTAAGTTTCAACCACCGAGATTTTCTTCCTTTATCACTGCTTCACTGCTGTTAACTGAAATACTTTAACTACTTTTTATATTGATTGAAATTCTTTAACTACTTTGCATATTGATTCCCTTATAATAGTTACATAAATAAAACGTAGTCTCTTACCTTTGCTAGTTGATCATTCAAAAATTTAAATATGGTCTGTTTAGCTTCTTTTTCATTCACTGTTTCTGGCATTATTTCGGAAGTCTTCTTCAAAAGAAAGAGGAAACCTTGCACTTCTTGTAAAGCTCGGGGTGTCAAACCGTTCGGTCTCATGTCTTCAACTATCAGTTTTTCGACATTGGCAGGCTATTAGGGTCAATTTTTAAATATTACTAATCAGTATTTGGAGAATATTCTATTCAACAAAAATGGTTTACTTCACTCACTGATGGATTTGTTGCAAATTACACCATAAGCTAAAATTAGTAATTTTAGTTCTAAATAATTTTTACCTGGAAATTCAGAAATTCATATTTGTCAAATCTTTTCATTATTTTGTAGAATTTTAAAATTTCAATGATGTTGCTTAAATTTTGCAAAGTCAGTTTCATGAGACTAAAGAAAAATGTTATCTTCTTTCATGACTGGAATAAAAGAATTTATTTATTTGAAAGCTAAAAATTACGAAAGAAAATAACACTTTTCTAGATCCATAATAGAAAAACATTCTTCTTGCACATATTATCTGAAATAGATAAAATAATACAGTATAGATGTTTAAATTGATAATTAATCTTCACAAATGCACATATTATATAATGATTTTCCCATTACACATTTCGTATAATTTGCTTTCGTTAACATCTCTTCCTGTAGTGCTTTTTAGTTTTAGAGCAATTTTTCTACTTACATTTGTCCTTTTGTTTGTACTGATTTGCCCAATAAATATAACAAAATCAAATCCAAGTTATGTAGCTACTTTTTTATATTATGAAATCCAATTTTGGTGAGGATTTCATAACAATGCAACCAAAGCATTCGTTTATCCTTTAAAATGACATATTTAAATTTCAGATGGTCTATTGTATAAAGATTAGCACTTTACGCTGTTACAAGCATCAAGTTATTTTACTCTTATGTTAAAGTATTAAAAAGTAAATGAGTAGATCGTCTACATAATACATAAATATTGATTCATTTATGTAAATATTCATTTACATAAATATTGATTCATTCATTTTGCTTAATAACCGAATCAAATACAACTTATGTATTTTATATATACAAATCAGATTCTTTGTGTAATGTTTTTATGATAATAGATGTTAAATAATTTCATTTTTGAATCTTTAAGCCTCGTATTGAACTTCGAAAGAACTTATTACTTAAAAAAAGTATTGCATGAATGTAACAATATTAATTAATAATATTATTAATATTATTAATAAAATGAAATAATTCAAGTTATTTCCCTGTAATCTTAAGCTACAGGCTGATTATAAAAAAAACTTTGCCGATATATGAGCCTTTGATGAACATATTGTTCAAGAGAATGGAATAAAAGTTTCAGTGTTATTATATGGTATGTACTCAAGAATGACGTAGAAAAAAAAACAATCTAGTTGTCCCAGTTATAGATACAATATGAAAATTTCCAAATAACACCTACTTATTATTACCTACTAATTTTAGGAATTTTGTCATTGTAACTGTAATTGTGAGAACTGGCCTATTTTTTTTCGCATCTTTTCTGAGCCGCATACTGTAAAATACTTGTATTCAAAATTTTATTTCTTTCACACGAACAATGTTTATGTATCGGCAGAGTTTTTTTTTATAATTACCTTGTGTGAAAATGACGAGAAGATTGTACAAACTTACATATGTCAGCGCAAAATGAATTGCTACTTTCCCACCCATACTGTGTCCAAGCACAATCGCTTTTTCAGCTTTAAGTGTTCCCAAAAGATGCTTTATATCTTCAGCCATAGCAGCTATGTCAGCCTTGTCACTCCATGGGCTGTCTCCGTGATTTCTTAAATCCACAATACAAACCTAAAATGGTAAAACACAATTTTTAAAATAGCAAAATCGGGTTGAATTTATGACTTCTATTTCCGTTGATTAACTGCATAATACAAATGACCGGCTTTATTATATTAACGTTCCGTTTTAAAGAAACACTAAGGCTATTTTAGGACGGACCTCGTAATTTTGAACCGCAGTCAGATGACGAGGACGATACTTGACTTAGTATCCCCTCTTTAAATTTCCACACCACATCAGCGGTGTGGTGTGGAGAGCATTTGCCCCCGGCGGATTTAACGTGCACTAGATCCGCTTACACGAAGGCTACTTGGTGGAATCGGGACCCGAACCGGAAATCCGTTGGTTCCAAAGCCAATACCTTACCACCAGGCACCGCGGCCCGTATGTAAATCACCAATAATGTAAGAAGAAATAATCTAAATAAATCTGCATTTTTCAAGTATATCAAAAGAAATGTATTAAAATTTACAAGACAATATGCTAATAAGATATTCTGTAATAGAAATAAATGGAATTCTACAGTAGAATTATAATGATTAAAAATAATTTTAAATAAAAGAAACATATTTTAGTCACTTTTTGGATGTAAATAGAATCTATAAGCCGTTTGACAACTTCAGATGTAAAGTACCGATACTTGTGTTCTATTCATTTACTGCTAACCTCACACTGTATAGTGAGTAATATCATTATCACTACCATCTCTGGATTTTTCAAAAATAATCTAATAATTAATGAAATTGTATATTCGTAATTTAGTAAAAAATAATCAATATATTTTTATTTTAATAAAAATAAATTATACAAATTCAAAATTAAAATTCATAGTCATTTTTCTACATTTATGTATGTGTATTATTTATATATTAAGGAAGTAAAAGAAATAGTGCATTTATAGGTGTAATTGTCACTGTTCCTGTGGCATTCTTTCCTAAAAAATGAAATGAATACTGTAAGGCAGCCTACAAAAATAATGGTACTCGATCCAAAGCCAATTTCAATGTTGCATAAACATGTTCTGTGATTCTATATAATCAGCACTGTCTTGATCAGAGACATCTCCTGTAAATTTTTCTGAAACATTTATTTGATAGAATTTAAGTTTTATTTTCTTTCATTACGAACTAGTATTTCCTTGATCTATTTTATCTTCCTATGCATATCATATAAGTTTTGTCTACGTAAAAATGTACCTTTAATATAAAACAGGAAATATATGCATAGTTTATTTGTCTGTCACAAGAACTTTTTCAAAATGGTGATAAGTAACGATATGGAATTTCCCTATTTTATTCTGGTTGCTCGCATGGTCACACACACACACACACACACACACACACACACACACACACACACACACACACACACACACACACACACACACACTTAATGCGGTATGTCCCGTATTCATACTGATTACATTCTGAAGCATTTGGCAATGCGGTACCTGTTTCTTCAGATACCACATCTAATCGTATCTCACCCTTGCGTACCCACCTTAATACTTCAACTATTAACTACTACATAAGCTAGGTGTTTGTTCACAATCTCAGCATTTATAAACTTTTTTGTGACTTTCTTAAAGTAGTCAGAAATTTAAATGACTACTGTTTAAAACTCACTTAAGCAGTGAATAGCGTCCTCTAGTTCATTGTTTTGGTGTTTCCGGTCTCGCTTTCTCTTGCGAGTTTAGTTTTTGTTTTTTCTACCTCCCGTAATAAATTGTCTTGTGTACAATGTAATGATTGTCTTTGTGCGTTGCCTTTAAAATTGTCTTGTATACAATTTACTATTACTTACCCTTTTGTTTGTTTTTAAGGCAAGAAGCTGGTAAATACCCATCCAAGATTCTTTCGACATTCCAAGTCCATGAAGAAGAAGGATAGGTACATCCTCTTTCTTGTCGCTTTCTCCAGTCACTCTCAAGCAGGCGTATGAAAGATTCACCGGTTTGGGTCTAAGAATATTTTCGAATTCTCATTTTAAAACAAATATTTATTATTCTTATTTTAAAACAGATATTTAAAATGGAATTTATTTTGCATTTTTAAGAATTATTTTTAAAGCAAATTAAAAGAAAGTAAATAATTCTAGAGAAATTCATTCAGCTTCAAAAGACAACTTAGAAAAAGACCAATTGAGTTTTCAGCTCCAAATAAATCTATGAAGATGATGATACTGCTAATAGAATAATTTTTGGTTGCATTATAATACACTCTTTAAAATATAATGTATAATTGCAATGATATAGAATTATTAGATATATTTAAATTGAAGGAATTTGTGGGAATAAATTGAAAGTTTATTCAAGGGAAAAAAAAAGAAACCCATGAAAAAGGGAGAGCAAAAGTTACTGACTGCCTTCAATATGCCTTCAATATGTCATAATTTCATGAAGGCGTTGAATTTCAAAATACTCTTACATTAGTTGAAATTTATGTTATGTAACGTATGGATTCCAGGATTAAACTATAAAATGAAATCTGAGTCACCTACTCATTCAGAAAATCTTATATAACATATAGCAATGTGCCTTAAGAACTACTGAGAATGTGAAAATATTAAGATGGTGATTACAATTCTCCGAAGCTACTTTTTAAAAGTTTTTATATGCATAATGCACATATTCCTCATAAGTATGTATATGTTTGGTATTTGAAAACTTATATTGTTTCTCCTTTTAAGCTTGAAAGAAAAATCATGAAATCAATATAATAATGAAAGAAACCATTTTAGGAGAGAAATTAGCAAGTCCATCTGGTATTTTTTTAGCTATATACATATTCTCTGTGACATAAGTAAATTTCAGTGATTAAAGTTAATTTTTTTTTTACTTTATCATTTACGAATTATATATAGAAGAAGTAATCTAATTTTCAAAAAATTCGTTCTGGAGATTTTGACGAATATCCACGTTTCGGATCTCCCTGAAACCAAAAGATACATTTTTGGAATTATGTCTGTCTGAACACGATAACTTAAAAACGTTGCGAGCTAGATGGATGAAATTTTGCATATAGTCTTTACGCCAAATTTGTAGATTCTATCATAATTTTCACCGAAATCCATTATGAGAATGTCCGGTTGTCCATTTATAAGTTAACACAATAATTATAAAACAAAGTGCTAAATGTATAAAATTTAGTACACATATTTAACATCTAAAGAGTAGATACCGGTCGCATTTCGAACCAAATCCGTCAGGGGGGAGAATGTGTGTCCATATGTACTTTCATAAGCATGTAAATGCGATAACTTCAATATACGCAATTTGGTATATGATTTTGTAACTAGAATTGTAGTTTTGTGTTTAAATTTCAGTTTTAATCTGTCAGAAAAAAAAAAAAAAACGGCGTCAAAAATACAAATTCGATATTCTTATGTATTCACTGTGTTCCAGCGATTAATCGCAAAAAATTGCCGAAGATCGCACACTTATAGACTATTTCGTAATCATCAAAGACATGCTGTTAACAATACGTTAGAGCTTTTATTAGAGATTATTTTCTTTGTTGTGGTTATTGTTATTTTTTTAAAGGCATGCTTGTAAAACTTTCAAACTAAAAAATAAAACAAAATGAGCTGTGATGACATCAAATAATTCCTATTTGGATGCTGATTTTACTTCAAAATTATCTACAAATGATATTTACATGATTTTTGGATATTTCAGAATTTCTAGACTCCTCTGCCAGAGATTATTTGTTTTCATTGTACTTAGCGACTTATCACTGCAAATTACAGATTACGTGATTTCAGTTTGAATATCTCATGCCATGTAGGAATCGTTTGTGACGACAGACAAAACACCAACTGCTCGTTTTACATTATTAAGAGTTTACCTCATTCAGAGAAGTATTACACAAATGCAATTCTGGTTGAAGTAAATTGCAGTGAAATGTTTTCTGTAAGATTCTTTGCAAAGTTTTGTTATTATATGGTGCAAAAAAGATATCAAATTTTTGTTCATCGTCATTGGTAGTCGAACGAAAGAAAATTGGGAGAAATAATGAACCAAACAATAATCAAGAAGTAAATTCTAAATTTTCTGCTCAAATGACATTTCCTAGTAATTTTATTTAAATTAAAACATTAACTTATATAACAACATCTTAATTATCGATCCTGCTCAAATCTGAAATTGCAAATAATAATAATAATAATGTTTGCTCTGGCTGGAACCTGATTTTCAGAGTTCAGAACAAAATTAATCAATGTGAGACATCTATTAGGAAATTTACTCAAATATTGTTAAAAATAATCTTCAAAAACAACCTTGTGGCTTATAGCAATACAATAAAAGAATAAAAGGATATTTTTTATTGTCTTTCAGCTATGAATTTTTAAAGAAATTTATTTTTTAAGAAATAAAGTAGGATTTTTATTTGTTAAACTAAACATACTAACATTTTTGGGTACAAATTTCAAATGATATTTACTTTTTTGAAACAGGAACAGGCGTTGCTGAAGATGCTTGCAAAAGAGCTGCAACGCAAACTAGAATTGACAGCAGCAACATTTTGAGCTGGAATAAAAATCATTACCATGAAGAATTTAATTTGTTAGTTTAAGCATCCATCGTCAAATCTGTAAAGTGCTTTCAAATAAGAAACATCCTCGTTTGAAAGGATTTTAATTCTATGTTAAAGTCTATGGTTTAGAAAGAATTCTTTAAAAAAATTTTAATACTACGGTTTATTGGAAAAGTTGCATTATGACTAAGAACCCACTGAAAAAGGATTGGAAAGTAACTGAATATAGCATTTTCATAATTTATTAAACTTTCTCTCTTTATATATATTATATGAGAGAGAGTGTATATACAAGGAAGAGTCAAAAAGTAAAGGGGCATTTGAGAAAAGGGGAATTTATTCAAATGCTAGAAAACTGAAACATACATTAATTTTCTACATAACCATTCTAGACTTCAACGCATTTCCTCCAACGTTTCACAAGTTTTTTTGATTCCGTCGGAAAAAACGTTTTTCCGTTGTATCTGCGATCCATTTTGCACAGCATCAATGACTTCTTCATCGGTTGCAATTCTTCTTCCCCTTAGCGCCTTTTTCAATAATCCAAACATATGAAAATTGCTTGATGCCATGTTTGCACTGTATGGCGGGCGTTCCAGCTCTTCGAATCACAATTCCTTTATAGTTTTGGCCGTCCGTTGGGCAGAATGTGGCCAAAAGTGTATGCACATGAGTAAGATGGGATATGCTGACCCATGACTGATATGTAAAGTATTGGCGATTCGTCTACTTTAATTTGTTTGTTTTCCATCACCATACCCTCCACGACTTTCAAATTTTTCGTCGCTACATAAAGAAACTCTTCTTTGTTTGAAGCACTTTATCCATTCGTAGATCTTGCTTCTCGATAAACAGCTGTCATCATACTGCCCTTGCATTCGACGAATAAGTTCTGAAGGATTAACACCTTTCGAAAACAAAAAGCGAGTCACTGTCCTCATTTCCTTCTTGGTGCAGATCGACAATGGAGCTGCCATATTTAACGGTCTGCTATACTCTAACGACTAACGCGGGAATAAGAGCGACATGTTGCATAGAAGTATTGCCGACGACTCTATTCAGCGCTGGATACTAGCAGTGTTACTAAACCCTGGAAAGAGAAATTACAGTGGCACTTTTACTTTTTGACTTTCCCTCGTATATATAAACTCTGAAAGTATTCCCTCACATCTTTTTCTTACTTTCTACTATTAAGTGCGTTGCGGTTTGGTCATGGATTTAACAAAGAGTTTATAATAATTGCTAAGATTACATCTTTTGCTTAACCATGAAGAATAAAGCTGTCATTTCAAGATAACTCCTTGCATACTATTTTCTCAGAAGATATATTTATGCTTGTGACGAGCACGTTGTCAACTGAGTCAATTGTTATGGCATTACAATCACATGACAAAAATGATTTGTCATGTCATTTAATATCTACCTATATACTATCTTACATTGTTTTATGACATCACATCCATTTTTATCCTGTATGATTCCAAAACTAAATTGGTGCATGGCATTTGAACTATGTCAAATGAACATGATTTAACTGTCGCATTGATCCACAAAGAATGACCCTCATTACCAAACACACAACAAAAAATAGGCCTGTATTTTTGAAATTTTGATAAAAAGAAAGGGCATTTTGAATTAATGGTAATGCTCTGTATTTGAAAAAAATTGCAGTAAATATAATGGCTCTCTATTCATCATCGTTTATATATGTTGCAACTTCGCTATATTTATTATATTTATGCAGTTGTTGATGTTAGCAAATACTGTTTTATTTGTCTAATTAGATCACACTAATTTATTAGACTGAAAAATAATTAACTTTTCTGGGTTAGAATAATTTTTTTCAAGATTATTTGATTATGGATATCCAGTCTTTTCATAAATTAAGAAATTAATTTGTCAGAAACAAGTATCTTGCAACGAAAAATACATTACATTAGAAGCAAGTATCTAGTTTTCAATTATACAACATTTAGTGACTAACTGAAAAAGGAAAAGTGTTTGTTGACATTTATTTTTATTTGTGTTTTATGCGAGGAAGGCTATTTTAAGACAGAAAATGTAATTCAAACAAGAATTAAAGGTGAAAATGTAATGTAATGCAATTAATTAGGTAAGGAAACAATATATGAATACACACAATAAAATTTGAATCTTATCTGGTTATAAAATACAGAAAATTTCATGGTTATATTTCTTTTTCATACTTAGTTATTCTCTGTTTTTGAATTAATTTGGAATATTAATTCAAATTAATATTCCAAATATTATTTTGTTCTGTCATATTTTTTGTAAGTAAGACACCTTTCAAAAAATTTTGATCTGATTATATTTTTTAAAAATTTAGCAAATTATGTTAAACAAAACAAATTTCATTAGAATTGCGATTATTTGTTCTGTCTGATGATGCATCCATTTTTTTCAGAATAAGAGGTAAATACTACAGAATTAACTCAAATTCGATATAATCCACTAATTATAATTTATCTTTTTAAGATTGTTAGTATATATAATTATCACATATCTACATACATACAGAACATAAGGCTGTTTCAAAAAACAGCGTGAAAATCTGTTTCTAATGCTGCTTCCGTTTCGGTCTTCTGAATTACAGGATAGTGGGTTTGAGACTCAATACTTTTTAATATCACAACTTAGACAGCATTCTTTTATAAAAAATACACCCCACATAATTTGAAGGGCTGGAATCTATCATTTGCAGATGTAGTCGAATGATATCCACCGAATTTAGAAAATAATCAAAATGCATCTATGTACAATAAATACAATGTACTTATTCCCTAATAATGTAATATTTCCTAATAAGTACATTGCATTTAATGATAGCAAAATTGTAGTCAAATTCTTAGCATTCTTAAAGAATTAAGCATTTCATTAAATAATTTTATGCATTTTTTTGAAAGGAAGCTTAATGTTGAATCCAATAAACGAATGTTGAAAAGAAGTTATTTATAATTTAGTGTTTTAAACAGAGTTAAATAATGTGTTATGAGTGATGGCAATTCATAATTCTTGTTCAGAAAACAAATAAAAAAAAGTGTGTTCACTGCATTTCATTTCATTTTGGAATTATTGCTCATTTTGATTATATTTATTATCTTTATTCTGATTAAGTAATATTTCTGAAAATTGTGTTGCTCCTTTTCAATTCAACAAAACAATGAAAACTAATGAAAAAATAAAATTGGGCATCTATAGAAGAATGTTATACTACATGATTTTGGCCTTTTCTGTCCAGAAATTACAAAAGTAGATAGTGGGAATGGAAAGAGTTTATTCAATCAATTGATGGCAGAAGGGTAAAAACGATGGCTATTAAATGCAGACAACTTCTGAGAGATAATCAAAAATGAATTGAATGTAATTGGTATTTTTCAAGAACTATAAAGAGAAAAAAAAAGGTATTCGAAGAAAGCAATTGTTTCTGAATCGTCAACATTGCAGAGAAAAAAAAGGTATTCCAAAAATGCAATCGCTTTTTAATCGTCAACTTTGCAGAAAAAAAAGGTATTCCAAAAATGCAATCGTTTTTGATTCGATTGCATTTGAAATAATAGGTGAAAGTACATGTTAGTTGAACAGATGACAAGTTGGAAAGGAAGGAAAGGAAAGTTGTTTGGCCTGTTGAGAGTAACATATTCTCATCATCAATAATTGCTGTGTGGAATAAGAAAGAAGTTTTATCCTGATTGTATTGAAGCAAATGTTAAAAATCGTAATAATTTTATATGGTTTCACATGTTGGAAGAATCAAAGTTAAAAACTATAGTCAAAAGTAACAGTCTGCTTCAACTATATAGGGTTCTTTCATTCAAAATACAAAATAAACTATATATTTAAAGTGCGAATAATGCCAAATAAGAGCTTGCCTAGCTAAGGAAGGTATGAAAAACCATCTGTATAAACTTTATGGAAGTCGGGCATATGGAAAGACGAAATACCCTAAACCAGATGGTCAAAAATAATGTTCAGAGGAAAAAAAAATAGCCGAAAAATAAATTAAACTTTGATTTGCGAAATTTCAAAAATAAAAAAGATTTTGCATGAAAAAAAATGCATGAAATCAAGAAATCCCAAAATTTTTAGAAGCTGTTAAGAAGATCTAAAATGAGATTTAAAATTATAAGATTAAAAATTATAAGATAAAAAATTTACAAACTTTCTAGAATGTTCCGCTGAATAATTTAATTAAAAATCCTGTATAAGAAATCCTTGATAAAAAGGAATAAATATAACTTTCTTTTGGATTCAGGAAATGTGCGTGATTTAGCATCTTTGTCTTCATCCTAATTAACGCCAAAATTATGAGCAGTGGAACTTAACTTATTCAAAACTGAGGAGTTGAAATGGAATTCGATTTAAATAAAAATTTGAACTAAGAATTTTTTTGATTTACTCATTTATTCATTATCTCATTTCACATTTTGAAAGAAAATGACCAAATAAAAATGGAGAAGAATGATTCTAAATATGTAATGTTTATGAAAACCATGCGATGTCTATTCATAATTTTAAATAACGCAAAATACAAATAATGCATGAAAGTTAATAAATAAAGTAATAATATTTATTGCATGATAAATAATACAAAACACCATGTGATGTCATAATTTTAATAAATGATGTACAATAAACTGCATGAAAATTAATAAATAAAGTAATAATATTCGTTTTTAAATTCCTAAATAAAGTAATGGCAATAAACTTATTTAATACTGAAATTTTAAAAAATTCAAGAAGGTGAGAAATTTTTTATTGCATTTTTGGTTGAATACACTGTACAGAAGCTTAGTTTTTGAATAAACTAAGGGCCTTAAAATGTTGTTTATTCGCGACAATTAAAGACATAAATATAAATGAATTGCAATGGTTTTTATTGTTAAATACACATGATAATGCATTTCTTATGAAAACCATTCAGAATACACGAAAAATAAATTTACAATTTTAGTTGTTAGAAGAAATAAAATAAATTCGAAGTGCAGACGATATTTTAAAGTTAAGTTAAACAGGAAATCAAGGGATCAGAGCAGGAAAAAAATTGAATAAACCAGAAATTCGAATTAAAAATGTTTAAATCAGTCAAACTCCACTGTAATGTTAATGATTTAACTCACATTTTTTTAAGTAGATTTAATGTAGATGCCGTGAAATAATTCGAAGCATTTTCTTTCAACGTCAAGCCACTTACTGGATTGACAAAAAAAAAAAAAAAAAAACTTTTTTTTTATACAATTTGTTTTTCCGTTGCCTCTAACTTTTGTAGAATCGGAAGTAATGAACTGCTTTGATGTAAAAACAATTGCACTCCTTCTGCTGCAGCCATAAATCTATTAGATTCAGCCTATTTTCAACTTCCTTTTCACAGATGTTGCAATCTGAAGGCATCATCAAATTACATAGTTCCAACTGGCAAATTTTTCTAAGTAAGGGAAAGAAATCCTTTTCAATAATTGTTTCAGTAATTTAGTTTCAATGCTTTTGGACTTATTTATCAAGATTTTGTTAAAAGAGCGCGGACATTTTTCTTAAAAGAAAGACCACCCGAAAAAGTCAGCTTGATGCTTATTAATTCTTCTCTAATATCTCAAAGAATATTAGAGAAGAATTAAGATGGTGATCGAAATAAGATGGTAAAACTGCTTTGGATATCATACTCCAGCTATTTAGATTCAATAAAGTTGAAGTGATAGATTACAGTTTTGGTAAACATTGAGGGTTTAATAGATTTTTGTGTTATTGAAGAATTTGATGGATTACAAATGTTTGTATCACTGTTTTGAAGAAGCTGGGCGAATGAATTCTATTCTGCATAGCGATAAATTTTTACTATGTCATTTTTTTCTTAGCTGTAGACGTGATGAAAATCAAAGTTTCATATTTAAAACTTCAAATATTTTGAAACTACAAGTATCTTCTATAAAATATTGCCATATCTTATAAATCATACTTTACTTTTATATGCCAATTTTCTACTAGCTCATTTTGTAGATAGTAGCTATGTAAAAAATTTCCTCAAGAACGAATATTTATGAGACTATGTACTTTTGAAAATAATGTAGTTTTAATAAATTGCTCTTCATTGTTAGACACAGTCTATCCGACCTCATTATAGTATCCATGACGTCTTTTCTACTCGAATCGAAAATCACCGTAACGATTTCATATTTAGAAGTCAAATTCAGATAGTTAAATTTAATTCAGAAAAGATATATTAGATTTTCTGAGTTTTTAATTTTTTTATAAATGCAAGTAGTTGCTTCAGTGACCATTGTTAGTTGATATTGTCAGAGACTTGTCATTTTACCGCATTTTCATGAAAATATTAAAGCCAAATTTGATCTTTTAATGGATTATTACGTAATGTTCTTATTAAAGTTTTGAAAAACAAAACTGCTTTTAAACTATGCTTAGAACATAATATATATTTTTTTAATGATGAACACTGGTTTCTGATACATCTACATAAACTGAAGACAAAAATGTGAAGGATTTTTTAAAGGTATATGTATTTATTAAATCTGAATGGAAAATTTGTCGCTATGATAGCTACAGTGTGTGTATGCAGTTTTGCAATATTTTAATTTAGTATTGGATATAAAATTAAATGTTTATTTGCAAATAGATCTATTCAGAAGCGTCGTATCTACATAGAAATAAAAATAATCAGAAGATGCCGGAGCAAATCTTAATAGTACGATAACAAAAGATAATGAATAGTTCTCTATAATGACGTTAAGTAAGTACTTTCGATAAACTAATTCTTCTGGCCATAGAAGGATATTGTTTCCCTTTCAATTTTTTGGAATTAATATTAAAAGCTTGAAATTAATATTATTAGATTGTTTTAAGTATAAGGTCCACATTTAATAAGGAAAAAAAAATAATCCTGAGCAGCATTGATAGGATATGTTTTACTACATGCAATTACGGGTCTATGAAAATATGAGAGTTCCGGAACTGAGAAGGAAGGGAGAAAAAGATTTTGTGTATTATATATTAGATATAGGATTATAAAGTAAATTAATATCTTAGAGACAGTTATAAAATGTGAATAAGTGAAATTTGGCGACGAAATTAAGAGTTATATCTTGGTAAAAAACACTTTAATATAGAGTAAAAGAAGTAGAGTAACTTGTATTCTGAATGGTCAGACTCCACGATTCAATACGTATGTAATATACAATACTACCTTATGACGATTAGCCATATATTTGATCTGCCATAATATAATGTCCGGAAAATAATGCGCCGTCTTATAAGAAGGTAAGCAGTTTCGTACGTCAATGGATTAAAATAATGAAATCTATGCATATTTGTCTTATCAAACTTATAAACTAGGTATTTGTGTATCTGCGCATTAGCATAATTAAGTACATTGCTCCTCTCATTGTTTATTAATCAATCACATTAATAAAAATAATTTTATTCTTGTAATTGATTTATTTAAAAATTTTCCAAAATTTTTCTTGAAAATCATGACTTGTTTGAAAAGGCATTTTTTTAAAAATAATATTCATGATTTCCATAAAGAGAACTAATATTTTCTTTACTTGATCATTATTTTCCAATATTATTCATTTTTTTTACTTATAATGTAAACATTATGAAGAAAAATTCTGTAGCTTTATTCTTTTATAACATGCAACTAATTATTTACTATTTGGAAACTTAAAATAAATCAGATTTCTGGCTTACCTGAGTCAACGTCTACGTTTATGGAGACAAAATGAAGATTTAATTGCCGAGATTATATCGAAAAATCCTTCTGTTATGTTTCTCAGGGTTTAAAGTACAGAGAACAAACTAGAACTTTTTTGTTTTTTGGAGATAAATGAAAAACAAATGTTCTATTCTATCTTGGGTCTAAAGGTTTTTAATTTTGTTAAAACGGGATAAGAATATGGTCTTTATTTCATTTGATGTGATTATAAAATTTTTTTTCAAACCCTTTAATGAGGAATAAATCGCAAATGTTTCATTCCCTTCAAAATCTGTTGACATAAATCTATGCAAAATGGAATGAATGAAAGATTATTTTATATCAAGTTAGTTTTTTTAGCGATAAATATTGAATCCTTATCATGAAAAGGTAAAAAACAAAATATATTAATATGAATATTGGTCAAAATCAGTTCAACTAAAATATATATTTACACAATATATGTAGGTTTGAAAATGTTTCAAAATATTTTCCTTCATTTGTTTACAATGTTAATTTTATTTTATAATTTACTGAAATCAGAAATCCTAATAAATCCTAATAACTTTTCAGAATCCAAGAAGTTATAATTACAGAGCAACAGTAATACAGCACCATAATCAAAGCTTATTTATTGCGCTGTTACTGTTTCAGATATATATGAATTATTACTGTTCACATATAGTATGAAACAGTAATACAGCGTAACATATATTTGCGAGGAACACTTCTAGAAATAAACTTATTACTTTAATTTAAAACTACATTATATTTTTGAGATATTTGATGAATTAGCTTTGATACTACGAAATACATAGGTAACGATATTAATCTTTTTCTTATTTGCGATACAATGACTAAAATATTTCTCTACTTAAGAGCCTGGTACGGTTGTTGTGCCAGAAAATAATTAGGATCTCACTCGCTCTACAAAATTATCCTTTCTGTCCCCTAATTATCTTGTTTTACCTCATACGTAATGGTTGTCACATGTTTAGCGCTTGACTGGCGCACTGAATTTTTTACAATGTAATTTCTATGGGCCCACCTGTCACCGGTGACCCCCACGGCTGTCAAAGTGTTAATTTTAGTTTAGTTATACTAACGTCCCCTTTTGGAGCACTACAAGAATTGCTTTGGAATTTCCTCATAATTTTTAACCGTGGTCTACTGCGGAGGACGGCACTTCATCCAGTGAAATTGGTCAAGCCCCTTTCCGATGGTATTACTTGGAAGGCTGAAGAGGAAATCCTTCCTCCCTCGTCCTCTGATACTGTTGAAGTCTATTGAAACGGGTCTTGTGGATCTGATCTTACTTTAAAATGGAACAATATAATAACTAAACTTAATTTATCTTAGTTTTAAAAATATAATTTTGGTGAATTTATTTTGTAGCTTTTATACAACTTTTCTGAACACATAAGTGAAAAATTAGGAATTATTTTACAGTTACAATATTATAAGGTTTAGATTAACTTTCATATAATTTTCAGCAGATTTGCTTATATTGAAAGAAAAAATATGTTTAACTATGCAAAATTAACTAGAAATAGAAATTAATAATTCCTTTATCAATTAATAAAAAAAGTGTTATGCTGCAGTAATCTTTTCTTATCGGGAATCTATCTATTTATTATTTCATGATAAATTTTTTTAAATTGTCAAGGTCTCTTAACACAGTTAATATTCTAGAAATTGAAAAAAGTTATGTTGCCCATATTCTCGTTTATCATAATCAATTAAACGATATTCAAAAGTAAAGTCAGTTTATATACAATTAATGGAAATAAACTAAATTCAAATTTTTTCTAATTTATAAACTTAAAAAGTACTTTTGAAAGATATTTCGATATTTCATGGATATATTCAGTATTGAAATTTGATTATATTTTTAGTATTTTGTGAAACATCTGTAAAAAAGAGGACCGAGAATTATTTCAGATACTGAAATAATAAATATATTCGAAATATATAAATTATTATTTCTTATTATTCTACGGTCTAAATACGTTGTAAAAATATGAAAAGGAAAAACAATATGTAATGATATAAAAAATATTTAAGAAAACAACGAGTAATGATTCCATTTTTTATTTATGTGCTACTGAGCTTGTATTGGTAGGAGATATTCAGCGAATTAGTAGATTTCATCATTCGTTTATATGACTCAAATAAAAAACAATGAAAACATGACAAACGTCATTTTTACCACTTCTTCTACATTTGCACCTGTGATTTATAACAACACATTTATCTTTTTTTTCCTTCTCTCAAGGATTTTCAGCTGTATTTGCGAATGGTAATACAGTCTCATCTTATTCATGCCAAATCAGCTTTGAGGATGATTTTGGCTTTCATGAGGATACTACTAAATCAATAACGAATTATTTAAATACAATAATATTAAAATAATCAGCAACAAAACAATGAATAATTTTATTACTTATCGCAAAAGTAAAAATGAATACAAACTAGATTTGTTTGAATTTATGAATGTATAATTTCAAGATAGCTTTGATAGATAAAAAGGAAAAAAAAAACATTTCATAGATTACCAATTCCAATTTCCTAAAGTCAAAAAATTGTCTAAATAAGTCTGATATAAGATTTTACAAAAGATAACATTTGCAGCATATTAATTTTTTTTCATATTCAAAGTATATTATAGATAATTGGTTGTTATTGTCTAAAAATTCGACCTCGAGATTTTGATGAATCTACGATTTAAATAAATTTAAAGGAGATCAGAACTAATAGTCCGAAACATTACATTATGATATTTTCGAGCTTCGGATCCATGCCAGAGAGTCAATCCGGAGCACATTAGATTTTATCGTGAGTCAGAATCAAATATCAGAACAATCTTTGGGAAAAACGAATCTCTAGAGCTTTCTTGTACCAGAGCCGAAATTATACAATGGCCAAATTGGCATCAACCGATTATGAAAAATTCCAGATGATACATTGTTGCTATATTTTCATTATCAAAATTGTGACAAAACTGGTTAAACATTTCATTTTCACGGTTTATGGAATACAAAAAAAGTGTAATACGAACTTAAAAGCACATTTTTTAAACTTAAAATTTGCCTAAACTTTTGGAAAAATGAAATGTTAGACGATTATGCAAATTAATACAGAAAGAATACTGGTCAATATGATCGCTAAAGCACATGTTAGGTAGACAGGAATTTAAAATTTAATCCGGTTAAGTCTTCGCAATTAAAATACTTTTGGTTTTTTTTCCCCAGTTTAATTCCAAGATAGATACCTACATAATTTATACATAAATGAGCTCTAATTCAAAGTTATTAAAGTAGCAAATTAGATTCATTCTTCAAATTGCTTTCCTAGGGAAACATTAAATTTGAAATTGCACTTTTCTAAACAAAAATCTAATATTTTATAACGTATATTTATAATCATTTATTACATATTAAAATATATTTAATGTAGTTTTGATTATTCAATCATATCTCATAATTTTGTTATCCAGAATTTGTAGAGTTTAAACAACAGATCAAATCTATATTTCAAATTAATAACTGATCATGAGCTTTCGATGTTACTACTTAGAGTTGTCACTATGAAATAGTCTCAAAATAAATACAATGAGCTATTGTGGTTTTGTTATCGAATCGTTATTGTGAAAAACAAAATTAAGTTGCTAAGAGACTCGATTACTGCTGAGTGATACTAATTTAAAAGGTTCAATGAGAATTTCGAATTGAACGGAATTCGGTTTGTATAAAAAGATACATTCTATTTTATTTCTGTTAGTTTCTGCAAGTTAATTAATAGTTTAAAGCAATCCAAGCCTTTTTCCAAGTGCAGGATCGAATCAAATTTCTTGCGAATAACATTGGTATGCAAGTTTCGTAATCAATTCGAGATTTTTCAGTTTTTGATATACGCGCAAGCTATAGTCCAACTCAATTGGCTTTTTTAGCTAGATCAAAAAGAACTGAAGAGAGACGGAGCCTGAACTGAGCATCCGAATTTTCTTTAAATTTCAGCAGACCGTCACAAGACAGTAATCTAGATAAATTTCTTGTTTTGTGACGATGTTCGATTAGGAATTGATTTCAAATAGTTGGAATTTTACATGTCGAAAGAAAGGCTAACCAATAAATACCACCTTATTAGCTACAGGTTGAGCTGCAGTATTAATATTGAAACTCCAGGGTCGCGGTAGCCTGGTGGTAAGGTCTCGGCTTTGGAACCGTAGAGCTTCAGGTTGGAGACTCGGTTCCACCGAAGAACTGTCGTGTAATCGGGTCTGGTGTACGTTAAATCCGTCGGGGCCAAACGTATTCCAGCTGGTGTGGTGTGGAAGTTTGAAGAGAGTTGTGCCAGTTCAGGTGTCCTCCTCGTCGTATGACCGCGGCTCAAAATTAAGCGGTCCTTCTCAAAATAGCATTAGTGTTGTGTTAAAACGGGACGTTAATATAACTAAACTGTTAAAATTCCAGGAATTTTACCCTCCATTCAATATAAATAATGGGACGATAGTTTTAAAATAAAATTACATTTTATTTATCAAGGGTTTAATAAAATGTTATTTTATTTGAACAATTCGAGTCCTTATATCTCGAAGGATTTGGAGGCAATTCCACAGAAATTAAAATTCCATATTGGCCGATAATTGCAATTAAATACCATCGTATACACGTTGTGCTACCCGTCTTTTTAGTTAGAAAATTCTTTATACACACAGTATGCATTCCATCTCAAATGGATTAAAGAATACTATAATAACGTTTCAATTATATGAACAATTAAAAGTTGTACAGACACAATTGAAAAAATCACAGGGGGTTGGCATATAATACTTTAGATCTATTTCCAATTTCAGCTAACAAAGAGTTGCTACCGATGTTTGAAGTACAAATCGCATTATAGGTTCAAAACCTTTCCCAAACATTCTTCACTTCCATAGTATTCAGTATACACATTTGAAGTATTTACATTTACCCTACTATTAAAAATCATTCACTGATCAACCGAATTCTAACCTTTTTTTCCTTTCATGACATCCACTCGGTTAACACGCAAGTATCTTTTACCTTGCGGACAGGTGGTTTAAATGGAAAGTTCCGGTCCCCATTAGCCTAAAGGTAAATTAAACCCGGACGTACTTGACGTGCGGACATCTGTTCTACTTAATCAATATCCTCTCCCATCGATCGAGTTTATCCTAAGGAACTATCTTAGTGCTATTTCTAACTTTTCAACCTTAGTGTCGGCAACTGTGATAGTAATTAGTTTGCCGAACAAAGTAGCCGTAAAACAATCGAAACGTTTCGTTCCAAATCACATGCTTCATGTATACCCCAATTACATAGACCAGCGAAGGAATGTTCGTTTAACGTATTTTCGAAATTTATTCAGTAAGCATTTTCCAACAAAATAGCTTGAGAACATTTTCAACTATACAAATTCTGATAATTATTTTTTTTATGATCAAGATATTTTATTGTAACGGAGTTCTCCTTTAGAGATTAATCCTCTTGTAGATGAGAATTTTAACTCAAGATTATACTTCGTAAGCAAGTGCAAATCTGAAACTATGCTGTTGCCAAAACGTGCAAACTGTTCTATTTTTATTGGCTTTGTTGTTGTGACTCATGGCACTTAACAAGCCCGCTGACAGTTATCTGTGAGAGATTTAAGCCGAATGAGCGTCTCTTGGTTTTTCAGTAGCGCCAACTAGGGCTAAGATTACGACTTAGCTACTCGCACGTCACAACACTTTTTACGGGTCGGACTTCATTCATGCATTTCATTCACTCATCCACAGATCGTATTTATACCTGAATCAGAGAACGATTTTTATTGGCTTTTAAAAGGAATACCAAGAAGGTAAGTAAAGATTCGTTTCTCATCTCTATATTCTTTAAAAGAATAGTTTAAAGGGAAGGGTGCCCATATACGAATGAATGCATGAAGATTCTGTAACAAGTTGTCATTTTTGTGATTGAATGTGAATCATTACAATGCATTTAGTTTATACTGTTTATCGTCCTTGTGAGTGGTTACAGTAGCAAGTTTATGTGATTATATTAATGTAAGTTGATATTGTGAGAGCGATTTAGCTTTGGTAGTTTTTATATCTAACCTCAGGCATATTCAAGTTTGGTTCTCGTGAATCTGTATTGCCATAAGCATAATTTATTCAGCAGCTATTCAACTTCAGGAATGAACTATGTAACCCCAAATATGATCAGGATTTTGACATGAAATGGCGATTATCCATTTCGACCCATCCACAGCAACTTGCAGTACCGATGTTTCTACAGTAGATTTAAATACAGAATGTAAAATATATATATATATACACTTTTTATTATGTAGAGACATTAAAACATGCCAATATAGTGTACATACTTAAAGGCAGGTTTTAATACACAGGTTAACTGAAGACTAGTAATTTAGCGACATATTTTGCCCTTTCGGTTAAGTTACTAATGAAAAACGCCACTTAACTATACCTGTATATTTAAGTGAGTATTGAGAAAACTCATTTAATTATTTATCGAAAATATATTTTTAAGCAAACCCAATTTGGACAGGCGGCAAAAAAATACAAAAAAGGAGCATTGCATATTTCTTTCTATTGAAAAAAAAAATGTTTACATTGAAGATTGCTGTTACAGTCATGAAATTAATCCTTAAGATTTCAATAGCCCCAGAAATTAAAGTCCATTGTATTTTAATACCTTATCCCAATTGAGACATTTTAATACTGAAGCAATGCTAAACAGTAAATGGTTGAAAATCATTATTTACAGAAGTCAAGATACATTGTATATCTAAAAAAAATATTTTTAAGCTTAAAAATGAATTAATAAAAATTTTACAAAAGAAATCACTTACATAGGAAAGGCAATTTCGTTATCATAAAACTCAACAAGGAAAGGAAATAAAATAACAGCCTTTGCTACTATACATCCTACATTGCTTACGTTAAAGTGAAGGAAATAAAATATTCCCATGAACATTTAAAATCACTTGATTAGAAACACCCTAAAAGGGGAAAATAGCCGATGATTAATCTATTTTAAAGTACCTTCAATATCTGCCAAACAATCAAAATATCAATATCCGAAATAATTTTTTTCAGTCTGAATTTTGAAATATATCCGTATAAAACTAATTCGTCTATTTTTATGGGGCCACTTTTATATAGCATTAGAATCATGATTCTTTGATCCGATTTCTCTCATGGTCCATCATACACATGCTGCTGGTGTACATTAATTTAGCATCGTAGGTCAAACGTGACATGCTCATATGCTTCTTAGTCGTTGTTTCATCTGCTTATGACTCGAAATGGCGAGATTCATCTCACATACCTCTCGAATATCATAGTGAATGCTAGATTGAACGAACATGAATTAATTAACCCAGAATGGTTTTTGAACTAAACAAATAAGCCTTGAATAGACGTTAATCTAATTAAGCTAAATTATACTGAAATTGTCTTCTTATAGATTTATAACGGGGTTTAACTAATTTAACTATTAACTAATTTAACACCCAATAGAATATAAGTTAAAGAGGTATTTTCTCATTCATTTCTTCTCTTGATTCTTACCTAGATATACAATCATTTTGGTTCTATTTTTACAGGAGTTTAGATAAAACAGACTTAAAAACACAGTTTTGTTTCGAAATAATCACTAATACAGAATATTAGCAAAATCAATTTGTTTAACAATAAAAAATATATTGTAAACGACAAATTCATTGTTTATTTAAAGAATCGGAGGACTTCACTCTGATTAAGTTATCACGCCCAAGAATTTCGATACGATAGAGTTTTCACAAAATATTTGCAGTCATTCAAAAAATGCTAAGACAAAATAGAAGTTCACAGAATCTAATTTTAAAATATAACTTAAATAAACAACTTAAGCAAATATATATATATATATATATATAATTTTGATAGCTACAAATTATAGTAACTGAAAAAAAATCATATATTAAGGCAATTATGATTACAATTTAAAGTTTAAAAAAATCAAATAAAAAATCTGCTTAAAAAAATACTGGGACACTATTCAATAAATTAAGAAAAAGAACTATGAACTTAATAGTCAATATATTGTTGGGCCACCCTTGGGCTTAATGACTTATCGCAGTCTATTTGGTAGGGATTCAGTCAATTTTGCGCCAAGTGATCAGTTGATTTCGGCCCACTCTTCAATCAGATGTTCTGCTTGTTAGAAAATTGATTGTTCATTGATTTTTTGCTGCAAATGATCCCACATATGCTTAATGGCATTAAGATCTAGACTCTGGACAGGGGTCTTAATCACACCAGGCAGTGATAGAGGATGCATAACTTTCAAATATCAGCAGTATGTTTTAGATCGTTATCCTAATACAATTTAAAATGTCTTGAGATATCCAAGTTGCTCACACTTTGCTATACATTTCGCTTGAGAATGCTAAGGAAGACATATTTATTAATTGTAGCATTTATAAAGTGTAATTCCCGGTACCAGAACTTACCATGAAATTCAGATGGTTAAAAGTCAGTTTTAGTTTAAAGAAAAAGCAAAAAAATTTTGCAAAAATGCATAAAATTATGTTTTGAAATATATATATATATATATATATATATATATATATATATATATGCAGAGAGTGAAAAAGGGCGAGAGTTAAGGCATTAATCGCTCCGCATGTATTTATCTTTTCTTTCCTCTTCTCATATATATGTTATAGATATTTTTTCTCAAGCATACTTAATGTTTTCACTTTTATTTTTGTTGTTATATTTTTTATTTTGTTTTTAAATTGCTTTGTATTTTTATATATTACTATGTTTATATATATATATATATATATGCAATTCTGAGTTATTGATTAATAACTATCTTCATACAATTAACCTTATTCTTATAAATGAATAATAGCTCAAATATATTTATTTATTTTACTTAGAATGACTCTCCTTGAAAGGCGAAAAAAATGTGAAAAATAAGAATGAAATGATCTAGAACCTAATGTAGCTAGACTAGATTATATAGTCTAGCGTTTCTTTGACCACGAATATGACTTATCTATTCAATTTAAGAGTTATTTTTCAAAGCGATGAGCCATGAATGCCTCTTCATCTCAAGCACAAATTGAAAAATGCTGTTCTAAATATAAAAAGAAGCGGATGTTTTTAACAGAAGTAAATCTTTTTAAAATTTTAAAAATGAAATTGAGAACGGGAAATAGTTTTATTCTTATCTCTTTTATGGGTTTTTAATGGCTATTTTCGTGATGAAACAAAGGAGCAAAAAGAAATAAAGGAGATTTTGATCTTATGAACGTTTGTGGAAAAAATAGAATAAACTCCTCTTTATGAATTTAAATTAGCTCATGCATTATAAATGCAGAAGCTTAAGAAATCTATTGTTTCCTGAAATAATCATGTTCAAATAACGATGTGTTAAATTAAAAGCAATATTCTCAAAATTGTTCTTCTGTTATTCTCTGACTACAGTTCTCAAATATTAATTAGACTTAAGTAAAAATTATAACACCTGAGTTCAGTTCATAATAGTGAAGCCAAAATCTATAAAATGGTGGTTAATTCTCCAAGGCATGACTCCGTCAAATCGTAGTAAATTGATTCTCCAACAGAAAGAGGATACAATTAAAAAGAAGATCTTAAATTAGTTCCACAGTTTTCATTGAACGAGCATTCATTCATGCTGTAACCTCCTTCCTTCGGTCGATTTTAACCAAATTTTGATACAGATAGTCAATTTTAATGCGAAAACTGTTTGCCACATTTCATTTGTCTTGCACTTTTCGATAATGAGTTTCCTTGTTCACATACTTGATGTAAGTTAGATAGATAAACCGTCAACTCTTTAATGGATTTATTCTAAAATTTGATACAAATCTGCAAATTTCATGTTAAGACCATTTACCTAATTTCATCTGTCTAGCTCATTTCAATGTTAATATATTCACATACTTAGGGACAAGCATGCAGTAAGACATAATACCAGAAACCCTTTTTTTTAGTCTGAAATGTCTAAATTGTGCAGATTCTTCAAAATTTTAAAATGTAGTTCTTTTGTGGTTATAATACTTTCTCTTTTTGCAGAAATCCTGGACGAAAGGTGTTCACGGAACGTCAAATTAGTTACATCTTTGACCAGTAAGTTTGGCAGCCTGGAACGATGTTTCGATATTAATCGCCTGATGGACTTCGGAATTTTTTTTTTTTTTTTTTTTTTGTCAACGTTCCAAGAGAGCAACTTCCTTGAATTTCCCAATGACCTAATATCCACAGAAAAATAATAAAAATTTCAATTCATTAAATGAGCACTTTGTTGCAAGTTTTTGAGTAAAGAACAAAATCTAGTTCGATTTAAAGCATTGCCATTTTGAAATGATAATTTTTCAATTTTCATGAAATTGACATTTTTATTTGGAAATTTTTGTAATTGTATTCTTTCGATATCAAAAACTGATTTAAATCCTAATTATTGAACAAAATGAGTTTTAATATTTTATAGTTAATAATTTTAAATTTTTTTGTTCAATTTACCAATTTGGCTCCTATTTTCGTACCTTATAAAGTTATCAAATTGTGAAAAGCATAACACAATGATTACTAATGTAACATAATGATAGCTAATGTATGTCGAAACAAATTTAAAAACATTTTCTGTGAAATCTGCACATTACATTATTACATGAAACGTATCTTTACAATCTGAAATTATTACTTTATCCTTTTACACCATCTTTAATCCTTTTTCAAGTACTTATTTCCTTCATGAATCACAAAATACAAAAATAATCAATTATAGGCTTTCTTGTTGTCTCTTTTGATAAAAGGTAACTATTAAAAACTTGTACAAAATAAAATAGTTGTAAATATACAGAAAGAATTCACAAAAAGGGATAAATAGCTTAATGAGTCTAGTTTTTTTTTATATATCTACAAAATTATATTTTCAGAAAATTATTATTTATTTTCAGAATCACTGTTGACTCCAAAGATGATCAGTAAAAGAGAAAGTTCAGAACTTATTTATTTATTTCAACTATTGCGATATGGAATTAATGTGGATGTTTCTTTTTCGTCTGGGTTCTTATTACTTTCTTATCATCGTAGCTGTAAATTTAGTTTGATTAAATAAATAATTCATTTTTCTTCTAACAAATATTTTCGCAAAAAGTAGTCATTAGAAAGGCGCAATTTTGAAGTTTATTTTATGGATATAAGATTAATCATAAAAATATTAGTTACTTAAAATTTTCTAATCCTTTACATGAATTTTTTCTATTATGTATACTACGAATGTTACAAGCATTTTATGCCGGGTATGAATTTTATAATCAAAAGATACTACATGTTTTTTCCACGAATGTATAATTCCTGTGCTTTTTTTTTCTAATTATTTCGTAAATATTTTCCTGTAATATAAGTATTTTCGCTTTTCAAGGCTATTTTGAATTTTACCAGTTAATTTTAGTCTAAAATGCAAACACTAAGACTAAACACACAGAAAAAAGTTTTTACACCTTAAATAGTTTTTTTGTAAATGTTGTGTTTTTAATCATTGTTTGTTCATACAACATTTGTCACACCAATATGTAATATTTCCTGAAGAAAAAGCATTACTTAAATCACAGAAAAATATGAAACCGTATTTTGAATTCTTTTATCTATGTGAATTTTATCTTCATTTATGAATTTTCTTATCTTCTAAATAGATGCTCCATTCTGTTTTAATAATTTGAAATTATTTAAATTCACATAAGAAACTAAAAAAAAAGATCTGTAGCATTTAAGTCATCCATGAGATTTTTATCCCTAAAATAAACTGCTACTATTGATTTAAATATTTTTCCAGTGACAAATATCTTATAATCCGATGCACGTGTCAGAAATAGCATAGCATTTTCAGAAGAAGAAGAAAGAAAAAAAAAGAAAAAAAGACGCGAATAAGAAACGCGAGTATAAGAAAATGTAAAGTTAGATGGCATAGGTATTTAAATTTAATACTCAACTGTGATGCCACGTTGAAATAAGCAGACTTACCTTTTTTCATGAAATAAGCAGACTTACCTTTTTTCCTTAACTTCGAGAGCTGTTTAATCAGTTCTGCATTAAATAATTTAACATTTCAAATAATTATAATTACATAATTAATAATTATTCTATTGATTATCAAACTAGTATTGTCATATAACTGTGATGCCTCTTATATTGTTTCCATCTTTAAAACTATTCGTCCCAGCCGGTCTTGAACTTTTAACCGGCAGGAAAATTAACCAGAACATCACACAGAAATTATGACATTTAATTTGCTTGGATATTTACGTAAATTTTATGATTTTTATAATTAAATCCTTTTTAAATAATTTAACTGCCTTAATAATTATAGCTACTTATATTCATAATTTTATAATGTATTAATAATATAAATATAATGAATGCAATTGCAAATGTAAGAAATGCGCTTCTGTATCTGATCATCTTCAAATGGAGGAAATATCGCTCCATCCGATATGAAAATTGAATTAATGAAGTTGAGATGCTTGAATTTTAGAAGTTTTTGAGAGCCAAGTTTGGAAGCAATCAAACAATTAACGCTTATTAAAATAAATAGTTATATTAAAAATAAACAATTCAAACAACTTTAGCTATTTTTATGTATTTACGCAAGTGTCAACTAAGGGGGCTCTGCTAGTCAAATGTTGCAGATTTCACACAAAAATATATCTTTCGACAAAACTTCCATCAAAATTGCGTTATTCGTATTCGACTAGGAAACCTTTCTCAACAATGTGAGAGAACCGGGAATCACTGATCTTAACTTCCTTATTTCTATTTCTTCGTGCGCTTCCTTCTCCTCTTCAACCTGCGACTTTTTACGAATAACTTTAAGAAATCACTCATTTTAACTATCTATTTCATGCATTTTAAGGCACCCCTCCCCCCTCATTTATTGTTTTCTTTTTCAAGCAATTAACTCATCTGGGTTGCCACTTCTTGAGCTAAATATCTTTTTAAACTGTTGTTGCTATTATTTTTACTTTTTGTGTTGAAGAAAACAGTTTTTGTAAAATGTTATTTTCTTGCGATTTTATTCAATTTTTAAAAGTATTCTTCTGGTTTTTCTTCTTATTTTAAAAATTTCTCTCTTTATACAATAAAATTAACTGAGGTTCTCATTTTCATCTGATTTTTTTTCTGAATTACCCTTGTTTTGCTTATTATTTTGGCAATAATGTATTCCTGGGAAAAGTGTGTTGTCAATTCATATAAACTTTTATGAAAGTCCTACGCTTTTCTATTGGTAACTATTATTTGCTTCTGACATGATACTTCCGTGTTTTTTTAAATTTTAACTTATTGATATAAAACTTCTTAAACTGTCGCCATAAAAACCTTTTCTGTGCCTTCTTGTTTTAAATGTTTAAGTATTCTTGAAATAAAAATGGCTAAGGAAGGAATCTTTACTTATTTCTTTTTTACGAAAAAAGTTCCCTAAATTTATGCAAATATATGAAAGGGTTACCCCTTAATTTTGATCTTACTTCTTAAAAGAAAATTAATTAATTAGTAATATTAATCCTTATATTCAAGGTTCCTTGCTAGGAATTTACTTTCTTCAAGTCATAGATTCTGTAAATAAATATTGAATAAATCAAATTATTGAAAATTAATTGAAAAGAGCAAAAATGTTAATAAATCAATTATGAATCATTGCGTAATTTAGAGTTAAATATTTTGAATTAGATTTGCTAAATAACTCTTATGATTCGCTACTCTACTGTCTGTCTATTTGCCATTACTTATTAATACTTATAAATTTTAATTTTAAAGGCATAAAATTTTTAGCAGGAAAAATAAAGCTGAAAATTTCTACCACAAAAGGTCGAGAAAAAAGAATTGTGCTGCATGCTTAGTATAAAGTACCTCTCTCTGTTTAGCATGAAGTACTACTCTCTGCCTAATGAAGTTCTATCTTTGCACTTAAAACTTCGTTATAAAGAAAATTCATTAAACAAAAATCTGTAAGTTATAAAAAAAAGAAATTAAGAAACTTCAAAGTCTATAATATACTTATTCTCTTTAAAACATATTATAAACTGCAAACAATCTTTTCTCCTTCTTTTTAAGATTTACATGAACATTTTCATACTTTTGTGCAGACTAAAACACATTATAGAATCTTCATTGCATTCAGTTAATACTGTATAATATATGATGTTTAGTAAAATTTTTAGCAATCACAATGCCTTCATCAACGTGGAGAAAATTAAACTTTTCTAGGTCTTTTTCAACAACTCTCATTTCTTCCAATAATGTCATTTTCACGGTAGTCGATATGATTGATTTAGCTTAACAAATGAAAAGTTTCTGGAATGTTACAAAAAAAGAAAGAAAAAGAGAGAGGTAATAATAATAGTAATCGAAAAGACTACTTTATGAAGAATTTTTTTTCTAGTGTGGACCATAAATAGTATGCAAATGCCGTTCAAATTCAAAGCTCAGCACAGAATTATTTCTAAATAAAAATTTCGCTAAATAGAAGTTTGTTTATTGATTACTGTATATTACTGTTAATTTCCTAATATTTTATTTTATTTGTTTCTTTTTCAATCAGTTCCGACATGTTAGCTTCATAAAATGAAGCATATAGTATAACATGATACGTACTGTCTCTGAATTAAAACACAGAGCAGAAAATTTACACATAATATAAAAAATTATTATTATTATTCCTATCTTCAGGAACTATACAGATTGATACGCTTCATTAAATCCACTTTCTCTCTTCAACTCTGTTTAGATTAACCAAATTTCCTTTCCCCGATCCTAAAACTGAAAGCTTCGGACCTTTCTTCAGTAATAATGGTTTTTCACTTGAAATTCGCATGAGAAGAATGTTTAGTATGCATGCATGGTTGCCGTTGATCCGAGGAAGTTGAAATTGGAAAAGGAAGTTAATTTGTTTCCTTCAGTGCCGATTGAAGTATCAATGAAAGAAAAATTTCATTTCACTCCTGAACGCTTCTTGAAAATACAGCTTGGTTTTTCTCCTCGCATATCGGAAATGTTATGGTATTTGATATTTCAAGGACTTCTCGTTGGCTCTCATGGTACGTTGGATGCTTATGGTTTCCCTAATGCAGATATTTTTTTTCATCTTTGTTAAATTATTTTATATACTTTTAAAAAAATTAATTTTTAAATATATATTTTTTTAAATTTTGTTTATATTTCAACACAAAATTACTTGGAAATCCAAAACTTAGAACACATATCGCTGAAATAACTAGAAATAAAAATTTACTTACATTCCAAGATGAATATCATAAGTTAAATACTTACAGATTTTAATTTCAAAAGATGCAAGATATTTTACAATATAAGACTTTTTTCTTATTTTAATAACTGCCCTTTTCATCCTTTTTATCTTATATCCCTGACCTTATTTTCCAGATATTATTTTTTAGCAACTAATGTAGTAAAGTCATATTGCGAATTTATTTAATAATACTTGAATTGTTTCCGAATTGAAATTTTTTTGTTTTATCTAATTCGTTATCTCATTTTGCACAGAGTAATTTTGTTTTAAATCTTATGCAGTTTTTTGGCATAATTTATGCGTTAACACTAAAACATTTAGTTAACTTCTAACTTTCAAATTTACATACTTGGTTAAAGTGTTGAAATGAGACAAGACAAATGCAATAATATACGGTAACAGAACAAATGCACTAATATACAGTAACAGAACAAAAGCAGTTATCACGTATGTAAGGAAATTTCGTGAATGATTTAGTCTTCTAGCTATCCGTAAAATATAATCGTGCTGAAAGATAAAGCCGATTATTTAAAAAAAAGTATAAATTTATTATAATATTCGATTATTATTTACCTTGCAAACTTTCATGCAATTAATATATAATACTTATACGTAAGTTTTTATCTTAAGAATCAAAATATGGAAGAAAAAAAATGCCACTACATTTGAAATTCAATTTTAAGAAAGTCTATCTAGTGAGGAAGTGAACAACAAAACGTTTTCTTCCTCATATTAGTTTTTTTTTTCAAATCTTCTACTCCTCTCCCGAAATCCACTGACGATATGCGAGAATCACAATACATGCAAATATATGAATTTCCTTTATACTTAAACATTATATGAGTTTCCTTTATACTTAAACATTATATGAGTTTCCTTTATACTTAAACATTATATGAGTTTCCTTTATACTTAAAAATTTTGGTGACATAAAGTGACCCCACGAATTTATCATTAATTAAATAAAAAATTAACTGGAATTTTAATTATAATTATTATCCTTATATTATAAAAGCTCTGATGTGTAAAGAGCTTAGTTCATGACTTGTCCATATTATTATGAATCATTTTAGACTTGCTCGAACTTTTCAATGGACAATGAATTTTTTTCTAAAAAATGGAATTAATCTAGTAATATTTTATTCTAGTAATTCTAGTAATATTTTATTTTTATTTTTTGAAATCAAGGAAATTCAAAATTCAAATCTACTGTTTTCCCAAGATATTTTTTTCTCAAAAATGAAACAATTTTTTGGATATTTTTTTCACTCTGTGTACATGGTTATTATAACTGAAGTGACGAATGGTGAAATGAAACTCAGCTCATATATTTGAGTATGGATTTCGAAATTAAATTTCTAATTTTACTATTTTTTATTAATTTCAACAAAATTTTTAAGGGAAACTGTTTCTTATAACGTGATTGAAATTTCAAATTTAACACTACGTTAACTGAAGTATCATTTTAATTAACGTAGTTACTTCGTTTGTTATTCATTATTTACTTTCAATGCATAGAATAAAAACATTAAAAAATTCATAATTCAACTAGATTAGATACCTAGATTTCCCTTCATCTAGAGTTTCCTTCGCTTCATTTCCTATTAAGGAAGTTATTAATTGTTAATAACTGTTCTGAAAACTTTTTTCAAAAAGCGGCAGAAAATTTAATTTTCATGTTTATTAAATTACCATATATATGATTGATTCAAATTGCTTTCAGATAAAAGGGAAAAATGAAAGGGAATCGGAACACTTAATCGGTTACGCAGAAATTGTGATAATCGGATTTGTAAATTTAACTCTATTATAGTGCAGGAATTCAGTTACAGCTGTTCAGAGTGACGAAAACGAACGTCTTGTCGTGAGAATATTATATCTCGGTGGCATGCATTTCAGAATATATTTAACGATAACTACAATTCAATCATGTTTATATTAAGGATTCTCTGTTATCTTATCTATATTACATTTACACATTTCTTTTTACCTTGTTTAGAAACGTATTGCAGTGAAATTGTTTTACTGTGACAGCTAGCTTTTTCTCTATAGCGCTGTGAATGGAAATAAACTAATTTTAATCACCCGGTACTAATTTACCATTTCAGAATCTTTGGAAACTCCATGTTGAAAAATTCATTAGATTCGTAATTTGAAACTCTAATGGATTAGTAATTCTAAAAGAAATTTTTGTTCCTTTATAGTTAATTTGAATTCCAATCAATAAAATTTTACCAAATGAAAACGCATATTTTTTAATGATGATAATTTAATCTCAATGACCACCAATAATTTGCATCAAATTAAAGAGATCCGTGCTATACAATAACACATTATAACTCCTAGTTAAAGGATAAAAATTTACCAAAAATATATTTTATTTCTAGGGTCCTTTTTGGAAAACTTTTGGAAATCAGACTCCTTATCATCGACGTGTGGTATATCTAAACGAAGTCAATATCAAACAGATGAGCAGGAAAGTTTCATTGTAGGAGGAAGAGACGCCGATAAGGGAGAATTCCCGTGGCAGGTATTCACAATACCTACCTACTAACATCATTCGATTAAAATAATTTATTCTTAATGTAAATGAATAAAATTATTTTAGTTCTTTAGTCATTAATAATTTATACGTAATGTAAATGAATAAAATTACTTTAGCTGTTTAGTTATTAATAATTTATATTTAATGTAAATGAATAAAATTATTTTAGCTCTTTAGTTATTAATAATTTGTTCTTAATGTAAATGAATAAAATTATTTTAGTCCTTTAATTATTAATAATTTGTTCTTAATGTAAATGAATAAAATAATTTAAAACTATCTAGGTTTCCATTCAAAGACATTTCGAGAAAAACAACGGCATTTATCATATTTGTGGAGGTACTATAATAGCCAAAGATTGGGTTCTGACCGCTGCTCATTGTATTCGCATGTAAGTGTTTCAAAAATATTCTTTGATTTAACTTTCAAGTAAACATTCTTTTTTGTTTTTAATGATCGAAAAATCTCAAAGTATGTGAATCATGATATAATTTTTAGATTCCTCTTTTGCAAAAAAATTGGAAATATCTCTCCATTTTTTTCAACCAGAAATCAGTCGTTATACAATTAATACCACCCTTCTTTAATTCCTAGAGCTTCTTATTTCACAGACGTCTTATTTAATGAATTATTTTCTTTTCACGAGAATAACAATTGCGTATAATTTTGCTTCTAATTCTTCTAAGCTGTCAGCTCTGTCAGTTTTATGTGCTCTTATTTGTCTCATGTGAATGTCATAATATTTCTCAAAATAAATAAAAATTACACTATTCCATCTAAACTGGAAAGGAACATAACTAAAACTAACATAAAATAACTTGAAACTAACATAAAACTGAGATATTGGTGGTATAAATGTAAAAAACTACAATTTTGGAAAAGAATATTTTTAATATGAATCTCAGCTCGTCTATTAAATGAAACAGCTTTTAATTCTAGTATATTAGTATCTGTCTTGATTTTTTAGACCATGAACAATGCTAGGACAAACAGCTATTTCCTATCAATTTATCGCTTGGAACGATAAATTTTACTTACTCATTGTTTAAAATATTCTCTTTTTGATAATAAATTAACATATAATCGGCTTGGAAAGTATCGTATCTTTTTCACAATTACCGTTATTCCGCTAGCTATATTTTCTGGCTGATAATTTGTCATCGAAAGAAAGTAGACCAATAGAGCATGAAGATCTTTTATCTTTGCTGACTTTACATCGAGGTTGAAATTCACTGAACCCCACCTGAAGATGAAGCTGGTATATTAAGGATATGACTTCTTTATCAAAGCTACATATTCAGAAGGACTTATAAAATTCGTTGAAATTTACTACGTTATCTTAAACCTACTGTACAGTGCATTATGGTAACTCTCCAATGTGGCCAATATTACAAATCACTCTGCGATATCGTTCCTTAACCGGTTTCTACAGTTCCAATTACATATATAACCGCAACATCTTTTTTAATTATTATAAAAATTATTTAATTATTTTTAATTATTTTTTAATGTGTTTAACGATTGTTTTTTAGTTTTAAAAACTTGTTGAAATAATACCAATGAACAATTTGTGTGATTGAACAAATTATTTTTTAAATCAAAATGAATAGAAGTATGAACAAAGTATTTCAAAGATTTATAAGAAGTGTATTTTTATTATTTCTGTTAAAAAAATTAAAGGAAAGTAAATGAACCTTCTGAAAATGATGATAGTATATCAGGATTACTTATATATGTTACCGTTAAAGTATGAAATCCGTTATTTTATAGAATACCTAGTTATTCCATAAAATAACTGGTTGTGTCCGTTAAAGTGTAAAACTCTCTTGTATTTCATGGTTTAACTAGTTATTTCATAGAATAACGATCTGCAGCCCGTTAAAGTGTAAAATAATCTATATCATATATCTCGCACGACAAATACATTTACCTTCCACCCCTACTGCACTTATATTTTTGTTTGTTTGTTTTAGAAATAAAAAATGTTTTTGTTTTAGAAATAATGTTCTTTGTAATTCCAAGTGTCATTTTAGTAATCCTTGTTGTAACAAAGGATTTTATGACACGTTTCCATAAATACCATTTATACGCTGCATAAATTAGATAAATTGCTTCTTTTTCATTTTAATTGTCTATCATTAGTTTAATTTCATTTTAGATAAATTGTTTATTTTACACTTTAACTGTCTCTCATTAGTTAATTTATAGAATACCTAGTTATTTCATAGAATAACTAGTTAAACTGTCAAATTAATAACATATTACACACTTTAACGGACACGATCAGTTATTTCATGGAATAACTAGGTATTCTATGAAATAACTGCATTATATACTTTAGCGGTAACATATATATTAATGCTTTGCGTTCATTGATCGTGATTTCAAAATTGCTCTGGTATATACTATAATTTTTGAAAATTTACTTGAATTCAGCTTTACACATAGTTTTCATTGTTAAATATTTTATTTTTATAATTTTTTTTAATGTGAATGTGAAATCAAGAATAAAGCGTTAGGAAAAGGGATAAGGCATTCAGTCAATTTCTGTTAAACAACTTATGCATTTCATTGCTTCAAAACATTTTTATTTAACGAATAGTTTCATGTTTGTAAAGTGGGGATTTTATAATTATTTTTTTTACTCGCTTGTTGATATGCTGGAGGGCTGCAATTAGGTATATTTGAATATTCTTTATAGCCATACAATATTTTAATATTTTGAGGATCAATAAATCATATAATTATCAATCAGTAATTAACTGAATTAGATTTCATTCAGATTCAATTTGAAATGATTTTAATATTTTTAGGATCATTTAATTATCAATCCATTATTAATTGAATTAGAATTCACTCAACGCCATTTGGTTGAGAGTTTGGAGAATTAATCTCAAGATTGAAAGGTAAAAAAATGATTAGAATTAAGCAATTTCTGATGTTTGGCATAATAATAAAAGCGAGTTTTAAAAACATTATGAATTTAATTTTTAAAATTTATATGTTTTCTTCCCTTATAGTTCGAAGATTTTAAAATACCGAGTAGTAGCTGGAACTAACGATTTATTAGACGAAAACAAAGTTAGAAGTTTATCTGAATCAAGTTATTCTGTACACAAGGTAAGTATTGAAAAGTTACATTTCGTTTAAACGATTCATCCTAAGACAAATGAATCTTTCGAACTTTCTAATAAGGAAAAATCTTATGAAACGTTAACGCTATAAGATTTTGTTTCATATGTGTAATTAAAATTGTATATTTGTTTTGTATCGGATTATAATAAACACTAAGATCAAGAAAACACAGTAAAAAAATGTTTAAAAAATTAATGCTAAGATAGTTAAAAAAAATAGCAGCAAGCAAAGGAATTATTTATATACATTCGTCTATTAAAAATTTAAAAAATATTAATACCGAAAATTCCAGAAAAAATTCAGTAATAAATTCAGTAAATTTTATCGATGCCACTTATTTTTACAATTTTGAATATACATGTAAAATTGAATTCTTTCCTCAAAATTATCATTTAAACGCACCAGGTTCCAGTTCTATAACAAGCGGTTGTAACTCTGAAAGAAGAAAAAAGTACCACACTCTTGATTAGCTTTAACAAACCTTTTTGAAGGCAAATAATTAAAGGAAATCGATCAAATTAAAAAAATATTTAAATAAGTTGAGTTGATTTATAAACTAAAAAAGGTCTTAATCTTTTAAGTAAGGAAAGTAAAAGATAGTTTTTCTGACTAAAAAAAGAAAAATAATTAAGGAATTTCTTTCTTTGAGGTTTGAATAAATTTCAGTATGAAATTAAGAGAAATCATTTTCTTCAAAATCTGTTATGACTTCGAAGTTCTAGTGTGAATTTCAAAAAGATATCTAGAATAATAAAAAAAAAGAAATAAGAACCCTTTTGAAATGGCTCCCATTATTATATACTTTCAATGTTTTAGTAAGAAAGTTTATTTACTGTACAATTATAAAAGTACATAGACGAACTTTTATTTTCATTAGTAGCACTAACATGAATTATTTTTTCTTGAAAATATTTTCCATGAAATTAACTCTTAATTAGACATAATTAAACCTAATTCTGATGAAATAAATCAGTTTTTGCTAAGGCAGGACATATTGATGCGTTCTTTCTTAGACTCGAATCCCAGGAAAGAATATCTTCTCGTCTAAATTCTGTTTTGTACATATTTGTTACGATCTAATCTGTAAACGGAAACGTTAATTCTAACTAATTTAAAAAGAAAGAGCGTAATTTAGATTTAATTTCTGAGCTCAACTATATGCGTGAAAATTTTGAGCTGCTTTAAAGCATCTCAACTGATATGGTAATAGGGGTTTAAATAGTAGTTGCTGTTGCCAGAATCAGCAATAATCTAGTGTACATACTTTTTCTTTAACACAATCTTATCACGAATTTGTCATTTAAATAAGTAAAACGAATTTCAGTACTCATTTTCACATAAAATTAAAGGGTAACTAACTTACTCTATATAATACCCGTCTTCATCTTTAATAGCTAAATATTTAGCATTTTTCAAAATTTCTTGATTGAGTTCTTGAAAATTGTTTTGCATTCTTTTACTGAGAGGAAATGTACTTGTATTGTGTGATACTTTTAAAAAAATTCTTTTGTGTAGCAAAAAAAAAAAAAAAAAAAAAAAGCACGTATTAAGGATGTTTTGATGCTGCTTACTATTCTTTAAGGGTGTAAAGATTTGTTTGAAGAGAATAAACAAAATTTTATTATACATTCCCTTTTCCATTAAAGATTTTGATATGCTTGAGCCCACATGCCAATATATTTAATGCAAGTGTTTTGAATCTTACTAATATTATTTATTATGAATTTTGTCATGTATTTAGTTTTATTGCTAGAAATTTTCTAAGATTTGAACATTTAATCTTATAAATTACATTAAACTTCCCCCCCCCCCAAATATATTATTAGTAAATAACCATTTTCCCAAATTTAAAGGTAGACACAGTTTTTATATTGGTATATTCAGTTTAAGCGCTGTTTGATGGCTAATTTATATAGTATTAATTTAATTTTAAATTTAAAAAGCAGGTCACCTAGCATTAATTTTTGAAATAGTTTTCGGAGATGTAATTTTTTAGTTCTTTATTTGAAAAATATTACGAGTACCTAATATCTTCCCCATGAAATTACTAATTCCTCACTCTAAAACGTTAAATATGACTTATTTTAGTTAGGCATAAAAAGTTTAGAATAAGTATATAAAATAAGCATGCAATAAAATTCCTTCAATTTAATAACAACTTCTTATTTTACTGAAAATGTTATTTTTATTGAACATCTTGACATAAAGATATAAATAATACTTTAACGATTTTCTTCAGGAAGTAAAAAATCTTTACAAATATATCAATTCAATATCTTGTTTCGGAGAAAATGTCACAATATTTATTTCTATATTTTTTTACAGAAGTTAATGCATTCGCGCAATTTTATGGACAAAACTAAACTAAGTTATAGCTATATAGTGTAGAAAAAGAATGTATTTAGGAATAAAAATAAGAAAATCTAACGATGGTTTTTAGAAATAAGTCCCAAATTTTCATTCTAAAAATAAGTAGACGTGTTTTCTTTTAGATAGAAATTCCGTACGTTTTTTTCACATTGAAATAACTACTTATAAAAGTAATTTGAGGCACGACTTTTATGACAATTTCAATCGTAGCCAATGGTGCATTATTTGAATCTGGTAAGATACACTGCGATTATTCGACAACAAGTGGATCATTTGAGTGAATTGCTCCTGTGGAAATCACTTACGCGGAACAAATAGAGTGAAAAAAAGTAACTACTTTCCGTTCGATGGCTCTGCGGATAGAATTTTCACCAAATTCAGTGAGATAAATTCTTAACACTTTGTTTATTGTTGTTGACAAGATCGTATAAAGATAAGATATGTAGTCTAAAGTTTAACAAAATGATTGTTATTAATACTTAAAAAACAACACTGAAACTGAAGCGTTGATGCTATCTGGAATCTAAATATAATGAAGTCTAATATCGAGTTTTTTTCTCTTTCACCAGTATTTTATAAATAAAGGGAATTGAACATTTCCTGATTTTCCCAATTCCTGTTTGAAAAAAAAATAAAAAAAAATTAGGTACTTTTTTTCCTTCCCACGAACCTATCTATTGAGCACATAAAAGGGTTCTATGGATAGAATTTTCACCAGTTTCATTCAGTTGTATTCCTGATGATTTTTTATTGTTATTGACAACATTCTATCTTGATAAGAAAAGTAATCTAAATGCTTACAAAATAATTCTTATAAACGCTAAAAAAAGACTAAAACGGAAGTTTTAACGTTGTCTAAAAATAAATAAAATGAAGTTTGATAACGAGATTCTCTTTTTGCCTTTTTACCATTATTTTACAAATAAATCTAAAAGAATGATGGATTAATTACCAAAGAGTAGAAAAATGTTACAGATGTTATAGTTTTTTCCAATTCCTGTTTGAAAAAAAATCATTAGTCACTTTTTTCCTTCCCTCGAACCTATCTGTTGGGTATATAAAAGAGTTCTATGGATAGAATTTTCACAGTTTCATTCAGTTGTATTCCTGATGATTTTTTATTGTTATTGACAACATTCTAGCTTGATAAGATATGTAATCTAAATTCTTACAAGATGATTCTTATAAACGCTAAAAACAATAAACGGAAGTTTTAACGTTGCCTGAAAATAAATAAAATGAAGTTTGATAACGATATTCTTTTTTTGTTTTTGTTTTTTCATCATTATTTTACAAATAAAGTTAAAAGAATGATGGATTAATTAATAAAGAGTAGAAAATGCTATAGATCCACGATTAATTATTTTGTAAATGTAACAGTTGAATAATTTTAATGAATAAAAGTATACAATGCGGTTTCTTTTCACTAATTAGGCACAGCTGGTAAAATTCTAGCTCGCTGCAGATTCAAATGGCCTTTTTAAAATAAATATTTACATTTGTAATAAGTCAGCAATTATTATCTGAATTGGAAGTCCAATTAATTAGTTAGTTTAAATAACGATGTTGCATGAAAAAATTAAATATATAGTACTTAACAGTAATTAGGAACGAACAAAACATTCTATGAAACAAAATGACTAAAATTCAACAAAAACCATGAAACAAAATTACAAAGGGAATTTAATTAAATCTACACTGAACATAGCTTAAATGTGAAATTTATGAAATTGAAAAAGACTCGATCAATTAGGAATGGAAAGCGGAAAATTTTCGTGTTTTCGCAATTTTTGCTTGAGAAAAATCATTACCATCTTCTTTTCTTCCCACAATTCTATCTATCTGGCATGAAAAATTAATTAATTAGTAATCATAAAGTTCTAGTTATATTTTTGATATATTTACGTGAATTAAAATTAAATAGATATACATGATTTCAAAAGATTTTTTCATGATTTATTTGATGAAAAAAAAATTACTGAAGAGTTTTCGATTTGGAAACTTTTAAAGACACAGAAGTCACAAAAGGCATTAATTAATACTAATTTATATTAAATAAGCTTGAACTTAAAACATTTTGAATTACCCAAAGAGAATTGTAATATAACTATGTAACAGTAAAGTGAATATTCTTCATAAAAAATACTAAGAAAAACTTTGAAACTTCAATAAATAAAGCAATAATTCGAAAAGCTGTAGAGGATGCATTTTTGGCGCTTGAAATATTATTATTAAAGCATAGTGGAATATGGCAGATTAATAAGTTCTATAAAATATTTATATAGAATCCATGTGTTCAAAAGTCCTAAATTAACCTTTTTATAGCTATCATCATTTCTTATTTTGAAATATTATGACAGCAAAATAAAAATAGATTGTTTACATTTATCTTTTGTTTTGTTACTCTGCAATAGATGTTTCATTTTATGGTTTTGAAAGTTGTTGCCGACTGATTTATGGATTTTTTTTATTTCCTTCTCAAAAATTGACTTACTTCAGATACAACCATTAAGAGATTCAACTGGAAAATTTATCGAATTTACTTTTTCTCCAAATCTCTTTTGTTTATTATAGTAGACAAAATTTATATATCATTTAGTATAATTTTGACAGTGAAAATAAAATTTTTCTTAATTTTAAATTAATGATACTCCTACTTAAAGCCATTTTGTTTCAACATTAAAAGTAAATGGCCTCAGCCAACAATATTTTATATCACTGAACGATTCTAATTAGTTTTCTAAGATTTTTAAAACAATATTTTTATGTATTTTTTCATCTTGAATTTAACTTCGCTTGTGGGAAACAAAAGAAGGAAAAGAAAAACCTTACCGAAATTTAGATACGTAATGTTTAAAAACACGTTCAATAGTTTAGTTTCAATAGTAATAGTTTTTTATCGTCCATACTTAATAATCTTAGATTAAGCAAGGAGTACTCTACTTGATTTGATTTCTTATATTAGCTTATCATTTTGAAGCTAATTACTGTGAGTAATATAATTACTGAGAATTAGTATAATTTTGATATGAGGTCCAATGAAAAGAAAGGCATGAAAGATAATATAATTTTAAGCTTACACATGAAACAAACGTTAAGAAATTTCAGACAGAAAGCTACAAAGCGTTTTGTCTCTAATTGCGTGTTGGATCATCATTGCAACTATAACTCGAATAATATTCAGTAGCCGTGCTCAATTATAGATAGTCATAATCATAGTTATTCATCGCATTGGCAATTCAAGTTGACAGTACGAAAGTTTAATAAATAATAGTTACAAATAGTAATAGTTTCAATTTCGAATTAAATAGTTTCAAATCTGATCCTAAGGTAATTGGATAGACAGATTTAAACAGAATTTAGTTTCAAACCTCTGCCAATATTATTCGATATTAAAAATGATTTTTTTAAAAGTATGCTTTAAAACACATATTACGTCATTCTCTTGTCATTCCGCCACTCTTAGATTCCTACGTACTGTCAGCTCGAGGTGTACTGCGGCTATATAGATATGTCTAAACATTTTCGACATTGGAGAGGTATTTTTAAAGCCTCATTAAAACTTTTCTCTTTTGCGATTAGACACACATGCTTTATCAATAAAAATAAGTTTATTTTTAAAATGATAGAGATCGTTATTAAATTTTAAAGCCTTCCTTATAGATAACGTGGGAATTACATTAACATTTCAAACAGTTCTTTCCATTTAAAAATCGATTAATATGCGGTTAAAAAAACTCAGCTATGTCGCGTGTCATCTACTTTCTTACTTATTCAGTGACTTGTTAGGTCAAGTGAGATGATCGATAAACACAGGCGGAAGATCATTTAAGACGTGAACAAGAAACGATTTCGAATTTAAGGTTATGTTAACAGTCGCGGAACCCTCTTTTTTTGTCAATCCGAGCATAACAGTCACGCAAAAAAAAAAAAAAAAAAAAAAAAAAAAAGAGAAATGAAACGATAAGCTGAACAGTGAAAGTTGCAAGTTCTCTGGAACAGGAAGTTGGGATGAATTTTTTTTGGAAGGATCTAAAAAGAAAGAATATTTTATATTTTTACTTTTCATGCATTAATTAGCATATTGAAATGCTCGACGTAAAGTGAAGGCGTTTTAAAAACATATTCTCTTTTCAAATATTCGTTTAGAATTGTTCGTTACCTTTAGAATTGTGAGTGTTTTTATAATTAGAGTTGTAAATATACTAAATGTTTCACCAGCATATTCAGAAAATTCTGATTTTCAGACTTCCTGTGACTGTTCATTTATATAAATTAAGTTATTAATGATAATTATTTGACATCTGAAATATAAATTTTTAAAATAAAATAAATAGATAAGAACTGTAATCAAATCCCATCCAGAGCTCGAATCCTAGCCAGGGATTTGAGCCTCCACTTTACAGATTTATAGTCCTTTCGAAATTAGACTAACCATTTTTCTCCGAAGTAAAAACTGTTTGGATGCTTAAAATTTCAGCTTGAGATTCGAGCCTCTACCTATTAAAAATTTCTCTGTCATGTTTCCCATAATACCCTATTATTTACGAATATGATAAAAATTATTAATTTTGGTTTTATTATTTCCTGCTTAGTAATATTTTCTAAGTTAATGATATTCCAAGCACATTTTAGAATTCTGTTCTTTCCAGCTTCATCGAAGTGACTTTGTCTGTTTTATTGCTTGTTGTTTTGAGTTTGTTCCTTGATTTTTCAATCTCAGGAACATTAATCACGAGTTTTTCATTCGATCTTTCTTTTTTTTTCCTTTTCTGAAACGCAGCATTAGTTGACAAGACGACTCGTCTGCTTCAGTTCAGGCTTCATAATTCGAACTTGAGATTTTGACGAATATCAATGTTTCAGAACCTCCCTCAGCAAGAAAAGCACAGTTTTGGAATCATGTCATTCTGTGAACATGATAACTCAAAAACGCTTTGAGCTAGATGGATGAGATTCTGTGTTTAGTCTTAACACCAATTTTGTAAGCTTCTATCAAATTTTTAATGAAATCCATACTGAGGAAGTCTGCAGTCATGATGTCCGAATAACGCGAACATGACAACTGTCTAACGAAAAGGGCCAGTTGGATAAAAATTAGCATCTAAGTGTAGATCCTTATCAAAATTAGCATCTAGATGTAGATCCTTATCAAAATTAGCATCTAAGTATAGATTCTTATAAAAATTAGCATGTAAGTATAGACCTTAGGGATCAAATCCGTCAAAGGGTCTGTCGGTGAGTATTTTAGCGTGCATGTAAATGCGATTACTCAAAAAAGCAGTGACTTAAATAAATGAAATTTAATACGTGATCTTGTGAATCGAATTGTAGTTCTGTGTCAAATTTTGGTTTCAATTTTTCGGAAAAAAGATGTCCAACAGATATTTTCAGTTTTCTTGTACTTGTTTATCAATCACATCCCAACGATTAATCGTCTCCAAAGCAGAAAGAAAGGTAGCCAAATCTGATATGTTAATATGCTCTTTCGTAACAATTATTGGCCTATGGAACGTGGTTAAGAATACAAAATAACGGATTTCTTTACTATATTACGAGGCACACATGTGTGGGACTCTGAAAATAAAAATCTGATCACACATGGCATTTCCCAAGATCAACAATTTTTATGCGAAAATAGTGATGGAAATAACGCCTTTATTAGAGAGTGCGCCAGAAAGTTTCGGGGACCATTGACACTAATTTTGTATTCTTTTTCTGCGTCTCATTTTATATACTTTGTATTAGTTTTTAACCTCGATTTATCCTTCAGATTTGCCCAAAATAGTACAAAACTCAAATGCAATCATAGTTTTTTTTTTTTTTTTTGAAATCTGAAAAATATTTTCCCCACATGTTTCTTTAAACGCTTACATCTTGCTTTCTCTCACATCTTTGTTGATTTCCTCAATTAGGGCATCTTCACGATTTTAGTTCCAAGAATATGAAGTGGCATTAAAGTTCTCTACAACGCTCACATTTTCTGAGCTTTCATAATTCTTGCATGATGTTTATACGAAATTATTTATATCAAGAAATATTCTAATTGCAGATAATGAAAAATGTTACAACGCAGAACTTAAATGAGATATTGATTTTTTTTTAAATATTCATCTATCAAATAAATCATAAAAATAGCCATAAGTTATTATGCAACTGATGCAACAACAACAACAACAAAAAATATCGCTTCTGTCATACTTTCCTTACTGATGTTTCTAAATCTTCCAGTGGCGCAGTATAACCAAATATGGTTCTTGCGCCATTAAACCCCAAACAAACAAACATCTAAATCTCTTTGCGGAAGAATAAAACTATAATTATGTTTCTTTTTTGAGAAGAAAATCTACTCAAAATGGTTTAAGAAAAGAAAAATAAGTAAATAAAGATTAAGATTTACAAGAGATTTAAACATTTCAGACTTTATAATGTAGTTTTAAATCCTCTTAAACTATTAGTTCCTTACATGCTCTTCCTCATGTCTGATGTTAAAGATAAATGTAAAATTACTGTTGAGACTTTTTTGCAATACAATTTTCTTATTACTTCTTTGTATTATTTTAGAATGTGTTATTCATTATTATTATTACTTTGTATTATTTATTTGCATTTTTCATGATAATTTCAAATAAGTAACTTAACACGTTGATGGATAGAACGCCCTCAGGCATCAAGCTCATGAAAATGATATGACAGAACGCCTTACGACGTAAACGGCTTAATCCGTTCTGTCATATCACATAATTCTATAATTGTGCGTTGTGACGCTACGCCTATAGGCAATGTATGAAATTTCGTTGTGTCTCAGAAGGTACTGCCACCAAGTTTGTACTGTCCATCAACGTGTTAATAACCATGAACCATTTGGTCTAACGAAAAAGAAAAGGTGAACAACAAATAATTTTATTCTCACCATAGAGTATCGCATGATAATAGAATATCTTCACCCATTCTTCTGTATCACTTTTTTATGCGACTTTTCCGAAAGGGGTGTTTTATCGAACCTATTTTTATTCCTTTCCCCACTCATAAATCACTATGCAGCTCTCTTATGTAGTAGAATTAAAAGTTAACTTCTAAGTAACAGCATTTTTGCTGTTTGAGGCTAACAAACAGTCCTAATGCCAATAGCGTTTCTTATCATTGTATTAAGAGTGAGGACGTTGTATGAGGCACACCGTTCTGGGCCATATTTTCCAAAGGCGCGGTTTAACATTGTTTGGCGGCCAATCATTAATGTCATTTTTCGTGACGTTATATGGTTTCAATTTTGGCTTTCTCATGATCAATATTATAAAATTTATGTGTATTCTAGTTATTTAGAAATAATACTAATTATTTAAAAATCTACTTATTTAGATACGAACAAGCAGAATCAAATTGAATTTTATTCACTTTAATGATAAATAAATCACGAATAATCTCTTTTTTTTAATTTATAGAAAGAAATTTTCTGATTCATTGTTTTGAATATTTAATTGATTCTCTTACACTTCTTTTCAGGTTTTTGATGCTTACGTTCACGAGGCCTTCTCCACCCAGACTCTTCAGAACGATATAGCTCTTTTGAAGGTCGAACCATCTTTTGACCTTGACCGTTCAGATGGCATGTTAAAAGCAGCGTGTCTACCTCCACCACATCATGAGCCTTATGGTTATGCTGTTGTTTCTGGATGGGGAACAATGAAAGAAGGTGAAAGCAGTTATTAATAACGTTAGTGAAGCATGTCGTACCCAAAGTCTAGACAAATAAATGACCAGAATCTATAAGAATATGCAGTTCAAAGGGGGGGGGGAAATGCTTCCATTAAAAAAAAACCTCAAGTTATTTCTAAATATATGACATTTAAAAAAAGAACAAGGGGTGAAGTAAGTGGTTTATATTTGATGTCATCTTTTAGGATTTAATCTCGCTCACAGTAATCACTGTGAAACTTGATAGAGGATAAATTTTAGCATTTTTGGATAATATAGAAAATGTATTTCCTTTCATTAGAGTAAATAGATATTTTAATTGGTAAATTTTTCCATTCGGAAATAATTTCATACATAAATCTGAGAGTGTTTCAAAACTTGTCTAGCCAAAATTCTTTAATTCAACCAGCAATTCCCAAAATCAAAAACATTTATTTTCACTGCGAAATCAAACTATGAGTTTGGTTAGTTCAATTTACATATAATTTAGTATTCTATATATTCTTAGAAAATTGATAACATTGATACCTAATTTTATGAAATTTAGGTTACGCCTTTCAACGTTTCAACTCGTGACTCTATTGTGACTAGAGAAATGCACTACGGCGCCATATATTTTATTTTGCAATCCCATACGAGTCTCTACATAGAAGGATAGAACAATAATGAATGAATCATTATTTAATAATAAACGAATATAAATTGTATTAAATACGTTTATTTGCTAAATTGGGATAAAATATTCCAAACAACATGGCTTCCTGGCTTATTTTTCTTATTAAATTTAAAGGATTTTTCAGAAGCACTCGCAGACATTGTTTTTGCATTCATGTTCATGCGCCAAAACCTCCTGTAACAATTTAAGATGACATTTTCTTATTGGTGCAGCTTAGTCGTTATAGAGGCAAATGTTTCTTGAGCTATAAAACTCTAATTTTTATCCTCGTTCAAGAGTTTTTATGCCTCTAAATCTCGCATCAAGCTTATTTTAAAGGTTAAAAATTTAAATAATGTTCCTCATATTTTTAGTAAGAATATTCACTGGTGACCAGTATTTATATAAAAATGTAAAGTTAAAATTTCTCTAAATTATTGCCAGAGGCTTGTGTTGTATTGTAATATTAATTATACCAACAGAAGTATTTGTAGTGGTTCACATCTGGCCCATAAACAGTGAGTGTGGCATGTCAATGTTAATAATCTCGATAATTAATGAAAGAAATTTACTGTTGATTTTCATGAAATTTGGAAGTTTAAAAAATGAAGGTGGAGTAATTATACTAAGAAAAAAAGTCAAAAGATAATGAATTTTATTATGTTTCATTTATGCGGGGAAACGAGAAACGTGATAAAAGATGGTGATTTATGATAGATAAAGCATTTCATCATTATCGTGAAATATAAATAAAAAAAAAACATTTCAAACTTCACTTATATGAAATTTATTTCAAGAACCAAAACACAGTCTCTTGAACCACACATCATATATTTAAATATAAAATAAACTGAGATAAAGGAGTTAATAAGTTCTGACATTTTCAAATTGTATTAGTCAGCTTTATCGACTGTGTATCATTTCTAAATAAGCTGCTGTTTTCTTTATTGTCATGAGTGGCGTAGATCGAGTATTCGGTCATACAGTCGACTCCCGATTATCCGCGCCTGCCCCACAAAGTTTTTTTTTTTTGACTGATTTTTTCAAAAAGGTGCAGTTTTACAGTTATGCTTTTGTAATTACATAATACATTACAGTATTAAAACAGTACATATGTATTAATTTACAAAGCACTTTTCTGTTTTCATTAACAAAATGCATTTTAGGTTAGTTTTGAGTGATATACTAAAATATTAAGCGTTAGTTAAACATTTCCTGCTGTTTATTTTACGTTTTATTGTACATAAAACTACTTTTTAAAGTTGAAATGACTGTTTTCTTTTTTGCTATATCCGTTTTTAGCTTTTTTCGGATTATCCGCGATTTTTGTTATCCTCGGCGGCCACGCCACCCAATTCCGCGGATAATCGGGAGTGTACTGTATATGATTTTTTTACTTTCAATAGTCATCAGTGGTTAAATAGATGTAAATGACGCCTTGGATATGCTCTTGCTTTTTTCAGCCTTTCATGATATTCCTCTATAAACATTAATGTTTTTATCTTCATGCTTCTAATGTTTTTATCTCACTCAGATTTCAGTCCAGGTCATCTAAAACTATCTCCCTGGTTAGCAGTCACTACGCCACTGACTGCCATCTGAATCCGAGGGTATTTTGATTTAGTGCATGAATATTTAAATGAGGTGTGATTTAGATACTTTTCGAAAAATTACGCAATCCTTGATATATTTCCGACCAATTATTCATATGAGCCTAATTATAAAAATTCTAAAATAATTCTAATATTCTAATTAATTTTAATATAATAATTTATATTGTTTGAATAAAATTTTTAAAAATAGTTGTTTTTTAAACATTTTTTTAAGAATAAAAACAATATGATTAAAAATATGTCGTGCTTCATCCGATACCTATAGCAACTTATGAATATATTTCTTTGATAATATTATTGATGGTGATAGTAATCATGCAGCCTTTTGAATAATAAAATACATATTTTTAATTTCCGAATTTACAAAATTTTTTCTCGGATGGTAAGTGATCTTCTATATCTTCATTCTCTCTGTTGGACTTCACGGCCTTTGCTACTTCCATCAGTCTCAGTGCCGTTAATGATGTTTTTGCGTGAATAATGGGAAAAAGACAGTTTCTTTGTGTTAACAAAATTTTCACGCATCATTTCACTCACTTAATCTTTTTTCTTTGTCCTCGGGTTATGGAATATTCAATTTCTGTAACGTCCATTGAAACGGTCGTTATTTATAACATGAAAAAAGAAAGTCATTTTGTCTTAGTTTTTCTGGGCGATGGGCGGGGGGAGGAGGGCGAAAATCACTTCTCTGATCACTTGTTTAAATTTCATTCCACTTCAGCTATCACCAACTAACTACACAGAGTTATTCTGATTTACGTCCTTTTTGTATGCAGAAAGGATGCTATTTTGATATTTTTAGTTTTGAATCTTGGTTAGACAAAGAGGATGACTGTTGAGCTTGTTCCTTCTTTTCCAAGATTCACTTTGAGACTCTAATGTTGTAGAGAATCTTTGACGTTTTATCATGAAAGATTTAATGTTTATTAGGCCACCTTACTTTGATGAAATCGGATCTTATACCTACGATTTTCACCTTTTGAATAGAGACTTAGTCACCAATCCACCACTGTCCTCGATTCTCACGCGCTTTGACGAATTTAAAATAGCAGAGATTCCTTAAAACTTGGTTTGGATCAATTTGAACATGGGGACATCAAATAGTGATAGAAAACTTTCTTTTCCTATATTTGATAAACATAAATTACTTGGTAAATCTAAATTACCTAATTTTAGTTCCAAATAATGTTCATGTTATTTGCATACGCAATAAAGAATGAAAATTATTTCGATTAATTTAATAGAGTAAATAAAAAAAATTAATCATTATCTTATACCTAAAACCTACCTCTTAAAATAACATGCGCAACATAGAAATTAACTGCATCATTTTCTATTTCACTATGTTGAATCATAATTATGAAGGAGTCTAGTTATTGATATGAGCTTGGATTTCAAATTTACTTTTAACATGTAGCTATTGCTATTTTGTGTCATTATATTAAAAACATTTGCTGAACTAGAGCAAATTGTCTCTAAAACGAGGAAGAAGTTTTAACAATTACTCTACTTAAAAATCAATTAATAAAACAACAAGAAAAAGCTTTAATCACATTGCCCAATTACAAGCAATAGGTTAATTAGGCATGAGGGCCACAGCGGATTGTTAATGTTTTCTCTTTATTTTGATCCAAAATCGAAGGTTCGTAATTATTTAAAAAAATATTCCATTCAGTTTTCTTGTATAAGTTGCAACATCTTAAGTTTCATATACATGGAATTTTGAGGAGCTATTCTATTTCGATGTTGCTTCTGCCATGATAGTCTACATTCTCTGACTTCGATTTAGAACTACGAGATTCCTTCTTTAACTTGAAACCTAAATATTTAAATCTAAGACATTAAATTTAGTTTTAAAGTTATGGGTAGTTGGAATTTATTATGGATACTTTTAAAATGAATATTTTCAAAATGAAAGAGGGAAATTCTTTTTTACCTTTTAGAAGTCATCGAGTGATGAGATCTGTGGGTTTTATTTCTCGTTCCTTCATGGAGTTATGTTTTCTTGTCTTCTTTCGTTAGCGATGAATCTACTCTTAGATAAAATGGTGATACAAGAGGGAAGTGAAACTATAAACAGAGTGATTAGGGGAGATAAAGATTAGTTCCAAGGAATGATATTTTAATGACATTTTGATACAACATCTGTACCGCTCATAAGAAGTAACTAATTGACACAATAGAAAGAAAATGAAAATGTTTTCGTGAACGAGAAAGACAAAGAGTTTTTGCTAATCGTATGACTTGATACGACTAAATTTCAGAGAATTTTCAGTTTTTCTTGTACTAAGAACTTAAATATACGATGAAAACTTTTAGTAGAGCTTCAATTGCCTAAATAGGAATTTATACCAGGTCATAGTTATATTTCGATAATTTTAAATGACAGAATAATAGTCATTACTTTTTGTTTTACTTTGTTTATCTGTTTAGATCGGATGCATTGCGAATATTTTGAAAGAAAAGAGTTTGATTGGCTAAATTTATCTAAATGCATATCCCAGCACATTTTGATGATGTTCCCTATCATACATTACTACATGAATAAGGTCTGTTTTTGTTTCTTCATTAAGTGATAAAAAATTAGAATCTATGTATTAATTTTGTTATAGGATCGCGTGTTATTCCGACGAAACTTCAAGCTGTGGCTGTTCCTATTATAACCGACAATGCTTGCAGAAAAGCGTATGGTAAGGCTATAGTTGAAACTATGCTATGTGCAGGGTATGAAGAAGGTATGCGAGACTCCTGTCAGGTAATAAGCTATAATATTTTCATTATAAGCTATTTGATTCTTTGTGTTTCTTTATTTTCGTATTATTTTTATTAGAAACATTAAAATGAATCGTACTATGTAGCCCAAGGTAGTTAATTCAGATATAATAATATTCCGTCATGTTCGTAGGTTCTACCAAAAAAAAAATATTAAGTTAGTAAATAAGTAGATACAAACAAGCAACTCATTAAAATAAGAATGCAATAATTTATTTTCATTTTGAAAATATGTTTGTATAATCGATTTAAAAATACAAAAAGAAATTTTAAACATCCTTCAACTTTTCATCGATTCAATTATTTACCTATGATAGCGCCATCTATCGATAATAATGAAAGTCATAAATTTCTATGATCCCTCCCCCCAAAAGGCGTATTCTTGATTACACTAATTTATTAATTTACTTAAATAGATGAAAAAATAAAATTATTACACTATAAAAAGAACTAATTGATCTTATTTAATATGCTTTCACCTTCATAGATGGGAAAGAAATTGTTTAATAACTTATGTTAAAATATGGGAAAAATCAGATGTTATCTACTTTATTTGCTACATTTTTTCATGATTGCAACTAGAAATATTAATTAATGTCCTAGAGGAGTTTCATTGTGCAGGATATATCTACATCTTTTGTATGAAACTCGTCATAGAAAAGAAAAAAAAAATCAAGAACATTTATTTCGAGTAAGGTTTTAAGAATACGGTCTTTACTAAAATGATTTAGTTATTTGTTATCTATAATTAATTTGTCGCAAGAAAGTTTTTGAAGATCTTATTACGACTTTTTCTCATACATTATCATTCTTTTGTTAAGTGTTCTGTCTTCCAGATCTCATTTTCATTCACTTTTTAAGTATATAAATATTTATTGTTGATTTAATTATAAAGCATCAATATAATACTCATGAATACCTATGATAAGATAGCAGTTTTATGTAATCATTTTATATGCGCTTTTGCGGTGTCCTTTTGGAAATTTTCACTTTCTCAATAAACAGCACCACATACCGATGTAGAGCGCAATTAATGCTGAAAAAGTTTGCCATTAAGGTGCTCGAAGACAAGTACCCAAACTTTTGTATCCTTATTCCCCTTTCTACTGGCATTATAATAAAGGTAATTAGTTGTGACACTGGAAACACTTTAAAAACAAGTAGTTATGCCGAGTATTTAACCTTAATTTAGGAAAAATTTATGTGTATTGAATGATAACTTAATATTTCTTTTAATTGATTGAAGGAGAAAATATGTTTCCTTTTATGAATTCGCTATCTAATACATTTTCTAAAATTGTTGGATTTTTATATATTCGTTTTTAAATTATCGAATTTAATGCATATAGTTAAGATTTAGAGCAAATTCAATTTTGTCCATGGTTTCCACATATCAACGTGTAAAAAAAAAAAAAACAAAAAAAAAAAAAAACGAAGTCTGCAATCAATTATATCTAGAAAAAAGAACAACTAGAAAAGAATCTTATCTAGAACAAAGAACACAATAAACAAGTTTTGGGCGAAAGACTGATTATATTTTGTATTTTTTTTTCGTACCTTTGAGAGTGATAGTTCAAAAGTAATGATGCTAAGAAAGTCTTTCAAGATTTGATAGCATGTCACTGAAACGTAGGAAGGCGTAAAAATGTCACTCTTTAAAAACAATCGTGCAGAAAGATGATAATCGTTTCGTTTCGCTAACCAAGCAAACACAATCTGTCACGGATGAAAGTTATACGTTGTAACGTGACGTGTAGCAGCAGAATACAGCGATAACTGATATAGTAAATTCTTTTTAAATCTTTGCTAGTATTGATTTTTTTTTTGTAATTAGGGAGATTTCTGTAGTGTAGTAATGCAGTTTTCATTTGTATTTGTATACATTTTTGCATATAGAACTGGATTATGACTGACAGTTAATAATATTTTGAATTAATTTGTATTTATTATTGTACTTTTAAGCAGATTATGGTACCTCAAAATACAATCGCATTCATTTTTCTATTTTTAGGGAGATTCTGGTGGTCCGCTGGTTCAGAAATCAGGTTATGGACCTGCATCAATCGTGGGAGTTGTTTCTTGGGGTCAAGGCTGTGCTCGTCCGAAATTCCCTGGTGTTTACACACAAGTGTCTTATTACATTGACTGGATCAACAGAATTGTAAAAACTGAAGACATATTTGATGACATTAACAAATTTCCTTTCTAAGGAACCATCATATCATACTAATTTATGCTGTTATTTAAGATTTCATGTATTCTTTTTAGGCATAAAAATGTCATTATAACATTTGTACATACATAAACATTATTCGCAGAGCACTATAATTTGAACTAAATGTTTGAGCATTAGTGCCATGATGTTAAGAAATATATGGAGAACATTTATGGATAAATAAAAATTATTTTTCCGCATTTTGCTTTGCTTGTTTATTTCGTAAGTAACATTAGTCATGAATTCGCAACTTTTCGTTCAAAATGTTTTCTGAAAAAAAAAAAAAAAAAAAAAAACTATTTTCCCTAAAATAATCTTGCAATAGATGCACTTTCCAGCGATTACTTCAAAATATTAATAACAAAAAAATATTTATATCAATTTTCTTGTTCTTTTCTTGTTCAATTACATCAAAATTTCTTTTAATAGATAAACTTTTTTTATTAATTATGGTATGCATTGAGAGTTTAAAAGTTCTCACTACAGCGATTAGCGTGTCATTAAGCGAATTGAATAATGTAGAAAATTATATATATATGAGAAAATATAAGTATGCAACAAAAATCATTTATAGATTCAACAGAAAAATTGTAACGTTAATAAAAATGCGTATTCCTTTATGTTCATATCGATTAATTTAATAAATTCTATATTTTTACCCTGAATAACTTTGAAATAATTCAATAATATAATTTTTTATATCCTTTTCTTCTTTCCTTTCTTTTCAACGACTTGATTTGAAGGAAAAACTAACCATTTTAAAATCTATAATGTTTTTTAAAAAGTTGCATTTCTTTATATTTAAACGATGAACACAGAAACTCTTAAAAATGAGTTTGGAGCTTCTTATTAACCGGAAAAACCAAATTAAAATTAATAATTGATTGAATTGAGATATTTTTAATAAGTAATATGCTAAAATGCAGAACTTCTATATTGAACCAGCACATTTACTATTATATTCAAAAAGCTGTACACGCCTTTTAGCCAAAGAGAAAAATGGGTCTATATACATGACGAAATTCCTCTGGATTCAGTAGTTTCTCTAGAATTCCTCATATCTCTTTCGCATCGATTAATTAAGGACGCAAGTCCTCCTTGGTTTCATTACTTTAACGAAAACAGAGTGAGAATTGCCAGTGATTAATTTAAGAACATTGTTCTGACAAAATGGATTGCTTCAGAGGCAATAATCAATTTTATAACTATTTTCGATAACAAAATTCGTAGAGTGGAAAAAGGATGCAAAGGAAAGGATTTTTAAATATTTTACTTTACATCTGCCAATATTTTACTAATTTATTTCAGAAAATATTAATTTCTGTAGTTTTATAAGAAGGTTGTTTGATTTGTTTCAAATCAGACATGATTGCTTCGTGATTCCTGAATCCCTGACGCTTGTACATGCAATGAACAGTTTTAACTGAAGAGAAATATCTCTTTAGGATTGAAATTAAGTTGTTTGATATTCATCTTTTCATTTTCTCTGATCATGATGAACAATTTCTAAGGGAGTCTTGCATAATATGGTGGACCAATTAAGGAAGTCTTAGATAAATCTTGTTTGTGGTTCACAAGATCTTTTTTTTATTTTCAATAAATATTTTTCATTTATTATAGCATTCTTAAAAAGTTTAAGCACAATAAAAAAATATAGCTTTAAATAGTAAGTTAATTTCGATATATCGTTTATATGTTCATAAATTTGCAGTTTTAAAATCGTATTAATTATAGTTATATTTTAAACCTTCCACCCTTCATTTTAAGTAATAAACGAAAATTATCGTATCAAAAGATTAATCCCCAAATTGATTCTATGCAAATTTACGAAATCATGCAACGAGTTATCCACGCATATGATATCTAAGAACTTGCTGCTGATTTGACGTTAAATTTACTGCTGATTTGACGCCAAAAATATTAGACAAGAAGAATTTATTTATGAGGAAAGATCTAATATCTGGTGTATGAGTACAAAATAAAAATACAATTCTGAAATTGCGACTGCCTTAAAAAAAGTTGAAACATAGAATTTATTAAATATTGATTGAAATATTGAGTCGGGACTTTTATTTTGGAATCAAATCATACTACGTGATATCGTCAAAAATGACTTGCCAATTCATTTCCAGACTCCATTTCTCATCTTCCGGGAAAAAAAGAGGCACCATGACTCAGTCCAGAGCAAATCAACGAGATGTTCGATGTACTGATTTAAATTTGCCGTGTTACCATAAAATCACGTGAATTAATTCCTTTGAGCAAATCTTGATCCACAATACTTTTTTCTTCTTTTTTCAGCCTGTCTATAGACCAAATTAAAGTTACAATCAACCAAACCAAAAATAAGAATCATTTATTCAGTCTATTTACACATGCAGTTGATAAAATAATTAAATAAATAACTAAACAAGCACTAGGTAAGTTTTAATACCTCCGGATTAAAGTTCAAGCAATTTGTCAAAATCATTGAATTAAGTTTTATGGTTATAGTTTGACATAAAATTTCTTCAATTAATTGTTTTAAACAATTTGTGATTGTTTCAAAGAGGTGTGGACATAAGCAAAAAATTCGAAAAGCTTATAAAAGCTGAGTTTTTTTTCTTTTTTTTTGTGGAATTGAAATTTTTAAGTCACCCCTTAAAGCAAAAGAATAATTTCACACTTCACTTACTTTTCAATATATTGGCATAAATAAAATTAAATCTGTCCCATAGCTAAAAAAAAAAACGACAGATAACTTTGTGAGAAATACATCTGATAAGTGTTTTTTAAATTTGTTTTGTCAGAAATTTCACGGATTGTAGCTCCACAATGGATAGTTCTTTTGCTAGTAACAGATGTAAATCCAAAAATCTTCTTTCAAGTACAATTCGGAATTAATCAAATAATACATTTATTAAAAGCTATTTATTCATTAGTGATTTTTTTAGTTTGAAAGCTGAACATAGATTGCGTAGTTTCTTTATGAAAAATATAATGCATTTTTAGTAGATATTATCGAAATTTTGTTTATCAATATTTAATTGAAAAATGCACTTGCAAATAAGAAATGAATGCCCTAAACATAATATTTTAGTTTCATACATTTTACTTCTCGTAACTTTTGAAATATTATCGTGTCTCGGAATAAAAATGTGATTTATTAATGCATTTTCACATTACAAAGAATAAAAAATGGTGCAGAATTTCAAACAATATAATTAATGATGTACATATAGCTATTAATGAGCAAAGTTTCCTGATTTGTTTAACAATGAATGAGCTAAAGGGAAAAAATTATCCAAAAAATTCAAAGATTGAAAAATATCACCAAAAAGAAAGCAGTAGTTGCAGACAAGGATTTATTTTTATCTGAAATAAAATTTAACTATGAAATATGAAAGGAAACATTTTATTTCAAAATTATTTATATGTTTATTTCTTTTTTAGAAGATATTTTTTAAAAAAAAACAGTGTTAGCAACATAAATGTTGTAAAAAAACTCTGAGCTCAACTTTTGCAAATTTAGCATAGAACATGGTAGAATTTAAAATGCGGTATATATAATTTCAACATGTATAATTAAATTTGTATTTTAATTTCAGCAAAATCACTGTTTATAAACTAACAGAGTGTTTCGCATAAAATTTTATTCTATAAAAAAATGATAATTTTATTTGGTTACAATATTTGGGTTTACTGACTTATTCTCAGATAAATTCTTGGATTTTAAATTCTAAATTTTTCCCAAATTCGACAGGAAATAGAATAACCAAAAAGAGAATGCTATTTCTGAAAATAAAAATAAACTTTTTAAATTTATACATTTATTTTAAAAATTTTGCAAATTTTAAGAAATTATTTAAAATAACTATTGCTTGTTCATCTTTATTAGCTGGCATTGAAGAATCTAACAGAAATCCCACTGTAAATTTCAGTTACAAATTTTTTAGTGGTTCTATAGGTCTCTTCAAGAATATATGCTTCGGGTTTATATAAATTATGTAAATAAATGCTGCAGCTATAGCACAGAAAGCATAAATAGCTCACTGCCAAAAATGTTTTATCCTGTTTGTAGTGAAGAGAGGCAAGAGTGAGAATGGGTAGAAAGAAGCAAAGGAAAAGGTTATTTTTATAACTTGGTTATACATTTTTTTTTCCTTTTGCACAAAATTTAAAATTTTTTATTCATTTTTAGGGCTTTTTATATTGACCAATTACTAATTTTCCATGCAAAAATTCAATTAAAAATGTATTCCGTGTGGTAGTTGCTTTTTAAAAATTTTGAATTAATTAATCTATTTGACACTTGTTTCAAGGGAATTGGAATCTCTCCATTTTCTGGGTAAAATACTTAGCAGCTTCGCAAGAAACATATAAAAATATAGAAATTGCTTACTTACTCTAATATATTCTTAGCAATATTTATTACACATCGAAAGATTTCCTGTGGAAATAAAGCTTAAAACAATTTAAAGATTCACGCAATCACCAACATTTAAAAATTTTGATTTTTTCCAGCGCATGTCATTGTTATTTTATAAATTTGAATCGATGCTGAACTTTTCTTAAGTGTTTATCAGTGAATTGTACCAATTTGCAATCTCATTAACCCAACTGTTCTTTAAATGAGTTAAGGAATAGTTCGAAGTAACTTTTATTTATTTGCTTATAAATTTTTTTTGAAAAAAATTCTTTAATAAAATTTTTTATAATAATTTTATGACCTATAGTTTAAAAATTAATATCAAATACGTTTTTTTTATTAGAGGAGGGTAAGGAAAAAAAGAATTCAATGAAATTGAGCTATTTTCTTTTTCCTTAATGTATTGATAAATATATATTTCAATATAATTCCCCCACCACTGTAACTACATCAATTGTAAAATTAGGCGCTCACAGAAATTTGCTTGACATAATTTGTAGATATAAAAACGCTTATGTGGACGCAAAATCAGTCCGAATTTGTTAATCGTCGTTTGTAAACAATTCTCAAGTTCGGTTTGTTTAAATATTTGTGTCGAAGAAAAACCTGAGACAACGCTTTTTTTGGGGAGTTGGATAGATGAAAAAAATAAATTAGTTTAACATGAGCAGTTTCGATCCTAAATCGAAATCGTCAAACACAAGAAGTTAGGGCAAATGCAAGCTTGAAGAGTCATTCATAAGAAGATTCAGTTGAAATGAAAGAAATAAAGATGTGAAGCGTTTTTGTGTACGGAGCGGTGTTTACGAACTACAGGAGCATTGCCAATTTTCGGTACCATTTAATTTTGCCACTTTGAAGTATAACTAACCACTCAGAATGCTCTATCATTACTGCTCAAGTATAACTTAAAATAATATGGTGTCTTTTGTATGAAAAGATGTCATTCATTAATGTTGATTGACATGACTAAATTCATTTTATTAATATTTGCCGTATTTGGTGATTATTTCAATAATATTAAAATTATGCGACCAATTTCAATGAAATACATATTATTAAAATAGGGAAAAAGAAGCAAATTATATTTTGATTTTTAACAAATTTATAACTAAAGATTTTTGCTTTCCCACATTTATATATTTTTTTCAATCAGAAAATTTTTATCATAGAAATTGATGATTTTAGCAATTGATGAAAGATTAATGTTTGCAGTTAATGCAATTTAAATTTACTTTTAGTATTGATTGCATTTATAAGTTCTTATTGCTAACAGAAACTCATAACTATATGTTGAACAAATGGAGAAAGCCAGGATCATATTGTGATTCCAAAAGAGTCACAACGTAATTCTTGGAGGTTGAAAGGAGGCGTAACACCAAAATTGTTTTTATAATTTTTGTATCGGGGTGTTAATTTTGTGTGGAATTAAAAAGAACGGGAATGAAATCTTCATGTAAAACTGCATGAAAATATAGAAGTATTTAATCATTCATTAAATCAGAATCACTTAAAAATTAAAGAAATTGATTTCACTTTCAAGAATCTTTATCCAAGTTTTGTTCAAATCTTCGGAAGGGGGGGGGGGATCGAATTCTGGATGTAAGTTAACAATCGATCAAAGCTTATAAATACAGAGGCGTCGAAATCGAAGATAATGAAATTATCTAAGTGTTAGCAGCTAATTGTGAGTAGCATTATTTGCAATTTTTTTAATGTTTCAAGAAACTTTGTTTACAGCCGTTAACATGCCGTCAATCCATACTCAGTTGATAATAATTAAATGAGCGTCTCTTATTTGATTTTAGAACCCTTTGGCTTCTTGCATTTGCTATTCCTAATTTTGAGTCACTAGTGATTGTAGAGTAACAGTAGTTAGGCATTAGACGATATGTATATTTCTTTTTGTCATAATATGTCATTACTTTTGTCATAATATGTCATTACTTTTGTCATATAATGTCTCCAACAAAGGAGATTAACACCACATGAGCAAGAACGTTGAAAGAGAACATTATAAAGTAATTCATTTGATCATAAATTCTAAAAAAATATGCGAACGAATTTCAATATACAAATTTTGGAACAGAACATCTAAGCTTTCATGTAATAAAATATCTTAAAAAAGAAACTGAATTAGCGTAACTTTTATCCATTTCATTTGACTTGTTGTATAGAAGATGAAAAGAAAAAAAAAGTCTTATTGAAGCGTTTTAAGTTCGGAAAACTATGACTATGCATCAGACGCACATATTTTATATCTTTAGTTTATGTTTCTTTGTTGATTAATTAACTGGCAGGGAATAATTAGAACAGTTTTTCTCTCCTTGTTTATCAAATTGTGAAGCAATTTGCTCTGTTTCTTTTTCTTACAATGCTGAAATTTGTTATAATGATTTATATGCCAAAAATCTTTTGTGACCTCCACATCTTCAAAAATAAACATAATAAATCAAACCATAAAATGTACTTTTTTCTGGAAGTTATTCTAAGAACTATTCAATTCATGTAGCGCAAAAACCATTTGAGACATGTAGATGTGTACATGATATATATGAACATGAGTTACGATGTTCAACACTGTGCTGTGACATCGAGCAGTTTTCACTCTTATAAAATATATTGCGGCTATCGAAATTAAATTGATGCAGAACAATTGATCTAATCATGTGAGCATGAATCGAAATGATGAAAATTTGAAATCATAATCTTTATTTACAGCATATGAGTTATAAACTCGAAAATTTAATTTAGTTAGAGTTTTTTTTTTACTTCAATGGGAATTTCTTAAATTCAGCTTTTTTTTTAATGAACTAGTCAAATATATTTTCTGATAAAAAAATTGATGATACTGATATTTTTAAAAATGTTCTCCTATTTCAGAATTCAAAATTTCCTTATTTATTATTAGAACGTTTATAAAGTTTATGTTATTTTGATAGTTTTAAATCACATTAAAAGACCTTAATCCTACTCTACACGATGTTTTTCTTTTTATGTTTCGATTAGTTTATTGACAGATTAAAAAACGAATCCTTTTTAGGGTTCCTTCATCTTCTCTGAAAGCTGCACCATTTTTCAAATCTATTCTAATTTCATTCAAAGTGTTTTTCAAAATTTAACTACTTTTAAATAAAATTTAATACATTTTGTTATGTTAAGGAATTAAAAAACACTGTAAGATTTAGTTTAAAATTTTTGTCTATCCATCAGACACTGATGTTACTTTCTAATATATATACAAAATGAGAAACGACATCATTTGCAAGAAGTTTATTTTCACGAACAGCATACAGATACAAGACAAAAAGTGACAAGACATAAATTAATTCATCAGTCAACGATTCAAAACATTCTTTGTACATTAATGGCGTTTTGACACTAAATGATTATAATCTTTTAATTTACACACAGTGTCATTTTTGAAGAAACGATTTGAATCGCCAGTAGAATATTACAAAAAAAGATGCAAATGCTTCGAATTTACAAAATTTAAATATTTGATAATGAAGAAGAAAAAGCATATTTTATTGTAACTTATTTTGTTGGTCCAGTATTTTCAACTACATTAAAAAAACTTTATTCATAAGGAAATCATTAATCATAATTAAAATCGAATTCAACTCGAATATTTAAGATATGTATTGCTTGAAAACTCCTCTCAGAGTTAGATAGTAATTTAAAATTCAGATCCAATTAAGCAAAATTAATGATTTTATAAATTACGTGTAATTATTTGTAAACGCGTTTTTCATGTTTTTATATAAATCATTTATATGTGAGATATTAATCGATTTTATTTAATTAATAATTAAACATCGATTTGTGTAAAAATGGATAGATAACGTTACTTTTATATGGTATAATTAACTGATTTCATATCAGGTTTCTTATTTTAACTAATTTTTATACTCCATTTCATATAAGATTATTTAACAAGCTAGAAATTATGAGAAAATTCTGAATATATTTACAAATTCATCCTAAATTCTGAGTTAAACTTTTCTCAAAAGTGTCTTTTTTATTTTATTTGAAACGGATCTATTGAATGTATTTTGAAATTGAAAGGATTTGAAACACTGAATACGTTTAATTTTAGTGCTGAAGGAAATATTAGAAATTGAAAAATTTTGATAAGATTATAGAATACATAAAACCTTATTCAAGGAATATATTTTCACTTGTGATAAAAATAAATATCATAGAGACCTATAATTTCTTTGAACATTCATAAGTAAAAAGGGCATTATATCAGGCAGACATACAGACTAAGATCCAGACTTACAAACTTTGATAATTATACAATTGGATTATCAAAGAATTTCTATAAATTTTTTTCTCGAAATCAGTCGCATCACAATTAATATTTTACTTCTTGAGACACAACAACCTCATTGCGCATAGACATCTTAATAGAATTCTGCGCATACTTTTGTGCGTATGGCATCCCTCGGTGGAACTCACTTAATAAATTATGTAACAGGACCTAGTTTTAGTTAACTGCATTTGAACGTGCACCTCCAGTAATTCCATGGATCCAATCAATATAATGAGAAACTTCTGTGTATACACCGGGTTTTCCAGGTCTGGCACATCCCACACCCCACGATACGACTCCAATCAGAACGGCACCACCTCCATGGGATTGAAACAAAGGACCACCGGAATCTCCCTAAAAATTATATGAATTGTTAATATGGAATTCTTTTCTGTAAGCAATGAAACATTTAATTTAATAAAAGTTTAAAATGTTTGAAGCTGGAGTGGTAACGTGTGGCCACAATGACTCCTCTTCCCACTCTAGCTGAGATACATTTCATTGCAGGGGAGAGAAACGCCTCATCATGGCCTATGCAATCAATGAGATGAACTAATTAAGGACAAGATGTCCTCTGTGTAGGATTTGCTATCTTTGATTCAGAAGATAATCTTTTCAAATCTCCTGAATCAAATTAACTCTACGTACTGATCAAATCAAATGAAAGGAAATGACTCAGCTCCTCAAAGACGTTTCTTGTTTTAACTGTTTGACTGTTTTGCTTAATAGAAAAGGTAAAAAAAAGAAAATATTAAAGAAATAAAAGAGAAACTTCCCATTTAGCAAATAGTTCATATGCCTTCATCTAGTGTTTTAAGTTGCAAATGAGTGACTAATTACAAATATATTTTTTAAAAATAAATGTTATATTAAAAATATTTTAACAGAAAAAAATTGTCCCGGTTTGCAAACTATGTTCATAAAATATATCAACTTTTCTAAAGCGGACTAATCTTAAAACAGAAGACAAATATATTCCACGTTTTTAATGAATTACAGTAATAATGTTTTCATTTCATGGCTAAATCTTTCACTCTTTATAGTGGTACGTTTCAGTTTTAACAGTGAGTCCCTAAACTGTATAAATAATAATTTAGCCTATTTAAGAGAAAGATTTTTCTAAATTAAGAAAGATGAAGAAAGATTTTACAAAACTGATTGAAAGGAGAACATTTTTTTCTGGTTTAGACAGCAGAAGGTGTAAAGCATATTTACCTGGCAAACGCTTTTACCACCTTCTTTGTAGCCTGCACAAATCATTGTTTCTGCCATGTTGTCACCATAGGCTTGTTTGCATTCAGCATCACTCAACAAAGGAAGTTCCACCGCTTGCAGTGTGCTTGGTGTGATTCGAACGCCTGCGGAAGGAAGCAAGCTAAGTGACACGACTTATCATTCAGTAGAAATTGTTGAATCAAATTATCACCATAAAAGTTTCATAGTAAGCAGATTAATGTTATCATAGGATAGTGCCCATTAAATGGTTTCGAAGCGTGGATTATTTGAATAAGAAATCCTACAATTTTATTAAAATGACCTAAAACGCTCTGCATTCAAGAAGCCTAAATAATTTTGGTATGGAAAAATCCTTTAATTACATCTATTAATAAATCTTAAAAATTTGAGTCATTTCAAAAGATTTTATTTATTTAACTGTATTTAAGATGAGTGAATAAATGATTGCCTAACAGCTTACTGGTGTTATAATGCTAACAAACGGTAGTCTGAATTTTGATAATGAAAGCGATGTTTGAAATATTTTCCAACTCTTTGAAGTAAATGCTACTGATTGCTCACGAGTTCTTTTCACCTGGTTTTTAATTTATTAACTTAACTGTCTTGAGACGAATTTTAATACAAAAACAAAACTCTTCTTTCTTTTTAATAGTGTCTTCTTTTCCTCAATGTTTGTTAAACATTTTCTCATTAAAATTGAGGTTTAACTTATTTGTTAATGTTTAAAAAATATTTATTTTTTATTTTAGATGTGACAAAAAATATAACTACTGAATATTTTCATGATCATAATGCAATGAAAAAAAGTATTATCATTTGATACAAACGTTCATATAATATTCTTAGTGTATGTCCTTAATAAAACAACGATTTTCAATAATTTTTAAATAACATTTTGACTGCGTGAGAAGATTTGGTGGTAAGTAAATAATTAGATGTTCTGGTTTATGCCTCATTTCCTTCATTACAGTCAGCTCATATGGCATCATAGATCAAGTATTGAATATCGCCGCGAATGTTATTTAACAATTAATTTCATGATAACTTAAAAGCAGTTACAATGTCCTGCAAGACTCTAAATAGATTCCAAAGCTAAATTATCTTGGCTGGCTTGATAAATAAGTATACGGAAATATGAACTGGCTCTATTGTAGCATTGTCTTCTATTTTCAAATGAACGGGGCTGGTGCAATTACTTTGCGAAACGTCTATATGCTCATATTTGTAATGTTGGGTGACAAAGTTGCTCAGTGAAAGTTAATCAAAAGAGATTCTTTAGGTATCGATAGGGGAAAATAGTTTATTCTTTTCTACATTATGCTATGAATTCATAAAAATTAAAATTAGTTTCATGCAATGTAAAAACATTTTACCTTCTTGCATGAGTCCCCATCCAGAGGCATATGCATGACCTGTTGCTGTGTGTCCAGGAGAGGGTAAAGAAATACTCTGAATTTTGTTGCTGAATTGGAAAGGTGGATCCACTCGAATGAGAGCAATATCATTTCTGAAGCGGAACATGTCATACTGGTCATGAATTTGAACGTCCACAACCTGGAATGATAGAGATCATTTCATTTAATTAGAAAATTAATTACAACACATAAAAGAGTTAAAACAAATTTAATTACATGATCATTATCATTTTAAGCTCGTTTCATGAGATTCATATTTATGAAACAAAAATGTAAGAAATAAATGCGAAGATTTTTACTTCTTTGAAATATTTCAATCTTTGAAAGTTAAGAATTGTCTTAAACTATATGATTTGCTCTAGTTGATGAATTAAATAAAAAATAAATTGGAGGTGTCTAATTTCGTGTTTATTTATTTGTTGAAAATAGTTTTTTAACGTATTAATTAATAGTTGGTATTTTTCTGTCATTGGGACTTGTTTATTTTTTAAATTGCTTTATTTGTTGCTCTATTCATGTATATATGCTATCATGTTGTCGATCCTACTTCTTTTTCGTAACCATTAAAATTGTATCTTTATCAGTTTTTATTTATTTTTCATTTTTTCTCTTTTGTTCGGCGCTCTGTCTTCTAACATAAAAAGTATGCCTCTCTATATGCTTTTATAAATGAACAAACATTACATAGTATCCCCTGATTAATTTGCGCAATTTTTCTCCGTGCTTTAATTTTTTTTCAATTTTAAATATTTCTAAAATTTATATATATATATATTCCTTTTTACCTGAAACGTTTTTTAGATCTTGCTTTTTTTAAAATGCGTTTTAATTTTTTCAAGCTTTTTTAATATTTAGAGAGACACAGCTGACGGTAATAAAAAAAAAGCTCTTACGTAAAAATTCCAGAAAAAAGTTTCATGCTTGTTAATTTTTTTGCATTTAAACTTCCTTTATTTTTTTTCTCGAAATTATTCAGCTACATCGCGTCTCAAATGCATTCGGTTTTGCTGTTTAGAATATATTAAAAAACCCTTCATCTTCAAACAGATTAAGAAAGTTTTCTCTGTTACAAACATTCGTTTTTAGCGTCCACTTTCTTAATTATTTCCTTTTTCATTATAAAAGCTTACAAAGAAAGTTCTTTTAGTGTAAATAATTTTTCTACACTTTCCTTATTTTATTTCGCTTTAATTAATGTATATAGAGCGAAAAAAAGGGTTGCGCACAGAACCGATGTATTAATTTTGCCATTTTTTTATTTTGATGTCTTTGCTAATGAGATCTCTGTTAATGATTTTCATCGCACAAAATACTTAATTACGTTCGGTGTTACGATTTATCTCAAATCTTTGCTTTTAGTTGAATAAAATATTTTTCTTTTTAATTTAGAAATGCTAAAAAATAAAGGAAAGTTTTAAAACGGAATACTTTTAAATTTCAAATGAATTCAATAATCAAATTGATTGAAAGAAATATTAAATAAATAAAAGATAAGTAACAAAATAACCTTAAAACTTAGAGTTCAAAGCTATTTTTCGTAAAGAAATAAGTATAAAAAAACACAAAGATTTTAAAGACAAATATAAAAAAGGGAATCTAAAATGAAAAAAGACGTAAACATTTTTGAATTATTTAACAGAAGTAAGAAATAGTTACAATATTGTATACGAACGACATCACTTACTTTATGAACTGAATAATCTCCCCCATTCAAAGATTTAATTCGATTTTCATCTCGAAGATTGGTTGTAGCAGCAACAACTCTATAGTTAGACAGCAAAGCTCTGCAAATAAAAAGACGTAATATGTTTTTAATTACTAGCTACATCGACTTGAGATTGATTTATGCAAGTTAATCTACGAGTACAAGCTGATGTTGAAAAAAAAGTTTGAAAGTCACTTCAATAAATTTATGCAATTATGCAGAGACTTTAATGTTCTAAGCTTAATCTTTTAAATTATTTTAAATAGTTGATCCAAAAGTTTCAATCGCATTTCGCACTTTTGAAGTCACACATACAAATTAACATAAATAATAAAAGTTTAAAACGTGATCTAAATAAATAAATAAAATATTTTCAGTTATAATATTTTATGTTCAAGTGTATAAACCAAAAGAAATGATATGTTTGAAATTTTTATTAAGGTAATTCTATGGTATAATCGCAAGAAACTAAAAGAACAAAGAAAGAAAATAAGCTGATAACATCAACTTGTAAATATCCATATAGAACTTTAAATCTGAGAGCGTTTCATTAAAAATTAATCGAAAACGTAGCTCAATTTCTATGCTCTTTATCTGTTAATTGAAAACAATGATTGTTTATTTCAATAACTCGTATAGTCTATCACAAAATGACTCTAGATTATGAAATTTCTGTAAAATAACTTGGTTGTCACCTTAATAAATGCGCATTTTCCATATTTTTTTCTCGTTTCATCAAGTTAATATATTGATTATAATTTGATATACTGAAAAAGATTTTGAATTTTATCTATGGTTCTTAGAAATTTTCCCTGTTAATGTATGTTTAATTCATTATCATAATTTAGATTTTAAACAATAAAAAAAATTGAAGGTCACAAGAAATATTAATGCTTGTTGTTAGAGCCTCCTGTCGAGTAATTGGGAAAATGGAAAATGTGTATGCAAATTTATTTAAGAAGCGTATGACCAGTTCTCATGACTTACATTTAAACATATTAATTTTTTGTAAATTGCATGCTGGTTTAATGCTGGATAACGGAGCCCTACGAATTCATTCTGGTTGAAATCAAAAGGATATCAGATTTTCCCTGAGCAGAAAGTTCTGCCCAATTTAACAGCGGATTCCCGTTTCTTGCCATCCGTAATGCTTGGTTGGACACCAAATCGAGCTTAAATTGTGCAAACCATCAAAGTTATTATTTTTCTCATTAGAAAATAAAAGAAAATGACATTCAAAGGTCAAGGGCAGAAATTGAAAAGTTAAAACTGTATCTATTATGCAAAGAAGCAGAAACTAGGTTGTAGTTTTCGTTAGTTATGACAATTGATGAAATGCCACTAAAACAACTATGTGAATTAGAATAATAATATTCATTTAGAAAATTTCAACTTGCATCTTAGTAATTCCATGGTCCATCGGCTGATGTATGCAAAATGAATGTTCTAAAATAAGGAACCTTAAACTTTAAAAAAAAATTTCATCGCTTACTTGTATAACAATGAAAAAATTTGAAGTGTGTATTTTCTATAAGGCTTATTAACACTTTAAAAAAGTATGAAGAGTGCTCCATGAAGCCAATTCATACTCATGGGAGACATGTCAAGCGCATCGCACCAATGAAATTTGTATACTCATTGAGTATATATAAGGAGGGGAAAAGAAGCGGCATTACAGCACAATATAAGACAAAATGCAATTAAATACTGCATATATATGCTGCTATTTTAAATGAGTCAGGAAAGTTTTATGAATAATCTCCATTCTTGTGAGATTTTATTTGATAATGATTCATTTGGTTTTAATATATTTTAAGAAGAACAGATTGTATCAATAAGGTAGACATTTATAATTGAATATTTCAGTCACATCAGTTTAATAGCTCTTGAAACTTTGATTAAAATGCCTGGAGGTGTTAATTTGTGTTTTAAAAGCAGAAATTTTTTAAAATAATCCATGGGAAATTTCTAGTTTTTTTTAAAAGAATTTTTATTCTTTGTTCATAATTTATCTATAGTCAGTAAGTTCTTCAAGTTCCACACATTACAAACTACATTACTTCCTGTTATATGAAGAAACTAGTTAAATTGATCTTCAGTAATTCGTTCAATAATTTTTCTATTAATCTCTGCAATTGAGTTTTTCTCAGGCCAAAGTTTTTTCTTAATTTTTTTTAAAGTTTTGGATAAATTAAATTTTAAAAAAATATCCTGAAACATTTTTATCAAAATCATAAATTTCTAAATTTATAATTCAATGATTATTTGATATATATAAGCTTCAAAATTCAATAGCCTATAAAAAAAATTTAATTTCCATGTTTTCTTTCGTGATTTAAACTATCTATTTAAATCCTATTAGAGTAATTGTTAAATAGACAAAGCTTAATGGAGTCAAGTGAATCGACATCACTGTAATGTGGTTAGCATTAGAAATAATCTAAATTCTGATTGCTCATTTTCTAACACTGTATGTGGCGTCAAATCTTTCTACTTTCTTCAAGTGCATTCAATGGATTCCATAATTACATTGGCGTAGTGCTGTTGATTTACGTCACTCGATGATGAGTTAAACCTTTTATTATGGTACGCCTTTTATTATGGTCTCTCGTAACATCTATTATCGATATAAAGATTTAACATTTTCATCCATTTATCAATGAATGTATGCAATAACTTTAAATGAATTTGAAATTATTATGCTTAAGCGAATACATAAAATCTTTCGATTTCAAGTAAAGCCAGGATGAAACTCAGCGCAATAAATTGTAAGAAATTTAATAGGGCCTTCTGAAAATTTGCACTAAGAATTTTGAAATTTTTATACCTCTATACTACTTCAAATTCAGTTAACCTAATTCTCTTTCTTCGTATTTCTTAGATCTTAAAAATTACTTTAAGCTGCTTATGTGAAGTAATTGGTATTTAGTTCAGGCTCAACACATCCCTTTCAAAATATACATGAGATTTCGGTTTATTTTTCAAATAAACAGTCAAATTTTAAACTTCTGCTGAACCTTAATTTAAGAATATTTATAAATTAATACAGCTTTGAAAGCCAGGGTAATTCCGTGGTGAGAAAAATGCAATTTCAATCCTTGTTGAAAAGGCTGAGATTCGAGTTTAAGCTCCACATAAAAGCTGCCCTAGACAATATACAATTTAGTAATTGTTGTTAAAAGACTTCGTGTTGTTATGGTGTGGAAATTAGAAAAGTGAGCAGACAAAGGTATCACGTTTCCCCAATCGAGAGGAAAAGTCAAAATTGAAAAGTACGTTTCAGGTTGTCATTTTTACAATGCCAGTGCTCTTCTTTAATTGAATTGCGAATAACAAACAAAAAAAACAAATATTGTTTGTCAATTAAAAGAATTAAAAGATGTTTTATAAGCAAATTAATTCCCGTAAAGGTGCAATAAATGTAAGGTAATTTTAGTTAGATTAATGATGCATCATTAGGTCACTTCTTGAGTTTTTCCTAGAAAAAATCACAATAAATTTCCATAATCATCTCACAATGATTCATGTAAACATATGATTGCTACAAAACTCAAAAAAGTTTATCAAATTTCAGCTATTTTCTATTAATTTTTGATAAAGATATTTAGATTTGTTCTAAATAAAAAAAAGCTTTGTTAAAAATAGGTATGGTTATTAATAAAAAAAATGCGGAACAATATCGCAAGGAACTCTTCAAGGCTTTGGCGATCCCTATGCTGCGGAAAATCTAAATCAGGAAAAGGGCGAGCTAAAGCCAAATTAGGAAGAGGAAGCAAAACAGAAAGGAAATTTCCTAATGGTTTAATAATTTGTTAATGATCTTTAATTTCTTTTTGTTTAAAATGTAGTGAATATTTACCACAGATAAGCATTTCAGAAGGAAGTAAATAACATACTTTTTATCGATTTTCTTTTAAAATTCCTTTCGGGGATATTCTCATCTAACACAAACAGTATGTTAACAAGTTAACTCCTTAGTTTTGTCTTTTATTTAAATATTATTGAAGCAGGATGTGTCAAATTTATGGTTTCCTCAATGAGTTTTAAGAAACATACAAGAAGTTTTAATTATACAATGAAAATCATTCTAAGCATTTTATAAGCAATACATTTATTGGTTTCCTCTTATGTTTATCACCGTGAAAGCTTTTAGAGGCTAAAAATGAAACAATGAAAAAGAAAGTAAAGTGAAAAAGTGAGTTTCCGGTGATGACTTCGTTTCGGTTGAAGAATTTACTATCAGAGATTGACAATACTACGATACTTCAACAATTTATCATTTTATTTTTATTCTTGCATAAAGAAAAAGTTATCTTGTTGCTTTGAAATTACCTCCTTTTTTTTAATGCTTTATACTCTAACATTTTATGTTGAAAACCAAGTTAAAGAAAATAATTGGAAGCAATAAGTTGTAACAAATATTATTTGTATCGAAATTTTTTTCCGAGAGTTTGCAATCATATAATGACTCAATTTGCAATAAAAGAGATGCAAATATCTATCGTTTCATTGAAAGGTTTTTGGAAATATTAAAAAAATATGAAATAAATATGATTTGAAAGTTGAATTCATTAGGCACTTTTTGCAACTAAAAGATTTTAGATTAAATTTATCAATTTTTTTGAATAATGTTTGACTTGTTTTTAAATAATTTGCATTTCTCGTATCAACAGTTAGTTTATCTACGAATACATCTACATTTTGCTTATCTAAGTATGAAACTACATATTGATTACATGTAAAAAATTAAATACTGGTTGCATAAGCAAGCAAAAGAGATAAAATAAGCAAATATTTTTAAAGAGAGATAAAGTTCTTCTTAAGTGACTGCTGTTTCGGGAAAATTATTAATGAAGTAGCTTCTTGTAGTTTATTTCCTTTAGAATGCATTCCATTAAAATATTTTGTAATTATTAAACAAGTTTTTACAAAATTAACTTGCGATTAAAATTTTTTGATAAAACAAATTGTGCCATCATTAAAAACAAAATTCTATTTTTTATTTTACGTTTTCCACACATTTTTAACTTTATTCTTTAATTTGATATTTTATGCTTTGAAATGAACTACGATTGAATAATATACCCCGATTGAATTGTGTTTATTATAAAATCATTTATTATCATTTTCTGGATCTTTATCGCGTTGTTTCCTCCATGTTTCAAATAATGCCGCTATTAGGTAGGTCTAAATAAGTATACTTTATTTCAAACAATCAGATAAATCTGAAATTCAGTTCTCATTCAATAAAGAGTCTTGAAATGGCCATGAACTTTTACAAAATCTAGCGATGATAGCATCTGAATAAATGGGTTTACATAGCGGATTAAAGTCAGTTAATACATTGCAAATGAATCATTCTTTTCTTATCAATGATCAGCATTTGAACTCAAATGGGGTGAAGTTCAGCGAAAATTTCTCTCCCGCTGTTTCACAGAGCGTTCACTGACATTTTTATCCCTTTATTAAATATAGAACAAAATTATCTTCTATATTTATCTGCATATCAAGGATAGAACTCTAACATCTCCCATGTTTAATGTTTCAACAGTTGCTCAACCATGAAAAAAGAGCAAAAGAGCGCTTTCTGCAAGTATGGGTGCCTGCTCTTTCAACTTGCATCAAAGGAAATTTAATTTTATAAAAGGAAATAAGAACAATAGTGAATTAAGATATAAATAACTTTTTTTTAATCCTTATTAACCTTAAACAGCATTAAATACTATGCGTTTTGTTCAATTCCGTTCCCTTTAACGCAAAGGAGAAACGAATTGGTATGTAGAATTCGACTAAACCGAAAAAAAAAAAAAAAACTGCCAGTAGTTTCAGTTTAATACACGAATTGTTGATACGCATATAGTTTTTCCAAACAGTTTACCGAAAATTGCAATTAATCAGAACTCTTAAATTTAATTTATAGGAATTGTTCTTATAAGAATTCTCTTATGTAAAAATTATGCATACGGGCCTACTGGAATGTGAATTATGATACAATACCTATTGTTTTGGTATATGACACTGATGTAGTTATTTATTTTTCTTTTTAAAGAGATGGATGAAAATTTCCAATCGACATTGAAGATTTAAGGAATATTTGTCTACGTCTAATTAATTAAAAACAGGTTTAATAATGTGCCAGTCATTAATATTTTTACTAAATAATTAATATAAAAATAAATTTTAAAATCTCTGTATTTTTATTTCCATTATTTTTATTATTTTGCTTTTCATTTGTGAGCTATATTAAAATTTTGTTAAGAAACAAAAATATTAAAAGAATGATCTCTGATAACCTAAAATGATATTCATGACAATTAATAAAATATGTTTTCGCAGAAAATCTACCGCATACCTATTGAAACACTTATAGCAGTTATCTCAAAAAGTACATCAATAAATTAATGAATATAGTTCAATATAGTACTAATTCGTTCAGGCATATAAATAGATTTATTCAAATATAAATTCATATTTTAAATAAAAATTACAATAAATTTCCTTCCAAATTATTTTGATGACGCTTGAAAGTAAATAAGTTTCATGCATGCCCTGCCAAATTTTGTTATAATTAGTACAGTGATGATTGTTTTGAGATATAATTGGTTAAATTAGTAGAGATTTTTTTTGAAATGCTTCATTAATATAAAATTTTGCTATAGAAAATATTTAGCATGGTTAAACGCTAATTTTAAGCTGTAAAATTTGCTCACTCTAAGAGTATTCAGATCATAATATATTTAATATTACACACATATGCGTACTCATGAGTATGTTTTAATTCTATAAATTAGTTTATTTGTAAATTAACACTTGCATTAAAGGTCGAATCAATTTTACATTAAATGATTTGAAAAATAAATTGCTTTACAAGTGTATCAACGATAGTGAGCATCTTATTTTGAAACATTTTGAGAAACCCCTACCGTAAGGTACAATTTGGCCGATTATTTTAAAAGACTTTATTTGTAAACAGTCGCAAGATTCAGATAGTTACATGTCATTGATAATGGACAGCGAATTATACCAAGGTTTGAGCTGTTTGAGAAAAAGAAGAAAAAATTGTTGAATTCGATAGAAAGTAGGTTAAAGTTAAGTTAAAAAAGGGATGATATTTCCACAACTTATAAATTTAATTTCTTTAGGAAAAAATTGAAGAGCGTCATATTGAGATTAATTTGAAACATATAATTTCAACCTAAAATTGCAAATTTCTGTCGAAAATAAGTAAAAGAATCAAAGCAATAATAATAAAAAAAAAACTGCCAAAATCAGTACAAGATGGAATAAATTTAGATTAATTTGTATTAATCTAGTGTTGTACATTATTATAAACAATAATTATTTGAAAGAAACTCCAAGTATACTATTTTTATCATTAAGAAAGATTATTGCTTACATATTACTAAAAGGAATGAATTTAAAAAAAATCATAAGTGATTTTTTTGGGGATTATACTTGTGTTGAAATGAATTGCACCTACTCATGGTAGCTATCTGTTGTTTGAGCGTTGTCATATGAAAACTGTGGGTTTTGCATAAAAATCTTTTGCAATATTAAGAATTTTATAATTCAATATTATATCTTTTTGATTATTTTGTTATGGTTCTTCTTATCAGTTGTTTCAGTTTCTCAATAGTTTAAAAATTATTAATGGGAAAAAAGGACTTGGATTACTCATCATATTCCTATTTAGGCCTAACATTTCAGCAAACATATCTTGATACTAGTTAATTAATCCTTTTAATAATGAGGAAGACGGAAAAATAAAAGGAATAACGTGAAAATTCCAGATGTGAAAAAGAAAAAAACCCAAAAAAACATGGATTTAACGTCTTAATATTTGTGAAAATAGTAACAAAACAGTAAACTTTCTTCAGGTCTTTTCTTTTCACTGTCAAATGTTTTTGCTTTTTTTTGTAAGTGAAATAAATAATAAGCAAAAACTGATCCCTTGGAAAAATACTATATCTCTCTTCTCGATCGCAAAAAGTTTTATTTTTATTTGTTTATTCATTTTTTTACAACTCTAAAGAAACATTTTGAGAAATTTGTTCATGCGTAGTAAGATTCATTTAACCCGCAAAAGCTTGCCAAGGTTAGAAATAAAATATTTTACGAAAATGTTTGGATATACTTAAATAAACTATTAATTAAATTCTTCATTTCTCCACCACTTGAATAGTCCTTTAAACCCATTCTGTTAATAGAATATAATACTTTTTTTATCACATTTTTTTCTTTCTTATCATTTCTTAGATAGGAGACAATTTTTTATAAGGCTAAGTTTTTATACTGTTCTTGAGGTTATATTTTTTAAAAATATATACATTATATATAATATATTATATAATATATTATATATATATATACATTTATATAAATATATTATTTATATTCATATAAATATAAAATTAACCAATATCAAATTTTTGTGCTCTTTTTATAATCTATTTTTCGTCTAACTTCAAAAAGATTTTTACGAAGAAATGACATTAGCACAGTTCATAATATTGAAATGGTTAAAGAATAAAATGGATTTCCTTTTGGGAAAGAAAGAATTGGCGCTAAAATTTATTATTTATAACTATTTTTATCCGGGTATATTGATTCAGAATTTTTTAAAATTTCGAATTCAATTAAGAAAACGGAATGATTTTTATAAATCACCCTTTTGGTCTTACAATATTTTTATTATTTTATCTTTTTTCCATTTTAGATTAATTGGAAAATGAACTTCTGTTAAAAATATCGCAGATAAAACATTTAATAAAAGCATTAATTTTCTGATATTTTTAAATAAATGCTGGTTTCATCTAGGATTATAATATTTGTTTCATCTAGGTATTTTTAATTAAATCCTAGTTTCATCTAGAATTATAATAATAGTTTCATCTAGATATTTTTAATTAAATCCTAATTTAAGGATCAATTTCATATAGTTTGTTACTAGTTAATCGGAGAAATAATTATCTTTATACGATTAAATGAATTATACCACAGTTAGCATTAAAAAAAGAAAGAGAAAGAATGAATTAAATTCTTTATTCTTTGTTTGTGAAAAATTGTAAATTTATATTGGGTCTCTGAATTTTCTTTTTCTACGTTTAAGTAAAAGTGGCAAATACAATCAATGAAAATTTTACTCGCAATATAAAGCAAACATTTCATCCTAACGCAGCCTCAAATATTTAAAGATATTTGTGTTGAAATGTGCGATATCTCTAACTAGAAAAATTTAAATCCAGAAAACAATATTTAAATAGATTTATATGATGCGTTTTAAAAATTGATTTTACTAGAAGAATTTACTTACAAAGCTACGCAGTGTGCAGCAGTAACCACCCATTCTCTGCTGATGATGGATCCACCACAGATGTGAAAAATACGACCACTTTTCATGGATTTTCTCTGGAGTGAAATCTGAAATAGATAGAAATAATTATCAAAAGGCCATTTCAGAAGTACGAAAGGGAGAAGACTTACCTTTATGACTTAAGTTTAAGCCTACATGTCTTTTAAAACAAAATGAAAGTGTTACATACCTCTCAACACTTTCTCATCTTTTGATGTTATTTTGAATTTATGTTCCATGTTTAATCCAAATAAAACAAAAATTCTTAATATACTTTACCTGCCATGGTATCTCCCCTTCAGATACATCTCTGCCACCAACAACTCTTTGTTCAGCTTCTGGGATCATGTTAGTTTGTTGATCGGTATCTTGATTTCTTCCTCTCAAGGCCATAGGTTCTGGAAGCCTACTGGGAATTTTGAAGTCATCAGTGACAAAACTGGGTAACTTGGATCGTCCTGATACAGGATAGGAAAACTGTTCTCCGCCCATCATGTAGCTGGACATTTTGCTGTCACCGTGCATAACTCCAAAATACCCATCTGATAAATAAGAGCTTCCAGGTGCTACATAAGGGCTTCCCATATCAAAGTGCATGCTTTGCACTTCTGGCTTGTGAAAGAATGAAAACGTTTCTGGAGTTTTCCATGCGAAGAAATCTCTTGTTGGAGGAGCAGCTGCAATTTGGAATGGTTCATCATCGTCTTCGGAATTAGAAGGTCCTCCTGGACCTTCACGAAGTAAATGATCTAATGGGCTGTCCACAGTTTTCATCCCGGGAACTTTGAAATAGCCTGAAAGAAAAAACAATGCAGATGGTCGTGAATTATTAAATGTACTCGAAATATTTATTACCTTGTTTAAATAAGAAACTTTCTTGAAAATATTCTGTGGTAATTCAGATTTTTATTCCAAATATATATTTATGAAGCAGTCTGTTTGAGTGACACCCTTCAATAAAATTGAAAATAGTTTATATAAGTTGTTTCATCAGTTTAAAGTAAATGGAGGTGCTAGTTTTATAGATGAAATAAGCATTTATATTATAAGCATTAATATTAATTTTTTAAAAAAAATTGTTAATAAACAAGATGCATGCTATATTTCTCAAATTTTAAAATACAAATAAGAAAAACGTCCGATGATAGAAAAAAAACAAACACCCCATCGCTTTCAAAAAATAGAAAGGAAACAAAATCTATTTTTACTTTTTGAAATTCGTCTTTTTATTCTTTTAATAATAAAGATTTTTTAAGGAAAAAATTTGAGATCGTCTCTGAATAAAATAATTTACGATATTTAAAGAAACTGAACCTGGACAAAACTAATTTGAGGTATTGGGATTATTTTAACAAATTTAAATTATGAAAAGAAAAAACTGCATTTAATTAATTTTTATAATCTTATGCTTAACATTTCCTGCGTGTCGCAAATGAAGATAAAAAGATACCATAGTGGCTTTTATAGGTTAACTGCTAAAATAGAAATTATAGTATACAGAACAATACATTTATGCATTTTTAAATAATATGATGTAGTTGATTAAGAAACAACCTAAACGCTACTAAAAAGAATAGAATCTCAAAACAGTGCAATATTAAATGGTATTTGCATATTTTAACATTAGCGCCTTAGATCAACTTACAAATCATGAGTAATTATTTCAGAAATTGCATTCCTTTTTATTGGCCTAGAATTTTTTTTCATTCAAAAATGAAAAATTAATATGTTAATTTTATTGTAGCTGCAAGAAAAGAGACTTCTTTTTTTTTAAATCATTTAAAATAAAAAAAGGAATAATTTTATTTGATATAAATGACTACTGAATCTTATTAAGTTTTAATCAAACGAAAGAAATTCACGAGGGTGAAGAAACCCTAAACGCCGTAAATATCTTTTATAAATTATATATATTGAACATAATTTGAAAAAATTATTCATTGTAACAAATCCTAATTTAAAATAATTTTAAATTTCCTGAAATCTTAAAAGTGGCTGATGAATAAGATACAAAATACAGGTTTACATTTAGTTTTAGTTCCATAAATTAAATGATCAAGGACTTTTGAGAGATAATAAAATAGTACCGAAAACACGAATTTTAACAGTGAATGAATTTCAAGATTTAATACGAAAACATCAAATAAAATTGCTCTAGAAAGAAAATTTGAACCTTGCAATATGGAAGTAAATTTATACATCAATAGATACACAGTGGTATCCGCTATATTTAATATTTTCCCTTTTCTTTATAAATATATTTTATTTAATAATTATAATTTCTGCAAAATTGAATTGGCATTTTTAATAATTTAATAAACTGTCTTCACGAACATAATCGGTTTTAATTTAATTAATCTGCTGTGAAATATTTTTAATAGAATAGCAGCCTATAATTTAATGATATATTTAAATATAATTGATATTTATACTCATTTTAAATGGAAAATATTTTTTTTGTAATTATGAAATAATATATAATGATTAAATTTGAGAATTCATTTCAAGGCCTTTAATCATAAATATCTATCCCTAGAATATAAGTCTATCGAAATTGAGAATCCGTCGATGGATTTACCTTTTCATTAAATTAATTTGTAGTAAATGATTTTTCATTGGACTAGTAATATATAATTCATGAAGATATCTACTTTTAAAATGTTTCTAAAACTGAGATTAATATTTCGTTTCATAATTTAAAGAATCCTTTATATCATTAGGGTTGGCAGCTCATTTTATGGGGCTAAATGGTAAATATTTCACTTTGAAAATAAATCCATATAAATTATGAACCTTTCCCATTCTATCAAGAAGCAATATTCCTTCTATTTATGTTTCCACTTTTTGACATTGGGTCAACACAAAGATAAGGAGGAAACAAAACGCACAGACAGTAGGAGTCAGTAGTGAATATAAATATCCATTATTCCAAGGCGATAAGAGATACTTTACCATTCCCGGTGGAAAGAAATCCAAAGACAAAGATGACTGAGCACAAGAGTTTCATCGCACTGATTCGTTTCCTTATTTCGGTAAAAAAATGAAATGTTATAAGTGTTGGAGAGCTTTATATGTGGGTTGGAGTAGCGACCTGGAATGGATTGGCCTCTGCCGTTCTCTCTCTGGGTACGAGAGGGAAAGCTAACCTACTTCCTTGACTTGTTTCCTGTAGGAAAATATCTCATTAGAACGCCGCGAATGCCTTTTTAACTTGCGCGCCATTCATTTGGCGCAGGTTGGCAGGTCATTATCATTCAAGATCTGCGCTTAAAACTTGGGTTGGCAAACAATTCCATCCCATCAACAGCACCGGCATGCCGATAACAAAACGTGTTAACATGTGCGGTCATGCTTCCTTCGATCTAAATTATGGTATCGGATTCGAATGAGAAATATGATCAACTCAGGCGTGAGAGAAAATTCCCATTGCATAAAAGATTATATTTAATTTAATACTAACATAATTTGCTGGTTAAGAATTAATGGAATTCTATGCGGCATATCAATTGGTATAATGCATCAAAAATAGTTAAAATGTTAAAGTTCTGTAGAAAGTTTATATTTTTTATCACAAGGCATACAAGAATATAAAAAAATTTCTTATATGTTGTCTTTGATAACAAGAAAAAAGGATTTACTACCTATATTTTGCAGTTCCGAACTGTTTATTATTTTGGCATGATTTGAAAATTATTTATTCAGATGTTTCAAAATTTTTCATTAAAACAGCGGTTTTTTAATCTCTAAACCAGCGATCTCTAAAACAGCTGCACATTATCAAATATCAAATATTTGTATAAAAGTTTCATTTTTATCCGAAATAATTCAAATATATTACTTTAACAAACATTTTTTTTTGTATAATTCATTTTTTGTTTTCGGCAAGCAATACATGCCGACTGCAAAATAAGTTGTTAATATATGTCGTATTAACTTTACAAATAGTTTTAAATTTACTGTTATTCCAAGTCATTCATCAGAAATAGAAACGTAAAAACTTTGACAGTATCGTAATTGAAGTTGCAAGCATCACCAAATATGACAAATTGTTGTCTAATTATGGCTCGTCATTAAGAGCATTTGAAGTGCACCAAGATTTGAGATACTTACCTTTGAAGCAGAATATTGTGCAAATCTATGCATCGCTTTTCTTTCGCTGTAGGTTTCTGAAACGGATTTTATTCTGTTACAAATTTTACTATCCAAGCTTTTCAGTTCTTCAAAAAAGAAATTGAATCATATGCACGGTGCGGTGTAATTTTACCATGCATCAATAAAACCTAAAACCAAACCAAAAAGTCAAAGCACTGTTTGTTTGGACGGATATAAAAAAAATTGCAAAAGGGATACTTTCCTTTTGTTGACTTAAGTCTTACTCAAGACGAAAAGTGCAAAACTATATTTTTCAGTGGCTCAAAAGTCGTTCTCATTTTTTATTTATACGTTTTATTTAAAATAGTAAATGTGAGCATTTCTCATTCAGAATACATCGAACGAGGTAAATAATATTTGCGTTTCTGCTTTTAATCTTTCTATTTCAACGCTTTTTGCATATAACAACAATATTTTTTTAATAAAATGAAAGGATTTAATATATTATTATTATTCAGAAATTCATACTGGGTTTTTCTTGAGACTTAGAATTGTTTAGTGACGGCACCACATATTACATTTTGATAAGAAATTTAATTCTGCATTTTTTATTCAAAATTTATCTGGATTATATGGATAGAGTGTTAGAAAGATATCTAGACTAGGTCTGATTACTTGTAATAAGAACTAAAAATATATTGCAACAAATAATATTTGAAAAATTTTGATACCGTGATTTGATAACTTGGATACTGCTTGATTCTTAGTTATCTTGAATGCTAAAAAGAAACTAACACTCAAATAAATTGCTTTAACTTCCATTTGCAAAAAGTTTTGAAACAAAACAACTGATATTTTATTTGCTTGAAAATCAACATTTTTTTTTTTAGTTATAAGTGATATGAAATCCCGATACATATTTTCAACACTTACTACCAAGAACTATCGTATAAATTAGAATGCTAAACACATACTAAAGAATTTTTGAGATAATCGGTCTTGTGCTTAAGTTCTTTTCGAGAAACAGAAATTATCCTCCCAATCATTCATTTTTAAAGCATCAAAACAAACAATTTAAACATTTATCTTCCTTATTTTTACTTCATCAAACACAAGCAATCTTCTAAAATTTATGGTTGCAGATAATTTTATAACATATTTAATATCCCAAATTAATTCAATATTAATTCAAAAAATACTTATATTCCTTACGCATATTGGTATCGTTTTATTCTGTTTAACTGTGTTGCAATTTTTTGAAAAATGCAGCTAGTTTGTGAGTTATATTCAGCTAGTTTGTGAGTTACATCAATGTTTATATATCATATTACATCTAAGAAATTAGCCAAAAGTCAAACACACCAAGTTGTTCTCACTAAAACATTTTTCTCCTTCCCCAAAATTTGTTCAGAAGCTTTCTGCATGTAAAATATCTGTTTCATCTCTCTCTTTTTCCATTTCTTGCTTTATTTCCAAAAACTGTAGTATTTATAAAAATGCTTTTCTGCCCTCTCTCTAGAATAGATTTTTTAACAAATGAAGCTGTTGAATGGTCTATGCTCGATTCGATTCTAGATATAATTTCTAGATGATGAGGCAAGGAAGTATCTGGAGAATGTTTGTAATTCTAAATGTTGATAGAAAAAGGTTTACAGTCTCAAGATGGCAGCATACATGAGTAGCTGTGATTTTCACTTGAACGAGAAGTCACCTTTATAGTAGAATTTATAATAATTCTTTTCTTTAAAAAATATTCACTTTCAGCTCAAAATCTGGATTAATGAAATAAATGAAACCCGTAACTTTTAGAGAATAAACTGATTTAAGCTCATTCTTGAAGAATTGTAATTTGACTGGGTAACCTCGCTTGGACTTCTAATAGTAAACGATTGCTTGAGTTTTTTTCCAATGTAAGTCAATATATAATTTTTTGAAGCAATAATTGATAGTTCATGTAAAATAACTAAAGAGGAAAGACATATATGCAATTTTTAAACAAAAGGATTTCTAATGTGATTACTCTATAGATAATTAATATTATTTAATTGTAGCGAGTTATAAAATGTAGATTTTAAAAATCTGTTAGTAAAAGTTATGAATTTTCAAGCTAAGCGAGTCAGATATTCAAACAGAGGATAAAATTCAAATAGCTTTCTTCGAATAACCAAGAAATTATGCCCCAAAATTTAAAGTAGAGTGATTTTCTCTTCATTTCGAAAATAGTTGAAAATTCAGAAAAGTCACCAGAAGGTCATTTATTTATTTTAAATACTTTGGAAAAAGGTATTCAAAATAAAGACTGAAAGCCAATAAAATTGTCGAAAATTTTACTGTATCTCTAAATTATTGAATGAAGTGATAAAATTAAACTACACTTACGAACAAAAACTTTTTTAATAAACGAAAAGTCTTACAGTGCATTAAGATCAATTATAACTGTTATTATAACTGTTTTATAAATAATTAAAATACTGAGTAATAATTGCTATTATTGTTTTAAAACTGTATTAAATGGTAGAAATTTTACAAAATGAATAAGGATAATTGCTTTATAAATTAGTCTCATTGCCATATTTTTATTTGCTTCTTGAAAGAGTTATTCCGAAAACATTTTTACATTCCATGCATTTTGGTAATGAGAACAAGAAAAAAATCTTTTTAAAACAATTATTGTTATCACATATTCCAACAAGTATTTTTTAGATATAATAATTTGTTTGATAATAAATGAATAAAATTTAAATAAAAGAACTAAAAATGCTAATAATTATTTCTTGTTAAATAAGTATAGATAAATAAAAAGGTAAAACATTACACAAATGACATTTATTTTAATGTCTGTAAATTGAGATAAGTCAATATGAGCTAAATGCATAGAAAGGGTTTGGAGTGTGTAAAGTCGTTTGATATAAAAATTTATTACAAGCAGAACATTTCAAACCGAATATAAAAGGAAGTATGACTATATTTTCAATTTCATATGCAGATAAAATTTAGATGCACCAACCGATGACATTTTACCAATCGATTGATACGTTAGATTTGAAACCAAGATTCATAGATTTGGAGTAATCAAGAGTGTTCGGATATGAATTTTGGTCGACCATACATATGTAAATGTTTATCAGATTCAAAAGGATAAGAATTAATCACTTTTCAACACAACGCTAAGCATTTAAACCGGATTGCCTAGATCAGATGGATAAGCTAAAACTAAGCTGTCGTGAATAACTCAATGCAAAGTTATGATTAAAGGAAATATCTTAAAAAAGATATGAATATTTAATGGAAATATAACTCAGTCATGCGAAATTTGAAAGTACTTATTATTCTGGAAAGGTAGTGATTCTCTTAAATTTATTTGTAGAAGAACAGCATTTAAAAAATAAACCAAAACTAATATAGTTTCAGCCTGTTAAGAAAATATTAAAAAGTTAAAGTAAGTTGTTTTGAAATATAATTGCTGATGTTTATTTTTATTGGAAAGACAGTATTCCTTCATAAATCAAGATTTATCTCTAGTGAACCATTAAGTACCATCTTCGATAAAACAAAATAGAATAAATAAAAACGTATACTTTTCCAAAACATGAGAAGGATTTCTTCAGAAACCATTTGTTTTCCATCAGGATCATTCGATTTTGATTTGTATGTGCTTACCAATGCGAAGGCAAATCGTGTTTTAGGAGATATGTGATGTTATTAGAAATAAAAAAAAAATTGTATTAAAACTTTTCTAGTTTATGTACAAGAGTATTTATTCAAATTGTAATCCAATAAATATTTCCTAAATTTTTAAAAATATGCATGAATTCCAACAAATAATGCTTTAAATGAAGTAAACATTGCATTTTATATTGTTTCAGTCAACGGATGGACTTATGAAAAAAATAGCGAAATCTAAATTTTTATACAGCCGCCCAATCATATAAGTGTAGATGAATATTCTTCACTAACAATTTAATAAAAAATACCACTCTTCTGCAATCAAAACTGAACTGATTTGCGATTTTCATTATTTTAGACCAATTAACCTCCACCTTGGCCATTGATTGGATGATCATTCTCGAGAAAACCGTTGAAATGGCCTAAAATAGTTTATTAATTCTAAAATGTTCTCTTATTTCCTGATCCAATCCCACCTTTTTTATTTAATTAATAATACACGAGCTCTGTAAAACTGCTTTAATCAACACTTTCCCCGGCTCCAAGTGAAAGGATAAAAATCTGTCAAGCTAAGCAAATTCTTTTAAACGATACCTACATCAGAATCTCATAGTATAAAATCACTGGGGAAAAATATTTCGGTCTTCTTCCGCTCTTATATCGCTTGTGAACGAACTTCGGTTTCGCATTCGCTTCTAGGACATAAATAACTTTACTAAATAGGACAAAAATAACATAACTTCCCTGATGGAATAAAGCAAAGTTTTAAATTTTCAAAAGTGTCTTCTCTCTCTTCGGCCATGAAACTGCTTTAAAAATATGTGTTTACATTATATATATATATAACATATCAGTGCTTAGAATTTCTTTTAATGAATAATATGAACCACTTGACGAATGAGATGCTGCAATAATCAAACTTTTTCCAGCATATCCGACATTTTGTTGAAATATTAATCATAAGAATCACATCAAATTTTTTACTGATTTGTATATTTGGTTTATATTTTTATTTGTTGGCCAATCTATGGTAGACAGCTATTATAATTTTGTGACAATTCATAACGAAAGAAGCATTTATAAGTGGATATTTTCATTTCCTCATAATTCTTTTACTAAAACAGCGTGATAATTAGACAAATTACTGCCTTGTTATAACGAACAGTTCTTGTATTAAAAGATTTTGGACAGCTGATATATTTTTAAAGTTTGGAACTAAAATGTTATTTTCAACTATCAAATGAAACTCTTTTTTAATCTATGCTACCAAGTTATGATGCTCTTATCAGTCGAATTCTCTTCGAAAACTCTTTAATTATTAACACATCAGAAATTAGAGATAGGATTGATCGAGAGAGGTGAAATTTTGTTTCTTTTTTATCTTTAGACCTTTGCCTTCATGAATGTATTAAATAATAAATCTTTTGCTTGACTGGTGTTCAAACAAAATTTGAAATTATGATTTTTGATATAAGCCCATTATTATTTGCAAATAAAAGAGACATTCTTTTAGGAAAGGAAGCATTAGGATGATTTTACTCATGCATCTTGTTCTTTTATGATTTGCTAACTACAGTCTTATTTGTAAAATGCCTCACCGTTATTTGGGCCAAATTAAGACAGAGAAACATTATTTACAAAATTAAAAGCATTCGACGATTTTGAGTTGTTTCATTAAACGAATCAATAATCCGTCGTACTTGGAATATCTTGGTAACTAAACTAACTGATATTTTATTATTCGTATTATACACATCTAGATTGCAATCATTCGTATATTTCCAACTAACTCGTTTATATATATATGATGCAGCATACAAAAGAATTATGATAATTGAACTTTCTAAATAGGGAAAAATGAGGAGAATAAGTGAACTGATTTTATTAGTGATACATTTACTGATAAATGTATCTATAGTCCGTTATATATCGACGGAGAAAAAAAGGTTTAGATGCGTCATGGAGAAAATATAATTTTATTGTTTGTTCATAAAGCTGATATTGTATGTGGTATTTTTGATACTGATGTTGAAAAACAGCGTTATGAGTAAAAAAAGAATATAAGTAACTTATAAAATAATTTAAGATAAGAAAGACTGTTATGAAAAAATTTTGCTTGAGAATTTCAAGATAAATTGCAATAGAAATATCTGCATGAAAATAAAAATGATTAATTTGAAATAATTTTATTATTTTAAAAAGCGAATTTTACGAGCCAATTGTTAATAAATGTCAAATAAAATGTGATAGAAAAAAGACATGTTATGGAGGACAGGTTATTAAACTTTTCAATCATAGTATATTTTGCTAATTTGTTCGGAAGTGATCTAGAATTAAAATTTCCTTCAATTTTAAAATCTCATATTTTCTTTTTACTATTTTACGTGTTTATAAATATTCAAGTGCTTTTTATAATTATAATATTGTCATCTGCTTATTCCAGCACTTGTTGGAAGTAAACATGAAAAAAATATTTTGTAATTTCAACAAGCTAAAATTTATTCATCTGTTTGTTTTGTTTAAAAGTGTGTGTGTAATCAATCACGAAAAAAAAACAATATTCTATACATTTGGAACGAAATAAAATATGAAACTGTTGATTACTTTTATTTTAGTGTAAAATTGATGTAAGCATTTTCTACGTATAAGTATTTGACTAAATTACTTTAGGATTTTATTAATTTTGAAACAGACGTGTTTAGGGAAAGATCAGAAAGCATATCAGCTTTATTACCCGAGCAACAGCATTAATTTATCCATCTCCATGTGTTAAGTAAATTTCCATTTTTTAAAATTTTTTTTCAGGAATCGCTGGTGAATGAATTGAATTCTTGTATAAAGGAAGAAAATATATGTCAAATAAAGAAGAAGAAAAAAAAATAAGTTCATGCATTCAAATAAATGTATGATTTTAATGATTGCCTTTTTTTGCTGAATATGTATGATACATGAATGGATTGAGAAACATTTATATATTATAATACATTTACACATTATACATTTATACATTTATATTTTATATGTTATAAGATTTATAGCATTTATTTAAATCCTTTAGTATAATACGAAAAGTTATTTAAAAAAAATAATAAATGTAGAAAAAAACTTTTGTGTGAATTTAAAATCAGAGAGCATAAGTTCTTTCAAAAATGAAATAACGCCAGTCAATCAAATCAGCTATTAATAGCAACTATTAACCAATTTCAAATCAAATAACTATTGACGACTAACTAAACAAATAAATATTAATAAATAATCTAAAAATAATAAGTATCAATCTAAGAGAACGTTCTCCGCTTGCTTTATTTAGCTTTATAAGATAGTGAAGAAATTCAAGTAAAAATGGAGCAGTTGAGAAACTTGTAAAATTTGATGCAAAATTATAACTTTGATGTCTAAATCATATTCCAAATTTAAAGTTATCTTATTGTAAAGTTTACTTATACAATAATAAAATTAATTAAACTTACAGACAATTAATTTGGCTCAAAATTTGATGTCGGGCTACATTTCTAGCGTTAAAATCATACAAACTATTTCAATCATATAAGCTAGTTACCATTTTGTGTTATTTTGCTCACACACGTGTGGATTGACAGACAGACAGACCTCCCGTTAACTGATTTCATCAAAATTTTCCTTATATTTTGGTTAAAGACCACATATGAAATTTCATTCATTTTCCTCGCTTCATTTTTGAGTTTGAAATGTACATAATAACAAAAGCCATTTTTCCTTGGGATGATGGAAATTTAAATTGTACAGCACATCAAATTCTCGATATCGAAGTTTTTCACGATTGTAATACTTGTTCTTTAAATAATATATGCAAGAGTTAATAAAAATTATTATAAATACTCTTGTAAAACGGAAGATATTGCTCTATTCAGATATTAATTGCAGAAATTAGTTGCTGGCTATAATAGTGCAAAATAAAGATTCTTTTTTACTGAAATTGCTATATTTGTCGGTGGAAATATGTTCCCATTACATAATCACATGATAAACTTATCGATTTGCCTTTCCAATTAAAGTTTGAAACTTCTTCGTGCTTTAAAAGAGTATATATATATATATATATATATATATATATATATATATATATATATATATATATATATATATATATATATATATATATTTGTGTACGTGTGTGTGTAATGATATATCTATATATCTGTCAAGCTAATTTATATCTTAATTAATATCCTTTTACCTTAAATTAGCCTATGTTACTTTATTCTAAAATGTTCTCTTATTTTATGATCGAAATCCATCTTTTTTTATTTAATTATTTCTATTATGAGCTATGAAAGTTGCTGAGTTTTAGCTTCGCATACTCCGAGGAAAGGATAAAAATCTCCAATGTCAAAGGCATAACTTTCAAAGATACCTACGATTCCCTTTCTTAAATCGACGCGAGTTAAAGAAAAAATCCAAAAGAAACTCCAATAGAACCATTAAGGAAAAAAATTTCAAACACTTTGCTCTTGTGTTTGCTGCGAGGAGACGTCTTCACTTTTCATTCCCATCTACAAATTTAGGACTCCTGTGGAAAAATAAATTGGATTTAATTCCGAATTTGTCTTCTTTTCGTCCAAATTGTGTTACGAAAACACACACACACACACACACACACACACACACACACACACACACACACACACACACACACACACACACACACACACACACACACACACACACACACACACACACACACACACACACACACACACACACACACACACACACATATATATATATAAAGAAAGAAAGAGAGGGAGAGTAAGGTTAAGGAGAGTAACGGAAAGAGAGAGGCATTACATGTCGCTGAATAAATCTGTAGGCTGTTAATGAATCCTTCAAGGATGTTGTGAAGCAGATGTGTAGGTGAATCATGTTTTGTCTCCCAGTTATCACTGATATCAAAATTTTCAATTTTAAATAAAACATTTAGCAGAAATGGGAGTGGTTAAAACTAGTATAAAAATTAGGTTTCAAATGTAAAATGTCTGAAAATCTAATTATTCATAATTTTTAGTACCGTAGAATGTTTTCGCAGTTTTTGAATATCAATAAATTCTATCACATATTTATCGTATTGCATCGTTTTTATTACGCTTTTAATTTTTGCTGCAATTAATTTTGTTCTTTATTTTTATTTACAAATAATAATTCTTAAGCATTTAACAGCAGTTTAAAATAAAAATTTCCCTTAATCTGATATCTGATAAAGTACTATTAAAAAAGTCTAATTTTAGAAAAAATTGTACATTAAGCTTTGAGCATTAATCATTGAAATGGCACAATTTTTATTTTTCCTGGGAAAATAGAGAATTTTTTTCTTTCCTTTTCAAAATTCAGATGGAGCATTCATTTTAATCTCAAAATTTAATAAGATATTATTAATTCAAGGAAGGAATTTAATTTAATTAAAAAATTTAAAGAATCATTTATTTTTAGTTTCCTGTACAACCTGTAAAATACTGCTAATTACGTTAGAAGAAAATAACTAAGAGATGTCTTTTCAAGAATGTATAAAGAACTATAAAAAATCCAACCTTCATTTAGGCATTTCTTAAAAAAATATATAAATAAGTAATTAAGAAATGGTAATACTTTTAATTTCATTCTTCAAGACAAATTAATTTTTTAAAGTGACATATTCATATTATAACACATATTGGCTCTGTTCAGTAAAGTGAAGCAAGAATACTTTTGTAAACTGAAGTGAATTACTTCAGGTTGCGAGCGCTCTCTTGTCAATAAAGAATTGAGAGACTTCGGTCGTGGTGGTGTGTTTTCTGAGTTTTTTTTTAGTTTAATCAACGAGGAGAAGTATTAATGTTTTTAACTGAGCTATCCCCATATGGTCCGTCAAGCAGAAGGATTTATTTTGGGAAAATGTTTAAGAACTGCATAAAAGAGGATCTCAAGCAAGTCGCGGAGGAGTTCTGCGATAACGTGCTTTCAAATGCAAAGGTAAGTGAATTGAAAGAATTTATTTTGAAATCTAAAGCATACGAGGATGATAAAGATTTTGTGATAAACTATGGTAATAGTGTTGTGAGTGAAAGAAAGTCTTATGAAGAGACAAGTATTAGGACTCTTGAAATTGAAAAAATTAAAATGGAACGAATAAAACTCGAACTGGAATCATCAAAAATCCAATCGAGCTTTAATAGCATCAAAAGTTTAGATGAAACTGAGAGTGATAAACATAATTTTTCATTAGATGTTTTAATTAAAAACATTAAAACCTTAACAATTAGCGTTGCAAGAACGCCAGAGTCATGGGGATTATTTGTTTCTTCTCTGGTGAGAGCCTTCGTGATGAAAAATGCACTAGAAACTCTTAAAGCAGAAATCCTTTTAAATTTACTGGATGAGCGTGCTTCTAATATCATTGTGTGTATTAAAGATGACGTAATTAGAAATTAAGATGTAGTGAAATCAATAGTTCTAAGAGAGTTTGAACCAACTGCCCAGGTTTGTTTGGAAAACTTTAGAAAAGCACAGCGTATAAATGAATCGCAAGCGCAATTTGCTTCGCGGCTTTCAACAAATTTCGAGTACTATTTAAAGTTAAGAAGGATTACCGAATTTGAAATGCTAAAGCAATTAATTGTTTCAGATAAGATATTCCAAACTTTAGACAAAGCAACAGCAGCACATTTAAGTATTAAACAAGGTGAAGGTTGGTTCGTGCCAACGGAGCTTGCAAAACAATGTGATTTGTTTTTTGCTTCCCGTGAAAAATCTTTAAACAAAAGTAATCATGATAAAGGCTATAGATAGAGCACTGCGAAAGTATTCCTATCCGATTCAAAACCTATAAAATGTGCATCTAAGGTATTCTTCTCAGATGTTCGGATTTTAAATTGTGCATTTTGTAATGAGGCACATTTTTTTGCTTATTGTCAGTCTTACTTAAAATTAAGTGTACAAGAACGGGTAGAATTTGTGAAAAATAAGAAGCTTTGCTTTTGTTGTCTGTATCCACTTTTGATTTCGAATATCAAATTAAAGGTTAGTGGTTTTTGCAAAACGACGTCATCATAAGTCTTTGCATTTTCCGCAGATAAATAGTGCTGAAAGCGAAAGAGAATCACTTTCATCAATAAAAAATAAAAACGAAAAAAGCGCAGCTGAAACGAACGATTCTAACGAAATTGCTGAGTCAACGACTTTGAACGCGAATGCAGAAGAGTTCGTTTATAATGAAAAAAATATTTATGAGTAGCTTTTCAAATAAAAAGAATGCGGTATTTCTTTCAATTGCAGTATGTAATATAATTGATGAGACAGGAAATAAATGTGCAGTTAAATGTTTGTTAGATGTTGAAAGGGAATCCAATTTTTTATTTAGAGATTTAATTGAGCTCTTGCGTTTAAAACGAGAAAAGACAAATACTTTAGTTTCAGGAATTAATGATATATCCTTAACAATAAAACACAGAGTGAATGCTTCAATTTGTAATGAGGATGGCCGTTTTGTTAGGAATTTGGATTTCCTGGTAGTTCCAAGAATTTCTGCTGGAAAAATCCTTCGAATGCTGTTGACATTTCAACACTAGATTTTTCTAACGTCAATTTAGCGGACAAACGATTCAATTTTTCCGAGAGAGCTCAAATGTTGCTGGGAGCCGGAATTTTTTATAAGCTGTTAAAACCAGATCAAATTCGTATTAATAACTCTAAACTTATTCTTCAAAACACTGTTTTTGGGTTTGTAGTATCGGGAACAGTTCCAATAGAGGGGAAAAAACAAGATTCATTGTGGACTTATAAAGGAAGAAAATAATCTATATAAAAAAACACTTAGAAAATTTTGGGAAATTGAGAGTGTTGAGATTGAAAAGCTCCAAAATAAGGAAACAATAATTTATGAAAAACATTTCGCAGAAAATTTCACACGAGATGAATATGGTAGATACGTTGTTTAAATGCCTCTAAAAGAGGATCCAAATATTTTAGGTTGTTCGAAACAAATTGCATCTAAAAAGCTAAATTCTTCATGGAATCGATTAGTAAGAGAGCCCAAGTATTTAAAGTTACATTCAAATTTTTTAAACGAATATCAACAGTTAGACCATATGATTGAAACCCATGAAAACGAGGGGAAAGTGGATTATATAAAATTCCCCACCTTTGAGTGTACATAGGATCAGAGAAGAGTAAGTCAACATCTTTAAGAGTGGTATTTAAAGCTTCTTCGTTAACAACTGAGGGAAAATCTTTGAATTCTATACAATACAATGGGGGTGCCATACAGGAGGGTCTGCTTTCAATTATGGTAAGATTTAGAAAACACATTTTTGCCTTTACTGCCGATACAAAAAAATGTATCGAGCAATTGCAATTCATCCTAATCAAAAAAAGTTGCAAAAAATATTGTGGAAGGAAAACCTTGAGAAACTTATCAAAACTTTCGAGTTGACTACAGTTACATATGGAACAACAAGTGCGCCTTTTTTGGCAATGAGAACTTTAAAGCAATTGCGATTGATGAAGGAAAGAGATACCCTGCAGCAGCAATAGTGTTAGAGAATGACTTCTATATGGATGATTTCTTTATAGTTCTGATTGCTTAGAATCTGCAAAAAACGCTCCAACGAGAGTTGATTGAGATATTATGTAGCGGAAGAATGGTTTTGCACAAATGGTGCAGTAACACTGCAGAGCTTACAGTAAATAACGAATCGTACCCCTTTTCTTATGCAGAAGAAACCAAAGGACTGGGTGTTATTTGGAAATCTAAAGAGGACTGCTTTGCTTTCAAAGTATCAAGTGAGGATTTCGGTGTGACAAAACGTCAAGTTTTATCAATCATAGCTCGTGTTTTTGATCCACTCAGTATTTTAGGTCCAGTGGTTACAAGAGCAAAAATATTTTTGCAGCGGTTATGTTTACTGGAGTTAAACTGGGACGATCCTCTCCCTACAAGGGAAAAGGACGAATGGTTACGATTTTCATCAGCTTTTCAATTTATCAACGGTATTAGAGTTGACAGGTGCATATTACTTTCAAACCCATATTTGATTGAAATACATGGCTTTGCGGATGCTAGCGAAGTCTCTTATGGAGCAGCGATTTACTGCAAATCGCATTCAAAGACTGGTGAAGTGTCTGTAAAATTAATAACTAGTAAATCCAGTGTGTCATCATTAAAACGTCTGACAATTCCAAAATTGGAGCTTTGTGCAGCAGTTCTACTTTCCGAATTAATAGTTCGAGTAATTTCCGCCCTCAAATTGGATATAACCAGCACTTATTTGTGGTCAAATTCCATGACTGTGTTGTGTTGATTGCAAAAAGAACTTTGTGACTTAAAAACTTTTGTGGCAAACCGAGTTGCAACAATACAGGCATTAACCACGGTGAACCAGTGGAGATATGTATCTTCCCTTAACAACCCAGCTGACTTGATCTCCAGAGGTGTGGATCCAGACAAGCTGCCTGAAAATTCTTTGTGGTGGAATGAGCTCCTCACCGGTAGAGACTATCCAGAGAGGGAAGAGACTATCCAGAGAGGGAGAGGGTCTTTTAAAATGACTTTTCGGATGAACTGACGAACACTATTGGCAGCAACTTTAATTGCTTCTCTGTGTTTAATAATGAAGCTTGTAATTTTTCTCATAATTTAATTAATTTTAGTAATAATTATTGTAAAATAATCCGTATTTTAAGTTATAGTTTCAGGTTTATAAGAAATTGCAAAAATAAGATCGAAAAGAAAAAAGTTTCCCTAGACTCTGGTGAGTTAATAGATGCTGAAGTATTTATACTAAAGCTGGTGCAAAGTCAGCCCTTTGCGAAAGATATAAATTTCCTTGAGAAAAAAAGGTGAGGTAAGCAAGGAGAGTCAATTAAAAAGTTTTCATCCATTTTCGGACGAGATTGGTCTTAAACGAGTTGGTGGAAGACTGGGTAATAGAGAATTATGTACTGATGAAAAATACCCAATTGTATTGCCTTCAAAAAGTAAAGTACCTCATATAATATTGCAGTATTATCACAAAATAAATTTGCATCTTGGACCACAATCCTTATTATTTCATGTGCGTTAAAAGTATTTGCCTTTTAATGGTCGAACAAATTTCAGATAAGTCGTACATAAATGTGTAACTTGCTTTAAAGTAAAACCAGTAGTATGTGAGCAGTTAATGGGATGTTTTCCTAAAGAAAGAATTACAGCTAATTACCCTTTTAACTGTACTGGAGTTGATTTTACAGGTCCATTTCTGATTAAGTATAAAATCTACGTAAAGGAAATTATCAAAAGGTTTATGTTTCTCTTTTTATATGTTTTGTAGCGAAATGAATTCATTTAGAACTTGTTATCGTCCCAAGCATTTGTTGCTGCTTTGAAGCGATTTTTCGCTTGAAGAGAAAAATGCTCTAAATTATTTTCAGATATAGTTACTAACTTTGTTGAGAGCCATAAGGAATTAAGGCGTTTACACAACATGGTAAAAAGCCCAGACGACATTTTATCTGGTTATCTCAGTAGTGAAGATATTGAATGGAGATTCTTGCCACCCAGAGCTCCAAATTTCGGAGGTTTGTGGGAAGTTGAGGTTAGGTCATTCAAACATCATTTTAAAAGAGTCGCAGGAAATTCAAAATTAACTTATGAAGAGTTTCTGACTTTATCAACACAAATAGAAGGGATTTTGAATTCTAGACCTCGTGTTCCTCCGATTTCTGATGTTGATGATTTGAATGTCTTGACTCCAGGTCATTTTCTTATAAGAAGACCAATTACTTCTATTGTAGACCCTAATTTAGTTGAAATACCACATAATAGATTAAAAATTTAGTAAAAATTAACTAAAATGTCTCAAATTATCTGGAAAAAGTGGTCCAATGATTATCTTTCAAATTTGCAACAACGTGGAAAATGTTTTTTTGAGAAAAACAATGTTAAAATTATTAAAGAAGATAATATGGCTGTTTATAATTGGCCATTGGGAAGAATTATTGAGTTATTTCCAGGAAATGATAATAAAATTAGAGTTGTAAGTATAAAAATTCAGAAGGGTATCTTTAAAAGATTTATATCAAAAGTATGTTTATTGCCTATTGAAGAGTGATTAATTCTTGTGTATTGTATAGAAAATTATCATTTTGATTAGTTATCTTTTTAGAAGCATTTTTCAACAGTGTAATGTTTAATATTTTATTGTAATTTCTATGTTAAAATTTTATCTTTTGTGTTGCAATAGTTAATAATTAGTTGAATGTAAACATGTCAACGGGCGGCGGAATGTTCAGTAAAGTGAAGCGAGAATACTTTTGTAAACTGAAGTGAATTACTTCTGGTTGCGAACGTCCTCTTCTCAATAAAGAATTGAGTCTTCGGACGTGGTGGTGTGTTTTCTGAGTTCTTTTTTTCTTTTAGTTTAATCAATGAGGAGAAGTTTTAATGTTTTTTAACTGAGCTATCACCAGGCTCAAATATATTTTAAAAAATATTCCAAATAGATTCTTTTTAAATTATATGATTATTACTTTTTTCTTTTAATAATAAATATTAATGATCGATTTTTGCAGAATTCTCCGGAATACTATCCATCTCAAAAAAAAAAAAAAAAAAATGAAAAAAAAAAAAATCCGGCTTTATTGATAAACTTTTCAAATAATCATTCGAACAGTTTTAAACATCAATATGCCATTCAAAATAAAACTCATAAAAAACCTACAGAACAATGTAAACAGTATTAAACTTTTAATTAGTTAGCTTAATGAATTAATGCATTTTATAAATATTGAATTTTTTTTATTGTATCGAATAAATGTAAACGAACAAGCGAAAAGATCATTTTTTTTTCTTATTTTCAGAATAGTGAATCGAACGAATACGGCAAAAAAAAAAAAAAAAAATAGTTTAGAAGTTATGTGCTTGATGTGCCTCATTAAGTACAAAACGTTTGAGGAAAGAAACGTTGTATTTACATGGAAATGTAAATAAATTGTAAAGAAAGGAAGTGCAACGTTATGGATTGATCATAATTATTCTTAAATGAATTCAACAATTATTACTCTGCGAAAAACATTTTTAATCGATTTAAAGAACTGTATGTTCCCAGAAACTCTAAAAATAAACTAAAACTAAATTAAAGAGTATTCGTTCTATTTTTTAAAGAATCAACACATTTATTTAGAAATATAAAAGATTTCTTGATCTCACCGATTTTCAACCGAGAAATAAGAATCAAATTCAGTGGAGGATTAGTTAAAAACATTCGTAAAACGAGCTTTTTCATTATCCGTTCATCAGTCCACTATACATTTTTATAAAATTCGATTAATTTCTTTTAGTAATCGTAACAATAAAAAATATTTTCTTCTGACTAAGTGTACTTATAAACAGAAAAATTTGGATTTTATGATGAGCATAAGACACAAAAATGCAGGAAAATTTCAGATCCTTTTTAAAAAAAATAAAAATGGCATCAAAGCACATGCAAATATCCACAGAATAAAAATTAGGTTATGAAGAAAAATAACTGTATGTAGTTTTCAAAATCTCTTCGTAAATGCATAAAAATTCACCCATTTCTGTTTTCATTTCGTTTTTTGTTTTGATATCTAATTTCATGTGTTAGCCTAACCAATTTGCTTCCGTTCAGGACAAACTTGGACCTTACTTTATGATTATCTTTCCTTTTTTACTAATCTTTTTCAAAAAATATAATTCTATAAATATCATTGTTTATTACTTTTTCTTGCATTTATTTTATAAGATGTACATAATCAAAACTAGAAAAAAATTTCGCTTATAAGATCCTTGATGACTTGTTGTTGTCCACATTATTCGCAAATGATCTCCATTGTATCACGTTTGTGCTTTCGGAAATCTTCGTTTCAGTGATTCTAAAACTGAACCGAGGGTTTGGTTTTGCTTTCTTACTCTTGTTCCATTTTGGACGTTTTTGATTTCATTTTGGAGTAGATTTGACTGTATCACATCATTCATGGATACTCATTTACCCGAAGAAAATAAACTATCATGTTAACTTTATGCAAATAAATCATTAATTATTGTAAGTTCATACTGATACTTATTTCAATATTTATTAATTTATTCCTAGACTTTAAAAATGAAGTCCCGGCTCCCTGGCATAGAGGTAGCGCATCTTCTCCTGGGCGTCCCGGGTTCGAGTATGGTTGTTCTGTGTGAATGTGCCCCCCTCTAAAAAGGGGTTGTGCAAGCGAATATGATTCATGAGTAGCTAAGACGTACTCTTGGCCTTAGTTGGCGCTATTAAAACAAGAGATGCTCTCTCGGCTCAAAATCGCTGTCTTAGTCAGCGGGCTTGTCTATGACAAGTGTCATTAGAAACAACAAAAATGAATTACTCCTTGTATTGCTTCAAAACGGGACGTTAAGATTAATAAGATCATTATCATAAAAGGATGACTCAAATGTGATTCTCATTATCTAATTTAGGTGCAAAATTAAAAAGATTAAGCCTTTTTGTCATTTACTTTCGAGCATTAAAATGCATGCAAAGAGTATTCATAAGAATTAATTTATAATACAATGCTGCTGATTCATAAAATTCCACACTTTTGAAGTTCGAAGTAGAATTCACAGAAGTAATATTTTTACTTTTCCTGTAAAAAGCAAAGAAGACTGGAAAAAATAGTCTTTGTCTTCGAATAATTTAAACGTTAATGGTAAAAAAATGTGTATGTTTATCGTTTTCATTAATGTTATCCTATTTCGTTCATTTGCTTAAAAATTTCTAAAATAGTATGGTTCGAACATGAACATTAATTATCTCTGAAAAATAGCTTTCTAATTGAAATACTAAATTTTCAGTATTGTTTTTTTTAAAACTCCGAGCATTTTTTATGAACGAATTTTTAATATTTATATTTAATTCAAGGTTAAATTAATTTTGTAGGAATTTAATTTGCTTTCCAAGAAATATTTATTTGTTTCAATTTTAACAAAATAAACTAAATAAAAATATAAATTTTTAAAGATACTAAAATCCCTAGAAGGCTATGGAATTGGCAAGGTAATTCATTCATATTTGTATGTTTCTGGATGCCTGAAGTAGATGAAAATATCTGTGTGATTGTTTTTAAAATGTTAAAAATTTCAATTGTGTAATCTAAATAATTTTATAACAAATATTAATCAAAACATATTTTGACACATTATTTTCAGAACTGAGTCTGGAAAAATTGCTTGGGATTTCACTTTTAATCTGCTTACACAAGCAGGGCAATCAAACTGTGACAGTAGAAAAAATACTTAAATTATTGTAATACCGCGTACCATAAGAAGCCGACTAAGCGACTTACGCGTGGAATATTGAAATTAGAGTAACAAGACGATTGAAAAGTTTCTTATATTTTACGGACGTGTTAGCTTATGCTTATAGTAAGCTACAGCATTTGTGTATAATTTGTGCTCAATAACCGTGTCAAAAACGCTTCGATGATTTAGTGATAATCTTTTAGTCAGATTATGTGGACAACTAAACATCCACATTTTGACTGGACTGGAAAGGGACCGAAGGCTATGAGGATTAAGTAAATCAAGAAAAAGAAGTAAGATTTGTCAATAATTTAAACGTTTTTTAAATATAAATGACATCATTTAATTTACATGCAATCGGAATAAGGAAAGAGAAATATTTTAGTTTTTTACCGGATGTTTTTAAATTAGTAGTGAGTCAGAAGATGGAAGATTTGGTTTAAACTGGACTTGTTCTTAACATCTTCTTAACATGTTCTTAACATCACCTGTCGAATGAAAGATAAATAATTCATCATTTTAAAAGCAGAAAAAATTGTGGTAAAAAATAATGAAAGAGAATGTTATTCATTCTAATTTATTCTACTTATGGCAGAAAGCTTTTAAACAAATGTTTTAGCATCTGTTCTTTATTAGATACTCAATGATAATTACGGTTATGGATAATTTGTTAAAAACACACACTTCATTTAAGAAAATATGAAATTAATAATGACATAGTTCATGCTGAAAATAAATTAAGAAATGTGAAGCAGTTTTTTTTAACTGATTAGCTTATAAGCATATTATTTGTATTGTAGTTTCATCTATGTTTTTCTTAAATAAAAGATAGAGAGCACAAACCACTGTAGAAATTAGAGTTGTTTCTTTATCTAACTTTTGCCACTTGTAAAAAAGTTGCTTTAAATATATTTTATAATAATCGTTTTCATAATGATGAAGTTAATATTAACTTCTATTAATAGTTGTAACTTCTTGGACAGTCTCAAAGACAATTCTCAAAAGCAAGGCTGAAAATGTACATATTAAAAATTAAGAAATTTAATAAAAGTAGCAAAAAAATTATATAATGACATTTATCACAATATTATTATTGTTCCAATTTTATTAGACTATCATTTTTAAAGTCCTTTTCCTTCTTCGTACTATATCAGAATGTTTTCTGCTTGTTTTGAGAAGTAAACAGTAAACCAATAATTATAGATTGATGTAAAAAATTATGTTCCCTTGAGTAATTAATTTAAGAATCATATATTAAATTGATTTTCAACTACCGTAAGTGAAATTCCATAGTTGATTGAAATGAAAAGATATGTTGATTTCAACCTGAAGATATCTTGAGAAAGTTCTCAGCAAATAACACGCTAAGAAAAACGATATTCTATTTAAAATAAATGAGTATTTAGTTGATTAACAAAAAGAGTAATTTGCTAATTTAATTTTAACTTCTACATTTGAAAAATGACAAAATTTTCTCAATAATCAGACGTAAAGAAAGGCTAAATAAAATTGCTAAATAAAAGTAGGGTTTTTTGATGTTAAGCGTAAAATGTATTTTCGGACCACTTATATTTTTTATTAATTTTCAGTTCCTGTTATCGTACTAAATGTTATGAATATTTGAATAATTAAATAGATGTGTATTTAAATAGCAGAAAGATAGCTTATTTTTAAAATTATTATTTAAAAAATTGCAGAATTGACGTATTTTTGTTATAAAAAAGTATCGATATGAGCAAAATTACTATTATAAAAAATTATAAATATTTTCATGATTAAAACTGAATGTATCGTTCATCAGATATTACTAAAGAAAGGTTTCTTTTGAAGAATATTTATTAAAATTAAAAAGTCCGTCACATTATGAACCATTAATTTTTATAGCTCAACTAGTTACAGCTTACAATATGACCCAAGTATATAATGGTTGAAATCTTGACGAAAAGTTTAGTAACGGAAGTCTCTATCAACTGTCATTTAATTTCTCATCGTACGATCTCCGTCAAAAAGTACGCAGAAACCGCCTGCAAATTGTGCAGAGAAAATTGATTAATTCAACCATATCAGATTACCAGCTTGAGGCGTCAATTCTCCTGTCTATCTCATTACAAAGATTCTTTTTTACTACATATTGTCAACAAGTCTTTAGCCATCTAATTCATTTCGTACATTCTAAGCCAATTTGATTTCTATGATATTGTTATTGATGCAACAATTGATAGTGTCCCACTATTAGTTGTTATATTTGCAATTCAAATGTAACCTAGCTGTGCTTTTTCGCTCGCAGATACCCTTATCAAAAGATGAATTTACATGCAAAATTGTTTTAAATATGAAAAAGAGAAAACAATAATTATAACAGCACATGTTTTCTAACCATTTGTTTAATTCCCATTGAAATGATTAAGATGCACTATGGATTTAAAAAGCAAACAATTAGTTCTTTAATGCCAGTAACAACAAATTTATGATTCCTTTATTAAACGGAATGATAGAAAATTGAATGCGTTGAAATGGGTTGCCTACTTTTCAGGAAGAAATCGGTTTCGCTTTTTCAGCAGACTTTGCGGATTTATTTGTTTAGTTTTTATAGAATTAAATAATTTGTTCTTAAATTAACTTACTATCAGCAGACATTTTTTTCAATGAATTTTGTTTGTGTAATAAAAATGAGGTACCATTTATTTTATTCGCCGAGGTAATTATAAACATTGCTAATTATTTGCTAATTCTTAACAAATCTTTCGGTTATTATATTTTGTTCAGGGTAATAAAAAGGTAATTTGCAGATATCTAGGAATATTTTATCTCAGTCACAAGAAAGGTTGTAGGCACATTTTGTAAAAATATTTTTCATATCTTTACAAATCGGAAGTGAGTATTGTTGTTTCTTTTCTGTCATCACTTACAAGATGAGAACTAACAAATGCGCCAAAATCAAAATTGAAATCTTATTTATTGAATTTGATATGCTCCAGATTACTGGCCAGTTAAGGAAGGATTAAACGATGATTAATACTTTAAATTATAATTCTTAATCCTTACTTGTAGATAGATATGCATACATTTTCTTGATTATCAAGATGAATGCTATGCTTTTATTGAATATTATCAAATGTGCAAGGTGAATGTCCTGGATTTAAGCTGATTTTTGGATGAATGATTTTGAAATTGAGTTTGAACGCGTGGAGGGTGAAAGGGTTTCAAGGTCTTTTCCTCATCTATCATGCACTGGATCTCGTTCACAAGTAGTACTTTTGCGGAAGGTAATGCCTTGAAGAAGGAAGTGACAAAATATGTTATTTCAAATCTCACAGAACTATTGATATTTCTTGAATTTTATTTTTAGATTGTTTTCAGCGTGCCTCTGAAATATACACTAAGTTTATTACGGAAATTTTCCTCTTATTTCAATTTGGATATTGAATGCGATATCAAACAGTTCATAGAGTCATCTAAGACAAAGTTTAAAATTCACTCCATATGATTGTAGCTTAATGTAAATAGTTTTAAAATTATTCTAAAACCTAATATTAAAAAAAAAATCTAGTTTGTATTTACCTCTTTTACTTCTCCATATACGAGGTACAGAAGAATTATTGTAATTGTCAAAGATTTCAAACTCGAGATTTTGACAAACCTCTACGTTTCAGACCTTCCTGAATTGGAAAACAAATTTTTGTTGTTATGTCTATCTGTCCGTCCGTCTGCTCGGGAACACGATAACTCAAAAGCGAGATAGACCGATGAAATTTGGTATATGGACTTACAACCACATTTATAGATTCCCTATGAAATTTTAATCAAAATCCATTCTCAGGAAGTCTATATGTCTGGCTGTTCGAGTACAAGTAAACTCGAAACTACAAAATACAAACAGCTTTATATATAAAATTTAGTACACTTCTTTAGAATCTAAAATATCGATTCTTATCAAATTTTGAATCAAATCTGTCAGAGTGTCTGTCGGTGTGTAATTGCACAAGCACATAAACTCAATGACTTTAATCAATGAAATTCGGTATGCTATCTTTAGACTGAAACTGTAATTCGGTGTCAAGTTTTAATTTAATCGGTCACTAAAGAGGGGTCCAAAATACATATTCGCACGATAGATTCAGTAAAAATTCTAGATTCACGCCAAAGATCTGTCACGAAAAGATCTAGTCTTACACGCAATTCGCAGATTTTTATCAAATAATTTTATACGAAATAATTTTAGAGTAAGTCTGTCTCTTCGGTTTTCCGAGCATAATATAACACGATAACTACTAGAGGAAAAGAAGTGGATGGGTTAAATTTGATACATAAATTTTGAATTTAAAGTGTAGATATTTATCAAATTTTAAACGAAGGGTTTCAACGTCTATACTTTTGTACATATACTTTTGGTACATGTAAACGCAACTGTACTTTTGTCGCGTACTTTTGTATACATGTAAAAGTCTGTACTTTTCTGTGCTTTTGTATACATGTAAACGTGATAAATCAAAAACGCAATGTCTTAAATAAGTCAAATTTGGTATGCGATCTTGTGACTTCAATTGTTATTTCGCCAAATTTTGGTTTCAATCAGTAGGGAAAAAATTGTCAAAAATACGCATTCGGTAATCTTATGTATCAATCGATACCCAGTGATTAATACCCAATGATCGCTTGCTAATAGGCTCTTTCGTAACTCTTGTTTGAAAATGGCATTCAGTTAATAATACACAAGAACATTTATTATAGAATATATGAGAAAATTTCGAGGAGATCATTCAGGTCTGTTAATATATTGACATCAAACTCTGAAATAAAAAAAAAATTAGATGTAGTATAAATTACAAGAAGATATTCCAAGAGCTACATATCTTGCCATGATGAGAAACATAACTGCACCGTACACCTACACGCACACACACAGCAAGAGAATATCTTTCCACTTTGACTAATTTTTCAAAGTGTTATATAAAATCCTTTACTTTTACTAATACAAAGCATCAACACTTTCGAAATGAAATACAGTCAGTGTTTTAATCAAATAAATATTTCCTATTAAATTTGTTAAATTTGTATGGGCATAAATATCACAAATCATGGGTAAATTGCCAAGTTAAAGAATATTGACAACCATATCCATAAATAAATATATTAAATATCAGAATATATATTGCCTAACCATAAATAAATATATTAAATATCAGAAATTACCAAAAATTCATCAAAATAAAAACTGTAGCTCAGCTTCGGCCGTGGGCTGAGCTACAGATTTTTTTATAGTTCTCATAAATAGAATACAAATTAAAAATTATAAAAAAGAGATGAAACAGATTTTAACTACACTCAAATGAAAAGAGAATTTTTTTACCTTATTCAAGATTATTTTATACAAATTTGAATACTAATTTTAAAATTGATGAGAATTAAAGATTTTATAAGAACAGTTTGTTGTAAGAATTGTCACTGCAAGTCAGTTTCTACTTTAAAAGAATTGTGTCAGTAATTTTTATATTCGAAAGTAGAATAGATTTATTTCACTTGCCAGATAATGTTCCCGTTAATTTAAAGTACTCTATGCAAGATATTGTTATAGTAAAAGCGTAACAATATAATTCGGTGACCTTCGCTTAGATGAAGTAAAAATATTTTGGAATAATACATAGATAAACATAAAGAAGTAATGCTATTACGTATTATTGACGCCATCAGTAGAGAGTGTAGCTAGGTGGTAAACACACAGCAAAGAAAAACATTTTATTAATCCGAAATTGAAATGACATAAACAATGACATAAAAAGTGACTTAACTGTGAATGGAGTTTCGATAGTTCTTATTGTATATGTTTTGTAATATAATGGTTTTTACTTAAATCAATATCATATCTTTAATAAACTGCCTAGAGTTAAAACAAATATATGATGTGAAAAACATTAATTTCAAAATTTTTCTTTTAAATACATTTTGGACAATTTTTATTGCATGAGAATTAAAAAAGAATTAATTCTACGTATTGCAAAATAATATAATCAATTAAAATGCTGAAGTTGAATTACGATATAGATTTAATAAAAAAACTAAATTTCAAATTTAAAAATTTGAAATTTAAAAAACGGAAAGACGGAATAGCTTACCAATATAGAAAGATTTGAAGAAAAATCCTTTCTTCATCTCATTGAAAATTAAAAACAAAAAACCCATTTTTATCGAAATGTGGTTTTTCCAAGTATTTTCATTTTTCAAACCTATTTATTAAAATATTATTACAAATATCAGTTTCGAATTTTTCATACATTTACTTTATAATAACGTATAGAGTAATAAACGAAAATATAAATCAAGTGATGAGACACTGTAACGTTATGCATATTTTAAACTGAAAAAAAAAAATCAAAATTCTACAAAAATCTATGAATTTATTCTAAAACTCTTGAGTTAATTCTACACTTTTCCTAAGTTGTTATTGTTGCTTGAGTTGTTCTTGTAATCACTAATCAATGCAACAATGATTTTAAATACCTTCTTCTTCTTGTGTACAGCCGACCACCCCGATATATATACCCCAGTATCGATAGGATGATTTTAAATACCGAAGGATATACCATTCTGATTATTTGTTTTTGATAGAAAGTGTTCGCAAAAAGGTCACATTTCAGTTTTCTTAAATATTTAAAAAATAATTAAACTATAAAATATTTTTGTATGACATATTAAGATTTTGCATAAATATTATATGAAAATAGAAAAATATTGTTTCAAATATTATTTTTTTAAAAAGGCCCAGAATATAGTCTAATGCCTTAAAAATTAAACGCGGTTTTTCTTTTAAAACTATTTGGTATTTAATATCAGTGTATCTATACTTATATAAAGTTAAAGTGTGTGTGTGTGTGTGTGTGTTGGCGCTCTACAGGCCAGATCGTTCAACATACAGCTACCAAATTTGGTACATGCATACCTTGGAGGCCGGGAATGTGCACCTGGGTTCTCTTTTTTTGAATTTTTAATTAGAATTTTAATTATTAATTAAAAACTAACTTTCCCGCCAAAAAATCTTTTCATTTTCCCCACAGCCAAATGGGTAAGGCTTCAGATTTTTTTCCCACGCTAATGAGGCTAGGGTTAAGATTTTTCGGCCGATTATTTCAAACGATTCTGTTTATTTTCTTTATGTTTGATGCATTGTTAATTAATCGATCTTTCAGATTCATTCTGAGATACTTTTGAATTAAAATAAAACAAAATAAAGCAAATTAAAAATTTCTGATCTGCATAGCGTTACCCCAACTGGCGTAGAAAAATTCACGCATTTGCGTTACCGTAACTAGCGTTGAAAATTCACGCATGCGCATTGTGTTCTGATTGTTGACGGATGCGGACTGATTTAAATTAATTTTAGGTTAGTTGTACGCTTTTGTAATTAAATTGTATTTATATTAGTTACATATTTTTTGTATATGCTTATAGTTTTAAGTGCATCGTTTTTTAAGTAGTTTTTAACCTGTTTTCGACCGATTATTTTAAACGATTCTGTTTATTTTCTTAGTGTTTGATGCATTAAAAATTAAACATTGTTAATTAATCGATCTGCTCATGATGAATCTGAGAAAAGTTTGTTGACAAATTATGGAGATATATTTCATAAATTAAGAACGATATTCTTTAGAGCCCATAAAGTTTAAACGCTCAGTGACTCTGTTTTCAGTAATCATATTATAAAAAAATGCTTTGTTTCAGTAAAAGATATTATTATATTAATTGCAGATTAATCCTTTCCACTTTAATTTAAAGCATAAATTCTACAGGAGCTAACAGAAAATTGAAGTGATACATATTACTTTATGACTGAAGGCCTTTATAATATTATAAGTGAATTATATGACTATCAAAATTTGAAGTTTTAAAACATTTTGATGAAGAAGTTATTAAAGTAGGAATTGCATAAAATATTTAATTATTAAAATTTTAACGAACATTAAGATTGGCGAACCGGATGGTCACCAAAGGCGGCTAGTATTAAATAATCATCATTGGCAGTATAGTCAATTTACTAAATGATTTAATTAGTAATATTAGTAATCTTACAGCATTATGGGAAAATATAACTTTAGTTTGCTACTGAAAAATATAGAACAAAAATTTAAAAATTTTCTTATTAAATTTAAAATACCTAACATAAAAGAACTAACTTTAAACAGACGGCGATATCAAAGAAAAAGCCCAAATTTGACCGAAACTCTAGATTTTTTTTTCACTTTTTTCACATCATTTTAATTTATGTAATGCAAGTTCATTATCTTCTCCAAGTTTTGTATTACTTCAAATATATTGTTGAAACATCATTTAAATGGATGATTTTATGATAGAATGTACAAAAGCTTTGAACATTTAGGATTTTCTTCATTAGGATGTCAGCATTTGATTTGCAATTTATTCTCCTTACACAGAAATACTTGGGAATACTGAGGTCAGAAACACCTTTTAGAAATACCATTGGTACAAAAATTGCTGATAACATACTCAAATGCTGGGCATCTTAAGGAATTGCTGTAAGTTCAATGAATCTTTAACTTCCAATTAACATTAATCATTTCTATCACTAGTTATATGCTTATTTAAAGTTCCAACTCTTGAATTGTTGCGGTTCTTGAATGCACCAAAATTTATTCTTAATCATACTGAATTTTCTAATGTTGGCAACAACAACAACAAAAAATATGAACGCAGTAATTCCTAAAATTGAAATTTCTTAATTAGTGAAATAAATATAGCAATCATTTTAAAAATATTGAAAGCAAAAATTTTGCTTATTCCCTTAAATAATAATATTCTGAGTTATTTCGAATCATTTTGGACTTTTACTCCTACATACTTTACCGATTTTCTGAAATGTGATCACACATTTGAAAAATACAATACAATCCTCAGTAGCGGGGGTTCAATTTACTTTAAGATATAGGCTGAAATCGCTTGCTTATCAAGAGCTTCATTAATTTAAAAATTAAACTTAATAAATGTAAATATTAAAAAATTAATATTTTTTCTGATTACAAATGTTTTATATTTAGAGTATTTCCTCTGACAAATGAAATGTGAAAAGAATGAAGCTGAAGATTAATATTGTTAATATAAATCTGTAACTTTATTAAATAAAATGTATGGCTTGTTTTCATCGGCTAACAATTCAGACATACGGCAGGCAGTTTAATGACTCTATCAAACACTATAATTCTTCATACACTTTATGCATATTTATTCCGTATATCTAATATTTCACCTGGAAATTATCTACTTTGTATAACATACTGCGCTACATATTCCACTTTCTCACCCAATTTTTGACCACACTGCTTCGTTTACCTTGTTCAGTGGAGCGGTATTTATTGCACGTAAGCAAATTTGCTCCAATCAATAACGTGAGAAATCAACGTTTCACGATAACCTTGTGTAAATACGGAAATTATTATCTTCCAAAACGGCAAAAATTTGATGTTTATGTTTCCACTCGATGACCTGTATCGAAATGGGCAGTGGTTATATACCTACATTCCTAAGTGGGCAATCAGCATTTTGTCACTCTACTTTTCATTTTGATTTCATTCTTTCCCAGAGATGCGATTGACAAACTCAAAAGTGAATATTACTCCATCTGGTACGAAGCTATTAGGATTTTATTAAATGCCGAATGTTTTTTAGTTTTTCGATCAGTGTATTAGATACCTAAAAAATTTGTTTTTGTTCGAAAAAAAACATTGCTTACTCAGTAGGAAATAGAGCTTAAAATACATAAATTAAGAAAAATTATTTTAATAATGCAATTTTTATATACATATTTCTGAAACAGCTATCATTAAATAACCTACCGATATTCTTGGTTTGATAATAAATATATAATATTAAAGCTGTGACTGAACTGATTCGGACAAAATTTTCAAACCGATAACTAAATGTAATTTAAACTGTAAATACATTTGATTTTGGATTTTAAGTGGGTACGCGTTAAATAATGGCTCATAATTTGATGTTGCATTCATATCTCCGATTAAATTATATTGTATTTGAATTTTTACGACAAAATACTCTTTGTAAGATAAAACAGGACATAAACATTTGCAGAATGCTTTTATTATAGGTTAATGATTTATGACATCCTGAGTTAAAGACCAGATTAATGAATGTTTATGCTTCAGTTTTTTAGCTATTAATAATATCAAAACAAATGACAACATACTTATTTTTAAACCTGGATTTCGTTCACTTTAGACAATTCATCTTATTTTCCAGTGAAAAATCTTGATTCAACTTTTTTATATTCTATTGATCGCTAAATATTTTGAGCAGTTAAAAGTTTTCAACGAGGTATTTTTATTTTATATTTGTAGTATCATTCAACAGAATTTCTCGAAATTTAAGTAATGAGCAGGAACTTTGAAAGCGTATGACATCAGAATAACATGACAAGCGAAAGTACTCATGTCCTTTAACATCATAGTAAGCGCTATTTTGTACATTATGTCCCTTTTCCTTTTGAAAGATACACGATGGATTCCACGGACAAATTGGAACGGTATAATAGACATGTGCCATATTATCATGGATTTTCCACTGTTTTACCATTTTTTGATGTCGAAAGATACAGATAAGCTCATAGATTGAAGTCTTGTACAATAAGTAAAGATACTTTAACTCAAGAATATGAGATGAAAGAAAAATATATTTTTACTGCTTTTATAGCTGATTTTTATGCCGTTAAGCTGCGTTAAATTTCATAAAAAATCCTTCAGAGAGCCAAATTTTATCCTCCCCTACTTTTAAAAATAACGTAACTATGAAATGTTAATTGTAATTTACTCAACCCTATATTTATTTAAACCCACAATTCTTAAAATTTTCTAATGATAAAAAAAATTTAAAAAGTAAAAGAAATTTTTGATTTTGATACGTATAGAGAAATATAAAATACACACACTGTAGAATCTACAATACTTCGTAAACAAACATCGTAGATATTATTTTCATAGCTAATTACATACTCACGTACACATTTTGTTCTATAAGAGAATTAGATATCGAGTATTTACCCACAAAAAGGATTGTCAAATAAAATAAAATTCTTTATTTGAGTTATTCAAAAATTAATTTATGTAATTATGGAAAAATATTGCTTTCAGTTATATTCTTTTCTGTCTTTTCTGAGAGTATTATCTATTTTTTCTAACCCTTCTAAAATGTTTTTACCTAATTAAATAAAGTATTTCAGATTTAATTCTCTTCTCAACACCATATATGAAGTGGATTATTTTTCTTTCTAGAAGCAAAAATACCTGCAGAACCAAGAAACAATTTTCGCATTCTGCTTAGAGTTAATGCTTTAAGCAAAATGCGAAAACAGGACCTTGAAGTTATTTTTTAGCTCTAACGTGTGCAATTCTCAAACATTTTTAATTGATTGTTCTGAGAATATTTAAGAAATGAGTGAAACTCAAATAAATAAATAAAAATAATAACAAATTAAATAGCTTTATTACAAACACATCGAATAAATAATTACATAAAAGTTCGCATTTATTGAGGAGATATACCACTACCACCTCCGACGGTCCTCATAGTACGTGCAATCCAATCTAGATAATGAGCTGTTTCGGTATAGACACCGGGATAATTTGGTTGAGCACAGCCGTATCCCCAAGACACAATTCCGATCAAATTTGAAGTACCATCACTTGACTTTTGCACAAAGGGACCACCAGAATCTCCCTAAAGAGGACAGGAAATATCATAAAAAAAATCTTAATATAAGAAAAATTATCGGAGCTTTAGAAGACTATTTGTGATAAGTTTCTTGCTAACAACCTTTAAACAAAATTTGGAACAGAAACTTTTAGCGATTATGTTTTTATCTGCCACACAGTTTGACAAACAAAATATTTCTACTACACAGAGTGAACAAATGAAGAGAGAAATAAAATAAATTAATGGGAAACTAGTCGTCAAAAAATTTAGTGAATATATTTATTTATTGAAAATTTTAATGAAATACTTTAAATCATTTCTGAATTATTTTTACTTTTTAATATCGAAAAAATCTTTCTTTTTAAAATGAATTTTATTTCTTTTTTGATACATCTGTGCCTTTTTCCTTATTGAAATTTTTATATAATATTTAAAATAACTTAGCAAAACGAATAAAGAAAACTACTATTTTTGCATTAAGAAAAGGGAACACATTTTTGCAGCTGTAAAGTATTTCCATCGTATTTTAATTTCAAGTATTTACATTCAATATATGTTTATATTACAATCATTTTGGAACAAGATGTATCGCTGTAATTTGATTGCATGCGAAATATTTAATATTTGATACTGTATGCATATTGTATATTAAATATACTTGATAAGATGTGTTGCTTTAATTAGATCAAGTATATTTGATTTAATTAAAACAAAATCAGTTCCCATATTAAGAAAATATAGATTAAGTTTCTTAACATTGCATGTCTACATTATTCATATAAAATTTAAAAAAAAAAATGTGATTAAAATGTTTCCATCCACGAATTATTTACTAACAGATCTTTCATAATCATGTTGAAACACCGATTGAGTAGAGACTTAAATTGGTTTTCAAATGAAGTTGGATTCTCAGTTACATGCGCAATTCAAAGTCAAATGATTTCTATCTCATAGTTGAATAATACGTCACGCTCTTTTTACGAAGAAATTTTCATGAAGCGTAACCACAACTTTTAAGGTGATGATGTTGTTACGCTTCATGATTGCGCATGTAATACGTCTCGTTAAGATACCATGTGAATATTATGTAACGATATACATCATGTCAACATTATACGATGGCTATTTATTGTGAATTTCATGTTCTTCTAATAAGGTATCATTATTTACAAAATAAGGTTTCGTGAATAAAATGTTATAATCTAATTTTAAAGTGAACTTTTTTATTAAGGATTTGACTGCTTATCTACTTTAGGAAAAATTAAAGTTTGCAATAGAAAAATGTTAACTTGTGTTGTTGCTAAATTGATATTACCAATAAATTGACTCTCAGTTGCTTCAAATTCATGGTCAAATTTAGACAAGACGATGTAAGAAAATGGCACTATTTTAGACAACTTCGCATCTCTTTTAATCATTTTATATCATTTATTTTTTAATTATGATTCACTTCATAAACTGAGCAACTGTGAAATATTTAAAGACACCGACAAAACTAGATCCGTGCGAATCTCTTGCTAGAACAAGTATCCTGAGTAGCCTCCAAATAAGCTTTTATGTTATATTTGGCTCAGGATAACCATGTTATGTCACCAATAATAAGCAGCACACAAGCATTCAGATTGTCATTCAATAAAGGATTGTGAAATATGCGCATTTAAAAGAGTCATAAAATTAAGGATAGCAAAAAAAAAAAAAAAAAAAAAGCGCATGAAGCTTTGGAATTTTACAAGGGTTCTAAATTGTACAGTGGTACTGGTTATTATGCTTTCCTATTAAAACTGAGGCTCTATTTAGAACTAGTAGAGATTTTGTAATATCGAAGTCGCCTTCATGAATGTTTTTTGTAAAGTAGCACAATTGTAGACCAATTCCCTCAGAAAATTCCTCCACGAAAGAATTCATCTTTTAAAACATCTTTGTTAGAAACAATTGTTTTTTCGTACTTGTTCTAAATATCTAAACCACACCTGCTTTGGTTTCTTGTTAAGGTATTAAACTACGTTAGATTATCATTCTATTTTAAAGCTACATGATGAACTGTTTTGATACACTTCGATGACACACCGCATGATTTTGGATGGTGGTCAAATAATGAAAGGGAGATTTGGACAAGTGTTCCTTCTCCCTTCTTCAATGCAACATAAATGGAGGTTGCTATCTCATAGAATTAACTAGCACCAAGCACTCGAACTCTGTTGATCGTTGAAGGAGCCTTGTTTCGATCCATGACACTCCGTTCCAGAGTTGTGATTCTAGCACTAAGTCTCGAGTGATAACATAGTTGTTATAATGTGTCAGTTAAATAAGATAAGAAAATTGTTCTGATGCCTCAACAACATTCTGTAGTAGCTTCTTTGGTTAAAGGATTTACGTCTGCCTCTTAACTATAGCTCTACTTTTTTTAGCTGTTATCATAAATGGTACTGCTTAGATGCCCATTAAGTTATCTTAGATATAAAGTAGGATAATCAAGATTTGCATACTGAGATGTGGACGTGAAAAAAGGAAGCAATAAACTCTTGCAGATTAAGGGAATTATTTTATAAAATTCCTATAATTCGCTATTTAATTTGAGTTACACAGCTGTCTCATTTATTTTATGGACATATATAGTTATAATTAAAGTAATAAATAGTAAATACATGAAACCAAGCATGCAATTAGAGTGAGTAATGAATTGGAAAATGAATTAGTTTTTAGAACATTGAACGGAACTTTGAATTAGATTTAACTACTTTCATAAAGCGATTTATTTCAAAAATTCTGTGTTAAAGTATCATTTTATATTCAAGATATTTTATATTTAAGTTAAGATATATAATTTATTTATATTTTTTAATAAATCCAAATCCAAATAAAATAGTTATAAACTTATATTTCAGGAAAAAATTCTCAGTTAATGAGTGGATGAATATTTGATACACTCAGAATGATTATTTCTTTATTCAAAACTCACTTACCTGACAAGAATCACGCCCACCCTCTTCATAACCAGCACATAACATCGTAGATTCGTAATTATCTTTATAAACTTCTTTGCATTTCTCATCCGTTAAAATTGGAACATCGACTGCTTGCAATTGATCAGAAAGAGACCCTCCTGGGAAATAGAAGATTGTATTTGTTGTACATAAACAAAAACAAAAACAAAAAATATTTTACTCACAGAACTGAAAATTAGCAATTTTTATAAGCAAAAATGTATTAATGATATAACTACAAGTAAAGCAAAACTTTCTGGTTTATTCAGAAAATACATAATTTACATAAGTGATATTTAAATTTTGATATACTTTAAAATTTCAGAAAATTTTTTGACTGTTAGAAAGTTAGTCTGTTTCCAAATATGGAGATTTTTATGATTATGCCAAGTCATGTAAGAGATTTCTTTTTATAAAGTAATTCATTTTAACCAATAGACTAAACAAGTAAAAATTTCAAACTTTCATTTCCTAATACAACTTAAAATAATACATTCATATAGGAGCAATAGTTTGTTGATAGTTGATATAGTAGCAATAGTTTTTGCCATCCTATTGTAATCTTGATTTTTGATCTGTAAAACAAATAAAAAAGAAAATATTGACTAAGGAAAATTAATTACAAAGCAGTTGATTTGATGTAATCTATTAAACAAAGAAAATTACTCTTTGAAATTATATCCAAAATCAGAATCAAATATATATTAGTTTCCTTTTTTAAAACAGCAAAAATTAAAAAGATTTTATTTGAATTTGTAATTCTTCTACAGTCTGCATTGATGATTTAGAAATTTTCCTTTTATATTAACAGGTAACCAAATTCCTGTTGAGTAAAACAATTCCCAAAAACTTAATAGTTCTTAATTATGTTAAGGTAACACTAAAACTCAAAGACTATAAAAAAATTCAGGAACATCGGAATTGAAATAGCGAAGTAAACGTTAATAAAAAAGGGCGTTTTTTTCATAATTTTTATGAGTGTTAAATGTCATAAAAAGTAATGGATTATTTATTTTCACTCAATTAACGCTCTTTCTGATAAAATAATCCATTCTTCCGGACAGAAACTTCGAAAAATTTTTTTATGCTTCACAGTTACATAAGTAGCTGTGAAATCTAAAAACCATCGCTGAAAAAAAAAAGTCATATTTACTTTGAAATGGTTAGTGAAGATTTTACGGGCTATTAAATGTCGCCTCAAACGGTTGAAGAAACAACGCTGTTAAAAAGCGATCGACAAAGAAAAAATTTGAAAAACATAAAGATTAACCCTAAATGTTGTTCGATGTGTTTTTCTTCTTGCTAGGTTAATTGACGCCCTTTTCAGGTTAACTGAAGAATTAGTGTAATAACAGCAAACTATTAAAAAAGGTAGTTAATGAAGGATACAGGTCATTAAATAGTCCGCTTTTTAAGCTGCCTTCAATTTCCTTTTCGAAAAAAAAATTTCAATTATCTTTACAATTTTCAACATGTCTTGAACAAGATTTACGAGCAACAGTTATAAAAACATAACTTTCAATCAAATAATTATAAAAGATAAATTTAAAATTAAAAAATGATTTTCATTATAAATGTTAGAAAATAATTTTGTTTAAATGTTATAGAAAATAGTTTAAAGAAGAGATGCATATTACAGATAGTATAAACTGAAATCTTATTCTTAATGAGTACTTTAAACCATGAAATAAATAAGAACTCCGTTTCATAAATATGAATTTGAACGACATGAATTAATTACGACTTTATCTTCCAATATATAAAAATCTAATCCACGTCAGGAATTTGATTATGTTGTATTTCCATCTTGGGAATGCAAACATATATAATAAAATAAGGAAACAGTTTATTCTTGTAAATACATAGTAAAATTCTCCATTAAGTGAATTATACTTTGGAGAATTGTTTTGACAACCGTCCTAGAGTTGAAAAGGTTGAAGGTTGATTGATTAGTATAATGACATAGGTAAAGTTTATAGATGTCATCAGCATCAGTCTTGTCGGCACTGAATACATAAAATCTTAATAAGTTACTTTCACTGTTTAAAACCAAATATCACGAGAAAAATGGAAAAATAATATTTAATACCGAGTACCATGTATCTTTGCTTTGCTAATGAATTAAATCATGTTCAAGATGTACATGGTATGTATCAGAAAAGTGCTTAAAATTGTTTCTTTACCTTGACTAGTTGTGCCCCATCCTGAAACAGTACCCATGCCGGTGACATTGTCTGCCATTTCTTTAGGAGGCAGGCAAACTCCATTTACTAGTCCGTCTGAGCCTATTATGTCTATAGGAGTAGTAAGTCTCAAAAGAGCTATATCGTTTTTCAAAGAAGCCATTGGATTATAGCCTTCATGAACTATTGGTATTGCCTATGAAATAAAACTCATCTTAGACTTTTGCCACTGAAAGCATTTTGAAGAATCAAACGGACTTCAATACATTTATAAAACTTACCAAATGAGTTGTTGGAGTCGCTCGCTTACTAATATTCATAGCTCCTGCCATAACTCGATAAGATGTAGCATATCCACTGTAAGAATATAAAAATACATTGGGATTCTGATGTTAAAATTAACTTTATAATATATTTCTTGACTCTCAATCAAAATACAGGAAAGTAGAGAGAATGCGGAAAAACGAGTGTTTTTTTAGTAAAAAAAGTACATTAAAATCTATTCAATTCGAATCATATTTATTCAGCTGAAAATTTATCCTCGTTATATATACATGCAGATAATTAACAAAATAATAAAAATTACTGTGAATAAAAATGACATTTAGGAATGCGTTTTGTAAGCATTAAAATATAATCCTAGCTACCAGTTTCTTTTTAATATAAAAAGTATATATCATGGCAGTATAAGATGAGATTTAGTAAAGTTGTGTATGTCTTGGATTTTTGTCAAAAGCGTAAATGTCAGAAGTCATATTTTCATAAAGGTCTAATTGTAGAAACTCCACAAGCTGGAGCAAAAGTGACCGAAACATTCCAGTTTTTAGGCCTTTCTGGAGGTACGGTGTCTAAAGTCATGATAACGTAAACACAGCGCGGCAAGAAAAGGTCGTCAAAGCAATATAGTGGACGGAAGGAGAAGCTGAATGAAACAGATCGAAGGATATTGAAAAGGATTGTAATGTCCAAAAAGAAAACAACAGCAGTCAAAGTGACCGCAGAGCTCAATCAGCATCTGGATTCACTAGTGTCAACAATTACAGTTAGGAGGCACCTTAATAAACAGAACATTTACGTCAAAACAGAAATTCCCAAGCCAATTGTCACAGATGTTCTTGCTGAACGTTTTGTACAATGATTCCATAACCACAAAACCTGGACGACTGATTAGTGGAAAACAGTTTAATGGTCAGACTAGTCTCACAATTTTCCCCACAACCGGTTCATGTTTGGAGGCCACCTGCAGTAGAGTAATATCGTGATTATCTCTTACTAAGCTTGGAAATGGATCCGTTATGGTATCGACAGCCGTGCTGTGATTTACCACTGACCCGAAAGGAAGGATCACTTGGAAGAAGTATAGAGAAGTTTTAGCTGACCTATGATGCAAACTTTGTTTCCTGCAGGACAAGGAACATTCCAGGATGATAATGTTCTTATTTATGCTATTGGACTTGTCCAATCGTGGTTTGATGAACACGAGAATGAAATGAAACATCTTTCTTGTCCCGCAGGTCCTCCGACCTCTATATAATCGAATCGTTATGGTATATTTTAGAGCGTTCGATCCGGCATCGATATCCTCCAGGGGCATCTCTCACAGATCGTCCACAATATCTCCATGAAAAGTAGTAAAATATTCCTCTAAACACTATTCAATACTGGTATGGTTCGATTCACAGGCGAATCCAAGCTGTATTACATGCCAAAGTTGGCTCTACGCCTTATTAAGATTCTTGTATCCTTTTGTGGTGCTTCCATTATTTTGATAATCACCTATATAAATTAACATATCGCAAATAACGTTCTATTTCGCACCAGCAGATAACGAAATATTGCATGAAAAATTACGTTCACAATTTTTAAACAACAAAAGAATAAAGATTTCATACCCTGATTAATATTTCTAACATTTGAAAACACATTTGTGAGAATATAAATTATCCTGACGAGTACACAATTTCTCTACAAATTGTTTAAAATCCTTCCTGTGTTTCAGGGATTCTTAAACTTTTTCCTAACGCAATACCATATAAGTACTAAAACATTTTCTGAGACGTCAAGTATACATATTAACAGAAAAATGGAAGTACCTATGAAGAAGAAGTACCCATTATTCAATGATAAACATATGGAAATTTAATTTAGTATTTTTATTTGTAAATTTTAAAGGAAATTATTGAGATGTGTTTAGTGTATTAAATTGTTTTTACTTGATGATTTTGATGAATATTACAGTCAACCTTTTTACGACGCTATAATATATGTATTAATCTGTAGTGAATGCCTAATAATCTTCAAATGCAAATTAGAAATCATTAACTGTAAGTTGCGCCTTGGCTGAATGTGGCGTCATCAGGATGAGCTGTCATTCCATCCGGGTATTTTAGACGTATTTTCACACTCTCTCCTTACGCTCCAAACCGGTATGTATATACGCGCACAGCCGAAGTGCAGCGTGAAGGCTTTAATTTTGCTATGTTTAAATACTGAAAATAAATTTATTGTGGGTTAATCTGGTCTTGTGACTGGAAAGCAACCTTCATCATCAAAACACCATAATATGCGGAACCTGGCGTCTAACATGGTGACCTAAAACAAATCCATTTACTAGGATTTGAATCCATATTTCAAGAAATCTTGGTGCTCCATTAACCATTGAAGTTTACTGGTACGTAATTATTTCAAACAAAAAAACATTCTTTGATATTGCAGCAAATACGAGAATCGAGGTTTCGGAATATAAGGGCAAGTTTTTGTTGGATTTGTTTTTTGTACATTTTGTCTTCTAATATGCATGTCCCGGATTGCTCAATTTTTAATAATTAAACACAATCAGAAATGTATATGGAGAGTAATTATATGGAATGGAGTAAATATACATGATTTCACAGCTGCACGATAAGCATAAACTATGTTACCTAAAATGCAACTGTATGTTGTCTTGATTTAAGCGTTATATCTTTTATATAATATCCCACCCCCTACAAAATTGATTCCAGCAATAAATTAGCGTGGCACAGATGTGACATGTCACTTGCATATGGTTTGACTCCATTGTATGTTGCTAGATTAGAGCACTCTGTTCGTTGATTAAATCAAAATACCAACTTGTAAATATTATCAATAATAAATTTTGTTTTAATTTTGAAACCTTAAAGGAGATATATAAATTCTTATCTTGAGTCAAAAATAATAAAGCTAAAATTAAGTTACACAAATTGCTTTAAAACTTCATTTTATATATATATATATATATAACGATAACTTTCACTTGTATTAATTCAAAGAGCATCCCAGTTTTCCTCCATTTTATGTTTGCGTCAGATTTTTTTCGTCACTTTTAAATTACCAAAAGACAATTAAATGCTGAAAATAACTTTTATAAAATAACACAATTATTAAAATAAAAGTTTACCCTGCAATGCAATGAGCCGCTGTCACTGCCCAATTAGGGGTGAGAATAGAAGCTCCACATATGTGTTGAAACTTGGTAATTATGGGAAAAGGCCTCATTTGAAGAGACAACTGTAAAAAAAAAAAAAAAAAAAAAAAAAAAAAAAACTGATGTCGATTCTAATTGCATTTAAAAAACAAAAATATAAAATGATATGATGAATTATTGAAATATGGAATGACAATTTGCATTATTTAATATTCGTAAATGACAGTTAATATACTGCGAGAGATTACAAGATTTTCAACAAGTATTCACTTGCTGAGTTTATTTAGTGCATCTGAAAACAAAACAAAAAATCATTATACCCTTAATGTACTTATGAAGATTAATTGAATATATATTTTTGTGTATTATTTTTTATTCTAAATCTAAACAATTTAATCAACAAATTTATTGGAAACAAATTATTTAAATACCTGCCAAGGAAATTCTCCTTCCATTGCATTGCGCCCTCCAACAATTTTATTCCCGTTGTTCGAAACTTTACTTATGCCACAATTAGCCATGTTGACACTTTCGTCACCACACACTGCTGTGAAAATGAAAACCACGATTAAAATTTAATAGGAAACTATTCTTTAAATGACAATGTATTTGAAAAACATTGTTTAATACTAGAATTTTCCTATTGGTATTCTTGCTAAAAAGTAATGCATAAAATATCGCTATAATTATTTATTTATACCCTAATTGCTGAATTTTAACAATTCAAAAATCTACATCTAATTCGACATTGTACTCCGTGTCTGCAATAATTGGATTAATTTTTGCAGAGAAATTAATTGAATTATTAATTACAAATTTATTTTCATTGAGTAGCATGGTAGCAGTGATGTAACGAAAAGAGAGGAAAGGGAGGACGGGGTGACAAAAATAAAATATTGATGGATTTATTTCTGTTTTGAGGGCTAAATATGATGAATGGAGTGAGAAAAAGTAATTTACTCGAGGCATCATTTACTCTTTCATTATTACTACATAGAAATATATTTATAAATGAAGAAAGAAGAAGAATGATATGCCAAAAGAAAAAAAAATATAAAGGTATATTTATATAAAAATATTTATAGAATGGTATACTAAATTTCAACGTATTTTAACTAAATACCATGAATTAATTGTCTACAAAACGATCAAATGGTTCCCGTTTTTTCTTGTGAATAAATATTTTTAAAAAGTTAAAGTCGTTTATAGTTTTAAGTTATAAAATAAAAAAAGTAAAGAAAACAAATATCGTCATGCAAGTAGACGAACAAACAAAGTCTGAAATTTTTAAATTTGCTTCCTCAGATTTCACAAGATTTTTTTTCCCTGTAAAGATATAGAACTTCGGTTTTCCGTATGCTTTTTCTTGTGTTAAGGTGACGGACCCAGGTAAAACAAAATCATTCATCCTTTCATTATCACGGCGAACACGCTTCAGTCACCTTAAACTACTGCGACAAATTGCTGTGACAGGAGGTCGAGCTTCCGTCTTTTGATTATTTTTTGGTATTTGACTAATTATGCTATTAGATTAGTTAAGATTTTAGACATTCAAGCGAGGATAAATGGAGACCAGGACATTTCGCGTTTTGGCTTTTAAAAACAGGGAAAAACACTAAAATATTGGTTGAACTCGCCCTTTCAGATTTGTGTCTATAGGACATTTATACTCTATTGTCCATCTCCTGATAAGCCACAGTTTCAACAAATAATAATGACATTTTTTGATTAAGATATGGAATTTCAAAGCAAGAATAAAAGGTTATCAGAGTTCAAATGGTAAAAAAAACACACGCTTTTTTGCTTATAATTCGTGTTTTATTTAAAAAAAAAATGTTTATCCTAAAAAAATAATGTCACACATATCTAGAAACTTAAAAAATATCATAGTGTCTGATTTTTGGAAGTAACCTTAGTAATTACAAAAAAAAATTATTAATTTATTTTGAGTAATTATTTTTGTTAAAATCATCGCTTTGGAATTTATTGGTTACATCCTTATAATAATTTTATAAGAATGTATGAAAAACCATCGAGCAAAGCCGTGTGTTTCACGCACGTACATGATTTGCCACACTTGTTTTTTGGATTTTTATATTGTTTTATTACGTTTATTTACAATGAAACATCCTCCTCTGCAACGTATCGACCACGCAGGCGAATTTTTGTTTCCTGGACAATAGGTTTTATTACGGTGCACCCAATGCTGTAGGAAGGTACTACCCGGAAAGGATCATTAATCAATCTTTACTCTTAATATGCTACACAAGTATCCAGGACTTAAATACTTAAACACTAACACTTATCTTTGTGGCTGTATCTTAAATCATTTATAAAGTATATGAAAACTTAACTCTATAATTTCCGGGATTAAAATGTATAAGAAAAATGAGTTATCTTCTTGTCTATTTATTAAAGAAGTAGGGCAGAAATGTTTTTTCTTGATCCATTCTATACAAAACATTAATTCTTATAATAAATAGAATTTATACTGATACCTCCTTTCTTTGTTCTACCTAATTCTAATCAAATAATTCTATTCAAACACGAAATTGGTATACTAGGTAGGGGAGAGAGTGGGATAATTTTGAGCAATGAGCAATTCCGCGCAATGCTGTTTCGCGGGAAATGATCTTGGGCAATATGCCTACATTATGGAAGGGTGAATGTGTCTCCTTATCAACTAATTATTCTTTTTTATTAGAGAATTCGGAGATATTGAAAGAAATCGTCGTTTCCCTTATAATTTCAGGTCTCCAGTTTTTAAGTTAAGACTCTTTTTCTAAGAAATAAAACCATTTTCCACCCGCAAATATTTGGGGACTCAGCGTTTCTAATACAATAGGCTATTCATTGGGTCAATTTAGCGAATTTTAATCAAAAAAATTGAAATGAATGTACGCTTAGTGGAGTAATTCTTTGCAATAAAGCACTTGGTGCGTGTTATTATTACGTATAAAAATAAGTACGCGGTATTACTCCATATTAAAAATCCTTTTCCTAATGAGTACCTAATATATTTAATAGGTACCTCGAAATTTGAAAAGTACTAATGAGGGATCTTGGAACCAAGTTCAATTAACAGCAGTTATTGTAGTTGTTTAACAGGAAAGCGGAAAAACGCTTGGAATTTCTGAAGCCTTCTTACACGAGACACATTTTTTCAATCAAATATTTTGGAAAATCACTTTACAAGAAAGCCGATTTTCTTATTTTTCTCAAAACAAGAGCTCCTTCAGCATACTCTGAAGCTAGCCGTACCATTTTGTAGGCACTGAAAAATTGTTGTACAGTTTCGCTTCACCCAATCAACACAGATTGATTTCAATGAATAAGTAACAATATCCGGTTTGGATTGGTTGACATTATTTCTTAAATGCACTCTGCCCATATCATTAAAAAAACCAAATCGACAAGCATTAACCTTATCGATGATTATAACAAAGAGAAAATTAATAACTATCTAAAAATTTATAAACAGTTTTTAAAAAGCGCAAATTAATAGAAAAATGAATCTACGAGACCGAACAATAGTGGTGTAAAAGGCGTGAAAATATATCAGCAAAAAGGATTGAAACATTCAAGCGTCTTAATATCCCTGCAAACGGTAAATGACGCCATCGTCCTTTGTGCTTTCAAGACTGCAAAAATTCAAGCATTGAAAATTACAAAGATGGTAATAAGTTTAATTAATAAATTTTCTCTAATTAAGTTCATAAAGATTGTTGAGGATGTGAAAGCTATCTTAATTTTAACTTTGTTACTTCAGATTCGTTTAATAATGTTCGTTATTTAACAAATCATTCCTTTTTTTTATTAAAATATTCAAATTTTAGATCAAACTGGATTAAAATTTATATTGTTTTTATAGGGTTCATAAAAACAATGTTTTGATCATAATTCACAAAATTTCAGCTTAAAGCCACATGCGAAAAATTCCCTCACTCAGTGCTAGGAATTGACCGTCATACAAAGTAACTCCGCGCACATGCACTTCTTAGAAAATAATTGACTAAAAATTTTTTTTTAATGGGTTAGATAAAAAAAAACCCCTGTTATCACATTGCATTAAATGGCTGCATTTAATGAGTATTGAAAATCACTCAGCGGAAAGTCATTACTAAATTTACTATTACAAAACTTCCTTAACTGCGCGAAATTTTCCCACTCTTCTTTACTACCCGTTGTTTGCAATATATATCCAATAATGAATCTCATAAACCGATTTTTCCGCATACTTCTGATGAAAATATTGAATTGTGATGCGTTAAATTATTTATTTAACTTTAATCTGTGAAGTACTTCTTTCTCTTTTATTCTTTATAAATTTGATTGCTGTTTTTAAGGACAAACATTGGCAATCCGTGTTTGTTCAGTATCTTTCAATTATTATTCAGTAAGTTGAATAGAAGTGTTGAGAAACGCTGATCATAGGAGATGTTGACTTCCTCATAATAGTAATTTTTCAAAGCTCGAAGTTTTCATAATACCTTAGTAGTAGCTGTCATTTTTTGTTAGTATCATGCCTTTTAGTTTAATTTAATCTCTTCAGTTTATGTACATCAGTATTCAAGGAATTAAATACCTTCTAATAGAGTTGTTTATTCTATTATAGGTATGGAATGAGCAATAAAAAATTTACTAGTTTACGATTCTTATTGTTCAAGCTAGAAATGTTTGCGACCGACATCGGGATAAGAATCAGGTAAAAAAATATGTAACGTTTGAAACGACGAAAATTCTGTAAAGTGCTATCCATAATTAAATATTAATTTTAATTTAATTTTATGCTTTTGCCGTATCAGAGTTCAGACTAGTTTTGGGACAAAAAGGAAAATGTTGGTATAGAGCTAAAACGCAAAATTAACTAATTCTAATACATTTATCAAACAAACTTTTTAAACTACATGAACAACTTTTACACATCGAAAAGTTCTAAGCCGTAAATGTAATTTTACAATAAATGTTGTGCTTCAGTCAATTTTACGCATGCATTTTATAAGAACTAATACATAAAGGAATTATAACGAAAACCAGAATTGATCTTCGAACGGACTATCAAGCTAGATATGTTTCTGAAATGTTCTTTGAAAGTAACATTTTCCACTTATTGAGATCTAACTTACAAATATTCAATTCATGAGAGTCTTCACGAATTTCGGAGTTTATTACAAGTCGAATAATGTAGGTATTTTTTAAAGGTCTAATTGCAAAGATGTTTATGACATGGAATATTGGGGATTTCGTAAATATTATATAATAATCAACACTATTTTGCAATATTCATAGACAACTGGTGCTAGAAAAATACCTTCTAATAAACAGTAGCTCTTCAATATATTATTTCCTTTCCTGTTTAGCATGGTATAAGCAGTTGATATCATTGAGAATATTTCTAAATACTAGATGAAATTTCGAGGAAAAATAATCATAATTTGCTATCTCAGTATAATAATATTACTTCCAGAAATATAAGAGTTACTCAGTATTACTCTCTGCATTTAATTTCTTGAAGATATTCTCAGTACTATGATTCCAAAGTAAATAAAATGAAAACACACCTTACTGATTGAGTGAATACATTTTGAAATACAACGATCAGAACAAAATATTTCTCAATTAATTTTAGGTTATTCAGTACTTTGTACCAGTTGTTGCTGGTTGAATGATTTCTGTTTCTGAAATAACAATTGATTTTAAAAAAGTATATTGCATGGTTTCTTATGTAATTCGTAGAAAAAAGCGTTTTGACAGCTAGAGTTTTAAAGCTTTTTTAAACCGAAAGATCGAAAAGATTTAACTTTTACAAATATTCTTCTTGTTATTAATAATGAAGTATTTGGAGATTGATTAAAGGTAAATAATGGCGACTGGAATATATTAAAATGGAGCTTGAAAATTTATTTCATTAAAAAAGAAAAAAAAAATTGAATTAACTACTTTTATTTGAAATATTTTAAAGAGCTGCTTTATAATGTGAAGATTGTTCGATAATTATTATTTCACAATCCACTGATTTAGCAAACCAAGAAAGCAATGAATGTTTTAAAAAGAATAAAAAATATTCAAATTAAAAAAAACACTATTTTTATCTGCTAAAGTCCTAGTAAAAACGGCATTTATTTCTAGCAATAACTTATTCACAATAAAGGATATATAATGGTTTAATTCATGTGTTAAATAATGAATTTACGAGCATATTTACTAACAAAAATATCCGTTCTTAACGGCAACATATTGAAAATTCATCTCTGATTCATGAAAGCAGAATTTTTATAGGTAAATAATCATTCTAAAACATAATTTATGAAAGAAAAAACTTACGAACCTACAACAACCAGGATCAGTTTTATGAACAAAAATGCGTAATTCCTTTTAACAGGCATCTTGTCCTGAATATACTTTCTTGACTAGCGTATCCGAAGAGTCAATGTTTTAGAATATGTGTTCTTCGAGTCTTTATAAATGAAAAATATTTAGGATAATTTTGTTTATGACCCAGCATTGTTCGACATTTACAAGCACACGTAAATAAATTTTGAAAGAAAGAGATGCAGAAAAAACATGTAGAATGAAAAGTAGGTGATCTTATCATACAAAGCAATAAATCTCTTTTATTCAGGTTTTTTTGACAAAAGATTCAAAAAGCATTTTTTTTTGTTTGTGCAATAAAATTTTTATTTTCAATCAGTATTTCTCTGGATCCAGTCTATGTAGTGCGATACTCTGGTATACACTCCTGGAAATCCAGGACGCGCACATCCTACACCCCAAGAAACGACGCCAATCAAAACGGCGCGTCCATTCTGTTGTTGTATGAGAGGACCACCAGAATCTCCCTGAAAAAAATGAATAATAATTTTAAGGAAAATTACTAGCCTTACTAAAAATGCACAGAATGAATTGAGATTAATAAATAATATGTAGCTAATAATTTTACGAAAGTAATCAATAATGTTTTACGAACAATCAAATGAATCACATGATTGAATATTTAGAATATTAGATCGAACTTCTTAAATCTCTTTCGATCGTGACTCAATATTACGACTGAACATATGCCTTTGATTCCCCGAGTGATAAAAATTGTTATTAAATCTATCACTAAATAGAATTAATTCATGTTTGTAATATGGGATATTTTAAAATTCTTATTACAAACTTTGAAGTCTCTTCTATATGAGCACGAAATTCCAAAGTATCCATGATCCTAATTAACTGGTACAGTGCCGTAGGTTGTCTTCCATTTTGAATGGTTCCATTGAATGTCTTCACCCTATTCTTAATGTATTGATTTTCTAATGGGTTTATATAGTGAGCCTCATCTACAATGGAAATGCCGTCAACTTTGGTCAGGATATTATTGCCATTCAGCTGCAGCTGCAGTCTGAAAAATAGCGAATAGACAGCAGATGTTGCAAATCACTACGCCTACATCAAGAAACGTGGATGTGAACACCAACACTGGCGGCTGCAAATTTTGAGTATTTTCTACAGTTTGTTTCCATGCAACACATTCCACAAAATTCGTCAGTTTTATTTCACTCCGTCTCTATCATTCTAAGATTTCATTGCATCTGCGCACAACAAATATTATAGAGCATAACTATTCGATTTAATGCTTTTCTGGATATGTTATATCACGACTTAAATCTTACACCAAGACCTTTGAAATGCTCTCTCTATTCGAATGAAACATTATATCTCATTTATGTTTTAAGAAATAACAAATCTTGTTGGTTTAACCATTTTATCTTTTTATCGGTAGAACGTGAACTTTGTACTTAACATTTCTGCGTTTAAAATTGGGCCTTGTAGTTTTTCTTCCTGTTCTTTCACTTCCTTGCAGTGTACTTATAAGTATGCTTCTTTGGGGCATAGATAAAGTAAACCCTTAATATTTAAATTAAAATTCTTTTATTTTGAATAAATTTTTATATAAAATCTAAGGCAGAAAAATATTTTAAATTAATCATAAGTCGGTAAACAATTTAACACAATTGTTTGGCAAATTTTATCAAATGTTGCCATATTTAATTACTAATTGGGAGCATTTTGGCAGAAAAAAATATCCTGTAAGGACCCCAAAATTATATAGAGAGATCTAGATGGCGTTTGAATCTAAAGGATAAGAAAGATGTTATCGATAATGGTTGAAAGAAATTCAAATTATTAGTTTTTCATTTGAATTATTCATTAAACTAGCATTGTTTTAAGAAATTTACAAAAAAGTGATGTCCCAAATCCAAATAATGCAATGCGTTTATAAGATTATGAACTTTAAGCAGATACTCGAAGTGATTATTAAAAAGTGCCGACATCGTAAAATATTGATGTCCTTATAAAATTGTTAAAAAAATCAAGTGACATCGGAAACAAAAACAAAAAAAAAAGTTCATACTGAAATGAAAAAAGATGTTCTGTTCGTAAAGCTAAATGGTCTATTTATTATTTCATGTTAACTAGACTCTTAACAAAAATGAAGTAATTGCTAGATTTATTCTGATTTGGAATGGAAGAATTCATTTGTTAAATTAAGTTCAGTTTTGAAGCGACATTTGGATTTCTTTGCGTGGGAATACACCTAATATAATTTTGAATCATGTTCATCCAACAAGGAAAACACTTGAGCTAGCAGATTATACCACAAGATTACGTGTCCCATCAATACGAGAACATTAAATCATTATATATATATATATATATATATATATATATATATATATATATATATATATATATATATATATATATATATATATATATATATATATATATATATTCTAATAACAGAATAAAAGAATAAATGAAAAATTATGACTTCCGTATTTTTCAAAAGGAGAAATTACACATTCTCAAGTTTTTTTTTTTTTTTAAATATTCATAAAAAATAATTATTTTGATATTTTTGATTCTTTTCTATCCTTTCTGATTCATACAACCGAAACGCGAATTAAGCAATTCTAACTCTGTATACGAAAAAAATTATCATACTATTTACATAATCAATTAAGCCTGTACTTCCCGACCTTATGTGGACTGAAGTGTAAAGATCTCTAATAATCCGGAAATGTTAGTGTTCATTCTAGTGGACATAATTTACATGGAGAATTGTGACCAAGGTCCTCACAAAATATATGCACTAATGGAAAGGGAAATAGTTATTGTATTTTGAATAATTATGTTGTTATTCAAATTATGTATAAAATCATTATTCAGTGGATTTTTTTTCCATACCACTTTCTGGTGTCTATGATGGATAAGATGGCATAGAATTAAGAAATGGGCATCGGAGCTGGAAGGTTCCAGGTTCGAAACATTATTTCTTTAAAGTTCTGCTGTGCGTGAGAACTGGGTGCATTAATTGGCATCGTGGGACGATTGTCCCCCCCGCTGGTTAATTAATTTAATAAAATGTTGATTCCATATGAGTAGCATTATCAAGAAGATAACTCGAGAAAAACTTTTATCAATATTCCATTATATTTTTAATAATGAATTATAAATTAAAAATTTTAAATGTACAAAATGATAAATTAAAAGTTAAAAATTATACAAATTAATTAAAGGGATAAATTAAAAGTTAAAAATGTACAAACTAATTAAAGGGATAAATTAAAAGTTAAAAATGTACAAACTAATTAAAGGGATAAATTAAAATGTACAAACAAATTAAAGGGATAAATTAAAAATGTACAATCTAATTAAAGTAAGAATATTTTAACTTTTTACTACACTAATAAAAATATATTTTTAAAAATCAACTTAATTAAATTTATTTAATCAACATGCAAAGAATATGGAAAACTATCTTTATACAAAGTTTAATTTTTTCGAAGTCAGGATAGACAAAATGTTTTTTTAGTAATAGTAATTCTAATTTTTCTAATTTAGAGTTTCAAAATTAGAGTAAAACAAAAATTTCAGAAAACGTAATTAAATAGTAACATATGAAGCCTATTAATATGTTACTAAAACATATTAAATTCATTTCTCAATTATAAGATAATATGTATGAATGTCATCAGAGTGTGTGAATTTTATTGATTTCTTTTAGATATCACATTTTTGAAATAAAGAAATTTTGTTTTAGAACAAATTTACAGTGGTATACTTTTATCAAACAGTGCGATGATCAGATCAAAAAGATTTGTGACTATAATACACACTGATTAATACAATTTACTGCTGGAAGTGCAGAAAAATGCAACTGACGACACTGAAACTTTCCTCCATTTTATAATTTCCTCAATATATATACACCAATACTTGACTATACTTTTAACTTGATTTTTTTATGCTTGACCATACTTCACTATGCTTTTACAAAAAGCAAACATCAGTTATAATTTCAACAAATAAGGTATTTTTTTGTGTTAAATCATTCTTTCTACTGCTTAAAGTTTATTTACAGATTTGTTTCTAGATTGCACCTATAATCACATGCTTTACATAGCGATAGAGAAAATAAAAACAGCAAATGTGTAAAGTTTACGATGCTTTATCTTGTTCTAGATTTTTTTTCGTTCCTTCCCGGCGTTTCCGCGTTGATGGGAATTCAACACATTTGAGCTTTATCATGAGGGAAATTTGTAACAATTACAAATTATATTTACTTGTAGAATTTAGAAACAAATGCAAGAAGGAATCACTTGAAAATAAAATTTCGTTGTTGAATTTTAAATTAGAATGTGAGGGAAATGTTCAGAGGTAATCCCCGAATTATTCAGTATGTTTACAAATGACAATTATTTAAAGCCAAAAGTTTTGACATTTTTTTCAAAATTCAACTTAAAAAAAATATTTTTTCTTTCGCATTGGCCTTTGATTTTTTGAAATTTATATTAATATTATTTTTTCTTATGTTAATTACCGGATACCTGGAAGTTTCACACCAATTTACTTTTTACAAATTATTTAATTATAAACCGAGAATCAATATTTTACGTATTATGTTACGTTGCTATTTCTGTTATTTAAATTTTATGTCAACTTTTATGTTTATTTTGATTTTATATTACTATTTTCTGTTTATCTGAACCGTTTTATTTTCCTTTTTTCTGCTCTATCTTTTTCTAATATGTTGCTACTTTGACAGATTATTAAATGATGACTCTTTTAAATACTGAAATTCTTAGACATATCAAAAAATCCCCTTTCCTGTTAATTATTCTTATATTCCATTGAGAGCAGCGTTTATCTATTTTTGGCTGAAATGAGAACTAATTAGACTTTCATTCGGATTTTTCGTTTAACATACAAGACATGGAAATATATAGCAAATTCTCTGTATATAAGACTTGTTTGTTCGTAAATTAAATAAAAAATATATAATGGTTTTAATTAAAAAAATTCGGTAAGAAATATTAAAAAGAAATAAAAGAAGTGCAGGTTATTGCAATTTTGGCACTTAATTCGGAAATTTTTAAATAATTAAACCAATATGAGCAAAATTTTGATTTTTCATATCTGATACACTAGGAAGTCCAACGATACATATCATAACCATTCGTTAAACATTTTTAAACTGAAGTTATGCTGCTCAAAGCAATTTTTATCTACCAAAGTTATGTTTGATAAATTGAATCTCTATTTTCTAGCCTTTCTGCTTTTAAATGGAATAAAATTCATCAAATCTTTTTTTTCTTCTTATGATCAAACGTACTCAAGCGCTCCGAATTGAAGTGATAAGAGGACTTATCACTTCAATACGTTTCTGAGAAAGAACATGTATTATTTCAAACCCAAAGCCTGTTACTGAATAAAACTGTTGACTTTTCTTTGAGTGGCAATCAATTTAAATTGAGAAAGTTTTGAGTATCTGGCTTTCTTATCATTCAATATCTTTCATGACAAGATCTTTAGGAATTTCCTTTTTTTATTGCAACTCTTTAACGAATTTCCTTGATTATCTTTTATAAGGCACATTTTACGATTTTTTTTAATATCTTTTATCATAAATCTTTAATGAATTTCCATGAATATCTTTTATATCAAATCTGTTATGAATTTGAATGAAGACAATACAATAAATCCTTAGTAAGATTTTTACAATAAATCCTTAGTAAGATTTTATCTGGTGACCAATTGTTATATACTCAAACTATTTCCTCTTCATTTTGCTAAGTTTCGTACAAAGAAAAATTGTTATTTCCTCACACTTGACTGATAGGGCATTTAGTTGGTAATCATTTATCCAAGTTATCGTTCGTTTTTATTAATTTCTACAAACATTGTTTAAAGTTTAATTAAATCTGAAATTATACTTTTATTGTAAGCATTTAATTTTTAGTTCATTATTTTAATGTAGTGATCTTTGTTTTTAAATATATAAACAATATTTTAGTTTTGTTAGTTCTTCACACTTGGCTGATAGAGCATTTAGTCAATAGTACATTTAGCCAAATTATCATTCCTTTACATAAAATTCTACGAACATTGTTTAAATTTTAATAAAAAAAATATAATTAAATCTGAAATCCTTTTTTAATTTCAAGCATTTAATTTTTAGTTTATTATTTTAATGCGATAATCTTTATTTTTAAACATATAAATTATATTTTAATTATATAATGGTCAGATTCTGAATGTTTTCAAACCTGGTAGTTATATAGTCAAATTTACCCCTAATACCCACTGAACTTCGTTTCAAATTCAAATGGTCTTTCATTCCCTTCATTCATGTAAGTACCCAGCTGATAACAATAGTTATGAATATCACAAAAGCTCTATAAATATTCATATAGGTTTACCCTAAAAGACTCATAGGCTGAGCATGCAATCAGCCTTAAATAGACAGCCGGTTAAGACAGACAGAAAATATTATAAATTTGAAATTTTTACTTTTAGAATAACTTTTCTAAATTTATTGCTACTACAAATGTTTTTTTCTTTTTAAGTAATTAATAATTTGCGAAAGAAAGAACACGTGACTCTATTTGTGGAAGTTTTAAAATTTATGCAACAATTGATGTTTCAATTTGCTAGTTACATGTGAAATTTCTTACTGGCAAAAAGAACAAGTCTATGAAAAGACATTACACATTTACATCCAGACCGAAAAAAATATTTAAAATGGAAAATTAGATACTTGAATGATCAACATAGATAGTATAAAATTATCCACCTTTTAAGTCATTTCATTTTTTATTTGAACCAAGTTTAACTTAATGATCTTATTTAAAACAAATTTCTATTCACATATAAAATTTAAATTAGACAAGATAATTAGTAATTACTCCACAATGTAAAAAACAAGAATACAATTTTTTTAAACGCGCAACTAGCTGTTTACAAATGCAATTTACTCATTAATTTCATGGAAGATTTTAAAAGAAGATTCGCTATTTTAAAGTACGAACAAGCAGAACTTTCAGATTTTTTTAAATTATATATATATATATATATATATATATATATATATATATATATATATATATATATATATATAATTGAGATTTAAGTTTTCCTTTTCATAGTCATGATGTATTAATAAGTACGAAATAAAGTATTTACCTGACAAGAATCAACTCCACCTTTTAACTCTCCAGCACATAGCATCTCAGGAATAAAATAATTTCCAGGACCAAAAAGTTCAAGGCATTTTTCTTGAGGTATTAGAGGAATCTCTACTGACTGTAGAATGCTTGACATATCTCCATCTAAACCATAATTGTAAATGAAATGTTATAAATGTTATTTTTATTTATTACTATAATAAAATGCACATCCGTCGTTTTAATGCTTACAATTTAAATGCCTAAAATAAAAAATGCAATTCATCATAAATCAGCTTCTTTGAGCATAATTAACTTTCTTGCATGGGACGATGTAAAAATCAGGTGTCAATTATTTCGTACAAATTCAAGATCTACATTATTATAGATTGAGTTAAATAAATAATATTATATTATTATGGCATTTAATTGTATTAAAATAATTCTATACTATTAACTGATAATTCACTTCTTTATATAAGAATCTAAACAGTTACTGAAAAGTGCCCAATATTGACGGGATGAAGTCAATAGTTTACCAAAAGTTATTAACAACACATTTATTGTATTCTTGCTATAAATTCTTATCACAACAAATGTTGGCTTTATTTTTTATTTATTATCTGAGCAAGAATAAAGAGTTTGTCAGTCTGCTTTCTCTTTTGGTTTTAAACTAAGATTTTGTCGGCGGCATTTAATTACAAATAAATATGGAAAAGAGATCTGCAATCCGTAAAGTGCCACAGATATTGAAGTAAAAAACGATGTTTTAGGATACTGTAAAGTACTGCGAATATTGCACATCTTTGTACTGTTGTGGTGAAGAAAGGAAACTTATTCCATGGATTCAACTAAATCTAAAGAACATAAAAATACGCTTTTATGTTTTTCCCTTTGTTTTGAGCAAATAAATTGATGTTCCTGTTTCATCGGTTGGTTATTTGCATGTATTAAAGATTGTATTCATTCTAAAATGTTGGTCAATTACAAAAGTACATACATTTCCTACGAATTAAAATTTGTATGACATTTCTTGTAAACGCTTTTAACACTTTTTAAATAGTACAAAAAATTCCACATCTTTAGCTTATTAGTGACTCTTATTGAAAGAATTTCTTGAAATAACCATTTTTATTACAGAACAGAGATTCCAAGTGTTGAAAAAAATTATTTGGTGAAGTTTTTTTCCAAAATATTTTTTTTTCTGCAGTACACTGCAATCAAGTAAAAATAAAAATTTATTAAGCTACTGAACTTTGTTGAATTTTGATTCACTTGAATCCACCTCAAATCTTGTATATAATTTTTTTTTTTAAATCTGGATTCATCAACTGTACTTGGTTATGGTTAGATAATTTTTTACAAAATCTACATTATTCATGGATATTTCTAAAGTTTTCCCTTTCACAATGGTAATCACATCTATGTTACACCTATTATAAATGTTAGGTGTTTTTAATTAAAGATTTTATATTTAAATTTTAGAAAGCCAAAGAGAGTTTCGAATTATCCTGATAAAAATTAAGGCGCAATTTTCCCCCATTGAAGATATAAAGTGTATTTAAAGATAATCAGCAATTTAAATTAGTTATAACTTATATATATATATATATATATATATATATATATATATACTATAAAAAGAATATGCAAAAATGTTAAAAAATTGATGTATCTACGTTTTTTGAAATTTGAATTAGAAATTCAATTCTTAAGTTGGTAGATTTGAAATCTATAACTGCTGTTCAAAAAAATGCATTGTCATGTGTAAGAAATACTACTACACAGGGATTCCATATCCAAATGTAAGGGAAAATTAAAAGTAAATGTTTAATACTGTTTAAAGTAACTGTTTTTTTTTCTGTTGTGAAATCATAGATAAAACATAATTCTGTAAAACAAATTGTTTTTAAGTAAAATTTCTAAATTTCCATAAAGACAACAACAAAAAAATTCCCAAATATAACACGATTTTTAATATTTTGTTTGCAGATTCTCTCTGTCACATATGCTAACGAAGCTACAAATATTTTGAATTACATATGGACTTTGTGGATATTCAGTTACCGACAGTCCAGTTACTAAGTTACCAACATTTGTGTAGCTAGCGTTTAGCAAGTTCCAAGTTCATTTAACTCTTGAAATCAGTTTACTCTTTTTCGAAATGTTGAAAAGATAATCTGATAATCACCTTTGAAATGCTCAATCAAATATTTTTATCAGTACTTAAATTGAAGGTCAAGTTAATACGTAAAATGATAAGATAAAAAGTTATCTTTACACAGTTTTTCTTGTTTTTTGGAGTTTCACAAAATTTTCAAGTGCTTTTCTAAGATGAGAATATAAATACTCTTCAACCTGGAATCTGTAAACCATCTTCAAAAATAAATTATCTAAAGAATTAAAATATGTTAATTTTTAAAATAAGACAATGCTACTCTTTTTCATTGAAACATTCATTATTATTTAGTTTTACATATACCATATTAATATTTGCAATATGATTTTCTTGTCGAAATCCATTTTCTCCCAAAATTTGATGCATTTTGCTGTCTTACAAAATTCTTTGCTGTTTCTTAAATAATAACGTATTAATTTTATCATTTATTTTAAGAAACTAGTATTTTTTATACTCGGAAACATATTCGGATATGTTCTAAATATGTCAAAAACTTTTTCAATTAAAAAAATTAAAAAAAAAAAAAACTATTAAATGTTTTGTGAATATCTAGGTTATTTATTTGAGCATTGTTTTAAGCCATTTAATTTAAAAACGAAAATGTATCGAAATCCCAGTAAATTGAAATTTATTAATCAGTTATTCATTAAAATTATATCCCCAAAAAATAAATTTCAGCGCTATACAGAAGTAAAGTTTAAAAGCATTTTTAACTAATTCTCTGAGCTCGTTCCTTCTTCTTCCATTCCTTTTAAAAATTTTCATTTTCTTTGCATTAATATTACTTTTAAGGAATTAGTTTAGTTTGCATATACCTCTTTTTTAAATTTATTTAAGGATTATTATAGTCTCCAATATTTAATCCACTTTCAGCTGAAAAGAATAACACTTAAGCAGACGCCCCCCTCCCAACTTCCACACAGCATCTGCAGAAGGAATTTGAATCATGATGGACTTAAAAACATAAAGCAAGTATGTAAAAAAAAAAAAAAAAAAAAAAAGGCGAATCTTCGTCAGAATTAGACGGGTGAGTGTCGAATTTGGTCTTACTGCGATCTTCTCGTCAAATCACCACGACTTCTTGATTTGAATGAATTCGTCAAATATAAAAGAAAAATTATATTAAAAGAGAAAAATTTCTTTTTAACTAAATAAAATTATTTGAGAAAAATGTATCTAGAGATACCTTTTTTCAAGTCACAAGCACTCTAAATTAATAGGATACATACTTTAGTCATTCAGTTCATCGTTATATCTATAATTTGAGTTCAGTAGATTTAATGAACAGCCTTAAATGAAACTTGCTCCCGTGATTATATAACTTACGCAATATATATATATATATATATATATATATATATATATATATATATAACCAATCTAAAGTAAAAAAAAGTTTGAAAACGAAACTAAAATGAAAACGAAACAAAACAGTTTCGCAATCGCAACTAAAATTTATTACCTATTTAAACTAAAACCAAAAAGGAACTTCATAGTATTTAGAGAGCGCAATTGCAGCTACTTCTAAAACACAGATGAATTGATACAAAAGTATTAGAATCAAGTTAATAGGAAAAACAAAAATCAAATAAAAATTAAACCAAAAAAATTATTAAAAAAATATTAAAAAAAGAATCCGGATTCTTTTTTTAATATTTTTTTAATAATTTTTTTGGTTTAATTTTTATTTGATTTTTGTTTTTCCTATTAACTTGATTCTAATACTTTTGTATATATATATATATATATATATATATATATATATATATATATATATATATATATATATATATATATATATATATATATATATATATATATATATATATATATATATATATATATATATATATATATATATATATTCAAGGCATAACAAAAATGAAAACAGATTTCTTTACACCAAAAAAAGAGAATATCAGAAATATATAATTAGATTTAATATTTCGTTTCAGTACCAAATGAAATGCTTCGAAACATTTGAAAATATTTATTTAGGGAAAATAAAGTATTAGCCTCATTATTTTGAAGGTAGATAATACTATTTCTTTAGAGAGAGTTTTCTTTATATTTTAAAAGTGATTATTTAATTCAGCAAGATTAAAGAATCCATAAAATATCATTTATTTTATCCAATCTTCCAATGTCTTCCAATAATCTTCCAATATCTTTTTAGGGTGAGAAATCTTAAGAATACAGATGTATTAACAACCTTCATGTCTTCATTATTAATGTCTTACTTTAAAACTTGCCACAAGCCTTATGAACGGAGAAAATTTTAATTAATGAATGGAAAAATTTAATTAATTTAATTTTAAAATCTTAATTTTTTGTGAATGTTTTTAATTGTGGGAAAAAATTAATCAGTACATGAATTAAAAAAAGGGCATTTTTCTATGTAATTCTAGGAAATGAAATCCAATGAATTCCATTGGAAGAACACATCGATCATATTAATACATTAAACAGAAGAAAAAGTCTTGTATATATTTATCAGACCTAAACATCCATTCTTAGACTGTCTTTTTAAAGGCTTGTACCAGAAAAACTCACCACTAATGGTCTTCTAAATTAATTGCAGTAAAATATTGTTATCTTGTTGTCAGATTTTCAAAATATTTCACTATTCTTTAAAAATAAGAAACATTAATTAAAGTTAAAACAACTAAATATTTAAAATCTTATCTGTGCTGAGGCTTACAAAATATTTTAAGGGAAAAATTAATCATCTTTTATTCAATACAAAACGCATTTTTCTAAATATTTTGATCAAAATGAAAATCATTACGTTCGGATAGACATAAGAATGCAAGAGCTGCGTTATTAGATTCGAATCATCAATTCTTTTTTTCTTTTGCAATTAAATTTTTACAAACAGTTATATAGAAACAATAGATCACTTAATCATCTATTCTTATCCTGTTTCTTATGAGTCAGAAACTTAAAGAACAGTTACATTAAAACTAATGATCATCAAGTGTTTCTAAATTTAAATATAAAAAACACATTCTTTTTTATTTTTGTCATTTTTTGAGAACATTTATGCTTAAGAAATAGATCCAAAGCAAAGTCATCTGAACAAACTTTCCCCTTTTATTATCGCAATTGTCTTGTTTTGAAATTTTCCCACCGTCCTTGAGAATCAGCGAGAAAAAAAAGGTATCGGTTTTCACTGAAAACAAAACACTTAAGTTGCCCAATAATTTGGACGGCAATTTGAGACTCGATATCTCACTTTCTCACGACACTGGTCATTTTTCACGACACCGAAAGAAGCACAAACAAGATCAAAGCAGAAAGTAGAAACGTGCAAGTTGGATACCTTCTAGTGTAGCTCCCCAACCCGTTGTGGTGGCGAAACCTGTCACGTTCTGGTCGACTTGGGGAAGGCAGATGCCGTTCACTTCACTGCTCAGTGCAATAGGCTTACTCACGTGGATCACTGCGATGTCATTCAGGAAGGTCTCGGGATCGAACTGCTGATGAACCTTGATTCTGTCGACCTTAATACAAGAGGACAAATTAAAATGTAAGGAAATGCAAAGCGTTGACATTAATTTGCTTACACAACTATTAGAAAAGAATTATAAGCAATACACGCAACACATCACACTCATAATTATTACTTAATCGATTTTTAATAAGTTTGTATAGTTTTTCTGTAACGTCCAGGGAATTAATTAAAAAAAAGGATAAAATGTTTCCTAATTGTTTCCGTTGTGAGTCTTCCAATTAAGATCAGAAAATGAAACATGGTCAATTTGAATAGATTTATGAGAAGTGTGATTGGTTTTTTTAAGCTGTTATTTCTTGAAAGATAAATTGAAAGATCGGAAATTTCCTTATCAATGTTTTTTTTTAGTTACATTTGATTCTTCTCTTTTTAACAATGCAAGAGTTTTCAACATGGCTTTTTTACATTGATTTTTCCATCTAAGTTTGAAAATGATATTCATTATGATCAAATATGATAAAGCTCTTTTTGTACGTCTTTATTTTACAGAAATTACTCATAATCATTTAGAATTTATACAGGAAGATATTTCGGAATAATACTTGTAATAGATATTAGTGTAATGAATACATTGAACTGCTTAATCAGCAACATATAAGTAAAAATAATGGTTACATTTTGTAAAAAAATATTTTTTTGTAATTACGGTAAATTAAATATTATGGAAACTTTATTCTTAACAATTAGAAATGTAAAAACTTTAAGAGTGGCCATAAAATTACTTTCCTTGTTTAAAGACGATTGCAGTTAAAATTAATGAAGGGAAGGATGTCAACATTCATATATAAACTTCAAAAGGCCTGTGATGATGAATTCCATAAAAATAAGTAAGGGAAATTAACAAATAAAATAATAAATAATGTATTATCTTGCTAATAAGGTTTATTAATAACTAATAACCTTTCACAAGTTTTATACTGTATATCATTCATTTCTACCTGAGCCTTTTTTATGGCTCAAACATCAGTCAAATTTTGTATAATCTACTTTTCATGCATACAATGTAATTATTGACCCGTTTTCGTTCCTATTGTGTCAAAATCTCACCTAACACTATATTTGCCCTTTTCTGGGTGAGGAGAATTTATTTCTATTTATCTTTCACAGTCCATATGAAATTTGATTTTAATTTGTTCATTTATTTTAGCTACAGACGTCTCCAAGCACCGAATCTTATTTTATGACCAACCTTTACCTTCCTTAATATTAAACCAACATCTGTTTGTTAGGTAGAATACAGATATATTTAATTTATTATTATTGGAATGATAATTAATTAATTAAGAGACTATAGAACCTAATTCCCTTTTTGCGAAAACTACAAACTAAGTAAGGTTGCATCATTTCGGAAACATATCCACCTAAAAATGACAAACACTTTTGAAAATTCTCCTACTTTCTTATTAAGTGGGAGATTCATAGTATAATTCAAATTTCGAAATATAAATAATAATTTTTGTTGCAATGCTAAATAATCTTTTTTATAATGGAGATTATTTTTTTATGTTATTCTAATCACAAGATAAGTTGCTTTCTCAGGGTGTGGCAGACATTCATTTGAAACTTCTGTCGGTGATTGCAATTCTAATGACACATAGTTCGCTTGCCAGAGAGTGGGTAGAAATGCGGATTTCATTTTTTCGAGAATCATATATATACCGAATAGCTTCTTAAGAGATCTTTAACATGTTTTAAACTGATTGACATGGGTGTTGACTATTTTTGATATCTCAAGAATTCATCGTCTTTGACCAATAATGACTCCATTCCCCACCTGGATACCGTAATCATTATATTACACATAATCAAATTCACATATTTGAAATCACACATTTTATATTTTATATCTTAACTATAAAATACAGATCTTTCTTTCATTCAAATCTTCACGCTATAATTTCTTTCGCAATCCATATATCTCACCAAAATCACATGTTTCTTGTTTTGAAGTAGAATTTTAAATCTAAATTTCCATTACATATTCACATACACCGCTTTAAGCAATACTTTTCGTACTTCACCTGATAATTTTCAAATCTTGAGATTTGTATCATTCACTTTTCACCGCTATGAGTGTTATTATGAAGATAATACATTGTAGTGACAACTTAAAACACACTTTATAAGTAGTAAACACAGCTTATGTACCCAAAGTTCACCGTTGGCTGGTTTTCACTTATTTATCTCACCGCAAAATCTTTAATTGATCTCGAATTATTTCTTGAAGGAAACAAGTCTCCAAATTTATCTTTTCAAAGTACATTTTCCTACCGAGTTCATTATTATTAAGGAAAAAAGGATCTAGCCAAGCCTACTTGACAGGAACAGTTTGAGCTTCAAAGTTTAAAATGCACTATTGATGTGTGGTATTAAAAAGACAATGATACGTGCATTAAACATTGTATTCAGAAAAATGTAATTGTCAGTGCTTTTAATTAATCAATTTATTGTTTATTTCCCTGAAAATGTCAATAAAAAAGGAAAAGTAACTATTAAGTTTCGTAATGATTAAAAACTAGCTAAATTAACGACACGGATTGAAATTATTTCATTAATTTACCCTTCTTTTTGTAAAAAGAACTAATCTAACAAAATGATGAACTCACAAGCAGTTAAAGTAACCAGCAGCAGCGCTCCCCCCCTCCCGTTCTACTTTCTCTTAAATTTGGTAAATTTGAAGCGTTTTGTGTTTAATTTCGTAGTATATTGAAGAAAATCAAGAATACGTTTTAAGCCTCTTCTGTTTGACTGATAAGCTCCAAAATTTGTTGCAGATATGCTATTTTGATGTTAAGACCACATGATAAATCACATTTTTCTACCTTGTTATGATTTTAACACGTTCATGAGCAAAGCAACACGTGCCGCTCTACTTACTGAGACAAAGCAAGTTTAAAGAAATTTACAGGTGTGATTTTATGATACTCTATGGTAATCTAAACATCTACGAATGGGTTATATTAACGTGTTCACAAATGTGCGCTGGAAGACCGATAAATAGTCTTTTTCCAGATTTGATCCAAAAATTGATGCATATCTACAATTCCATTCATAAAATCATCTGCCAAATATCATTTATCTTGCTTGTTGAATTTTTGAATAATTATGTTCACATTCAAATGGATGTACAGGTAGAGAAATTTTTCGTTTGTGGATTTGTTCCAACATTTGATATATGACTATAGTTCTGGAATGAAATATTTTTATCTAGCTCTTTGTAGTTTTGAGCTGTTATGTTCATATACACATGGACTAACAGAAAGACTTCAAGTAAACAGATTTCATCTTCAATTTAGTACTGATCTATAATTTATGGACGATATAGCAAATAGGATTCATCTAATAGGTTCTGATTTTGACTTATTCAAAGACGGGTATAATTCTAGAATGATTTTTTTCGGACATAGGAGGAATTAAAGCTTGAAGATTTATCAAAATCTTAAGATCAATTTTTTTTGACGATTACAGTACTTTCACTTTCTATTGTTTGTCTGTGTGAAAGTTAAAATTAAAAAGAAGTCTCACAGTTTCTTAAAATCAGAATTTAATTTTTAATATAAAAATTCAGTTGTTATAAATTTACTAAGCATTAGAACTATCATTGCCTTGAATTCTGCATGTACCTGAATTTTGAAATAAATAAAAACCCTGAAACTTATTTGGACCTTAAAATCCCTCATTATCTGATAGATATTTTTTTTCTGAGAAAGTAGTAAAATGCGCAAAATAAAAGAAATGTATAAATGTATAGCAGCATTGTAATATTTTACTCAGACCGAAAAATTTATAAATTACAATGTTTCAATGGTTTAAATTTACTCTAAAGTTATAATACAGTTATTGCGTTGATTCTTAGTTTAGTCTATCCTTAGTATAGAACCTTATTTAGTCAAAAAAAAAAAAGAAGAATTGATTCAGCACTCTGGTCCATTTGGTTTTGTACTTGAGTAATAAAATTCTCTACTACAGTGCGAGAGTATAACAATGCAGAACCAAAACATCTCATTTAGAGCTGAAGAATTAATAATTAACCTGCCAAAGCTAATGTTTGGCAATTACATCGAAATCAGATCTGAAGGCTTTGGTAAATTTTTTAGATCAAACTTTACCTCAGTAAATCTGTAGCACTCTCTAAATATATCAAAAGATACAATTTTCAAAATTTTTGTGGACTGGTCAAAGCAATTTTTGATGGATTTCGATGAAATAAATTCCATATTCTATTTGCGGTAAATATAATTGTATCAGTTGACCCTGTGAATTTTCCAAATAATAATTATGACAGAAAATGCTCATTATAAACTAATTAGAAGTTCTCAATGTCATCGAGAGCGTTCGAATAAATTAAAATTCTCTTACAATCCTTTAATTATTTTTTTAGAATTTTCAGCAGATATTTTCTTGAATGTTCGACATATTCCATGTGATTTGTTTTAATAAAAATTATATGAACAAAATATAGTTGACCATGAACTGTTTTTGCTATTACTTGTAAAAAGTTAGCCATGGATTATTTCTGCAATTAGCTGCTCATAGTTAGCCATAAACTATTTCCACTATTATTAATACACATTATTTAACTAAAAATTTCTTAGAGAAATTTTGCAAAAATTGAATACTTCTCATTGAGGTAAGCAATACTGAAGGTCCAAGAACATATATCGTTGTTGGTATTTCAATCAGTCATTTTTCAAAACCCACAAACAGAAGAACATACAAATTTTGAAGTTATAGCTGGAACCGATAGCGAAATATAATATTTTGTGAGAACCTACAACAATCTGAGAACAGATGTAGCTAACTTATTCAAATGTTTTGCATCCATAAAACATATGATAAATTTATTTAACATTTTGATATAACAGTGACGATTTGCACCTTAAATTTTACCTAGTGCCGCTACATTATCATGCAACGAATCTGTTGGGAGCCAAATCTTGCATAACTCGAGTTCTTTTTATTGAAATGATTACAACAGAAAGGATTTTGTACTGCATTGTTTAAACTAAATATTTTTCTCATATAAATTACATGGAAAATATTTATACAAATTATAAAATATGTTAAGATTATTGTTGTTTAAATTATGAAATATTTATTAAGCTTATATGCAAATTATGAAACATCTTTTGAAGCTATATTATATAGAAATGAATCGCTATTCAAAATTACGAGATTCTTCCTAAAATAGCCTTCGTATTGCTTCCTAAAACGGGACGTTAATACAACTTAGTCTAAACAAAATTAAGTATTTGAATGAATTTATAATTGTACTTACTTTATAAGACTTGAAATCCGTCTCCTCCTGGCTAGTAATGCCAACTGCAATTTCAAAATTTCCAGTAGATCTCCTGTTTAAAATACGAATATTAAATAGAAACACATTTTTTAAGTAATTGAATTTTCATTTATACATCTGGTTCTAAAAAAGAAGTATTCTGTTGTCAAAGAGGGCTGATGTATACTTAGAATATTATATGTTCAGTAAATTATTTTAGAATATCTTTTTACCTTCAACTTAGAAATGATAATAGAAAAGTATTTTACTGATTAATTTTGATCTTATTAATGCAATAATCAATTCAATATATTTTACTGTATTTGATATTGTTACACTGTCAGTATATTTAGTATCAATAAAAAATAACGATTTGAAAAATAACTTTTTACGATTTGAAACTTTGTAACCTTAATATAGTTTATTAGATTAAAAATGTATTCTGGATAATCGAAATAGAGTTTCAGATGTAGGAAATTCAATAACAATGTTTTCGTATAAAAATGATAATCTCAAGTAAAATGGAAGTCATTAATTGATTTTAAAATTCAGTTATGATTCGAATGTAAAGATCTACTATTTTTTATATTATGTGCTAGACGAAATCTCTAACATATTTTAAAAAAGAAATTTCAATTAAACAACCAGAATGTACAGTGGTTTTTTTCTTATGTTATTCATAAGAAAAAAAAACTTATGGGTATATTTATTATCTTACAAGATAAAGCTTCTAAAACTTTGGGCCACAACCAATAGAAAATTTGCTTCATTACATATTATTATTATTTTACGAATTTTAAAAACTGTTCCTAATTTAATTTGTCCTTTTTTGTGGATAATAATAACAAATTAAAAATTATTATAATCATGTCAATAGAAAATTCGTAAAAAATGCGCGAGTTTCTTATATATAAAGTACCACACCAGGGCGTGCCACTAGTACAAGAATGAGAGCTTTCGGAATAAGTAAGTAGGCTTTAGCTTCCCTAGTGGATAAACTAATGTTTTGGAATCGAATTATTTCCACTCTAATGACAGAATCTACCTCCAATGGGAGGGATGTATTACAACCGGTGATAACCCTTAGGGCTCAACCTGAGTTTCCCAAATCCGTCTTATCGTGATGATGCAGCTTTAGACTACCCTGGGCTACAGACCAGAAGTAACTCCTTCGTATTTATACAGAAACAAATATCCGCACAATGTATTAATGCAAGCTTGAAGTTCTTGGAATAAAACCTAAGTGATAATCATTTCCTGAATGGAGCTTATTAAAAATTCAGAATAATTGCAAATTCATATTATTTAGAAAATGAACAGTACTTACTTATGAACGCAATGAGCCGCTGTAATGATCCATCTATTATTAAGAATACTGGCTCCACATAGATGAGTTGGTGGAATAAAGAAATTTTTAAATTTTAAAGACGCCTATGAAGATAAAAATACACTTTTAATTATTTGAAAAGATAAAAAAAATTGTTTTATAAATATAGAATTTTCGAGAAGCATTTAAGGAATATTAATCATTGAAACATATAATAAGAGAGGCAATTAATGTTATACTGCCTTCACATTAGCAATTATTTCAAATGTCTGAAACAATTTTTGATTTTTTAAATGCAGAGTTGAAGAAAAGCATTTGAAGAATATTTAAATTATTGTATCAAGTAACAAGGTAGTCATTTTGCATGGTATCATTGTTACTTGATGAGAATATTCGTACAAGAAAAGAAACATCTAACTGCACGTCTGTCTGCAAAGCGCGTAATATATTTCAACTGAATATTAATCATTGAAACATATAATAAGAGAGGCAATTAATGTTATACTACCTTCACTTTAGCAATTATTTCAAATGTCTGAAACAATTTTTGGTTTTTTAAATGCAAAGTTGAAGAGAAGCATTTGAAGAAAATTTAAATTATTGTATCAAGTAACAGGGTAGTCATTTCGCATGGCATCATTGTTTCTTGAGGAGAATATCCGTACACGAAAAGAAACATCTAACTGCACGTCCGTCTGCAAAAGTGCGTAATATATTTCAACTGAATCAGTACATTTGCTCCAAATCGTCTTCGCAAAAATAATAAGGATATCAACTGGCAACAATAATTTGGATGTTATAAGAATTTTTAAAAAAATTAGGCCATTTACCTGCCACGGGAATTCACCAATATAAGCATCTCTTCCACCAACTATTCGATCTCCACTTCGAGTTATTTCCTCAAGTCCACATTTCATCAAAGTAAGAGGACTTTTACCTGTAATTGATCAATATCATTTCATATTCAAATATTTTCTATTAAAATATACAATGATTATTTTAAAAGATAAAGATTGCTTGTTTAAGAAAGTTGATTAAAGGAATAAAAAAAGCGAGAAAATATTTGAAATGCAGTTGGTACATTTCTTAAATATTTATGTTTTGAGGTAATTTTGGTGTGAATATAAATTATTTATTCCAAATAAATCTCAATACATATTAATTTACAAAAGAATGCTATTTTGAGAATACAATATTTAAAATCGTATATGGTTATCAATGTTAAACGAACTTTTTATAACTTCCAGAACTTACAGTAATAGTATATTGTATATTTATAAAATGTCATAAAAATAAAACTTATAAAAATAAAAAGCTAATTAATTGTAATTCTTAAAGTACAATTATTTATCTGGGTTGAATTTTCTAACAATAAGCCAAAAAACGCAATGATTTTGATGAATAAAAAAGTATTGTTAAAATAATCAAGTGTATCTGTTTGTAAAGAAAGGGATATTAAAATGTACCAAATGCTTGACTGGAAAATGAAGCTTTTTAGATTGTATTGGCCTCTATATCCAGAGATTATTAATAAGCATGTCAAGAAATAGTAAAAATTCAGGATCTTAAGAAAGGCTTTGATGATCTAAAATGAACGGCAGTGCACACTGCTAAATAACTCTTGTTTCATTGTCATCAGGATATATATGGAACATTTTATCCTCCTCTCAGTATTATAAAATTATGTGAACATATCTCCGATAATGCGTCGAAGGAGTTTGATATAGTGTTTGCTGAAAACACTAATTTACACGTTTTGAAGTAGGGTCTGTGAATGGCTAAAAGTAAAAATATGAGGTACTGGAATCTCTTGCTCATTTTATAAGAAAGGCATTTAGTAGACATTCTATATTCGGGATCAATAGTTCCAGACCAATAGCTGGTCGAGAACTTTTTGAAAGTAATATAGCCTATATAAAAATATAGTAGTTATGAAATTCGTTTTGCTGTAAGAGTTAAAGTTTTATGAATTTTAATTCAATCAATTCATCCAAAAAAACTCGATCTTTCTAAGAATATTACTTGTCACTAAACACGAAGTGTAAATATATATTATTAATCAACTTTATATCTGTCTGCAAGTTTTTAGAAGTTTCATATGTCTATATATTTCATTTTATAGGTTTTACTGCAAGTTACTGTAATAACGATACACTTCTTTTGTTCTTAAAAAAGAAAGTTAGGTATGGTCGCCGACTCAAGCTCATTCTCATCAAATGAAAATGGTTTAAAACTACAAGCGTCATCTAAAATAACGGTCGTTCTACAATATAGAATTCGTTTTCAAAACAGAACATTCACTAAATCAACTGATCACTAAAAGACAAAAAATTTTAAATCCTGATTTTTCTTCTTTCAACGATGTCTTAACAGTATTCCTCAATAGTGACAGAAAAAGATTTTCATATATTGTAGAAGTCTTAGATGTATATTTAAACCCACAAGAGCAGAAACATTAGTGAGTCTTCAAACCTATCATCAAACAAACAAAAAAAAAAAAATAAAAAAATAAGAGCAGGTCAGTAAAGGTCCTTGCTAGCATAGCATCTAATTTAATTCTTAATACAAGAACTTGATAGGGATATTTAGTATTCGGAAAGAAAATATGTTAACTTGATGCTTAACATAGAATCCAAAGAATTGATGAAACGTTGTAAGATAAATTACTCTAAATCATGAAAAACATATACTCACTTTGCGTTACCGTAGCCCAACAGAGAAACACAAATGAAAGCAATAGTTTTCCCATAGTTGACCGTTTGTGAACTTAAAAATTGATGCACTATCTGTTCGCTTTTATTTAAAGCCTTACCTTGACGCTTCTTTTGAACTTTTATGATGATAGAAAGTTAAGTCGACTTCTAGATAAATGTGACTTTATCTTTATGTGAAGTCTTACTGACGATAATGAAATTTTTGAAACGAAATGTTGTAAATTACTAAAATACTTTTAGACAGTTTCCGTGGGATGTATGGAATGTTTGTTGTAACATATGCATTTTCTATTGTTGTAAGCTATGTCGATTGAGTAAACATATTTACAAATGGAAAGAAATTATCTCCAGGATCTATATTGAAAGAAAATGTCTTATATCAAATGGTACATGAGAAAAATAAACAAACTACGAAGTAATAACCGGAGTATAATAATTCATATCATTTCAAGAATATTTTTATATGATATATCTGTCATATTGCTTTATATTTTATGTTCCAGGAAAATTGATAATAATAAGTAAGATATTACTTATTTCAAAATATTGGAATCAATCATTATGCGCTCATTTATTGATTCAAAAATGCTTTTCGTTCGCAAATCATGATATTGAAATGTGCTACAAAATGTATATGAATTATTGAGAATTTTTGTTATACTGAGATAGGTAACACATTTTATAAACTTTGAATGTGAGCCGTATCTACTAAACGACAACCAAAACCCTTTTGATCCAATTATTAAAAAAAAACAACATATTTCTCATTACAAACATGACGCCTAGTTCAATTAGCAAATACTGAATATTGGTCTAGTTAGTTTTTAACACCTCTACATTAATAATCAAATTTAATCAAAAATTATTTATAATTGTCATATTAAAATTGCTTTTAAGAGTTCCAGCATTTACTCTAGGCAGCTGTAGCTTGTTGGCTGAAAAAACATCAGGTACAAAAGATTTTGCTTTGGAAACCTAATTCATAGAAGATACTTCTTATATGTGAATCATATGAATCCAAGTATATACTAGTTTCACAGTCCAAATAAGCGTGGAGGCTGATACTGGCCAAAAAGTATTCCTTTCGCATCCTAATAAGGTATTAAGAGATAGTTAGAATCAGTTTGTCAGGTAGAAATTATTCTGGCAAAATCAGGTAGATGTGGATAAAGTTGGCGTTAATCATGTAGAAATCCTGTTGGCATCAATTTTAAAGTTGTAGACATATCGTTTTTGAGCTCAACGTCTTACTACTGGTGTAGTGTCGTTCTAGGAGAATGAGATATCAGTTCAAGTACCATTTTCATAATATGCCAGGATTCAAATTTACACGGTTTTTATAAAAATAGTCCCAACTGAGCTTTTAAAAAAAATGTAAAGCAAGCAAATTTATATGCACTTTTAAAAAGAAGATCTTCCTGGGATATTAGAGATTGCCAAATCATTGATGATGGTCCTAAATGATGAATGATAATTTTAGAAAGAAAATGATCTTCAGCAAAGTACACAGTTGGGAAAAATCTTATATAACCAAGATAAATAATTGGTTTTAATCTTAATACTGAATGTTCGTATTTGATCAAATACATTTCAGCATAAATTTTGAATTCATTAAAATAAACATCCAAAATTCTATTTCTTTACAAAAAACAACAGAATAACTGTTGAGCTTGAGTTTTAGTATAAATTGCTTCTATACGTACCAAATATGATATAAAAATTTTTTTGAAGGAAAATATTTTTTGTTTCGATAATTCAACTGAAAAATAAGAAATATTTTTGAATTTAAAAAGCTCAACTTAAAGCACATATTTAAAAAATTTCTCTCGAGTGCCTTTTTCCTTACACTGACAACTCCTTTTTTCTCTTCAAATTATGTTTTAAAAATTGCTGAAATCAAACAGTTAAAATCAGCAACAACATTTTTATCAGCTTCAGAAAATACCGATGTAGAGTTCCAAAAATTCTTCATGTAACATTTTTATGTAATCAATACAACATAAAAATCTTTTCAAAACAAGCAGTTAATTTTTAGTAGAAAGTATTAACCCACTTTTTTTTCACATATTTTTAGAATTCGTGAATATTTCTTCAATACTTTGTTTCCTTTAAGAATTATTGAGAGTTTTGCCTTTTCTTACGTTTTTTTTACTTTCTTGTTAGCTGTAATCACAGGGAACAGTTAACGTGAATACGTGTTGTAAAAAACACGTCTTACAGAGAGAGGTCTTGTTAAAAATTGCAGCTTACGAAGAGTAACTCTTACTCGTCTGTCACTTCCCGGAAAAAAATCGTAAAACCAATCCCTGTGAGAAAGAAATTCTACTCAGTTTATCGACTTATCATCTAAGCAAATCCCAACTTTGTTATTAAACAAGGAAAAATAGCTTTGTTTAGGGAACAGTAAAGTGTATTTAGGTGTAATTCTTTTTTTAAAGAAATCATCCTATTTTCGTTCGATAGGCACGTGTTTAATTTCTTTCATAAAAGAGTCATCGGTATAAAGAAGAAATGTGTACAGCAAGGGTGCCAAACTGAAATGCTTGCACGAGTAAACAAATAATAATAAAAATCCAAGTTTATGTGGAGCACAAAAAAGAATGAAAGGAAAGTATATAAATGGGCTAGTAAACGATATGTTTATTATTCTGATGTTTAAACACTTTTGCATAACTTCTTTTGCCTCTGAATCAAATGGTGAATTCAAGACAAAACTAAAGAATAGGAGAGGAAGTATTTAAGACACTAAATAACAACGTTAGTTGCGAAAAAGCGAGATTGGTCTAAAAAAACTCGGGGCAGTAATATATATATATATGGCACTAATATCTGCTACTGCCTTTACTACTTCGAGGGATATTTTTTCCGCAATAATTACTTTCGAAATTGTTAAGAAGAATTTCAGTAATTCGATATCTGATTGGAGACTAACTTCCTTTCATAAGTTAAAATAACTGCTAATTTATAAGTGTTTCCAAACATGGAAATGATATCACAAATCAATATCCGAGTGCTTTCTAACTTATATACTTTTTCTAACCTATTGCAATTCAATCAACCTTGTTTCTCTGCATCCAAATTTGAATAGCATTGCATCTCATTTACCTCCATTTACAAAAAGTAAATTCCATTCATTCCGAAATATTATTTGATTACCTATGATTAGATAATTATTTCATATCTGTGGAGAAAATTAAAGAAAATTAACTTTTCTTCTGAGGATTTAAAATCTCCAGTTTTAAGCCTAAAACTCTTTTTGCTATTGAGAATGTTTTACACCATTTTTAATAATAATATATATTAAGGAATTTTAAAAAGCAAACAAAAAAAAATTTTATACAGTTAAATTTACTAGAAATCAAAAATATTAGCTCTAGAGTAACGAATATGTCACTCCTTATGTATATGCGTGGTCAATTTTGAGACTATATCTGACAAAGTATTTTTGTTTAAACATGAAACCACAATTCTTTTCCTCTAGTAGAATGCAAATGCAATTCCTTTCCTTAGCAAAGATTTCCTCTTTTCGAAAAAATTACTATGATTAATTCATTGCAGAAAGTTGTTTTCATAAGGTTTAGGGTTAAATTTCAAAGTGATGTTGCTTTGTATAATCTTAGTGTAAGGAGAATAAGAAAAAAAGTTTAGTTATAAAAATAAACGCAATCTTTGTATGCGGAGATCTTTGTATGAAATGCTTTGTACAATCTAGGTGTACGGAGAATAAGCAAAAAAAAAAGTAGTTATAAAAATAAATATAAATAGAATGTAGCAATGAACAACAGCGAATGATGTGCATGAAATTGTTTTGCCTATGACGATATTATCTTTTTTTTTTTTTCATTTAGAATATTCAATCTGACTATTAATCTTGGAAAAATTCTCTTGTATATTTACAATAGATAAAGGTTTTTGAACACTGGGCTTAGTGATATGAAAAAGTAGATTTTTTTTAGTGAGCAAATTATTTCAAATTTCTGGTTCTTATAAACAAAAAATAAGCTTCGTCATATAAGATTTTCCAATTAATTCTGAAATGAACTTGCTTTAAATTTTAAATTAAAAATTAAAAAAATTTATGTTTATAAAAAATATTATATTTAAATAAAAAATTAAATATGAAAAAATAATATATTCTAAAGCTCGGATAACAGGAAATTCAATCAATTCATTGAAACTGAATGCGACGATTTCCTTCGTTCTCATGAAACCCGATGGCCGACTTCTGACTTTTTTATTGTTTGGATTCTAGAATTGAAAATCAAAGCTTGTAATTTTAGGATTAAACGCTCTATAATCTCATTGTACTCGCCCATCTATTACAACTTATAATCCTTTCTTCGGTCTACTGAAAAGAGTATGTATCAAACGGCGCGTGGTTTGAAGCGCAAGTTCGAAATAAAACGAAAATGAAACACAAAACTTATATGCTATTATATTATAAGAATGAACTTAATTCTACTAAAAGATCAAAGAAAACATGCGTTGCAATTTTACTTGAAATTTATTATTTTCTTAAAAGTTTCATATTTGAAAAAGCTTCAAATGTGAAATATTAAAAAGATTTTACCAAAATTACAAAATGTTAGGAATGTTGTTACGAAAAATTAAACGCTCTTTTAAGCAGGGAGGAGAGAGTCAATACATATTTCTCTTGTGTAAAAATATGAATATATTTCTTTGTATAACATACTGCTCTTATCCAAAAAATATTAAAAAAATAATAAACTTCTATTACTTTTAATTTATAGATATATATTTTCAGAAATTTCTTCTCACTAGGAGTTCATTTATTTCTCCTTTTCTTTATGTTTAATTTGCAAATTAATTTTGAAAATATCATTGATATCTCAAAAACATTCTTTTTATATTATTATCATCTTTCTAGTTTAACATTTCTTTGTTATATACATTAAAAGAAGTAAAAAAAAATGATTTTTAGAGCAAGCTAATTTCTTTGTCTATTTAACAAATATAAATAAATAAACAAAAAAAATTATGATAAACAAAAATAAATAAAACAAACAAATAAACAAAAATTATGATAAACAAAAGTAAATAAAATAAAAAAATAAAAAATTATGATAAACAAAAATAAACAAATAAACAAAAATTATGGTAAACAAAAATAAACAAAAAATATGATAAACAAAAATAAATAAAATAAACAAATAAACAAAAATTATGATAAACAAAAATAAATAAAATAAACAAATAAACAAAAATTATGAGCCTTTCTTTTTTATAATATAACAGAAGTTCCAGGAAAATGTTTCTAAAATGTACCACAAATGTTCAAATTAATACTAAGGGATGAATGTGATTCACAATTTCAATGAAATATCTGAGAAGAGATAAATTTACTAAAAACATTGAAAAAAATTAATTAATTGTTACTCTATGAAACTGGTAATTGCGGCAATTTTCATCAAATTATAAAAAAGTATTTTTAAAAAAATATTAATTGAAACCTGCATTTTTAAAACAATTTGATTCATTTAGATCCCTCTTCAGTAAGCAACTTTTAATAAATAACTTTAATAAATTTTGATGCAAATAAATTTTATTTTATAATGCTACAGCAACAACAATTAAAATTGTAAATTTATTTTTCTCCAAAATAATGCAGTCCATTACAACTATAGTAATTTTTAAGTGCATTTCCATTAATCGTTTAACCATTATCTTTTTACATTTTTACTAATAATTGACTTTCATTTAATGCTTAGGTAAATTATCTGAAAAATATAAATTACCACTTACAAAGATATCATAAAGTTAATCTTAACAAATATTTCAAATAAAAAGAATATGGATTTTAATGTATTGCGATGTGGATTCATGATTTTCAAATCCTCTTTAAAATTTATCCTTCAAACGTTTTTTAATCTAATTTATTAAAAGCAAAATAAAAGTTTTATCTTGCATTTTAGCAACAAAATAGTATAAAGCAATACAATTAATTTTCATTCTCTTTATAAACACCTGAATACAGTGTGACTTACCTCTTTCGGTTATTTTTGGAATTTTTCATACATGGAAAAAATTGCATTGTTCCTCTGATCATATTCACTCAAATCGAAACTTTTTCCGAGCATTACCTCTTTTATTATGACTGCTAGAAGTCTGCTCGAATTTATGTTGCACCGTGTACATAAACTCATTAATTCTGAATACATTTTTTCGTTAAAAAATCAACAGAAATATATTAAATGAAACAGTGGTGTTGGAAATTTTCAAAATTGCATAAGCCAGACTTTTTAATGAGTGATTGGAAATCTCGAAAACAAACAGTTTCATAAATAACTATAATTTAATTCAGTCAAATGTAACTTTTTTTTTTGTTACTCTTTCTGCTAGTATTTTTATTCTACACAGAGAAAAAAAAAGAATTTGAGAGAAAAAAATAAATTGATGAGTTTCTAATGTATTTTTGAATACATCAATATATACAGGTTGTTTCCGAATTCGACCGACAAATTCAGAGAGGTGACAGTAGGCATCAAGAGGATAAAAAATCACCATACAAGATAGGGTCCTAAAACGGCATTTACTAGTAGGTGAAAATCGCGAAAATACAGAGAGTCCGAAAACTGTTTTAAACAATTAATAAAAAAAAATAACAAATGATGTTTCAACTATGAATTTTTTTTCAAGTGAAAGCACATTCATAAAAGGTGTTTTTGTTATTTAGGTAGCATGCCGATTTGATGATCTAGGGAGTCGTGAATTATTGAAAACGAATAAGTAGTTTAGCACCCTTATCTGCAAAAATATTAATAAAGAAAAATAAAAGCATGAAAATCTAAGGAATTTTATCCTCATCATACCACATTTGCAAACATCGATAGACAGCTGAGGGAGACAGGATCCTTCATAATGACAAGGCAATGCAGGGCAGGAAACGCACACCTGATATAGAAAACAGAGTTTCGCTGCGCTTTCTCGATAAACCCATTGACTAGCACATGATCAGTTGCAGTTGAACAGGGTATTCGGCACGAAACGGTATGGAAGGTCATGCGTGCTGAAAACTTGCACCCCTTCCACTTGCAGAAAGTCCAACTCCTATGCGATGATGTTTATCCATGTCAGGTCGAGTTCGCACACTGGATGCATAATTCCACAAATGAAGATGCACCCTGTATATATTACAATACAAAAAGCAATAAAAACTTCCGCTGCGGCGAAAATAATTAACAAATTCCTGGTATATTTCCTCTTTTTCAGGTATTCCCTAATTAAGTAACACTATGCAATATATCACCGAAATTTTAATTGTCTTCAATATGCAATTTTCATAATTATCATTACATTCAGCTTAATAAAAGCCATGTTTTCCTTTTTTTTCTTCTCTTTCTTCTGGTAATTCCATACAAACACAATTGAAGTAAGCATTTAGAAATCAGTCGTTATTTGTTTAATTTTCTCATACGTCGATATATAATCATTATAATACAATGGACAATAACAGCATTCGGTGCTTCCCAGACAATTAAAAAATTCCTAGTATTTTCCTCGTTTTAATAATTCTCCAGTTGCATCATTATACTGAAAAATGACACGGGCGCACTAATTGCGCGCGCAAACTTGTGAAAGTGTTTGATTGTTCTTTGTGAAAGTATATAATTATTATAATTGATAATAACAACATTCGGTGCTTCCCAGGCAATTAAAAAATACTCAGTATTTCCCCGTTTTATTGATTATCCAGTTACATCAGTAATACTGAATAATGACGCCGGCGCACTAATTGAATATAAAAACTTGTGAAAGTGTTTGTTTCCAATAATGATCAAGGGTATATAAGAGGATTCCTTGTCTTCACTCATTCTCTCAGGATTTTGTGTCCGAGTGATATCTCGAATTATTGGAATTCGCTCATCTTAGGACAAAGCTACGAATAAAATCTTCGGTAAGTTTTTTTTAATATGAATTTATAAAAATTTTCCAGAATGTGTAGTATCAAATTATTGGGGCGAAAAATATAGTATTTAGAATTTGTTGTTAGAATTTTTCTTTGTTATTTTCCGATAAATATTCAGAGCTGCAAGATTGTTTTATAATGAAGCAATTCTGTTGGATAAATTTATATGAAATCTTTATTTTTTTAAATGTTGTAGAACTGTTTGACTTTCCTTGAAGAACTTCAAAACATAATGTTTTCTTATTTCTTTCTTTCTGAAGTAAAGTTTATTGAGAGTTTAAACATTTTCTCATTTTTTATCTCATGTCTCTTTCCAAAATTTCTTGAAAATGTTGATGCTACTTTTCAACATTTCGGTTTCTATAATATGAAACTATTTCTGTCTCAAGCCGCCTAAAATTGAACAGTTATTTTATTTCACCGTTCAATTCGGAAATCGAAAATTAGATTAACACGGTGTTCTTGATGCCAAAAGCTGACCATTTTTTCAAGCGACTATGCTTTCGGGAGGGGTGGGATTTGGATTTTCCTTGTGTAAAAAATATTAATACATCTCTTTGTATAACACGCTGCGCTTACCCAAAAAATATATAAAAACAATAAATTTCAGATACTTTTCCCTTATAGATGTGTATTTTTAAAAATTTCCTCGCTATGATTTCATTTATTTCTCCTTTTCTTTATTTTTAATTTGCAAATTAATTTTGAAAATATCATCGATATCTTAAACAAATTATTTTTATATTATTATCATCTTTCTAGTTTAACATTTCTTTATTATATATGTTAAAAGAAATAAAAAAAAATATTTTTGAAGAAAGTTAACCTTATTATCTATTTAAATAAACAAAAATTTTGAACCTCTGTCTTATTTTTTTAGATAACCAAAGTTTCAGAAAATATTACTAAAATGTACCAAAATTTACCATTTTTCATTTCAATTTTATACTAAGGGATGAATGGGATTCAAAGTTTCAATGAAATCGAGATGATAAATTTACTGAACATATTTATTTAAAAAATTAACAAAATGCCACTTTATGAAAGTGGTATTTGCGGCAATTTTCACCAAATTGCAACAAACTGCTTTACTTCAGTATTAAAACAAAAAAAGAAGGCTTCTATTATTTGTATCTTTTTCATTAAAAAAGCGTTTGCATGCTAAAGTATTTTTTAATAACATTAATTAAAAATTGCATTTTTTAATGAATTGGATTCATTTAGATGCATCTTCAGAAGCAACTGTTAATAAATAACTTTAATCAACTTAAGTACAAATAAATTTTATTTTATAATTCAATACCAACACAACTTAAATTTTTTTATTTATTATTCCCCAAAATAATGTAATTGGACATTCCATTACAACAATAGCCCTCTAAGTAAGTAAAGTTTAATTATAGCACCCCTGTACTTTACAAAAGTTAGATGGAATAAATAAGTTTGCAAATCAGAGCTTTAATAATTATCGCTTACTTTTCGGAATTCATTTTTACTTTATAGCTCAGAATTCCATTGATTCACACACTTTTACTAGTTTCAAAATATTTTTTTCAAATTTTGATTAATAATAAGAATGAATGTGTTTGTTTTGGCGCTCTACAGGACAAATGGTTAAATCTGCCCAATTTCGCACAGATATGCTTTGGAAGTTGGGAATGTAATCCTCGGTACGATTTTGTTAAAATTTTAATTCAATTTCAATTAATAAAAAAACTGTGGAAATTTTGTAGTTTTTCCACCATAACTTCAGAAATTATTATAGCACAAAAAAATTTTTTTTACATTAGCTAAAATTTCAAAAAATTATGTTTCAGTTATACCAATTTAGTTCCAGAACATATTTTTTATCTGTTTTTTTATTGATTTAAAAAATATTTTCAGCACATTTTACAATATATTTCACTGCATAAAAAAAAAAAATCAAATCTCTTCATTCTTGCCACAAATATTTCATCCTGGATTTTTCTTCCATTGTTGAGGATAAAGATATGAAGTTATGGTTTATTTTCTTATAGTGAGTAAGTTTCCGTTTAAAGTAAGTCTGAAATATACTTTTGAAGTTTGTTATTTTTACAAATAAGGTTTAAATTAGCAAGTAAGAAGTAATGAGCAATTTTCAAGTGTACTGCATTTTTAAACATTGTTACTCTTACGTGCAATATAACCGGTTGTATAAAAATATACTATCATTACTATAGCGTGAACATTGCAGTGCGCTGAACTGTTTGTTGAACCAGAGAACTTATTTAATAAACAATTCTCTGAATTATTACACAAATAGGAAAAGTATTTTGCAGCAAGCATAAAAGTCCAAAGTAGGACGATTTTACTTCCTGTCCTTAGGTTTTAAATAAAAATGTTAAGTTTCAGCGAGAAAGTTTTAATATTAGTTGAAGTTTAAACTATTCTGTTTTTTTCGAATTAAAGTTTAGATTTTAGATGACGCGATAGAATATTAGAAATATGCATTGCATTACGAACAGGACCATTTCACGCTTATAAACTAGCATGAGTGATAAACGAAAATGACGTTAGGATCAGTTCAAAAGAATGTGGGAGGCATCACCTGCCAGATGGAGGGAGGGATGCAATGATGACCTTTTGAAATTTTCACCAGATCTTTATATATCTTCTACTTGAATAGCCGTTGCGTGAAGAAGTATGAAAATGTTAAAATCTGTAGAGGAATTTTTTTCTATGCAAATTATTCTGGTTGCACAAATTTAAAAAGAAATGATTACCCCATCCCTAAAAATGTTAGGTCTTACATGTAAAGCGCTTGAAATTCTGTTTCCTTAATTAGGGTAATTTTATAATTAATTAATTAATTCAATGTGAAATAAAATACTAATGGGATCTGATGGTCAAATTATAAATTTAAAAATTTAGTTACGATAATATACGTTATTTGTATTCTCAGCAACTTTTTATAAATAATATTTTAACGTTTTACTTACTACATTCATTACAAGGGGTTTACATGTAAGAGTATATGTGATCTATTTAAACGTGCTAAAAGCATTGAATTTAAATAGCTATAAATAGACAACGTATTTTTGCGTCCATTCCCATCTATCCAATGATACATTCCACATTACAAAAATATGGGACTTTAAAATTATATTAAGTGAATATGATATTACAAACCAGACATAACCACAAATGCACTAAATTTTTGTATTTTATTTGAAAATACGGCAAACTGTTCTTAGGCATAGTAGGCCTTAATGACATTAGTACCAAGGCTTTTTTAGATAGATTTTATCAAGAATTTCTAGTATGAGATGCAAATCTAAGTTTCATGATCGGCTACTAAGCAAAAATTATGAAGCATTGTAGTCTATTCTGAACCCTGATAATACACGCATAATTTTTAGCAATACGTAATGTGCTAAAATTTCCTTCACTTCTGCACTTGTTCAGACTAGTAGAGAACATGCAATTTTGATCAACCTATTCATTTCGTAAAATACGTCAGAAATTCGAGAAATGAACTGTTCCAGATGGAATAATATTTTTGATTTGGAATTAGGTGCTTCTTGCTTTCTTGCAAAAACCAGGACGCATATTCTGATGATCGATTTTCAAATCTCGTGAGTTGCTGCAGCACAAATGATCAAAAGCAACGAAAAATTCTGTCTTCAAAAATGGTGGTGACTGTGGTACCAATACCTTCATACCGCATAGTATCCAGAACTCAGACATCCATTTGTGCACATTAAATATCGTAATTTCCCTGATGAAATAAAGTTGCCAGTAGACAGTTAAAAACAAAAATTTCTTTCTATAAAAATGGCCCAAACAAAAAATTTTCTGCCCTGACTTAAATGTGTATCAAAGTCTAACTCCTCCATTGGTGTCACCTTTGGTTATAAGACTATCAAAATTGGAAAATACTTTGCTGAAAAATCCGTATAACCGAGTTACACAAAATGAACCAGATGAACTTTTAAACAACCCTTAATTGATCAGTTGTTCAATAATTGATCAGTTGTTCAATAATTGATCAACCATTAGTTAAACAACCAACAGTATGAAATAATTTTTTACATCACATTTAATGCACTATTCGCAAAGAAAAAGAAACATTATTATAAATTAGATCGTTGCCTCGGTCTTTATTAATCCAAAGATTTCTTTTATTCATTTGATATTTATTACTGAGTCATAGATAATTACAAAATCGCATGATTTTTGAAGTCCTTAATTGAAATTTTCATAACTACGTTTTAGTAAATTTAATTGCCACTGCAACCAGCAGTACAGCGGATGTAGTTTTAATTATTGTATTAAAGTATACTTCAGATGGAAATTCATTAAAAACAAAACGATTGCAAACATCCGAGAAACTAAATGAAAGAATGGCCATTATCTGATAATCTTATTCCTTCTACAAATTCGGGTTAGTTTCGCTATCAACTTTTCTTTTCTCTCTCTTCTATTCATTTTTCTTTATCCGCAGGCATATCCCAGAACAAAATATGTCTTCAATACATCAGTTTCCTGATTTTTCTTTTGTTAGTTATTTTTTCAATTTGAAAGTTTCTATTTAAGAAAGCAAACTATCGATATCTGTTTTAAACAGATATTTTCTGTTGATAAAATGCACTTGGGTGTGACTGATAAAATTCGAAAATATACTGGATACACAAGTTATAATTTTTGATAGAATGATGAATTATTTCTCATATCTATTATATGTTTCAGAGATAAAATGATATAAGGTCTAAAATATAACAATCCTTATGAAAATGTAAGCTATTCTTTTGATGAGATATGTGTAACAATGATTTCAAAACAATGTAAATGAATAAAAATTCCTTATTTTTGTCTTAAAAATGATAATTAACAAAGCATCAAAAATAGTTTATTCTGTCACGTTTATTATTTTTACCTTCAAATCCGAGCATTAGAATTGCTATCAGCTATTCAAGCAGTTAATTAAAAATTTTTAAACTTACCTTTTTATTTAATTATTTAACAAGCTAATCAAAAAATGTTCGTTTACTTTGTTCCATTAAAAAAAATCCTAGTATTTTTCCTTATAATTGAATAAATATTACCATTACTTAACTTACTAATTAATTGTTGATAGATTTTCAATTGCTTTTATTTACATCAAGCACACATTACCTTTCCAAAAATTTTTTTAAAAGATGTTATTTGTTATTTTACATTCAAATTGTTATGCTTTTTCAAACAGTCGAAAGAAATTTTAAATTGAAAAATAATTTATCTATTAGAAAGTTTTGCTTTCCTCTTTTTTTAAAAAGTATATGCGGTTCTTAATATAATTTTGAAAAAAAGCAGACACTCTGTACCAATTTTGTTACTGCCATAAAAAAAAAAATTAGAAAACAAAAAACATTAAATTATAGTGCATGTTATTTCCATATCATGCTTTTATTTCAAATCTCGTTTGAGAGTCAGTGGTTTAACCCTGTAAAAAAGCTTTTACAATACAATTTACCTAAATTTCAATACCAATCTCAAATTTCACCAATATCAATCTCCGAATCTCACTTTGTTTTCTAAGACAAGTAATTGACCTTACTTTTAGAACTGTATTCATATTTTAGTACCTAAATAACATTTTGAACTCCCATTTACTTTCTAGCATCTATGCCCATAGTAGTGTTGCATTTTATTTAAATATTACAAAGTGAAAGCAGTGATAACTAGTTAGCTCGGAATGTAAGAACTGTGAAAAATATTATGAAAATCATGTCGATTACTCTGTTTTAATCCAAATTAATATATTTCAATTCAAGAGGTTTATCAAAATGTAAGATAAATTTCTATCCTGTCCGATAGCTGATTGAATAACTAAAAACAAAATAATTTATTCTGATAAGAGACCCTGAATTGGATTTGAAATACAATTAATTGACAAGAAGGTTTGATTTCTTAGTAAGCACAAGATACTACAGTAATATTTAGATTCAAAGAATATTGTCAATATTAAAAATATCTGAAGAGTATTGTTTATACCTTTTCATAACTTTGTCTTTTGAAGTTTTTCTTTGGAGAAAGTTTGGTGGTTTTGGGTGGATCAAATCCATCCAACTTGGAACCATTTGGATCCATCAAATTTGATATAAATGGATCACAGTACTTTGAACTGTCTTTAGAAAATTATAACACTCTGGTACCTTTTTACTGATTAGCTGAAATTATAATTAAATTTAAATCAAACTGTTTTTCAACTAGTTATGATAATTAACATTAAACACTCTAATAAAAGCATATTCTAAAAACCCTCCCCAATTCAGTAATAGAACGCAGAATTTCAGCGTTGGATGCAAATTCTATCGAATTTAAATAGTATTCCTATCACACAGAAATATAATTTTTTTGTCAATTCATTCTTTTTTTAGACACTAAAGAACATGCTAGATTTTCTAAACAACTGATGGGGAAAAAAGGCATTTTGCTTTTCATACGCCAAAATGTGGTTTGAAAATTTCCTTAGGAAGCTGCAAAATTTTCTCGGAAAGCATTAATCTTCAGATACGCAAGCAATATTAATTTTCTCACAAATTCAAAGAAAAAGGCTTAAAAAATGTGTCATTATTTTGCCAGATTCAAGAGTATGTAATTAAACGGGAAAAATGTATTTGAAAAAAATTGTGGAACTATCACAGCAATCATCCTTAAGATGATATGCTATTACATCATTTAATTATCTGCAAATAACAATAATTTCCAGTATAACTAATTTAGTAAATCACCAAAAATTACTACTGATAAGTAAAATCGATCACTTAAAAAAATTGAAAGACAAGAACAAAATTAATTTAAAAATTTCATAATGTCACAAGAATTTTTTCCAGTTAAATACATTTTTCAGTAAGAAAAATCCTACGTTTCAAGAAAATCAAGAAAACATATTAAGCGTGTCGCCATCTAGTTTCATGCAGCAAAAATATTTTTTAATTTTAAAATTAAAATCAGAATTGAATTGTATTTCATGCAAGATAGATGGCGCTATGATATGTCATAACTCTTTCTGAAAATATTTATTCATCTTGTTATGCAGAGGATATCAAGATAAGTTAGTAAAAAATGTCAGATGATTCATACAGTATTTTCTTGCATAAGATGCTTGCCAAATAACTTCCGGCAGGAAGTTCTTTTCAATCATTTAAAATACAGGATGCGTCATAAATTCGTGCAAACTGCATTGGATCTTTTTTTTTTTTCATATTTAAAAAATGATTACGGCAGAGAGTGCTCATGCATCATAGTTTTTTAGACAAATCGGGCTGGAAATTAAAGACCTATCTGTAAAGAGATTCATAATTCCATACCCCGTCAACAAACTATCGTTAGCAGAGTGACCGTTGGTGATTAAAGTTTTCTACCAGAATGATGAATCCACAATTATAGCACTGTAAAAAATTCGCTCAATGAACGGACCGATACGGCAAAGAATAAATAAATGAGTAAATAATAAACAATTTTATTGAATGAAATGCTTAATTTAGCACGACGTTTCGAGGAAACAGAGATTTTATAGAACCGTCTACGAAGAGAGAGATCAAATTTGAGCGCGAACAGCGTACATGTTATAACAAATACCATGAAAGAATCGTCGGTCAAAATATATTCAAATTATTTCCGAGCATTACTTTTTTTTTACTAAGATTTTTCAAGTCTGCTTGAATTTACGATGCACACTTTATATCAATTCATTAGTTCTGAATAATTCTTTTTTCGTTAAAAAATCATCTCCAATGTAATTAACAAAACAGCTCTGTTGGAGGAGATTTTAAAGCTTACATAACTTAGACTTTCACTGAGTGATTGACAATTTCAAATTAAAACAGTATCCAAAATAATTATATGAAATTATAATTATTTTTTATAGTGTTTTATTTATGTAATACAAAAAATTATTACTTATTTCAACATAATTTTCTTCCTTCCTCTTTCTACGAGTATTTTTACCTAAACACAGGTGAAGAAAAAGCATTTAGAAATTAGTGACATAATTTCATTTTTGAAAACGTCAAACTACAATTGTAACACTAAAAAAGTAATATAAACGTCCGGTGCGACGAAACACATTAAAAAATTCCAGATATGCTCCCCCTTTTTCATTTTTCTCTGGTAAAATAACAATACGCAACATTGCTACGCAACTGAAATTAAAATTGTCTTCAAATACAAATTTTCATAACCATCATATCATTCGCTATAATGAAATCGAAAAATTATTTCACTTTCTTCTGTAATTTATTCCATTCAAGCACAAACGAAGTAAATTATTAGAAATATGGCAGTTTTTATTTTATTTTCGAATCCGACAATATATAATTATTACACAACAAAAAGCAATAAAAACGCACGTTAAATAACACCATACAATATGATACTGAAATTATAATTGTTTTGAAATAACTAATTGTCATACCTCCGTTTCTTTCCGTTTAATGAAATAGATATATTTTTCGTTTCTCTTTACTCTGGTAATTCCTATCAAGCATAAACGAAATGAATATTTAGAAATCAGTCCACTTTTATTTTATTTTCGAATATGTCAATATGTAATTATTACACTACAAAAAGAATAAAAACGCAAGGTGCGTCAAAAACAATTAAAAAATTCCAGGTATATTTCGTGGATTAAATTATGCTTAGTTAAATAACACTACGCAATATATCACTGAAATTATAATGGTCTTCAAATATGTAATTTTCATAATTGTCATTTCATACGGCTTAATGAAAGCAATTTTTTTTTTATTTTACTCCTTCTTCAGGGAATTTCTTTCAAACACAATTGAAGTAAAGGTTTTGAAATCAGTCAGTGTTTGTTTTATTTTCTCATACATCAATATATAATTATTATAATACAAAAGACAATAACAACAGTCGGTGCTTCCCAGGCAATTAAAAAAATACTCAGTATTTCCCCGTTTTATTGATTATACAGTTACATCATTAATACTGAATAATGACGCCGGCGCACTAATTGAATATATAAAATTGTGAAAGTGTTTGTTTCCAATTACGATCAAGGGTATATAAGAGGATTCCTTGTCTTCACTCATTCTCTCAGGATTTTGTGTCCGAGTGATATCTCGTGCATTTCGAAGTGGCTCATCTTGGGAGAAAACTTCGGTAAGTTTTTCTTTGTATGGATTGATGCATCTTCTCTGGAATTTCTAACATCAAGTTATTGCGGAGAAAAATATAGTATTTAGTATTCGTTGCTAGATTTGGTCGTTGTTATTTTCTGATAAATGCTAAGAGCGTCAAGATTGTTTGACCGACAGAGTCAAGATTTATATTGACCAGACAGAGTCAATTCATTCTCCTCGTGTTACTGTATGGTGAGTTTTCTCAACATCTTTCATTGTGTGCCCTATCAATTTTTGAAGAAAGTGGTCTTGCAACCAGGCGTGAAAACTGTATAGTCAGTACAGAATGATATTTTACGCCTTTTTTACCAGCCTCACTTCACATGGATTTCAGAATGTTTTTGTTGGACACTTTCTATAAAGAATGAGTTTGTAAGCGGTCGTCACGATTACCAAACTTGACTACGGAAAAGTTTCGGTCTTGAGGATATTTAGAGTCTGTAGTGTAACGGAGCTCCCCAGCAACTTTGATCATGAGAGATGTGATTGGACGAATCGTCTGTGACACCGATGCCCACATGCTATGTTCATATGCAATTGGTTATGGTAACGCAATTCACTTGCCTAATACATTGTGGTAGTGGTCATCTTGAGGATATTTTACTTTAAAATAAATGCACAGTGTCATATCATTGTGATCCGCTTTATTGTCTGTTCATACTTGTGCGATTACTACAAAACGTCTAAAATGTAAATGAAAAACAATATGTGGCAAAATTCTTTCGGTTACTTTCGGAATCTTTTTTTTTTTCTTTTTTTTTTTGTAAGAAATACATTTCAATTAGCTTCTAAATAATTTTCGAAGAAATCGGAATTATTATCAAGAACTTCTTTTTGTTATGACAATTTCTTTTGAAATCTGCTCAAATTTCGGTGCAATTTGTGCATGAACTCTTTAATTCTGAATATTTTTTTTCGTTAAAAATCAACCCCAATGAATTGAATTAAACAGCGCTGTTGCTAATTTTAAAGCGTACATAAATTTGACTCTTCAACTAGTGATTGGAAATTTCATTAACAAACACTTCCATTAATAATTAAATTTTCATTCCCCTTAATTTAATATATATTTTCTTTCTTCCTCTTTCTACTAGTATTTCTGTCTAAACACAGATGAAGAAAAAGCATTTAGAAATTAGTAAGATATTTTTAATTTTGAAAACGTTGATATATAATTGTTACAATAAAGAAGAAATAAAAAAAGTCCGGTGAGCCTTAAACCATTAAAAAAAATTACTTCCCTTTCCATTTTTTTCTAGCTAAATAACACTATGCAACATGTTACTGAAATTATAATTGTTTTGAAATACGTAATTTTCATAACTATCGTTTCTTTCCGTTTAATGAAATATATATATTTTTCGTTTCTCTTTACTCTGGTAATTCCTATCAAGCATAAACTAAATGAATATTTAGAAATCAGTCCACTTTTATTTTATTTTCGAATATGTCAATATGTAATTATTACACTACAAAAACAATAAAAACGCAAGGTGCGTCAAAAACAATTAAAAAATTCCAGGTATATTTCGTGGATTAAATTATGCTTAGTTAAATAACACTATGCAATATATCACTGAAATTATAATGGTCTTCAAATATGTAATTTTCATAATTGTCCTTTCATTCGGCTTAATGAAGGCAATTTTTTTATTTTACTCCTTCGTCAGTGAATTTCTTTCAAACACAATTGAAGTAAAGGTTTTGAAATCAGTCAGTGTTTGTTTTATTTTCTCATACATCAATATATAATTATTATAATACAAAAGACAATAACAACCGTCGGTGCTTCCCAGGCAATTAAAAAATACTCAGTATTTCCCCGTTTTATTGATTATACAGTTACATCATTAATACTGAATAATGACGCCGGCGCACTAATTGAATATATAAAAATGTGAAAGTGTTTGTTTCCAATTACGATCAAGGGTATATAAGAGGATTCCTTGTCTTCACTCATTCTCTCAGGATTTTGTGTCCGAGTGATATCTCGTGCATTTCGAAGTGGCTCATCTTGGGAGAAAACTTCGGTAAGTTTTTCTTTGTATGGATTGATGCAACTTCTCTGGAATTTCTAGCATCAAGTTATTGCGGAGAAAAATATAGTATTTAGTATTCGTTGCTAGATTTGGTCGTTGTTATTTTCTGATAAATACTAAGAGCGTCAAGATTGTTTGACCGACAGAGTCAAGATTTATATTGACCCGACAGAGTCAATTCATTCTCCTCGTGTTACTGTATGGTGAGTCTTCTCAACATCTTTCATTGTGTGCCCTCTCCGTTTTTGAAGAAAGTGGTCTTGCAACCAGGCGTGAAAACTGTATAGTCAGTACAGAATGATATTTTACGCCTTTGCGTACCAGCCTCACTTCACATGGATTTCAGAATGTTTTTGTTGGACACTTTCTATAAAGAACGAGTTTGTAAGCGGTCGTCACGATTACCAAACTTGACTACGGAAAAGTTTCGGTCTTGAGGATATTTAGAGTCTGTAGTGTAACGGAGCTCCCCAGTAACTTTGATCATGAGAGATGTGATTGGACGAATCGTCTGTGAAACTCATGCCCACATGCTATGTTCATATGCAATTGGTAATTTTAACGCATTTCACTTGCCTAATATATTGTGGTCATGTTGAGGATATTTTACTTTAAAATAAATGCACAGTGTCATATCATTGTGATCCGCTTTATTGTCTGTTCATACTTGTGCGATTACTACAAAACTTCTAACATGTAAATAAAAGGAATAAATAAGGAATTTGAAATAAGGAATAAATAAGGAATTTCTAAGGAATAAATTTCAATAATCTTCTAAATAATTTTCGAAGAAATCGGAATTGTTATCAAACACTTTGTTTTGTAATTACAATTTTTTTTTTTTTTTGAAATCTGCTCGAATTTAGGTGCAATTTGTGCATGAACTCATTAATTCTGAATATTTTTTTTTTCGTTAAAAATCATCCCCAATGAATTGCATAAAACAGAGCTGTGGTAATTTTAAAGAGTACATAAATTCGACTTTTCAATGAGTGATTTGGAATTTCATTAACAAACACTTCCATTAATAATTATAATTTCATTCCGCTTTATTTAATATATATTTTCTTTCTTTCTATTTCTACTAGTATTTCTGTCTAAACGCAGATGAAGAAGAAGCATTTAGAAATTAGATAATTTTAATTTTGAAAATTTTAAAATATAATTGTTACAATAAAAAATTCCTGTGCGACAAAAGCCATTAAAAAAATCAAACACAAATGAAGTAAAAGTTTTGAAATCGGTCAATATTTGTTTTATTTTCTCATATGGCAATATATAATCATTATAATACAAAAGACAATTCAACATTCGGTGCTTCCCAGGCAAATAAAAAATACTCAGTATTTCCCCGTTTTATTGATTATACAGTTACATCATTATTACTGAATAATGACGCCGGCGCACTAATTGAATATATAAAATTGTGAAAGTGTTTGTTTCCAATTACGATCAAGGGTATATAAGAGGATTCCTTGTCTTCACTCATTCTCTCAGGATTTTGTGTCCGAGTAATATCTCGTGCATTTCGAAGTGGCTCATCTTGGGAGAAAACTTCGGTAAGTTTTTCTTTGTATGGATTGATGCATCTTCTCTGGAATTTCTAGCATCAAGTTATTGCGGAGAAAAATATAGTATTTAGTATTCGTTGCTAGATTTGGTCGTTGTTATTTTCTGATAAATACTAAGAGCGTCAAGATTGTTTGACCGACAGAGTCAAGATTTATATTGACCCGACAGAGTCAATTCATTCTCCTCGTGTTACTGTATGGTGAGTCTTCTCAACATCTTTCATTGTGTGCCCTCTCCGTTTTTGAAGAAAGTGGTGTTGCAACCAGGCGTGAAAACTGTATAGTCAGTACAGAATGATATTTTACGCCTTTGCGTACCAGCCTCACTTCACATGGATTTCAGAATGTTTTTGTTGGACACTTTCTATAAAGAACGAGTTTGTAAGCGGTCGTCACGATTACCAAACTTGACTACGGAAAAGTTTCGGTCTTGAGGATATTTAGAGTCTGTAGTGTAACGGAGCTCCCCAGCAACTTTGATCATGAGAGATGTGATTGGACGAATCGTCTGTGAAACTCATGCCCACATGCTATGTTCATATGCAATTGGTAATTTTAACGCATTTCACTTGCCTAATATATTGTGGTCATGTTGAGGATATTTTACTTTAAAATAAATGCACAGTGTCATATCATTGTGATCCGCTTTATTGTCTGTTCATACTTGTGCAATTACTACAAAACTTCTAACATGTAAATAAAAGGAATAAATAAGGAATTTGTAATAAGGAATAAATAAGGAATTTGTAAGGAATAAATTTCAATAATCTTCTAAATAATTTTCGAAGAAATCGGAATTGTTATCAAACACTTTGTTTTGTAATTACAATTTTTTTTTTTTTTTTTGAAATTTGCTCGAATTTAGGTGCAATTTGTGCATGAACTCATTAATTCTGAATATTTTTTTTCGTTAAAAATCATCCCCAATGAATTGCATAAAACAGAGCTGTGATAATTTTAAAGAGTACATAAATTCGACTTTTCAATGAGTGATTTGGAATTTCATTAACAAACACTTCCATTAATAATTATAATTTCATTCCGCTTTATTTAATAAATATTTTCTTTCTTTCTCTTTCTACTAGTATTTCTGTCTAAACGCAGATGAAGAAGAAGCATTTAGAAATTAGATATTTTTAATTTTGAAAATTTTAAAATATAATTGTTACAATAAAAAATTCCTGTGCGACTAAAGCCATTAAAAAAATCAAACACAAATGAAGTAAAAGTTTTGAAATCGGTCAATATTTGTTTTATTTTCTCATATGGCAATATATAATCATTATAATACAAAAGACAATTCAACATTCGGTGCTTCCCAGGCAATTAAAAAATTCTCAAAATTTCCTCGTGTTAATAATTCTACAGTTACATCATTAATACTATAAAATGACGCGGATGCACTAATTGCTTAAATAAACTTGTGAAAGAGTTTGTTTCCAATTATGATCAAGGGTATATAAGAGGTGTCTTTGCCTTTACTCATTCTCTCAAGCATTTGTGTCTGAGTGATATGTCGTATTCTTCGAAGTCGCTCATCTTGGGAAAAAGGTACGAATACAAACTTCGGTAAGTTTTTCTTAATATGAATTGATTAATATTTTCTAGTTTATCTAGAATGAAATTATCGCTGTAAAAAATATAGTATTTATAATTTGTTGTTAGAATATTTCAGTGTTGTATTCTGATCATTTTTGGAAGTGGCAAGATTCTTTTATAATGAATTTCTATTAAACGTTTATTTTTTAAAACGTTGTAAATCTGTTTGAAGAACTTCAAAACCTAATATTCTTATTTCTTTCCATCTAAATTAAAGGGTATTGATATGTTAAACAGTTTTTTCTTTTGTTTTTCTCATGTCGCTTGAAAAAATTTCTTGAAAATGTCCTTGCTACGTTTGACTATATCTGTTTTTATAAAATGAAACTATTCGATTCAGAAGCTTCCGAAAATGAAAAAGGTTTTTAATTTCTCCCTTCAAACCGAAAATGGAAAATTAGGTTTATGCGCTCTTCTTGATTAACAAATTCTTATTGACTTGCGAAAGCTTGGTGACGAATATGAAAAGCTTCAACATCTTTGTACCTTAAAACTGGAAATACTGAATAACTGTTTAAGCAGAACCCATTTCTCTCTTCTAATGTTCTTTACTTTTTTTTTCTTTTTTTACAGGTAGTAACCCTAATACTAAAACAAAGCGATTTGGTCATGCTACGTGCCATTTTTACTATTTTGGATAAAGTTATTTTTTCAAATGTATTAGCGAAGTCAATTTAAGATGGTGATTAAATTTTGATAAAACATGACATTGATGCAATATATTCTTTTAGTTGATATAGATGCACATATTGTTTTGCTTTCTTATATTATTTTATAGATGTCTAATTTCTAATACGTATATCTAAAATAATTTATTTTGTCCGATTTAGGAGGACTTTTGATTTCTCTCCAAAAATGAAAACTTTCATCGCAGTTGCCTTTGGGGTGACGATGCTGTTTATTTTGTGCCTCAGTGTTGATGGTAAGCGGAATTTATTCAAATTCTTTCTTATTTTTTGCTGATTAAAACTGTTTAACTCTTATGTTGTTGTTATCACAGCTAAAAAGAAGAAATCAAAATCTTCTGGTGCTCTGAATAGAGACAACTGTGGCCGAACTTCGGTTCCTCTTGATGAACTGTCGTACAGAATAATTGGAGGATCTTTTGCTAAAGCTGGACAGTATCCATGGATGGTAAGAATTTTTTAATGCACTTACAGTAATGTCTGTAAATATATATATTGAATAAAATCTTAGTTATACTCTTGAATAAGATCATCTATTTTACATAACTGTATTAAATTTGTATTTTTATAAATTTTCGTTCATGATTAATTTGCAGTTTGTTTCAAATGATTGACTGCTTTAGAAAAAGCTTTATAAACTTATATAATATAGTTTAAATCTTTGTGTTCACAGACTTGTCAGAAAAGGGAAAAAAATTCTTATCTCAAACATTCGTCATCACATTTCCTTCCCAAAATTTTATTTTCACTCGACTTCCAATGAATTCTGAATAGTTAACAAATATCACAATAATTTGATTTTACTTACCCTTATTTACATAGTTTTAACGACACGTTTTTATATTTATTGTAACTTAGATATCTTTCATCGCTTTGTTTGTATCATGAGGTTCTTCAGATTTTTTGAAATTTCTTTCAAGTCTTGTTGCCCCTCATAAACTAATGCATCCTATATGATAAAAATCATTTACTTGTAGTTTTTTTATACATTTATTTTGATCTTCATATAAAGAAATAATTCTAATTTATTCTAAAGCGAATCATTCCAATAAAAACGAGATGGAAAATATTTGCCAGCGAATGAAATTATTCCTTAAAGAATATTCCTTTGAAATTTAGATAATAGTAATATTTCGAAATATTCTTCATTTGATTAGTAAAATTATAGGAAATGGATAAACTGCTCAGCAAGCATGCGGAAATGAAAAAAGAATCGTTCTCATAGAAACATCTTAAGAATAGTTCTCATAGAAACATCTTAGGAATCGTTCTCATAGAAACATCTTAAGAATCGTTCTCATAGACACATCTTTTTCAATAATTAAATTTTTATTTAAGGTATATAAATATTTTCTTGATAGTATCCAAATCTATACAAAGTTTGCATAACATTTGCACATTTTATGATAAGATAAACATATTAATAAATGAATATCTTGAACAGACTTACTATAAATCATTATATATTCTGACATATTTTGACTTACTATAAATCATCTTCTCTTAAGATACGTGAAAGCAGCTGTTTGTTTATTTTTTCCTTTGAAACTAAACTATCGTATATATAAAAATGACTCCTCCTTTTTTAAACATAAAAAGTTACTTGTTTGTTATAAAACTCAAAGAACAATTTATTCAAAATATTTCCCCTTATGAAGTATAGCATTTGTCTATCTTTCGGACAACAAATGAATTCTACAAAAGAAAAAGGTTGGTTTTTTAGATGCAATTAAATTATTAAACCAATTTTTGATACATGCGTAAGATTAAACCTCTCCGCAGAAAAGGCACTATTCAGCGAAACAAATAGTAGTTTGAAGGAGCAATATCTGGTGAATACATATTCCAGTAAAGTGATTCTGAAGTTTTTACACTTGCCTGGTAACATGTGAATGAACATTGTCAACTTGGAATACAACATTATCATGCCTTTAACCAGATTCTTAACGTTTCTCCTTCATGTTTCATTCTGATTGATCAAAAATTGCTTTATCATTCACCATTGAGGTTTCATCAAGTAATGTTTCCAAATCTGCATCTTGGATTTTGTGTGTGTGTGTGTGATTTATAATGTTGTTTGTAATGCGTATTGAAATCGTCATTTTTAAGTCGACGAAATCACTCTTTGTAAGTAGCATTCGACGGGGCATGTTTACTATAAATGCCAACCGCAACCGATGAGCTTCTATTGCAATTTTCTTTGGAATGAAATAATGTTGCATAACTTTCCTCAACAGATTTTTTTTTTTTTTTTTGGCACAAAACTCAAGGGCCTCATTGCAAACTCAAGACTCGAGGGCCTCATTACAAACTCAAAACTCGAAGGCCTCATTGCAAAACTTTCAGTTGTTGCTGCAACTATTCAAGAAATACCTGACATCTTCGAAAAAATACACCAATCATCACAGATCATCGATACAGATCTGCTAGGTGCTGCCAGATCTGTACCGATGGTACTGATGGCACATTTGTGCTAATACTGTAATATTATGTAGGTAAAGAGCTTTCTGTTCATTCCCTCAGCATTTTTGTTTTGTTTTTTTCGCCAGAACTCTTTACTTCCGATCCCACATTTCTAAACAAAATATATTTCTTTATGCCTATTTTATTTGTCCTTAGAATTTGGCCCATGACATCAGGGATACTCTGTATATTTAAATGTGAACCAGAGGTCACCCACTAATTTGATGTCAAACCTTTTACATGCAACTTTCCTGATTTATTTGCAGGCAAGCATTACAACTAACGACATCTTTTAAAAATAGGGTGATATTTTTATATCCAATACTTAACTGAATACTAAAAAGGCACAACAAATGAAATTTTAATCATAATTTGAGTAGCCTTTTTAATATATATATATATATATATATATATATATATATATATATATTAGATTAGATTATTATCATAATGTTGATGTAAAAGTAGAAAAGAATGGCTAAATTATTATTAAATTTTCTGAACTGAAAGATTTCCCCCTAATAACGATTCTTTTTAATTGTTCAACGCTTGATCCATTTTTACGAACTGAATTGTTATGCACAGTTCCTATTAGATAAACGTATCAGAGTAAAGTAACAATGCATAGAAGAATAGGTTTCGCAAAAATTTATACACATTTTTAACAACCAAAGCATTAACAACACGCAACGAAGTTTTATAAATCATACTATTTAATACTTTTAGTGTTATCGCGAATATTTGATAAATAGATGGTTAAAGCTGAGAGGTAACATGAGGTCTTTCCCCTGTATCCATATTCACTATATCTCAGCTTGATGAATTTCTTTTTTGTAGAAAACCTGAAGCGTAATTTTTAGTTTCACGACCGACTACGGACGACAAACTGAAAGCAGCCAATGAGAAAGCCTGCCTCCAGATATCAATTAGTATGCTAAGGAAAGTTTAAAACGACATTGGTCAAACATTACCAGCAATGTCTATGCAAAAGTGGTCAACAATTGGAACATTTACAATAAATTAACAAAAATCTACATTTGTATGAATAATTCTTAATTATGAAACCTTGATAGATATTATTAATTATTTAAATATTTGCTATTCAAAATGTATATATATTTAGGAATACCCTTTAAAAATGCTATCCCTCCTTCCTTCATTTCTTGAGAGTTTTGTATTTAGTGCAAATGTAAATCCAATTATGAAAAGAAAAAATCTTGTATTTTATTTTATATATATATTTTCGAAATCTTGAAAGGCATTAATTGCTATTACAACAAAAGCTCTCTAATAATATTATAATAGCATTAGCTTAACTATAAATTTATTAACGTAATAACTTTATTGCCAGGTTTCTTTACAAAAAAAAGTGGGAGATACATTTATACATAAATGTGGAGGATCTATCTTAAATAAGAATTGGATAGTCACTGCAGCTCACTGTGTCTTCAAGTAAGTATTTTCTAAAATATTATCCTTCTTTCTTCATATTTTGCTAAATAATACTAAAAATCTAATTAAATAAAATATTATCTTCTTTTCTAGCAACACTGATGAGAAGTTTCGAATTCTAGCAGGATTATATAAGTTATCAGATGAAAATGCATCTACAGTTAAAAAATACGAGGTAAATTTTTAATACTTTGTTTCTAAACTTGTGTGATAAAAAAAAATATTTTAATCTCTGAATTTACAAATGAAGTGCATTCTGGTGCTATGTAAGATGCGATACAGATAATTTCCCTAATCTTACTCTAAGTGAAATTCTTGAAAGATTTTAATATGGTATAAAATGCTGATGAGTTTTAAAACAATTTTTTGTTGATAATCTTAATTTCTTGAAATGGCTTTTGATTCGTTCTTTTTAAACTTGATGAAATAATCTTATAAATTATTTTTTCATACAGATCTTGCAGGGTGTAAGCTTTAAATTAGATTATAGTACATGTTATGTTGCTTAAGTTTCTATAGGCAAGAAAATTTAAACAGTTGATGCATTTTATATCTGGTTATTCACATATGTCTTAAAATATTACATCTCATTGAATCTCATCTCATCACGTCTCATTGAATTCGTTTATATTATTGCTTCACCTAAATTTTAACCCTAAGTTACCATCAGCGCTTCTCTTCTCACTGCAGTCTTTATAGCATCGCCTCAATAACCAAATAATAGATTCTTGGTTTCATAAAATATCAGGAGTTCGAACTCTTATTTCTCTAAAAGCCAGACATATATTTTAGTACGCTGGAAAATAATTATAATCTTAGCCCAAGAATATCATATTTATATGATGCAGAAATCTATGAAAACAGCGCCATATTTAAAGAACCTTGTCCAAAATTTTTATAAAGATCGAAACGAAATGCCTATCTTATAAATCGCTGATTATTTTATTAAGTCTCAATAGGTCTTTGAAATTAGCGACTTCGCAGGTAGGAAAACAATGATTGTTAAATTTAAATTTCGCTTAGAATGTACAATGATTTAGGAAGAACCTCATAGTTACGTGAACATCTAGTGACGACAAAATCTATGCCAGAATCACGTTGTCCCAACTTTTTCTAATTATTTCATTAATTCTAACTTTTTCTAATTAATTAATTAATTCTTCGTCCCAAACTTTCTAAATTTTAATGTGGCGTATGACGTATATGTTTAATCCGAGTATAAATTTAGTGTACATTTGGCACCCACACGAGAAATAGAATAGAATTTTGAACCAAAATGGAAGCCGATTTCTTATTCTGAAGCCGGTATTTACAACTAAGCAATATAAAATATGGAGATTGACTAATAATGTACTTTACTCGACTGAACGATAAGGATGCATGAGTTTCGGTATTTCCACCGTGTTTTCGATGTTTCTAATATGCTGATTCTCTGTATTATAATGATACCGCATGTAGTGTCATAATAATAGTGAAAAGACATGCAGCAACCCAAACTAAACTCACAGTAGAAAAGTTTACAGGAGTTTTGAGTGTCTAAATCGAAATACCGTACTTCGATGTTCTGAACTTGATCCACCTGTTTTTAAATTATTTTTTAAATTTTCTCTCAATTATGGCAACGATAACGTGAATACAAAATCATATTCAATGTCATCGCAAAGCGCATGTGTATAAAAGCAGCAATTAAATATTGTTGATGATATATTTCAAAACATTTTCAAAAAAATTTTTAAATTTGAAAAAAAATGTTTGTATGGAACTAAAAATTTCTGTCAGTTAAATGATATTTTTTTAAAAAATTTTAATGTGGCGTATGAATGATTTTTGGGTAGTGATAAGCTCTTAAATTTCTGTAAAAAATCGTTTGCTTTTCGATCAATTTTCAAGTTTTCTGTATAAGAACTTTCTAAATCAACTTGTAATTATGTGCCACATTTGATGGCACTAGGATCAACAGAGCTATAGAGTGGTTTGAAAGACGCATCATGCGTATCGCATATCGCATTGAACGATTTGTTTATAGTATCCAGCCTATAAACATTATTTAGTAAAAATACGACGCATTGAATACGTTCAAGAGGTTAGGAATAAATTAGCAGAAATATATGAGCATAGAAACTGGATCATTGTAATGTGAGTTTAAAACGAGCTCTAAATGCACTATTACGCAATTGTAGTTAATTTTCCAAAAAGTCGTCACGGAAATTATGATTTCATCTTGACTAAGTATCGTTACAAGAGAAAGCGATGATGTTGGGACTGTTACAGCTTTCTTCTCCCGCATTTATCATTCTATCCTTATTATTGCAAAATCTACCTTTTTGTCACAGTCCGTTTATACAGGTCAGCTAAGAAACTGAGACCTACTATACAGTCACCACTACTGCTTGCAGTCCCAACATGTCATCCATTGGTTTGAAGTTGTAACATAAGTAAATTTTAAAGCAACAATGAATCCTTATATTTGAATATGAATAATAATCCGTGACGTAATGATCGAGGGGGAGGGGCAAACGAAGTGTAAATGCTCCAAGAGATGTTCAGGGGGCACTATGAGGACAAAATTACTGCATTTATATCATTTTTTGAAATGAAATGTCATTAAAAGGCGAAGCTTTATTATTCCCAGGGCGCCAATTGCCCTTTCTGCGCCTCTAATAATAAGGGTTTGAAACTCTCCTAGAAAGTGGCTTTATTGTTTGTATTCAGTGGCGAATCTATGCCATTAAGTTTAATTTCTATGTTCACTAACAAAATGTTACATTCAGATAAGGATTTTTCTTTTGACACTAATTTCTGATCATAGTTGAGTACTTAAAGTATAAGATTATTATGAAAGATACTTTTACTATTGGTATTCGAATTCAAATACCATTTTAAGAATTCAGATTATTTATTTTTCTTTGTTGTAATGACTACTATTTTTTGCAGGTGTCACAGTTTGTTGTTCATGAAGACTATGACGAATCAATCATATATCATGATATCGCTCTGCTGAAAACTTCGACACCTATTGACATTGCTGGTTCCAATGGCTATATAAATGAAATATGCTTGCCTGGAAAAGATAAAAGAGATCCAACTGGTGATGCAATTGTTATTGGCTGGGGTGACACAGAAGTCGGTAAGATATTTTAAATATGTTAACAAACTTATTGGCTATTTTGTTTAAAAAATTAGATTCAAGAAAAATAAATTCCGTATATGCTAACAACATGAAGCTTAAAGAAGTACGTAAACGGTGGAGAAACAAGTGAAAGGAAGCTTCAAGCAGTAAAGTAAAGACATCTTAGCAAATTAACATAAATGTGGGAAGCAGTGAAATAGATGATGGCATGCATATACATGCAGTAAATTTATGAAACTACAACATTACGATGAAATGTTCAAGAAAATACTTCCTGATGATGCATAATATCATCCTTAAATCAAGCACGGACTCAAGCAATCAAGGAAAAAGCAAAAGGAATGAGTCAAAATATATAAAAGTGTAAAATCATATATATGAATAAACACTATAAAGCGAAAATATTCAGAATTTGTAATTTAGATAATGTGAGAAAAATACATTCAATGAATGCACAAAAAGCTACAGATTTGCTGTAAACGAAGATAAAAAGAGAAAAATCTTTGTTATATAAATCTTCTGTAATGATAACACTTCTGTAAATAAATTTTCGATCATGGTAGTATCAGACCTAAATCTCACCTCACTGCCAGTAAGAGATTTATTAAGGCGTTTCAGATGGCCTTTGCATTTTCCAAACCCACTTATAAAACCTGATTCCCTTAAAATTTCTAACAAAATGTTCCAATTGTTTAGTATCTTAGAAAGGAGAAAAAAAAATTCCTTTGTGTTCTTAGGATGTTTGGTGCAAACCATTCCAGTAAGAAATATTCCTTTTTTTAAAAATGTTTTATAACAAATTTTCGTTATACTCATGCACTCCTATTTTTTAAGGTGATTTAACAATTAATTAATTGGTTCAGATAATCGGTGTTTTAAAGCAAGAGTTTTGAGTTAGATTGCATTTACAGGCATATAAAATTCATACGACGACCGATTTCTAAATAATTTCCTGAAATCAACATTATAGTGTTATCGCATGGTAATTTCCTGAGAAAACAGTACGTCTCTTATTAATTTAAAAGTGGTGAGAGATCTGCATGCATATTTAAGAACTTTAATATGAGTTTTTCCATTCTCCCACAGCGAAAAACAAGATAAAATTGAAATATATTAAGAATTTGAATAATACAGGGTGTTCATTAATTATTGCCGGGGTTTCCGTACCTCATAACTTTCGAATATTAAACATTACGCAAAAACCGATTACGTATTCGTAAATTACAACTGAAGGAATTTTATTAATGATATTAAATTGTAAAGCTTGCACAATTTGCACTTTGTAGGCATTCAGTTGAAGGCGATTATGTATTCGTAAATTACAACTCAAAGAATTATGAATACATAAATTACAACTCAAAGAATTATGTATTCGTAAAGAACAACTCAAAGAATCGCCTTCAGCTGAATACCTACAAAGTGCAAATTGTGCAAGCTTTACACTTTAATATCATTAATAAAATTCTTTGAGTTGTAATTTACGAATACGTAATTGGTTTTTGCGTAATATTTTTTATTCGAAAGTTATGAGGTACTGAAACCCCGACAATAATTAATGAACACCCTGTATGATGATTGTGTGAATATTTGAAATGAATAAATGCTCAAAAACCGAAGCTCGTTTTAAGTTTCAAAGTTTACCCACGTGAGTACGGGATTATTTAATTTTTAAAAAAGCTCACAAACAGCTTTTAAAGCAACTCTTTCAACAAGTTAATGTGGTTTCCTGCCTGAGTCAGAAGCATTTGATAGGTCAATGGTTCCCTCTCATCTTTTTATCATGTTTTCTTTCTTCCTTTCTTCTTTTTTCGATAAGATAATTTGATATTTCAAATATTTACTTTAAGCTTTATTTAACCTGATACAGAGCAGTGATTCATTTTTGCATCATTTTCATTTTTGTTATTTTCACATTAATTTTGATTAATTTAATAATTGATTCATAAAATGATTTACTTACAACATTTTTTAATATAAAAAAAGAGATATTTGTGATAAAAAGTAATTTTTTACTAAGGAATTAGATAAGTTATTCACATGATTAAACAACTTAATTATATATTCCATATTTACACTACTTTTACTATAAAACAAAATGTTGTACATTATGGTATTAATATTTAAATTTCAAGTACGTCATCATGATCAAACTTTAAAAATTGTTTTTAGTGAATGAAAAATAAAAAAGAAACTCTTCTAAGCCCATCTTCTGTTTTTCTTAGAGAGATTTTAAAAGGGACGTTGCATTTTTATGAAACATGGCATGTTTAAGATGAAAGATCCCGCAGTCAAAGTTTTTTCACCTATTTTAAATTTCTCTATAAAAAGAACAAGTAATCTGGAAGTTCACTCTGTTGCTCTGCAAGTGACTAATGGCTTGGTTTCGTTTACTTATATTTTATCTTGAATTTCCTTCATGATTATAAAAATAATAATTTACCAAATAATAAAATATATTTAAAATATGCTTACAATATTAAGCTGAAAAAAATGTCGAAAGTGAAATGTTTAACTTTATTTCTAGAAAATATAAAAATCTCGAAAAATATCAAAACCTATTACTTTTAATTTAACAATATGCATTATGACTTTAAAGAAACTTTTTAATAAATTACTCCTATAGAAAAAAAAACGCTTGTAAACGAACCATTTGATGCTCATACTTTTATAATTCTTACAGAATTTTAATATATTCATCACACAATTGATCTTAATGCATAGTTTAAGAAAACATTCAACTTAGAGCATTTTCGATTATGTTGTTAAAATAAGATAAATGAACTTTAACATTCCAGTTTTAATTATTCTTTTTTCTCTCTGGTTGCGATTTTGATTTAATTTTAAATTTTAAATTCATTTTTCATTTTTTTAAAGATTACATACACGCATATTAATTCAACATCTACTGTATCCGGTTTCAATCTCATTACATACAAATGAACAGTTTGTAAAAAATTTCTTAATATGAAATTTTGTTGAGATTTATTTCCTTGTAAATTTTCCATTAGAATCTACTTATGCAATTATGGTTGAAGTAACAGTTTAAAAATCATTTGCCAGGATTTCTCTGGGTTTTTTCCCTTTTTTTAGATAGAAATCCATATTATTATTATTATTATTATTATTATTATTTTGCAGAAGGTGATCATTCAGACACTCTGAAACATGTCGATGTACCTCTAGTTCGTCGCGATGAATGCAAGAAAAGAGTTAAGGGCCAAACTAAAATTTACGAACATGTATTATGTGCTGGTTCTGAAGGAAAAGACTCATGTCAGGTACTTTATATTTTCCACTTCTACTGTATGATTTTATTTCAAATTACAAATGGCACGATTGTCAGTAGTGAGATCATGATCTTTCTGGACCACTTTCCGAAATTCCCGCATGAGCCCCCAACCATCTTTCATGCTCTTACGCTTTTTAAGATGATTTCAGTTCTTTTTTTTTTTTTGCCTTCTATAAATAGGAGGCTGGCTTATAAACACATAAAATTCTAGAATGAAAGACTATCGCCTTTAAAAGAGAATCAAATGAAAAATCTGATGATTAACATGCTCTTTGAAAAAATGTTATGAGCTAAAATCTTTTAGCCAAAGTTCAAACAGGTTCCTATATAGAAGGGGGTGAATACCCCCTTCTGAATTATAACAATTTGAGTAAATGAATCCTTAGACTATGTTTTTACTATAACACTGCTAATAATAAGTATTTTTTTTATTTTTTACTATGTAAAATTTAATTTTACTTTATAAGAAATCTCACCATTGAACATCGCAGACATGGGATAAGAAGCTTCCATTTACGGTGGTTGGTTCTCGACATCTTTATTGGTACACAAATGGTGTGGCCAGTGACTCTACGTGCCTCCTACGGGAGGGGTTGTAAAGTGGGCTGTAATGTCTTTAGGACTCACCTTAGTTCCGACCATAATTTTAGCCACCTTAGTTCCCGTCATTAGTTTCCGATCATTCAGTTTCTTTCTTGTGGCATCAAGGCAGTCGGAGTAGCCGTTTCTGATTACTTTGTAAAAAACTTAATGATAACTGATAGTTATAAATAAATTCATTATCATAGTTATCAATAAGTTCATTTTCACAGTTATCAATAAGTTTCATGTCAATAGTTATCAATAATTTTCATACATTATGGAATTTCATCAGAAAATCTCGAAAATTCTAGAGTTAAGGTAAGTAATATTTGAAATCCATTAGAAAATAATAAAGTTGGTCTGCATAATTCTTCATATTCTACTGTATTTGAAGATTAGGGAAATCCAGGGTATACAGCAGTAGACCCTTTTAATTTACCTGGAATTAAAAGAAATCTAATTGTTTTATTAAATAAATGCAAAAAATTTTATTCAGAAATAAAACTTGATGATCCATTCGGACCCCAACATCAAATCAGCTGACAGTTCTAAAGAATAAAGTATTCTTACAAATATATCGTAATAAATGGAACTATCTTACAAAATGGACTCTTTAGACTCTAAAAGTATACATGTGAAAAAGAAAATTTACTAGAAGATGATAAAGCAACTGATCACCGTCATTTAATTGGTAGATACAGAAAATCAGCTCATAATAAAACTGTAATTTGAACTGTAAAATTGGATTGTAATCTCATTGGATGTAAGAATTAATAATTGTATTCTGTATCTGTGAACAAAAAAACTTTATCTACGATAAATGATAAGAGATATATTTTAGAAAATGGAATTCATACATTAGCTTTTCGACATTATAGAACAAAACTATTAAAAATAATGGATTTCTTTAATTATATACAAATATATATTAATGATACATTTGTAAAGAGTATTATAAAATTAGTAAGCATCATTATTTTACAGACTATTCAGCCGCAGATAGTAAAGCATTTTATCCAATGCAGTGCTAATGTATTCTTCAAAGATGCTATTATATTCATATATCTTATAAACTCTTCAATACTATAATTGTCTAAAAGTTTCAATCCATTGAGATGTATTTTCAATCTTCAATAAGATCTCATACTCTGCTATAATTTTATGGCATAAGGATAATAACCAATTTCAAATACAGCTTCTAAATTTAGGTATTTTTCTCTTAATTTCTTTAAATATTGGTTCTTAGACCTTTTTGAGATTCTCATGACATAATAAAGATATTCTTCCTCCATATTTTTCTGAATGAGTAGAAATACATGCCTGTTTGCTTTACTTATGGTTTTAAGAAAGTAATCTTCTTCTAGCTCTTTATATTTGTTGCTATCTTTTTCTAATTTGATACTTTTAATCTTTAATTTATCGTTTTTCTTTTATATTTTTTTGTAATTTCTTTTCTATTTTTTTGCATCGTTTTTATATTTTTCATTAATTTAATAATTTGCTACTATATTATTAACTTTTTTGTAAAATTCAAGAACTGGAAATCCAGCAAATTATTTGATTAATTAAGGTAAATGACTACGCTTGGGATGAATTTTTCGAAAGACGCTCAAAAATAGTTTCATTTTTTAATATTTTCATAAAAAAGATTGAAAAAACATCTATGAAGCCAAAATATACCAGTTAGGTGGAAAAAGCTTTTATAAAATTTGGGAAAAATTTGTTTCATTCATTTATTTTTGGCTTAAAAGATGTGTAAAGCAAAAACCTTCTAGTTTAAAGGTGTATCAAATGATTTGCTTAAAATTTTGCAGATAGCTTAAGAAATGTATTATCTAGTTCCTGAACTAAAAGTAAGCTATATTTCTGTGCATTTTTTAAATATTAAGATTCTAAATAACTCTTTTTCTTTTTCTCACATTGTGAAACTCTAAAAATACTATAAAATATTTCTAATTGAATAAATTTCATTTTCTTTAATTCAGGAACTGCAGAACATATTTAGAAATTATCATACCATATTTGAAGAAAAAATATGAATCATTTTAATTTATGTGGTGTGTTTTTTTGTAAGAAAATTCTATCAATGATTATAATTTCAGAAAATAGCATCTGAAGATGTAAATTAGTATTAAGACTGATGTAAATGCAAATAAAAGAATCAGTATACCTTCCCAAAAAATAAACAAAATTCTAAAGGTTTTATAAAGAAATCTGTTCAAACATTAAGAATATTAAATTTAAAAATTCGTAATTTCGCAAAAAAAAAAATCGACTTTTCAACGTAGTTTCCTACCTTAAATCTTTAGTTATGTATCTTCCCCTTATAACGTTTTCTCAGTTTCTTCTCTCACTTCATATGTAAATAGCTGCTTCCTAGAATTCCAGAAACCATAATTTTCTTTTAAATTTTTAATTAATACTACCGATTGTATATTCTGCAACCATTTATCAAATCTTTTTTTCTCCATCTTTACATAGCTTCGTATCGTCGAGAAACCCATTTTCTATATCTATAATCAGTTTGAGATCTCCATATAAGGCAAATCAATAATTTTCCTTGATTTGCTCAAACATATATCCTTTAAAGAATCCATTTGTTCTATATTTATTTGTAAACTGTTTAATTCATTGCTTTTCTGGTCATCAAATATAAATACATCAATTTTAAAAGAAGTCCAAATTGTCTTCAGAGTCAATGAGTCTGAACTTCGTGGGCAAATAATTGCAAAACTAACGTGAAATCTCTACTAGAATGTGATTTGTGCTTTAAAGTTCAAATAAATGTCAGTGTTATAGTATGGGCATTGAAATTGGAAGAGAGCGGGTTGGAGACTGAAGTAATTATATCAGCGCTTCATTTTAAAATAACAGTAGGGCTAAATAAAAGTAGTAACAACTTTGGGATGGACCTCATAATTTTGAGCCCCAGTTAGAAGACGAGGACGACACCTGACCCAGCACATTCTCTCCAAACTATCGGATCACACCTATCAGGATTGAAGATGAGTCTGATTAATAACTTTTTCTGTATGTGAGATTGGCGCATGAAAAGTCAGGAGACCTGGAAATGATAAGTCAGTCTGGACAGCCGATTACCTATCTGAATGTCATATTTAATATCTGTGGTGAACCAGAGAGCTAAAGGGGTATAGATCACCCTAGACTTCGATCATAGAGAGCACATCAGAAATAAAATAATTACAAATTATTTATTTAAATAATTTGTAATAAACACTTCAATTTATATATCAAGCAAAATGAGAGGGGAATAAAGTACATCACCGCATTCGTGGCGTGATCTATTCTTAAAATTCCTCTGTAGTCTACGCATGACTTCAACTCGGAACACCAATCCAATGAATCATTCAATAAGTACAAACACAAATGACCTCTCCCCGCCTCTTTTATCGATTCCTCGGATTTAATGATTGCTCTGAGACATCACACGCCTAACTGGCCATTTAGCTGTATTATCTATCATTCCACTGTTTGCAAAGAAGATCGGATAAATTTGCTTATGTCATACATACTTTATTACAAAATTTCTTAAATAAAATTATGATTATTTTGGGTTACAACATGAAGAAATTATATTTCATTTATTTGATGACAATCATAAAAAGGATTTGCGCAACCTACTATACATCATTTTGAAGAAATCCGTCAGATAGGATGAAAATAATATTTGCTAACCTTTACTAAGAGGTTGAATCGTTACCTCTTATTTGATGGCATTCATCAACATGGATTAAAATAAGCTACGAAATAATAAATTTGTCTGAATTAACGATACAGGGACAATGATTTATCATATGAATATCTGCAATCTCTCAGCAACACATGGTCATTCATTTGAAAATATTTACTGATGTTCTCACTTCTAAGTAGCTTTGATTTCTTTTCATAAGAATAAAGCCAAGAGTCTCAAAAATATTACCTAATCAGCAAATAAACGGTCAAGGGTAGTACTCCCTTTTTTGCTAATCTCTCCATTAATGGAACCAAATTCGAAAAGTTGGCTCCCAATTTTATAGAAATTTTTCTCAAAACTGAAAAATTCTAATTCTTATCGAATAAATTCTGTGCTTCGAGAAGATAAAAAACCTCTTAAGTGTAGTAGAAAGCATAAATTAAAATACTTTGGAGTGGAAAAAAGTGGCTGAAAGTCAAGAAGCAAGGTGAAAAAAATATACCAATAAAGAATAAGGCAAATATTTCCTCATGCATTTATGCAAAATTGATCAAATGAGTGGCATGTGTAGCTTTGGAAGATGTCAGGTTTACTGCAATTGTACTAATAATACTAATTATGGATACTTGTATTATAATGGGCAGTTATGGGCTTTAATGGGAATTTTGGAGACTATACTCTTAAATGTCCACTAAAAAAGAAATTCTTTTCTATTCTGTGACTATTTTTTGTTTCGTTGAAAATCGATGTACTTAATACCCATGCGTCGTTGTATACTTGATAGAAATAATCAAATTGGTTGCAGGCTAATGGTAATCATTGAACTCAAATTTTTAAGAAAAACACACAGAAAGTTTTTATTGCATTACATAACTGCCTAAGTTGGTGCGCTTCCATTTATCAAACCTTCTGACATTGGAAGTCGGACCTACACTCAAATAAAACGCCCAATCTTCAAAGCGGAATCGAAGCAGGACTAAGAAAAATCCTGAAGTACATTCTGGTAAATCCTATTGCAAGTAAAATCAGGTACTTGTTTTTTGTATGACAGAACTTAAGACAATTTGATTTTGTATACGCTTGCTCTCAATTATCTTTACTTACAGGAGCAAATACTTGTATTCTATAAAAAGTACTTAATTTAATTCGTAAAATCATTTCGTAATGTTTTTGGCAGTTTTTATTTTTCGTAAATTTGTTTTTTAGATAGATTATTCGTTTAATAAAACTACTTTGCTTATAATTATTTCTATCTTTTTCCAGAGTGATTCTGGTGGACCTCTGATGCAAATAAAAAATTCCAAAGCAGTTCTTATAGGGATTGTGTCCAATGGAATAAAATGTGGAACTAAAGAATATCCTTCAAAGTATACAAAAGTTGTATCATATAGAGAATGGATAAAATCCGTTATAAATAAGTCTGATTAAAAAGTTTTCCTGAAATAAATAAAAGTTAATAAAGTTTTCCTGAAAAGGAATCTATTTACATCATAAAAAGTGGTTTTATTTATTTCATTTAAAAAGGGAGAGAAATAGCGTTTAAATTCAACTCAAAACTTGTTGTTTTAAACATTGATTATAAATAAATCATTCAAATCTTAATCGAATGTTTTTAAACTTTAATTTTATCTCTTCGATTCTGGAAAGACATACTGACTTTTGAGAAACATTTAAATCCAAAGTCTGTAATGAAGTAAACTGCATTTTAATTCTTTTTAGATTTAGCTCAGGATCCAAGCTTTCAATCCAATGTAACAACTAGTCCCCCGATTTTAATGATTTCAGTAAAAAAAAAAAAACTAAGTTTTTTTATAAACATTTTCAAGAAGATTTGCAAAATAAATTGAGTTTTAATTTCTAAGAATTTTTATCTGGTTAATAAACTCAAATCAAAGGCATAAAATTTCTCAAAAAGCGGATGAGGAAAAGATAATTTTAAAAAAAGTATTTTAGAAAATTTCACAAAAAAAAAATAAATAAATAAAGAGAAGGATAGAGATGATAAAATTTAAACTATTTTCTTCTAAACAAGATTATAATTTTCTTTAAAAAAATATCGACTTAAAATGTTTCTTAAAAATTCGCAAAACAAATTCTCGGTTCTTTTTTTTTCTTTTTTGACAAAATTGAATCTGAATGACAGTGAAAATAACTAATAATTTCAGAATCATACTCAAATAAAAAAAATCAAATTAAAGTACGAGGGGTGATCCAAAAAAAAGTTTACAAGGCAAAAAACAAACGCTTTATTAACAATACACACAGAATACAAATGGTAATTAAGAGACGTATGTGGAGGTCACTTTTCTACATAATCACTAACCTGTTGAGGCATTTATCATACCGTTATACCAATTTGTTTAACAAGTCTTGGTAATAATCAGTTCCCTGGTTATTGAACCAGTTCTCGGCAACTTTATGATCATCACCGTCTGATATGAACTTTGTTTCGGATAAGTATTTCTTCAATGCTGGAGAAAGGAAATAGTCACTGGGAGCCAAATCAGTGCTGTATGGAAGGAGGTTTCAGACCTCCCACCTAAACGTTTCCAGCAATCTCTCTGTCCGCTTCAAAAGAACGACACCCTTTCACCATCTGTTGTCTACTCATTGCTTCGCCCCCTTATACTTTAACGATTTGTCTGTGAATGTCCGCTGGGGACAATTTCTTGACCCATAGAAATCATATCACGGCTCACACTTATGTACGAGACCACTTCTCTAGACGTCTTGCCATTACTGTCGCTGTTTCGGATCTCAGTACTGACACTATCTGCTCGAACGACCGGTTTAAGACAAATAGTGTCATGTGTCTCCACTCTGGGTAACAATATTCCCATCCACAATTTCTACTTTCCAAATACTGCTGCTTATAAACTTTTTTATGGATCACCTCTCGTATTATGATTTAATATCGATTTTCTAAATTTGAGAGATGTAGGTATGAAAATTTCAAAAGACACAATTATAATAGTAAAAATTTGTTCAGAGTGCAAAGTGTTACACATGGGTCCATAGTTCCTGAGGCATAGTCGATATATTTTATTCTGTTCAATACAAAGCTTTTTCGAAAATCTCGAAGTTTTTTATTGGATAAAATACTTTTAAGCACACTAAAGGCATATAAGATAACGAATTTTCTACACAAATATAAATTTGGCTAGCGATTTCAACAATTATGATTCTGTGTAATAAACGAATAATAACAATTCAATTTCCTGATGCATTTTTCCGCTTAAAAATGCATATGTTTATATCATACAAAATAGAAATTTTTATCTCATTCAAGAAATGGAGAGCAGCAGCGTTTAAATTCGTAACGTGTTTTTAAAACCTTTTGTATAAAAAAGTATTCAAATCTTTATCGAATATCTTTACATTTTATTTATCTCTTCGATTCTAGACAAAAAAAAGCTGAATTTAGAGTAGCATTTAAATCTGAGCCTGAGTAAGCTTGTATATTGAACCTAAATACTGAGTAAGATTGAGTAAAACTTTTGGACAGTAGTACAAAGTCTGGAAACAAAAATGAAGTAAAAGATAATAAATCTTCATCATTTTACCGTTTTTCTCAAGTTGCATACAAACTCATAGAAAATAATGTGTAGCGGCAATTTTAACAGTAGTCTAATATTTTACTAAGCTTAGAAAGAAAAAAAAAGATGCATTTCTCTTGTCATCTAAAGATAAAGCAGAGCTCCGAAATTTTATCTAAACTCAGTATTCTGAAACCTTAGCAAAATGTTGGGTGCGCTGTTCGTCTTTTACATAAGTATGTATACATTGTTATATTACTTTTTTAGGGTGTATAGTTATTTATTTCCTTTTTTAGAAAGTTGCTTTATCTTTTTAAAAATTAAAAGTTATCTATACTTGTTTCAAAAGATGTTAGAAAGTTTAATTATATATACAGAAATTGAGCATTTTAAAAATGAATACTTATTGAATTATTAAACGTTTTATTATATCTAGATTATTAAATCACGAGCAGAATTACTTTTATATTACTATATATAACAAATCCTCGACTTAATGGAAATTCAATCTGTAGACTTTTGATTTAGACAAAGGTTGGCTAATATTCTTGAGTGTTTATTCACCTTTTTAATAGTCTGAAGCCTTTTCATCCTTTTAATGCTTAAATGTAAGGAGTGTTTTGTTATTACTAATTTTTAACTATATGATGTTTTTATTGGACAGCACAATTCAAGTATAATGATTTATTTGAAATATTGTTCACAGCGCAGTTTACAATTTAACAGATTTCAATTCTGTGCAGACAATCATGCCTTTATCTACCACATCCCTTAATCTCGTCATTTTTTTATGTACATGTATATTGTATCGCTTTATTACCTTTGCTGTTAAAACATTTTGCATTCAAATAATATCGAATCAGGCTTGCATTTTACAAATAATTATAATCCTTATAACGTATTTTTAGTCTTGACATAATGCTTCACTGTTTATTTAAAGTCTTTCTTTCATCATAAGATTGTACTATAACAAGTGTATTTCAGTGTATTCAAGTGTATTTAAGTCACAGTATATACATAACAGTACTATTATGAGTGCTTAAACTTATTTGTAAGAATTAATTATGCAAGCAAGTTGTCTACTTTTTAAACTGTGATTATATTTGTATAGAAAAACTAAAGAAAATATAAAAACTAAGAAATGTTAAAGCTAATGCGCAACTAATGCATATTAAAATATTTCATGAATTTTCTCTTGAATTTTTTAATTTTCTTTAAAGATCAGTTACGAATATCTCTTCAAATTGTACAGTTTGATAAAATCTGGGAAACAAAAAAAAAAAAAAAAAAAAAAAAAAGGTATGCCAGATAAGTTATTTGTTGAAAAACAGAAGTAAATTATTAATTTCTTCAATAAATAATTTATAGCCTCATTCATGAAACTCATTTGTAAAAAAAATTAATTAATCTGCTCAAAGAGAAAAAATTTTAATCGAGAAATGTATGTAATGCGATATAAATATTATTAACAAAATATTAAGCAATAAAATGTATTATGTACTCTACAGATAAAAATTTTGAACCGAATTTACTTATAATATCATTTATCTATATAGAAGTATTTATTTTTGTAAAGATTATTTGTTCAGAACAATGTTTTTTCCATTGAACTTTGAATGAGAAAATCGCATATAATATGTGGTAGGAAAACGTTGTTATCTGAAGGAATAAATATTCTAGATTTGCTAGTTTAAGAGAACTTATATAAATGTGAAAGTGCAAATAGAAAATGAACATATAACATTAGTTTTTGTTGATATTGAAATAAATTCTTATTAATCAATGTAAACAACATATTATTTGATAATTACACCTTCAATTTCATTGATAAATTAGAGCATGTTTTTTATCTCCTTACCCAAAAAGCACTTTGAGCTTATATTAAACATAGAACTGTTATCATCTTTTGGTACAAAAATAATTTAAAAAAAAAAAAAACTTGCGAAATAGCTTACAGTGTCCAGCTTTTCGAAATTTCATTCCAGGATATTTTAGATATTAGACGCAGGAGAAGGGAGTGAAAGTGAAATTAAGATTAAGAAATAGTAACTATCTCTGTTAATCTACAACGCCATATCGCTTTATGATTGACACTAAAAACAGAAATAGGCACACATTATGAAAATAGATAATATTCAAAGGATCTATGACATTCAACTACTAGTATACATTAAATTGTGTTCCATACATGTATAGGTTGCAAAAGAGAGTATGTAAGCAGTTACTTTTTCAAGAATTATTTCTAGTTACATTTTTTAAAGATGAATTAGTTACTTACAAGTTAAAAAATGAAACATTTAGGTACATTTTGATCAAAAAAGGATTTATATGGAACCGGTTTATTCGAAATGCTTGGTAATTTTAAGCATCCTAAGTTCTCTCTGGAATACAGAATATACACGATATCCATTTTAGGCAGATTCCTATAGGAAGATTACTTTTGGGGGGCAATTTAGCTGAAAGGGGATGGAAATGGTGGAGGGTCGAAATTTTCAGTTCACTATAACTTTCTTAATATTGAAGATAGAAAAATTAATCCATGAACAACTTTTGCATTTAAAGTATTTTTTGTATTATCCTTTAAATACAAAAGTTGTTCATAACAACTTTTGTATTTTTGAAGGTTTATGATAACTGGAATATATTTGAAGTTAAGGGCTAAAAAGTATTTTCAAGCCCTAATTTTGACTGTTTCTGACAGCAACAATTTATGTTACCAGATAGTAAGTTAAAAATAAAGGACCATTGTCGCTTACCGAATGGAATTTTTTTTATTCCAGTTTGCTAATGCTTGTCAAAATACTTAAAGTAACGAAGCTCAGATTATTCAATTCACAATCTAGCTTTTTAACTCAGGAAGAATAAAAAGAATAAGAAAGATAAAATTTCAGTGTTAAACATTCTATGCAGTGTATGATTTATTATATCAGGCAGAATCACTAAGCACATCACATAAAAAGCACTATCATAGCTAAGGATTAGCATTATTATTAATATCTTTGAGATTTGTAAATCTCATATCACTATTTCATTTTTTCTGGGTACTTAACACGGTAAAAAGAAAATGACAGATTAAGTCATATAATCATCACAATAACGAATAAAAAGAATATTCTGTCTCTTGAATCGGGATTTGATTCGTTCACGTGCTTCGTGCTTTCATTTTAATTTTTAAGTTTCCTTTTAAGTTTATTCAAATCTTATAAGCAAAATGATCCGAAAAATTAAAGTCAAACTTGAGTGACGACTCACAATACAGGAAGGTCTATCTAATCCAGCAAGTCTAATCTCTTTATTTTAACATATGATGTTTGAATACATCAAATTCGAAAATATCATAAAAATCGCTAAGGTTCAGCGATAAATAAAGTTGGAGGAAAAAGTGCATCGGTTTATGCCCTTATTATTAAACATACAACTGTTAAATTGTATAAAAATACTAACAGAAGAGTCTTGGGATATTTTTAAAAAAATTAAACATCAATTAATTGTTAATTTTTCTTGTATTTAAATGCCAAAAATAACAACAAAAAATAAGAAACAAAAAATGGGAACTAAAATTAATTTTAAAAATCTATTTCAATAAGATTTTTCTGAAGTAAATATCTGTTCTGTACTAGAACTATTCAATAATTTTCAATGCCTTATCAATCAAACATTGAAGCAATTGTTAGAGGTTCTAAAACTCAGAAAAAGAAATGCCGCATTTCGACAGATTACATATTGGTTTGTATTCGTTTTAGATATCTTTTTTTTTCTTTATTTTAAGAGAAAAGGTGTTGATTAAAGTTTTTGATGAGTAAGTTATTTTCTTTGACATAAAAAAATATCTTGACCAGCAACTCAAATGTAATAACTACCATTACCAGTCTTGTGATTACAAAGCCATGACGATGTGCAAATCACGATTCCTGATTATTATTATTCAATTATACCATTTTTAAAACATTTCAAAAAATAGTCTCCGCTTCTGATTTTAAAATCAAGTGAAACATAAAGACTAACATCATTATTTTCCGGCGATAAGTATCAGTAAGATGTATTCATAAACAATATATTTATCATCAATTTCATTAATGACAAAATTCACCTTTCCTTCTGATTGATTCATTCACGTTGATAACATTAGGATGAACTTCTATTAACTATAATTCTTAGAGACAATGTTCTTATAATAATATCGAATTCCCTACAGAACTGTAATTAGAATAGTTCCCAAAGCTATTTATCTATAGCTTGAAGAGAAAAAGAATTTTTCAGCAGTTAATTTTTGATAGTCAAATTTGTTTAATATTTCTTAATCTAATTAAATTTTGCCAAATTGATCTATTAACTATTCATATGTAGATAAAAAAAAACATGGCAGTTCGGAAATGTTCCATTTAGTTTACTAAATCTATATGTCATTTCAATCACGAAAAGATTTCGAACGCTTTTAATAATTGATTGATGGATTATTTAAACTAATTCTTACCATTTAATATAATAAATATCTGGAAGACTGAGCTTCATTCGGCAAAAAAAACCATGGCAATTCGGAAATGTTCCATTTAGTTTACTAAATCTATATGCCATTTCAATCACGAAAAGATTTCGAACGCTTTTAATAATTGATTGATGGATTATTTAAACTAATTCTTACCATTTAATATAATAAATATCTGGAAGACTGAGCTTCATTCGGCAGTTTTTTGTAAAATCGTGCTTTTTAGAAAATATTTAGATACTAATCACATACTGATAACATCTGATTATTTTTCAATCTTACCTATATATGAACTGGCCATTTAAATAAAAAAAAATCATGAATGCACTAAGTTTAGTATGTTATTCAAAACAATCTGATATAATGCAGTATTCATGTTACAGTTTATCTGTTATTACTTATATTTTAGTGCTTACACTCAGTTTTACCATGGTGCAGTCGGGTTCGAGATGACGCTTCATGGCATTCGTCAGAATGAGAGCAGAAAGAAAAAGGCTCTAATAGCTACGAAAAATGTTTTTTGTGACAGTGTAAAATCGCGTTTTTTCGGGGAAAACACCTATATAGATAAACTCAAGAAACAAAAATATTAAATATAAATGCATAAGTGAAAAAAAATAAGCAAAACCTACGACTCGTACCGAGGACCCGCAGTTCAGGTAGCATCCATGTTTCGACCACTATACTACTGCACTGCCTGCGCTTCAAAGTGGAATACACTTATTTTATTACTTATAAAAAGAAAAAATCGTGTTTTTTTTTCAGGAAAGACACCTATATATATAAACTTAAAAGCAAAACCTTATTTAAAAATAAAATTTGATCCAAATCGTTAAAGCCGTTACGATTAGATATACGAAATAAATAAATTTATATGTATACAAGAATTACTCGTTTAAAGTTATAAGATATTAATAATGTGAAAGGAAAAAGCGTTATTTCTGAAAAGACAGAAAGCAAATATGTTTTTATTGTTGTTGGGTGCTATTTTATGTTAACCAAATTAAACACGTCAATTTTTCCTGTGATTGGAATACTATTCTCGTTTGGCATTAAACTAATCAAGAATAACTAGAATGTATTTAAAAATATGATGAATTAAGGAGTTTTTAAATTGTGAAAAAATTAATTTTAATGAAATAAATTAATTCGCTGGAAGAATTCTGTTAAGTTAAAATTTATCCATTAATATTGTCAGCATTACTCTTTCAGATAAACAAAATGTGGACATTTAGGCAGAAGGCGGATGAATTGATTTCTCGTAGAATGGTCTCATGGATAAATCAGAAAATATATCTTCATCTTTAGTCACTTATGTGGGCATTAATTCTTACATAACTCTCTAAGTCAGATTCCATGACTGGCGACAATTCTTATCTTTCGTCTTTGAGTTAGTAGAAGAAAACTTCCGATTATGTAAAATGAGCAGAAATATCAGCTATAAGCTATATTATCTAGTATAGCTGAAACAAATATCGCTTCAAGAAATCGCCCTCAAATATGCCAAGAAAATTCCTGGCATTCTTGAAAGCTGTGCTGAGATAGCAAAGGTTGACAGAGCTTTTCAGTAATGATACAGGAAACTGAGTCTCTAAATTTACATATTTGTGTCAGACTTCTGAAAGTGAAAATCATTATATTATATGTTTGAATCAAAATTATTCAGATAAAAATTCTCCGACATTTCCAGAGAAATAGCCTTTTGAAGGAAAAGGTAATTTATCGAATATTTAACAATAAGCCTTAAAAACAGCGATGAACAAAAAGGGTTATTATTTATTAATGTATTAAAGTACTTTCGTTTAACTTCTGCAAAGAGTACCTTTCTCAGTGTATGCTATATGAAAAATAGAAATATCATAGAAATATTAGAAAAATTTTAACTGTTTCTTTTCGGGATGGTGGAAATTTCTATTGACTTATTGTTTCCATTTTTCATAAATTAACTGATGACTCATTCATACAATAAATACATGTAAACTTTTTTTTTCGGATTGCCCACATTTTTTTCGCTTATCAATTCTGTTCAGTCCATGCTTGCTCAACATATTGTTTTATTTCATTGTAATAACATATACTCATCTAGTCCAATTTTCAAACACTATTTGAAAATTATTGGTCCGTTATATTCAGCCATGTGTTTGATCCAAAGAATCTAAGTTCATGATTACACAGTTTATAAAAAATAGGGGCTTATGATATAAAAAAGAGAAATTTATATTCCTCTCATATCTTAATTGTCAACAAAAATGAATTGAACATAATGAAAAACGTTTCTAATCTATTTACTTCTCAAATTTCAGCATTTTAAGCAGGAATTTATAAATCTATCTCAACAAGAGATCATATGCGATTTTTCGTTTGTATAAATTTGCGAACTTTCTACCATAAGAATACTTCAAATAATTATAACTGGCATTTTGTATTTATTCAGTTCAACAGTTTGTATTATTAAAGGCTAATTCTGAAGATCAAGTTCCAGTATTCGATCGAATTGTAGGCGGACAAAAAGCTGAAGAAAATGAATTTCCTTTTCAGGTTTGGATATTTCACTTTTTTTTTTTTTTTTTTTTTGCTTATTAGTTGTCTTTTTTTTTTTAATTCATTTTTAGAGTAGAAACATTGAAGGATTTTAAGCACTTAAATAGCAAACTTTTAATCTTTATACATTTTAGCTACTTTAAATCGCTTTCAAATAGTCTTCTAAAAATTTTACTTTTGAAAATGATTTTATAACTTTAAAAGTCTATCAGTTATTGTATAGGAAAATCTCATTAAATTTGTAATTGTTTCAGGCTTCTCTTCAACGAAAGAGCAAATTTGGTTATTTTCACACTTGTGGAGCAGCTCTGATAACAAACAAATGGTTATTAACAGCTGCACATTGCATAAAAATGTGAGTTAATGTTTTTTTTTTATCTTATTTACTTAAGCTCACAATTTTTAATCATTTAAAAGTTAAACTTCTTTTTAGAAGTATGAATTATTTATTTATACATAATCATACAAACAACTTTGATTATTTCATAATATTTGAATGTGCGTGTTTTTTTCTGTAGGTACATTTCGTTCATACGCAAGTTTGTATACGTTTTCTCAGCATTGATAGAAGGCTTCTAACTTAATTACATGGCACTCGTAAACATGTCAATATTCAGATATGAGTTGGAGTAATGGTATATATATCAAACAGATATCTTTAAGCTCCAATATGGTTAGTAAAATATTCGAAATCCCGCACACATTAAATATATTTGACTAACAGCATGGGAGACTTACGCACTAACAATAAAAAATTTCTATATAGGCAATATGATGAGTAGTTTATCATAATTATATATTGTTTCTTAAAAATACTGAATCCACAAGCACACTTATTATGTTAACATTTGCACTAAAATATCATGCCCACTTTGAATCAACAATGTTATATTGTACAGGGTGTGGTAGATTAATTCGACTTTGTGAAATAATCATAATATATTTTAATATACGAAGAAAAAAATTAGTAATGGGTAAGCATTCATGATTGTTTATTATGCAATGACGCTGATGAACGGAAAATTACATCTTGCGAATGATGTCCTTTTCCACCTGTACATTGAAGTTCCGCATAAAATTCTCTGCAAAGAAGTGTCGGTATAGTAACTTCTCTACTCTAATCATTTCCACATTTAAGTATATTTTGTGGATTATCAGGCGGGCTTCTTTTTTAATTATTAAATAAAGATTACAGTATAAAAATTGTTTAATGCAAGAGGATAAAGTCATTTCGTTGGATCTTCAATCTGCGAGGATACTCGTACTGCAAACATGGTACTCCTTATAAAATAATAATAATAACAAAAGCAGAAGTGCGTGACGACGTAACAACAATTGTCGCAATACAACTCCCTGAGAAGGACCGAAGTGCTATGAACAATAAAACAGAATGATCCTATTCTCACATCTGTCCCTTTCTTCAAGGCCAAGATGCGCCTTTCTTTTGGAGCCAAAATGCCAAGATTTCATAAACATCTGGCTTATCTCCTCATATTGTATATCATGTTTTTTTTATGGAAAACTTGATTATGAACTTTTAACGTCATCTTTGAAATCTTTTTTGAAGGTGCTATTTTTTGTACAATTTCATTAGTGTCATTTTTATACAATTTAATTAGTTAATTTTCTTTTCAATGGTTAAAAATTTTTGCATTTCAAATAATTCAATAAGAGTTTCAAGTTGAATTTAAAATATTTTTCCCAGGTAAAACATTTACATTCTCTTTTTCACATCAAGAAATAATCCGGCATTATGAATCTTTATTAAAGAAACATTTATTTCTAACTGCCTGTTTAAGAACGGAAAAAAATCTCGACTAGTAAAATATTGATTGCGTATGTATTGTTTCATTATAAAATCCTAATTGATTCTAAAAAAAACAACTCAGTTGTTTTGTAATCACCAGATATAGATTTTAAATAATAGCAGAATATAACAAATTTTTTCAAATTTTTCAATTTGTCTTTATAATTTTAATTTTTGCCGAAATTATGTATGGTAAGAATAACAATAACAAGTTTAATCAGCATCTTATGCTTATTAGTAAATAAATATTATACAAATGTGTAATTAAAATATTTGCAATGCTATTTTTTTAATTTCAGAAATTCAACAAGTTGGTACAAAATAATGATAGGAAGCAGTAAATTGAAACCAATAGATGCCGAAAACTTTTATTCTGTAAGTACTAGTATAAAATATCTAAAAGCAACTTTAGTTTTATTGCTAAAATTTTTGTTTCTGCTGTTTCTTATCAGTCGAAATAATGTTCTAAGTAAATACAGGAATGAATTCTATAAGATAAAACTTAAAAATCTAAATGAATGACAATATTTATTTTATTTATGATTTTTATCATATAAGAAGCAACATTTTCTCATTAAACATTGGAGCGATTCAACAAAAAATTGCTGATTTCGAATTAAAAATACTTTCAATGAGTTTATACCGCTTGGGTGCTAGTAGAAAATTATCAATCATTTTTAAATAAAAATGCCTTATGAAAATATTGAAAAAAATGAAATCAGTTCTATAAAATGTTTAAAAAAATCTTACTAAACTTTGACCTGTAATTTCAAGTTTCATGAAAAAATAAAATTTTTTTGTCTATCCGTGGTGAATTAGATCTTCTTATTTTAAAGGTTTCTTAAATTTCATACACATTGTCTAAATATATTAAATAAAATATATATGTATTATAAGTAGAAAATTTCTTATGAATAGAATAGATACAGTTGGACATATAAACTCAAGCACAACTCAAACTTCGGGTCATGCCGTACTTTTTCGGTTGATCTTTTCTAATTTGCAGTGGTATAGATATTTAAATATGAATTGAAATTTTAAAAAAATTCAATAGAACTTAATATTTAGTTCAATAATATATCCAGAAACTTTTATAAAAGCTTTTTATAAAAAACTCTTCATAAAAAAACTTTTGCCCAACTTCATAACTTTGTACCAAATAATACATCTACAGAATTTCGGTAACATTTTCCGAAAATAGAGAGAATCTGAAATCGCTTAAGATCAACTGTTCTTGATCAGATGCTCCTAAAGCAGATTAATGCCTTCCTTAAAAATCCTTTTACGAGATATATTATTTATAAATATTAATTTATAATTAATTAATCATAGTCATGTTTGGGAAAATACCACTTCTTGCTAATAATGGCGTAAGATCAAGATAACATTCCATTACAAAAAATAAAATATTTATATTTGCTTGTGTAATTTATTTTAATTACAAGCACAATGATTAAATTATGAGGAAAACAAGCCGTCTTATATTATCCAAAATTAGAAATAAATATTAAGTTAATAGTCAAAGAATCAAAAAGAAAGATTAACTGAATCCGGCCCGAAGACTTTTTCAAGGGTCACCCTCAGGCAAGGATTCAAACCAGGGATTGTTTCCGTCTTATATTATATAATTATTTACTGATTTACTACTTTAATAATTTCGAATTCATCCCTTTGTGATTCTTATTGACTTTATTACAATAGATTTAAGATTATTACTTTATTACAGATTGAAATGATAGTTCTGAAACACGGTTTCGATGAATGTAACTTTAATAACGACATTGCTTTAATTCAATTAACGGAGCCAGTCAGAAGTTTAGTTCAACCCATCAAGTTACCCGATTCCAGTCCAGATCTAAACATTTCAGCCTCAGTTATTGGATGGGGAGCTACAGTTGATGGTTAGTAGCAAATTATTACTTCGATTCTTATGTTAGTTAAAATAAATTTGATATTTATATCATTTAATAATAAAATACAAGGCATTTCACGTGTAGCCAATACGGAATTGCAGCACCCACCTTTATTAACACAACTCTAGTTTAATTAATTTTCACGTGATACCTAATTCCATCAACAATTTAATATCATTCATTTCAGTGTTTTTAATGTTTAATGAAAACACAGCAAAAAATGTATATATGCTACTCAGAGAGAGAGATTCCAAACAATACCGATTTCTACCGGTACGCATGCGTAGTAACAAAGCATATCCATTTCATTTTGTAGTTTGTAAAGAAAAGAAGTACTGTACCAAAATAAACACTTCTTTACTTTTAATAGATAGTAGAAGCGAAATTTTAAAGGTTTTTTTTCTGCTGCAGATGATCTTTTAGCCTCAAATTTGAATAAAAAAATAAATTATAATTATTGACAAAGGAAGAATTTTTGTTGTCTGTTTGTTCGGCAGATATTATAAACTTATCCTGTTTATCCTTATCTTAGTTTTCTGGATTGCCTTTTAAACTATTTAAAATTCAACAAATTTTTTTAGGATTTAACTTGTCTTAAATACACTCTATGAATGGCGTTTGATTTCGAAATTTTAACTATGCTCCATAGAAAATATCTGAAAGAATAGTCTTTAAAAATTATGTTCTAAGAAAGAGGGTTTTTTTTCCCCTTAGAAAGAAAGAAAACTAAAAGAAAATAAAATTTTCAAACTTGATTATTAATGTCTCTTATTTTAAATGGGAAATGTTAAAATTTTTCTTTAGTTAATGACTTTGCTACGCGTCAATTAGAGAGCTGATATAATACTGAGTTATATATTACTGCAGGAATGAAAGATCTATTGTCGTTTTCAAGCTTCAAGCAAGAAATTATTAGTGAATTTTCCTCATCGAGTAATTTAAAATCTCAAATCGCATTTTTCGATGATATTTTATACAAAACTAGTATTCCTCGTATTTTACAATAGCAACTTGCAGAGAATTAAAATATTTTATATAAATGACAAATATTATTCACTTCTTTCAATTTCATTGAACAAAAAATATCATTTTCAACTACAAAATGATGAATGATTTTTAAGGCAAATAAGATTTTTTTTAACAATATTTGATAAAAATTTCTCAAGAATACTTCCATGACATTTATTACATGCTTTATAAGTGTTTGTTCTACTATGGTATTTTGTTGCAAGCAATAATAATTAACAAAGCAAATACAGCAAGGTAAAATCTGTTCTAGTTCTCCTTAAATATTTTAGAAAATATCCATTCTTTTTTCATAATTAAAAATCTTTATAATTAATAATATATAATTAATTATCTTTATAATTAATAATAATTAAAGATAAATTACATGAATAATCCATGGAATTAATTTAATAAATTTTAAGCATAGCAAAATGGATTAACACAATTAATGCAACTTTGTCATTTTCAAATATCACAAAAAGTATTTGTACTATTACAATATATTACATTGTTCAACATATGCAATATCACAAAAATAAGATGATTATTCTATAAAGTAACTTATGATTCTTAGTTATTATCCAATAAAAGAATAATTCGGTGTTTTTTCATTTAAAAAATGAGATATAAGGAAGTGATATTGCAATATAATATATTTAAAATATTTTTGCAGGAGGAAAGGCATCAAATGATTTGCTGAAAGCTAAAGTGGCTCTTATATCGCACGATGATTGCCTCAATTTTTATCGCGAAGTATCTGAAACTTCAATGTGTGCAGGTTACGCAGAAGGAGGAAGGGATGCTTGCCAAGTATTTTATTATGATGAATTTTTGAAAAATATTTTTCTAAATGTCAAAAAATAAAAGAAATCAAATGTAGGATTATTTATACCCTAATCCGGCATTTCAATGAAATATTTAACCCCATTGAGGATACTATCCCATATGGGTACATTTATTAATTTTCTTTAAATTGAAATCATTTTTAATGAAAATGCATTAAATATTGGAAATGGAAAATTTAGAAAATTTAATTTGTTACTTTTTACTTTATTGAGTTATTGCCGATAAAAAAGAATCGAACGTAAAAAAATAAATCAAAATTAAATAACCTTTTTGGTTTAAAAAAAAAATCTGACTCTGAAGATATTTATATCTCCTGAGTATGGATATTCAAGCTTCTCATGTCGTTTGCATCAATCATATTTTATTTCAATAAACTAATTAAAAAATACTTAAGGGTTAAATATAGTTCTAGAAAATTTGCAGTGAAATTTCTCCTCATTTTTTCTAAAGACGAAAAAAACATCACACGCTATAATTTAATTTTATTTTTAATTTTTTTTACTTTTTATTAAATCATTAAAAGAAAAATAAATAGCAGAAAAGAACTTTTGTATATTGTTGCTTCTACCTATAAAAATTACCATTGTATAATTATATTAGCATTTTTTTTGTGTACAGCTTTTACTTTCTGAGCTGGGATACTTTAATTTTAATCATTTTGTACTTTTTCTATTTTAGCAGAGTGTTTGGAAAATGTATTTAAAAATTTGGATTTTAACAAATGGAAATAATAATCAGGAAATACAAATGAATTATAGCTCCTCATTCCTTAATTAATATCTTTAGTAAATCATTATGGAAACACTGGTCACAAGGATAACTCTGAAATTAATTATATAAATTAAAGATTGGCTGTTAAGATTAAATGCCATCTTAAGAGTTAATAGACGCTTCAAGATTAATAAATTCTATAAAACAAAGATTAATATTTGAATTTTACGAAATTAGAAAACCAGAAATTTCTCAGATTTTGTTTCAAAGTTTCGTCAGCATGGTTATTAATAAGATTTCATCAAATACATTTAAGATTAATTCTTCCATAGTAATTCATAATAAAACATATTAAAATCATATTTCTTTGCAAAAATCAATTTTTCCTATTCTTTTTGTATGTGAATCATGTACAAAAAGTGAAAAATATTCTTTATCACGAGTTTATATATGAATCAAGAATCCTCTTCTTAGGAAACTTTAGTATTAAAGAAAATAAGATAATTTCAGTATTTACTTCTACACTGGCATAGAAATACAAAGACAAAGCTTTGACCTTTTCATTCCTTTGGTAAGTCACTCTCGTTTCCTCGTTCATAAAACAGGTTTCTTATTTTTTACTTACTGGAGCAACATTTTCCCCTTACTTGTTATTTTTCCTTTAATTCTTTCCTTATTTACTACATGAAGAAGAATCCCATCAGATAATCCCTCTCAATAGGACCTAATTTTCATTTTTAAAAAAATGCACTTAGATAAATGCTCATATTAAAAATTACATAAACCAGGAATGAATATTCTGGTCTTATGATGATTTATGACATCATCCATCGTGTACAGTCATTCGTTAAATTTGAAATGAAACAATTTATTTCTCAAACTTTTCTTTGCTTGTTACCCGATTTTGACCTCAAAATTTTCAGTGACGTTATGTTTGAGCGAACTTTTTCATTATTCCTAGTATTAAGACAGAATCAAAAGAAATTGTAAAAATTAAATATTGAATTAAAAATAAGCAAAAAAGAACTTTATTTAAATACATTAATTTTCAACATTTCAAAGAAATATGTGAAATCGAACATTAGTTAAATGCTCTTACTTGAAGCTGCGTATAGTACGAATTAATGTCCTGATAGGATAGTGTTTTAAGACACAAATCATCATGCGAAGGCTTTTGTTAAAAATAAAAATAAATAATTAATTCCAAACATGGTTCATTAAACCTTCTTTACTTGCTACCCCATTTCAATTGTTAATAAACTCAGATATTTCTTTTATAGATGAGTTTTTTACAATTCATTTCATCCAATAAAACGAAAAGGAAAAAATGCAGCACTGACTAAAAATACAAAAATAAAAATTTCTTTAAATATAGTTTTCATATAAAATTGCAATAAAATATTTGAAATCAAATAGGATTTTTGAAAATTTTTGTATACTAATATTGATGAACCTGACATAAAACCTCTCTGCAAATGTTATTGCGGTATCAAATTCATTCTATGCTACTTCATCTAAATTTGGAACACAATATTTAAAAATTTCTAATTTATAGTCGTGAATCGATGCAATCCATTTATAGTCGTGAATCGATGCAATCCAAGTCACCTTTATTGTCAAAATGAAAGCTTATTTTTCTAAATTATTGATAGTATTAATTGTTTCCAGCAAATCACCAGTCTCTGAATCATATTTTACTTCTTGAATTAAAATATTTTTAAGGTAATGCGGTTTTGATAGTCAAATTTTATCACAGAAAAGCATGCAAGTTATTCTACTATTATCATCATTAATTAACTATCAGCAGCAATTATAACCATAAACAAACATACATATTTACCAGCAATATTTCAGTGATCTTTTTATTTGTTGTAGACATTCAGAATTTTCTCTTATTTTTTGAAGTTTCTAATCATTTTCATACCTAATAAAAATACAAAGTTTTCTAGTACAATTAATATTATAAAATCCTTCACCTTGATATGAAAGCCGTGGTTTTAATGCTTTTTGTTGAACTTTTGGAAAATAATACTTGACTGAAATAAAAGTAGACTATTGTTTAAAGGCAAGTCATAATTGACTTATACGTCCTATCGATTGTATTCCAAGCTTCCAGGAAATGGTATACAAAGAAGATACCAATGAATTCGAATGAGGTCAAAATTACGAACATTCTACGAAGGTATAAATTTCTGAGATTATGAAGATTAAGAGCATATATTTTTTACTTTTTTTTTATATATCAATACTAAACTTTTCAATATAATTTTCTTAAAAACACGACTTTCATATAAGATTGTCAAGTTTTATTAAATAATTTTCTTAAATTTTATATCTACAAAATATTACAGAGTCGCTTTCGAATGTCATGAAGTTAGCTACCATTAGGATTAAAAAAATAACTTCATTTTAGAAAACATATTATTTCAAAATTAAATTTAATAATTCATGAAGTATATTTCAAAATTTTAAATTATTCTTTGTTTCGTTTTTTGTTAGAAACAAGACTTAAGAAATTATTTTCGAGTGAACTGCGGAAATGATGTTTCAACTTAAGATATTAAGATTACATGAAATGAACATTTTCAAAGCTTTCATCCGTTGTATTAGAAAAATAAGGACATGCATTGTAAAAAAATGATTAATTCAATATAAATTTTCATGATTTTTTTTCAATCTGTTTTTGTGATTAATTCAGAAGTTTATGTCAGAATTGGAAGAAATTTCTTATACGGAATGGAAAAAAAAATTTAGGTAATTTTGTTAAGTACTAAAGAATTAATTTTTCTCCCAGCTTTTGAAATCTGAAATTTGTGAAAATAATAATAAAGAGTTAAGCCTCTGCATGTATATATCTTATTTTATCAACTTCAGAACATCTTGCGACCACTTCGGAAAGTTCAGCTCTTCGTTGTTAATTTCTAAAGTAACTCCGCTGTGTTTTCCATTCAGTATTTAAAATTTAAAATTAATTTTTCAAGCTACAATAGCCAATAACAATACAAGTTGATTTTATGAAAAAAGTTACAATCGACAAAATCGCAGGTAAATGACATAATACATGCTTCTACGCGTATCATGGAATAAAAAGAATTCTGTGAAATTCTATACAAATTTTATTTTAATTATAAAAGCAGTAGTAATATGGTACTGTTTTATAAAACAAGTTCCAGTGTAGGATATGCTGAGCCAAACATAAGGTGATGATGAAAGTTGCACAACTTCAACGGTTTAAAATCTAGGGTTTCATTACATAAACTGACAACAAACGGTGTTTAAGATTAAACTACTTTTAAATAAGTTAGTTGCTTTTTAATATATTAAAATCATTTTTAGATCTATTTAAACGTGTGTAATGATACATCTGGTAATTTTCACCAGCCTATAATTATGTAGTCAATACAAAGTTGTAAAAATGTGCACAAATCAAAAGTGCCGCTCGGCTGCTCTGGAAGTATATAGCTAAAAATTTATTACGTCATCTTGGAAAATTGAAGGCTAAATAAAGCATTCAAAATAGTAAAAACATGGTACGATTGTAATTAAAACTGCTATTTTGTTCTTCTGCAATTTTTTAGGAATAAAATATTAAAACAATTAGTTCGCGCTTAAATAAAAGTGCATTCTTTTTTTTTCTTGCATGTGTGCTTTGATGTCTTAAATTTTTGCTACGCTTTCAGGGGGATTCTGGAGGACCACTCATTCAAACCAGGAACGGAGAAACTTTTCTCATAGGAATCGTGTCCTGGGGTATCGGATGTGCAGAACCCAATCAACCTGGTGTATATACAGATGTGTCTTTGTTTACTGCCTGGATAAAACATTATGTACCATTTAAATAATATTTTCTTAAAGAGTTGTTAGAAAAGAAGTTCTCTCTAAAAAAACACACTTGAAAGTATGAATACAAAAAATACTAACGTATATATTTTTAAACTATTGGAAATAATTGCAAATATTGCAATAATAAGAGTAAGTTATTTATTTTTTATAAAACTGAATGCAAGAATGAAAAAGTTATCCTAATTAAATACGATTACCTATTAAGTATATTATTATCAAAGCACAATGAATGATAATAAAATAATTAGAATTGGTTACTGTAAAAAATTTCCTACAAAATATTCTTTGTTAACATTATTTTAATTTAATTTTTATAATAAAAATAATTATAAATTTATTCCATGCAATCATTTTTTTTCTTTATAGCTTTTTCTTCGAGACTTAAAATTGGAAAGAAATTTGTTATCATTTTCTATTATTTCGAATTTGGAAATAAGATCCTCTTAATTGTGCAGAACTTTCTTAAGATTATTTATACTCATTGATCACTAGAGCATTCAGATTCAAGGTAACTGCAACTAAAATTTGAATTATCTGATATTTGTAAAGCATCTTCAGTGAACTCAACAGTCAACCAATTGCATACATTTTGATCTCTAAAAATAAAAAATGAGGGAAGGAAGTACGGATCTGAAACCTCAAACTATTCAAATGAGGAATTCGTGAAACCACTGTCGTAACCTTACGAGGAAAATTCTCCGTTACTTCGATAAAGACAAGGAAAACCTTGGAAAGATCATACGAAAAATGAAAGAGTCCATTCTCTGTTATACTCATGAAATCATTTGCAGAATAATTTTTCTTTGCATCATCGCAGACACGTCTCCTACTTTCGTATTATCAGAAGAGATCTCCAATTAAAGAAAATTCCCTTTAAAAAATAGTAGGAAAACTGTGTTTTAAAGAAAAAGCTCGTATTTCTTTCAATACAGAAAATACGTGTATTTTTTAACTATCAAAAACACAGACGCAAAAGTAGTTAAAGCAGTGAAATTTTTGTTCATAGGTGTGCTGATAAATGATGGCAATTCAAAAATAAGTCAGAAACAGATCTTTAATATATTAGTGCTCAAAAATGGCGATGTTTTAAACAGGTAAAATGATTGAATATTGAATGGAATAATCAAAATTTAATTTTATGACTAGAAGGCTTAGCTTTGTATATTAGGAAAATGTTGAAATCGATTTCAAAGTAAATTCACCTCATTTGATATTTCAAACATCCCCCATGAGAACACCTGTCATATATTAAAAACGCGAATATACTCATAATATATTAAAGCGAAATAACGAAATGGAAATATTAATAAATTCTTATAATTTAAACCCTCCTCAAAGAATAGATAAATTATTCCCCCAATATGGGGAGTATAATTGTATTAAATCACTAAACTTAATTTTCTAGCTTATTTTGATTTAATTTGAGTTTTGCTTTTATGCCACAAAAGGGTTATTTTGAGAAAGGCTGGGTAATTTTGAAAGGTAATCAAAGATTACGTGGGAGACACTTGAGTTGACCCTCCCTCTCCAGTCTTCATCGACATGTCAACATGAGGATGTTAGATGTTTAGCATTAGAATTAACGAGTACTAGGTCTACATACACGGCACATATTTGATGAAATCGGGCTTTCAACCATGAGCAGAGCTAGACAATGTTATCAAGAAATCATGGTTTCAAGAGAATGAAAAGACTAATTAAAGAGAAATAAGATTTTTAAAAAAAAGTATTTAAAAATATGCATTCATTAATGTGCTAATAAATGTTATTTAAACTATTTCCTACTTTATAGCCTTTAATTTATATTTCATTATTACAAATATCAGGCAATCTTGAAATCATATTTTTTCTAAAAGTTACATTCAAATGACGCCTCTTGTGTAAATTCCAGATTTAATCGTATAATAAAATTCAGAAATTGTTATCGAGAACCCATAAATACCCAAAATTTCAAAACAAGCATATCAGAAAGCAGATGGAGAATCTATTATGAAATTTCATGTTTAAAAACATGTTAAAAAGTTAAGTTAAATTAAAAATGTTTAAAAACTACGATTCATGATGTAAAGATACAACTCCAGAGGGAAAAGTTTAACTAAGCTTAAAATACAACTGCATTATAGTAAATGTATTATTTTTATACATTTTTATATTTTTTATACATTTTATTCAAAACTTTAAAAAATTTTATCACTTAGATTATAATAAATCGTTATATGTTCACAGCATATTGTTTTATAACATGTTTAATAAATTAACACCAAAACTGAAATTTAAAGATGAATCTTTCTGAGAATGACAAAATTTGAAATTATAGTACATTACCCACAGATTCTAATAACATAATTTTAAACAAGTCACATCTTTAACAACTTTTTTCTGTAATCGATATTTCGCTCTCATCTTCTATGATCCCATAATCCTCTAGTGCCACTTCAAAATGAGATGTTAATTCAGCTAAACTGAACTTAATACAATATATAAATGCTTCCAATTTTTCTTAGTTTTATTTTCATATTGTAACATTTTTCATAATTTTATAACTATGCGCTTCCAGAGACGGTCAGGATTAAGAAAAAATAATGATGATTTTAAAATAAATATTCGAATGAGCTTTGGCTTACAAATTCTGTCAAATAAACTTGCCTATCTTTATACAAATAAAAAATGTCTTTACTCTAGATGAATTTGTAAAAATATTACAAGATTCGAGATTATATATTATAATGTCAAGACCTCAACTTCAATTTCAAACTAAGATCACGAACGAAATTTCTCTTGAAGGTACAATAACCTTCATTCAGTTTGAAGGAATGTTGCGTTTGCTTATCTAAAGTTCTATCTTGTTTACTTTTTGATAAACAGAGCAAATACTTGAGGCATCTTAACAACATATTTGAGGATAAAGAATTCTAATGTTGCTTTAAGTTGGCTTATTTCAAATTTTTGCCATTCCGATTACTAAATTCACAATTCGAATGCTGTTAAATTCTAATGAGCTTAAAAAATATTTTAAAGACACATTCACTTAAACGCTAATCCGCAATTCTATTTAAGATAAAATACAAAGGCACATCAATAAATAAGGCATATAATTTTGAATATAATAATAAAAAAATCAATCAATGATATTATGAAACGGAAATGAAAATATTGGCAATTTGCTATTTTTCAGTATAACTGGCATTCATGTTGAAGCATTTGTCCCAGCATTGGAACAGTTTTGAAAATCCAGGTTTCATAGAACGCTGTCGGATGTGAATAGAACCGCTGTTAAGTCATGGTTAGAATGAGGTTTCTGACTCCGAGTAACTTTTTCATGGGTGCAAACAAGAAACCTAAGGATTATATGTCCGGGCTGTATTGTGGGTGATTCAAAACTTGTCAAACGAATCTTTCCAGTTTTCACAAATATGGAGGGGGAAGGGGAGGGGAGAGGAAGGACTGTTTCCGGGACTTGCCGGAAAAAAGCCCTGGCTCGAAGCCTTCAGGTTTTCATCTGTTTAGACCCATGAATAAATTCCGTAGTGATCAGAAGTTTAACTCTGACTGCCACCTCAAACAGGCTGTAGGTTAGAGGCTTTACTCGCTGCCGATAGCGTTCTGTGAGTCCCGAATTTTCGAACTGATCCAGTATTGGGACAAACGCTTCAACATGAATGACGGTTATGTCGAAAAATGGTAAATCGGCAAAATTTTCATTTTCGTCTCATATTGTTATTAAATGTATTTTTTATTATTATGCTCAAAAGTATTCGCGTTTCCTTTTAATACCCCCTCCCGTCATATGAAAAAAGATCAGGGGAACTTTTAACATACCATGTATATTTTTTTTAAATAAATTATATTTTCGATATTTGTGTAATTAATTAAGATCAAAATTATTTCAATGCATCACACTAATAATTTATCTCAAAACAATCAATTATTTTTCCTGTTGCTTTTCAAGGTCATGTTTTTTAGACCTAAAGGAAATATGTGTATTGTTTGAAAAAAAGAGGTAAGCTCCCAAGAGTGTCATAAAGAATACCATTCGATTTACGCCTACCGTATTATTTTAACTCCACAGTGCTCGGATTCAAGGAGACAATTACTCATAATCCAAATATGCAATGACAGTCCATATTCTTGTAAAAATTAGTACATTGAGCCAAAATGCAGTACCGATAAAAGTACATGAGGCAGTACAGGAATCATATTGTAAAGTTTTTGAATAAATAAAACTCTATTACGTCATACAGAAAGCTTCAGAACTATTTTTGAAAAGTCTTCTTTTAACGATAAAAGTACTTGGGGAAGGTCAGGAATCATATTGTTAAATTTTCGAATGAATAAAACTCTATTACGTCATACAAAAAGATTCAGAACTATTTTTCAAAAGACTTCGCTTTTTATAACAACAAAAACTTTTAAAAAGTAAAATTTGAAATTCATAGTAACGGTTCTCATCACATTAAAATATTAGAATCTTTTAAATAATTGTAGATTTTGAGAAACAAATACAATAATAAAAAAAGTTTCAGAAGGCTGTAAACAATTATACAGAAAACATTTTAAGTAGGTATTATTATATGTAAGCTAAGAAAAAGACAAAACACCCAAACTAAAATGATAATTTTAGCATCAGGTTACATTTATAACAACAGAAAGCTCTGAATCATCTTCACGTGGTATTCCATGAATGCAATTTTAAGGCAGCGAAAAAAAAAAACTGATGCATTCTATGCATTTTCATCAATCCATTTACAGCTTAGCAATTTTTTCTTTAAATTTGAACTGCTGTTTTTGTAAACTTTGCAAGTGTCTGTTTTTCCATCCGATTTCTCAAAAACTAATTTTTTATTAAAACTATCGAACGGATAAAAACTATTTGCAAGATGACAGTTTCTAATGAAATCGAAATTGAAAGCGCAATTAAATAATTGTTTATTCTATTTCAAAGAGAAAAAATATTTGTAAAAACATGTGTGGAAGTCGTTTACACAAACTGCAATCGTTTTTCCAGATGCAGCCTTTTCTTTTTCTAATGAAATGCGTGATTTTTACAATTTGTGGAAAATAAAGTCTTAAAAATCTTAAGTTTTGATTTATTTTTAATGAATTAAATAGCCGGGCTTTTTTTTCTTTTTTAATGAAATATGAATGAAATATAATATGAAAGAATGAAATTTCAAAAATGGATAAGAAGAAAATACGTGATTAAGGCTCCGTTAATGTTATTTCTTAAATCTTTGCTAAAAAAGTTATAGTTCTCTTCAAATAATCTTAAACTGAGGTATGGTTATCTTTTTTTTAATATAAAATATATTTTTAATGTATTTAAAATGATTGAAGGCATTTTGCAGATCATCTTTTAAACAATTACAAGGAAAAATATGAAAACTAAATTTCGACAATTTTCATTGTTGAGAAAGTCATTCTTTCCTGGTTAGCTTTTTCTTTTATTTATTTTATTTTATTCAAGTCAAGAAAGTTGTTTTACTTAAGTCAAGAAACGTACTTTTATTATAAAAATTCCCATTTCAGTATATGTAGGGGAGGACAGTAAATATTCGAAAAAGTAACTTCTCCAAAATGACTGTGATATAGAATTAATATACTAAGGGAGAGAATACAAGTTGGGAAGAAAACATATAAAAGAAATGAGATTTGATAAAATCAATACAAAAAAATGAATCAAGATTTTAAAATTCAAAAAATTATGTAAAATAATTCGTTAACAAATTAAATAAAAATGCTATCTAAAAATTCTAAAGAAAAGTAAGTATAAGAAAGTGTAAGTTTCTGAGAATCGGTCATTGGAAATTTTTTTAGATAGTATATGTTTATTTTCAGAAATCGCTCAAAACAATTTCGAATTCAATTTTTTCATAAAGATACAAGGCAAATATCATTTTATTAGACTCATCTTTCTCCTTCAGGCTTAAATATTTCTAAAATTTTTATTTTATAAGATATATCCCTATTTTGCAATGAAGGATTAAATATTAAAATATCACATAGAAAGCGTTATTAGTTTAATTTATATGCGTATGATTTAAATCTCAATTCTTTCGGATATGAAATAAAAAACGTGGAACTTTCAGGAAGCTATCCAGAATTACAATCCTCTTGTGTTATTAATGGAACTGATACTGTGGTAAACAATGCATCAGTCACAAGTCTAATCACTTATCTAATCATTTATCTAATGACAAATGAAATGTTTCCGATATGATTCTGATCTGTTCTGTAAATGATTTTTTTCATTTTAACTGCGAAAATGAAACTATTGTTAAATTTCATCGCTGTAGGCAATAAAGTTGAAACATAATGCGAAAAGATATAAGTAGAATGTTTACTATTAAATAATTAAAAGGGGCTCAAAATGTTTTTTTTTGTAAGGGTATACAAATAATATAAGAAGAAGAACATTTCGTAAGAATAGAAATTTTGCATTTGCGGGTTTTGAGATGCAATCCTAAGATAATATGTGTTGATAACAGACACGTTTCTCAAAATCAATAACAAGGAAGTAACTTAAAACGGATGTCAATATTTATGTCTAGAAACATTTTCTAACACCGTCGGTTGGAAGCACGAAATACTTTACGATATTGCTGCGACTGCCTGCTATTAAAAATCATTTTGTGTTATCAGCCATTCTGGTAAATGAGTCATTCTGATCCTTAGAATTGTTTACAGATTACGTCGAAGCGAAATAATGTTCAATTCTGACTCATGGTTTATTCGAAAAATAAAATATCAACAAAACTGCTAGCACAATAATAGCCATTTAACTGTGGAATTGTTTATAAATGTATAGTCTTAGGTAAGAATCAAATTCAGAGATTGAATTTTTTATTTATTTATTTGAATTTGTTTCAAATAAATGAATAAAAAAATTTTTAAAAGAATACCGTCACTTAGTTTCAAAGAAAAAAGATATATAAAAGAGAATTTACATTTAATAAATATTACACATTGTCAGTTAATTGAGAAAAGAAATCGTTTGTACCTCTTTAAATGTTTATATACCCATGTTTATTCCTACTTCAGTCAGAAAACACCCAAATTGTAGACAGAAATAGACATCACAGTTATTTAAGGAAAAGATCTTGCGCGGAGAATTATTTTGTTTACTCCAGGTGCCTGACACCATTTCAAATATGTTTTGGTGGCAAATAAACAAGGTTAATGTACCTTGCAATTTTAATTAAATTAGACATAAAACATATCAAGGAATGAAATTATTTTTATCTGTTTCAATAATTTCGTTTCAAACTTTATGTAGATCGTATTCTTTACTCATCAGTTTTAGTTCACGTATAAAATTTATTCGAATCTGTTAAATTTAAAATAAATAATGATTTAATCAGCCCAGACTTTGAGGGCAGACTAGAATTTTAAATTGTTTACCAAGTGATTTGTTTCGAATCGATTTCAGACATCATTTTTAATAATACCGTGTTCAGTGCAATTATTAAAAATAATAGAAATAAAGCTCTATTATTATCTATGCGTTTTAAAGATTTTTAATGGTTTTGTTTGCTTATATTTTTTAATTTGAAATGAGCAGTGATATTTTCTGTAAAATCTTTCTCGTCTTCTTTACTTTTTTTTTTTATTTTCTTTCTCTATTTAATCCAGTTTTAATCATTACTAACCTGGAAGTTATTTTTACCCATAAAGATCGATAAATTGTGTCCCATTCCCTCACGGTTATATCTAAAATTTCCTCTTTACTTTGAAGTTAAATGTGTAATATGTAAGTTAAGAGAAATTCATTTGAACTAAACGAAGAAGTAAAAAAATGTCATAAATATATATAAAGGTAAATCAACGGTTTCAATCAACGATATTATGAATATAAAATCCTTTGTATAATAGTAGTAACGTTTTTGCATTCATATAACGTAATTTAAAAATACAAAATGCAACTTTGAATTTCTTTTAAAATATAAATAAATAGAATTTCCTCTTTACTGTAGAATGAATTTTATAATTAAGCAAGGCGTTCTCCTCTTTTACAAATACAAAACAAATCAAGTTAAATGATAATAATAAAAGCTAACTAAACACTTAATTTACAAAATACTACTATTTTGAAACGATATAAAAAATTGTAATTAAAAAATAATCATGAAGGCATGTTAAGACTAACATAAAATACATTACTTTAAAATAAACAGAACAAAAACCGAAATAATTTACACATATGCATAAAGAAAGTAAAATTAGTATCCAAAAAATAAAAAGTCTTTACCAACAAGCATTAAGAATGTGTAAGATGCGTCATTCAAATTTTGATAAACAATAAAACTATAGATATGACCAAAGCAGTGAAAAGCATTCTTAGAGACAAACTAAAAAATACTTGTGAAAATTTTGCCAAAACCAAAGTTGAAATTCTATTGCTGTTTAACTAATATCATTGAAAAGGTATTTTTAAGAGAGTTGTAAATAATGTAAAAATCTCTTTTATGCAATTATATTTTTCAGTGTCATCAACGAAAATGCAAAGGTTTTGCTTAATTTTTCATTAAGTAAATATTTAATTGAAATCATCCTAAAAAATTTGCTTTGAGATGCACATTTCAGATATCCGGCAGTTTGTTCTGAAGAACAAATGTGCACATTTGCTTTTAGTATTATTTTATCTTCTCGCATATGAAGTATGGAGAAAATTTTGTAACGGTCAAAAAATTCGAATATCCACACTTTAGATTTCCTAGAGTTCAAAAAACACATTTTTGGCATTATGTCTCCTTATTTGTCACAAAGCTAACCCAAAAAGCTTTGAGCTAGACAGATGCAATTTGGTATATGGTCTTTACACACCAAATTGGTAAATTCCTATCAAATTTTGAGCCAAATCCATTCGGATGAAGTCTATTTGTCCGACTGTCCGAATATAATTTAACACGATAACTACAAAACAAAGGGAGCTATATGGATAAGATTTGGTACAAAGGCTTAACACCTAAAATATAGGTATCTATCAAATTCGAAATCAAATCCGTCACAGAGTAAACCGTCCGTCGATCAGTACTGTCACAGACATGTACACTCATAACTCAAAAAGATAAAGACTTAACTGCATGAAATTTGGTAAGTGATTTTGTGACTACAATTGTAGTTCTGCATCAAACTTTGATTTTGATCGTCTGGAAAAAATCCATTTGAAACACAAATTCAAAGTTTTGGTAACTATAAATCATATGCCAGGAATTTTTCACCAATGATCGCATAATAGATTCAGTAAAAATGTTAAATCCATGCCAATTTCGTAACTATTGTACGCCCATGCCAAACAACGTATTCGCGGCCTTACTAAAAATCCACAATTTTGTACTGGTTGAGGCGAATAGCACCTATAATAGATAGTATGTGAGAAAGTTTGGAGTAACCACTCCCACAAGTTTAAGATACTATTGCTTAACAAAAGCAATATATACATTTTTATCTGACATGTGATCTCGTATACATAACAGATTAAAGAAATTTGGAGAATTTTACAAAGAAAAAAATATTCTTTATCATTTAATTAATTTATAAAATAGTATTTAAGAATCTTATCTAGATTAAGGTAAGGTAATTTAAAATGCTGGTATGACACGAAATATAAAAAATGAAATTTCCCACAATATTTATTGTGCAATTCTTAGATGTAGAATTAATATCCTTTTCTAAGAAGGAAAAAATTACAGAGTTTTAAATTTGATAGACTTTTTTCTTAATTTTCTGAGAGAAATCAGATTATTTTATTATTATTTAATATTCACAGCTCAAATACTAAAAATTTCTTCTTTTGAGAAGGAACAGGGAAAAAAACTTCTAAAACATTCGCAACATAACTTTTTTTTTATTTTATATCAATTAAAATAACAAAAAGCATCTACATGGTATGGATTTATTTTAGTTTGATCAAGTTACGGTAACATCTCGTTTTAAAGATGATTGAGAGCTATTCTGCAATGGATTTTGAAATTCTGGCCAGTGGTCAGACAGCAAAGATGGCACTTGAGCCGCGAACTCTTCTCCAAACTTCCATACCACACCAGGCGGATATAATACAGATAATGCGAATTTTTTATATATAAAAAGCTTGCATGGTTTTAGTAAAACCTTTAGTTTCAACTAGGGATTGCAATACCAGGATACCGGGATACCGAATACCGATATTTTGAGCCATTTGTACAATTTTGTAATAACGGTATTCGCAAGTTTAAATACCGTTTTGTCGGTATTTACTAGACATTTTTAAAATTGTCTCCACTACATGTTCAGGGATCGCGAACATAGTAAAATAGTGTACGTTTTTGTTTTATGTCTCCCTAACGGGCGAAAATAATTAGCTAATTAATGGCTTAATTAATTGCTTAAATCTAAATTAGCGAAACATAGATTATCCCTGAAAGAAGATATTGTATCCATAACGACTGATGGAGCAACAGTTATGAAAAAAGTTAGAAAGTTGATTGGCGCAAATCAGCAATTGTGCTATGCACATGGAATTCAATTAGGAGTAATAAATGTATTATACCAAAAAATTAAAGAACAGAAGAATCCAAATACAGTGTATATAAAAACTTCGGATTCCAACTTTGAAGAGAATAAGAGTGAGAGTGATATTGACAATGTAGATAATGACAATGTAGTTCTTGAAGAAGATATTGCTAATGAGGATGAAATATTACCCCATCAAGAATTGCTTCCTATAATTTATAAAGTTCGAAAAATTGTTAAGATATTTAAACGTTCCCCTATAATAAATGACATATTACTAAAATATATACTAACTGAAAATAAAACAGAATATATGTTAATATTAGATTCTAAAAGACGTTGGAACAGTTTACTCCTGATGATGGAACGATTTTTGAAACTGAGAAATCCAATCCAAAAAGCAATAATCTACTTAAACCTGTTAATAAATTTTTCAGATAGTTTCAGACTTAATATCCAGAACTATATCAGCTCTACTTCCAATAAAAATGACTATTGAGGCATTATGTCGGAGAGATTCTAATTTATTAACAGCTAATGCAACAATAAATTTCATGTAGTCGTCACTGAAAGAACAGCCACATCACTATCTGAAGAATTATATATTACCTTGAAAAATCGCACAGAAGAAAGCATACAGAAATAGAAAATGTCTTACGGTATTTACATAATTATAATGACTTTAAAAATGAAAATGAAAATGAAAAAGAAGAAAAGAAAATAACCAATTCAAATCTGATTAAGTTTAGAGCAAATTTTCTTAAAATTTTTTACCCACAAACCTATCCAAATTCAGTAGAATTCGGTTCAGTTATCGAAGATTATGATGACACCAATGTCAATAGTGAAAAGGAATTGTCTCTTGAATAAAAAATATAATTAGCGATAAATAAAAAAAAATCAATGAGCCAAAATAGAATACTGAAATCAGCTATATCCAAAACCATCCGATGAGAAACGATTTATTTGAAGATGAGGGATTTAGAGGAAAATACTTGGAAGAAGTATATCGCGCATTACTAATAGTACCACCAACTAGCGTAGATGCCGAAAGAGCGTTTTCGACAGCTGGTAATTTTCACACAAAATAACTTTTCAGGCTTAATGACAGTACAATTGATGCATTATGTTTTTTAAGATCACATTTCAAAAATTTGTAATAGTACCACAGGCTGAATAGTGATATTTACACCTTTTTTGTGATTTAAATAAATAAGATGTCCCTTTACTTTTTTGTGATTCTTTCTATACTGTTATTATTTAAAAGTTACAAATTATTTTTTGTGATATTTACACTCTCTAATAAAACTAGCAAATAAAACAAACAAAAAAAAACCTGTGTTTTCTTTGTTTTTCTAAAATTTCTAGTATCAGTATTAAAACCGGTATCCCGGTATTAAGATCTAAAAAATACCGAATACCGGTATTGAAATTTTGGTCCGATATTGCAATCCCTAATTTCAACGTTTCAATCTTATTAATGCCTGAAATTTGAAGTCAGGCAGCCCAAGTTATGTATTTAAATTTTATTTTCAGGCCAGCTAAAATCTGAAATATTTTCGTCACAATGGAGTCAATTCACATGAATCAAACAAACGTAATAATGCATGTCATCTGATCTTTGATGGGTTGTTTTCTTTTGCTGTACTGTGACACGTACTTTATTTCTTCCTATAAAAATATAAAAAGCTGAATAACTGATGTATATATGTCACTTCAACTTGTATTTATTCCTCTATCTAGGTAGTATGTTCACTTAATTATTTAAACATAGAGAGAATAAATTTAAGGACCTAACAATGAACTCAATCTGAGACGAAGTCCACTCTACCGTGTGTCGAAGCATGTATTATCTTTTGCAATACTGCAAGGCATTAAGAAAAAAGAAGATTTCTGTAATATTTGCTTTATATAGTAAAAACTTTTAAGAAAATTGTAATATTTCTGAGTTCCTGTGAAATCAAACTCCCTTCCCCATAATCTTACTCAAATAATAATAATTAAAAAAATATTTCTTCTGAATATTGAATTCTTTTTCTCCAACCGGACGCCTCCCCGTAGCTGAAGTGGAGAAGTTCAGAGAAGGGATGCCATCCAAAGTAATATTCTCTTATATGAATGTGAGTTTACGTTCAATATGGCTAGTCTGCTACAAAAAGCGCTCATGTAACTTCTAAATGGGATTCCACCTAACTAAACATATCCCAACTGCATGGATAGACATTATTTTATTAGTAAATCCATCGTTCATTTTCAAAACATTCAAAACAAATGTTCATTCCAAAATATTTTTCAACTGATGAATTATGATAATCAATAATGATCTCCATGCTACTTTGAATTCGTTAGCTCTGAAATAAATTCAAGAAGACTCATGTTAAACAAATTCAACAGCAGAATTAAGTGAAAAAATTATCTCCAGATCATAACTATATTATTTGTAGACAGCGACAGTACAAATTCCATACCTTTTCAACATAAAAGACAACATGCATCACCGACCATCCCAAACTATCATTTGCACTAAACACAGCATTTTTTAGCTTATAAGCAAAACAATACTACGCAACTCTGCCGTGTATTAGACATTTCTAGAAAGAGTAACAGAATTGCAGATGCTTTTTTTGCAAAAAATTTTAATTATAGTTCATTTTTACTTGAGGATTTTCGGTTTGATGTTGGTTTTTAAACCCTTCTTTCATTTTCATTTCTAAGTCACAAGTCTTTAAGTCGACTTCCAGCTGTTTTTTATCCTATACCCATCTTTAACATCAAAAAGATCTCAATTATTTTAGACATATCCCTTTCTTTTGGTGAATGCTAGTTACTTATTTCTTTGCTATGACAAAAGTTTGAAAGCATTTTCAATTTTTTAAAATATATTTGCTTTTAACGTTATTATAATAGTAATAAATATCTCAAAGAAAAAGGCAAAATAGTTAACGTACTCTAATAAAATCAATGACTGAAAATTATAACAATTTTAAGAATAAATACTTTAAATTTATAGAGCTTAATAAAATGAAGTTTTTATTTTATTTTTGTAGTAAAGAGTTGAGATGCTTTTTCTTTACTTATTATTGCTAGTATTTAAACTTAATGATAATATAGAACAGAAATTCTATCTTTTGACTTGAAGTTTATCAAGAATCACAGAATTTTTATCCGATCCTTAAGTATTTATTTGACATTGTGTAATTAGCTTCCATTTTAAAGTTTATTCATTCCATTCTTTATAGACAGACACCTATCAGCTCATACCCAGGTCAGATTTCATGCAGATAGGATAATAAAATTTCATGTAGATAATCATAATCAAGTAAAATTTCATACGGTTCTAGAGACATTTTACTTTACTTCTTGCCAAAACTCAATTTTATGTTTTTTGAACTTTTTGTGTGTATATACTGCACTAAAAACTGTTATACACTCCATTTCAAATAATTTACATTTCATGAAAAGATGTTTTAGATACAGATGTCTGATTTTAAAACAATAAGCGAATAAAAATCTATAACTTTTATAAAATTAACTATCCCAACTTTTCAAGAAGATCAAAATTTTACAAGAAGGTCGTCTCCTTTTTCAAACAGCCATTGGATAAAATAAATTTATAATGTCTAGTACAGACACAGTTCCAGATGTTCAGAGAATACAATGCTCGAATCCCTCTCATGACATATTTTTTCGCCTACTGAAGCTGTTGACGTTGAGCCTAAGAAGGGTGCTGGTGTAATGTAGGAATCACAGCGAAGTGGATTGAACTTGGTTGATAAGGAGATAAATTCAATGTAAATTTTAGATTTACGGGTCCTGAAACACTTTCATATAACTTTTAGTGTTAAATAAGCTTCAAAAAAACTTTATTTAAAGAAATTATTATATTTTGACGATTTAAATTGTCATTCAAATTGATATTAATCATTAAAATTCTTTTTATCAACTATCTATTGTCATGCAGACAAGAGAATCTAGATATTTCGAAAATTCTGTAAAGCTTAGTAATTTTTATTTTTATTAATTATTTTTTTTTGGGGGGGATTTATATTGCTATATTAGACTCATTTGAGACAAAAATTTCAATCATACTGAGAGTACGTTGAAAGCATTGTTATTATTCTACAATTAAGCATGTGCAATAAGTGTGTTGACGCTAGGCCCAAATTAAAAATATAGATAGTTACTTATGAAATAAAAAGCAAGTAATATTATTTATGAATGCTTTAATTCTAAAAGAAAAAAATGTGAAAAAACTTTGAAACGTTGATTAAAACCTTTCTCCTCAGGAAAAACTGAGATTTCACAATTTTTAAGTAAATTCAGCAGCCTCAACTAAAGCCTTTTAAGTGTGTATCTTCCTTAGAATCGTTATTTAAGAATTACTTGTTGCCAGGGCCGATTCGAGGGGAGCGCGAATGATGAAACTGGAGAAGTTGCAGCTTTTGCGAAGGTCATTCGCTACTAATTGATTTTAGAACAGGAAAATGCTTTTGTTTCTATTTTTTTAAATGATAATATGCATACATTTGAATATTATCCAATGATTTGTTTTCCACTTTTCCCTCCATCGATGCAAGGCGAGTTTCACTGCTCTTAATTTCATTACACATGCGGATAGTTATCTCTGACTACGTAGTTCTAGTTTTTAAATTGAATGTGCCATCGTTTCTTCTAAGAATTTTTTCGAATCGTTTGTCATCGTTTCTTCTAAGATTTGAAATTGTTTGACGTGAAGCATGAGGTTTCATTTAGATTTTACAACCGAGTTGAAAATGATTTTCGCAACTGCTTCTGTATCTTTAACGTGATTTTACAGGATTTAATGAAATCAAAATTTATTATTGAGTTTTGTCTTTCAAAATCACAATAATGTAACTATTGTAATATTTATTCAAAATAATTTATTTGAATTTCATCAAAATTTCAGAAAATTATATTCTCCTTAGCAATTACCATTGCAACTGCTGCTGCTCTGTTTCAAGACTGAATTTTTCAAAAAAAAAAAAAAAAAAATTAAGTTACTTGAAACTTAACATTAATCTAGAGTGATTTATCTCCTTACTCATGTAATTAATCTGACCTGAATTAGTCAAAAAACTAATTCATATTATTATCAGCAAATTTGCTATGAAAATATAAGTAAATGCAACAAAAATCATATATTGTAAACTTATTTTAGAAATTCACACAACAAATCGGTTTAATTAATTTATAAAGAAATAATTTTACCAATATATTTATTAACGATAATCTATTAAAATAATATAATTATTTTTTGTTATTATGTATTTGATAAATCCTTACGTAACCATTATTTGCAATGTAATAAATATTACAAAATAATAAATTATTACTTTAGCGCATGAAATTTACATGAATGCAGTTACATGTTGTATTGCGCCACGTGTAAGTAATTTGTATTAGTTACACAAGGCCTCACTTTTGTTCTGGCTGGTACTACTTGTTTAGGAAATAACAAATGAAGCAAAAGTTTGTTGATAAAATAGCGATTCCCGTCATAAAATGCTTAAAAATTATGCAAGATCATATGCGGAAAAACTATTTCATTTTCTTTAATTAAATGTGAACTCAAAAGTATTTGAATAGCAGCGCTGCTCAATTTCAGGAAAGATCACCAAACCTAACTTAAATTTTACTGAAAATAGTTTTATCGGCTTCCTTCTTTTCTTCTAACCACAAAGTTATCTATTTATATGATTATTTTTGACATTCTTCAAATAAAGCAAAAATTATTTTACTTTTCAAAGTCAACTGAATGCATTGGTTTCCTCCGATATCCAAAATAAATAAATTAAATAATTAAATTAAATTAAATTAGAAGTGACTTGATCTCAAATAAGTAATTGTGCGAAAAAAATTTTAGTATAATTCACTGACATCAAGCACACTTGAAAACCCCAAAGCCTATGCAAGAATCATAAATCTGCACAACTGTTGTCATGTGTCATCCACCATTCCGCTCATTTCATTCATTTGTGACGTCATTGATTTTGTCCACCAATCTAAAGCCGAAAACTTATGAAACAAAAATCATAAAAATAAAAAATTTGAACTGAGCAGAAGATTTTCCTCTTTTTTTATATTGTTTTTTATAATAAGCAGTGCGGTAGCTGTGAGTTTCGTTCCTCGGATGGCATTCTTATCAACAACTCTGCATGAATTTTGATTGTGATTGTAGACACGGAGTAAAGTTTCTAGTTGCTTTTGGCTATTGTCATGAGTGAAGTTGATTGGAGCCTTTATCAAGAAATAGCTTGTCTTTTTCGTAAGTGTAGTATTTTTAGAGCGGCAAATTAATTAATGGACTATTTTTAGTGTGCATATATTCCTATTATTGTGAAATTTTTAATTTTAGTGCATTGTTTTTTATTAAGTGAAATTGCACGTGAGATATATCAACTTTACTGATTAGAAATAAGGAATACTTCAAAGTATTTTTTTATCTAATATCAAGCGAGAGAAAATTATTACTGTTTCGATTTAATTTTGTATTATATCCGTCCAATACGTTATTTGCAATATAAAAAAGGTATTTCTAGTATTTTTAGTACCATTAAAATTCAGGGAATAATATTTTATAATTTTCATTTTGTGTTCTGCTTTTCTTGATATATGGTAAGTTTCAAAGAATATGAAAATACTAAATGAGAAAAAGTCTTACAGTATGTTGGCTTATTTCCTATTTAATTTTACTTCTTAGTTTGCGTACGCAAGAGTTGCGAATGCCCATAAGACAGATTGAAGAGCTTGATTCAATCTGTCAATTTTCGTGAATTATAATGTGAAGAATGTTTACACTTTCATTATTTTTAATTTGACCTTCATTTATTTGCAAAAATCTTTAATGATTTTATAAAATGTAAAAAGTATTTGGCATTCAGTTATTTAAGTGTTATTTAAATATGTGAATCAAAAATTTCTTGCAGTATTATATTGATACCAAATTGTAGATTCTTATTAATTATACAAATATTATGGGATACATAATTATCTAGATTTATACTGGAAGATACTCTGTAATTGTCCATTTGTATACAGTGGTAAGCATAATATACACCATTTGTATATTGTGCTATATACAGTATTTTATTTGTGTATGAAGATTTTGCTATCTTTGTGCATCAGAATACTCCATATTAAATCCTAGTTGCTTGTTATTTCAAATTGGCTTTAATCAAAATTACTTGTCAGCATTATTATCTTAAAGTAAACTTTGTTTTCTTGCTATTTATATTGTATTTTGTTTATGTTCTATTCTTCATTACTCTTTTGATTAAAAAAAATGGTTTAAAGGTTTTTAAAGAGCACTTGAAATGCTTTGTATTTAAATTTCACCCAAAGCAATTTATATGTTTAAAATTATTCATTTGAGAAGTACAGTCATTTTGTGTGGCAAAAAAAGTTTTGAAAAATGAAACTTACATGAATATATTCTTAAAATGTCTGCATGCTTTTGGAAGTAAATAAAATATAAGGATAAAAAAAAAGGTAATTGAAATTCATAGAGTAGTGCCCAAAAAATAAATGCTGCTTTTTGAAGGATTTATTGGTTGTTGTTTTTGTACTCCTAAGCATATTTATTCAATTTACATAATATTGGTCATATTTCTTATCTATGTAATATGAAGTATTAATTATTATTCCAAATTTTTTAATATAAATATAACGATTTTTGGTTATTTTGTTTGGTTTATTAATATAACCACATTGTAGAAAATTTGTAATAAGTTTAGTTGTGTTGTTTTTTAGTAATTAGATGGAAGTAAAGATGCATAGATGTATTCCTAGGTATTAATGTTCAGGAAATGGCCCATTATTATTTTTATACAGTTAATTAGAAAGGCATACTATGAGAAGTGAATGTAATTAACTTCTTTAAAATGAATGGAGAAGTACAAATAATGTTTCAATTCTGAATTATCATAATCGCCAAACCAGTTTAGCTCAAAACTGTTATTCTTAAATTGGGTATCTCATTGTAAAAGTTAATGTTTTATTAGCCTATCTCCCTTCTTTTTTTTTTTTTTGTCAATCTGGAAATATGTTTGCAACTTGTAATTTCTGTATCTTATCTAATGGCCAAGACTATTTCTTTAAATTGAATTTTTAAATTTTTTATTTCAGAAATTTAGGTGATATATTGTTATGTGAATAGTCATCAAATTTATATGGGTACAAATCGTTCCAACTATCCTCAGCTGTTGCAGAACCCTTCTGGCCTTAGCCACAGCAGCTATGGGTCTGTAAATGGCAACTATTCTGCTGCTATTGAACCGTCCATCATGGAAGGATTATCAGTTGAAGGAAGACTATCTATGGCTAGAAGATTTTTTATACTGTTGACAGTATTTGATGTCTTATTTACATTCCTAATATGGATTATATGTACTGTTGTAAGTTTATTTATTTATTTATATTTTTAAGTTGCTAATTTTTTTGTTTTAAATGCAAGAGGCTTTGAATGTTGGGGATTCCAAGCACCTAAAATGTTTTTTCCAGCTGATTTAGGATGCCTTATTGTTTACCATTTATAATAACTGCTAATATCGTGCATAAAGGGAATTCAAATTATTGAAATGAATTATAATAATAATAATGGTCTTTCATTAAAGTAGCAAGATTTTGAATTTGTTATGCTAAAAGTGGTGGGATGAATGCATCAAAATAGTTTAAAAATTGTTTTCAATTAATATTTTTTAAAAATGTAAGTTCTTCTTAATAAACTTAATGTCTGAAACTATTTTTTCAATTCTTGATATCTGGTCATGTTTTTTAATAAAGGCTTGTATTTTTGTTTAGATAAATATTTACTTTATATGATATTTGGTACTGAATTTAAAATCATCAAAATTGGAGCGGAAATGAAATTTTTTAAGCAATTTACTTTTTTGCAGGTTTCTGGTGGAGATTCAATTGATTCATCATTCAGAAATGAAGTGATAAATTATAATATCGAAACATCGATGTTTGATATAGTAGTATGTATTATTCATGCTTCTTTTTCTTTTTATTACAATATATGTGAATTAAAAAAGCAATTTCTATTTATAAGCATTCTTGGACTTTTGCTCTTGTTTATTCCATGTAAAATATTAATTCTCCAAAAAATTTTAATTACTTATAGGTGTTGGCTGTGGCAAGATTGTTCCTAATTGCTCTTGTTTATATATTTTTAAGACTGTCCCATTGGTGGATGGTATTTGTAAGTTTCATTTAACCTTTTTTTATTCAATAGCTATATTTTTAATTTATTTTGAAAAACTAATTATCCTTTAAATTTGTAGGTTACTACTGCAGGTACTACGGTATTCATCATTGCTAAAGTTTTCCTGTATAAAGTAAGTTGTAACTCTTTCACTTAGATATGGATCATAAACTTGTAATTGTCAAACAATGTATAAATTTTATTCTTTGCCATTTAGATTTTTTCAAATTTTGTTATAAAATGAAATTTTTTTTTTCCCCCCAGCCAAATTGAATATTTCCAATAGATAAACGTTCAAACGTTGCTTAAATATGCATTTGTTTTATCTGCATTATTTTCCATATTATTAATACTTACGAAATTCAAATTTTCCCATCTTTGTATGTTTCTTAATTTTTATTTTCTTAAGTTTGTTGTCTGATGTTTGTTATTCAAAATTAGGCAAGTGTTTATTTTGAATAGCCGTCCAGAATTTTTTAATATTTGTTTTTTATAAACAGTTCAAATGTGTTATGATATGCATGTGCCTCTATAATGTCGAATTTGTAAAATCTTTTTATAAAAATTCATCAAAAATGGAGATATATTATGAATCTGGTTATCTTTGTTATCAATGCCTCTAACTTTAACAATTTTTGCTCTGATCTCCAGATTCTTGATTTTTAAAAAAATTGTTTTTTTGTGTTAAGTTTTATTATACTCATTTACTATTAAAACAAAGTATTTTTTAATAAATATTAAGTTTAATGTATTAAAATATTTTGAATTTCAAGTATGTAGTGAGCTAGATTGTATTTTTGTATTTAAAATTTAATCTACTGAACATTAGTAAAATAAATGTGCATTCTTTTATTTTTGTTAAATTATGTGCTTTTTAGTGGGCCCATTCCAATAGTACCACTGCATCAGTTGTACTTCTGCTTTGCTCATTCATTTTGTCATGGGGAGAAGCTTGGTTTTTAGACTTCAGAGTGCTTCCAAGGGAATCGAAAGCTTTAGCATTCTTAGGTAAGGTGAAATTACTCAGTAAAAATCTTAAATAATCTTTTGCATTTCCTTTTAAAGCTTTAAACATTGTACTTTAGCTGCCATTATTTTAAGCGTTCTTAAGTAGTATGTTCAAATTTTGAATTTTAATCTGGAAATGCCAATTTTGATTCATAAAAATAGCTTCTTATAGGATTTTTTTTTTGTATGTTTATTAATCAACATACTGGATTTATTTAATTATAAGGTGATGAGGCTCAATCAAAATTAGCGATTCAGTACTATTGTTTCTTATGTTCAATGGTAAAACAATTACATTTTACCATTATAATATGTGTGAGTAAATTTTTAGTTATTCTGTAAGTTTGTCAGCATTTTTACAAATGCTCTATGAAAGACGTTTCATAGCATAGTAGTGTAATTTAATTTGATGAAATGGCTGTTGCCAATCAGTTGTGAAAATTCAAATAATGTGTAGATCGCAAAAAGATAAGTGGTCAAGTTTGCAAATAACTATTCATTTCAGCACAATTAAAAGAGAGGCATTTAAAATATTCATAAACTACAACATAAAATATTTTTATTAATACACAAAAGACATGGGGATAAAAAAATATAGTATTTGATTGCTGAAAAATTTCTTTATCTTATATTTTAGGGCAAACATATTGCTTAAATTTTTACTGAAATTCAAAATTTATGCTAAATGTAGACACTAGAAATGTAGTAGAACTTAAATTATTATTAAAGTTTATTAGTTTGATATAAAAAAATAAACATGTTATATGAAAGGAGAATTTTCTCTCTTTGATGCTGAAGGAATAGGTACCATTGCTATTATCTAATTCTATTCTGTTAGTATTTTTTATCGAATATTTTATTCATAATATAATACCTTATTTATATATTTCATAAATTCTGATGGCAATTGTTTTAATGATTTGATTTTTTTTTTCATTCAATGGAAACTCAGATAAAGCTTTTCTTTTGCATGAATATGAAATAATTGACAAATCACTTTTCCACTCGGTTTACTATTTTCCTTTGTGCACAAAATAAGCATACTTGGAATATTCATATGTATTATTTGCAACACAAATTCTGCCATCCACTCTGCTTGAATTGATAATTGGTTTTGCTCAAGATTCATTGATTTTTATAGCGTATTTACAAATGGTGTGATCTCTATATAAAGGGATAATATAATTAATTCAGTGAGTTTCAAAGCACTTTCATTTAGAAGTATGAAATCTAAGAAGATGGAAGATATATGAATAAAATATTCTCCAAGTTTCAAATGCATATAAATATTTAATTTGCACCATTGATCTCAGGCACAAACTCAGGCAGTTATCTACTTTTTTTCCATCATATTACAGTTGATGCTACACACAGTAGCATGATGTATTCCTTCTTTTCTTCCAGTGAAACACGTATTTTCATTCGGGAATATGTATTTTCATTCATCAACCATTTTTAAGATTCTATGTTTCTAAATTAAGATGTTTTGATAAATGAAGAATCATTTGTGCTAATCAAATACATCGGAATCGTCAATCTATCATTGTGAAGAATTCTGCAACTTTTATTCAAATTTTGTTTGGTGTATTGCAGATTATAACCTCTTTCGATTCATTGGTTGCAATTACCAATTTGTTTTCAGTAATCTGTAAATAAGGATTTTGTTTTAATAAGGTTTAGCATTAGTTTTTATGTGAATTAAATTAAGTTGTCATTTTTTGATATACCTTCTATCTGAGAAGTTAATTGAAATTATATTTTGGTGTTTAGCTAAATATGATGAGGATCAAGCACCAGTGCTTTCACATCCACCTTTATCCAGATCCCAAAGTGAGGACGGAAGTGCTTTCTATTCTCCACCTGGTATGTAAATTTTTTTATGAAATATAAATTAAAAATACTTTACATTAATCGACATATAAAATATTGAAATATAAAGATAATAATTCTTCTATCTTAAAGAATAACTGTATTTTAATGGTAGTCATTTTAAAGGTAATTGCTACTTAAAGGATGTCCCAAGAAAGTGGATCAAGCTTTTATTTCCATAACTATTGCAATTCGATATATACTACTAGTTGCAAATAAGGTACCCAAATGTATGGAAATACTTTGGATTTTGTAGAGGTTGAAAACAAATTTTTATACAACCCCCATACTGAAAGTGTCAGTGTGTGAAATATTCTTATTCATCTATAACTTTACAGGTACAAGAATAAAAGTGTTTGTTATCTGAGATACTAAAAATCAAATTATTGACTTAACCATTTATCAATATTTCTGATCAATATTAAAGCTATCCTTTTACTGTAATTGTCTGTTGTAATATACATATAACAAAAGATTATTAAAAGGATAGAAAGAAAAAGACGCATTTTTCTACATCTATACAAAAATGCAATCTAAACAATACATGTGCATATACGGTCCAGTTCATTACTTTTGATTTAAGCACAAACTCTTTGAATTTGTTGGCAAAGATTTGCAGAGTGTCTATTGGCAAATCAATTCATTTAATTCAGACGTAATGCCAATCAAAACTAACTAAATGTGTCAGTCACTATTCAACATACTGTTGTATAAAATGAAACCAACCAAATAATTTCTAAAAATGCCACACCACATATAAAAAATTACCAGTGTTAATATACCTTTTGTACAAAAGATGGATTTTTACTGTTCCAAAATTGATCATGTGTCCAAATTATATTCTTCAGTAAAGGATGTCATTTTACCTAAAGTAGGATCCAATTGTTAAATTTTAGACATGTAACTATTATTACAGTCCTTGAACACCATAAATGTTGTATGGATTCCAGTTATTAACTTGAATATTCGCTACACTGTCATTTTTAGAATGTTGATCTTTGAGCTGATATTTCGTATTTTAGCAATGAGGGCAATTTAAAAAATGAACTAATATGTCCGTTTTTTTATCATTTATTTAATTTTCTATCTTCCTCGTACCTCCTCGTGGAAGTAAGGATAGTGTCTTTTCAAAAAAAACCCGTTCTATTAATACATTTTCTAGAAGAATGCCAGGAAATAGGAAAACGGAGTTTGTTTTCTTTTACAATTAAGAGCATTATAATTACTTATATTGTAAATCGTCAGCATTTCAAGATGCTCCTTGCTATGAAATATTTCATAACAAGAAACATTTGAAATCTTTTAGGAAGCGCATACTTGGGAGCAAAGAATTTTATTTCCATATTTTTAATCCAGTACATTTTTAAGGTATCTTCAATGTTCAGTTTCTTCCCTTTTTTTATAAGGTCGAAGTTGCGATTGTCAACCAATCAAAGTGAACAAATATTTGCATCTGACAGTTTTTCTGGTTTGAATAAATTCACATTTCTGAAATAAGTTCCATCTGAATTTGTGATTTGTCCCTTCTAAATTTCCACACGTCCAAAAATGTCACCAATATAAAATCTGTGATAACTGATGAACTATTCAGTTGCCACTAAATTGAACCGATATATTACAATGGGGGAAAAATATAGCAACATAACAATATGGGAAAGATTTTAATTTGAATTAGGAAACAGGGTATGTCAAAAAGTGTTAAATCATGAATCATAGATAAAGCATTTATCCCGAAAAAAGTTGTCTGATATGAAGTGTGACTATACTAGCTTCACAACGAGCTCTCATACTGTTTATGAGAATGTCATTAAATATTTGTGATAATAAAGCCCATTCTTCCAAAGCTCCGGCTTTTAACTTCTGGAGGGTCTTTGTAAAGGAAGGAGGTGCAATGGCTCTTCCTAGACCATCCCATGCATGTTCAATAGAATAACGATCCGGAGACCTCGAGGGCCATACGGCGAATATCCTTTTCAAGAAAATCATTTAACAATCTGAGCTCTGTGTGGCCGCGCATTGTCGTTCTTAAAATAAAAGCCCGGGCCTGTAGCACCCCAGAACAACTTCACATATGCTTCAAGGACTTCATCTCTACAGCGATGTGCGGTGACAGTACCTGCATCAAAGACTTGCAGTGGTGTGGGAATGTCCAACATTATGCCGAACCAGACAAGGATTTCTTTGCTACCGAAATTGTCGGTTTCTTTTATGCAGGAGATATGATAGTTTCTCCGGATGAAGTTTCGACGAGAATTGCCAAGTAGCGATCCAGTGCAGATATCGTCGTTCTGTAGCGCCTTCCTGATGACAATACAACTTGTTTGGAATTGATTTCACGACATGGATATCACTTTAAGTGCCACTTGTAACCATCAAGCCACTTCTGCTTGAGATTGGCAAGCTTGAAGCTGGCCAAAGGCTCTCCATCTCAAGGAATCATCTAAAGAATTATGTGAGCTCCTTCTCACTGCAAATAGGCTAATTTATTTGTTTTAATGCAATATTCGCAAAACTTCAGCGAAAATCCCAAATGCGTGAAGGGTTTGATTCCAATAGTTCTGCAAAAACTAATACTAAGCATCTTTTTCTATACCAAAGGTTGAAATTGTGTTGTCCATTCTTCAAAATGTATAAATTACAAATTCTATCAATTTTACTAGTAGCAATTTAGAAATACTTTGAAAAATATGTCTGTAACCTCAATTTTGAACACATGTAAAAAAATAAGCATATTCGCAAATTTAGTAGATAGGAACATGATGTGTAGATGAATGTTAGAAAACTTTTTTAGGAATTGACATTTTTACTCTATGGGAGAAGTAAATAAATTTAAACTAATTACTCTCAACCTTAGCAAAAGCGAAAATATTTTGATAAAATTGCCCTCTTTATTTAAGGAAACTATTTTAAGTATATATCTAGGTGCAATATTTAGAAGAAAGGAATGTTTCAATATTTTTGGGAACCCTGTATATTAGTAGGTTAAAAGTATTTCTGCATCATTTTTTGAAATTAGAATAAGTGGTTATATTCGAACTTACAAAGGATGTATTGATATGTTTGGTAATATTTTCTGAAAGTAAACAAAGGCAAAGAATTCTTCTTTGAGTTCTATAATTCCATAATTCTTCTTTTTCATTCCTAACTTGATATAGCACATGGAAGAGTATTTTTCTTACTTGTAGAAATCGATGGCTTGGGTTTATTTCAAAGAGTTTTAAATTTTTAAAAATGGCTTTTGCTAAAAGTTTAGATTTCAAATTATGCTAATAACTTATTCATCTCATACATGAATGTAAATTTTAATTGCAGGTTCAGATGGTGAAGATAATGGAAAAGAACATGACGGAAGTACCGTTTCAGAAGTTGAATGGCTTTCACCCAAAAACAGCAAGGAGTTGCCAACTGTAAGTAAACTTTGCTTAATAAGCCATTTAAAAATTTTATGGAATTTTCTTGTACAACATTGTTTCAATATTTTTTTCAAATAGAAAAGCAGCAGTTACACATGCTTATTTAAATTTAAATTCAATGGATAAAAATTTTTATATGGAACATAAAGCAAACATATAAGCAAAACTTGAATAGTTTTAATAAATCTATAACAGATTTGCATCAACATTTTGTACTGAATAATTTTTGCAGAAAAATTTATTAATCCTAGTTCTAATAGTTTGTGGCAATTCTCAGAAGAAATTGATTTTCATAATCTGATTTTTGAACTAAATTTGATTTTAATTGTGTAATTAAATTTGGTATTAAATACCGTGACTTACTCTTACCATTACCTCTTTTATTTTAAACAGTGTAATGAAATATGATGGTGAAGTGTATACTTCAAATAGTATCTCTAATACCTAATAGCTGTCAATCACATCTGCTGTATTTGAATCGGTTTTGGCTATGCTAATATGATCAGACTAACATATGTTTCATGTGAGAATTCAAGATTTCACATAAAACTAGGCCTGAACATTGGTAGTTTTCTTTGCTGAGGTTCTTCATGCAATACCCGGTGTTTGCCTGGTGAATCTGGCTATTTTTTGTAACATCTCTTTATTTGTTGCAAATACACTGTGAAAAAGCAGCAGTTCCTTTTTTTTTTTTTTTTTTTTTCCTCCCATAGAAAAGTAAATGGAATGGCATAAGGCTTTTATTTTTATTTTTCTCTTTAGCTGCACTAATATATAAAGTGGAAAGGTAGTTTTCATCTGTTTGCTTTTTAAATAGCATTATTGACTAACTGTTCTTTATTCTAGGTTTAATCAATTCTCTTTCTAATTGGTTTATATTTGGTCTTCCAATTGCTGTACCTATGTGCATGCATTGGTGCTATTAGTCTTTTTCTTTCCCCCATTTCAAAAATATAGAACTGTTCAAATCTTGATCTTGCAGATTACTTTGAAAATAATCGAATATTTGGGAATTTTTTCTAAACATTTTAAGATTTTGCTGAATGTAATATATGTATAATTTTTCATGCTTTCAAACATCTTAAGTTCATGATGTTCTAAAAGGAATTTTAAAGTAGTTTCAGTTTCCAGTAAATTTAAATGCTAATAAACATGTATGCATTACTAGATAAGTTAATGAAAAGTTCAATTCTCTTACTGTTTAAAAGTAATGCATTATGTAAAAACTAATGTAATTGTAATTTTCCACTATAGCTTTAATATTTGTAAAAATTATTAAAGTATTTAGGTAGAGCATTTATAAACTATTTCAGCAAAATAAGAGTATAATACCGACCTTCATGTACATTATATAATTGAAACCTCCGACTGCATTTTATTTTAAAAATATAAATCCATACGTTAAGATTTTTAAAAATTGCTATATCTCACTTGCCATATTTTGTATCCAGCAGTGCAGTAATTGATCATGTGTTATGCATACAGAAAATGTTAAATAGTTGTTCTTTCTGCAGTGGTGTGGTTAAATTCTTCTCGTCATTTTTCAAATCAAATGGTAGTTTTATTTTTATCCAAATATTATATTTCATAATTAAAATAACTGCATTTTGTAATTTTGTCTTAAGTGTGTTTTGAACCTGTGTAGTACAAAGTAGTTATTCTTGAAACATATCAGACATATAGTTGAATGTTCAGTATTCTGCTAGCTGTCTCCTATTCATCTTTTTTAATGTGGAAATTTTATGAATGGGGAAAAAATTATTTATGTGGTATTGTGATGAATTCATTACTCCACTAAAAGAAATTTTAAAAAGTAAATGCTTATCTAATATCAGTGGTAGTTTTGTCTCCATTATATCTTTTGTCAAAAATAAAAACATTAATCATTCAAACTTTTAAAAAAATCTCTTTTGATTGTTTGGATGGACATTTTATATCCCAATTATAATTAAGTTACTTTATTAAAGGATATATTATTCTACAATAAAATGTGAAAAATTTTGTTGGAACAATTTTGCTGAAAACAAATCGTTTCGATTTGCTTCATTTTAGTCAGTTCTGATGGTGTCTAATTAAAGTGTGAGGTGAAAAAAAATGCAAAAATGCAAGAAATATATCTTGAGGCTACCATCTAGTTCGTTTCTTTCTATTACCTTTTTCTCTGTAATTAAGTTTATACCAAATTAACTTATCCTTTAGGATAATTTTTCAATTTTATTAATAAATTGATACAGAAAAATTCAGATCTACAAATATTTTCCCTTTTCCTTTCCCTTCGTTCACAATATTCAGCATAATCGTTACTATTCGGTACACGCTTTTATTTAACAATGCAAATGCTGTGACATCCATAAAAATTATCATTTTCTGGATTATATCCTTCTATTGTGATGCTTACGATTAATGTCTAGTAGAAATGTGTCCAATATATACTATCAATAAATAGTTCTTTTGCACCATGAAACCAAACCAATAAACAGTTCAGAACTGTCTTATTCAACGAATGATGGCGATTTTTATAATCCATTAGCGCTTCCTAAGTGTTAATTTATTTTAGTAAATAAATAATGGGTATTTTAATTGATTACATTTTGTGTACATAAAATGGACTCCTGGGGAAGTGGGATTAGCCTTCAGTACCTGACATTAAACGGGGGGAGGCACTAAATACAACAAGATGGGCAGGACAGTATTCACTTTTAAAGTGTGGTTCGTTAATGCTTGAAAAGTGTTTTCCAAAAAAAAAAAAAAAAATCAAATAACCTCTAAAGCTGATGACAGAAAAAACTGAAGATCGAAAAAATGCTAGCTTAATGAATAGCATGGTAGAAAAGGCCTAGATTTGTCAGAAGGTCGGGAGTTATTTTGATGAAACTTCTGACGATAGACATTGATAAAATTCTGAAAGTTTCTTTAGAGTGAACATATTTCTTTATTCACTGGCCATCACTATAAATCATTTTTGATTCCTTGGAATTAAGTTATTTTGAGTTCCAGACTGTTGTTTCCTTCATTCAAAAATATGGATGGTACGAAATTTTGAATGAATATTTTGTCTGGTAAAATTTAAAAACTTCTCATCAAGATTTTGATTCTGCTTTCATCTAGATATGTCATTTTCCCATTACTATTGTCTAGGAAGCATCCGTCTGCTGTAGAATCCCTAACTTCAAAATTTCATTTTTCACTGATGATAATTTAAAACAATTCCTACATTGCAAATGTGATGTCGTATTATAAACAGCTTCTAAAAAATCTGAAGATCGATGGTGTGTATCCAGATAAAAAAAAAAAAAAAAATTAGGATCGAAAATAAAGTTACATTTTTTTCAATACTAGAAAAATAGTTATCTGAAAAATATGTCTAAAAGCACAAGTTGCAAGCCCTGTGGTCTTTTTTTGTAGAACAAATACATCATTAGAATTTCATCCATGAGCATTCACTATGTACAAATTTAAACCAAAAAGCAGCACCAGCAGATGCAATTCATTGACTTGGTGGATTTTGAAAGAATAAAATTTATATCCTTATAAAGTGATGCATCTTTTTTACTTATCATAATATATGAAGCAACTTTGCTAAAATTACAAAGTAGATTATGCATATGAAGAAATGAGATGTACATGTAATATGAAAGCAAATGAGGCATATGTGGCAAAATTGCTATACGACTTCTGATACATCTTATGCCATGGTAGCCTGCCTTCGTCTTTGTTTATGGATAGTAACATGGAAGAGTTCTCGGTTTCGTATTCGGGGGAGGGATTAACTAAACACAGCATTTAATCATACATTGAACTCTCAATTTCAAATCACATTCATTCTTTCTTAAAAAAAGGTAAATGGTAATGTAGGGATAGGTCAAAACCACAAAACGAGCTCCCCGCCTCGCATAAGATTTCTCCAGTGGTTTTTTTTATATATCTCTAATCAAATATGTTTCTATAATTTCCCAAGCTTCATTTTCTGTTATAAAATATGCACTTGTTTTAACATACAAATTCCACGTTTAAAAGTTGTTTTTATTTGCAAGACATTTTCTCTATCTCTGCTGCTTTTTTTATTTGGATGAATTTACTGCCATAGAAAATTTCAGTTTAATGAATAAAATTGATAAATTTAAGTAATACTTAATGACTTTTTATACCATTAATATAGTGATATTATGCAACAAGGTCTTTCATACATATTTAGATTATCAGCTTTCCCTGAAATTTTTCTTTTTATAATTGAATAGCTGGTAAACTTTAAAATTATTTTACTGTTTACTGGATTTCTAAATTATTTTTTAAATCATTCAGGAAATATTCATTCAGTTTTATATTATTGTTGCATAAGAATATCCTCAAGTAGTCTTTAACATTAATTTAAAGTGAATTTTTCTTGGGTAATATCAAATTTTGTCTAGTGAAAAAAAATCGTCTTTGTATGATTCCTTTCAATATCTAAATATTTTCATGAATGTGATTTTTTTTTTCCCTGTTCAGACTTCAAACATGAATTCAACGGATCGTATCCCAGGAACATCATGATTATTATTCTGGACGTCTTTCAGTTTTGGCGATTTCCTGTTGTATTCTGTTTCCGGGTGTGATTTTCTAGATGGATCAATACCAAGTGTTTTTGCTGAAGTGTTCCAAGAGATGTTTGATATTGTTTATATTTCCATGGAAATATTTTGCTTCATTATAAAATATTCTTCATTAGTACATTTTAATTCTATTCAGCTGTGCCTTATGTCATTCAATCCTTGTAAATTTTCTTAGTAAACATTGCCAAAAACTAGTGAGTAATATTTCTACATAATATTCTGAATTCTGCTGCTTTTTCCATTGTGCAACACAAGAAATCCCTCTTACCATGCAAGGAGATGTAGCAACTTTGCCTTTTTTTCATATAACATCACATAGTTTTTGTAAATGCACTTATAAACTACTTAAATTTTTATTGTTCCTACATTTAGTGTGATTTTTGTCATGTAAATCTATAGATTTCATCCTCTATGCATATTGACTTAAATCTCAAAATATACTCTTCTTTTTGTCTCCACATCTTCAGAAACTCTAAGGTTAAAAATTCTATTTTTGTGTTTCAAGTTTATTTTTGTATTGTATGCAATAAAAGCAATAATTGTATAAAGGAGTGCGAATGTTTGTTGCATTAATGATCTGTGTACATTCATCACTTATTTATTTATGTGTTAAAGTAAGAAAAAGATCATTATTTCTTATTTTGGTCTTTTGTGATTTTATACAATATTTTTGTTTTTACTTATACATTTAATTAAGGTATTTTTTTTGTTTTGTTTTGTTTTCATGGACCTAAACTGTACATTTTATATTGTGTAAACTCTTCAAAGTATTGTTTATGCTTAACTTTTAATTTTAAATCTGATCAATTTTGCAAAAGTGTTATGCTTTATGGTACTTCTCATTTATTTTTAATGTTTTGATCTTATTTTACTTGAAAACCAGACAAAAAAATATTGTGAAATTTTAAATTTCGCCTCCAGCTTTGTTCTACAAAAGTCGTTTTTTGTTAACATGTGTAGTAGTAGACAAGCAAAATATTTGTTTTGCTGCATTAACTTTGTAGGGTAAGAATTTTATTCATTCCGAAATTATTTTTAATACGAGTACTTAAATATTTTTTTTTCTTTTTTCCTGATATATTTGCTTATATTAAACTTCGTGTATATTGTTTAATTCTTTGTTTTATGTCATTTTTTATGCCCATTATCTATTCATTGAACTCTAAATTTGACATGCTGCATGAACATATTTGTGTAATTTGCTATTTTTATTAAAGGTGAAAACTCGTCATAAAATCACCTATTACATTCTCAGTTGATCTGTCATGCATTGTTAAGTGCAGTGCATGCAACAGGATATGATTTTTTATTTTTTTTATTCATTTACACATATTCTAAAAGATAAAGATGTCTGTAAAAATTGAGTTCCAAGAAAGTATTTTGGTGGTGCATATGTGATTCATTACTTATATGAGTTCTTAGGTATTCTTTTTTTTTTTTTTTTTTTCTGTGTGGTATATGGTATATACAGGAATAAAATTTTTGCAGACTTTACTTTGTTTAATATTTGTTTGTGCTGTTATCGAAATTTTTCATTGTAAAATATTAAGGTAATACAAGATCAATTTACCTATAAAATGTAATACTCGCCACAATCTTGCTATGTGCATATGTCATTTTACTTACTTAAAATTTCGTTTAAACTCTGTTTTACCCTTATCATGCCAAGATCGGTTTTTTGAAGAAAAGCAAAAAAAAAAAAAAAAATGTATATAGGTATGTATATATATAAAAATGTGTGAGAACAAACATTTAGGCAATGTATTTTATAATAAACATACATATTTAGGGGTACAAACATAAACGAAGTTAAAAATTATTTTATAGTGGTAGTATATTTTTATAAAGTTGTATGTATGGTATACTATACAAATGAACATAAGGGTTAAGGTAGATGGTAGAGTAGCGATTTTTGCTTATTGGGCTTAAGGCTAGATTTCAAAACTTTGTACTGACTCAGTCTGCTGTTTTGTGAATATCAGTATGAAATAAAGGCAAAAAATACAGTTAGCGTTACAAAATTGTAAGTAATGTTTTAAGTGGAATATAATCTAATACTTTTTTTAATTTTTGTCCCCACCATTGATTTCTATTGCATTATGATTTAGCTATTATAGTAAAAATTGCCTTATCTTTTTTCACGATCGGAATGTAATATTATTGATGCCTAGATTTTATTATGTATTGGATTTAATTACGATTGCTGCATTTGATTCGTTCTTGAATCGAAAACAAAACTTAAGAGTGATATTTATATATGAATCATATAACATAAAGGAATAGAAATCTGAGCAAACACTTTAATGAAATTTCTCACATTATGTGTTTCTTTAAATCAAACATGTGTTCACATTCTTTAGTCAAGCCATGACTATGCCGAATATAGGAAAGAGCATCTAAAAACTAAGCAATGTCTGCAAGTATCTATAATAAAGTTATGGTAAGAAAGATCGAGTCGATTACAATTAAAACATTAAGTAGCAGCATTTAATGAAAGGATTTACTACAATGTGACTACATGATTCATGTTGCAGCAGAATTAACAAAGACGAAGAAAAGAGCTAATGTTTCTTTTTAAAAAATATTTACTGAACTAAAACATAACATTGTATTGAAATTCAAATTTTATTTAAAAATAAGAGTAAAAAGTGTAAATGCTATTACAATATATTTTTTTAAAAAAACTAGAATCTAATCAATCTAACTTAAAATATGGTGCGCTTCATTGGAAAATGAAGAAACATCAATACGATTACAGTAGTAGGTAATAACAATAAAATGAAATATCAGTAAATTATAAAACTATTAATTATCTGACAAATGCACTTTGAATGTTACAAGACTGTTATGCTTAAATGAATGTATAAACTTTGTTGAATTTATGGAAAGCAAGCTATATTCAAAATTTTAATTGCAAACAAATCTTATGTTTCTTTTATACAATTGTTCATGTGAAGTATATATCGAAAATAGAAATTAGATAAAGTTTTGTTCTGGTTCACAAAGCTGTTGTTTATTTAAAAACATGGTGCAGATATTGCAATTATTAATTTTAATGAATTCAAATCTCATCATAAAGGAAGATCTCCAGCGAAAAATAATTTCCTTGTAAAGCCTTTTTCACCACATTATTCGTGATTAAATTTTAAATAGCATAGAATGAAATCGTTTTTTTTTTTTTTTTTTTTTTTTTTGGAAATAGTTCAGGTTGCTTTGTTAAGGAATAAAGTTAAATTATAATCATACTAGAATATTGTCTTACAATTTTATATAGGCTATACAAAGAAAGAACTTTAAAAAAATTATTATTAGTTTGGTCAAAAGTACATTTACATATTTTTAGTTTTTCTGTTTGACAAATATCAGAAATAGTGTCAAATACATCTATTAACCAGAATGTACGATTCCCTTTGTATTAAATGCATTCAAATTCTTTGAAACAAGCATTTTATTAATAATAAGCTTTTATTTCAAGTTTGTGTAATTTATGGAAAGTATTTTGGAAATTGTTTCTTGTATTTGTGAATCGGGTGATGCATAAAGTGACTGTAATGAACATTCTCGTTTAACATATACATCTGTAAAACTGTTGTTTGGAAAGCGGAGCCAGATAAGACATTTTGGCTGCTAAATTTAAAAACCTCATGCGGTGAATCGAATTGTTTAATGGAAATTATTCTATGAAATATATGTTGAGCATACTCCATAGAAAATCATGTGCCTTTTGAAATGGAGGTTGATGATGGTGTAGATATGCAAACAGATATCATTGAAGTTCCTACTGATGATGAAGGTTTTACTCTTGCACCTTCAAACTCGTTTCAATAATATGGTTTTTAAAAGAATTGTCCATTACCTCTTATCTTTATTAACGTTGGTCTACAAAAATTACTGAACTTCTTGTATAAGAACTTTGTCTTCTCAACCTGTTAGTGATGTAATGATACTAAAAATTATCCAGTAAAAGATAAAAATGAGAAATCACATCATCAAAATGCAAAATATCATGCATCGACAGTAAAGCATACACCAAATTCTAACGCTAACGTGAAAATTTCCTAAACTGAATCGGTGGATGGATGCAATCCAAAAAATAATTAGAAAACACAGAAGAAATTAAATAGTAAGTTATTAAAATCAAATAATAAAACAAGAAGCAGTGAAGAAATATTTAAAAAATGACTTTTTTGTGCCATTATTTTTAATATTTTTCTTTCAGACGTTCATATTTGTCATATTAGAATGCCCAGGGCTGCTCCAAAAGGCTGCGAGCACATACCTCACGCTACTAATTGATTTTGTAAAAGGAAAGTGTTTTTTAATCTAATTAGGCTACATTGAATATTATCACCCAGTTTTCATACATTTCACGTTCACTAATCCAAAGCAAGGTAGTTACTTTAAGTTTCGCTGTGCGTATAGATGACTATAGCCTATTAATTCTTATATATTCATTGCCATTATTTCCTGTATTAAAATATTCGAAATGAGTTACGAACTTAAAACATTGTCCCCCCCCCCTTCCCAGATTGTAACATATACATATTCCGGACTAACATCAAGTGAATATTTCAAATGTTACTAAGATTTAAATGCGATTTTTTTTTTCTCATTGTTGATTAGATCGATATATTTAATATAATCGAAATTTGTCATCGAATTTTGCTTTTCGGAATCACAACATTAAAATCTGCATTTAAAATTTATTAATATCGCTTATAATTTATTAGTCTTCTGAAAATTAATTATATTGGTCTTATTGCAAAAAGATTTGTCTTAAGATATAAAAAGAAGTTGCTTGAGATCTGGCTTTAGTCAAGAGCGATTTATCTCTTAATCGTACAACATACGAAAATAAATAAAACTGACTTTCAAACAAAAGAGGATCGCAAAAAATAAGTTGAAATGCAATTAATAATAAAAAAAAAAAAAACGCGTTCCCAAACACATGTATCATAAATAACTACAAAAAATAAAAACTGGTTGAATATTTGATCAAATTAATATTCTTGCCATTAAATGAAGATTTTATATTAACTAATAGCTACTAATATTCATTTTTAATGTGAGGACAAATTAAATAATTTTTTAAAGGAAAAAGAAGGAAAAAAAAGTTTGTTAGATGTTAAAAAATTATGAAAAATAATTTCCAAAGTGTTTACTGTTAAATGGTAATTTTTTGTTAATTTTATATTTATTTTTCCTGTATTATTTAATCAAATTGTCTTAGTTGCATTCCGAATCAATTTTTGACTTTTCTCATGTCTGTCTCTTTCGTATACTTTAAAGTTGTCAAATGTTTATATAAGAATTCGTTCATATTTATAAATTTAGTTCAGTCGTAATATTTTTATTATTAGAAATACGATTCTGAAAAACACTTTTAATTAGTAACATATTAGCCTCCGTAAACTGAAAAGTAGCATAATTTGAATAAGGTGATGTACGTTTTCCCAATTTTAAATTTGTTTGTTAATTGTTCTTTTACTTTTTAAGGATTCTCTTTTTTCTTCTTCAAGAATACTCATTTTGTGTGAACTGCCCAAATGGACAATCAACTTACTTTAAAATTATTATTTTAAGGACAAACAGAATAGCTTTTACTCTTTTCATTATCGTCTATTTTCGACTTGTCTCTTGGAATATATGTACAGAGAAATTGCTATATTTTTATTCAGTAAATTAAAAAAACTCTGCATGAACTCTATTCCAAATTCATTCGACTTACAAAGCGAAATGTCAGTATTTTAAAACCTTTGTTTCGTAACTATTTCTGTCAGTTTTAGACAGGTGAATTTTAATCATTTATAAAATGTGATCGGTTAGCACTTTTGTTTGCTTTGTCATTGTTAATTGAACAGGTGTTTAGAAATATACTTCCCTGGACTAACTGATTGTCTCTATGAATACGACTGAAAGTTTCTGTTATAAAAATGATCATACACTGTATGTTGAGTAGTGCGAAAACCTCTTCAGTGAGTGCATTATTTTTTTTAAACAAATACTTTCTCGTAGAAATTTGTTATATATGTTATTGATACTACATTTCTTAATTAAGTGGTTGAACCTGAACTAAATCCTAGTCTGGTGAATATTTTTTTAATAAAATAATCATGTTCTGTTTACCAATCTTGAAAACTTAATTGCGATTAAAAAAAAATAATTCTAGAACAAATCTTGGATTTCTGTGATGTTGATGTGTTAAATATTTTTTGTCGATACATCTCGATAATAATTCAAAGAAGTTAATAATGTACAATAATCATTTAGAAAGTGAAACCATAACTACTATGCTTCGATTTATTCTAGGCTGTTCTCATATTATTGGGTATTTTTCGTCCTAGTTGTCTTTTGAAGATTAAAATCAACTAAAAATTCATTTCGATTGTACGAATGAATAAGTGCATGACGTTTTATTAAATGAAACTCCGAAAAAAATTATTATATGTCTAAAGAAACTGGCTAAAAACATGTAATAAGTCTTATATGAATTGAAGAGGCAAATATTTAAGTTAATGAAGAAGAGTTAAAAATTCAGCACTCCGGAGATTTAATAAATTTGAGTACTATATTTAATAATTTTAAAATTAATTTTAGAAAGAACAAGATCAATCGTAATTGGAGTTAAGATATGGTAACAGTCATTATTGTGTGAAGAAATTAGATTAGATTAATTATATCGGTTTTCTTCTTTACAATAAAAAGCACACAAGATTATTATATTCTTATTTTGATTACTTGTTTTTTATACCTTCAGTCGTCTCATATTAATTTTTAGAATACATTCCAGGTGAAATCTCAAACTATCTTTTTCAAATAGAAAAGTGCTTCTCCCGTTTAAGCCATGCAAAGATAAGATTTATATGGTCCTTTTCGAATGCCTGTTAGATTTTCTATTCTTGTCTTCTCCCACTAGAAATAAATCTATCCATTATTAGAAACGAGGCAAGAGAATGAAACGAAATTTAGTGTGATTAGATATGCACTATATTTCTTAGCTATCCGTGGGAAGAAAAACTGATGCCTTAGTAGTACGGTTGTTATTCCTGTTTGTAACTTAAAGGGAAGGGGGAGGAATCTACTGATACAGCATTTGAACTACTCACAATAAAAAGCTACAAAGATTAGTACCACATGCTTTCGTACCTTCGTGTTTCATTATCTAAGAAAGAAGTTCGTTTTTTCTTTCTTTCCCCCCCCCCCTCCCGATGTTACGTCTATTTACTTGGAATCTTGAGGTCACCGTAGTTTAATCTTATAGAGGTAGACCTAAATGGAGGAAAGTCATTATTTCGGTTGTCAATAGTAGTTAAGCTATTCATATACACGGTGTCCTCTAAATCAACAGAAACTCGAACACTCATAAGTTAGTGCGGTGTAAAAGATTGAGGATTGGTTGATGGCTCAGCTTGTGCAGATTTTCCAGTCATAGGTTCATGCTCCCCCTCAGTAACCTTCGGTTAAAATGAAACGCGATATATCCTGACAACATTTGTGGTAAAAGTGTTTAAATCAAACAGACGAATTATATTCAATACATTTATAACATAAATGAAAATTTGATGGAAGTACTGATTTTAAAATACATTTTTGCGAAAATAGAATTGGATTTTTTTTTATAGGAATACTCTGACAAGGAATTAAACTTTTTAATGCAGCCTTTTTGAATTATAATCGGAATTTTCATTCGGAGCTTCTCTTATAAAATTTTTTACAAAATTGAAAGAAAATCTGATGTGAATTATTGATTTCTATATACGAATCATGAAAACATCGACATTGCAATAATCGATAAAAACAAATGAGACGGAAAAAGGCCTTATCGAAAATTGTTATATAATCAGAGAAGCCCTAAAGGAATCCCTATTCCTCCTCCTGTCGCTATTTATGACACACGCTCTATTTTTTAAATTTCACTTGCATGCAATTTTTAACTATGATGTCAAAACATATGTGAACTTGTTTTGATACTGCACATGTTTTATATAACAAAAGAAAATATGTGAAAGTTTTAATTTCTGAACACATGGGGTTATTAATAAGTGCAATGATGAATCAATAATTCTCATGAAACGCTTTTTCACTCTATTTTCAAAATATTTAAATCACTCGAGTGATGAATTCCGTAAGAAATGTTAGAGTTATAAAACAGCCATTACTTTATTCATTTGGATTGTTTCAGAGTATAATAAAGTGTTCCAGATTTCAATTTAGAAAATTTTCCAGATTCTATGAGATATCAGGTCAGATGAAATTTCACTTATTTCTGTGATTAAGAGTGAGACGGATGTGCTAGTTAAATTTTAGAACTCCGGAAATCTCTAGGGTGAAAGTAATAGCTGTGAAACAACTGTTAAAATATTTTAGGACTAATATTTAAATGAGTCGACAGTTCTATTTCCTTGCCTTTGAATTCATTAATCTTAATAACGGCTTAACTGTTTTGCCCGAGTGCCATACTTGTATCGATTTATCGAATTTTGATAGTTATAAGCAAAAAATAAACCATTCATAATGATTATAATTCAATATTAAATTTTCTTCGAATACATTGATAAGTCAAGTGTTCAATGAATTTCCATTTGGATCAAAATGAGAAAATATTTCCAAAATAATAGATGTCATCTTATTAGATAGTAAAGAAAATAAGATAGTTAAGGGTTTAAGCAAAATGAAATTTTTAAATACTTTTATATATTTTATTTTCATGAGCGTGCCTATTTAATAAAATATTATGCAAAATATTGATTGATTTTTATTGTTTTGTCTAAAATTCAAAGATTTAAAGATATATATATATATATATTTACTACGCATAATTTATTGGATTGCTGAAATTTTATGCTTCATTTGGATTCCTGAAAATTATTACAATTTCTTTATAATGATTGAGAAACATTTTTAAGACCTTGAAACTGAAATTGTTCCTTAACACGCAGATCAAAAGATGAAAAGAAAGAAAAAAATCATGTTTCCGGAAGCTTGGTCGATTCCCCCTCCCACATTGATGTGCAAAGACTGAGAGGAAATTTGTATCACTTTTAAGAATGGACCAATTAATGTTCACTTGTAACATAGAGTGAGCATTAACTGGCCATGCGAGCTCAATTTTGAAATCAATTGCAAAAGAAAGATATAACATCATTGCGCAACTTAATATAACATGCAACTACATGTTAGATTTTATACCGAGTTAAAGTTAAGTGTGAATGCAATGCCATGTGAATTGTCTCCATTCACGTGTTAACATTGTGCGCATTTTTATTAAGTCTGAACTTCTTTTAATTTATTTTATGGAGATTTTATTGGATTTAAATAATTTTTAACTATCCAAACTTAAAAAAAACATCGTTTTTTTTTGTTTGTTTTTTTAATGTAAGTTAGCCAAATCTATTGTAAATGGAGCATTAACTTTTTGATAAAAAAATCTTTTTAAATATCTTAAAAGTATTATTGATTTTCTCTGGTGATGAATGAAAATGTAAATCTTTATTATTATTAATTTACAATTCAGCAAAGTAAAGTTAATTTTAGTTGTAAAGGTTTCTATTAAACCATCTAACTGAAATTCGGTTCATAAACGTACAGAGAGAGGAAGGTTACATTTTTTTTATTTAGAATGTTGCTAAATTTTAAACTCAGTAAATTGATAAAACAGTAATTATATCTATAAAACAACATTTCAGTGTTATTTTATTTAATTTCATATATAGGGGATTGGCATATAGAGTATTGAATGTTTTTTAAAAAATCCGTGTAATTTTATCTTCTGAAAAAATTAATTTTCGAATTATTTAATCTCTTATGATGTAAATTTTCAACGTTATTATTTTGCTCTTATCCCTCCACAAAACAAAAAGTTGTTTGAACTTTTTATGAGAACAACTGTACTGAATGAAAGAAATTGTTGTTGTATTTTGAATAGGTATTGAACTTGACATTATGAACCTTCATTATCAGAGCATAGATTTTTATATTTATTTTTACGTAACACGTCTCTTAGTGCTTTTAACCTGTTGATTCTTCGAATTTATCAAATCAATTCTTGTTTTCAACTTAAGCTGTTAATACAAGACTGATAAAGATATGATAAATTTTTTTAGCTATATTTTGACAAAAGAGTGTGAAGCTTAAGTACAAGTGATAAAAAGAAATATCAAAGCTTTATTTATCGTATCGCTTCAAAATCTGTCCGATAAGTTTTTTGTTCTATTTCTTCTTTCGAGTCATTTGGGGATTTAAAGAATATTTCTTGTTATAACATAATAAATAATAAGGACTCATTCAAAACTTTAATATATTATTTTTCCATCATTTGAATTCAAATATAAATCATAGTTCTGCCTCTCGATTTGTCCTTTGTCTATAATGTAATTATGAAACAGCTCTTTTGGTTCTTGTCTTGTATAGAATAAGCGTGTCTGTGTCAGTCAGAGCCTGTTTGTTTAATGTTATGTTAAATGTTTCACTTCCTTTGAGCATGAGAACCGTTCATAAATTTTCAACCATATAGTCTGTTGTCATTGTCATGATTATCGTATTTTAATGCACAAGAGGGAGTCAGGGACTTTCTAATGACTCGGAATCTATTCCGTTTTTCTTTTTAGTGAAATTTCTTTTCTATTTTCTTTTGTTTTCTATTTCTTTTTAGTGAAAGTATTATATGCCAAATATATACTCCTTGGATATTAAATATGCTGTATAATCAAACTGCTTGGGTCTAGAAGATTATTGAAGATTCAGAAATCCACCGACTTCTATTGGGGATCGAATCATGGTTCACATTATCATCGAGCAGGATTTATACATGATCTAATTTACAGTTCTCCACCAACGATATAACGAGATTATCTCATTAAGTATCAGACTGAGGAATAAACGATTTTCATGTTATTTGTTTCGGCTCCTTTATTTAGATTTCTGAGATGAAAGGTATTTAAGCATTTGTTTAAATAATTGTCTCCTTTTTACTCGTATGCAAAGTACTTTTTATTTTGTTATCTATCACTTTTTGGTATTCGATGGGTGTTTTTTTTTTTTTTTTTTTTTTGTGTGTGTGTGTGTGTGTGTGTTTTCATAAATAGTTTCATTTTTAAAAAATTATTCTACAAGATAATCTCAATGCAGAGACTAATTTGTACAATTAATATCAAAATATTTCTCGTGTTACATATATGCATTTACGCAGTCTTACTAACTGATTTATAGAATATTTAAGGAGAAAGTATGCAATCGTGAAAAATTCTTACGAAATTTCGATGAAACTCTATGCTTCATATCACCTCTAATCCAGAAAAACCAATTTTAGAATTATGTCTGTCCGTCTACGAATACGAAAACGTAAAAATGGGACGAGTTATGGGAATTGAATATTTTATGCGGTCTTTAGATCAAAATTGTAGATTATATCAAATTTTAGACGAATTCCACTGAAAGATTGTTTCTCTGTTCGTGTGCACGTAAACGCGATAACCTGAAACGCATTAATTTAATAGATGAAACTCACTATATGATTTATCATTACAATAAAGTATCCGTATCAAAGTTCGGACCAAATCCTTTTACAGATTTACTGTCTGTCGGTCTCTCTATTCGTATGTATGTGAATGCGATAACTCAAAAACTCAATAAAAGGAAATGAATTTAGTTTATGAACTAATCACAAAACGTGCCGTAGAATGTGCCCAAAATGTGCCGTGGAAATAGTAGCGAAAATCGAGAGGTAAATCTGTTGGTTCTTAGCTCGACTATTTTTCGATGATTTTAGTGAAAGGAAATTTTTTTTTTAAGTAAAAATAAATTTATTTTATTCGAATGAAATAACATAAAATATCTTTACAGTATGCAAAACTGAAAGGGCATCATTTGCTTTTTGAATTATACGAGAATTTTTCATTGTTAATTTTATTTTAAGCATGCGCATAGAGTGTCAAAAACTGTTAGAGACCGTTTTCGATGCACAACTAAGACAAAATTTCTTGTAAAATATCTTTGACACTTTGCGTATTTGTAAATTTTTATTTTTTATTTTTTTTTATAATTAAATCTATTTTAAATAATTTAGCAATTTTCCATATAACAATAAAAATATTATTTGTGTAATTAGAGAATAATATTATGCAATATTTGCAATTATAATTATTTTTACTTAATAATATGCAAATGAAAGAAAAGAAGCGCGATTATATTCAAAGGTTGAATTCTTTGGAGTTTAAAAACTTTAATAATCATCTGTAAATAATGTTATTATTTTAAGAGGTGTTCTGACATTTAGAGGGAAATCTAGGATTTAAATAGGAATGTAGAAAAATCCTTATCTCAATCTGAGTATTTACGTTAACTTCTTTACAAATTTGATTACCATGCATCATAAAATGTGATGCATAGTGGATCTATTTGTCCAAAATATCACAAAACTACCGCACAATATTCACAATATCCTACGTCTTATGCTACTTGGATGTCACGACCCATGCTTCAAACTCACATATAACTAGACAATATAATCAACGGTTTAGAGATCCCATTAACCAGGTCCTTCTTGATATGTTTCGGATTGACAAGTTCAAACATTGGACGTATGAAGTTTCTATTTTAGTTTTCGTTGGAGCCTTTTGCCTCAGGAATTAAATGTCGAAAAAGATTTTTCAACTATCGAATCAATAGAAAATATATGCTACAATGACCTTAATTTATTGTAATAATATAGCCACTTTAACATTTTCATGGCTTATCTTAATTAGTCAATGATAAAATTTTGAAAAGGAATGTAACTCTTTTAAACTAAATTAATGATCATCACGTTCAATATTTAAATTTAAAACTACGAATTTATGTTTTTACCCTTTTTGTATGCTTTTAATAATTGCAATCTGCTTATAATATTGTTACTTAACAGTAACGTGATTCGTTAAATTATACATCTCATTTGGAAAAATAAACAAAAGCGCTTATATTTCTAAATTTACTGTATAACTGAGAAATAATTGCACTATATTTTGTAATCCTTTTATTAATATTTTGATTTACATCTCAGAAATGGTCTTCAGCTTGTTGCCAATCTGTATTAAATGGAATAATCTCACAAAGATTTCTTAAAGAATTATCAGAGGTATTTCCATCTTAGTATGTTATGTATCTTTCAATTAAAATATTATATGAACGAAAGCGAATATCAATTTTCATTTGGACTTCAAATGAAAAAGTAAAATACATAAGTGACTCTTAACATTGCAGACTGTCAACATATTGGTTCTGCTTGCATCGATCTGGCTTGCTATTATGAGACATCAGCATTAGGGACATCACTTTGATAAAAACTAGAAGGTGTTATTCCTCATCAGTTTCGGGCCGCGGTGGCCTGGTGGTAAGGTCTCGGCTTCGGAATTGGAGGGTTTGAGGTTCATGTCCCGATTCCACCGAAGAACCGTCGTGTAAGGGGGTCTGTTGCACGTTAAATTTGTGATGACCAAACGTCCTCCCGCTGGTGTGGCGTGGTGTGGAGAGGGGGGTGCCAGCTCAGGTGTCGTCCTCGTCATCTGACCGAGGTTCAAAATTACGAGGTCCGTCCCAAAATAGCCCTAGTGTTGCTTTAAACGGGACGTTAATATAATTAAACCAACTAAACTCCTCATCAGTTCACCAGGATAGCACAATTTGCGTCACTGCAGATTACCTCATACGTGATCAAACACACACACACACATACAAAAAAAAACCCCCAAAAAAAAACCACTAAAATAATTGCCTATATTTATGCAGCAATATCGCCTTACAAATTGATTTATCAATACTGCATGTCCTTAGAAAGGCAAGCGTGAATGCGTGATAAATGCGCAATTCAAAAGAATTATTTGCATGATTAAGATAATGTATTTTATAGCCTGCTGCAGATATTTAAAGAGATGGATATGAGATTGAGTGCATTAGGAATTTGAATTTAAACTAATAGTGAAAGATAAAAATTATTTTTAGACGTATTAAGGAAAGAGCTCTCAAATTATCATTTCTTGCACTTAAGTTACGCATATTAAAAGGACTTAAGTTACATATCTGTTCTATAAATGTTACTAAATTGATTCTATTAATTCGAAATTCAGCGTTTAGCTGAATCAATAACTGTTATTCTGCAGCTGCAAGAATGAAAGACTTTTAAAATATTAAAATTAACGGCATTACGACTACAAATTAAATAATTTAAAAAATTGACGCCTTTTGTCATGAATGAGATTGAATACATTAGGAATTTGAATTTAAACTAATAGTGAAAGATTAAAATTATTTTTAGACGTATTAAGGAAAGAGCTCTCAAATTATCATTTCTTGGACTTAAGTTACGCATATTAAAAGGACTTAAGTTACATATCTGTTCTATAAATGTTACTAAATTGATTCTATTAATTCGAAATTCAGCGTTTAGCTGAATCAATAACTGTTATTCTGCAGTGAGCTGTTCTGCTATTATTACGTATGAGGTAATCTGCAATGACTAATAGTGAAAGATAAAAATCATTTTTAGACGTATTAAGGAAAGAGCTCTCAAATTATCATTTCTTGGACTTAAGTTACGCATATTAAAAGGACTTAAGTTACATATCTGTTCTATAAATGTTACTAAATTGATTCTATTAATTCGAAATTCAGCGTTTAGCTGAATCAATAACTGTTATTCTGCAGCTGCAAGAATGAAAGACTTTTAAAATATTAAAATTAACGGCATTACGACTACAAATTAAATAATTTAAAAAATTGACGCCTTTTGTCATGAATGAGATTGAATGCATTAGGAATTTGAATTTAAACTTATAGTGAAAGATTAAAATTATTTTTAGACGTATTAAGGAAAGAGCTCTCAAATTATCATTTCTTGGACTTAAGTTACGCATATTAAAAGGACTTAAGTTACATATCTGTTCTATAAATGTTACTAAATTGATTCTATTAATTCGAAATTCAGCGTTTAGCTGAATCAATAACTGTTATTCTGCTGCTGCAAGAATGAAAGACTATTAAAATATTAAAATTAACGGCATTACGACTATAAATTAAATAATTTTAAAAATTGACGCATTTCGTCATGAAAGATAGTAATTCGTACTATGATGGAAAATAATTATTTTATGAAATAACAAATTTAAATAAAAATTATTTTCTTTGAAGTGAAAGCAATCCTTTCCTTTATATGAATAACTGGTAACAATTTGCATTTTTGTTCTTAAGTATATAAATTTTCAAAGTCAAAAGTTATAATTATTTTTTTTTTTTTAATTTTGCCAAACGTTAAGTGTTGAACCCGCCAATGCATTTAACAAACGTATGTCATTTTTGTAGCGTTATCTCCTTATAAAATTGAAAATACAAACAAAATACCGTGTAAAGTTACAAACGTTACAACAAAGGGTAATAAACTGTATGACAGCTGTTTTAACTGAAAATTTTTAACAGTAGTTGCAAAAGTCAGGTCGATTTCAGCATCTAACTGGAATACAACCAAAAATAATAACTGAATACAAGTGTCAACTCATGCTAAATCATCTTGGTTGTATTGTAACTTAGTCTTACATTGCGTAGTGTTTATTTCTAGATAATTTAAATTTTGTCTTTTTAAACTAATTTTGAATGGATTAATAATTAATTAATAAAAATTATTAGATTTTTGACTTGCAGAAGGATATTATTAAATAAGAAATTATTAATTTTTATAAATTTTTATTTAATATTTTACTTTAAAATAAATTTTCTCAATTATTTTTGTTTCATCTTTTACTCTCGTTTATAAAGTTTTAGCCAAATGCAGCTGAGCATAATAGAAATTCATTGTACATTGATATAAATACATATTCTGGAATAAAGATTACATTATTTAGCAGTAGTAATTAAAAAAATTTCTGAAAAAGGTATTCACTCTCCTGCTTTTATTTCAAGAGAAAAGGTTAATGGTTTTTTCCCTTAATGTTTGTATGATATAAAGATGTTGTAAGATACATGTGGACTGACAGATAAACAGAATTCCTTTTAAAGTATTTCATCCAAAATTTGTGACAGATCTGCAATATTAGTGTTCAGATTTCGGAACAAATTTCATTTTCCTAATTGGCTTGGTTTCTGAATTATCATGCTCGTATACGCACAGACAAACAGACATAATTCTCAAATTGTTTCTGAAAAAGGAGGGAGGGTGCTATTAAAAGTGTGGAGGATCTTCAGAGTCTTGGAATTGAAAATTTTGATGAATAATGTTTCCATCGCTGCAAATACGCCGCAACATTGCTGAAAATGAATTATTTCAAGAAAGCAACTCCTGCTTATTAGTCAAAGGGAAAAAAACATTATAAAACAATTTTATGGTGGGAAAGCTAATGAAATAAAATCAAAATATAATAAAATCAAATTATTCTTGGATTATTTTAAACGAATCTCAATTCTTTTTCTAAAATGGATAACAAATTTTGGCTGAAAAAGATATAAAATGATTGAATTCAGGGAAAAAATCTTGATAATTGTATCTGATATATAAATGTGTTGAATTATTTTTCTTAAGACAAACAAACCCTTCGCCTACAATTTCGAAATTTGAAATAAATTTATCTTTATTTAAATGAAAGTAAGATTTCTTCTAATGGCGCATTATCTCTGATAAAAAGAATATTCTTTGGATTATTCTTTTTATTCTTAAAGATTATTTTCTCCAGAAAAAATTATTCTTTCCATAGTTTAATAAATTATGAGATGAGCCCCTAAATAAGGTATATGAAACATTTATGTCACAAAGACTTTCACGTCTTGTCAGTTTTTTTTTTTTTTTTTTTTTTTTTTTTTTAGCTTAGTTCATACGTTTAATAGTCAAAGTCGTCAATCAAATCTCCAAATCACGTTCAAATTTTAAGATAATAGTAAAATAGCATTTATAAGCTAAAACAGGATAAGCAGATTTCAATTCTTTAACTGCGAAATTAGTTTATTTTCTGCTACATTCCGTGGTTTCCGCAGCCTATTGTATTTGCTTGTCATTATTGCAGCTCCTCGCTTTGATTCAAAAGTTTTTGAACCTTTTTCTAAATACTGCATTCAAATAATAATTCAAAAACATATGACAGCTGGAAAGTTAGGAAACGTCAAAGCAATATTTATTTTTAAAAAAACTGTTGTGAATTTAATTACTTTCAATTTATTATAAATTATCGTTTCGTTTCTTAGTTGTTTTCTAATTTTCAGGTTGAGATAAACTTTCGTCGATGAAAATGGAATGGAAATTTTTTCCTTCCATAAAAAGGAGGTCTTGGGAAGAAAAAAAGCTTAAGAATCTGTGCTAATCCAACCTTGAAAAACGTAGGCGACTTTATGTTATGAATTGTTATTAGATTTCAAGGCCGGTGACATGATAGTGAAGATTCATTTGATAGTCGTCCATAATACTGATGGCTGAACTACTGCACATACATGCCGTTAGGAAATCAGCTGTACGTCATATGTTTAAACAAGTGCCCATTAACATTTTATCTTTTCCTCGTGTATTAAAAACAGATAATCTTCTATGTGCACATTGGATCAAGTGGAACTCACTTAAATCTTGACACTGTGGCCTCATGAATATAATGGACTCATAAAAGCGAAAATTTTTCTAATTATAAAACATTTGACTTGCATTACGGCAGAATGAAATTTTCTCTTAAATTAAATTATGAAAACTGTTTTGAAATCCGGTATTTAAAGCACAAGGTCAGCTCGATGAGTGTTAATTTTCTTATGGCAGATAATAAGTACAAATTTAGAAACTTATTTCGATTTTTTTTTTTTTTTTGAGTAAGCGGCTCATTTCCTACTGTTATAAGCATTTTGTATGAAGACGAATAATATCATCTTTACGAAAAATGTCTGTCCCAAGAAAAGTACTTTAAAAATATTTTTATTGGATAGTTGTGTGATCGAAATACTAACATTATGCAGTATGCCGATTTCCACATCGCTCACGTCCTAACTTTACAGTAGCATTTCGAAATAAATTTCTTTGAATGTTTATTAACTATTGCTGATTTTATTGCGAAAGACATTCTAGTGATTTTAGTGTATTTTCGTGATGCTGAGTGGCATTGCATCCAAAAGTGGCATTGCCGTTGTAAGATTGGCTCTAGTTTTTGTGATAAAGGGATATTTAAATTTCAGTAGTAACGTATACGCAGTACTCGAATAGCATTGAAACTGCCCAAAATAAAAATCAATTATAAAATTAAATCAATACAATAAATCAACTTAATCCTAAAGAATAATCAATGCATATTTCAGAAAATAAACCAATATAGAAATCGCATGAAATGTGAACCAAATGTCAGTTAAAGAATAAAATTTAAAAATATATTAATGAATGAATTAATTTTCAACAAATCAAAATTGATAAATATAATGGCATTCTAAAATAATAATGATGTGTTAAAAATGCATGATGATGATACATTAAATCGAATAAAATGAAAACTAAATATATTGGTTCAATTAAGTCATTGAAAAGCACATATAATACTTTCCTTTTTTTTATGCAATGGAAGTTTCGTGTCGGAGATTCCAGCAGTAATTTACCGTCATGTGTGTTCCATATGCGATAGTATCTTTATTCCATTACTTTGATATTCTGCTGGAACTTCTCTTCTTGATCCTCATTAAAATGATTCAGATGTCTGAAAATCTATCCAAGTACCTATTAATAAAATGCATCCTTTTGTTCATATTAGCACCCAATTTTTCAATACTTTTAAGCATATAATAATGTAGCAGTTCTTCACAGTTCTCTGCTTTTTCCCCTCCCCCCCCAAAAAAAAATTTTAAACAACTAAAATGAAGCATGACCAAGAAAAAGGCTTACTATCAATCATAGATGCGAAAAATGTTAAATCTTTATAAATTTGTGAATTTGCGAAGCATCGAAAATTCCTGTTTTTTAGTTTTTCTTTGCCCTAGTCCAGGATATATTTTACAAATGTATTGGAAGCAATTTCCATCTTTATTGAATACCAGAACGCATTATTTCATTTCCAAGTTTTATACGAAAGGATGAGAGAATTATCATATTTCTATCAACCAATGAACAGGAGTGCTTCGTATGTTTGTTTTGTTATCTCGCTTGGAATTTGACCAACCTCAGTTCAGCAATAAATAAAACGCTGATCTCAGAGCAACGAACTTCTAATATTTTGATATTTTTTTTCTTCTTATATTTGACTTAGATCATAGGTTCCCAAAGTGGTCCAGGTGGACCCCCAGGGGTCCATAGAAGACCACACGGGGGTCCACGTAGACATGAAAAGTAAACAGGGGTTCACAAGTTGTAAGTGTTTGTAATAATAAATGTTTATAATTTTGTAAAACCACAAGTATTATTTTAATAAATAGGACACAAGAAAATGTGCTACTTTTTTTTCTTCTTAACACCCCCAATTTAGGGTGATATTTTTTAGGAGTTTTGGAAATACAGTAGAAATGTAGCAGCAGGGGGTCTACCGAAAATAGTAAAACTTTGAAAGTGGTCTACGAGAAAAAAAAGTTTGGGAACCTCTGTCGCGGTGTTAAAAATATTAATAAAATAATATAATGAATAAAATAAGTAAATAAAAAATATAAATTAAAATCAATAGAGGCAGCAGATACCATTAGAATGCTGATAATGTGCATTATTTCAAGAACTAGAACCAATTCGGGAAAAGTAACATTTTTTTTTTTTTTTTGAAATTACCAACCTTAAAATATTCTAAAATCTTTAAATATTCCTTGATAACTGATTTTGCGTTATTGTTGAGAAGTGAATCAATAAATGTGATACAAAATTCATAGCTGAGTGTAGGAGAGGGATATGGTAGTTGGGGTGCCTTCTGCATCAACCGACTATGTTCAGAAATCTTAGATCTGCCCCAAAATAACCTTCGAATAATTTCAAAATAGAACGTTGACTTAACTCTTTCTAGGGCCGTGGGAAGTATGCTTCCCACCAAATTTATCAATCTTTGTATGAAATTATGTAGGTTGGCATAAGTTCTGACAAATATTTTTAATAAGTCAGAAACTTAGATGCTTCAGTTCTTTATCTCAGACAAAATGATGTGTCTTGATTAGTTACTTAATTATTAATTAACCAAATTAATTAATTAATCAAATTAAATTTATCTAATAAGCTAAATGAATTCATTTTCTTATTCTAATTTCAAGCCTAAAAATATTTTAACATAATATGACTGGAAAAAAATGGCCCTTTAAAGGGTTAACTAAACTTCTTTGATGTTAGTAATAAGATTTACATTGGAGAACATTATAATAAATTTTAAAAGATAAGCTTTTCTAACCATCTCCTTTTTTTGTGGGGGGGGGGGAGATTCTTCATTTGCGCATTTTTTTCTTTCTTTTTTTTTGTAAAAAGAATATAACATTTTTTTTTTTTATGTGGGTATGGATTAGGATTAGCCTAAAATTACTACCAAAATAATGTTTTTCGGGTGTCATCTAAAAACCATTTAAGATATCATTTCTGCGTCTAAAAAGAAATTACTATATCAATATGAATACTTGATTATCATGCATCTTTCTTAATTCATATTTGAATTCATGATAACAAAATATTTTGTTTCTTTTGCTTCTAACTATAAATATACATATTTCAATGCATAGAAAACAATCGTTTTTGTCTAATAAATAGGTTTTCTCTTAACTAAAAGCAATGACATTGATAAATTTTACATCTCTTTCATTCTTATGTATCATTTTCAATACTGAAAGAAATTATACGAATACTTACATGTAAGCTGATAAAAATAAATTACTTCTTTGTTAATTCTCAGTAAGTGGAGTGCCTTTCAATCTTACTTTCAAATTCATAAAGATCTGCTACCTGCAATTCAGTGAATTAACTATAAAAAATATCAATTTAGTATAACTATTTTATTGAAACAAAAGTTATACTAATGAAATACCAGAAAAAATACTAAAAAAAAAATTTAATTAGCATATGTTAAAATAGTGAACTGAGAATTCTTGGAAATCGTAGAAAATGAAAAATGATTATTTTTATGATATTAATCACATTTTTATGGAATTGAATTTATATAATCATGCAGTCTTAACTTTTCTCATTAAGAATCTGTTTTGTTTCTCGTTACAAATCTTTGGTTTTTTAAAAAAAATATTCTCTCGGTTTTCTTTTATTTGTTCGTTTTGTTTTCTCCACCAAGAAATTTTTTTTAATTCCCGATTTTGAGCATTTTTTTGTGCTTTTATTTTTAAAAAATATTAAATTCTATATTGCATAAAATCTTAATATGGCATTAAAAATATCTATTTACTTCATCAAAACGCAAAATCTGCCAAAAAATACATTAATTTTCGAGTGTTTAATTTCAGAAGGAAAAAAATTATGATACGAGGTAATTTCGAACAAAATCAACAATGACTTCTTTTTAATAGTATCATATTGAATAATACAGATAAAACACACTTTAAATTCATTAAATTTCTGAAATACCTCAAGTAATTATTTTTTTTCTCAATACCATACGAGATAATTTTTCATAAATATCGTAGACATGGTTACATTATATTTAATACAAGTTTCTTTGGTGAAAAATTTCCTACTCTTTCATATCACATAATTAATAAATCATTTTATTTATTAAAATTACAAAAATAAAAGTAAGGCAAACATGTATCATGAGCTATGTCAGGGTAAACTTAGAAGTAAGCTTTCATCTACAATTGTGGAATTCTTGTAATTCCTAACTTTCAACTCAAATTATTTTATCGTCAATAGCGCACCATCTTCTTGAATAAAAAGCAAGATTTTCCTCTTAATTTTTCAATAAAAAATATATATATAAAAAGTTTGAGAATTTGCAACATCATGCTTTGAAGATTTAAAGAGAATTGTAAAAGTCTATGTCTTTCCTAACAAACTAACTGGACACTTACCTTAACACCATAATTCTTACTATCTTCTGATGTTGTTTGAGGAAATGCCAGACACATAATCAGCTTAGTAACAGGAAAATTGATAGAGGAAATAACTTCTCAGTCTACGCTTTTAAGTATGAAGAAAGTTGATCCTCTGTCGTCATACTTGCCAAACCGCTTCCTTAAAAAGATGTGGAAAGGGAATTACAACTTTTCTATTTTGTATTTCTAATCACACATGCAAAATTTATTCTCCTGCAACTTATTAACAAACAAAGCACTTAGTTGCAAACGATTCATTTAATTTAATTTATTCCTTTTCACCTCTTAATGTACTCCCATTTAGATTTCAGCAAAGCTTCTGAAATTTATTATTCAATATATACTCACGTTTTCTTTTCTTTTTTTTTTTTTTTTTTATTTCTTACACTAATGGAGATAAAGTATTTTGCATCCCGCAAACGCGTTGCTCTACCTAGGCATTTCTCGCGGCGAGGGAACTTGTCGGAGAAGTCTGAATTGGTTCAGAGAATGAATGCTTCTATCAGTACTACCTTCGAGTGAGGAGAGCAAAGTTTGATTTTTGTTTAGTAGATCCTGTGAGTGTTTGTTAAAACAACATGTTAGCTTTACCCAAGTGGAAAGTTGTTTTTAAATCACCTTGTGAATCGTCGCCAGTTTTCGAAGTAAGATAAGTTGTAGTCTTTTTCATGTATGAGTATAATTATCGGTATAATTGATTTTGTTTTTTAATTGTGACAGTTTCTACTAAAATGTTTTTTTTTTAAATTAAGATGTTAAAAAACCATTAAAGCAGCAAAAAATTTTATTATTGCTTACTTAAGAATGAACTTCCTCTAATATTATAATAGCGCTCTAATTGAAAGTCGAAGGTTGTATTTTAAACATTCGTGCAAATCGTTGTCAATTTTCGATATAAATTTTAAGCTTCTTCACATATTGGCTATAAAATTGGAAGTAAGCTAATAAAGATTTTTTTCTCTTTCTTGAAAATAATTTTCGAAATGAACGTTCTCTGAATGAATAGAATTATAGAAACAGAAAGATAATAGAAAGTGAAAAATCATTTTCAGCATCCCAGAAGATCATCCTCAGTTTTGGATGTAAGATATTATTTTCAATTTTTGTCAAATATCAATATAATAATCATAACATTTCTTTTCTTTGTTTTTTGGTGAAATTGTTGTATTAATATTGTAAAAGTTTAAGATGCTCGAAAACTGTTTAAAAAGTGTAAGTTTTTTTTATTTATTTATTTTACATTTGTTTGCTGACGGACATTGAACGTTGTAGCATTCTAAATTTTCAATGTAAGACGTCCATCATTTAACTTGTAATTTTTTAAATGAATGATAAGAATAATTATAAAGTGTTTTTGTTAGTATTATATTCTATATATCTTCTTAATTATATCCATTTTAATTAATTGCATATTAATTAATTAAAATGAATATTTATTACTTATATATTATTTTTATTATTATATTTATTATTATGAATATTTATTATTTAAAATGAGTATTATTATTTATATGGTTTAAATCTTTTAGTTTTTTGGTTATGTAAGCCCAGTGATTAGGTTTAATTCCCTATTGGGTATATAAATCCTACTTTTAAATGTGTTATCGTAGAAAGAATCATTTTTATATGGGATTTAAAATTTTAATCATGCAGAAGTCTGGTCGATAGAGTCCAAATAGATTTTCTCATTGTTAATTATTTTTCAATAAATTATATGCAATTTTTTAACACTTTTTTTGTTTAAATTGAATTTCCATCCATTTAGAATCTTTACAATGTATTACAGACACAGTAAAAATTTATATGAACAGCAGTGTAATTCATACCAAAAAAAATTCGATCCCACTAAATATATATGTAAGTATAGTTCATATTACAAGAATCGTATAGATATAAATTCACTAAGTAGTAATAAACAAAAACAAAGAATGCATTATAAAGCCCTTTTTGCGTTTTTAACATGTATTTCGTAATAATATTAGTGTAACCAGAGCATTTATAATTAATTACGCATTTCTTTAATGTTATTAATCATTTGTATTTTTATTTTCTTTGTTTTCATGCTTCTAATTCGCAATCTGAAAATTTTGCCTTCATATACATTTTTTGCCTGTAGAAATTGCATTGAATTTTAAATAAATTAAGAATGTTGACAATTAGTACTCATTATACATATGAAACCCGCCGCGCCGATATCATTTTTGGAGTTTTTTGCATATTTTGCAAGAGGAAAAAGGACCTGTTTCACAACTCTCAGTTAAAGGATGTAAACTGGCGCAGTTATATTTATTTCGTGATTGTGGCGTACTTGAAATATTAGACATTTGAAAACTTTGCCAAAGTGGTTTTTTTTTTTTTTTTTTTTTTTTTTTTTTTTTAACTTCATAGCTCAATCTAAATCATATATGCGTAACAAATACTATTTGAAATATCTCTTTATGATGAAAAATTGTCGAAAACTCGAAGAAATATGTATCCAAAACTAAGGACGGATTATTAAATAGGTAAAGTAAGCAACTCGTTAGAGGGCCCGATACTTTCGGCTTTTTGCTATTTCATTTTCATTAATTCAATTTTATGCTTTCATATGGTTTAAAGAATCGTGTACTTAAACTTTATCGAATTAAAATCAAGTATGGTTTAAATTTTAGAACATTTCTTTTTTTCATATTTACAAATCAGTGCAACCATTTTTTTCATTTGTACTCACTAATACACAAATCAATAGCTTTACCAAACTTTGTATCAACATTCTTAAATTGTGCTAAAAAATGTTTTAATTTTTTTGTTGTTATTTTGGTTAAAACTATTTTTAAACTAAAGTAATGAAAGAGTTAAAGAATTCATGATAGTGGACCGTAATTATGTGTTTTGTTATTCCAGTTTGCTTTAGCATTTGTTACTTGCAAATGGTTTCTATAATTCTTAAATTAAAAGCGATAAACAAAATTCTGGTTTGAAAATTGTTGCGGAAAAAGGTGGGTCCCGAAATTTGCATTATCTAAAGCCCTCTACAGGCTTTAATACAGTCCGGTTCGATGCAAACTATCCTGTTTCCTCAGAATATTTTTCTATACTTTTTGTAAAATACATAGGAAAGTAAGCTAAGAGCATTATATTAAAATATTTTCTAATAATTTTGAACTATTGATATAGTTTCATACATACTGATAGTATCTTAAATTGAATAAAAATTTTAGCTTACTGAATATTTGTCAACTATTTTACTTTTTATATCTTTAAATAATAACAAAGTGAGAACCAAAACAGAAAGCAGTTCTAAAAAACAGATAAAAAGTGATTATATATATATATTTTTCTGTGAAAAAATGTTTTTCCGTTTCAATTTAATAATAATTTTGCAAGAGTTTTTTTTTATTATTATTCTGTATTTCAACCATAAATTTGTCGTTAAACCTTTCAGAACGAATCTAAACGCCTTTGAAAGATAATGTCCAGAAAATTGCTTTCTTGATTAGAAATTGCATTTAAAAAAAAATTAGTTTCGTCTCTGCTATCTTCTTTTTCATTTTACTAGATGTTAATGTTATATGAAATAATTTGCTAGATCTAAGCCTTATTTTGCAGAAATATCCATTTTCTTCATTGTGGACAGAAATGGTACCCCCAGTTGCCTGACAGAATACTTCCAGTTTAGTTTCTACTTGTTGAGTGGTATAAAATATTCGAAACGCTTAGATCGGGATGTAAAGGATGTTTGAATTGGGATGTGATGTCACTGAAGTGTCTAGCAATCATTTTAAAAAAACTAAATAAAAAAAAAACTAGGGCATTAGTCTTGAACAGTTGAATAATCCTTTATCTGCTTGCTTTTTTTCTGTGTTTCAAAGCAGTGTAAGAGAAATCTAGCATTTTTACTATTATTTGTTTAAATCTTTTATTGTATAGATAAACGCTGTTTCGATAAATATATCACAGGAATCAATTTTAAGAACATCTGCACTCGTTTAATTTAGATATTTCATTTCCTCGTTGGCTTTCGTAATCTTGTCTATTGTTAGTATAAAAGTTAACGATGCAACTTTTAAAAATTTCAGATACCGAATATTATTATTATTTTATGGGTTGCCATCGCAAACGCATCAATTTGTAGAACTCCGTATTTTGTTATTTCGAATGTTTTGTTTATTTCGCCTTTGCTTATCCGAAACATTTTTTTAAAATTGGCGAATTGAAAAATGACCATTCTGAATAGAATTGTGGATTGGTTTTGTCCAAAAATTGAAAATCCTGCATTCGAAAATATTAAAAAACTTGAACCGTCTCCTGTTTTTTTGCAGGAGAGAGACTATCGGAAGTTAGCCGAAGAAGCTCTGCACAAAGCGATTGCAATTATCGAAGCGGATGATTGGAAAAAAGAGAAAATCAGTGGTTCGGATATTATCTACTCTAAAGTTGTACCGCCCTATGGAAAAGTCTTCAAATTTGAAGTAAGTTAAAAATTTGGCTTGTATTCTGTATTTATTGCTTACTTAGAATCTGGTTTTGCTTTGAAAAATTGAGTGTTGCTCATAATTTCTTCATAAAGCAGTCCATTCCTTTATTACAAAAAAAGTGTCTGTAACTTACTTCAATAATTATAAATCTCCTTTACGTCCTTTTTTAGTGAGCTTAACTTTCCCAATCTAAGCTAAGGTCTTAATAATACTGCAATAATGTAGTTTGAATAAAAATGCGAGAAATTTGAACTCATATATTTATTTTTGAAACAGTTTAATATAATAGGTTATGCAACTGTACAACTATGTGCATAAATTTTCTACAAATTACTTACCTGTGAGTATGATTTAATTCGCTTTGATATATATTTTTTTCATTATTTATAATGTAATATTTCCAAAAGTTCCTAAACATTTATAATATTCCAAAATAATAGAGAATGTTCTGTTATTTTCAAATATTTTTATAAAGCTGTTTAACATTTCCAAACTTAATAATGTTCAATAAACACACAAGAATAATCTAAACTGCTCTACATTTTTAAATTACTCTTAGTAAATTTCTACAAATTTTCAAAATGCTGTTGTGTTCGAAAATATTTTGAAATGTTCGGAAATGTTGCATATAGTTAATATTTTCTAACGTTTTGAAATTCATGTCTCTCCCCATAGTTTATAGTGTTTATAATACCCGTAATATTTTTCTTCAGTTAGCAATTAATATTTTGAAATCAGTCTAGAGGTCAGTTGTTGAAATCAGTCTAGAAGGAGATATGGAACATGCATGCACGTACATATGCATACAATGAGTTTTATTAATATTAAATTTTTGCTATTAATCATTAACTGTTAATATCATTTATGTAAACCCTGCACTGTATGCTTTAAAATTCTCCAAACTAACTTTTTAATGATATGTTATTTATTTAATTAAGATAAATTGCAAAGATAGTAGGAATTATATTTTGTGATTATGGTATAATAAAACTTCTCCATGCACAATATGCTAAAATAATGTAGGAATAATGAGTCACCAAACCATTTGTTTATATTATTTTACCATGGGGTGCCCTATATTTTTTATTAATATGAAGTTTGAGAAAAGCAGTAAAATAGTCAAAATATTTAAGCATATGTCATCGTTAATTGCACAAAACATTGCCATTTAGGAAAAGCTTAGCTAAATGGATTTATACATTGTTTTAACTATAAAATCCCAGTTATTTTATTGCTTACAAAAGAATATAAACCGTTAATAAATAGCGTTGGTAAATGATTAACCGTTTTGGAAAAAATATATTTCGAAGTTATATAGTTTGGGGAATCATACAAGAATGAATTCTTGTCAAATAATGAAGACGGCACATTAGTTGGTGCATCTTTCTCTAGATTTATATTTTTACTCCATGTAAAAGCAGATAGACATCATGGACAGACAAAGACATTCATTCCTCATTTAGCATGATTTTTAAATTCTGAAGTGCCATTTTGCGGAAATGCATACCATACAAAACTAAGAAGATGTACAAAAAAAAAAAAGGATTTATATTCCAAACTTTAAGAAAAACAAGCTAATATTTTTTAATTAGAAAGACATTAAAAATATGTACTTATTTTAATTTAAAATATTTACTTAAAATATGACACTAATTTGTTTTAGGTGAATATTTCTTCTCTGCTAAGCTTCCTCCCCCCCCCCCCCGCCCCGGAATTTTTTTTCAGACTGCATCGTCTCAACATTATAGATCTTTATAGTGTCTTCTATTCTGTTCTGTATGTAAACTAGAAAATTCCCCTCTCGATTCTCTCGTACCTTTACACATTGTGTCACGTTATATGCTTATAATCGTAGCATATGGAAGAAAATTAAACCTGTTTCAGTTAACCTGTTATTTGGCATGGTTTCTCAAAAGTTACGTATGTTCATTGGCTCTTGCGGGAAATTTACAACTCCTTCGGGCACACTTGTTTGCGTAAATATTAAAATTAATTAATTAACATAAATTCCTAAGAATAAATTAATTAAGAAATTTCACAGAACACGTAAATATATTATATTCATCCTATTAACTTAACATGTGCACATAAAAAAATTTTATTACAACTTTTCACCATTTGCCTATTAAAGAGTCAATTGACTGATTGCAAAATTTAAAACAATCTACAATTGTAATGTAGAGACCACAGATCTAATTTCATTTATCCAACTTGTTGCGTTTTCAATTTATTGTTTTCACATGTTTGCGAGCGGATAAACGGACTTACAATCTACCCAAATATAAATTTAATCAGACATTAGACATAGATCTGATGTAGAATTCATATATTAAAATTTATCCGCCTAGCTCGTTGCATTTTTTGAGTAACATATATAAACGAATATGATGTCCACATATAAGCGAATAGACAAACCGACAGATAATTAATACACATCTATAATTTGATGTAAAGAGCCACATACTAAATTTTATTTGTCTAGTTTCATTTATAATGTTCACAGGAAGACATAAATCCAGAAGTTTGTTTTTCTTATTCAGGGAATCAGAAGATTCATTAGAGAATCTAGACGGAATCCTGTCGAGAATTTCGTTTATAGAGATTCATCAATATCTAGTTTCAGATTATTATTATTATTATTATTATTATTATTTTGACAATTCCAATACTTCTCTTTTAATATACTGTAAGAGAAAGTATTACCTTGAAAATAGACAATTTATTCTTTTAAAAGTTATTATTACGTTCTACATTGTTCAAGGTTATTTCTAATTCCAAATGAGATTTATTTCGGTCTTAACAGTTTTTAATACATTAGTGTTATCCAGAGATTTCCGTAATTCTGGAATCTTCTGAAGATATAAACTTTTTTCTTGAAGGGCGTGCTGCAAAAAAATATTTTGTAATTTCTTAGCCGTTTTGCGGTGTGACATGTACAAGGTTTCTAAAACAATTTTACAAATGACTATAATTTCCTTGTACACAATGATAGGCAAAAAATTTTGAACATAATGTCAAAAGAAGCTCAATACTTAGTTTGCGCACGTTACAATTGCCCTATGGGACTTCTCTTAGTTGCACGGGCAACATCCATATGATAGACCATTTCATTCAGACGAGCTGAAGATAAGTATAGAGATTGATTGCTTCACTTGGTAGTGAAATGGACTAGTGTATGACTGTCGCCCTTATGATCAAAAGAAGTCATATAAGGCAGTTATTTCACAAATAAAATATAAAATTTCCTTTTTTAATGTGTTCAAATTTCTTCTTCCTATCGTTGTTTACGAGAAAGATATAGCGTGTAATGTAAGCGGTATAGTTGTTTTGAACAACCCTTTATAAAGAAAAGAATAAATTTCTATTCTTCCGAACAGTCATCGTTTTACTTTCCATGTTCCCATTAGCATGAATTTTCCTTTCGTGTTTGTGCACAAAATGTCTTTTAAATTAAAATATTTATAAATTTTTATGGAAATAGAAGAAAAGTATTGTTTAATATGTCCAAAATTATGTAATTTATCTGTATTTACGATACCACAATAAAATTAACTAATTGGTGAATAATTCGATTATCTCTATTTGATTATATCCATAAATAAGTTGAATAAGCTACTTTCTGTATGGATGTTTCCTTGCATAATCTAACAATATTATGTATTCATAAGGTATTAAAATTAATTAATCATCTATGTTGATATTAAAATAAGCTTGATCATTAATATATTGACTAAATATACATTTCTTTTGAAAATGAAATTAAAACTGTTTCAATTACTTTTCTCATAAACTCATGAAATTTTACCTTTATAATCATGTAACTAATAATTTATAACTTTCGATTTTTCCAAATATTTTACTTATGTGACATCTATGAGGTATACCTTAATAACTATCTAATTTTTATTGATAATTTTTGCTTAAGGTGGTAATTCTACAAAATTTCATAATTCACGAATCAATTTTTTAAATATTCCTATAACTCTTTTATGAAACATTATTTTGCTTTGATAAACAAAGCGCATTAGATATTTCATCGTTTACTAATAAATTTATTTAAATTGGCGTTTACCTAACTTAAGAAAAGGTTTTCTCTTTTTTTTTCCTTAAGATTCTGTTTTCATAACTAAAATTTTAAATTTTATATTAATAATCTGCATACATTTTTTTAATTTTGTTTAAAAAATTAAAAATTAAAATAAGATTATATTTCTATATTAAATTTTGTTTTTCTCACCATATTTATTATTAAGATTTATTCTCTGATTCTTAGTACATTAATAAAATCTTAAGTTAATAAAGGTTTTTATTTTGTTGTTTCGTTAATTTTTCTTATTAAATTTGTATAATCTTTTCAAAGTAGATATTTCTAAAATTTTATTTTTAATTGCAAATATCTTAAATCCTAAAGCAATAGAATAAATTTTGTGATTATTTCAAATTCATGAGATGATTAGTTTCAAATGGAAAATCTTGGTGGATTTTCTTTGCGTTCATATTAAAACTTTAATTTTTTCATTAACAATATGAATGCTTTATTTGAAAAAGGAATAAGAATTTTTGAGTGAAAAAGTTGTATGCATGATGAGCTAAATTATTAAAAATTGAATAAAGAATGAATTATATACTTATCTACGAAATTTTATTATATAGGGAATCGTACCTCTATCCCCGATGAAAGTTGTCGAGATACTATACTTCAAAGCTGAAGAAATGCACAAATGGAATCCAACAGTAAAAAGAGTTAAAGTAAGAAAGTTTTTGCTTGGGTCATTTTTATTGTACAGTTAATATTTCGTTTACGCAATATATATTTAAATTAAAAGATTTACATTTTGGTAATATTAATTCATTTATTTTTATATTTCTTCCGTAACAGGTTATTCAGAAAATAGATGAATATCATGATATAGCCCATGTGATAGCAACTGAAGGTGCTGCTGGTCTTGTTTCGAGCAGGTATAATGTCAAATTAATATATAAAGCTATGATAATCAGTGGAGGATTTCCGCACAGGCGTTGAAGGCTGACGCCTCGTACATTCGAGACCGAGGCGCGGGGGGGGGGGGTCAACATTTATTCGACGCTGATCACAATACTAACTCGACGGCGAATTTTCTACTTGCTCATAGGAATCTCTCTTCTTACATTTTCTTTAAAAAAAGAAAGTAAATGAATGAAAAGAGCCAAAGAAAAGATAAGTGGAAATGAGAACTAACCAAATGATGGGGAAAAAACCAGGGCAATAGATAATTTAAAAAGCAGTGATATTCAGGAAGTTTCTCAGGTATGAAAATGATAAAGAAAGAATAATATTATCAAGTCAACAATATGTTTTAAGGTAAAACCCTAAAATAATCTGATATTAATCTCTTGTTTATTAAATGAAAGGAATAAATTTTCGAGCTAGAATCATTTATATCAACCATTGATTGCCGGTGTTCGAAGTGTGATTTTCCTTTTTTCATTAGAATCAGCGTTGCCAAAAGTTTGAGAGGATAACGGATTTTTTTTTCAAGGGTGTCACCGTTGTTCAGGTTACTTGCTTTTCAATAATGTAAGATCACTTAAATCAGTATAATATAGCAACATTTTTTCGATCAGTGAAAAATCATAAATACAGTAAATTGTAAATGTCAATTAAATGCTTTTTTTAAATTTCATTTCCACAAATTTGAAATCTGACGGAAATCCATGCCAATTTGTATTGCAAGTGTGTTCTGCTGAGTAGTTTTCTGTTCTAAAACGCATCATGAACTATTAGCTGAATATTATGAATATACCGTATTGTTGCTCTTATTTATTTAAATTGATGAAGTGCAGGAGTTACGGTATGAAATGGTTATAGACAAATTCTCCTAGTTAAAAGCAAAAAAAAAAAAAAAAAAAAAAAACATGATTTTTATTAGCAGTCTTACAATATAGGTTTCTGTGTTAATAAAATTGATTTTTTTTTTTTTTGCTTTTATTCCATTTTATTGTCATTTCAAAATTTTAATTTTTATTGCTACCTAATGTGTATACTTTTGCGCCTCTAACATTCCGTCTAATTGTTTGATAGTGCTTAGAATTATAATTTTTATCGTTATGGCTCAAAAAATGTTTATATAACTTTATTTTCTCTATCAGAAAGAATGTCAATAGACTGAATTTTAGATGCCAATGTATTTTACATTATACTTCAGTTAAAATTTATCATATTGAACTTCACTGTTTTGTTTTAGGATTACATTATATAATCGTATTATTGTACATTATTATTGAGAACAAAAAAAAAGTTGTCTTACAATTAATCGAAAGAGATAACAAACTTGTTATTTTAATTACTTAGATAAAGAAAGTGATATCCACATGTAACAATCGTATGCTACCTCAGAACCCGACTTAAAGTGTATCGGGAGATTGTATTTATTTATTTATTTATTAAGTTTCGAAATGTTACATAACATAAGCATATAAGTTTGAATCCAAAATTTTATTTTCCTTCACATTTTTCTCTTCTTTGTTACATTATATTATTTTAGAAAAAGAATACTACTTATACTATTTATTACTTTATTTAGGGATTTTGTGAACGTAAGAATATGGAAAAAGAAAGATTCAGGGTATGTTCATGGATCTGTCGGAATTACCCACCCTGATGTGCCAGTGAAAGCGAAATACGTTAGGTACTATCTACTTTTTTCTTACTTATTTTCTTTATTATAATTTTGCATAAAAATGTAAAAATGACAAGTGATCTTTGAAATATCTAACTTAAGGATAAATTAATGTAATCCTCACGCGCATGCATACGTTTTAATATATATTAAAATAAGATAAAGTATATATTTAGATTTCCATTGAATTAGAGGCTTATATCGGGTTATGTCTGATTGATGCAAATTGTATTGCAAGGGCTAAATTAATTGGATTTTGTTAACAACAAATCTGAATTTATTTCTTCAGAATTTCTTAAATTCTCGATCATGGCAACAAATCTGATTTCGATTTAGTTTTAATAAGGCTTTCTACTCAAAAACTACTCCTATATTTCACCAAGCATCTTTCCCTCCTAATTTCCAAAAATTTGTATGGAATCTTTTTCTAATTTACAGCATTTCTTTTAAACAAGACAAATCTATTAAAACAGAGTTCTTTGGAGATAAATAACAAGAATTAGTTCCCCAAAATTCATTACTATCTTTTCCATTATTCTCTCAAACACACTCAGCAATCTATATAAATAATGCACTAATAAGACTCCAACAGAATTCTGGTATCTGCAACGCCAACTATGCGATCGAAATCCGATTCTTTATTCCATTGTAAACAAAAATCATTTTCTGGGTCCTTAGTTTTTGTTTTTTCCTTGTAAAGAATAAGCTGATCAATCATAAATTCGTTAACAATCTTTGTGTAAATGGATTGAGACTTTCTTAAGAACCCTCAAAACCTGACACAGGAAATTTGTGTGAAATTCATGGGTCACCTTAGACGCGAAGTTTTGAATGCATGTACAGTAGACTCCCGATTATCCGCGGGCGGGTTATCCGGGCCTGCCACACAAAGTTTTTTTTTTTTTTTTCACATTAAAACAGTACATATGTATTAATGTTTCTGTGTATCCTTGACGCCTCTCGTAAGTACAAAGCACTTTTCTGTTTTCATTAACAAAATGCATTTTTGGTTAGTTTTGAGTGATATACTAAAATATTAAGCGTTAGTTAAACATTTCCTGCTGTTTATTTTACGTTTTATTGTACATAAAACGATTTTTCAAAGTTGGAATGACTGTTTTCTCTTTTGCTATACCCGTTTTTAGCTTTTTTTGGATTATCCGCGATTTTTGTTATCCGCGGCGTCCGCGCCACCCAATTCCGCGGATAATCGGGAGTGTACTGTAATCGTAAGCTGAGCATATGCACTGTACATACTTGAACTGGAGGAAAACTACCGTTCTTCAATCACGTGATACCCTTCCCTGATGACATAATACATTTGAAAAATATTTAAGAAGATCAAGAAGTTTATGAACGTAACTGTATAAATAAATTTCAAGAATAATTTGAGGACAAATACTAAAGCTGTTTTCTATCATTATTATTTGATTAAAAATTGTTATAGAAGTAGTTCAGAGTAAATAACTACATTATACGAAGGATATTACTATCAATGGTGGTAATATTGAAGGGTGAGCAAATGTATGAGCAAAATTTTAGTGGGCTCTACGAAGACAACATCTTTATTATTATTTTACTTTTAAACCGAAAGTCGAAGAACTAGATTACAGAAGAAATAGAAAATAATTACTATTGTCCAGATCGCATTACTATAAGTGTCATTTCAGATGAAATGGAATCGTTTATATCTCATTACTCAGATAATCTGTACAGTTAAGGAAATCCAAGTTAGCAATACTGCAAAAAATACGTAGCATGACATTGCACGCAATTAAATAATTTAATATATGATCCCGATGTAAAACAAAACTTGAAACTTATTTTAAATAATAATAAGTGATATTCTATTTAGTAAAATTTTTAAATTGAGAAGTGTGTAAATTCATAGAGTTATTTCCATATCCAATAAACTATAGTTAATATATTTTATTAGTCATTGGTTAAACAAGCGCTCTTGGTTTTCAACGTACTGTCAAGTTAAGTTGTCATTGGCAATAGTGCAATAAATACAGCCAGTCAATTTATTGTAAATTGCCCAATAATCATACAATAATAACATTTCGGATATTGGGTTAAATAAATGACACTCTAAGTATTTTCCATATATAAATTATTAATACTATAGGATTTTATAATAATCAAACATTTGTGTATTTCCAAAAACTGTTCTTGATAAACTTTAACCATTTTTAATGTTCTAATTGAATCAAAACTGTTTCTTCTTCTTACAAACATCTGATAAGTTGTCTGATCCCCTAATTTTTTGGGGGGTGTTTTAAAAAAATAGATACCTATTTTTTTCCCCAATCATTTTATTCCTTATATTCAACACTAAAAAAGTGTGAACTCTCTTACTTCAATTTCCTTACATATTATACTTTTAATTCTTTTTCAACAGGTAAATCAACCTGTGATTGAACTTTTAATTTAAGATTACAACTTGCTTTGAATTGTCCAATTACCTTCGTTTGTATAACGTACAAATAAAATTGTGCATATATATTTAGTTAGTCTGCTATTAGTGTGAACACCGTTTAAAAGTGTCAAATATTTTTTTACAGTTTTGTGATATTTATTCCTGCAGAATGCTTTTTCACTATAATTTAACAACTTATTCATAAAAAAATATTATATCTTTTCTGTGTTAAAATCTTTTTCTGGGCTTTAGAGGAGAACAAGGACCCACTGCTTATATCATGACTCCGGCCGATGAAAATGGTGAAACAACTAAACTTCAGTGGCTGCTAAATACTAATTTAAAGGTAAACAAATGTTAAGGATAAAACTGTAATTCTTTTTCATCGCTTTCCACAAATTTATTTTATTCCATGTTTCTTCCAATATTTAATATTTTCAGAACTTAATTTTCAGTTAACCGGTTTAATTTTTTAAAAGTGATGGCATCATCAGTCTAGCTGAATGATGCCATCTGGTAGTAAATTCGAGAAAAAAGGATTTCAAGGTTCCAGATATTTACAATAATTAATTACAAAATATATCAAGCATTAAAAAACATAAAAGAAATAAAAATAAATGAATTTATAAAAACGCGCTTTTATTGGCATGTCAAATTGTAGAAAATATTTGTTATTAAAAATATGAACGTCAAAAGAAAATCTTAAAAATATTAGCTGATGAAAATGAACAATTACGAGAGTTAGCCATAACGAAAATCATAAGAAAGAAATATCTTGTTAGCTTTTGATTTAATTATAAGTTTTAGTTTCAGTTGGCCAAATTGTATTCAAGCCTGAACCACACCTCCGAAATCGTTGCGAATGAACCAAAAAATAAATTATAGGTTAGCTATTGTGTATGCTTTGCATCCTAGAAGCCTTCACGTATTTTAATCTGATAAGATTGTCTGTATAACATGCCTGAATTACTCTTATCATTGAAAATGTTGTTGTTTTGTTTAAATCAATATGTTGAGGGAATAGCACTAGCAAAATACTGGTTCCAGTCCATCATATCTATTATCTATCTTGAAATAAACTACCAACATCTTGAAGTAAACGTAGAACAATACAAAAAAATTATCTGTTATCGAAACAGGTTATATTGTTGATACCGATTTTATTTTATCTGAAACTTAAATAATCTTCAAACTGAATCCATGTTTTACTTTAATAAAAATTACATAATACAAAAATATTGATATATTTATTGTCATTTATTTATTTAACTGTACATGTTTTGATTAATAATATTAATTTACTTTGCTTTGCTGAATCTAAATAAGAAAAATGCATCTGCAAGAGCTGTTCGATATCTTTTAATAGTCCTTTTGTTGAGGTACTTTTAATTCTAAAAGCTTGAAGAATTTTTTCAGCCAGTTCCTAATAAATTTACGAAACTTCAAATTTTTATTTATTTATGATTGTATAAAAGAAATTTAGGTAAAAATATACTTTTAATATACCATCCTAATGAATCGGCAAGTAGCTTCTAATTTCAAAATGACTTTTGAAATGAAAGTTATGCTTAAAATGAAACTCTCCTATAATTATTTTTTTCTTGTTTTTCATAATTACAATGACTAAACGCGGATTTTTTGCATGAGTTTGAAAAAATATATGTCAGGTTTTTATATAAAATTCTTACACTTTAATTTTTTTTTGTACTATCTTGTTTTTAACTATAATTCCTGTTTTATCATTTAACTAATTTTGTCATTAACTATTTTATTATTAGCTTTCGTTCATCGTAACTAAGCTTTATTATTTAGCTATTATTAAGCTCCATTTTAACTCTAGTTCATCATTTGTCTAGCATTTTTTTTAATTTCATAGTACAAAGTTGTTTGTAAAATCAATGAATATGGCTTTACTTTCAAAGTTTTAGTTCTGTAGTTGTTTATTGCTTTTTTTCAAAAGCTCAAGCGTATATAAATCCATGTGTGATATGTTAGGGATTTCTCTACCTAAAAAGTGAAGTAAAAGTATTGAATTGATACATGTTTTTTATTTCTTTTTTGTTTCGAAGAATTTTATAGGAAATTACAAGAATTTAATAGCAATTATTATGACTGCTTACTTCGCCTTGATGAAACTCTATTTCTTGGTGCGTTTTAAGAAATGAGGTTTCGTCCATAATTATTTAAAGCAAAGATATTATTTTAATAATATGACAAACTGCTTTTTGCTTTTTTTTAAATTTATATGCAAATTCGGCCGCAACTGTAATTTCCTTACTAAAAAACTTTTTAGATTCGTTGAACTGAATTTTCAATTTTTCTTCTACTTCTTTATTGCAATAAAGGAAATCGTCCTTTTATGGCAGCCGATTAAACATATTCGTTCATCGAATATTGTTATGTTTCTCTCCTTTTTTGAAAAAAAAGTTGATCAATGCTTTTAATACAGAATTGTGCACTAAATTCCGTATTCGGTCTCATATATAAAAGAAACACGATGAAAATTGTAATTTTTTTTTCTTTTAGAATTTAAAACGCTATTATTTAATTTACAGTTCAAATAAAATAGTAATTGAGTAATTTAATGCTTTTCCGAGAGTTTTTGGAGTTTCTTCTTTTAAAATCGAAGATACTTTCGTGGAAATATTTGCAAAGGTTCGAATTCTGTTATAAATGTTTTTGGAGTTTTTTTTTTTTTTTTTTTTTTTTTTTTTAAGTATACTGCAAATTTTTACGATACCGAATAGGAATTTTACGTTCAAGGGAATAAGAATTAACAATCACACATATTCTGCCTTTAGATAAGTAGCGCAATGGGAGCAAAAAATTCATGCTTTTCTGTGATTTTTTTAAGAGAAGTCGCATCAGGGCCGAAAAAATATGATGTCCCGGACGCCACTTACCCTTCCTACGCCACTGTATAAATATAATGATTCCAGAACCTTCTCAGTGCCCTTGCACTTCAGAATAAAAATATTTCTCTTTGGGAAAAAGGCATAGGCAACGATTTATAGTTTATTTAAAAATAAGATTTTGTTGGTAGAAAAAACATAGTAATATCAGAAGATAATTTAAAGTCTGAGCAAATAATAACTGAAAAAATATAGCTATTTTAAGCCAACCGCTTGTTTACATATTCATTGGGAAACATTAAAAAAATGTGCAAATAGCTTATACAATTACAAATATTTGTTATTGTTGTTTTCTGTTTTTACACAATTTAATGATAAATCTTGAGATTTTTAACTAAATTTTTTGTAGTTAAAAGTTGCAGCTTTAATAAAGTATCTATTTAATTCAAAATATCGTATTGTTTATTATTGTATGTGAATTTATATAGTTATTTTTTTTTTTCTTTTTAAGGGCTGGATTCCTCAATACCTAATTGACCAAACACTATCAATTGTGATGATGGAATATATAAATTCTTTAAGAAAGTTTTCTGCCAATAAAACAAATGTATGATTGTGAATTTCCGGTTCAAGCCCAACGAAAGCCCTTTTAAAACTGCCTGCAATCTTTTTTAAAAACTTTCTTTTATTGTATTTGTACTACTGTTATGCATTTTTAGAGAATCTTTCAAGGAGACGGTTTACAAGTAAGACAAGAAGATGCTCTTACAATTTCCGGAGTTAAGAATAATATATTTCATCTCATTTTTCATCATTTAAAGTGCCCTGGGTCTATTTAACGATACATGCAGATGCCTTCATAGATTCCTTTGTAATTGTACTTTACAGAAATGTTGACAATCTTGCTTATGTAGAATGCTATATTTTTATTTAAAATTGTTATAAATAGCATCGGTAGGCTTTTCACAGCTAATTTTATTGCCTTGTTATAAACATATTTTATATTTCAAAATTTTTTATTATTGAAATCCAGATTTCTTATCAATTCATTGCTATGTCATCATAAGGACGTAGCGGGTGTAAGTGTGGGGTGGTGCTCTTTAGTCTTCTTGAACGTCTCTTCCTGAAGACTGAAGCCCGAAGCACATGTATTCCCGCTTATAATAATAATAATGAATGTTTAGGGAATCCTCTCATAGGGGAATGAAATCTTGTTAATTATAAGATCTTGTTAATAAAAAAATTATTAGTTGTGGTGGGTAGTTTTATTATTATTATCATTATAGCATTTCATTCCCTCTTTCTTCATTTCTTACCATCTTTAATGATTCTTAAACAATTAAATGTTCTTTCTATTTACTATACTCATTTGATTTATTTCTCCACTTCCACAGTGGGTTCATTTGCTCATAATATTTGATTCATAAATATAAGACGAATAAGGTAAATGTTTGATATATAATACTCTTTTTAAATGTTTAACTATGCAACTTTAAACGTTACTCAGACCTAATAATTGTGGATACACGTTTTACAAAACTTCATGGTTGTGACATGATAATAATTTGTTGGAATTTCTTCAGGTATTCTAACTTATTTAGCCGAGAGAAATAAAAAATGAAATAAATTTTAATCAAGATTTTTAGATTAAGTATAGTCTACTGTTTGTTCTTTTAAGGTGCTATTTACATTAGAAGGCTATTTTATTAGAATATTTCTGTACTTACAGATTTGACGATTCTTATCTAAAGTTGATTTTTTAGGAAATAAACCGCTGTAGAAATGCACAGTGTTTTCTAGCTAATATGCTTTAAGTATTTGTTTGCTTATGAATATTTTAATTAAGACAATTTTAATATATGAAATTAAATTTCCAATCAATTTAAGCAATGTGTTGTTTCCTTGGATATTTTGGTAGTGTTAATGATATTTGTATTTTACTATTTTGCTGTTTACTGGAATATAAAGTATATTTACGGGTTGTTGAAAAAAATTATTTCTCTTTTAGTGATGTATATTCTATAAAAAGTCTAAAAATGAACTATATTTTCATTTTTATCTGTGATTCAGGATACTTTTATTGGTCATATTTGCTCAAATATTTATATATTAATTATTACTGCCATAAATTTTACATTACATTTTACCCTAGTCAGTATTTTTAATACAATTTTTAATTGTATTAATTTAAATATAATTTTATATCTAGTTCAAGTAATACTCTTTCATATGTCAATCCTTTTATTTGTAACTTCATTCAAGGAATTATTTGAGCTGTATGTGTTCTGGTATTTTTTTGTGTAACTATTATCAAATCTGAACTTAATGTTAATTTAAATAATAATTTTATTTTAGTGTTTTTGTGTGTTTTTCAAAGTACATTTTATGCTGTTCTTTTTCTGCTTGTTAATATCTTTTAATGAAAATAAAATCTAAAACGTTTTGTTAAGTATCTTCATTGAATATGACATATTCAAAATGTTACTATACGTGTATTTGATGACAAATCTGCCCCTATATATATTTGAATTGGTATTATCAAATAATCTATTTAACCACCTACATTTCTCAATAATCAATCGCCTGCCAAGATGAAGTTTCTCCAAATGACTGTGAGAATCATCAGTTTCAATTATGATTTTAAACCAATGGAAATATTGTCCCCTTAACTTTGACGCATACTTATATAATCAATACGGCTTATTTATATTTTACATAACGCAATACTCCCCGTGATATTGGGGGGGAAACTGAAAATACACTTTGCATACTTTCCCGTTGAGTGATTCAACCTTTGATATATATACATCTACAGGACCATATACCAAGTTTCATTTATCTAATGTCTTAAGTTTTAATAATTATATTTACATCCCATTCCGAAGCAGCTTGAGGGCTATTTTATGATGAGCCTCGTAATTTTGAACTGGCCAAATGACGGAGTTAGCCAGTTCTTTAAATTTCAGCTCCACATCAACGGAAGGACAGTCTGTCTGCCCCTGAAAATTTAATGCACACCCAATGGCATGTTTTCAACTAGGTAGCTGCCTAAGACCGCGATGCTGTGAGGGGCCACAAGCAGGTCGATTAAAAACTGTGTTTTTCTAGTTGAGAAATAAATAAATTTATAAAAAAATTAAGATAATATTAACTATTATCAAGTATAATTGGTTAAATTCCTATATTATTTATTATGTTCACTAAGTTATTAGATTACTATTTTTAAAATCGAACATCTGCTTCATTATATTGCATACAAACATTGATGCTGGGCAGTCTCAACTCATAACATATAAATAAAAACATGTATATTCAAAACATTAATTAAATTTGTATATATATTAATGTATAAATCATTAAGTTGTTAAAATGTGCGGAAATGTAAAATTAAACTGATCATCTTGTTAAAAAGGGGGGGGAAGCTCATAATGTGTACTACCTAAGGTTGCCTCCAGAGCGTGCATCAGACTCGCTTACACAGCAGTTCTTAAGTGGAATCGAACTTCGAACCCGAAACTGAGATCTTACCATCAGGCAGCCTCGGCTTCATTCTATTTTTGAGTTATTGTGCTCAGATACAACGAACAAATAGCCTATCCTTTCGCGGATTCAATCAAAATTAGATCATGATTTATTACTTTGGAATAAATATTATGTCATATTTCATCCATCTAGCTCGTTGCTTTTTTGAGTTATTGTGTTTACACACAGATAGGGCCCTACCTCCTCGGGGTTGAGGGTAAAATGTGGAGATTCATCAAAATCACAATTTCGAAATTTTTAACTATTACAAGATTTTCTCTTTTTATACAAGAAAATAAGAATAAATTCTGAATATTATTCATCCAAAATATTAAGAAGAATCTACTATTGGAATCCGATAGCTTATTGTAAAACCTCTTTCTTAAAAATTCAAATTTTGTTCATTTCTTCTTTCAGAAATATTTATGGAAATATGAAATTTTAAGGAAAAAAAAGTAGCAGAAAGAAGAAAAATCTTCAGGTATCACACATCTTGATTTTTTAAGAACCTAATGAAAGTAATTACAAAGTCAAAGATATAAAAGGGCTGTTGATTTGTTAGACTTATTTCTTATATTTTAAAATTCTATTAGGGTTATTTGGAAACGAATCCTGTAATTTAACTTCTCTACCTTAAAATTTATTTAATGTTCTAATTGGATGATACATCCTGTTTGGAAAATATATTTTTTCAATTCATATAAGAGCGTAAAGATATTTAAAAGCTTGTGATTGAATTTTGTCTTTTATATTAATTGCTACTTTGACTAATTAACGATTTAAAGATCAATTTCTATAATAGGATGCAAGAATCAGACACCTCATTTTATAAGAAGAGGCTAAAATCGTGATTGGATAACGAAGATGTCATTTGATCTGGCATGTCTCTGTTGTACTAAACTGCACCTCATGAGATAAACTTTTATTTGAAATCTTTTATATCCCACTTTACTTAAAAGTACCATTTCAACCTGCCTATATCTTCGCAATATGGCGTTTTCCCAGATGGCATTTTTTGTTACACAATTATGTAACCCCACTTACTTACTGTAAAGCAAAAATGTAAAAACAAAAAAATTCAAACAGACGATCATGTACGCAATATCAGCGATGTGTGATTCAGTATTCCCCAAAGCGGAGAAAGAAAATCGTATGTATTAGCTTCTCTAATGTCTGCTATCATCCTCTTTTTTCAGAGAAGAAACCAAAAATAAAAATTTTATTTGCTATATAAGAGATTCGCTTTAATCAAATCTCTTTCAAAAGCACGAAGAATGTAGCTTCGACAGCAAGTAGCTGAAGGTACAAATTAATTCAATCAAAAATTTTAAAGAAATTATTTTAATTAACTAAAAAAAGTGATTTCCCCTCTTTCTAGGATTTTTCTACGCCAAATCTTATTTAATGATGCAACAATAAAATCAAAAAGGCTGTTTGTAAATAAATTCTGAATATAAAACTTCAAATCATAAAATGTGTTTGGGAGGTCAATTTATGCTAATATAATGCATGCCATCACTAATTTGATTTCTAAATCCTCTGTGCATCCTGCACAAAACTAATTGCTTGGGTTTATTAGCACAAAATCCTGACATAGTTGCACATGACTACTGGCTATACTTCATCCAAAATATGGTAAGCTTCCGGGTGAAAACGTATTTACTTATCCAACACAACATAAACAATACATTTACGTCGCATCAACATTCCATTATCTACATTTGACATTCATTAAAACGGTTTTGCATCTGTTCGAGAAAAAGATAATACTGATCAAGAAATTTTAATGATTCATTTTCTTCTTAAAAGAAGTACATCAACCCCTAATTACTTGGACGTGCTTAGTTAGAAAAGACAACAGAAGACTTGTATTTGCTAAAATTTACTAAACATATTAACTATTAATAGAATAAAGCTTCAGGAATGTCAAAATGCTCTTAATTATGAACACCGTATACCTGTAGAACAACGTATCCTGTATACTAATTGCAGGTACGACTTTTTTTATTGCACACTTTTTACGAATTTATAAATTTTTCGTGTGGTATTCCGGCTTAAGTCTACTTACGGACTTCATTTCCCACCATCGACATATCTCTTCATACCAATAATATCTCGATGAAAGCGTTCGCCAAACACATCGTTCACAATATATATTTAAAAACCAAATTTAATGTGCCACTTTTTTTTAGCCACTAGCAAAAAGTTACTACATGATGTTTCAGTATATGCGTGGGACCCATACTTTCTTCTGATTGGCAAGCTTACAATCACAGTATATTTTGCATCCGATTCTTAGAAGAATGACATTTTGCTTTTGCAACTCATTTTTGATGAATGGAACAAAAATTGCCAACGTTATTAACACACCTTCAAGGCGTTGTGTCTTAAATTCCTTTATATACTGGTAAACAAAATTATAACAATACGGTCATTTTTGATGAATGGAACAAAAATTGCCAACGTTATTAACACACCTTCAAGGCGTTGTGTCTTAAATTCCTTTATATACTGGTAAACAAAATTATAACAATACGGTTAAGTCTTTCACGTGTTTATAATGTCGGATTTGAACAAGAAAATCTGGAGATTGCTGCTTTTACTATAAGAGGCTGGAAAACTTCGGGGCTGAAAGAAATAAAGTCCTATATATTTCATAAATATAAATAAAAGTGATAAACAATTATATGATGTTTGAATATCTTGGATTCCAAACACACCCTCGAGCTTTTGCGCATGTGTCAGAATGCGTTTATTTTGTTAAAATGGGGTTGAGAGGAAAGATGGAAAATGTTTACATTTAGAAACAAGAGAAACGAGGATTATTCACGGACTTAACCGACGTAAATACAGCGGATGACTCTTAATATTGTTGGAAAGATATACTGATTAGCAATAAAATACTTTAGAGAAATTTTGATATACTGTAAGGGGCCTAAACATTAAATTATGATGAATGAATTGAAGATTTCTATTCTTAATATTTGGTAATCCATTTTTTTACAAAATGATTTATGTTAAAATGCTTCTTTGTTATTGAATTTTTTGATAACACCAAGATTATCTACCGTTGATATTACCAAAGGTAGATAATCTTGGTTACATTTAACGATATATAAAATATTCTTCATGACACTCCTGAAAGCCTTTTTGTCTCTTGAACCAGCCATATAAGCACTCAATTCGTAATTTTGAAATTCAAGTAGCACAATCAGAAACAGCTCGACGCTCACAAATACGTGAAAACCAAAACGGAACGAAAAAGTATCTAATGAGGTGGAAATCGACAAAGAATGATGAATTCCAGAAACACGCTCATCCTTCCGCGTCGCACCCCTTTATCGAGGTAGAATAACCGAAAAGTAGCAATCTCGGGATATTGAAACGAACAGTTTGTAGATAGAGAAAGTTTATTTTTTGAAAATTGAAAACTAGAGCGAAACTGCAGTTTTTATCGACTCATTCTTGTTCAGCATCCACATATCAGTAATTTTTTAGATTTTGATTTCTGAAAATTCTTGTCTTTAAGTCAGTGTAAGCATAGTATATAAACTATGTATATGTCACAAATGTAATAAAACTCAAGCAACATTTATATTTAGAGAGGTCTATTTGTTTTTTGTAATGCTGTAGTTCATTATTTCTACAAATCCTGAAAGAATATTGCACATTAAAACTCATTTAACATTAAAAGTACGTTGTAAGAAATTATATTTCTTATCAATATCATAAATTATTTGGCATCAATGCTACAAACACCTGACAAATTGCTAATATGTTTGCATTTTGACACTAGAACAATTAAACTCATCATTTCGGTAAATTTCACGTTTAGTGATGAACTCTGAAATATTACGGTGTTTTATTTGTGATTTATAAGTTGACTTTTTCTGAAGTAAGAGAATTATTAGGCATGCCAATTTACTAACTGTTGATTAAATTCATTTTGAAATCTGTACAAAAAGATACCTATTTATGCCCAAATCCATGAATATTAAGGATTGAGATTATGATATAGTAATACTTTGTATGCATATCATAATTAATAGCTATTACGTTATTCCTAACTGACACAATACCATCTTCCAACATGATTAAAGCATGCCAGAATGTTACTGCAACTTTTAAGTGAAAATCTTCGAAGCAAATAAAAAAAATATCTAAATGAATCTTTTCATTCTTATTGGGGCTCTTGCATCTACCCGATGCCTTTACGTCTGTGGATTCGATTAAAAAGACGCAACACTTGCTAAAAGAACAGTACCGCTCTATTGTAAAATAACAAGACATATATACATGGAAGCAGTAACACGTCATCACCACGATGGCGAAGCTACGCAACTGAGCAATTGGAAAATTATTCAACTCATTTCAGTTCTCAACAGCAACAAAGAACCAACACTATATATAGTCTTGGATTTTTTTTTATGTGAAAAATGCACTCAAATTAGAATTTGTTTTATAGAATATACATTTATTTTTATTATTATTATTAGTAGTAGTAGTATATTTTTTATACATTTCCTCATATAAATGAGAAAATGTATAAAAAATTTTCAAAATCCAAATTTTGCATTCTAATGTTATTTTTACTATATTTTCTAAAATGTTAAGTAAAGTGATTCCGTGAACACCCATTCAATTGATAGATTAAATAACAATAGCTATCAATGCATTATCGGTTGTTATAGTGTTAATAAGTAGGAAGCTTTAATATAAAAGTGTGCATTAATGGACGCTAGATTTTACAATTTTATTGACACTTTAGAAATAATCCTCGTACGAAAAAACAAGTCCTCTTTTCCAATAAGCGAGTGTTTTCATCTTATTAATTTTCTTCTGGGCGTTTTCTCTGACTTCTTGTTTAGCTAAAAGTTCATTAGCACCATACTTCCAGCCTTCTCCATCTTTCATTTCACCTAACAAAGCCACATTTTCTCCCCTTATCATTAATACTCCTTGGGGGAGATCACCAAATTCTTTGCCATTATGGATACGTTCATATGCTTCATACAATACTAAGTTAGCAAACTGATCGACACTTCTCAGCCTACCCACGAACATACGCCCATCTCGCAACCAGACGTAAAGCTTTTTATCTAAATGCTGAAGAAGCGATGGAGCTCCGGGTATTACCTAAAAGAATATAATTAACCAATTTAAAAAAAGAAAATGCTATTTAAGAATCATATGTAGTCACTAAAAACCCCAATCATGGACAATTTAATTGACAGAAAGCTAGGATGTGTATCACTAAACTCATTAAAATAGACAAATATTATTGTATTATATAGTGTAGGATTTTATTTTAAAAACAACCGAACATCTATGCAATGTATAGTAAAATTATATTTCAAACAAAAACTTAAATTTCATAGAAAGCTAAGCCGTATAGAAATACGTAGTACGTCATTCAACAACGGTGTGATCTCTTGCAACTGATGACATATTGTCAGTTTGAGTTGTCATTGACAATTGGCTATACTATACTGTCATTGGCTATACTATATTTTGAAGTGATTGTTATGGAAAAATTGATATTTTTACCATTGATAAATGAGCTGAAGTAGAGAATCTCATAGATTCAATACCTTCAACGGAAATATGCGAAATGTGTTAAAATCTAAGAAATATTTATATCATGTTAAAGTCGGATTAATCAGTACTTTAGTTGAACCGGTACTTTAAAAGTAGATTTAAGCAAAGTTTTTGGACAGGATAAAAAAATTCGTCATGTTAAGAAATTTGAAATTCTGAGGACGACTCCTGAGCCGGCTTTTCCTCTCGCGTTTCTCGCACATCACGTTTGTTGAAGGACGAACTATTTACTGGCATAAATGCCTCTTGTTAACCTCCAGCACTGGTGAAACATTTTTTCGAGGTGTCGAAAGAATGCTCCATCAATATCTTGTTATAAAAATCTAGAGGAACTAGACTTTTATCAAATTCGGAGGGGTCATTATGTAAAATCTTGAAATTCATTGACATTATCGGCGTCAGTATTTTATATCTAAGTATTACTACGCATAAGCTCAATATGTTTCAATTCGAGGATTAGTAAGTGTACAGAGGAAGGAAATTTTGATATTAAATATATGCTTATATTTTTGTAAAATATTGTTTAATGGGTTCATTTGTTGGATTAATAAATGATTTTTCATTCTAAAATAAACCCTTTTGACTCTTGCACTGTTTTTCGAGTCATATTCGCCATTCGTACTTTTGCACGACAGTCATAGAATATAATCTCTGCAGAAATTATAAAGTGACGAATGTTACGAATGAAGTCATTCTCCAGTTATAATCTCACTATTTACAGCTCTAAAAATGCTGAACACTCAAAACGGAAATGATTCTCTTGTCTTATTAGTATTCCGAGCAAAAAGGGTCGGATTTGTACCTGTTTAGTGTTTGAAATGCGAAACAATACCGCTGAAAACTATTTACCATGTAGAGACAAACGTACATATTTGAATTCCTTTCTAGTTCCAACAACACAAGATTGACATATGCAAAAATCAATGGTGCAAGAGCAATATTGGAAGATGAGCCTACTCTTTATTATCTAACCGAAGTCGAGTCACTTAGACTTCACTTAGAAAAATCATCTATAAAGAATTCATTTAATGAAGATTATTTTTCTTTATTTAGCGGTTGGTTTCTTTAATGTAGTTTTCAAATGCTTTACAAATACTCCGTCCCTGACATTTATTTTGTGTAAAAAAATTAAAACTGTAAATGGGAGGAGTTTTCTTAGAAACCTCTTTACCGCAAATAAAAAAAACATTTCCAGTTTTTTTTTAGCAATTTATTGCAAAAATCTCTTGCATGCAGGAAATTTTATTGTTATTTATAGTAATGTAGAATAGCAATGTAGAAATATATTTTACTAAAATTGTCGGATTTTCCTCTGGTATTTTGTAAAACGGAACTTAATGCTTACTACGTCAGAAACTGAGAGCATGAAAACTTTTTAAAGCTTCGATCATTACCACATAATTTAAACTTGCTTTGATTTGGCACATCTCCAGTTGGGCACCTTCATTAAAATTCACTGCGAATTTTCGTTTCTTTTTACTTCGCAATTGTATTCGTACATGCGGGGGAAAAAAACATTGGTCTGTAACCAAAAACCCCCATTACTCAACTTAACTGTCACGAATTTCCTAAATTCCGTTTAAAGGTTACTACAATTGTTACAATGAATATATTTTAAATTTTCCTCGTGAAGCATCGACTTTGTTTACTCATTTTTTGAATAAGGCTCATAACCATGATTCGTTCAGAATTAATGATCAGGAATTCCAAAGAAATACGAGTTTATTTGCAAGAAAACATTAAATAGAGATGGAAAGACTTTCATCTTCGTTACGCAGGTTAAATTTCACTATAAAAGAACCACCCGGAAATGTCTCCCTAAAACTTTCTCGCATACACTCTAATAAAGGTGTCATCCCAGAAAAAGCTTTGCACGGCACTGATGTACAATATTACGAAATACTGGCATGAATTTAGCATTTTGTCTAAATCTATCATGTGATTCTTGGCGAGTTTTTTTTGCCGATTAATCCCTGGAATGCGGTTAATAATATCTAAAAATTCAATTTGTGTTTTTCACAACTGGTTGAAACAAAAATTTGACATCAAGCTACAATTGTAGTCACAAAACGAGATTTGATATATTTAAGTCGCTACGTTTTTGAGTTAACTCGTTTATATTTCTGAAAGTACACACCGACAGATTGTCAACCCTTTATTGGATTTAACTCAAAATTTAACAAGCGTCTTCGCTATAGATGTTAAATTTGTGTACCGAATTTTATCTTTCTAGTTCTCGTTTTCTAGTTCTTGTGATAACTTATTTTCGAACAGGCAGACAAACTTCCTCTGAACAGATTTTAGTCAAAATTTGACAGAAACTTACGAAATAGGTATAAAGACCGTATGCCAAATTTCATCTGACTGGCTCAAAATGTTTGAGTTATCTTTGTCACAGGCAGTAATTTTTCAAAAATGTGTTTTTCGTAAAACGTGGAAATTTGTCAAAATCTCACGTTTGAATTTTTTTATTATTACAATACTTCCTCTATACTTCATAATATGAGAAAGTAAAAACTTCAAGTAACGCAAGAAAGAGGCAAGACATCAAAATTATCAATAAAAGAAGTTGAATTTTAACTGTCTTACCACTTTCCATTCAAATTACGTATTTCAAAATCAATTAAAAAATTTTTAGCTTTGTGGTCCCTTTGATATATTCCTGTTGTACATAAATTAAGATATAATTCTGATACAATGTCCATGAAAACATTTGTCACAATAAACGAGTTTTTTTTTAAAAAAAAAATGGAATGAATTTCGTTATGGCAACCATTATCTGCTTTCAGTGGATAAAAAGCATGCGACATTATAGAATAGTTTCAAATTACGAACAATTAGGTGATATGAGATTATGTTCATCTTGAAGGTGAATTGATTCCATTCAAGTTGTAATAAAACAAATGTAAATATATTCTAAATGGGTTACTTTTTATAAATCGTATCCTAAGAAATTAAAATGAAGGAATTTAAAGAGTAAAAAAACGATACTTTCAAAACGAATTATTGATTCAAATACAATGGTATATGATGCAAGCTTGATTTAAATAATCTAATTGATCATTGCGAATTTCATTCGTTCAACTTTGAGTTCATACTTTCATTTCAACAACATTTCATGTTTTCATTAGCAGCAGAAATGATGTTAATATTTGCAGCCGATTCAAATGACGTTCAGAAACGACTTGGAATGATAAACTGCTTGCACGCAGCTGTGCAAGTAATTTAACACTTCAAATCATCTTACGCTGCGCTATGACGCCACTTCTTACTACCTGAAAATTTATAATGATGAAATTGACGTTACACATTTGACATTAAACACGTGTTCATGGATTTACTTCAATCCTGATCAATGACTTTTCCTCGAAAGCCCTCTGAATATATTTTATTTCATCCTGCGCTAACAAAATATCCGAAATCGCTCGAAACTGAAGAATTAATGTAAAATAACCGTTTTCCTAATCTCATAATGTAAAGACATTAATTTTCGAGTTTTATTGTTATGAGTAATAGGATATGTAACACAGTTCGTGACAAACCTTGCCCAATACAGCTGAAAAAAGTATTCACATTTAAAAATTTGAAGCCTTGATGATTTTGTTTTATAAAAAAGATTTCTTTCTTCGTACTGTTATAAATAATCTAAATGCTCAAATATGAATGAAAAGTAAAACATGAAACTGGTGACGGAGGCTCTTTTAAAATAAATCATTGTCTTAACTAATTTTAAGAATTGAAATTTCCTTTTCAAAGCATCAAAAATTTCCTCGGTTTAAATTGATGAAAATTTAACTTAGGATGGTTGTGAGGATCAAAAACAAAGTTTCCACTCATTCTAATTTAGTTTTTAAAGTTTTATCTGCTTTCAGAATAAGAATGTTCAAACAGAAAAATATATATAATTATTCCTAGCAAAGAATTTGCTTTGATTTTTCTGCACAAAATCCTTAAATGGAATAAACAGCATAAAAAAGCTGCATAAATTTACGCAAAGAAATTTTAACTCAGAATACATTAATAATTCACTTTTATGATAATTCTATATATGTCTAGTTTCTACTTAGTATTATGTATATAAATAATCGAATAAACTATTTACAATGCACGATAAATTATTTATAATTCTTTTTACAGAATCTATAATATCCACCTTTTTGAAATTAGATGCACTTAACGAACTTTACATCGCATATACCCTTTAGTTTGTATATTCAAAATAAATGAGGGATATAACTTGATTGATGAATATTAATATTCCTAAACTGGAATCGGATTTTTCGATAATCATTAATTTAATAGTTTAAGGATTATCGGAACTCATTAGTTTCAAACTTTTTATAAACAAATAGCGACTAAAATATTCATGTGAAATCGGTTTTTAAAATTTACCTCTGGAGAAGGAAGTGTGTTTCCTTTCTCTTCACTTGAACTTTTCGGCATTGCACTGATAACTCCGAAACCACATTCGATTGTAAAACTCACGATAAAACGTGTTCGGATATAATACAATAAATACACTTGAAAATATACTTTGGAATTGAGCATGCGTAAAATCAACTGGTTGAAATTTCAGTGGAAATATTTATCGTTGATTGATTGTTTTATTTTCGTTTCATTTCTTGAATCAAAGTCACTCTAGAGCTTTCGAATTACTTCGACATGACCATGGAATATATATATATAAAAAATTCTTGACTCTTTCCGAAAAGAATTCTTAGTTAATACCTTTTCTTTTTCAAGATTCGAACCCTGGTCTTTCTAATTTATTCCAATGACTTTTTATGTTTTGCATTCACTTCTGCCCTTCAAGAATGATTGCAATCGAGATATAAGATATGGGCAGAATTTAATCATGTTATTCGATATCAATCAATTACAAACATCCATGTTTTACCTAAAATTTAAATCTAGCCTTTAAGACTTGACGGCTTTACATATTTAAAATAAAAACTAAAATTAACTGTTACCTTAAGAGTGTAGTGCTTTGAAGCAACTAGAAAGTTATTTGACATGAACTTCGCAATTTTGAATCTAAGTCAAATGATTAACACAATACCTGAACTGGCTTATCTCATTCGAAGTTTTCGCAGCACACCAACGTAAGAGCATTTGATCCTCTACATCAGATTTAACATAAGCCAGTTTAGTTTAGTTATATTAACGTCCCGTTGTAAAGCAACACTAGGGCTATTTTGGAACGGACCTCGTAATTTTGAACTGCGGTCAGATGACCAGGACGACACCTGAGCTGGTACCCCCCTCTCCACACCACACCAGCGGGAGGACGTTTGGTATGACGGATTTAACGTGCAACAGACGCCCTTACACGACGGTTCTTTGTTGGAATCGGGTCTCGAACCTGAATCCCTTTGGCTCACAAGCAGAGACCTTACCACCAGGCCACCGCGGCCCTATTTAACATAAGCCAGATCCGCATACACAATAGATCTTTGGTGGAATCGTATTTCGAACCCAGAACCTATCGATCCAAGATCTGAAGCCTTAACATTATGCCATCGTTCTCTCCTGTTACTATAAAAAATGTTTTATCATTAAAGCAATGATAGTGCTTCTGTGGTAATACTTTTTTCTATTCCTTTTAGAATGAAGTGTGACAGCGAAAATTAAAATAGTAATAAAAAGAGTTCGAATTATGGTAAAAATAAGATATCCAATTATCGTCCTAGAATCAGTGGCGCAGCATAATATGGGAAAGACCGCTCCTAAGGCGGCATTTTGGGACGGGGGCTGCCAAAATTTCACAATAAATGATAATAACTTCTAATCTGAATAAAAAATTTGAGCCATTTCTTTTCACATTTTTTTCACACCCATAATTTGGGCCGATTATAAAACGCGTGAATCTTTTCATTATTTAATTTCTAACGGAACCAGGAAATTCTCTTTCTTTGAGTGAATGTATCTGAATATTTGATATTATAAGATTTCTTGCGAAACAAAATTTGATCTAATGTGGTCATAGAGAAAACGATATTAGTGCTACAGAGGCATATTTTTTTAGAATTGATGCATTTAATCGCATTGTATGATCCTGTACTTCAAGAACAACTTATGAGATATAAAATGAGTAGCAAAATTTCAATCTCAAAAGAGATTGAAATTTTAAGCGAATTTATCACAATTTTGGGAGATAGAGTTCGCCAACATATCTTGAGACTAGTAAAAAAATCAAGTATTATTCGATTATATTCGACAGCAAACCGGATGTTTCTCATAACAATCCAGGTATTAAGATTCGTATTAATTGAATATTAGAAAGTACAAATAGTTTAATATTTTATAGATTTCACTATAAACAAGAAAACAAACTGCTGAAAGTATTTCAACATGGCTTTGAGTAAGCTTCATTTTAATGGTCTCGATATAATAAACCGTAGAGACCAAACAAACGATAATGTTGCTGTTATGGCTAGAAGGCATTCAAGAGTTTTTCAAAGAATAAAAAAAAAATCCCAAAACTGAATTCGTACTTTGTTTAAACCATTCGTTGAATTGAATGTTGCATCAGTTGAGACGAGCTCAGTAATTTTTTTTCGATACATTAGAAAGTTGCTATCATTTTCCCATGCACGCACATTGTTGAGAAATTCTGATAGCACCTACAGACAAAAGTTTAAAAAGTGTTCAGAATATGCGGTGGAGTGTAAAAGGCAATATCATAAATAAGACACGGCATTATTAAACGACATTTTAGTCACTCTGGAAAAACTGAAAAAGACAGATGAAAGTTTAAACACAAAAACAGAAGTAGGAACTTTCTTAGGTATGACGCAGTCATTTTCCTTTCTTCAATTCTTGGACCTCTGGCAAGTTGTGCTACATGAAGTGATGGATGCATAAAAATATTTAAAAACAATGATACCGTTCAAACTATATGATACCGTACGCTCAGAAAGCAAGTGCTTTACAGACGGTACCGAGCAAGAAACTAGAGGACACACAACGCTAAAAGATAAGCAAAAAAATTATGTATGAAAACCATGGCATTTCCATGGAATCTCAAAGGCGCAAAGCGAGAAGGTACATTTTTGACGATAGAAATAGATGCCAACTTGTCTAATGAAAATGAGTTGAGACGAAAGATATTTTCTTCGTTTGATGAAATAATTGTAGAAAATCGTGAGAGATTTCAGCAGCTACATAAACTGGCCGGAAAGTTTGCCTATATAAAGCCAGCGATTCTGCTAATTCGGAAGACACTGAAACTAATCTAGATTATGCATCTGCCGAAATTGATGAACAAACTTCAAATTCGAACGAATTCGACTACGAGCTTTCGTAGCCGCTATAGGCGAAAAAAAATTATTCATGTAGACCCATTTTGGATTATAAAAATTTATTTCAAAACCCCAGCTGAAAGATACTTTGCCCATTGTTATAATAATGATCGGAATATCCCTTACCATTACCATAAGCAATGCCAGCTATGAGGAAAGCTTTTTAAAACTTAAGTCAATCAAAAAACTTTAAGATCAATAATAAGTACTTTAAAATCAATAATAAGTACTTTAAGTCTAACCAATCTGACTATCTTGTCTATAAAGCAAGATGTATGTGATGCTATAGACATTTATAAAACAATAAAAGACATCGCTCTTACAAAAAAAATAGATAAATAAAATTTTAATCAAAGATAGAAATTTTATTTTTAATTCTATTAATTTTTCAATAAAAATAAATATCATAACGGTATGATTCTAGTTCTAATTTTAAATTGATTTGTGTTTTATATTATATTCGCTGTTATTCATTATGCGTTCTCAATTTTATATAATAATAACTTAGTCTTGCCGATACATGTGTATATATCAATCAATAAGTGGCATTTGTGTATAAACTTTTGTAACAAATACTTTTATTATAAGACAAGCATTTAAGTGATTTCTTTACTTGTACTCTGTACAATGCACAATAACAAATTTATTCTTGTCGAAAAGTTCTTGAGAATTTTTATAAATTTTGGAGCCTTCTGTGTTTAATACCTAAATGAGAGGATGGTGAATTTGGCTATGGCCCGGACGGCTGAAACTCACGCTACGCCACTGCCTAGAGTAGAATTTCATAATGTAGTCGTGTAATGTTCTTTTCACTTTATTATTTATGCAATATGCCAAACAAAGAAAGAAGAAGCAAGACTCCTAGGTTAAGGCCAAGGTTGAAATTCAAATAGGAAAGAATGTGCTGTCATATTTTGCGGCATCTCCTAATTTTGAAAGAGGTTAGTTACTTTATATAAAGTGATATTCCGTTTTGAGGCAGTTTTAGAGTTATTTCGAGAATGACTTCATAACATTGAAACTTGTTCAAATGGGCAGGACGACACCTGTCAAATTATAGAGGAATGGGTTGTAACAGAATATGATTCTATAAACCGCGACAATCTGTTCTTATATGATTTGTTTGATTTTACATCCTTTTATATTTTCCACCCTGATAACTTCATTCGTTTACTTGTTATTTTTTATCAGTTATTGTTGCAGTAATTACATTTCATATTATGATTTAGAATCCTGTCCTAAAGGTAAATCAAAAAATTTGCCTATATTCATATAATACACCTTTTGAGGAAACTGATACCACCATCAATCAAAGCAAATCGAAGATTAATCAATTGGTTTAATGCCCTTTTTTAAAGTTGTTCGAAGGCTATGTTAGAATGGACTTCATAATTTTGAACCGAGGTTTGATGATGAAATCAACAACTGTGGCATCAAGTTGGTCTTCCAAACTTCCATGACACCCAAAAACAAAAATGTTTAGTCCATGATGCAAAATTAACATCAAATTCAAAACTCTCCTACCAGCATATCGAAACATTTGATACTTTATAGGCCTGTTATCAGTTATGTTTAACATATATAATCTAGATATATGTACACTGTCAATGTTTCACTCAAAGTAAACCTACACGGTATATTTATTTAGCACTATTTTCTAAACACAACACATTTGAGTATAAATAAAATTTATTCATCTATTTCAATAATACACAGTTAAAAAATATATTTTACAGAAGGATCAATAAAGACAGCAGAATTATTTGTTTATTAATACGTTGAGTAAGTGCTTCCGCTTTTTTTTCTCCATATCTTGTAGTCAATTTTTTAATAAAATGTTTTTAAAAACGTTAAATGATGACATCAAACAATTTGTGCGTAAAATAGGGATTCATCTAAAACAGCGGAAAGAAACTTGTATTAAAATTTCTTTCATTCTTACCTTGTTTGAGAACACTTTCAAAATCTTCACACAAATGAGTTTAAATTAAAATAATGAAAGAATGATTTACTACATGACGCTGCTTTTTCATTAAATGCAGTAAATTCCTGCACTAGCTGCGAGGATCCAAGAAGTCCTGAGACCGGCTCGGACGGAGTTAAATTACCGTGTATTTAATTTGGTTTGGTTCGACAAATTTAAAGAGTTTGGATATAGATAGAACTAAAAGTTAAAATTAAATATTTTTAATTTAAATAATTTAGTAATATATTATGCCTTTCAACATATACATGTTTAGCTTCCTAATAAAAATCGAAAATTATAGAAAATTTACATTTTGTTCAATTGTATCTTTCTGTACCTAATTAAAGAATTTTTACTAAAGAATGAATATCTCAACGAATTTAACGCATTTTAATGGCAGACTTTCATATTCAGATTGATAATACTACTTTGATTAACCGAGTGAAATTTCAAACTTTTGCAGAAATTCAATTCCATTTGTGCTTTCAATTTTTTTTTTTTCAATTTTATCCACTATTCATGTAGAACTTCTAGACCAATTGTTAGAATGGCTGATAGTAAGGGTTGTCCTTCTCATGGCAATTTTATTTCATTCAGATGTAATAAATTCTGAAAACAACAAATGAAAAGTCAAGAACAAAGCTAAAGATTGAAAAAGAGTGCCTCCTTCGAAAACAACTACATAAGTATAAAAGATAAGCTGAAAGCCCAAATGAGAAATCCAGGGACGAAACTAAAGGATGGAAGAGAAACTACTAAAGTCAACATAATGGGAAACCAAACGTTGTTTATATCACTCAAATGCCAACACATAGGCCAAATAATCAAAATCTATGTTCATGCGAAGCTTTAAAAATTCTTCCTGGCACTTCCGCATCTCTTCTCAGCTACAATGTTTTTGTATTCTGAGAATATCTAGTCAGCGATAATTAATTCTATAATTAATCCAATATGGATGTCAATATTAGAATCTGACAGGGGACTTATTTACCTTTTTAAGTAAAAATGAATATTCTCACCAAAAGATGCTGCTAAATTGGAAATAATTTCCTATGAAAATTTTTGAATGTTTCCAAACCTGATTGGCAAACATTTATAAGATTCAAACATCCCAACTACGATGAATTTTCTCTTCTTATCGGAACATCATTGAATCTCGATTACTTCCACGTGGATTTGATATTGATTCTTAATAACTGCTCATGGTTGTGTGTTTATTTTTTATCTACGAAGGAAATCGGAGAAGGCTGAGGAAACATCTGCATAATTAGGAATTTATAGAACTGAGCTATAAGATTAAAAAGAAAATTACTATATTCTGTTATCTGTTTCTAGGATGCAAAGATATTCGTTGCGGACCGCGAGTTTGACTCTCTTTTCTAACGATTGAGCACTTCTCTATCATCTAGTTTCGTCCCTGCAGGATTGATAAGATTAGAAACGAAACTAATGATGGAGAAAGGAGCATCTGCATCAGATGGAAATTTAAGACTGGACTAAATGTAGTATATATTTCTCTTAAGACACAAAACAGCAGTATAAGCGAGTTTCGTCTCTGGATAAGCTCAAGAAATTTGACGTTTCAGTTTCTAGGCAAAAAAATTACATTGTTTTCTCCACTTGTTGTACGATCCAGTCTATAAAGTGACTTATCCGAGCATAAACTCCTGGAACTCCTGGTTCAGCACATTTTTTACCAAAAGAAACAATTCCAATAAGATAAAATCTTCCATCTGTGTGAGCTAACATTAATGGACCCCCTGAATCGCCCTGAAATAAAGGAAAATCAAATTGTACTTAAATGCAAACATTATTATAAATTTAGGTTGCAGTTTTGAATAAATATTCTTTAAGTTCCTGAAAATATCTCTCAAATAATATATTTATTAAATATCATTTAATGACTAAAAAATATTCCCGTCTAGATGGGTTGCTATTCTGTTTACAATATCTGGAATAAGACTGTCACAGATTAGCTAACGAAAGATGTTATAGAAAATATCATGCACATTGACAGTGCATTTAAGAAATAAAATTTTAAAAAATTATTTACAGTATGCTTTAGATGTAAATGTATAATAATATTAGAATTTTTGTTTCAGAGCAAGTGGGATCTTCTCTATCCATAATACTCTCGAACTTTCAAGAATATTATGAATATCAGAATTATTCTCTAAAATCGGATTGAAGTAAAATGCGATCCACTAACAGAAAAAATAAGCCGAATATAAAATTTTAAAAAATGCTAAAACAAAATATTAGCAATAGCTTTCAATTTGATCCATGAAAGGAAAATATAATGAATAACTATAAATACAGAATAATAAAAATTGCAGGCCTCAAATTGTACTTTGTTATTTATTCATGCTTAAGTTTATCCGCATTCGAATGAAGAAGTATATTTAAACATTAAAAAACTTGTCTCACTTGCTATATGCCGAAACGGATGTTACGATTTCGCATCCGATAATGACACAGACCAAAGGGGCGGGGATATTTTTACAGACGGCGAGGGAAGATTATATATACTGATTGAACTTCTGCTTTACAGAAAAGCATGAGTCTTTTTTTAAGTATTGATTTTGTAAAAATGGAACTGTTGTCGAAATATATTTAAATTTTCATTAAGTGTTTCTTGTGTTGCATTTTCAATCACTAATTCAAACCAGATTTTAGAAAATTCAAATTCCTGTAAATATTATATGTATGCTGCAAGGCAATATGCAGTCTATGAACAATTTTTTTTTATGTATATTCTCTTTATTTTTCGTTATTTTTCCTGTCACACGAGATGAATTCTCACCCTACATGCCTCTTTGTCGACTTGTCTGCTTCCTAAGTTACGTTTATTAAACCAATTATCCAAATCATAAATAATACGAATTCCTGGGAGCATTTTATTTTTATTATTATTATTAACATATTTTTTGCCGTATGAAAAAGAATTCTCACCCTGCAAGCATCCTTGTCACCATCACCAGCACACACATTAGCTCCAGTAATAGGCACTTCTCTCCTGAAAACTACTTTACATCGTGGATTCTCCCAAATCCTTAGTTGCACTTCTTGAAGTTTCGAACTTGCTGGTCCCCCTAAATAAAAACATTAGTATGACAAGTCGAGCTAATTCAAGTGTAGACAAAATTAGAGATGAGTCGGACACAACCTATGTAGGAGTATTAAAATTAACCCTAAATTAACCATTTTGAAATTAACCCTGTAGAGCATCATCAAATGGCAACAAACAGTTGTACAAAGACAATAACCTGAAGTTTGTTAAGATGTACCAAGTTTATGGAATATGAGTTACAAATTAGCTCATTAGAGCGCCATCAGATAACAGCAAAGAGTTGCAATTACAGTGACACTGATTTGTCGAATTGATAAGATAGTGAACCTAGTTGAGATAAGTTACAAAAGACTTTATTGTTTTGACAACGATATTTGTTATGGGGAGTATTTTTATTATCATATATAAATAATAGTCAGTGATAATACAATTCATTTTCTCCATATAATTTTTATAGAGGTCGCTTCGCCCTGGCATTTGGTATCCCAGTTAACTGAATAACAAGCTGCCTCGAATAATATTTTGGGTATTAAGGATCGTTACAAAATAGTCATAATCGGTCCGTGCATCTAGGTACGAGCTGCCATGGAATATGAGCTTTAGCATTTCTTTCCAGGACAGCAAAAAACACGCTTATTTGTTTGATTATTTTTCAAACCCATGAGATAACATCATATTGTGATTTAGGATATACTTACTCTATTGATAAAGTGATAAATAATGGAAATACACCCTGATATCAGAGCGTTGCTATCTGCCACACTGTATTATACGAATTGTTGATTATTAGTATAAGAAGAAAAATCCTATGTTACTATTTATGGGAGCTCTAGTTGCTGATCCTGAATTTTTTTTAAACACCTATGTCCCTAGACATATTGCAGAAATGCCAGATGAAGTTCCATATTATTCCGAATTCATAGTTGTTTTATAACCAAACTATAACAATTTAGCCTTCATTCCTCTGAGAGCTATAAGGCTAATTTATTTTCTGGGTTGACAAAAGGCACATTAAAAAAATAAGTTTTTTTCTCCTAGCATAGAAATTTAGTAGTATATTCTGTATATTGATAATATATATTTTTTAAAATTTCATTTACCATTTAATTAAAAATGACGAGAAATAGTTCTCTCTATCTCGAGAACATACGTTTAAACTGAATAACCGGACTGCCACGGATAACAACACGGGAATTCAAAATGTACCCTATTATTTTAATAACAGGTTACATTCATATTTATTATTGCAATGATAGGGTACATTGCATTTATTGCTATGCAATAATAGGATTATCCATGCCTTTCTCCTGTTTAAAATTTCTGCAAATCAAATTTCTCATGAATAAAAATTTTACACAAGAAGGAAAGTCGTTGACTCGTCAAACGAATTTGTCAGATTTTATTATCGAAATAACTCCCTTTTATGATACTATTTTAATAGGCACTGTTTTATTTCAGTATGTATGAAGTTATATTCGTTATTACAAATTTTCTTCCACGCAGCTGTTTCGCTAGCTCGTGAATCCAACTGATTAAAATTCGTATGTGCTGCTTAAATACTATGTTAGACTCCACTTTATCAAATTTAATTTAAGCTTTTTCTGTCGGTCATCCCCATCATGTAACTTCGTGGTACTACCATACTTGTGCGGTAATTTCTCATCATCTGACTCCGGTTAGATGAAGATGAGTGCGTCATCGACGTCTAACCGGCAAATAAAGTGATTTCAACGTAAAATATTACAACTCCTAATTTGAAATGTTTAGCACTTATTTTCTTTCAAATAAAACTTAAAATGAATGGAATTTTAGGTAACGTGCTGTTGATTCTTGCATATATTTTTTATGGAAAAATAAAGGACAAAAAAAGAAATCAAAGGACAAAAAGAATCATTAAAATTAAAACAAAAACCAGCATGCATTGTTTTGAGTTAAAAAGAACTTTCAAAATTGGATCATGATGCTCTTCAATTTTAGAATTCAGTTAAAACAAATAGCATAAGCTTAATATAAAAATGAAGTATCTTACCATAGCTTATAGTTCCCCAACCTGCAGTAAAAGCATTTCTGTTAGATAAATCTCCTTTGAATACATCGAATGGAAGGCAAATTGGAGCGATATTTTTTCCAAACTGAATTGTCGTATTTAAAACTAGTATCGCAATGTCGTTCTGAAATGTTCTGAGATCAAATCCTTCGAATTTTATAACCGATACGACGGCAAAATCCACTGGAGTAGCTCCTTCATTATCAGATTCAATGTCGTGATCTCCAAGACGAACCATTAACTGTCGTGGGCTCATTCTAAAAAGTAATTTTGATAATCGTATAGTAAAAATTTTGTGTAACAGAATAAGTACTTTATACATAACATACAGGGTGAGTACAAAATCTTTCTCAGATTAAAAAATATTAAAATAAATAACCGTTAAAGACAGTAATACAAAATTTTTATTATTGCATAACCCTGATTTTGAAGGGTTGAATTTTTTTTTTTTTCCATCATTGAAAGAATAGCTAATCCATGCATGTAAGAGTGAATGAAATTTTAGTTTTTTTGACGAAATGAAGTTAAGAAAAAAATCGCAATGCTTTTTGTGATTCCATGAAATGAAATCTGCCCTTTTTATTTACAGAAAATTTAGACCTTCTTATAAATGTTTGACACTTCAATTCACGATAAGCAAGCATTGGTTTGGTTTAGTTATATTAACGTTCCGTTCTAAAGCAACACTAGGGCTATTTTGGGACGGACCTCGTAATTTAGAGCCGCTGTCAGATGACTAGGACGACATCTGAGCTGGCACCCCCCCCCCTCTCCATACCACACCAGCGGGAGGACGTTTGGCCCTGATGGATTTAACGTGCAACAGGCCCCCTTACACGACGGTTCTTTGGTGGAATCGGGTCTCGAACCTGAAAACCCTACGGCTCACGGACCGAGACCCTACCACCAGGCCAATCAAGCATTGGAGACTAGAATAAAAGATGTTGTGTTTTGTATAACAGAACTATTATTAGACAATCAAAAGTGAGAACTAGAATAGCACTTTAACATTATTTGAGTTCTAAAGTAAACACGCATTGAAATTTATAGGCTAATTGGTCTAATTACAAATTTAATCAAATAGTTCACAGTTTACAAAAAGAAATACGTGTCTGAATATAAAAGTTTTTGCGCAATACTTTTTTACAATCAGGGCAAGACTTTAAGCTCACCCTGTATAACAGAATGGCTTTTTAAAATCATTATTCTATAAAAATGCAAGTGATAGAAATTTTGTAATCTCAGAAATTCTAATATAAATAAACATAGCAAAAAAAGGAAAAAGATATAAGTAAAGGGGGGGGGAGAAAAGTTTAAATTTAAATTTTAAAAAGGGCTAATGAAGTAGAGCGTAAAGCAAATATTGCTTCTCGACGATGGCTACATAGGTTTTTATTCTTTTAAAATTCAACTCAAAAAAAAATCTCAGTGTTCGAGTTGTCAAGTGTGGTTGAGAATGGTAGTGAAGATTTAATGAAGTGAGATTAATTTTATATCGACACATGTTTTTGTATACCTATTTCGACCAAAAGGTGTCTTTTAACACCTTTGAGTTTGAAAGCAAAACTGTGAATATTTTATTAAAATATATATGTAATATATTTAGTGGTAAATTAATGTATAATTCATAATCACTATCGATTTTCTGTTCACTTTCAAGAAATTCACCAACTCCTTTTCATTTTTAGATTGCGGACCTTTTCCAAATGTTATGTATTATCTGTTGCATTACCAAAATTTTTTAAAATCTAATTATCTTCAAAATTAGAATAAATAAACAAAAAGATAAAAATAACAGGATATTATAAACTATTTTACTATATGCATGCTTCCAAGACAAATTTCAACAGTACATAATTTTTTTTAAAATTACTTTTATTCGAACCGAACTCGCTGCAAAATAAATACCAAAATTAAAAAAACCAAATTTGTGTTATATAATTATTTTTAGACAAGTATATTTAATACATATAAAATATAATAACGGTTAATTAGAATTATCATTGCAATGATATACAGAAAAAAATGCGTATTGAAATCAATAACTGGATATAAAAATTACTCCAGGAATTTCCTTATTCTCTACTCGAAAGGAAATCGGAATTTATAATTTGATTAGAATTGAAATGGTACTACGAAACTGTTTTTATATTTATTTGTAAAATTATTTAAAATCAGGACAATGTTATGAAATACTTAAGATATTAAACGACATCTCGTGGAAAAAATAAGCATACCATGTACATATTTTTAAATTCAAAAAGATCTGGAACAAAAGGCTACCACTAAATTAATGTAACACTAATAATACGAATTTTTTTTAAAAAATTCAATTTTGCTAAAAGTTTTAACTTGGAGAGTAATTTTGTTAACATTTTGATAGCTGTCATTTGAATCCTTTGGTAGAAATAATGATAACCATATATTGACTTTTCTGACCCTCCATTAAAGCACACAGAAAATATGAATGACCGGACCGCCACAATAGCATTGGTGAGAACTAAGGTTGAATCCTAAGAACCATCACCGGCCACGTCACAACCCTTGCCGTGGGATGTACGTCCCGTCATCGATAAGGGGTAACCAATCCCACATCTTTGATATACCCATCTGGGTAGCGAGAACCAACTACCATATCGGAAGAGTTTCATCCTCATATCTGAGGTGCCCCACTGTGGAAGTAGAAAAAAATGATAAGGAAACTCTCACTCAGACTGAGCAAAACTGAAAAAAAAAAAAAAAGCAAAATGACTGGCCCCCAACCTGTCTCAAGGAATATTCTATAATACTTTCAAAATACATACCATTGTAGGGCCGCTTTTTCACGAATGGTCATCACAGATATAAGAATAGTTATTATTCACACAGATATAAGAATAGTTATTATTCACACAGATATAAGAATAGTTATTATTCACACAGATCTAAGAATAGTTATTATTCACTTCTCTTAATATGCCAGAAAAGAACTGGATACTCATAATTTTATGATTGTCCCTTCTCATCCTCATACCCGATATGGCGAATGTCGAAGATTAAAAGCCGAGATAAGGAACAATCTATAATCCTTACTGTGTTCTTCCTACCATTAATTAAAACAAATACATATTTCTCTAATTTACATACTTGTCAAAAGATAAATAAAATACTTACGTGTTTCCTCGTCTTGAACTTACAATGCAATGAGCAGCAGTGACTACATGCTTTGAAGTAACTACAACTCCCCCACATTCAGCACTTCTCCCACTTCTTCGAATGAAGTAAATCAGAGCCTGTAAATAAAATTCTTAATTAAGGCTTTTTTAATTAATTTCTTTATATAAATATAAAAAATTTAATGCAAATTGTTAAAGGCGGGTTTTTTAATTAAAAAGATATAAATTAATGGATTGAAATAATAATTATATGAAATGAATCATTACTAAGAAGTTTTTTCTGACGATCATCAAAATATGAGTGATGTACATTTATAAAGCGATCGAATTGGTTTAAACTTGACCTTCTTACTTTTAATTTTATTTATTTATTTGTTTTGCTTCGATCTAAAAGATTTCATAATCATCCGATATGAAATCTAGTAATTTTATGGTAAATATGGTAAGGCTATCAGAATAATTCGTAAATGGTAATTATCATCTTGTCTCAAATAGTATCACACACAAAAAATTCTTAAGACCCAGAAGATTGCTCTGAAACTTACTCCCTCCTGACTTGATTCCCCACCATACCAGCATGACTTTGAGTGAAAGTGAATTCGCCAACATATTTTATAAATTTAAAGATTGCTTTATTTTTATGTCAATTTTTTTTTTTCTTTCTACATCTTGCATTTAAGTGCATTATCTCCTATTATGTATACAAGTACTTAAATTCGCAATACCACTGTCTTTCCAGCAATAAAAATGTCCGAACGTTAAGAACCTTTGAGTTCAAGCATTTTGTGAACCTGTTCCAAATCATCAGTCATTGCTTACAAACTTTTTGTTAATAATACTGTTATTTAAATTGTCATAATGCCAAAGAAGTTAAGTTCAATCCCAGAATAAACATTCTGGAGATCATAAAGCATTCTTAATATCCTGATACTCCATAATCCTTTTATTGAAAATAATCAATATTTGAATGTACTTTGATTAAAAGAAAACATGTCTGATTGTTGTGAGGAAAAAGGTTCAAATCTGTATATAACAACTTTACAAATTTGTTTTAAATCGAAGATAATTTCGAATACTCCTACGATTGACAATATAACAAAGGATTAACAGTCTGACTACTATTGTTTCTGCTATAGAAAATAAATTTTATTAAAATAAATTGATGTTATGGCTGATTTATGGATTTTATTTATTTAGCTTGATTCTTTCTGAAAAGGAAACAATGAGTATTCTGCAAAAATTTTTGCTTGGAGAAATTGTTGAACAATATTTAAAACTGTTCTATTTAATATTTATAGAGCAATAAATGAATTTAAGCAATACAGTGATTTTTTTTTCAATCAACAATTTGCTATGTTTTGTAATTTTAGAAAAATTAAAATGTAGTTGTAGATTTTATGACCAAATTGATCAATTAACCTTTTTTATTACTTTTAACACTTAATGGAATAATTTAGTGACTAGATAGATAAAAACAGAGGTATTTTACCATTAAAAATTTTAAACAATATTACTTTTTCCAAATTTCGAAATGGTGATTTCAATGTTTCTCGTATAAAGATTCACCGTAACTAGGATTGAATCACTTCTAGAATTTAAAATTTACAGTTCCAGATTTTTTAATTGATTTCCCATGCCTCAGAAATTTTTAAAACATAATGAGTCAATCGGAATGTTAGTATGAGGTGAAATTTTCTCACTTTATAGAAAAATTTGTATTTGAAAGTTTTACACAGTGTAGGAAGTAATGTAAACAGTTTCAGCTTACCATCCAAGGCCAAGCTCCAATTACCGATTCCTGACCGCCAACTATTCGACGAAATGTTACTAAAGTACGCCCACATTCTGAAAATAAAAGATCGAATGTATACTTTTTCATTATTTAAACTGTTGAAAAAATTTAATACCTATTTCGTAGGTCTTTGTGTTAGTGTTATCATGCTATTTGACTAAATATTAGAAAGTAATTTTACCTAATTGGATATTACATACATTGAACCCTGTTTGATGTCCGAACCATCTTGAAACTTAATATGATGTATTTATGTTAAATTGGGTCTATAAATTTTAATGTTTTGAACGGTTCGGACTCAGTATCACGATGAATAGTTTTTAATTTAATAAAAATCAATAAAATGATTTTAAACTACTCAGATATCCTCAGTAAATTGAATCTCTAAAAATCTTTCTGGGTTGGATAAAATATAATGATAGTTATTACATTTTAACACATTATCCAGTGGACTAGCGTTGTTCTTCCGGTTTCTGAAAATTACGAATCATCCATATTTAGATTTATTAACTTACAGGTTAAATGTTTATGTTATATACTTTTCGGTTTTGTTGACTTTGATGAATTTGCTGAAATATTTTCTTAGGAAAGTTAATAATTTAATGGATAGCAATTGTTGTTTTATTTATTTATTTTGAAATAAACTAAATATTTTCCAATTATTGCTGTTTTGACATATAATAAAGATAAATAGTGAAACTCTACTTAAATTCTTGGATTATTCTTTTGTGTATTTTGTTCCCTTTGTCACATTTTACGAACGATTTTTTTCATATACTTATTGTATATAAATATGGTCTATACACCAAATTGAGATGAAGTATTGTATTGAAATGAAGCGACATTTCGCTGACAAAGTATGATATACTTCAAATATTATATTTGGCTCAAGCCAAAACATTTTCATTTTCATTTAGTTATATTAGCAATCCAGATTGAAGTTGCCCAAAGCTATTTTTGATGGATTTCCTAATTTTGAATTTTGCTAAAAGGCAAAGGACTACACTTGAATTGGCATCTTCGTCGCTAAGCTTCCGCACGACACCACAGGGAGGACGTGATTGACGCTCAATACCGCAGGGTATTGATCCCCAAGTCAAAAATAATGTGCATTAAGCACACATACACGATAGAATTTCTATAGTTCTCTCATCATCATCCCTCAATTTTGTGATCTAGAAGTCAAAATCTTACCACCAAGCACCACGAAACAAAATAAAATTCTTCAGATTTTCATATCGATTGAAAAGGAAATTCATCTAAAATTTTTATGACTTCTTTTGACATATATTCGCCTGAGCTTTAATTCAAAATAATTTTTCATCTCTTTAGTCCTTATTAATCTATATTTTTATAGATTAGTTTTAATTTCTATTTAGTAGTCTTATTTTCAGCATTTTTATTTTTATTATTGAGATAATAATTTTTGGATAATAATATGCATTTCTTAGGATAATCTATGAAATCAACAAAACCCTCAATCAGAAGGGAATTCATGAAGAGATTTGTAAACCCTTTTATTCGAAAATTACAGAAAATTTAAAAAATCATTCTCTTGGATATTATCGGGCTCATCATTCTTCTGTGGATATATGTATGTTAGTGGTATACATTAATATGTATTATTTCACTAATAAAAATAAACATTTCCAAAAAACATATGATAAAAGCTATGCTTTTTTTTTCTTACTGAAGCCGTAAATATGTCAAATAGACGGAAACATTACACCTAGGCTCTGGGACTGAGAGAAATTTTATAATTTAAAAGATAGAAAAAAAAAACATACCAGTAGGGAAAATATTCTTCCTTTCATCTTCGCTACTTTCATTGTTTAGTGTTAAATTCCTAAGATTCCGTGCATCTGCTTTATTAGTACTGGCACTACTAGTGACTGTTACATTTGAATCAGAAGGCAAGGAAGTTGAATTTTGTTCGAAACCTCTCCTAATATCTGGCGATAAGACTTCAGTCTCCTGTGCTATGTCATCATCTGTTCTAGCAGGACAACAAACTCTCGGAGCTTTTCCTTCGAATCCACAGATGGACTTTCTCATAAGGTCCATATTCCTTGCTTGAATCAAGCTACGACACTGAAGAACAGGAATGCATGCCCCGGATCTTTCAGTTGGTGTTTTACATGAATCATCGTGGCTAGAAGAACGAGGGAAAATCACTTGTCGAGCTGTAAATTAAAAATAATAATAATAAGCATAGTTTTTGTTAAAATATTCCCATGTTTCAAAAAAATTTAATGAATTTCAGAAAAAATAAAATATGTACATATTTTTTCTCGCTCATACATAGAAAAAAAATCTATTGACAAATATATTTGAAGGTGAAAAAGAACAACCTTCCAAGATTAAAGTACAAAAAAAAAACAAGAAATATATCAAGATAATAATTTAGCTTTGATTATATAAATTAGTCTTACGAATATCCTTGAAATTATTCTATCAGTACTCAAACACTTTGAGAAATCACACTTAAAAGTATTGAATTATTTGTGCTTCGTCGGTATTTGAGTTTCAAATAAATCAGATAATCATCAACATTTTGGATTGCATGGTATGATAGTAAATTATTTTTTTGTGATTAGGAAAACAAAATGCAATTAAAGAATTAATATAAAAGTGTAATTTATTAATGTTAGTAAACACTCACCAACATTGAATTAATGAGATATTACAGATTTGAAGAGAAAGAAAAAAAACAATTTATCAATCATAAAAGTAAAGAATATCAGCTCTAATATGATCAATCAAATTACACTAAAAATAATTTGATCTCTCTGTTTTTAAACATCATACTATACGATGTAAACGTATTTAGAATGATATATTTTCAAAAATATGGAATATTTCGAAATTTTTTAGTCAATGGAACAATTAAGCAATATTCTTTCAAATATGGAAAATAATAAAATTGATTACTCCATATTTCATGCACTAAGCTAACATCATAAAATGTAGATGGATACTTATTAATTGTTAAAAACACAATCATGATTTTAATTACTTTCATCTATTAATTTCATTTACTCGAATTGCTCATTTCTTATCGTGGAAATTTATTCTGTCCAGCAATTTCGGAGATAATTAGAACATTCCACTCTTTAATCATCCTAGAACTTATCACATCCGCATTTTAATATCATTTAAACAAAAGTTTTTTTTTTTTAATTTTTTCCCCTCGGGCCATCAATTCGAGTATAAAAGCTTGGTCGTCTCTCAAATTGAAGAATGAATCATTAATTAAGGATATCAAAAAAGAGAATTCATTAAAAGTAATTATCTAAAAAAATTATTATTTTTGTACTACAGTTATTTTTCTTAGCTATTTTCAGCCTACAAAGATTGAAAAATTGAAAAAGGCGGCTTTATAAGTAATTTAGTGACATAGATTTTTTTTTCTACATGATTTCACTTAAAGTCACAAACCTGTTAAAGAAACCCTGATCTAAATTGCAAATTTATTTAAAAAAATTCGATAGAATTATAAAGAATAATCTGCCACCACGGAATGAAACGTATTACATTAAGAATAAACTTCGTGGGGTATTTATTCTCCAAAACTCTTAAAAGCTTCATTTAACTTTAGAAATTTGTAAAAGTGAACTTTCAAAAAGTTAGAATTTAGAATGAATTAAATTGTGTGTAAAATCTAAATTAATCAATATAAAATATAAAAGGATATATCTAACAATTTATTTTTTATGAAGAAACTGTATTTTTATTGCATACATACCAACACGGTGCCAAAAAGGCGATGCATCAATGATCTTCAAAAGGAAAACGCAACCAAAGAACCAAAGCTGCATTATTTCAGTCGAGTGCTAAAATGGTTACTTCTGAAAAGCAAATCTCAAATTACTCCAAATATAAAAGGAAAGTGCAACCAAATAACCAAAGCTGCATTGTTAAGATATAGAATTGTCACTTCTGTTCAGTTAATCACAAATTTCCCTTCTTTTCCAAGGCAACGATAAACGTAAGTCCATACTCGTATATTTAGATAGAACTGGTCAAGATTGATTAATTTTCCCCTCAATTTTCTGTATATAACCCAGCTTTCTTCCTAGAATCCGATTTTCCAGACAGTCATTTCCGTTAGACAGCGGAAGAAAAAAAAATCGTTTCTTTAGCTTTTAAGAATAAGGTAAAAATTCTTTAAGAAAAGCATAGCGTAATAATCTTAAGATTGTTCTTTTTTATGTCGTGAAATCAAGTTTTCCTTAAACACTTGTCATACAAATTATTTTATTCGCCGCGTTTGAGATTTGTAAAGAACAGCATTCATCGAATAAAATATTAAAAAGTGCATTATACAGTAAATAATTCAATTTTTTTTATCTATTTTTTCCTAAAATGACAAAAATAGATGAGATTTAGCAGTATTAAAAAAAAAAAACTTTCGTAAAGCGTGAGATTTAGAACGAATTCTTGTCTAGAAAATTAAATGATTAATTTGGACAGATTTTGTCGAATTAATACATTCAGTTGTGTATATGTTAAGTTCAAATGAAGCATATATTAAAATAAATCAATGAAAGTATATAAAGAAATACTTTTACAATTTAAAAAGTATGTATTATCTTGATATGAAATTTTAAGTAAATAAAAAGCAAGGACCAAGTATTTTCTCTTCTTTTTGTACAACAATGAATTAGATGGGAAAAAAATCACAAAAATTTTATGACTGACAGTTAAAAGAAAAATTTTAAAATATTCTAGATTATTTTTAATAAATTTTAACCTTGATTCGGTAACTAAACATAGTAGACTAAAAATAACGTAACCCAATTTTTATATTTGAAATGTTATTTATTTAAGATTTAACTCTGGTAACCAAAGCTTACCAGTAATTCAAATTTCCATCACTACCATTTTTATCTTTTAAATTCAATCAAATTTGACAATTTTAGCAATTTTTTTTATAAAAGTCACTATTTGCTAAATTTTTGACATAAAGAAGGATAATTTTCAGAAAAAAAAATTTATTTAACGAATTGAACTTTTTAATTAAATAATGTTAATTTAAAAAATAAAAATAAATACATTTGTAATTAGATTTTTATCTTTTTGTTGTTGTTGTTCCTTATCTTTGCAGTTTTTATTAAGAAGTGAAAATTCGTGAATTGTAGAGTTGAAATCTTAAAAATTATTTTTTACATTTTGAAAAATTGAGTTGCTTTTCTGTAGCCTCAAATTAAATACCCTAGTTTTTACCATTAAACACTTTTAAAATGTTGAAAAATTATTAAAGATATAGCAATCATGATTATAAAATTATGAAAACTTCCTTCAAAAATTTCTTTTTACATAAAAAGAAAATATATATTAAAAGCAAAAACAGTTTTCATGTAATCACTCCTTTCTAAGTTAATGACCATTTAGAATATTTTAGTTTCTAAATTATGCTTACCTTGAGTATGTTCAGATATTGACGCTTCACCAACTAACCAGATCACAAACGGGTGCCAACCATCGTTCGTTCGTCAATTAATCTGAAGAGAACACGTGCGTCCACTCTTTCCGAATTCAATTATTTCATCAATTCTTTTTGAAACTAGAGAGTTCCTGCAGTTCTTTGTAATTCAATAATGAAACCTTCGACATTTCGCAAAACTATTTCACTCTTCTTTTACAATAGGCGAATGACTGAAAAAGGCCAAATGCTACGTAATAAAAAATAACTTACAAGTTTTCTATCACGATGAAAATATCTTTCACTTTAATCATTCTTTCGATGAAAATCATTCTTCATCATGTAGCCAATAAAGATAGATTAGTGGGAGAATCATTAGTTCATATTTTATGAAATCCTTTATTATTACCACATGAAGTTTCTTTCTTTTTTTTTTTTTCACTACTTTTTTGGCTTTGTTAGAAACCGGTTGCTCCCTAAAGGTTTTCCGTCAGTTGAAATAATGCTTCAGAAGAAAAGTGCATGAGAAACTTCCTCATTTGCAGTAAAGGTCAGCAATTACTCTCATCAAAAATAAAGTAAAAACTATGAACATATAATCTATTAATTTTTCTCTTTTTTAGTAAAACAAATCAATTTATAATAATATGCATTATTAGTTTTTTTTTTCTTTTATCTTCCCATAACTTCTAGAAGATCAATAAACATTTTTATAAGAATCTGTCATCATCACTACAACATCTCATACTACAAAAAAAGTCATAAGTTAATGTATTATTTTGCAGTTTTTTTAGTAGCTCATTGTTTTAATTTTTAAGAATTATTTCTCGCCTATACAAAAGTTATATAGAAATTATATCTCATAAAAAATGTGACGACCACTGAAGGAAAGAAATAGCATGTGTATATGCATATAAATATTGTGTCTTAAAGTTCGAATGCGAGATGAAATAGTTCCAAAGATGTAAGAAAATGTGATATGAAGAATATATATATATATATATATAAAGATTTTAAATGCTTGACCCCCAAGATTTTAAATTAACCCCCCCCCACACACACACACGCGCGTCCTTTTCTTCAGAAATTACTTTTCAAAAAATTAGTACTGACTCTAGTTTCACCACAGACAGTAAACTATATTCTTTGACTTCTTTGAATTTCCTCGTCCATTTGGATATGGAATCTTTATGCGCTTTCTCTTTTTTATGCTAAATTCTGAACTTATTTGATCTTCACATTCAGTTCAGTTAATTACAAAATACACAGCAGCAAATACACAGCATTCCTTAAAACGAATCTAAAAATAAACAATTTTTAAATTTTATTAATGCATCAGGTTTCTAATATAATTTGTTTACTCTATATACTTACAAAGTTAAGATTATTATAGAATTGCGCTTAAAATTTATAGTCATCCTGTATTGCTATGCAGTCTTTTGAAGTGCTTAAACATTAAATGGATAATCCAAACTCCTACCTCTTTCTCGACGCAGAAACAAATTACTTTCTGTAGACATCATCCTATCATAACTTTTCGTATCTGTGCAATTCGTATCTGAAGTTAAAATTATTTTCGAACAGAAATTATTTAAAAGTAAACACCTCTGAAAGAATTGAATTTGATTTTTCAGATGAAAATAATTCGTCTGAGAGAGTTGAAGTTGTTTACTTCAAACCATTGAAAACTTTATGCTATTATTTCTTTCTGTGGATAGTTGTACAACTTAATGTCTTTAAAAGCGAATTTTAGATGAGGTCGCGGGTTAGAGACACAATCCACTCGATCCACCGTGCATACAGGTTTGGTGCTCATTAAATTTTTCGTTTCCGACCACACTACGTTATATGTTATTTTGAAGAATGGCATACCGATGTATCCGATCACGGTTCATAAATACGAGATTTTATCTGAATTTTCTTTCGTAGTTTTAAACTGTAAGGTTATTCTAGCAAATAAATAAATCAATTAAGTGTTTTTTTAAATAAAGGTTCTCAATTTTACTGAACGAAACACTTATGAGATGGTTTTATATAGGTTTCAAGTTATTTATTTTAGAGGAACTTTCTCTCTATATTCATTTTCCATGTGAAATTGTGCATATCTCACTGTTGTCAATATGACAATTTTCTTTTTTTAAATACATTTCTGATAATAATTATTACTTTAGTAACCTATATATTAAATTGAATTGATACTGCTTATATCAAGATTCTACAGTAGGTTTCCAACATTTATCTAATACTATTTTTATTTTATTTTCTCCATTTTTCTTATTGTCGAAATTACCATTCCCTCCCATCAATAAATAATTTATAGGAAAATTTTTCATAATACGTAGTGCTTACTATATATTTATAATATACAATAGAGTATAGTTCATAATATGTTTTTATAATTTATTTATATTTTATAGCTTATTATATATTTATAAAACTCGTTATGTGTAATATTTTTATGACATATATTTTGAAAGGCCGAGTATCACCGTCTTCGTAAGCCCTTTAATAAAAAATCAGGATATGAGTGATAAAGTTATCTTCCAAAAGCAGCTTAAATCACGTCTCAATATATTAAATAGTGCCTTATTTTATAGAAATACAGAATTGTAAAGAGATAGCTTTACAGTTAGATATCAGTAGGATACATGGTGTATATATTTTAACGAATTGCTTTCAAATGTAAGATATTAAATGCATCTTTTTTTTTAATGGAAATATTATATCCTATTTATAAGACAGTTGTGTTTCATTTGCGTGACTAAACTGAACGCATTACATTTTTCTTTTTTGCTTTATTTAAAAATTCCATAAATATCTCCAAAATCCTAAGCAACTTTGGGCTGAGATATACCACCCATTAGTCAGATTTTGAAGTCGTTATTATGATTTTTTTTTTCCGAGATAATGCAATAAATTCGAATGTAATCTTTAGTTTTTGATATTTTACTACATTTTAATAATCTTGTAATATATAAAATATGAATAATAATATATAATACATCTTGTGATTTAAAAATGACTTTTCACCGATTTTTCCATATTTTTTCTAAAACAATAAAAAAAATATCTCTTCCCAAAAAGAATTTTCCAAATTTAATTCTTCTTCACAATTTTCTTTAATCTAATGTAATAATTTAAAAGAAATTTAGGGATATTCGTGCTTTAAATTAGTTAGACGTTACCGTGTTAATAAATATTTTACATTCAAGACTACTTTTTCAATTTATGGTTAAAAAGAACAAAGTTAACTGACAACTCGTCATTTATTGTCAGTGGCGTGAGGGCATGTGCTCTAGTCACCATAAATAGGAATGCAAAATTAAGAAATGAATTTGTGGCATTTAAGAATCTAGAGAAAAGGCATTCTTAAAAAAATTATTCCAAGGTATCTTTAGAAATTAAAATTATCCCATTCATGAGTGGGAGAACATAGACGATAGGAACTTTTTTATCAGGAAACTTATTCATACTCATTCTCTCAAAACAAAATAAAAAAAATAGTTATCTGCTGTAAAGATGAAATAAACAAAAGCTTCATCTATGAAAGGGAGATTCGACAAGCAAGTCATTTTTTGAAGACTTGTGACACGTTTTGGAGTTATAATTGATCATAGTCAATTCTTTATAGAAAAGAGAAGACAATTTATCGATTTATTCCATAGGGTGTCACAGGGTTTTTCACAGAAAGCATAAAAATAAAAAAGTGTTACCGTAATTTCCAATTTCATTCTTATTGAATACCGCCTTCTTCTGAAGTTCGTAGCAAATAATTAGGGAGATAAAGCGTTATCACCATTTTCAAAGAACAGAATAAAGAACGGGGGGAAGTCTCTCTACTTCTTTGGAATGCATATATATATACTAAAAGCTATCAATATATAGAGAAATATTTATTTAGAATGGTAAATATTTAAGGTGGGTTTTATAGTTGATTTACTTATTTGTTGTGTATTTTAAGTTTTTGTTAAAATACAAAATAGATTTAATACATTTTTGTCTCATAATTTTCTAATGTGACCAATTGTTCACACAAATAATGGTTCAAATTTCTCCTTTTTAAGATGTGAAAATTGAAATCCATAAAATTTATTAAGAAGGTAATATTTTATCAAAGACTTTCGAAGAATTTCATAAAGTTTATTTTTAATCATTTTAGTGGCAAGTTTTTAAAATCCTCTGAGACTGAAAGGCGTTATAAGGTTTTACATTATATATATATATATATATATAATGTAAAAACACACATATTTTTTAGGCAGTAGAGTGGCCGAAGAAGATTTTTTTTATTTTAAAACTTTGCTTTATTCCATCTGGGGAGGCATAATTTATGTACAAGAAAGAAGAGCGAAAGTGACGTCCGTTCACAAACGATACAAGAGCAGATAGATAGAGAGCGAAAAAAAAAATATTTTTCCCGGTGGTTTTATAAGATTCTGATAGGGATTTCTTTACACGTGTCGATTAAACGAATTTATTTAGCTTGACAGATTTAAATCCCTTCACTCGGAGTGTGGGAACTTGCCAATTTCAGCAGTTTTACACAGCTCGTGTAGCAGTAATTAAATAAAAAATATGAAACTAGATCAGGAAATAAGATAACATTTTAGAATTAAGTTAATACGGATTAAATTAAGATAAAATTAGGAAATTAATTAGAATTTAGAGATATCATTACATATATTATATACAGGATGATTATAATTAAAATTACGATTTCAAAAAATCGATAATTTTAAAACTACTGGTTAGAATGACTTGATATTTTAGCAGAACAATCGTGATGCAATGAAATTTTGTTTGGCGAAGGAAAAAAATAGTTCCAAAATGTGCCGATAGATAGCGCTGTCAGGGGAAAGACAAAAAGTGGATTCGTTAAATACAGGAATATTGTTAGCCAAAAGGAAACAATAGAGTTCAGGGGTTTACTAAAAATTTATTAGCGGTAAGACAAGAATGCATGTTTATAGCAACAACAGTGATAATGACAAAAAAAAAAAAAAAAAAAAAAGAGCTTTATGGAACAAACCTTACTGATGGGTGGCTAAGCCATGAGTTGTTCGATATGCCCTTCGCCTTGTTCCGCTACTAACTGGAAGCGCAAAACGGTATTCTTCGTAATTGATTGGAGGGTATCTGTACTAATACAATGGATGTGGTGTGTGATGCTTGCCTTCAAGTCTGCTAGATTCTCAATCCGCCAGCTGTAAACAACATTCTTCTGGTACCCCCAAATCCAGAAATCACACGGATTTAAGTCGGGGTACGTGGCGGCCAAGTTGTTGGAAAATAGGGGGCTTATGATCTAATTATCTTCGAAATGAGCACTCAGCAGCTGCTTCACAGGAGTAACAATGTGCGGAGGAGCGCTATCTTGCATGAATATTAAGCGATTCACACACTGATGCTGCTGAAATGCTGTTTGCCAGTAACGGTGCAGGTAACGGGATCCGCAGGTATGATCTCCTCGAAGAAAGACGAACCGACGATAAACGCTACCGTTATTCAGCACTACACAGAGACCTTTTCTGACTGAAGAGGTAATGGCTGTAGCTGAAATGGATTCTCGGTCGCCCATATCCTGCAATTTTGCGTATTTACAGAAACGTACAAATGGAAGTGGGCTTCGTCAAACCACAGAATGTTCCATGGCCATCCGTTGTCCACCTCGATCCGGGCAACAAATCGTAGTACAAATTCGTATGCAGAAGTAACAACTGCTGCATACGAATTATCTTGTACGTATAACAGCGTAAGATACTCCGTAGGACTTTACATACCGTGCTGATCGGCATATCCAGCATTCCGCCAACTCCCCGTGCACTGCTAATTCCATCATCACTTAGGCTGTTCTTGTAATGCTGTAGCCACATCTTCCACTGCCGCAACCGAAACTGGTTTCCTTCCTCTACCTTGTTTCACGTCAAATTAACCGGTCACGTTGAATTTAACAATCATTTTTCGCAGACCATTTGTGGTTATTGGACACGATTTTATGGATTTTAATGTCCGAAACTTCCTGATAGCTGTAAATACACAGTCGTCGTTTTTATGAAAAAGCTTCAAGAGCAGGGCGCGATGTCAGAGTCATGATGAAGCATTCAGGCAAAGAGCTTGTACTCTGCATTTTTGTGGCAGCTATGTTTGTGGTACACATGTCACGTATAAGCAATTCGCATATCTCCAGTCAATGTGAACCCTGATAGCGCCATCTATCGGCACATTTTGGAGCTATTTTTTCCTTCGCCAAACAAAATTTCATTGCATCACGATTGTTCTGCTAAAATATCAAGTCATTCTGACCAGTACTTTTTAAATTATCGATTTTTGAAATCGTACTTTGGAGAGTGAGAATTTCAATCTGAGAAATTTTTTTCTTCTCCAACATTTTAAGTAATTAAAAACTAAGCGAAATTTTGGTGCCTTTTGGCTATAATATTCTGGCAATTTCATGGCTATTTGGCTATTTCATGGCTACTTTTGGCTATTTCATGCAATAATATTTTTGAATATTATTGCATGAAAATAATTTTAAGCAAATTTAAATTTTTAAAAAACAATTATGTTTTCAATATAAACGATTACACGATTTTTTCCGAACTATAATATTATTTATAATATTATAGTTCGGAACTACAGTAATTATATTAATATGATTCGTAGTACTATTTTCATTACTAATCAAATCTATTTCATCGTCAATCAAATCTTTAAGACGTACTTTTTTTTCGTGTGCCCTTCTACATTTCTCAGCTGACTTACAGAACTTTACACAAAACTATGAAAATTAGTGCATGATTTTATAGATCATGGATTTCAGATTTTCCCCCCTCTCTCTGTTTAATTTAAGCAAAACATCATTTTTATTTCAAGATTTAATTTATCATGTGAGCATATTATGTGCACATAAATTATTCCAGAATTTTTCATTTATTTTAAAATTTTCTGGTTGAAATATTTCTGAAAAATTTCTCTGGTTGAAAAAGATATTATATATTTCAGATATGCATTTATTTCCTCGCGTACTTGATCTTTTTCTACATTTTTTTACAACTTATGAGTATTATACTTTCTTCCTTGCGCATATTTCTAAAGCACGTAACAATTTATATTTTTGAATTGTGATATATAAATCATATTAGTTCAAATATCTTATACATATAATAATTATTATTATTGTGATTTAGTTCCAGTATTAGTTTTTGCTCTACCCGACATAACATTTCAGAAAAAATAACAATAAATAAATATAAATACCTATTTTTAAAAAATAGCAGCGTAGAACTTAATTTTAGTATTTGCTTTGGACGCTATTTTATAAGAATACGTTTTTGATTATTGTTTCTGCTTAGCTCCTTACAATCATAAGTAATAAACAATGTGAAATCCTTGGTTTTACATGGGGCCTTTAGAAAATTAAATTCATCACTATCATAAAAATACCTCATTTTTGATATGCTTAGTCACTTTTTATATTATTGTTAAATAATGCCAATGAATCTCATAATTTAAAAGAAAAAAAAAGGAAATTATTTAGCCTTTATTTGCATTTTCAATAAATTAATCTTTTCATTACTGCAAATATCTGCATCACTCTGGGGAGGAGGCAAATACCATAGATCCTGGAATTTTACCCATCCTACCATCCAATAATGTATGCTAATACTTATACTATATCAAACCATTTATTTTGCTGCAATTAATTTGTCCTAATTTTAGAAAACCATTGTCACATTTAATTATAATATCTACAGAATCTGTGCTGCATTTTAAATTCTATGTGAAGTTGCGCAATTGCTGTTTTTCCTATAAATAGATAAATTTCAATTTCATGGGATCATGGGATCTGAATACGAGCAGAATTATTTTTTTTATAAGATGTCTATAATAGACTAAGGTTTAGGGATGACGAATATTTTAAGAGCGGTTATTACGTAACCAATATCAAAAAGCCACAAACACAAGTGATCAATACTTTTCAAAGAGGGGTGTGATTCAAATCCTTGATACGATCTTACTGGTGATATTTCGATTACAGGTTTTGGATCAAGATAAAAAGTAACAATCGATACGATATCACTGAAATTTGCCTGAGTGGTGACTTCACTGGAAAGTAACAATCGATACGATCTGTCCAATGGAAGCTCTCGAAAGAAATCTGTGATTGGATTGAAAAGTGAACGGACCGGTTATTGGAATTATCGTATCGTATCATTGAATTGCATATCACTGAAATTTATCGGAGCGGCGATTTCACCGGAAAGTGCGAGGCTTCACTGGAAAGTGCGAAGTCACCGCTCCACTTTACGGGAGTGACCGATATTCGTATTTGATGATGCACTATTCCATACAGATCATTTTTAATTGCCCGTGACATGATTGACTTTGATTACATGTATTCTGTTTACTGCTGGCGCCATCTATTGGTAGAATATAGGACTAAAGTAAACATTTTAAAGAAATTGCATATATTTTTAACTCACCTTTTCCAGAAAATAGTTCACTCTAATAAATAAATTAAATAAATAAATAGTTTTGAGAAAAAAAAATTTAAGAAGTAAGCTGAAACACATAAATTAATTCAATCACACGTTACTTAAATTTGTAAATTATGTATTAATTACAATTAATAAATTTTATATTTAATATTAAGTAATAATTTTTAATTAATAATATGATTGAAATAACAGATATTTGGAACGCATATTTAAAAATAACAATAGCAATATTATTTGTTATTCAAAAAATCGTGGATTATGCATCTCTATTAAGGTTGGAATCGTTACTCAAATTTTCGTCACTTCTCAGTAAAATTGAATATAAAATCGTACCAAAAATTTATAGAATACTTGATTGATAAATACAAAAAAATGTCAAGGAAAAAAAAATAGGCAAATAAAAATTTTCATGTCCTCATTTGGTGACACAGTTTTAAAAAACTTCTAGTGCGATTAATTAATTCAGAAGCCGGACAACGCCGTTACTTCCTTGGCAACCGTAACCGCAAGTTTTTGTTTGTTTATTTGCTATCAGCTGGTAAATTCGATTTCAGAAAATATTGTTGTGGTAACGATATATGCTAAGCAAGATGATTAATAGATATTTTTGCGTCTGTTTTGAAATTGATCGCATATAGGAGTTGGGTTTTCTATGCTGAGTAAGGATGGCTAGTAAATATGTAGCTTTATTTTTTTTAATTGGAAAAATCTATATCTTATGTAATATTTATTTTCTATTTAAAGAGTGTTAATTTATTAGAATTGCTTATAATCTTTATTTCTCGAATATAAGAGAGTTTATTTGTCAATTCTCAAATTTTTTGAGTTATATAATCTTACTAAAACAATTGGTAAAGCTTGCATTTGTGTGTCTTAGAAAGATAGTTTTAGTGAGAATTCTTCTGTGCAAATTAATTTTTCTCGTAAGCATTTATGAAATAGGGCATAAATTAGGCATTTTAAATGATTATGACATTTTTTATTAATATTTTATCACTTTTTTAATGTAGATTTTATAAGGATGATTCTAAGTATAATATATTTTTGTTTTTTAAACTTTTCTACAATATAACTGAACTTAAAAGAAAGAAGAAAGAATTTTATATTTGCACTCTGTTGTATTGTTCAAGAATAAAAAAATTAGAAGATATATTTCTTGAAATTTTATGAAGTTAATTAATAACTTCAAAGTTCTTCTTATCAACTACCATGTAAAAAATTTGAATGATATGAACATAAAACCATTCAGTTCTACAGTTTTTAAACTTAAATGGAAATTTGGTTATTTAATTTTGATGAAACTATAGATTCCTTTGGTTGCACAAAATTCTAACACTAACAAATATTGAAATTATCCTCTGTATCATTTGAAAAATTGTTTTATGACATTCGTTAAATAAAATTTACTTAATATTATTTATATCCACCACTACAGTTGTCTGTTCAATCTAAACAGCAACAAAGTTAAATAAAATAACAATCATAATTTTGAATTGACACGATTAAAATTTTATTTTAAAAAATGTACATAAGCAAAGTATTTCTAAATTTTCTACTGTTTTTTCTAAATGATTAGTAACTATTTTGGCATTATTAATTGTGTTTAAATTGTTCTGCTTGTCCATTTATCCTAAATTTAAATGTACATATGCTTCCTTGTTTAAAAAAAAATTGTTGCTTTTTTTTGGGAGGGGGGGGAGGGCTAAAGAAGTAAAAAAAAAAAAAAAATGATACCTATAAGTTGGTATTTCTTGTAACAATATGCATTTTCTGTTGGTCACTGCGCCAGAATTTTCTTCATTTCATACTTTTCAAAAATTCACTTTTTGGCACTATATTAATGAATTTTAAAAACTTCTTTAATCCATTCTATGAGTCTACTATACAGGTATACCAGCCAATCATATTACAATTACCTGGAATCTTAGTGGTTGATTTGTTATGGCATCTAAGAATATTTTAATGTAAATGAGATTTTTTAATTATTATTTTTAATCATATGTAGAGGTAATGGTAGCATTAATTAATAATGAGACAAATTCATTATAATCTTAGTTGAATAAATGAAATTATTTATAAAAATTATAAATTATTATGGTTAAATTTTATATAATAAAATTATTATTACTGATTTATTAATGTTAATGAATTATTTATAAATTAAGTTATTGTATGGTTGAAATTATTATAAAAAAATTATTAATCATTGAATTATTATTATTATTAATTAAATGAATTATTACTACTGGTATTAAATTCATATTGTGTAAATTTAATGCCAGCAGAACATTTTTTTGAGAATTTCTACTTGCATTTTAAGTAAATTTGCATTTCTTTAAATATATTTTTCTTTAAATTTATTTATACACTTTTTCTTTAAATATACTTAATATATATATTTTTAAAATATATTTTAAAGCACATTCTTACCAAAACATACACTTGTACACAATGAGATTGCTGAAATATAATCTATATTTTTGCTTTTTAGTAACAATTACTTTATATTAATGCTAATAATTTTTAATAAATTTGAAGATAAAAATTTGCATTTTCCTTCTGTTTAACAGGCTTATTTTTTGTTTTTTATTGCTTTTATAAAAGATGAAATGGATTATAAGAATGAAATAACATGTTAGATATTTTAAAATATAATTTCATAAAATATTTTAAGGATTTTAATCACTCAAAAATTAGGTTTGTAGCAATGAGTACTGCTGAAATTATTCAAGTATTAGAAGGCCATTCCAGTGATGTGATGGGATGTGACTTTTTTGATGACTGTCTGGCTACCTGTTCAAGTGACAAAAGTGTTCGACTGTGGTTCCTGGAATCTGAAGAAGCTGAAAATGACCAGAAAAGAAAATTTCATTTCCATGAAGCTAAATTTTCTCCCCTGATAGGTCATACATATGGTGTGAATTGTGTTCGTTTCTCTCCATTTGGTACTCTCTTAGCATCTTGTTCAACTGATGGTAGAGTAATTTTCTGGAATGTTCAGGTTTGTGACTGATGCATCTATGAATTTTAATATTAAAAAAAATTATTTTGAAGTTTGTTTGGGAAGTTTTAAGCTTTTGAAATAAAATTATATTTGAATTCCCAAGTTCAATTGTGAAATGTGAAATAGCCTAATATTTTGTTAATGCATAATTTAGTTAATTTTACATGGTTGATTTAAGCTGATGGTTCATTATGCATGAGCTTAGTTTGCAGATTATCAAATGTAATACTTTTTTTTATGCAGAACTTGATTTCAAAAACTTAATGAAATTGCTATATATTGAATAGATTGTGACCCAATGTATTTCTCCATTGTGATCCTTAAAGGTTTCTATATATATTAATCTTTATACTTTTTTTTAAACTGAGAAACCATTTTATAGCTACAGCCTACTTAAGAATCTAGTCTTTTCCTCAAAATTTTCCCACTGTACAAGGATAGAATGCTAAATTTGTCTAACAGATTATTTCAGAAATAAATAAATAATGTATGATTTTTAAGACAAAAACAAATTAGTTCAATTTTTAAACTGTGCAAAAATAAGAATGCTCAGAGCTATCTGACAACCAAAAAAGAATGAAAAAAAGCTTATTTACTATGATATACTTTAGCTTTCCATTTTTAATTTATTCATATGATAAATTGTTTTTAATTAAAAGCAATAATGTAATACTTTATTTCTGATCCATTCATTATTACATGCCTTATCATAACTCTAAATAATATGTAACAACTAAAAGATAGTATGAAAGCTGTTGACTTTTTATAATTTACATTAGAAATTATGCTTACAAAAATAACTGATAGTTAAATGGAAAATGAAAAGGTTAGATATTTGGGGGAAGTATATTTAAGCATTGCAAGCTACCCAAATAATTTGTGCTCTGACCATATATCTCACTGAGTTAGGAGTTTTACTTATGTATGTCTGCTTTAATTTTATATATCTCTTTTTATTAAGAGCTATCTCTTTTATCAAATGCTTTTAATATTAAAAGATTGGGCTTTTATTTTTATTATGTCTTCTGTATATTTTAGTTTTTAATAGCGCTTGAAATTTTTTAGCTCGGCCCTTTTCTTATATAATATTTTTTTGTTCTTTGTTTCTTTATTGAAAAGTACAATACATTTTTATGGAGCATAAATGTTCCATCTTCAGAAGAGTTGAGCAAATTCCTTTCCCTCTTGTTTATGTTTAGATAATAAATCTGAAATATTTAGTATTCAATTAAAGTTCTTTTATATGCCTGCATGAAAATTTTTTTCAAGATTTATAACTTTTTTTTTTTTTTTTACTTCTATTTACTTTTTCATTATGGTATTGAACCAGTGACTCATTGAATTAATAGCTTTTATTTTATACTATTTAAAGTTAATGTCATACTATGAAAATACAATATTCCACTTGTTGGAGTTATATTTTTTATTGTAGTTGAAAGAAATTTTAAATATTAGAAGATATATTTTTGTCTATAGTTATTGATAATTATATCAATGTAAAAAAATTCAAAATAAAAATTAAATATCTCTATAATTTACATTTTTAATGACTGTGTGTGTCCTAAAATATTCATTTTTCTTCTCTTATTATTTTAAAAAGGATGGACAAAAGTTGGATGAAATACAACATCTTGAAGGTCCGCCTGTTCGTGTCTGCTCCTTCTCATCCACTTCTGCTATGTTTGCAACTGGTGGGGATGATGAAAAGGTAGTATTGTGGGATATTACTACAAAATCAGTCATTAGGTAATCAACATCATCAGAAGTATTTTTTCTTTTAATTTGATTCAATCAAAGTTCAGATAAGTTCTGGGATTTAAAGCAATAATTTTGTTGCAATTTGTCTGATGTTCCAATTCATATTTGTAGAATATTAGAAGCTCATGAAGCAATGATATCAGCTATAACTTTTACTCCTGATGGTGCTTTTCTGTTATCGTGCTCTACTGCTGGTGATATTATGCTGTGGGATGCTCGGTATGGCCATGGGAAATATTTATGTTCTATCACAAATGCTCATGATCTTGGCATTCTCGGTTGTGATTCTAGCCCCCAATATGAAGCTGTCTGTGAGTATGTTGAATATTATTTGAGCATAGCTAGATTTCTGAAAAATTTATAAATGTTAGATGGTATTGAAGTTGATTTCAGTATATTTTAGAAATAAAATTGTCCTTCTAATGGAAGTTTGATATCTTTTGTATTATAAAATAAAGTTTAACTTATTAATATTTAATGTTATCCCTCGTTTACACTTTTCAAAAATTCCAAAGGAATAGCTGCATAAATCTTGGGGAACCACTTATATTAATTATTCTTTAACTAAATCTGAAGAAACCAACAAATTAAATGTAAACAACGAGGAGATTTTAAAGACAGAATTGAAAATAGATGCAAAGTAATATTGTGGATGTTTTTAAATTTTTCCTTTACTAGCAATTAGAATAGTAATTTTAATTATTTGATGAAAATCAAGAAGCAATTGTATCAAAAGAAACGGATATTTACGGATTTTAAACATGTATTTATGTTTTTTAATTGTTTATTTCTCATTTGGCATTCTTTGCATTTTTCTTTTTTATTCTGCTTCAATGTTTTCCTTTCTTTTTGCTTTTATTATATATTTAATTTTGATTTCAATTTATAGGTTACTTTTATATGTAAATTATGACATATATAATATTCTTCTTTTTTTCATCCACTTTGGTACATTTTATAAGCAACAAAATCTTATCCAATAATCAACCTAATTAACTAACATCATATACAACTGAAATATGCAATTTGTATTCTGAAGGACAGCCATATTTTATATCTAAATGTGATCAAATATTAACTGTATTTCTTGACTTCTATTAATTTTATGATTTCTTAATTTCTGCTGAAATGTATATAGTCTGAACAACAATTTGTATGTTTTTTTTTTTGTTTTTTGTTTTTTTTTTGAGTTGCAGTGTAGCCTGAATGATAGCAATAATTAAAGAAAATTCAAGTGTTATCTGAGAGGAAGACATTTTGCATTTTTCATAATATTTAGTGCTTATTTGGCTTCCCCCCCCCCAACCAATTAAAATACATGATTTATAAAAGTATTAATTTTCAATCAGATCTTCCATGTGATTCACAAAATAAAAATTTATTACTAAGTTATAGGTTATGATATAATTCACTAAATATCAGTGATTTGTATATACTATATCTATCAAGTTTAATGTTCTATTTTCCTATGATAAATTGATTGAGGTATTTCCAGAAAGTGAAATGCTTATGAAATCATTTCAGCTGAAAATGGCTTCCTTACTGGAAATTATACTATAGCAACATGTGGCAATGACGATTTTGTGAACATTTGGTCTGTAGAAGCTAGTGCAACTAAAAGAATTTCTCTTATTATAAAATTAGAAGGACATACTGGAAATGTTAATGCTTGCCGATTTTCTTACGATGGATCAATTTTAGCTTCAACGTAAGGAAATGTGTACATTATTTTTGTTTTGCATTTTTCCTAACTGAAATTCTCAAGAAAATGATTTTTTTTTTTTTATTTTTTCCATTACAGAGGTGGGGACAGAGTTGTTTTCCTATGGAACCCGGTAAATATCTTTACTTATATATATATATATATATCTGTATTGAGCATTATTCCTCTTTCTCCTCCTGTTTCATTAAATGAGTAAACTTTTCCAATACTGTAGGAGAAAAGCAGAGATACTTTATAAATGTAGCACTGTGCTTGATAGAAGATAAATATGGATTAACTAAATTTATATTTAGTTTTGGGAGTGCATTTAAAAGAGTTTTATAGATATAATTGTTTTATTCATTGATTCTATAGTTTTTATTTTGAACACAAAACTGTGAAAGATTTTATCATATGCCAATGATTTTTCCTTCTTTCTTTTTACATTCGTATCACTAACTGCAGTTGAATTATGCTCAGATACCTTTTTATAGCTCCATTGCCTTATTTGGTCAGTTACTTAATTTGGTCAGTACTTTTCTGTGATCCGTTTTCTAAAGTTGGCATTTTGCTTACAATTATTTGTAAACGTGTGAATATAAGCATGAAATTGAAACAGAAGTTTAATTAATAAATGTAGCAGCAAAGTGAATACTATACTTTCAAATACTATCAATAAACATCAAAGAAACTAAATTTTATGTTAATATCTCTGATCATTTAAATATTTATTTTAAAAACTAAACATTTTTTTTTTCAATTTTATAAAAATTATGTCTTTTTTATACTGTTATTATTTTCGTGTGTATTATTTTAAATTTTTTTTTCTATCATTCTTCTGCTAACATTTGATGAAGTTATTATTGTCATATATTTTAAAAGACTAGATAACTTATTTACAAATTTTGAAACAAAATTAAAATACTAATATATGCTTTAATCTTTCTAATGAATTTTCACTTGATTTGTTAAACAGAAAACTGGAGAAGCACTGCAGAAGTTAGAAGGACACAACAGGTAATGTATATTTGAAACTACTTTTCATTTCTGTTATTCCATTTTCAGTAAAATTTTTTCTAGTTTTCATCCAACCTTTTTAAAATGATGATATTATATATAATAATACCACATATATGCTGTTTTTATTGATTTAAACTTTTGTATGCAATGATGTTAATATATTTCACTATTTTAACTTTCCTGTTAACATTTCCTCTTAATTGGCTTGCTCCCAATGAATGTGCATAATCCTTGAAATTTAATTACTAGATGCTTATGGCTATTTTGAGTTTAAAAGATACTTTAAACTCAATATAAAGGTTCCCTACTTTCCAAATTATTTTTAGAAACATAAATTATAGATTATTAGTGAATTATTTTTGGAATAATTTGCACGTCTCATTATTCATTGATATTTTCTTTTGAAATATGTATTTGACACATTGTAAGGAACCCAATATCTGCTTTTTTGCTGATAAATCTCCAGTAGAAGGGACCTTTGTAAAATATATGCCACTATACTGTTGCATCTGTTTTTTACACATGATTTTCTTTTATTCTGCCATCCTTCATAATTTTTCTAATTTATTCATGCTGGAGCTATTCATTTTTATAACAGATCAAATTTATTAACAAAATATTACAGTTAGCTATTCACAATTTTAATTTTCCATTTATTTAACATTTGAGATGAAGTGAAAGCTTACAAAGTTATTCACTAAAGTATTCTAATTAAAGATTCATATTAAATTGATAATGATGTAATATTTTTCTCAATATGTCTGTAAACAGCCAACATTCTTTGCATACATATTTCAAAATAATGTTTATTAATTTCTTACAAAAGAAATCGGTGAAAAAAAAGACTTCAATGATGACAATCCAATAATATTTCATAATATAATATTTTAATTTAATTGTAAATTAATTTATGTCCGGGTTATTTACTATTTTAAAAACTGAACTTAGAAAATAGGATAATTGTTGATATTAAAATCCTTGGCTAAAATGAGATGGAAAAACATAATTAAAAAACCACAATCAGATTTATAGACGGAAGCAATTCATTCTATTTATTTTACTCCTGATTGATAAAATATGCACTCAAACATTGATATTGATGTTTTCAAATTTTCAATGAATCCCTTCATTGAAGTAGGCATTTGCATTTTTTTTTTTTTTCATATATTATCTTCAATTTAGGTAATTTTTACAATGATGATTTCTGAAATTTTATGCCTAAACCTGTAAAACACCATATCATTACAGAAATACGAAAATCTAGATCAGTGCTTGCATATTCCAAAAGTTCTTTTTACTTCCTGTTATACGAAATTTACAAAGAGAGAATATTTTAATCGTCAAAGAATTCGAATTTGGAGTTTTGACGAATCTCCAGGTTTTGCCGAAAAACGCCTTTCTGGAAGTTTGTTTGTCTGTCTATGAAAAACTCGAAATGTCTATAAAAACTCAAAAATGCTTTAAACTAGGCGGATGAAACTTGTTATATGGTCCTTATACCAAATTTACAGATTTCTATCGAATCTTGAACTTAATCCATTCAGAGAAAGTCTGTTTGTCCGGCTGTCCAAATGCAAGCGAACACGATAATAATACTAAACGAAAAGAGCCAAATGGGTAACATTTGATACACCGCTTTAACATCTAAAGCGTAGATCTTTATCAAATTTGGGACCATATCTGTCAAGAAATTACCTTTTATTGGTTTGTAATTTTGCATGCATTAAATGCGATAACCTAAAAACACAATGAATGAAATTTGTTATGTGTTGTGATTCCAATTGTAGTTCTGTCTCAAATTTTGCCTTCTGTCGGTCATGCAAAAAGGCGTCCAAATTAAATATTAAGTTTTCTGGTTCTTGTTCACCATTGGCATACTGTCAAGTATACACAAGTACGATTTTCTTTATTGTTCTTTGAAACACACAACAGTTATGTGTAGGACTCTGATATTAAAATATTGAGAACTCATGGTGTTAATACCTTTATAAGACATTATGCGAGGAAGATTCGTTCGATCACTTCCGCAGATTTAATCTGAAATCTTATTTTAAAAAATAGTACGATTCAGATTTTTGTGTATCATGACACATGGATTCAATTTTTCTTTTTCTCTTTCATTCCACTAAACCATATATAAATGCATGCAGTGTACTTCCTTACAGCAAATGAAAAACGTTGTTATTTGTTGATCTATTGAGCTATGAAGTTTTAGTTTACATTTTCCTTAGTGTTCCTAAAAAAACACTGAGCAAATCGCTCGTAAACATCTTTGGATTTTGAGTTGCAATACAATATAGTTGCAAATGAGTTTCAAATTATTGTTGATTTTTAGCAGAAATTAAATACAAATTTTGACAATAACAATTATTAATTGTTTTGTCTTTGAAAGCGGATCTGATTAGGCAAGACTTACTGTAGAACATTTTAAGAACAGAAATAAATGTTTTGGAATATGTGCGCCAGTAGTAAAAAATCCACTAATGTGACTAATATTTTAGACCGACAATTCCATTTAAGTTTTATTTTTTACTTCCTTCTTGATAAAAAAAGGGGGTTCTCTAAATAAAGTAGCTTAGACTGTCATCAGACAAACAGCAATGTTTTTTTTTATATATATAGTTCTGTATAATATACTTTTATCTTCAGAGTCTTTTAAGTTAAAAATTAATGATATTTAGATTTGAAAAAAGTTTTGATATAGTAATATACCAAATAAAGTTTTTATAAACATTATTATATGTGTTTACATTTTTTTTTTCAATGTACTATGCATATATTATAGGTATGTCACTTGCTGTGCTTTCTCTAATGGATCGCTTTTAGCTACTGGATCAAATGATAAAACTGTTGTGTTGTGGACTTTAAACAGAGAAAACATTTTTAATTCTTTGGATAATCCTTCCTCTATTAAAGAAAAGGGTATCTTATGCTCCCCTCCCAAGAGGAGCTTTTTATTGTGGACTGTTGAAGATGTCATAAATTGGTTGAAATCTTTGAAACTAGAAGAATATATTGAAATCTTCTCTGGAAATTCAATTGATGGGAAAGAACTTATGTATTTAAATCATGAAAATCTTTCGAGTATTTTGAAAATTGGTAAGTTTCTAAATAGTTTTATGTGATTTGATCGCTATAAAATTTATGGTTTGTATTTTTGTTATTGTAATAATTTTTCCTTTGTAAAGTACAGTTAAAACATGTCGCTAAATTCCTTCTCTTTCTTTCCTTCCTTCTTCCTCTTCTTCTTTTTTTTTTTTTAATCAATAAATAATGAACTTTAATGCTTACCAGAAAATATGTTTATCAACAATTGCAAATAATAAAACTGCACTGATAAATTACAAGCACTCTTTTTAAACTACTTTGATGTGCTTAGATATTATTTAAAAATAATAATTGATATGTTTATGCATCTAAAAATGATGAATGCCTTGTAGATGATTTTCCATCTTAAAAACTAAAAATATTGATGATTTTCTAAAATTCCATTTCTTTTGCAAAGAATTCATTTTATATGACTGATAATTTTTCTCTGTAAACTGATAAAATGTTGGTTCGTAATATTATATCTTGTGTTTTTTGATAAATGTTTACAGATGCCGATGTTTAAGTCGTTTTTAAGGGGGGGGGGGTTGTTTGTTTGATTTTTATTTTGGCATTCTTTTTAAAACTAAAAATCTGTATGATATAGTTGTTTTTCGTATATTATGTTCTTTCATTTTTAAATATAAAATTTCTTAGGGAAATGTGTAGATTTTAAGTTGTAATTTATTTTAGAATTTCAAAATTAATCCTTTCTGAATGGACATGTATTGTTTATTACTGTAAAATTATTGTGATTTAAATATAATTGTACTGAATCTCATAATTTTTACTAATTCATTATTCTTTAAAATTGCAAATTTTTTAAAAATCTTTTAACAGATAGTTTGGGACAAAGGAACAAAATTCTTCGTGCGATTCAATACTTGAAGAATCCTTTATGGCAACATGCTGTATCTGACATAGAAGATGAAATGGTGCTTAATGAATTTTGTTGTCCAATTACACATGAGGTCATGAGGGATCCAGTTGTGGCTGCAGGTACTTGAATTATTTCAATTAATTATTTTTGCTAAATTATTATTATAATCCTTTATTGTGGTTTTTAAGAATTTATTCATTTTTAACTGCCTTTTATCTTTTCATTTAATGGATAAATACAGTTCTAACCATTAAATAATCTGCCTTTAAAATTTTTAGCATTAAATATTAAATAAAGGTTTATATTTTACAATCGTTTTTATTATGTTAGAGATTTTAAATTAGTAATATTTTGTGTTTAATATTGTATATTTGCTTATTAAAAGTAATGAGATTTCCATTCTTTAAATCGTGAAATAATTTTGCGAAATATGAACTCCTAGTTGCCATCACCATTAGTGGATACAAATAAAATTTTAGATAAATGTATTTCAAAATATGCGGTCGAATTAAAAGAAAAAAATAAAAGCTGTAACGTTTACTCTTACAGCTACAAAGTTTCGACAAATTTGAATGGCATCATCCATTTTCATGTATTGTTGATTTATCTGTGCTTTGAAAAGCCGTAAAGGACATTCAAACAATGTCATGAGTAATAACCATAATCCTAAGACACTGACAAAAAAATATGGAAGCAATCAATAATAATACAGAAACACCGCATACTGATGAATGGACATGAAATCTACCAACTGTATCTGATTTTTAAATCGCTTTTAGATCTAAGGATTAAGTAGTTCCCTTGCCACAATTTTTGCATCTTTCTTGTCCACACTCTTCGTTATTCAAAGTATAATCATTTGTGTAGGTAAATATGTGGAACATTTGTAAAGTTAATTAGAATATTTTGTTTTGGTGCCTTTCTCTGACCATACTGATTATTTTTGCATATTTTTGCTTGTATCTTACACTATATTTTTCGTCCTATAAATACTAATTTGTTACAATACTTGTTATGATTTTTTTTTCTCTAAGAAATCAGTAAGTACTTCATAAAAGTGAATGTTTGCATTTGAAATTTTAGTGGTTATGTAGATACAATCATGATGCTTCACTATTATCATAACTGTGGAACCTTGTTTTTGTTTTCTCTCCCTCAAGTGCATTTATTAATTGTTGTGATTTATGGAACTCGTTTACTGAAAAAGTATTTTATCACTACTGTTTGTATCATTTACTTGATACCAAATTTTTGCTAAAATCATTTAAGAGCTTTTTAAGACTCCTATTTTTATCCAGTGAAGCTTTATAAAATCTAAATGCTTAAATATTCTTTTGGACAGTTACATTTTTTTTTTTATAGATGGTTATAGTTATGAAAAACAGGCAATTGAAGAGTGGCTTGAAAATGGAAAAGAAACTAGTCCTATGACAAATGAAATTCTTGCTCATAAAATTCTTACTCCAAATCATATACTTCTTCAGTTAATTCAAAAATATAAGACGTAGATAATGTATATATTTGTGCACTGACTGTAAAATTTCATTAAATTATTTTGATATATTTTTGTTTAGCATTCGCCGATAAAAAAATATTTTATCGTGTATTTGAAGTATTGACTCCATGTTATTTGTTTTAACAAGTTGTTTTTTCAAATAGTTTGGTGAGACATTTGCTTTTTTCAGATTATAAAACCAATCATGGCGCATATTATATGTTTTAAAATATGATATAACTGTTCTTTTGACTTCATATAAATTGTGTTTAATTATAAAAGTGTTTCGAGTTATTAAGAAATTTTGAAGACTTTTCTTTATTTAAAAATATGAATTTTAATTATATAAAAGTAAAATGTACTATCTAGTTCTAATGGATTCTTATTGCATTCCCAAAAAAATTGATGCAATTAGGAATTTTCACTTTAAAACAGAACAATTAGATAAAACAGATAAAATTTAATGAAAGAGATGGTATTTACAAAATGTATTATTTGCAAGTTTACTATATATGTTTGGTTCTTTTCAGTACATTGGTAATAGGCACAATTTTACCATACAATAAAATAATAAATTTCAATATTTAACCATAATAAATATTCAAACCCAAAACTCTTATTATAAGTGTCACATATGACTATTATACACAGGAGCTTTTTATAACTGAATTTGATTCCAGGGCAATTTTTCCTCTAAATATACCATTAAATTATCTAATTTCTGTAAAATTATATTTCTGATTCTTTGGTGGCATGATATCTGAAAATGTGCTGAACTTACTATGAGAAGTTCTACTATAAATTGTGCTGTAGCTTCAGCTAAAAATGTGTACTCTGTTAAGATTATTCAGAATATTTTGTATTTTCTCGTATCTTCTAAATTGTTTGTATAGAATGTGTAATGTACATACATATCAATTTTTGCTCTTCATCATCATCTAACATCTAAATGTTATATTTTTTATATGAGCTAATTAACTTGTCTTAAATGTTCTGTATGTTGTTTCTTTGTAATTTTGTTACTCTGAAAAATGGGCCAAACTCAAACGGTATTTATTGCATTTTTTTAATTCACTTCTTGTCTACAGAATATCATTTCATATGGAACTTATTAGTACACTGCAGCTTTGGTTTTTGTTCTTTTATCTTTCTAATATATATTTTCAAAGATTACATCTGAAGTTCTTACTAGCGGCTTGAATTTATAATTTATTAATTGCATCTAAATGTTATATTTTTTATATGTGCTAACTATATTTGAAAATTAGGAGCATAAATGTGAGTTTAATGAAAAATGTGTTGAAATTCTATCTGATGTTGTGTTTTATTGTATTTTATTCTATTATTATCATTATTTTATTATTATTTATTGTTTATTTTCACTTTTTGTATTATAAATTCTTAACTAATGTTGTTATTTTACAATAAAAATACCAACGAATTAAATTAATGTCCGCTTTGTTTCTTTCTTTTAAACTTAGTGGTGAGTGAAATCTAAATTTTGCAGCTCCACTTGGTGCCTGGGTAACTAATACCTTTTTCCATTTCAGTCTCTCTCTCTCTTTCCCCCACTCCAAGCTGTTTTTGTTATTTTGCGGGGGGGGGGCATTCACTTTCTCGTTCAGTATTTTTTTTTTTTTTTTGTTAGTTAATTTTCTCTTTAGAAAAAAGATATTTCGATAAATTTCTATAGTGCAATTCTGACAACTGCAATGAAAAATTTTGGGTTGCTTCAAGGTAAAGCTTTATTTTTAAAAATTCTATTTTAATTTCTCTTTTATTTTAATGCAGACGTTTTAAAAAGGAATTTGTATAATGTAAATCGTTACTATATTAAAAACATTGTACTGAAAAGTATTTTAATTTCCCACAACGCCGTATATATCAGCTAATGCAAGATAAAACTGGATATTAAAGCTAACTGTTAAGTTCTATTGTCAAAGAAAAATTTGAATTACTTTCCGTGAGATAAAATTCTTCGTTATTTGAGGAAATTTCAAAAAACTTTATACTGCTTGAGGTATCACAAACACAATCTTGCTGAAAAATGAGAGTAAAGCATTAAATACTGTTTTCAAAATATTTTAAATATTTTGCACACGTGTTGTTTTCTGTGAATTACAATAACCGTTGATGCTACAAACGAATATATAATTTTATGAAAAGAACATATGAAAATATTGGCAATATTATTAAGGTTTTCCAAAATTCTTCACAATTAAGAGGATTCTTTAATTTATTTGCATGGCAAGCTATTACTTAGGAACAAAGATAATTTTTTTAGGGATTTTTGATGATTCTGTAAGGGATGTTTTTTTAGTGTTTTTTGTGGAGAAATTCTGATAAATTTTCGAAACAAAAAGAAAAGAAAAATATATTTTTGTCTTATCAGACAAAACAGAGAGCAGCATTCTGTGTTGGATCCTGTTCTCTATTTCTGCTTTTGAAATTTTTTACACAAGCCATGCTGACAACAAAACCCTGAGAAACTCTGTATACTGCAGAATATCAGGATGTTCCGAGATGACTTACGCATGCTTAAATTTGAATATTGCAAAAATGTTTAAAATCGGCTTAGGGAAACCTGTCTTTAATTTTTAAAAAGTTATAGATTTTCTCATGTCCCTCACAGACAAAATTGGTCAATTTGAAAATTTTATCTTTTCTTATGCCAAGATCATTACAAAATACAGCACGCCTGTATATTTATGAAAAAAAATTTTGATTATAAAGAAAAAAAGATGATACATACTACTTTCCCTGCCATTTCTTTAGAGAAAATAGAAGCCGTATACAATTAATGACACCGTTTTTAATTTTATTTTTTAATTTCATTTTTTCCGTTTCAAAATTGCGTGTTCAGGTATGAAAAATTGTATAATAGATACATCCAAATAAAATATTATTTTTGAGAAGTGCAATTTATAGAAAAATGAATACAAAATAATATGGAAGTGTTTTCTTTTGTTAGTAAATAAGAGTTCTTCGCCCTCAATGTTATCGCAGGAATCCAGTCTTCTTTTAGATTATCAGTTGCATTTAGTATGAAAGAAGCAATAGAAAATCCGTTATGGATATATATATAATGTGTTAGAAATACTTTTCAACAGTAAGAGTTATGACGTTTTGAATTTTGCTCAACACGACAGTAAAATACTTCCCTTGCTGGTATGTTTCATGGACAGCAATTAAAAAAAAATATTATAACTTCCATTTTGAGTATAAGTTTCTTCATTTATTAACAGCATTAATCAGTCCATTGTATTCTCTAGTCAGAGTTCATTCTGTTTCATTAACAACCAATTATAATGCTACGCTGCTAGCAATCAGAGAAGCGTTTGAACATCTGCGATTGCAAAGTGGATCCCACAAAAAAAAAATGTGTCAAATTTTCAGTCATTTTTTTTTTTTTCACCTCAAATAAGCAAATTTTATTAATCCGTGTTCAATTGTAATTGAATTTTCTTCATTTAAAGTTTTATTTAAATCTGTTTTGAACACGATTTTTTTTAATCATATTTATTTTCATATAGATGGATTCGGAGCTGCTAAATTTTATTTTGGACGAATTTAGTATGTGGATGAAAAAGGGCATGGTATTTTATCACTGTATTTTGTTTATGGTGTAGTTTGAAAATATAATGCATATTCATTATTATAAGCACTTTTAATTAGATGCTTAATGAAATATTCAATATTACTTTGACTTTTTGTATGAAGTTGATAATCTGTTCAAGTACGTCTTAAAATGAATCCGAATTGAAGGGGAAAAAAATGTATTTAAAAATAGTAAAAATTTTGTTGAATGAACTTGAAATATGTGTTTTATTATTGGACAGCACTAATCATTTCTTCTTTGGTGGTGCTGATATTGAAAGAAAGATTAAATATAGCAAAATGTATTGATTAATATCAAAGATAATCAAAATTGAGATTAGATTAGATTCTGGACTCTTATTATTAGACTAAATTCTTATATATAAATTTTGAGAGGGCAGAAGAAATGCCAGAAGACATTTCTGCCAACCAATGGGAAGCAAGCAAACTGTTCTTGTAAACAATAAGGTTTCAGGAACTAGACAAATATACTTTACACTACAAAGTATCTCCCCAATAATAAAGTGTTTGGTGCAATATAAACTATTCATTACATACATGCATACTTATCTCTCTCCCTTTCTCTCTCTCTCTCTTACTATATATATATATATTTGGTAGATGTTTTACCTGCTACTGGTATTTCTTTCCTTTTTGTCTTAATTATTAGTTGTGAGTGTTCTTTTATAGTTTATATTATGTTATTGTAATTTTCGCTTAAATTGGAGGTTGTATTTTTTGTAATTTATTGTTTTATTTCTGTAAAAAATGATGTATCTCTTAGTCTTCAATTTCATGGGATTTTCGGGTCACGAGGGGTCAATATTGTTGGACAAAAAGTCAGACCCCTCACAGAAAAAATCCCTTGTTTTGAATCCCTGCCTGAAGGTGACCCTTGAGAAAATCTTCAGGCTGGATTCTTTTTTATTTTGTTTGTACTTTTGATTCTATTTTTATTCCTTTTTATTTTTACTAAGTTGGTTATGTTCATCTGTCTTTTATTAGTAGCAGCATTAGCACTCTCTAAATACAATTCTGCTTTTTTAGTTTGATTCAGAAATAATTTTAGTTTGTTTCAGAAATAATTTTTAATTGGAATTTTCATAATGCTTAGATTATTTCTTATATATATATTAATCAAACTTTTCTGAAAAGCACAAAATAGCTTTCAATACATGATCATTCATTATTGATATGATAACATAACTGAAAGTAATAAGAATCCTGTACTATATTTTCATAAAATTATTTATATTCATGATTATTTTCTCGGAAGTCCATCTGATTACCACTTCGATAGTACTAAAAAGTACTACACTGTACAAGGTACTACAGTTATCAATGAAGATATGGTATTGCAATAAGCAAAGCAAAGGGGTTGAATTTAAAAATCATAGTTAGATAGAATTCTTCTATCATTTTCCATATATTAATATTAAAAATAAACCTGTTTTTTTCTTATTTGTTTTGCCAACTTATCGAATTTCGATTTTTTTTTTTTTTTTTTGTGTGTGTGTGGAATAATTTTTTATTTTATACCTGCATTAACATTTCGATTTAGAAAAATGGAAAAGCATGATTTAAAAATAAAAACCCTTCATGCTTTAGTTAAACGGAAAAGAAGAAGAAATACAATTTTTTTCCGTTTTTATTTAAGAGTTTTGTTGAATAAATCGTTATTAACAATTTTCCTGATTAATTTTTAAAAAGTAATATTGTTATTACTAAATTTTTTACTGCTTCAAAATTAATTAATTAACAGAATTAAAATTTTGAAGTTTTCTATACGAATCTCTCTTAAAAAATCACAACGGCAGAAACAATGCTATGCCATTTATTGGCTACGATAAACTACATTCCTAGAATTTTTTCTTTAATAAGAAAAAACACTTTCTTTTTAATTTTTGAGATATTTTCCAAACAAGACATTTCACTTAAGATAATATATCTAAAAGGATTAAAGGTTAAAAAAACTATGAAGTTGAAGCTCCTAGTAAAATATTAAAAGAATTCTAAGAATTGCTTTTATCGAACATATACAATTTTGAGCTGAAATTACTCAAAATTGCATGAAATTTTAAGAATTTCAATGACTAATATACTATTTTATTGTGTGTTTTTTTAACTAAACGAAGTTTTTTAAAAGGACAAAAATTTGATTAATGCTTGTCAATTTTATATCAAAATGTTATAAGCAAATTAGTGTGGGATTTCTCATTTTTATCAGCAGCATTTAAATCATAGTTTTACATCATATATAATTATAAAATAGATTTCTGCTACATATTCAAAGATGTAACAGAATAATTTATATGAAATAATAAGAAGAAGAATAATTTTATATGAAAAAATATTTTTTTAAAAATTGTGTGCAAAAATTCAGATGCTGGAAATAAAAAAAAAATCATCAATGATAAATTCAATTTTTTTATTATAAAATTCAAACATATTTTCATATATATTCATTCATTCAAACATATTTCATATATTCATATATTTCATATATATTTCAAACATATTCACTTTATTTACTGAAATAATTATAAGTTTAAGCCAGATACTGTTAAGGAAAAAAAATAACGTAATTTAATAAATGACACATTTTCTGGAACTCATTTCTTTAATCTTTAACTTTTTCTCATTGACTTTCTGTAAACGGCTGTTCTCCTCAACTTGTCGTTTATCAGTATATCTACAGCTGTTATACGTCATTTGTATCCTTTGGAAAGAAATGCAGCGAGTAAGATTAGGTGATTTGGAGGGGGGATCAGAGTTTGTCTCAGATTGCGATGATAATTATTGCATTCTTTTAATTTGAGCAATGAAATATTGATGCATTTTTTTATTTATTGTGTGAAAGTTACTAAGGTTGTTATTTCATTTTTGGGACTATTTTTCCCGATTTTTTGCAATAAAGAACTCATAAGAGCTCAAGCTCATAAGTGCTCAACTCATCGTAATAAATTGTCAGAGGAGTTTTCCAGAATAAGCTCGTTACAAAAATTCTTAGTTTACTTATAAATAAACTCTCTATCATCTGCTATCGATTTTACACTTTGGGAATCACTTGCATTTGTTAATCCCAAGACATTGTTAGAAAATTTCTATCACAAATAAAACAAGCGGGAGTAGTCTCTTCGAAACTTTCTCGCATACTCTCCAATAAAGTTTATACCGACGTTCCTCCCTGCATAAAATTGTGGACCTTGAGTAAAGCCACGAATGCCTTGTATAGCACTAACGAAAAATAGGAAATGCATATCGTAAAGGTGAATCTAGCATTTTCACTGAATCTATCATGAGAATAAGTATTTTGGACTCCTTTTTACCAATCAATTACAACCAAAATTTGACACGGTACTACAGTTGTAGTCACAAGATCACATACCGAATTTCAATGATTTAAATAATTTCGTTTATGAATTATGGAAATAGACGGTAAACCCTTCACTAGATTTGGTTCAAAATTGGATGAAAATCTACATTTTAGATGCTAAACTGGTGCTAGATGCATTGGACGCTAAACTGAGTCAATTTAATCACCGGTATCAAACTTTTTACGTTTTGTACTTATCAAGTTCACTTGTACTCGAGAAGACAGACAGAACAGCTTCCTCTGAATGGATTTTGCTCAAAATTCGATAAAAATATACAAATCTGAAATATAGACCATGTACCAAATTTCATCCGTCTGGCTTCAAGCGTTTTAAAATTATTTATTTACGAACATACATAATATTACAAATGTGTTTTTTGGACTCAGGAATCAAAGTAGAGATCCGTCAAAATCTCGAGTTCAAAGTTTTTGACGATTTCTAAATTCCTTATTTGTTTTTATTCATAAACGAGAAAATAAAAAAAAAGGAATTTTATAATAAGAAAACAAATGCAAACAACTGGGAGGTCTCTTTCCCCCTCTTTTTTTGTCAAAGTGTAATCCGGCAAGCTTTTAAGTGCAGAAATCTAATGTTTACTTTGTCGTAACTGTATGTACAGACACACTACTGTAAATAAAAGCCGTCGAAAAGCATCTTTGTATTAATTTGTATTCCTTTTTGGTCATTTTGCGGATTATCCAGTTCTGCGCGTAACCGGAAATTTACTTTATTTTCATTTCTGAAATCTTGTCGTCAATTCAGTTGCTTTATCATGGTATCTACAACAAAAAAGTTAATTGAAAGTTGTGTCTTCTTGCTTGCCTAATCTTGGACCTAACTATATATGGGCTTCCACTTATTTCGCTTTTGTAAAATTTGCTAAAGGTTACATATTTTAATTCTCTGAAACATTGGAAACAGTTTTTTTTTTTTTTTTTTTTTTAGTTATAAGCCGCAAACGTTCTGTGAGAGTGAGATAATGAAACTTCCCAAAAGAGAAGAAATCATAACAAAATAAAATGTAGCATATATTGTTGAATAACTTAGTCTGAAAAAAACTCCGTTAAAATCGGCGGGGATTTTCCAAACAGGAACAAAACTTAACATTTAAACTGTTATGAAATTTAGTGCTGCCATCTTCTGAGCAAGATAGAAATATGATGAGAATATTTGACTTTATTTTTCTGTTCGTCTTTTTTATTTTTTTTATCATGAGAATAAATTTTATATTTTCTCTTACGCTTCTTTATTGTAGTTTGAAATTTCCAAATAAATGAAAAAAAATCTGCAAAAGCAAATGATTAATGATCGAAAAGGGTGAAAATTTATGATGGGGGAAATTTTAGAGCTGCCATCTATTTTACAAATGATGCAAAAATCAGAGCTTCTTTCCTTCAACTAAAGACAAGAAGAAAGAAATAACGTTCAAAATCTTTACATTTTAATATAATATTTTGATAACACAGAAAGATATAACAACAAAATAACAGAGCTAAGCGTCGATAATCCGAATCTCTATAAAATAATAATCGATAAACCAAATCCCTACAAAAAATTTCATATTTTCTCTTCCACTTCTTTATTATAGTTTGAAATTTCCAAATAAATAAAAAAAAAAAATCTGCAGAAATGACTAGTGATCTAAGAGGAAAATTTATGATGGGGGAAGTATTAGTGCTGCCATCTATTTTGCAATTGATACAAAAATTAGAGTTTCTTTTCTCCAGCTGAAGAAAAGGGGGGGGGGGGGGAATAATAACGTACAAAATCTTTAAATTTCAATATAATGTTGGGTAGCATAGAGAGATGTAGCGATATGATAACAGAGCTAAGCGTCGATGATCCAATTCCCAGGAATTAAATGGTAGAAAATACGAATAACTTAATCAAACGTGAGCTCAAAATAAGTACGAAAAAATTCTCATTCACAAAGAACTTAAAGGGTATAAAGCATTTTTTGTATAGTAGTAAAATGAAAGAGAAAAATCGTAAGGTGATTAATTAATGCACTTCCGTATGCCGATTAATTTACTTTAAGGAATAAATTTACCTTTCAATAATGAATTATTTTACTTAATGATAATAACTTTAAACACAGATGTTCGAATGATTTGTCATTGTATTGTAATGTTTATTTCGCTTTTAGAATCGTCAAGAAAAAAATAAGAGCTTTAAATCGTCTAATGAAGTTAAATTGTTTAATGAAGAATTTAAGGAAAACTACAGCACGGAGTTAGATTTTCTAAGTCAACAACGCAGATAACGTGACAAATGTGAAATTTATCTTCTTTGCTTTCAGGTGACCGTTTCTCCTTAATGTGTACGAATTGAAAAAAGATGCGATTGAAAATTATTACACACATCCCAGTATGGAAATTCTTTTGAATCTCTGCAGAAAATTTTGAATTCTGATCAATCTGTCAATTGAAAAGCAAGACTCCAGATAATTCATACTACTTTCTTCATACCATTCTTTTTTTATCGGTGAATTATTTATGTATAGTTTTCACAAAAATATGTTTCAGCTATAAATCAGATATAACAAGAAGCCTTAAGTTAGAAAATTTGTCATAAAAATTACGCTTAAATTTATAATAGGAATAAGTTAAAATCTTGTATTTTCTGCAAAGATCTTAAAAGACGCATGAATGTGACAATATCTTTTCAAAAAATTGGCGACACTTTGTTGAATGTTTAAAAAAAATGTGTTTCTATTTCAGCAAAAATAGAAAGCTAATAAAAAGATAATAACATAAATATATTTATGGAACATCATGCATTTTTAAATAAAACCTACTAACATTCGTGTAATGCGGAATTAATGATATTTAAATTTTAAGTATCTAAAAGTCAGCAAAACTTTTTTTAAGCTTTAAGTCATGTTTTCAGAGATCTCCATAATAATGTGAGTTTTTTTTTTTTTTCGCTATTGAGGTATTTTATTTAACAGATTCGAGAAATTATTTATTCATTACCTTGCTCAATAAACTGATATAATTATTGATACTCTCAATCGTCATAATTGCTAGTGATGTATTTGTGACAGTTCATTAAGATAATTAAACTAAAGAGAATGAAATATTTGAGTGAATTTATGAGTTTTCTTAGTAATGGCGGGTTGCCAGCTTGCCCGATGGCAAGTGGAACCCTTTACACTTCGGAAAATATAGGCCCTACAATCTAGGCCCTCAGGATTGTGTGTGAAAGAGAAAAAGTACAAGAAAGGGAAGAACATACACTAAGAGAAAATTTCTAGAATTTCCTTCGCCTTTAGAAACTAAATAAACAAAATGGCAAGAAATCGCCTTTTGGTACAAACTCGCAACCGTTTCTGAGGCCTGCGGTAGAGAGCTTTTAAAACTTTTTACGACTGTCGGTGTCCTCAGGCGGGAGGGAAGAGATGCTATCCCTCTTTGGTAGAATCGTGTGGTCTTTGGGAGATGTGACTAAACGACACGTTCTTTTTCTTTTATTTTTCTATGAATTTTTATTAATTTATTTAATTATTTTTATTTGTCCACAAAAATTGAAGGACAAACTAACTGGTCTTTCTATAGTAAAAGAAAGTCTTCTCTCGACCGCTAAAATCGTTACAAGGGCTCAGAAGAATGATGTATTTGATGAATAATACCATACTTAGGAAAAAGAACCAGACACGCCTTTTCTTAGATTTATGTATTTGGGGGCCCTTATTTAATCATGTTTACACTGTCGGGAAGGCAAAGGGGCATCAAGATGAATAGATTTCTGGATAATTTTTCAGGGTAAACAGTTAGAGAAAAATATGGTATCCCTGTTTTTATAGAGCAGAGAGTAAGAAATGTGTATTAGCAAAGAAAAAAAAATTGTTTTAAGAAGTGAGCTGAAATTTTTGTTTCTTACTTTTGTTGCATGAAACACTGGTCACTTCCGGCAATCAGCTAAGGGTTTTTTTTTTTTTTTTTTTTTTTTTTTTTTTTTCATTTGGAAAAATTTAGTTATATAAATCAACTTTGAATTCATTAATGTAATGTAACTTAAATTTTAAAAATTAATTATTACAAAATATCAAGGAATGAATAGCTTCGCGCACAACGAAAAACAACAAAAACTGAAAACTTATTGGTATTTGAATAAATTTTTTTATGCAGGATAAAACATGCTAAAAATCGAGATATTCAATGACGATTGTTTTTCTGTTGGTTATGCATAAAACGATTTTAAATTACGATTATATAACTTATTTAGCTAAAGTTAATAATATCTCTAATAGTAATAAAGATGAAAATATATGTGTGTATGTGTTATATCGCTCTACAGTACATGCCGTAAGACCATAAGTTCCTAACGAGGGGCGGTACCGCTGCCCATTAGGGTCGGGAACCATCTATGAGGGCAGCAATGGTTCCAGAAATATCAAATTTAATATCATTAACTATAATAGAAGAGGGAAGGAGAGTTGAAATGCTTTTCTTTTCATGCTAAGTGGACGGTGGTCCAAAAAAGGATGAGAACTTCTGTGTCTTACCAACAGTAATCAAATTAGACACAGATATACATTGGGAAGAGAAAATGTGACATTAGAAATATGTGTTTGAAATTTTAAATAGAATTTTAATTACTTAAAAATTAAGGGAAGTTTTGACACTTTTTTCCCAAAAACCGCTGAACGTTTTTTTAAAAAAAAAAAAGAATTTTACACCATCTTGAAATTCAAAAAATTCAATGATACCTATTCAATGCTTTATTTACCGACGGTACTTAAAAGTGCCATTTAAATCAGACTGACATCTTCGCAATACAATTGTGTTTGCCGATGGTATTCAAAAGAACACAAAGAGCTTAGCTCTGGCAATAAGTAGTAGATATCAGTTATAGGCAGAAAGTAAGAATCTTTCATTATTAATAAAATGAATTATTTTATTTTATTTAATTAAAAAGTTATTTTTCTTTCTTTATTTTTTCTGCGCCAAAACTTAATTAATGATGCAAAAATAAATTTGAATAATTAATGATGAATAATTTGGTAAATAAAAGGTTAATTGTTGTACAGTTCATTGTCTATTTTGAATTAATTTTTTAAAAAATATTGTAAATCTTTTTTTATAACAATATATTTCACTCTCGAAAAAAAAATTGTTTTCATTACTACTAGAAATATTTAATTCAGGAGTTTATTTTCGTTGGTGGTGATGAAGGTATGAAAATACGTTTTATTTTTCTATGATGTGTGATGTTTTGTTTGAAGTACGCTTTAAAAATTTTTTTTGAAATTTTCTTATGGTTGCAATTAAATTTAGGTTTAAAAGAAAACAATCATGAAAAATTTGTACAGTTTGCCCATTTTTTAATAGCTTCTGCAACAAAAATTTGTATTAGTTGCAGTTTAGTTCCAATTAAAGTTCAAATTTTAGGTAAGACAATAGAAAATTAAGGATATATATAGCAGAATAAACAGAACGATGAGAGATTTCTAAAAGAGCACATGATATATGTCTACTAAAATTTGAAATCTAAAATTAATTTGTTGAAGAAATCATTAAAAGAAAGCAACATATTTAGTTGAAATGGTCTCTACGGCTAACGAGTCGTCAAAGACCATTAGTATTAAATAAATGAAAAACATAATCACCAGAACAAATTATCTTGATATAAGGGGAAACGCAACTTAAAACATTATTAAAAATTAAATCTTTCAAAATAAGATGTTTAAATATCCAAAATGTAAATTTATTTTAAGAAATGACGAAAACAAAACTGGACTAAAAAACTAGTGAAACAATGAAAATGGCAGTATTTTATTACAACAAAAGAAAATTTTATATCATAAGAATTTAAAAAGATTTTGCACTGATACTTTTAATAGAACAACTTTAGATGGAACAATAAAACTGATTTGTTTTTCTTTATGACAGTACATTGACATTGTTGAAAACTACGCATGAAACATTTTTTTAAAAATTGCGAAAACAACACGATAACTAAATCTTACCATTTGAAAAACTGACGTGAACTTAATAGGTCCAAATTTCAAAAACTTGCACATCGCGCATGTGAAAGATTACAGCATCGAAAAATCAAACAGGTTTTTCAGGCTTCATGATAAAGCATAAACATTATAAAGTCATCTGCACCTTATCAATTATTCAAGTGAACAGTGAAAGGACATTTTCAATTCTGACAATCATTATGAATAGATTAAGAAAATTATTGTCTGAAGAGAGCTTAGAATTCTACGTATTGTATTCAATTGAGTTACTAGATAGTTTGAATAAATTTTAATTTTAATTTATGATTATTAGATATAGAAATAAATGAGAAAGTAACAGTTGTAATAAGATGTAAAAAATATTAAAATTGGTTGATTGTTTATGGTTAAAAAATTCTCAAATTAGCAATATAGTTCCAAAATATCAGTACGCTACATATCTATCAAAAACTAATTTAAAATACAGTACTAATCTGCATTTATATTTGATATTCCTTACTTCTTTAAATACAATATTTATATATTGTAATTAGTAATATATCTAATATGTTTTTTGGATGGGTGATAAATTTTGTTAATTTATCGATTTTAATATATATATATAAATCGAATTCAAGCGATTAAAAGAAAGCAAATTAAGATATTTCTCGGAAAACCAGTTAAAACATGATAATCGAAATACATTAATAAATTTGGAAAAAAAAAATTATTATAGCGCCGAAATTTCTTGAAAAACAAGGAAGAGTCACTAAATATATTCTTCTACTTGCATGAAAAGTTCAGTTTGCCCCTTGTTCTTATGCTTTTTAAATCTTTATTTAAAACTATAAATTATGACACCGTGCATGGTGAAATGTAAAGTAGAATTGGCAACTACACTTTCGAAATTCTATTTTCGTTAAGAAAATTGATGTTATTGTATTATTGCAAAAAATATTAATAGAAGATATAAAAATAAAATGAAGTTATAACTAAATAAACAAAGAAAAAAAAAGGCAAACGAGCCAGCCAGGATTCGAACCTGGAATCTCCTGATCCGTAGTCAGGCGCGTTATCCGTTGCGCCACTGGCCCACACAGCTTTAGTATTACTAGTGATCTAATATGTTATACTATTGATTAATTCATCCACATTTCAATGAGTTTTTTATTTATTTTAATAGATAAAAATCAATGTACTATTTTTATGCGAGATGGGTGATCAGGAATTAAATTTTAGCATGATTAACTATATATGCACAACTTCGTGAAAAGAATAAAAATTTTCGCCATAAAAATTCTGACATGAGGCTTGGCCTTAGCGCAATTAAATATTTTTTATGTTTATTATTAAAAATTAATTATTAAATATTCCAATATAGAGCTTGTATTCAATGAATTTCCGATTTAAATATTAGAATTATTTACAGATTTATTTGTAGTCAAATAATTTTAATATTAACATTACATTCGACGCTGGTGAGGCACGCTTCTATCATCTGTTTCAGGGGAAATGAAAAGTAAACTTTACATGTTCTGAAGTCGAACTGAAACTTTTCATTGAATTAGGTAAATTAGAATGTAAAATAATTTAGATGGGTAGAATTTTTTTTGTATAATAATCGTAGATTGGACTTGTAACAACGGTAAGAAAACTCTTTTTGTTTTTGTACTATCTCGAGATTTTAAAATTAAGAATTTTATATTGAGTTCTGAAACTGAATTTTTAAAACTACCTGTTTTATAAGTGGTTACATACTTTGTCTGTATTATTGTTTATTCGAAGTCAAAGCTTTATTTTTTTGGGGGGGATAGTGATGGCAAAAGCTTTTTTACTATTAATTTTTTTTTAAATCACATTTTTTCCTTAAACTGATTGTGTATTTGCTCTTAATTTACAATGTTTTAACATTATATATGTAGACATATTATGTTTTTCTCCTTTTTTTTCAAAAGTGTCTTCATTTTTATTTTAAATATAAATTGTATATTTACTTTTTCTTTAAAAAATGACTCATGTATTTAATTTGCATATAAGAATAAAAACAACCATAACATATATACTAAAAATACTAATGTTTCTGCTTTAAATATTATACTTACTTTTGTTTTAAGTTTAGTTTTTATTTTCTGTTTTTTTTTTTGTTTTTTGTTTTTTTTTTTTTTATTACTGGCAGACTCCTCATTACTGTTCTAAGTTACTATTTTATAACCTGAAAAACCAATTCTCTGAACTTTTTTACTTTTGAATTTGCAATACCTAAAAAGTATTCAAAGGGTATGTGAAAACATGATTTATTCAACACTGGTTTGTAGTTTAATAAATCAAAAGTGTTTTTAAGTTTTGTTTTCATACTATATAACAGTATTTCAAAATAGATTAAACTTTAAACCGTAATCAAAATAACTGAATGTTACCAAAGAAAGGATAAAACAATAAACAACATTAACATTCAAAGATTAAGAGAAAGTGAATACTTTTTTTATAAATATTGGTGTCAGCAATTATTAAAACTTAATAAAAAAATTTCGATATGATTTGTGAAATTAGTTTCCAAATTACTTATATAAATCTCTCTTGTAATTTACCTGTTTTACTTCTCTCTCTATATATAAATATATATATTGTATTAAGTTAAAGCTCTTTATTCTGAATCTTATCTAGCTTGATACTTTCTTCTATAAAGGTAATTTCATCCATTATTGGTATGTGGGCTATAAATCAAAAATAAATATCCTAACGAAGCAGAAATTTATATATGTAACTTGCTTGAAGTTTATTTTATTTTCATCTCTGTTTTGCATAGAAGGAAGTTTGTAATCAGGTTATATAAGATGCCAAATTAAAATAAATGTTTCAGAATGAAATTGCAAAATGAGTTTCATGCTTTTATCGTATATAGATACAAAAATGCTTGTACTTTATTCTGTATCAAAATATCACAAAATGTATTCTTCATGATAGATTTGATAAAATTGGAAAATTATTCAAAAGATAAGTTAAAAATAGATGGTTTCAAACTGATATTTAATTTCTTTGTTTGTTTTTTCAATTTATGTTAAGTATTGTTACATCCTATTCTTAAATCTTATTTCTTTCATAGGTACACCCCTGACAACCATAATGGCTGCATCTGCTGTAGAAGTTGATGCTATCCCATATACTTTTAATGAAATTACTAGGCAGCCAGAGCATGTACTGGATCCTATTTTGGACAAATTAACACCTGATGATTACAAATCATTATTCTTCCTGTTGATTGATGTTAAAATTAAAAGGGAAGATTTTTTATTCTTGGTTAAGAAAGAAGGGGATTATTTGAAGCATAAATTTCTTACTATATATTATGAATTTATTTTTAAAGATGCATTGTTGATAGAGATATTTGGAACAATGCAAAAATATGATTTGCTGAAACTTTTAGGAACATGTCGCCATGATTTTGAGCGGGATGAAGAAACTTTCACTCAGCTAAGTTCCCTATGGTAAGAATCTTATTAATTATAAAATATAACTCTTGCTAATTTGTCAGAGTGCTTCTGAAGTAATAAAGGCATCAACTTAGTAGAACTTTTTTTTTTTTTTTTTTTTTGAAATTGCTGTTTTATAATGAAGTCTGTGTTTATTAAACAGAATATTTAAAAAATATACCAACTTATAAAACAAATTATACTATGTGATGAAAATGAAAATTCATACTCTGTATGCTAAATCAAAATATCATTTAATGTTGTTTATATTGCATTTAGGTCACTGAAATTTGCATGCAGTGCATCTTTTTCCTTTAATGTTTCCAATTACATTTTGATTGTAGTTTGCTTTAGGTGGAATTGGTAAAATGACAGTACTAAGAGTGTACTATGTTAGCAAATATTAGAGCATGTCTGCTATTTTGTTACTAAGAGTAAATGGATATCAATAAAGTTGAATTTGTGTTCTCATGCTATATGAGAAATGTATGGAACTTATTTAATTTTGGAATTCATTGCACATACTTCAGAGGAAAAAAGATTATAACATTGCACCATTATTTATCAATGCATAATTTGGTGAAATGTTCAATTATGTTTGATGTGTTAGTATGCATTCACTTGAATCATCTCTATTATTTGTTTAAAATAATATTCATATTATTTTTAATGACATTTTAGATAGTATAGAGATGCCTAAGGGAAGACAAAGACCTTTTTAAAATTAAATTTATGTTACTGAACATTTTAGTTCTGATTTATACTAGTTTCTATTGTTGATCTTCAATTTCATTAATATTCAATTTGATTTTAAATCATAAACTTTTTTATGCTATATTCTCAAATGTAAAATTAGAGATAAATATAGATTAGAAAACTTTTATTTTAAAAAGAAACCCAATAGAAGTGAAAGTTGTCTTTAGTATTTAAATTAGCTTGATTAGAAGCTTTAATAATTTATTTTAAAACCAAACAAAAGATGTTGCTCATTTTTATGTATATTACTGGTAGAAAATTGAATTAATACATAAAAATATTATTTCTTAATTTTATTGAATGTGTACTGTGCATGGAATAACTGATGAATTCTAATTACTGGCTCTGTTACATTTAAAAATTATAAATATAGAAATTTTTTCTTTATTATGTATTTTATATATAAACTGTTATTTTGAAATGAAATACTAGATATTAAATAGTTTATTGATAAAGTATTTTGAAATTACCATTGTCAATCAGTCTCTTCAATTAAGTTTAATTGCATTTAATATTTTGCTTCTCTTTTCTTAATCAACTCGTACTTTAGACTAAATCAGTATTAATTTTTTTTATAAGGTTCTTCATTTAATAATTATTGAATAGTTTAATTATATATATATATATATATATATATATATATATATATATATATATATATATATATATATATATAAGCATTATTTATTTGAAGCAGAATGCAGTTTGAAGACAGTGGAGATTCTTTTGATTTTGTGACGTCGTTTTATTTCATTTTGAAGAAGCGGGCATGATTATTTACAAGAAGGCGCGGACAAGGCAACGTCCACCAGAGCGCAGCATAAAAGCAGAAGTGGGGAAGAAGAGCGAAATAAATTATTCCTCGTCTTATATAACCTGAGATTTTGATAGTGAAAATAATTCTTCACAGTGCCAATATATTATTAAGATTCTGATAGGGATTTCTGATGCATGTCAATCACATGTATAGGAAACACAGGGATCTTATAAAAAGAATGTGCTTACTGGACAGTTTTTTATCCCTTCGCACTGAGCATGTGAATGTGTCAGCGTTTAGCTGATTCAGCAATTTTATAAAGCTTCTCTTGAATTAATTAAATAGAGAAAGTGGAATTGGATCACGAAATAGGAGAATATTTTAGAATGAAGTTACTATGGGATAAAATCTTGGAAATTGATTAAATTGAAATTAGAATTAAAATATCATTACATATATATATCCTATTTTAAGAAATGATAATTTAAATTGGATTTTGTTTGTTTGTTTGTTCTTTGAAGTATTTTCCTTATTTTGACAGTAATTATTTAGATCTTTTATTTATAATTTGAAAATATTAAAATAGAAAGATGATGTTATATTTATATTTTCATAGAAGTGCATCTAAACTTTTTACAGGAAGTTTTTATATACTGTATGTGAGCAGCTTGAAAATGGTGAGGTCAACTATCTGAAGGAAAAGTTGTTTCTGGAGCATTTTAATTTAAATGTTTGCTGCGCTGAAGAATTGTTATGCTTGGCATTTGTAAAAGGTGAACTTGATGAACGTAACTGGCAAAGCAAATTGTCTAATATTTTCAAATCTTTACATCCAAGCTGTTCGGAAATGATTACTTCTTATAAAGGTACATATTTTTTTAAAAATCAATATCCTATGTATTTTTTGTGAATGTCTTTTGAAGTTTCTAGTAAATTTTATTATCGCTGTAACACTAGTTAAATCGTTTTGCCCCCAAAAATATCAGTCTATTTAATAGTATTAGTAATATATCTCTAAAATCTGACAATCTAGCATATGTAAAAATTCTCGGTAATTGGCATAAAACACTGAAGTGATTGCTAAAAGGAAATAGTTTAACTTCACTTTTTTAATGTAAGCATCTCAACTGGTTAAAGACAGATTTAAGTTTAATATATGTAATAAAAGGCTAAAAACAAATAATAAAAATCTCTAATTTTGTTTGTAGCTGAAATGGTGATATATTTTCTTAGGAAGCTAAAAGAAAGAAAGGGAGTGAAAATTTTTTAAAATCAGTTTGAATAAAATTATTTAATTAAAGGTGATATATAAGTAAAAGTTTGAATGTGAGTAAATGTTTAAAGGTTTAGATACTTTTTGTTATACAAATGGCATCTATTAATGTCTTATATCTTTAAACATGCTATTTTTGTGTATGTGTGTGTATATATATATATATATATTCTCAGAAACGGCTTTAATGATTGGGATCAAATTTTATATTTAGATAGGGGTTTGCTTTTTTAAGTTTATATAAATAGGTGTCTTTACTCAAAAAATGGGATTTTACACACACACACACACACACATTTTTTTTTATAACTATTAGAATAAGTAATTTATTCAATCTCCGTTTCGAAGTGTGAGCAGTGCAATATAGTGATCAGAAATCATGGCCGACTCGTGTGTTGCAGGTTATCGATTCGAGTCATGCTTTTTGCTTTATTTTTTACTTATGTATTTATAATTTTATTTACACACACACACACACACAAAACATTTTTTTATCACTAACAATTAGAATATTTTCTATCTGCTATCATGCTGAAATTGCCATATAGTGCCCAATTTCTCTATAAAAACTGAGTGCAAGTTCAAAAATATAAATAATGATAGGCAAACTGTAAAATGAATACTGTAATATAGCGTATTGTTTTGAATAACATGTTAAACTAAATGCCTTCATGTTTTTGTATTTATTTATTTAAATGACCAGTTCATATGTAGGTAAGATTGAAAAATATTCATATGTGATCAGTATGTGATTGATATCTGAACATTTTCTCACAAAAAAAAAAAAAAAAAAAAACTGCCAATCTTAGCTCAGTTTTCCTGGTACTTGGGGTTTTATAGATAATCTAGGCTATCATCTGGTACTACTATTTCTCACTCTTTTTCTTAAATGTTACAATTAACTCTTAAGGATGTTGAATGAATTCCGATTCAATGAACCCCGCACTTGGCAACAAAAATAAAAACTTCTGAAACTGTTGGAATTTTAGCGATATATCGATTAGAGGTGAAGATATGATATCTCTAGAACATTTGATGCCCTGACACGGAAGCTACAAAAATAGAGGTCCACTTTTGATAGTCAATAGGGAGTTGAATCATTTGGCTATTTTTTTTAGAGTATTGATCTACGGATTTTCTCAGAGAGCTTTGTGATGTTACAGTTGTTTATTACCTATTTACGGCATGTGCTTCGTATGTACTTGCATGCACTTCATCTGTGTTTTTGCTACTATGAATTTGTGTTTTTATGTAAAATAAAGCATCTTTATTTGTTATTGAGTCTTATAGACTTATTCACAGTACATCGCCCAAATGATTTTTTTGTTTGATATGTTTCAATATTAAGAGCATGGTTTTAGCAAAATTGACGTATCACTTGGTTGCAACTAGAATTATATTTAAGTCTTCTAAAAAAGTCTTATGTAGACTATTCAACAGCGAGGAACTAGGACTGATTTGAATAAAAATTTTGAAAATAAGTGTATCTCATGATAGAAAATCTTTTTTTGGTCATTCAGACACGATGTATTTCAGCGTTTTCGGAATAATTTTCTTTTTTGTAATAATTTTATAATATGCTTGATATCTCAAACACTTTTTTTTTTTACAAATTTATTCAGTTTATTATGTTATTAACTATACTTATTCTGCTTCTTGATGTTATTATCTGTTTTTGTTTGTGTGTTTTGTTCTGACTGTGTAATGCCTGATCATTACTTCTGTCTATCATCCCAATTTAGTCTTAACAATTGTTTAAAATCGGTATATCAGTTGGAAATCAATTATCATATTTCCTTTTAGCCATTATTTTGGACAAATTGTGGATTTTAATTATAAAATGATTGTCTTGTTAAGTTACTTTGAAATTTGTTGACATATTCAATGTTCAACATTAAACCAATCTTGGGGGTAAGAATGATTTTGTTTTGATCCTTTATATATTTATATATATAGTTGAGATTAAAAGCCACCAAGATGTGTATAAATTATAAAAATTATTCCTATATAAAAGTATCGGTGTTAAATTTACCTTTAAATATTTAGTTTCCTTTGCTTTTTATGCTATATATAGATAGCATATTTTGTATTTTTTGAGAAATTAGCTTTTATTGTGTCGATATATTGATAGGTAAATTCATAGTTTGTATACAGATGTATAAAATAGAATAACTCTTGAACATTTCTAATTTAAAAAATGCAGCATTTGCAAATTACTTTGAAAATTAGAAATAACGTGTATGGAAATGTAATGAAACTGTTTGTTTTTATCTCTAATTATCTTTTTATTATTAAGGTTCAAGCTTGAAATACTATCCTCTCAGGAGGCCAACTAAAACGGCTCATTGTGGAATTGCTGTTATTTTTAATCATGTGAAATTTGATGTGCCCGAATTAAAAGAAAGGCCACAAAGTTATGCTGATACAGGTTTGTTTTGAAATTTTTAAATGCATTTAATAATATATGGAGTATTCAATCTTAAAATTCATTCTGTACGCATACCATTGCTTGAAGAAGACAGATTAGCTCAATAAGGCACTGAAAAATAGCATTATTGGAAGCTGTAAAAAAAAAAAAAGTATATTGTAATTGTTAGGAAATGTCATAAGATAAGAATATTTCTTTAGCAGTTATTAATAATAACAACAGAAAACTTCCACTAACGAACTAAAATGATACTTGCATTATTTTTTTGTTTCTCATGGAACAAATAAAAAATATATATACTTTAAAATGGAAATTTTACAGAATGAGTCTAAAGATAGCCTTCAATTTCATAAATCATTATTTGATTTTTGACAATCTACTATATCTATTTTTATATACGGTGGTTGGAACTTTAATAGTGGCAACATTGCTCTAAAAACGCCACACAACAAAACCAAAGAATGTCGCTTATACCACACGTTAACTACATACCTACCTTAGCTCTCAGTAAAAAGACTCGTCCTTCCTACTTCACGCGCATGTGGAGTGACGCGAAGAACTGATCCTTGTATTAGCTTGCAGTCTTAAGTATTACCAGGCTGTTTTCAAAACAATAACAACGAAGTTGGATAAAAATTGAATGTGCCAGAGGTCGTACAGCACGACAATGCCATCTAGGGCTTCAAGAGGCTTGCGGGGAATCTGCTTTGCCTTAGAGAACTGTTGCAAGATGGGTAAAAGCCTTCAATGAAGGACGCCAAAAATGTGGCACTCATGAATCGACCTGATCGTCCTAGTGTCAGCGAAGCAGAAGTGCATGCTGTTGCCGCACTAATGGACAGTGATCGATGCCAAATCATTCGTGAGTTGGCTCGACAAACAGAATTTGCGCATACGACTGTGCTGCACATTCTGAAGGAACGCTTGGGCATGAGAAAAATTGCTTCACGATGGGTTCTCATCATTTGACGGAAATGCAGAAATGGCTACGATACGATGCTGCTTGCACCCATCTGGAGCGCTATGAGCACGAAGGAGAGGCTTTTTTACGCCGTATCATTACGCTGGATGAGACTTGGGTCAGTTCGTACCAGCCAAAATTGAAACGCCAAACAAACGAATGGCGTCATTACGGGTCACCACGAAATTCGAAATTTCTTCAGAACCCCAGAAATGGGAAAGTTATGCTGACGTGTACGTAAGTCTCGTGTACGACTGTGATGGTGTCATCGTAATACATACTGTTCCCCTACAGCAGACTGTCAATGCGCAGTATTACTGATCATTTTTGGAGCACCATCTCAGACCAGCTTTTAGAAAAAAACGGCGACACTTTTTGCAGAATGTCCCTATCATTTTGCTTGACAATGCTCTGCCGCAGGGAGCGCAAGCTGGGGCTGATTTGCTTCATCGATGGGGCTGGGAAGTATTTTACCATCCACCATACTCCCCAGATCTAAGTCCTTGTGACTTTGACTCAGTTCCTAAAATGAAGGAATCATTTCGTGGTATTCGCTTCAAAACTGTTCCAGAGATTCTTGCAGCAATAGACCGGTCCATTCGAACTATCAACAGAACAAGCGCTGTTATAGGTGTTTTGCGACTTACACATCGTTGGAAACGGGTTGTACACAATGCTGGTGACTATATTGAAGGACTGTAAAACATGGTGACATGAATCACTTTTGCATTCCATTTAAATAAGTATTTGCCACTATTAAAGTTCCAACTCTCGTATTTATCTATATATATATACGTTCATGTCCAAAATTAAGGTTACAAACATGTTTTTCTGAGTAATTCTTATTTGCTGCCAGTAAAATTGATAGAATTTATATTTTTTGAAGAACTGGTAATATAATTTAAACCTTCGGTTTAGTAAAATGAGTTGTTAAATGTTAATTTTTGCAGAATTATTGGAAATAGACCGTTTAAGTATGTGGGATTTTTGCTTGCACTTTTGTGAATATTGCATTGAAACAAACAAGATAGCCTGTTTGCAGCGAGATTGAGTTCTCATAATCGTTTAGATGATTCCTTGAGATGGGGAGCCTTTGGCAAGTTAAAGCTGGTCAATCGCCAGCGGAAGTGGCTAGATGGTTACAAGCGGTACCGAAAGTGATATCCAAATCGTGGAATCAAGTCCAAACAAGTAACGATCCTGTGCAGGTGTCGTCACAGCTGCACAGGATCGCTACTTGGCACTAAGCACACGATGACATAGGTTCACAACGGCTCCTCATCTTGCTTGTGACCTTGCCGCTGCGCCTGAAATAAGAATTTCCATACAAACAGTATATAGACGTCTAACAGAGAAGGCCCTTTACGCCCGGCTCCTGTCGTGTTTCTCTTTGACTGCATCCAACAGAAAAGCCCGGGTTTGCGGTGCCCAACACATCAATCTTGGACACAGCTAGAATGGGGGAAGTGTTCTTTTCAGAGAAGAGTCGAGAATTACCACACAGAGTGACACTTGTCGAATCTTCATCTGGAGAGAGCGAGGAGCTCGCTATCATCCCTATTACGTAAAAGAAATCGACAGATTTGGTGGCCGAGGAATCCTTGTCTGGGGTGGCATAACGTTGGGCAGTCGTACACCACTGCACGTCTTCGATGCGGGTACTGTCAATGCACATCGTGATAGGGATGAGATCCTTGAAGCCAATGCGAGGTTGTTCCGGAGTGCTTTTGGCCCAGACTTCATGTTTATGGACGAAAACGCACGTCCACACAGAGCCCAGATCGTTGATGATTTTCTTGAGGAATAGGATATTCGACGTTTGGACTGGCCCTCGAGGTTCATCACACAGAGTGATTCTGGAGATAACTAGGAGCTCCCTATCGTCCTACGTAAAAAAAAAAAAAAAAAAAAAAAATGGCAGATTTGGTGGCAAAGGGATCCGAGTCTGGGACGGCATAATGTTGGGCAGTCGTACAACACTGCTCGTTTTTGATGCGGGTATTGTCACCGCACATCACTGTAGCGATGAGGTCCTTGAAGCCTATGTGAGGTTCTTCCCGGATGCTACTGGTCCGAACTTCAATTTTAAGAACGATAATGCGTGGCCACACAAAGCTCAGATTGTTGAATGATTTTTTTTGGAAGAGGATATTCGCCGTTTAGCCCTTGATGTATCCGGATTGCTGTCTTGCTGAACATGCATGGGATTGTCTAGGAAGAGCCATTGCACCGCTCAACTCCCTCCTTTTCTCAAGATCCTCCAGAAGTTAAAAGCCGTTTTGAAAGAATAGGTGGTATTTAATGACATCCTCATAAACAATATGAGAGCTCATTGTGAGGTTTTTATTGCAGTATGCGATGGTCACACTCCATAGTAGACAGGGCTTTTCTCTGAGATAAATTATTTATATCTGATTCACGATTTAACACTTTTTGATATGTCCTATTTCTTAATTCTCAATCAAATCTTTTCCATATTATGTTGCTATATTCTTTCTCCCATTGTATCTCTGTGCCAAATTACGTGGCAATACAGTGAATAATTCATCAGTTTTCACAGATTTTATATTTGGACCTTAATTTTGGACATGAGTGTATATATACACTAAAGCAGCTATAAATGTATTATTAGCTGTCTCTTTTAAAAATGTATGTTTTACTGTCGGTTTAAGAAGTTTTTCTTTGGTCTTATTATACAAAATATCCATAAGGTATTGCACTGCATATAACTAATGTTTCATTTCATGCAAATATTATCTTTCAATGTCTTTGCATGTTTAAAGTTTTTAATAAGAATTTGTTCTCATAGAAATTTGTTTTGTTTTAGCAGATTAATTTTTTGAAAATTCTTTTGAAGGTGCTTGAAATACAGGTTTGGTTATTGGAAGGTGTTAGTCATCATCCTATTATTTTTTTTCAAAAAAATATCAAAACAAGTTTGTTTTACTTGCTTTTTATGATATGTATTTCTTAATGATGATACCATTTGGGATATTGGAATATATATTTTTCAAAGCTGTAAACCTATTGCAATATAATACTTGTGTCAAAATAACCTTCAAACATTTGTGTAAAATAAAATTGGAAATCAGGTTTTAAAATTTTAAAATGATACTTAGATGCAATTTCTTGGCTCATTAGACTTCATCATTTATAAGATAATGCATAATGACCTTTTTTAATAATTTTTTTTATAATGATTTAAACAAAGCAAAAAATAAAGTATATTCAGATAGATGACTATTTTTTAAAGAACATCTTTGAACAGAATTTTTTTTTTTTTTTTTTAGATATTTGTTTCTGGACCTTTAAATTTATATATTCTTGATTTAGCTATTATGTACCAATATATTAATATAAAGCACAAAATAATTCTTTGGCTATATATGCCCTCTGAATGGCACCTATTATATATTTTACATTTTTGAGATCAGAAATTTTTGAAAATTGTTTATTGAAAAGTTTCTGCTGTATTTAGTTGCATTAGAAACAGCCGAATTTTCATAATCAAAAGGGACGAAAAAATTCAGTATGTAGAAATTTCAATATATTAAAAAACATTTTGGGAATTTTTCAATATTTTCTTACTGAAAACAAACATTGATAGTTAATTTTTATATTGATTAAAAAATTTTAATTTTTTTAAAAAAATGTGCAGTTTTATAAAATTACTGATACTGTAATAAAATATTTGTGTTCATATGAAAAAATCGGAACTAATTTACTTATTTTATTGATCATGTAGACCGTAACTTTTTTTAAACATAATTTTTTTCCAAAGTAGTTTCAAAATAATGCTTTTTTCTTGTAAAAGGTATTGTTGTGATAATTGGGAATAAATTTTAAGTCCTGTGTGACAGTTTTGAATGCTTCCATTACTTGTTCCCCAGCTGCATTTTCTATTAATTCATTTTCATGGTCATGATTATCTTTGGTTTCATCATCATCAGAATATTTATCCAGTATGTCCTGATCAGCAGGATGATTAGCTATATTTTAATCCTCATCCCTTCTAATAATTAATCAAATTTATTATTTGTTTGTTCTAATGAAGCCAGAGTTTGCAGCGTCATTGAAAGTCTTTAAAATCTCCATATTTTTAATGGTACTTACATAAGAGTATTTAAAGTGTTTTTCTTTCTGAAAGGGGTGGGTGGATTCGCAGCATTATTGAGGTACTCTGGACATGACTGTTTGGGTGACTGAATTTCTTTTGTTGTGTCTAATATTTCATCTCTCAACAGGTCTCATTGAATTCTGAAAGCCAGTGGAAAAGATTTTATCTCAATTTAGGGAAATAATAATAGTGTAGAGAACATATGTTTCTTTCACTTATTTGACTCCATTATCAACCTTTGCTTGCTTAGATAGAGAAGAAAATTGCTTCTGCTTAGGTATAATTGTATGTATTCATGTAAAACTACTTGCATTGGTTTTTAAAAGTGACTTTAGCTCACTGTTGTGTGCTTCCTTGTAATGGTTATTTTTTTGTAGAACTTTTGTTAATTTTATATCGACATCATTTAATAAATCAGCAATAGAAAATTATTTAAATATTTTTGTGCAAAAAAGGTTTTAAGAACTTTTTAACTATGCATCTGCAAAATGTCTAATTCACTGTGTACTTTCAAAAGTGCACTTCCAAGTACTTTTTCAGCACATTCTTCCAAAGCTTCCAAAAAAAAAAAAAAAAATCAGCAAAACGTTCAGACTCCTTCAAAATTTGTTGTAGATTATTTTACTCTTGCCCAAAATATCTAAAATTAATGACAATAAATTTCATTTTTTACTTTCTGTTATACGAAGTATTCAAAGAAAAACAATTTGTAATTTCAAAAAAAAATTCAAGCTCTGAATTTTGCCCAATCTCCATGATTCAAAACTTCTAAAAACAGTGTTTTGGAATTATGTATATTTGTCTTTGAACACAATAACTAAAACGCCGAGAGTTAGACAGATGAGATTTGTTTTGCTGCCCTAACACCAAATTTTCAAATGTCTATCAAATTTTGAATGAAATATAATGACAGTTTTTTTTAATTTCTTATGTCCTGTCTATCCGAGTGCAAATGAAGATGATAATTTCTAAACATAAAAGGCCACTTTGTTAAAATTTGATGCGTAGTTTGTCATAGAAAATATAGACCGTTATCAACTTTTGAACCAAATCCGTCAAAGAGTAGACCATCTGTCGTCCTGTGCATTCGCATACATACAAACTAGATAACTCAAAAATGCAACAACTAAAATAAAGGAAATTTGGTAATTAATCTTTCTATAAAAACTGTAACTCTATGGCAAATTTTGATTTAAGTTAACCTAGCATAGAGCTTCCAAAATGTTTTTTACTATATTGCAAAGCACAAAACAGTCATGTGCTGGATTCTGATATTCCTGTTCTTCCCAATATCCCTAATTTTTATGCAGGAAGGAGGGTTGGTAAAACTTTTATTTGTGAGTGTTCTAGAAAGCTTTGGGAAAAGTAATTCCACTGACTTCACATGCATTGCAAAATGTATTAAACCAATTTTTAAATGTATCGATGACTCACTTTTGCCTTTTTATGCATATGATTTTCATAAGCTAGGAAAACAATGATGGCATTGTTTAAAAGTTTTGACCGGAAAATTTTCAGGTTAAATTATTTCTTCTCTAAATAGTTAAAACCAATTTAATTTTTCTAAAAATGCATAGTGTTTTGCAATTGATTAAATGAGTGCAGGTGTATGAGGGGACAAATTATTGAAAGCTTTACATTCCTCAAAAGAAATATCTGCTAAATTAACATGCTTTTCAAACATAATTGTCTGTAGCTTGCTTTAAAAATGTTGGATTTTATAATGCATAGATCTGTAATAAATTATACATCAGTAAAAAAAATGTTGTTTTGGCAGAAAAAACTAATAGATGTGGGAAAAAGTGGGAAAAAAATGGAACATACCATGTTCTTTCATCTAAAAGATATAAAGATGAAAATCAGGGTGATGCTATTCTCACGGAGTTAGTGGATTTATTTCATGGAGTATAGATAGCCAAATGATCTTTACTCAATTTAAAGAATTTAAATGTCAGGAAAATGAGACTGGATGAGTTTTTTTTCATCCTTTATTTGAAGACAATAAATTTACAAAACTGCGAAGAGTTTTGAAAATTATTATTATTATTATTTCTTGTGACCCAGCATTTGATAAGAGTATTCAACATTGATAAAAGTGTTGAAGTGGAAACTTTCAATGAAATATCGTGTTTCACAACATATAATAGACCATTTAAAATAGAATGACAGAATCTGCTCATTAAATATTACCTAACAATTGAAAATATTATTAACATCAACCCATTCCAAATATCGCATATTTTCAGAGGAACAAATGGCTAAAGAAATAGCTGCAAATGATGTAAAGAAAGTCAAAATCCGATTTATTGATGTCTTCACAGAAAATGAAATTCCTTTTAGAAAAGAAAATTGCTGGAATTGAATTTAAAGCTAATGCACTTGTCCAAGCTAGAGATTTTTCATTTGGAACAAAATTCTAATGAGTTGAATAAAGCTGTTAGTGAGAAAAAATTGAGCGAGTTTAGAAAAATTTTCTGAAAAAAAAAGGCAAATTTTTACTTACATAATTAATGAAATTAGCATGATTTTTATGTCCAAGCTTTGTTTTCTTATATTGTAACTTTTTTTCCTCCTTTCAAGGAATTGAAATGGTAATGAAGTAACGGAATGTATGCTTTCTTGATATTACTAACTATACTGTTATATAATAATTTTAGGAATGCAATAAAAATGCTTTAATAAGATTTTTCAAATGAAACTTGCATAAAAGAAGCATTCTAAATAATGTAGTTTCAATATTGATTAAAAATATTCATCAATTACTGGTGATAAGGTGTTTATATTTTATGAAATTGGATATTTAGTTACTTGCCAACTTAGTTCATTTCATTGTAACACATAATTCTGTAATTAAAAATACTGTGTTAATGTTCTTTCTTATTTTTCTCTAAAGGAGCTTTAAAAGTTTTGATAAAGTGCTTATTTTTTTAAAAATAAAATTCAACTATGCATCTTGGAAGCAAGTTGTATCCTATCAAGTTTATTTGATATCTATATGCTCTTCATCTTTTTTTTCTTCGAAAATATTTTCTATCAAAACACTTTTAACAAAGCAGTTTTTTTTTCTATCATAGTTGTTGAAATTCTATTCTCCCATATATTCAATAACGTGGTTGTGCATAATTGAAGATATATTAATTTTCTACGTATTCATTGTTTTCAATTGCAAAGATCCAAGTTCGTAAAGATTTGTTTTCATTAATGAATTTTTGAATCTTAAATTACCTCTTGGTTCATATATTTATGTTAGCATTTTTATTAGGCTGCCAATTAATTAATGTTTGCCAATTTTCGTTCAATTGAACTAGCATCGTAAACAGTTGGCCACGGAAAAAGCGACAATTTTCTTTTTGTGTGTGATTATTCTTTTATCAAAGTTAGTTACCCAAACCTTCACGATTTCTCCAGTCATCCATAATTACTTGTTAAAATCACAATAACGGTTTTTTTCCCCTCACTTAAACAATATGGATATTTACTTTTTCATGTCCTGAGGACTTTTGTTTACCAGACATATATTTTTCGATCTAAGCTTCGTTTCCTTCCAAAATATTTATCTGTGAAAGCAAGAATTTTATTGGGCAGACATTACTATTAAACACCAGTTTAATCCATGTTAAAATAGCATCAGACATCTATTCTTTTAAAATAGTTTTAAGTAATATTTGCCATTGAGAACATTGCATTCCTGAAAGTAAGCACTTTTATCTCATGTTGCTTTTTCTTGAATGACTTATCGCTATTGAGCCATCCAGAAAGTGGTTTTAAAATTGGAATTTCCCAAATTTTCTGCATATTTAGTCACTTTATCCTTAATGAGTGGTCGAGTCACAAGCATGTTCTTGTTTCATATCACTTTTACCCATGTCTATATTGCATTATCAGTTTTTTTAAATAAGACTTAAATAGTTAAGATTCTGTTATTACGATTTTAAATAGTTTTCAGTCCCCTCAAACTTTCTAATAACTGAATCAGGATTTTTCAAAATTATCAATACTGTATTTCAAGAAATTTCAAGCTGATTTACTGTCTTTATTTCTCAGCTTGCTGTCGAACTTATTTTAACTATAATAAATCTGAAGCTAAACTGAGTATAAAGTAATTATCTCGCACCGAGTTAGTAGAGAGAACAGAAGCTAAGGGTAACATTTGACTAACTTGCAATTGTTAATTGTTTTTTTGTATGCGACTTCTGCTTTTCCCAGAATTGCTGTGAGAACCATTGAAGCAATTATTTAATTTATATTTTTTCTTATGAACAAAATCAGTAGTCACTTTTTGATTGAAATAGGTATGCTTAGTTTTTTTTATGCAAGAAGTTTTGTTCTACGTATTAAAATTTTATTTAATATGCATCAAGCTTTTTTTTTTCTTTTTTTTTTTTTTTTTTTTTCTTCTTCTTTCTTTTGAAAATCTAAGATTCCAGAGAAATGTTCAATTCATGAAGATTTTCGTTATATGGAGTCTCCACTGCATATACTATTGGCAATATAAGATATTTAACTTGTGTTCTAAGAAATAATTTAATAGAAGCCAAACAAAACGTGTTTCTATCGTTTCTTGATGGCTGCTGTGAATTCTTATTTCTATAATAATTTATAGTAATTTAATAAAAATTTTGATTCCAATCATCTTATTCTTAGCGAATTTTATTGCTCCTAAAGAGTCAATTCTTTTATTATCTTTTAGATGCCTTGAAAAAACTGTGGGAAACCTTTGGGTTTAAAATTGAGATACATACTGATTTAACTGCTGCAGAGGTATACCAAGTGTTTCTGAAATTGTCAGAAATGAATCATTCTAATTATGATGCCTTTGTAGCTTGTTACTTGTCTCATGGAGATGAAGGTGATTTCTCCTTTTTTGTGCATTTTTATTTTACTTATTCCTTGTAATGTTTTTTTGTTATTAAAATGTGTTTGTAGAGCATTCTATACTTGATATGCATGTTGGTAATATTTTAAAGAATTCATTTTAAATCTGCTAATTGGATTTACAGAATAAATTACTGTACAAAAAACACACAACAACAATAGAACTCGCAAAAATAATCATGATACACTTTTGTTTAAATTAATAATATCACTTACTATATATGTATTTATTTTTACATTAAAATAAAACTCAAATTGTGAAATATATAAGGTAGAACATGCTGAAATACGTTTTAAAGTAATTAATTACGATTCATTGTTGACTTTTAACTCTATAAATAACAAGCATGCTTAAATAAGTCATTATATATTCTCTGTAAATTTGATCATTATTTTTGTAATATCTTCTTGCCACAAAATCCAATATATTTTCTATGTATAACTTGATTTTAATGCGCTTGTGAGTCTGATTCCAGCATTGATGGCATTTTAAACAAATCTTTGCAGAAATTGCAATTTCCTAAGGTGTCTTACTGCTTTATAAATAAAATATTGAACTAGTTTAACTGTAAGATTAAAGTGTAGGAAAACAAATAGTTTATTTCATTGAAATTTATATTATTTTAATTAAAGGAAGAAAAGATATCTACAAGTATGGATGTAACACTTCTAAAATAATAAATGAGTATTAAAATATGTGATGTTATTGATGTGTTAAAGAAAGTGCTTTTTTTTTAAAGACTTCATTATGCTAAAAGTTATGTTAGTTCTCAAAACAAAAATATTCTGTAGCATTTGTTATTTTACTTGTTAAAATACTGATAACTTGTCTTTTTAGGAGTTGTTGTTGCCAAAGATGGTATATCAAATAAGTTGACTACTTTAGTTGATTTGATTGCTAATAAATGTGTAACTTTGGCGGGGAAACCAAAGCTTTTCTTTGTACAAGCATGCCAGGGTCGTGGAATTCAGACCGGTAAGTCTTTAAACTGTGTAATCCCAAGATAATTTCATTCTGTTTTCGTAGAAATATTAGCAGGAAAAAGTATTCATCAACCCATATTATTTTTCTTTTGTTCGTCATTGTTGATGGATAATTAATTTTAGCAAATTATTTCCTGAGTGGCTAGCTAATTATGATTCTTAAAATTCAAAGCTCACTTCTACTGGAAGTGAAGAAATAATAAAATTGTCATCCCTCAATTAAAAATTACGTTTGAGATTTTTCAATGCATATTTTAGATTATATCTACTTGGTTCATTTTGTTATTTGCTTACAGTGAGGATATTTTTGTATATCATATCAAATTTCACTGCTACAAAATGTGTTATGGTAAAATTTACAAATTCTATGGATTTTTATAATGTTTTGTCTATTTTCTAAACCAATCGTACTTTGCTATTGGTTATCTGAAATTTTCCATCACCAGCAGATTTTTTTTTATTGATATCTCTTAATCTAATTTAAATCCTAATTTATTTCCACATTTTTATCCTAATTTAAACCATAATAACTTATAATAACATTCTAAATTGTTCTCTTATTTCCTGATCCAATTCCACTTTTTATTTAAATACATTCAATATGCGCTGTATAAAAGTGCTTAATGCTGCATTTTCTCACGCTTTAAATGAAGGCATAAAAATCCATAATGCTTAGCACATTCGTTTATAGATACCTAAATTTCCCTATCCTTAATCAACATGTGTCAAAAAAATCCTTATCAAAATCTCATTGTAAAAAGTATCGAAGGAGAAAATTTCGCTCTCTTTTTTACTCTTCTGCTCTTGTGTCGCGATATATAGACTGACATATCTCTTATAACTTATTATTGTATATAAATTATGCCTCCCGGTATGGAATAAATCGAAGTTTTAAAATTTCAAACGTTTCTTCTTCCCTGTCACACATCTGCTAAAATATGTTTCGTGTATTTTGTTCGATGAATATGTATGTATGATTTTACCCAATGTTGCTCAGAATAAAAAAAATTTCTGGTGTTTTTATTTTTAAAAAATATCAGTTGTCCTAAAACCTTTATTAAAATATTTCTGGTGTTTCATTATTTTTTTGTAAAATTTTAAGAATTTAAAACTTATCATATTACAATTACTGCATATAATATGAGCTATAGTTAGGTTTTGTTGATTTCAAATGTAGGAAATAAAAATATTTTTAATATTAGAACATGACTAAATGGCATCTAAATAAATGCATTAAAAATATTTATAATATTTTTTTCAACATAAAAATACTTTATTATTCATAAAATCCTCTTATTGTCTGTCTTTATTTTTTAATGAAAGCTAAAATATCAATAGCATCAAACAATTTTAAAAATCGCCGAAATATATATTTTTTGTAATTTGTTAATTATAATTAAAAAAAATGACAAAATTTAATGAAAATTGCAAATAGCAAATTGGTGATATTATTTAAAATATCTGATATTTTCATTGAACAGGAGTGACAACATTAATAGCATTATATATTATTTTTTTTATGGAAACATAGGTTTTAATTTATAAAAAATATTTAATTATTTTTCATATAATCTTCTGCAATTTTTCTTTATATTTCAGATTATTTATGAACATCATTTGAGGAAAAGCTATTTAAGAGTTTTATATTAAGTAATATATTTATGAATTTGGCATTTATTTTTAGTATCATTTATAATTAACTTGTTTCTAGAAAGAGAAGCACTTATTGAAGCATTTAAAATTGTATTTCTTTTATTGGAAAAGAAAGTTGTGTGTTTCTACCAGTGTTTCATCTGTTTATTTATTAATCAGTAAAATTTGAAATTAATTAGTCCAAAATTTTCCAGTGTATTTTTAATGACAGCTTTTTTTTCTATTGTGTTCTGTAATATATGCATTAAAAAAAGGGGGTGGGGTAGAGGGTGTTTTCTTCCAAATTTAAAAAATGGGACTACAATGTATGAAAGCAAAGTTTTATCCTTCTTTGTGAGCTGAAGTTTTTCATTCAATTTCCTAAAGTGCAAATTGAAAACCTTAATTTATTTTTCAGGCTGTCTTGGTCGTACTTTTATTCCCTCCTCTTCTCCAGAAGTCCAAATACTAGAACCCCAAGCTTCAGGGCTTTCTAAAAATGTTGCACTTCGCTCTGATGTTTTAATGTTTAATTCATCTATTGAAGGGTAAGTAAGTATCTCAATAATTAAGGAAGGGATTGTTTCCATAACTCATTGACGGTTTTTTCTTGATTATTTTTTACTCTACATTCATTTCCCAAATTATATTTTTTAATACTTACTGCAGTGACTATTAAGATAAAAATGTTTCGGTTTGCTCAATTAACTTATTTCTAAAACTTGAATTTTTAGCATTTTTCATTAAAAAGTAGATTAATTTTTCATGAAAATACAAATTGTATTTGCAGAATTTTGATATATATTTTTTTCTGTTATACTTGTTGAGTACCAGTTAAATGATTAATATTGCATGCAGTAATTCATTACTATGCTAAAATTTGTTAAGTCTGAATCTCCAATTCATCCAAAGAAATACTCAAATTCAGGAAATGTATGCTATCCAAGAATTGAAAGCAGACATTTGTTTAAATGATTTTTGTGTCTAAGCGAAGTTTAATCATCGTGTTTATGCATGCCAGACGAATATTGTATGAGTTTTAATTAAAGACGTAACACAGTAAATCAGTTTCATATTTAAAAAAATAGTGTTAAATGTTAACATTTTCTTTTTAAAAAAAATCAGTTTACTTTTTCAAGACAATTTTAAAGCTGCTAAGGCTTTTAAAGTTTCAAAACATAAAATAATCGTTTGACGTGTGTTTTTATTTTTCACTGTGGCTTGCTTTCATTACTATACACCAAGAGTTTTTAAAATTTTCTACATATGTCAATACCTCAAATTATCTAATAACTTACAAAAGACATTCTCGTATTACTTGAAGCGAGTTTCATCAATTTACATATGAGTTGTGAATATATAAATCTTTGAAAATAAATTATTTTAATGGAATTTAGTTTTCCTGTAAAATTTGTTTGCTTTGATCCAATAGGATCAGAACTTTTGTATTGTAGTTTTGATTTACATAAACTGTTGGGCATTGTCAATTGTATGATTCTCTGTAGTTTTTTGACTTGCTAAAACCATTGCACAATATCAGTTGTATGATTCTCTGTCTGTATATGAAACTGAAAAAACTAATTGAATGACAAGGAGTATTTTGTCTTATGGATATTTGATCTGCTTGAACTAAAACTAACTAACCAACTTAGTTGAAACAATAATATGATATTAGGTTCAAGACACAAATCTTATTCGATCCAAGTACTTGTTACTATTATTTTTCTACAAAAATGGAAAATCTTTTTCTAAGTCGGATATCGTGATGCTCATTTGATACTGAAATTTAAAGTCAATGTAATGTGTGAAAATTAATGTACTTAGGACCATTCTGTAGTCTCTGTAACCTTCAAGAAAATTTGTAAAAATGAACTTCTTTTTGTTATTACATTTGCAACCCATCTAACTATGGCAGAATTTATGAGAGAAAAAATGTTAAATAATTTAAAAATTAATTATAAATTACAAACCATACTTTTGTTATTTGAATTATGTTATGAATGAATATTTATTTCCAATTTCCTGTTGTATTGATCATATAATTATCTTTTATATTCCCAGATTTGTCAGTTTCAGGAATGGTAGCAGCAGTTGGTTTGTTCAAGAGCTTGTTTCCAAATTGGAGGAATATGGTGAAAAATTAAATATTTCAAATGTTTTACCAAAAGTTGGCGAATGTGTGACTGGAAAAGATGGTATAATTCATGATGCTAATATCACAAATTGTAAGCAGACACCAGTAAGATATAGTACTTTGAACTATGAATTAAAACTGAAAAAAGTACGTCGTCTGTAAACCTTGATTTTTTTTTTTTCATTTTATTGTTGAGATATTTTAACTGTAAAATGTTGTATTAAGTGTAAAGCCATGTTTTTCATTTCATATGTTGGGTCATAATGAGAAAATGTTTTTGAAAAACTATATGATAAAATTTATAATTATCTGTTTTATTGCAAGTGTTTCTTTTAAAAAACAGTTTTCTATTTTTTAATAATTTAACTGATATTAGAAGTGTAATTTTTTGTTGTATTTTTTGCTATGATTTTTGAGTAAAATATATTGAGAAAAGTTTTTTGTGTATGCATATCTTAGTAATAAATATTTGCTTGTTGTGTTTCTTATGCTTCTCACTTTGAATACATCTGAAATTTACATGTTTGCAATAGAGCTTTGTATGAAATCATAAAATGTTTTTCATTTGTACCATGTGGGCGAAAAATTGTAAGCGGTGTTTTGATGCATTTTAAAGTTTTTTTATAAGCAGAACATTTGTATATATTGCATATTTTGAAATAAAATGTTGTTGTATATTTTGATATATGTTTATTTTAATGTGAAAGTTTCATTCACATCTTTCAAACATTTTTTTGTGGTCAGTATGATATTTTCGTTTTATGTGGAATGTTTTTCCTCTCTGTTGTTGTTATAGTGTAAAAATGTTTTCCTTTTTTTTTAATTTATCATTGATTGAAAGCAGTTTATTTTTAATATTTTTTAAAGATTTAATTCTTTTATGATTTTAAAAGAATTTGTTGATATCTATGTAGCAAATATTTATATTGGTTCTATTATTTTATTTTAATAATTAAATGTTAACTTCTTAAATTAAAATGACCTATAATGTCATATTGGTATTAGTAAAATTAAGTTTCATGAAGTAAAAATGGATCGATTTTTTAAAGTATTTTTTGTACAGAATTTTCATAAAGATCTGGTTGTTTACTATTCATGAATCATGCATATATTTTATATAAAAGATATTGACTCTAAAATAACCATAATTAATATCACTCTTATTCATATTTATCAGAACTATATATTTTCAAGTCAACAATTGTTTACTCATTCAAATAAACTTCAAAATTTTACAAAAGTTTTAGATATGAGACACTAATAAACTCTCTTCTTTTGAATAGTAAATATATTATATATTATTTGCTTTGTTTAAATAGATATTGGTTTTCATTAAATTTTCTCATTTTCATGCACAATTTTGATTGATTTTAAATTATACTTATTGCAAATTAATTATTAAATTATATTACAGTTGAACTTCTTATTTGGATATTCTCATAGACAAAGGGCATAAATTACTTTAAATTAATAAAATTCTTTAATTTTTTTTCAGAAATTAAATAATCAGATAAAAACTTAATTTCATTAGGAAACTATAGATATTAATTTAAAAAACAGAATGCTGTGAAAATTTTCAGCCTACTTGCTTAATAAATCAAATCAGAGAAACAATAAAAAAAACTAAAAAAACAGCCTAGGTGATACCATACAAGCATTTCTATGGGATTGTCACTAGACAGTGAAATTGATTCATTGTAAATGAAGATTTGATTTCTTGTAAATCTATGAACGAAAAAAATAGCAAGTGTATAATAACAATAACATTTTTAGGCACCAACTTTCAGGCGATAATCATGTGACATATTTGGACCAATGAAGATCCACAATCGGAACTAAACCGCAGGAAAAGCTGTCTATATCAGCGTCACCTTTTGCTTGATCGTAAAACTAACGTTTGTGCATACCATTGATCATTGGTTGATGATCTTTCGTTGGATCATTGATTGAACGGTCCGTTGTTTAGCAACCGGTTTGGTGAATACGGCCGTACATGTTAGAAAAAAAAAAAACTTTTGACATTTGCATAACGAACTGAACTACAAAATATGGTGATGATATTGAAATACATTATTTCAAAGATGAAGTACATTTTATTAAATATACAAAAAACGAAAAAATTTCAAACCTAATTGATATGTGTAAATTGATTGTGGATGGCCTACAATTAACATTTTCCAACTTGGAAACAATTTTAAGAATTTTCCTCACCATGCCAATTTGCAATGCAAGTGGAGAGAGATCATTTTCAGTTTTAAAACGCGCTAGAGCTATTTACGAAAAACAGTGTTAACCGCATTTAAATGAGCTTCCTCTATAATTCATTGAAAATGAGGTAGTACAGGAATTAGATTACGAAAAGCTTATCGACAAATTAAAACCAAGAAAACTGATATTTTAAATTTTTTAAGGTTTTCAATACTTGTTTCTGTATTTGTAGAAATTTTATTTCCATTATTTTTCGCATCTGTGTTTTTTGTTACCATTTATCATTTTAATATTATTTAATATATATTTTTGTCCTTCCTAGAAAAATATAATTTCTTTTTATTATTTAGCATTATAATTTTTATCATCAACATCCAAAAATATAAAACTACTTTTACTTTCTATATCAGAAAGTATGTGTATAAACTGAATTTAGATATCATTGCATTTTGTGATATATTTTTGTTTCGTTACATTATTTTAGAGTTGAATGCCTTTTTCTATAATTTATATCATAAAATTTTAAGAACAGGACTTTTTAAAAGAAAAGGTGAAAATGTTTTTAATGATCTGTTTTGTAGAGTTTCAACTAGATAATATTTTTAAGAACTATTTTAAAATTTCTCTAAGTGTCATTTAAAAAATCTTAGAAGATAAAATTATATATATATAGATTTATATATATAATTATCTGCATTGTTAATAGAAAATACCACTCAATCCTTTGGTCAAAGGATGTTGATACTGTTTATACCGATTCAAGGTTTGGAAGGAATGTAAATAAGAATATTTTCTCCTAATAGTTACTGAATAGAATTGTCATTTTATCTCTTTTTATGTTAACATTTTTTTTAATTAAAAAAGGTGCAACTTTTTTCATCTATTTGATATATACATATAATGTAGGAATTGCTAAAAAGTAAGCTCAAAGTTAAAATTAAAAACTAAAATATGTTTAATTTATATTACACTCATGTCCAAAATTAAAGTCACAAACATAAAATCTGCAAAAAATGAAAAACTATTCATTGTGTTGCGACGAAATTTGGCACAGAGGTACACTATAATGGAAGAAAGAACATAGACGCATAACAACATGGAAAAGATTTTAATTGGGAATTAAGAAACAGGGTATATCAAAAAGTGTTACATTATGAATCAGAGATAAAGCATTTATCTCGGGGAAGGCCTGTCTAATATGGAATGTGTCCACCGTGCACTGCTATACAGGCTTTACAACGAGCTTTCATACTGTTTATGAGGGCGTCAATAAATGCTTAGAGCAACAAATCCCATTCTTCCAAAAGCATGGCTTTTAACTCTTGGAGGGTATTAGGAGGGGGGGTTACGCTGTGCAATAGCTCTTCTGAGACCATCCCAAACATGTTCAATAGGATTGCGATCCGGACACCTCGAGGGCCAGTCCAAACGTCGAATATCCTATTCCTCAAGAAAATCATCAACGATCTGGGCTCTGTGTGGACGTGCGTTTTCATCCATAAACATGAAGTCTGGGCCAAAAGCACTCCGGAACAACCTCGCATTGGCTTCAAGGATCTCATCCCTATCACGATGTGCATTGACAGTACCCGCATCGAAGACGTGCAGTGGTGTACGACTGCCCAACATTATGCCACCCCAGACAAGGATTCCTCTGCCACGAAATCTGTCGATTTCTTTTACGTAATAGGGATGATAGCGAGCTCCTTGCTCTCTCCAGATGAAGATTCGACGAGTGTCACTCTGTGTGGTAATTCTCGACTCATCACTGAAAAGAACACGCCCCCATTCTTGCTGTGCCCAAGACTGATGTATTCGGCACCACAACAACCGGGCTTTTCTGTTGGATGCAGTCATAGGGACGCACTTAACTGGTCGCCGGGCATAAAGGGTCCTCTCTGCTAGACGTCTGTATACTGTTTGTCTGGAAATTCTTCTTCCAGACGCATTAGCAAGGTCACGAGCAAGTTGAGGAGCTGTTGTCGTCCTATGCCGTCGTGCGCTTAATGCCAAATAGCGATCCTGTGCAAGCGTCTTGCTCTGCGACGGCCTTGACCAGCCTTCCTGGTTGCAGTACCACTTGTTTGGAATTGATTCTACAACCTTGATACCACTTTCGGTGCCATTTGTAACCATTGAACCACCTCCGCTCGAGACTGCGTAGCTTTAAGCCTGCCAACGGCTCTCCATCTCAAGGAATCGTCTAAACGATTTGAGAACTCATTCTCACTGGAAACAGGTTAAATATTTTGTTTTAATGCAATATTCACAAAATTGCAGGCAAAAATTCCAGATGCCTAAACGGTCTAATTTCAGTGGTTCCACAAAAACGCATGCTAAACAACATTTTTTTTTCCCACAACAACGGTTAATATCGTGTTACCAGCCCTTCACAATATATAAAATATAATTTGTTTAAATTTTACTGGTAGCCCTTTAGAATTACTTTGAAAAACAATTTTGTGACCTTAATTTTGAACATGAGTGTACTTTCTTGTTATAAATAGAATTTACTTAGAAGGGGGCCTCAAAATAATTTAGCGCCTGTGGCTTCATGCTGTCAAAATCCGCCACTGCAAGCAGCAACTACAAAGTTACATATTCAGGAACTTAGAAATTTGTTTCCAGATGTTTATGAAACTCTTGATTCGTGTATGTATGTTGATGATCTCATAACGGGTGAAAACGACGCTAAAGAAGCTTTGGAACTTTCGCATGAAGCTAAAGAAATTATGAATAAAGCTAGCCTGAATCTACGTAAATGGGTGACAAACGATAGAGATTTTAATGATTAGTTGAAAGAAGAAAACTATCTCATTCATCCACAGTGTTTAAATGAATAAAATGAAACGAAACTGAAGGTTTTTGGAATAGATTGGGATCTTCATGATGATTGTTTGAGTGTAGAAACTACTTATTTGGCATATTTTTTACGGTAGAAGAAAAATACGAAGCGATTCATTCTTCGAACATCTGGGAAAATTCACGATCCGCTAGGACTTATCATACCATTTACAGTTAGATTAAAATTTTTATTGCAGAAATTACGGTTAATGAAAGTACAGTGGGATGATGAGCTTCCATCTGATTAAAAAGACGAGTGGTCTCATTGGTGTAGCGAGTTTTCAGAACTGAGCAAAATTAAAATTCCAAGATTTATTTTGAATTCAACCGACAAAGAAATTCATGTTTTCTCTGGATTAGAAAATGAAACCAAAAATGGTCTTGATCGTAAAGCATCAAATAATATCTATTTTTGGTATGATTCAAAAGTTGCGTTATACGGGATTAAAGGATCAAGCAGAAAATGGAAATCATTCGTTCAAAATCGTTTGAACGAAATCCAAAAATTGACTAACCGAGATGCTTGGTATTATGGCTCTATCAAAACCAATCCTGCTGATATTCTGACGCTTGGAGTTACTGCTGTTTCCCTGATGAGTAGCGAGAAGTGACGTACTAGAGCAGAATTTTTTATGGAGCCACAGTTTTATGATTCCAGCCAGTATTTGCTACCTGTGGTTCGCAAAACACAGTGTCTGATACCAAGCGAGAAAGAATCCTGTATGAGGAAACCCTCTATTGATACCTTTGACTTTTCTGAGAGAATAAAGAGATCTACAAGAACTCTGGCTTTTTCGATGAATTCTTATCTATTAGTAATAATTATGACAAAATAATTAATGTTGTTTCTTATATTTATAAATTTGTGTATAACTGCAGAAACACTAATAAACGGTTTGGACTTTTTAAGCTTCAAGAAGTTGAAGCTGAAATGTCCTTAATTATATATGAGCAGAGGCCCCTTTTAGGAAGAAAGTACAAAACAGATAATTTTTTAAATGTCAATCCCTCCCTTTCTTTTGTTATCAAAAAAGCATTGTTATTAGTGTTGGTTTTGATCAAATTTATTTTTCTAGTGTACATAAAAAATTATTGCATATTGGGAGTTACGGACTACTAAATGTACATTCGAAATTTTGGCCATTACATGGCAGTGATTTAGCACGAAAAACAGTACATCTTTGTGTGACGTGCTTCAAATGTAAACCCATCTTGTCGTCACAGATAATGGGAAATCTGCCATATGAACGAGTAAATAAGTTGCATCTATTTAGTGTAACTGGATTTAAATAAGTTGCCTCTATTTAGTGTAACTGGATTTAAATAAGTTGCCTCTATTTAGTGTAACTGAATTAAATTTGTGTGATCCATTTTTAATTGCTTGTAAAAACCAAAGAAGGAGTGTACTTAATATTATTCATGCATGTGTGTCTATATATTTTGTCACCAAAGGGATTCATCTTGAGATTTTGTCAGATTAACTTCGAAGGCGTTGATTGCCACTCTAAAACTTGTCATGGTTAGAAGTGGTAAATGCTAAAAAATATTTACAGATAATGCGACTTATTTTGTGGGAGCTGATTCTCAACCGAAAATGTTTTATGAGCTAGTTAATTTCCCTGAGTAAAATTTAACATTATATTTTACTTCTGGCAGAATAAATTGCAATTTTAACCCTTCCAAATCACTTAGGTTGATTGTGGGAGGCGGGGGTATGTAAAGCATCCTTTAAAAAGAATGATAGGAGACATAGCTTCACGTATGAAGAGTGTGAAACAATAATACAAAGTGAAGGATTTGTAAGAGGTCTTTCAACCAATATTTAAATTATAGAAATAAATTTAATCTATGGAAAGTGGTAGAATTTCTTAAAAAAAAATACTACTTTTTACGACGTCATGTGTAAAAATGATACTGTAATGGAGTGACTTTCTTCAAATCCAGTAAAAGAAAAATTCACTTTCATAAACAATTCCTGATATTTTTTATGAAAAAAATTTGAGCGAAAAATGTATGAAATGTTGTTCTATCACATTAGTCGATTATTGAAAAATCATATCAATTGTTTTCCCACCGATATATAAACTTCAAAACTAAGTATAATTTTAAAAAGTGGTGAAATTTTTTGAAAAGTGGGATTAAGCTTCTGCAATGGAGTGATTTTCTTCAAATCATATAAAAGATAAATTAATTTTCATAAGTAATCCGTGATGTAATTAAAAATCGTAAAGAACAATTTAAAGATGTCGTCCCATTACATAGGCGTAGAAAGCTCTCATACAGCAACAATTTAAATTTGAAATTATTGATACTTGATAAGTCTATTAAAAAGAGGCGCTGCGATCACATACTTAATATGAAATAAAAGTATTTTATTCCTATTAATTAATTTAGATGAAAACAAATACTTTTCAATCGTTTTTATGTGATAAATATTAAATAAATAAAGTTGCTACCCTTTATTTTTTGTTCTATTTTTATAACATAAAAGGAAAAAGTGACAGTGATTTCTTTTTGTCTCTGTTTTTTAAATAGGTTTGACATTACAGAGCCCAAGCATCCAAATTTCGATTTAAAACGGAATAAAAATTGAAAAATTATTCTTGAGTCGATGTATAAAATACTTTTGCACAAATCTGAAACATTAAAGCATTCATCTTAAATTTCATAATATGATACATTTTACACATTGATCTAAATACCATTAAAAATAATTAAAATATATTTATAGATAATTTTACCAAGTGGAGAAGTTGATAGTACCGACTGATTTGGAAAGCAAATCTTTCTAAAAAGTCGTCTGAAATGGACGTGCTGTCAAAGAAATGTAATAATGGTGCCAGAACTAACATCTCTTATGTAACTCGCAATGGTGAATGGATTTAAAACATTGGAGGTGGCCCTTAATGATATTCATTAGGTGTTGTTGCAAGATAAGTTATAATTTGGAATCTATGTTATGTACATAATATTTATAGCAATGGTTTGCTAAAAAAAATCTATGGTTTTTGTTGTATAAATGCGTTTTTATAAATTTAATTCCTAACAGTTCTCTGTTCTGATACTATCTGCCGGATTACAGGACTCTTAACATTTTCATAGTAATATACGTCAATTAGCAAAATATATAATAATTCATAATAGGTTTTTTTTTTTTTTTTTTTTTGGTCAAAGAACTCTTTTTTTCGTCAGTTCAAAGTTATTCACCTCAAATGAATAAACAGAATTTGGAAAGCAGACGCGGTACTGCGTGACGTAAAATATGGGTAGTACTGATTGATGCTTTATATAACAGAAAAATATCGGCCTTTTCCATATTTCAATACCACCAATTTATTGAACAATTTTTCAAATCAGAAAAGAGTAGTTTTGTTTATAAAATATCATTCGATCATGTTTATTAAAGGTTTTTGATTTACATTTCAATGATTTTTCTTAAACTATCATTACATGAGGAGGAGGACGTCTTTCTGTCGCACTACTTCTAAAATACTTTTTGTAGACTTGCATTTAAATAATATTATAACAGGCTTCATTCAGCTATAAAATATTTTAAAACCCCTGCTGTTTTGGCTACTACTACGTTTTTTTTTCAATGTGATACATTATTTTTGCTGTATTTCAAATTATTATTTATATATTTGTTCATTACAAGGTGAATTTCTTATTTTAGATAATGTAAGCTTGTCAGTATTACTGCTTGGTTAAGAAACTAAAATACATTTAACCTTAAAGATTGATTGGACGTTAAATAGCCTATAATTTATTCGTAAGATTCTTATGAGAAAATAACGCTATAAAAGATGGGCATCTGATAGTTGGAAGAATGAACACAGTTACTACATCTCGTCATACTCGCTATCTTCATATTCAGCAGCACTGAATAAGTTTCTCTACAAAATTACAAAACAGTTTCTTTCTCTGATACTCTCATTACAATTCTTTGTGTAAATCTAAAATTTTATTAGGATACCTTACATTTTATTTCTATTTTCATGTAAAATCGCTATAAATTGTTAAAATCCTCAAAATAATAAAGCTAATATTTTTAAAAAATTCCCGTAACCAACAGATTTTTCAGTGTAACTGTAGACAGAGGGCCCTACTGGCATATATTACTATACGTGTACATTGATATGATACTGACGATAAGAGAATAATGAAACATAATTTTTTTATTTAATCGAATAAATAAATATAAATAAAAAATTCTAGTTCCAATTTCTCAGAAAGAAACCCTCATCACTTGCTTTGAGAGATGAAGTATTAGAAAAATACCACCAATCTCACCAGTTACAACAAACCATGGAATATTCAAACTAAAAGTTTCAAATCTGCGCCAGTCCTCGTAAAGTATAATCTTAATTTAATATTCTTCTTTTAACTTTTGAAATTTAATTTGTTCACTAGTTAGCAATTTAAATTCAGTGGGAAGAATCCGAATTTTATCACTGTTTTGATCAATATGGAGGCTGAGAACTGCAAACGAGATAGAAACGTCACCTTTACAATTAGAAAAAACAAACAGCAATGATTTGTTCCCATTCAGAAGAACTAATTGCGTTTTGGAAAAAAGAATCCATAGAAAGAGTTTTAAATTTATATTATGTTTATTCATAATTTTTATATGACGCAAATTAAACAAGTTCCCTCTACTAAGATCAAAAGTGACATCAATATCACACCCTTTTGTCAGTGCAAGGAATGGCATTGACATTTCTTGTGAAAGGGGACTCTCCCCCCCCCACTTTATTTTCCCCCAGGGGGCACCTCGAAAAGAGTATGAGATGCTTCCGGTATGGTGTTTAGATTTCGCCACCCTGGAGAGTACACGAAAAGGTGGGGGTATGGCTCGTCCCATCGATGACGGGACGTACTTCTTTAGGGAAGGAGTGTACCGTAGCCGGTGATGTCCCTTGGGACTAGTACTGAACTAAATAAACGAATAAATGGCCACAAATCTGCTATTAAAAACTTTATTAAAAAATGACTTGACAGCAAGTTAAATGGAGAGGGTTACGGGGATTTGGATAACATTTGTATTTATAACAAACTTCACATCTTTAAAGATTTTCTACATAAGGAAAACAAAAGTAAAAGATTTAAGAGAGGAAAAGGTAGAGGCGGCAATTTTGATATAGTACTTGAGGAATTTCAAAATTTGTGTAATTTGGAATAATAATAAAAACATTCTTAAAATTAAAAAATATCTATTCGGCTTTAGGAAAAGTAAAATTAGTACATTAAGGTGAATAAGAAGACAGAAGGTTACAGAATGACAGCTGAAATTATACTGACAAGTAATCATGGCTTCAGTTATATAATTATGTGAAAAGTTCAGCAACACTTTTGATTTTTTTTATAAAAATTTGAATTTGAAATTATATAGATGTTATAGTTTCTGTTTTTAAAATCCTTTTCGACGGATAATATTTTTTGGATGTTGACAAACTTAGGAACAACTTAATTGTAGAATGATATTTTATTTTATAACTCGGGATAGCGACAATGTTGTTTTAATATGTAATGTTATAGCAGTTGTATTATATATACTTTTTCTAAAAATTTCTATAAAATGCCTCTGGAGTTTCCGTAACTTTTCCTGTTTTTCATTTCCTCGGTGGCGCTGCGGTTTGTTTTTGACCTGAATATTTTATACAAAATGTTTTATTTCTAATAAAGCATAAAAGTTTTAAAAAGTTGCGAAGTTCGAAGGGAAACAAAGTATTCTCTATATTTAAGTCAATATCTGCAATATAATAATAAACAATTTTCTTCTGAGATATTTTATTTTTTAATTTATGTTTTAAATATATGTTTCCATTACATGTTTTCTTAGATGATCTCATATTTAACTGGTTACACTTCTTTTTATCGAATAATGATTAAATTTTTTAAGAAATTGAAAATTCAATTTTCTACGCTGAGGAATTGAAAGAGAAAAGATTATATTGAAAGCTATACAAAAGAAAGTTCAATCAAAATCCCAAAAGAGTTCTTATTGCAAAATTCAAATTACTAACACTATGATTATTTGAAGAAGGTAATTAAAAATATAAATGTTTAATATAATTAATGAAAGATTATCACATATTATTGTATATTATTATATAACAGCATACGATGTGAAATTGGGAACAAAGTTCATTAAACCCCCTAATGTTATCTCTCTGAATGCTATGCAGCAATTTGGTAAGTGAGCTGAAATGTCCTAAGTCTAGTCTAAGATTAAAAAGATCATATTATATATATATATATATATATATATATATATATATATATATATATATATATATATATATATATATATATATATAACTAAAATTTATTAAAAGTTCTGGGATATTCATAATATTAAATGAAACAACTCAACTAGTACTGAAACGATTTTTTAAAGAAAAAGATTTATGTTTTATAGAAAGGGCAATAGTTGAAATAAACAAACGAATTGGATGTCAAGTTCTGTGTGGTTGTGGATTATTTTAACTCTCCTGTTTCATTATAATTTGGACAAAACATTTTGGTGACCCTCGGATGTGATATGGAAACAGGTTAGTTGTGGTTTTATATATAAATAATTAATTAATTAAACTTGACAAAATGGCTGCGGAAGATATATTGAGAAAACGAAAGTGCGCTCTTACTGCGTTTACGAAAACTGTAAATAGCTTAATGGAGGAATTTGAAAAAGAAGTGCCAAATGGCGAAGTTGTAAAAACGAAATGTTTAACTTTAGATCGTATTTACAGTGAATTAAAAGACTGTGATGATATAATTTTGAACACAATCGAAACAGATGAAGATTTTGAAAACGAATATAGTAAAATTGAAGAATATCGAGAAAAAATGGATTTAGTGAGAGTAAAAAATTGAAAATTTCTTCTATAAGATATGTTCTGACAGAATAGCTGGATCAGTAATTTCATCACCAAATGGATAGCGAAAAATGCGGCTATCAAAAATTGAATTATTTCATTTTGGTGGCGATTTAAAGGATTATTTAGGATTTTGGAGCCAATTTCAAAGAATACATACTGATGAGGATTTGGCGCCGGAAGATAAATTTCAATATTTATTACAGTGTATGGTGCAAGGGAATCGAGCTCGCGAAGTTATTGAAAATTTTCCTCCTACATCCGAAAACTATGAAAAGGCAATTAAAGCTTTAAAGAACAGATTTCGGAGAGAAAAATTGTTAATAGAATTTTATATTCGCGAATTATTAGCTCTCGTTATACAGAATGCAACAGAAAAAAGGGGCAAGTCAAATATTTCCTATTTGGTGGATAAATTAGAATCCCATTTGAGATCTTTAGAGTCAATAGGACTAACGAGTGAAAAATATGAAACCATTTTATTTTCTCTTGTTGAATCGTGTATCCCCAAAGAATTAATGAGAGTGTGGCTGCGAAATCCAACACAGCCGTCAACCGAAAATGAATTAACAGGTGATGATGAGAATAAAGAATTTACTTTCGGTTTTGAAACGTGAAGTAGAAGGCGAAGAACGCTTACAGCTTTCTAGAAATGGAATGAAATTTGAATTCAATAGTGGTAATTTGAAGAGAAAGAGAAAACAAAATTTCGATGACACAATGCCCACTGCAAATAATTTATTTTCAGTTGACATGACAAAAAGACAGTTTCATTTTGTGTTTTGTGACAAAGCCCACGAAAGCAAAGATTGCTTCTTAGCTCAAAATTGGTCTTTAGACAAGAAAAAGGAAGCTATATGTAATAAGAAAGTGTGTTATGTTTGTTTCAAGGGTAGTCATAAAGCAATGGATTGTAAATCGAAAATCAAGTGTATGGTTTGTTCTAAACGGCATCATACAATCATGTGTTTTGAATTACCAGAATTTGAGAGATTTCAACAAATGAGACGATCGACTCGAGCGACGCTTTAATTGCCGAAGAATGTTCTGAAGCTGTATTACTACAGACTATATTTGTAAATATTGAAACCAATTGAAAACAGAAGTGTTTTTGAGCATTGATTGACAGTGGTTCTGAGAATCCTCACATATTAAAAAAGACTGCCGATGAACTTGGACTTGAACCTGTAAGTAAGAGAAGTTTAGCCCATTAATTATTTGGAAGTGTTAAAACACAAGTGAAAGATCACGGTCTGTATAAAATAAAGCTGAAGTCGCCCAGTGGTAAATATTCTCTTGATATGCAGGTTTTGGATCAGTTATCTATTTGTGGAAAAATTCCTAGACTCAAAAGAGGATTGTGGAATAAAGAATTAAGAGAAAAGAAAACCTGGATAGCTGATTACGGAGAAGGTTCTCCTGAAATAGAACTGTTAATTAGAGCAGACTTTTGTGGGCAACTTTTCACTGAACTTCTACACAAACTTGAAAGTGGATTAATTGCGCATGAAAGGTTGGATCATAATGGGCAGAACTTCAAATTACATTAAAAGCACATCACAGTCAAGTGCTACTGAAAGTATCACAATGCTTACACATAGTGAGAAAATAGAACACTTCTGTGATTTGAAACTTTTAGGGATCAAAGAGCCAACTGAAAAAACTTCCAGAGAAGAAGAAGAGGTGAAATTCTTTAACGATACTTTATCTACTGATCTTGATGGTCGTTATATGGTGAGATTACCATGGACTAACAATTCTAGTCTTCCTGATAATAAGAACGTTGCAGAAAAAAGACTTCTAGCAACAACAAGATATTTACTTCGAAGGAATTTAAAACTGTACCTGCTCCACTACCTGGGGACAGAGTTAGAGATGTCCTAGTGTTTGAAGTGACAAGTGTTTACTTAGCAGGCCCACTTCATTTAAAGAATGGAAATAAATCATGGATAGTACTGTTTACATGCACGGTTTACTGTGCCATACACTTAGAACTGATACAACGTCTCTCAACTGATGGATTCTTGTTATGGTTGAGAAGATTCATAGCAAGACGAGGTCGGCCGAGAAAAATGCATAGTGACAATGGGACTAATTTCATAGGAGCTGATAATTTAATGGCTTACCTTGACTGGAAAAAGATTACTCAAGAGACCTCAATTTTAAGAATTCAGTGGAGCTTCAATCCATCCACAGCCTCTTGGTCGGGAGGTTTTTGGGAACGCCTGGTTCAAATGGTGAAGAAAATCTTAAGAAGAATTTTGGGAAGAGCGTCCATAAATTTCGAAGAATTAAATACAATTCTTTGTGATGCGGAAGCAGTTATCAATTCAAGACCACTCAACTATTTGTTAGAAGAATCAGACGACTTAACACCTCTCACACCATCCATGTTTATTCAAGATATTCAAACGGTGGGAGTACCAGATCTGCATAACATTGATAACATCAATCTCACCAAAAGACTCAGGTATCAGCAAAGATTGAGAAACGATCTAAGGAAAAGAATTAGAGAGGAGCCTTCTCGTTCATCAACAGATCAATAAAGTTAATTCGAAACCAGTGGAAGTGGGAGATGTGGTGCTGGTTGATTGCGACAACAAGAAGAGACTAAACTGGCCTATGGGACAGATGGTAGAAGGACAGGTCCAGGAAAGGACAATTCTGTTAGAGTTGTGAAAGTAAAAACTTATATGGGAGAATTGATACGTCCTGTAAAATGTTTGTACTCTCTATAACTTAAGAGTGATAGTAAAGTTTATAATAGTGAACTGTTTAAAAATGTAAAGACAATCACTCAAAATTTAATAAATGCAATAACCAAAAGGATAATGCAAATTTAGAAAAAGTCAGAGAACAAAACCGTACTGAAATAGTCAAAACTAAATGTGGTAGAAATGTTATAAAATCTAAACGATACGATATTTAATGTTAAACCTTTTATTCTTAACTTATATTTATTAATGTGAAAAAATATTTTGATTTTGTTAAATCTATGTAAAATCAAAAGGTGGGAGTGTAGCGACTTTAACAAATATTTATATAATTATCACGCGATGTAATTAATATATATATGTTTAAACTAAAATAGTTTAAAAGTTCTAAAATGTTCATAATATTAAATGAAGCAACTCAACTTGTATTGAAACAATTTTTGTAACGAAAAAGATATATGTTTTATGGGAAGGGCAATAGTGGAAATAAACAAACGAATTGGGTGTCAAGTTCTGTGTGATTGTTGATTATTTTAACTATCCTGTTTCATTATAATTTGGACAAAACAACTGTCCATGTAATCTTTCATCGACATTCTGAAGTAATTGAAGAATGTCTTGCTTTATATAACGCGTAAAAAGTTCCAAACTCCTCACTTTTTTCATTAATTGGATAAATCCAAATAAGTCTTTTTTGGTAAAAGTGTAGTTTAGTGTGCCCCTTTCTGTGCCAAGGATGTCGAGTCGCCAATAAAGATGGCGAAGAAACACTCTGCAAAACAGTTACGGTTACCACTTTTTACATTAAAATTAAGATCTTTACTGATAAGTATTGTTTTATCTGAGATTTTTTATTTCTTTTAAACTTTGGGGTCACTATTGCTGCTTATCTTAACAATTTTGAAATGAAGAAGTTTTTCAGACCGGCTGGGCCGGTCTGTTGTGTAGAGAATAAAATGTAGAGCACGCGATGCCTTCGGCATATAAAGAAGGCACCGGACAGACTTTTTTAACTTAAAAAAACATCCTACGGCTTCGTTAGCAGCAGGAGCGGGATCCTCGTAGCTTCGCTAGCTCATTGAACACAAGGACTTTGGTACGGCACTCCACCCCAACACCGTGCACGAAGCACATTGTAGGACTGTGTGGATAACAGGATCAGTACATAATTAAAAGAAAAGAAATGTGCAATCAAACCATTCTTAATACAAAATTTCAAACAAGCATCCTTTTCCCGACTTCATCTACTCGTACAAAATATAGATATTCCACTAACCCTTCATCCATTCTGCAGGTTCAAAATATTTCCTACCATTCAATTTACCACAAATCCATTCTTGAACAATTAGCGACATAAAGACTTATCAAGGAAACTGTCAGATCAAAGAAAGAATCACGAAAAGTGCAAGGAATTCCATTGCAGACAAATTTTTAAATTAATAATTCAGACGATTTCTAAAACGCACATCGACAGTTTGTAGCTATTTGGTTATAGCGAGGACCGAACTCGCAACCTGATAGTTCTTAGCCGAGGAACATCACCACTAGACACATGTGATCACTCCTGCCCAGAGGCTGTTATCTGGCTTATAAAGATTCACCACAAGTTAAATATTTCAAAAATATATATATATATATATATATATATATTTGTTCGTATTCACATTAAAAATAACATTACAGTGTCTTAATAGCAATAAAAACTTTTAATTATAATTCAAAATTGAAATCTTTAATTGATATTTTTTATTATTTTTAATTTAACATCTTTCATAAAATAGTTGTAATTCATGCACAACTCAACCACTGTAAAAAGTAGTTAGCAAAACATAACATCATTAGGGTTGCTAAAAGATCATTTCGGCGGGTTACCATGTTGACGACAAACTTGGGGGCACACTAAATTACACTTCAACCGTCTTTTTTCTTTCCCCCTTCATTCGATGAAAAAATAATAATAAAGTTAGAATTTGCTGTCTTTTCATTTGAAATTATACTTAATTGGCAAATAACGTGGTTAATGTAAAGTAAGGTTAGGTAGTTTAAATAAGTTAAGGTAAGGTAGTTTAAATAACATCGTTAAGGTAAATTTGTTTCTTGATGAAACTATGCCGCACTAGACTCTAGGCCGAGTACCAAAATTTTGCTCTTAGGGAGAAACATAGGAATTTTCGGATGTTTAGGGTAAATATAATTTTTTCAATCCACATGATTTCTCTGTCAGATTCCTGAGCTTTATTGTTAATGCTGTATATTCGAAAATGATTTGAAATGCATCTTTGGAATTCGGGAATGTGGATACCTTTGATTTTCAGTACGGTGTTATTGAACTAAACATAAGAACAGATTATAACGCTCTTTTATATGAAAGTTACGGCATTATTTATATGAAAACTAAGATGCTGGAAAAAATTATGGCTTAAGTAAAGAATACATTATGCATTTCGCACCCGTGTCAACCAAATCATTTGCTTATTTTTTATTATTTAATTAAATACTTTAATTAATTTGAAAGTAGTGCAATTTATTTACAAATGTATCTTGGAATGCCAAATGCAGTAAGTACCATGTTATTTGTTTAGATGGAGTTTTCGTGACAACAAACAAGTATTTTTTGTTTTATATTATTAATAAGCAGCTATTGAAAGTTTTTGTATTTATTTAGAGAAAAATATGATTTGATTATTGTATTGTTATATATATTTCAAAACAAGTATACATTTTTATGGAATATTCTTAAACACATATAGTTAGGTAATTGGTGCTATTTATTGCACAGTTCTTTCAATGTAATTATGAAGAAATATAAATACATACAAGTCTGATACTTTGATCTCAGAAAAGAAAAATAAATTTGTACATTAAAATACATTTATCTCAGTTGCATGATTCAAATGAATTTTGTTGAACTCTGTTGAAATAGCATTAATTTTTTTTTTTTTTTTTTTTCATATTATTATTTTACAGAAAAACAGTAAAAAAATATTAAACATTTTTCAATACATGCATATTTAGCCTTGATATTTGTATCATATTTAATTTGACTACTACATTATTAAATTAATATTAAATCAGTTATTATCAAACTGATGCTCACGAAGCAGTTAATTGCATATCTTGCAATAAGAATGTACCGGGTGCGGCATAAATTCGTGCAAACTTCAAAAAATCATAATAAAAAAAGTAATGCTAAAAAAAAATTGCCGTTTGCGGGAATATGTTCAGAAATCCTTTGGATTTTGTTATTTCATTAAAAAAAATTTATTCGCTACCGGATCGAGCATTAGTGGTTAAACTGTTCTATAAGAACGGTGAATCCGCGACTAAAGCATTGCGACAGTTACGGACGGTGAAAGGAATTAAGGCGAAGAAAAGTCCAATTTCATTGAATGGGATATTGAATTTAGTTCGCCGTTTTGAGGAAACGGGAAGATTAGAGGATCGTCCACGAAGTGGCAGACCATGCGTCAGCGCTGACCGCGTCCCTGTTGTCCAAAGGGTCATGAAAAATGTGGCAGCCGAGACTTCAACTGGGAGTTCCAGTGCACGTGAAGCAGGAAAATAACAGGAATTCCGGAAAGGTCGATCCGACGCATTGTGCACGAAATCTTGAAACTGCATCCGTACAAGATAGAGGCATTTCACCAGTTTTTGCCGGCAGATTGCGAGTTAAGACAAGCCTTTGCAATATGGGTGCTCGCACAAATGGAACGTGACCCACAATGGTTACTGAACATCATGTGGACAGATGAAGCCCACTTTTCATTGCATGGTGATGTCAATACGTAAAGCAGTCGTATCTGGGCAGTATCAAACCCTCGTGCGTACACGACCAAGCCACTACATTCTCCACATGTGACTGTTTGATACGGTTTCACTGCGTCCTTCATTCTAGGCCCTTTCTTTTTTGAAGAGCGTTATCCTATATCCGGTTGGAAAACCTGTTCCGTCACTGCAGAACGCTATCTTAGGCTTTTGTGAGACCACGTTTTGCCTGCTTTACAGCAAAGACGTGCGTTATCTTCAGTCACCTTCATGCAGGATGGTGCCCCGCCCCACGTTGCCAGTTCCGTTAAGACGTTCCTCCTAGACACATTCACTGAGGAGAGAGTGATAAGCAGAGGATGTAAGAATGAGTGGCCCTCACGATCGCCAGATCTTTCTTCAGCGGACTTTTGGTCGTGGGGATACCTGAAGTCTCGTGTCTACTGGGGCTCTCCTACCACTTTGATGGAACTGAAAGATGCCATTCAATTGGCTATTAGTGGCATCGATGCCGACATGTTACACGCAGCTGTAATAGGCGTAGTTACGCGCCTCACTTGCTTAATACCTTGTGGTGGCGGTCATGTTGTGCATCTTTTTCTTTAAAATAAAATGTACTATAATGTTACTGTGCTCTGTTTTCCTGATTTGCATAAACCGTCTCGGTATGACCGTGTGAGTGCCATCTATCGGTCATTTTTATATACATTTTTGTAATGGAAATAACGAAATCCAAAGGCTCTCTGAACATATTCCGCAAACCGCAATTTTTTCGAGCATTACATTTTTTATTGTGATTTTTTGAAGTTTGCATGAATTTATGCCTCACTCGGTATTTCAGTTCAAACATAATTTGATGATCCTTTTCTTTTAAGTTTTGAATTCAATTTTTAAAAAATAAATAAATAAATGACTTAAAATGACAGCCTAATTCTTGTCTCGACGGGAACATAAATGAACAATTACTATGTAATCTAAATTTGCATATGATTTAATTATTCAAAATATTATATATAATTGCTTCTCGAAAATTTTTAATGTACCTCTGTTAAAAGAATTGCGAAAATCTCACTATTTGAAAAGATACCATTTATTATTCATGAATAATAAATGGTATTTCAAATTGTCAGTATTTCACAATTCTTTTAATATAGGTACATTAAAAAGGTACGCATACATTTATAAAACTAAGATTTTATATTTTGAAACGTAAATATTAGTTTTTATTGATAAAAACTAATTTTTAATATTTTTATTTACTGACAAATTTATAAATCATGGAATCTTATGATGATGTTTTAGAACTCTAAAAAATTGAGAGATAATAAGAATTTGATCATTGTAAAATCAAGTACGTCTAAATAACCAGTGTTAGTAGAAGATAACATATAAATGCCAAAAGTCATGATTTTGTTCATCAGTTTAGAATAGAAATATAGCCAATAAAATTAAATGTTAAAATTTAAAATTATCAACTTGATTATTTATTAGTGTCTTTGCCGACACGGCTGGTTTGTCATGATATTGGTTGTATTTAATTTCAGTTAATCGCTTAGACATAAATTTATGTTCATGACAAAATATTTTTAAGTACCTGATTAAAATAGTAATTAAAGTAATGGTGCGTCAATAATCTTATATCTTTACCACATATCTTATCCCTTAAAATAAGAATATGAATCATAGTAAATATGATAATGGCCTAATAACCATAATATATAATAAAATTTTAAATAATTTTTTTACTATAATTTTAAAAATTCCTATTTACAGTCTTTAACAGATTAATTTCAAGAAAAACTGTTAGGAATCAAAAATATGTACAATTTTTTTTTTAAAGCTGAGAATTACATATGAAACAAATTTAAGGATTTTAAATTCTGGATGTACAGATTTATTCATTGCCCTCGACTTTCTCCATAGACACAGAATTGGTACCTGACCATGTGCAGCATATCAATATGATACTCTTCCGATTTTAAAGTAAAATGCAAAACAACATTTACAAAGATAAGAAATATCGATTTAAAACTAAACATTAATAGAAGAAAATTTAAAAGTAATTTTTTTTCACTAGATAATAAAATTCTTTCTAACAAAATAAATGATATTCGTATTCACATATAAAAGCAACGACTACGCTTTCCCTCGTGCTCAGCGATTCAATGGAGCAGAAAAAGTGTTACGCTACAACTCAGCATTTAAATGACAACACTTATCACGAGTGCTGTTCTCTCCCAAACATTCCTACCTGTGAAAAATAAAGTTTGCGATGGATACGCCGATCCCAAAACTATTGCGATTAAGACGCTAGTACAAAATACAACTATCGATTAAACCTCCTTATTTAACCCAGCGCCTGTAACCAACCAGAGGGCGCTACCGAATTACTATAAAAAAATTTTCAAAATCAGTAAATCACCAACTTTGAAGATGTATCGAGGAAAACACTCGTCAGGCAAAAAGTACCTTCAATTAATTCTAAGATTCATTCATACTAGGAAATTCAGAACCCTGTAAAAGCAGCAATTAAAAAAAAAACAGTTGAAAACAAGTAAAAGCCACCAGAAAAAAAGAAACAGTTTGCAATTTTTCATTTCTACTGAACGATTAACACTATGTCATTTTTCTCTAGCATTCGCTGTAATGAAACACTACACAAAGGAAGGCTTATAAAATATGACATGAAATTTATATTAATTAATCATTCTATAAATATGATTAAATGGAATGTGTAATAAATATCCAATAAATAAATAGAAAGGTTACTGAAAAAAATATGTTTTAAGCTAATTCGTCGACATATTCTTTCAAAACTAATACCATTCCGCTCCCAACACACCAGGACAAGTGTTTTGATACAGCTCAACATTTAAAAGACAGCACTTATTCTCTCCAACCTGTGAAAAGTACGGTTTGCGTTGGATTCGAACGTATTATAGAGATAAATGTTAGGATTAACACACTCGTAATAAAATGCTCTGCAAACTAACGACATGGGCTAAGTTTCCTTTTTTTATCACTAGCGCGGAAAAGTCCGCGCTTTAATAGATATAATATATAGTCTTTAACAAATATATTAAAAGAGCTTGGATGAAGAAAATGATAAATGTTTTTTTCGTATAAAAATAGTGGTGTGTTTGTAGTGGTCTATTTGTTTGTTTTGCAATGGGCTAATGATATGTTGAACGGAGCGCCTAGCCACTAGGGTTGGGGCTTAATCTCCGGTAAATGAAAAGACTTGCAGAGTGCTAGGAGTTGGAAGGTTCCTGGGTGTTTGATGGATAGTTGTTAGTCCCAAGAACGCACAGAGACGGGCTCGGATTTCATTTTCTTTTTACCCCTTTTCTTTGCTTCAAAATTTAATTTTTCTTTTTTCCAAAGGAAAATTGGAGTTTAAATTTGGGTGCTGAGGAAAGTATTGTCCAGTGCTTCTGCAAGGATGAAGAGTTTATTTTGGGGATTATTTTCTTTTTCAAGTTTATTTAGAAGATCTTTGATGTTAGGGATGGCTTCTATTATTATTTTCAGGTATTTCACAAGCTTGAAGATGTCTGTAATTTCCTGAGTATTAGAGCTGGTTATTTCTTGGGGTCGGTGGTGGTATGGTGTGGTTTTTTTCTTGCGTTGGGTCAGTCCGGGCTATTGATTTTTTAAATAATGAGGCAAATGATTTTCCTTTTTCTATTGTATTGCTGTTTTTGATTTTCGGAAATTTGGGACATCCTCTGAATGAATCAGTGTGTGGTCCTCCACAGTTGGCGCATTTAATTTGGGGCTTTTTTTTTTCTTTTTGGGCAAGTCCTAGAGTCATGATTTTCCGCGCAGATAACACATTTTAATTGCATCCTGCAGTTAGAGCTGGTATGAGCAAAGGATTGGCATGCAAAGCATTGCCCTATTGTTCTTATGAATTTTTCTATTTTTATTCTCATGTATAGGATGGTTTTTTCTTCATAAATTTTAGCTAAGTTAGCTGATTTTAGTAGATGTATTTGGTAAATTGGGAGGAGGGCCTTTGTTCTAAATCTTTTAAATTGATTGACTTTAGCTATTTTGTATCCTTGTTTGTTAACGCTTCCTCGATTTCTTCGCAGGTGGTATCTATCGGCAGGCCTTTTATGACTACCTTAACTGGCTTTTCAGCTTGGACTGAGATTACAAAATATTCTATGTTTTGTTCGTTAAGGTAGGCAATTAATTTCTTATGGTCGTCCTGGGTTTCACAGTAAATATGGAAATGTTCTCCTTTCGGTTTGGCTGTAATGTTGATTTTGTGGGTATTAATCCTTTGGAAGATTACTTTATAGTTATCAGTTTTTTTTAATATTATAGGAGGGATTTTCTGCTCACTTTCAGTTTTTTTCATTCAGTTCCTTAAGGTTTTTTCCCAGTTCCTCGTAGATTGAAAAAAAGATTGATATGTAGATTGAAAAAAAGATTAATGTAGATTGAAAAAAGGATAGGACCAATTTTGGAGCCTTGGGCAACACCTGCTTATGTCTGAACGATTATTGTTAAAGCGAACACAAAAGAATCTGTTGTTCAAATAGGAGATAATAATTTTGATAATATAATGAGGGATATCATAAGTAATAAGCTTGTAAATAAGGCCTTCTTGCCAACTCTGTCAAAGGCTTTCTGAATATATTGGAAAACAGCGGCAGACTTTTGATTATTAGCAAAACCCTCTTCGACATATTTGATCGGATCAACTTGTTAGGAACTACCCTAACAAGTTGATGAGTCGTCGAGAGGTTATTCCTAACCCAAAATGTTCCGGACAAAGGATGTTGTAGTTTTCTAGAAATTTGTTTAGCCTGTTTAAAATGATGTGCTCAGCAATTTTACTAATGGAGGGAAGTAACGAAATGGGTCTATAACTGGCCGGATCTGTGGGATCTTTGCCCGGTTTGAAAATGGGTGCAACAACAGCTGTTTTCCATTTTGTAGGAAAGTGACCAATGGCCATGATTTTAAAAACGATAAGTTGAAGCATAGAAATTAAATTTGGGGGGAGATTACGAATAACTTTGTTATTAATACCATCTAAACCAGCGGCTTTGTTGATTTTAAGATTCTTAATGCAGTCAGAAATTTCAGTGATAGATGGCGGAATAAATAATAAAAGTAATTAGGAAGAGTATTCTGAAAGTCTTTGACTGTGTTATTTACAAGCGTCTCTGTATCATCATGCTTAAGAATATTTAATTGAAACTGGGTCTCAAGTCTGTTAGCCAAGCAATTTGCTTTATCAATGTCAATTTTAACAATACTAGCCGGGCCTTTAAGGGCGGAAATTTTTTGAGTTTTCTTTTTAAAGGATGACACAAAATTCCAGAAGGTGCCATCATATGTGTTAGAATTAACAAGTTTGCTAATAAATTCATTTTGCTCAGTTTTTTCGCTAAGTATTTGGATAGTTTTATTGAGTTTATTCATAATTCTCTTGAAGACTGGGTTTCTAGTGTTTTGATAGACCTTTCTGGCATAATTTCTTTCTTTTCGGAGATAACGAATTTTTGGGTCTATATAATTTTGATTAAATTTCAGTAGTTTCGAGGCAGCAACTTTGGAATCAATAATTATTTTTTCAAAATAGTCAACAATTTCGTCAAGTTGCTCAGGAGTTTGTGGATCCAAATTTTGATCGAAGCTAGCAGTAGACAGTATTTGTTTAAAATTGGTCCAATTAGTGGAACTTTTTTATTGCTGTCTGGCAGTGAGTATTTAAGAAAAAAGCTAAGAAGAACTGGATTATGATCTGAGCTGAGTTCAGGGATAGAAACTATTTCATATGGGTAAAGAAAGTCTAACTATTGTAAGATCTATTGTACTGGCAGAATAAACACCATATCAAGGAGCTAAAATTTCTAAACCTGCATGGAGTGCAAAAGAATATAATGAGTTACCACGTGCATTATTATTTTGACAACCCCAACTAATATGATGGGCATTAAAATTGCCACAAATAACTTGATTCGAACTGATTTGTAGCAAGTTTTCAATATCAAAAGTAAAGAGAGCATTATCAGAACTAGGGGGGATGTAAATAGAAGTAAGAGTAATTGGATCATTTTTAATGTCCAGGGCAACCACCATGGTATCGACATAATACAGCGTAGGAGGAATGATCTCATGATGGGGTATACCATTTTTAATCGGAATTGCAGTACCACCACCAGTATTGTCAATCCTGTAACTATAGTACGAGTGGTAATTAGCCAGAAAAATCTTTGCGGTCTAAGGTGAGTTTCTGGAATAAGAATTACATCGGGGTTATACTTATTTACAAAGGAGCGAAAATCATTAATTTTGTTTGAAATGTCATTTGCATTCCAGAAAACAATACGCAGGCTGTTACACTTGAATGTTATTTTTCAGAGGGATTGACCAGACAGGCAAAAATTTCAGAAATAATTAAAACTTTGTTGACTGATGTTTTAGCATTTTTAAGTTTTCGAATTTGAATTAAGGAGTTAGGAAATTCATTTAAAAGTTTTTTAATTTCCTTCATGTCCTCAATGAGTTCCTTAAAATCTTTAGAATTCATGAAATTGAGGATAGAAGTATCATCCTTGCCAACACTTGGCTTGTCTCGTGGCGCCATCTGCCGTGCTTCAGCAGGTTTAAAAAGGCCAGCGAAAGATGTATTTTCACGAATAGTAGCCTAGTTATTATTGAAGGTAGCTCTGCTCTGGTTAGTTATGTTGTTGCGATTTTGTTGGGGGGAATTCGTCTTGGGGAACGCCTCGCTGTAAAATCCTAGATGGGCCCACCTCTTGGCGACTTATTTGAAATCTCGCCAAGTTGACTACTAATAGAATATTTGTTATTATTATTATTTTTCAATTAAAAAACGATACTTGAAGGCCAGAAATAATAATAAATAAAGAATTTAAAAAAATAAATATAATAAATAAATAAAATAAATAAATAATAATAAAATAAAATAAATCCGTCTAGGTTGATTATTTATTAATAAAATAATAAATTAATAAAAATAAGAATAAAAAATAAATATAATATAAAATAAATAAATTAAAAATAAAAAAATCCGTCTAGGTTGATTATTTATTAATAAAATAATAAATAAATAAAAATAAGAATAAAAAAATAAATATAATATAAAATAAATAAATTAAAAATAAAAAAAATCCGTCTAGGTTGCCACATTGGCGACGTTATCGCCACTCGTTTGGCGAGAATTTAAAAAAGACGCCAAGAGGTGGACTGTGCTAGGATCCACCCCGCCTCGCATTCTCTGTAAGAAGCAACATGCCCACTTTTGCCACAATTGATACATTTCGGGATTTCAATGCGCTCCTTGATTTCGCAAGCATTGGTCTCATGAGTATCACCGCATTTAAGACAACATGGCTTGATGTTGCAGCAATCTGCACTGTGGTGAAAATAATAACATTTAAAACACTGCCTTGTCATATTGCGAGCACGACATGGCTCAATGGAAAAGCGAAGACAATTGATGCTATTGACATTGTAAATACTATTGGTTTCATCATTGCGTTCCAGTTCGACTAGAAAAAACTGCAGCGCCCTCTTTGATATGGTTTGTGCAATTTGAACTACTTTGGTGACTGGAAACCCGAGTTCATTTTTAATGTATGCAAAAATTTCTTCTGATTGATGATCAATAGGGAGACCTTTGATGACTACCTTGACTGGGCGTTTGCTGTTTGATTTAATAATATAATAAACATAGCCCAGAGATGTTGCATAAAGTGGATTTTTTGGTGTTGTTCGATAGAATTAGGGAAAATTTTAATGAATCCGTTATTAAATTTACTTTCTGTAGGGCCACAGACTTTTTGAATACCAGCTAACATAGTTTGATATTTGTTAGCGTACCTAAGCATTATGGGTGGGACTTTAGTGGGCGTGGCTTCAGTTTCGTGCTATTTTATATTTTCGATAGGTGAAAATCTATTTTTAGTGGTAGTTTCTTGGTTGGAATTTTGAGAAGGGTTATTCCTTGCCGTTTTACGTTTAGTAGGGTTTTGAAATTGTTCGTTGACTTGCGCTTGAAGGAAAGTTGGGGGATTTAGAGCTTTGTTATATTTTGCATCCTGACAATTATAAAGAGAAAGATTACCTTGAGCTCCCTCCAGTCTTGAGATGGCGTCAGCTCGTTTGGCGTCTATGTATGTCCAGTAAGGTAGGATGATCTTGGGGCAGGTTCGGATTCTTTATCCAATTTTTCTTCGTCTTGTTTAATCCTTCAACTTCCATTTGAATGCCAAAAATGGCCATTTCTGCGAAACTTCTCTGTACACATGTCTGCCAGGCAGGTGCATCCTGAGAAATTAGATCATTTTCCTGACTGTCTATTTGCATTCCATCTTGGGTATCGGCGCAAAAGCGCTTGCTCCCAACATCCTCCAAATCGCCACCGATCATGACGGTAGCTAGCATTTGTTTGTCCTGTAGTGGTATATTTGTTTATCCTGCAGTGGTATACTTGTTTGTAGATAGAAGTTATTAATAAAATTTCTTGCTTTACAGAAGAATTTCTAGTTTAAATATTTTAAAATAGCGTAACTAACGGGTCGGACATTTCCCTCCTTTTATTAACGAAAAGAATGAATACTGTAATTGATTTGTATGGTTATACCAGATACATTTATTTATTAAAAAATGTTAAATATTAAATTGCTTTTATTTTCTCTTAAATTATACCTCGAATTTATTTACCTTAAACTACGTCTAATACGATGCAAATCCATTCATTCCATTTTTCTGACCGAATTTAATCAAGAATTCCAGACCATGTAAAGTTATTGTGAAGCTTTAGTATTCTTTGTTTATTTTGATAAGATATATTTCCGGAGATAATACTTTAATCGATACATATCTTCAGGAAATTATTTAGAATGAACTTTCTAGACCGAGAGGCGCTGCAGTGCCTGTCCAACTAGAAGGAAATTATCGTGAACGACAACAGCGCCTCAAATTCCATTGCTTTATTCTGCATTACCTCTGGTTTTACAAATCTGTGATAAAATATTAACAGGCATTCATGTTGGAACTAGAAATTATAGCATTTTGTTACTTTAACATAATTTGAAATTGTAATGTTGGACATGTTTGTAGTAGAATCACTTGGAAGATTTTTAATTCTCAGTCAGATTGAAATGAGCATCACAAAAACAGAAATAATGTTACATACATTTAACCAATTCTTTAAGCGATCTCTTGTAGAAAAAAAGTTTTTCAAAAACATGTTAACTCTATCAAATGCGCAGAAGTGGCTGTAACTTAACAATATGGATCCCCTCAGCAAATGCTTAGAAAACCTTTAAAACAAAAAAATATAACAAATTATTGAAGTTCTGCATTTTTTAGGCATTTAGTTACTCTTTATAAAAATGTTTTTTGATATTTTAAAAGAGATTATTATTTAGAAGAAATTTTAAAAAAATCAGTATTTAGTATATTTTAATTGACATACTTTTAATTTTTATAAATACTTTTATTAATTTTTCACTCCTAGTTTGCCACCCTGTTTCGAGGTCTGTGCCTTTATGTGACTGTAAAACCTTGTGTAGCTCCCAAAGAATGGGTTTAGTCCTTCACTTCTTTAATTCTCCACAGCTAATGAATTTTAATTAAATGTCCCTGATCTTAATTAAATGTCTAAATTTCATTAACTGTCTTTAATTTGCAACGAAAATGAAATAAAGCATATATTTTAATTTTTCAACTTTTGCTGCGTATTTACTATGCATAAAATGATCTGATGTCTCAGCTCAACGGCTCCTAAATTCCGACTCATTTTTCCGGCGGAAAAAAAAATCCTAAATTTGTCTGTACAAATTAAAATTGTCTCGTTTGTACCTTTTCTACGTATCTGTAAATACTTCATATCAAACGAAAACATAAATATGAATCTGAAAATGGTTTTATGTTGAATTCTACTCCCACCTTTTCTAAACATGTGTAGCCACAATAATATGATCAATGTGTGTAAATCCTTTGGAAGAAAAAAAGAATAATGAATTGAACTGTAAAATGCGCATACTCTTTCGACCATCTGGTTTTTGAAATCGTTTAATAAATGATTATTTTTTGAATAACTTTTATTTTACGTCATTTATTTACAGGCCTAATTCGGTGATCAACCGGTATGGTGGGATTAATGGTCACTAAAATTTTCTATTAAATATTTTATGTAACTTGATCTTAATAGCTTCTTTAGTGAAGTATTTTTAAGCTTCAAATGTTGATGGTCATGTATCTCGTATAAAACTCTACACCGTTCTATTTATTGTACTATGGATTCCCCTAATTTTCCTTCATCTCCCCTTAAATTTGAACTTTAATATGAAACTGAAGTGATTAAATTTCAGTTAATATAATTTTTTTCTGCTAAAACCAAACAAGTTTAAAAGTAAATACAGAAAAGAGAATCGTGCAGCATTGAAGTCTTAAGTGCGCTACAGAATATATTTTTATAATTGATACTATATTTCAAAGGAATATTCTATAAAAATTTCTCTGATTTCTCATAAAATTGTCAGTTTTAATTTCAAAGGGGTTTAAATGATGTTGTGAAATTTTTTTTTTTTTTTTTTTTTTTTTGTAAGTGAGTGCTGCTGCTTGCCACCACGTTTGTATAACTGTAACTGTGACTTTACCGCGTGACGTCATTATGTACTTGCAAATAGAACGAAGCAATGACTAGTGTAAGCTTGGCGGTTGCTCCGAATAAATATGCTTTATTTTTCTAGTTGAAGACTGAATTATTTTCCAACAACATCCAGCATCTGGTAGATGCAGCCCACAGAATTGATGATGTAAATAATAATATTTTATTTTGTTACAGTTAATAAATATAATTCTGAAAAAATTATGAAATTTAAATTTTATACTGTCCTTCGATCCTGTGGATCATATTCAACAAAACATTCCTGATATTCCAATTTTTAAATGAAAAAAAAGCTTCAAAATTCTACTACCAAATTTGATTAAATTCAGAAGCTTTTAATTTCATTATTTTATAACGATCGACAATCTGACTATTTTAGGTCAATTCAACCTTGGAGAAATTCTGGGTGCTAATAGGTGTATTTTCCTCAAGTCAGTCAATGGAATGATCTGAAATCGAGCGTTTTTATAAAATAGTAATTTCATATTTTTCATAACACAAAGCAGTTTTTATCGCTAAACAATGGAACTATTTTTATTAGTGCCTCACGAACGTTTTGTCAAATAAGACTCACAGGATCGTAGGTGTGTATAAAAATTTAAAATTGTGTAAGTGATCAGAATATTTATTGGCTCAAACCACATAAAACATAATTATTCGCTTCATTTATACCATTTTTCTTATTAAATGTGTATGCCTATTACTAATGTTTCAGAAATTAGATGTTGGGCTGCGATTCGAGAGGATATCCTGTATATATTGCCATATTAAAAAAAATAAATGATAAATAAAACTGTTTCGAAATAAATAATGGTATTTCATTATTTCAAAAGGGATTAAATACTCTGGCACCAAAATTTAATGGCTTGAAGGAAATAGTATTAAATAAATAAGGGAGTAGAGACTTTTATTCGCAGCATTATGTAAAAATTGATCAGGAAATTCCAGACGCTGCATGTGCTTCAATGCTTTTATTTTTTTTTTTATCTTAGAAAAGATATTGTAAACATTTTCTTCCTTTTTCCTTTAAACCAGTGATTTTTCTGATTACCCCAGTATATTCCATGTAGATAGACGAATCGGAAGAAAAAAAGTAGTAAAATATATTGATCCACAAATGTTAATAAGGGTTTTAAAAATTTATATCATTGTCATGTTCAAAAGTATTTCAGATGAAATTTTATTCTGGTAATGAAAATATGCATGTTCTGAAAACATGTATGAAAGAGCCATTTAAGATTTCTAAGATAGCTTCCAAACCAGTATTATAGATTACTAGCAATACCTGCACGGCGTTGCCCATGACTTGATGAATGTTAGCAAAATCAAAACCGAAAAACATAAAATAAATTTATTAAAATATATCAATCATTAATATAATAACACATGTTTCTTTTATTAATTGATAAGTATATTGCTTACTGAACTAGTTTAACAGACAGACATGCAAGCAAAAATTTTCCTTTTATAAGTATAGATAATAATGATTTTGTAGAAAATGCAATCGGAAACATGAGGATATTCTAATATTAGTTAATAAAAGATGGTATTGATTTTCTTATTTCCTTTTCTTTATATGAATTTAAGGTGTATGAACACACTTGAAACTTCGAAAATCGTTCAAAATATCCAAATTTTTTTTATTGCTTAATAATGTTCTCTGATCCTTTAGCTTTCAAACGATACCAAGATGTTGTCAATATTCGAAATATTTCTCGAGTTATAATTATTTTTCTTGAGGGGCTTAGATTAAAAACTCTAGTTACGGTGTTTTTAAAACTCATTTTATGAAGAATGATATTTTTCCACTATGTTGCTTCATTCAAACAATCATAACTCAACAAGAAATGAACCAAATACAATTATTTATGCATCAAAATAATCTGTATGAAATAGCGGATGTTTTGTGCCTCAATCAAAGATATATTCATAGAAATAAGTTTTTAATAGCTGTTTAAAAGTTAAAATTACAGAAAAAATCTGGCATTTTCTATTCATCGTTGATGAAAAAATTGTTTAAAAAAACTATTCATTTTTATAACTTGTTTGAGGCAGACAACATGAAGACTAATATTAGGCATAATTTCCAACTAGAATTGTGTGTCTGTACAAATTATAATTTAAGATATCATGCTTCAAAAAGTATGCTAATTAGCTCATTAAATATTATTTAATTAATTAATAATTAGTGTAATATGTTTTTTTCTCACTGAAATGAGTTTAAACATACATTAATGACCTACTGTGAAAAAACAGGATTTTTAAAATTAAAATTTAAAAAAAAATTTCTAGTGTGTACGTACACCTTAATTTCGCTAATTATTTTTCTGATAAAACAATATTAGTTTCCTATTAAGAATCGAATTAACTATCATTTATTGAAAAATATAGGAATAAGAAAATCATATAAATATGTTACAGTGAAAACCCGAAATCAGTCAAAACGCGAATTAACTAGGGAAAAAGCGAATTCACTTGGGAAAACGCGTTCTAACTGGCAGCGTCAGGGAAAACCCGAATTACAGCGCTAAGGAGAACGGATTTTCTCTAGTTATTTACGGTTTTGTCGATTTAAAACCATACGAATCTATATTTCTTGTTCGTGAAATTTTCAAAACAAAGTGAAGTTGTAAAATTTTATTCTTGTTGAAAAGTGTTTGTGCTAGTTGATTTATTTACGATGAGTGAAGAAATTGTTAATGCTTTTTGCGCTAAAAAGTGGAAAAATAAATTTCTTGAACAATTACAATGGTTACAGAAAAACAGAATAATTTGAATGAGATTACACGTGTTGAATACAAAACTTTTTTTTATCTGAGGTTGAAGAAGCAAAATCTGCCGTTAGTAAGACTTCTTTTCAGTACTGCAGATTAAAAAGGTTTGACGTTCTTGAAATTAGTGAAATAAAAAAGTTGATTTCTACAAATGAGCCCATCAAATATTACTTACCAGTTGAAGAAATTTTTGATGTCATCGAAAGTGCGCATGTGGCCATAGGACATCGTGGTAGAGACAGATTTAAAATTGAAACTTCAGGAAAATATGCTAACATAACCACCGAGATGATAAAAATTTTTTTATCAATGTGTGAAACATGTCAACAGAAAAAAATATGAAAAGGAAAGGTTTGTTTTCTAAACTTATCATTCACTCAGAAATGAACAGTCACTGTCAAGGGATTTGATTGACATACAATCTCAGACAGATAATGAATTTAAGTTTATTATGGTTTACCAGGACCATTTAATAAAGTTTGTGTTTCTACGACCACTTCAGAACGAAAGAACAGAAGAGGTTGCGTTGAAACTATCGAAGACGAGGATGAACTTTAGAAAATTTTCGCGGATATGAACGCAGAAGAACAAGAAACTGAACAAGCACAGTCAGGGGAGCATATGCTTACTAAGAAGTCAACCAACATTTTTCTAATTAGAGAGGAAGCCAAAGAAAATTTAATAAAGCAAGCCAGACGAAAGCAAAAGATCTCCGATACAACACATCCTAAGGTTGATATTGGAGGTAATGTTGTTGTTCCAATTCCAGATGTTGATTGAGCAAAAACTGATTTGCGAAATCTCATCTGTGTAGTGCTTGAAAAAATAAAGATGGCCTGTACAAAATTGGCACAAAGATGGATGAACAAACTGTATTCGAGATAAGAAATGATATTTAAACTTTAGTATTTAGTAAACTTTAGTATTCATTCAATAAATATAATTCATTCAATTTATATTAACTTTAAATTATTTTATAAGTATTTATACAGTAGATTATATCTATTCAGGGTGTAAGTTTGATACAAAAATTTCCCTGATATTCCCTGATTTTTAGATCTGAATTCGATGTATCGCAACAAATTTTCTTGACTTAAGAACAAATACCGAATCAGAAAATATCTCCGAGAACAGCAGCAAGAAAAAGTGCTATAGGAACTGGGCAAGTGTTCGTTCACTGTTCTTGTAAAAAACACTGTTCTTCAAAGTGATGTTTATGTATGAAAAATGATTCTCTTTGCAATTCTAAGTATCACAGTAGTTTTCTTTGTCGAAATAAATAATCTGTAATAACGGTGGTGTTTTAAACAATATCCAAAGAAAGTATTTTTTTTCTTCAATGATAGGAATTTTCCTCAAATATTAACTACTACTAAGTTTTACTAAGTATAATTTAATATAATAATTTTGGACAGATGCAAATAATTTTGTCTAACAAATCAGTCAAAACACGTACAAAAAAAAAACACACACACACACAAAAAAAAAAAAAAACAATTATCCCTAGCTTTGTTAGTGAGACCGCATTTTTCCTTGTTATTTCGGGTTTTCCCTGGCACTGCCAGTCAGAACGCGTTTTCCCTAGTGAATTCGGGTTCTCCCTAGCGATGTCAGTTAGAACGCGTTTTCCCTAGTTAATTCGAGTTTTGACTGATTTCGGGTTTTCACCGTAGCATATATACAAGATCGTATAAACACAAAATCATATATACAAAATATTTACAAAAAAATACAAAGTATCATCAATATCTGAATCATATAAAAAAAAGTATAACTATAAATTATATGAAATATCAAAGGGGAAAAAAGCTATAGACACATTCTTATTGTGCTACCTTCTTTCTCTCACTTTATCTTTTTTTAGCATTTATAATTGCAATTCTCATCGACCTAGGACAGGGATGGCGAACCAGTGGCACGCGTGCCATAGATGGCACGCGACACAATATTTTGGGCACGCCGCCGATCAAAACAGTTTGCATTTTACGGTTTGAAAAACGGCTTGCTTGTGACTTCATTTGATAAGCTGAATTTGTCCTAATTCGATTGGTTTCAACAATTTATTGAAACCAAGAAAAAGTAGGAATTGATTGAAACAGAAAGGTTAACAAGCAATATAAATAAAAATACCAGTAACGAAATTTTGGAAACATGGAATTCGATTCAAATATTTAACTGTTTGAAGAAGCTGGCTCATTCTATTTTAAGCATATTTTCATCTATGCCTGCGAGTCATTTTCAGACAGGAATAATATTAAAGACTCGCTTAGAAACTGTTTGGCAGATGACTCCAATTCAGCGTGCATTCTGAACATCTTACAATCCTAATATAAATTATTTGTCATCTAATTTGTAACAAAAGAAGTCACACTAATGGTACTTTAATTTGAATTACACGTATAACTAAAACATTTACTACCATACAGTGCAAAATGTATTTTTTCGTAGTAAATAAATAGTTTTGAGTTGTTAGTATTTAGTTTTATTATCTTCCCAAAAATCCCAAGCCAAAATTATTTGATGGCATGTCTATATCTCATTAAACATTTCTTTAGAAAAAATGGCACATGGATCCACATAGGTTCGCCAGCCCTGACCTACGATGTTGGATCAACAAGTTCATGCAATAAACAATTACGATATATTTTTTTTGTGCCAAAACATTCTGTTACGAATTATTGTTTCAGGTTTCTTACCCTTTCCCCCCATATTATGAAATTTTGTGATTATGACACCATTTCAAATTGTAAAACAACTCTAATTGTATAGCAATTCTAATAAAAAAAATCCTTTGGATTTCGATTGATAAAACAGAATTTATAACTATTTTTCGACATTTTTTTTTTCAGTACAGCTGAATTTCCAAAAAAAATAATGTAGATACCAATCTGAAACTTTTTATCAATTATTCCTTTCTATGTAACGCGCTCTGGAGTAGAATTTCAAAAATTTCTCTCAAATTGAAAATGAAATTTCAAGGAAAAAAAAAAAGGGTTTCTTTCGAATGTTCAATTATTTCAGATTTACTCTTTATTAAGTTAATTATCACTGCATTTTATATCTCATTTTATCCTGCACTTCTATTTCCTTCAGCTCACTATCAGTTGTTGCTGCAGGCACTCTACCAACCGACTGCCGATCAGAATTTATTTGAACTTTTCCAGCCCAATATTCACCAGCATTTGCCTATAAAAAGCGTCGAAAAGCGAGAATTACTGAGGCATGAATATTTTGTCAAAAATATTCATGAAAATGTTATATGTAGCATAAAATGGAAAGAAGAAAATGAAAATAGCACAAATAATATAGTTTCGGTTCTAAATTAAAAAAAAAATTAAACAAAATCACTAAAGGATCATCCGGAATTGCTCATATTCAAAGGATTGTGATCATTGTGGGAGAACTTATTAAAACAGCGATTCTCAACTTGTGGGCCACGCCCCCCTAGGGGGGCGCGAGAATATCCAAGAGAAAATGTTATTTTAAAAAAATGATTAACTGACTGAAAGGAAAGCACACATACACATAGAAAACAAAATAAATTTCGACATATTTAATAAATTATTAAAGTAAAACAACATACTTAATCAAAACATACTAAATTAAAAACATTTCATAAACAAATTAATTAGTGACTTCCCTGGGCCTGTCTTGCAGAGCAAAGTTTTTCGAAGGAAGGCTTGATATTAGAAATAGCCACTCTCAGTTCTGTCTCTATATTTTGTCTTCAAAGAAGCCACAGCAGAAAATCCAGTTTCACAAAGGTAGGATGTTGAATGGTAATAGAATGTGAAATGTCCTTGTTTTTAGTGAAGAAAAATCATCCTTACTCCAGCCCAAAATTCAAATAGTGATTTATTACTAAATTTTGTCTTTTAATTTCTCCACTTGTCGTGAAATCTATGAATTTTTCTTCCTCATCAATTGAGAGTCCTTTGGAAGTCTTTTGAAATGGATCCCTAATCCACTCGTAACTTGCTATCAGTTTGTCGTCAGCATGATAATACTTCTTAATATTCTTTGCCAGCATGGCTAAATGATTTTCAATGGTTACAAAACAACTTTTACATGTTCTTCTTCAACCTTATAAATTTTAGCACAATCATCCACATTAATCATTGCAAACATTTTAGGTTTTTTGCTTTAAATTTCTACTCCACAATTTCAATTTTCTACAAAAAGCATTAACTTTATCACTCGTATCCAACATATGTGTATTTGCTCCTTGAAGATTCAAGTTATTTAATTTCTCGAATATGTCGACCAAGTATCTCAATTTCATCACAAATAAATCATCTCGAAAATTCTTGGCCGCCTGTCTGTTTTCTTCTTCTATGAAAAGGACAATTTCTTCGTTTAACAAATTCATAAACACGTTGCAAAAATTTCCCACGTGATGACCATCTTGCCTCGCAATAAAATAGTAACGCTGAATGTACTGAACCCATGTCTTTACAAAGTGCGGAAAAGATTCTAGATCTCAGGGGTCTCATTTTTATATAATTTACTACGGTTGCAACCGTAGTTAACACAATATTGAAACCAGGACTCATTTCTTTTGAAACCAAAGCTCTGTGGATCATGCAATTTGTACACTGAGGTAATTTTTGTTTTACAAGTCCTTGTATACCTTGGAATCTTCCGGACATTCAACGAGCACCATCGGAGCATATTCCGACGCAATTTTTCCATTCTATGTTTGCCTCATTCATAAAATTATTTAAAATAGCAAATAATGCAAGCGCTGATGTTTTGAGTTCTATTGGTTTGCAGAAAGGTAGTTCTTCTACTACTGACATATTATCACAAATTCGATCATAGGAATTAAATGAGAATCTTTATTACAATCTGTTGCTTCGTCAAGCTGTATTGAAACAATTTGTCACGCAACTTCGAGAAAAGCTGACATTGTACATCTTCAGCTATATCACCAATTCGACGAGCAACAGTATCATTTGAAAGAGGTATGGACTGCAATTGTTTTGAAAAATTATCTTCAAACATAGTTTCTACAATCTCAATTGCTGCTGGCAAAATAAGCTCTTCACCAATGGTGTGAGGTATTTTTTACATCTGGTTATTTTATATGAACTTTATAAGAGCCTTTTAAAGCCTTTTTATTCACAGACAAAGTTTCTTTAAAAAATGATTATTGCTTTTTAAATGATATTAATTTTAATTCGAAGAATTCTCTGGGTTTGTTGACGTACTCACTATGAAGCGTTTCCAAATGACGTTTAAGTTTATTAGGTTTCATGCTATCTGCGGCTAACATTTTTGAGCAAATGATACACACTGGTATTTCTTCTTCATTTACTTCAGTACTGGTAAACCCAAAATTTAAGTATTCTTGAGAATATTTCCTTGATTTTATTTTCGGAACCACGTTCGTCTGTGTACTTGTTGATGCTTGACTATCGTCTAATGCTTGCTTACTTCCGCTTGAAAATTTATCCATGAGTCTGCATAAATCTGCTGCCGTGAATATTTAATATGGTGAATTGCAATTAACAAGAAAACATATATAACATACTCATTCACGATAGATTCGATAGTGACAGAATTGTCGACTCGAATGAGACTGGCTGGAATTGAAACTTGCGTTATCGAACATTTTCCTTCTTCCTATGAGAAAACATTTGCTCCGCGAATGCTCGAGACGGCATCGGTTGTGTGGATTCCCTTCCACAAATATTGCTTATTTTTTTCACTTTTGTCATGCTTCTGCTTTATTTCTTTCATTGTTCGAAAAAATGCATTCCCAATTTCTAAATTTAGCTCACCCCGTCTAGGTTAACTTTCATTTACGAATTTTCCTACTTTCATATTCTTTTACGTTATCTTCCTGTTTTGCTTCCATTTCAAATATAATATTTAAATTTTCTCCGTTTTCATTCGCTTCATCTGTTCACCGCCCGCTTGTCCAAAATGCAAGATATGGTTTCTCGCCAACGTTGGCTTACTTTTACTGTTCTTTTGGCAGTTAGTCAAAAATAATTTAAAAACAGAATCCAAAATACTCAATATACATTATTATTGTATACATTTTATTGTAAGCGGGGGGGGCAATTAAAATTATGATTGAAAACTGGGCCACGAATACTGAAAGGTTGAGAAACTCTGTATTAAAATCAGTATTTTCAAATCATATAAGAAAATATAAATGTACAGAGCAAGTTAAAAGTTTATATCCTAGAGAATGTGAGTTGTGCTTCCAATTCTTATTCCTCGATGTCCTGTTTATCAAATCATTTAAAACGCTACAAACCCTGCAAGCCAAAGGTTTATGCTACTTTAACTTTCCCCAAAAAACTATTGTAATAATTTAGTGGAGTCTATTACTAATCCTCAAGCAGAAATTGTAAGAAAGTCCAAATTATGTTTAGAGGCAGTTGAGACAAGTTTGGATAATCCCAATATTTAAGTTATAAATGTGAGAACTCTCCCCAGAAGTATCTGAACTGCGGTAAGTTTTGTAGCAGTAATGAATTTTCTAACATACACAAAAAATTGTACCATTAAGAAGACATAGAACATATTTTTGTACAGAATACAGTGAAGTTTATGATAGTTCATGGAATTTAATAAACGTATTAACACTGTGTATGATTAAAAAGCTTTAAAACATATTCTTTCAATCATATGATAACTTTTAAAATTTCATCAAAGTCTGAAACTATTGGTACTCATACTTTCTTTTATAAAAGTCAACTAGTAAAAAATATATGGGGGAAAAATGTTCTATAATTATTTATGTCAACTTTTTCACCCATTACATCAGTCAAGGATTAAATCAAAGGTAGAGGAAAACTGTAAACGCAAAAATAAAAGCGGGTATTCTCTTTTAATAACAATTGTCCCGTTAAAATTTGCATATGTGAAAAGAAAAATTTTATGCCTGTTATATATTATCCCATTCATATCATAGAGATCATATTTGTTAAGAAAATATTAAATATCAACTCCTTAAAGAAGGTACTCTTTCTTTAATTAAATCTTAATCATTACTTTCCTATCCTGTTTCAAAAATTGCAAGTTTATTGTGTGGCGAAGTAGAATGACAAAATAGAGATGCATAATTGATTTTTTGAATAACAAATAATTTTGCTATTGTTATTTTTAAATATTTATTCCACATATCTGTTATTTTAATCATATTATTAATAAAAATTATTACTTAGTATTAAATATAAAATTTATTAATTGTAATTAATACTTAATTTACTAATTTAAGTAACGTGTGATTGTATTAATTTATGTATTTCAGCTTACATCTTCAATCTGATTTTTTTCAAAACTATATATTTAATTTCTTTAATGGAGTAAACCATTATCTGAAAAATTTGAATTAAATATATATGTCATTTCTTTAAAATGTTTACTTTAGTTCTATATTCTATCTAGATGGCGCCAGCAATAAACAGAATATATGCAAAGTCATGTTACAAGCAATTAAAAATGATTTGTATGGAATAGTGCATCATCAAATGTGAATATCGGAAAGTCAAGGTCACTCTCATGAAGTGGAGTGGCGACTTCACACTTTCCAGTGAAGTTACCGCTCCGATAAATTTCAGTGATATGCAATTCAATGATACGATAATGCCAAGAATAGCCGGTCCTTTCACTTTTCAACCCATTCACAGATTTCTCCTTTTCTGTTTTGTTCGAGAACTTCCATTGGACAGATCGTATCGATTGTTACTTTCTATCGTGACCCAAAACCTGTAATCGAAATATCATCAGTAAGATCTTATGAAGGATTTGAATCACACCCCTGTTTGAAAAGTATTGATCACTGGTATTTGTGACTTTATGATATTGTAATTACCGCTCGTAAAATATTCGTCATCCCTATGACAAAATAATAGAGATTTTCTTCCCATAAAGGATGCCATCATATATCATAAACCTGTACAAAATTATTGAAGACACCTACGTAATGCAGTGCAAGCAACTAGCAATGCCGTCTGTTTCGTGCATTATTATAGAAAAATTAAGGAAGAGCCGTATAATCCTATTTTAATTTTTAAACTACAGAAAGCAAAAGTTATTTGGGCCTTTCATATTTAGATAATTTGCCAAATTATAAATGTTTTTACGCATTTACAGACTAAAGCACAAAAAGGATATGTTGGTTAAGCACCCAGATAAAATTCTTCGTATTGATGCAAATCAGGGCGCAAACGTCTATGTTTTTTATCTTCCTCGTTGCATTTCAGGATGAATATGGTCAAGAGAAAAAATCAATCAATATCCTGTTGCACATTTAATTACTAAGGCGTTAGACTATCATACTTTAACTGCTTTATTTAAAAATTTGCATTAATGGATTCCCAGTCTGAAAGTAAATACTATTATCACCGTTGACGATGGTGTTTTCTTTAAAGCAATTTATCTGTATTTGGTTCAAATAAATACTAAATAAAACAGCGTAATTTTTAACACTAAATAAAATAACTACTATGCCAATGGCACGATTTCCCTACTTGAAAAAAGACAATTAACCTCAAAAGTGCATGATAAAATTCCCGTCAAAATATTATATGAATTATTAAAAATAATGTTGGAAGAGTCTGAAAGAAATTTTGAAAATAACCTTTCAATGTTTATCAATCGCAATTTAAATAAATGACAAAATTTTACTGATTATTTTGCTAAATATTATCCTAGGAGGAAAGAATTATGGCAGACCTGTTTTACACAATTTCTACAAGGTACTAATAAGTACCTTGTAGATAAATACTAATAATTATTCTTTCATAATCATTGAGCGTAAGTATAATAGGCTAATAGATGAGCTTATTTCAACACTTGAGGATGTAAAGGGATCGTTTTTTAAAATATTCTTGTGATGTTCCAATTAATGTTCCTACATACTCAAAATTCATTAAAACTGTTCAAGAGAAATACAACAGGAGAGTAAATTCATCAAATATGACAATCATTGGGAAATTAAACCTCTATCTGTGACGGGAAAGGTATATACGGTAAGAAGAATTGCAGATGCTTGTGTTTTATTAGGTCACCGTTGTTTTAAATGTTCAAATATTAATTGTGCGGCACTTTGTAGACATTGCATAACTGTTCTTGCGAAGATAGCAGCAATCTGTGTAAATGCATTCATAAAACACACTTACTGTGTTCTGAACCTAAAATGCACGCAAAGAAGGATTTTCATAAATTTGATAATGTAGAAAATAATTCAACAATTATTTATGACTTTTTAAATCAAAAATTAAATACTTACATGCTATCTACTATTGAGAGTTGCAGTTTGAAAGGAGGTAGAATGCAAAAAGTTATAATTCTTCAGATTAAAGAAATCATATTGAATAATCTAGTTAGTTGTTTGAATACTTCAGGAGCTTTTATGCATGGGGTTTTGAATTTTTTAAAAAAAAAACTGTTTCTGTTACACCTCAGTTATATTTTGCACCTAACCAGAATATTAATCCTCAGGTTAAATATTTGAAACTTCTCAAAGAAGTACAGCTCAGTCCATGAAAATAGAGTAAAAATCAACAATTGAATGAAGCACTTTTTAATGAACCTAATAATCCAATTGAACAAGATGCAGATGGAAAATCTTATATTATTGAAAATTCTGAATGTATTAATCTTGATGCGTTTCATAAATTTAACAATTCATAACATTGCTCTTTAGTTTGGCATGCTGAAATCGTTAGATTCATTCGGTACAGTCAAATAAGAGAAATATTAAAATTCAAATTTCAAAAAGATTTCACTCTGCGATACAATCATTGATGTATTTAAATTTGCATTAGCTAGGAAATTCAAAAATTGCAAAGCTATAGAATCTTCACAATTTTCTTTTGATTAAAAATCAAAAGAATATATTCTTTTGATTTTTGACAGATATATCTGTCAATTTTCTTGAATTCCAGGAACAACAGATTTTAATTTTTTTATTACTTCTGTAATTTCACTCTGCACTTTAATTATAGTTGATATGAAAAATAAAATCTTAGAGTATTTAGACCCATTTTATAATAAGTTAGACAAATATAACTTAACTTTAATAAAGCAGTGTGTAATATTAAATAATTATCTCAGTTCAAGTAGCCATTGGCAGATTGTTTTCCCACCTCATACAGAGCAAACAGTTGATTGTCTACATTAGTTACTATATGTATCAAAAATTAAATAACTTATCACTGACTGTGAATTTCAATATAGTTACTTTTAGAGCATTAATATTTGCGCATGTCACTGCAGCTTAAATTTTTAAAAGCTAATCTTTTTAATTATATTTTGAGCAACATCTTGGTTCTAATTTACAAATTAAGCATTTCTTTCAGTAATAATTAATACAAATGGAAAATGGACTGTACACTAATATTTTAAACTAATAAAATTCCCAATGATTGAATTCAATCAAGTTGAATGATTGAATGACAATCAAGTTATTTGATTGTCTTGATGTTTTGCTTTCTCTTCAGCTTTCCACTTTTAGGAAATTCCTCATTTGTAATTTCAGCTTCAATATTGCTCAGATGACAATTATCAATGCTGCATTGAAGTGAGAATGGAGAACCTGGCTCCAGAAAAGTATATGGAATTTAAGTCAACAACATAAATTAGAAGATTGTGGTGTGAATGCTGGATATTATTGTGCATTAGGGTGGAACGAAAAAATCAATTTTGATCTTCAATTTGAAATAGTGCGGAAAAGTTTCCTTTTGCTGTAGATAAAATAAATTATAAATATGAAAAATATTGGAATAGATCTTGAGGTGCTGCAAGAACGTCGAAATTTCATAAAATGGAAATGTTTGTTACATTTTAAAGTTTTTTTTACGAAATAATCAACTTTTAGTTTTTAATTTGTGATAGCGCGGAAAAGTTGCCTTTTGGTATAGATAAGATAAATAAAAATTATAAAAAATATTAGATTATATCTTGAGGTACCGCAAGGACGTTAAAGTTTCATAAAAACACACGTTTTGAAACTTTTTAAGGATTTTTGCGTGCCTCGATTATGAAATAAAAAGCTTTCATTAGGCATTGTCATATGAATAAAATTATGAAAACAATTTTACTATTGCACTGGCATGGCACTGAGTCGTAATCGGGGCGGTTGTTATTAAGTTAAGGCGGAGATTGGTCTGTTCTGGTGACAAGGACAGGCCTGGTTTCAAATCAGTAGCTTTGCTGAGTTTAGTTGAGTTGGAATCTTGCTCCGTATATTGTGTAACTGATTAACTTAACTTATTTGTTAGTTTGTACGCTTGTGTGCTTTGCTGTAAGTGAAAATTGCTCAGTCTAAATTAATGAAGACAAGACAAATATCGGAGTGTTCTATTTTTGGGAAGTTTAGTATGAAGTCAGTATGAACTCACTACATACGAATCAAGTGCTACTGTTATATTAGACATAACTTCAAAATTGCGTCAGAAAAGGATCCTTCTATAAGCGAAATAGGAGACACTTTAATTCCCATAATTGAACAAATATGGTCAAGAGTTTCTATTCCCGTTGCTGCTATCAAAAGAATTTCACAAATAATAAAAGCTTATCATGCTAAATACAGGAATTTATTGAAGTCTAAAAGCAGAAAATATTCAGATAAGTTCAGATTTCGACCTCACTGAATTTAGAGAAGAAGTTAAACGTTTCTGACTTGTATAAAAGGAAAAAAAAGTATATCAGTGATGAAACAAAAGTTTTTAAACGATCAACGCTTAACAGGAAAATGGTTATAGGTAATATTGATATAGCTACCACAAGCGCTTTGAGAAAGAAAGAAGCAAGAAAGAGTAAAGAATTAAAGAGAATAATTGAGTTTAATCAAGAACGGATAAAAAGTACTTGTGTATCTGAAACGATTACTGGCGACAACGGCAAAGCTGAAGAACAACAATGTGCTTTCCAAAAAGAAGCAAACCAACCAGATCAATCAAATAGACAAGAAGAGATGTGGGTGCTACCAGGTGCTTGTGTGGTTTAATATTAAGTTAAAACCTTCTTGTAATTATGGTTCCAAACATCTTTTTAACCTTATCTCATATTCACGCTATGAATCTGACGATCTCAAGAACGTTATAGAGTAGATAATTCAAAAAAATGGATACTTTGCTGCTTCAGAAAATATCTTTTTGTCCAAGCTAAGTGGTTCACATAAAATTCAAAGTGAACTTGGTTTACGACGTGTTTTAAAAGCAAGAACAGAAAGTAAAGACAGAGTCAGGAAGTTTAATGTTCCAAAATTAAACTTAGATGCAAAGGATTACATCGACATGATCTCATGGTTTGAAAATGACGTAATTGAACCACTCTTATTAAAACATGTTTCCAATGACTCTCTGAAAGACTTTATACGGAAGGCTTCTGAAACTGAACCAAATAGTATAGGTGACTCGGTTATCGACTTTTCCCAGCTTCCTTGTCTCATGCAAGCAGTGGAAAGAGCTATGAAACTGGTGGCTCAAAATATCTGGGGTTTAATCGCAAGAGAAGGATACATAAGAGCAAAAATTGACTCACATGTGATTATGCCAAAATTTAATAATAAAAAAAAACCAGTTTAATGTGGCAATGAAGTAGAAACAAAAATTTTGCAGCTATAGCCTTTGTAATCATTAAGGATACAGAAGTTTGCATTTGTCACAGCATTTGACATAAAAAGTATATTTTTTAATATTATACTTTGTAATTAATAATTTTTCCAGTTATGATGCTTATATGTGTATTTAAAATCATCTTTTGCAACATTATATGAACGAAAAATCCATAATTTTTTTTTTTATCAAAGTTTATAATTTTTCAATTTTTTTACAAACTTTAAGTTCTTTACGACACCTTTAGATATTGTTGTATTGCAACCAAATTTTTTTATTCTTTTTGAACCTAAACGTTAACTTTTCCCTACTATTACCAAACTAAAATCTAAGAAAAAATTTTAAAGACACATTTTAAAAATTTCCATTTTTTCCATTTTTTTACAAATTTCAAGCTTTTTGCGGCACCGCAAGATATTGTAATATTTCAACCAAATTTTTAAAAATTGTTTTTGAACCTAAAAGGCAACTTTTCCACGCTATTACCAAACTATTACAAACAAACTTATACAAACTGCCATTTTCGTGTCACCCTATTGTACATGCTTTTGAATTTGAGTGAAGAGGTAAAAATAATTGGTAAGTATTTATATTGCTGCTTGCATTATTAAAAACTTGGATTTGTTTTGTAATATAGGAATAACATTTACAATAGTTGGATTTAAGCGACTGTATAAACTTTTTCCAGCTTTTGCTTAAGCTTTAAACTTTTAAGAAAATTCTTTAAGAATTTTAGATCCAATTGAAGTAATAAATTCTGCATCAAAACAAGAATGGAGTATTAAGTTTTTTTTTTAATGTTCAGGAACCTTTTACCATATTAAAGGTGGAGACGTTATTCAGTGTAAGCTGAAATGTACCGCAAGTTCTCGCGAAATAACAGCGAATAAAAATTCAATTAAAATATTTTCTTTTATTTACAGGTGATAAAATTTCCTTTTCGGGAATTGAAAATGAAATAATATATTATAAAATTGTTCACATTTTCTTATTTTTATTGATTATTAAAAAGCAACTTAAAGGCCTTATGCTTTGTCTGAGAAATCTTATAGAAAATATTTCGGCGATAACTCTAAAAAATATTACAGTTCAAAACGAATTTTTACATCATCCCAACAATATATATATATATATAAGAGGGTTGGAACTTTAATAGTGGCAACACTGCTCTAAAAACGCCACGCAACAAAACCAAAGAATGTTACGTGTACCACACGTTAGCTACATACCTACCTTACCTCTCAGCAAAAATACTCGTCCTTCCTACGTCACGTGCATGCGGAGTGACGCGAAGAACTGATCCTTGTATTAGATGGCGGTCTAAAGTAAATGTTGACAGGATGTTTTCAAAACAAGAACAAAGAAGTTGGATAAAAACTGAATATGCCAGAAGTCGTACAGCATGGCAATGTCATTTTGGGCTTCAAGAGACTTGCGGGGAATCTGTTTTACCTTACAGAACTGTTGCAAGATGGATAAAAGCCTTCAATGAAGGACGCCAAAATGTGGCAGACATGCATCGGTCAGGTCGTCCTAGTGTCAGCGAAGCAGAAGTGCATGCTGTTGCCACACTAATGGGCAGTGATTGATGCCAAACCATTCTAGAGCTGGGCCCTCAGACAGGATACGACTGCATATGACTGTGCTGCACATTTTGAAGGAACGCCTGGGCATGAGAAAAATTGCTTCACGATGGGTTCCACATCATTTGATGGAAATGCAAAAATGGCTTCGATACGATACTGCTCGAACCCACCTGGAGCGCTATGAGCTCGAGGGAGAGGCTTTTTTACGCCGTATCATTATGCTGGATGAGACTTGGGCCGGATCGTACCAGCCAAAACTGAAATGCCAATCAAACGAATGCCGTCATTACGGGTCAACGCGAAGTTCGACATTTCTTCAGAACTCCAGCAATGTGAAAGTTATGCTGATTCTCGTGTACAACTGTGATGGTGTCATCCTAACGCAGCGTTTCTCAACCTTTCAGTATTCGCGGCCCAGTTTTCAATCATAATTTTCATCGCCCCCCCCTGTTTACAATGAAATGTATACAACAATAATTTATATTGAGTATTTTGGATTATGTTTATAAATTATTTTTAACTAACTTCCAAAACAAGAGTAAAAGCGAGCCAACGTTGGCGAGAAACCACATCTGGCATTTTTCCGAGGGAGCGGTTCACAGATGAAGCGAATGAAAGCGGAGAAAATTTAAATATTACATTTGAAATAAAAGCCAAACAGGGAGATAACGTTAAAAGAATATGAAAATAGAAAAATTCGTTAATGAAAGTTAAGCTAGACGTGGTGAGCTAAATTTAGAAACTGGGAATACACTTTTTTCGAATAATAAAGAAATAAAACAGAAGCATGCCTAAACAAAAGAGAAAAAAAAATAAGTAATGTTTGTGGAATCGAATCAACACGACCGATGCCGACTTGAGCATGCGCAGAGCAAATGTTTTCTCATAGGAAGAAGGAAAATGTTCGATAACGCAAGTTTCAATTCCAGCCAGTCTCATTCGAGTCGACAATTCTATCACTATCGAATCTATCGTGAATGAGTATGTTATATATGTTTTCGTGTTAATTGCAATTCCCCATATTAAATATTCATGGCAACGATTTATACAGACTCATGGATAAATTTTTAAGCGGAAGTAAGCGAGCATTAGACGATAATCAATCATCAATAAGTACACAGACGAGCGTGGTTCAGAAAATAAAATCTAGAAAATATTCCCAAGAATATTTAAATTTTGGATTTACCAGTACTGAAGTTAATGAAGAAGAAAGGCCCCTGTGTATCATTTGCTCAAAAATATTGGCCGCAGACAGCATGAAACCTAATAAACTTAAACGACATTTCGAAACGCTTCATAGTGAGTATGTCAACAAACCCAGAGAATTCTTCGAATTAAAATTAAAATCATTTAAAAAGCCATAATAATTTTTTAAAGAAACTTTGTCTGTGAATAAAAAGGCTTTAATTGCATCTTACAAAATTTCATAATAAAATAGCCAGATGTAAGAAACCTCACACCATTGGTGAAGAGCTTATTTTACCAGTAGCAATCGAGATTGTAGAAACTATGTTTGGAGATAATTTTTCAAAACAATTGCAGTCCATACCTCTTTCAAATGTTACTGTTGCTCGTCGAATTGGTGATATAGCTGAAGATGTACAATGTCAGCTTTTCTCGAAGTTACGTGACAAATTGTTTTCATTGCAGCTTGATGACGCAACAGATAGTAATAAAGATGCTCATTTAATTGCTTATGTTCGATTTTGTGATAATATGTCAGTAGTAGAGGAACTACTTTTCTGCAAACCAATAGAACTCAAAACAACAGCGCTCGCATTATTTGCTATTTTAAATGATTTTATGAACGAGGCAAACATAGAATGGAAAAATTGCGTCGGAATATGCACAGATGGTGCTCGTTCAATGTCCGGAAAATTCCAAGGTATACAAGCACTTGTAAAACAAAAATCGCTCTCAGTGGGTCTGGACACATTGCATGATCCACAGAGAAGCTTTGGCTTCGAAGGAAATGAGTCCTGGTCTGAATATTGTGTTAACTACTGTTGTAACTGTAGGAAATTATATAAGAATGAGACCCCTGAAATCGAGAATCTTTTCCGCACTTTGTAAAGACATGGGTTCAGTACATTCAGCGTTACTATTTTATTGCGAGGCAAATCGCGTGGGAAATTTTTGAACGTGTTTATGAATTAAGAGAAGAAATCGCCATTTTCCTAGAAGAAGAAAACAGACCGGAGGCAGAGAATTTTCACGAGGGTTTATTTGTGATGAAATTGAGCTACTTGGTCGACATATTCGAGAAATTAAATAACTTGAATCTTCAACTCCAAGGAGCAAATACACATATGCTGGATACGAGTGATAAAGTTAATGCTTTTTGTAGAAAATTGGAATTGTGGAGTTGAAATTTAAAGCAAAAAAACCTAACAATGTTTGCAAATGTAAATGATTGTACTAAAACTTACAAGGCTGAAGAAGAACATGTAAAAGTTGTTTTTGTAACCATTGAAAATCATTTAGCCATGCTAGCAAAGAATTTTAAAAAGTATTTTCTTGCTGACCACAAACTGATAGAAAGTTACGAGTGGGTTAGGGATCCATTTCATAAAACTCCCTGAGGACTTTCAATTGATGATGAAGAAAAATTCATAGATTTCACGACAAGTGGGAAAACTAAAATATAATTTAGTAATAAATCATTATTAGAATTTTGGGCAGGAGTAGAGGATGATTTTTCTGCACTAAAAACAATGGCATTTCGTATTCTATTACCATTTTCAACATCATACCTTTGTGAAACTGGATTTTCTGTTGTGGCTTCTTTGAAGACAAAATATAGATCTCGGCTAAATATAGAAACAGAACTGAGAATGGCTATTTCTAATATTAAGCCTTCCTTCGAAAAACTTTGCTCTACAAGACAGGCCCAAGAAAGTCAATAATAATTATTAAATTTGTTTTTAATTTAGTATGTTTTGATTTAGTAAGTTGTTTTACTTTAATAAGTTACTAAATATGTCGAAATTTATTTTGTTTTCTATGTGTACGTGTGCTTTCCTTTCAGTCAGTTAATCAATTTTTACATAATATTTTTTCTTAGATATTCTCGCCCCCCTCTCTAGTGTGCTCGCCCCCCTCTAGCGTGCTCGCGCCACCATAGGGGGGGGGGAGCGCCCCACAGGTTGAGAATCGCTGTCCTAACGCATACCGTTCCCCTACAGCGGACCGTCGATGCGCAGTATTACTGATCATTTCTGAAGCACCATCTCAGACCAGCTTTGAGAAAAAAACGGCGAAACTTTCTGCAGAACGTCCCTATCATTTTGCTTGATAATGCACGGCCGCATGCAGCGCAAGCTGTGGCTGATTTGTTCAACCAATGGGGTTGGGAAGTACGTTACCATTCACCATACTCTCCAGATCTAAGCCCTTGTGACTTTGACGTAATTCCTAAAATGAAGGAACCACTTCGTGGCATTCGCTTCAAAACTGTTCCAGAGATTCTTGCGGCAGTAGACCGGTCCATTCGAACTATCAATAGAACAGGCGCTGCTACAGGTGTTCTGCGCTTTCCACATCGTTGAAACGGGTTGCACACAATGCTGACGACTATATTGAAGGACTGTAAAACATGGTGACATGAATCACTTTTGTATTCCATGTAAATAAATAGTTGCCACTATTAAAGTTCCAACCCTATATATATATATATATATATATATATATATATATATATATATATATAATATCATAGTGTAATTTTTAGCACATGTATCTGTGAAATAAAATAATTATGAAACACGATAGTTTCTAGAAAAAATCAATGCAAGGGAAAGATTTCTGTGATTTTTAAAAAATATATTTTATTAAGTCGATAATTCTGTGCTATTTAAGGCTAATATGATTTAACATACACAGATTATCCACTCTAATTGATATCCAACAGCCGGTTTCTAAGCCTTTAGTCCCACATCCAATAAGAAAAATGGTCTAATTGAAATAAATAATTATATTTTTTATAATTTGATTCAATAAATGTGCTGATGAATTACTAAGTTTTAAATTATTATAGAGATCCTCAGTCCTATGAGTCTTATTTAATAAAGATTTTTTTAGACACTAATAAAAATAGCCCCCCCTTTTTTTTTTGGATAAAAACTGATTTGAAAACCATTGATCTAAAAACTGATCTGAAACCATTTTATGAAAGAGCGTTATTTCAAATAATTTTATTGACCACTTTGAGGAAAATACGCATAACAGCGCTTGAGGTTTCTCCAAGTATGAGTGGCCTAAAATAATAAAATTGTTGATTCTCCTGAAGCAATGATGTTCAAAGTTCAACTCCTTCAGATGTTATAGCAGAAGATTGAAATTTAATTGAATATTTCGTTTAATTGAATGACCGACATCTCATTTGGAATATGCAGAATTATTTTTATAATATCCTAGTTCGTGTCTATGAAGCCATAATCTCCCGGCTGTGCATTTGTCCTAAAAAGAATCCAATACCTATGATGAAATCGCTCATATTCTATTCAAAATATATTAGATTCGGTTATGTTCTACTACTCCTTTACGTTTCAAGCTCTGAATTCTGCGACATCTCGTTTTTAAAATCAAGATATTCAATAATTATTAACTTATGTTATATATTTTATTTCTGTTATAATTTCATTGGAATAAATTTTGCCCACTAACGTATGAAGCGTATACAAAGAAATCCAATATCTACATGTTCTCAGGGCAGGATAATACAGAAATTTGAAATAACTGGACAACTTGGCATTCTTACACGTTGAAGGCGAAAGCAAATCTCATCTTCTAGAGTCGGAAATGAGGTTACCACGATCGTTGAAGCCAGCAATTTGTCACCGCATGATAGTGTGAGTGTGCCAGCTGTTTCCCGTGTATTGGATTTGCTTTATTACGTAATATGAAAAATCATACGGTGGATTTTGCATATTTTGAAGAGAAACTACGAATGGAATCCAAACCTCATAGGACAACGGCACTGTCATATGCTAAGGATTCTTGTAATCTCACATCTTCAACTGCATGGATGTCTTCAGGATGTCATTTTCATGCAGGATGGCTCACTTCCTCGCATTGATCGTCATATCAAGCGATTGCTAAGACAGCATCACAGACGCACGAGTATTCAGCCGTCATTTCCCACTACCATGGCCTCCTCGTTCATTGGATATTATCCCTACGACTTTTGGTTGTAGTGTTTCCTGAAGGATAATATATGCTTTCAAACGCCGACATCTGTGATAGATTTGAAGGACAGCATGCGGCACCGTGTTCGTGATATGCCAGGAGACGTACTCCGATCGGTAGTGAAAAATATAGCCCTGTGATTAGAGAACGTTGTTGAACATGAAATGGAGGTTTTAATGCTACTTTCCCCCATTATTTACCATTAATAAAGCATATTAAATATTTTTATGTGTGTTACAGAGCCATCTATAGGTAAAGGTTATACTCATATTTTTTTTTATTCAATAAATGTCAAGCGCTTTATTTGAATTATCTGTAGTTCAAATTTTCTCATTTATTTTAACAAAACGTATTCTAATGCCCTCTGAAGTGGGAAATTTATTTCTTGTTAATCCTGTATTTGCATTTACCTTCAATCCTCACTTACTCGCTGTAAGGAAGTGAATTTGCTCATTTCTTTTTATTATATCAACCCTCTCACATAATCCCGCCTACTCCAATATGATTGACTGCTGTCAAAGTTTAATCCATCAGCTGTTTTCATGAATAATGCGCGAAGCCCGAGAAAACTTCTTTTAGTTCAAAAGTGTAAGATTTCTGCCGATGGAGTGGTCATTTCTGTTATAAATCGAGGAACAGGTTGGTAATTTTTTTCTTTTCGGTATTAATTCATTGTTTTTAAAATTGATATATTTATAATATCATCGGATTACAAATGAAGCCTTCTTGGTATTTAATTCACGGTGATCAATCAGATCTCGATGATAGATTTTGTTTATCTTTAAATTTTCAATTTATTGTTAAAATATGAAGGATACAATAATAAAAACGAAAGCTATAATAAAATTATCACGTGAATTAGCAGAATATAAGTCTCTATTTAATTCACAGAACTTTCTTTTTAGTATGTAAATTTAAATGTGTTTCAGTAAGCATTTTGATAAAAATTATCGAATTGGGTAAAATGTCATTAATACAACTCCACATTTTACATTTTTATTACATCAAGAGAATAGAAGAGAGAGAGAGAGAGAAAATAAAAAGTCCTAATCTAGGGTGGATCCTAGCACAGCCACCTCTTGGCGTCTTTTTGAATTCTCGCCAAACGAGTGGCGATAACGGCGCCAATGTGGCAACCTACATGGATTTTTTAAAATTTATTTATTATTTTATTATTATTTATTTATTAGTTTATTTTATTAGTAAATAATCAACCTAGAACGGATTTTTTTATTTTTATTTTATTTTTTATTCTATTCTATTTATTTTATTATTATATTTATATATTTATTATATTATTACTATATTTATTATTATTTCTGACCTTCAAGTATCGTTTTTTAATTGAATATTCACTTTTCAAATATTCAATTAGTAGTCAACTTGGCGAGATTTCAAACAAGTCGCCAAGAGGTGGGCCCATCTAAGATTTTACCCTAGTCTATAATTTCTTTCAAAAATAATAATGGAAAAATTACTGAATTGTTGCATATCAACAATTGCTCTTTAACAGTTCATTTATATTCACTATTCGTTGATTATTATTTCAACACTCTTCCCCATCTAAATTATTATTGTTTCATCTGGTTTGCAAAAAGCTCATAATTTTTCAAAATTTTAAAAAAAGCTGTGAAATTTTTATCTGTGCTGCAGCATTATATCGATTCAAGCAAATTTTCGTACTTGTTAAGAATTTCAATTTCGTAATCAACACTCAAATCAAGGTTGAAAAAAAAAAATATCCATGTTTCTTTAAGAATTCAATTTCAGTGAGTACTGGTTTGTGTCTATACAACAGATTTCAACCAAGGCCTTTAACAGTCCCAGGTTCTGTATAAATACAGCAAGAAATTCCATAAACATCAAATGGAATTTCTTGTTAATTCTAGTTGAAAATTAAGGATTGGTGAATTCTATACTTTAATGACATAAAACAGTGCAATGATCTCACTAAATGAATATTTTTGCATACATTTAAACATTTTGGTTCAGGGTCAGAGGATGTTCAAAATATAAAGTGAATGATAACATGAAGCAGTATTCACTGTATGTATAACTTATTAGCCAGATTTTGAAGTTAATGTCTCATTTTGAATTATTTTTGCAATATTGCAAGGAATTCAAAAGTAATGACAGATTATTGTATTTTAAAAATCTTTTTAAAATACAATACAATTACAAATACAATTTACATACATTTACAAATACAATTTATAAATTTTTTAAATGATTTTTTTAAGCATTCATTCAGAATTTTATGTCACAATTATTTTAATATTGGTGTTTTAAACATAATCAAAAAGAAATTAAAAGAAAGATATTCCTTAAATTTTAGTGGACTAATATATGCAAATAATTCATTCAGATATAAAGGGGGTTTTTAAGAAGGGGTTGTATTTCAGAATTGATAGTATATTAGTTGTGATGTGTATTTCTAAATAATTGAGCTATATTGAGACCAGCAGCGATTAATGTGCTAGATAAATTGTTTTTTTCTTCATATTCTTTTAAATAAAAGCTTCTTAATACTTTGCATACCAAAAAGTGATAAGATATATTATTATAACTATGTGAATATAAAGATTTCCTTTATTGCTTAGAAATCTCAGAAGTAATTGTAGGTCTGTTATTTCTTAAAAATTAATGTGAAAGTTTTTGTTGTTATATTACTTTAAATATAATAATTATCCAACAAGAATGTAAAAATGATATATCCTGCATAGGTAAAAAGGATTAAAGTTTGAACAATAATGATTGCAGATAAGATTATTTAGAATTCTAAAGTAGAATTGAATTTTGGCATCTTGTAATTCTTTTAAACTCTTCTATATTATCCCCAAAAAATCTATATAATTCACAGATTTTCTCTCTTATTGACTAAATAACATTTCATTAAACCTATATTTATTATTACAAAATATTCCATTTGTATAGTCATACTTACTTGGAGATGAAAATGAAGTCACATGTAAAAGAGATTACAGCTCAGGTAAAAAAATTTGACGACTCTAAAAGAATTTTTTTTCATATCTGATACTTATAATGGCTACAAGTAAATCATTAAAAGTCATTATTATTGGCTGCACATATTTAAAAATTGTTCTTTATGTGTCTCATTCTTTTAGCATAACTGATTTGAGTATAATGAAGATATTGCTTAGAATGTTACATTTGATTATCTATATCTTGTCTAAGTTAGCTATAAATTAAAATAATTTTCAAGCTTAAAATGGAAATAATCTTTAAATTTGGAACAAATTCTGATTTTAAAACTGATATTAAAGGATGGGATAACATTGGGAATGAGCCATTAAATATTATCAAATTTGGTCATAATTTTTTTTCTATGTTTAATATGAACATGGTTAATTTCCATAGTGAGAGAGTGCTCTTTAAACCATCATATTTAATGGATGATTTTGATTTAATGCCTATTTACATGCATAAATTTCATTAAAACAATATCAATTTTAAAACCAAATTGAAAATTTCAAGACTGTTTTCACTTCAAAATACTAGTTTAAATGCTCTTTCAGTTTAATTAAAAGATTTTCAGAAAAGGAACTTCATACATATGCTGAAGTACTTTAATTAAAAACTCTGCATAATTATTTCAAAATAATATTTTCGTCAGAATTTTCTATTAAACATTTTGTTTAATGTGAATATACTAAATCTTGCAAAACTTGAAAAAAGGTTGATGTAATATCATAAGTGAATAATTTTTATGTGTTAGTTTTTTTTTTCTATGTACATTAGTCTTAAAGTATATCTTGATTTTATTTTAAATATAAGATTTATTCATTACTATTTGTGTCTATATCTTATTATTTGCCATATGGTATGTAATGCAATTCAAAATATTGCCATTAATTTTATTATTGCATTTGTTTTTCTCCTTTGTGATAGTAGAATTATTGCACGAGACAAAGAAACTTCCCTTGAACCACTTCAAGTAGTCTGGATAGACAAAAAAAGAGGAGCTACTGTGAGGAATAATGGTCTGTATAAACTTTCAATTACTAACAATGCTTATTAATAAAAAGATAAATTATTTATTGATTATCTTTAAAATATTTTATGTATGGTGGCAAAGAGTAGCTAGTTTGAGCAATACTTCATTTTATTGCTAACTTCCTTGTCCTGTAAGTTACACTTCTCTTATATTTAGTTACATTGTCTTTAGTAATGTTAATTTGAGTTTTTTTAAATGTAATTTTGTAATAATTATCTTCAAATCTGTGGAAATAATGTTTATTAAGAAGAGAAAATAATATCCAGGAGTTTTAATCAACACTTTGTAACTATTTTTGGAAGAGTTTTCAAAGTAAACTTTATCTCAGTTTCCTTTTATTTCCTTTCCAGACCAAAAGACCAGTGCTTTTTAAAATTTTATTATAAAAATTGAAATATTCTGTGGGCTTTAGTTGAAAATTCTGTTTTTAAGCAGTACAGCCCACAGGGCTTCATCCTTCATTTTTCCATCCTCCAAGTTTCCTTTCTGATGATTATATATAAGCAAGGAAAGAAACTTTAGAAAATTTATAGTTATGAAAATATATTTTATTCTTCAGTATGTGCAATTTGATATTTATTATGAATTAAATTCTTAGACCATTTAAGTAATTTAGTTATGTATTTCAAATTTTGCTGTTAAAAATACTTTGTGTAATTTTTTGAAATTATTTTTCCTATGTGGATAAAACTTTTGATTTTATTTTATTTAGGCTAATTTGTTGAAAGCACTTGAGCAGTTACAGACTGGTGTAAAACAAGGAAAATCTTTTCAATCTTCTGTAATCACAAATCGTGTATTAAATTTGGAACGCAGCAAGTGCCCAAACATTTTTCACGAAGACATTACAACTTTCACTTCATTAGATATTCATTATAAAGAAAATGAATAGTAAGTAAATTTTTGTCGTTTTATATATCTATTATATTTTTGAACTTGTTCAATGATTTTTTTGTTGAATTAATTTTTTTGGAGTTTGTAGAGGTTCATTTGAAGGACTTTTTTTTTTTGTATTAATTATCACTTGGAAAATTTTCTGTTACCTCAGTATGTTATTTACATGAATATGGGGTGGGGGTAAAAAAGTACAAATCTAAAATTAAGATTATAGAAAAAAATCAGCTAAATACATTTTTAGAAATTTCAAATGAATTTACTAATTCAATCAAACATCCAACAATTATTTCCTTAAATTAAATGAATTTATAACAGATGAGCAAATGTAGAATAAACAATTGTTATATCATGTATCAACATGCAGTTTTATGTATGTATAATTTACTTCAGAATTGGTTACACAATATTTACACTTAAACGTTTACTTTGTTTAAAGCCTGCTCATACTTTCTCTAGTTGTTGGTGCATTTGTTTGGTAAAATATATTTTATTAGAATGTCCAAATTTTAACTTCTATAGACTGAACTGATTTAGTACAAATACCATCATCCCAAGAGAAATGACACACCTCATTCTGTTTTTTCAAGATATAGGTTTTTATAAACTCTTTGAGCAAATTTTTTTACTATCGGCATTTTAATGAACACTTTTTGAAATTATTTGACTTATTAATGAACTATTAATTAGCAACTGAAATATATATATATATCTTATGTTTGGTGCAGAACAGTTAAATATTGATTTTGTACCAAAACACACTACTCAACCAACCATATATGGGTATGATATTAGTATTCTTTATGTTTTAGTTTTTCTAATTTTTTTAATCTAGCCAAATAGTTTGTTTTTAGTATATTGGCAGTTAATTTCTTTTTTTTATTAGTGTACACTGTAGAGAATATTTCTGCCTGTAAAAATGTCTTTTCAACTTTCAACCTTTTTTTTTTTATTACAGATAAACTTTAGAATCATACAATGCATAGTTGTGGAAAAAAAAGCAAATTTTCACTCATCTTTACTCTAATATCATTCATCATGCATTCTTAAAAAAGATATCATTTGAAAAAAATGAATATGCTATTAAAAGATTTTAAATATGGAAGTTACAGAACATGCTGTTTACGTATTGAAATAACAAAATTTCCTGCAGCGAACACATTTTCTTCATTAAATTTGAAAACTTAATCCTGGAAACCAAATTTCATTATTCTTTGTTCATTTTGAAATTATGAGCTAAGTTTTGACTCTCTAACAATGATAAAATAAAATTTTGGACTTCATTTTTATTTTTCAAGATAGGAATAATCAATTTGAAACTTTTTTTTGTTATGGAAATACTAAAGTGTTCTACACATTTTGCACTGGTTTATCACTTAATAGTAACTTTTAACATGCAATATAGCTTGCCAAAATTAGTGTTTTAATTTTTGAATGCTAGCACACATAAATTTTAATATAAATCAATGTGCAAGGCAATTTTATGTAAGTTTGCAAAATTTCAATTTTTTCTTTTAAGCAGTAGAAATTTTTTTATTTCCTCTAAAACATAAATTTTAGATGTTAACATGATGTTTAAAATACATTTATAAATTTTAAGTGTTGATAGCTTTTATTTGGCATTTAAATGCATATTCACCATGTTTGTCATGAGTGTCAATATTTTCCACACTATTGTTTTGTGAAAATGCATAAAAAAATTTGTATCAGCCAAAAAAGGCAAATCAAAATGAAAGTGCTTTCCTTTACTATATCTTATTAATAGTCCCTACTTCTTGCATAGAGCCAGTCTTTATGGCATTTAGAATTTTTACATTTTAATTTTTAAGGTAATTTTTATGTACATTACCACCTCATTAAATATCAAACACAAGATGTTTAATGAATTGTGGGTATTAATACTTCATAATAAATATTTCAATTCAAATTTCAACTCTATATTTCAATTCAAGGATTATTTCTATTTATTTAATATTATGTTTTACATGTTCAAGATTTCTCACAATACTCTCAAATATTGTAAAAAATATCTGCCACTATACTAATTATTATAACATTGTATACAATCTTAAAAGGAATGAAATTGAATCATCAAAACATCATAAGATTATGTATTTAACATTAACTTTTTGAATGCACAATAAATCTTCCATTGATTCCATATATATACGAAAATGAACTATTTGATATACGTATTCTTGTATGAAATAAGTTTGGCGATTTACCATTAACATTTCAGATTGCCACAATTTTTGTCGTGATTTAATTAAGCAATTTTTAATTTACATAAAAATAAGAAACGTTAATTAAATTTTCAGCTTTTATATATTCTGAAAACTCCACTCAAATATAATTTTTGCATCATTATGAAATCTCAAAAATTATCTTTTTAAACTTATAAATTTAGATATTGTGAAATATTTCCACCATTTTAATAAATTTTTATAAATATTAATATGACTGTAATTTGCAACTGTAATTAGTTGAAACTTTAGTCCAACCTTCTCATTGTTTCATCAAACCTTTTCATTGTTTTTTTTTTCTCTTGTTGAAAAAAATCATTGCAATTGCTTCAGTTTTTTTTTTTCCTTCATTATTCTTAGCATATGATAATTTATAGTTCAAAATTATATTTGAGTTGCTATGCATTTTTTATGTAGATATATTATTTAGATTGTTATTATATATATATATATATATATATATTCCTAGAATTATTTAGCTGTGCATTTCATTAGATGCTTGATTTCATTCAAGGTAAAAACATATGGATCAATTAATTTGTAATAATTCATTCTACTTTGTATTGAATTAATTAATACAAATTATTGCAATTTTTATTCATGTTTGATCAAAATGGTAGATAATTTTCATGTAATCTAGAAAGCCATTCCACTTAATTCTAATGAGTGAACCAGTTGGTCGCTGAAGGTGGCTAATTTGTAAATCATTAAAAACCTTTAAAATCAATACAAGCTTAATTTAAGTTTTTTGTAAATTAATTATTCTCACAAGAGAGGAGTTCTTAAGAATTTAGAGAACAACCTTTTAAAAATGACATAATGTTGGCTGTCAATAGATTTTACGTTGGTTCAAAATTTAAATCTAACTAAGGCAAACTTTTTTCTTTTTAGGAAAAAGTACATAAAAATTTATCAAATCAGCAGTTGCAGTTTAAAATTTTAACAACCATATTATAATAAAGGAGTTATCAATACATAATAAAATTAGAATTAAGCACATCCTTATGGTTATTAATGCAATAGATATATTTACAAAATTTCAAAAGAAATATTTAATTCATTATACCAATGCCACATTCTTTGTTTTACACTTTTTTTATTGAATAATTAAATTTAAAAAAGTTGCACTGTAATCTTAAATTTTACCGAATATTTAACGTCATTCTAAGGCTGGTTACACACACAGCGGATTATTCCGACGCGGTTAATTTACCGCCACCGTCATAACAACAGTACTGCATTGAACAATATAAGAGCTTATACATGTGGCGGAAAAATAAACGCGTGGTCAATTTGCCGTTGGCGGATGCTGTGCAGACGTCGGCTGCCACTGGCGCCAACGGTATTTTGACCGTCGCAGTCCAAATACTGGCGTACATAACTAAATGCAAGCTTACACACACAGCGATTTTTTAACGCTTCGAGTTGCTTTTTCACAGTGAGTTTTGCCGTCTTGAGTGAAACAATTTTTCTTTTAGCATCAATAGGTTTTCATCTATTATGAAGATGACCAAATTAAATATTGATAATGAAATTTTAATTGCTTTATTTCAAGAAAGACCCGTTTTGTGAGATAAAATTCTCGATATATTTAAAGACAGAAGTGCAACCAGAAATGCTTGGCATGAAGCAGGATTAGCAACTGGAACAAAAGGAAAACCTGTTTGCAATACTCAACCGCGAAAGAAACATAAGAAAATAGACGAAGGGGATTTGAACATTTTAAAGGCATTTGAGGAAACAGTAACCTGAGAAATCAAAAGCCCAAATGTATTTCTATCAGAGTCTGCTGCCTCATACGGAAAATTTTGATAGTAATGAATGGCTTTAATTCCAAATGGAAGTTCTTCCGGACCTTTCTAAAATTAAAAGTCAAGAAGTTGTAGTTCCTCACTATTAAGATTACATAGCACAATCCAATCAGTTCCAGCAACAGAATAAATCAGCACCATACAATCTCCAATTACATTCCTTTTTACAGCCACTTCAACAACTTTTCACAACCTCTACGACTTCGCAGTACTCACAGCCTCCAGATCTCCCTCCTTGTGATCCGTCATCCATTTCTTTAGTTGCATCTCAAAATGCATTACTATCCCAACTAAAGCAGAATCGTTCAACAAATACAACTCTGGATTCACTCCTTCCACATCAAGACACACCATCATCGATCTCGATAAAAAGATAAAATAACAGATGAAAACTATGCACGTGTTAGTGAATACGTTGTGTGAAGAAGATGGTGAAAGAAGTTTAGTAAATTCTTATGATTCATTGAGCATAAAAGACATTAATTTATAACATAAACATTTATTCAACTAATAACATTTAACAATAAACATTGTTCTACTTAATGCAATTTAAAATTCCAATTTATAGATTTCAAAAGTTATTTTCTTACCTATAGGCTGAATACAATTCCTCATTTTGGTGTTTTTCCTTTGAATGGTATCTTTTAACCGGCAATGTAATTCATCAAAGGACGTCCTCGACATTCTGAAGTAATTGAATAATTTCGAGTCGTCTTGCCTCAAATCTTCAAATAAGGTGTAAAAAGCTCCAAACGCATCTCTTTTCTCATTAATTGAATGAATCCAAATAAGTCGATTTTTTCTTTTCCTTTAACGACGGAATAACAGTAAAGTTAGAATTTTCTCTTTATTCTTTCCAAACTCCGCAAAGAATTTAAACAACACAGTTATAATAAATTTATTTGTAGATGAAATTACGCCGACTCTTACGACGGCGAAGGAAATTTAACCACCGTGTGTGTAAGCGTTCAATTTTTGTGAGCGGTAATGGTAAAATATCCGTAGCGGAAAAAAGTGTTGTGTGTGCAACAGCCTAAAAATTTAACGCCTTTAATTGCGGATAATTTGTCACTAAAATAATTTTTTTATGACCCCATTTATTTTACGCTGAGAATTCAATTTTTGGCAAAAGTATCAAATGTTTTTTTTTATTATTATTATTATTCAATGTTCTAATTTCTGAAGAGTTTTATATTATATATATCTATCTAATGATATATCTTAATCTAATTTAAATCCTAATTAAATTCCTAATTTTTTTCTTAATTTAGTCCCTGTTAATTTCATTCTAAAATGTTATCTTATTTCTTCATCTTTTTCCCACTTTTTATTTAACCAATTTTAACCCGTGTTTAACAAAATTGCTGATTCCGTCGCTCCCACATCAGGGACAATGGGATAAAAATCCTTAACTGTTATACGTAATTTTTTGAAAAATTTCCCTTCCTAAAGTGTATACGTGTCAAAGAAATCCCTATCAAAATTTCATGGTAAAATGACTGAATGGAAACATTTCTGCTCTTTGTTCTCGTATCGCAATGTAAACTGATGTCTATTTATGATCGCTTCTTTCTTGTGCAAATTATGACTCCCGTGATGAAATAACCGAAATTTCAAAAGTTTCTTTTTTTCAGCCACGCAACTGCAAAAATTATGTTCGTTTTAAATTATATATATTATCTACCAATAAGTATTTGGACACTCATGTTAATAAGGATATCTACTTTCTTGATTTACGTCCCGCCTTCTATGCTTGAATATAGTGCAGGAAACAGTATTAGCATTAGTCGCGTACAAGATTAAACGAAATTCAGTCTGACTTCAAGAAAGGCATAATTGTCGGATATCATAGAAATGGCCGATCCTTAAGGCACATGTCTAGTGAGTTAAACATTCCAAAATTGACGGTAGCATTTGTGATTAAGAAGTGTAAAGTGTGTGGCAATTATCGGAATATGCTTCGATCTGGCAAACCCAAGAAACTAAGAGATGGAGACCTGCAAGTGCTGTCCAAAGAAATTCAGAAAAATCGCATGAAATCAATGGCCCACATACTCCAGAAGTTCCAACAAGCACCCGAGACTGTTGTTTTGATAAATACCATCCGCATGGAAACACATTTGTTAAGTTTCCATGGTCTTGCTAGTACCCATAAGCCTTTGATTACAAAATCTAGTCGCGCTGCTCGATTGAGGTGTTGCAAGGCACGTCGAAATTGGACTGTCAATGAGTGGAAATCAGTTCTTTGGAGTGATGAATTCAAGATTAAATCTATACCAGTCAGATGGCAGAGTCTTGTTTTGGAGTATACATGAAGAACGTCTTTTGCCTGAATACATTGTGCCTACAGTCAAGATTGACGGGGGTGAAATTATGACCTGGGAATGTTTCTCATGGTTTGGGTAAGGCGCTTGATCCCAATTCATGGTTAGCTCAACACGGACTCCGACTCCACTATTCTAGACAACAATATGCTTCCTACGCTGTGGCAATTTTACAGGTTGAATCATTATAATTCTCCAGGATGACAACGCCACTTGTCATGTTGTGAGGTTCACCATGGATTGATATTGATGGTAATGGGGTGAATCGACTGAACTGGCTTGCTCAGAGTTCAGATTTGAATCCTATAGAAAACCTCTGGGACGAACTGGATCGCCAAATTAAGAGGAACAGCAATCTTCCAAAATCGGTGAAAGAACTTACAAGTCTTCTCCAAGCCCAGTAGAAGAAAATACCGCTGTCAATTATTCAAACACTTGTGAAAGTATGCTCTGAGGGTTAAGGCTGTAATTGCCTCAGGTGGAGGCTCTACTAACTATTGAATACGAATAAATTGTGTTTATCCCCTTTATCACAGGTGTTCAATTACTTATTGATAGATAGGGTATTTATATATATGTAATGATATTTTAAACTCTAATTTCGATTTAATTAATTTCCAAGGTTTTATCTTAATTTAGCCCATAGTAACTTCACTTTGAAATATTCTCTTATTTCTTGATACGATTCCACCGTTTCTACTTAATTAATTCGAGAGAAGCCTTGTAAAATTACTGAATCGGCTAAACACCGACACATTCTCACGCTCCGCATGAAGGGCTAGAAAAATTTCCAATAAGCACATTCAAAGATCCATGTGTTTCCCTTACTTGTGATTGACATGCGTCAGAAACATTTTCAGAATTTTAATAATATATTAGCACTGTAAAAATATTTTCCCTATCAATATTTCATGTTATATAAGACGAGGGATAATTTATTTCTTTCTCTTCCCGACTTCTGCTCTTGTGCCGCACTGTGGTGGACGTGTCTTGTCCGCGCCTTCTTGTAAATAAACCATACCTGCCTCTCGACAGAGAGTAAATCGAACGTCTCTCCTCCATTCTGTCGCACCTCCATTCTGCTTCACATAAAACAATGCTTACATATATATATGTATAGCCGCTTGAATTTTGTTTCTACATTGATTATTTATTATGTTACATTAATTTTTAACTTTCTATAATATACATTTTAATGTTATTTTATATCTTTAAATGCTGTTTTCTCAAATTTTAAAATCTTCTACCCCTCCCTCGTAATTTAAAATGTAATGTATATTTTTGTTCGAATTGGGTGTAATTTTTCAATATAATCTTCAGTTCTTGAACTACAGAATAAACAATCCAATTAAAACAGATTTCTTCGTCAGGGATCATGCGTACCAACAAAATAATACTTGTAATGCTAGAAGTCAAATTTGAATTATGAAATTTTCTTCCATTTGAGCCGAAAATGTCTTACTTATTGTTATAATTAAAATGCGTTTCTTTTTCTTTTTTCTTTGCTTAAAGGTACTTTAATAAATTTCTCTACAATTTTATTATTTATTATCAGTGTTATAATAGCCATAGCTATAATCATAAAATATAATTGTTCAAGTTTTTTTTTTTAAATGACTTGACATTCTTGCATTTGTTATTTTGTTTTCGTCAGACATTTTGTACGGATTTCAGATATTCCATTTAAACTTGGAATATTAAAGTTGCAATATCCTTTTGAGAAAATTTAAGAATGCTACATAGTTTTGAAGAAGATTTCTGTATCTGAATTGCTTGAAGAAACTTATCATAATTTTGTGAAAATCGCGTTTCTTTCATTTTCAAACCAGACGACATGTTCATGTTGTTGATCTGAATTTTTAAAAGTCGATTTACATGTGACAACTGCTTATTCCCCAAAATATGCCGATTCAAAGACTGAAAGAAATCCAAATGCATAAGTTTTAAATTCGATATAAGTAAAACTAAAATGATCCAACTATGCATTTAAGAAGCTGCCGATTGCCAGCTCCGATTTAAAAAAATATGTATATCCGTTTAAATTCTTCATAATCTGATTTTTTCAAAAATTTCATGTTATTTGTCAGTCGAATTGCAATGATTAAAGACTGGATAAAAATACAGTTTATTTCTTAGTTCAGATATTAGATAATATATTTCTTATCTATAAATTTTCAACAAATGGCTTAATAAAACTTCTAAACTATAAGGATTTTTCTTATATTGCTTTTTAGAAGGTTTTTTTTTTTGTTGTTGTTGGCTTATAGCCGATATATTTTTTGTTTCGTAAATGCCATTTCAATCTATTTCATGTGAAAATTCAAAAAAATATAAGCATTTTATACGTTTATCAAAAAATACTAGTCATTCTTAGACAGCTATTACTCGGTCGGTGTTATTCAAAAAACAATGGAGCTTTTTAAAAATTATGTATGTTGTGTATCAAGAATTTATTACTACATATCTATACTTATAAATAAAGCTCAATGTGTGTGTGTATGTGTGTGTGTGTTGGCGCTCTACAGGCCAGGTCATTTGACATACAGCTACCAAATTTGGTACATGTATACTTTAGAGGTCAGGAATGTGCACCTGTGGTCTCTTTTTTTGAATTTTTAACTAGAATTTTAATTATTAATTAAAAACTAACTTTCCCGCCAAATAAATCTTCCATTTTCCCCACCGCCAAATGAGTAAGGCTTCAGTTTCTTTTTCTCCCAACAGTAATGAGGCTAGGGTTAACATTTTTCGGCGGATTATTTCAAACGATTCTGTTTATTTTCTTAATGTTTTATGCATTTAAAATTAAACATTGTTAATTAATCCATGTTTCAGATTCATTCTGAAGTACTTTTGAATTAAAATAACACAGCATAAAGGAAATTAAAAATGTCTAATCTGCATAGCGTTACCCCAACTGGCGTAGAAAATTCACGCATTTGCGTTACCGTAACTGGCGAAGAAAATTCACGCATGCGCATTGTATTCTGATTGTTGACATGACAACCATTATCAATGGATGGTTTAAATTATTTTTAGGTTAGTTTCATGCTTTTGTAAGTAAATTGTATTTATGTTAGTTATATATTTTTTTGTATATGCTTATAGTTTTTACATCCTTTTTTAAGTAGTTTTTTTTAACCTGTTTTCAATGATTTAAATTATTTTTAGGTTAGTTGCATGCTTTTGTAATTAAATTGTATTTATGTTAGTTATACATTTTTTTGTATATGCTTATAGTTTTAAGTAAATCGTTTTTTAAGTAGTTTTTTCAAACCTGTTTCCGACCGATTATTTTAAACGATTCATTTTATTTTCTTAGTGTTTGATGCATTTAAAATTATAAATTGTTAATTAATCGATCTGTTCATGATGAATCTGAGAAAATTTTGTTGACAAATTCTTGAGATATTACATAAATTAAGAAAGATATTCTTTAGTGCCCATAAAGTTTAAACGCTCAGTGACTCTGTTATCAGTAATCATATTATTAAAAAAATGCTTTGTTTCAGTAAAAAATATTATTATATTAATTGCAGATTAATCATTTACACTTTAATTTAAAGCATAAATTCTACGGGAGGTAACAGAAAATTAGAGAGATACATATTACGTTATGACTGAAGGCCTTTATAATATTATGAGTGAATTATATGACTCTCAAAATTTGAAGTTTTAAAATATTTTGATGAAGAATCTATTAAAGTTGGAATTGCGTAAAATATTTAATGGTACAACCGGAGTTTAACCCCCTGCTTGGCGCAATTTTTAAAAATCGCCAACAACGGTCTTGCCAAATGTTCAAAAGCAAAGGAGCAGATGTTCAATTATAGTGCATAATAAAGATTGCCAGCTTTGGCGCGTTATCGCAACTTGGCGAAGAAGGGGGTTAAACTCCGGTTCAACCTATTTAATTATTAAAATTTAAACGAACATTAAGATTGGCGAACCGGCTGGTCGCCGAAGGCGGCTAGTAGTTAATAAAACTGACTTATTAAATATTACAATACTGAATATAACTAATATGATGAAGGCTGTATAAAAATCATTCTTAATTTCTTCATCATTGTATATTGACTCAACAATAAAAATGATTCGTTACTTCATTTAAAGCCTTTTTTTCTGGCTAGAAGTATATGCGTATCTCTAACAGCTTAAAAATTAGCTGTTGGGACAAGATTAGTTTCGACACCCGGAAAAAATACTAATTCATTCATTTCATTATTTTTTATATGCTCTACATATATTTAAGTTATGCATTTTGGAATCATCCACTTATTTAATTGTTTGAAAACAATATTTTTATAAATTTATTTTTAAAGTATTTTTTCTGTTTTTTTTATCTTAGTCGATTGCTGGCTGGAGCTTCAAACGGTGACATTAATATTTATACTATGGACATAAATTCTGACAGCATCCATCCAGATTGCATGCATCCGAGAAAGATTTTTGGGTAATAATTTTCAAAATTTGTGAATGATAACAATTTAATAGAATATTTTTATGTGCTTTTTGACAATATTTTACTTTTGACTTGCATGCACTGCATATGCAGTATGTTTTGCTTATTATAAAACTTTAATTTTAAATTAATTTATTGTATTAAAGACATTTAAATAAAACTAATTTATTTAGATACATATTTTATTGAAAAAGAGTGGTCTTTCGTTCCGAGTGTAGGAATTGTAATTTCTTCAACCATTTATATCTTATCTTTTCTGATTTTCTCTTTTCAGGAGGAGGTCTTCTAGAAATAAAGAATATAAAATAGTTCAATGGCATACATTTGAACCTAACAAAGTTGTTGCAACTGACCGGGACAGAAGAATTCATATTTGGGATGCAATTCAGGATTCAAATGCTGAAACCAAAATGCGTTTCGATATCAATATTGCAGGATTCCATATGTCCTCAGGGGCTACCAAAATTATTGCAGGTATTATTGCTTATTGCAGGCAATTAAAACTTGTTTTTAGTTAACTATAAAATTTTACTAATCTTTTATTCTTTAATTTTGAATATTTGTTTTGCAATGTAAACTCTGAATTATGCTCTAATTTATTGATATAAGGATAATTTCCAATTAATGCTTTTTTTCTTTTATAAAGAGTACTTGCCGACTCTTTAAATGTGTACTCATTAACTATTTTCTGTTGAAAAGAAATTTTTTTTTGCTGTGCTTGTTTTTGTTGCAGATTCTGCAATGCACTTGTTTGTGAAATATAAAATTATTAGTTCAAATGAGTAGTGTTATCAATAGCGATCGCGAATACTGAAGAACGTATAAACAAAAAAAATATGCAGGCATCTTTACTTTTTGAAGGATATGTTTAATAATTAGTCTTATAACACTGGCACTTGAATATAATTAGTTGCAAGTAATCTTTGCAAAAATAAGTTTTAAAAGGAATGTGTGACATAAAATTGCACATTTCTTATTTGTGTAAATATGCTTTAAAAGAATATACTCAATTTTATCCTTGAAGAAGTTATAAAAAATTCCTAGGTGTCGTGTATTGAGCTATATTAAAGAATCATGCATGGGTAATACAAAAGTTGAATACTTAAAGATGTAGTTTTTTGCACTGTTTTTTTTGTATACAAAGTATTAATCTCTATAAAATGTGTTTTCATTTATAAGTATTTCTTGTGAAAGTACAGTTGTTATGCTTGCCAGATAGGTGTCCAAACTCTTCGTTATTCCTGAATATTAAGATAAAATATTAACTTCAAATTTTAATTTCACTCGAATTTCTTGAATAACGACCATTTAAAAACATTTGGAATTATATAGCTACATAATTTAGAATAGTATATGTATTTGTGTCCACTGATTCGATAGACAGAAAAGTACTTATATGATTTATTTTTTGACTCTGTTTTAAAAAGAGCTGATATTTTTAAAAAATGATACATTTATCGATATGAAATTTTCACAAGATATACCCCTCCTGTGTAGTATGTACTTGAGGAAAATTTTTGCAATTTTCCTCAAAGTAATATATATAATTCAAAATTTTCCTTTTCTGATTTATTCCTGGCCTAATTGAGAAATAACCTGAAATGAAAAATTTCATGATCCAATCATTTATAAAGACATATTCACAGCTGAAAATTACGTTCATTAAATTTCAAATTGCTCTATATATGATGTTATAAAGGTCATTGTTGCTTTGTATATTGTTACTACTTCTATTTACAAATGGTAAAAAGAAATGGTTTAACTTACTTTTCTGATTGTTTAAGATTATGTCAATTTTAAAAGATTCTGGTTTGCAGTTTTTATAATGCTTTAATTGCAGGGAAAGGAAATAATTTCAATTTGATTATTTTTGTTTTAGGGTGATCATATGAAATTGTAGAGAATGTAATTTGTATATTAGTAAAAAAATTATTGTATTAACATAAATTAACATTTTCTTGAACACTTGCAGTTTAAGGTGCCTATGGATCTCCAACAGGTTGAATGCGAATGTGTGTGTTCATTCCGTTTGGAACACCTTGTTTAGTCCCCTCCCCCTCACAGCAAATTACACAGTCGGACGCGGATTTAACAAATCCATATTTAACGATTTTTTCCTACCCTATTCAAAGGAAAATAAAAAATAATATTTAAATAGCAATATACTCAGAATTAATAAATCATTTGAACAGCCAAAAAAAAATGTTTTTTGTTTATTTGTATTAGAAAAATATTGGTTTGCTTTTCAAATGACTACAGTATCCATCTTGGCCAGAACAGATGAGTGAGCCCTTGCAGATGAATAATGTAACCTTCGTGTAGGTTTCATTGGGTAGGATAAAAAATTCCACTCTTCTTTTTCCCCTCACCACAATGCAAAAGAAGTTAAGAATATTGAACGCTCGGTTTTGCAGAACATTCGTTTTTTTTTTTACACATTGTAAAACAAGGCTCATTGCCATATCGAAAATGATATCCGTTGGGTGAGAAGTTTTACAGCTTAATCTTTGATTTGACAAGAAGGTTAGACCACGAAACGCTTTAGGATATCGCCTTGAAATCTCCACATCGACATTAGCTACTATTGCAAAACAACAAGCAGGAATTGAAAAAGCATCTGAAGAATGTGGTGAAATATCGTCGAAAATTAAGAGTAATTGAAAGCCACTCCTCTTTCTTTTCTTGAATTTGACCTTGTGGAATGTTTCTACATCATTTGTTTCAGGAAAATAGCCATTTGTCAGTAGGCCTCTGTTTAAAGAAAAGGTCCTCCAACTTGCCGAAAAGTGTAGTGTGAAACATGTTTCAGCGCCCAATGGTAATTTAAAGAAAAATACTACATCAAAGAGAGTGCTAAGAAAAGGTGGTTATAAATTAAAGTACGGTAAAAAAATTGGTAAGAAAGGTTGCTCAGTGTAATTGAAGGGTATTCACCATCTCGTAGATCATCATTTACAATCCAACTCTCCATCATTTACAACGCACAAGTAAAAGGATTGTTTTATTATTTGCAACCCAATTAAACACTTAGCTATAGAAATGAAAAATGTTTTAGCAGGAAACAAAGCAAAATGAGGATTATAGTTTTGCTTGCGGTTAATGCCGATGGAATTGACAAGTTAAAGTCATTTGTGACAGGAAGGACAGTAAAGTCGCGATGTTTTAAAAAGTAAAGAAGGAAAGAAATAAATACGCATCAAAGAAATACGCAACAAACATAAAACTTTGGATGACATCTTCCCAATTTACAGACTTTTAGACATCTTGCCTGTTGCAATTTAAAAACGTGAAGGCAGTGTTTCCCTTGTCATTTGCACAAGTGTATTTCAGCCATTTGACCTTGGTATCATTCGCTCTATACAAGTTAATTATAAGAAACTGCTTTAGAGAAAAATTATAGCTTCACTGGACGAAAATACGGAGAAAGGAAGAAAAATCAATATTTGAATGCACTTTATTTTGTTAGACAATCTTGGGAACAAGTTTTTAAGTATAACTTGAAAAAATGCTTTTAGAAAACAGCATTTCCTGGCCCGCATGAGGAAAGTGATGAAAATGAGGGGTTTTTTTTCTCTCCCCTTCAGAATAATTCTTATGGAAAGAAGTTGCTCCTGAAATAGACTTAAATGATTATGTCATATGTGACGGTAAATTGTCTATCTATGCAACTGGAGTTAATGAAACTGTTGATTTATTGGAACCAATGAATAGAGATTCTGATGGAGAAATCGGTAATGAAACTCCCGCTGAAACTTATTTTTTCTGATGTTTTACATGGTTTGAAATCTGTGAAAACGTACCTAATGCAGCAGGATGTAAATGATATAGTATTTTCTTCTCACCATAAAATTGACATTTTTTTTTTTTTTTTGAAGTTGGAAATCAAAGTAATTGTCAAATATTACTCAATACATACTTTAAATTTTCAAATTCACTAACGCGTAATTATTCACTGTGTTTTTATTTTACCTGCTAAATAAAAAATGCAATCTATAATTTTGGATATTTGTGTGGTTGATGCTTAGGGCTGTTCCATAAGGTAAGGCTATTGCATATTTTTAATGGAGGATTCTTGTTGATATTTTTAAAGGAGGTATTTAAGGTACGTTAGAGTTTTTAAACATATGATGTTTTTATATGGTTAGTTCAAAATTCTGTAAGTATATTTGAGCAGTAACGATAAATAACATCTTAAGTTTTCGAATCTTATTTCTTTTCAGTTGCCAGGAAAGATCCTCTTATAGAGCTCATAGATATCAGATCGCCGCCCATAAGTCGTTTTTCTCTTCATGCAAGTTCAACTGCCGTTTCTTCCGTGAGATGGTCGCCCAAATCTGATGAAGTAATTGCAAGTGGTAGTGTGGATGGCAATATTTATCTCTGGGACATTCGATTTCCTGTAGAGAGTTTAGGTGATCGACTGGAAAAAGATTCAACAACTGCTCATGGTGGAGCAGTTGACTGTCTAAGGTTTACTAATGATGGACTTTATATTGTGTCACATGGACTTGACAATCGCATAAATGTTTGGGATGCTACTTCAGGAAAACCCTTTGATGTCGATTTTGGTGCAATACCATCTGCAAGAACATCTTATCCAGTGTTAATTGATATGTGCTATGATTCTAAACCCCCAGTTCTTTTTGTTCCTAGCAGAGACTGTATTATTATGTATAATCTTTTTACTGGGGATAGACTGAAAACGTTAATGGGCCACACTAATTTTGTCTCATGTTGCGCATATCGATCTTCTTCAAATGAACTATTTAGTGCTGGAAGGGATAAGAAAATACTATTGTGGACACCTGGAGCCGAAATAGAGTTGGAAGAATGACCATCCTTCAAGGACAGGATTTTTACTAAGACTTGTAAAAGAATCGAGATTATTCTTTTGAGATCTGTTTCTTTATATATATAAATTTATAAAACTGGTTACTTATATATATATATATATATATATATATATATATATATATATATATATATATATATATATAATGTAAAGTGTGCAGATACAAGATATACAACTATCCAAAGAAGAGGGCTTATTTTACAAATATATTTACAGCGCAGTCATGAGGTGTGAAAAAAGGACATTTAAACGCAAAATCTAGTGTAGTGTTAATTTTTTGTTATGTCACATTTTGAAAGAAGCTCATTAGAAATCTGAGCTTACCACCAAAATTTAATTTTTAAATTTTTTATAACCAAATAATTGGTTTTTTTCAGAAACGCCGTCTTTAGGTATTTCTTTTGTTGTAACTGAAAAACAATAAAATTTTGTTAAAATACACTAAATTAATCTACTCAACATTTTTGCTAAGTCTTTTTCTTTGCTCGCTTTCCAGAAGTAGGCTATGAAGTAAGCATCATGGTATATCAAATGAGTCCATTTTTGATAAACTATTGCTTGCTTTTCTTATAATTACTCCTACTTTGAAACATCAAAATGTCTATTTTGGGATTTTGAAAGAGGAGGTGGAACAAATTCATATTTATTGCAATTCCATTCTTTCATGCCCACCTGTTCCGAGAATAAAATGTCTCACAATATTAATTCGCCATGTTCAAAATATTCTGTGGCATTCAGAAAACCGAACATCATTGTAAAAATATAGTTCATAAGTAGAAGTTAATAGGATGATCTCTATTTAGTTTCTGAAGAAGAAAAGACTCACTTGAGTTTGGAAGGTGTTCGAGTTATTTCAGTTCTCTTTTCTTGCAAACAGGACATTTGTATTTTAAAGACACATAAATGAACATTTAATACGATTTTGAGTATGCTATGGCAATTTGTTTTAATTATGACATTGATTTAGAGAAAGGAAGTGACAAAATGATATAGGTAGGGAAAAATGGATATTGAACCATTAGTAAAATATGGGTACCTTTAATGAATGCTAAAATAAAGGGTATTAGTAATGATTATACTATTAAATAATTCATTACGATATCATTTTTGAAATCAAAACATATAAAAAACGTATTGAAAAGACATAGAAGAGGGCTTCACGTTTTATTACATGTTTTAGTGTCAAATAATGAAATTTGAAATGAATTATTTAATAATACATATCATTACTAAATCAATTGTAAAGTTTTTAAATACATCTGTAGCAACAACATTATATATATATATATATAAAGCAAAATTTACAATTTTAAAAAGCCCCCCTCCAAAAAAAAAAAAAAACACTGTTCACTAGCTTTAGTGTAGACATGTGGCTTAACGCAGAGCAGTTTGTAGAATCCTGTGAGAAAACTATTTAAAAGAAGATAAATGAAAATCCATTGTTACCCTTGATGAAGTATGGGTTTACAATAAAATTCTACAACAAAAAAAGATGTATTTAATTTCGAAGAAAAAGAGAAAGAAACGTACAGTCTATCAAAAAAGTATATGGATACTGCTCTCTATTCCGAAACTAATTACTGCACAAGAAAACTGTAAATGAATATCGTTGTAAAGATATTTCTTTACAAGTGTAAGAAATATTTCATGTGCGGGGTCGTCTCCATATTTAGATTTACGCAAACTCAGCTTTTTCAAATTGCAGCACTCAATTTTGAATATAAATATTATACATATGAATTTTCCAGATTAAAATAGATCAAATATATATAACATTCTATAATTGAGTAGTTATAAGAAATTGAAAATTTGAGCTCTTAATATGAAATGAGATTTTCCTTTTTTCAATATATAATAAATCTTTGAAAATAATTCTTTTTATGCAATTAAATCTCAATAAACAAGACAAAATGTTTTCCTTTTAAAACATTAAAGTAAATCTTTATTTTCTAAATTTACATGTTAACAATTTTTGAATAGAAACGGATATAAATTTTGATCCCAATCGAAGGAGATAGACTTGGAACATCAATCACTATACCATATTTTATCCATTTCTGTGAAGTAGTTTTTAATATATGAAGTAATAGCCAAACATTTTCAGAACAATATGATTTTCGAAATTTCGGGGGAGAATTTCAATTTTGCATTATTGAAATAATCGTTCAAGTGGAACGGAAAACAGTGCATGTTTTTCAGCTTTGTTTTAGATTAAGATACTTTTTCATTTAAAAATAAATGCTAAGATGATGAGATGGGGGGGGGATCGATGCATATAACAAATTTTACTCCAGTTATATTTCAAACCAGTTTTCATTTGGGACAAATGGGGCCGATCTCAGTTGTAGAAATGAATTTTGAGACCTTTATAATTACTGAAAAAAGCACAGAGACAAAATTCATATAACATGAAGCATGTGAATAAATAAAACATTAAAGAAAGTACAAAAGCAATTCCATGCGTATGGATAATGCAGTGTCACTGGATTCGCCCAAAATACCTATAAAAATTAAAAGCTTATAAGCGTTTCTGTAACTATTTTTCAAAACTCTTATACTTTTTCTGGTAAAAAGAAATTAAAAAGAATCCTTAAAAATGATTTAAAGTATCGCTTGGCGAAAATTTCAACATACAAATCAACTGCATAATGTTATTTATGTTTCAGTGGTAAAAGAATATATCAGAAAATAGGTATTTTGACTTATTTTTCAGCTGCACCAAGAAGTTTTAATTTAACCTTTCTTTAATAATATTATAATTTCTGAACTTATATCTTTTTCCTTGTTTAAAACAATATTCCTTGAAAATAATATTTATTATTTATTTGCAAGTAAATTTGCAGATAAAAGTATGGATTTCGAATTCCAATTTAGTCTTGTTTCATTGCTAATAGCTGAAAAAATTTAAAAATTCTTAGAGAAAAGTTACATATTAACGACTGAAACAAAAAGTTTAATAAAAGGAAATATTAATAGTATGACCTATTTGCTGCGCTGTTTTGAAACATCTCCTGAATATTTTTTCCTGATATCTTCGATTATTTTGAACCGATTTTATCTAAAATTTTGTCTATGGATTTTTCATTATGCAGAATCAGTTAAAAGAAGAAAAATTAGAGATTACAATTTGAAAAGTTGAAAGTTATATGAATATAAATATATAAATGGCTCTTTATGCGAATGCAATTTACGTATTTTTAAAGAATATATTCTTCCAAATCGAATGACATTTTTTCCTTGAATGCAACTCTTATAGATTATGAGGAATAAATGTTCGGATATTTTTTAACCCGATTCCGTCATTCCAAAGAAATTTCAATAAAGAATTTATGAGTATCGTAGAATTCTCTTACAGTGGGAAATTAAAAAGGAAAAGAGTGAAAATACGTCGTTAAAATCAGCGCAACTTACTACAAACAGAAGGTTTTACGTCCAATATTTACAAAAGAAATTCTATTTCTTCATCTCGCTGACTTTGTCTTGATGAGATTTCACTGTTTTAAGTTACAAGTAATACTTTAAAAAGTATTACCGAGACAAACTCTAATTCAGATATTTTACATATACTTTGTCAAAATATTTCTGAAAAGTCTCCTGATTCTTCCCCAATGGTTTATTGTGACTGTGATCTGTTGAAAAGAGCTCTTTATAAACCCAAATCCACCAGGATTGATGGATTCTGAAGAGTAGTAGAATAGGAATGGAAATCGCATTCGCTATACAGTAAAACTATTTCACAATACTCAGGTTTGGAAAATTGCTCTTTGACCATGAGCATCAACATATTACAACCCAAGATGATGTCTCTTTTAAGCTGTCTCAGGTGAGCAGGCGTGATGTTTCTTACGTATTTGCTTACTGCAAAAAATCCGAACACAAAGCACAAGCTGCGTCGAGTTGATGCGACACTATTTTACACGATCTATTACGATATTGTCTACTCTTTTTACAAAGACAGTCAGTACAAGGATACAACTCTCGAGGTTTTAACCGCAGTCCTTTTAATTAGAGATCACAAGCGGCACCACCATGCCACATTGAGGTGTTTCAAGTTTCGTGACGTCACAGAAATCACGAAAAAACAAATGCTGGTTTTAACCTTACTATTCTTCGCATTAATGTCCAGAAGGTGTCTTTTCGTTCTAAATCGACGATGCTCTGCATCTTTGTAAAAAACTGTTCCCCCGTTTTCGAGATAGGAATGTCCACAGTTTTCTACAAGGTGGCGCCATAGGCGATTTCATTGAATAGCACATGGCTACTTTACAATACCTAGACGCCACTTGAATGAATATTGCAGCAGCCGCTCAGAAGTTAAAAGGATGGCAAGGAGCACACTGTATAACAAGCAGCTATAAGCTACTTTTATCTGAATTTGACGACCCAGACCCAGTTAAGTCTGCAGAATGTCGGACATCCGACTCTTCACACTTTATTTGGCAGAATAACTGATATGGCGACATGTGAATCAGATATCATGTTTTGCTTACTGTATTTGATCGGTCATCTAAGAAATCAACACGGAACTTTGACGGATGAAAATTTTATCGACTGTTTCGATCACTTGTCATGGAATTGTAAGGGAAAATGAGAGTATCGGTATTATATATGACTGAGACGTTAAGATAATGCAGAGAATGCATGGACGTCTTTCGACTTTTTTTACCCTGATATAAATTCCTCTGAATTCTTATGAAAAGAAGCAACGTTTTATTAAACCAATCGTTTCTTTTTGAAGCAATAAATTTTTTAAGATTCTGATTTATTATATTTTATTTCCTTATGATAATTCATAGTCTGGTCAATGGTTAAAAGAAAATGTAGGCTTGCTGAGAAGTGGTGCTCTATTTTAGTCAAATTATATGAATTCAGCAAAGACCAATGGCGTAAGTAAAATATCTGAATGGAAATTAGATTTTCTTAAATGTAAATTATTTTTTCTTACGATTTAATTCATTAAGCTGCAATTATTTCACTAATAAATTATTTCCTTATCTAGTCAAATATTTCTGTCCCAATTCATAAAAAAAAGCAACTTCTGTTCGTTTTAGTATTCTGAGACGACCACTTTTTGCCGAATCTGTGTCATTAAGGGGAGAGACGCGGAAGGATGAGAGCATTTCCGGAATTCTTCGTCATTCTTTGACCTTGGATTTCGGCCTATTAAATACTTTTTTTGTTCAATTTTCTTCAAGTGTATGTGAATATCGTTTCGTTTCTGAGTGTATTATTTTAATTCAGTCTGCTAGTAATCCGAGTTTATTCTACTGTTAAACGTAAACATCCTCTCCTTTCAAATTTCTTCTCACCCTTATCTTGACGAATTAAACCCATTTTAACGCATGCGCAAAAGCGCGGAGGGTTTTAGAATTCGTTGTCAAACAATACAGTAAATGATATAGAGGCTATTATCTGCAGTTAAATAATATATCCAAGATTGCACTAAACTCGTTGAATGAGTTCAGTGCGAAACCATTCAAATATCATTTACAATATTGTAAGTATGAAAGTGGAATGTTATTTTCTTTCTTCTCCAATTTCTACACTACTAAAATTATATTATTCCAAAAGCTCTTTTAAGTCGCATATGGATAAAAACGTGTCTTGTTAACTCTTTGAAATTTAATTTAAAAAAAAAAACAATAGTGGCTGAAAGTAAAGATGAATGAATATAAGCTATTTCCTCCCCCTACTTGCAATTAAGTGTTCATTTGCGTCTTGAGTGGCTTTTGTATAGCCATGTTTCTAACAACCAAATCCTTGTTGATTGTTAGGAGGGTCGTGTACAACTTATAATAACACTTTACAATCTCACTAGAAGTTTCATGTTTTACCGATGTTTGTTTACCAAAAGACAAATTTGATGCATAATTTTAAATTTCAATAAGCATGCAATTACCATTTGAAATTCATTGCTGTGCGTAAAAATTTAATCATTTAAAAGTTCCCATTTTTTATTTTAATAGTTTATTAATCCTGACAATTTATTGTAAACAATGTATCATATTTATTAAAATTTAAGAGAATTTTTAAATGTATTTAAATAAATTTATTTTTAGAGCAGTTGCTAAATTTTATCTATTAATATCTAAAAAGGAATAAATTTTTTGAGCTGAAAAATTATTAAGATATATTTAGGTACATAGAAAATTTCTAAAGATAACATTAAGTTACAGTAAATTATTAAAAATTTCAGAATTTAAAATAAAATAGCACAAGAGGCAACACCTGACAGATAATTTTATTTGAAAAAGATTCTTTAACTAGCTGACATTTACTACTTACAAATAATGTTGGTATACTGCTAAAAGTAACAAAATCAAAACCTCTCATTTCCCTTTCAAATGCTTTTTATCAATTCAGAATTTTTGTTACTTAGCACAAAATATAAATGCAACGAAAAAAAATATATAGAATTTTAATGAATATAGCAATCAAATCCTGCATTTTCTAATCAATTGAAATTTTTAATAACAATTTTTAAAAAGAATTATGTCCTCTGACCTAAGCAGTATATCAAATATAATTTTCAAATTATCTGTAGGATTTTTGAAAGTATGAATATTTAAATCCTTTTATTTATAATTAAGGATGTTTCAAGTACTAGTCGAAAAAAGATTGAACTCTGAAAAATATATTGATACAAACACAATTACCAAAAGAAGAAAAAAATTAGAGCATTTTATATTTATTTTTAAGATTTCATAATGTATTCATAGTTAAGACAGTTTCAGTTATTAATAAGAAAAAGAACGAATCTTAAAAAAATACTTTGTTGTTACAAATACAATTTTTCCAGAAAAGCAGCAAGTCATTTTATTTTTTATAAAATTTTCTATATTGAGTTTTGTATTAATATATTTTCTAACAAAGCAGATTAATTTATAATTCCGAAAGGCTCCGAGTGTCGAATTCACTATCATCATTGTGTAAATCTGAATTTAAATCTAACTGAGGATTCATCAATGTCATTAAAAATATCGTATTAATTTCTTTGTTAAAACATTCCGATATTCAGACATTTCAGGAAGAATGTTTTGTAATTAGCAAGCAGAAAGCTTTATGTAAATTGAATATCTAACCTCGGACACTTACGGCATTAATCAACAGTGACAGGGGAAGCATTAATCAACAGTGACAGGGGAAAGTGGGCCATCTTGTGTCTGGTTGTATGATAGGCTGTCTGAGCCAAATCGGGGGTCAGAAAAGAACATTCAAGCTAGTTGTAGCTCTAAAATAGTCCTTGAAAATACCCCCCCCCCGCGCACACATTCAAAAAATGAAGATAAATGAATTTGAATTCAAGGACAGATTTCTTGTTTCTGAATAAATTAATTCCACGATAATAATTCTATGAATTCCCATTTTCGAGTGAAAAATTTAAATACTTTTAACCAATTTTATGTAAAATATACCAGCACAAAAATAAAAATGTATACACTGATTATTTTTCAAAAAGTAAACATATTGAGGTTTTTTTTTTTTTCTCCCTAACTTTGAAAATTTTTTCTCAACGACCCGTTTGATAAAATAAGTCATGTGCCAAATAAATCCAAAGTCAAGATGTCAAAAGTTCCAGGTTATAAATTTATTTTTGAATTTGTGAACTGAAAAATAAAAGAATATATTTGACCGATACTGAAAATAATTCAGAGCCTATTAAAATCCTCTTAGACACAAACTTTGTTTAAATGTACGAATAATGATGCAGCAAGTAAGTATAGATGCTCCTGGCGTCATCAGAAACAAAATATTTCTACGTATTGTTCGTTTCAGTATTCTGAGACGACCACTTTTACACGATTCTATCTCTCTAAGGGGTGAGATACGGAAGGATGAGTGCATTTCTGGAATTCTTCGTCATTCTCTAACCTTGATTTCCGCCTTATTAGATACTTTTTTTGTCTAAATTTTTTCACATGTATATGAATATCCTATATGTATATGAATATCTTTTCTGACCTTATTATTTTAATTCAACCCGCGAGTAATCCAAGTTTACTTTATTATTAAATATAATCATCACCATTTAACTTTCTTCTCACCCCTATTTTGATGAATTAAACCCATCTTAACGAACGCGCACCATCGTGGAGTTTTAGAATCCGTTGGCAAACAATATATAGTTTTTTTATACGAAATATCATGAAATGGCAGAAAAATTATACAAAGTCTCAGGTGCCTGTTACCCTCGCTGTGCCACTGAATACAGGGAGAATTAAAAATTGGATCTCTTGCAAAAAATAGCTAGAACGTACATTGATAAGAAAAGTTTCCAAAATTGATATCGAGTAACTAAATATCGTGGATTTAAATTAAAACAATGAGTCTTTGAAGTTCCAGAGAAAGAATTATACTTTCCTGATGTTCATTATCTCCCACATCTTCAATACATCCAAAAAATTCGCCCTCTTCTTCAATAATTGCAAGATCTGTTTATAGGGTCCCTGAAAATTTATTTCGTGATTCACAGTATTTTATTTAATAGTAGAAATTGGTGTCGGGGTTTTAAATAACTTGAAGACACAGGTTTATTCTTTTGTAGTTTATCGGTAATAGAAACGTAACATCAACAAATTTAGACTGAAAATTTCTTGATAAATAAAAAGGCATATGATTACGTTCTCAAGGACAATTCAATATTAATACGTACGTCGTATCCAAGAAAATATTACAAGGTGTAGCTGGCCTAGACACATACCATAATATTCGGCAGAGAGCCGAGATCACATCAACATAGTCCATGATATTCAAGTTCGCTTCTGGTATAAAAAATATAAAAAAATAAAATCTAGCACTAACAGAGAGACCACGTGGTATTTAAATGATTGACAGCTGATTTCGCCCAAGAAGACCAGGAGGTTAATTGAATTCTTAACAGTCCCTGTTAAAAGCGCACATCATCCGTCTGTAAATAATTGCTTGGATATTAAAATTCAGTTCAAAGTATCCTTTCTATTCGAATAAGAGTTCTTTTAAATAAAATTTTAGTAATTTCTAATATAATAAAAACATTTCATGGAAATATATCTGCATAGTTATCTGTACGATAACATATGTTCTGACAAAACATATCTATATTCAAGAGGTATCCGGAAAAAAACCTTTTTGCTGGTGGTATAAATTTTTTTAACTAAATATTTACATTCAGAATGCTACTTTTTAAACTAGAAATTTTGTTGTTACTATTAAATTTTTAAAATGCAATAAACTTTAAGATGCATGATATATTTCTTAAAGTCGTTGCATTTTCTTTTCTCTACCCATCCCGAAGCCTTGAAAATATTGCAGTGAAGAGAAATCTTTTAGTTTGAGTTGTAATTCGTTTTGAATTATACTTTAGTTTCCTATATATATGAATAACTAAAGTAAAAATATGTTATGTTATTAGTTACTAATTTCATGCAAAAGTGCATTACTAAAAATAAATTTAAAGATATATCCTGAAACAAGGAATGCATTAAATCAACTAACTAGATAAAAATCCGAAGAAATTCAAGAAAACGTACTCCAAAATTGTTTCAATTCAAAAATTTTCAAATATGCTGTCAGGTTTTTAAGCAGGATTTAAAATTTGCACCCAAGATTCAAATTAGATCTAGATTTAAAATGAATTTTAAAGAATATGATCCACGTATAAATTTAAATGAAAAAGTTGAAGGAAGAATTTTATTTTTTCCATAAAAGTGCCGAAAATTGAAAAGTAATTGTCATGCGAGATGCTGAAAAAAAATCAATGAAAAACGAAATCTCGATTTAGGTTAATATTTTGATATTGTGTTTCATAAAAGTAGCAATTCTCATTATTGTATATTTATAGCGGTAAATACAAACATTTTTTTTTTTCAAATTTTCTTTTGAGTAAATCAAATGGAAAGGATTTCTTCTAAATTCAGAACTGTAAAGTATCTCCAACTAAATTGTTTTTTTGGCTTACATTAAGATTTCATAAGATGGAAATAGGTTTATAAACTGAAATTTTGGCAAAAGAATGAGATTCATAAATGTATTTTCTTTTTCTAGGTTACTACATAAAATAATTTAAATTTCGATTTGAAAAAGTCAACTAAGTTGACAGGAAAAGGCTTTGAAAAAATTATAGACGATGTTGAAGCCTAATTGCACAGATCTTTTGTTTCATTTGTAAATAATAGTTACATAAACCTGCCGAAGACCAGTTCAAAATCTGGTGCAATTCTCTTTTAACTGAGATGTGATATTGATTGAACAATAGGATGAAGGATGAACAATATTTTGAGTCCTTTTTCGATTATTATGGCTTGAAATTGTCTAATTTGATGTCTTTAATATGTACTTTTGAATATTTATCCTATTACTTGGTGTTTTTTGAATATATTTGTGTGAAAAATTTGTAATATTTCTTTTCTATCGTTCTTTCTGGCAATACATAATTCTAATATAAGAACTACTGACTGGAATTTTTAAAATTTGAATCCGAGTAGGATGTATTTGATCTATAACCAACTGTTGAAAGAAAATAGCAGAAGAAACAATTTATGCCCCATGTTGATTCCCTCAATACGCCACTGAACATATGATCTTATTTAGTATTTTCAAAACAAGAAGTAGAAAACACCGCTTAAATTGTTGGTAAATAATATCAAAAAATCGAATACTACTGAAACAGACCAGAGAGGTATCAATCATCTTGATATGAAGTTATCGGCAACATCTACAATAGCCCTTTAATCAAGGATTCGATCGAAAATGGACGAGATTCGATACGTTCGATTCGGTTGTCCTCGTGAAGAGAAATCAATTGATGCTTAGAGAAACGTATCTCTTCCAACGCAGATCCCTTGCAAATTTACTTTCCAAGAAATGACATCCCAATCATTGCCAGCATTACAACAAAACGCAATCCCCTGAAGAGATTAATAGTGTTTTAAAAAAAGAGACGGTTCTATTTCAAGACAGGCAGTTGATTGCGAGAAGAGAAGAATTATGCTCAAATATTGTGTGAAGGGCAAGTTTTCACAAAGGGGAATGGCGAATTTCGCGAAAAGTGAAGAGAGTGTCACTGTTCAAATTACAAAATCGCTGGAAACCTTTGAAAAGCATGTCACTAATTTATATTCTTCTCCAGAAAATTTTCGAAACTGCGAAAATTATAGCTGGTGATTATTCCAGATCATTTGATCTTCATATTTGCGATTTCTGATACTTCGACCGGCCTAGATTTTATTACTGGCGCCATCTTTTGAAATCATATGCTAAAAGCGCAAAATTTAAAGAAAATATTACAAAAAGCAAAGGAAATTTTTGACTCGAGTTTTTTTTTTCTTTCGAAATGATCTACGTATACTTCACAAAACTTTTTTAAAAAATTAAAAGCGGGGTTAAAATAAAAGTTACTTGGAATAAATATTTAAAAATAAATATATCGAAAATGTTTGTTACTTAAAAGATCTTGGGTTATGGATAAATGATCCTAAACACTTCGTCGGTAATCTGAAGATTTATGTACACTACGCAGTCAAATCCCCTTATCAGCGAATAAAAAGTAACCAATATTGCGCGGGGATATTATGGATGTTCCATATTGAATGTTCTGGAAGCTTACCCTTCATACAATATTTATTCACACAATATTCGAGCCGAATCTTGAAATATGTCATATGGAACAGTCAGCGGATGTTCCATACGATATATTCCAACATTCGACTCGAATATATACTTGGAATAGAGCATCCATAAAGAGAAAAGAATTTACGATTACTATAATAACGAAGACTCCTGAAATTAGCGTACTTGGCCATTTCTGAAAAAATAATGTTGCCAAGGTTAAGATTAATTTTTACTAACAATATTAAATTTTTGTACTTGAAACAACAAAAATACTTTTTAAATCTGATAACCCATGCTACAGATAAAATTGCAATTTTGTTTATCAGTTTTTAACACCTTAACCTACAACTACAGGTATAGCCCGTAGTACGATGATCGGACCAAACATAAATATCACGGGCATAGCTCGTATGATGATCGGGCTGGAATTTCAAATAAATGTTATTGATTTATGTTATATGTTAGCGATTGATAATTCTTTTGTATACCTACCACAATTATTTCACCAGGTTGTAATTACCTATCAAAATAATGGGATATTTGATATTTATATATAAATATTCGGCCCAACGTTTGGAACGTAAATCATAGGTTAAGGGGTTAAACAAAATCGCGTTATTTGATAAACGAAGATCTAGGGGCCCAATCTACTACATTAAAATATTCACGGGCATATTAAGGATGTTTCACGATATTTCTGTAGAGTGGATTGAATGAGTACCTCATTAACAATGAGATACTGTACGATATCCCCGCGAGGTTGTTCATTATTATTCTAAATGCTTTACAATATCGAAAAAATATCGTAGCAATATTACAGATTGCCTTGTGTGGCTCAATAACAATTACAACAATTCATATATCTGAGGAAAGGTAGTATTCTTATAAATGAAGTAGAAATATAAACTCTGAAATCCTGCTTCAAAAGATACATTTTAAATTGTTGTTTCCCAAGAAAAATGTGGAAAAGAGGCCGAACTTATTAGAAATATCCAACGGGCATATTCTTATAGTTTCTAAATGAGAACTGCCCTCTGTGGTAACTGAACAGGGAGGAAAAGGGGTGTAGATATCCTGGGTGGTGATCTAGGGATAAGCATGAAAACGAAATATTACAACGTTTCACATATCAAAAGCAAATATAAAGAGGGAGGCGAAAAGTATTCCTTTGCCCCATGCGCCATTCTAAATAACAAGTTTACATGTAGGTTTCAAAGCAAACAGCATTGAAAAACCATTGCTTTACGACAGCAGCATCACAATTTTGAAAACTATCTGGCAATATTGAGCAATGGCATGAATACCGAACATTGAATCAACAGTATTGAGCAATGGCATGAATACCGAACATTGAATCAACAGTATTGAGCGATGGCATGAATACCGAACATTGAATCAACATTATGTAATAATTAAAATAAAAAGAGGTCTGGAATTTTTAAGAGTTGAAATTTTAAAGAAACATTTTGGCACAAATATAAGTTTTAGCTTAATAATTCATTTTAGATTTTATTTCAGAAAACACTTTGGAACAACTTTTCTTCAAAAAGCCAAATAATATATAATACCACTCAACGTTGTGTAAATAGTATTTTAGATTCTATATTCAACAACGATTATCAATATTACGAAAATTATACTGTAAATTTGTTTTAAAAAGTTGGTCAACGTTGTAATTGCAGAATTGTAATTTCTGTATTTAACAATGATACATTTTAATCCCTTCGTATACAATGACGAGTCTAATTCGCTTATCGAATTACGGAATTTTTTAATTTTAAATCAGAAATGAAGTGAAAGTAATTTAAAATACAAAAATAAACTCTTACAACTTTTCAATATCTCAAATGCCCTTATGTTATTATAGAAATTAAAATAATAAATGTCCCAAATAAAGATGTGTCATCTAGTTATGAAGTTAAGTAAATTAGTAGGTCAAGGAATTAATTTTTTTAATGTATTTTTTCTGGAGTAATCGGACAATTTGAACACATTTGTATATATCCTGGTTTCCATTCTTTGTCCCTGTTTTCATAAAAAACATCCCGTTTTTAATAGAAATGTACTAGACCGTCCTTTAATTATATACTCATCTGATGTGAGAAATCAAATACCTCGAAACTCGAGGTAATCTCTCATTAAGAAAGACAGAACGATATCGCTTTTTCTAAGAAAGAAATTACTGGAGGGGATCAATGAAACAAGCCAAAAACGAAAGAAAGGAGGGTCATAGAACACTGGTGGTCATTTACGGTTTAAGGAAAGGGATTTAGAGAAATTAACCCCCTATTTTGTATTCTTTGAGTAAAGAGAATGTTTGTTCATTGAGTTAACACAAAATAAAATACAGTAATAGAAAAATAAGAATTAGAAATTATTATATATATAATTAAAAAGTAAACAAAATTTTAGTGTTACTCTTTAGTAACTTCAGAGAATATCGTATAACATACATTTACTCTAACTAGTACAGTAGCTACCGCTTGGTGTGATCTCGGCGCAACTTAAATTTGATAATATTAACCGATTGATAATAATAACCGAATTGAGTAGAATCAACTATGTTTTTAGTGCATCAAAGGAAAAGAATAACCACACTTACCACAGGGCTAACTGAAATTTATTTCAAAAATAATGTTAAAAATTCATTCTCTCTTGGAAGTAGATAATTATTCCTTAACAGTTCACATCCATATTTTTCGCACATATTTTCTAAAATTTGTTGAACAATACTACACGACGCGATTTAAAATAAAACCTTAATTCCTTTCGGCGTTCGTTGGAAGATTTTTTTTAACACATTTGTCCTCATCTCAAATATTAATGTATATTTCTTAGTTAATTATATACATCAAAACTGATAACAGTAAAAAGAAAACTTTTTTATATACAATTGAATACGTCGGCTCGACACAAGATGATTTTCATAATATAAAGCAAATGATAACATTAACCGCGGTCACATTAAGCGATGTACACTAAATCAATTTTATCTCTATATAATTTATTTTTCTATTTTCAATAAAAATTTTAAATAATTTTTCGTGTGATGAAACTTTTCATAGTTTTAATTTCTGGATTTATATTCACACGCGTTGTGATATTAAACACATTTGTTTGTGTGCACCTTATAGATGCTATGTATCTGAGAGCAAATTTAAACATAAAATAAAAATAGACCATTCATCTTTAAAACGTTACAATCTTTCGATGTTTCATGTTAAACGTTCGAATGTCCATTAATTTTTTTCAAAAATTAATTTGCTTAGTTATTAATTATGAGACCTTTTAATGGTAGATGTAAAGATGGTATTTCAAATTCATTAAGACTGATAAATTTACTTTCATAACTTAAAAAAAAATTCTTGTATAATGTATTCATTAATATATGCTTAACACATTGATTGTCACTTGACTCGTCTGCGATTCATATCATCTAATTAGATGACCCCTTGTCTGCTAGAATTCAGAGATGGTAGGGAAGGAGTCATCTAATTTGAAAGGTGATCCAAATGACAGGCGTAATCCATGGAAGCAATGTGTTAAATGTACAACACTTTACATAAATGTTGACATAAAATGCAGATCAATGTGCTTTTCACATGTCAATGATGTCGTTCTCAATATGGTGAAGAGAAAACTATTTGTCAATATTTTCTTGGTTTTTATGTGAAACTCAATTTCACTGTTTCATTTTTCATTAATATTTAGTGTTTAAACACTTTTTAGTTTAATGACTATTTTTCTTTCTTCAACAAATGTATTTCTTTAAGAAAATTTTTAAACAAGAATGAGAATAACCACAAACTGGCTACTCCGACCTGCCAAAAGGCACACGAAAAAACTTGAATGACCAGAACGCCGTACCAGCAACACTGGCGGGAATTGTGATTGAGCCCTAAGGACCATCACCGGCCACAATACAACCCTTCCCCTAAGATAGTACGTCCCGTCATCGATGGGAGGAGCCAGACTTCCACCTTTTTACGTACCCACAAGGGTGGCAAGAACCAAACCATCATACCGAAGCTTCTCATTCTCAATTTTCGCCCCCACCCCCGTGGGACCAAGAAGGAAAATAAAGAGCCTGCCATTTTAACAAAGTTTTTGTACCTTTTGTTGCAACAAAATTAAGATAGTCGGTGTGCACATTTATTATTTTTGCATCTACAAATAAGAGAAATGAAGCGATTATTTCTTCATTTATTCTCGTACAGATTCAAATGTATGTTTTTAATACTTCTTAAATTTAACAAAATGTTATTCCATAAGAAAAACAATATTCTACAAGATTGTATCTAAAATAAAGGGACTTACGGTTAAGTGAAGATCAGTGTGTCCCCCGAGTTTGTCGCCAATATGGCAACCCAACGGAACGCTCTTCTAGCAACCCTAATGCTGTTTTGTTTACTACTTTTTACAATGTTTGAGTTATACATGAACTACAACTATTTTTTAAAAAAATGTTAAATTAAGAATAATAAAAAAAATAGCGATTAAAGATTTTAATTTTGTTCTTTATTATAACTAAAAGTTTTTTAACGACTAATAAGACACTGCAATTTTATTTTTAATGTGAATACGAACAGAAAATATTTATTCTTTTACAATTTTTAATTGTCAGTATGCGCTTTAAAAAGTCGTCTGAATTCTTACTCTACGAAATCGTCTGCATTCTTACTTTAAAAGTCAGCTGCAATGGAATTCTTCGCAGTTCTCGTTATTCTTTTGGTGTTCTAACGGTTGGTTCCCTTGATAATTTGTTATGTCGACAATTATGCAAGAATGGATGTCGGATAAATGGGATGGAAGAGAGTATTTCGAACCTGCAGAGTGGATGAAGGGCGAGTGGAATATATATATATATTTTTTACGAGTTGATGAGAGGAAAGGATGCTTGTTTGAAATTCTGCATGGAGAATCGTTTGATTGCTTCTAAGTGTGTATTAAATAAATCAAGTGCATTAATTCTTAAAAATTCCCTCTGAAATCCGTTCCTATAATGTCCTTCATTCCTTCTTTTCTATTGATTATGTACTGTTCCTGTTATCCACACAGTCCTTACGTTCGGTGTGCTAGCGAAGCTACTAGCGCCATCTTCACTGGCGACTTGGCATCTTTGGTGCAGCAAGGGGCACATTAAACTTCACTTTTACCGGACTTATTTCTGAATTTCGGATTTAAACTGTAAAAAATACAAGTGCAATATACAGTGGCCCCAAAAGTAGGTATACACCTCAAAAGTTTGAGATATTTCATAAATAAAAAGCTGAACTTTACTTCGAAATAATCGAATTTTCCACTGTCTATACTATTGTTCTTTCGCTCCCTCTATTTGAAAAAAAAAATTAGTTTCTTCGCCCCTTTTCATAAAAGTAATTGATATGAAATTTTGCCGAAACACGATGTCACAAAACTGAGTAAATACGCTTAACGAATTTATAAATTTTTACCACTTTTAAAAAAAAGAAATTCTTAAAAATATTATTACAATTGCGTATGAAGAATAAAAGCTCAATAATAGTTTCTCGTTAATGTAATCATTGTTTTTCAGTTTTAAAAACTCGAAAAATGAGCTGTAGGAGGAAAACTTTGGAAAAATAACGTTTAGTCATCAAATGGTCAAAAGATGGTAAATCTCTGAGAAATTACGTGGTTAGTTGGGAAAAGTCATGGTGGTGTTCAAACAATAATTCAAAAGTATTGAAAATCTGGATCTGTGGTCTATATTCCAAGAAGAGGGCGTAAGGAAATTTTTAGAACTACTGCGAAGAGGAATATTATTCGTTCAGTAAAGAAAAATACGAAGTTAAGTGCCCCAAAGTTTGCATCGTCGATATCCTAAGAAATTGGAAAACGCGTTTCAGTTGAAACTGTTAGACGAGTTCTTCATAACCCAGGATTTCATGCCCATTCTCCAATAAGAAAGCCGCTCATCAGTAGCATCAATAGGGAAAAAATACTTTCTTTTGCAAACAATCATATTTCAGAACAGTAATTATTCTGGAACTCTATTCTGTTCTCCGATGAGAAGAAATTCAATCTGTGCGGAAGCGACGGACGATATAAAGTGTGGAGGAAAGTTAGGTAAGAACTATATCCTAGGAATACCGTAAAGATGTTTAAGTATGGAGGTGGATCCATCCTCGTTTGGGGCTATATGACAGCAGGAGGAGTAAGAGAAATTGTCTTCATTGATGGCATTATGGATAGAATGGTATATTTTGACACCTTAAAAAATAATTTACAAAAAAAAGTACCAAAAAAGTTGGGCTTGGGTCAAACTTCGTCTTCCAACAAGACTATAAGCCGAAACATATGGCGAAAATAGTCAAATCGTATTTGTTGTACCACTGCAAGCAGCAGCTAGATACCCCACAGCAATCTCCAGACCTAAATATAGAAAATTTATGGGTTCAATCGAAAAAATCTGTCCATGAACATGATATGACGAGAAAAGAGGATTTAAAGAAAAAAGAGTGGACAAAAATTTCGATTGAAATAACAAAGAATTTATTGGAATCCAGGCTTAAAAGATTGCGAGCCATGATCCAGGCAAAAGGAAACGCGACTAAGTATTAGTTTGCTCTTTTTATGGAAATTAATAAAGGCGTATACACAATTTTGTAGTGTAGTTTTTCCTCCAAATATTATATTTAATCGTTTTTTTTTTAAATAAATTCAATTTCGTAATTTTTTTCTTTACATATTGGAAGAGGATACAAAAAAGAATTAAAAATAAAAAAACACTATTTTCTTGGAGCAAAATTTAGCACGTTAGGTAAAAGCACATGCAACACGTTTACGTGCATACTTAATTTTGAGACTCACTGGTTATGAGTTAAAGCACCATCAAAATAAATGAAATGAAAATCCTTTTCTTAGAATAATTACCTTATACTTTATATTTACTAATAATAATTAAAATTTCTAAATTTATAAATATATAGTTTTAAAGGCTGCATAAAAGTGTTATAACATAGTTAATATAGAATAGTACGATCCTATAAATTATACAGGGTTTTTAGCTGAATTCTTATGCACATCATTAAGTGAAAAAAGAGACAATAAAAGTTTGAACATTCTTCAAAAATTTCGACTTACCTATTACAACGCATGACTTTGACCTTCTTTATTTCATTGTGGCACGATCCAAAACAGTCCATGTATTAAGAAACGTAGCAAGTACTACACATCCAGGAGATTTGAATAGCATTATTTCACACAGTTTTAATTTGCAATTTACAGCATCTTCGATAGACTTTCACCCTTTAATTTTTCTTTGTTTATGCGGAAAATTAGGTGTTGTTATGGATCTTTCAATCTCATAGGCATTTTTACTGCCATATTCTTCATCATTTGAAATTGAGAAGTCTTTGCAATTTCCGAAATAATGTCAAATTTTTAAACGATATTATATACAGGCACTGTTTACAATACTATTCAACAAAAACCACGTTATATAAATCCAATATATGCTCTGCTTCCTTTCCACGTCAAAGTGATGTCATTTACGGTAACCTAAACCTAGACCGTCAACACATTTATTATAGCTTTGAATGGCAATGAAGATACAATGAAAATTTAAATAATTGTCACATTTTAGAGATTATGAAAAGTGATTGAGTTTAACTCTTTTTCATTTTTGGATATTTTGCTATTTATTGAGGGAAATAATACACAAAGTGATAAGCATTCCCAAAAAAGAATCCCAAAACATCCGTATCTTGAATCCTCTTTCTCTGCATTTTTAAAGCATATTTTAGATCACATCCAACTTTTCTTTATTTGATCTCGGAGATAAAAGTGGGTCCTGGTCTAGGGTAAGCTGATTGGAAAATGAAACTGGCACTTACAGTCCAAAGGTTTGCATTTGCGGCCAGCCTGGGCAATTATACCTAACGCCCCTTCCTTACAAAACCCTTCCTCTAAAAGTTGATGGACAATTGAGATAGGGTGACGGCATCAGGTTGGTGATGGCATTCTCGCGTTCGCAACCTTTGGAAGGCTAGACTCTGAGAGACACAGGTTCGATCTGAAATTGGGACTATTGTCAATCTTGAATTGTATGGCTTCGACCGTCTGATCCCTAATAGGGATGACGAATATTTTACAAACGGTTATTATGTAAGCATTATCAAAAAGTCACAAATACCAGTGATCAATACTTTTCAAAGAGAGGTGTGATTCAAATCCTTGATATGATTTTACTGGTGATATTTCGATTACAGGTGCTGGATCGTGATAGAAAGTAACAAGCGATACGATCTTGTTACTAAGCTAATTAAAGCTAAAAAACGAGAACTCAGTCCTGCATAGGTAAAGTCCCTTACACTCTGACGCATGTTCCAGAGATAGACTCCCCCCCCCATTGATGTTGCTGGACTTACTGGTCACAAGCGGAGAGTTTCTCATTTCACAAGAGCTCCACGCACACCTTCAGTCTGGTGCATTTTGCCCTCTTCCCCCTCACTTGTGGTTTTCAAGGGTTCTTTGCTATCTGCTCATTTTACCGACAATTTGCGAAAAACTGCCGATCGAAGTCAACAAGCGAGAGTGATCCTAAAGCCCCGTTCCCATGGACCGCTGTCTTTTCGGATATGAAAGTAAATCTGCCAATTGACCCATTGTATGACCACCTCCGCGTGTGGACGATGGTCCGGAGCTTCCCGCAAATTGTTGGTAAAATGAACCGACACCAAAGAACCCCGGGGCAAACCACAAGAGAGAAAAGAGGGGAAAATGTGTCGGTCTCAAGCCATGTTTGCCAAAGTGCGCTTGCAGACATGGCACACTTTCCCTTGTTTGCGGTTTTCCAGGATTCTTTTCAATTTACTGACAATTTATGAGAAACTCCGGATCGCGTCTACGAGTGGGGTTGGTCCAACAATGGGTCAGTTGGAAGATTTACGACCATATGCTTAAAGCCACAGGTCGTCGGAACGCGACTTAAAATGGGTCAGATGGTAGATTTGGCGGCAAGATTTGGTAAAGGCAACGGGTGGTAGATTTGGTAATGACAACGCGCCGTCAGAATGAGGCTTTCGATCGAAGCTCTACTGACAAGATGCCTGATAATTAATGTCGCTCTAAGCAATAATCTGCTTATCTCATTGTGCATAAACCAGATTTTCTTCAAAATGAAGCTTCCTCAGAAAACATTTGTTTTTTCTTAAAGAAGTTTCTGCATTCAATTGCTGCAAATAAATTCCATATGTGGTATCTCTTAAATGGATATAAAGCCATAATTCCAGTCATATTTAATACTTTTCCATGACTGAAACAATTTAATATTCACATAATTAAATTGTCTATGCACGGTTAGTGTGTGAATTCCGCTGCTGTCAAAGAATGCCCAGTTTTTTTTAAACAATTGTATGACACATTTTTAAACCCTTTTAAAAAGAAAAGTGATATTTTAAATAAATTGCTGTTGATAAATATCCCATCATAGATTTTTAAATACATCTTGGACGATGCATAGAAATTCAACCAAATGTGATTTCTTTTTTTAAATGTGCAACTTACTCTAAATGTTGGCATGAGGCATATATCAATGATGTTTATACATCAGTAATATGGTTAGCAGTGTGGTAAAAAAAACAATTTCGTTTAAAATTTCTAAATTTTTATAATATTAATTTCATTTTCAGTGTAACTTGGATTTCCCCTTAGCGGAAAGAATTAAAATAAATCATTTTAATGCGAACATAACTAATTCTTGTCTTTTTTTCAATAAACTAATTTTCTTTAAAATATTTTTAATTATAATGCAAATAAACTGCCACTTTATGTTAAATTACTTACGGGTTTTTTTTTCCCTAAAAACTATTTCAGAGGTGCATGAAAGAGAACTGAAATCATTGTTTCTGTAGACTCGAAAATATAAAAACTCATAAATTTGCTATAATGTTGTTTAAAGAAATGCCGATAATACTTGCTAAGTCTTGGCATCTAAAAGAAATCTAATAAAAACGAAATTTCTGAAACTAAAGGAATCGATGAAAAAGGGTTGTAACCCGTCTTTTGACAGTCAATCTACTATATTCCAGTGTGTAATATCTAGAAATCTTTATTGGAATTTTATTTTATTTTTTCAGATAAAATTCTAACAAGAGAAACAGAATATTAAAAAAAATCATAAAATTTCATTAATTACAAAATATTTGTCAGCAAAATAAAAGTATCTTGAAATTACCAGTTTTAAATGTTAAAAAATGTAGCACTTATTTTTCTAAAAATTTCTATTGCAAGTTTCTTAGCTATGTTTCATAGATTTTTTTTTTTTTTTACAAATTGATATCGTGTACGAGTACGATTGCTTTAAGAAAAGAAACATACATAAAGCGGCGCATTAAAAATACCATGAAATATTCGATTAATGAAAAAAATATTAGTGAAAAAATGTTTCAAATTGCAAGTTTATTTTTGAAGGTTAATATAGAAACAACTATGCTTTTCCCCAAACCTCAAACTATGCTTCACAGAAACTGTTAAAGGTGATGTTTGTGTTCGCACAATTAAGCAGTCTCAACAAATATTAGATTAATTTTAATTAATCTTTTCTGTTGCTAATAGACAGTTAATCTTTACAAAGTTCCAGTTTCAAAACACCTTAAAAGAATATAGAAAATCAAAATTTTCAAAAGTCTCTTCGTTCCCCTTTTGAGTATTTAGCTCCGAGAAAAAAAAAAAAAAAAAGAAAAAAAAAAATTCGAGAAAAAAATATTATCGTAAAAAGCATCTTGGATTTTTTTTCAAGGATCAGCTGCAGTATCTTTTGTTTAATATTTCATATACAAAGAAAAAAAAATACCTAAGTACTAACTATATTCACAAGAAAAAATGTGTATCTACCCAAAATAGCTCAAGTGTTTATTTTTTCACCATGTATGAATAAGAGTTATGCCAATTAGTTTTGCCATTCTGACAGCATGTAAAGTTAGTTTAGGAGCCATATTGTAACACCTCTTTTTCCCCTTGACCAGAGAACACCCCCTTGGGGCGTTTTGTAGAAGACAATAAATTGGGTGGCAGACCTGCATCTCGAGGTCGACTTTTTTCCCTATGCGCAACCCTTGCGCTAACGCCGAATGCTTTCGGCTAGAAACGGTGGAATCCCTCCACCATACTGTTTTCTTTAACCTAATTGTCTATGTGTGTTTGCAAATTTTGTAGTGTAGCTGTGTTTGCGTAGATTAAAAATATATTTAAAACCGTGCAGTTCATTAGAAAATCACAACACACTCACTAGAATATTTAATATTAGAAGGCTAACTTAGACGTCTTACTTTGATGCCTTATTGTGATGATTCCATTAAAAATTCAAAACATGCACAAATCTGTGCTTTAGTTTCAGGTTCCAAGCTTACCGATTTTGAGCAACAAATCTTCATGAATTTCAAATAAATTTTGTGAAGAATGAAATAAGACTTAAGTTTATTTTAACTTTTATTTACAAATACTGTTTTCACAAAACAATTTGGGGAAGGCATTCAATAAATAAGTGCACTTGAACAAAAAGTTTAAAACTTGAAATAAAAGAAGACTCTTGTTGGGTACTTTTTTTTACGGTAAAAAAAAAAAAAAAAAAAAAAAAAAAAAAGCTATTCTTTCCATAAAAAGACGGTTTTACAATCTTCAAACACATGGCCTTTTTTTCTAAAATGCAGCATGATTAAAATTGAATAGCAAGTTTTGAACTATAAATTCTTAGTAAAATATAGTTTTGCAAATCTTGTATCGGAAGGAGCTACAACATCTCTACAATGGTTGCACATTTTGCTTCAAAAATTCTTCAAAGTAGCATCCTAAAATGTTAACGAACAAAAATACATCGTTAAAAAAATTCATAAATATTAAAAATACGATACAATATTAGACTCGATGAGAAATCACTTACAGGAAAATTATTTAAAGTGAAATTTGATTCTAAGAAGATACTTCAATTCGACTTGATTGACAAACACTACATATTCATTATACACCAAAATTTCAGCACCGGTTGAGTCTTCTATTAATGGCCCACAAGGCATCTTCACTTCTGATCTGAAATGTAAGAAAAAAACCTTAAAAAATACTTTCAATGAAATGAAAGTAAAATCTTTAAAAGCTGTTAGAATAAAGCAAACTCAAAGCCCAATAAATTAAGAAATAATTAAATAGTTTTATACATCATATGAACAGGAACAGCAGGTTACCTTTGTTATCGAATTAATCTATTCTGGATATGGTAGAATCGTGTTACTCAGTATTCCGGATTAACAGACGTCATAATTTGGCACAAATGAACAAGACGATTCTTGTGCCAAAAAAGAAAATCCACATAAACGAAATAGATCAATTCTGAATTAAAACTAATCAATCGAAAAATGTAATTTACAGTTTTCATTGTTATATTAGTAATTTGCTATTAATAAATGCTTGCAAAGCTAGTGACAAACTCCAAGCCACTATGCTAGAGAATGTTATTTTTGTGGAGACTCTTCCGGTAGAAGATTGTTATAAATGGACTAGAATTGATGAGTGTAGAATGACAGATGAAACTACCCTCCTTATAAACAAGGATATGAGAAGGATGAACAGCCAAGTGAAATCAATGGCGTTAAAATAATTCTTAAAATATTAAACGCTATCGAAATAGTTTCGAAATATATAAAAGGAAAGTTTCAGGTTACAAATGGGGCGATTTTCACGCAATGGTGGAATAAATCAAACTTTGGAAACAATTATATGCAAGAAATTTTAACCTTAGAAACCCTTCATCTTTATATATTTTAATATGCTGATCAACTATTTTGATTCTCCATATCAAGAAAGGTCAAGTTTAGCTTAGTTATATCAACGTCTCTTCTTAGAGCAACACTTAGAGCACTTAGACTCTTAGAGCAACACAACATTGAACCCCAGTAACCAACCAAAATAATTGGTTATTGGGGTTTAATGGCGCAAGAGCCAAATTTGGCTATACTACGCCAAACAAATAGTAGATGTAAAGGTACAAGGTAACAAAACTTAAAATTGTAAAAAAGTAGCACTTGCAATAAAAAAAATGACCTATTTTTTAAAAAAAAAACATTAAAATCCTGCTGTAAAAATTGTCTAACTTCCTTTTCCACTTCATTTCAGTAAAAATATTGTTCCAACAGTATTAATTGAAATTAAAAACATTTCAATGAAGTAAAAATTCAAAATCGTGAACGGTGGTTCGAACGGTGATAAAAAAAACACTTCAGTCTTTTGACATGGTATTTTTTTAAATACTTGTCATGGACAGGGGTATTTGATGTTTTGGAATAAAAGGTTAAAATTCACCCACTGAAGTGGGGTCTGATTCATTTTCTGTTTGAAAGTAGCTTTAATGGAGGAAGGTTTTTTTACTGTGGGCCGTTGTTTTAAAACAGAAGTTTATTCTATGGTTTCATTTGGATCCTATTCTATGATATCTTTAGATGTTGAGGCCTCGATTTCATTAGTATCTCGGTGAGAAATTACTTTTGAGTTAGAATGAGTGTCGGGATTTAAATGTGGCCTGACTGACTTTTATTATTATTTGCGACAACTTTAACTGAATTTGTTAAATGAGAAATGCCATCTACTTCCATAGTAGGAGACGGGGCCTGTGAAGGGGATTTCTTTCAAAACTTAGCAGTTGCAGATAAAACATCACATTTCTGAATGGGGGTAGAAGGAATTTGTTTGTGAAAGAAACTATACGCGTGTGTTTGGCAACTGGGAGCGTTATTTCTGAAGTAATATTTTCAGTTGGTATACTCTGAATGTTTGCCTTTTTAACCTTATCCAGAGAAAGAGAAGCATAACTATCGCCTGGTGTAGGGGTTTTTGATACAACCAGTCACCTGGCCTCTGTATATGTAATTTGCTTCTTTACTTTTGTTGAGAGGATTTTTTTCCGGTTTCCACGCCATATAGTTTCTAGAGAAAGAAAAGGATCATTTCTACAATTGCGTCAATCTCTCCTTTGCAGTGCATCCAGAACTTGCATGGCCTACTTCAGCACAACGGGCATATGTTTGTGCCCCGCGGCAGGAAGACTGGGAATGCTCGAAACGACACTTGAAACATCGCAAAGCGTTCGGGATACAAGGGTACATGACACAGTTCTCCACAGGCAATAAACCTTTTGAATAATTTAGTATTTCATAAGTGCTAATAGATACAAATATTGGAGACATTGATTTCAGTTTCATTATTTTCTGGGATTGCTTTTCAGTTATAACTTCTACAAGTAAATCTCCTGATTTAAGTTTTTTAATTGATTTAACTTCAGGAAAAATGTCGGTTACAGATATTTCATCTAAAAATGGTGAAACGCCATGAAAATTGTTTGCGGATAAGCGTTTAATAATGAAAAATGTTGGAAATGAAGCAGAGGAATTAGTAAAATTTTGTTGCCCACTGAAGGGACGAAGCTTTCGTTTGCCCATATGAGACTAATGGGGATTCAAGCCCAACGGCACCGCCTCCGCGGAGGCCAACAAGGGAAGGCAGCCACTGACTCTGGCCATTCCAGCCTCGGCGCTTACCTTAGTGCTAGCCGGAACCTATATGCTGGAGGTCACCCCCCCCCCCGGGGACAGTGACTACATTTAACACCAAGCTCAAGAAGGGACCCTTTCATTTGATCCCTAGCAGACCAACCACTCAGGTGGCTAGCTACCAGCCGATTGATACAGTGGGGACTACAGTGCACCACCCATCAAATGGGTCGCCACGCACGGCAAACACGTGGGGGGGGGGAGTGTCTGTCTATGAAAAGCAAGAAGCAAACAGAGCGGCGGCAGCTTCTCATGGAATGCTTCCTCGCTTACCCCGTCGTGGGAAGGAAGCAAGACAGCAGAAGACAGAGGAGAAGAATCTGGAAAGCAGACCATATCATTAGTGTACCTCGGAGGCAGGAAGCCTGTCACACCTAAAGAAGATGTGCCCCTGAGTGGCAACACTAGGGCTATTTTGGGACGGACCTTGTAAATTTGAACCGCTGTCAGATGACGAGGATGACACCTGAACTGACACCACATCTCCAAACTTCCACACCACACCAGCGATAGGACGTTTGGCCTCGACGAATTTAAATTGCACCAGATCCGCTTACACAATGGTTCTTTGATGGAATCAGATCTCGAATCTGAAACTCTCCGGTTTCGAAGGCGAGACTTTATCAACAGGCAACCGCCCCCCTCCCCCAAGAAAGGTCAAGATCGGACTGTTGGTTACAGGCCTTTTATAAATAGCGAAATACCATGTAGATATCAAGTTCGATATATTAAACAGGATGCTAAAACTTTATCTGCCCCCTTGTAGTTCAAGGTTTTTCCGCCCGAGGGGGTTGTGCGTCTCTCATGGGTTTATTTATATTGAGTCAGTCTCTATCTGTATCATGTGATGTCTAGTTGTGTTACTTTCGTCTTTGTGCTCTTTGTTCCTGTGTAAATGTGCTAGCTGTTTCTGAAATAAAATGTGTGTGTAAAATTATGAAAAAGAATTAGTTCATGAGATGCTGTCGATAGAAGAGGTAATATGAAAAAGATAAATCTTTTGTTTAATTTTATTAACTCCCTCCAATTTAGAAAGAAAGCAAAAAATTCATCTTTGACATAGGTTCCTTCCATTGTTTCCAAGTGAGGACATTTTGATGAAATGATTTCTTATACATTCTTCCTTTTCACCACTCCTATTTCTAAAATTGGAAGTACCCGATTTTGTTGCACTAACTTGGAATGCTTTACACTCTTATATCTTTTAGCATAGTCATTGTGAAAATATTCTTGACAAACAATGCATTCAATTTTGTGTCGATTGTGCATAGATGACATGTATTGTTAAATGAATGATTGCATGCTCTTTTAATGGAATCTATATAAAATGAATGTAGAAAATTCCAACGGTTTTTTGAAAGAAAGTTTTCAGAAATACAGAATAATTAATTAAAAATAATATTCGATGCTTTCACCTGAAATCAATTTTTTTAGCATAGTCACCAACCTAAAAGAATTTTTAAATAAGGTTTTCAACAACGAGCAAAAATTCAAATGTGTTTCTAGCAAGAGGTGAATAAGCTCATGTGCATGAACAAAAATTTACTACTGTTCGATCAAGCGCAATATAGAAGGCGGAAAAGATATGATGATGATGTTTTTTAAAAAGGTCGGAGAAAATATTTTATAAATATATGTACAAGTTTGTTCATTTGTTTAATGCATAGCAAGAAAAGAAAAATGCGTACACAAAAAATGAACTACTTATACACTTATACTTAGATTCTCCATTTATTTATTTATCTATGCATATTTAGACTTCGAAACCATTACATTTTATTAAAAAAAATTAGATCTTGAATTTGAAATTCTTTATCTTGAGTTTTAGGCACTTGATTTTGATTTTGATTTAAGTACTTTTTTCCCTCGGAGCTAGCTATTGCAAGCTAATATTTACCGCTTCTCTGATAAATGTCTTCTTATTTGCACAAAATGCCTAACAATATTGTTACGACATCTTCAAGATGTTGTCCGACATACAGGATATCGGACATCACTGGGAAAATATCATAAAATATCTTGATGTAATGGGGAATGATTCTGAGTTTCAAAAATTGGGCATTTTAGCAGTAATCCATGATATAGAGTTACAAATTTTAGGAAGCATATCTTTCAAAGCTATTAAAGAAACAATTATAAATAAACATTATGCCAATTTCTGGGTTATTGTCTCGTATAAGTAAACAATATAGTGTTATCTTTTTTTTAAAGTACAGTGAAGAGTGTGCTAGCGGGTCATCTCCCTTCGACTGACTGGATCTAAAATTTAATATAAATTTACAGTTCTGACATCAAAACAACATTTTGAATTTCATTTATATAGTTTGTTTCGCATTCGAGTTAGGGCGTTTGCATACCCATGAATGAACAGATCGCAAGACAGTTAACATTTTGATGGATTTGGTCTGAATTTCGTTGTATTGCTATTATTCTGCTGATAAAACTATACGCCAAATAAAATTCCATTCTTCTAATTACGATTTTTTTTCATTCTTCTCATTCCAGATTCGTTACGTTTTTTCGATTGAATCATTGCGTTCACACACAGACATAATTCCAAAAATGTTTTGTTTTTGTCGACTGGCAGCGGTAGGAAACATGAAATTCAAATGTCGAATTTTTTGATTATTACATTATTTCTTCTTTCAATATCTTATGTACGAGAAAGTAAAAAAGTAGTTTTTTAATATGTTTTAAAAACTGCATAATGTCTATAAATCTAAACTCAAATATTTAAAACGAATTTAAAATTTTACTTCAAAATATAAAAGCCTTTTCTTTCAACTCTAAACGAGTAATATGCTGCTACACGAAAATAACTGCAACTCTGTACGAGTTGCAGTTATTTCAAAATCTGGTTTGATAATATTACTAACGTGTATTTTTGAAATTGTTATTTCTATCAAGGATTTTTTTTCCCATGTGTATGTGTATGTGAAACATAAAATGTAAAAAAATTCAGCCTTGAAATTAGATGATTATTTTCATTCAGACTTATTTTTAAATTTTGTAAAATTAATTTTATGACTTACTATGATGATTAATTATTAAGAAAAATTCAAGTGGTTTTGTCAAGAAAATTCATAATCATGGTCGGATTAAACCCTGTTGGGGCCTATAGGCAGTACAGATTTTGGGTCCTCTTTTCCTCTTCCCAAATTCTAATACCAGAATTTTTTTTAATGATTTTATTTAATAATTAAATATATACTTTTAATATTATCTACAAACTAAAATGACAAAGCATCTAATGACGGGCCACCTTTTAGTGAGTTGTTTTCAGTACCTCTCGTGTAAATAAATTAATTTCAATTTAAAAATAATATTAAACAAAATATTAGAAACATCACAATGATGTTTTAAAGCAACCTAAAAATTCTAATTAAAAAATTAACAAATCATTGTTAGAGCTGTTAATTTGTGAATCAATCAGCTTATTAAAAAAAAACATTAATTTGGAAGTAAATTCTGAAAACATAAAAAAAATCTTAAGAATTATGTTTTGAAATTTAATCGATAGGTGATTATAATTTGAATGTCTGAATTCCTGGCTCATATCAATCGAATGAAAGCTTGGTTTTAAATTTCCCAGAAATTAATGGAAGGGAGGGGATTTTGGGCGCTTCCAAAGTTGAGAAATCTATAGGTAATTGCCCAGTTAATGATACGACCCTGCTTCTCTATAGTAATTTAAGTACTATTTTTTAATTATATCATGGTTTGCGTTTCACTTCAATCGAAGGAGCTGCTTAATGTTATGAAGCATCAAATAATTTCATTGTTTTATAATTTGAATATGGCCTTCAATGAATAAATTATTGCTCGGCATTACTCCAAAACAGAAAGTGTAAAGCTAATGGAACTAAAATTTTAAATTTTATTAATTATTGAAGGAATTTTGTAAATTTTACCGTTAGAGATAACAGTTTTTAATTCTTATTGAGCCCAGTAGATGGAGCCAAAAGTGCTAATAGGGTCTTTTTCTTTCTCACATTTAGATAACAGTTTATCCGTTATAAATATTCTGATTACAGCGTGACGAAACTAACATTAAATTGGTGAAAAATCCTTTAAAAAAACTTTAACGGTCCCTTAAAAAGTGAGCGTTGCAAAGCGATTGTGAAAATTTTATAATTTTGTGAATATTTCGAAAATTATTTAAGATGTATGTATTAACTATTTAAGATGTAATCAACTTTGCTCCCATGCAAAAATTTTACCATGTTACAATTCCACTCCCCCCCCATTAATATCATAAAAGGATATTTATGAAATTATTTTGAGATTTTATGAAATAAGATAATTTTCTTTTAGTGAATGAAATTTATAATAGTTTCCGAGATATCGCCGAAAGTTCACAAGACTCATTTAATATTGGAATCGCCATTTTTCAAGACCCTATAATTCTCAAAATTATCATCAGAATTCCGTAAAGTATTATCAGGAGGTTAATTTCATGATGACAAGTCGATTTAGTAAAAGAACTGATAGCCGTAATGGAAAAATTTCGAGATAGTTAATTGACTCAGTTTATCAGTTAATTGATTTTTAGAACAAATCTATCCCCTCGAATCATTTTCATCAACACCAACTATGTGTTGTTGTTGATGATGATGCCTGTAACACACTGGTATTGTAAAAAAATAACAATCGCATTATTATTTAAATTGTATAATAAAATAAAGTAATAGCCGAAACAAATGATGGTAATTGTTAACTCATTATTAAACTTGACTACTGAAAGATATAAATTTAATTGAATTAAATTTATATTAATTATATGAATACTATATAAAGTGAATTCAATCAAATCAAATGCTAAAGAATTTTTCAAAATCAAATTAGGATTGTTCACTGAATTATCAATTATAGTTATTGCTGTTGTTTTTGGAAAAATAAACAAATACTTATTTAAAATGAAGTTACTATTTTTCATTAAAAAGTCAGAGTCTTGAAAGAAAATTTTTTAATTAAAAAGTATTATTGGGAAATTATTTCTTTTGATAAATTTCTAAATATAAATATTTTGCAAACAAAACGTTTGTATTTTTTCATTCATCAGATTAAATCAATTATAAGTTTTTTTTAAAGGAAGAATTATAATGAATAACTCGGTAAAGTATTCAAATGTCTTAAATTTTATGCGAATCTCTTTAATATTTCATTTGATTCAAAAGGATTTTCCAGATATTTGATATGCGTCAAAAACAGTATAAAATGTTTAATATGAAAATATAAATTACAGTTTTAAATTTCAATTATAAAATACAAAAATAGTTTCAATTAAAATTTCAAAATATGAAAGTTGATGAAACATAAAATTATTTTTAATTATACAGCCTTATTATCAGTATTATCCTTAACAACAAAATTGCCTTTTACTGTTACACAACACCGCTTCATGCCGCTGCAACTATAACCCTCTGGTTATTTAAACAATGTAATGGGCATGAAGTGGGAGAGACATGTAAAGACGCTCCTGTCCTATCCATCCCTGTGACTATTGTTCGACATCTAACATTTACTGATTGAAATTTTGTTAGGGGATTTTAATATTGGACAAAAGAAAACCGAAAGCAATGAGCTATTTGAAATAAAAAATGGGAAGTAACTTTGGCTTGTAAAGCAAACCAAGAGATATAAACTGAAAACTTGTGCTCTTTTACATAAACAGACTTACAGTTTGTTTGCGATTACAAAATTCAGACAAAAAAATAATAAAAATATTAACGAAAAATTAGAAATGGGGACAGAAATAAAAATAAGAAGTAAAAATAACACGTAACAGCACAAAAAAAAATGCAAATACAAATAAATGCTATGTACAAATACAAAAATAACAGAAAATAAATATATAGATGTATAGACGGTGCTACTCTTGACAATAGCATTCTTCAAATCTGAACAGATCTTGATTTTCTTCGAGATGACGAATCAATCTCCGAATTTTCATCCTGGATCCTTTTGAGGAGGCAACACTACGGAACCAAACTCGTTCTATGTAGTTCAGATGTTGGCTTCGTCATATGGAAGGAAGAAGTCAGCATACATTCTGTTGCGTAGTGGATCGGCGTGGCATCGAGATTTCCGCAAGGGCAGAATGCATTAGGGAACAGATTAAAACGCCGAAGATATGAGGGGAATGGTCTGTGGAACGTGAAGAAAAGAATATCTTCCCTTTTCCAGTTACTTGGTTGAAGGGAGACTTTAGGGAGAATATTGAATGTAGATCGCCCCGTATCTCCGTCTTCCCAATCCTTTAGCCACTCTTCCATCATTTTCTCCTTAAAGAACCATTTTAGGTAGGATTTTGGTACCTTATAGTGACATGGTTCCATGTTTGATTCTGCGGCTTTCTTCGCCAGCCTGTCGGCTTCTTCATTTCCCTCATACCCAAAGTGAGCTTCAATCTAGAAAACTTTGATTTTTCTATGTTGGATCAGATTTTTGCAGATGGCCCTCGCAACTGTATTTTGGTTTTTTGGGATTAGCTGCCACTTGTACGCTGGCTTGGTTGTCAGCTAATATTGTGATGTGTTGTGGAGAGAGGTTAGAAGCATATTCTGTGGCTTGTTGAAGGGCTAGAAGTTCAGCTTGAAATTTTATTATTACACCTCCCCCCCCCACCTTCAAAGCATCTGTTAAGTTATTTCTCATAGTGCATGCATTAGTTATTCAAACAACATTTGATGCCGTCTGAACATCTGGATCTTCAGCAAATTTAGGTATAATAATAAATTGAATTTCTTAAAAGCCGCATTCTTTCTTTTTTTCATATTTAAAATCGAGAACCTTTCTATGATATAACTGATCCAAAAAATTGAAAGAAAGATAATCTCTTATTCATAAAATTGCTTAAAATCATAAACAAACTCCAGATAGTTTTGATTTAGGATCGTTATACTGAATCAATCTTCAAATGCTTCAAATAATTCATAATTCATCCTAATAATTTTAGAGTCTAGTTACCAAAAAATTAATAAAGATTCAAAATAATAAACACTTTGTAATGAAAAACGCATTATATAAAAGTATAGAAAAAAAAAGATTGTCTTTTGTTAAAAAAATTTCTTTTACTTGAAGTGTGTATAATAATTACGAATAACAAAAATATTGGGATAAAAAAAACAAAGAAGGAACTACATTGCTTTCTGTATCTTTTTTAGAAAATTAGTAACTAATTATAATGTTTGAATCTTCTTTTCAGAAATATCAGATGAAAGGTTGTTTAATGAAGAAATGAAAAAATTAGACTAGAAATTGCATATCTGAAGTTTATTTTCAGGAACAAATGCAGAATGTTTTGTTTTACTGAAGGCTATTACTCTAAAAACAAACTTTGTTTTTCAACTTTGCAATTGACCTGATTACTTTTCAACTGCAAAGTAAGCTTTATTGGAAAATATTTGGATACTGTGTTTCACGTTGTCCGATATTTCAGGCACAATTTTTATTGGTTAAACACGGAGGAAGAGATGCAGCAAACTGCCTTTTATGTACTCTCTATAAATCTCTAGAAATTAACCCTCCCACGAGAATACTTCATAAATTACTGAAAATTATTGATAGACTTCAATGCTTTCATTTTGAATCCGATTTACAGCAATGAATTTCCTTATAAAGTTGAAAAAGCAGTGACAGCCAACCCTTTTAAAAATATCATAATGTGCAAGATGACAAATCTCATGATGCACAAGAGACAGGATGACGATGGAAATGATGAATAACCGCAATTTCTTCACTTGATGGCATCGCCTCGAAAACAAAGAATGTATTGAATGTTATCAAATGCAATTTATCTTCAACTGGCAAACGTCTACTTTGTGATGTCTCCTCTTTCCACAGCAAAGAAATGTGCCAAGTATGCCCTGAGCATAAAATGTGAGCGCTTATGCACAGCGCATTGTTAACTTATTTTTAACCATCTTTTAAAACTTATTTGTACCTCAGAATATGAAAGTTAAATCCTCCAAGCAGAAACGGAATTACTGATTTTTTGTCCACTTAACACAATTGATACTGTTTTAAAAGGATCTTTGATGAAAATTTTCATACAAAAATGTCTCAATGTATTTCTTTTTAGGAGAAAAATTAAAGTTTTACTTCTTGGTATTTGCACTGATATTTTGTATAAAAGTTGATTAAAAGAATTTTCATATAACAGATATTAACTGGAAAATATGAATCTATGGCATCCTTATTCTTCACTGACTTTATTCAAAACACAAGAAATCTATACTTGAATTCCAGCTCGCCTCTCTTTAAATTTTTTAAATGTAGAGATGAAAATATTTTCAAGAACTATAGCAAACTTGAATATTCCCAAAAGTAAGTTTTTCCCCCTCAATTTTCAGCATTGGTTTTTTTCTCGGTATGGGGAATATAAACATTGTATCAATATTTTTCTTTAATTAATCCTCTTTTTAACGAGAAAAATTTAAATCAAGTTGGAATGATAAAGTTTTTGTAATACAGAAGGAGAGAATAAAATTTCGATTTCATACTTATAATACTGAATATAATATCTGAATTTTGATATGAATTCATTCAACAAGGTTTTGTGTGTTCTTGAATAAATTCATTAATTGTGGATAATAGTTTACCGTAACATATATATTTACTTTTTGCCCTTAAAATGCATTCGGTAAAATTTTATTAAGAAAATAATTATATTTCAATAATTGAAAAGAACAGATATTTTAATTTACAGTAAATTAATTTTTATTAACACACTTTACTTACACCATCTTTTTATATTGAATCCATATCATTTAACTAGAACACCAATTTTACTTAGCAATCCTATATTGCAAAAAAAAAAAAAAAAAAAAAAAAAAAATGGTTACAGCAACAGCCTATGTTTTTAATACATTTGCTTCAGCTATTAACTAAACAAAGAATTATCACAAGGAAGTAAAATGTAGTAAATCAAAATCTTGAAAACATGTTGCTGAAAAAGGAACCGATTGGAAAAATAAAATATCACTTCTTTCTTTAAGTGTTCAATAAAATTTTAATCGGGCAAAGTAAGTCTCAAGGTACTCATGGATTCGCTGAATTGTCCTAAAATCCCAGTCTTGCATAATATTGATATTCTTATTTTCCTTTACTGACAAGTGATCAAAATAGTCGATGAAGGTAACAAGCTATGCAAATTTTCATTTATTGTGCTGATTTCTAAGTCGACCGACGAAAACAGTCGGCAAAATGTGATATCTGATCACTTGCCATGTTGGTTATTTTGCCAGATTTAGTGTAAACTACAAACTGAATGAATCATGATAAAATCAATTGTTCGACTTTCTGTAGACTTTCTGCCGGCAGAATTCACTTATCTTGACTGTTTACTATATAATAATTTTAAAATAGGATTTAAATTATCATCATCTCTTATATCCAGCCTTATACCTCTCCTATATGAAACAATGAGGACTTTTGCCGATGAAACTCATAAATTCTCAAAAACGGGCTGGAAGCAATTCCACCCCCTCCTCCTCCCAGTGTCGATATCCTTGAGTAAATTCAATCGATGAAAGAAACACGCAAACGTAACTAGACATATATTCTAACAAAGTCGCTGAAAAAAAAGGAACAATTCGGTGTTTTTCTGCCATATATCATCATGTGAAAAATAAAAATACCGTTTTAAAGATAGTAATTAAAACTAACAGATGCTGTATCTAGACTTTTCTTAGAGGATTGTCCGACCCTTTAAAATTGTACAAATTTTGGAATTTTCTGAAGAAACGTGCATTTTTAATGTCTTGAATAGATTTCCAATGAAAAAATTACATGGAGTACGAATTTTGATTAATATACCATGATTACATCTATAGATATTTGACATTTTCTGCTTTGAGGTAATTTCCAAATTTAGATGTGTAAGGTTTAGATATTCTTTGGATGTCGGCAAAACTTACATTGCAACAACGCAGAAAACGATATTTGTTTCAAGGGATGCATGATCAATAGCATTCAAATGTCAGATAAAGAGCTGTCGACATTTTGAAATTTGTGATGCGACCCTAAATGCATCGTTTTAGGGGCAATACAGAAAACTTAACGTATCGGAGAACTACAGTTAGAAATGAGCTGAAATTTTGCATGTTCTCATAAAATAGCGCCTTGTACTTCTATTCTATGCTAAAATTTAAAAATGTTTCTATTTTAAAAATTTTAAACTTTAATATTAAATTTTTTTGCTTATTAAAAATTACTCTTTAATGATAAATATGCGAGCAAAATGTGTAGAAATATTTTCATAGCAAAAAGAGTTTAGGTCAATAACTATATTATTTTTTAAAATAAGAATGAAGTCCAAACTTTAATTTTAACATTAGATGATCAAAATTTTTTAAGCTCATAATTCCGAAACGAAACTTGGTTTCCAGGAATAACTTTTGATGTAGTTTCGAAATATAATGAGAAAAATAGATGTTGCCACTAGAAATTTTAAAGTTAGTTAATTAGTGACTTGAAAACTTTATTATTATTATATTATGTATATATTATTGACTTGAAAACTTGTTGTTCTGAAGCTGAGCTAATTCGGACCACTTAAAAAGGAGTTCAATTCCAGTTCTTTTTGCATTAGGGTGTTTCTTCTAATTTTATTTAACGGCTAAGAAGAAGAGACCCACTTGTCTGTTTTTCTGCTGAAATGCTGATATAGGAAATGTATGGCTAGTTATTTTTTTAAGTTTATTAATCAAAAATAAGATTTCATAGGGCAATACGATGCCATGCATCTCACTCAGCTTCTATGAGGACTAAACATGATTAACATAATAAATACCAAAATCAAAAATGTTTGAAAATCCCACACACACGCACACTCAAAGAAAAAAAAATATGCTATAAGGGATGTTATTATTGCTATCTCTTTACACGCTGTTTTGAAATATTTAGAAGCCTACCAGGCATGTTTCAGGTTTGCCACATTTTTGACACTTTAACCCTTTCTGGGAAGTATGCTTCCCACCAAATTTATCAATTTTTGTATGAATTTATGTAGGTTGGCATAAGTTCTGACAAATTTTTTAGAAAAACAGAAACTTAGATGCTTTACTTCTTTATTTTGTACAAAAGGATGTGTCTTGATTTGATACTTAATTATTAATTAACCAAATTAATTAATTAATCAAATTTATCTAATAAGCTAAATGAATCCCTTTTCTTATTCTAATTTCAAACCTAAAAATATTTTAACGTAATATGACTAGAAAAAAATGGCCCTTTAAATTGTTAATGGGGAAAATGGTGTTTGATTATTTTATTTATTTGTATTTAAAGTTGTTTTTCCCCTTTAATCTTCAGTTGTGTTCATGCATAAGTATTTCGGAGTTGAGTGTTATACTGAGAACAATTAGCCAATCCTTTACAATTTTGATGTTCTTTTTCTACAATTCCCGATGACATGTGAAGCTGCATATATATAATTTGCAATAATTGTCTCGGACTGGAATGATATAAATGATTACTAAAAGTACTTATTTCAAGTTCTTAAATCTCTAAAAACTAATGCTTATATATATATATATATCACTGTTGGATGGTATGTCTTGGCCTTTTCGTTTTTAATTTTAATTTTAATGCTGTTTTTGTTTTTATTGTTATTGTTTTTATTGTATTTTTACTTTGTGGTTTTTTTCTAATTTGTTATTTTATATTTCCTTTCTGTTAAAATGGTATATCTCTTGAGCATAATTTCGGGGGATTTTCGGGTCACGAGGAATCATTATTAGACTTAATGTCTGTATGTCCTCACAGAAAAAATCCCTTTATTTGAATCCCTGCCTGAGGGTGACCCTTGAAAAAGTCTTCAGGCCGGATTCTTTTTTAATATTTTTTAATAATTTTTTTGGTTTAATTTTTATTTGGTTTTTGTTTTTCCTATTAACTTGATTCTAATACTTTTGTTTCAATTCATCTGTGTTTTAGAAGTAGCTGCAATTGCGCTCTCTAAATACTATGAAGTTCCTTTTTGGTTTTAGTTTAAATAGGTAATAAATTTTAGTTGCGATTTCGAAACTGTTTTGTTTCGTTTTCATTTTAGTTTCGTTTTCAAACTTTTTCTTACTTTAGATTGGTTACTTATATATATATATATATATCTTTTATAAATAATGACTTATTTTAAGAAATGTCTACATCAAAATCTTGACATGTTCATTTCAATTTTCTTGAGGTTAAACAGAATCAATTCAGGTAACTTCTATACAGTCTTAATTGAACTTCAGAAAAATTTTCTTTTCAAAACTGTCACCATATGCCATTTTTTTTCTGTCTTCACTAATAATTTCGAAAATCTCTTTTTTAATTAAAAAATATTACTTTCAACATTATTACTCATTCTTATAAAGTTTACTGCAGTTTATTTTCATGTAGTTGTAAGACTCATTCTAATCTTGAGTTTGACCATCCTGATGCTTTAATTTGAAAACGATTTTTTTTATTTAAAAAAAATATGTCTGTCATTAATAAATACGCCTTCTTCTTGGTTTGATTGTTCACTAATATATAAAAATTAAATTTCATTATAATTACACACATGTTATTTGATTTTTTTGGACTACTTTACATACCTAGCATGTTACTAGTTTTGTGACAAAACGCCATACCTGGGACAGATGCTCCACCGTGTCATGCGGATTGTAATGAATTAGTCTGACCTCTGACACGTGGCAGTGAAACATGTACTGACTGTAATACTGTAAATGATTGATTAATAATCTAAATATTAACCTCCTCCAAATATTACATTTGTTTGAATCTTTAATGTTAATTTAATAAGAAAAAATATTTTTAAAAAGCAGCTGATATCAAATCTTCCAACAGATTATCAAACGACATTGAATAAATCTTTGAAAAAAATATTTTTTAATTTATGTTGGATGCAATTGATTGTTATTAGGTCTAATTATTTTTACCACTACAAAATTATATTTCTTATTGCGAATAATAAATGATTTTGATAATGCATAGAAAGCTGCGAGCGAATTTTTCACTGATAAATGATCACTTATATTTATTTAAAGATTTAGAACAGCAGAAAGAATTCTATGGAATATCTATACTAAAAATTGAGTTTTATTATCTAGAATATCAATTATTGGTGCTTAAATCGAAAATTGATTTAAATATGTAAACTACTTTAAAATATATTCGGATAGTATGTAGAACTATTTACCAGGGCGTAATTTTATATTTCATAGCTTCTCTCGTACTACTAATTTGCGATTTCATTGAGAATAGTTATTGATACAGAAAATTACTCGAATACATTTTTGTGTGGAATAAGGACAGAACACACTAAAGCCCACAATTAACAATATTTTATTTCGGCTATAGTATTGTGAATGTTTACATTGGAGACTGTGGCACAGACAATAACATCGTCTTTAAATTATTTTTTGAAACAAAGATCCAATTCTAGGAACATTTGAATGGGGGAGGGGGAAACGACAATCTACAATAAAATTACGTAAGATCCCATATATGATTAAATGCACTTTATCTCGAATTAACAACGAGAAAATTTACGCATTTGACAAAATAACCATGATAAGAAACTCCACGATAAACATAGATGGATCAGAATACATTTTTACATATAGAATGCTTTGCTAAGCATTAATCAATAAAGAATAATCCAGCTAGTTATATTGGGTTTATTTCCCTTAATGTGTATCAGCATTTTAGAAAAATTATTGATCCCGTTCCCTTTCAACGATTTTAAAATTATCCTTTAGTTCTTCAAAATACCGTGTCTTTATTATTGAGAATATTCATTGTGTGAGAAAAATAAAGCTATGTAAGTTTTGACTACTTTTGTGCATTGCCATGACTTTTAAATATTTAAGGTGCTAGCACATGTCATGATGCATATTCTATAATAATATGTTGTTATATTAATGATGGTGTGAATATTGTGTTTAAAAATCCAAATGGTCTTTTTTTTATTCTTGTTAAATGTGCGTGAGCAAAGCAGAAATGAAGTGTGGCAGTGTAATTATTAATTAAAAAATTCCACTATTATGTTAAAGTTATGCAAATATATTAATGTTGTTTGTAATAGTTTCTTCCTTTTTCCTTAATAATCGCGATTATAAGCTGGAAATAAGTTTGAGCTCTCTAACAACAAATATTTATAAGCTTTCGAGCTATTAATATAGTAATGAATAATCAACACGCATGCATACATTTCTTTTTCATCCGTTAACATGTACATACAATATTCACACAATTTTTCTCACATGCAAGGAGAAAAGTTCTGAATCCTTCATAAACAAATCATCCTCTTTAAAACATGGAACAAGATACACATATCTGCTAATAATATTATAGTTAACATTTGGACGTTATCTAAGTCATAATACTAAAAAATATAAGTAACTGTAACAAGTAACAATTAACTTAACAAACAAGCATCGTTTTTCGTCATCAGATAAATATACTAACAGCTCATTATGATTTTTAAAAATTGGAATTTTTCAAAATGAAGCAGAATCCAGAATCAAATAAATTCGACATGCAATAAAAATAAAAAAAGCATTTGTCAGAGAGCATTTCTATGCCCATTCTAAAAAATTCCGCATTTTAGTTTTTCAAAAATATGCTGTTATTAAAAAATGGATCTTTCACAATACGAAATATGATTCAGGTACAAATATTTTATCTAAATAGAATAAAAAAGATTAAATAGTCCCAAGACTAAAACTACCAAAGAGCATTGAAACAAAACATTTTAATGAAAATATAAATTGTTGCTTTTTTATAGTAGGGAAATATTTAAAATCACACAACACATCAATAGGCACTGAAACAACAAATAATGAACAGAGATCGCAGTACTCTCTACAGAAATCCTTGTTTCGCCTCTAATAATATTGCTAATAGCTGTCCCTGCCTTAAATATATTAAATTCTCTCTCTCTCTCAATATAAATATTTAAATATATTTTTATAACTTGTGTTTCATTTTCAGAAACTAAAAATAATTAGATTACATCTAAGTACACACATATATATATATCAGTCATATATATACACACAATATAACTACGAATGCTTCAATTGGTATACATAAAATAATCTGCTGTGAAGATTTAGTGCCTTACTTTAAATGACATTAAAGTGTCCTATATATACATATATATGTGAGTAGATACATGGTTATCTATTGTTATGTGCATGGAAAATACACATAGCAATAAATAACCATGATCCTATTTAATATCTTCTAAACACATCAAACACGGACAGAAAAACTACTGATGCACCAAAGATGGAACTAGAATTATTCTCTTACACTTTGGCATCGCTAAGTTTTGGAAGACATTGGATTTTGTTGTAGATGAGATTCATCATCATTTCATCATCACAAAGACAACGACGACACAAGCAATTAGCACTCAGTGCTGTAATCATATATCTAACATTTGATTCGGCTTTAGAAGTTGCCGATATCGAGGAAACAATGGCCCAAAATTTTGAAACACGCACATACATACCATTATATTAAGAACAACTAATTGAAAAATGTTAATCTTTATTTGCATACGTAAAACGTAAGAAACAAGATAAATTAGAAGTTAACAGACATAAAGAATCAGGAGAAAATTTAAATGGGCCAAGTTTTACCTTTTTCTAAATGTATATATGACACTGATCTACATAACAAGCACATAACGTACAACTATTCAATTTCTTTTTTATTTAGAGGTCATGTCCAAGCCGATCCAGTTCATCGAGCATGAAATCAATGTCATGCTCCTGAACAGCGGCATTCGAGATGATACTTCTGAAAAAGTTGGGTAAATCACCTTGAGGTTGGTACCCAATCATTAGGGTTCCGGCATTCATCATGCGTCCCTTCAGTGTTGCTGTTAACTATGGAAGAAAGATTAATGACGGATTTTTATTGGTTAATTATACCAAATAAACTGTTTGATTCTGTTAAACTGTTAAAACTGTTAAACAATAAAGTATTAATGAATTCTACGTCGTACCTCTCCCAGCAGCTTTTCCTTTTGTGGAGAATGAGGCATACTCCTCAAACGCTTTGGAATGTACCAGAATGAAACATTTGTGCATTCAGGCTGAAAAAATAAGTATTTAATAATATATCTTACTAATACAAGACAATAACGTATGTGAAAATGTTTGAAATAAAAAATAAAAATTCTACATCGAAAATATATGTACGTTCGAAATCAGACAGTGCGAAAGCTATTTCCAGTTGAAAGATGATAATATCATTTGGATAGTGAATAACATATATCTGCAAAGATATTCATTGATAATACTAGTAAATTTTAATACATATGAGAAATATTTTACAGATACCAAACATGATCTAGTGGAGAAATTATGAAATGCAACAAAAGTATTAAAAAAGTCAACAGATGGAAAGACTGCTTTAATCTGACATTAGATGGTCTCTTAAGATTATATAAAAGGCGTATTTTTAATCATAACATCTTGACATCTTGCATCTAAAAGTCATTGGTGGACAGCCTGCTGCAACTTATCTGCCGAGGCAGTCTCAAAGTTTCATTATGAGATTTTAGTCCATAGATTTGATGGATTATTTCATTCGATGAATATCTCCAGTTTCACAATAATTATTTTCAAAGCTTGTCCATTGATGAGGACCATAATCACACGAGAGCAAGAAATTTGGACTTAATTCATTCCCAAAATTTGTGTTTGTAGGATTGCAGGATTTTAAAATCGAGAACGTGTGCCAATATACTGTACTTTTCATGGAACATGTGAAAAGGTTTAAGGCCCCGTTGGTCAGATGGTCAAACATACACGTTACCATCTAAAAAGGAATCTGACGGCATGCGTTTTATTGGCGACTGTTGTGTTTATATCTCTGTACTGATGGAATGATAACGTTTGCTACTTTATAGGCTTACCTCTGATTCATTTGTAAGAACACAAAACCAACCCATTGTGAACGGTGTTGATACTAAGCCACAATCGATCTTGATTCTGAGAAGACATGAGAGGACATGTATTACATAAATTCCGACATCACCAAGTCATCGATATATGATGTGGCGCTATATGTTTCGTGTGGTAGCATTTGTATATTTCAATCTTAGTTTAATTTCATGAATATAATGATTATCATAATTGTGACATCATCTTAGTTCAGCTTTAAACTTAGGTTGTGACAGTCCATTTGACCCTGTTTGCCAGCGTATTTGTCTGAAATATGTGTATTTTATATGAGAAACACTTAACCAATGAGTGCATTAATGGCTGTATAGTTAGCTAATAATGGTAAGACAAACCTTTTTCGCATGAATAGTCTTTTTCCGTTTGTCCTCTATTTAAATTCCGTATTCGCCTGAATCTTTCTCAGAAGCATTTGTATGTATAAGAATTATTATAAATTTAATATTTTGGGTACTCTATAATTTTTAAACAGAAAGAGCACACGGGTTCAATCATCACTAAATAACTACAATTCATAGATTGGTGTTTTGATTTAAGCAGAATGTAAAGAAATCTAGAAATGTGTAATTTTAATTTTGCGACAAATCTTAGAACAGGTTTTGGCGAACATTATAGTATATTTAACAAAATTTTTGCTTTATGAGAAATGATATTCCTGCACGGTAGCTCTCATAAAAAGTATTATTTTTTTCGCTCAAATTTTGCCTAAATATATATATTTTGAATATATTTTAGTATGAATATATTTAGTATGTTTAGAATATATTTAGTATTATGAATATATTTTAGTAATAAACGGATATAAATAATTATTTTAAAAACAATTAAACACAAATTTAAAAAGTTACAATCCTAATAGAAAAGTCAAATATAAAAGATTAATTGTCAACAGCAGGAAAGTAATATAATTAAGGCATTAATAGCAATACTAAATATTTACATATTTTAAATATTTATATTGCTTTAAAACGTTTTCAGAATATAATATAAATATTTTTTAAACACTTTTAGATACTTTAAACTGTTAAAAAGAAAATATTTAATATTAAAAACATTTGCTATACAAATAAAAGTTTTGTGACATTATGTGTCTTACTTCTTCAAGAATCAGATGGAATTTATCTCTGTTATCCTTCAACTTCTTCACCATGTATCTGAAACAAATAAATAATCCTTTTAATTGGTTTTCGTATCTTTTTTTTTTTTTTTGAAAATTGTTTAAGTTTTTGTAAACTTGAATGTCTTTAGAAATTAAACGCGAAGCCGAAAGTCGAATGAAAATCAACAACTTGTTTCTACCTAAAAGCATAGTTATAGAAACATTCAAAAAGATTTTATTTGATGTTAATTTCTTCTTACTTTTACAAAATAAATTTTATGATGCATTACTGTTTAATTTTTTTAATGAATATATCTTAAATTTCCAAAAGATTATCAGGTATTAACAAATATCCAATCCTGTTGGGGGTGGGAAATCAATAAAATCTTTAAAACATGCTTGAAAAAAACTTCAAGAATTCGTTTAAGGTTTTATTCACTTGTTTAATGTTTAAACATGCTTTTTGTACTAACTATTTTTTGTTCTTTAGTTTCCTAAATTCAGTAAAATAGTTTCTATAATGATTTCAGCATGATATTATGAATAAAATGGGGGCCAGTTTATGGTTCCTTGATACACATCACGTGCACAGTACTAATTTAATTTTTCAGTTCACTGCATTTTCTAATTGAAGGGAAAAAGGGCGTGAAATCGCTGCACAGTATATAACTGTAGACAGTTAGATATTAGAAGACAAGCAATTCGCAGTGTAGTTGAATGAACAGTTCACGTTGATGTTTCTCGCTTCAATTGACCTCATTTCTAAATAGATTAGTAATAACGGCAGACGTAAAAAGAAAAATCAATATAGTGACAAAATTCAAAGCAGTTCTAGCTTAAAAATCCACCTGTAACTTTAAATTTTGTAACTTTCAAATATTACTGGTTCATTAAAAAAGTTTGAAAGCATTTATACCTTGATAAGAAGCTACTATTGATTTAAAAATATCTAGATACAGATAAAAAATAAAATCATATAAGAATTTAGCATAATTGCAAATATTACAAAAGAAACCAAATATTTATTTCAAATGCTATATAAAAATTCCTTTCATTTTTTTTATGTTTAATAGTATAATAAAATAATGTGTATTCAAAATACTCTCACCAGCACTATTTCTCTAACTTTTTGGTATTCCTTACATAACACAACCAACTAAACAAAGAAATCTTAGAATTTTATACTAAATTACTCTTTCGTTATACCTTCAAACTGCTATTAAATTACAAATCAGATATATCACTCTGTTGAAGGAAATCAGTCATTGATGATTCATTTGTAATAAAACAGTATTTTAAGTTTGAAGCAGATGTTTGATTACTTGTGTTGCAATATTTTAGGGATTAATCATCGTAGTGTAAACTTATAAAGAACGCTACTCTGCTTCCTTTTTATAAGAATAACATCTATTCACTTTTCAAGCAAAAGCTGACTTTTTTTTTCTTCCCTTTTTCCTTTTTTTTTTTTTTTTTCCCTAAGACCTGATAAATTTACTGTTGCGATATTTTTTCTTGTTAATAGAAATTATTAGAAACAAACGTATGTCTTCATAAATGTTTTATATGTCTGTGTTTTCAACAGTAGACAGTGTTATAACAATTATATTAGAAATATAGCTATTAAGTATTTCAAAAGTTAAGATGCGTATGAGTAGAATGCATTAAGCTTTTCAAAAAAGAAACTAATTAATTAAAACGCCTTTTAATTTTATTCAAATATCAGCGAATTTTACAATAATAGGACGATTGTTTTAAGAGAAAATGTAAAAAGGCTTTAAAATTATAAAAGGGAGATTTCAATAGTAGTTTCTTCATCTTCAGTTACCTGAAGTTTGTAATTTTTACATGTTTTATCTTTGTGACCGAAAGTGCAATCGACCAATAGATGAAAGATTATGAGTATATATTAGAATTTGATTATATAAATGTTAAATCTAATATTTTATCCGAAAATTTTCTATTACGTAACCCCCATTTCATTTTTGTTAAAAAAACATTAACAAAAGCTACCAAAAACACTGACAAAGTCATTTTATTTTTAAAAAAAACTTGATGATAGAGTTCAAGAAAAATACTACTTACTCTGTCATTTCAAAGAGATGATCTATATGCTTTTCAAAGCCCTTGTCACCCTAGAAGAAATAAACAAAAAACAAGCGTTAAGAAAAGGCTTCGTGCATTTTTTTACCTGAATGTACTATATTTACTTTTTATTCTTAATGTAGAGCATTACACATACCTTTGCTCTCCACATAAGCCACAGTTTAAAGATGTCATTGTGGCGACCACACTGGATAACCTTATCACCTGTATCAAAGTTGACATCGTAATGCTTGTCTTGTTGGAAGAGGTAATCGGCACTCAACTGGTTGCAACTCATTAAAAGACCCTAAAGATCAAGAACGTCTTGTCCTTAATTTTGTCTCCGACTCATATAAAATCGGATATATATATATACTACAGTGAAAGACCGATATCTGGCAAATGTCGACTTTCTCCGGTGAATTTCAGCATTTATGTAGTTGTTCTTTCGGTGAATGTTAACATTCACCGGATGAGAATGTTGACACTCACCAGAGAATGTTGATATTCTCTTATTTTGGTCTTTTATGATAACATGTATAAAGGATGTCTATTTTAATAGTGGTCCAATATTAATTTCCAAATCTTTATACACAGCCATATGTTTCCAGTGAAAAATGTTTTAATTAAAGAAAAGATTGTCTTTTTACAATATTTGAGTCAATAAATATATTTCTGAAATCTGCGAAATCTGAAGTTTTAAATAATCCTTTGGTACTATTTAGGATATTTATTTCTTAAAAGTCCTGACACCCTTATGTATGAAATGAAAAAGTTACATTGCTTTTTGACTTAAACTGACTAGGTAAGAGAAGCTTAATATTAATAAAAATCTATGCAAGTTTTTTTTAGGAAAAATAATATTTTTTTTTAAAAAAAGTAACATTTTTCTAACTGATTAAAAATTTCATTGATTTTTTTTATTTGTTGAGATATTCAATAGAAAATCATAAAGCAGATATCCAGCTTAATAATCCAGCTTAATATTTTTAAACTAACATAACTGAGGCAATAAACAAACATGATGGAATGAACAAAATTATTATAATGAATATTATTTAAAATATACTTATAATCAAGAATATGAAAAGCTTGAATTAAAAACTATTTTACAGTAATATTTAACAGAAACGCAACTGCGAAGGAAATTCTTCTTGGCCTTAATAATGTAACATATTTACAACGCAACCAAATCTGTTCTATTCGTGGATTCTCTTTCGTAAACTTTATTTTTTAAGAAACTTTCGCAAAAAATTATTTAAAGAACTGAAATCTGATAATAGCGAGACCCACTCATTAAAATTTTCATTCCAATAATTATATTTCATTCTGTATTTATCAGAAAAGTATGCTGCTGAAAGGATGTGTATGGTGACGCCCTTTCATGGTATCTTTTACATCATGATATTTACATTCTACACTTTTGACAAATCTAAAAATAATCTAATAATCAATCTTGACAATTCTAATTGATTCTTCCAAATAATCAGATAATTGTTCAAATGATTATACCTACACAACAATACAAGTTAAAGCAAAGGTGAAGAAAAATCGGATTAAAGTACTCTTCCATGTTCCATACAAACATTCACAGACTAACTCATTGCTAACTGTCTAATTATATGTTATTAGGATTTTTTAGAGACCGTAAGTAACTATTTTATTAAAACTATCTTGGCTAAGAAACTGATACTTCTAGATCCATTACATTTAATCCTATAAAAATAGATTTCGATCTGGTTGGTTTTAAATTCCTAAAATCAAACCTCGTTTGCAGGATAATAGTCAATATAGATATGACTCACATCGTATAAAATTTTCCATATTTGAAATTATGAAATTTTTTTTGAAGGGGGGACTACCTTCTGGGTAAATGAGGACATACCTTTGGACACTTTCGACAAGTATGTATAGAGCTGATTTAATGGAACACCTTGACATAATAAATTCTACAATACCGATTTCTCCAAAGGATTGTAGATGGACATTTTGATGCATAGTGTTTTATATCTCCTCGCTAATTCCGAATACATTTTAAGTAATGTAACAGCATTTTGATCTATAATGAAATAAACAGCAAATAACTTAATATTAAAATTCTTTTGTTTTTCCACGCACCGTAATTTTAAGAAATCTAATACCCAATAACTCATTTGTGAGAAATTTAAGAGTTAAGAGACTCCTTAAGAACTTTTCAAGACAATAAAATTTAGCCACGAAATAATAAAATTTAGAGTTTCATAACTCGATCAGTTTTATTCGCAGGAAAGAGGAAAATATTTTTAAAATTTATTTTAAATGGTGGGGCACAAAGAATATGTACTGAATATAACTAATAAATCCTGGGGACTGTGTAAAAATTTAGATCAAATTTTTTCAGCAATAAATTTATTGATGCACAAAACTTACATGTTTTTTTAAGTCATTTAAATATGTTTTCCACCTAGAAATATATGCCCGTCTCTAACGATTTAGAAATTAGCTCCTGCTCACGATTTGAGCGAAAGCCTATATATTTTAAAGCGATTTTTTTCAAATTAATTGTTACAAATTTTTTAAACGCAGAAAATTCTTTAATAGGGTTTATTTTTCAAAATTATAAACTTACATCTTCTTTGAAATGAACAGTCGAACACTGCAGAAGTGAGCCCATAAGTTTATGGGGATTCCATGTGAGAGAATTAGCTCTAAAAATAAGTAAAAAGAAATTTTTTGAGGTGATAAAAATGTAAGCATTTAGTTTGACTATTATAATTAGAAAATATTAGAAATGATAAATAACTAAAAAAACTCTTTGGTTCATGACATATCAATAATACCAAAGAGAATTTAAAGCAGCATCGCTTTGAAAATAATAAAACATCTTACCTTTCGACGCCATTCATTCTTGTTCTGTATTTCCTTGACAATAAAACACCACCTCCCCAAGCAGCCTGGAAAATTAATAAAAGATCTTATTTTGAACAATGCATGCATATAAAAATTTAAGGTAAATTGCTAGTATTTCAATTATGTTGTTTAAAGATAATTCCAGATATGAGATTTTAATCGCAAATAAATACATTCTTTGTAATATTTCCTTACATTCTTTAAATTAATATTTCCACTCCAACTTGCAGCAAAACTTGTACTAGTACAAAATTGAATTAAATTTAAGAAAATATGATTAAATAATTTTAAATTAACCGAAATTTATAGTGAAATTTTAATATTTTAATAACTTATTAATGAATTTTGTTTAACTGAATATTATATATTAAATTTAATTCTACTGTTTCAAATAAATTTTATTATTTTACATTTAAAATCTTGAAGTCACTCGATTTTTTAAAGCGGGCTTTTTCTGATTCAGGAATTTTATAATTTTATACCTAGGCATGCCGTAAATATTTCAAAAAAGATCATATGAAAACAGTTTGACTTTTAAGGTAATATGATACACACGCATTGTTGGTTCTCTCTCTTTAATGAATCACAGGATAGCTTTTCGGAAAACTCATCCATGATCTGCAACCAACTGATATGAATAACATACGATGTTCCTCTTAATTAATACGATGTATTGAGAGGTTAAAAGGAGAATTTCACTTTTAGGGCACTATAGAGAGGACAACAAATTACCCATTAGTAATAAGAATATCAAATCTTGATAATACGCGTTTCACAATATGAGGAAAAGATACATACACAAGAAAAAAAGAGAAATAAAAAACTTATGTGAAAATTTTAATTTTCCCCCTATAAATAAATCTCTGGTTTCCATGCATTAATTTAATCGATGTTTTGGTGCATAGGAAACTTTTGTAGCATTCATAATTCGTAATTAAAATACACCATGACTATGGCAGAATTACTATTCGATCCTGATAAATTTATGTATATATTAAGCCCTTTTTCCATTATTTTTCATTTCAGGAACTTTTTTTCAGAATCAGTTGTTTTCCAATGCTCTGAAAAGCATACCACAAAGATTTATTGCTTCTATGACCAATAATTTCTTCACTTTGAATTGGGGTATTTTAATTCTAGTAATCTAATATTAATAAGAATCGAATTTGGCAATAATTTTACAGTTCCCTTTAAAAACGGAGAATTAAAAAAAAATTCAATTTTTTATTTTGTTTAAAGAAATCTCTCCAATAGTGTTATGAATGTGCAAGAATTTTTAGGAGAAGTATTGTACTTACATCTACATGCAACCACAGACCATACTTCTTGCAAATATCGGCACAAGCTTCGATCGGATCAAATGCTCCAAAAACAGTGGTTCCAGCTGTAGCACAAACGAAGAAAGGCTTGTTACCCTTCGCTTTGTCTGCCAATATGCATTTTTCCAATTCTTCCGGAATCATTCGTCCCCTAACAAAGAAAGAAATGTGTAGGGTTTAATAAAAGGTCAAAATATTACCTTTCCATTGACTAGAATTAAAAACTTTTATACTCTAAGAAGTTTAAATGTATAAGATTAAGCAATCACATTTAAAATGCATCAAATAAGTGATAATACAGGATTTGAAATTATAAAACGACTAAATTTATATTTTAATATTATATAATCCTTACAAATGCGGTATAAAATTTCTTTTAACTCAGGTAATTCCAGCTTGCTTGCATTATAATCGAATTAATATTTTTATTTCTTTCCGAACTTTAAAAAATTCCCCATAAGCCGGTCATTGCAAATGTTGCTTACTGGAGTATTTGTCTTGCACCATAAGAGCAGGAATTTTACCCATAATCTTCCTGCTTATGAAATATAAAAATATAGCTCGTTTTGTCCTTTATTGTTCTACTTCAGTAGGAAGTATTTGTAATAATCCTACTCTGAGGCCTAAATTGAAGAAATTTTATATTCAAATATGAAATTGAACTACGTACATGGTTTTACATAATATATGGTACAAAATCATTTTAATTATTATTTTTTAGGTTTTAATTCTTCTATGCATCATTTTAAGTATTGCTTCTACTTACGTAAATTACATTTATATTTCTAAAAAATTGTTTCATGAGAAAAATCCTCATATATACTTTTTTATTCTAAATAAAGTACTATCTTTTGTGCCATGAATCTTTAAATGACTTTATATTATTAAAATACTTTAAGTTCACCAAATACGGCTATTGCAAATTTCCAATCAAAATTGGTAACATCTTCTACTTTAAATTACTTTTGTTGATTTAAAAACTTTCAGCTTTAAGGAGAGGCGTAATTATTTAGGTATATTATAATATCTTTTATTTTTTGTATAAAGTTTAATTTTTTTACCTTGTTTATATGCAGAATATCAAAAAAAGAGGAACAAGTGTTTATTTCCTTAAATATTAAAATTAGACATATATTTCCAACTTTAAAACTTTAGTAAATAAGATGCTCAATTATGAAAAAACACTTTTGCCTCTGTGGAAGTTATTAATAAAAAAATAATAATTTTTATATGCCCCCATAGTGTAGAAAGGTTAATTAGTAAAATATTTATTTTATATTCAATTATGCAGATACAAAGTTTTACCCTTCTATATATAAATTTAGCAGATATATGTTTAAATTTAAAGAAGCTAATTACAAATTTAGAAGAAAACATTTATTTCAGAGATGCAAATTTATTCAATATAGAAAAACGTCATATGAAAATATTTGTATTGTAGTACATAAATCAATCATCATGACTTAAAAGAAATTGGTAGTCATGGATACTGTTATCCAATTTGATTTGTCGACAGTTGCAACTTCGACTTTACAGGAAAAGAATTCTAAATTTGAGGAGTTGAACTTTTTAAAGATATCTCTGAGAAGTAATGGAATACCGAACAATAAAATAAAACTATTTTCTCTCACTTGTGTGCATAATTCAAAGCTTTCCTAAAGAATAATGCATTTCAGTAACGAAGAATGTTTTGATATGCTAAGGATTTAGGCCATTTGGAATTGTAACGCCTAAGTTGTTGCAGAATACAAACTATGTAGTATTTTCGAATTCTAGGCATCATTCTAGAAAGTGTATGAACAGTTTAGGGACTGCAAACTATAAAATTTTTATTTCCTCGGGAAGTAAAGGGAAAGATGAGGCGTTATACAAATGATATAGAAGTAGATATTTTAGTTTATTTTTCAAGTTATTGCAATGTTAGTATATAGAACTTCAATTCCAAAAAATACAGTGCAGAGAATTCTTTAATGTAATAACTGGCATCCATACAACATTCATGGACGCCTTGGAACAGCTACTATCAGATTATGATCAACGTCTAAAATTTTGCAATTAGGCTCTACTTCTCATAAAATCAAATCCTTGTTTCCTCTGAAATGGAATTTGGGAAGATGAATGTGGCTATGATTTAGATGAAAGCATCAATTGCCAAAACAATCACGTTTGAAATGGTAAAAATCCATTTTTCTTACAACAGATTCTTTATCGGTGACGATTTTCCATAACTGTATAGAATAGAATTTTCAAAAACTCGTTGATTGGGGCCATTTTTCTCAACAGTATGCTAAATAATGACCGGTGTATTCAATTAGTTTTTAATAGCTCTGTGTCTGAAATAATAGATGAAATGCAGGTGACAGTACTTCTACATATCTAGTTGAAATAAGATGATGCTCCTTCTCACCACAAGTCATCTTTAAAAATGATGTTACAATACAGAATTTCATGACAAGTGGATTAGTTTACAAGGACAAGTTGAATTTCCTCCTAGATCACCTAACTTGAAGCAGCTGCTTCACTTTTATTCATAGCATATTTTATGCTCTTCTCTTTATAACTCAACATCTGTAGACAAAGCAGATCTTTGCCAATGAATTCAAGAAACCTGTCTTGATATTACAAATGATGAACTGAGTAGTGTTTATGTAAGTATAGTTGGAAGAATGCAGCTTTGTATATATGTGGAAAATGCAAGCAAAAAAATTATGAGCACTTCAATTAATATATTCATTACTAATCATTTTTAGTTTTAATAAAAATTAATAAATGCATTAACATTTCATGATTCCACCCTTTTAACAAACTATTGTGATTTATGTACTATCCCTGAAAGGCACATGAAAAACTCACTCAAACATCAGTCCGAGGTATGAAAAAGTGGTTTAAATCAATAAATTTTCATTTTAATATCTCTGAAAATTTTATAGACATAAATGTGAAATTTTGTGGGTTAATTGATGAGTATAAGAGAAATATTTTACTGTCTGACACTTTTACTGAATGAGATATGTATAAGAAATGGTCGTTATTAAATCTTTTATTATCAACATCTACAGAATTCAAAGTGTATTCATACAATTTTCTTTCTTATTTAATGAAACCTTGTAACTAGAAGATATATTCTAGGTACAATATTTAAGGAAATAAACGTTTTCTCCATTCATTGGGACACCCTGTATAATATTAATGCATTTTGATTTATGTGAGCAATATTTTAAATTTTGCGAGAAAGGATTATTAAAAAAGTTACTTTTACTTTACTTTTGTAGTAATTTAATAAATAGTAATCTTGCGAATAAGAATCAAATGCTCAAATCAGAATTCTTCTTCATATATTTATTTTAAAGAGTTCAGTTTTAGAGTTCTCAAAGCTAGATGTAGATGGAGTGTAACCCTTTTTATTTATCTTTTCATTCGAGGGTTATCTTTTATTATATTTAATTATGTATTAATTTATGCTGTATTTACCAATCATTCTTTATTTTATTGCACTTCTCATATTGATTTATTGTTCAAAAAAGAGTAAATTTTCGAAAATAAAATCTAGTTCTATCTGATTATTTTCAGGTAAAAATTTCTTATTTCACAACAATAAATTGATGACATATTTCTTTATCTCATCTTACCTTGCATCACATTTCACTTCGATGACATGGTCGGTTCCAAAGCCCATAACCATCCCGGCTCCCTTCATCGAATAATGGCTCTGGAAAAGAAGAATTTAATTGAAAGGAGGAACAATTATGTCCAAAATACTGGCCTCCCAAATGAAGCCAATCTGGCACGCTTCTTTTTATTTACCCCAGCTGATTGGCAGCAGTAGTCTATAACTGAGGCTGATGCGCTTCATCAGCTACGATAGAAATGATTCACTTACATGTTCTGAAGTGTAGATGACAAGTTGTCCCAAGCCCATCAATCCTTTTGTTTTGTAAGTAGGGTACATTTTGTGGCGAGCACATAAACAAGCATAGAGATTTGAAATGGAACCACCTGTGAAAGATAAATATTGATAATTAAGTGGTTAATCAAAGAAGAGAGAACTTACGATTATCTGGACCAATGGCTAAAAAAATTGTGCATGTAATAAAGAGCAAAGTATGATTACCTGAACTAGATGCTAAAAGAGCGAGTATATAGCATGGAAAAAAATATGATTATCTAAACTATCTATATGAAATATGAATATATAAAATTGTAGGCAAACCTGGTCCAAGGATGCTGTCTCCATTAGGCCAGCCAATAACATCTCTCATCTTTTTTAAAGTGACTTGCTCCATTAAGATGAAAACTGGAGCGATTTCATAGGTAAACCTGAAAATTTTATGTTCTAATTATTAATATTTGAAATATTATTTTCAAACAAATTATTTAAAGAATTAGCGTTCAATTATAATTTTATATTTACATAAGAATCGTAAGCTTCTAAATATAAGTTTAAGGATGGTAAGTGTTGTGACATTTTGAAATTTTAATTTGAAGAATATTTTTAATTTTCTGCAAAAGTTATTATATAGTTTTAAATATCTTCATACGCAAAAGTCTACCTTATTTATAAACATGTGTAAATATTCTCTTTTCATAAAAAAATTTGCAAATTAAATTTTCTAGTTATTAAGGTACTTCTCTCTATTTCGTTAAAAATCTTTTGTTCTAAGACCATACTGAAGAACAATTCTGCTTGCTTCGATTATTTTATTCTTCATATATTAATAACAATATTTTATTCGATAATTATGATTAATAATAAAAGAAAACATTTTAATATTATCAAATGTATAAAGAATATATACTGGTATTTCATTATTTTGCAATGTGTTTTTTGAAAAAGTACTATTTTGCATTTTAAGATGAATCAGAGGTTTTTACGGATATGTTCCGATATCTTTAAGTTATTGTTCTGACTTCCTATTACTAAAAAAAGTTGTTTAAATGTTCTATTTACTTCTTATTAAAAGTAATAAAAAGATATTTCCTTAAAAGGAAATCAATTTAAAAAGATATTTATGCATTTTTTCTCAGTATTTTAATACACTTGTTAATGCCTTTAGCCTCATTTAATATTATTTTGAAGTAACTAAATAATAGCTCGATATTAAGATGATTTTTTAAAAAAAATTTCATAATGCGGTGGCAGGTATATCTAATTGTGCTATAAGAAAAATTAGGTAAATTTTAACCCTATGATTGGCAGATTCAGAGTCGGGGGTAGGGGGAGAGGAAAGAAATCCAATCCTTTTGTATCCAATTATTCTCATCGAAAAAAATAAAAAATAAATAAAAATTATTCTCGTTGAGATCAAATTTAGCACCATTTCCATTAAATATTATCTAGAAAACTTGTAGATCGATACAGGCGTCTTCAGCACTACTGCATTAGACCATAACTGAGTAAATATTTTCTTGTCAATCTCTCTTGTAACACAAATGTGGATAAGTTTCCTTTGAAAATTCCTTCAATATGGCATATATTCCTTTAATATCTTCATTGCTAAGACAATCTTTTACCATTTGGGGTGACTCAGTATTCATACTAAGACACATTGCTGTCTTCTTTCCTCTTTTCCATGAATATTTAAACGTGTGGACTAAGATAAATCGAGTTTAGCTAAACAGGATAAGAAATACCAGCAGAAAAATGCAATTTTATGAACGACAACTTTAAAACAAATTTTTAAACACAAATTTTATTTTATATAGCTTTCTATTAAAACATGCACTTACATGTTGGTATTGGCAGTTGCAGTAAGCCATTCTCCAGCCATGCAGACTATATCTAAACCAGTTGACAACTGATTAAAGAAGTGAGGATGACCTATAAATAAACAGAAAAGATATTTAATTTTATAAATCTATATTATACATTACATGTCTAAAATTTTTGAATAGGAAATTTGTAAAGTAACAAAGTTTATAAAATAAACACATATTTTACAATTACAGATAATATGCACTAAATGGATTAAAACCTCTAACAAGAGTCAAAGTACTCGTATGTCTCAGAGAGTAAGGATTGTAATAAATGCTCCTGCCTAAAATGAAAATTTCACATAACTATTTTTTATTCCCGTACCAATTGTCAATCCTATGAGTAGAAATTCTCTATCGTTTTACTGTTATAAACAGTGACAACTGAAGTCGACAGTACGTAAAAAGTTGATCGCGACCGCTTTGCAAGTGAATGACGTAGCATATTTTACTTCTCTTCTTGGGGCTATAAAAAGATCTGTATGAAATGAGGTAACTTTCTAATTAAATACAGTCTCATCAAATTGAATATAGATTATTGATATTTAAAATTAAATTGTGTTTTATAAGTATCAAATACTTTTAAACGAATTAGGAACAAATTAAATACTTTTTTTTATGAAGTAATAATGTACCTCATAAATTTCTTCATTCTATCATCTTAATTTGTTGAAGTTAAATTATCACTAATCTAAAGAAAAAACAGGAAGACAACAATAAATTTTGAATATTTAAAAAATGAGATGATAGTGTACACTGTAAAAAATGTTTTAGGAACACGTGCTCCATTCTCTAATTTTAAAGTCTCTTTGATTAAAAAAATGTTGCATTTTTTTTTTTTTTTTGTATTCTTGAGGCTTATTATACAAGTTGTGTTTCGATATATTATATAAAGCTGATTATTTTGATATTGAATGAATATTTTAGGGTTTTGGAATGATATCAAAACCTTTTCATTTGTCAATTGAGTATATATTCATCAGCAATTGGAACTGATGCACAGAAATTTATGATGAAAGCATGAACAAGCATCCCACTAGAAGCAAGTAAAAAAAAAATTAAGCTGTCAAAATTGAAGCAGTTAGCAATAAAATTTTTAATTCTTTTAAAAATTCATTGCTACAAATAAATCAAATAAATAGAGAAATGATTTTAAGAATATTAAAAAATTCTTTACATAAAAAATTAAAATTAGAGAGTGTAAAAAGAATATTTATATTCATCACATTTATATTTATATATATATATATATATATATATATATATATATATATATATATATATATATATATTTGGAAATTCCCGTTACTTTATTTTCAGTTATTCAATTATTTATTCTTTGTGCCTATAAATAAAAAAGAAAAGAAAATGAATCTAATTAGTTTCTCAGTGTTAAGAACCCCGAAATCCTTATCTGTTATAGTGAAATAAATGTGCGAATCGATAAGGATTATTCAGAGCACTGTTGGTATAAGCCACTATAGAGCTCAACCATTGGCAATGAGAATCTCAAATCTTGAACGCAAGCATTCTAATTCACGGGAAAGCAAAAGACGTAAAACTGAAAAGAACGAAAAACTAAAAAGAGCAGAAATATTTATTTAAAAATGATTCGGTTTATCTTATATGTTTTTGTTTCATATTAATTAATGAAGTTATCTCAATCAACGACAATTTTAAGCATCTATAGTATCCCTATAAGACTTGAAATTTATAAGTAAAATGAATCATGACTGTTTTTGAGCTATTATATTCTCGACAGTAAATTGTTGTTATGCGAAAGGCAGTGAACGTATTTTTATCAATTTTTCATATTTATTTTTTTTGAGTTAATCGTTTTGCTTTGTACTGAAATGCGTGCTGCCAAGATTTTGCATTTTTATGACCATTATTTCTTCCTCCTTAATACTCTAAATAGTTTGCTTTAATTATAATCACTGAGAACTTCACATCAATTAATTTATTGATTTCAATCTTCTTCAAAAATCTTTTATAACAACAAGTAAACTGAGAATATAGAAATAACAATTGATTAGAAGAGACAAGCATTCACAAATGGAGAAGTCACAAAGCCTTTTCGTTCGAGAAAATTTAATAACTTAACACAACAATTAATCTGTTGCAAAGCAAGGAGTCGTCATTTTCATTTCATAATAACTTCTAGGAATTTAATTTCCAAGAATTGTATTCATATTCCAAGAAGGAAGTTAGCTTCTGGTTTAAATCCATTTGTTATGGAATTTATAGCAACAAAAGGGAAAGCTATTTCCGAAGTCACGTGAAACTTTCCCTTTCCACCAAAAGCTAAATGTGGCTACTCATGCATATCGTCCCTAGCTTGAGGGGAGGGTTCGGAAAACCCCTCCCTCATCTCTGATAGCCGGGCGCGAAAACAATTAGTTTCAGGTGCTCTTTTAATAAGGCGGATAAGTGTGTCGTTTGCCACCTCACGGCTTCCTTTGTCCGATCCCCTAACATCTCAGCTTTACAGTAATGCCTTTAAGGGAGCATCTCCAAACATCAGTTTGTAGCTTCTAGCTCAATGATGAGAAACGTTAAAAAGAAGCTCAGAAAAAAGAATATTATTGCAATCCCTCGTATATTTCGGGGGTTGGAAATGGTAGCGCGATATGATACAACCACCATATGCTGCCAAGCTTCACCCCTACGCTCAATACAGCTGTTACATTTTCCCTCGCTTCTTTTCCCTGGCGGATCGAAGTGTCTTGTGACTCTATCGGATGACAATGAAATGCTGTTGCAATGAAAATTCTGTATGGAATTTCATTATTTTGCTAAAGTTTTTCTCTGCTGAATTAATTATTTTTTTGTTAGCAAAACTTTGCGAAAAATGTAATTATGTAAAGATGTGCTTAAGTAACTCAAATAAGATTAAAAGAAATGACAACAAAAGTATTGATTGAATAAATGTAATTATCAGATTTTCATAGTGTTAGAAATAAAATGAGCCTGCTTGGTCATTCGTGGTTTAAAAAAAATAAAAGTTACTTTCTTGACGAATTGTGAAACTTTTGTATTTCAATAAATTTTGATTATTTATTAAACACCATTGAGGAGAAGGGTATAAGATCCATTTTTGACATTTACTTTTCTGCGTTAATATACGCAGAAAAGAATTAGCAGAGAATTCGCTAAAATATATACTCTACTGATCTGATTGCTTCTTAAATATGAAACCAAATTTTTTTTAAGATATTCTTTACTGATGAAAACTAAAAAGAATATTTTATACCAATTTGCTTAGCAACTATTGTTGAAATTGACTCTAAGCCCATCACTTAATAATAATAATATTTCAGAGATATGTTAGTTGAGATACTTTCTTTTCATATAATAATGTTTTACATTTCCTTCGGTTTGGTCCTCTAGAATCAGTGATCTGTTAAGTTCAACCTTTATTTTTAAATTCGGTTAGGTTCCAAAATGGCAGCAAACATTAAAAGCTAAATGAAAATCTAACTACGTTTTCTATCCATGAGTATAGAATCAATTTGCTTTGAAGTATTAAGAAGTAAGTATATTTATGTAACAATAATTTTGTTCTAACAAATTCTCTGTTTTCTGCTCCTTGCCGGCGTACATTAATATAAACTGTAACAATGCAATTGTACACTTGCAATTCGCCTGCAGGAAACATTAATTAAACTTTCAGCAACTGATTTAACATTTAAATAAATGAGATTAAGTCTTCGCTTCTCATTACGAATAGTAACTTTGAAGTGGTACATTTCGACTAAATCTTCCATTAATAAAAAGATTTATACCGTTTTAATAATACTTTTATCATTTAAAAATCTTCATTTCATTCTTAACATTTTTGGATAAAATAAATATAATTGCAACAACGAGTTAAAAATATATTTTAGAAGGCCTTTCACATATTGACATAAAGCTTTCTGCATTTTGTTAATACAACAATCGCAAAAACTGAAATGAATAGCAGTTAAATCACTTTGAAATAATATTAATTCTACTTAGAAGCTTTTAGGATACTGAGAAAATTAAAACAATGATCGATAAAAAATGTATGTACTTTCTGTAGTTAACAATAACTTAAATTGGCAGTAGAAAGAACTCTATGCATTTTAACGATCCATACATTTCTAAATTATTCAAAATAAATAATAAAAATGTAATTTTAAATAATAGTAAAAGAAATGCTGATTAATTGAATCTGTATATTTGAAGCAAAATGTGTTTAATTTCATGAAATGATTTTTATAACACAAAGAAAGCAGAAAAATATATTTCATCACTGTTATTTCAAATTTGATTCTTCTTCACAAGTAACTTAGAACTGCTATGATTCTTCTTTCCTTTTGTTATCTTATAGCAATTTTATTGCATTTTCAACAATACTGTACTTAAACGAATATTTAAATAACAGTAGTATCAATTGATAGAAAAGTTTAGCCAAGTTATTAAACACATTAAAAATTTGTCAAATTTTTTTACTTTTCCCTAAAAATAATCTTTGGAAGTTAAAAAACTATGATATCATTGACTTTATTTAAACAGCGTCATATCATTGTTTTCATATAATGCATCTGGTAACGTGAGACATATTCACATAATATGTCTCGTTATGTGAGACGAATTATTCATATAATATATCGTTCTTTGAAAGGCATATTAGATGCTCTCGAGTTTCTACCTAATATTAACTTGAATTATCATTGCTTATATAGGATATTTTTTCATTGCAATGACCATCTAATAAATCTTACACTTTATTGCTTTTTCATCATGATTCTTATCATTAAATTAAAACGTACTTCATTAATACGAAGAGATTTAGTGTACATAAACAGTATGATGAAAAATATACTAGTTTATATTTTGCTTCTTATTTTTCAAGGCTCTATGACGTTACATCAAAATTTTCTTTAATAATAAAAAGACAAGAACTGCATAACTGCTTTCTTGAAATAAACACTTGAGAAAGACAACCTTAAAAATACATATCATTCTTACTATTGTATAAAATTCTATATTTTTTAATATGAAGCTATAGTTTGCTGAACAGGAACCACTGGTAAAGGCAACCCCAACCCTCCAATCGATGACTCCACTTCAACACAGTTTAATTTTAAATCCCGTGGACCATACCCCCTGTTCGGCTAATCGCCCCAATCCCTTAAACAAGGTGGCCGTCGATGCATTTAAATCGGATTAGGTCTCTTAACGGTTGACAAGGAAAGGCTTTTTTCCCTCCTCTCTGAACATGTGTTCCCTTCCCACAAGGTTCGATTGTTTAGAGAAAGATGCAAGCATTCTCCGGATGCCAGGAAGGTGACTTACGTAACGCGAGCCGCATAATTGTCCCGCTCCCCCGATTTCGGAAGCAAATTCATAACGCAAGAGATGCTTTGTTCCGGTATCCTGATACCATAACGCTAGAAAGCGGATTTCACGTCGTTATTAGAGGCAAATAATCGTTATTAAAGGGACACATGTTTCTGCGCTGAATTCCTACTGTGAGCAATTTTCCGCCGATATTATATTATTATAATGGTTTGGGTAACGTTTTGGACATTTGAATAAGGAGTATGCATTATTTCAAGTAAAAGTAATGTGCTGTTTTCTATTATTTTTGTTGAGGCTTTATTGTCTTATAAATCTATTCTAAGACAGATAGGTGCTATCGCTTTAATATTATATTTAATTCGCATTTCATTTTACAATATTTAATACAACTGAAGATGAATAAAATAGATATTACCTAAAAAAGTTGCAATCAAATTATATGTTTTCATAATCCATTATTTTCAGCTTCTTTCATCTGATTATGAACATAAATGCATATCAAATGAAATGTTTTATTTTGCTCAGAAGTATATTTTGGGCCCTTACAGGGCTGTTATTAAAAGAGGCACAAGCTTCTGCTTCGAATTCCAGCTCGAAATATCGGAACGTTTAATATTTTTATTAAAATGGATCCTATGTTTCAAAAACAGCAATGTATAATTTTTTATTACCTATTTGTTAAAGTAAAATCGAAATAAGATTATTGGATAAAAATAAACGGATCATAAAAAATCTTACCAAAAGTTGTCAAGGAGACTATTAGACTGAAAATAATAATTTGAAAATTTGTGTTAATATTCAGAAATTCTTCATTTTGAAGAAAGGGAATATTCTATTTACAGAACTGAATAATATTCAGACACTGTATTCGTGAACGGCTTATGCTAGGAAAATTTTTATTAATAATAGCAATTCAAATTATTAATCTCTTAATTGTACTCTATCATCTAATCCTGAATATGATTTTAAGGTATTTAAAAATAAGTGACATAATATAAGCTGACATTTTAATATTAATAATTAAGAATTTCGATGAAATGAATTCAATAGATAAATTTTTATATCTCATAAGAAGATGTATTATATATGGATCTTTTTATATTGCCACAATATGCACAGAAAGGCATATTATATGTTTCACTAGTGATAATTTCATTTGTATTTTCCTGTTTCGTTGACTGCAGCATTAAGTATAATTGGTTGTACTGTCATTTTCTCTTAGCCAACAGAATTACTTGAATCTATCATAAGTTTTTTAGATTTTGGACAAATGATTCCTCCTCATAACCGACCTCTTATGCATTTCTTCACTCATAGTCAAATGAGGTGTTAATGGCCGATAACATCTTAACTGGCCGTTAAGATGTCCATTTCGTTAAAATGGAGTGGTTTTCCATTAAGTATTGAAGACTTCTATAGTATTGAAAAGTTTGAAAAGTTCGCATATATGTAGTTGGAATCGATAATTTAATAGAATACCCAATATGATCAAGGTGATATTAAAAGTTCATTGAGGAAATGAATTTTTCTTGGGAATGAGAATTTAAAAATTCTTATTTTTTTACAATATTCCAAACCAAGTTTTTGCGTTCTTTTTAGAACATTCTTAACTAAGTATATTAATATATTTTTTAAAATCTCGCAATTTTACTCTTGCTTAAATTCTAAACGTATATTATTATAACAGAAAACTAATTATATTTAAATAAAATCATTGTTAAGAAGGATTATTATATACATACGAGTACATATACATAGATAAAGGAGACAAGTAGGCTGTTTGCTATAACCGAGTTGAAATAAAGCGATTATGTAAAAGGGAACTTTTAAAAACAAATAGTTTGATAGTTGAAACAAATAGACTTTGATCCTTTAGGGACAGTACATTATTCAAGCAAGCTCATTAGAAATAGCAAAAAGATTTTTTTTAACCTTTAAAAAATAAATCGAATTTTCTTACCTGAACAACAAGTAAAAATTCGACATAATTTTCAAGAAAAGAAAAAAGTATTGAATAAGAATTAATGAAAGCTCAATAAATTTTAAAATAATAATGAAAATAAGGTGAATAGAAAAATCAATAGAATACTCAACTTTTTTAGGAATACTCAGAAATTGAATTTCATTTTGATAGATAATTTTTACTGGCACATATGAATTTCAAAATTTTTATTTTAATTTTCATTGCTATGTTCATTAGTTTTATATTTTTTATCCCCATCAGAAATTGTAGTAAAGAACATTCTTTAGAAGTATCCAAGACTTGGATGAAAATTCTAAAACTGCATAAATTTTGAATCAATTATCTAAATTATTTCAGTCAAACTTTCTAATTCTTATTTCATCTTATTAATTTGATGAAGATGTTTGAAATTTATTAAGTTTCAATAAATTAAATTCAATTGTAAGAATTAATTACCTATTATGATCCCATAGTGACAGAACGCGTAATCATTAGAAACAACCTAATTTGTAGTTTCCATCAAAAATCTCTCAAGCTTAATGAAATCTTGCATTTCTTTTTGAAATATATTTCTTAATCAATTTGAGATCTTGATTCATATGACCATTTTTAATTTCTATATTTTCCCCTTTTAATTTTTCAAAGGTATGTTCTGAACTAATTTTTATATTATTAAAATAAAATAATTTAAATTTGTATAATAAAATAAATAATGTTTAGGATCATTTTAAATGTAACTTTGGTCCCATAATTCTGTAAACTTCTATTTAAATTAATAGAAAAATTATGGTACAAATCAATTTTGCCTTCCTGAGTTAACTTAAGATTATAAACATCATTTCTTAATAGATTATTAAAATATTTGCCCTTTAATTATTTTGGCATCCATATACTCTTAAGGATACATTTCAGTGACATAAGGCTCGATGAAACAACAATTAATACTTTAACTATTATATTAATCTAAATTTAAAAGCATGATCTGAACCATTTTTAATTTAAACTAGTTTAAAATGATTAATACAATGAAGTCTTATATATTATTAACATAATAAATTAATATTATCATTATTATTAGGCATGTATTATGGTATTTATCCATGGAAATTTAAATTGTATCCTTTCTAGAATAAATTTCCCATTTTTCTGCCAGAATTACTTAAACGATTAATGAATTACTATAATAAAATAAGACCAATGTTTCAGGAACACTGAAAAACTACTTTGCTAAGTGTAAGCAAGTTTTAAATGCAAAAGTAATGTATATGATCTGCACCTCCAATTATAACCATTGAGAGTTCTGTAGATTATGATTATTTTTATGAGTTTTGTAGATTATGATTATTTTTATGAGTTTTGTAGATTATGATTATTTTTATGAGTTTTGTAGATTATGATTATTTTTAAGTTTTAAGATAGATAGATTGGGATGAAAACGTCACTTCAGCTAGTACTCCATTCTCTAAACAACCTTTCACATCATCATGGAAATGTTTAAACTGCAGCTGCAGATTTTTTAAGATTCGAATTCGGAAATTGCTATTCTCTGAAGTAATAGTTGTGATTCTACTATCAAAACTCGAATACAAGAAAGAAATTTTCATAAAGAAAATCATAAACAAGCGAAATGTATGCTTTAAGCAAAACTGAATCCAATTTTGAAAAAAACCCTGGAAAAATCACTTTTGTAGAGAATGATAACGTCAAGAATAAGCTTTATCATAGCGTAGGAGAGCGGAGAATTTAAAATACTCTTAAATCCAATTTCAAAAAAAAAAATTATGAAATCCTCAGCTGAAGATAACTGAATATAGTTATATATGAAATCTATATTTATAAACAGATATCTTTAAATGTTTGTTCTGAATCGACTAAACGCCTGATAAAAGTTTTATACAGGGGAGAAAAAAATAAAGATAAGTAATAGCCTTAAAGGCTTAAAGTAATGCTCATGCAAAACTCAACAAATTTTTAGAGAAACACAAATCAACACGCACCTCCAATTAAAGCATACCTAGCTTCGTACATGAAAATAAACAACGTTAATAAAACTAGCCTTGATGTGAATGACTCGACGAAACTTTCATTAAACAAGTCATAAACAGACGAAAAAGGGCACTTTTCTCGCAAAATGAATAGGACAGAGGATTAAAAAACTGAAAAGAGCATCCTTGCAGAGAAGGATAAATTCAGGAGTAGGATTTTATCACCGAGGGGATTCGAATAGGTTAAAGGGGTCCTAGATTCGACTTTCTGCTTAGCTACCCCCACCAGTCATAAAGAGGGGCGAAATTACAGGGGGAGGGAGCGGTGTCAAGTAACAAAAGCCTTCTTTTGGGGGAGGGAGGGAGCTGTAATCACAAGCGAGTCATCCGTCAAGAAGGAGTGAGGGAGTCATTGATTTGGGAAAATGGATTCTCCCGTGGGCTGGATACTGGAATCTTTGGAATTCGGCTACTCTGCTTAATAGTAGGTTGTCTCACTGATACTTTGAGGTCTCCGAGTATTTCTTACGGAGAGAAACTAAGAATTTAAGGCATTCCATCACCACTGACGTATGATGCATGTATAAATCAAATGAGATAATTGAAATTTGTGCCATTCAGCCTATCCTTTATCCGTGGATTGGTTGAAATTAAATCACTGTCGTTTCTGTGTGAATAAAAGTTGGTAAAAAGCAGTTTTATTTGATATGTAAATATGCTTTTCTATCGGAAAGTTTTTCAATTTTATCTATCTCCAAATAACCACTCTTACTCCAGTAAAACGTAACACTATTTGAACACAATCACATTACAGAGAACAAAAAAGAAATAACTTGGTTATTGATTTTCTTTTGTACATTTTGAAAATCGCCCCATTGATATGATTGATAATATCTTTATTTTATCAAGGAATTTATCATACGTCTTCTTATTGGCCTTTTCTTTTCGTATTTCATATACTCTCTTTTTTTATCTGACCTTATTGTTTCATCTTTGATTTTTACAATGTTTTAACATTTGGATAAAAGTTAAAAGTAAAATTTTATTTACTGAGCTTAATTTTGTAAAGGATTTGTTTCAATGTTAATTTTTCATTTACACCATATATTTGGTGAAATATTTCAATGTTTCGTTCTTGGGGCATTTATCTCTCCCTATTTCAGAGCCAAACTCCCAAATAGACGAAATTCTTGTCGATAAGAAGAGTTAGAAGCAATTACGATGACTTTAGGTGAAAAGTTTAAGAAATAGATAACATAAACTGTGTTACCGTCGTCGATTATTGCATTACGAGTCATTGAATCGGGAAAACGAATTCTCCCCTGAGCACGATAATTGAATTTTAGGAATCTAGCTTTCCGGTGGTTTGTTTCAGTGGAACTTGGAGGTTTTGCAGCATTATTTACAGCGATGGGTCAGGTTTAATAGCAAAAGAGCCAAAAATAACCTTGCTGTGGGAACCGCGAAGTAAATGTTTCAAGGAAAAGAAAACTTTTATTTACCTTGACAAAGATGATGATTTTCAAAACAGCTAAAATCTCAATTTCATAGAAACGGAAGTTGTGTCAGAGTAAATTTATTTGGATTTAAACATATTTATTTTCCGAATAGTTGAAAATTCTCTTCGAATTTTTTCCCGAAAAATAGGATGTAATGAAGACAACTGAAACTTTTTTGGAGTCACAAGATAAACTTTTCTTCAAATATATATATATATATATATATATATATATATATATATATATATATATATATATATATATATATATATATATATATATATAAAATACTTAGTTTCTTCCCTTGAAAATAAATCAGAATAATTTTTAAAGTTACTGATAAGTATTTATAAAGCTATTTTCCTATGTGTATGATTTTACGAATTTTTCCAATAAGTTGAAAATTTTGTATAAAATAGATTAGGAATCTAACAGGAATAAACATAACGGCACTGCATTGTTCCAAAATATTTAAAATACTGCAAAATATAAGAATCATTAATGCACTCGGCAACATTCTTACAAGTAAAATGTTAGAAAGCGAAATGAAAATAATAGAATATAAATTGAATTTCATTTTTTTAGAATTATAATTGATTATATTTTTTAATAAAAATAATGTATTTATTTTCAGCTTTTAAAAGTACAGAAAAATTTGATAACTTTAAATAAAGAAATTTGTTTGACGAATTAAAATGGGAAAATAGAGAATTAATGGAATGAAATGAAGAACGTTAATGAACGTAGTATGAGTAAATGAAGAAAAGACAAATTATCCCTAAGTAAATGAAAAATTTCTGAAAAAAATAAATGAAAAAAAAATTATCATATAAACCTCTTATCAGCCTTATCACTCATTTTCATATCTAAGTTTTAAAATAAATTATTAATGTCTCTTCATTTTATCATTGAAATATATCAAAAATATTTTATATTACATAGTCAACATTATTTTAGTTAACTTCATTTCAATAAAGTAAGGTTTACCATGAATTAAATGTTTTACTAGAAAAATTTTCAAACTGTTGAAGTAAATAGTGAGAAAACAAAATTCAAGGGCGACGAAATCCAAATGCTCTGAATCATCATCATAAAAATACTTCACTTTTAAAATTTGTATGATTCATTTTTGATAAGGGAAAAAAAATCATAATTTTATAAAATTTCTTTTATAAATTGACAATAAAGCTGATAGCTTTTCATGCACTCTTAGTTATGATTAATATACCTCTTATTTTCTTATAAATATATATTTATTAATGTTTTCAAGTATCTAGAATAGTTACAGAGGTTTTTATTAAATGAAATTATTCCACAGCTTGTTAATATCAATTACCTTAAGTGATGATGTATTTGTTCACATAATATGTTTCATATTGTAATTTGATACTTCAACTTAAAAGTTTAAAATGATAAGTTATTTATCTTTATTTTTTTTATTTTTTTTTATTTATTTGTTTATTTATTTATTTATTTATTTGATAATTTGAGTTTTATACATTTAATTAATGGTTCATTCGTAATAAAAATGAAAAGTGCAACGGAATTAAAATTACTTACCTGTAGTAAGGTTTACTTAAATACATTTCCCTACTTATTATTATCTGAAATAGATATAACTAAACCATAAATTATTGATTTTAAAATATTGATTCGTAAATTTGCATTTTTTAATATTATAGAGGAAGAAATTCAGAAGTTATTTAAATATTATTTATTCCTTTTTAATTTATTAATATTATTGTTATAAATTAATTATAAATTCTTACTAATTTGTTGTTATGAAATACTTAGTTTTCTTACAGTACTAAACACGAAGCGTTGATTCCAGTGACCTATTTATAAATTAATTGTATTATTTTATTGTTAAACTAAATTCTTGATATCCCGAATTGTGTTCAAAAACATTAACCTCAATTCTTTTAATCAAATTCTTCAATATTATTGAACAAAACTAACTGAGAAAGTTATATAGCTAAAAAAATATAATTAAAGTTAATAAAATTATTAACATTTTACGAATAAATATGTTTAGTTAAGTTTATTTTTGTTCATCAGTAATAGGTGCTTCATACTCCTTTTTTCATGTCCTTTAATTCCTGTTCATATATTCCTATATCATAAAATAAGAAAAATAAATATTCATCAATGCTCTCTAAATATTCTTTCAAATGATAGAGTGGTTAGATGAAAATGTTTAAGAAGTTCTGATCTAAAACAAAATCAGAAAACATCCTTCAACTTAGTTATCCAGTAAAATGAAACCAGGATAGGACCAAAAACACTCATTTTTATCAGTCTTATTCTGTTTGTACGGACCTGTACCTTCCATGGGAGAATCTCTTTTGTCCCATTATCAGTTCTCAAATGACGAAGTGCTTCCCACCGAACACCGTTTGATTTGGCTGGATTCTGACGTCATTTTTATCCTGTATTTCTCCCCGTTTCCTGGTCGAAAGGACGACCGTTTTGTGCGGCCGTTCCAACGCTGATTACATGGGCTTGTGTCGAGCAAATTTAATTTGTGAAACTAATTTACCACCAACGGGACTATCCCTCACGGAAAGTGAATGCTTTACCAGCTTGCTCGCGATAAGGATGAAAAAGTGTTCCGTCTTCCGGTGAGGTTTGCCGCAGTCACAGAGCTATTTATTGACTTGGTCTGCAATCTCTGGCAAGGTTTAATTTCCTACTAAAGAGCAGATATCTCACAGAGGAAACTTTAATTCCTGGTTCTTGGTGGTATTTTGAAATATTATAGGCATAAAAAGTTTGAGAATTCGGAATATTTGAATGTTATTAGAATATAAATTCATGTTACTGCTCTCCCCCCCGTTTTGTTAGAGAAAATTTCGAAGTTCGATTAATTTTTATTCTAGAACCGTGAGCTGGAGAGTTTCAACTATTCTAGTTCTCTTCAATATTGTTCATTTTTTCAGAAGAAGCCGAACACTTCTTAGTTAAAAGAGATTTTTTCATAGGTCCTTTCAAATTCTCTACTTTTCCTTTGTTTGCTTTATATTAAATAGTGCAGAATTTACTTTTATTCATTTTCTATATTTAGTCTGCAAATTTGTGTGATTTTAGCCGTCAGTTTGCGTCAGTAGAATATGCTAATAGAAGAAAAAATATCTTTGAATAGTTATAAAAGGTAGTGGAAAAGATATCTTTCAAATATCATATACATAATGAAAAGTTCAAATTTCTGCAAAAATGCTTTTATTATGAACTTTATGTTATCTATTATTGTTTTAGATTTCTTTTCTTGTGTAAGCAGAATATACCTTTATTTCAGTTAAAGTATGCTATAAGTAACACTATTTTATTTAGTGACATTAAATATTTACATTAATTTTAAAAAGTAAGGTTTATCAAATTATAATCGTGTGTGTGTGTGTGTGTGTGTGTGTGTGTGTGTGTGTGTGTGTGTGTGTGTGTGTGTGTGTGTGTGTGTGTGTGTGTGTTATGGAAGATTATTTAAATATATCTAAATTGTGTAATATACACATTTAAATCGCAAACAATACCTTCCAAAGATTTTGATTCATTGCTTCAATTTTTCCTAATGCCTTTTAAAAAAAGGAATGTGCAATTATTTGAATTTTTCATTTAAATAATATTAAGAATAGAAGACTGCATAAGTGGAAATAAGAAAAGCTTTTTAAAGAATGTAATACAATCACCAACTGAAATGTATCTATTTCTTTGCTTTTTCTCTTTATTGGACTTTTTGTCATTTCTGTTAAATACTTTTAGATAAAAAGGAAAAGATAGTAAAACTAAATATTAATAAATTAATATTGTCAATTGATAGCTATAATAAAAGTATAGGTTTAGTAAAGTTTTAAAAAGTAATAACAAAATATTCAATGAAATAAGATTATGAATGGTGAGAGAACCGAAAAAATTTCCTACGCTTATGATAATTTTATAAAACATATAATTATTGCTTCGTTGAATAGCTCTATTTACATCATTATAACATTCGGATATAAATTGAAGTTGTGAGTAGACTAGCTTTTGCTTTTTTAAATGCTTCGGATAAATGCAAAAGAAATAAAAAGAAGACATACGTTTTTCAAAGCTAGATCATTACAAGCAACATAAAAATCGATCTTTCAAATGCATTAATTGATTATCAAAATGCATTTCATTCGAATAGGGCTGTCAAAATTCTAGAATCAAATTTAAAACTAATATAGAAAAGAAAAAAGTGAATTCATTCCTTTGAACGATTTCGTTTCAAGAAATTATTTTTATAAAGCAAATACCCCAGCGAAAGGCAAAATAAGCGATTGCGATATGCGAGGGGAATTTCGATTATTAATAACACAACGAAAGCTGGAACTGACGCTCTGCTCTTGTAACAGCTGCCTCTGACAATCTACCCCACCTTCTGTAATACTCTGATTTCCAGCCTCTCCCCCTTCAGTGGTTTAGAGAAAATCGGAGAATAATCGGTGTCATTTAATCGAACAATAAAAAAGTTAGAGCATGAAATTTCTAACGAGGACATGTGATGTTGAATTGCAGTATTTTCTTCGTTGGTTTATTAAATGAAAATTCTTTCACAATATGAACGAGCTTTTTAAACATTTTATTAGTTTAATTGTTTTTTTTATTAGTTGAAATGTTTTTATCTTGCATCAAAATCATTGCCAATTATTTTTTAAAAAACAACACATTATATAATTTATAGAGAAGAATAATTAATAATTTTATTAATAAGAATTCTAACGTTAAAGAGGCAAAAGGACTAGTTTTTGCTTTAAATGCTTTTTCAAAAAAAAATAATAATAACTTCAACTTACTTTCATAAAACAACACTTTCTTTTGAATTATTTAGTATATGAAATCATTTAAATAATGCTTTCCGATCATCGATCTATCATAGTATATTGATTTATCCTATCCGGTTAACAAATTCTCCTGTACGTTCAAATGTGTGAATTACAGAATACTGTATATTTTGGAGTATAATGTAAATAAAATAATAAGTAGTTTGAATATGCAGGAAAAGTTGCATATATTAATTGTTTAAAAATATTCGACTAGAAATTATACAGTGCAAGAATTATGTTTGAAATAATAAAACTGTTTTAAAAAATAAAATTTAAAAAAAACTGTAAAAAAATTTAAATTGAAAACAGTTTTGTAGTTATGTTTTATAATTAATGAATTGCTATAATTATTCATTTGTACTTTTCTTCATATAGGATATATGCACCAAATTTCCTTAAATAATGTTTTTAAACTATACTCTTAGTGATAAAAATTCTAAACTGTTATAAACTATATGAAATAAGGATATATCACTTAAAGTTTTAAAATTGCTTAAGTAAAATCTTTATTTGTTAATAAAATTGCATAAACAAAAAATATTTCAAATTAACTTTATTAAATTTGTGAAAAAACTGTATTTGCTTTAAAAATCTAATTTCTAAAGTAATTTATTACTTAAATTTGTTCCTTATTTTAAATTAAAATAATCTATGATAAAGCTAATAAAATAAACAATGATAATGATGTTTAGCATTTTAACTTTTCACTTTAGCAAATTCTTAAAATCTATAAATTAATTTTCTCTTAAGATTTATAATCATTTGTGATATAAGATGATTTAGTGCGCCATTTTTTTATTATTCAAAATTTAAGAAGCATAAAATCTTATGGAAGATTTAAATTTTATTGCTGTACTTTTAATGTTTAGATTTGCTCTGGACTGTCTTTAAGCAGGGTGTACTAAAACAGTGGAAAAATAATTTATTTTCTTACATAATGCAATTAGACATATACTTCCAATTGCAAAATTTCATCAAATAAAGTAGGAAATTATATGAAAACACTTCGTATTTCGTAAAGATTGATAGTAAAAGCATTTAAATATAATTTTTTATTCGTCCCCAGATTGTTAATTGAGAAATTGTTATTAGAAAAATGTTTTAGAAAAAAACAATTAGACATATACGTATCAATGACTGATTTAACAATTATATTGTTTGTTCATTTTCCAAAATTTTGAATAAGTTACAACAGTTGCTATTGGCTATGATAAAGTATTTGAATCCTGGTTATATGCTTCATCGCAATTGTTGGAATACATTATTTACATATACGGTGAAGAGCTAGAACAGACAAAAATAAGCCATAAAGCTAGGTCATCACTCCGTCACTATAATAATTTCTGACAAAAGAAACAAAGCCCAAAGATCTGGTATTATGGTAGTAGCTTGAAAAAGGTAAAGTAAGCACTTTAAAAGTTTTATATGTTTTTTTTTTTTCTCTAAATAGATGAAGTAGTCAAAAACATAAATATATATAATAACACAGCTAATTTTATAATAAACAAATGAATTGTCCAACTCACATAAAAACAACCATCAATTGATATTAATAATGTGTTCTATCTGCAGAATGAAAATAGATTCAGTACATAATATAATACATAGATATATCCATTTTCTACGTCTTCCAAACCGAGAATCCTTTGACTTCTTCTATCAGATGAAAGCAATTTTCACTTACACAAATCCCTTATTTTATATCTATTGAATTTTATTCCACTAAGATTTTATCTTTTTCAAATATAATAATTTAATTAAAGGAGCAAAACCTCACGCATGTGTTTATTTTTATTATTCTGGAAGAAGTAAATGCATTAAAGTATTAGATTTTTCATTTCTTTTAATAGAGGTTCTTACATAAACCAGCAAGCTATCTCACTCGGATCCAAAGCCATTCGATACACACTTCAATTAAGAGCAATCATCATTTCCATCTTCAGAAGGAAAACTGACCCTGTAGGCATTATAGAAGTTTCCATTCTGTACACCTCGGAAACTTCGAAGATCATTTGTCTTCTTCCAGCGGCTGAGTAGCTGGGGAGCAGATCTTCGGTTACAGTAATCCCTTACTTTATAACCCTGCGGCCGGTCGTTTTCGGCAGTCACATCTTCTGCCGGTATCCATCAATTGGCAGTGGCCAGCCATGCGTTGAGAAGCCGTTAAGAATCCCCGCTGGGATCACCGGCTTGGATTCATCGAGCCGTGATTTTTAGATCTTGGCGTCTCACCCTTCCCCCGAAATGTTTTTCTAGAAATGGTATTTTTTATTAGACGAAACAAATGAGAGGGCTTATCCTACTTTCTGACTCCGTGGAGTGTCATTTACTGCTCTTTTTTCACCGCCAAAGGAGGATGGGGATGGATATTTGAATGATGATAAAAAAAACAATTCAGTTGTGTAAATAAGTAATTAAAATGGAAGTATAGTATTAAAAGACTCATTTGGTTTTAATAATGTCAAATATCGGTAAGATGTGTTTCAAAATTTAAAGACATTCGTAATTTGACAACTTGCAAGAAAGAACGAAGATCGATGGATTATTCTTAGTATATACATGATTCCTTCATAGCTGTTAAGCAATTCATTTACAATTTTAATGCGTATTAATTACGAATTATAAACAGAAAAGCACTGGAAATACTGTCATAAACATTCAAATGTGGATTTCTTTAATTCATATAGGGTAAAGAGTTCTAAATACTTTTAAGACTTCTGCTCTAATGTACCCTGAAAAAGAATATTTCGACAATAACCACCATCATTACGGAACATATCGTTATTTTGAAACAATATTTAAACTTTAATCTTGTTCTAGATAAATAAACGTTGAAAATTCAATCCAAAAATTAATTTTTTTTTAATTGTTTATTTCTTTCTTTATCTAAGTATGTTTAGAATTTTTGAGCGCTGTGCCTTTTTTTGCGCTGAGTTACGAATTTACTTTATCATAAACAATAGATTTTTATTCAGCCAATGAAAGAATATAATTTATTTTTACTGATTATTTCTATCGCAAGCAGTTACTAAATCGCACCTATTTTGACCTATACGAAATTGATGGGTTCCCTATGTATGGGAGATTCATAGAAGTAAGTAGTAGTCTTGATAATAAGAGTGGCAAATGACTATGAACAAGAATCTCTTCAGTTACATCGTAATCTAAAAGTAGTTGAAAGTGGATTTACGATCAAGACAACATTTTTTAAGAAAAGAATAAAAAAACGTTTCTAGTGTTTACAAATGCGAAATTTTTGGTATGGCCATGTGTATGGATTTATGTGAATTAGTTTGGCATGAATAAGAAAAGAGATTTTTTTTTTTTTTACTTTCAAAATGCTTTACACTACTTTTTAAAAATTTCATTGTAGTTTCCAGTGAAAAAAATCTCATCATAAGAAACATTTAAGACAATCGCCTTTAAAAGGAAATAGGGACAGATCTATAGAAATAAAACTTCAAATATGTATATGATTTTTTAAACGAGATCTGTTTGGTAATGTTCGAAATGCACAACTTTTCCAATCACATATTATAAGTATTTGGCTAAAGAAAAACTATGGAATTATTCATTAAACAATAGGCTAAATTTTTTATTTCTTTTTTGATATTATTCCAATTTTTTAATGGTTAAATCTTTCTCGAATGAACAGTAGTGGCATTACACAACTAAAGTAAAGAAAGATCAGAGGTTTCACATTTATAAAATCAAAGATTATAATTATGCAGAATTTCTAAAAATTAATTTCTTTTAAAATGATCAGTGAACCGGATTGTTTAACCTTAGCTCTCATTAATTGGTTCACCTTATTTATAAATGTTGATGATTATCACAAACATAAAAAAATAAAAGCTGTCTCCCATTGGAGCATTTTGTTAACTAAATATAAAGTTAGATTATTTAAATTTTGTCATATATTAAAGCATTGTGAAAATATTTGTCAATGCCTAGAGTTACTCTGCATTGATAAAGATTGGAATAAAAGATTTTCTGATTTCAAACAATAAGTCCTGAATATATCCCATTTTTTATGTACTTTTCTTTAAAAAAACTCCTTTATAATTTTGATTTCACATGAATGAAATTACGATTTTACATGAAAAGTCAAATCTCATAGGAAACATATGAAGTTTTATCTAAGACACTAAAAAAGAAAAAACTATTTGGCGAAACTTGGCGAGAAAGACGATTGGAGAGGGTAAACGGAGTTGAGGGGTCCATAATTGGTCCATAAATAACAGGCCTCCCGCGACGTCCTAGACCCGTTATTAAATCTCGGCGAAGTGGTCCCCTTCACCGAATAATTGGCTGATTGAAAGGAGAACCCTTGGCAGGGGGAACTGTTGCGCGGCATTTAACAAGGTACCAAATCTCTCGTTAGTATTAAAAAAACAAACAAATTGTCACGTCCCCACTGTCAAATCTATGACTCACTCAAGATTTTAACATAGTCCTGCTTAGGATGGATAAAAAAAAAAGTAAGGTACTAATTTGTATCTTTTTGTATTTGAAGCTAATACTTTAATCATCTAGTGCAAATAGAATCAGCTGAATATCATAGCCTTGTAAATTTAACAAGATGTTAAACTTCTTTTGGGTGCAAAAAAACAAAAAACACCCTGCTTATCTTGTTATATCTAAAAGGCTTGTTTAGCGTTATCGAAAAGTGTTAATTAGGATAGATTCAATGCTGAAAAAATATAATGATTTCGATTTTTCTTTCATATGGGCGTAACAATCAATGTAATTATAAAGAATCGTATCCTTTTCTTCTTTTTTCATTCTATTGCATCTTTCTTCGGGGTTTTTTTAAAGATTTCATTTTTCAGTATTGAACATAATTTGATATGAAGCAGGATAGTACCAGTCGTGTTGAGAGTCCGCAATTTTATGTAACCTATTGTAACATGTTTAAGTTTATATGGACGACCAGAAGATAATGATGTCAAAATGCTTTGTTATTTTGGGGAATGTTTGTAAATCAACTAATTTAAAAGAGAAAATAGATTACATATTAACTCTCAGAACCACAATTGTACTATAGAAAGAAGCTGCAATAAAGAAATGTAATAAAAATCCTAAATTACTCTGTCTATTATCTTTATATTATACTATTAAGGTTAAATAAGGAAATATAAATTGTATTAGAATTTTTACTCGTATGTATTGACTATAAAATCTACCAGTTTTGAAAAATGTACACATATCATAATTTTTATGTTTCAGTTTGCTGTTTATATTTTAGTCTTATTTCATGATATCACCTGAAAAGAATATTTTTAATAAAAAAAATTTTCTATTTATCTTTGGTAAAAATGGAAAAAGTATTGATGCATTTAAAAGTTCTCATCATTATGATTTACTCTTTTGTTCAGTCTCACTATAAACGCCTTATTCCTTTTCATTTGTTTAATTAAAAGTGCATAATTCCCTTTTGTAGACATATAAGAATCATCAAATAAATTAATCTAACAAAAAGTTTTCAGGCAGGATATTAAATTCTAATCTTTTAAAATACCGACAAGCTTATTTTTATCTAAATTTTATTTTTGAATATTACTTGTTGTGTTAGTTCTAAAGCAAAAAGTTGCATCGTCATTTTTATTACTTGTAAATTTTATAAGTAAAAAAGCCATTTTCTAAAAAGTTACGTACCAGTTTTGACTTGGTATTTGAGAGTATCTTTGCAATCAACAAGCAGTTGATCAAGATTTAAAGGATCATCTGGAATGTCAAGATCCAGGACTTCCTTCAGTTGACTGGGTTGGTGGAAATCGAGAATTTTCGACGATCTATCATTTGTTTTGCTGATGAAATCCCACAGAATGTCAAACACTCTTTGAAGGAAAGCTCTTGTAACTTCTTCGGCATCTTTCTTGCCAAGAGGTAATAAATCTTTAAAAGAGAAAAAGAAGGAAAAAAAATAAATTAGTTAAATACTCAAAAGGATTTCAAATTCTTATGAACAGGATACTTTTTGTTAGTTGAATCGAAAGTTTTCAAAAATATTTATTGCGGCGATAATGCATCTCATCAAAGAAATAAATCTTATAAGGAGTTTTGTTCATTTGCAAGAAATATTATTAATTTAAAGATAACTCATATTAACAGTTCATAGAAAATCACAAGTGCTTGCTTCGATGGCGATAATGTAATATTGTTTCCGTGAATTTTAGAATTCTAAGAATTCCATGAGTGTAAACAACTTCCATTTTAGAAAGTTTTCTTTCACAAAATACTAATTATTGGTATTTTAAAACTAAATTCTATTCCAATAAACTCTGTACTCCTAGGAGGGTATAAAGAGTTATTTAATTTAACATAACGATGCATTGCTATCTAACAATGACTATAGTTTTAATTTTAGAAAAAGATAAAACGGATAAAAAAATTATAATGTGAAAACAGTAAGAGCAAAAAAATGTTTTTAAAAGTCAGTACAAAGTGGTAAAAACAATATTCGTTAACTAAAAGACAACTCTCTGCATTCTGTTCTGCAACCTCTGTAAAACCATTTACTCAGCATTCTGTGTTTTTCTGCTGGTAAAAATATATCCAGAGATCATAGACTTAATGATCACATCTTCAGATAATCTTTGTTTAATCCCTTAACTGCGTAATTTTCTGTGCTATCTAATTAGATGACATCTTTGATTTTGGAGCAATTGTTGTTGTGACTTATGGCACTATACAAGCCCGCTGACTGTTATCTGTCATCGATTTAAGGCGAGTGAGCGTCTCTTGTTTTTTAGTAGCACCAACTAAGACCAAAATTGCGACTTAGCTACTTCATGCGTCACATTCGCTTGCACAACCCCTTTCTACAGGGGGGCACATTCACACACCTCACAGATGGAACACAGAAGAAGAACAACATGCCAGAATCCGGGACGCCCAGATCATAGGGAATAAGCGCTACCCCTATGCCAGAATGCCGGCTGGAATGGTGTTATAGTATTGATTCAACTAAATGTCCATGTAACACTTCACATCTTTATGGGTCCGACGTAATTTATATATCGAATTATAATGTTTGTGAATGATTTAGTTTAAGCTGAATAGTAGAATACATGGTTATTCGATGCGTGAACCACATTCAGTGAGTTAAAAATTATAAAGTTATTATATACATAAATGCGAAGAGTAAAAAGTCGATATCATTAAATATTTATAATTAAAATACGATTAATCTAATAATCGTAGTAAAAAAAACTGTTGTTGAATGATTGATTAAATAAATTATTTGAAAGTAGAGCTTTATTGAATACGAGAGTTTAGCATTTTAGCATGCTCGATGAGGTTTTAAAAATATTTCAATTTTTATCCTTATTTTTATTTATTTTATTTCTTTATTTTAATTTTATTTCAAATCATTTAATTTTTACTTTTTAAATTTTTTTTAATTTGAAGTTTAAAAATCTTTTTAGTTAGTGCTTAAACAGGAAAAAAAAAATTTGCGCCTAACGGATAAAAAATCTTCGATTTTAAGAAGCTGAAAAAATACGTTCGTTAATTTTAGACTTAATTCACTTGGTTTTGCATCATCATTATTTTTTTCAATATTTTCAAAATCTTCATTTATTTATTTATTTACTAATTTCTTTTAAAATGAAATTTAAATGCGCTTTATACGAATAAACTAGATGTGATGAACGAAAATTAAAACTTTAACATATTTCCCTAAACAAATATTTAGCTTTTTTAGTTTCAAAACAGGAGAATATGTAAGCAAATAAATCTTTCCAAAAGATAATGTCAATGTACATTTCTCCAATTCATCTTTTAAATGAAAAATGTGTAAATTATTTGCTTTTGGATTTGATTTATTCCAAATATCAATTTAAATCATTTTGATATTATTTAAGAATGAACAAAAATTTATTTAAATTCCGTTTTTAAAATAACATATAAATAACATTGAATTTCCAAATGTCTAGTTTGATGTTAAAAGATGTGTTGAAAAGAAGTTAATATTGTTAGTTTGTCAACGAATGTCAGCAGATTTTAAAACCTTACACACACTTTTTGCTTTCAAATTCCATATTCCTTAACTCATTTTAAAGAAATGAAATTTTAATATAAATCTATGTATGTTCAATGGTAATAAATTTGCATACGGCTCATTCCTAGAAAAAAAGGTAAACGCTTCAGCTAATTATTCTAATCATAGCCAACATATTAAGAATAGAAAAAATCTACTTTTAAGTATAATCTTAATATAAAGAATTTTGGAAAAAATAATCCTGTTGAAGAATAATATGCGATACATAGGAATTAAATACCGATGTTCTTTCAAAAATCACAATGTCATCTGATAGAGTTTTCAACTACATCAACTGTTGGTTTACACTTTTCATTTTAATGAAGCTTTATTATTCCCTTTTATTTCTCTCCAATAGAGCAAGATCTGGTTTTCCTGTCTTGATTCCAATGTGATCGATTGATTTGACAAGGAATTAGCTTGAAATTTCAAAATCACAAGGGAATTTCTAATATTCATAATAATACAATTGAATAGGTTGCACAACAAAATTCCAAAAATGTCATAAAAATTTCAGAGTTTTTCAAATGAAAATTTATAAAATGACTCTAGCGGCTGTGGAAATAAATCTGTTTCCGACTACAGTTTTCCCAATGTTTTGAGTTTTTTTATTACTCTGAAGTTTTTGGATGATATCTTTTTTTTTTTTTTATTCTTTAAAATAAACTTTAGAAAAAAATTCGACATTTTAAATGTACCTTCACATATTTGATTCTCTGAAAATAATCTAATAATTGTTCAGAAATTGTATGAGAATACTTATAATAATTAGTATATAGAATTTAAGTTTAGTAACATTCATTCAATTTATTATCTTATATTTGCAAGTAACAGATTTTTTTAAAAAAATTATGAAAGTTTATATTCAGACTTAAAGAATAAGTCAGGTATGCAGAAACATTTTTTTTTTTTCAAATAACATGGGATCTCAAATGCAAAGATTAATTATCAAAAGGAGCTCTTTGAGTTTTGATTCCATTCTTTCAAGTAAAAATGACTCGTTTCTGTAAACTCGACCTACCCGTACAATTTGTAAGCGAACTTTTGATGAACATTGTATTATTATATACTATTGAATTTATTCATCGTAAATAAGCACATTAGCGATTACAATCATGTGTCAAAGTATGTTTCAATAACTGTTTGATTTTATATTTTGACAAATTTAATGGGGAAGGCTTTGAAGTATTGACTTCAATGGAAAAGATGCAAAGCAAACATTACTAAAACTAATAGAAATAGCAATGATTAACTAATAATATTTCTTATTGTTACTATTACCTCTATAAATTACTGTAATTTATACGATATGTTTGTAAGAAAATGGAACTATTCTTATCTCCAATTGCCAAAACTAACTACCTGTTGTTTTCATTCTATTATTTTCTTCATATTGACTTGGAAAAAAAGACTTTTATTTATCCTTTCCCCTAACAACATGGCTTTCCGAGAATCAATTCAGGGCACTCGGGAGCTTAGGTCTAAACGTCAAACAGCTTCTGGCCATGAGAGATATCCTGAATACGCTTCAAAAGGTCCCCTTAGACACCAATAAGACGAACCAAAAAAAAAAAAAAATCACGACGAGTACAAATCACTTTGGGTCCCCGTTTAGGCAGTGGATTAAAAGGCTCGCTGTTATCTAAATACTCGTCATAGCCCTCGGCAGGCTTTTCTATGGGAAAAGTAGGGGGGATTATTAGACTTTTCATAACTGCGGGAGATTCCCAGTAGAGTCTGCTCTAAGCGATAACGCAATGGCCTTGAGATTTAGCGGCTCTGGATGCTTTTTTCCTGCCTCTCTACTCTCGGTGTAGGGAAATGAGTTTTACAGAGAATGCAAAAAGACTGATTTACAGTACTGAAATAGTTCATGCTTAATACAATATATTATTTTTTAAAAAGTTTTTAATGCATTTTGAATCAAAAATTTGAATTGGGTGTTGTATATACACTTATTGAAAAGTATTCATACATAAAACTAGCATTAGAATCAAAAAGCAATACATTTTTTTAAAATTGTGACTTAAACATAATAATCCTAACATGCATAATTTATTTAGTTTTAACTTAATCCTTAACTTCTCTAATGCATTTTTAATCATTTATAATAATATGTTACAAAAGAATTATTTTTATCAATAAATTTAATGAATCCTTATTTTAAAATATGTTTTTTATCATTATTAACAAATCAAATAATAAATCAAAAGGGTGCAATGAAACTATTATTAAAACAATTCATCAAATGAATACTGGCTTTTTGAAAAACATTTGTTTTCCAATAAAAAGAAAAGAACATTGAGCGCAAAAATAAAAAAATAACAAATCCGGACTTAAAATCACTAGTCGTTCAAGTATATGATATTTAAAGAAAACCGAATTCCATCTCTTCGCTAAAAAGTATTTTCTATATCAATTATTAAATGAAATGGCAATCAATCAATTTAAGAGCTTGAAACAGGTTTATTTTTAAAAATGTTTGTTTATATGATATTCATAGCAATAGAAAGCAATGCATGAAGACATTTCACCTAAGTTAATTAACATCAGTTTTTATTTAATCCATTTTTCCTTCTGCGTCACTTTTCACTTCAAAGAATGAAAAATTACATTCTGTATATTTATGATAATGTGCAAATTTTACAAGCCAGGAAATCATTCATGTTCAGTACTACCCAAATTTGTAAATTTGAACTTCTTTTCAATTCTCTTGTCTTCTTTCAGTTCTCTTGTTAATTCTTCAATAGCACATAATTTTATAAGTGTTAAAGTGTGACGATATAATAGTGTTGCATTTAAGTAGTAGTTCGTATTTTTGAATCATTATAAGAATTTATTTGTAAGCATTATACATAAATAACAATTTAAGAAAGCACACAATTTTATTCAGAAGATTAAAAAAATCTCCCAAGATTGGAAGAATACCAAACTTAGGTAAGTACCAAAAAAAACCTTTAAAAAATGAAATAAAAAGGTTAAAATATTTAACAAATTCTTTATTGAATTGAATAATTATGAAAAAAATCAATTTACCGCATCGTTTGCAAAATTTAAAAAAATAATTTTAAAATGCAATGCGAAATTTAAAAAATCGTCTTCAATAATAATAAAGTTTTCATGAGAATAGCGTCTGTGCAAGCTGTATTAACTATCTGAGTCATTTATTCCAAGTTTAATAACGTATCCGGTTGAAATTCTCTCCCTTCAATGTTTGAAGAAATATACTCTACCGAAACAATAACGATCACTTTCTATGTAAGCAAGTCAAATACGAAATGTACAATGATTTGCGTCATTTATTCTAAGTTTAATAAAGTATCATATTGAAGTTTCATCGTCGTAATAAAGACTGTTTGAACTAAACCTAATCTGTGTACAGAGAAAACATACCTCTAAAGACCCTAGACATCATTGCGACAAAATAGTATTGACCAAAGTCATGTAAAACGTAGGGGAGAGATTAAACTGCCTGGGGGACTGATTTCCTGTATCGAAAAATGATCCACCGTTGCGGTCTCCTTTCCACTGTTCCCGGTCGCAATAAATCAGAGGATTTTCTGAATATCCCTTCCGATCCCTTCTCCCCATGGTATAACCCCAACCCCACATCTCAAGATTCGATCTTAATTGAATGACACTGGGAAAATCTATGAAGGCCCTGTCCACTCTTCAAGGTATGGGGAAGGTGAGAGGTCAAGAAATGGTCGCTCGTTCATCCGATTAGCCAAGGTGAAAGGTGAAACACACACTCTCTTAATCCTTTCATCATTACCTTAAGCTTCTCAAGCATGTTATTCACTCCATAGCTTATTCTTGGTTCTGTCCTGTAGCATTTGATTGAATGCTAGAATAGAGAGTAATCTATTTCAATTACTATTAAGAATCGTAGATGTTCCAGTTGACGTATTTTCCTTTAATATCTTTGCCATGTAATGTATATAGATAGAAAATTGTAACTGCGGCAGAAAAGGGCAGTAATATTTTTGTATATCTGTAGCAAATATACTAGATTGAAAAAGGGAAATATTGTTAAAACGCTTTCTACTATATTATTTTATAAAGTTGGAAAGGAGCTTCACATACGTTTTGCATATATGATAACAGGATTAGTCTTCGGAAAGTATTAATAAAATGAAATTCAGATTATCTGTACTGATCATTCATCGATTCTTCTCTGAGTTTAAGCTTCTATTTTCAGTATTTCATAAATAAAGTGTTTTCTAGCAGAATTATTGGAGATTATGACTGAGATAATCAATAAAATCAAATAAATTCTGCTCGAATCATTTACAAGTACTCAAAAAGACCTAAGGGAAACATCTTTATTGAATAAAGAAGAAATAAATCACAAGAAGAAATCTAAAAAATCACATTTATTTATTAATAGGGACATAAATTTAACATTTTTTGTTATTTAACTTCAATAAACTAAATACTTTGGCGTTAAGAGCTAAAGTAAGTACTTTCAAATATGTTAAAATTGTAACTGGTGGGTGATGAGAAGTAACTATAATTTAATGATTCATAAATGTATGTATTAAAAATATGTATAACATTTACAAGAACTGTTGAACAAATTAAAATTTCCCATACGTGCCTCAGTATCATTAATTTTCGGTATTAGGTGTTAGAGCAAAAGGCTAAAAACATCTGGTCATTGAAGATTTATATATGTATAAGATTGTATTGCTTACATCTTTGGAGATTTTACAATCATAATAATGTTAGTTTAAATTTAAAAAAATACTATTATCAAAACTCTTATGAAAACATATCTATGAATGAATGAGAGAGGATTATCTAATTTACCATCATCTAAAAGTTTCATACGTTGACGATTCTTGTGTTTCTTGTAGCTTACAATAACTTTTTTTTAAACAGATTTTTTATCCTTCATTTAATATTTTATCCAGTAAGGCAAGATTTGCTAATATTTTATTGAATATTTGCTTGGAAACTGCAAAAAAAAAAAAAAAAAAAAAAAAAAAACATGCCATCCAAAATGATGGATTGAACTCTCCATCTGTATTCAGCGATATCTTGAGATTACGTGAAGTGTCTTGCAATGAATGAATCTCGAATAATCTACAACATTTTTATCGTCATGATTAAATTTCTTTGTTAATCAGATGCACATAATTCACAAGATTAATTTCTGTATGACGTGGTGATAAAAACCTCTTTTAATAGAAGTGCTATCAATCTTTATGTAACTAAATGAAACACATGAAGGCAATACTATGTTTTACGGCATTATGTTTATTATTTATACTTTTCTAGTCACAATATAATTACAAATTAGGAATTTTTAAAACAAATAAACTCTAAATTGTTTTAAAATAAGAATTAAAATTGTGATTATGTTTATTTTACATTACAAAAAAACTTTTGCATTCAAAACTTTGCATTAGAAACAAATTTTTTCAAAAACCCAAATTTTTTTAACACTATAAAAGATAGATGTAAAATTTAACTGTACATAGAAATAAAAAAAAATGAAGAAAAGATTACAATATTATTTGCTATCATTGTAAATATTATTATATTTCTGCTCCTTTTTTTATGTACCGTAAGAAGGAGCAGAGATATAACGATACTCATTGTTTCTGATTCTTTTTATCAAGAAGGAGCAGAGAAACATCATGTATGCTCTATCTTGAAGAACCATCCATCACAGAAAAGTATAGGAAGACGGAACTGGTCAAATGATTAGAAAGGATGCCTTAAGTCTCATACATACGAAATTGCACTTCAAGAAGAAGTAGAGACATAATGCTAATCAAGACAATAGCAAACAATTGTTATATTGTATAATAAATCTGGATGGTGAAACTCCTTTTTTTTTTTACCTAATTTAATCCACAGCCTATCGTTACCTAATAAGTTGAAATTTATGTCTTTATTTTTCTCAGATCCCCAAACAGAAAAATTTCGAAATACGAAAGGTATTAACAGTCCATTCATGACAGAAAATGTAAGCAATTTCTAAAACTTTTAGCAATAGGTAAAATCGGCAATTCCTAAAAATTGTGACTGGCTAGCTTCAGAAATATAACATGCTTTGAAATCATCAGTATAAATGAGAGCAATTTATTGAAATATTTTTTTTTTTTTTTCAATCTTCCATAAAAGAAAAGAAAAATGTCAGGATATCAATAGTTTTAAGTTTGTATTTAAATTTTTAAAATCATCAATACTAAGGTCGGTTAGGATAATTGGAAATGAATTTTACAAACTTTGTCACTTTTTTTTCGATTTAAAATGACCGCATGAGTTTGAAAATAGGCCTATAATTTATGTAAACGTATAATCGGGTTCTGGAAGGCTCATTGAACTTTGCTTTTTTTCAAATTAATTTCTTAATTAACCATTCTCAGTTATAGCCACGTTCATAATTACCCCAATATGTTCCCAATTACCCAAAAGACCATGGGTGATTCAGAACTCTTATTTTGTCTTCAGATCATAGTAACAAGATGATATGAAGATAATACATTTGAAATGGTAAGAAACTATTTCTTATTGCCTCAGACTTTATTTTACTGCCAGTTCCCAACTCCACAAAAATATTGCTTTTTCACTGTTTTTATATTAATATATATTTTATTTCATGGGGTATTGTATATAAACTATCACCACTATATAATGTACTTCAATCTGAAGTTATTTTTAATTATTCTATCCTCGTTTTTGCCAGAAAAATTCGGGAATCAAAACTTTATGTAACTAAAAATTAATGAATTTTATGAAACAGGAAAAACAAATTTCTAAGGCTTAGAGACTTGCTTTAAAATGAGTAAAGATAAATAGAAACTTAGTAATAGAAAATATAATTCTTTCTTCAAGTAGAACATTCAAACTTTTTAATCAATTAATTTTTCTTTGACATTTAGGCTTTCCAGAGATGTCTATTTCCACGAAAATATCTGTTCGATATTTTCGAAAATATCGATTTGATTCTTATAAATCGTAAACTATCATTAATCACCAAAACAAATTTAGATTTTGTTAAATTAGTGTTCTTTGAATCTGTCGTATTCATTTGACGTGTGTCACCTTCATCAATCGCTCAGACTTGAGAATAATAGATCTTCATTCTGTCACTTCAAACGCAACGGGTCACAGGATACAAATTTGTTGAAAACTCAGCTATGGAGAATTCAATATAAGCCACATCCTCTATCTCCAGAATCTTCCTTTCTTGTTGAAAATAGTCAAAATAATCATCTTCAAATTTTCAGCATTGAATTTTCTTCTACTTCGTCGTCAGCTTTTTTTTTATTTTCTTCCATACATGACGTCATACAGCCTCAAATAGTTCCTAATTACAAACTTCCATTCATGAAAATAATATGTATGTAAATTCTTTTAAAATGCCAATTGTTTATTTGACACAAAATAATAAATTTTATTAGAGGGAAAAAAAACCCTACTGGGTTCCTAGATTTAATGTAATTTCCTATCATATAACAAATTATTCCAAAAGCATGAAAAATAAAGATTTTTATTGTTATAAAACATATCTCTGATTAATCTACGATGAAATTTGTCAAGGATAACTGAAAAATTGAATCTTATTTGTTATTTTCTACATATCCTAGAAATATATAACTTTTCATCCGAGAAATATATAACTTATCTCTTACTTAATAATCATCAGATAAGATTATTCAGAAAGCACTCAGGAATAAAAATAAAGATTTCTTTATTTCATAAAGTTTAATTCAATTTTTTTTCCGCCTTCTTCTCAAGAGAGAAAAATCCATTCTTACTATTCCCAAACTTGATAGAATTTCAATCTTCTCTTATACTATCTTTCTAATTCAAACAAAAGAGGGCGAAACAATGGAATCCAATTGGCCATTGAAGCGTCAGTAATCCCGCCCTCGTTAATAAACTACGTAATGTAGGATTAGTCCGAGTATTCGTGTCTAATGAAATGGACAAGGATTACGTCACTTGGCGGCAACTAATTCCTTGTTCTTGGCTATTAATGGAATTTATTTTAACAAAGAAATGTTAAACTGCAGTATAAATGGAAGGACAATTGTTTTGTTCGTAGTTAATATGCGCTGTAAATTAGCCATGATTACAGTAAGTTCCATTATATCTTAAATATTTTATTTCAAATAATAAGCAGGAAATTACAATAATAAATTTTTAAAAATCTGTTTTGATAGTCATTTCTAGCTTTATATAAAATAATAAGAATAAATTCTTTATAAATATTTTCTAAATACATCGATCTTCTGATCTTAGTTACATTTCAATATTAAAGATTTACAGCGGGAAATTTACAATAAATTGCATTCAGAGTTTCACCTACAATTTTCTAGTTATATCTCGATGGAAAAAATCAATCATGCTTACGTTAGTTACATAAATACGTTTCGCTGTGAGAAGACAATAGAAGGAAATATTTCTTTTAAAACTATAACAATGTTTAATAGATGAATTTAATGTTATTAAATATATGATCTATGAAGAATCAAAGAAAAATTAAAATTAAAAAACGATTTTATAATCAAAAATAATTTTTAAAAATTTCGAATTCATTTTTAAATTCGATTATTCCGAAACTATTTAATAGTTGCAGAAAAGTCTCTGAAAATGTAACTTCTATTAATATGATACACAAAAAAAAAATTCTTAATTCATTTTGAAATTCGATTTTTTTCAAAACTGTTTAACATTTAAATATAACAAAAATTCAATAAATTGATTAAGTTTCATATTTAAATAATATCTCTGATGCTTGATGATGATAGATGAATAAAAAAAATAGAATTGAACTCATTTTTTATAACAAATATATTAATATAATTAAATAAAAAAATTATAATAACTTTTTCGTTAATAATTTTCTTAAATCAATCAGAAAGCTCAGACGAAATGCATGATGAAGCTGAAAAAAATCATAGCTGAGATGTTTCTGAGCCTGCCCACGCATTGGATGCATGAAGGTTATTTGAAGGACATGAAGCAGATGCCTATGAAATTCATCCACGACATCCATCTTTTACTCTCGACAGTGAAATTAGAAGTGAGAAAAGATCAAAACTCATTTTTAAAGAGATAAACAAGTTCATTAATATCTTTAAACTTTAAAACTGTTAACTTTTTGACATGTTATATGTACTTTGAAGCGACGAGTTTATTTTATTAATTTGTCATAAATAACAAAGCATAGGAGAAAAGGAAAAAAAATCAACTGCAATGCAGAATCAACAGATTATGTTAGGATTCAATATAGAGAAGACAAATTACTTATAGAAATTTTCTCAGTTGGATATAATTTTTAAGGCATAACTTTTTAAAGGCTATCATATCTTCAAATTAATTCTTGATATAAATATAAAATTAGTTATAAAACCAACTTTTATCATATTATTTCTTTTCATTCAGTTTATTCTCTACTGTTTAAGGACATAATTGAACAATTATTCTGTTTTAAATTATAACTGTACTGTAAATAAACTTGATCATAATTTACTACCAAAAAACGATATTCTTTGGATTTTATAGTTTTATATTAATTGAGAAAATATTCTCTCCAAAAGACTTAATCTTATGCCTTTACGAAATATGACATTCTACATTTGCGTAATGTAGAGATAGGGGACAGTTATGAAATGAGTCGAACTCGATCAGAAAGTCGAGTCGGTCAGATCGAGTTCAGAAACGTAGACAATATTAAGTCAATGGAAAATTCTTGAAATTAAAATTTAGATGTATAATATTGGTTTATCTTTCTTAATTGATCATTTTAACTTAATTCAAATTTAACTCACCAGTATATTTTAAAGTTCCAATATCTTTGTTGGACGATTTCTTGTCCATGGCTGAAGATCTGGCTCTTGGTCTAGCTGCTGAATCAGTTCTGGTAGCCGGGATTCTGTCGCAGCATTGCCTTCCCCCCCTTGTAAAAATCGGGCTACGTTAATATATGCGGTATTTAAGTTTCCCGGACTCTACGCATCCATCGACGCACGCCTTCGCAATCGGCAAGCGTTGGAACATCCCACGCTCACATTCCATTGGTGGCAAGAATTACCCGGCTAAGGCGAAAGGCGGGGTCTACTCCCGGACTTCTTCGCTCTATCTTTTCTATCCTTTTCTCCATCACCATCCGAGGATGCTATTCGTAAGTAAGCTTTTCTCTTCCCTTTCTGGGTCTATTATTAAAACCAGGTTAGAATGCAAAAGTTTTGGGTTTTCCTAAGAATTAGCATTTTTCCAAAGCTGCAGTAGATTGAGAAAAGTGAAATGGAAAATTTGATTGTCACTGTTATTGGAATGAGTTAAAGTTCATTAATTGAAAATTTAATCTTTGCTTTTAATCTTTTAAAAAGAAATAAATTTTAGATAATACTAAGGTAATAAATAATTCCAAATATCATATTGTTGAGTTTATTGGAATTATTATTCCTAAAGTAAAAACAATTTTCAAAAATAATTGACTTTGTCTTACTGTTATTGTAAAAATCCTAAACATTAATGATATTCACATGCTTTATTTGAATGAAAGCTTCTAGTTAAGTCTTTTTTTTATTTCGAATTTACCTATACATTTTATTGTTTATGCAGTATTTATATCCTTGTGCAAATCTATCTTGAACTCTACCTTACAGTTTTATATATTTTAATGGAAAAAATGGCCTGCATTTTAGCTAGCTTAATTTACATGTAATGTTGTGCTTAATAAACATCTCCCAAATTCATTTTGTGCAAGAAAAATTTTAATAGTTGAAATTTTAATTGCATATTAAATTAAACTAGAATTAGTATACTAAAGTAGAAATTATGAATTAAGAATAAATAAATGCTTAATATTGTTTAATTACTTTAAAAATACTGATGATAATTTTCATGGTAATGGAAAATTATCAGTGAAGATGCAGAAATTCTTTATACTTAAATATTTTGATTCCAAATAATATCTTATTTTCTACATAAAGCATATATTAATGAATATAAAGAGCCATATTTTTCACCAATAAAGCAAATATATAAGTTATTGTTCTTTATGTTATTTGAAAATAGAATAATTTATTTTAATTAGCTACAATTATAAAGGAAAACGTCTACGAACAATGATATCTCGTTTCTAAAACTAGTAAATAAATGAAATTAACTAACGAGAAATATCAATTAGCATGGATTAATACTATGAAAAATAAAGATTGAAATTTTCTTTTTGGCTTCTTATTTTTAGCATTAGAATGTATTAATAACTTTCAACAATTTCGGAAACGTCAACTCATTTTAAGTATATTTCAAATTGTTCTTTCGACGCTGCATGACAAATTTTCTGAACAGGGATTGTTGTCCTTTGGTCTAATTGCAATACCTGAACGTCTTTCCAAATTTCATCTACTTATGGCACATTCACGTAAAGATATTCGAAACTCTAAATATTAACTCTAAGGACATCTAGTATTTTCAACATATCTAACAGGTCTTACATCTTAGTATAGTGAAACAGGGATTGTTCGATTCTCCATTCAGAATTATCGCAATCATAGAACGTAATATGCAATAAATTGCTATAAAAAAGCAAGTTTGTTCATTTCTCAAGTAGATGGAATTTTATTGGAATTTTCAAGCCATATTGGCCTTTTATCTTCATTCCCTGGAAAAACGTTTTAGAATGGAATAACAGTCATACGATTAATCGGATAAGATAACATGCGAAGTAGCAGAATTACCGAAATATGTAAGAAAATTGCATTAAATGCCGCAAATTGAGTTTTTGTAATGGAAAACAGTAACTTCGTTCCACACAAATAAAATGAATTGTAGCAGATAATAAAATACCTGCTTTCTATGAATTACAAACATAACATATTCAAATGAGTTTCTAATAGATAGGATTCTGCAAATAAGTTGCATCACATACTGCAATTAGTGTTTGCCACGGAAAGAAATAGCTACGTTGCTATAAGCGTTTTGAACTGCGCAAATAATATGAAAAGAAAACGTATGCAAAGTTAGATCTACAACAAAACATTTTTTTTCTAATATATTTTTTCCGCGCAGCACATTTAGTGTATTGCACGGTTGATGCAAACACTGGCAATGTGCCCAATCATCGCTCATAGCTGTGTAGATATATATTTTCTCTGCCAGCTTTCTAACTTTTCAAGTATTCAATTCTTTTAAATTGTATTTGCGAGTTTTTATATAAAAATTAGGTTCATGCAATTTTTTTGTACAACTTTATATTATAAAAAGATCTATAAAAACTGGAAGGGAATTCCAGTTTCTGTTATTTTTCAGCAAATTCTGACTTCCAGAGCCATTACTAATTTGAAAGTTTAGTAAGGAACAGTTTTTGTTCGCATTTGGATTACAGATTACTTAAAATGTCTAATTGCCATGCGGATTATTGTTATTTATTTTTTAGTGCTTTGGAATTTTAAAATAATTTTTCAATAGTTTCATAATTAATGAATTTAACTGGTTTACCTTGATTTATACTTTCTCTCTATATATTTTTGCTATATGCAATTTCTTTAGATTTGCATGGCCTCTTTCAACTTGTAAAGTGTTTATTCAACAACGACGACATTAATCTATAGTTTGGGACATTTAAGTTATTCTTTTATGAGATGTCGTGTAATTGGGACAACATTTCAATAATTTCATAGTTAAGATATCCAACTTTTCGTTTTAACAGGATTTACTTAAACAAAACTCTGCACTAATCATACCAATGAGTTAAGTATTAAAGCTTTTGATGCATAAAAATTATGCTTAAAAATATCATTCATGATTTAGTACAAATGTTTCCTAATTGATTCCTTAAGAAAAATTCAAGTGAGAGATATAATTGCTAAAATTAACTGCAAATACATCAAGCCAAAGTAATATCTGCGAAATGTATATTTTGAAACTGAAAATTACACAAAAATTAATGTACTGAAACTTACAAAAAAATTTCACATGTCATATGTAAGAAGAATGAAGAAACTTTGCAAAAAAATTAATTTTTAGCGAAGAGAAGAAAGAATCTACTTTTTTTATTTAGGTGATTTAGTAATTTTATCAGAAATTTGTTCGTTCAGGTAAGAGTTACCAAGTCCGAAAATTTCAATTTTGAGATATATTCTTCAACACCATCTCCAAGTAATTTCCTACATTCTGTTACAACTCACTAACTCTCTTAACTTTTGTGGCTGAATAACAAAGATGTTTGTATTTCCCTAAATCTAATAAGCATTTATATCTTCAGAGATAAATCATTTAGTCCAATTAATGACTTTTAGAAGATTCACCGCAAATGTGTATGAGACATGAAAAAGACTTACTGATTGTCTCCTTCTGCTGAGTATGGCATGATAATTGCTTTCGATGGTCTTCGAAAGTAGACATTGGTGATCAAATGACAGGAAATAGTTGAAAGGAGCTGAGTATGAAATTTTGGTAAAAGGATCGGTGCTCTTGTCCTCAAAAAATAATAAAACCCAAGGAGATTGTAAAGAAAACTGCAAGAATCATACCAAGAACATAAACAGTATGAAAAGGAAGCAAATAAGAGTAAATCATTAGGCAGACAAAAGAGCGACGGACGAGTGTTCTGTTTGATCTTCAGATTCCTGCAATAATGTGTCACTGATGCATTACAGCAGGAATTGTGTTGTTTCAGCTTAGTAATATATGAAGTAACCCCACCCCCCAAATATTGCTCAGTGTTACACGTAGTATGAAGTGAATGATAAGCGTGGTAATTTAAAAATCGGAATGCGTTTGTTCAACTTTCTGGTCACATTCCTAGAAAATAATAAAGAAGTTTCACTTTTTCTCTGACACATGTATTGATCAGAATCAAAACCAAGATATAGTATCTATGCTTATGTATTTGGTTCAAAAAATTTTCATCAAAATTATTCAGCAAAAAAACAGCATGGAATACGGACATGTAATAATGCAACATGATAGTATACAAAGCACTACTGAGGCAAAAAATGCATTCAGTCTACATAATGCGTAACTGCACAAACATCTTCAAGGTCGTCCGCTCTGCTAGGAAAAGGAAAAAAGCTCTCTCATATTTTATACATTAATTTGAGTTCAATGATTCTTAAGTTCAATCCCTCAAAACTTATGCAAAGGAATCTGAAGGAAATAAAGTCAACTGGCTGAAGGTAGAATGTTTCAATTTTGAGAGAAACACGCTGAATCAATATTTTTCAGATATGGTCATTTAAATAATTACTCAAAAGTCAATTCCTATGGTCCTAAACTTTCAAGTATTTATATTTCTCTCTTTACAATCTCTGCCTAGAAGTATGGTGACTTAATTCAATAGTGATATCATAAAAATTTCAATTTTGATATAATTCGCTGCCAAGTTCAAAGAACTCTTAAAAATTTAAATCCGAAACCAATCCAGGAAATGACTCGGAAAATGAATCTGATTTTGCTTAAATATATGATTAAGGCGTCACGAAAAAAATGTATGTTTATGCAATATTTGTATTTGCAATGATGTGATAAAAAGCTTATGTAGAAAATGCCAAAGGAAACTTTAGAATAAAAACAATGCTTTAGAAAATAATATTAGTATTAATAATTTATTTTTCCGTGCTAATATTATTAATGCATATTTTGTATTAATAAAAATAAATCAAATTGAGGATATAAACAAATAAGATCACATAAATAATGTACATTGTTCAAAAGGAGTCATTTTTTGGCAGGTAAAAATGACTAAATCCGCACATCTTTTATGGACTACTACAATCCACTAGAATTTCCAATTAATTATTTAATGATTTAAACCACTAATATATTCATCAGTAAATTTACTATGAAGATTATAAGCATGTAAAATAATGCTTACTATTTTTCATACCCAGTCAAATATTTAAATCGGCTGTATCTCAGAACTTCAGTTTTTGACGCTATGACTTTTACCTGAACGAAGACTAGGAAAAATGCAAAAAACTGAAACTTACAGTTATATATTTTCTAGGTTCTGATAATAATGTGAATTAAAAATTTTCTTTAAAAATTTTTATTCCCGAGTTACCTTAAATTAATAAAATTATGCTTCTTTTTCCTACTCTCGCTTTTATTTCAAAGTTCCATTTAAAGGTTTTATATTATGTAGTTTCCCTCTAATAACCTGATTAATAATTATATAGCTTACAAGAATATATATCGAATCAACAGTTATTCTATATGTTAAAATATGATCAACAGTTGCTTTATATATTACATATTAACTGCAACTGTAATGCAAAAGCCTTTATTTAAAAATGTCAAAGGAATTAACCATAAATAATAATACAATGACAAATATTAAAATATGCACCATTTCGGGAACATTCTCTTTTCATTTAACAGAGTAATTTCTTAAAATATAACTTCTTTTATCATAATCACTTCATGTTTTTTTGTGTACAGAACAACAGTGAAAACTTTTATTTATTGAAAACTTTAATCAGGAGTGATATTTCCTTATCGAAGTATGAGAATAAACTTTATCTGATTCAAAATTAATTTGACTTATTTTAGATGTCAGAATTAAATATTAAATGTTTATTACAATCTTAATTTCTAAAGCAACAATTTTTGAAGAATAATATATTAGTTATGATAGAGAAAATATTTTTTTACTTCTTTTCCTTTCATTTTGCGTTTAATTTCAGTGCACGAAACAGCAACGCAGTTTTATGTGTTGTATCCTAATGAGATATAATTTTCCAATGTTACAGAGTGAGAAAGGAACAAATGCCACCAAATTCAAGAGATATTTTGACGTTCTTTTCACGGCAAAAGAAGTTAGCATCAAATTATTAATTCGACTCCCATTAACAATGAATAAAAAATCATGAGAACCTTCAGTTTGGATTCGATGCGGAAGAAATACCTCTGACCATATTCTGAATTCATTTCTATTCACTTTTAATGCACAGAACAGCGAAGTACTCGGTTTTATAGCGTCGAATTATCAATTCGAAATACTCTGTCGAGAATCTTATAGCATTGTTCCACTGGGATAGGAAAAAGAAATTTTGACTTTTAGTCACGATCTTTTTTTTTCCCCTCTCTCTCTCTCTCTTTTTGTTCTTTACATCAAGCAACCAGTTTGTCTTTATCAATTGCTTTGTGATGCATAGTATTTATGTTTTTTTCAATCTTATTCACATTTTTTATTTATTTATTTATTTTGCAAAAAAAGTCTTATGCTTGATAATTAAAAAGATCTTGTATACATTCATTTTCTCCTAATCATTAAATTCCATTGGACTTGAATTCAAATGTTCACGGCTGTCGTGCGTGGAAGTTCAGACAAAATGATGCCAGCTAGTATATGTGATGGGTAAATCATGTTTTTTTGTTGTTGTTGTTTTTTCAAGAACATGGTCTTCTCTTCTTCCTATGTATAATTACTCAACTAACAGAGAACCCTTGTGGTTCTCAGTGGAATGCAATAACGTTATTATTGCATTCATCAGGAGAAAGAAATATCTTAATAATTGCCATATTTTCTGTTTTCATCATGAGGGAGATTCCGTATTTTCTGGTTTTGTTTTTTTTTATCGTGAGGGAGATTCTCTGTTTTAATTCTCATATTTTCTGCATTCATAATGAGTAAGAAGTATCTCTGATATTCCCTTCTCAAATCATATTAGAAATTTTTCACTTCTATCGTTTTGAATAACAAACTAATTCCTAATTTTAAGCCTTAAATCAAAATACACGGACATTCTCTGTATCTCACATTGCTGAAGAATGCAAGGAAAAAAAAAGACTCTATCCGATTCAAATGTAACTTGTCGGGACAAAAGAGTTTTTTTAAAAATTACTTTCACTCATAATATGTTTTATATTCAAATTCTCATTTTTAGTACATAAAAAAATAGCAAAATTTTCAGTTTCTGGGAATAGAATTACTGCATAAGGAGATAACTATCTTACACTTTCGAAAAATGAAGAGAGATCAAAGCACTAAACGATATGAAAAATAATAATATTCTATTTAGGCTGATATCTTTAAAAACTTATCTTTCATTATGTATTCATTACTCAACACTGCTGACTTTTATCATACAGAAAACAGCGGAATTTCTGGTTTTTAATTATCATGTCGGCAGTCATTTTGCACTTTTATAAAGCACAATGACAACAAAATGCCATTTGATCAACGTTCTGTTAGAGACAAATATTATTAAAATGATTGATACAATATCAATTACTACTAGCCCATAAAATGTCAATTACTACTAGCCCATAAAATGTCAATTACTACTAGCCAATCACTATCTAGAACTTCCATTAAAGCATTTATTCCTGTTTTGTGACAGAAACGATTTTAATTTGTACTTTTTAAGTACGTTCCTTCATAATGTGTTTTTCCCTCACACTCTTACTGTTAGAATATAAAAAACAATAAAGAAATTTTCAGTTTTTAGAGACCGCATTACGATTCAGGAAATTATCTTACCCATTTGAAGATAGAACGAAGTGCTATCTGATATTGGTGGAATATAAATATTCTTTTTAGGTTCACAATCTAAAAATAATTATCTTTTATTACGTGCTCATTATCCATTGCTGCTGCTTTTAATCGTACTAAATAAGGGCAGAATTTTCTGCTTTTAAGTAATTTTTATTACCAAGTAGTCAGTCATCTTACACTTTTGGGAAGAACGGTGAGAAGAAAAGGCCTTTCAACCCAAGGGAAATTTTGACATTCTGTTAGTGACAAAAATATTACCAAAAGGATCAGTACTGTATCAATTATTACTGTATTCACTAACATAAAAATTATTTATTTTTATTTTACAACATAGGCGATTTTTAACTCTTGAGTTTTCATCGTTCGTTCTGTACTCATCACAACTCTCTTTTAGTGCTGAGAATATCAGCAGAGTTTCCTGTTTTTAAGCACGGAATTACCGCATGGAGTCATTTTACGCTTTTGGATAGTACGGGGAGAACAAAACACCATCCGATCCAAGTGGAATTTTGGCATTTTGTCCGGAGAGACTGGAAGGGGGAAAATGAATAGGGCAGGGACAGGGCAAAGCCTGGAATGAATGGCGGAGGTAATCGACAGCGGCACTCCCCCTAATCCAGAGGCTTTAAGCGGCGCTCGGGAGAAGTCACGTCCGCTCCGATGCCGCAACCATGCTCCCGTAAACGGACTGCTTTCTCTTCATTTTGAAAGCTTTGTTGCACTAGCTTACTTTTTTTATTATTGCTATTCATTTCAATTTTTGTAAAAAAAAAAGAAAGATTTGAGTTGGTCTCATGGAGAATTTAATGAAAGAAGTTTCTGTAGAAGGTATGTTTAATGGAATGAAGGAAATTATCTTTCATGAGAGAAAAATGAGTCTTTAATAAAGGTTTAGTTTCTCTGTTCAAAATATTTTAAATTTGAATATTCTTTCTTTCATAAATTTATATTTATTCAATGAATGGTAATAATTTCAGAGAAAAATTAATTTAATAAAATCGTAACTAGTGTAATTATCAAATTTAAAATTAAATTAAAGTTTTCTACAATAGAGAAACATTTTTTTAACAATTTAGTATCTAGCATTTTACTTAACATATAATCTCAAGTCGCGCCTCGCTTCCAGAGATTTCTGTTGAATTTGTTTAGAAAATTGTTTACTTTAATATAAGATAATTTATATATTACTTAGATATATTTGTTTGTTTACCGTTGATATATTTTTACATTGACAGAAATTTTCAATATTCTACTTCTTTTGTGCTTTTATATCCTTCTGAGAAGCTGCTTCTAATCAATTTCAACACAATGACAGAAATTTTCAGATATTCTACTTCTTTCGTGCTTTTATATCCTTCTAAGAGGCTGCATCTAATCAATTTCAACAAATTTAAACATGGAAAACCTGAAAAAATTTGTTTTACTAGTGAAAGACATGCCTTTATTGCCTTTTGATTTAACCATGAATTTAGCTTTCATCTACTTAGAAATGGGGAATGTCCTTCTTGATTTCAAAAGAAATTAGAAGTTGCCCAATTTCAAGAGATTTTAAATTTTGAATGAAAACTCAGATTTAAAAATTTAGCATATTTAATGCCTTTAAAGATTTTTTTTTAAATATAACTATGGATTTACCTTCCATCTGCTTGAAAATGAGAAATATTCTTCTTGATTTCACTCAGAATAAAAAGATATTCAACTTAAAGAAATTTTTTACGTTCCATAAGCATTTTTATACAATTTTTTTAACTTCGAATGGTCTATCCTTTTATTGAATATTCAGTTATCTATGTAACTTAGAAGAAAAATTTGTTCTAATTATTATGTTTATTATGAAAGGTCGTTTACATTTCTACTGAGGAACCATCGCGTGGTTAATTAATTGGTGGAGTTTAATAGAGTACAAGCCAGATTTCGCTATCTTGCGCCTTAATAAACCATAAAAACTAATGCGAATGTAAGAAATATTCAGATATTATCTTAACTGAAAACAGGGTTCAAATAAATATGTGGTATTAACATAAAACTAAACTAAAGATAAATATGTTATAGAATAGAATTGAAATAAAAAGCGAAATAAGGTTGTAGACAAGAACAATGAATATAAGAAAAAATCTTTGTTTTAATTTCATTCATTTCATCACATAGATGGACTGTATAAACTGATTGAGACCTGAACAATCTTTAATTAGTGGGAGATAAAAGTTTTAGGCTGACATGCTGATTGAGGTGCTATTCTAGCTAATTGACTGTTTGTTAAAAACCCGTCCCAATGTACTTCGTGCCATTCGTGAAACAAATAAAATTAATACCAGTAAAAATGCAACTAGTTTGAATCGGATTAATTATTTAAATATTTTCTAGTTTTTCATATAGCTTTATCTGATACAAAACTTGCATATTTTCACACTCTTTTATTTAATTTCACTTGTTTCACGTTTGTAAAGAAGGAATTTTATAATATATTTTTCACTCACTTCTTCATTTTAGATTTTTGGAATTTTATACATTTGAGAGCTCTCGGTGAAAGTATATTAAAGTAGTATATTCAGAATATCGTCGTCAGCTTATCGATTAATTTATTAAGTTTGATTGCATACGAGTAGCAATCATTTGCTAATGAATTTTAAAAAAAGCGATTTAAAAGTTTCATAATATTTATAAAAATGAATTATAAATCAGAGAATGAAGATTAAGAAATAATTAAAATAAAACAATTATCTTTGGGAGATTTTGAAAACGGTCTTCTTTTGGTTAGATTTAATTCTTTTAAAAACTGAAGCTTGACTTAATCAATTACCAAAAACTGTCACAATGAATAAAGGAACAACACAAGGTGATATAAATATTACAAACAGCATTTTCTATCATGATTATGCATCAGTGGTGAAAAAATGATTAATTCCAGTTAATATCCTAGATATTTTGTTTATGATAAAAAGCTTAAAAACTTTTATAAATAAATAAGGAATGCCAGAAATTATGTCCCTGATTACAAAATACTAGAATATGGAAAAATAATTTAGCACATCATCTTCTATTAATTTTGAGATGCCACGTTTAAAGCTGGAAAATTTTCAAATTTATAAATACTTTCATTAAAAGAAAAAAAAAAAGATAGCTAGAAATATTTTCTTGGTGACAAACTTTTTCTAATATTTTTTATTTATTTTCTGTCTTCCAACTTTTTCTCCATCTATATCGAATATTTATTTTTTTATCTAAAAAATATTTAAACTTTACTATATAATCTAAAAAGTCATGTATGTAGATTTAGTACTTGCAAATACTATTTCTTTATTATGTTCTTTTAGAATCGTTAAAAATGCTGTTCAGTGAAATTTAACTAAAAAGATTCAAGTAAATCTTTAGAAATCGTAAAGATTTGTTATATCTCTATTATACATATTTTTCTTGATAATATATTCTAGAACAATGGATTTTCTAAGATAAATATTGAGGATTTGTTTGAACTACCTAAAGCTATTAGAGGCAATTTTTACTCAAAATCACAGAGATCCGATGACTTACACTGCCAAATACAGTGTGATTATAAAATATTTTTTTCTTGTCTAGAGGTTTTTGTGGCTTAAATTAATGACTATAATGAGGTCAGATTTTGTGCATAAGACTTCACAAGTAGAGAGAGAAGAATTTCGCGGAAAAAAAATTTAATACCACAAGTCAGTGATCAGAAAATTTTATGGCTGCAGAAGTTGAACTCGATAAAAAGAAATTTAACATTTCTGTTTAATAACCCGTTAAAATATTTGAACAAAGAATGAAATAAAAATTTATTAAAAATTAATATTGCGATAGTTAATGATGGGCTGCGCTCCTCAATTTCCAGATTTCTTTCATTTTGCTTAATATAGAAATAGTATAAATACTTTTAGATTGGGTTTAAGGTATATAAATATATTTGCATCTCTTTTGAAAATCTCTTGATGTATTTGTTCAATTATTTCCTTATTGTTTATAATTCAACCAGGAAAAAAATATATAAAACAATATGCGAAGCATGCAATATAAATATTGTATTATAATACAATCGCTTCAAATTTTGGGTTCATGATACTTAGTTAACACAATGATCAACATAAAAAACGTTTCTTTGAACGGACTTTCAATTAGTAGTGAGTATGCACGCACCCAAATATATAGTTTATAAGTCATATTTAAATGATATTTTTCAATATATTATCATTTTAAATTAATAAAAAATTCACATCACAAATTTAATGTTAAAATTACCATTTTTGTATTATTTCAAAATTTGTTCTTGAATATTAATAAAATTCATGCATCTCATTTCATTAGTCTTCAAATCAAAATCACACTCGGTCTCCTTTATTTATAATTTAAGCTTTGGTATTGATCAAGTAATAAATAGTTTTTAGCTATTTAATATATATCGAATATTTATAAAAATCGCAAATTATAAATGTATGTACAAAGCGGCTAAAAGTCACTGTCCTCAAAGGTTTGGTTGGCTTAATGTACGAGACCTTTGAACATTACCTAATAGCTACCATAAAAAATATTCACTTTGGAAAGATATGAAAAATAATGTTTGCGCCGACAAAATAATTAGGTCTCTTGACAGTCGCCAATTTATAAAATGGCTCTTTCTCATCCATTTTCTTACCTTCTTTCTTTACGTGAACGAAGACAGAACATGTCCATTTCCTGAGCGAAATATGAGGCTAACAATACGTTGCTCTTCCAACGTATTGAATAAAAAAAGATTGCATTCAATGGAGGGGAAAAAAGAAAAAGATTAAGTAAGAATAAAGTTAATCTTAAAGCAGAACATTAGAGCAAGCCCTACAATTCGAAAATGATTTGAGTTTAATTATATATTTTTTTTGTTTGTTTTTTTAATGTTGAAAATATAATGCTAAATTTATATTGATTTTCGAAATTTTAGTATAAAAAGTGTATTTAAATTTTATTTCCTTTTTAAAGTATTTTTAATCTAGAAGATACTTTAATAAATGCTTCAAAAATAAAGCAATAATAGGGTTAAATAACTGCTAAGTAAAAGTTTTCAAACTTTTGATTGGGGAGTTAAACACAATGTCAAGGACAACGAAAATTGAATTTCAGAGTTTCTGATGCTGTTTTCATCGCTTAATTTTAACGATAATTTTAAATGATTTTAAAGGTTTTTTCTCATTTAAAACTTTTAAAATAATAAACACTTCAAATAAATGCAGATAATATTGAATGTTTATGATGATAAATGAAAGATGTCAATGTAGTGAGTGCTATATATGTTGCAATAAGTTCTTCTGAGCATAGGAATAAGTATTATGTCTTGTGAACTTATTATTGAGAAACAAAGAATATAAGCAAAAATAATATTTCTTACGAGGAAAATAATATTATTGTTTTTGTTTTTCTAAACTAATGGAATAGAATTCAAATGAAGCCACGGCTGCTGAATTACATTGCTATGTAACTATGTATTACTGATATCTTACACTGGACTAAGGCATAGGTTTTGCGTAATCTTTTTCAACAGGAAAAATGTTTAATTTTTCAACTAAAGCTATTACGACGGAAAAGACATAGGCAACTGGCGTATGAAATTGTTTTTCAATTTCGCCTTTAACAAGCCTGAATTATTTAAGGCATGATATTAAATAGATTTGAAAGGACAGTTTTAAATATTTTAAATTTGTATTGCTCCGAAAACTTCACTCTTTTAAAATGGAAGTTTTTTAGCATATTGTTGTACATATTAACTAACTTATAAAAATATATAAATAACCTAAAACTAACTAAAAACATCTTCTATACATCAGTGGTAGTTCACATGCCGCTTTCTCAATATTTTTAAACCAATGACATTTTCTTATATGTTAGTGTATCTATTACTTTTCCTTCTTTGTCCGATTCGTGGTCAATTTAACAATATTTAAAGTCGGTGATAATTGACAGTTCATAAAAAGCTACGAGATACCGCATAACTTATGAGTAACGTAGCAGTGTTTCTGAACATCTTAATATGACAGGAAGATAGTTCTATGAAATCAAATACTCCATATATCAAGCGCTCTGATTTTAATTATAGATTTTTCATTTCACTGTATTTAATTAATTAGATTTTAAAAATAAATTCTCTTAAAATATATCAGTTATTTTAAACTGTTTAGAATCATATTTAGGACTATTTAATTAGGCGTAATGATGCTCTGTTCAATTTTTGTCGTAGTATGAACTTAAATTATTACTGATTATACTTAATTATATCTAAAGCTTTCGATTTCAGCAGTTCTGCAGATTAAAATAAGTGGAGGAATTTCACAGATGAATTTATTCCAGTATTAAAACATTTTCCAACAAAAATAAAAATTTATTTAAAATTCCTTCATGCCAACCACTTGTTACTTCCCAAATTTTTGTCTGGAGTATCCATTTATTTTAGTTCAGTTTTTCTAACCCAACTTTATGGATTTTTTCAAACGTATATATTCAACATCAAAATATTACTACGTTCAAGAGTACCGAAACTATATTAATAATTTCCAAATGTAAATGAATTAGGCTATTGTTTTTCTGCTCAAATGAAGAGTACCATAATACCGATTAGTTAGAACAGGTTTCATCCTGTTCAAATACGTATGGTACATGCGAGTAGCTCTTGATTCCAGGCATTTCAACACTTTACATTCATTCGCAAAGAAGATCCAGTCCTAGGTATTCCATTAACATTGGACGCCGACTCACAGGTTGGACCTGGCGTCAAATTACTTGTCGAATTATATCCCACAACTGTCTTTTATTCTCCCCTGACCACCCTCAGTCACTATTTCCTCGCTTGAAAAATTTGTTTAAGGTGCAATGATTCTCAAGTTCCGAAAGTGTACAGTGAGGAAGGCACTGAGAAATAAGAAAAACAGAGGCTTATATTTCACATTTACATCTCTGTATGAACAATTGCAAAAATACATAGTTGCACGGGATAGTTACTTCGAAGGAAACACCAAACAAACAGGTTCTATCAGGTAACATAATTTTTGGAGTTTTTTGAATTTAGAAAAATGCTTTTTTTTTCCCTAATTTTTTTGGGATGGTAAATTGTATCATTATTAGCAAACATTAAAGTCAGAAAAACCTTGCAATGATTAAACATTATATAAAAATCAATTAATTGGGGCACATTCACATGACAAAAGTAACTACTCATTGTATCTAACATTTAACTATACATATTCTGTGGTATTACGCCAGCTTTTTTTTTTTTTTTTTTTTTTTTTTTTTTTCTTCTTCTTCTTCTTCTTAATGAGCAATCGATTGATACTTTAAAATGGCTCAAAGCATTTACTGTGTATCATGTAATTATAATATATTTTGCATACATACATGTAACTAAAACACACTCATTAGCATTTTTAGCTACTAACTTTGAAACCTAAGCACATTTCGTATACCCTTTTCTTCATAGTGAGAAAAATATCTAGATAGTTTTTTGCCAGTTTTTAAGATTATAATAAAAAATGGAAAACATCTTTATAAACTATAAATATGATTAACTGAAGAATTTGCTGTCGCTAAATATATCAATACTTGTAGAGAAGAATGAAGAATTTAACCTCCTAATTGTCATTCATGCGCGTCATGCGAACATCTGATTATCTCTCCTCATCTTTATAATATGAAATTAAATCTTTCAAAGATACTATGGCACAGAAGTTACATATAGTCCAAAAAAATCTATAGCTTTCTACAGATTGTTAAATCAATTTGTAAAACAGCGCATTCCCGTAAGTCGAGGTATAATCTAATAAAAGTAAAAGCAATGCAGTTACAATTCATTCCTATATCAAATTATGAAAAATATCCAGAAGAATTTTATAGCATCATAGCACCGAAAGCAGTGAAAATATTATTTATAAGGAATAATGAAATAATACCAGAAGTCCTTTTATTATTCTTCTTAAAAATCATATTTAAATTTTTATCAAAATTTAATATTTTTTATAAAAATAGTATTGATTAAACGCCGTGTATTTCAGCAATATCTTTATTATTTAAACATGTAATTTTATATTGTATTTCACAAAAAGAAATTCCTAGTGGTACTCTAAATTAATGAGCAGAGAGCCAACAAAAGGTACTGATTGAATTATCATGAAAAAGCATACTCGGAGGCGAATTTTGTCTCTGGATCAATCAACTTAACACTAACAAATTCCCTTACTTAATTTTGCTATTAATTCTATAAATCTCAATAATAATAAATTTTTTACCTGTTAACAAAAGTAAGAAGTTTTTTTTTTTTTACCTACTGCTAAATGATAAATGTATTCTATATAAATATAACCCAACTTTTCAAATAAAATCAATTCGATGCTAACTTCAGTTGCCTCGTATGTTTGCTTTTTATATATGTGATGATTCCTGTTAAAAAAAACTTCAAAAATCACGAGTTTCCTTTAATACGTTTGTAAAATGCAAAATAATCATACCAGATTTTTTTTAGTTGCCCTTTTAAAAAAAATTATACATTTTAAAAATTGCTTCCCTCTTCTAGTTTCTAGAAAGACTTCCTTGGCTTTTATACATGAATAATCTCAACTTCTCCTTCAGCGATCATTTCTGTAGCCTTGGGTTCAATATAAAGCGAAAGAATAACATTCGGAAGCTAAAATTTTAAATATTTCTTATTAAAAATATTAATTAATATGTCTGAAAGAAATCGCATGTTAGGATCACATAGATGTTTAAATTAAAAAATTAATTCTATTTATATATTTGCTACTAAAAGAAATTTTTAAAATTAAAGTATTCCATCTTCAATAAATTTGGTTTTCCAACTGTAATCTTTTTGAAAATTCTTAAATTCTGAAACCGTATTTGAAATAAAATTTATGTTAATATTTTTTATCTATTTCGATAAATATAAAATGAATAGTTTATTATATACCAAAGGAAGTAATCGATATCGAATACGTTTTGAATTTGAAAGTAGAACTCACTGAATGTGAAATGCCTCAATTTTACAATTATCTCCTGATGACAAATATATAAGAGTAACCTGTATCCTAATTTAAATTGACATCTGATTTATCATATAATTATTTCCAATGGAGGATTTATTGCAAATATTCAATAGCAGATTTTGATAATATGAAGCCACAGACGCAAAATTGTTTTCAGGTTTTATCCCCAACTCAATTTCGTAAATTTGCCCCTGGATTAGTAACACACGGGCATTGAACAGATTTTGAAGCCTTTTAAGATCTCGAGGAACGAGGCCAGCAACTCTAGCACCGTGGGAAAAACCGTCACTCGAAATGTTATAAAAAAGTATTTAGAGTTTTGTTTTAAAAATTATTACTGGGTCAGTATATCCGTAATATCATTAAAAATACTACAATTTATTAATGTAAGGAAATATATCGTTAATGAAAAGCAGAATTACTTTTATTCACTTTGGTTCAATTTTTTAAGTAATCATTTGGAGGGGGGAAAATGTTGATAACAAAAAAAAATATGTAGTATACCAATGAGATAGCATTAAATCATAAAAATATACAGCGTACCAATGAGATAGCACTTAAACAGAAAAAAATGCATTATAACAATGAGATATCATTAATTTCATCATTTTCTTTACGTTATGCTCTTCTTTTTGAGATTGTTTTTCGAAAGAGATTAAAAGTTTTCTTTTTACGTTCTGAAGCCTACATTTCTTTCTACCTTGTTTATTTGGCCTTTATTGAAAATTTGACTGAGTTTGACATGCAAGGTTTACAAATTTGGTTTCGAAACCAATTGAAAGTTTTTTATTATTCTCTCGTTCATGAAATATGTAAAAAGTAAATACAGTACACTCCCGATTATCCGCGGAATTGGGTGGCGCGGCCACCGCGGATAACAAAAATCGCGGATAATCCGAAAAAATCTAAAAACGGGTATAGCAAAAGAGAAAACAGTCATTCCAACTTTAAAAAATCGTTTTATGTACATTAAAACGTAAAATAAACAGCAGGAAATGTTTAACTAATGCTTAATATTTTAGTATATCACTCAAAACTAACCTAAAATGCATTTTGTTAATGAAAACAGAAAAGTGCTTTGTACTTACGAGAGGCGTCAAGGATACACAGAAAAATTAATACATATGTACTGTTTTAATACTGTAATGTATTATGTAATTACAAAAGCATAACTGTAAAACTACACCTTTTTGAAGAAATCAGTCATTTGAGTTTGCTTCTTGCTTTGGAAGCATTTTCTCTTTGCTTGGAAGCAATAAATAAATAAATAAATAAATAAAAAATACTTATTGCGGCAGGCGCGGATAATCGGGAGTCTACTGTATTACATTCATAAAAATTCAACCTAGAAATTTTAATAAGTATATGAAATTTATATCTCCCTGAGCCCGAAAAAACATTTTACTTTCATCTATTTGTTTGAGAGCACAATAACTCAAACCTGGACCTTGCTCTTTAAATGAAATTTCTTATGTGGTCTTTAGAATTATGAATCAATAGTAACTTTGAATGAAATCTGTTAACGGGAACTATTTCTTTTAAGTCCGTCCTTTGCAAATGAACGCGATAATAAAAAGTGCAATAATTTAGATAAACAAAATTTAAGTTACAGTTTTATGACCAGAATTACAATTATGTATCAGTTTTTGAAACAAGTATGGCAAGGTATTGAATGTCTCAATTTTTCATCATATGCATGCGAGCTTCATTATTCAAAGATTCAACAAGCTAAATGGATAAGTTTCAGAATATCATCTTTACACTAAATTATAGGTCTTCGTATAACTTTGAACTGGTCTGCCAAAGAGTAGACTGTCCGTCTGTTGGCTTGTCCATGTGTATATGAATGCAATAACTCAAAAACTCTTAAGAGGAGGACGAATGAAGTTCTGTATTAAATTTCAGGCCGAATCAGTAAAAAACAGATCCAAATTGAATACCGCATTTTTTATGCGCACGAAGAAACTAAACAGAAAAGGTGCTGTATTGTGTAAATATATGAGAATATCGAAAGAAGAAATATCTACTAGGTTTCTGAGAAATTTACGTTATTTTCTTTCATTTAATACAAAAATGATGCGTAATTATTTTTATATTTCAATATTTGTATTGCTCAATATGTAAAATTTTATTTCTTAAAGCTGAGAAAAGATATTAAAGTCAGAAAAAAGGAAAAAAAATCAATGAATATAGTATTAGTTAAGTTCTCTCGCATAAAATAGTAAATTTTTCTATCATCGACATAATATTGAAATAAGATAAATACTTATGGAGGAAAAACAACAATAAATAATATTAGAATCGTTCTGTTATTAATATCAGATTTCTCTTTTCTTTTTTTTTTAATTGAACTATCTTGTAGTTACTTAACTATTTATAAAAGTGTCATGGAATTTTTTAGATATTTAAACTGTAGAAAAATTTTAGTATTTAGCGCAAACCGCTTTTAAGAATGATTGCGCTAGCATCGACCTTTATTTGACATTGAACGTGTCCTTTCAGTACGTGAATTATCGGCCTTTCATAATAAGATTTTTACTGTAGCTATTTTTACATAATACAGAATAAACCTTTATAATTGAAGATAAAATCTAAGATTGGCATTTTATTGGAAACATTTGAATTTTTGCAATAATTTCTAGAACCTAATTGCAGTCTGGAGAAATCTGTAGTATACTAATGTAAATAAATTTTAAATATCATTCGTAGTTGAAGCAAAAAGCTTTTTTCTATCATTTCATATTTTAAAGCAAACAAATAAAACTAATATAATTACAAATTTCATAATTTTTTATCTTCAAACAATTAATACGGGAATGTTATTGTGTAAATGCGTTTCATTATCCTTTAAGAATCCATTCACAAATAAAAAAATGATTAAAATTTAATTCATTTAAATCGATGATTGCGATTGAATCGTGATGTATTTCTCAAAACAAATTTATTTCTTAATACAGTTTTTATTAGCTTTGACTAAGCTTTTTTTGTGTGAAAAACTATTTAATTGTATGCTGAAACTCTTGTGCACTTATTGATAAGCTACCAAATTTATTTTAAAGAAGTTTTTTAATTTATGAATTAATTGCATCTATCCGAAAAATAGTGGTATTGTTTAAACCATTCTTTTTTCTGTAATCTGTTCTATTTTTCATCGTTAAATATAATTTTCAAAACTTATTCTAGTCCATATTAATTTTTTTTTTTTTTTTTTTTTTTTTTGTAATTTTCCAGAAAAAGATTCCTCGAGTAGACATGTTTACGAATAAAATTTAATAAAACTATAAGAAATTATTGATGAAAATAAAGTAAATTTATTCAAAATAAGCTATGTTTTTTCACTCTGACTCAGTGAAAATTAATGAAACTGAATCTTTCGATTTTACTTACAAGTAAAAATAATAATGGTAAGTTGATGTCATCTAATATGAAAAAAACTTAAAGGTTTAAATTTAAAAGGTAAAATACACAGCAAGAAAAGTTAATGCTGAAATAATTAATATGAGCTTCGAAGATTTATTTTCATTCCAAAGAAAACAACGTCAGCATCAAATTGTAATCTTCTCTCTTTTTTTTTTATTTCAGTAGCCACATGAAGAAGCGAGGAAAAATACAAAAAACAAGTCAAATCTTTCCTATATTTTTTTCATTTTAATTAATCTGCTGATTGTAACTTCTAATGATTGGTTTTTATAACACAAAGACTTTTATTTTGCTTGCACTTTCATATTTTTTCGAAGCTAAGCAGAAATATTAATCCTTCTGCTCTTTCCTAAAAGAGATGCAAGAAGATTAGCGAGATTCACTGATGGGAAAGTTTTATGCTGGAAGTTTCAAATTTCTTTTCTAACAAGAGAAAAATATTTGCATTCCGCCCTCGTGTCTCCTTCGAAATAGTTTATCCCTTAAAAAATTCCTGGGTTATCAAAAGAAAAAAATATTTTATCTTCACAATTACGTAACTTCAGATGACTTTTGAACTTTTGTAGGTGTCAGTTTTTCCAGTATAAATTGCAGAATTGTGCGATGACGTCAGAGCCGCAGTTGTGACGCAGTCGTGACGTCGAATGCGGCGCCATTGATCTGATCCGCGATTTGTTGAATCGTGGGAGATGCATTCTTATTGGTTCACGATTCGAAGGATTCTTGGAATGTTTCTTTCGCTAATGAAAAAAAAAAAGTCCACTTACAGAACGAGCATTATTTACATCACATAATATATCATTAACAAAAAACTCTCTAAGAGAATATATTTATGGCTTCAAAACCAGTTGGGTGGAACATAAAATGATCATTAAAGATAGTTTTTAAACCTGGTTGCGTATATAGTTTTAAAAGTTATCAGAGCGCAGATGTCAGAATTTGATATATTTAACGACTTTAATATTCATTTAATGTTTGTTTCCTCTCTCTTGACTCAACCTTAATAACTGATTCCGATAGACAGTCGGTTTCTCATCTCTTGATTTGACAACTTTGATTTGTTTTTATACCGATAGAAAAATATTCATTGATTTAGTTATTCGAATTTTGCAAAGACATGACCAGATAAATCAAAACATGCAATGACGAGTTTCTTCTGGAAAGCATTGCATTGTGATTAAAGTCGATTATTCGATTATCCTCTAATCTTATAATTTTTTTTTAATGTAAAACTCGTACTTAAATGGCAAGTTAAATTATTGCATCAATTTCATTGAGAAACAAGTCTGTTTAGTGAAAGTTCATTAAGATTAATTATTTTAGGGAAAAGTTTGTATTTTTGTCTTAAATTTTGAATGTGTGCTATTATTAGCTTTGAAATTGGCTGTTCCTTTTATTTTAAACATTTTTTCCTGAGCTTTAAAAATGAAAAAAAACTTAAATGTGCTTCTTTGGATGCTTCAAACATTGGCGAAAATTATTATTATTTAGAATTACTAATATTTTCAAAAGTGCCCACAAAAGTAGTTAAAAATCCATTCCTTTAAAATTTGTTTTTTTTAAAATAATATTCATGCATTTTATTCGTTGTTATTTCAATAAAGTAACTTAAGGCTATTAAATGCAAATACATAGAGGAGTATAAAAATATAGATATTGTAGTTAATTTCTGACTTAAGGGCTTATTTGAAGCTCACTAAAGTGACCGATTTTTTTTCTTTCCGATTTTCTATTAGACATCGCAGAATATTGAATATTAATTAATATAACCCGCCTTTGCTTCGGATGAAAATATTTTCATGCTTCTTTTCATTCATAGAAATTAACTATTAGATTAATTTTTGCGAATTTTTTTCTAACACCTTTCTTATCCGTCATAGTACAGGGCATACATAATTAAAGTTCATATTTGCGAGACGTCTGTATGAAATACTATGCAGCAGAATTTCATGAAAATTGGGTAGTGTCATAATGAAATGATGGAAAGTTTATTTAGTAAAAATACGTCAATTGTGCATGCCAACCACACCATCCAGATGGAAGTGGGCCTCGTTCGTCCACAAAATGTTCCTTGGTTATTCTTTTTGAAACTCCAATTGCACAAGAAACTGTTGCGCAAAGATTTGTCGGTTATTACGATCAGCTGGTAAGAGTTGCTGCACAAGAGATTGTTTATAGGGACAGTAACTTAACAGTTTTCGAAGAATTTTATGAACTTAGGAGAGAGGTTAGACCACATTTTGTGTAATACACCGAATACTAGTGCTGCCTATGAAACGGTATATCCTGTCTTCCTCTATTTGCGTCACTACATCATCCATTACCTGTGTTGCAGCATACCTTCGTCCTCTTCCTGGCTGAATGGTCATTGATCCTGTTGCTTCAAATTTCTCAATCTTTCTTTTTTTAGTTCTTGGATAGCGACTGGACCTTTTACTAATTTCTTCAAAAAAGGAAATTTTCCTGAAGCTTTTGTAGCACAGTGATTGTTTTAATAAAACAATTTAACTAGTAAAGCACGTTCCTGCATAATCAACGCCATCTTCCTCGTCTTGGAAACAGGCATGATTGAGATTCGACCATCGCATTTTTATATCACATGACCTGCTACGCAAGCACAGGATTACTACAATTACGACATTTGCATATACCAGAAGGACTGTGGCATAGCGCCATCTAGTAGTGGGTTTTGGAACTTTTTATCTAAAACTAAAAATTTCCATCATTTCATTATGCCATTAACCACTTTTCATGAAATTCTGCTTCACAGTGTTTGATACAGATGTCTCGCAAATGTGAACTTTAACTTATGAGCATCCTGTATTTGTATTCCGAATTTGGAGAAAATCTTTTGAATTGTTTGGATTTAAATAAAAAAAAATTATCCATAATGCTAACGAATTTTTTTTTTTTTTCTTTGAAAGAGAATAGCATCCGTAGGAGGATCGAATCTCTTGCAAGGTTTTGATTGTATTACCGCTCAATCCAGAAAGGTTTGTTATCAAAGGCATTTTTTTAAATATCAAATATGGATTCGACGTCGGGTTTAGATCTCTGTGACGTACGAATTATTCTTGATGCTTCATTTGTATTTACAGAGATGCTTCATTGCATTTGTGAGTAAAATTAGAAAAAAAAATCTATTCAGCAGTTTAGATTTTTATAACATACATATACAGGGAGATAGAAATTTTTAATTTTGATATTTTCTGAAGATAGATAACACTACTGAAATATTTCTGAAAGTCTCCTGTGCTTCTATTTTTAGATCTTTGTATTGATTTGCAATTATCTTAACTATATGAAGTTGTCACCTTTGGAAATCAATTAATATTTTTTCATTTGAATTTATTTAAAACAATTAACAAAAATTACAAAATGCATCTATATTCTTGCCTAAATTCTTTACAAAAATCATTCATTTATTCCTATCAGTCTATTGATCGCTTGGATTCGCTTAAAAAATTTTATATAATGTACTGGAAACAAATAATGAGTTAAACATGAGTGTATATAATATGTACAATAATTAGAAAGACAAACTTATAATTTTTATTAAGTTTTTGAACCAGAACACTTATAAAAATTTGTTCTTAATCGCAAAAATATTTAAACAAGGAAATCATTTGCCCAAAAGCATAACCTTAAAAAGTGGATGTATTTCCATTTAAAAGACAGCATGTCTTCAAGTTTGAAAAATGCGTTCTTAAAGTACAAATAATAATAATGATTAATAAAAGCAATTTTTTAAACACATTTTTATTAGTATTCTGAAAAATAGATTTTTATCTTAAATATTTCCTACTTTTCAGTCTTTAAGTTCGAATTCATTATTATAAATATCGAATCTTGTTATCATTTTTTTCTCAAATTTACTACTTAGTTAGATATATGGAAAAAGAGTTTAATTATATAAATATTTTAACAATGAAAACAGAAAATTCTTTCCTGCGAAATTAACTTACAAAATGCAATCTAAGCCAAAAGTGAATGAAAAAATAGATTACAAAATTCCATATTTACAGGTATGAAACAAATGAAGTTAATTAAAAGAATATAAAAATTGAATTGATTGACATTTATAAAGTATACTACAACTCAAAAATTATCACAGTTGCGCTGATCCCTATAATGATAAGATTTTTTTCCAGAAACATACAGAGTGTTAATAACAATTGAATAAAATTTTAAGAATTATCTTTTACATTAAGAACTCCGTAATTCGTAATTAAAAAATAGCAAAATGTGATAACTGTTCTCTTTTTTATACATTTTTTGAATGAAATGTTTAATAAAACAGAAAATTCTTTCCTGCAATATTAACTCATAAAATGCAATTTAATTTCTAATGCTCGAAAGTGAAATTTAATTGACTGCGTTTTCTTCCGCTGAAGGGTAATAAAAGCGAGTTAAACATACGTGAAAAAAAATGCTACAACTTTTGCGCATCACAGGTTTTCTAATAAACAAATTGCAAAACCCTAAAAATATATCTAGATATTTATTAAACTTCTTGTGAAACACTAAAAAAAAAAAGACATTCACTTGTACTCTTCAATTCTATCTGTAATAGGCAAAAGGAATGATGGAAAATAATGTGTTCATTCATCTTCTAATTACCGAGAATATCAATTGCCACATATATAAAATTATATTGTTTACTTAGATCAAAACCCTGTGTTTGCTTTATACAATAGTAAAAAAACAATTTATAAAAAATTTCTTTGAGAAGTTTAATTTTGTTATTTTAACGCCCCACCAAGTTTCGATCCAGGAACCCAAATGATATGCCTTTACCGCAAAACCACTGTAGCCTCTTACTTTAGTAGAAGAAATAATTAGTGGAACTTTTTCATGTGTCGTCATTTTGCGACATTTAAAGAAAGGAATTAAAAAGCAATTTAAATTGATCTAATAAATTAATGGAACTTATTTTTTAAACCAATTTCAATTTCAAAAATATTTTAACATACCATTACTAAAAAACTGTACTTTCAAAGAGTTAACTATAAAAATAAATATATATTTATCCTTTTAATATCAGGCTTATATGCCTGTCTTGACATATACCGATGGAAACATGAGCGATAACAAATTTTAACATAATGGCCAAACTTTTAATTTATCATTTCCTCGCTTTAACCATCCTCGAGATTATCTTAAGGTAATTTAGTGTCTGAAAATTGATCCGCGTCTTATTTTCTTGACGTAATTTGCTCTGCAATTTCAAGGCGAAACTATTTTATCTGAAGGAAAATTATTAAAAGAGAAAACGTTTTGGTGAAAAATGTTGATATCATTATAATAACCGTTAAAAACATTTTTCTTGTAATTGTAGTACTTGAACAAAGTTCCGACTATCTCCCATTTCAGTTTCTGAAGGGGTGAAGGATATATCATTCTTTATTCCTATGACTAGACCATTTAATTCCCCAACATTGCTAATAGCTATCTAAGCGTAGGCTTAGGAATAATTTCAAACCCTTTCGTAACAGTTACAGTTATTTTTTTATATAATTTACACATAACGCTATAGTAAGCATAATATAATTTAACGTTAGATCCTCTGATATCGAGGAATGCGTGGACAATCGATAAATTTAAACCCAAGTAAAATTAGAGTCAGGTATTAAAAGGTTATCATGTATTGCAAGAAAGCTGGTAATTCATTTTTTAAAAATAACTATTTTCAGAAACAAAACCATCTGTTTCGGGACTTTTATGTATATATATATATATATATATATATATATATATATATATATATATATATATACACACAATAGTTTAAGAATCTTTAGTCAGAAAAAAAAATGCAAAAAAAAAAAAATCCTTTTCTAAATGCTTCTACAACGATTTTCTCTTCCATATGAGAAGTCCATATGTGTTTGCAAACAATAAGTGATTCCAAACTGGAAAATTCCTTTTAGTATCAAGCAAAAAAGTGTAAGCTATAAGTACGGTTTCTTTTTTGCGAAGAGAATTACATTTCAGACTTGTGAATAGGAGCTTATGTCGTGTTCGTATCGCTTCGAAACAATTAAAAGAAAATGCTCGTAAAAAAGTGATTCTCTTGTCGAAAAGGGATCCTAAAAGTGTTCCGCTTCCTAAAGCTTATATTGTAATAGATGGACCTTGAATGTTTCATTCATATTTCTAGCATTTCCACATAAATTTTATCTTCCGTTTTCTTAAAAAGCAAAATATTTTCGTCACCATAACAATTAGTCTATAATGCAGTGTTAATTACTAATGTCAGATTTTACTGTTTGTTATTTCAAGAACATGTCTTTGAGATCCTGAAAACGTAAATAGCATGCAAGTTAGATTTTTTTTTTTATTATTATTGTTTTTACTGAATTTTCTTTATCTTGACTTCTGAATGAATAAAAATATTGTACTTAGTACTATTGTACAATAATTTTTATCTTTATCGAAACCTTAGATATTCCATATACAATTTTTCAATAGTTTTATTAATCTGGATTTTCTTAGTATACAATTTTTATCTTTCTCTTGTTAGATATATTTCAGATATAGGCTTTACATGTGTTTATTTATTTCTATTAAACAAATTCGCACTATAGGTAAAAATCTAGTTTCAGTTAAGCATGACAAATAAAAAGGCAGCAGAAAGATAATATACAAAATATAGGCAGTAAAACAAAATACACAAAGGATAATGAATCACAAAAAAAGCCCACAAAAAATTATTCATTCTTCACAGAACAATATCAGCATCCAAGAAAAGAATTCATCAGTTAAGCATCGGCTTAAAAGTTGAAGACATTTAACATTAAAAATATTAAAAGGCATACAAAGTTACTATATTTAAAAAAGGAAATTTAAAGGCGGAACTTTAAATAAATGGTAAATAGTCATACGTTGTCCAAAAAGCAAAAAAAAAAAAAAAAAAAAAAAATTAAAGAAAAAATTAAAGAAAAAAAAATACAGAAACATTCTACTAAAATAACTGTTTTTTACATTCGACATTAATTAAAAATATTGCTGCGCTCCCTTTCTTTCCAAAATAATTTCTCCCTGATAATCCTTTTATTTATAAATAATCCCGATGAAACTTGCAACATTCTTCCTTTTTTTCTCATAGTTAAAATGTGCACATTAAATCCGTCGAAATCAAACACCTTCCTTCTAGTGTGGCTTTAAAATTCAGGGATGAGTCGCAGATTAGAGTTCGCTTTTGTCATTTGATTATGGTTCAAAATTACGAAGTTCGTCTCAAAACAGCTACCGAATAACTTCGAAAAGGGTCGTTAATGAGGTTAAACTAAGTTAAAAATACAATTGATAGAATCACCATTTCATGTGTTTCTCACCATGAACGACTGTCTGAATGAAAGATGGTCTGAAATAAAAGAATACTAGAGAATTCTGTTCATTTTTAGGAAAATATATAAGAAAAAATGAATTACAGAATGTGGTTGAGATATTCTTAAAAAAAAATTCGCAAATGCTAATTGCTTTTCATGTTATCAACTGAAATATGCTATTACCAAGACTGATTCAGCAGGGCTTTTTCCTCAAAGTTTACGATTTTGTATTAATCTTCCTTCCAAATTCTACTAAAGAATTTGGAAATTAATCTATACTTATTTATAAAGCTCAATGTGTGTGTGTTGGCGCTCTACAGAAAAGACAATTTGACCTATAGCTACCAAATCTGGTACATGTATACCTTGGAGTTAGGGAATGTGCACCTGGGGTTCCTTTTTTTGAATTTTTGATTAGAATTTTAATTATTAATTAAAAACTAACTTTCCCGCCAAAAAAATCTTCATTTTCCCCACCGTCAAATGAGTAAGGGTTCAGTTTTTTTTCCCAACAGTAATGAGGCTAGGCTTAAGATTTTTCGGCTGATTATTTCAAACGATTCTGTTTATTTTCTTAATGTTTGATGCATTTAAAATTAAACATTGTTAATTAATCGATCTTTCAGATTCATTCTGAAGTACTTTTGAATTAAAATAAAACCGAATAAAGGAAATTAAAAATTTCTAATCTGCATAGCGTTACCCCAACTGGCGTAGAAAAACTCACGCATTTGCGTTACTGTAACTGGCGTTGAAAATTCACGCATGCGTATTGTGTTCTGATTGTTGACATGACAACCATTATCAACGGATGATTTAAATTATTTTTAGATTAGTTGCATGCTTTTGTAATTAAAGTGTATTTATGTTAGTTATATATTTTTTATATATGCTTATAGTTTTAAGTCCATCGTTTTTTAAGTAGTTTTTTTAACCTGTTTTCGACCGATTATTTTAAACGATTCGTTTTATTTTCTTAGTGTTTGATGCATATAAAATTAAACATTGTTAATTAATCGATCTGTTCATGATGAATCTGAGAAAATTTTGTTGACAAATTCTTGAAATATTACATAAATTAAGAAAGATATTCTTTAGTGCAACTAAAGTTTAAACGCTCAGTGACTGTTTTCAGTAATCATATCACAAAAAAAATACTTTGTTTCAGTAAAAAAATATTATTATATTAATTGCAGGTTAATCCTTTCCACTTTAATTTAAAGTATAAATTACACGGGAGTTAAGAGAAAATTAGAGAGATGCATATTACGTTATGACTGAAGGCGTTTATAATATTATGAGTGAATTATATGACTATCAAAATTTGAAGTTTTAAAATATTTTGATGAAGAATCTATTAAAGTAGGAATTGCATAAAATAGTTAATTATTAAAATTTTAACAAACATTAAGATTGTCGAACCGGCTGGTCGCCAAAGGCGGCTAGTAAGTAATAAATCCAACTAACTTCAACTAATGATTGCCCCGAAAACAGAACAAAATTATTCTCGTCTTCTCTTTTATCGCGTGAAAATAGACCGAAAAAAAAAAAAACAACGGCAAAACAAGAGATGAACTCTAAATCAACTAAGCAGTAAAAACGCTATCTTTGAAGAACAGCTTCTCCAGAAGAAAAAAAACATGTCCTCACATTGGTATGGCAGGAAATTTTGAAAAATGAAACATTGTCTCAGAAATCATTTTTGTTATAATGAACATGACTAAAATATATATAGCAATAACTCTCAAAATACATTTGACCGTAAATACTTCTCTAAGAGTCTTAAACGTTAATAAAAAAAAACATTGTAAGTATATATGTAGATATTAGGTATGCTTGAAAGCATTTCATTTAAATGTGACATATGGCACTATGAATTAAATCTCTTAATTAATATCTCAATGGCTTTTTCTTTCTTTCTTTTTTTTTTTTTTTTTTTTTTTTTTTGCTTTTTTTTATATACAGAGTGACATCTTCACGTGAAATTAAAGAACGGAATGAAACCATATTTCTTGTGGAGATTGTTGAAGACACAGAGAGATCATTTCCGGAAAAAAATGCAATGTCTTATGTGAAGAATTAAAATAAGGACAATTAAAAGGTAACACGAGTATCGGTTAGTAAAAGTTAGTTTCGGTGAGTTCCATATTTCATGCCACTCATTTCTGTATGTGTATTTATCACTTGAACATTAATGAAATTTTGCATAATACATTATCTTTGCGCTCGTTGGAATTATTTATTTCAGTGAGGTTTTTCGACAGAACCGGAATATCTCCTATTTGTAATATTTATTCGGGTTTCTTTTAAGAATTTTTTGCGGGAGGGAAATTTAGAGGATTCATTCATCTTTTCATGCCTTCTTCATTACGCATATAAAATTTGGCTTCATTTGTTTTATTATTTTTAACTGCAGAGGCTTCCAAACACGGAAAGTTATTTCACGATAATTTTTTACAAAGGATGTCGCAATTTTGTACTAAAAAGATGAGACAATTCTACACATTTTTTCCCACTTTGGAACGAACATAGAATAAACAATGAAAAATTGGAACATCTAATCAAAGACGAATGTTAAACAAGAAACAGACATAATAAACTCATTCAGCTTTATAAAACATACCAAAGAAAATGGACAAAAGGAAATGAATGACGGCAGAGAAGAAAATACATATCTAAAGATTCCAATGATCAAGATGAAGATGGGAACTCGATTGAACTCTAGATAATGAGAAAGAAGTCAGTTTTGAAGAGGAATCGATGATTCTCATACTAAGCAATAAAACAGCGAAGAACGAAAAGAAATGAAAAAAAAAAAAAAAAACAGCGAAAGGCAGAAGAAAAAACGAAAATGGAAAAGTTTTCATTCGGCATAGCTGAGGATTATAATGTCAAACCTTCGAGTTATGTTTCTTATAATGGCAGTGCTGAGAGGTATAGTGACAAACGTCTGCTTTTTAAAAAAAATAATAAATTAAAAAACCCTGAAAATGCACACAATATAAATTCTTTGACAGTCAAAAATAAAAGAAAGAAAATAAGAAGAAGAAGAAAAAAGTAGCTTTTGAGACAAAAGAGCACTGAATTATTCAAATTGAGGGCCTTTGTTCCAGAAAATTCAGTTTAGAAAAGGAAAAAGAATTAATTTAATTATTTTTAGTTATGCACACAGATACAAGACACCATCTGAAGAAACTTTATATTCGTGATTAAGTACAACGTCAAATTTTTCATATTATATGAAGTTATGGAAAACTGTATAAACTGAGGCTGACAGATCAGCCATTTTTTTTTTTTTTTTTTTTCATTTTTGTTATTTTCCTTGACTGTTTAGAGTCATTACAAATCTTACAATAGTATGTGTCACAATCGTTAGAATAGCAAATTGTAATGAAAAATATTTACAAGAAGAATAGATGTTCAGTAATTAGAGAAAACTAGACAGGGTTTCACAAACCAAAATATTAAAAATTCAGAGATTAGTTCGAAAGATTGCGGAATGGAATATTATTTAAGATAGCCTCCTATTATAATTATTTTGCCAATCTATCCCCTTTTTAGCAGCTAACGCCTTTTTCAATACATTGAGGTAGCTCTAATTATACAAACAGATATTTTAAATGCTTTAGATTTACAAATATATCTTCTGAGTTTAAATATCTTAATCCAGCAGCTTATCTTATTTTAGAAAGAAGCAATTCAAAGAAATGCATATTCTGCTCTGAAATTATTCATTGCATGAGCCTCAAAATGATGTAAAGATCTTGCATATTGCTAAGCGTCAAAATAATAAACAAGATTTCTTCGATGACTAAGGTCAATATTTCAGTCATATTTTGTTCTTACGCCATCACAGACTCAAATTCGATCCTTTCCAAACCTATAATTTATTGTAAATTTTCACTTAAATTCGATCACTGGTATTTCCATTTATTTGAAAAACAGCGGTTGTTATATATAAATATTGTTAGCCGATCACCATCCTTGGAATCTAACATCGACACTTCTCAGAAATGAAGAAAATGAGGGTTTGTTATGGTTTGGTTTTGAGAGATTTTTGGCGAATGAATCATTCTTGATTAAAGTGCGCCAAAAGAGTATTAGGAAAATATAGTTCAGAATATTGTGCGAGTGGTTTTTCCACTCAAACTCTATTTAGGCTGCAAAATACGATTTGAGAACCCATCTATAAAAAGAAATCTTTTACATCCCCAAGTGTTTATCAATTTGAAAACAATATAAGAAGCAAAGTACTTAATTAATGATTAAACAAAACCAAATTTAATTAAACAGACTCCAATCCAAAAATGTACATGAGATGCTTTAGATTAAAATAGCGTTTTGAATTTCTTAAAATTATTTTGATTGTAAATATTTGATGGATATTCTTGTTTAATTGATTTTATGATGACAAAATTAATATTGGTGATTCCACTTAGAATAAGGATCCATAGTTAAAGAAGACCTGCTGTGACACATTCCTAGTGAACAGCGAAAAAAGAAAATTCAATAGAGAAAAGAAAGCAGTATCGTGATTTAATCACGTAAGTCAGTAATGCTGTGCTACCTTATCGGTATTATTTAACATTATTATACATTGTCTTTATCCCTAAGACACACTAAATACATATCAGCTGCATAAAATACATGTATATTAAAGAATAAAGGCCCCATCTAAGCATTGTTAACCATCGGAATGCAAATTTAATTTTAACTGTATATATTAGGGTGTCCTATAAGTTTCTTTCCTATTTCTGTTTCTCCTATGGCAGCTTTCAACTGATCCAGTCGATGACAATATTTCATAGAATTTATTGTTTCACTTTGAGGAAGGAGCTCGTACAAAATTACGCCTTTCCAATCCCACCAAATGAAAAAAAGAATTTTTTGGGAGTGTAGTCCCGTCTTTGCTAAAGTTGAAGGCCTATTGTCCTTACACCAAGGACGTTTTCTATGCACATTTTCATATAAAATCCAAGTTTCGTTTCCAGTGACAAGCCTCTTTAAAAACGGATCCGTTTGCGCATTGAGAAAGAAACTTTTGGAACACCCTAATGTTTCATTACTTAGATATTTTAAGCCTGAATATTATTAAAACAGCTTCGAAACATTGGGAAAGGCCGTAAAAAAAGAGTATCCAATTTTGGTCATAAAAATACATCACTCTATTTTAAAAATTAAGTGCCCTGAAATAAAGATGAACAGAAGTATTCGGCAAAAAATTTATAGTTTCTCACCGACATGTTTTTCGAGCACGAAGAAAAATCCTGAATAACACTTTTTTTTTCCACAAACGAAATGAATTTATATTAAACCTTTGTTGGTTTAATACAAATTCTTTCATTAAATATGGATTTTAAGATCTTTATTATCTATTTCCTAAATTATTTACTTCTTAAATTTATATATTATCCATTTTTTAAATATTTCACTCGCTCATTTTTCAATCTAACAGCCTCTATAAATAATTTTATAACCAACCATTTGTGTTTATTCATCCAATTAAACATCAAAAAGAGATGTTTTTGCTTATTTAAACTGAAATTTAAGAATTTCGCATGATAGTAAAAGTTCATTATTCTGAGTAGTCACTTACTACGTAACAAAATCCCATTGAAACTAAAGAATTGCATGTTTATCATTAACAAGTAATCTTTCACTTTTACTGCAAGATAGAGAAAACGAGATATATTGATAATATAAAGAGATAATTAAGAAAGATTATTCTTTGTTAAAGTAAGTATCAAATCAAATTTTACTAAGGAACAAATACAAAATTATTACGATTATTTTCTGGAAATTACTAATCCAACAATTTAATAAATATTATAAAGCATAACGAAAATAGAAATTCTTTTTTATAGTGTTTTCAATATTAAAACTATGCAGAAAAACAAACAAAAATATCAAATTTTATAAAACTGCTACAAAACTTTTTTTTTTATTTCTTCGTAAATAAATTAATAATCTCTATGCAAAAAGCAATTATAGGATCTGAAGTCTACATTACTACTTAAACATTTTTAAGGAAATTGTTGTATTGCCCGTTAAAGTGAAAAGAAAAAAGGTTTCAGCATATAATAAAATATTTCAAAAAACTGTTAAAAAATATAAGTATTTTGAAATAAATAAAACACATACAATTGAATGAATAAAAGTTTTTAATAAGCATGGTTATCATTTTTTAATAAAATGCTATTAAATATAGAGATAATGTAATATTTAAAAATAAAGTAAATCACATCAGTTATTTTACTTCAAAAATATTGTTTACGGAGAAAAATTTTCTGTTTCTAATTACTATCCGAATCAAATAATAATTATATTAGAACTTTTATTGTTATAGTTATTGTATTACTTTTTTTCCATCATTACAGTAAGTAACGAAACCCAAATAAAGCCCGATTGGTTCAAATTACAGGCTTTTATGAATGAAATAAAAGTGTGGTCTATATTTTACAGCCTATAAATCATTAACATAAGCCTCTAATACCTTCTACCATTATCATTCGAACTGCCTGAAGATGTATATTCACTTTCGTGTAGTGAGCAAAATTACCTGAAAATCCATAAAAAGAAAATATTAAAGAAAGAATGTATGTGTAACCAATCCATACATAAATATACCTTATATGTACAATTAAATAAATTTTTTCTGGTCGAACAATGCATGTGATTTAATCTAGAATATATAATTACAACGTAACCAAAAATGTTGAAATACTTTCAAATCGAAAATGTCAATAAAATAAAATAAATATCGTTAATTAACAAATGTAGATAATGCAAATAAATTAAATGAATGCCGATTTTTTTTTCAAATATATGTATAAAAAATGTATATTGATCTTATTAAATGTTTTGTTTCAGGTTTTTCGGATTGAAAATGGACAGTACTAGAACTTTAAAGAAAAATCACTGTCTCCATGAAGCATGGGATATTTGAGCAAAAACAGTGCTGTGCTGATTTTTAAAAAGAGCATCAAACTTGATTAGCAGATTTCTAACTGATAATCTAAATGTTGCCTTGTCAACTACTATTGTAAATACTTCCTAAATATAATTAATAAATTTACAATGATTTACTGGCTCTAAGATTTATTTCTGATCGTTGAACAACGAAGGAATTAAATGAAGGTTATTTAATTCAAGTCAAACAAATTTTATGTCAAACTAATTCCAAAAGAAATTATGGAAGGAAATTACAATATCTATATGTTGAATATTAGGAATCAAAGAATCCTAAAAGCGTAGCCATTAGCTTAATATTTGCTAACTGAAATTTTTTTTTTAACCTATGTGCTTTCCCAGGCGGAATAATCCACACATGACGATTCCAATAAAACACCAGTCGCTGAATAATGCTCTCACCATAATGTTTATTTATCACAAGCCAAGGAATACTTCAACGACTTATACCAATCGTGTGTGCAGATTACCTTTTACAGGTGTAAACGTGTTAATATTTTTCTAAATAGATTTTTTTATGGTAAATTTTTATAAGATAAGGATAAAATTATCTACAATATCATTTAGATAAAGACAAAAGTACTAGCGCCTCTTTGAATACTATAAAAATTAAACTAATTCGTTTCATGCTATTGTTACTGCATTTTGCAAAAAATTAACTTTTCAATAAACTAACAGAATTCGAAGATTAATTAATTTATTTAATTGAAAAAAAATGTCCCATCTAGTCTAACAGATTTATAATACCGTAAAAATGTTCTTATAAAATAACCAAAAGTAATTTTACTTCAAACTTCTCTAAATATTTATATTATTTGTAAGAATTATAGCTACAACATATAGAATTCTTAGATTTAACTTTTTAGCTGTAGATATCACTTGGGTCATCCGCGGCATTCCCAATAATCAGAATTCTCGCATTCCTGGTGGACAGTTTTATTAAATTATGAGTAATAAAGAGTAAAACAAACACTGCAGAACAAGCTCTTAGTTTTCTCTTAACAATTCAAAACTAATAAAAATAAGCAGATCTTTAAACTTCTACTTACCTCCATATATTGATGACATTTGAAATGTTTTATTCAGATGAAAGCATACAAGACACATAAACAAAAAAAAACCCTTCTAAAACGAAGAAAATTACGAAATAATGACATTATGAATAATGAATGAAATAATGATATTACGTTAAGTGAAACGAAATAGTAATATTACTTCTAGAAGCAAATGACTTTCCTACATTTCAGTATATATATGTATATATAATATATTTCATTAATAACAAGAAAAAAAATTATTAGTTAAAAGTGATGTCCAGGACAAAATTCATGAAAATTCATTTGGTAAAAATAATATTATTAAAGCAAAGCAAGAGACAAAATTCACGAAATTATGGAGAGCATATGTGACATCCAAATAATTTTTATCTTATTTTTTTTAAAAAAAGTCTCGAGTTAAAATTTTAAATTGAAAAATGTCAGATATAATTAAAAATAATTTTTATATAATGAGATAATAAGAGAAATTAAACAAAAAAGAATATTTGTTCTGATTAAAGACCCATTTTGAGCTGACTGAGGAATTATTTGAAAGAGCTCCAGAATTCTGACCCATGGTCAGATGATGATAACGACACTAAAGCCAGCATCTTACTTTCCAAATTTTCTGTAAAGTGGCTTGAAGATAATTTTCCAGGAAAGATTTTTAGAGCGCGTGTTTCAGCTCTAAAAGAGTACAGTTTGTGGATAGCAACCAGAAACACGCAAACAAAACATACTCAGTAAACTTTTTTTTTTGAGATTATTAAATTTCAGGAGATTGAAACTATTCAGTTTCAATACCAATAATTTTCTGAAAAGTGTTTGCAGTTCACGGAATTCTTCTTTAAAATATTAACTTGTACAGCTTTTACATCATAGAATAAACATAAATACAACGTAATAACAAGACAAATTTATCAGTACTTGAAAAATATTCAATATGAACACAAGAGAAATATTGATGTTTCTCTTGTGTTCATCCTTCTCATACGCACAAACAAAAGTGTGTAAAAGAACTTTAAATAGAAAAAAATAATTAAAACTAGATTTTTGACTATTGAATCATATGATTTTCTTCGTCCATTCGAAATCCAATATTTTCAAGAGCTAAACTATATGACCAGTATCAAAACGAAATACATCGAGAGTTATCAATAATAAATCATTTCCTACTACAATTAGATGCGATTTAAGAAATTAAAAGGCAAATTCTAAAGTTTTAATGATCAATGAGCCTTATTAATAAATAAGAATTTTAATATTCTTCTTAATGTTAAAAGACGAAAATTTCGCTTTAGAAAATGCAGAGATATGGTATGGCTGAGTAAGTGGAAGATAGATATGGCAGAGATAAAGAAATTCAACCTGATCATATTACGAGCACCTTAATTTTGTTACCTATCTCTCTCACATTTCATTATCATTTGAAGAACCATTAAAGTAATCAGCTTAATTATAGCATTACCAGAAAAACTTTAATATTTTGACTTTAATCTGATAAATCATTACAATTCAAGCTTAAATTCTTTTGAAATTATTTGATCCTTCATATGGATCATGAGATCAGCTTTCGAAAGTAACTGATTTTGAAAAGGAAAAGAAACACACACATACACAATTCCACTATGACATAGATTTCTGTCTTGCCAGAGCTCTTTTACAGTACGTTTCGTTTGTGCCACAGTCACTTTTAAAACTTTCATCCATAGCATTAAACATGAGTAGCGAAAGGCGATTTTGCAGTATTAAAGAGGCTTGTCAATGTAGACGAAACTTGGCTTTTATATAAAAATGTGCATAGAAAACGCACTTGGTGTAAGGATAATATGCATTCAGCTGTCGTAAATCCTGGACTACACCCCAAAACAGTTCTTTTGTCCATTTGGTGGGATTGGAAAGTGTAATTTTCTACGAGCTCCTTCCTCAAGGTGAAACAATAAATTCTACGAAATACTGTCATCGACTGGATCAGTTTAAAGCTGCCATAGCAAAAAAAAAAAAAAAAAAACTGTCAGAATTAATGAATTGACGAGGCGCTGTTTTTCATCATGACAACTTGAGATCACATTTTGCATTAGTCGTAAGAGAGAAGCTCTTACAGTTTGATTGGGATGTTTTACCGCATCCTGCATACTCTCCAGATCTCGCTCCATCTGATTATTACTTCTTTCTGTCCTTAAAATATTCTTTTCGCGATAAACGCTTTAAATCCATCAGCGAAATAATAGCGCACCTCTAGGATTATTTGTTGTCCAAAACACATCTATTTTGGAAAGAAGGCATAATGAGGCTTTCTGAGAGATGGAAGAAGGTAATAGATCAAAAGGGTTCTTATATAACAAAATAAATAATATCTTAAACAGTAAATATTGTGTATTCATTTCATATTAGAAATAGGAAAGAAACTTATAGGACACCCTAATATTTGAATATACTAATTTGCTCCAAAAAGTAGATTTCAATTACCAGTGTAAGAGCTCCCGAATTGCGATTATCATAGTTAAATTAAAGGTTTAGCACAACGTTTCTTCAACAATGGATCCCTATCCAAACATTATTTTGGAGCAGCGAAAACACTGTCAACATGTACTTCTACCAAATTCTTCAATATCAATTAAGAGCAATATTATTGAAAACATCATTAAGTTTTTAAGACATTTTGTAATAATTTTTGCAATAAATATAATTAACTGAACTTTTCCTTTACAATTATCTAACTTTAGAATCCCTTTAAAAATAGGAAATTTAATGACTTAGTTACTTATGAGCAAATTTAGTCGTTTCTGATTTTATACATTAGTAGGAATGAAAAAATATAACTTTTTATACATATGGTTTGCAAATCCAAGTAGTACAAGCAATAAATACTGCTGGAAAGAAAGTAATTTTGATAGATTTTCCACGGAAATGCAAAAATTTAGCATTGTTTTTGGTATTCCGCCATTCTTTAAGAGACAGCATTAGTCTTGTATATAAAAATGTGGCAAAATCAAGAATGGTACGTTTTCGTAGGCTACTTCTATTTATTCCTAAAAAAAACTAAGGATTTCCTGTGGAATTGTTAAACTAGACAAAACAATACATATAGAAAAATTTTAATATTTATCTTAAAAACACAACATTAGCATTGCATAAATGATTGGGTGGAAAATATTGAAGAAATTTATACGAAAGTGATTCTAAGAAAAACTTTCATAAATATTTCCTTCTTATTCTCAAAATGTGTTACCAACCAATGCATTTATAAAAAATGAAGAAAAGGTTTAGAAATAATATAAATTTTAAGAACTGTAATAATTTGTTAACTTTCTCAAAAAAGCTATCTACTATAAAATTGCGTTAAAAAATGCCATTTCATAATAGATCAGTAGTATAAAAATCAATTAAAGTAAACTAAATTAAAAGTCTTCATTATTTAGATAGGTTAAAGTTACAGAAGAATGAATCATATTTTCTTTGTATTCGAGAAATTCAAGTGTCGCAAAAAGTACAAGAACAACGATGATGTATATATAATGTTTAAATTTTAGAGGATTTTTTAAATCCAGGTTTGACAAAGTGGTTGAGTGGAAATGAATTAAAGTACGCAATGACTACAGTTTTAAACATATTTAATTATTTATTTATTTTTGAAAAACAGCATGCATCATTGTAATTTAAACGTTCATTTACAGATATACAAACTTGCAGTTTTATTTTAAAAAATCTCAAGCCTGCCTTTAAATTATGAAATCCTATCAGAATCAATAAAATGTTTTTGATTTTCTCGCCAAATGTTTTTTTTATTTCAGTTTTCTTCGCCATTTTAGTAAAGTGAACAAATACTCTCTTCAAGGGGCTTTGTATTCATCAAAAAGGCGATAAGTAGTATAAATTATTTTGGAAACATATTATAACAGCATTCGAAAATAAAGATGCTACAATATGCGGTATAATTAAAACAAATGTGTGTATGCACTGTGTATCCCAAAAAAAGTGGAGCAAGTATTTATTTTTCTAAATATGTTCCACATAGAGATATACTTTTTACAACGTTTCATTGAATAAATTAAGCAAATGTACCAAAACATTTTTGTTTCTATGGAAGTTGAAATCGAAAAGTTTAAAAAATTATAATTTTATATTGCGTCTGTAGTCTACTTGACTCTTGATGTTTATTTATAGACCTGTTTACGTTTTTCTACGCATCATACGTCTCTTGTACACACAAAAAATCTTTTCTGACTAATTCAAGAAGCCAGTCTTTATATCGCAAGTGATAAACTGGATCGCATGCACGTAAGTATTATTAGAAGAAATCAATTTTTTTTAGTTGTTGAAGGTATTCATTTTGAACAAGTTCTTTTAGATACTTCAATTAATGTTTTATTTGGCCATTTTTCAAAATTTAATGAAAGTTAATGCATGTGATATATATGTTATTACTAAAAAAGTCCACGAAAGACCCACTCAGATACCAGTATGAAGTATGGGAAACTTTGCCTTTTAATATCTCAGCAAATTTCATGGACAGAAAAATGAAACTTTGTTTGCTTATAGATAAGTGTAAAAAAATATTTTACTCATTGACATTTTTTTAACTATAGATGCCGTGTAAAATCTATTTTTTTGTATCTTTTTATACACAATCCTTGCAGAATTCAAAGTATTTTCAAACCTTTGGGTATCTTATATGATGAAACTTTGTAACTGGAAGTACATGCCTAATTGTAATAATTACGGAAATAAACGCTTGTTGCTCATTTTGGAACACTCTTTATATATCTCTATTAAAATTCTAGACCTTTAACTCTTTTAATGTAATGAACTAATATGACACGCATCAAATATGTTGAATGATTGGTTCCATGACATAAATCGGTTCTATACTAAACGATATATTTGTTCCAATGTATGTTTCAGTGATTTTAAATTTATTTTAATATGAAGTAAAATATAATTTGAAAATTATATGTAAACACTGTAGAACAATATCTTTCGGAAACCAGCAGGATATCCAAAAGTTGCGAATAAACAATAAGTTCCGAAAAAAAGGTTTAAACTTTTAAAAGTAACAAAAATAAATATTAATGCAAATCGTTTTAGCTTCTAATAGGAACGCCAAATCCAAGGAAAATTTATTTATGTGGTTTCAAACATGCAGACAAGAAATCAGTCTTAAAAGTATCAAAGCAAAATGTTTGAAAATTCGAAGGAATCTGTAGTAGTATGGAAGATAGATATCGCAACACTCCTTGTTAGCAATAGTACTGAAATTCTACAGTAATTAAGTCATGGCTGCAGAATATTAAAAACGGAGAGAAGAGAGAGAAAGGTAAAAAATACTATCAGAACTGAATGCTTCGTTATTTTCAGATTTAGTTTATTTTGAATAAAAGAGAGCAAAAAACAATTATTACAATTAGAAACAACAATTAGAAATAAGTAGTTATTTTACAAATCCATTAAACAATTTAAATCATAGTTCAGAAGAATAAAATATTATTCCGCTTTGTTCAATAGATTTAACCCCTCAGGGTCGCACTTTCTTTTGGTGTGATGGACTTGCATGATCCTGTAGTATCCCAGTGTCTGGCCTTCTTTCGATTTACCCTTCCTCCATCTTCTGCTTCTGACTTTTGTTTTTCGTTCCCTCTAGGGTAGGGGAGAAAGTTCACCATGAGAAGTAACTGCCATTCGGTTTGCTTCATGGATAACAAATACCCAAAAGTGTTGGCAAAGCATTTCGAACTTTTAGATTAGCGGTATATTTTGGTGTCCGGTGTATCAATCGGCCGGGATCCCATTCCCAAGGCTGGTCTACTCAAAGGGATCAAGTTAAAGTGGTCAACTTCTGGGGTTTGGGGTTAAGATGGTCAGCGCTGCTAGAAGTGACCCTTAGCATATAGGTCTCGGCTAACACTAAAGTAGATGCCGAGGTTGGGAATTCTTAGAGCCGCTGATTGCCTTCTCCTGTTGGACTTCATGGCTTTCTGTGCAGTTGGGGTCCGAATTCTAATCTACTTTGCGTGGCTTCTCTTATCACCAACATAGACAAGATATCATAGACAGCTTGTTTTCTTATCACTTCTGTATGAAATAATCGGCCCTCTAAAATTTATCCATTTGCCATTGAAAAAGTATTACAAGAAATAGGCGAAAATCTCAAATATATTAAAAAGCCTAGATTTGAGAAACTTTTGATTGAAACTTCATATGCTGTTCAAGCAAAATGGTTTCTAGTAACTTTTAAAATTACAAAACTTTTTAAAATTACCCCATTACACTATCTCTCCATCGAACGTTCAACAGTAATCAAGGTATAATGTTTGAATCGCAGCTGTTACACATTTCAGAAACAGAAATTTTTTAAGGGTTGTCCTCTAAAGGCGTGAATGCAGTCAGACAAATCAATGTTAAAAGAGGGGCAGAATGTATGTAACCAAACACATTATATTAGCATTTAATACAACAAAATTATCAACACATATCAAAGCCGACTATATTTGTTGAAAAGTCGACTCATATATTCCTAACCATCTTCTCTTTTCCCCTTTTTTCTATTGTTCTTCTTCACATAGCTTCTTTTGTCTCTTGTAATTGTTGTGACCACAAAAATAGAATACATGAATCAAAAGACATTATTAATACTAATCAACAAGCATGCATTGCCCTTCAAGAAACACATCTTAAAGCAGCTTATAATTTACAGTTTAAGCATTATCCTATTTTGAATAAAACCTTTGATAGAGAAAGAGCTACAGGCGGAATGGCATTACTTATAGCAAAAGACATCCCTTCATCACCGTTGCAACTAAATACAAATTTGCAGGTTACTGCAGCCTGGATTCATATTAATTCATTAATAACTGTTTGCAGCTTATATTTTCTATTAAACAAATAAATTAATCAAATTGTATTGAATAATCTTTCCTAGGAGCGGTGTTAGCAGGGGGGGGGGGCAAGGGGGAATATTGAACAGTTGAACAGTTGTTAACCGATCATGATCTGTGCCTATTGAATTCCGATCAACGAACATATTTCCATCGAGCCACAACAACATTTCATTCGATAGATCTTGTCATAAGTTCACCTTCTATTTATCAATTTTTTTTATCTGACAACAGACAATGATCTCCAAAGTAACTATCATTTTCAATTTATTTTAACTGTCAATAGAAATAGCAACTCTGACTCTAATCACCCTGAAACATATGCATCGGTGTCTGCCCACCGGAGTCAATTTGCCGCTCTTACTACTATCACCTCTGATATGGTGGAAAAGAACTCCATAGAAGAAGCCGTTTGTACTGTAACCAAGATTATAAATGACACTGCAAATGCTTCCATCCCGAAAGCGAATAATTCAAAGAAAAAGCATCTTAATTCTCAATTCTTGGTAGAATGAAGACTTTCAAATTGCATTTTAAAGACAAAAGAAAGCATCGGCCATGTTTCGCAGATACCCAACTACATCAAATTCCATTGCTTAGAAAATGGCTAGAGCAGAGTTTCATCGTATTCGATGACGCAGTCAAAGGGCTTCGTGGTTCAATTATATATCTACTATCACTTATTCCACATTCAGCCATAAAGATAGAAAAAGGTTTTAAAAAGTAAAACATTTGGGAATCTATTTCAAACTCCATTTTGGTTTAATGCGATAATGGGCAGATTGCATCATCCTCAAAAAAATATTATAAGCTCAATTGCTCCTACTCTTTCGGGTACATCCAATAGCAGAAACTACAGCTCTACCTTTTCAAATTACAAACAAGAGAATGAAAAACAGGAATTAAATTTTAGAGCCCAATCATCACTACAACACAATAGCAATTTTACTTTTGAAGAATTTCTATCTTGTTTATCTGATGTGCACAATCATCTGAACCTGATAAAATTAACTACAATGTGATTCAAAATCTCACTCCCGTGTCCCGGAAAAATTTATTGCCCTTTTTTAACAGAATCTGGAAACAAACTTCTTTCCGATCTCGTGGCAAAATGCAATTAAATACTTCTTCTTAAAACTGGTAAAGATCCAATGGGCTCTTTGAGCTACCGTCCAATCGCTTTAATCAGCTGGTTGTGTAAGATACTGAAAAAATGATAAACCGTAGGCTTATTCACTCTTTAGAGGCGAATAATAAGCCCTGTCAAAATGGCTTCTGAAAAAGGCGATAAGCCCAGAACAATCTCTAGGCTATAGACTGACATTCGGCCTGCATTTTTACAAAGAAAACATCTGGCGGCCATATTTTGCAATATCGAAAAGGCTTACAACCGAACATGGAAATACGGAATTCTTAGAGACATGTGAAATTTTAACTTGAAGGGTCCCATTTTCATTTAAAGCTTTTTAAAACTTCGTAGATTTCAAGTCAGAGCAGGTTCCGAGTTTTTAGACACTTTTATCCAAGAGGAGAAACCCCCCCCCCCCCAGGGAAATATTTTACGCGTCACACCTTTTACTGTCAAATTAATGACATTTTAAATCCTCTATCCTTTTCTATAAAAGGAATTTTATACGTTGGCAATTTGCATTTATCTTGTGAAAGTAATGATATGGATCTTATTCAGCATCAACTTCAAATGACTATGAACAACATCCAAAAATGGTGAGCCTAAAAATTGTTCTAACTTTTTTACGACGCAGGCTGAAAACTTACATTTTTGTCAGAAGAACTCCTTCTAGATTCTGAAATCCATCTTAAAAGTCACAAATTCCATTTGTCAATGAATCCCGCTTTCTAGGAATTATATCTGATAAGAAATTGTCATTTCTTCCTCATATAAAGACGCTGAAAAAGAAATGTGAACAAGCACTGTATATTCGGAGTGTTTTATCAATAACCATCTATGATGCGAATTTACATTCTTTATAAAATAGTTTATGGATGTATGATTAATGGTCTATAATTAAAAACCCTCTTCAAAAATTGGACTCAGTACATCATGCAACTCTTAAACTGTGTTCTGGTGCTTTTAGAACCTCTTCAGTTAAATGTTTATATGTTTATTGCAGGGAACCTGATCTGGACATGAGAAGAGGAATATTCTCTTTTAATTAATGTTGTAAAATTGCATTAAATTCACATAACTTATTTCATAATTTCAAGCGTCGCCCCTCAAAACAGCAGAATACCGACATTTTTCAATACTATGGAAACTTTTCTTTCAAAATTTAATTTAAATCACATAATTATCACCCTATAATCCATGAACATTTTCCCTACATGAAATGTTTTAAATCAGTAAGTTTTAGTATTAACTCGAAAACAAAACAAAAAAAAAGATGCTATTATTAGAGAAATTGAATGGTTTGATATGCCAATCAACATCCTAATTTAAAACTATACGTTTATTGGAAAAAAGACTTTGAAACTTTGAGCGTTCAAATAATGAATCGGCTTCCACGTGAATTCAATTAATGCTTACTTGATGTTCGTCAGCTGCAATGTACTAGTTTAATTCTGAAATCTGTTGCGCATTTTTATACATTGCTAGCAGTATTATGAGACAGCGCAGTGGAAAGCAAAGTGCAGTCGGAAGACATACGCAATTACTTTGCCATGTGATTGCAACCACACACAAATTGAATCTATAAATAGTTTCACACATCGATTTCGGTCACACACTAAAATATCGTATTATCAAATTCTTTTGGTCAAATGAAGAAGAGTGTGGGAGCTTGCACAACGCTCGATCTCTACATGATTGTGATATCAAATTAGCTTGCACACCGCTAGATTTTTACATGATTGTAATATCAAATTAATCACTAAAGGCTAAAGACTGTCGATATATCAAATTTTAGAATAACGAATATTTATAATTTTGATAAATATAAAATTACCGAAATTTTAATCTCAATGGCTTCCAATGCATCATTTTAGCAGAGTAATATTGCCTTACTATTTATCTAAATAAGATTGATAATGCAGAAGAAATTCAATTTAAAAAATATGCATAACTGAAATTTTTCAAAACTGGGATTCCATGGAACATTATTTTTAAACTTTTAAAGATTTCTTTTTTCATTACTTCAAAAAAAAAGAGAGCCAGTACCTCAATTATATAGGAAGTTAAACATTTTGATATTTAAATAAATAGTAGTAATAACAGTAAAAGGCAAAATAAACACAATCATTATTTTTTCAAAATATAATTCCTAACATTACGAAGAATTATGTATGATTGATGATACATATAATAGATTTTTAAGATTCTACACTTTTTAAGTGATGCATTACTTTGACACACACACACACAAAAAAAAAAAAAAACTATCCATTTTATTATATTTTTATGAAAAATATTTTTTTAAACAAATGCTGTAAATCTTATGAATTCTAATCACGTTATCAATAGTGCTGTTACGCCAAAAAATTTCATTTTTTTCTGATACATAATGTATATTTCATGAAAAAAAATCGCAAAAAATTAAAGAAAATAGAGATCTAAAAAGGACATTTTCAAATATGAAATTTGAATATGTGTTAGAATACTGAATTTCTGCGCTATGACAGGATATATGTCCTGGCTTTAAATCCTGGTTTTATTGATACAGCCATATAAATTAATGAAAAAAAATCAAACTTAATTGACAGTAAATAGAATGATCCACACATCACTCGATAAAGCGTCGTTTTTTTCACTTTATACCTTAAAAATATTCTGGATATTTTCAAAAGCAAAATAGTTTATTGTTTTAGAAATGCGTAATTTAAAACAGGATAATTTTTTATAGTTTATCTTTAAAAATTGAATAAACTTTTTGAGAAACATACTTTAACGTAGTATGAAACACAACTTATTAAAATTATGTAATCAGTTCAATCAAAGAAAATGTTTCCTCGAATTACATCATCATTTTTTTAAGATTAATAAAGTAAAATATTTTTTGATTTTCGCGTTCATACAAAGCTTGAATTGAAGTTTGACATTTTAAGAGCGGTATCATTTTTTAAAACATTTATCTGCTTGTTCCTCACAGCTGATGCTAAAACATACAGTTTTAGTTTTTGCTCGGTTTGAACCAATAATTTGGTGTCTTTAATATCTCTTTATTCTGTCTTTTTGCTCTAGCTTATTTTAATTTCAATTTTTAAGAACTGGTAGTTTTTAGAGCTGCGTTTTGGATAAGATAATAGTCGCTTTGATTTGGTCATCAAATTCTAGCACTGATTTGAGGTCTAATTAAAGCAACTTTTTAGCAAAATCCAAAATATTCACCAATTTTATTTTTAAATTATATGAATAAAATTATTATAGCCAATTGCAGTAAAAAAATCATCACTCTCAGGATATAGCATGGTTTGTTACTTGCTTTTGATAGGAAGGTAACGACTTGGAATGATATCTTAGACTATCATTTCTTTCTTAAAATATAGGAATAACGATATCTTAACACCAACTCTTGCTTCTAATTACAATTAATCTTTCCCGAAAAAAAATTAATCCAGAAAACCTACTTGAATAGCTGCGAAATAAATCTTATTTTACGACTTGATTATTTAATGGGATTGAGATTATTATAAAGGTCCAATCCAAAATGGTCCAAATGTGATAATTCTTCCCTTTTGACAAGAAATTCAAGAAAATAAAAGAGAAAACAAATTATAAATTGTGATGTAAATTATTTCCTTGCTTGCATGTACATACAACAAACTGAAAACTAGCAGGAAAGCACTGGCAATGCTTTTAAGAAACTAAATAGTGGTAGGCTATTTTATCTGAGAATAAAACTTTAACTGTAATATAATGTATCTCAGAAGCAAGCGTTTAAAAATAGTATGTGCTGATATTGCAATTAAATATTGAATGCGAGTACATGGGATGATGTATGGCAGAGGGAAAAAAATGCAAGTTTAATAGGTTTTTCTACTTAGAATGAAATAACATAATGTATTTCAGATTTAAACGAATTTCAGTTATTTGTAATATTAAAGAAAAAATATTTTTTTAGAATAAAACAACTCTCTTATTTTTAATACTATTAATATCAGTATTGTCTTATTTTAACAAGAATGCTTATTATTTTGCAGAAACACTGAATTTAATGCAACTTGTTTGACTAAAATGATGGTAAAAAATGCATTCATTAGCATGTTTCCAGTACTCATTTCTGAAAAAATATAAAAATATATTCAATTAGCCACTAATCTAAAAATTTCGTAAAATATTTCAACAAACTGAAAAAAAAAGTTATGGCAACTCAATAATTTGGAAAAAACTACGTTTAGAGAAAAATGTGTATAGTGCATCATGAACAGTGGTGGTTTTCCGCACAGGCGGTGGGGGTGGTCGCCTCGCACTTCGAGATCTACAGAGGTCCTTTAAATTTGTTTCGACGTATATCATAGTACCAAGCGATCGGGGGAAAAAAATTGTTCGCATTTTCCCCTTCGGTTTGGTTTAAAGAATTTTTTCCCAATACTTTTTCTTTAAAAAAAACATGAATGTATAAAAAGAGTCACATGAAATGTTGGAAGGAATATACACTAACGGGAATCCGGAAGGGAAAAAAAAATTACCAAAAAATCTTATAAGTCATGGTATTCATATACAGAGGTTATCCAAAATAATGGAAAAGCCTCGCTGGAAAAGCAACTTCCATATATGATAATGTAGGTATAAATTGAATACGTAACTACTTTTTTTGGGGGGGGGGGGGTTTGTACTACATTGCTGCTTATAATCTCAAGGGAATGTGCGAGTATATTGTATATCGTTGCCTCTTTAATTGCGTTTCGGGCGAACCTAAATTGAGAGACTTGTCAGAGTTCCAAAGAGGACAGATAGCAGGAGCTCGTCTGATTGGTGCGTCGGCAATCACAGTGGCACAGCATTTGGAGGTATCAATAGGTACAGTGTAGAAAGCCATGACAGCATACAATGATCATGGAAAAACAACATCTGCTAGAACGAACTGTGGAAGAAAAACCAAACTCACTGCAAGAGACAGGCGGATATTATGGGGGACTGTGACCACCAGAATGAAGACCACAGCAGCAGAAGTGACTGCTGAGCTGAACGAACATCTACAGAACCTAGTGTCTATTCATACAGTTCGAAGGGAATTGCATAAACAAAATATTTGGGGCAAAGCTGCGATTGCAAAACTTCTTGTGAAAGATGTAAATCGGAAACGCCGAGTGCAGTAGTGCAAGGACCATAAAATCTGGACTGCAGATGAATGGGCACATGTATTGTTTTTAGATGAATCCAGTTCATCCCTATTCCCCACCACGGGGCGGGTTTAAGTGTGGTGAATCCCGCAGAAGCCTAGAACCCAGACTGCCTTTTTCCTACAGTGAAGCAAGAAGGGGTTCCGTAATGATTTGGGGCCTCATCTCGTGGTATGGAGTAGGTCCCTTTGGCACTTTACATGTACAGGTCACTAGCAATGACTATGCCACTCTTTTGGCCGACAAACTGCATTCTAAGACACAGATATTGTTTCCGTTTGGAGATAGTCCTATCAAGATGATAATTTCACGATTCACCGAAGTCGAACTGTTCAGTTATGGTTTCGGGAACATGAGGACTCAGTTACACATCTTCCGTGATATGCCCAATCACCGAAATCGTAGAGCCCCTATGTTATGTTTTAGAAGAAAGGGTGAGATTCCCTTATTCTCCTCCCGTATCTCTCCGACAGTTAGAGCAGTTCCTGCATGAGGAATGATACAACATCCCACTTACCGTTATACAAAACTTGTATATGTCCATTTCAAGGAAGTTGCATGGAGTTTTAACTGCCAAAGGTGCTCTCACACCATACTAGATGCAAAACACTTCTTTTTCTATGGGTTTTCCGTTATTTTGGATAACCCTTGTATATATGACAAAAAAATCATGTTATTAAATCAACAATTAACATTTAAAATAATAAGGGGGAAAAATGACCAGTCATCCAACCTCAACCATCAGTAAGATTTCGACAATTTCTATTTCACAGGAAGCTCATGATTTCTAGATAAGTCATCAATGATCGCCTGGCCATCCTACCACTCCTTTTTGAGAGTTACCGCAAAATAAAACTATTAACGCAGTTAGTAGTTTACTTGCACCTTACAACCAAATAGATTATGTTGGCAATTAATTGGCAATTAATTTTAGTTGGCAATTAATTTCGATTTTTTGCATGCATAGCTGATCAGTAGTACGCTTTATGTTTATTGTGCAAGAATGCTTTAAAATATTATTTCATTTCTTTTAGTAAAATGCAGTTGATCAGAGGTTAATCGAAATGGCTAAATTATAGCTATTAATGTGAAGGACGAACAGTTGATCGACGAAAGCGGTCAGTGTCTTTTAAGTTAAAATCAGAAAAGGACTATCTATCAGTCTTTTGTTTATCCACTGAAAAAGATTAATTTTTAACAGCAATCATTTACATCAAACGTCGAATTCTGATACTATAGTGCAGTTTTTCTTTTCTGCTTGAATCAGAGTTGCCAATAATTGAGGGGACAAAAAATTATCGAAAATGAGGAGATCTCCCCCCCCCCCCGAAAAGTGACATCCTCTCTTAAGGCGAGTACTTCCATTTTCAGTAATGTCAGATCACTTAAATTAATGAGAATAATATTACTACGGGTTTTTCTTTTTTCTGAATTAATGGAAACATTCTATTTCGGTAAATTATAAATGATAACTAAATATTTAAGTAAAAAATCTTTGATTACATTTTGTTTAGTTATCTCCAAATTGAAATTTAACAGAGAGCTCTGCCGAATTTGTAATGTAAGTTGAGAGAGGCCGCTTTCTCTGTTCTAAAATAGTCAAGAACTATTTGCAGAATAATAGGAGTCAGTTGTCTCGCTTATTTATTGAAAATGATATTATCAAAGAATTATAGACAAGTTTTTCCAATTAAAAGCAAGAAAAGTGACATTTTGATGCCTTTCAATATATGTTTCGACGTTTGTAAAATTTTAATTTCATTTTTTAAATTTACTTTATTATCATATCAAAAGTATAAATTTCATGCTACTCAACATGCATTTTTGTACCTCCCACTAAAATTTTATTTAATTTTTAAATAAAATTTTGGAATTTTATTTGAAATTAATATTTCTTTATCAGAAAATATGCCATTTGGGTTATAGAAAGCTGGTAATGTTTAATTCAGTTCGAAGTTCAGAAAGAATATAAAATTTTCCCATAATGGTCCTCTGTTTATAATTAAATTTGTTATAATTCCTAAAAAAAATTTAATCATTTATGATATCAAGCCCATTTTTACTTACTAGTATAAATAAGCATACAAAGAGAAAATTTGTATTCTTCAAAAAATTCAACTCGAGATTTTGACAAATCTCAACATTTCAGACTTCTCCGAGTCCATAAAGTACTTTTGAGAATTATATCTGTTTATAAGTCTGTGAAAACAATAGCTCAAAAACGTTTTGAGCTAGACAAATTGAAATTTAATTGCATGGTCTTTACAACAAAATTGTAGATTTCTATCAAATTTTGAATGAAATCCATCGACATGAAATCTGTCTATTTGGCTGTTCCAGTACAAGTGAGCACAATAGTCAGTAAATAGCTATCTGAATAAAATCGGTAGACAAATTTAGCATCTAAAGTTAGATACTTATCAAATTTTTCAATTAAATTCGTCAAAGAATTGACCGTTTGTGTCATCTGTACTTTTGCATATATGTAAAAGTGATAATTTAAAAATATAAGACGTAGATCAATGAAATTTGATACGTTATCGCGATATTAAAACTGCAATTCTATTTTAAATTTTGATTTCAATCGGTCAAAAAAAAAAGGCATTTACAATGCTCGATTGATTTTCTTCATCGTACTAAGAAACACAAAACTCGTATGCAGATATCTGAAAATAAAAATCTGAACACTGTCGAGTTGACTGATTTTATAGGAGGAGGGAGAATACTTTTATTAGAAAGTTATAAAAAGATAAGTTTTCTGGAAAGTTGCGGGAAGACCATTCTTGCTGGTTAAATTAAATACGCTTCCTTTATCACAAAAAAAAAAAAAAAAAAAATCAAGAGGAAAAATGTATTTATTAAGCATATTTTTTTAAAATTTTGTTTCCATTTAATATAAAATTCAAATGCTTGAACACTGTTGCGCCCATCCGAATTAAAAGATCAAAAGAAATCACTGACATCTCATTCCTTTACATTATTTATTTAAGGAGTTTAAAAAATAAAAATGAATGGCAATAAAGTATTGTATCATGTTTTTTACCTGTTTAATCATATACATAGATATATCCACAGAGAAAATATATATACATGTGTGTGTGTGTTTGTATTACAATTTGTAATTAATCGTTTCTTTAAAAAATATTACCTGTATCTTTATTGATTCTCTAAATGATACGCTGGAAAATTCTTTTCTAAAAATATATAAGTTCAAAATATTTTCTCAACCTTTCTTTCCTACTTTTTGTCTACTTAATCTTCCGCTACAGCACTAATATATAAAATTGTTATTGTTTCCTTGAAATTATAAAGAATAAATCTCGCTAAATCGTTTAGAGAATAAAAATCGCTCCATGACTGTAGCTTCAAATCAAACGTTGTTCATATAATCATGATTTTCACACTTGTATATATATTGTGTCTAGAGATTGCAATACCGGTATACCGGGATATCGAATACCGGTATTCTGAGCCATTTGTACAATTTTGTAATACTGGTATTCAAAAGTTTAAATACCGTTTTTTCGGTATTTACTAAAAAGTTTTAAAATTGTCTCCATTATATGTTCAGGGATCGCCAACATAGCACAATAGTATACGTTTTTGATTTTATGTCTCCATAATGGGCGAAATTAATTAGCTAATTAATGTCTTAATTAATTGCTTAAATCTAAATTATCAAAACATGGATTATCCCTGAAAGAAGATATTGTATCCATAACGACTGATGGAGCAACAGTTATGAAAAAAGTTGGAAAGTTGAATGGTGCAAATCAGCTATTGTGCTATGCTCATGGAATTCAATTAGGATTAATAGATGTATATACCAAAAATATAAAGAACAGAAGAATCCAAATACTGTGGATATAGAAACTTCGGATTCCAACTTTGAAAAGAATTAGAGTGAGAGTGATATTGACAAGGAAGATAATGACAATGTAATTATTGAAGAAGATATTGCTAATGAGAATGAACAATACTTTTATGGCCAGAATTGAATCAGCTCTACTTCCAATAAAACTGACTGTTTAGGCATTATGTCGGAGAGATTCTAATTTATTAACAGCTAATGCAACAATAAATTTCATGTTGTAGTCACTGAAAGAACAGCACACATCACTATCTGAAGAATCAAAATTAACATTTTTATAAATGTGTTCTATAAAACAAAGTTATGGATGTATTCCTCTATAATAAACTTTTAGAAACAAATTCCTCTCATTTTATTTATTATTTTCGTAACTCTTCAGACTCGATATTAGTCGTACATTTCAAAAAAGCAATCAAGGGCCATCAGCAGTTTTCTGCGGAAGCTACATTCCGTTATTAGAGACATGAAGTCATTGATTATTTTGTGTCTTTCGTTTTCAATGCACCAAACCTTATATATATAAGGTTATTATATATATAAACATACATTAATTATATATACAAACCTTTTATAAAATGCATCCATTTTAATGCTCGAGCCCATATAACACTAGTTATCGAATGAATGCAAATGCGACTGAGCGCATCTGACACAAAATCCTTAAAATAGTAGGGAAAAAAAGGTGGGGGAAGGGGGAGATAAGGCAAGATTTCAGAAAAAATTCGGGCAGTTTTGATTACTTTTTAGTAAATATCAATGTTGAAGAATAAGTTGATAGATAACAAGCTTGAGTAAAAATCACCTTTAAAAAAAATCCAAAACAAAAGTCTGAATTGCTTGGAACATGACTGTTTTCAAATAAGCCTTTTGCTTGGCAACTCCGCAAAGCTTCTTAACATAAATATACAGAATGATTCAAAAGTTCATTAACATTTGAAAAATTTTTCACGGAATATTGCAAGTAGAGAAGTAAAAACTGACACACACGTTTGAAATGACATGGTGTTTCATAGAAACCAAAAAAAAAAAAGAAAAGTGTAAAAAATGGCGGAAGATGACAATTGGTTGTCTAACATGTTATGAACCAACGAAGCCTATTTCGTACTCCAAAGGTCTGTCAACTCTGACAACTGAAGAATTTGGGCTACTGAAAATCCTAGAACTATTATAAAAAAAACCATTACATGAAGAGAAAGTCACGTTGTGGTGTGTATTTACTACATTTATCGTGTGCAGACCCTTATTCTTCAAAGAAACACTTGGCTCTGCTTTTCAAATTTTGTGCGTGACGGGTGCGAGGCATGCGGATATGTTACAGAATCACACCCCTAGCCTGGCTGATAAACACCAGCTGGAAGGTACGACTTTTATGCAGGATGGCATTCCATCACATACTGCTACACGTGTGAAAAATCTCTTGCGCACATCGTTTGGTGAGGATCTCGTGCTGAGCCGCCCCTTCCGTCATGCTTGGCCTCCCAGGTCCCCAGAATGTGATTATTGGTTGTGGCGTTACCTGAAATCGCAATATTCCGCTATCGTCTGACCTCATTAGGGATGCTAAAAGACAATATCCAACCACAAATTCTCACTACACCTACAGGTATGCTACAGTGCTGTTCACAACATTGTCTTTGCCAAAAATCAATTACAGTACACTCCCGATTATCCGCGGAATTGGGTGGCGCGGCCGCCGCGGATAACAAAAATCACGGATAATCCGAAAAAAGCTAAAAACGGGTATAGCAAAAGAGAAAACAGTCATTCCAACTTTGAAAAATCGTTTTATGTACAATAAAACGTAAAATAAACAGCAGGAAATGTTTAACTAACGCTTAATATTTTAGTATATCACTCAAAACCAACCTAAAGTGCATTTTGTTAATGAAAACCGAAAAGTTCTTGTACTTACGAGAGGCGTCAAGGATACACAGAAAAATGAATACGTATGTACTGTTTTAATACTGTAATGTATTATGTAATTACAAAAGCATAACTGTAAAACTACACCTTTTTAAAAAAAATCAGTCATTTGTGTTTGCTTCTTGCTTTGGAAGCATTTTCTCTTTGCTTGGAAGCAAAAAAAAAAAAAAAAAAAAAAAAAAACTTAGTGCGGCAGGCGCGGATAATCGGGAGTCTACTGTATTATGCTACTTATTGCTTCTGTTATCATATGAAGCGCCATCTCTTGGCCAATGTTTTTGCATTTTTTTCGTTTCTATAAAACCCCATGCCATTTCAAGCATGTTTGTCAATTTTTACCTCGCTACCTACATCATTCAATGAATTTATATAATTTTTAAATGCTAACGGACTTTTGAATTACCTGGTATTTGATATATTATTCATTTTGAATTGCATCCATACAAAATACTTTAATGAATTAAATATCTTTAAAAAAGATTTTTCAATTTACAAAATAAGAAAAATCACATGGAATTATTTCATATTAAAAGATATTTTCTATTGAAACTAATGATGCTTTGTTTATACAATCCAAGAAAAATCTTAAAAGCTTAATATTTTAGAAATCGTTTCAACACAAAACAAGATATGAAATTAGACACTTGACTTCCATTAATATTTACAAATGAAAGTGAAATTATACTAAGTATCTCGTATAATTTCAGCACAATGAGTTACATCTCAAATTTTAGGAATTTTGCATTCAGTGTTTATTACATCGCATTTTATTTAATTTTTTAATTAACAGTTAATTTTTTACATTGCAAATTTTAGCAATTTGAATTTTTCATTCAGAAAATGAGTTACATCTCAAATTTCATTAACACAGATTTCGAATTTTTCCAGAAAATTTTGAACTAAAAATTTTAGCCCAAAAGGATTAAACATTCAAATGTATAAATAAATAAAAACTGATATAGAAGACAAATATAAAAAGTAGACTATCTCTACTAGATAGAATATATTTCTAAACTTCTATGACTTAGTAAATTTTGAATAGAAATGACTTAGCATAACTACTTATCATAAATTACTTTTGAATGACTCAGCACATGAATAGATTGTTCTATCGATAATGCGAATAAAATATTTTACTTATTTACTCATATATATTACTCTCATAGTATATTCGAAAAATTAAAGCATAAAGAATTTTTAAAATTTACTTATATTATTTTCATGAATAAAAGAAACGTTCATCTTATATTATCACAAATGTCATTTGAAGTTGAATGAAATTAATCTGGAAAGGAAATTTCAGATTCCTTTCAAACGTCATGCGTTCGTATAAATGTTAAGCCCAGTATCTTACAATAATTTTGTAAAAAATGCATATTTCATTTTTTAAAATATGAGACACACAGAAACTAAGCAAAAAGAAAATTTAATCATTTATTCACAGTAAAAAATATAATTTTTCAAAACAGATTCACTATTATAATGTACAAGGCATCCCATTACAATTCAAATATATATCATATTTGTTGAATTCATTAATCAGAAATAAAACAAATACGCGATGGTACCTAAAAACGAACTTTTATTGAATGCTACATATCTTAGATAGTTGAAATAAAATGGAATAAATGAATATAACTTGGCACATTCGCATTTATAAAACTATCAAAGGCAATTTAAAAACAAGCACAATGAACAAAAACAAGTTTCGTTTAATCTAGATGGCAACCCTGAACTCAATATTTACCCATATAAATTATGATAATAGTGAAGGTTGCTAAAAGTACACTTACAATAAATCTACAAAACAACAAATCTGAACTTATTTTTATAAATATAAAAAATATTTTTTCCAAATAATAATTTTTTTTCTATTACATTTAGACAGAACAATTTATAAAAAACTCCCACTATTTCCACTAATTTTTTCTGAGATTTAAAAGGGATAATGTAACATTAAATACTGTCACGATAAGCTGGTGTAAATTTAATTAGAAATTAATTTTAAGAAAGATAATTTCAAAACCGTACAAATATTACATAAGCATGAATTAAGATATAATATAAACTAATAATAGCAGAATGCAAAAAATAAAATAGCTGCCATAATATCAGCAAGTTTAAATAAATAAGAAAAAATTTGTACCATTATAAACATTGACTTCACAGAAAATTAAAATTTTTAGATTTCACAAGCATTCTAAGCATAGAATATTGCCCTAATGATTATTTTCATTGGTTAGGTTGTGATAAAAATTATTTTTAAAATAAATAAATAATTCTCAAAAAAACCAATGTGTAATATGATAAATAATTTAAATATAATACCTACCAAGCTGTACACCAATAAACAGAATAAATATTTACTTGCTGTAGCAAGAATAAAAATGTTTCTATAAATTTTAACATATAAAACTGATCAATGAAAACTCTTCTTTCTTAAAAAACTTTTTAAACAAGGAAAACCTACTAAGATGCAAAAAATTGTAAATATGTTTTAATGAGATTTTTAAAGATTTATAAATCACAAATAGTTGAATGAAAAACGTTATCAATTTTCAGAAAACAACTGATAATAATACTAAGAGTAAAATAGGTTGCTTAGATAAACAAAATACTAATAATACAAGGCAATTCGGAGGTTACCAAAATATCAAAAAGAGAGCACATTTTATAGCAACTCATATTATACATTAGAAACGTTTTTCAAAAAAAATTTATTTAAATCTGAAAATTTTTAAGCCAAATAAATCAATTAAAACTTACTAAGAATTAGTACAACACACGAAAATTCAATAACAAAATTTTTTTAAATAATTTTTGTTAAAAAAAAATTAAATTAAATCAAGTGAGCAATAAAAATAAAGAAAAAAACTTCAACATGTTTTGCATGTATAACTTAATGCAACAAAAACTAACAGCAATTTGATTTAACAATTAAATAGCGTTTAATTCAAGATTCTGTTAAATAGGGCTATTCTTATGGGGACAATTAAAATTAAACTTTAATTCATATTCGTAACAAAATAAATAATAATTCAAATGCTGCAATATCTAATTTTATCAAAATATTCAACAAAAATTGATATCAGCCAAGTATTCTTTATTTTTAGTAACTCAATCGAATACAAAAAAAAAAGTTCAATTGCTTTTAATTAAAACTACTTCAAGAATAATAATTAATAGCCCCAAAGGAATTAGAATGAATAAAATTTTAAATAATTGCAAGATAAAAAAACATTTCAAAGACTAACACTAATTTATTTTATTTTCGATATTAAAATATCAATGGGGTTTATCACAGTCAGGTAAACTATATCTCACTAAGGTTAAGGAATCAAAAGATTAAATGGAATGCACAGTATTTGAAATGTTCAGCAAGTTTGCTTAAGATGATTTTTAATAAAATTCTGTAAAAATGTTCTAGTAAAAATATAAAAATTTAAAATGTTACTCATTTGTTAAGTATAAAAATATAATGAATATCTATGAAACAAGAATCTAGCACTTTGAATGACTACAGATCTTAATTACTCTTTCTTGAAGAATTCTGTAGCGAGCCAGCATTGGACCATAAACCTGCAATTTATAAATAAAATCAATTAGAATGATCCAAGATTGTTAATCAATTGAATGAGAACATAACAACCGATATTCATTGACATATTATCATTATAATTGTTACCTCATCAGCATCTTTAGCAGGCGTAGCACTTAACTGAATTCCAAGAGGTTTATTAAACATGTTCTGAAAACAAAAATCTTCCCCTAAAAGAGCTGAAATATAAATTTTAAATAAAAGTTTGAAATGTTGTAATAAATGCAGTATGCAGCAATAAAATATATATTATTCTGTAAACCAAAATCAAAAATTTAAGGAAATGAACATCAACAACCAGCCATGCTGAGAAAGAAATAATCTTGAGAGCATTCAAAAACTTACTTATAAATGAATTTAATCGTTTAGAGCATTCTGAAACTAACTTATAAATGAATTTAGTCGTCCATTGTTCATTTTGCAGAATCACAAACAAAGGGAAGCACAAAACCAAAAATACAATAACGATATTAAAAACATATTGTATATATTCTAAATATGCAAAAATGGTTTAAGCAGAAGAATTCTGGATATCACATACCGTGTTTTGCTCTCAAAGCTGATCCTAAACAAGCAGAATTCGCAAAATCCAAGATAAAAACAGGGAGATTAAAAACATCAGCCAATACCTACAAAAGAAAGCGAGTAGTCAAATTTATGTTGAAAAACAATCACTTTTTAAGAACCTTTAGGAAAAAAAATAAGAATCAACAATAACGTAGTAATTTTAATGATAGAATTGTGTGTTACAACGAAATTTACTAAGTTGAAGAAGAAAATATCCAGTTTTATGTGAACATAGAATATCGCCTGTAATTCATGAATCTTTTTCATTAACACCGAAGCAAAGTTATTTAAAATATTTTTTCGCCAAAGTTCTTATCAAAATCTTAATAAGCACTTTCATAGCACTAAAATAAATTTATTACACTGCACTTAGCTGTATTAAGGGGAAATTGGATTGGACTGGACGTGGTAATTTCCTGGCGCAAGATCCTTTTCTAAAGATATGCTGCACCGAAAACACGATTTACTTATTGAGTTTGTGTATTTAGTTCCATAAAATTCATCTTAAAAGCTGGTAAAACTGTAAATAAAAGTAAAATAATAAATTTAAATTTCACTAAAAATTCCAATTTTTTTCGAGAACAGAAATAAATTTGAGTGGTGTTTCGTCTAGTAGGAAAGACAAGGTAAAATCAGACGAGTTAAAAAAAAGTTGATAGTGTCTCTGTGAAAATCAGGACTCTCAATTAAAATGTGGCGTATAGTTAGTGGAACATTGCATGAACCGCAAACAGGTGGAGATTCTCCAAATAGTAAATGTCTGTGTGTGATACGTGAATGACCGATACACAATCTAGTTAAAATCATTATACTTCTGGTTGAAAGATGAAGTCCATGGAGTAATATAAGGTTTTATTTCGTGGAGTTTATTATTTACTTCTTGACTCCAGTCATTTTGTCAATGGGTAGATAATCATGAAATAAATGTCTATGGGAAAAGAAAATAGATTTGAAAATAGAGCTACAAATTTCTGATTCACACAGATCCTTAATAGGATTTAAGCAGGCGATGTTATTGCAAATCCAAAGGGGAGTTACAAGTGAAATACTACTGTTGGCATCAAGAGTGAAATTCATCTGGAAGTAATTGGCGAATTGGTATTCCCAAAGAAGGTATAAATGAAGACATGTTATTGAATAGCCTGTCCTCAAAGGATTATTTTCGGTCGATAAAATTCGAAAATAAAAACAAAAGGATAGAATATGTATTCTGCGAATCAAAACTGGCTCAAAATTTTCCACAAACTCAAGACTAGAGAGGTGCGGAAAGAGCCTGAACATAGCTTTAAAGCCTGATGGTGGACATAATGAAAAACAATGAGAGGTATGAAAGTCGCGTGGATCCATAAACAATGCACCCATAATCCAGTTTTGAACATATGACACGTAGTAAGCAAGTGCGACAGCACCCCAAGCAGTGTTTGAGAGAACTCTTAAAATATTTAGAGACTAAAGACATGTCTTCCTCAAATATGTAATATGAGGAAGGAAAGTCAACTTTTTGTCAAAAATTACACCAAGGAATTTGCATGATTAAAGACGTGTCGTGAATAATCAATTCCGGATCTGGGTGTAACAATCTTCTACAAAAATTAACACCAAAACTTTTTTGAGCAGAAAATGTGAAACAGTTTTTATTTGTCCAAGTTACCATATTACTGAGTGCAGTTTGCAGCTGCCTCTCAATAAATCTCACATCTCTACCAGAACAAGAGAACTGAAGATTATCCACATAAAGTGATCTTTGCATACAGGAAGGTAAAATTGATAAAATATTATTAATTTTTAAAATAAATAGGGTTACACTTAAAACTAAGCCCTGAGGAACACCCTCTTCTTGACAATAAACATCAGAATAAGTATTTCCCAGTCTAACTCTAAAATAAAGATGTTCTAAAAACTTTTGTATAAAAATAGGCAAATGCCCACGAAAATCAAGCTCGAAGAGATCTTTCAAAATCTCATATCGCCATACTCCATCATAAGTCTTCTCTATATCGAAAAAAATTGAGACCAAGCGGTGTCGACTGAGAAAGGCTGTATGAATTACACATTCTAATAAAATTAGATTATCTGTTGTACAGCGGCCTTTGAAGAAACCACTCTGAAATGGTGAAATGGATCCGTTTTTTTTCCCCCAAGATATAGGTCAAACGTGCATTTACAATCTTTTCAAGGAATTTGCACATGCAGCGGGTCAATGCAAATGGATGGTAATTGAGAGGGTTTAAAGGATCTTTATTAGGCTTCAATGTTGGAATGACGGTGGTATATTTTAATTTCGACGGAAAATAATGCTCCATCCATATTCTATTAAACATATATAAAATATTACCAAGACAGTCATCTGACAAATGTGAGATCATGGAATAAGTGATGCCATCAGGACCTGGTGAAATTTGCTTAGTTGTGGACAATGATTTACGTAATTCTTCTATAGTTAGATCGACATTATATGCGAGAATTTTTTTCTGCTGAAGCGAAGGAGAATTTTTTCTGTTCTGTTCTCATAAGACAGAAATAGTTCTGTATAGTTATGTGCTGCGCATACAGATGCAAATGTTGCAGCTAAAATATTAATCATTTCCTGTAAGTCGTAAATTTCCTGATCATTCACTTTTAAATATGATACAGGATATTCAGAATAAATTCCACACGCCTTTTTTACTAGATTCCACATTTCTACCACTGATACAGAATTAATATTAGGTGTAAGTTTAATCCAGGAGCTCCGTTGAGTTTGGCGCCGAGTACGTCTACCATAGCTTTAGCTCTTTGAAAGAAAAGAAAATTTATCAAAGGCCATCTTTGGAGCTTATTACATGCAATTTTTTTATTCCAGCTCGTTTCTGTGCATTGACTATTCCACCGAGGTTTCCGAAATTTAGGGAAAGCAGTACTAGATTTCGGAATAGTTTCATCTGCCGCTCTGAGTATTGAAAAAGTCACATTATCAACAACATCGAGGTCTGGGTATTCCACCATGTCCTTTCATATTTTGGCTCTGCGAGTGAAACTCATCTAATCAGCTTTATCAAAAATATACCGCTCAAGTCGTTGTGGAACTGTAACAAGTATATTAACTTGAGCGAGGAAAATCGGGAAATGATCACTTTCACATAAGTCATTCCCCACTGGAAAAGTGAAAAATGGAGCAATAGGTGCTGAACAGAGTGTAAGATCTAAACAATTGTAAGTTTTGCTACTCAAATGAAAGTGCGTATGGTCACCATTATTCAAAAGACAAAGAGAGTGAGTGATCAGAAATAAATTCCTCAATTTGTCTTCCTCGCGGATTCGTGCTATTGTTACCCCCAAACAGGACTATGACCGTTAAAATCACCTATTATAAACGGTGCTGACAATTCAGCAACTAATCTGTCAAGTTCGTGTTTATCAATGGCGGAATTAGGAGGCAAGTAAAGAGAACAAACTGTAATTAAACGCGGAATCGCAATACGGACCACGACCGCTTGCAATTTTGTGTGAAGTGGAACTTCAGATGAGGGATGGTCATAAGAGACGAGGAGAGCAACATCTCCTAGGCTCTATCAGAGTTACCGTCTCTTCAAATCAAAGTATAGCGTATAATTTTTGCTGGATCGATTGATTTTAAGCAAGTCTCTTGAAATGCCAAGCAGACAGGGTAAAAATTGCTAATAAAGTCCTTGATTTGGTGCAATTTGTTGAGAAAGCCACGACAGTTCCATGAAATGTAGTCATAACGTCAAGTCAGTGTTTACGTTGGGGTTTTCTTCTTAACTTAGATTGCAGTAACTTCGTCGAGCTGCCTAAAAGGCTCCAAATCCATTTCAGATAAGTCTGAAGAGGATGAGATAATAGATAGAAATTCTTCAGAAAGATGTGCATTGCTAATTTCAGAAGATTTTAATTTTTTCCGAAGTCCTTTCGCTGGTTTGTTATTAATAAAAGATTCAGTCTGTATGTGAGACAATTGCTGTAACCGATGAAGTACAACTAGAAATAGTATCTTGAGGCGTTACAAGTTTAGGCGCATAATAGGCAGATTTAATTGAAATTTTTTCAGTCTGTATTGTATTGGTTTCTAAAGGTTGCAATTTTTTGAGGGGAGGACAAACTACCTTTGTCAATAATTCTTCGGTTTGAGTTGAATTCGCGTTTTCTGGTTTCGATTTTAAAAGAGAGGAATGATACACCCGACTTGGGTGTTCTATCATTAACTATTTAGCAGGTTTCTCTAAAGGAAATGTTACTTTTAATTTCCGCACCGCGGATAATCGGGAGTCTACTGTATCTTCAGATAAGAAAATTATTAATAAAAGATCTTCAAAAAGGAAAATAAACACTGAATTTAAAAAACAAAACAAAAAACTTTAAGGTTCAAGATATAATAACAATAAAAAATAAGCCTTCTCTAAGGATTTTTAAAGAAGCTATGCATTTTGAAAAAAAAATGTTTTATTGGAATAGCAAAGAGCAAATATAATTTTATTAACATGAAGTAAAAACAAACTTTAAAATCTTAAAGAGTTATTTTATTTTATTTTATATTATTATTATTATTATTGAGAAAGTTTGAAACATAAAAAAAACTTTAAAAATATTACTTGAATTAATGATTTGTTAGTAGATGCACCACCCGTTGCAATAATTCTGGCTGAAGAATCTAAAGAAAAAAATGATAGTCAATACAATATACCAATATTGTTTAAAGCAAAACATTTTATATTTCCAAATTAAAATTTTGGCGACAATGTAACGAACATTGAAAAAATATGCATAATACAATTCTATCCATTAAAAAAACAAATTATTTAGATAAATAAGATAAATGTGCACTTATCTGATAAATATTCTCCTTCTTTATTAAATTACATTAGCATAACTTTATATAGAATATAAATGTCTACATATATTCAACAAAAACCAGAATTAAAAGTACAGAAGAAAATATAAGAGTACACTGGCCTCTAAAAGTTAAGGTACAACCTGTTTTTTTCTGAATAATTAGAGAATGAGTGAACAAAGAAACAAGAAATTAGGAGGAAACATGCACTAAACATTTTTTTAATGAATGCAACACAGAAAATTTTTTAAGGGCAAAACAAGCATGATTTACAACAACAAAAATGCAATATTGGCAGAGAACTTTATTCTTGGATAATGAAGTTTCTGCTTTATGTGGAAAAAATGTTGTGGAAACATTTAAAAAATGGGTTCTAATGTAAGGAATGTGCCCAAGCAGTAATGCATTGGCAGTGTCGCCTTTCCATGCTAATAATTAAGTTATCGACACCAAAATGGGAAGCGAAAACCAGACACGGGTCTATGTTACAGCTCATCTATTGATTTTGGAGGAGGTCTTAAAACAGCAACCTCTCTACGAAGGCAAACCCAAAGAAGCTCTAGCGGATTCAGGTCTGGGAATCGAGCTGGCCATTGCATTCGCTCCATATTGTGGCACTCGAGATAGTCCTCAATAAGCCGAATGTGGTGCGGTCGCCCATCAAGCGAAATTCATTACCAATAGCAGTAGCACATAGACGGATATATGGATTTTCGATCTCTCATACCATTCGAAGTTCCTCCACGGTACATATGTAGGTGAGTGTCTAAGAGAAATTACTGCCCAAACCATATTTCACCACCTCTACAACAGTGACTTTCAATAATGCTGGATTAGATGTGTCTGGTGCGATGTTCCCTCCAGATTATCTGACGGCCAGAATGTACGTCTACGAAGAGTACAGAAGCCCTTTGTTAACAGGTCCAGGAGACCATCTCTCTTGCTAAGCGTCAACAAACAGATCTGTGTCTTGGTTTCAAAGAGAGACACATAACTAGTAATCTTGCATACAGACCTATATTGTGAAGCCATCTTCAAGCTGTAGTAGCAAAGATTCTTGTCCCTGTTGCTATAAAATTATATGGCATGAGCTTAGGGGCAGTAGCGTTTCTCCTCCTTCGGGCCGAAAGAACTAAATAAAGGTGTTGTAACAGATGGAAGGACTGAAACATGTCTTCTAGACACAGAATCCTTCGACTGAAACTGATCCCATAAACATTTGACCACATAACGACCACAGTGAGACGCCTAGCAGCATCAACTTCCGATAACCCCATTTCAATCCATCCGACCACCCGCTAACTTAACAAAACTGGCAAACGACTTCTAGATATTGCTATATTCTCCTGGCTATTGTCAACGAAATGCTAATAAAAAGTGAAGATCAACAGTCATGCATAAAACTTACACGCGAAATTACTAAGGTTAGATTTTTTTTTCACATTTCCTCCCATGCCTATATAAATACTCAATTTTTTTAAATAAATGTGGTAGTTATTGTTTCTGCCTTAGTTCTTTATTATCATGAATATAAACTGAATTTAAATGTTACTACAATTCTTTTAATTGTGAGCTTAGAAAGCCTTACCTTACTTGTACCTTAAATTTTGGAGGCAAGTGTAAATTAAGTTTCCAAAATAAAAAGAATATTAAAAGTAAATAACCAATTTTAAATCCAAAATCTTCTGCATGCACTCTTTTTGCTAGAAACTGTCCTTCAACCAAAGCTCTTACTTCAACTTCTTTTGAAAATCGTTGTACCTGTACAAAGCAATCAGAATTTTATTTGAATAAACTAAAAATAAAAATAATAAAAATTGAAAGGCTATGATGAACTAAAAATTTAAGATGGGACAATATAAAGCAATTGTTGCAATAAAAATAACAAAAAATTAAATAAATAAAAAATGTGAATAAATACTTCAAATTTTGAATAAACTTAGTTTAAATGAAACTACTGATTGTATAATTAATCACTATAATAAATTGAATAGAAAAGCAAAATAATGCATTGAAGTATTAATCCTTTAATATCAGATATATAAATACTAAGTATAAGATATATAAATATCAATTATTAAAAAATAAAAGATGCAATATTAATTTATTATTTCCAATGAAAATCAAAGTAATGATGAGACAAATTCCCTTTGTTATTCTTACGATCTCTTCAAGAATAAACATACAGCTATTAAATTTTTTTCAACATTTTCCTTCAAGAATATTCATCACAATGTACCATAACAAAATAAAATTTTGCATGTCCTAGTCAATTAAGTTCTTGATTATTTTTCAAGAAGATTATTTTCCTCTGAAATCCCTTAAGATACTTCTACATAACAAAAACCACAATTAGTCCTTTTTTTTTTTTTTTTTTTTCATTGTATGGAACTCTTTTTAACATCTATTCAAGAATCAACGATTTTAAACTAAGCCTATTTTTAAATGTGTATACAATTATTTATAGAGACTTTTGAGATTCTATGTAGTATTTATCAACATTTTAAATAAGAAATAATCAAAATTATTCATTAATATGACAGAAATCTTACTTTAAAATGGATAACTGGGTTTAAGATTTATTTCTTTCATTAAAATACAGTTACAACCTAGGGATATTCAATGCAGTTTTCATTACAAACCTTTCCTTTGACACAATAGTAAAATATTTATCACATTAATATCAACTCATTTTAAATTATCAGTTATATAAATATCTGTCATATTCAAATCCTGCACATATTACCAAAACTTTATATCATATACAAGATATCAAATACAAATTTATACTCGTTATAACAGCAGAATATAAATAATTCTTGATATTTTAAACTGCACTTATATAGCAAAAAAGAAAGAAAAATTTTAAGAAATTGCAGAAAGATTATCTAAATCGCCGAAATGAATAATCAGCTTATCATTGGTCTTTGAACTCACCGATTCATTATTTTTATTGAATCTGAAGTCCCCAATCACAGTTGGAAGAATCTCCATCAAATCAAAGAACATACCTGAAATTTGAAATGAAAATTTGAGTAAAAATTATACAAATTAATACACATTCGATAAATCAACTTAAAAATATTCTGAGTTTATAAAACTTACCTATGTTGCCAAAATTTCCACGAGGCGTACTTTCTAAAATATCGTTGAATAATTCCCATGAACCTTCAGCACATTCATCTCTTATTCTCTCTCTAGTAAGCGATCCATTTTTAAAACTATAAAAGAAATGAGGACTTGTTTAGCAGCACAATGAAGAAAATTTCTGGTCACAGAATTAATTCTTATTCAATTGATAGCATAATCACATTTAAAATTATAAACAAAAAAAAAATTACCAAATTGATGTACACAGAGCATATTGCGTACACTAAATAAGAATTTTTTTTTTTATGATTGTAATAATAACAATCAGTGAATAACAAGTGAAATTTAACATGGTGATTAGCGTTGTCCAAGACAAGTTTTAGCAGAGTTAGTTCAAAAAGAACTGTCGTAAAAGTGGTTCAAATACGAAATCAGGTTTTTCTTTAAAATGATTTATTAACAATAAAATAAAACAAAGTACAATTTGAAATAAAAGTAAAAAACAATAAGCATACATATTATTGTAATATTTTTTGTTACTGCAATACAACTCCGATCTCGTACAAGTTTCACCCTCTTTCCATAACTACAACCTTTATAAATCATCCTTTCACCTGAATTATTGCCAGTCGCAGTATGAAAGCACGTGCAGATCGAGATCGAATCAGTTGAGATCATGGCTCGGAAAATCAAAAAACAGACACTATGCACCTCGGATCCAAAATCGAGTTTAGTTAAAAAAAAAAAAAATTCAAAATATCCATCAAGCGCCCTCCCCCTCCCCCTTTTTTTTTTTTTTTTAAGATTCTCCACACCGAGATCCCTTACAAATCAACATTTATAAAATTTTTATGTTATTTATTTGTGAATAGATAATACTCTACAAAAATTACATTTTTGCGTTGTAAAAGACAAGAAAAAAACAAACAAACAAACAAAAAAACTATCTTAAATAGAAAAGATTTTTCTACAAAATTTTAACAATTTATTCTTAACCATAATGACTACATTTGCCAAATTAATTTTAATGTTAACATATTGAATCTTAAATACCCTCTCATGAATTAAATTTCTCAAAAATGGTAACGGTCGTCAATGTGTTTCGTCCTATAATTTTCAGCATGCGACTTCAAGAAATTTATGGTGGCTTTATACACTATTAATTTGGAAATAAACTTTCATTATTCAATACGTTCTTTAAGAATATAAATTCTTTTGCTGCATCTGTTAGAGCAAAATACTCAGCTTCCGTAGAAGATGAACTAATTGATTTTTGTTTAAAAGTTCGCCATGAGATAAAGGTTTCATCAATAAAAGTTATAAAAACCTCTTATTGATACTCTATCATCTCAATTTGTTGAAAAATCCGAATCTGAAAAACATTTCAATTTTAAAAGATTTAATTCTTGAAAGCTAAAACATGTAACTGTGTGTATTTCAAATAACCTAATAACCTCAACAAACAATTCCACTGTTTTATACCTGGGCTGGATTGAAACTGAGACCTGAGATTTACTGTGAACATGATATCCGGCCTTGCTCGAACAGCAATAAATGTTAAAGAGCCGATGAAATTTTAATATGGAAAATCTTACAATTCTTTGCTAGTCTTAGGTGAATGAAATCTAGAAAGAATTTGACCTTTTGATATGGGTAGGGAACTAACTAAAAATTAATTCAATATAAGACATTTTGTTTATAAACTATTTCCTTGAGCTCTATCCCTAAAAGTTTCTTTGTTCTTCCCAATATTTTTATATCAAAATTGTCTTGCGGTAAATTTAATACATAATTTACAATTTAAATCTTAAATCTTTTAAAAGTATATACACAATTACACTAATCTAACTTTTTAAATTTTAATTTAATTAAAATATCTTCCAACTCTAATAACCATCGGCGGCCACTTTAATGAAGATCGTACATTGCCTTTCGTAACAGATAAACTTTAAGTGGTTCTGTTTCATATCCAGTTAGTTGTTTCATGAATCTTCTTGCATCTAAATTAACATATATATAAGCATCATTTATGTCCACTTGAACATGAGCCCATTTCCACAAATATATAGATAGAAATAAATAGTCTTACAATAGAAAAGTTTACGACTGGAATGTACATCTCTTCAAAAGATTATCCTTTTGATTGAATATTAACCAGAGCCACTAAACGTGCCTTGTATCTCAACATTTTGTTATTTTCATCACGTTTAATTGTGTAAACCCAGCGATTTCCCAACACTTTCACATTTTCAGGAAGATCAATCAAATCCCAAACTTTATGCTCGATCATTACTTTGATTTCCTTATCCATTGCATCACTTCATTCGGACGTTTCTCTGGATCTAATTGCCTGTTGGTAACAGGTGGGAATTCTCACTTCAACTACATTAGCTTTTTGATAACTTGCAGCAGAATTCGATAGAATTTCGGATTTGGTATTTGCCTTACTAAAATCAAAGAAATTTGTATCAAAATTAATTTTGTGATCTCTACAACACCGTTCTATTTCGTTAAATGTTTTTAAACGGGTTACTGCACCTTCAATTCTATAATAAATATTTGCTCTAGTAACTTCTCGTCCCGTTTTTCGAATCCACTTAATCTCTGAACATGGGATTAAGCTAATATCGGTAGATGCACTAAGTTTTTCGCGTGATGTAAAGAGAGATTCTGAACTTCTTTCTGGAATTAAACTACCAAATAATGAATCTATAACTGTATTAAATTCATCTTCTTCACCTGAGTAATCAGAGATCGTAAAATTAAACTTGGGGCATCGATTCGAGTTTTGTCTTGCGTCAAACTCTTTAATATTCTCATCAAACCGTACATCAATGGTTTCAATTAATTTGTTTTCGTCCTTCATCCATATCGATAACCTAGGCATAATGATGGCATACAAAGAATAACCCATCACTATGTCTAGTTTGGCTCGCATATCTGGTTTCTTCCTAATTTGTTTGGGCACACCAACATATGTTAAACAGCCAAAAGTTTAAAATACGATACCGATGGCTTTTTACCCGAATATTTTTCGAGCGGAGTTTTATAACTGTCTTTGTGACACACTCTGTTCCAAATATATGTCAAGAAAAGTAAAGATTCGTCCCAAAAATTTTTGCTCTACTCCATTACATTTTAATAATGCTTTAACTCCATCTAAAGCTGTTAAATTATACCTTTCCGCAACATCGTTTTGTTCGGATGTATAAGGTTTTGTTTTCTCAGGATTTACACGTAGTTCCTCTAAGAAGTTGTCAACATCTTTATTGCAGAATTCTAGTCATCCATCAGTCTTGACCAAGACTATTTTTCTATCTACAAACCGTTTTGGCCCTCTCTGAAATCTCAAGAAGGTATGAAATACCTCAGACTTTTTCCTAATTGGGAATAGAAAAATCGTCTATTATTGTAAAAAAATGTTTATTCGCACATTGGCTCAAAATTGGCATTGGTCCACAAACGTCCATGTGTAGCAACTCCAGTGGTGATTTTGATTTGACGGACCCTGTCTTTTTAATTGAAATTCTCCTCGATTTAGATAATTTGCATAGAATACGATGCGGCTTATTATCAATTACACTCGGGAGACCTCTCGCACTATTATTTTTGCTATTTTTCCTAAGGTATTCGTTATTGATATGTCAAAAACGTTCGTGCCAAATGGAATTGATTCATTCTTTGTTTTATTGCTTACATCACTAACAGAATTTGTCTCTTTAGGTTCTGAGGTAACATACTCTGTTAGTTTAAAGAAATACAAGTTTTCCCGGCGTTCAGCCAAGAATAATTTATTCCAATCATTATTATAAATGTTAATTTTTCTTTTAGAAACCCACAGAATGTGCGCCTTTCTTTTCTAACCTAGAACCTATAATAAATTTCTCCTCAACTTGGGTTTATATAAAAACATATGACAAAGTTACCTCATTACAGGAATCTTTATATAAAACATCCGACAAAGTTATCTCATTAAAGGAATATTTATATGTAAACACAAATCTTATTGTTCCGATCCCTTCTATCGTACATTCTTTATCTCCAGTGGCTAACAACATTTGCATCTCCATAACTGTCCTAATATCTAAAAATAAACTTTTATCATTGCAAAAACGGGTCGTTGCACTCGTATCTATTACCTAAACCCCTTCTTCCGAGTATTCCTCGGATAAGTTACAGCTGGTTTCTGACTGAGCATTTATTTCTATCAAGCTGCATTCTGCTTCATTAAATTTTATCTTAAACTCTGTATTAAAATTTTCATTAAGAAACTTTTGACGAGACTTCTTATCCTTACAATTTACCTTAAGATGGTCATAATTTTTGCACTGGAAACAAGGACCTATTTTCTTAATAGTCCCTTTTTATAATCTTACTTTGTTTAAGAAATACTTTGCCGTCCTTTTTCTGATTCAAATAATTTCCACTAGAAACTCCAGGAACTACAACCGTGCCATCAGGAATTGCATTCCATTTCCCAGAGATTGAAGCACCGCTAAAGAAAATGGCCTCCGTTTTGTCGAGATCTTGCATCATGAGCTGTAAACGGTTGGCTTCTAGTATCAATTCTCCCTCTATCCTGCTAGCAGTAAATTCCTCATCTTTCCATCTGTAGATATGTTGAACCATTGACTGGAATTCTTGAGGAAGGTACCTGATCATCTGAAAGACTAGATATAGGTCGTCCACTTTAAGCGCCTATCTCTTGTAGCCTAGCTACCTCTGTCTTTACTCGACATAGAAAAATTCAAACATCCTTTCCTGGTTGATACTCGGTGCTGAAGAATTCATCTAGTAGCTGGATTACCCTTGCTCTCGTCATAGGCTCAAAATGTTCTTTTAGTATCTTCCCCACTACTGCACCATCAGTTGTTTCAGAAATCAGACTTTTAAGTTCAGGACTTATAATTGAGTAGATGAGAGTATAGGTTGTATCCTTACAAAGCTGGAAAACATACTTTTCTTTGTAGGTTGATCCTACATCAAGATCCACTGTTTCAGTCTTTATAATAAATTGTCATCATCCATTGTGCATAAGTATGACTTACAAGTCACGCTTCCACATGTTCCAATTATTCTGAGTAAGAACTGGAACTGAATTATTAATTTCCATCTCTTACTACTCTTGCCAGCTATTATACCAATTAATCTAATAATCAAGGAACTGGAACTCATAAAAAACTGGAAATGCTTCGAAACTGCGTAGCCTACCTTTACAAACGGTGTGAGCTGGGTCCATAACTCTTTTGTTGTCCAAGACAAGTTTCAGCAGAGTTAGTTCACAATGAACTGTCGTAAAGGTGGCTCACATACCAGATCAGTTTTTCTTTCTTTCTTTAAATGATTTACTAACAATAAAATAAAACACAATCTAATTTGAAAGAAAAGTAAAGAAAATCAATAAGTATACATACTACTCTACCATATTTTGTTACTGCAAAACAACCCCGACCTCGTACACGTTTCACCCTCTTTCTATATCTGCAACCTTTACAAATGTTCCTTTCGTCTGAATTGTTGCTAGTCACAGTATAAAAAACCACGTGAAGATCAGGTTCGAATCACTTGAGATCATGGCTGGGAAAGTCAAATTAACAGAGACATTTTGCACCTCGGATCGGAAATCAAGTTTAGTTTTTAAAAATTTCAAAATATCCAACAATTAGTATTAATTAAAAACATCACTTGCTATGAAATAAACAGAAGAAATAAAAATGTATTATCTGCTTAAGTGCACAATTAAATAATAATCTATAAATATGCATGTTCTCTTGCATTGTTTGGAAAGCAAGTTAATTTCTAAATTACTATTTAGTAAAAAGAAAAATTACAAAAGATGCCCAAATCATATACATTTATAGGTGTGTGTAAAACATCTTTTGAAGATGTATATGTGGAGTTCATTTACAATTTTTATTATTCATGATTTAAAGAAATAGTGGAACTTTCATCTGCCATCAAGATTTCTTTTTAGAAGCCGTGACGAGCATGGTGTAGCAAACTGAAGAAGGAGAAAGAAGGAAGGAAAGATTCTAGGGAATTATTTTGAAACATAGTTTTTGAAAAGCAACATATTTTGATTCTGTGGGATAATAATAGCCTGTGCAAATCAGGAATTAAAATGAAGCCAGAGTTCAAGTAATTAGGAAATTATTTTTAAATCGTATATTAATTAGTAACTATTACATACAAATATATTATTCCCTATAGAAACTCACCACAATAAAGCCATGAATTCTTTGCTGTTAATGGGGTTACATAAAATGTGCCCTGATAAAGATGGCTTTGGATCTGTAAGCCATAAAAACACAGTATCACTTGTGCCTAAGCTTATTGCCATGTCTTCTTTATTCATTTGTGTTCCAGCTAAAGAAGCTGTAAAGAAATTATAAAAATTAAGTTCAAAAGTTACCCATCACATCCAAACTAACATGTTATGCATAAATATGTGCATATTATGCAGTATATGCATAAATATGTGATAAAATCTTTCATTAGATGTAAGTATTTAATGAAAGGAATATGTTAAAATCAAGTTTTCCCCACAGATGTTAACTCAACAAGTGCCTATACCGCGATTTCCACGGGATGGAAAATGGTTTATTTTCCGATGCGTCTCGTGATTTTCACAGGTAAATGTTTTTATCTTTTATTATTACAACTTCACATTACACTATTATAAAGTTACATATAAATAATAGCTAGCTTCACTTTAAAAACACTGAATCTAAATAATGATTTTAAATAATCAGCAACTATATCATTAAAGTAAATATATCATCTATGATTAATCACAATGACGAAGTTACAGTTTTGATAACTCCAGGGTTTTTCTCTCTCCTCATCCTCCCAATGGTCCATATTTAACGCTGCTCCTATTTTTTAGATTTTTCTAAAGGTAAGCTACAGAATATTGGCAATTTTCTGCTTCTGGCTTTGGTAAAAACAAGACGAACTTCCACTAGCCACTGACAATATCTATGTCTCGGTATTCAACTTAATTTTAACTATTACAATTGAAATATGGGAAACTTCCGCTTGAAAAGATTGGAGAATAAAAATGGAATTAATAATTTGGGTTCTTTTTGTCCGTAAATATCTATCTTTCAGATACATGTTAATTTATAACAAAAGATTCGTAGAAAATTACGATCTTTCTTACTGACATATCATACACAAAGTGGAGGAAACCAGAACTGCATATCAAAGTAAAAATATTTATAAAAAATGAAAAAAAAAAGTTTTTAACACATAAAAGTTTACACTTTAAGCAAAATGCAATAAAGTCAGAAGATAATTTATCAAATTTACCCCTAAGTCTTATATTTTAAAGTTTTTTTATTGGCTAACATTTTCCAAATGCCTATATCAAATATTAAAACTGTTCATCCATTATTTAAGAAACTTACTATTTAATTAAAGAAGAATGTAATAATGAACCATATGAAAAAATTTTATGGCGTCATCTACTAAGGTTTTTCAAAATGAAGGCTATAATTTGACAACTAAAATCAATACTGAATAATAAAACAAAGAATTAAGATAGTCTTGCAGTTTTGAGCAAAACATCAGTAAGAATTACAAGACTAAAAATCATTAAATAAATATTTTCTTCAAAACAGCTATGTAAAAAGCAGACTTCTATTTTAAAAATATTTTTTAACCCTTAACTGGAGACGTACGGTCTGTGAGACCGCTAGCGATGGATTTTCTGTCACCCCTATTCTATTTTTAGCTCAATTGAATGGATTGACCCTGTAGCTTATTGTTTTGTGACCTTCAATACACGTGCACTTTTTCAACCGATTTCAGCAGATGCTTTTTTAAATAATTCAGTTATTTCTTCGAGTGCGGTCTCTAAGACCGCATCTCCCTGTTAGTGACCCAGTGATGAACAAGGCTTAGCAGATAGCGCTAAAACGTAGGCCCGAAATATCATACAGTTTGCTGATCCTATTATGAAGCAGTGCTCCAGACACTTTTAAATGGAGCAGAAAGTGGTTTTAGTGATAAGAATAATTGTATAGAAGACTTTTTTGATGAAAGTTCGCATTCAACTGATTTTCATATGTATGCTCAAACATAATTAATTTTTCTAGTGATAATGTATTTTGAAAAATTTATAAAATATATTAATATATCAAGAGATATATATATACAGAATTTATAGGTTGATTTTTATACTAGTCCTTAACTTATATGTTTAAAATGCCCTAGAAAACCGCGCTATGAAAGTCACACAAACCGATAATAAAAGGGCCAATTTTACCTTTTGTCAATTTTTTTATTTTTCATATAATTGCCGATTTTTACATTATATTGTTTTCTATATACCTTCATATACTGTAAAAATAAATATGATTTAAAAAGTAAAAAGTAATATACTTTTTCAAGAATATTATTTATTGTAACATGCAATTTAAGGAGAAAATGTATGTTCCAACGCATTTACTTTTTTCAATGATAATATATTTTGAAAAATTTCTAAAACATATGTATATATCAAGAAAAATATCTGTAAAATATATTGGTAGTTTTTCATACTAATACATTCATTAAAAAATTTAATTTGAGTGTAAATGAAATGCGGTCTCGTAGACCGCACTTCCCCAGTTAAGTCCTAAAATTTCACCTCCCCAGTTAAGGGTTAAAAACATATTTAGATCCAGGAACATCATTTCATATATCATTTTTATACATAAAATGAAAGTATAATTTAAATTTTTCAAACATTCCATTTTGTAATTAAAAAAAACACCTTAATTCTTCAAAAAAAATTTAACAAAATTCAGAAATACAGATGGAGTTAAAAAGGAAAAAATATTTTTACAATAAATTTTCAAGGAGATTCTTTTAGTTGCTATTTTAGGAAAACTTACCTGATTCTTAAAGAAATCTTTATTTACTGCTCTTTAATTCAAAAAACGGTTTTAAATAAAAAGATAAGATTAAAAAATGATTCTACAATTATTTTTTATCATATAAGTGAGAATGTAATAATTCATGAATCTCTGTAAGCCAGCATTTCAAGTTTTTTTTCTTTTTAAATTTCAGAGAATACCAGCACTAATCAATCACATTTATGGACATAATTTATTACATACAGATTTTATAATGAATGTAGACTAGGTTCCGAAAGTTTCAATTTAATGCTATATTCAAACAAAAATTATCATTTAGACTAATTATACAGCCAACCTAACATAAAAATAAAAGCTTCTTGTCTGACACAAATTTCTTTTTTAAAAAACAGCAAATCATAAGGTCAAATTATTTTGATGGAGTTTTCATTCTTAGAAATCAGAAATAAGCAAACTTTAAATAAATAAATCATGCAGAAGAAGTTAATATATCATTAGAGAATTTAAAGCAATCACCTTAATTTTTGAAAATTTAAGGTTTTTTTATTTTATTTTGTAGCTAAATGAGATAATTAAAAGCTTGATATAAGACAGAAAACAAAGGAATTATAAAAACAGATACTATTACACAATATTTCAGGAAAATGTAGTTCAAATGTATTCATATTATTATTAACAAATTAGATAAGCAAATAAATAAAAATAAAAAGCAACAAATTCCATATCTATATATTTACTTCCATGAATTTACATACCTGGATTATCACCTGTAAATGCAACTACTTTGCAGTTTTCAGAAAAGCCATAACGTTCTATAAAATAAGGTGACACAGAACCCTGGAAGCAGGAAAAAACAAAAAAGGCAATGTTTAAAGTATGATATATATGCAAAAAAGCGATATAATTAAGGTAGAAAATATTTCACAGATACTAAACAAAATGTAAAAGCATAGTAGCTGAGGCAACAAAGCAGTACTGATACAATCGTCTAATTGTAATCATTAACCAAACATAAAATCTGCAACATAATAATGCTCCTAAACACAGAAGAATGTTTAAATATTTCTTCTCGGTGATGCAATACCATATTTGGCAGAACAGTCTAAAAGAAAAACTACAGAAGAAATGATGCATTTAAGCCACTATTAGGTATTTCATTTATTTATTAGCATATTTCAAATTAATAGCATTTAATGAATTTCAAAACTAGTTTTTAATGAATTAATAAATGCAATAAGTACTTCAGGGGAAAAGTTCTTAACTTACTTAAATTAAATCACTTACATTATCTAGAATAATCTCTCACTATTATCAATAGCCTTAAATTTTCATTAATGCAACTTGATATCTATATTCTATCAATTAATTTAGATTTTAAATTTGCGGTCATGATTTAAAAAACTAAATTGAATGGCATAAAAAATGCTAGATATACATATTTTGTTAAATATTTAACAGAGTTGCCAAGCCACCGAAAAAGCACAAGGAATTTAAAAATTATCTAAAAAACCGGGAAAATGCAGGGCATTTTCATAAAATCTCGGAAAATAGAGGGAATTTTATATTTCTTAGTTATTTTTTTGCATCTAAAAAATGCCGATCTCTACAGATTAAAAAAATCGTAATCATAGTTACCAAAATTGAAACAATACCATTCGTAATTGTTTAACGCGGAAACTCACCACTTTTTTTTCTGTTCAGACCATTCAATTTCCAACTTGCGAGACAGTTTTTTTTTTTTTTTTTTTTTTTTTTACGAGATTCTTGAATTGCAGCTAATAAGCATGAACGAGACTTCTGTAACTGCGTGAATGGATAGAATACATTTACCTAGTAAGATTAGCAACATTCAATCTGCGGAAGCAGCGCGGTGATGTTTAATCTACCATACCTGAATTTATTGAATGGTTTGTTTGTTATTTCAGAAACTGTGAGCTTATTCAAAGCAGATTAAAAGATTTTTTACAAAACAAAACTCAAAATTCATATTTAATAAAAATTGAACGGGGAAAAAAAATTAATCTTGATTTTGCTAATGGGTTCGAAAAGTTCTGCAAAATCCATTTGTTCCGTACTGCTCGCTTTGTAAGAAGATAATATGCCTAAGTAATATGGGAAAACAGGCACTTTACTAAAGGCACCAATAGAAGAAAACATATCAGACTGCGTGCTAGTTTAAAAGAGTCATCATTGATGCTGGACTTAGTATCTAAAAAGAATACAGGAAAAGATGACACGTCGAAACAGGTAACGTCAAATTTAAAGTCCGAAAACAAAACGATTTCGAACTCTTTAGTTCAAGAACAATAATTTAAAGCTGAAAATTGATGGGCATTAAAACTTGTTGCGTCACATTCGTCCTCTAATACATTTAATGATATATCGAAAATATTTCCACATAGTTCACTGAAAGTGAAATAGCTAAAGAGTGTATGTTAGACAAGTACAAAAATCTTGCACTTTATTTGTGATAGAGTAGGTGCATTAGCTCCATGAAACATATGGCTGATGGACAGAAGTTGATATCCACATACTTGAATTGGCAAAAAATGAATAAATAATAAAAGTAACTTGCTTTATAATGTTTATGTTAAGTAATAACTAAATGATTTTACCATAACAAAAATGTTTTGTATTTTATTTCACCCGACTCCTTAATTTTGTGTGACTTACAATTAAAGTGCATGAGAGGTAATATATTCTGCCTCTCCTTTGTTACTATGCAAATTTTGTCTTGCTAAATTCTAGATAATAAATAAAGAAAAAAAATGTCTGTATGTAAATATAAACCTTCTTTTAATATGCTATTATTATAATGTTGAGTTTTTTTCTTGTTTCCGCCACTCCTTAAAAGCATATTCCATCATAACTAGCACGAGTGCTATTCTTCCATTTCCTCTTATCGTGAATATATGTAAAGAGAAAACACAAGGAATTTTTCCCCAGATTTGAGTGACAACCCTCATTTAAGCAACATTAAAAATAAAATAAGAGAATAAGCTAAATGAATTTTTTTAAAAAAAGATATATCACATATAATCAGGAATATAATAAACAACTCACTAAATTATGATTCCTCTAAAGTACAATTTCGTAAATAGTTTAATAATTATCAAATTGCAGATTAATTTGATCGCTATAGCAATAACTAAAACAAAATCTTTTAACAATACCAAAACAGTACATGCTGGCACTGGTTGTCCCAATTTTTTTCTTAAAGAAGGTGCACATGCCTGCAATAATAATTAAAAAAATCATTAAAATGAGTGATTGAGAATAAAAATTTAAATATTTTTTTACTACAGCTTAATGTAAGAGTAAATAAAAGTAATAAAATGCATCAGTTCTGAAGGAAGTTATAGTGAATACAACCTTATAAAAGCGTGTCTTAAGAGAAACTAAATACAGATATAGCAGTACTAAAATTTACTCAGCTTAATAAGAAGCACTAAAAATATAATACTAATTTCAATAATTTTGCAAGTAATTTATTGAAACTGACATTTTAGAATTGATTTATAATTTTGTAAATTGTATTTAAAAAATTAATAAATTAATTTCTTATCTCAATTTTATAATCACAACTGCGAGATAATTACAGTGAGATTTTAAATTTAAAAAAACATTTCAACTTATTAAATTCTTAAAAATTATGAACACAAATGTAAATTTTTTTTTTGACTAGTGAAGCTCACTGCAACATGTGGGAATAAGTTTTAATCATAAATGTGTTAGTTGCTTTGAAAAGTTATAAGCTGAGATCACAGATACATATTAAAGATATCCTGGTATGCTTAGTATAAAATCAAATTTTTCAGTAATAGCAAATTCAGTGAATAACTTATTGTATCAATGTTATTAAATACTTTTACATCATGACATGGCTTTAAATGCAGAATTTCTTTAATTTCAGTAATTTTTTCCTTTTACAAACCTTTCCTTTACTCTTACAGCACAGAATATTAACTCTTACAGGTTTATTAGTAGTCTTATTACGCACTGAATATTAATTACTTTTATTATAAATTATTTTATTATTTATAATATTTTAGTACTTCCTGACATAAAAAATAAAAAAAATTGTGTCTATTTTTCGTAAAAAATTTAATATGTGACATCTTTTAGATCTGTAGGTAGTCCATTCGAATTACAGATATTAAGAAACGTCAAAATGAGGCACAGTTTTAAAATGGTGACAGAAAGAAAACACTTGACTACAAAAAAAAAAAAAAAAAAAAATTAATGAGTCAGATATTTCTTAATATGTATGTCAGGAAATTTTTCTTAACACATGCATTCATTTCCAATTTTATTTTAATTGATTGCATTCAAATAACAGCATTCAACAATCTTACTATGTAAATATATAAAGGATTTGTTGCTTAAAACATATTAATGAATACCTCCAGGCATACTTCAGACCAATCTTTTGTATTAATGTCCAATAAGTTCATACCAGAACCATCACTCAGATCGATAGCAGCATATCGTCCTAAGAACAGAGTAGCACCAAAACTACTGATCAAGGAAATTCTCTGAAAATAATTACAAAATGTTTTATTAAATTAAAAATATTTTACGTCTTACTACATTCATACGGCTTAAGAATTGTATTTCAACTTGAGCTCCAGATATGAAGAAATTTAATAAAATATCAGATATCACACAGGCTTGGAAGAAAAACTGAATTTCATAAAATAATAAATTATGTCAAACATAAACGCCAAGAAGTAAAAATTAGAATGATTAATTGAACAATAAAATGAATAAATTTAAATTTAAAAAACGCTTGAGATATTAAAAATACAACAGAATTGTTACATTAAAAAAACTTAAAATTTGAATCCGGATAAACTGAAATCCAAGTACATACAGAAATGAGTCATGTCTGCATATAACATAATCAAAGTATATTAAATAAGATTTATTTATTTATTTATCTTACAGAACTGTAAAAAGTATCTATAAATCTTTAGCAAATACAGAAATACTGTGACAATCAAAGTAATTACACAATTTCAAGGATTAACATTAAATAATATACTTGAGTATGTAATAATTTTTTGAATCTTCAGCAGTTTAGAGCTCACTAATCGACATTTCATTAGAAACATCTGATAATATAATAACTTTGTTTTTAAAGATTGCAAATGTTCAGCAACTTCATAAATTAATGAGAATGAAAGGGATGATTACAATCCCTTCCTTAGTAATTAAAAGCTAAAAATCTCTCCTTCCTCAACAATTTGGAGACACAAAATAAAAGTGCAACATTTTCGAAGACCCAAATTGATTCAACCACATGAAATAAACTGCTACAAAACTACTAACAGAGAAAACAAGAATTCTAAAATTAATCAATTGATTATATTTTTTTTAGAAATAATAGCTAGTGCAAAAACAAAGTAAACATTTGTCTATACACATGGCGACTGAAGAATTCAAACAAACTACAGTTGCACTATCAATAAATCAAATCTTTCCTATGGAAAAATTTTAAAGAAAAATTTGTGAGGTTGGATTACAATTATTTGCATTTTTTTCCCCCATAGGATGCAAGCAAGGCAATTTCAATGTTCAAACAACATACAAGACTCAGATCATTCCAAACATGCTTCCTTTTTATTATAGAATTAAGGTTCTGCGACTTAAGACAACTTCTTATAAACTATTTAATAATGTAGATAAATGAAAGAAGTTAAATTACATTTTAGAAAAGTGAAGGAAAAAGAACGAATGTATGCACAATTAATATTTATAAAGTTATTAAAAATATAAATTAGTAAAACAAATTAAGACTTTTATTTAAAATATTATATAAGCTCTTATTTATCCTCCCATCGAATGTGTTAACATGGAGGAAGAAGAATCATTTTAATTTAACAAAAAAAATATGGTATGTTATTGAGAATGATTAGCAAATAACAAATGCATTAAAACTGCAATAACAGCACATTTAGTAGTTTATCAAAAACAGTTAAAGATTCTAAAATTTTGTAGTTAAAATACCAGATAGAAAAATTATTAAACAATAAACATTTTCTAATTATGTATATTTAAAAAAGTGTAGACAAATTAATTTCCTTTCCTTTTTTATTTTTCCCTAAAGACTTTTCTCATCCTAGCTATTAGCAAATACTACATGCAATATAATTTAAACATTCACTCCAAATCAATAATATATACAGGGTGTTGCCGAATTCGACCGACAAACTCAGAGGGGTCATATCAGGCATCAGGAGGATAAAGAATCACCATATAACATGGGGTCCCAAACGACGTTTAGGGGGTGAAAATCGCAAAAATATAAGGAGTCGGAGAACTGTTGGAAACTGTAAAAAATTAATAAAAAAATAACAAATGGTGATTCAACTATGAATTTATATTAAGTGAAAGCACATTTTTAAAGGCTATTTTTCATGCAAGTAACACGCCGCTTTGATGAACCAGGGGGTCGTAAATTATTAAAAACCAAAAAGTAGTTTAGAACCCTTATCTGCAAAAATATTAAAACTTTAAGAAAAATAAAAACTTGAAAATATAAGGAATTTCATACTCTTTAATTTGATATAAGTCAGTATTGTGAAAACTGAGGAGGATTTAAGATATCCAAATAAAACTAAAATGTTTGCCGGGAAACATCGATGAAATAGGCACCGATGTTTACAGAGGGTGTTCCCAAATGCAAAAGGTAAATTTAGAGAAGTGATAGTAGGCATTAAGGAGATGAAAAATTATCATAAAACATAGGGTCGCAGGAGACGTTTATTCTGAGAAAATCGTAAAAACAGACATCGAAGAGAGAATTAACCTGGCGAAAAGAATGGCCCTATGAATGCGAGGATTTGGAATAAGGTAGTCGAGAAGTAGAAACTTTCTCGTATGTAAATTTTCCATGCGTTCTAGGAATATAAAAGCAGCGAGCATTGCCAAACTGATGGTTCGAAGAGTATAAAAGCAGCTTGTATTCATTACAGAGCAATGCAGAATTGATAGTTGATAAGTTTCATTCGCAAACAACATATCAGATTTCACGAATGACGAATATGCGGATATGCATTTAATTTAAGGCCGAGCGGATGGTAATGGACGCTTAGCACAAAGAATATACCAAGAGCAATATCCATAGGCGTTGTCCACACTACAGCACCTTTGGAAATATTGATCGACGGTTGCGGGAGAACAGGATTCTTCAAATAACGAGACCAAATGCAGGGCAAGAACGCAGTGTGCGCACACACCTGAAACAGAAAACCGAGTTTTGCAGCGCTTTGCCGATTGAAAACATGTACCCCTTCCACTTGCAGAACGCCCAACTCCTATGCGATAACGATTTCCCACGTCGGATGGAGTGGCACGCTGGATGCTTGGTGCCACACAGGAAGATGCTGCAATAATTTTATTCTCAGATGATGCCTGCTTAACTAGAGGAGACGTCTTCAACATGCACAATGCACATATTTGATCATCCGAAAATTCGCATATCACTATCTCGTCGAACGTGCAACACAAATTTAGTATTAACATCTAAGCAGGAATTCTCGGAGATCATCTGTTGGGAACGTATCTTATGCCCGAAGGCCTTAGTGGCACAAAGTACCTAGTTTTCTTGCAGCACGTCCTTCCGAATTTACTGCAGGGAGTACCGATCACTGCAAGCCAGAACATGTGGTTAATGCATGATGGTGCACCAGCGCATTTTTCGATTTTTGTGCGTAACTACCTAGATTATACATATCCTGGAAGGTGAATTGGAAGCGGCGGAGCCTCCAATTGATTGGCCTTCACGTTCCTCGTACCTCAACTTTCGTACTTTCTTTTTCTGGGGCCACATGAAAACTCTTGTTTATCAGACATCTTTGGATACAGTGGAAGATCTCGTAGCACGGATCGTTGTCGCTGCTGGAGAAATCGCAAGCACTTCTGATATGTTTGTGCGCGTCAGGCTGTCCTTTAAACGTCGATATCGGTTGTATAATAACCTTTGCGGCCGCCACATTGAGCAATTTTCATAAGTTTCTCCTTGTCTACTTTTTAATGTTAAAATGTCTGTGCTGTAAATGTATGCTGTATCTGTATTCCACCAAATAAATTTTCACTGTCTTTTGCGACTATATATTTCTTTAGAAATTCTTATCGTCTTGATGCCTACTACCACTCCTCAGAATTTTTCGGTAGAATTTTGCAAAACCTTCGGTAAACATCGGTGCCGATGTTGCAGCGATGTTTCCCGGCTAACATTTTAGTTTTTCTTGAATATCTTAAAACCTCCCCCGTGTCCACACTACAGACTTATATCAAATTAAAGAGTATAAAATTCCTTATATTTTCAAGGGGTTTTTTTTTTTTTTTTTTTTTTTTTTTTTATTGCTTCAAATTTTAATATTTTTGCAGATAAGAGTTCTAAACTACTTTTTCGTTTTCAATAATTTACGACCCCCTAGGTCATCAAATCGGCATGTTACTTACATGAAAAATGGCCTTTAAGAATGTGCTTTCACTTAAAAAAAATTCATAGTTGAAACACCATTTATTATTTTTTTACAGTTTCCAACAGTTCACCGACTCCCTATATTTTGCGATTTTCACCCCTTAAATGTCGTTTATGACCCCATGTTGTATGGTGATTCTTTATCCGCTTAATGCCTACTATCACCCCTCTGAATTTGTCGGTCGAATTCGGCAACACCCTGTATATATATATATATATATATATATATATATATATATATATGATTAGCAAGAAATAAGTTACCCACTTCAGAGGGTTCTAAAATGCAATCTATTGATCCAAATGAGATAAAATTTGAACTACATATTATTTAACTGATGCGCTTTACATTTATTAAATAAAATAAAAAAATAGTACACAAATTCACCGTTAGGTGGCGTTGTAATACACATAAAACCATTTAACACGGTTTATAATTGTTAAATAAAGTAAAATTATAATTGTTCATTATGTCCTCCTTTATTTCCAACAATATGCTCTAATCGGAAAATCATTTTCTATAGATGACCGGAGTGAGTCTGTCAGAATATTAAGAATATGGCGCTGAATGTTGTCCTTCAGATCTGGTAGAGATGGTGGCCTTTGAAGGTAGATATTGTCTTTCAAATAACCCCACAACCAAAAGTCGCAAGGGGTAGGGTCCGGCGAGCGAGGAGGCCATGCTATTGGGATATGATGGTTGATAACTCATGCTTCTGTTAAATGCTGTATTAACAATCACTTTACACGACGATCAATATGAGGTGGTGCACCATGCTGCATGAAAATGGTGTCTTGAAGGCATCCACGCTGTAGAAGAGTTGGGATTACAAAATTCCTCAGCATATCATGGTACCGTTGTCCAGTGGCGGAACAGGTTTGGATTCCATTTGAAGTTATCTCTTCAAAGAAATACGGTCCAATGATAAAGGTAGCTGTAAAACCACAACATACTGTCACTTTTTCAGGATTCATAACGTGAGGGTTTTCCTCTGCCCAAATTCGAAAGTTGTGGGTGTTAACTTGCCCACTGAGGTAAAAGCGGGCCTCATCACTTCACAGAATGTTCCATGGCCAAGTTGTGTCAACCACCATTCGAGCAAGGAACTGAAGTGCAAAAGTTTTACGGACCTCTAAATACCCGTCCTGCAACAGGTGAACAGACTTGATTTTGTATGGATAAAAATGCAAAATCTGTCATACGATTTTTCATACAGTTGAATACGGGAAACAACTGGCAAAATCACACTATTATGCGACGACTGACTGCTGGCTTCAACGAGCGCGGTCGCAACATTTTCGACGCAGGAAGGCGGGATTTTTTTTCTACCTGGAAGAATGCCAAGTTGATCAGTTTTTTTTTTTTTTTTTTTTTTTTTTTTTTTTCAAATTTTTGCATCATCTTGCATACAGCACCAGGAGACAATGGACCTCTTTTTATCTGCTTCGTATGACGAAATTCCTTTAGAGCTGCAACGGAGTTTTGTTGGTTTTGGTAAAACAATTTCACTAGTAGTGCTTTTTCTTGCAACGTGGGCATGGCCAACACAGAAGAAACTAATGTTCGTGCAGAATCCGCCTTCTTTTTATCTACAGAAAAATGGTAATAGACATGCGCTGTAAGCAAATAATGTTTTACATTTTCAATATATGCAAATAAATGCCATTTGTGTTACAGCGACATTTATTGGTGAATTTTCGTACTATTTTTTTAATTAATAAATGCAAAGCGCATCATCTGAATAATCTTTAGTTCAAATTTTATCTTATTTGGACCAATAGAACGCATTTTAGAGCCCTCTGAAATGGGAAACTTATTTCTTGCAAGCCCTGTATGTATATATATTGCAGAAATGAAACGAAAGTTATCCCTTACTAATTTCTATAATTAGCAGAATAGAGTTAAATTGATATGCCAGTGAATTTTAAGCATGCATAAACGGTTGTGCACAAAAACCAATTGAACACTAACCTGAAAATCAGAACCTTGTAAATAGTTTGATTACATTTAAGTCTAATTTGAGATGGAATACTTGAATTTACTCAGGAGATTATATAATAATTGTGCCTGAAAGAATAAATTTTAGCAAAATAAAATAATGTTTCACATCTTACAGGACTTGAACATATATTATGCTTTTAAGATCTAAATGTTCATTGGTATTCCTGAAAGTTATTAAAAAGATTTTAGAGATTAGGGATGACTAGAGATGAAAAGATAAAATACTCAATCAAAGATAAGAAGATTCAAATGATTTTTTTTTTAATCAATTAGAAAGTTCTATCTTTAAAATCTCTTCCGTGTCATTACATTGACCTTCAATATGTGAAAATGACTCAGGAATAAATGAATTAAATATTTTAGTTTTAAATGTAACTAGCAGGTATTTCTATAAGGTAAATTAGCAATTCCCTGTAAATAGTTTGTATTACATTTGAGTCTAAACTGAATTGGAATACTTGAACATTTTAAAATATAAAACAAATTTTCGAATATCTATAAAATGAATATTAATAACAAGCAACTAAATAGAATTTGTTACGGGTAAAGTATTTTTTAAAAATTAATTTTTAAATTATTTTTTAACAGAAATTTGTATGAATATATTAGACCCCATTGCTGATCTTATTAATAAAAATAAGAGTAAATTTTGAAATTAAATCAGGGACTATGAAGAATGAATTTTACAGTTATAAAATGCAATTAGATCACGAGAACAAAAAAGAATAATTTATGGCAGATTATTTTCATTGTTAATTCAGAAATTAATAAATAAATTGAATTGCGTTGTGTTATATGAACTAGAAGTTTCCTTAAAAGAAATATTTTTAATAAATTCTATAAAATTAAATTGAATTGCATATTATTTCATTCATATAAAATCATTAATTTCAATTATTTTAAGACATTCAAATGTAAAGAGGAGAAACATAAAATGCTATAAGAATCCAGATATTAAGTATCACATTATAAACTTTCTTTAAGGTTAAAAAATAATTTAAATAAAGCTCAAAACTAAATAGTATTTAAATTAATCAAATTTCCTAATGTACTTTTTCATTACATAAGAAAGTTTTATTCATACTCTAGAATCCATAAAATATTTATTATGTAAATGTTTGATATAATGCAACTGCATCGTTATTTTACATTCGGCAGACTTATAATTCACTTATCTTTTCCAGTGAGACTTGGTAAGTCATAAGTAAATTAGTTATGCATGAAAGTAAAATTATAAAATAAATTTTGCTAAAAGAAACAAATTCTGTGATTAAGGATCGGCAGAGAATTGCAATGATTTAAATTCATCAGCTGCTCTATAATAAAAGGAAGCCAATTAATAACATCTATCCACTGTAAGTTCAACTTGCATATAGCAAAAGCCTTGTTACATATATCTATACTAAAACTCTCACTGGTGTATTCCTTCTGTATGTTTTAAAAACAATTTAATATTTATTTGTTGCTTAATTATTGGTTACAAAAAAAATTCTTTCCAATGGGAGAGCACTATTTACGAGTTCAATGACAAATATGCCTCTGAGAACAATGAGTAACAGAGTTGATAATTCATTCTTTCCACACCATACCAACTAATCAATTATTGGACTAATCCAAATAATAAATAAAATAATATAGCAATCAATAATAATAATAAAACTCACACGATTTAATTTTATCACTGCTGTCTAATGATTTACTAAAAAATATACTTGTGAAAAAACTTTTAATTAAACAATCACTTACCTCTGTCAAGTCATAAGCTCCTGGTTTGGTTTGATAAAATTTTGCAATCTGATTTCCAGTAAACCTTTCATGGGCACGTGAACCTGTCAGTTGAGCTAATGTCATAGCACCACCAACTTCTTCTTCTAAGTTACTGCACTGAGATTTCGTACTTGAATCCATCCATACAGGAGAATCTCTGAGACTAAAACATCCCTAAAACACATTAACATCATTAAATTTTGATTTGGAAAATTTTGATTAGTGCAATAAGTTTTATAAAGTTTTAGACAATTTTACAAAGCAAAAATTAAAACCTAAATCTAGAACAAACACATTCAACCTGATAATGGAAGATCGGCAAGATTTATTTAGCAACAGATCAGAAATTTGCAGAATCCCCCTCAATTGAAATCCTGCTATTATTAAGAAAAAGAAGCATGCTTTACCTAGCTGCTGACCAGAAGCTGTTCATATATGATCTGTTGTCTCCAGCTCAAAATATAATTTTAAACTCTGAATCTAGGAGGTTTTCTACTAGCAATAGAATAGGTAGAGAGTAGTCATAGAATGACTTCAGTTTGCCATTCTGTACTCTTTACATGTAATAAATGCGTTATAAAAAAATTTTGATTATCTCAAAGAAAACGCTGAAAAAAGAAAATATCAGACCTTTACCACCAGAAAAAATATAAAAAATATGTAAAAAGTAAGAAAAAGATGTTTGCTGAATACGAGGATGATTCCATCAGCAATTCATAATCGGGATTTATAAAGTCAGTGGCGTCAATGAAGTTGGTGAAAAAAAATCGTCAGCAACATTAGAAAGAGTGAACGACAATGGGGGTCAATTCATGTGACGTAAAAGTCACATGTCATGTACCACTTGCGCATGGCATTTAAGTTTCATCCGCGCCGCTCTCGTCGATCAGTCTGCCATTAACGTTCTCCGCCAAGTACGAAGCGGATTTTTTGTTTACATTTGAAGTTATAATTTTTGAGTCATTTTCTTTTCTCTTATTATGTGTTAACAGAGGAAATACTGGTGTGCTGATGGATGCATGCTTTAATGCGAAACACAAGAGTGACTGTCATGATAAAATGTTTTTTTTATTTTCCTTTCAACAATCCTGACTTGGGTTGATAGCTTTGGTATAGATTTTTTCAAGCCTTCGAAGTCGGTGAGCTATCGCTCGCTTTGTTTACTACTTGGCGATAACCCTTGGCGACCATCCAGATCTTCGTAAGTACCCCCCAGTAGGGAAATTTGTTAGAAAAACTCTTCGAAGAAAAAGAAAGCGGTAAGAGATTTGCCACCAAAAACAATCAAACAAAAGCATGAGTGCATTTCTAATTTACTTCATTCACATTTGATGAAATTTCTGATAATTTTGAATACGCTTAGAAGGTTTTAAAATGTTTACATGAATATTACATTACATTTTTTTACAAAATCTTATCTAAATTTAATTAATGTAAGTAAAAAAACTCCCTAAAAATAACAACTGCTATAATGCTAAACTTAGGTGGAAGTGAATATTACTAGTTTTCTAATTACATTTGCAGATTTGTGATGGATTCAAAGTGAATTTATATCAAACATCTTTTCTATAGTTAAAAATGAAATTCACTGTTATCATAATATCCTGTTATAACACTGTGCATCTCAGTGATTTCTGTTTTAATAAATAAAGGTCAATAATAAAGGAAAATCAATTTCCATATCAGCATTTATTATATAATTTTTATTCCCAACTTCATTGTTACATGCATGTTTCACTTTTTTTTTTCTGTTTCTTTAACATATCAATTTTGAATTATAAAATTATGTGAAAGCATAAAAGTGTTTCTTTCAACTCCTCTTTATATCCTATTTAACTTCTCTCTCTCTCTCTCTGTATGTATATATATATATATATATATATATATATATATCATGACCTATGTTCTTTAGTTTTGAAATCTAATGTTTCATACAATTTATCTTCAACAATTCAATCACATAAATTTTTGAAGTCCTTTTTTATTTTACTTGACAATAGTATTCAAATGCTACAGTCAATCGCGAGGCAAATTGTACATGCGATTCAGTTGGTAAGTGTCGAGCATTTTTAAAATTATTGCAACATTCTCAAGATGTCGGGTGAAATTGAGCTAAAAATAACTTCTTTAGTTTTTCATAATCTGACAATTCCTCTTCAGCTGCATACATTAAAACATTATTAGGTTTAACCCCAAGCGAATTAAGTAGTACTCGACTTGTAAACGTTAAGAAACTTCTTTAATAGTGAATGCTTTTTCTAAGGAAATAAAAAAAAAATGCAATACCTCGGGTTTCTCAGGAATGGTTCTATGGTACTTGCGCTCGGTAAATTTCCCCCTTTCCGCTCAAGTGTCAAGAAAGACTACCACATTATAAACTTTATCTTTGCATGTAAGATTTGGCGATTTTACAATGTACGCCAAATGGTAATCAACTCACTATGAATGAGAAAGATACTCCTTGTCTCTGATAACGAAACGAAACTTCCTTGAGAAAAATGCTGATGACCTTACCACGTTTCAAACGAGTGTTGAATATAATAAATATAAAGTGTGAAAAATTTGCTTTAAAAAAATGTATTTATTAAAAGGAATATGTTTAAAATTTTCCCACACGGAACACATTTATAAAAATTATAATTCTGATGTGCATAATACAAATTTAATCTAATAAAATGAATTATAATTTTTAGTTTTATGAGGATTTAATCTTTATATCTCTTACGTTTTAACTTTATTTAACAAAATGAAAAAAAATACATAGAAAGGGTTTTAAATTCAAATTTAAATGGATATCAATAATGTTTAATTCTTTCTATATGTATGTATGCTTTTATGTATATACATTCCACAAACTGATACTAATAATGAGCTATTTTTACGTTAAAGCTGTTCAAATAAGGGTTTTTTTTTTTGCAAAAAAAATAAGCTTTTTGGCTGGCTAAAAGAATTATAGGAATCATATTAATAATTTTAAAAACAGCTGCTGGTTAATTCTCAGGAGAAAAAAAAAACATTTTCAATAAGAAAATGTTGATAATTAATTTAAATGCAACATCTAAACGTGCTACATTAAAACGCTTAATTCTCAAATACAGTATCATGAACTTAAATTTTATTCGCAAGTAATGTAGTAGCAAATGTCTGCCTATTTTCTTAAAAGCGCTGGCAATGATATATTACTAATTTTCAATTTGTCTTAAATCTATGCACGAAAGAAAGCTAAAAATAAAATATATTACTTTATATTTTATTCGTTCTTTTGTTTTTTTCGCCCCTGAATTTCTTGCCAAAAGTATAGATTTATATAGATTGGACCTTTATCGTAATCAAAATTGAAATTACAATGGTAAATATTTAAATATTAAAGTCACTATTTTTTTTTTTTTTTTTTTTGTAAATATTGCATCTAAACATACTTCGAATTACAAAATTTTATTAAATAAGATAGGCAATTGTACAAAAATTGCAAAAATTAAATTTTTTTATATCCATCATAATTTCAACAGTGAATTAGTATATATTGATTCTTATTTTCATCTATACAAAATTTCACATTTCTATCTAGAACATTTGTAGGTATATGCTTAGTTTTAAATTTCGAAGCACTGGCCACAAATGTGGAACAAAGCGTTTATTTCGGAATGCAATTAGTACATCATCAAGTCATTATGGCTTTAAAAAAATTTGATAATAATAACGTTGTTCATTTTCACTCTTCGGCAGCTGCACTATCGTCTTTATAAAGAAGGGAAGAGAAACTTGGGGAACTGAACATTTAAACCATCTCAGAGACTTACTGGAATACTCAGCAAGAAAAGCATTGTTTTTGTTGCAATGCAAAATCAAAACTTTTTTTTCTTTCTGAAAAATGTTATTTGGAGAGAGGAATGTTGCTTTAATCTAGATAGAAACATTAATTTGAAAAAATTTCACGTTTGGAAAAGTGAAGACAATTTTTCGTGCAAGAAATTCATCATCACTCGCAGTTTTCTGTTCATATGTTACAACTGCCGTTTCTAGAAGTCCTTGAGTTGGTCTCATTTTCTACAAAAGTATATTGTATGGTAACGATAGATTCAGTTAATTTTTATTGGCACTATATCATATATATCTGAACTAAGAAATGAAATAACTTTATGAATAGATATTTGATAAATCTTTGCTGACTAACTCAAAAAGCCAGTCCTCATGTCACATGAACTCAATCACATGTGCTCAAGCATTATTAAGTTAATGTAATTCTGCATAGGTGTTGAAGGTGTTAATTTGGAACCAATTTTTAAGCACTTTAATTAATAGAATATCATTCTATTTTTTTAAAAAAATGTAATGAAAGTTAATAAATGTTATGTTTTATCAAAGGAAAGATAGAATTTCAACCGCTTGAAATTAAGCATGTTATATCCTTTGAGAGTAAATTTTATTAACCACAATTTAGTACATATTATAGTATAATTTTATTCAAATACTTTAAAGATAAGGTTAGGTTATTCTTTTTTTTTGGGGGGGGGGGGGGAGGTCCTCCAAAAAGGGCTTAAATTGGAATTAAAATTATTACCTGAATTTGAAGAGGTCTATCGTAGCTCTCAGAAAGCAGTTATAAACATTATCATTAATTGGAAAAGTATAAAGCAAAAAGATAATAATTAATATAAAAAGCCACCAATCAATAGAAAAATTAAGGCTGTATTCTTTTATATCTTGAGGAACAAACAAATAAAAAAGGAAATGATATCGTTCATAAAATATCAAACTTGAGTTCAGATTTTATATGCTGATATGAGCTTGAAAATCAAAACCTATTTTCCATTATTGAGCTTAAAAAAATTAGTGATGTAATTTGTGGAATCATTTTCTTTAATTGATCCGATGAAACGATTTTAATAGGCTATATTTTTTTCTACATCAAAGTGTATTTCCCAGAGTGTTTATTACATTTTTAAAAGTAAATAAACTTACTGTTTTCCTTTATTGAAATTATTTTTCTGTCAGATTTCATTAAAAACTATTTTGGTGATTCAAATATGACACACTTCCCTTATTTCTACTATTTTGAAAATACTTCTATTAAAGTAAGCAATATCAAACTAATTTTTTTCTTAACCAATAAATATAATTACGAAGGAATCAAAATCTATAAAATGATGTGAAACGCACTAATCATTCTATTTACTGGCCAATTACATTAGATTTTTTGTTGTTGTTGTTAATTGATATAATTGTATCACTAAAACCTGAATTTGAAGTCAAAACTTATGTCTTGTCGTAGCCTAAAAATTCAATTCCCTGTGTATTAGATATCCTATTCTATCCAAGATATAGTATTCAAATTTTGTATGTGAAAATGTTCTCTTTAGGCATCTATTTTCTTTATCTTTTTTTGTAAAACATAATTATTTATCAGATATAAGACATTTCTTTGCATAAAAGCAGAACTGATTTTGTAAATAGAATTTACATGATTTAAAATATTTTTTAAAAGAATATTTAACAAAAAAGGGAGTTGAAATAAACAAAAGTAGGTTTTTCCAAACTAATGTATTGAAAGAAAAAGGCAAAAGAATTCTTGAAATCTATAATATAAAACTGGCAGATAATTGGCAGAATCCTATGTTCAAATTAATCCACTTATGTACTTTTTTTTTTTTTACTAAAATTTCTTTTCCATTACGAATTTAATTTCAATAAATGTTAAGACAATTTTACTTTATGACATAAAACATGAGTACTGTTGAGATTAAAAAACATAAAATTGCTAAGTGAACTATTGTAATATATATACATACACATACATTTTTTCCCTTTTATGAGTAAAGATAATAGCGATTTTGAAGAAAATTCATTCAGAAATATGAGATTGTTCAAATATTAGTAAATAAAACAGCTATAGATTCTCTTATATCTTGCTTCTTTTTAAATGCATTTAATTCCGCTATTTATTTTTCTGATAAAAACAGTCTTACTTTTCTATTAATAATAGAATTAATAATCATTTATTGCACGATATATGAATAAGATAAATGTATGTACAAGATCTCATAAATGAAAGATCAAATAAAATTTTTACAAAAATTATCGCCATTCCTTTATTACCAATTAGCCCGACCGGAAATGCAGCTATGGAAAACTAAAAACCGTCAACCGCGCCAAGTTTTCTTGCCATAGGTCCAAATTCCAGTAAACCTACAATGCAACAGGGGTAGCAGGGGTGTTTGTGGGACCCCAAAAAATCCCCTGAAACTTTTACGGACTTACTACCGGCATTTTGGAGTTTCGAGAAGGGGGGGGGGGGAGAAATGAAAAATTACAATTATGAAGTATTGAATGACCTAATTATAAAAGTTCAATGAATTACTTTTTTTGCAAAATTAATAACCATAAATTTTCAAACATATAAACTACTACATTTTATGCAAATATTTTAAATTACCTAAATTAATTCTTTTAAAAAAAAATATCTAATTTCTGCTGCTTTTTTTTAATTTTCTGATGTTTGTGGGCTTGTCTTTCTTTTGTGGTGAACTTCATAATTGCAGGAAGGTTGACTTTTATTTTCCTCATTTACAGTTGAAGAAATTTCCTCGAGAACTGCACATGCAGAGGTAGAAGCAGTTTGCTTTTCTGCTAATGTAGAAGGTTTTTCAGAGACTTTTATAGGTGACTCATCTGAAATACATGTTTTTAAGTCCTCTTGATATGTTTTCCAACTTCTGTTCATATTCAGTAAGAGATCTTTGTGAATTGGATCAGTCATTGGATTTTTTGAGCCATATTTTTCACATGAGGTTTCTTTAGAAGCCATTAAATCATATTTAATAGTCTGCACTGCATCTAGGGAATCAATCTTAAGAGAGGTTCTATAGTCAGTGACAAGTGTATCCATTAAGTTGAATGCACTTTCCACTAATGGGCCATGGAAGCAGCTAAGGCAGGCTTTGACCAATTTAGCCAATGTAGGATACTTATAATCATTTGTGAAATCATCTTTTAAATTAAAAACTTTAGACCAATATTTATCAATTATACACTTGACTTGATTTCCACTTTCATCAGATGTGTAGAGCATTTCTTTGGTGATATCAATATCACTCTGGTATAACCTTATTTCAGCTTCTACTTTTGACTTTTCATTATCACTAAAAATATGGGACATAAAAGATGATAATTTTTCAAAAGCTAATATTGTACTGGGTTTACCTCTTAGCTCTGGATCTAATGCTGTAAAACTAATTAGATATGAATTTTTAAGGGGTAATTTCTGTTTCATATGCTGAAATTTCTAAATGAAATTCTCTTGCGTACATAAATAAAAAAATATTTCAATAAGCGAAACGAAAAATTTACACGCGCATCAATAAATGAAACGAAAATTTTACACAGCGAAGAAAAAAAAGTTCCGAAGCGATCAATGACAAATAGCTAATACGGCGAAAAATCCCCCTTCTCTACTTATTGGCGCCACGCCAGTAGAGATAAGACCTTTGAACCCAGAGTCACGTTATCGCACATCTGGTCGAACGAAGTCTCCCCCTTTTTTTTCTGCCGCGCCTACTTGCCGAAAAGAATCCAGAAGAGAATGTCCGAGAACCGGGGGAATGAGTCATAACTCGCAATAAGGAAAGAACAAAAAAGAAGTTTTTTCCCCCTTTTCACGCATTATCACTGCCTTTGGAGAAAGAAAGGAAAAGTTTTCACCACACACACTGACCTTGCGTTTTCTGCTTTAAAAGCAAACAAAATTACCCAGATCAAAATAAATAATTCATTATTATTCCTACTTCCTTTTGAACGACGATCCCCGGAAATTCCGGGGATCGAAGTTCAAAATCCCCGGAATTCCGGGGTTTCCCCGGAGCACAAACACCCCTGGGGTAGGGAATGATTTACCGAGCGCAAATGTTCGGATACCCTCAGGAATAGAAATCGTTAGTGTTTTTATATTTTTTTTTAATTAAATTCTAAATGGGGGGAGGGGGGCTTTTGTTCTCTCATCAGGTAGTGCTTGTTTATATATATATAACTTTTCCAGTTCAATCACCTTTTCAAACTGGACCAATTTCGTTTATTCGATCCAATCCTCAATGATCGATTTGACGACGCAACGAGCAACATTTACTCCATTTTAAATGCATCAAAATTTCTTATTTCAAAATTTCAGAATTTTCTGACAGTTTCTACGAGTTTTTAAGTAAGTTTTAAAGTTCATTTCTTTAAAATACCCATTTTCAGAAATAATACAAGTAGAATTATTATAAAATAGAAGTATCATCGTACCTTTACAGGGTGGCCAGCATTTTTGCTGTTTCAATTTCCTTGACATTTTTCAGAGGTTCCTAATATCTTCGAAACGATGTTGCTTTCTTTTATTCTTTTTAATTACTGCACAATATGTTCTTAACGGTATTTGAAAAACTGTTCTACTTTTTTAACTAAAATCAATGTAAAATAAAATTTAATTCTCAGAAGAAAAAAAAGCATTTTCACTTATTGAATCTCAGATAAGCTTCAATTAAGTAAAACCATTGCCTTTTTTTGCAAATATATTTATCAACACTAGAAGATGCATGCCCATCGAAACCGTACTTTTAACCAACCAGTCATATCTCAGAATTGCTTGACAAATTTACTCACGAAAAATGCAGTACAAAAATATATTCACTTTGGTGGAGTACTTAAGAATGAAATAATTTGTTTCTTTCTAGTGGGGTATTCCCTATCCATACTGCTTACCAACACGCCAATCACAACTGAACAATAAACTTACTAACAGGAGAAAAAAAAAACCATTTACAAATACAAAATGAAATCTCTGCATCAAAATGAGAAAAATTCTTCAATGATATCACAATTGCATTGAACTTTAGCTCACCAATTGTAATAAAAAATCGTTTGCACACTGACTCAATGCTTAACTCGTAAAATAGAGAGAGAGAAAAAAGGAGAATTGGTTCTCATCCATTTTTTTAAATTTATTACATAAAAATAAAACTGTTTTAGAGGTATAAATTTCAAAAAAGATAGTATAAATGAACCTTTTAAATTTTTGTGGCAAACATTTTCATATATATCAAACTGTGTAAGAAAAATGCTGCTCATTTCCCTTTTCAAAATTTTTTTTAGAAAAAATTACAAGAGGCAAGTATATCTATAATGTATCAAACAAATTAATTTCTCATGTTTAATATTATTTTTAAATTATAGAATATTTTGTTGAATGTATGGGGAATTTTAAATGAAGACAAAAAAAATTTTAAAAAATATTAGGAATTAAGTCCATTTCATATCGTCCATGGCATCCATTCATATTGTCACGTAGATACTTTAGTGTGGAACGCAATGACACACACAAGAAGTAGAGCTAAACCAATTTATTAACTCAACTCTGAACTGAGAACACAGTGACTGAGAGATCTTCTGCTTTTATACTAGCAGGGAAAGTTTCAGAATACTTTTCTGGAGACAGTAAGAAAAGTCCAGAACACTTGTCTGGTAAACTAAAGAAATGTACAGAATCTTCTGGAACATGAAATAAAGGAAAACATAAAATCAAGGAATTAAATATTTACACAGACTGTGAATCGCATTGTCTCTAGCAGGATTCGAACTTATGATCTCTTGATTATGAGACAAGTGCTATGACCATTCGGCCATGGAGAGTCGACTGCTTTTTTTTTCAATGCGGCAAAATAAAGAAATTAGTAATACGAGTTCATAATATTTTTTTTTATGTTTTACGGCAATAATAGCAATAAAGTCCGACACTTCAAAATTCAACAAAAAGATTTCCGATAAGAGGGGAAAAATAATTATTGAAAAATATTCATTAAATTAAAATAAATTGTTTTAGAATTATAATAATGGGTCAATATTTTACATCCAGTTTTGAATATTAATACAAAAAAAAAAAATTCATGCTTTCGCTCTCGTAACACATGGTATGATCGATTTGATGTTCGAAGGAAGAAAAGGAGAAGGGTAGCTCCATATACACCTTTTTAAATAAAAGAGACCCATTAAAGTTTAAAATCATAAAAGTAACAGGAGCTGGACTTTAGTTAGGCTGTCTTTTCCCACAGTATGCAAAACCATGTTCACTAACTTGACGATCTGAAAAAAAGCAAACAAAAACTTTCGGCGAAAATATATATTTATACATATATGAAATAAATTAGATATGGTGATTAATCTTTCTCTTCCATAGTCTGTTTTAGACTATCAGTAAAAATTTGATTTTCATTAGCTGCCAACGATGTTCACTCTACTTACAAAAAAAATACCAGCGAATTCGATAAAAATTACTGTTTTATAAAAAATATTTCCAATTTTATAATAAATTTCCTTGACGGCTGGCCACCCTACTTTAGAATCACCAACTTCAAGCACCCATGATTGTTGGTGTGAAGGGTTCTAATGAATTCATCAATCCACTTTGATAACTTAATCGTTTATTTCTTGATTTGAAAAAATGATCATGAAGATTTCTGCATGCGTAAATTCTATAAGGGAGAAGAAATTTATGCTACATGAAGAACATATGGCCATCCAGAATGATCTCTTCCACCTACATGTGGTACAGTGGACATTTTAGTAGAATTCTTCGACGCAAATCTTCCAATTATGGATTTCCAATGGATAATTTTTCTTCCCATCCTTTTCGGCTGATGTCTCGTAATGAGCTCTATTTATTCCAGAAGCTTGACATCGTCATAAGAGGGGAGAGCGCCAACTCGTGGAAATTATTACCACACTATTATTTTACCTGATTTATTCATTATTTTACCAGATATTAATTTCTTCATCATTCATAAATTCAGTATAATTTTGAATTGGTATCAAATGAAGAATAATTCAGTATTTAATTTTATACATATAGAAAACTCGCTTTTGTTTTTAAAAACGATCAAATCCACTTTACTCCGCCTTGTCTATTATTTTATAACAGATAGTTTTATTCTTTGAACTCTTGTATTTTTTTTTAATCGTAAAACTTACTATGTATTCAAATTTTTTATAAAAAAGTGTTTACTGTAATGTTTGTTTGTATTTACACAAATACATCTTATTTAGTAAAAATGATAGTATAAAGGGTTAATTTTAGATTAAGAATCAAACTGACTCTGTGTATTTCTACAGAAAAGGTTAAAAACTGTGATGATTTAATTCTAGAATTAGGGCTTTGAACAAATTAATTTTTACTATTAACGAACTAAAATTTCATGCAATGCATCATTAAGGTATTTAAAACTGGGAATCATAATAAATATAGGGGAAAAGTAAGCTAAAATGACGTTAAACGAACTATAAAAGAAAGTTTTTAAAATAATAAAAACAATCAAAAGCAATCTGTTTTAAGAGCAATCTATATAACAATTTTATAAAATGCCAACAGTCACCAACAAAACACTTCAACACAAAATAGCAGACATTTTTTTAAATATAGCTTTGATTAAATTATACACGAAAAATTGCTTTTTCCTAGAGATTTAAATCATAAAAAAACTTTTTTGTCAAATAAGAAATAGTCAGTTAGCAGTTAATAAGAATACCATATTATTAAATAATAGCAGTAATATAATAAATACACAAACCAAATACAGGGTGAACTTTTAAAAAATTATCCAAAAAAGTTATTTAATCTTTAATGGTAACAAATACCCTCAGTTCTTTTCTTTCAAGGCTGAAAATATTTAAGTTATTTAAAAAAATTTTTATCAAAAATTGATTTCTTAAATGAGAAGCAACATACCAAATTCTAGGTGGTGCTCAAATTATTTTTTGGACACTAATTTATTAAGTCTTTGAAAAAAACTCTGATAATGCTGTGATTGGAATATATTAGATTTCACACTTTGTTCTAAGAAAGAATAAAAGTGACAATTATCAATCAACATGATCTTTGAAGAGAAAATCTCCATCACAGTAGTTCAAAATTACGAGGTCCGTCCCAAAATAGCCCAGGTGTTGCTTCAAACGGGACATTGAAATAGCTAAACCAAACCAAACCAAACCAAACTCCATCACAGTATGATATTTCATCAGAAGAGTTTCAACTGGGTGAAATAGCACAAGCATCAATTTACACTAGATCTTCAATAAGAAAAAATGCGATAGCATTTTAAAGCTAGAAATATATTTAATAGGGCTTCGTTTATAGTTATAGCTAAAATTACACAAGAGAACTTTTTGTTTTGTGTTTGGAGTTCTTTATTAACAGCAAAATTAATTGATATTAAATATATTCAACAAGTACCATCAACTTATAAAAAAATTATGGTATGATTTGCTTTGAATTACTAAATTAAGTTTCAAAATATAAGTGTGGTGTTGAAAACAAACAAAACACTGGGAATATCAAACAAAAGTGTTTCTACAATTAGATCTTTAGACTAATTAATCAAGAGTTTTACAGTAATTAGTTTTTCAGATTAATTAATGAAACAGCACATTGTGATATGTTAAAAAAAATTAACTACCCAGATTTCTTTTTATAGGCATCCTCACCATAGTGCTGAAATGTCAATGAAAAAATGGCAAAGTCAAAGTTCAAACAAATAAAACACATTTAAGCTCTAAAAATCATAAAAGAGAAAAATTAACTTTAAACACAAAGAATTAAGTACTATGGTTGTACTAAAATATCAATAATACATAATAAACAATACACAGTATTTAATTGGTTGTTATACCGCAGATTTGCTTGACTTCTCTAGCAATCGTTTTAAAAATGGAAGGAAAAAAAAATCCTTACAAGTGTCTTGATAATGTTATGCTTAAGCATTAATCCACTATTTTCCTTTTACTTTAATCATTTCATTAATTATTTAGTCCAAGAAATAACCATTTAAGTGACCATCAAAAGTTAAACAAATATATTTTTAAAACAGTGGTGTGGGAAATTGAATTCTTAACTATATTAAACTCTCATATCTAGTACACCTGCATATTCATGGTGTCATTATTTCAGCAAGCTAATTTAGGTAACTGATATTTTCTAAACAGCCTATTAACAAGAACACAATATTATTCGACATAACTTATTAAATATTTATGATAGAAGCTGTGCAATTACCTTAATTACAGAATGTAAATAACCAAAACAAAGCAGGATAATAATGAGAACACTTTCACTACTATCTTGCAGTATTTAACAAAAATATCTAAGTATTTTAAAAACATAGTAAACTGCATCTCAAAATAATAATATCATCAAGGTATTAGGGAAATTCTTTTAATGAACTAAGTTATTATCCCCTTAACACTGAAGCAAAAAGAAATCATAAATAAGGTTAGGTAAAACGAAATTTAGATTTTAAGTAACGTCAAAGGTAAATAGAAACGTAGAACCGTTAGATGCACTTAGTTTTCAAGAAGGCGTAACCAAGGTGTGGAAGAGAAGTTTATTGAATTGGTAGAGCATGGAAAACAGCTGTATGGTGAGCAATATTTCCACAGAAGTGTTTCTTGTAAAAGGTATTCTGAATGCTACATAGCGCTAGACAGGATTTCTTTAGACTTTGAATGGCGAGGCTAAAGATGACAAAGTCTTCTATTTTCTTGGCTAGTACAGGCAAGTGAACGAGGCAAGGATTCGACTCCTGAGACTTAATCACCACAGTAAGCCTCATAGTGCACAATCACTAATGGTTGCATTCAAGGCTTGCTTGTTTTCCCATCATCTCCTGATAAATTGCAGGGCATGCAACTACTCAATAAAAGGCACAAGAGCTTTAAGATTTTTTGTTGTTGTTGTTGTTGTTGGGTTTTTTTTTTGTTGTTGTTGTTGTTGTTACTTTGTCATCTCATTTAGCCCAATTGTAAAGTCTCGAAAACTCAAGTCCCTATGAGGTTGGATATTAAACTTTATCATCCACCATCATAAAAAGCGTCTTGGTCAGTCAAAGTTCCTCAATCTCCCTTTTGTGTACCAAAAAAAAATTCTTTAGCAACCGAATGTAACCAAAAAAAATCTCAGGAAAAGCTAATCACCTTCAACTCATTCAAGTGCTTATAAAAACTTAAATTTTGCCAATTCAACCAAATTTAAAACAAAACTCATTGGTCAACCAAAATTAATGAAAGGGTGATTGGAAGAAGAGATCAGAAAGCTACTAGAAAAACAAACTGTATTTATCCAATCAAAGCTTCAACAATAAAAATTAAAACCTCATCCTCAGCATGTAAATGTCAAGAAGATCAGGATTCAAACTATAACAATGAGAAAGAATTTCCAAACATCAGGGATTTAAATTAATGAGTACCTCACAGAATAATTTTCCTGAAAGAAGTGTTTGCAACAAAAACAGATTTCAGCAATGAAACATTACAGTAACAAGACTGGCCAATTTAAAACCTCAAGAGGTGAAAGGTCAGAAAGGGAGAATCTTTCACGCATGCAGCTGTGTGTAAAATATGGACAAACAAACAAATTTCCATCCTATTTTTTGGGTCATAATAACAGCATAAACTTTTTCTTGTTTAAAAAGATTCAAAAATTATATTCATAAACAAAGTTCAGAAGTGACAGTTTAGATTAAAATTACTTATCTAAAAGTAAATTTAAAAAGAAAATACCAAATAATAATAAAAAATAAGATCTAAATAATTAAAAAAAATAATAATAAAAGCGATTTTTGTCAAGTAAAAATCAATTTGAATTATAATTTCGCAAGATAGATTCATTATATCAAAGGTATTTCGATACAACTATTAGCATAAAATCAAAATTCATAAATTAAAGCAACTTTCATTATTTTCTTTCATGAACAGTTATAATTTATTTTTAACCATTATTCACATATAAAAATTTTAATAAAATATTACTTGTAACTGCTCATGCAAGAACTTATTTGGAGATATTTCTTGAAGTATTTGCTCTGCACCTTTTTTCCAATATACACTTCCATGTTGCTAAAAAAAGAAATGTGCACATAATTTCATTGATATAATTAGTATAACTAAAACAAAAATAAATAAAAATTTGAGAAACATTAAAACTAATATATGCTTGTTCCATAAAAGAGTTTTCAAATTTAAGAGACCATCAAGAAAGTCTCAATAACATAATATACAAAAGACTATGTAGGAATAGAAGTTTATTTTAATAAGTGAATTTTGAATTAAATGAACATCAGTATTAAGATGTAGTATTAAGGTCTTATCACATCTATGATCATGGTCAGTTGTTCATCCTCAGTGAGTGCTCTTATTTTGAGATTCTGATGAGATTTGAGGGCGGTGAGACAGCAATTGTCCCATCTGGGGACTACAAAACAAAAGATTCACTGCAGCAATTTCCAACTGCTTTTAAAGCAATTAAACAATGCTTTTATACGACATTATTTTTGTAACTCTTAATTGCTTGGTTTCTGCCCCTCAGTTGAATTGCTTGTTTTTGTAGTTCATATTTTAATTCCAGCTTATACTAATAATTATTTGCAATGTACGTGGATTAAAATAATGCATACAGGACTGTAATTAGACAGCTAGAAGCTCCAGGGCAACAGATGACAATGAGCCGTCTCTTTATAGTTTCTCCTAACCTTAATCACATTATTTGATCAATTTCTTAGCAATTTAAATATCTTCATACATTCTAATCAAATGAAAAAAATTTTGATAGATATCTTGTTGATGGGTATAACAGTAGGTAATTATTTATTCCTGTTAAATACTATTCCAAATCTAAAAAGAATATGGTATTTGAAGTTATTAATTATGTATAATCTGATTAGTCATTGCTGCATTTGAAAGAACAATTTATTGTTCAATATGTAATTTCATTTCTAATTAGATAAATAATTATTTTGCTTGAAATGTAAAAATATAAATATTATCAGCAAATTTTAATTTTTTATATATATACTCCTCAGGCAGGGGCCCATTATGCTTGGGGTCTCAAAATACTACTCGGGTTGTAGTTATGACCCTGAATACATGTATGTAGTTGAGGATTGGGAGGTAAGAGGGTCATTTTGGAACAAAAAGAAAGAAAGGGGATATCAAGAGTATCCAGCATAAGGATATAATAGCAAAGCATGCATGAACACTTTTCTTACATAATTACAATCCATGAATTGTAATACATTCACAAGTTTACATTTTGATTTCATTCAGAAACAGCCATTTCAAGTTATGAATAATTATACAAAAAATTACTATATAAATTCCTTTTATTATGAAAATATTTCTAATTATCTAATTTTTAAAAAAGGAATAATTCTTAAATCATGCCCTATCTGTTATTTTAATGATGATTTCATTAGAAATTTTAGACGATTATTCTTCAATAAAGCTGTTTCACCTCAAAATTTAAATCAGATTTTCAGTTGATTTCAAATCACTCTAAATATACTTTAATACTTTGCTGATTAAAAATTAAAAATCAACTAGGCAATAAAGCTTTATATTAAAATAATGTAATGATCACCATATAAATATAATTTCTGCATTCTACTTCAAAATTTTAAGTTTACAAAACAGAAAACTTTGGAATAACCTGTGCAGCTCCTGAAATTGCCAAAACAGTAGAAAAATCTACACCTTCAAGTTTCAAACGCTCTATTAACATATCTAATGCTTTAATAAACATGATAGTTGGTGCTGTTACTGTCAGATTATCTTCTTGGCAATGAACTCCTCCATGTGTCCTGAAAGAAGAAATAACTGCTAAAAAGAGTGTCTAAAATAAAATTAAGTGAGGAGGAGAAAGTGAATATAAACAAAATTTTAAAATATTATATTAATAAATACATACAAACCAATATTTAAACATAAAAACTCACACATTATATCTATAATATACTTCTCTGTTCATCTGAACAATATATATTTAACATGTATTGAAAGGACTTAATTTCTATCAACAAATTGTTTACAATTTATTTTTGCTTAAAACGGAGACAGAAAACAAAAAAGACTTAAACAGAAGCTAAAAAATTCTTTTTTCAATCACTTTATAATTTAAAATAAATTATTCCAATGTTTTTTGGAGGTAGATCTTAATGTTTGTTGGACAGAAAAGTACATAAAATGTTAAATATTAGTTTTGAATATGATATGTTAATCTTTAAAATATTTTTCACTTCCCTGAAAACTTGCCATGAAAAATGAGAATAAGAATACTGAAGACAACATAAATAACTACCTTGATTTTATTTTATGTTTATGTTTGATGCTCAGAAATATTAAGATAAGCCCTTAAATAAACAACCCAATAAACATAATTCTGATTCTCTTTTTTAAAAAAGAAAGACTGAAAGAAATAAAACAACTAGAAAGTTTTGAGTACTGAAATGTTACACAAACTATTACTGAGTAATATGGGGCGTTTTTACCTTACTGTGGATGGTCGCCAAGAATTATCGCCAAGTAGCAAACAAAGAGAGCGATAGCTCATCGATGTCGGTCTCCCATCGCTTCTTTCCTGTGAGTGTTATGATCCTTTGATCTGTTAGGTGTGAAGCGGTTCTTTTAAATTCACTTTAGCAAATAGATCCTAATTTTTTTTTGCCTTCGCTGTAATCTGGTTTTGTGCTTCTGCTTTGGCATAAAGTTCCATTTAGTAATGATATTATTAAAAAAGAATTTTGCTGTAATGTGGTTTTGTGCTTCCGTTTTAGCAAAAAGCTCCATTTAGTAATGATATTATTAAAAAAGAATATTAATAAAAATGAATAATAAAAGCTTAGTTATATGTTAATTAGTAAATTAATTACTTATATAATTAAACGTTTTTTAAATAAATTATTCCCTATAGTATTAATTATTTTGTTCGAATATATGCTATTATTTTTTAATGATACCGACAATTTTTAATTATATTTTAAATATTTAGTGTCATTAATTTAATCGTGTTCTATTCCTTAAGTTGTATTGAATAATTATTCCTTGTATTATTTTCAAACTTACTTTTTAAGCAATTAATATTTTCTCTTCCTTTTCAATTCAAGTTTCGGTATAAAACTGACATCAATGTTGACAAAAGAACTGAAAGTTTAAAAAAATTATTATATGAATGAAGAACTACAAAAATGACAAAAAGAAAATGCAAAACTATAGGAATGTGCTTACATTACCCCTGTTCCAGTTACATCTATGTAATCTTTAGGCTTCCTTTGTTCATTATAATGATAATTGTGTGTGTGTGTGTGTGTGCATGCGTGCGTGTGTGTGTGTGTGTGTTTTCAGAAATTAGGCTGAAATACTCAGATAAACGGGGGAGCCGCCTAAAATTTGCACAGAATCCGGAGTAACAAGTTACATTTTTTCTAACCCTTTGATTATGTATTTTTATGAAAGTAAAAAATTCCTGTATTAAAAATTTTATACAAATTAATCAGTTCCGTTAATTTTATCCGTGTCATTAACATTTTCTGCATATTGCTAAAGCTTTTATATCAATAAAAAGTAATAAATATAGCATTTTTACAGGATTGTTTACAAATAATAATTTTATTAAATCTGTTGATACAGTTTTTTTTGAACCAGAAACTGAGCCAAGAGCATTTATAATTTTTGTTTACTCAAGATATAAAAAATTACATTTTTTTTTTTTTTTTTTTTTTCTTTTTCAAATCAATAATTGAAAATTTTGGGAAATATTTTTATTGTTAGGCAATTATTATTAAAAAGCACAAGACTTTTTTTTAATCAAAGGATATGAACAATTTCCACTTAAAAGTTCAGTGAATGTCCAAAAACAAATTTCGTATAGCTTAAAATAGTATGGATATTTTCAAGTTTTTTTTTTTAATTTAAATTATCTTCTTTACTGTCACTTAATTAATAAATGAAAGTGTTCTCTTACAAAAAACTTAAATAGATCAGGCCCACTTCAGAGCGGTACAGTTCATTTGTAAGTAATTTCGTGCAAGACTGACATCCAAAAGTAACTTGGAATAAAGAAAAATAAACCTATAAGTTTTAAATTTAAAATATATGTATAGATCTGTCTCGTGGAATTAAGAGAACTTTACAATTTTTAGAGTTTTTGAAAAGATGCAGGAGGATTTCTGATTGAAACAGTTCTTCGAAATAAAATCTGAAACAAACAATCTAAGCAACAATATTATATTCTTCTTTGAAGCTCCAGAAAATTAATTAAGTTAATACCACAATAAGGTGAGGAATGTAGTGAAACAAGGTAAATAAGAAGGCTAATTATTTTACTTATTTCGCCATTGTTTGGTTAATTTATTTTCGTTAATGGTCAACATATGTTTTAAAATTTAATACAAAGAAAAAATTTCTCTGAATTTTATAATAGCTTTATAGGCATTGCATCGATAGTTCTTTTAATACATTTTTAAACCCCTTTCTCGAAGTATTTTTAAAATAATCTTATAAAGAGTATTAAAGTAGAGTAACTTGTAAAAGTAAAGTATTCAATCTCAATTCATAAGAAATGTAAAGTATCAGGCTGTGTTTCATTGGCTCAATTGATTTGGCTATTTCAGTTTGAAATTCTTTCAAGAGAAATTTTTCATAAAATCCATAAATTCCATATAATAAATTATAGAGATTTTTTTTTAATATATAAAAGAAATTCTTTTGATAAGAGGAAGAAGAATGATTAGACTGTTAATTACACAACTGTTAATTTCCGAAGAAAAGAAAGTTCTATTGCACTTTTCATTATTTTTAAAACATTAATTCAACAATAAAGCTTAAATAAACCTTTTTGCGTTATTTCTTTTCAGAAAAAGAATACAATGAAAGTCTCTTTAATATAATTGCAGCTAATATTAACATTCACATTATATTATCAAAATCTTCTGACCCCGAACTGATGTATTAGAAAATTTTTCATCTAATGTGATCACAACATCATTTAATGTTATCAGTTTCGAAGCAAAGAACTGAATGATGTGTCATTTGCAACAAGAGATTGACATTCATGGAATTCTTTGCCTTCTACTAAGGAAACATCTGCACTCTGAGTCATTTTCCCAATGAGATGGGGATTCACAATCTTTTGTTATGGGACAAAAGCGATTTGGATTACAGAAATCTATTAAACAGACATTCACTGAATGTATAGTTGATTTTTCCTGCAAGTGAATTATGAAAGAAACATGGATTGAAAAAAAAAGAAAAGAAAACTTATTTGAGTGTTAACAAACAAAAATGAAAAGCCTTAACAGATATGAAAGTTTACCTGAAATGACTTATAGTACAGCTAAAATTTTCAAAGCCTCTTTTTAAAATTTTGAAAAATCCCGATTTTTTTTGTGAGCAATAAACGTTAATGATTCTGACGGAGAAAGCTCTTTCATAAAAATCAAAACGAGTCAAGCAATTAATATTTTCAAATACGGTGTTCAACATCTGTAAATAAGTTTTAAAAATCGATACAAGTACAAACTTTATTCGAGTGAACTATTAAGGAATAAATGTTAATAAGTAACAGTTAATGAATTTTTTAACTATTATTTTTTAAATAAATAATTGAAATTCCTGAAGCGTTATTTCACCCCTTTCTTTTGATCAGATTAAAGTATAGTTGATTCTACCCAATTCATTTATTGCTATCAACCAATTAATATTATAAAAATTTTAAGTCCCAGAGTGATCATATTAAGAGGTAGCTACTGTACATCAATATATAATGAATGTCAAATAAAGCTAATTAATTCAATGCTGTTTTTATAAATCTATAATTCTCAAAGGTTAATTTTGTAAGTGACTTTTTAATGGTTATCTAACATTGATTTAATTTAATTAAATCAATAAATTTTTAATAAATAATCTATGTATTTGGTATATAATATTAAGTTTCATCCTTCATAAAAAAAAGTGATAAACAATCTGAATAAGAATTTGTCATAAATATATATTCAGTTTTTCTACAGGAAAAATTAAAAATCAAATCAACTAAATGTAAACCACTTTACTTTGCTATTCATTTCTGTGACATAAGAGAAAATAAAAAGTTCTGGATTGTTTAACAGAAAAAAAAAATGGATAAATAGAAAGAAAATATAGTTGAAAAGAATACGAATGATTGACTTGGAAAGTGCTAGGAAACTATATCGTGAGAAAATTTATATATATATATATATATATATATATATATAGAGAGAGAGAGAGAGAGATGAAGTTTTCAAGACTAGAATCACTGGGAAAAAAATATTAATAAATGATTTAATCAATATTATGGGATTTTTTTTTTTTTTTTTTTTTTATGATTTGTGCTAATTTGAAATAAATATTTCCTCTTGAGAAAAAAGGCAGAATACACATCAAGAATGCTTCTTTTTAATTAGATTTGTTAAATGATTTCATTGGTGTGGTATGGAAGTTTCAAGAGGAGTGCAGTTGCCGTCCTCATCACTTGACTGCAATTGAAAATCATGAAGTCTATCTCAAAACAGCCATCATGCTGGACGAATTTCAAAATAGGATATTCATCTAATTAAACTAATTTGGTAAATGGAAATATCTCAGGTACAGGATATTACGTTTTCTTCGTAATACATGACAACTTCTGCTTCGGACACTCGTCACTGCATTCCTTGAAATCAAAATTTATAGAATTTTCTCCTTGAATAGTTTGATCTTCTTGAGTTATTTATAGATTCTGTTTTTTAGCATCGGATTATAACATCTACGAATGGCTTGATTTCAAACCATAATTTTAAAATTCTAAATATCTGCTCCTCATTGATTGTAACATTGCAGTTGAGGGAGTTAACTTACGGAATAAGATATAACGACACAAATTTCTTATCATTTTGTTTAGGTTTTTGTTTGTACTTAATAAGTTAAATTTGTATTGATATTTTTTTAATAATATGCATTTGCTTTTTAAAAATCATTTAGCTCAGTCTTTTAACTTTTCCCTTAACTTTTTAGCTCATCCCTTAACTTTTTAGCATGGCTACGAGATTTCAAAATTATTCGGTAAAATGCGTATATTAATATTTCACATACACTGGATTGTTATGTTACATCATACTAGCCGCAGTACCCATGACCCTAACATAATTAATTTGTTTGAAAATAAAGCCAAAACATGTTCTTCATTTAACATCTTTCAATATTCCTATAATCGATCCTTTAAAATTCTGAAATGTAGTAATTAATTAATTATTACACTAAAGTTTTAGGATAAACAACAGCTTTAGTTTTGCCATATGGCACATAACAATGCAATTAACACTGACAAACTTATTAAGCAAAGTAAAATCTTTTTTATGAACTCAGCCTGAAAAAAAAAAAAAGATGATAATTGGTGACTTTAGGCATTGATTGCGGAGTATTTGAACTCGAAGTTCTTAACCTCCAGTCCTAATAATGTTGAGAGAAAATACAGAACATGTGCAACTATATGGAAGATTTTGATTGTAGAGAAAAATAGAAACTTCAAAATATCTAATAAAGAGGAAGATATGTAGATGTGAGGAGAATAAAATAAATTTTAAAAAGTAGGGAGGGTGAGTGGAGAAAAATTTATTTAATAGAAGTTCCACAAAAGCATTTCGATTATGGTGCCATGCCTGGCAAGGAGAGTTATGTCAACTGAACACGTTACAATTTTTTAATCAAAAGGGGAAAACATGACTCAAAAATAAATTAGAGTTGAAGAAATTGCAATAATTTTAAAAGACAGTGTTTAATTTTTGCATGTGCATATTTTTGCTTTTATTCTATGCATTGAAAATAAAAATATTTTTAGAAAGCAATTTAATATTAACATTAGTAGAAATGTACAATTGATATACGTGATTATAGAGTAAACTAATTTTAACATTTCGATATCATCGCACAAATTTTGTTTAGATTAACTCTGAAAACTGATTAAAAATGAGAGAAAATTCGCAGGATGATGGAATTGGTGTTACTATGAAGCTAACTTTTTTTTTTTAAATTTTAAGTCAGTATAAACACATTTTTTTGTATGGGGATTCATTCAAATATAGAAAGTTTAACAATGAAAATTTAAAATGATAAAACGTAGAAATGGAAATTTACTCAATGCAGAAAAATTATCGTATGCAAATATTTATCCAATAGTACATCCTCCAAAAATCAAATACTTCAAAGAATGGATAAAAAGTTATGGTCACAATTAAATGATTTCATTCCAAAAAAATTTGCCTCAGTTATCAAACTGCATACTCGCAGCTCTTGATTTTCAAAATCAAGTCTAAATTCTTTTTTAAAAAATAAATAAATTTTTTAAAAAATGAAATTTTAAGAAAATTATTCATTGATGATCTTCATAATAATCAGTGAATTTTAAATGATTTCTTTCAGCTACTTTAATATTTATAAGGTTTATTGAACTCTTTACAGAGTGTAATTTCAATAAAAATAATAAATTAAAAACTATAAATATAATAGTAGGATTAAAATAATAACCATTTAGCAAAAAAAAAAAAAAGTAATAGTTTGTTGAGAATGATTTTCATAACACTTCTCATAAATAAAATGTTTATGAATTTGAAAGTCCTCATTTATATGCTACAGCATTTTACTAAAATTCTGAGATTCTCTATTTTTATCTCTATCCCTTTTAATAATAAATATAATTTTTGTGTCTTTTGATGACAGTCTAAGGCAAGGCCGTTTGAGCTAGAGCTATTTAACTAGGCATTTATGTATTTTGGAGGGAAAGAAATGCACACTTCAGGGAGATTTTTTTATATATATATATATTTTGATTAGACTTTTAATGAATTAAAAATAAGCAAACTATTGGCATTTTTCTGCTATAACTCCTGAAAATATTTTGACACAATGATAATTTTTACATTAACATAAAAAGATAATGTTAAAATTCAAAACATTATATTTTTATTGGCATGATTTTTTCTCTTCTAAATCAATTTTTTTTAAAATATTGCATGCATATTGTGTAGCGTTAAATTTCATTATTGAAGTAAAATTCAAATTGTTTTCATTGTTGCTATTAATACTTCATCCTTTCCCCCATTCTTTCTGAACAAAATACGAGGATTTGGCTTCTTTTTCCATGTTGAGTAGTTTCCAGTATGAAATATCGTTTTAATAAAATTTTGCTTTCTTACAATTAAGGTTTTAATTTCAGAATCAAATAATGGAGACATTCCTTTCATATAGCTGAATGTATAAATCCGTGGGTAGAAAATTAAGCAAATAAATTAAGCGATGTAAGGCTTCTAAAATAGTATGAGTTATATATATATTAATAAATTTTTTTAAAAACATATATATCAATGTTTGAAGACTTTTACTGAAGAAGCATGAGAAGTCATGAGTACAAAATAATAATAATAGTACTAATAATAAAATATTTAAGCAAAATTTTTTACAACCATTAATAATGGAGAACCAAATGGTTGACAAAGATGGCTAGTTTTTCATTAAAGGAAAAAAAAAGGGAAGAACTGCTTGTTATTTCTCTCTTAAGTAGTCTCGTTTGTAATTTATATATAATTTGAGGAAATCATTGATAATTACCTAGACAGTAAAATATTGAGTTAATACTCATAAAATTTTTAATCCTCTAGAAAACTTTTAAATAATAGATTACACTTAAATAAAAATTTATCTTAAGTAATAAATAAAAGTTAAACAATTTAAATATATTAAAAGAAAATCCTTATTTTGACAATTTAATTCATGTGATCTGTTAACAGGAATTCCTTTAAATAATAGTTTATTATGTAAGACGTTTGTTTTTTTTAAAAAATCAAATATTTTTCTGTCCCTTCCCCCTTTTTCTTCTCAAAAACCCTAGGTTATAAAATGAATTGTGGATTCAAAATTGAATTTGAAACATCTTATTGACTCTCTCAAATCCAGGTGTGTACAAGGAGCTTTTTTTCACACCATTTAAAGCAGGAAATAGGGTCATAAAACATTCCACTCCTCCTTCTTCCATTTAGAGAGAGAGTGTGTCATCTTTCATCCATTACCCAAAGGGTATAATCAATCAATGTCATTCATTATTTTGCAGGAAAATAGAAAAAAGTTCAGCTTATAGTGAACAGATCAGCATGAGACCACCAAATTGGTAGTTGTATATTTATGCCTACATTAGACTTGAAAAAAAAATTGAGTTAAATGCTTTTTTTTTAATTTAAAAGTAAAAGTTTATACAGAAAATATTAGATTTTGTTTTTTACAGGAATCTTCTGAAAATTCTACTTCCCATCCTCTTCTCCTACATAGAATATAATCTTCGATTTGGTCAGGCAAAAAAAAGGAATGAATTTTGAAAAGAAGAAAATTTTCTGAGACGGAAGAAAGTATTTTAAATGCTGTGTGATGTCCTCATACAACAACAGAAGTGGAACGAGAGAAAAAAATATAAATTTATTAATCGTATAATGTATTTGTTTATTATTTTTTTGGTAAATTGTACGCTATATTATCTTCTGTTAAAAATCTTTCCAGGATCTGTTGATGCAAATGGAGTGAAAAGATATACTAAGGATTTTATTATTTTTCAATACAGAATTATGAAATGACTTACTTTTTTAAAAAACGAACTCTTTAAATTTAGAAACTTTTTATGGAATATTTCTTTAGTTTCACTGGAAATAATGCCTATACTAACAAATATTTTTTAAGATGAATAATAGCTATGTTAGTGAAACTATTCAGTAACATGAAATTACTATTAACTTCTGTTAATTTGCAAGATTACAGCATTGTGTTCAAAGAAGCATAGAATTACATTAATTATTTCACAATTTCTAGAAAAAAATGCCCAGTTCAAGGAAATAAATTTATAATTAAACATAAAATAAATGAAAATAAAGAGTAAGCAATATTTTTTTTTTAATCTCTTACTTTCAATTTGATATCTTTTAATCAAATTTTCATTAATTATTTATATAATTTTATACATAAACTTTTTTTCTTTATATTTTTCAATTATCAATTTATTTTCACTTTCATTCTATAATTTCATACTTTCACTGAAAATTGCATGAAAAGAAACCATTAAAGTTATAAGTAAATTGTGCATAAGAATTCCCCCTCCTTCTTAGTTTATTTTAATTCATTAATTTATATTTGCCATACATTATTTCTTGTCCTTAGTTTTTTTCAGGCAATTTTTATTGCCACCGAGGTCGAGAATTAGTTTCAGAAACAGAAGTAAAAACACTTCTAAGGTAAAAATCTGTCAGTTTGTCCATACTGAGTCATGATACATCCATAACAAATGCATGTATCAGTATACCGTAAAAAATATATTATTACGCATACCACTTCATTCAGGGTTTACCGGAGAGAACCATGCGGTAGAGTGAATTAGCAGTATTTCAATTTGGCAATACGAAAGAAAAACAAATTGGCGATATCCTGACCATCCAAAGTAAGATAAGAACACTCGCAATATGAAAACATTAACATTTTCAAGCGGGACAGAAATCGTTTTAGCAGAAACTTTTGGAAATGCTAGAATTAAATAAAACAAGTACAATAATATATAATAGTGTATAAAAAATGAAAAATTTAGAGACAATCCTTTATTTTATTTGTATTTAAGTAAAAATAAACACTGCAATTTTTAAATAGAAATGTCTAAAAATTTTACTAAAATACTAAAAAAAACACCTAAATTATGACAACTTTACAAATTAAATATATGACTAAAATTAAATATGTATGACTAGTAGCTTTTTTATCTTAGGAAAATTCCTCACACAAGAAAGCTTACCTGAATTCAGGGAGATCAAAATCGAAGTTGACAAATGATTGGTGAGTAACTTCTAAATCTTCATTGATAACAACTGCTTTTAACTATAATCAAACACAATTATTAATAATCTATATAGAGATAGTCGTACAAAATTAAATACATGAAATGATATACTTGGGGGACCAGAAAATAGATTTAGTTAACTATAATTCACATATTTAATATTTTTCTTCATTTTAAGGAAGCCTTTAATTTTTTGGAAGCATTTAAAAAGTTATTTGTTAGAATTATGAAAAACCGCTGGCATAGCCCAAATAGGAAGAAAGAAAACAGAAAAAGTGACAGTGAGGAAATAGTCAATATTTACATAACTTTAGACAGGAATTTTGCTGAAAGAGCATTCTGGTATTGGAGTGAGAAAATAAGAGCCTATATAATTCAGAAGTTAAAGAGAAATCTGACTAGAAAAACTAATTGTCAATTATGAAATTTAACTTTTATACAGCATTTCATATAAAATGTACTATCCTATGATTTAAGACATCAAATATTAATGAACTATAATATTTAAAAATAAACAAACCAGAGTGTTGTAATTAAAGTATATACATAAAAGAACATACTTTATTTTACAGAAATTTCAAATAGAAATATTACTAAATAAGAAAGTGTTTTGTTTTTTTTTTAATTTGTGTTATATATCACACAATCATCACAGATAAAATGTTTAAAGACAAAACTCTTTTTCATTATTTCCAAATGGAATATTTAGCAGTATCATCAAAAATGAAATAAATGAATTCGTGGCTGTCACATAATATTAAAAATAAATGAAGAATTTTTTGACAGAAAAAAGAAAATAAAGGTTATTTAAGGGGAGGAAACAAACCTGTTGAGTACTGAAATCAAAACCAAGATAGGAATTATTTTCAGTCATGCTTGTTTTAAGTACCAATATTCAACAAAAATTCATGTTTTCAAGAACAAGTTTTTAAAAAAAAAATCACAGAAAAAAATAAATAAAGTAGCTGAGCTGGCTAAGACAAAATGTACATAAACAATTGAAGGAAGAAGTTGAGAGGATAACTCCTTCATGTTCCAAAACTAAATACTCAAAAAAAAATAATAAATTAGGTTTTAAAGCCTACTATTAAACCGTTTATGATTAAGTAGTCAGTTTTTGTTAATCAGCCAATTAAAATATTAATAAAAAATGTATTCTTTTAAATCTTAAAGTAAATTAGAGAAACAGAATAATGGAAATTCAAACCCAGAGATACGGCCGTATTCACCAACCGTTGTTAAACATCGGCTGATGATTAAACGCTGTTCAGCAGTCAAATCGGTATTCACCACACCAAACCCGTTGTCAATTTCCCCCTGTTTTCCCCCATTTTTTGATTCATGGACTTCCGATGATCACATTTGATCAACGGTTTTCCGCATGCGCAGTTCTCAAGAATTACAACTGTTACCTTAGTTTTCAAACAAACATGGAGGATTTAGATACATTGGAACTATTGCAGTTGATATTAGATAGGAGGTGAATAATTTACACTGACAGAGTTTCTGATTTGGATTTGTTAGATGAATGTGATTTTGTTTCCAATGCATTTTATCTTTGAGAAGGAGAAATTAAGCATCAATATTTTACGAAACAGTGCTGTAACTACTGAAGAGAAATTGTGTATTGCCTTACGTTTTTTTGCTTCAGGAAGTCATCAACAAATAATTGGTGATTTCAATCAAACTATCCAGTCATCATGTTGCCGGGCTATAAATGAAGTATCTAGATGTATAGCTGAAATGAGGCCAAGATTCATTTACCTACCAAATAATGAATCTGAGCGACTTGAGGTATGTTTACATTTATCCCTTTTACATCGTTCATATGGGAATCCCTTTTTATTGTTATTATATCCGAGTTGATTTTTGATTATTATTTTCTGGAATTAAAATTAGAATCTGTCATTTGTGTAATTCCGTGGACATTCAAATTTTTGAAGCAAAGGAATTATAATTAAAAGAATTTTCTAAACTTATTAATACCTTTTAGAAAACTCATCAAGTTTAGTACGATTATACTGTTTTTTGTCAATACTGTTTTACAGTTTTTTGTTCCTTAAAATACTTCCATTAAAAACATTTTATTGCATATTTTCTATCTGGTTAATCTAATGACTTGCTAATAAAATAAGTTATTTCATATCTATACATATTCATATCATTTGTGTAGTCTTATAGTTTTTTTAATTATGTTATTATGGCGATATAAGTTATTAAAAATTGATAATGTATGTATGTAATATTTTTTCAAATCATTTTTAATTAACTTTTAATATTACTTTTATAACTAGAATTCATCTGTAACAGTTTTTGCATTTGTTATGCTATAAGAAAATTTTCCCATTCTTTACATAGACAGTGTACATGTTAATCAATTTTAACCTTGCTCCTTTTATTTTTCAATTTTGTAAATCTGTAAAAATATAATAAAGAATTCAAGTATTAAAGATTATTTGCAATATAAACTTAACATTTTAATTATGCTTTATTCCATATTGAAAAATCTTATTCTTCTACCCCTACCATTATACCACTGTATATCAAAGATTATGGCAGATTTTTGTATGAATAAAGCAAGAAGGGTTTTTGAGAAACAACCACCTAAATAATAAATATGTTTTCGTTGAACAAATAATATTTTAAGATTAGGAAAAAAAATATTCTTTCTGTAGAATATTTTCCAAAGTTATCTGCAATCACTTACAAATATTTTAGAATGCACATTTCTAGTGATTGAGAATAGAATATCTTATGTCTTTTTTTTATATATATAAAAAAGTTTTAAAAAGTACTGTATAAATGAATTCTAAATTTAGTTACAAAAAATGGAATTTTTGTCTTATATCAAATATTATAATATTTAAAAAATTTAATATTATAATCAAATAAATTATAATATTTGTGTTTATACTATCAATTTTTAAGTATGTCATGTAAGTATTATTGTTAAATTAGCAATTTTTTTCATTAGTTATTTATAATATAATTAATTCTTATTTCACATTTCTCAGATTAAAGACTTGCAAAGATATGGAAGAAATAAGGAACAGCCTTTTCCTCCTGAAAAAAAAAAAAAAAGAAAGAAAGAAAAGCAACAAACAAAAAAATCTTTTTCATCTATCTGGTGATGATTATACAGGATTGCTTTTTGTATTTTTGAAACTTTCCTGTATGACTCATTTCCATGATTGTACACTGTTTTCACATTGGTATATAAGTTTTTTTTTTTTTTTTTTTTTTTTAGTAAATTGATTTTTTATGTTATTATTTATTTTATAAAAAAAGAATTATTGCAGTTTTTATTATGATTAATAATTAGAAATTTAAAGAAATTACTTTTGTTACTTATAAATTGTGTGATATAATAATGTGCTTAGTTACTCAATATAGCTAATCTCTTTTACAATATCAGTTTACTTCAGCTTTAATCTTCAACAATGTGTATAAAATTAACATTTTTTAAAGAAATCAAATTTTGACCTTTGTTATCTGCTGAAAATGATTACCAATTTTTATTAATGTTTTCCTTCTCATTACATAACAAATTTTAACATTATTTCTAATGTATTCTCTACCTGATTATTTTTTGAATTTATCTGTATAGAAATGACTAAATAATTCCTTATTCCCATCTTTGAAAATCAAATGTATTTTTAATTTGATGTTGTTCTTTTTATGATTTATAGAAAATGACATGCATGTATGACTCATATCAGTGTAGTTATTTTTTAGTGGTTTTATGTGCTCATTATCTTATTACAATATGTATATGTATTAGAGAAATAAAAAGACACATATAGAAGAATTTTGTATTAAGAATCAGCATTAATGTTGCACCTCTATTGACACTTTCTTGTAATTCTTGTAGAAGAATTTTGAATTAATAATCAGCATGAATGTTATATTTTAAAGTACCTTTAATGGAACTTTGTTTTAATGCTTGTAGAAGCTGTAACTTCTCTGTCAGAATTTTCTTTTGTAATTCATATATGTTACTTTTCGAGTCAAATTTGAATAAAATAGATTTTTGTATACAGAAGTCCTTTTTTAATTTTGCATATTTTAAGACATTCTGAGAAGTGTGTGAAAAACAAAGAAAATAGATTAATTGTGATTTGAAAATTTTGGAATTTGAAAAACAAGTATAGATAATAACTTATCCGAGTTAATTCAAATTTCTACAAATTATGATGCAAATATAAAATTTTAAAAAAGAGGTTTTTATTTTAAAAATTCAACTTAATTTAACTGACAGTTTAATGTAACCTATTAGAATAATATTTAAGATGATTTCAAGAAAAAAAATTTTGTGAAAAATTCTTTTACTTTTTTGAAACATTTCAATTTGGATCATCTTTCATCAAATTTAAATATAGAAAGAGATTCCTTGTTTAAATACACAAGATCCTGAGTTGAAAAATTTGACAATTAAACAAAGGAAATTATGCTGACTTAACAGTATTTAGTTAGATGTTGTGCTCATAGGTTTATGATTTCAGGAAGTAATGATTGTCATGAAGATATGAATAATTAAAACATCGTTGGAAATTAATATAATAAAGTGACAGATATTATTCAAGTATGAGTAGAAACTAAATGTTAAAATATCAAAAAATTAATAACTTTTTTGGTACAAAATCCTGGGAATAAAAAAAATTAAAAAAAAAAGGCAAAAACTTGTTGAAACAAATGGAATTTCACATTTACTTGAAAGAATTAAAATATCATTACTAGTTTCTGACAGGCTAATCAAGTTAAACTGTGTTGCTTTTTGATTAAGTTTGAATCATCAAGCAGAAAGTGTTAAAAAATTTATTGTTGGTTGTTGATGTTTTTCCACTCAATTTATTTGTACAAAAGTGAGTGGTGAGTGCTTATGATGTGCAAATTAATCATTTCTTTTATTCAAGGATAGCAATTCTAAAATAAGTATGGTTGTCATCAATATTTATATTATTTTTATGCAGATTTGTAATGGCAAGATTGTGAAGTACATGTTGTCAAACTGACAATTAACTCATTCAAATTTAAAGAGTTGTTAAATTCATTGTTTATAAAAAGTTTTAGATATGAAATACAAATGAGCTAATTCACTTCCACAATAATAAAATATTATAAAAAATTATTGCATGAATATTTATTTTGGCAAAAAAGGCTCTTGTTTTTCATAAGAATTCTTCAATATTCATATACAATTTTCACTGACTTTTGTTTATAATTTGAATTTTCTGATTTGCAGCATATATTCTGAATGTATATATTCTTCTTATATGTATATATTCTGACATTTATAACAATAAATTTATATCTTTTTTTAACAAAATATATGTAAAAATTTAATATTCTGATAGTTAATAAAAGAAAATTTTTCCATATTTGCTTTTCGATGGAAATAAAAGCATACCACAGAATAAGTATTTTTTACTTTTATTCCGCTTTGAGGGAAAAAAATTATCTCAAACACTACTGAATATGTAGACAGCTAATACATATTTAAATATTGACACCAAAAACAATCTTAGTATTTTTTTTAAAATATAATATATTGAGGAAGTTTAAAACCTATTTGTTTAAAAATAAATGCTGAAAGTCTAATAACAATCTTAAAGAGAAGTTTGTAATATATGCTATAAACTTCATGCAAACAATTATATGGGATTGCCAGAGATATCATTGCAATTTAAATAACCTTTGGAAATTGAAATATTTTGTGTAAATGAAAATTATTTACTAATATGAAAGTCATAATACTTGTAAGCAAGATTTTATACACTACATTTTCTCCTCTTTTATTATATTAAAAATACAGGATACTACAATTTTTGTTAAATTCATTGTTTAGAAGAAACTTCAATGAACTCCTCACTTGCGAAATCAGTTTGCAGCAGTTTGTTATTTCTATTGTTTATCTCTACTCTATAATTATATAAAAAATGTTTAAATATTTCCATAAGTAAATGAACTAATTTAAGGTTAATATGCATTTTTTTCAAAAATTTAATTCAGATAGACCTTTTGTAAAAGTTTAATTCATTGGAAAACTATTCAAAGCACAGCTAATATGCATATTCTCAATTCAAAAGAGAGCAAATGCTCAAATGTTTTATTACATAATAATAGAGTGGAAATTTAAAATATACTTGGTTAATAATGTATAGTCAGAGAAACAATCCTACGAAAAGCTATAATATCATGTAAGCAAATCGGTGAGATTATCACTAGGCAATATCACCTTCGTTTTCTCGTTTGATCCTTGTACACATCTGGGAAAGAAACAAAATAACAACAAAAACACGAAACAGCGCCACCCATCAGCTGATAATCATGTGATATATATAGACCAATGAAGATCCATTTCCGGTTGAAAAAGGCAGAAAAAGCTGATTGTCGTAACCTTGATGCTTAGTCGTGAAATTACCGTTCGTGAATACCAATGATCATTGGTTGATGATTAATCGTTGATCATGGGTTGAACGATCCGATGTTTAGCAACCGGTTTGGTGAATACGGCCGATAGAGATGCATAATCCACGATTTTTTGAATAACAAATAATAGTGCTATTGTTATTTTTAAATATGCGTTCCAAATATCTGTTATTTCAATCATATTATTAATTAAAAATTATTACTTAATATTAAATATAAAATTTATTAATTGTAATTAATACTTAATTTACTAATTTAATTAAAGTGTGATTGAATTAATTTATCTGTTTCAGCTTACTTCTTAAATTTTATTTTTTTCTCAAAACTATTTATTTAGTTTATTTATTAGAATTAACCATTTTCTGGAAAAGATGTTAAAAATATATGTAATATCTTTAAAATGTTTACTTTAGTCCTATATTCTACCAATAGATGGCGCCAGCAGTAAACAGAGTACATGTAATCAAAGTCAATCATGTCACGAGCAATAAAAAATGATCTGCATGGAATAGTGCATCATCAAATACGAATATCGGTCACTCCCGTAAAGTGGAGCGGTGTTTCGCACTTTCCAGTGAAGCCTCGCACTTTCCGGTAAAATCACCGCTGCGATAAATTTCAGTGATATGCAATTCAGTGATACGATACGATACGATAATTCCAATAACCGGTCCGTTCACTTTTCAATCCAATCACAGATTTCTTTCGAGAGCTTTCATTGGACAGATCGTATCGTCACCGCTCCGGCAAATTTCAGTGATATCGTATCGATTATTAGTTTCTATCGTGATCCAAAACTTGTAATCGAAATATCATCAGTAAGATCGTGTGAAGGATTTGAATCACACCCCTCTTTGAAAACTATTGATCACTTGTATTTGTGACTTTTTGATATTGGTTACGTAATAACAGCTCTGAAAATATTCGTCATCCCTATAATCCACGATTTTTTGAATAACACATAATTTTACTATGGTTATTTCTAAATATTTGTTCCAAATATCTCTTATTTCAATCACATTATTAATTAAAAATTATTACTTAATATAAAATATAAAATTTATTAATTGTAATTAATACTTAATTTACTAATTTAAGTAACGTGTGATGGAATTAATTTATCTATTTCAGCTTACTTCTTAATTTTGATTTTTTTTTCAAAACTATTTATTTAATTTCTTTATTGGAGTAAACCATTTTCTGAAAAATTTGAATTAAATATAAATGTCATTTCTGTATTCTGTCATATTTTGCCATTTAAATTGTTGACTTTAGTTATATATTCTACCAATAGATGGCGCCAGCAGTAAACGGAATATATGCGAAGTCAAGTCACAAGCAATTAAAAAGGATTTGTATGGAATAGTGCATCATCAAATGCGAATATCGGAAAGTCAAGGTTACTCTCATGAAGTGGAGCGGTGACTTCAAACTTTCCAGTTAAGATAAATTTCAGTGATATGCAATTCAACGATACGATAATTCCAATAACCGGTCCGTTCACTTTTCAATCCATTCACACATTTCTCATTTTCTGTTTTGTTCGAGAATAGAGATACATAATCCACGATCTTTTGAATAACAAATAATTTTGCTATTGTTATTTTTAAATATTTGTTCCAAATATCTGTTATTTCAATCATATTATTAATTAAAAATTATTACTTAATATTAAATATAAAATTTATTAATTGTAATTAATACTTAATTTACTAATTTAAATAACGTGTGATTGAATTAATTTATCTATTTCAGCTTACTTCTTACATTTGATTTTTTTTCAAAACTACTTATTTAATTTCTTTATTAGAGTACACCATTTTCTGAAAAATTTGAATTAAATATATATGTCATTTCTTTAAATTGTTTACTTTAGTTCTATATTCTACCAATAGAAGGCGCCAGGAGTAAACGGAATATATTCAAAGTCAAGTCACAAGCAATTAAAATGGATTTATATGGAATAGTGCATCATCAAATGCGAATATCGGAAAGTCAAGGTTACTCTCATAAGTGGAGCGGCGACTTCACACTTTCCAGTGAAGTCAACGCTCCGATAAATTTCAGCAATTCAATGATACGATAATTCCAATAACCGGTCCGTTCACTTTTCAATCCATTCACAGATTTCTCCTTTTCTGTTTGTTCGAGAGATTCCATTAGACAGATCGTATCGATTGTTACTTTCCAGTAAATCACCGCTCTGGTAAATTTCAGTGATATTGTATCGATTGTTACTTTCCAGAGAAGTCACAGCTCCGGTTAATTTCAGTAATATCGTATCGATTGTAACTTTCTATCGTGATCCAAAAACTGTATTCGAAATATCACTAGTAAGATCGTATCAAGGATTTGAATCACACCCCTCTTTGAAAAGTATTGATCACTGGTATTTGTGATTTTTTGATATTGGTTACGTAATAACCGCTCGTAAAATATTCGTCATCCCTATTCGAGAGCTTCCATTTGACAGATCGTATCGATTGTTACTTTCCAGTGAAGTCACCGTTCCGGTAAATTTCAGTGATATCGTATCGATTATTACTTTCTATCGTGATGCAAAACCTGTAATCAAAATATCATAAATAAGATCGTATCAAGGATTTGAATCACACCCCTCAAAGAAAAGTATTGATCACTGGTATTTGTGACTTTTTGATATTGGTTACGCAATAACCACTCGTAAAATATTCCTCATCCCTACTTGTACCTAGAGATGCATAATCCACGATTTTTTGAATAACAAATAATAGTGCTATTGTTACTTTTAAATATGCGTTCCAAATATCTGTTATTTCAATCATATTATTAATTAAAAATTATTACTTAATATTAAATTTAAAATTTATTAATTGTAATTAATACTTAATTTACTAATTTAATTAACGTGTGATTGAATTAATTTATCTGTTTCAGCTTACTTCTTAAATTTTATTTTTTTTTCTCAAAACTATTTATTTAATTTATTTATTAGAGTGAACCATTTTCTGGAAAAGATGAGTTAAAAATATATGTCATTTCTTTAAAATGTTTACTTTAGTCCTATATTCTACCAATAGATGGAGCCAGCAGTAAACAGAGTACATGTAATCAAAGTCAATCATGTCACGAGCAATTAAAAATGATCTGTATGGAATAGTGCCTCATCAAATACGAATAGCGGGCACTCCCGTAAAGTGGAGCGGTGACTTCGCACTTTCCAGTGAAGCCTCGCACTTTCCGGTGAAATCACGGCTCCGATAAATTTCAGTGATATGCATTTCAATGATACGATACGATAATTCCAGTAACCGGTCCGTTCACTTTTCAATCCAATCACAGATTTCTTTCGAGAGCTTCCATTGGACAGATCGTATCGATTGTCACTTTCCAGTGAAGTCACCGCTCCGGCAAATTTCAGTGATATCGTATCGATTGTAGTTTCTATCGTGATCCAAAACCTGTAATGGAAATATCATCAGTAAGATCGTATCAAGGATTTGAATCACACCCCTCTTTGAAAAGTGTTGATCACTTATATTTGTGACTTTTTGATATTGGTTACGTAATAACCGCTCTGAAAATATTCGTCATCCCTACTTGTACCTGTAAGATCATTTTACAAATCACCATTCAATAAGTTTATCTTGAACCCTACTTTTTGTCCATTAGTGATTGTGCTGAGATCGCAAATTCCTGATATTTGCTAGATATTCGGCTAGACATTTGCGCTTGTGATAATTATTTGAGGCAATTTGGGTAGAATTCTTTCTCAGATTGGAGATCATATCTTAGGGAAAGATACATTCTATGAAATGCGTGGACTCCTTGACTGATTTTGTAAGAGCATCTACTTTTTCGTTCCACACGATACCAAAGTGGTCCATAACAAGAGAGATTTATTATTCTTGATTATTTGTGTGTGTGTGTGTGTGTGTCAGAGGCGGTGGTAGCAGGGAGGCAATCGCCACCCTGTCGGAGAGATTCAGAGTTTCGTCGGTAAAGGTGTTTACCACTTCAGGGTGGTTGTAGAGAGATACGTATTATCGAATATGATTTTTTTCAAAACTATTTATTTAATTTCTTTATTGGAGTAAACCATTTTCTAAAAAATTTGAATAAAATATATATGTCATTTCTTTCAAAAGTTTACTTTAGTTTTACAGCAAACAGAATATATGCAATCAAAATCATGTCACAAACAATGAAAAATGATCTTTATGGAATAGTGCTTCGTTAAATGCGAATATCGGAAAGTCAAGGTCACTCCCATGAAGTGGAGGGGTGTCTTCGCTATTTCCAGTGAAGTAACCGCTCCGATTAATTTCAATCATATGCAATCCAATTATACGATAATTCCAAGAAAAACCGATCCATTCACTTCAGTGGGTAAGGAACTTTCCCTATGCATGATTCAACTCTTGTTCGAAAGCTTCCATTGGACAGATCGTATCGATTGTTACTCTCTATCGTGATCCAAGACCTGCAACCGTAATGTCACTAGTAAGATAGTATCAAGGATTTGAATAACCCCCCTCTTTGAAAGGATTGATCACTAATATTTGTGACTTTTTTATCACAGTTTTATCACAGTACCAGTTTTATCACAGAATGTAAATATCACAAAAAATAATTTGTAACTAATAAATTATAACAGTATATAAAGAATCACAAAAAAGTAAAGGAGCATCTTCTTTATTTAAATCACCAAAAAGTGTTAACATCACTATACAGTCTGTGGTACTATTACAAATTTTTGAAATGCGATCTTAAAAACATAATGCATCAATTGTACTGTCATTAAGCCTGGAATGTAATTTTATGCAAAAATTACCAGCTGTCGAAAACGCTCTTTCGGCATCTACGATAGTTGGTGGTACTGTTAGCAATTTGCGATATACTTTTTCCAAATATTTACCTCTAAATGCCTCATCTTCGAATAAATCGATTTCTCGTGGGATGGTTTTGGATATACCTGATTTCTGTATTGTATTTTAGTTTGTTGAATTTTTTTTATCGCTAATTCTAATTTTTGTTCAAGAGACAATTCCTTTCACCTTAGTGCCAACATAATCTCCGATAACTGTACTGTCTGTCCACGACAAGAATACTGCTAGACATTCGTCTATGTTTACGGCGGGCGCTATAGAAACAGGTTGCGGTAGGGATGATCCATTTTCAATGGGTGGAATCGGAAAGAAGTCTGGGGGGGGGGTATTCTTTTTCTTGGCGTCAATGTGAAGCGATAACAGAAAATCTATTGCTCATTCGTCTTCTCGCTTTAATCGCAGTTGCACGTATCTTTATATTCGCTTAACTTATTTCTTTTATATTTTATTAATCTTTTCTTTGGTTAATATTAACTGCATTTTATTATTTAATTTTTTTTTTTGTCTCGTAAATTTTGACATCCTTTAAAAAGCCTTTTCGATTTAAGAAAGGAGAGACTTTAAAATCACAAGCACGTAAAATTGTGCATAATGTTGCAGAGTTCTGCTCCGAAGAAGCTGCAGCAAAATCTTTGAAGGTTCCTCTTCCACAAGCCATGAAAAGAGCTGCTCAGGCGACTGGAGTGTCGGAAGGCACTATTAGGAAAATTAAAAATGAAGTTTCGACACTGGACAAAACGGAAGTTTTGAGTACTCCTGGAAAGCACCGTAAAAGGCCTATTGACCGAAATTGTGAAATTGACGACTTCGACAAATGTGTTATTCGTCAAACAGTTCAAGATTTTTACGTCCAGCAAAAGAAAGTGCCTTCTTTAAAAAAATTACTTCCCGTATTGAGAGAGAAGTTGAATTTTCATTGGAATAAGGAATCATTGAGGAAAGTTTTGCATTCAATGAATTTTCGCTGGAAGAAATGCGCGAATAAAAGAAAATTTCTCATCGAAAGACCTGATATTGTGTTTTGGAGAAACAACTACTTGCGAAAAATGAGGCAGTCCAGAAAAAGTAAATAACAGATAGTTTTCATTGATGAAACGTGGGTCGACAGTAATCTAACATTTAGAAAATGCTGGCAAAGTGATACAATTTCAGGAGCCGAAATAAATGTAAATTCCAAAAATCGATTGATCATTGTGCATGCTGGCTCGTCCACGGGATTTATTCCTGGCGCTCAATTAATTTACAAAGCGTCAACTAAAACTGGTGATTATCATGGCCAAATGAATTATGAAAATTTTGAGAAATGGGTGTTGGAAAAACTCATTCCAAATTTGCGCCCAAAAAGTGTCGTGTGCATGGACAATGCTCCATATCACACAAAAGTTGCAAATCCGACACCTACCAAATACAGTACGAAGAAAGAAATGACCGATTGGCTGATTAATAACGGAATAGAATGCGATAGGAAAATGAGGAAAGCGGAACTGTATTCGCTAATTGATAGGAATCTCCCTAAAGAAATCATATATAAAATTGACAGCATAATAAAAGAAAATGGGCATTATGTCTTGCGACTTCCCCCCTACCATTGCGATTTAAATGCGATTGAATACGTTTGGTCTTCAGTCAAAAGACTCATCAAAGAGAGAAATATAACAGGAGACTTAAGTTTAGAAAACTTACAGAATCTGTTGTGCGATGCTTTGGGCGGAGTGTCTTCCAAGGAATGGGAGGCTCATTGCCGTCATGTGGAAAAACTTGAAAATTCTTATTGGGAAAAAGATGGAATTTTAGAGGAAGTAGTAGACGAACTGGTAGTTCAAATTGGAAGTACTGAATCGGATTCCGATTCAGAAGAAACGGAATCATGTGACAGTGATTCAGAATTTTTTTAAGAAACTACACAACTGTCACTCGATCTCTGCTAGTTTTGTCATTTTAAAATAATATAGTTTTGCATTCTTTTAATCATAATTAATATATTTTATAAATAAAAAGTGAGTTTTAAAATTGCTTTTTTATTTCTTTTCGATTATTCAATTATAGATTATAGCAGAATGGAATTGTATTTAGTCTAATACATTTTGTTTCTGATACATTGTTATTATTTTCTATTTTTTTCATTAATGTGTTCTTGATTTCTACCATTCATGTTTGTGTTAATAATCAAAAGTTTCAGTTTAACATAGTTTTGATTGTCCTTATTTTTTAAGGTCTGTTTTATTTATTTATTTTGCAGATTTTACTAAATTTAAAGCATGAAATTTAGTCAGTTAATTGCTGATTAATTAATTTTTATAATTGTTATGATAATACTTTAAATTGTAGAAAGTGAAACGAAGAAAGAAACAATAGATTCTAATATTTATCAGGAAATAATAGAATATTTTAGCATGAAGTTACTATGGGCTAAATTAAGATAAAACCTTGGAAATTAATTAAATTGAAATTAGAGTTTAAAATATCATTATATATATACTTTTATAGCTTTTTCTGGATCAAAAACTTTTATTTAATGTTATAAACTGAAATTTAATAAAATAATTATCGTAAATTAGAATTTAACTTTTTAGCATAAATAAGATCGCCTTTTGAATTGATCGATATATGGAACTGGAAAATATAGAAATCCATTTCAGATTATATTTATAAAAAAAATGCACAGTTCAAACTTTTAAAGCAAATTATACTCAAGTAAAATTAATTGATCATTCATTTTGAATTTTTTATTTGAAAAGTGTATTGAAAATTTATTAAAAAAAAGTTCTTGCAGGGAACTTTGAATTCCATTATTTTTTAAACAAGTATATTTCACAATTCAGTATTTTATTTTCATCGAAATTATTGAGTAATTTCCTTAAATCTACAGGTATAATTAATTTAGTTATCTACTATCACAATCATTGTCAAGATAAAAAAAAATGAGGAGGGGAAAAAAACCCCGTTGTTTTAACCTTTTGCTCTTAGTGTTAAATAATAATTATGAGAAATTGTATTTATAGTTTAAAAAAAAAAGAATTACTTTGAAATTCAAAATAGTGATTCTATTATGCTATATGAAAATATTTAGAGATTAAAACGATTTAATTTCTTTTCTGGAATTGAATGAGTATATGCAATTATTAAGAAGTAATTCTATTAAATTTTTATCGCTAAATATTATTCAACTATATAATGGTATGAAAAAATATTATATTATAGGTAGCGCATTACTTTTTTTTCAATAAAATAAAGAAAAATAGTCATTTATTGAGACTTGTTGTCTCGCCTCTCTGTAGTTTCAATAGCTTTCCTTCTTAACTAGGATTCCAAGAATCTAAAAATTGTATGCACGTTAATGTGAGTTAGAAGGATTAAAGTATTTAACGAGATTCCTTTCTACTCAGGTGCACTGATTGTGATAGTAAAACGGTAGCAGATATGTATTCTCAAACGGTATTGATAGGCTTTGAATAGAAATGTGAAGAACATTAGGAGTGAAGAATTTTCAACCCCGAAATGATAAAATGCATGCAGGAATTTGGATCCTTTATTGCTTCGAGGATACATTGAAAGGAAAAGCTCATTTATCACTCTTATTTGAATTGACAGCTCGTGAGAAAATTTTTTCTTTGAAATAATTGTATTTCTTTTTCAAGCCGGGGGAAATGAATAAATGGTAATCTGGAATACAAAAACAAACTTTTACCGCGTTTTTCGTAGAATAATGTAAAGCGATATTGGGCTTATTTAGTTGGGTTCCTTTAAATCTGGGACATCTGGCACGTGCATGAATGAACACTTGAATTATCTTCAAATTCAGAATACTTTTACATATAAACTTTGCGAAATTAATTATGCTGTAAAAAGCTTGTGCATATTGAAAATAAGTTACAAATCACAGTTTGATTTTTAAAAATCTGAAAATTGATAGTGTGGTAATCATTAATTTTGTGTTTCGGGAAATATTATATACATCAGAAAAATAAATATAAATTTGGAAAGGTTTCAAACCTATTTAACAATGAGCATTTTACTTTAAAACAAAATAAAAGCACTTTTATAAAATTTATGAAATAAGTACGATTAATTATGTTAAATTACGATTAATTATGTTAAATTAGATTACCTCGCGTTTGCTGCGGAGAATTTGATATTAATAACTTATATAAATTTAGAACAAATGAAATGAAGACGATTAATGTTTTGTCATGCATGATTTTACTTCTTAATTTTTTTTTTCTTCTTGTGTAGTCGTTAGACATACAAATATTTATTCAGTTTTTCTATTTGATTTGTTTTGTTCTTTGTATACATATGACAGGAATGCCGGATATTTTCAATATTCCGAGTATGCAAATGATTTTCAGCTGAGTGAATTATTTTTTTAAATTTGTTTTCAAGAATTAAATGCAATAATACCAAATATCGCCACTTTGGCGCTAAACGTGCCAATGTAAGAAACTTGAATGAATTTCTACCTCTGCGAAATGAACGTTTCCTACAGTAACCTGTTTCTATAACGCCCGCCGTAAACATAGACGAATGTCTAGCAGTATTCTTGTCGTGGACAGACAGTACTGAATTCTTCTGAATGTCGATAGGTTTGTGGGTAAAAAAATTTTAAGAAAATTTATCATAAACTTGATCAGATTTGAATTGGTTAATCGCTTTTCTTCATTTTCATTTTTAAAATCATTATAATTATGTAAATACTGTAAGACATGCCTTTCTTCTGTGCGATTTTTCAATGCAATATATAATTCTCCAGATAGTGATGTGTGTTGTTCTTTCAGTGACTGTAACATGAAATTTACTGTTGCATTAGCTGTTAATAAATTAGAATCTATCCTACATAATGCCTCAACAGCCAGTTTTAATATTAAGTTTATATTAAGTTATTAAAACCTGTTCCGGATATTAAGTCGAATTCACTATCTGAAAAATTAATTTGCACTTTCAAGTCGATTATTGCATTTTGGATTGGGTTTCTCAGTTTCAAAAATCGTTCCATCATTAGGAGTAAACTGTTCCAACGTGTTTTAGAATCTCCTCCTAAACATCTCCTTTCATCTTTCCTGTCACTCCTATTTTGTCAAATTAAACCCATACTAGCGCATGCGCAAAAGCACGGAAGGTTTTATAATCCATTGTCAAATAGTATTTTATCACTTCGCTTGATTTTACTATGCAACTTTGCATTCACAGTCTAATTAATTTCGTCCGTGAGGGAGACATAAAAACAAAAAGGTATATTATTTTCCTATGTTGGCGATCCCTGAATATATAATGGAGACAATTTAAAATATTTCTAGTAAATACCGAAAAATCAGTATTTAAGGTTAATGGTCTATTTTGTGTAAATCCCCAAATTGAAGTGCATCCAGACCATAAAAATGTAAAGGTAAATTCCCATGATAAAGATGTGCATAAGTTTAAATCAAAAGTCCAAAACTATTCCACTTTCAATGCAAATAATTTAATTGTTTGGCATAACAGAATGTGTCATATTAACAAAAACGACATTATACGAACTAGTAAAAACAAAAGTGTAAATGGAATGCCCGAATTAAAGGACATGGATTTAAATTGTGAACCCTCTAAGATTGCTAAATCTCGTCATAAATCTTTCAAACCTATTAGTAAAATTAGATCTATTAAACCACTTGAGTTATTACATATGGATTTATGTGGTCCCTTTCCTGATGTTGCTATGGGTGGGTACCGATATTTTTTGAGTATTATTGACAACTTTTCTCGAAAAGTAACTGTCTACCCAATTAAGGAGAAAAGTGAAGTACTTAAGCATTTCTCGAACTATCAGAAAAGGGCCGAGAGGTTTCTAAATTCAAAAGTCATAAATGTAAGAACCGATAATGGTCTTGAGTTTTGACATGCAGAATTTGAATCCTATTTAGATGATTTGGGTATTAAGGCTGAAAGAACAAACGCATATTCGCCCCAACAAAATGGAGTAGCCGAACGTTACAACTACACTACTGTAGATGGAATAAAAGTTCTGCTTAATACTAGTGGTTTGACTAAGGGTTTTTGGGCTGAAGCATTGTTATGTCATACATATGTTTGGAACCGTGTATGTCATGGTAACCAGATTTTAACTCCTTTTTAACTTTATGGTGGTCGTAAACCATCTGTAAAACATCTAAAGAATTTTGGAAGCACAGCCTATTTAGGTGTACCTAAACAACTAAGGAAAATGTTCAATATGAGAGATAAGAAAGGGATAATGTTGGGTTATGCATTACGAACCCGGAGATATCGCATATGGTTACCTAATGAGAGTAAAATAATAGAAACTATTAATGTATCTTTTGATGATGATAGGGTGCAAGAACCAAAAAGCAGTGGAGCTAAGCTGAACCCTCGTAAAAAATCAATAGGGTCTAGTTCTGAATCTAGTACCGAATCTGAGAAAGAATCTGAACAACCGGTTATCCCTAGTACCCCAAAACCAGATATCTCTGAACGGGAGGGAACATCGAATAACAATCAAACTTCCAATAAGGTTATTTGGGAAAGACGAGCTGTTCCACGTAAAGATAAGTCTAGAACTGACATTTATTATTACGTTCAAGGTTTGAAAGCACGCCTACATCGTCATAAAGATGTTGAGGAATACTGTAAGGCACATAATTTAAAGTATGAAAAATCATTATTTAACTTTTCTGGAAAAAATAAATATTTAGGAATTGTACATATGGAAGAGGCCAACGTATCAGATTGACTAGAGGTTCAAATCCCAGTTAATTTTAACACAGCTTTGAGAACCCCCCAGAGTGATCAACGGTATAAAGCTATGGAAGAGGAAATTAGTGCTTTAAAAGAACATAAAATTTGGGATCTCGTACCAAAACCTGCAAATGGCAAAGTTATTGGTTGTCGATGGGTTTATACCATAAAACTTATTGAAAAGGGTGTTATAGTGCGATATAAAACAAGACTAGTGGCTCAGGGTTTTAGACAAATTCAAGGTATTCACTATGATGAGGTTTTCAGTCCTGTGGTAAATTTTTCAATTATTAGGATGTGTTTTTCTGTGTTGGTATGTAAACAAAAATGGCGACATCGTCAACTTGATATTAAATGTGCATATTTATATGCCACAATACAGGAAAGTATTTTTATGACACAACAACAAGGATTTGTTGACCCTAATAAACCTGACCACGTATGTCATTTAAATAAAGCGTTATATGGTTTGCATCAATCTATGAGGGAATGGTTCACTGTGCTAGAAAATTTAAACTTTAAGAAATTGGATTGGACAAATTGTGTATATTCTTATCAGGATAATGTCGTTTTGCTACTTTATGTCGATGACATAGTCATTTTTCAAAAACCGACATCTTAATCGAAGAGGTAATAAATCGTTTAAGTACCCATTTTGATCTCAAAATCTTAGGCAAAACACGTACTTTGCTTGGGGTTCAATTTGAAGAAATGGGAGATGAATTTTTCATTCATCAGTTGCAATATATCCATAAAGTTTGCAATAAATATAAAAGGTATGACTATCCTGTTGTTTCATTACCTATTGCAGTTGGTACAGTTCTTTCCAAAACCCAATGTCCTAGTACTGAAGCTGAGATTACGGAAATGTCAAAACTCCGGTATAGAAATATTTTGGGATGTTTATCGTTTATTTCAGGTAGGACGAGACCTGACATTTGTCATGCCGTTAATATCTTATCTTAATTTCAAAGTAATCCAGGATTAGTACATTGGAATACTCTACTCAAATTACTTGGCTATATTGATCATACTAAAACTTATAAATTAAGAATATCTGAAATAAATGATATAAATATAAATTGTTATAGTGACGCTGATTTCGCAGCTAATAGAGATGATAGAATTTCAATTGGAGGTCTTATTCTTTTCATTGATCATTCACCAGTAATTTGGAGGACTTTCAAACAAAAATGTGTTAGTTTGTCCACTATGGAGAGTGGATATATATCGTTCTGTGAATCGGCAAAAGAACTTGTGTGGATCATCCGTATATTAAAGTAATTCGAAAAACATAATATAATAAAAGCTAATTTAACTAGCTATCTTCTATGTGATAATCAAGCTGCAGTTGAGTTCTCTAAATCTTCTGTGGAAAATTCGCTTACTAAACACATTGACATAAAATATCATGATCTCAGAAATTTAGTTATAGAAAAACTTTTCACTTTAAAGTATATAAATACTAAAATGAATTTTGCTGACCTTTTTACAAAACCTTTAACTAAAAGGGGTTTGTCCAAATGTTTAGATAAAATTTTGATTTAAAATGTCAACGTCCAGTTTGTATACTGGCAAATTGTTCATAATTTGCCTTGTGGCAATTTTTTTTTTTTGAATATATATATGTTATACTAAAATGTTTTTCTATTTTCATGTGATGCTACTTATATGGATGAGAGGAAATTAATGTCCACGTCGATTCAATCTTTCATCGAGTACACACTTTCCGAAGAGTACGAGCGGCCTCCAATACCGTTTCGAAGGAGGTGAAAATGTAATCTGTCAGTGTTTCTACTAGGTCTTTGTTGGCTCGTTTTGAGGGATGCATCGTCGTTTTGGAGAGGAGATTTTATTTTTGTAAGTCCCATGTTATAATATTGGAAACTCCTATATGTCCCCCTTGAATCCAGATGGACTGCAAGCATGTTATTTCTGTGAATGTATTAAAATTTGTTATAAATCTTAAAATGTCAATATTTGTAATGTATAATGTCGGGTGAAGTGAATCAAATTTTTAAGTTCTTTTTGGAAGTACGTGAGAGGCGGGCCATTGTTAGGAAATTTCGGCATTAAGGTTCTAAATTCCAAATTATTTTGTCTCTCGTACTTTACTGAAAAATGATGCAATGCATTTTGAACCTGATATTGTGCGCCATTAGTATGAGTAAATCACTTTACGTGACATTAAACATTTAACTATTAAATCGGTATCGTATCTGACATTTATTTAACCTGGCAATTGTAGCTTATATAAAAATTTTAGAATTAAGACATGATATAAATACGTGTCATTATGTTTGTAAGATTGTTCGGTTCGGTACTGGTTTCAGGTCCTGTAATGACCGTTTATGTATTTATAAGTTTTCCCCGTCATATCTGTAAATAGCTCATCATGTGTGTTTAAATTAAACATTTCCTTTTGTCGGACCGAATCTATGGAGACTTTTTATTTGTCATCATTTCCACTGCAATACTCTAATATCAAACGGCTGAATTCCCAGCCGTTTTATAAGATATCATTGTATCAAAGATTTTATTTCGTTTTTTACACAGAAACAATGAAAGGAGTTGCTTGCAGAGTAAAATAAATAAATAAATAAAATTAAAAAAATGAGGACGCCCAAGTCACAAATATTCCTATTACTTTCGTTTTTAGATAATATTAAATAGTTATTTAGACCGTACGATATAATTTTCGATATTAATAAGTTCTGTATGGAGTGCGGTGTTCCTCAGGTATCGTTCTAATCATTTAATTACGGTTCAAAATTACTAGGTCCATATAAAACAGACATAGGATAAATTCTAAACGCTATGTCATTTTTACTAAATAAATATGAATCCCTTTCTGAATGGCGAAATTTTAATAATCCTGTTCTGGTGAAATCGATAAGAGTAATCTCTGTCTTTTCTTTCTTTGGAGAATTTCTGATTGAAAATTTATTGAAATTTCAAGAGGATGATCCATAACTTACGGCAACATATATTTAAATTATTCAGTCTAAAATTTGGGATGCCAAGACACCTGGTTTAAAGGTTGAGACTATTGCAAAACTGGGAAATAATTATTTCGCATTTTCATATACTATTTAGTACCATTTGTTTCAGGTTTGCTTTTGTTATATGAAATTATATCAGTTTTGGCGAAAAAGAAATTGGCAAATTTTCGATCCTTCTTGGTATTTGTACTTATAATTGAATATTCCCACATCTAATGAGTTAAATATCGGTTTGAATTAAAATTAATCTAAAATGCAATTATTATGAAATTCAATTAAAAATAAATTTTTTTCTGTACCAAACTATCTCTGTGTAATTTCTGTAGGCATTTCAAGGTCACTCGTTTTCCCTACTACACTTTCTTTCTCCTTCTGCGTTGCCATGGTTTCAACAAGGCTTTTTTTTTTTCCACGCCAGTACGTTTCAGTAAGGACGTTAAGTTAGAAGTACCTTACAGATGTGTAAAAAAAAAAAAAAGATTGACTCTATTATCTGCTTTAGCGCTGCGACGCAGACAACCAGTAACGAGGGACAAAACGTGACCTTGAACCGCCTACAGAAAATACATAGACTATAATAAAAGATGCATTGTATCTAGAGAACGCTAATACCTGAAGGTGACCCTTCAGAAAGTCTTCAGGCGGGATTCATCATTTCTTTCTTTTTGAATGAAATGTAATATGTATTTCTAATCGGTTTGAAATGAGTATTCTTAAAATGCGGAGTCATTGAAGGTGTATTTTTTATTAAGATTATATTAACTTATATATAGAAATTTTCACGGAGAAATTAATAGTTAAAACCTTGCTGTTTTGTGTAATGCGGCATTTTTTGCAATAAATTCCTTTTTTTTTTTTTTTTTTTTTACCAGTTGAAATCAATGCTACTTGAAAAAAGAAAATGTTCATTGATTACATTTCTTTCTTTCATTATAATAAATATTCTGTTCTTTCACTATATTTCTTTTCAGCATTGTATTACTTTAAGTTGAAAATGTTTGATTTTCTTTTCACCATATTCAGATAATTGAGGATTTTAAATATACCTACTATTGGGCCCAACTGCAATATTTTAGACATCGATCGTAGAGTTGTCTCTGAATCTGTTGTAAAAATCCATGGACTGTGTGTATTCTCTATGGATGCCAGTTATTATATTGGAATAAATTTTACGCTGTCGGTTATAGAATGTTGAGTTTTGGACTGATTATTCGTACATTAGCATGAGACTAATTTGAAAAATTAGCCAAAATATAAGTTTAAATGATCCTGCTATTGAATTCTTTCTGTAAACGCAGTTACTAGAAGGATGCTAGTGATTCGAAAAAACGATGATTATATTCTTCCACAACCAGGAAGGCATTACGATTATATACAGAACAAATATTCAGCGTATCTAAACTTTCCTTATTACTGAATATATCATTGTTTTAGAGAGAAAGTAAATAGTTTTACTTTCTTAGATGGCTTTCTAGTGCTTCTTCGAGATATATTAAATGTTCAGTTTCTCAAGTTTTTTCCACCCTTTTTTTTTATAGAATCAAAGTTGCAACTGAGGACTAATTAAAGTGAGCAATTTTATGCATTATTAGTAAATTTCTTTGAGGTTATGATAATTGGATGATGTACTACTAGAAAAATAATTGAAAGTGACAATTTTTAAGTAACAATTTAAAAGTATTTATTAATTTAAAAGTAAAGAATTATTTTAAAATGCTCTGTTTAGAAGAATGAAATTAAATATTTTGCGGATTCTTTGTCTGGATATGTTGCTGAATGCAACTCTCTTAAGACATTTTTATATTAACTCTTTATTTATTGAGGGGACTCTTAAATCTCATTTTTCTCATGGCATTTAGCATTAATATAAATACTTTGAGAGCCACTGGTTCATTATAGTCCAAATTCACAAAGATTATTTTCAGTTTATGGATGGCGGCACAAGTATGCACCACTATTTGAAATATATGTCTCATTACGAGGAAGATATGAAATGAATGCTTTTAGGGAAGTTGAGCCAAGACAACATTCAAAGTGTGTAGAATGTAATATATTCCTGCCTGTAAATGATAATTTTTTTTTTTTCTAAAATCATAAGAAATCTTCTTTTTGATCACAAGATAAAGTAATAAATGAAAAATATTGAAATTTTTTTCTATATTTTGCGCAAAATTATTTAATAAATTTATTGTTTAATTTTTTATATCTTGCAAATTTCCATTGAAATTTCACATATTACTCTAATATTTGACATCTTAATGGTAATAATACAATATTTACATTACATCGTTCTTCATTGCAAATTCTTTAAAATGCTGAAAAAGCAATTTATACTTAGTAAATGTTGATCTAATTTCTCATCAGAATGTTTGCTTTTATTTTACGCTGCTCTGGTTGCTACTTACAGACGTATGTCTCTTTGCTCTAATTCAGCAATGGATCATGATGAATAACTTTAACAAAGGCAAGATGGCGAAAAATAATTCAAGACAAAGAACAACCACAACAGCAAAAGAAAACAAAAATGATGTCTTAAATCATCATCAAATCACTTATTTGATCAAATAATTTGTGTAATGTTTTTTATATATTTAAAGAAACATGTACAGTGGTACCTTGCGTAATAGGCGTAATTCGTTCCAGAATCTTTCTCGAAAGAATGCTACATCCTTGTTGCGCGCTAATAATAATAATAAAAAAAAATATTCAGAGAAAACCATTTAAAATAGGGCAATCTGTTCCATTCAAGAAAAAATATTTATTACAATATAAATTACTATTTTTAATGCATGTTTTTTTTACAAGAAAACTGTTTAAAGACATTTGTTTTAGGATACTTTTCGAAATTTGACGAAAATGAAGCACAGCATTATTCGTAAATTAATTAGGAGTGTATATTTCAGGAGTTCTTTCTATATTCTTCCGTCAGCTCAATGATGCCATTGCTATCCATCTTTGGCCACATAATCTTGACTTTAATTTTTCAGAAAAAAAAAAAAATTTAATGTGTATGCGTAAAATATATTTCTTTTTCCATAATTCAAAGTCAGATGTATAGGAAAATTCATAAAAATTCCATCCGAATACCATTAAGATTTAGAAGAATATAGGTATTGAAGTAAGTTGAATTTCAGTACTTCTCTAAAAGAAGCAAAAAGACGAGAGGTTCCCTATAAAAATCTGCTTAGTTTTGATTTAATAAGAATTAGGATTTTTTTTTTTTTTTTTTGCACTATAATCCTGTTTCTTTGTTACATTTTGTCGATACCACAAAACATAATTATTATATCACACATCATAACTAAATCTTTAATTTATTGTTCATTTGGTGTCAAATCATGCTTGGTTTGTAATTTCGCTAAAACTCAGCTTTATTCTATTGCAACATAAAGATATATCTTTACATAGATTACATATTCATTTGAACTTGAAATAAAAATTGATGTTCAATACACATTTTCATTTTTCAATTATTGACAAAAATTACATTCTGCATTTTATTTACACAACTGTTGAATAATTATGCGTATATTTAAGAAAATATTAGCAAATTACTATCATTTCATTTTATTTATAGCATGATGAGTCCAATTTCTATTATTTGGAAGCTTTTTTTTTTTGACATTTCATAGGTGTTTACTTTTATTTTGTTTTGTTAAATGCTTAGAATGAATTGCTCTCTTTTTTTAATGGATTTGATTATTTGGCACATTTTATATGATACCAAGTATCATAAATGATTTACATGAATATTAAACTGGACTTTATGCCACTGATAACTTAAACAATCTGATTCATTTTGCTCCTAGGTCAACAGATTGGCCTAATATTTTAAAAATCTGTTTAATTTTACTAAGAATTTGGAATATTTAATCTTTTTCACAATAAGTTGTTTCTGTGGTACATTTTGACAGATACCACATATCAAAGATAATTTCCTTAATTATTATATAACAGATTTTCAGTGAATGCCTCGTTAATTTTTCATTTGCTGTCAAATGATGTTTAGTTTTTAATTCCACTAAAATTCAAATTCATTCCATTGCAATATACAATTTCTCTCTATGCAGATTACATAATCATTTGATCTTGGAAAACTCATGTTCAACACACATTTTCTTTTTCCAATTATTTATTTAAATTACATACAGTCATTTTATTCCCACGAGCAATTAATAATTGCATAAATATTTAAGTAATCATTTGCAAATGATTATCATTTCCTATTGTTTATAGCATGGAAATTCTGGGTAGTTTCAGACTGACGAAAATGTTTTCCATAAAAGTTAAGGTTTGTAAATTTTTCTACTAGAAATATTCTCCACTTATATATTTGAATTTCTGTTATTACTTGTAATTAGATACCAAGGATAATAAATGTTTTACAAGGCTATTAAAATCGAATTCATACCATTGGTAGCTTAATAATTTGATTGATTTTGTTCCTAGGCCAACAAATTGAACTAATATTATAAAAATATATTTAGTTTTGATTCAATAAGTATTCGATTTTTTTATTTTTATTATTTGCACAATAAGCATGTTTCTTTGCTACATTTTGAATAATAAAACATAACAAAACTAACTTGCATAATTATTATTTCCCACATCCTTGATGACCACATTTATTGTCCATATAATGACAAAACTTCATTCGGTTTTTAATTTCTGCTTTGAAAATTCAGCTTTATTCAATTGCAATATAAAGTTTTCTCAGCATGTAATCTATATATTCATTTGATCTTGGAATAAAAACTGATGTTAAACACATATTTTAGTTTTCCAGTTATTAATATAAATAGCATACTCCCACTGTCTTCAAACAACTATTTAGTAGTTGTATCACTATTTAAGAAATAATTTGCAAATTATTTTGATTTCATCTTATTTACAGCACAGATGAGTCAACTTTTCATTATTTGGAGGCAAAATTTCTCTTGAAATTATTCATGTGTTTTATTTTATTTTGTTAAATATTTAGAAATAAATTCTTCTCTCTTTTAATGGATTTCACTACTTGCTATATTTTATTTCATACCAAGGATCATAAATGATTTACACGATTATAAATTTGGAATTTACATCATTGATATCTAAATAATTTGATTGACTTTGCATCTAGGTCAATAGATTGAACTAATATTTTAAAAATATATTTACTTTTGATTTACTAAGTATTTAGAATATTAATTATTTTGAACAATAAGTTTGTTTCTTTATTACATTTTGATTGATACAACACAACAAAACTAACTTGCACAATTATTAAATCGAACATACTTGATGACCTCATTTATTGTTCATATGGTATCAAAACTTCATTAGTTTTTATTTTCTGTTTTGAAAATTCAGTTTTATTCAATTGCAATATAAAGTTTTCTCTCTATGTAGATTACATATTCATTTGAAATTGTGTCAAATGAAACAAGTTCAAGGAAAATTCACTTACTTGTTGGAATAAAAAACTGGCATTCAAGACACATTTCATTTCTTAATTATTGACGTAAATTACATTCTGCCTTTTTATTTCAACATTTGTTTAAAAGTTCTATGAATATTTAAGAAATTATTTACAAATTATTATTATTTTCTTTTATTTTAGCATGATGAGTGAATTTAATACTTGGAGAATAAATATTCTTATAATACTGCAAATATGGCTTTATTTAAATTTTGCTTTGACAAATATATAAATTCATATATCCTCTTTTTTAATGGATTTGTCTGTTATATGATACCAAGGAACATAAATAATTTGCATCAATATAAAATATTAATATCAGAATATAACCGAGATTATAGCAATAAATTCAATTCAAATTGTAATAACAATTTGCCATGCTTTTCTTAATATCACAATAATACTTTACACCTTCTAAAATTTTGTAGTCTAAGAAGATAAATTTTCACAGTTTTTAATTTTAAAAAAACTGAGAAAAAATATACTCAAAGGAGAAACATAATTTCTCTTCATATAGCATAGGAATGATTGAAAATTTGAAATAAAAACAAACAGAATTAGAAGTATTTTCTTTCATGTAAACATTTTAAGCGAATGGTACAATTAGAATAAAACTATTAAAATGAGAATAATGAGATCTAATATTCTGTTGCAGCAGCAACAACCATAAAGAATGAAATTAAAAATAGAAATTGGCAAGAAGCAAAAAACATTAATTGTATACCATAAGTTCATGATTTGTTGCATCTAGACACATTTCTTAAATTCAGGAACAAAGGTCCAATTTATAATTCATGTTACTTTTTTCTTACCCCTTATATTAGAACACATTTCAATATGAACACAAAGCGGTAAATAAATTTAAAAAAAACCCTTCAAAGTATGAAAGAAAAACAAAAATATAAACACTTGATTAATGTCTTAAGATTAGTTTAGCTCCTTCTTTGCATTTCAACAAACTCCCTTTCAAAACTTTTCATATGAAAGTAATATGAAGTAAAGTAATATTTCATATGAAAGTAAATGCAAAAAATGTTTAAATTCAACATGCAGTGTTGTTAAAGAAATGTAAAACACAAACACATTAGGCATAAATATTTATTTCTAAAAATTCATACATATAAAAAATTTACACATCAAATCCCAATCTCAGTTTTTCAAAATACAGATTAATTATTAAGTTCATCAGAGAGAAAGCAGATTTCATTCTGCATTGACATTAGTATGTAGCAGAGATTTTAAATATAGTTAAAATTCAAATGTAATAACAACTTTTCTTTATATGCCTAAAATAAACTTTACATTTTCAAATACCATGTACCTGAAAAAGCAATATTTTCAGTTTTTAATTTTATAAAATGTCTGAGAAAAGAATATACTGGAATGAGAAACATAATCACTCTTCATAACTCACAGAAATGTTCGAATATTTGAAAGAAAAAGAAATAGTTTTAGAAGTATTTTCTTTAATAGAAACATTTTAAGTGAACAGTACAATTAGAAGCAAAATATTAAAATGAGAATAACGAGATCGAACATTATGTTACAGTAGCAACAAACATAAGGAATGAAAAATACATATAGAAAGTTGCAAGAAGTAAAAAACATTGATTTTATACCATCAATTCACGATTTGTTGTATCATTTCTCAAATTCCTGAACAAAGGTCCAATTTATAATTCATGTTACTTTTTTCTGATCCCTTACATTAGAACACATTAAAATATCAACACAAAGCATTATTTAAAAAAAAAAAAAAAAAAAAAAAACCTTGAAAATATGAAAGAAAAAAAATATGCACACCTGCCTCTTAATGTCTTAAGATTAGTTTAGCTCCATCTTTGCATTTCAACTAAGTGCCTTTCATAACTTTTCATAAATATAAAAGGAAATGCAAAAAATGTTTATATTCAACATGAATTTTTGTAAAGAAATATAAAACACAAACACATTAGGTCATAAATAATTATTTTTATAAATTCATACAATTAAATATTTTCACACCAAATCCCAATCTCTGTTTTTTCAAAAGACAGATTAATTATTAAGTTCATCAGAGAGAAAGCAGATTTCATCCTGCATTGACATTAATATGTAACAGAGATATTAGATATAATTAAAATTCAAATGTAATAACAACTGAGCATACTTTTTGTGATATGTGAAAAAGAAAAAAAAAAACTTTTGATTTTGAACTATTTTATACCCTAAAAAAGCAATATTTTCAGTTTTTAATTTTATAAAAAGACTGAGAAAAGAATATACTGGAATGTAAAACATAATCAGTCTTAATAACACACAGAAATATTTGAATATTTCTAATGAAAAGAAATAGTCTTAGATGTATTTTCTTTAATACAAACATTTAAAGTGAACGGTACAATTAGAAGAAATATTAAAATGAGAATAATGAGATCAAACATTCTGTTATAGTACCAACAAACATAAAGAATGAAAAATACATATAGAAAGTGGCAAGAAGCAAAAAAAAAAAAATATTGATTTTATACCATAAGTTCATGATTTGTTCTATCATTTCTTGAATTCATGAACGAAGGTCCAATTTATAATTTGTTACTTTTTTCTGATCCCTTACATTAGAACACATTTAATATGAGCAGAAAGTGTTAATTAAATAAAAAACCCTGGAAAATACGAAAGAAAAACAAAAATATACACACCTACCTCTTAATGTCTTAAGATTAGTTTAGCTCTGTAGCGATTTGGTTATAGCGAGGACCGAACTTGCAATGTTTGGCTTTGTAGCCAAGTAACATGACTACAAGACAGAAGTAATTACTCATGTCTCGTAGTTGTTGTCTGGCTTATAAAGCGTCACCAATTACTTCCCCTCAAGTGAGTCGGAGTTGTGACGAACGATATTTTGTCATGTGTCTTGCTGTTGTTAGAGGGGATATTGGCTGTTGCGCCTTACCCATTTTTATTGTCTGAATATTTATCAGTTTTGTTTATCCTAAGTTATATATTATTATTAATCATGATTTGTTGTATCATTTTTCGAATTCTGAACACAAAGTGGTAATTAAATAAAAAAAAAACTTAAAAATATTAAAATAAAAACAAAAATATACACACCTGATTATTTATGACTTAAGATAAATTTATTCCTTCTTTGCATTTCAACTAATTCCCTTTCATAACTTTTCATACCTATAAAAGGAAATGCAAAAAATGTTTATATTCAACATGCAGTATTGTTAAAGAAATGTAAAACACAAACACATTAGGCCATGATTACCACAATCTAAGAAACAGAAACTCATCAGAAGTCCAAAGCGACCACTCACAACTAAGAAACGGATATCCAAATCTCCACCAAGAAAAAAAACGAAGACCAGGAAACCATCTAAAAAAGTTGCCAAAATCAAGAATACTGTAAAATTAATAAATCAAGCTAATAAATAATCCGCCAACAAATAAATCAAGCTGATAAATAATGAACGAAAAAATAAATAAATAAAGCTGATAAATATTCAGACAATAAAAATGGGTAAGGCGCAACAGCAAATATCACCACTAATAATAGCAAGAAACAGAACAAAATATCGTTCGTCTCACCTCCGACTCATTAAAGGAAGAGTAATGTGGTGATGAACATTAATCAAAACTGAGTCCAATATCGAAGAACTCATCTTTAAGTCCCCAACCTTATTGGCAAATGATTGCCACAATTTTTGCGTACGTACTTATTTCGAAAGAAATAATAAGCAAATCCAATCTTAATATCACAGAGATATTACTCAGATACAATTTATAACTGTCATAACTGCAACATACCCAGCTAAGCTAGAAATAAAAAATAATTTAAAATTGTAAATGTAGACAGGAAATATTTTATTTTTTCAGTTCACTTCGCTATCCTGAAATGAATATATTTCACCACAAATGTATGTAACATTTTTTTTTTCTTCTTATTCATCGCTTTGCAAAATATACATTTGTATAAATTTACTTATTACTTTGTTAGTTAATTCTCTTAAAGTTGATATTTCAAACTTTACCATAAATTATTAGTGCTTATAAGAATGTTACAACTATGAAAAGTAATAGCGAACATTGTTACTTTTCCCCATATTTCACCATTTCAGGGAAACCATTAAGAATATGAGGGTATTCAGTTATTTCCTTAGGCTCCGATTAAACATTTAGAATCCCTTACGTTTCTTGGGCCTTTGTTTTGGCAAATTCGAACTTCCTGAAAAGTTAGAGATTAGACTTTCCTAACTGAAATCTAGAGATGCATAATCCACGATTTTTTGAATAACAAATAATTTTGCTATTGTTATTTTTTAATTTTTGTTCCAAATATCTGTTATTTAAATCATAGTTTTAATTAAAATTTATTAATTAGTATTAAATACAAAGTTTATTAATTGTAATTAATACTAAATTTACTAATTTAAGTAACGTGCCATTGAATTAATTTATCCATTTCAGCTTACTTCTTCAATTTGATTTTTTTAAACTATTTATTTAATTTTTTTATTGGAGTAAACAATTTTCAGAAAAAATTTGAATTATATATATAAGTCATTTCTTAAAAATGTTGACTTTAGTTCTCTATTCTACCAGCAGATGGCACCAGTAGTAAACAGAATATATGCAATCAAAGTCATATCAAAAGGAATTAAAAATGATCTTTATGGAATAGTGCATCGTCAAATGCGAATATCGGAAAGTCAAGGTCACTCCCATGAAGTGTCTCCGCACTTTCCAGTGAAGCCTCACACATTCCAGCGAAGTCAAGGCTCCGATAAATTTCAGTGATATGCAATTCAATGATACGATAATTCCAAGAATAACCGGTTCGTTCACTTTAGTGGGTAAGGGACTTTCCCTATGCATGATTGAACTCTTGTTCGAGAGCTTCCATTGGACAGATCGTATCGATTGTTACATTCTAATGAGATCCAAGACCTGTAATCGGAATATCACCATTAAGATCGTATCAAGAATTTGAATCACACTCCTCTTTGAAAAGTATTGATCACTGGTATTTGTGACTTTTTGACATTGGTTACGTAATTACCGCTCGTAAAATATTCGTCATTCCTACTAAAATCAGGTAATTTTTTTTAATTTTAATTATTTGTGTGAGCAGTTTTATGTAGCAAATTCTCATAATCTGACAAAACATTTTATTATTGATAATTAATATAATAATGATATTTCAGTTGAAAATCAATAAAAGAGTTTTTTTTTAAATATTAATAACAGACAACATTATTATATTTTGATCAAATTAATTTCATAATTTCAAACTAAATTTCGAAAACTTTAAAATGAAAAATAATTTTAAATGCCCTTTTGTTAAATAAATTTTAAGTTATTTAAGGTTTTAATCAGTTGCAATAATCAATATTATCATGTACTAAAGTGTTCCATTCTTCTTTCTAGTTAGGTGATAGTTATTGGCATTTACCATGAACTTTCGTGGCGGAGCAAGAAAAGATTTTACTTCGTTTTTTACACAGAAAACAATGAAAGGAGTTGCTTAGAGGGGAAAAAAATAGAGTCTCAAGTCACAAATATTCCTATTACTCTAGTTTTTAGATAACATTAAATAATTATTTAGACCGTACGATATAATTTTCGATATTGATAAGTTCTCTACGGACTGCGGTGTTCCTCAGGTATCGTTCTAATCATTTAATTACGATTGAAAATTCCCCGGTCCATATAAACACAGACATAGAATAAATTCTAAACGGGATGTCAATTTTACTAAACGCACATGAATCCCTTTCTGAATCGCGAAATTTTAATAATCTTGTTCTAGTGAAATCGATAATGGTCATCTCTGTGTCTTATCTTTCTTTGAAGAATTTCTGATTAAAAATTTATTGAAATTTCAAGAGGATGATCCATAACTTACGGCAACATATATTTAAATTATTCAGTCTAAAATTTGGGATGTCAAGACACTTGGTTTAAATGTTGGAACCATTGCGAAACTGGAAAATAATTATTTCGCATTTTAATATACTATTTAGTACCATTTGATTCAGGTTTTCTTTTCTTGTTTGAAATTATATCAGTTTTGGCGAAAAAGAATTTAGAAAAGTTTGCAATCCTTCTTGGTATTTGTACATATAATTGAATAATCCCACATCTAATGAGTTAAATATCGGTTTTAATTGAAATTAATCAAAAATGCAATCATTATGAAATTCAATTAAAAATAAATTTTTTTTTCTGGACCAAACTATACTCTGTCTAATTTCTGTAGGCGTTTCAAGGACACTCGTTTTCCCTACTACTCTTTCTTTCTCCTTCTGCGTTGCCATGGTTTCAACAAGGCTTTTTTTTTTCCACGCCAGTACGTTTCAGTAAGGACGTTAATTTAGAAGTACCTTACAGATGTGTAAAAAAAAAAAAAAAAAAAAAAAAAAAAAGATTGACTCTGTTATCTGCTTTAGCGCTGCGACGCAGACAACCAGTAACGAGGGAGAAAACGTGACCTTGAACCGCCTACAGAAAATACATAGACTATAATAAAAGATGCATTGTATCTAGAGAACGCTAATATCTGAAGGTGACCCTTCAGAGTCTTCAGGCGGGATTCATAATTTCTTTCTTTTTGAATGAAATGTAATATGTATTTCTAATCGGTTTGAAATGAGTGTCCTTAAAATGCGGAGTCATTCAAGGTGTATTTTTTATTAAGATTATATTAACTTATATATAGAAATTTTCACGGAGAAATTAATAGTTAAAACCTTGCTGTTTTGTGTAATGCGGCATTTTCTGCAATAAATTCCTTTTTTTTTTTTTTACCAGTTTAAATTAATGCTACTTGAAAAAAGAAAATGTTCATTGATTACATTTCTTTCTTTCATTATAATAAATATTCTGTTCTTTCACTATATATCTTTTCAGCATTGTATTACTTTAAGTTCAAAATGTTTGATTTTCTTTTCACCATATTCAGATAATTGAGGATTTTAAATATACCTACTATTGGGCCCAACTGCAATATTTTAGACATCGATCGTATAGTTGTCTCTGAATCTGTTGTAAAAATCCATGGACTGTGTGTATTCTCTATGGATGCCAGTTATTATATTGGAATAAATTCTACGCTGTCGGTTATAGAATGTTGAGTTTTGGACTGATTATTCGTACATTAGCATGAGACTAATTTGAAAAATTAGCCAAAATATAAGTTTAAATGATCCTGCTATTGAATTCTTTCTGTAAACGCAGTTACTAGAAGGATGCTAGTGATTCGAAAAAACGATGATTATATTCTTCCACAACCAGGAAGGCATTATGATTATATACAGAACAAATATTCAGCGTATCTAAACTTTCCTTATTACTGAATATAGCATTGTTTTAGAGAGAAAGTAAATAGTTTAAAGTAAATAGTTTTACTTTCTTAGATGGCTTTCTAGTGCTTCTTCGAGATATATTAAATGTTCAGTTTCTCAAGTTTTTCCCACCTTTTTTTTTATAGAATCAAGGTTGCAACTGACGACTAATTAAAGTGAGCATTCTTTTGCATTATTAGTAAATTTCTTTGAGGTTATGATAATTGGATGATGTACTACTAGAAAAATAATTGAATGTGACAATTTTTAAGTAACAATTTAAAAGTAATTTAAAAGTATTTATTAATTTAAAAGTAAAGACAATTTAAAAGTAAAGAATTATTTTAAAATGCTCTGTTAAGAAGAATGAAATTAAATATTTTGTGGATTCTTTGTCTGGATATGTTGCTGAATGCAACTCTCCTAAGACATTTTTATATTAACCCTTCTGTTTATTGAGGGGACTCTTAAATCTCATTGTTCGTATGTCATTCAGCATTAATATAAATACTTTGAGAGCCACTGGTTCATTATAGTCCAAATTCACAAAGATTATTTTCAGTTCATGGATGGCTGTTAGTTAACTTGTCCCTTTTTTTCCTTCATTGTCTTAAATCATTATCAAATCACTTATTTGATCAAATACTTTTGTAATATTTTTTATATATTTAAAGAAACATGTACAGTGGTACCTTGCGTAATAGGCGTAATTCGTTCCAGAATCTTTCTCGAAAGAATGCTACATCCTTGTTGCGCACTAATAAAAAAAAGAAAAAAAAGTATTCAGAGAAAACCATTTAAAATAGGACAATCTGTTCCATTCAAGAAGAAAAAAAAATATTAGAATATAAATTACTATTTTTAATGCATGTTTTTTTCACAAGAAAACTGTCTAAAGACATTTGTTTTAGGATACGCTTCGAAATTTGACAAAAATGAAGCACAGCATTATTCGTAAATTAATTAGGAGTGTGTATAGCTACTACCTTATCAGGGTGATAAGACAGTAGCTTTCAGCATTTCCTTTATTTCAATGGAAGGCTGCTGATCTGTTGAAGCTATTATTTTCTTCTTTCCGGATCAAATCTCCTCTGCAATTTCTTGCTCCTGGTACAGAATACACTTCCATAAGTTTTTCAGGAGTTCTTTCTATATTCTTCCGTCAGCTCAATGATGTCATTGCTATCCATCTTTGGCCACATAATCTTGACTTTAATTTTTCAGAAAAAAAAATAATAATGCGTATGCCTAAAATATAATATATTTCTTTTCCATAATTCAAAGTCAGATGTATAGGAAAATTCATAAAAATTCCATCAGAATACCATTAAGATTTAGAAGAATATCGGTATTGAAGCAAGTTGAATTTCAGTTCTTCTCGAAAAGAAGCAAAAAGACGAGAGGTTCCCTATAAAAATCTGCTTAGTTTTGATTTAATAAGAATTAGGATTTTTTTTTTTTTTTTTTTTGCACTATAATCCTGTTTCTTTGTTACATTTTGTCGATACCACAAAACATAATTATTATATCACACATCATAACTAAATCTTTAATTTATTGTTCATTTGGTGTCAAATCATGCTTGGTTTGTAATTTCGCTATAATTCAGCTTTATTCTATTGCAACATAAAGATATATCTTTACATAGATTACATATTCATTTGTAACTTGAAATAAAAACTGATGTTCAATACACATTTTCATTTTTCAATTCTTGACAAAAAATACATTCTGCATTTTATTTACACAACTGTTGAATAATTGTGTGAATATTTAAAAAAATTATTTACAAAATACTATCATTTCATTTGATTTATAGCATGATGATTCTAATTTTTATTATACAGTACAACATGACAAAATTAACTTGCATAATTATTATTTCACACATCCTTGATGACCTCATTTATAGTTCATATGGTGCCTGAACTGCATTCGGCTATTGATTTCTGCTTTGAAAATTCAGATTTATTCAATTGCAATATAACGTTTTCTCACCATGTAGTTTACATATTCATTTGATCTTGGACTAAAAACTGATGTTCAACACATATTTTAGTTTTCCAGTTATTAATATAAATAGCATACTCCCACTGTCTTGAAACAACTGTTTAGTAGTTGTATCAATATTTAAAAAATTATTTACAAATTATTTTGATTTCATCTTATTTACAGGACAGATGAGTCAACTTTTCATTATTTGGAGGCAAAATTTCTCTTGAAATTATTCATGTGTTTTATTTTATTTTTTTTTAAATATTTAGAAATAAATTCTTCTCTCTTTTAATGGATTTGACTGCAAACTGCAATATACTTGTTATATTTTATTTCATATCAAGGATCATAAATGATTGACACGAATATAAAATTGAACTTTATATCATTGATATCTAAATAATTTGATTGACTTTGCATCTAGGTCAATAGATTGAACTAATATTTTAAAAATATATTTACTTTTGATTTACTAAGTATTTACAATATTAATTATTTTGAACAATAAGCTTGTTTCTTTATTACATTTTGATTACATCAGAGAGAATTTCCTGTGGAACAATTTTTAGGAGAATGATATTCGGAGTTCATTTTGGGAGACATAGATCAATTCACATAGCTATTGTTTGAATAGTGATGCATGCTTTAAATTGACTCTCAGAAAACTTAGTGTTTAGGCTACAAGCATAATAAAATATGCTGAAAATTATGTTATTTGTAATGTTAATAATATCTTTAGTTCTGTGGCCATGTGTTTTGATGCAAATATCTTCAGACTATTTATCTTTTCGAGTGCATGGTTTATAAGAAATACTAAGTTTTGATTCCTTTTATAGAAAATGCATACCAAGAAATTTAATAAGTTCATTCCGTTTTAAAGGGAAGAAACGCATGGATACGATGCAATTTTTTCTTGCACAATTCAGCTATTGCACTTTACTCTGAAGTGATTTCTAATTTCCAGTAGTTGCACCACTTTATATGTTTTCCAATGTGTTCTGAATTTTTTTGAAAATAATTTCCCAGGAATGATGGCTATAGAAAACAAAAATATCATCCGCAAAGAGAATACATTCAACCCCTTCCTTTAGGGTTTCATGGAAGTCGTGCATAAAGATGGCAAATAGAATAAATAGATGGAAGTCCACCACACTGAGGTAAGTCTCTGATCAGGATTTAGATATCTGGAAAGTTCTGGGTTGAAGGAAGTTGGTCAACCATTTTGCCAGTTGTGAGCATTTAAAACGAAGGCCATTAATATTGACGGTACCATAAGCACTTTTAATATTCGATTTACATCTTTTTTGTTGTTGTTGTTCATGAGCTTTTGCGATTTTTGTATGAATGTTGTAAATTGCAGTTTAGATATCTCTGAAGGGTATAAAATCATGCAGGCTACTTGTAATTTTTTTTATTACAAGTTAAATAATAAGTATAGCATTAAATGAGGATGTGTTCGACGATTTTGCAAAAAACTGAGGTTGAGACGATAGGAAGAAGTCTTGGTTTTGTCTTTGTTTGGTTTGGGAATCGGAATGATCGGAATGATGCTTCCACTGTTTAAGGATGTCAACCGAATCAAATTGATGTTGAAATAATTTCAAAATAATTTGAAGTTGATTGATCGTTATTGAGATTTTTGAGCCATATAGTTGGTATGTTGTCAGCTTCAGGGGTAGATTTTTTAGTTTTATAGATTGGTTTCTTAAGTTCCAAAATTTCGATTTTTTGCTCTTAAGGAAGGATTTTATTCTAGAAAAATCCAAGGGAATGGGTTCAATAACTGTATTTTGATAGAAAAGTTAATAGTAAATATTCACTTTTGTGTGGTCGATTACAAATTTAGCGATTTTTTTGTAAAATAATATTGTTATATTTAGAATTCTGATTTATACGATTCTAAAATTCATTTAGAATTATTATTTTTATTTTATTTATTTATTTATTATTATTATTATTTTGGATTACGAAATATAGTACAAATTTTTTCCTAATAATCTCTTTTCGCTTTTTTTTATGTGAAAACGGAAGCGACTTACAAATTTGTATGTTTCATACAAGAAAAAAAATGCAAATTCACAAAAATTATTCTTATTGCTTTTTTTCCCCTCAAAAATACTTATTGAGCTTTCCATAATTACAGCAAGAAAGATTCTGCCATGGATTCCAATTTGCATTAGTAATGCTGCGATTTAGGGAAATCTAACAGTAGAGAAGAGAGGAGAACTGGTTTTACACTGCCATCTGTTGGTAGCTGTAGAAAACTCGCAGAGAGCAAACAGAATCGATGACACCAGTTGAAGGCGCAGTTCTCTTGGGTAAGGGAGAAGGGCATGGTGGCTGGGGTAGATGAATGGACCAATCAGCGAGGCGTTTGAGAATTGATGAAGCAGTGGTAGGAGAGGCTGCACTATTTCGCTAGAGGCAGCTAATTCAAGGATGAATAAAGTTTTGAATACATCTTCTTATCTAATGTTTTTATACAGAAATAAACAGAAACAGATATAACAAGTTTTATTCATTTATTTATATTTGATAAATGCTTTGAATTTTAAAGCGATTAATTCTAAAATCATACTAATCTAGAATAAAATTAATAAAACAGTCATTGTTTACAGTTATTTACAGTTCTAGCAATATTTGCTTTCTTGCCTGAAAAATTTAAGTTCATAAATTTTCACTTTAGAGGAGTCAAAGCATCAAAAGAAAAATGTCTTATTTATTTGAATTAGCATCCTCTTGTTTTTAAGCAGTTAGTCTTGTTGTTAAATTTTAAGGTGAGAATCGAGCATATAGTTATTTCAAATTTGAAGACCAATCTCTATCCGTTTAGGGACGGGAGGCGTCTATCCGAAATGCACGTACGGGGCGGAGCATATGTGAAAAGACGGGGGTTTTGCGTAGCTAAGCCTAGCTTTGAAAAAAAAAAAACTTTAAGCCCTAACGTCGTCATTTTTGCTACTTTTCTAGATTGTTAGTTCATTCATAATACGGGCTCATTCTTCCTCTGACAAACAACGTTTTCATGCCAGAATAAATCGAAACCAAGGCTTTCCGTAATAAAAAGAGAAGTGTGCGAAATGTATCCGAAAGCTACGAAAAATACAACAAAGTTACAGTTACACAGTTATAACAAGAAAAGAAGGAGGGGAAAAAAAAGATTTCGGAGGGAGACTAAAAACGCGATTGTTTTTATCAGGTGGAAAGTTACACAACCCAGTTTTGTTTATGTACAATACTCTTACTCCTCCCCCGCAATAGTTGATGAGTAAAATACCAAAGTCAGGCTGAATATGATCAAATTGAAGGTTAGGATACTAAAACTATATTTATTTCAAAAATAATGGACTCAGGGAGTTGTCTAGTGGCATTTAAAATTTGTTCCAATTTAAAATGCACATATGCATCATCGTCCCATTGAGTTCGACTTCTAGAAATGTACGAATGGTACGCACGGCTGTGAGAGACTTTCGTAGGTGATGCATATATGGCACAACCGTCGCGGAAGGGCTATGAGTGGACTTAGAATCCAGTTATTGTTTACAGAAGTAAAATTACAACTGTTTGATTTGCAAACTTTCATTTTTCAATGGTATAAAGACTACGTAATCTTAAAAACAATATTTTTAGTCAGTGATGTTTAATATTAAGCGAGGAATGGCAGATGTTTATAGTTTTTCCCGATTGCTCTAGCGACAAGTTTGTTATATACTGATTAGAAAAATATAAAACATTTTTATTTAAGAACTGAGATTCAACGATCGTATGCAGTCGTAAAATTATATAAACTAGAAAAAATTAGAAACTGTGTTTTCGCAAGATTGTTTACGTGCTTTATATATTGAACTAAAAATAATTTTTTTACTTAAATCTAAATACATCCGAATATTTTTATAAAACAAACGAGGTAATACTTGTTACCCTGCAATAATAATATCTTGATCTATTTTAAACAAATATCAAAAGCATCAAATATGTATAAAAAAATCAAACTTTTATCTTCCTATTCAATGAAAAAAAGTATTTTCTAAGAATTAAAAAAAAAAAAAAAATGTTAGTTCTCCGAAAAAAAGAATTTTCGGAATTTTATTACTTCAAAATGTTTTTCCGAAATTGAAAATTACTAGAAATTCGCAAAATGAAAAATTACTAGAAATTACTTCAAAATTTTATTACTTCAAAATGGTTTCTTAATTCTGTTTTGTATTATATTATATGAATAATCAATGATATTTGAAATAAAAAGAAATCAGTTGTAATTAGCTATAGAAAAACCCACCATAACAGCTGCCGAAAGGGTGCTTTCAATCATAGAAACGTGAGGCTAAGAAATGATGATAATATCTAGGAGATAAACTCAGAATTTTTTTGAGTATTAGCTGAAATATTCATTAATAAATGAATGAAATTACAAATCGCTTGTACAGTGCAAATAACAAAAAATTCATGATTTCTTTTGCCGTTTTGAGAAGAATATTCTTTTCTGAATCCTTTTATTCAACAACAACAAATAAACTAAAACTGTTTTACTGCAATATAAAAATTGTTAATATAACAAAAAAAAAAAAAAAAAACCTGTTAACTTTCTGCCAAGGTTGAACGAAATAAAAACTCTTTTAAATTTTTTGCGTGTCAGCTACAATATTCACTCTCAAAAAGAATGAAAACCGCTCTGAAACTTTTTTGAAAGTTAGCTGAAATGTTGACATACAAAGGAATGAAATTACAAACTACTTGTGCAATGAAAAATTACTAGAAAATAACGGTTTCTTTCGTCATTTATTAAAAAGATTCTGTTCTGAACAAAAAGCAGTTAATTCTGTCAAAGCGGAATTAAATCGGAGCTCTCTGAAACAGCCCAAAATTTCTGAATAAAATCTTATGTAAATAAATCATTTTTTTAACACTTTTTCTCACAATTTTACTGCAAACAACTATTTCAAACCATATCTTTTGGATAGAAAGAGACTAAACAATTTCTTGAAGCAAAAAATAAATGCACTTCGTTTTAAAGTTACACTAGTAGCATTACATTGCGATGAACTAACCAAATGTTACAGATATGCGGGAAATTCCTGAATTACGATTCTTTGTCCTGGATTATTCTTTCTTCTAAATAAGTAAATAGTTCATAAAAACTAAATTTAATTTTCAAAAAAAGTCATATCTTGCGTACATAAATTTTTACTTTATTACTAATTCTTCAACCTAACTTTTACTATGCAAGAAATACACTCACATTAACGATTTCAATGTAAATGAATCAGCCTGGATATATTATAGCGAATTACGATATTTAAGCTTTTTTAGTGCTTTTTGCTATTTATCTCTTTTATCGCTTCTTTAATTACAAACAATTTTGTTATTTCAAAATTTTTTGCTAGGAATTAAAATAATGTAGTGTTTGGATTTTGTTCATTAATTTCGAATCGGATTGCATTTCCGAAGTCTAGAGAATGTAAGCTGTAACCCAGAAAATCTTTATTATTGGCTATTTCACTTACTTCGTACTATTTGGTGGTGTAAAAATTTGGATATGAAGCACAGCTCAGGTGTTTCCCTCGTCATTTGTTCATGCTTAAAAATCAAGAATTCACACAATCAATATTATGGAATTGAAAATCATTTTTTCCCCTCAAATTCACAAACAATTGTTTGCCCCGTATGGAATTCAAAGGTAATTAAATCTAATGATCAATTAATAATTAAATCCTGGAAATATTTGAGTAGTATTCTATCATTAAGAGCATACAAGTGTTCAAAATTTTTTGAAAACTCATTTTCATTTTTTTCAAAACTCATTTTCATTTTTCAATTACAGACAAAAATTACATTCTGCATTATATTTACACAACTGTTTAATAATTGTGTGAATATTAAAAAAAATATTTATAAATTATTATCAGTTCATTTTATTTATAGCATGATGAGTCTAATTTTTATTATTTGGCGGCATTTTTTTTTTTTTTTAAACTTCATAGGTGTTTGCTTTTATTTTGTTTTGTTAAATGCTTAGAATGAATTGCTCTCTTTTTTTAACGGATTTGATTATTTGGCACATTTTATATGATACCAAGTATCATAAATAATTTACATGAATATTAAATTGGACTTTATGCCAATGATAACTTAAACAATCTGATTGATTTTGCTCCTAGGTCAACAGATTGGCCTAATATTTTAAAAATCTGTTTAATTTTACTAAGAATTTGGAATATTTAATCTTTTTCACAATAAGTTGTTTCTGTGGTACATTTTGACAGATACCACATATCAAAGATAATTTCTTAATTATTACATAACACATTTTCAGTGAATGTCTCGAAAATTGTTCATTTGGTGTCAAATCATGTTTAGTTTTTAATTCCACTAAAATTCAACTTTATTCCATTGCAATATAAAATTTCTCTCTCAGCAGATTACATAATCATTTGATCTTGGAATAAAAATTCATGTTCAAAACTCATTTTCATTATCCAATTTTAATATTTAAGTAATCACTATGAATAATATTTAAATATAAATATGTAAGTAATCACTATTAATAATATTTAAATATAAATATTTAAGTAATCACTTGCAAATGATTATCATTTCCTTTTGTTTATAGCACGAAAATTCTTTGTAGTTTTATACTGGGGAAAAAGTTTTCCATAAAAGTTAAGGTTTGTATATTTTTTTACTAAAAATATTCTCCATTTATATATATTTGATTTTCTGTTATTACTTGTAATTAAATACCAAGGAGAATAAATGATTTACAAGAATATTAAAATGGAATTCATACCACTGGGAGCTTAATAATTTGATTGATTTTGCTCCTAGGCCAACAAATTGAACTAATATATAAAAATATATTTAATTTTGATTCAATAAGTATTTGATTTTTTTTTTTGCACAATAAGCTTGTTTTTTTTTGCTACATTTTGAATAATACAACATAACAAAACTAACTTGCATAATTATTTATTCGCACATCCTTGATGAACTCATTTATTGTTCATATCGTGCCTAAACTTCATTCAGTTTTTAATTTCTGCTTTGAAAATTCAGCATTATTCAATTGCAATATAAAGTTTTCTCACCATGTAGTTTACATATTCATTTGATGGGATAAAAACTGACGTTCAACACACATTTACGTTTTCCAATTATTGACATAAATAGCATACTCCCACTGTATTCAAACAACCGTTTGTTAGTAGTTGTATCAATATTTAAGAATTTATGTGCAAATTATTTTGATTTCATATTATTTACAGGACAGATGAGTCAACATTTTATTATTAGGAGGCAAAATTTCTCTTGAAATTGTTCATGTATTTTATTTTATTTTGTTTTGTTAAATATTTAGAAAAAAATTCTTATCTCTTTTAATGGATTTGACTACTTGCTATATTTTATTTTATACCAAGGATCATAAATGATTTACACCAATATCAAATTGGACTTTATCTCCTTGATATCTAAATAATTTGATTGACTTTGCATCTAGGTCAATAGATTGAACTAATATTTTAAAAATATATTTACTTTTGATTTACTAAGTATTTAGAATATTGATTTTTTTGCACAATAAGCTTGTTTCCTTATTACATTTTGATGAATACAACATAAAACGAATTTGCATAATTACTAAATAGAACATAATTGATGACCTCATTTATTGTTCATATGGTGTCAAAACTTCATTACATTTTATTTTCTGTTTTGAAAATTCAGTTTTATTCAGTTGCAATATAAAGTTTTTTCTCTATGTAGATAACATATTCATTTGAAATTGTGTCAAATGAAACAAGTTCAAGAAAAATTCACTTACTTGTTGGAACAAAAAACTGATATTCAAGACACATTTCATTTTTTAATTATTGACATAAATTACATTCTTCCATTTTATTTCAACATTTGTTAAAAAGTTCTATGAATATTTAAGAAATTATTTGCAAATTATCATTATTTCCTTTTATTTTAGCATTATGAGTAATTTTAATATTTGGAGTATAAATATTCTTGTATTACTGAAAATATGGCTTTATTTAAATTTTGATTTGACAAGTATTTAAATTCTTATATTCTCTTTTTTAATTTATGTGTCTGTTATATTTTATACGATATCAGTAAATATAAATAATTTACATCAATATTAAATATTAATACCGGAATGAAACTGAGATTATAAAAATAATTAAATTCAAACTGTAATAAAAATATGTATGCTTTTCTTAATCTTCCTATAACACTTTACATGCTTTAATAGTTTGCAGTCTAAGAAGAGATATATTCACAGTTTTTAATATAAAAAAAGCTGAAAAAAAATGTACTCCAAGAAAAAAATAATAATTTATCTTAATATCGCATAGGAATGATTGAAAATTTGAAATAAAAACAAATAGATTTAGAAGTATTTTCATTAATGCCAACATTTTAAACGATCGGTACAATTAGAAGTAAAATATTCAAGTGAAAGTAATGACATTTAATATTCTGTTGCACCAGCAACAAGCATAAAGAATGAAATATACAAATAGAAAGTGACAAGAAGCAAAAAACATTAATTTTATACCATAAGTTTATGAACAGAAAGTGGTTATTAAAAAAATAAAAAAAACTTGAAAATATGAAAGACAAACAAAAATATACACACCTGATTAATACCTTCGGATTAGTTTAGCTCCTTCTTTGCATTTCAACTAAGTCCCTTTCATAACTTTTCATACCTATAAAACTAAATGCAAAAATTATTTAAATTCAACATGCAGTATTGTTAAAAAAATGTAAAACACAAACACATTAGGCCATAAATAATTATTTTTAAAAATTTACATATCAAATCCCAATCTCAGTTTTTCAAAATACATATTAAATATTAAGTTCTTCAGAGAGAAAGCAGATTTCATTCTGCATTGACATTAGTATGTAAAAGACATTTCAAATATAATTAAAATTCAAATGTAATAACTGCTGAGCATACTTTCCTTGATATGCCAAAGAAATAAACTTTACATTTTCAAATACCATATATCATAAAAAAAAGCACTATTTTCAGGTTTTAATTTTATAAAAAGGCTGAGAAAAGAATATACTGGAATGAGAAACACAATCAGACCTAATAATACACAGAAATAATCGAATATTTCAAATCAAAAGAAATAATCATAGAAGTATTTTCTAAAATACAAACATTTTAAGTGAACGGTACAATTAGAAGTCAAATATTAAAATGAGAATAATGAGATCTCATATTCTGTTGCAGCAGCAACAAGAATAAAGAATGAAAAATACAAATAGAAAGTGTCAAGAAGCAAAAAACATTGATTTTCTAGCATAAGTTCATGATTTGTTGTATCAAGACACATTTCTCGAATTCATGAACAGAGGTCCAATTTATAATTCAAGTAACTTTTTTCTGATCCCTTACATTAGAACACATTTAAATATGAACAGAAAGTGGTAATTAAATAAAAAAAAATTAAAAATAGGAAGGACAAACAAAAATATACACACCTGATTAATGTCTTAGGATTACATTAGCTCCTTCTTTGCATTTCAACTGAGAAACTTTCATAACTTTCCATACCTATAAAAGGAAATGCAAAAAATGGTTAAATTCAACATGCAGTATTGTTAAAGAAATGTAAAACACAAACACATTAGGCCATAAAGAATTATTTTTAAAAATTCATACAATTAAATATTTACACATGAAATCCCAATCTCAGTTTTTCAAAATACAGATTAATTATGGAGTTTATGAGAGAGAAAGCAGATTTTATTCTGCATTGACATTAGTATATAACAGAGATTTTAGATATAATTAAAATTCAAATGTAATAACAACTCAGCATACTTTCTTGATATTGCAAAAAATTAAGCTTTACTTTTTCAAATACCTTATATCATAAAAAAGCAATATTTTCAGTTTTTAATTTTATAAAAAGGCCCAGAAAAGAGTATAGTGGAATAACAAACATAATCATTCTTACTAACACACAGAAATGTTCCAATATTTGATATCAAAAGAAATAGAATACAAACATTTTAAGTGAACAGTACAATTAGAAGTTAATTATTAAACTGAGAATAATGAGATCAAATATTCTGCTGCAGCATCAACAAGAATAAAGAATGAAAAATACAAATAGAAAGTGTCAAGAAGCAAAAAACATTGATTTTATACCTTAAGTTCATGATTTGTTGTAACAAGACACATTTCTCGAATTCATGAACAGAGGTCCAATTTATAATTCAAGTAACTCTTTTTGGATCCCTTACATTAGAACACATTTAAATATAAACCGAAAGTGGTAATTAAATAAAAAAAAAAATTAAAAATAGGAAGGACAAACAAAAATATACACACCTGATTAATGTCTTAGGATTACATTAGCTCCTTCTTTGCATTTCAACTGAGAAACTTTCATAACTTTCCATACCTATAAAAGGAAATGCAAAAAATGGTTGAATTCAACATGCAGTATTGTTAAAGAAATGTAAAACACAAACACATTAGGCCATAAAGAATTATTTTTAAAAATTCATACAATTAAATATTTACACATGAAATCCCAATCTCAGTTTTTCAAAATACAGATTAATTATGGAGTTTATCAGAGAGAAAGCAGATTTTATTCTGCATTGACATTAGTATATAACAGAGATTTTAGATAGAATTAAAATTCAAATGTAATAACAACTCAGCATACTTTCTTGATATTGCAAAAAATTAAGCTTTACTTTTTCAAATACCTTATATCATAAAAAAGCAATATTTTCAGTTTTTAATTTTATAAAAAGGCCCAGAAAAGAGTATAATGGAATAACAAACATAATCATTCTTACTAACACACAGAAATGTTCCAATATTTGATATCAAAAGAAATAGAATACAAACATTTTAAGTGAACAGTACAATTAGAAGATAATTTTTAAACTGAGAATAATGAGATCAAATATTCTGCTGCAGCATCAACAAGAATAAAGAATGAAAAATACAAATAGAAAGTGTCAAGAAGCAAAAAACATTGATTTTATACCATAAGTTCATGATTTGTTGTAACAAGACACATTTCTCGAATTCATGAACAGAGGTCCAATTTATAATTCAAGTAACTCTTTTTGGATCCCTTACATTAGAACACATTTAAATATAAACCGAAAGTGGTAATTAAATAAAAAAAAATTAAAAATAGGAAGGACAAACAAAAATATACACACCTGATTAATGTCTTAGGATTACATTAGCTCCTTCTTTGCATTTCAACTGAGAAACTTTCATAACTTTCCATACCTATAAAAGGAAATGCAAAAAATGGTTAAATTCAACATGCAGTATTGTTAAAGAAATGTAAAACACAAACACATTAGGCCATAAAGAATTATTTTTAAAAATTCATACAATTAAATATTTACACATGAAATCCCAATCTCAGTTTTTCAAAATACAGATTAATTATGGAGTTTATCAGAGAGAAAGCAGATTTTATTCTGCATTGACATTAGTATATAACAGAGATTTTAGATATAATTAAAATTCAAATGTAATAACAACTCAGCATACTTTCTTGATATTGCAAAAAATTAAGCTTTACTTTTTCAAATACCTTATATCATAAAAAAGCAATATTTTCAGTTTTTAATTTTATAAGAAGGCCCAGAAAAGAGTATAGTGGAATAACAAACATAATCAGTCTTTCTAACACATAGAAATGTTCCAATATTTGATATCAAAAGAAATAGAATACAAACATTTTAAGTGAACAGTACAATTAGAAGTTAAATATTAAACTGAGAATAATGAGATCAAATATTTTGTTGCTGCAGCAACAAGAATAAAGAATGAAAAATACAAATAGAAAGTGTCAAGAAGCAAAAAACATTGATTTTATACCATAAGTTCATGAGTTGTTGTAACAAGACACATTTCTCGAATTCATGAACAGAGGTCCAATTTATAATTCAAGTAACTCTTTTTGGATCCCTTACATTAGAACACATTTAAATATAAACCGAAAGTGGTAATTAAATAAAAAAAAATTAAAAATAGGAAGGACAAACAAAAATATACACACCTGATTAATGTCTTAGGATTACATTAGCTCCTTCTTTGCATTTCAACTGAGAAACTTTCATACCTTTCCATACCTATAAAAGGAAATGCAAAAAATGGTTAAATTCAACATGCAGTATTGTTAAAGAAATGTAAAACACAAACACAGTAGGCCATAAAGAATTATTTTTAAAAATTCATACAATTAAATATTTACACATGAAATCCCAATCTCAGTATTTCAAAATACAGATTAATTATGGAGTTTATCAGAGAGAAAGCAGATTTTATTCTGCATTGACATTAGTATATAACAGAGATTTTAGATATAATTAAAATTCAAATGTAATAACAACTCAGCATACTTTCTTGATATTGCAAAAAATTAAGCTTTACATTTATAAATACCTTATATCATAAAAAAGCAATATTTTTCGTTTTTAATTTTATAAAAAGGCTCAGAAAAGAATATAGTGGAATGAGAAACATAATCAGTCTTACTAACACACAGAAATGTTCCAATATTTGATATCAAAAGAAAAAGAATACAAACATTTTAAGTGAACAGTACAATTAGAAGTTAATTATTAAACTGAGAATAATGAGATCAAATATTCTGCTGCAGCATCAACAAGAATAAAGAATGAAAAATACAAATAGAAAGTGTCAAGAAGCAAAAAACATTGATTTTATACCATAAGTTCATTATTTGTTGTATCAAGACACATTTCTCGAATTCATGAACAGAGGTCCAATTTATAATTGAAGTAACCTTTTTTGGATCCCTTACATTAGAACACATTTAAATATGGACAGAAAATGGTAATTAAATAAAAAAAACTTGAAAATAGGAAGGACAAACAAAAATATACACACTTGATTAATGTCTTAGGATTACATTAGCTCCTTCTTTGCATTTCAATGAGAAACTTTCATAACTTTCCATACCTATAAAAGGAAATGCAAAAAATGGTTAAATTCAACATGCAGTATTGTTAAAGAAAGGTAAAACACAAACACATTAGGCCATAAAGAATTATTTTTAAATATTCATACATTTAAATATTTACACATGAAATCCCAATCTCAGTTTTTCAAAATACAGATTATTTATGGAGTTTATCAGAGAGAAAGAAGATTTTATTCTGCATTGACATTAGTATATAACAGAGATTTTAGATATAATTAAAATTCAAATGTAATAACTCAGCATACTTTCTTGATATTGCAAAAAATTAAGCTTTACTTTTTCAAATACCTTATATCATAAAAAAGCAATATTTTCAGTTTTTAATTTTATAAAAAGGTCAAGAAAAGAGTATAGTGGAATAACAAACATAATCATTCTTACTAACACACAGAAATGTTCCAATATTTGATATCAAAAGAAATAGAATACAAACATTTTAAGTGAACAGTACAATTAGAAGTTAATTATTAAACTGAGAATAATGAGATCAAATATTCTGCTGCAGCATCAACAAGAATAAAGAATGAAAAATACAAATAGAAAGTGTCAAGAAGCAAAAAACATTGATTTTATACCATAAGTTCATGATTTGTTGTAACAAGACACATTTCTCGAATTCATGAACAGAGGTCCAATTTATAATTCAAGTAATTCTTTTTGGATCCCTTACATTAGAATACATTTAAATGTGAACCGAAAGCGGTAATTAAATAAAAAAAACTTAAAAATAGGAAGGACAAACAAAAATATACACACCTGATTAATGTCTTAGGATTACATTAGCTCCTTCTTTGCATTTCAACTGAGAAACTTTCATACCTTTCCATACCTATAAAAGGAAATGGAAAAAATGGTTAAATTCAACATGCAGTATTGTTAAAGAAATGTAAAACACAAACACATTAGGCCATAAAGATTTATTTTTAAAAATTCATACAATTAAATATTTACACATGAAATCCCAATCTCAGTTTTTAAAAATACAGATTATTTATGGAGTTTATCAGAGAGAAAGCAGATTTTATTCTGCATTGACATTAGTATATAACAGAGATTTTAGATATAATTAAAATTCAAATGTAATAACAACTCAGCATACTTTCTTGATATTGCAAAAAATTAAGCTTTACTTTTTCAAATACCTTATATCATAAAAAAGCAATATTTTCAGCCTTTAATTTTATAAAAAGGCCAAGAAAAGAGTATAGTGGAATAACAAACATAATCATTCTTACTAACACACAGAAATGTTCCAATATTTGATATCAAAAGAAATAGAATACAAACATTTTAAGTGAACAGTACAATTAGAAGTTAATTATTAAACTGAGAATAATGAGATCAAATATTCTGCTGCAGCATCAACAAGAATAAAGAATGAAAAATACAAATAGAAAGTGTCAAGAAGCAAAAAACATTGATTTTATACCATAAGTTCATGATTTGTTGTAACAAGACAGATTTCTCGAATTCATGAACAGAGGTCCAATTTATAATTCAAGTAATTCTTTTTGGATCCCTTAAATTAGAACACATTTAAATATAAACCGAAAGTGGTAATTAAATAAAAAAAAATTAAAAATAGGAAGGACAAATAAAAATATACACACCTGATTAATGTCTTAGGATTACATTAGCTCCTTCTTTGCATTTCAACTGAGAAATTTTCATAACTTTCCATACCTATAAAAGGAAATGCAAAAAATGGTTAAATTCAACATTCAGTATTGTTAAAGAAATGTAAAAGACAAACACATTAGGCCATAAAGAATTATTTTTAAAAATTCATACAATTAAATATTTACACATGAAATCCCAATCTCAGTTTTTCAAAATACAGATTAATTATGGAGTTTATCAGAGAGAAAGCAGAATTTATTCTGCATTGACATTAGTATATAACAGAGATTTTAGATATAATTAAAATTCAAATGTAATAACAACTCAGCATACTTTCTTGATATTGTAAAAAATTAAGCTTTACTTTTTCAAATTCCTTATATCATAAAAAAGCAATATTTTCAGTTTTTAATTTTATAAATAGGCCCAGAAAAGAATATAGTGGAATGAGAAACATAATCAATCTTACTAACACACAGAAATGTTCCAATATTTGATATCAAAAGAAAAAGAATACAAACATTTTAAGTGATTAGTACAATTAGAAGTTAAATATTAAACTGAGAATAATGAGATCAAATATTCTGCTGCAGCATCAACAAGAATAAAGAATGAAAAATACAAATAGAAAGTGTCAAGAAGCAAAAAACATTGATTTTATAGCATAAGTTCATGATTTGTTGTATCAAGACACATTTCTCGAATTCATGAACAGAGGTCCAATTTATAATTCAAGTAACTCTTTTTGGATCCCTTACATTAGAACACATTTAAATGTGAACCGAAAGCGGTAATTAAATAAAAAAAACTTAAAAATAGGAAGGACAAACAAAAATATACACACCTGATTAATGTCTTAGGATTACATTAGCTCCTTCTTTGCATTTCAACTGAGAAACTTTCATACCTTTCCATACCTATAAAAGGAAATGGAAAAAATGGTTAAATTCAACATGCAGTATTGTTAAAGAAATGTAAAACACAAACGCATTAGGCCATAAAGATTTATTTTTAAAAATTCATACAATTAAATATTTACACATGAAATCCCAATCTCAGTTTTTCAAAATACAGATTAATTATCGAGTTTATCAGAGAGAAAGCAGATTTTATTCTGCATTGACATTAGTATATAACAGAGATTTTAGATATAATTAAAATTCAAATGTAATAACAACTCAGCATACTTTCTTGATATTGCAAAAAATTAAGCTTTACTTTTTCAAATACCTTATATCATAAAAAAGCAATATTTTCAGTTTTTAATTTTATAAAAAGGCCAAGAAAAGAGTATAGTGGAATAACAAACATAATCATTCTTACTAACACACAGAAATGTTCCAATATTTGATATCAAAAGAAATAGAATACAAACATTTTAAGTGAACAGTACAATTAGAAGTTAATTATTAAACTGAGAATAATGAGATCAAATATTCTGCTGCAGCATCAACAAGAATAAAGAATGAAAAATACAAATAGAAAGTGTCAAGAAGCAAAAAACATTGATTTTATACCATAAGTTCATGATTTGTTGTATCAAGACACATTTCTCGAATTCATGAACAGAGGTCCAATTTATAATTCAAGTAACTTTTTTCTGATCCCTTACATTAGAACACATTTAAATATGAACAGAAAGTGGTAATTAAATAAAAAAAAACTTGAAAATAGGAAGGACAAACAAAAATATACACACCTGATTAATGTCTTAGGATTACATTAGCTCCTTCTTTGCATTTCAACTGAGAAACTTTCATAACTTTCCATACCTATAAAAGGAAATGCAAAAAATGGTTAAATTCAACATGCAGTATTGTTAAAGAAATGTAAAACACAAACACATAAGGCCATAAAGAATTATTTTTAAAAATTCATACAATTAAATATTTAGACATGAAATCCCAATCTCAGTTTTTCACAATACATATTAATTATGGAGTTTATCAGAGAGAAAGCAGATTTTATTCTCCATTGACATTAGTATATAACAGAGATTTTAGATATAATTAAAATTCAAATGTAATAACAACTCAGCATACTTTCTTGATATTGCAAAAAATTAAGCTTTACATTTATAAATACCTTATATCATAAAAAAGCAATATTTTTAGTTTTTAATTTTATAAAAAGGCTCAGAAAAGAATATAGTGGAATGAGAAACATAATCAGTCTTACTAACACACAGAAATGTTCCAATATTTGATATCAAAAGAAAAAGAATACAAACATTTTAAGTGATTAGTACAATTAGAAGTTAAATATTAAACTGAGAATAATGAGATCAAATATTCTGCTGCAGCATCAACAAGAATAAAGAATGAAAAATACAAATAGAAAGTGTCAAGAAGCAAAAAACATTGATTTTATACCATAAGTTCATGATTTGTTGTATCAAGACACATTTCTCGAATTCATGAACAGAGGTCCAATTTATAATTGAAGTAAGTTTTTTTGGATCCCTTACATTAGAACACATTTAAATATAAACCGAAAGTGGTAATTAAATAAAAAAAATTAAAAATAGGAAGGACAAACAAAAATATACACACCTTATTAATGTCTTAGGATTACATTAGCTCCTTCTTTGCATTTCAACTGAGAAACTTTCATAACTTTCCATACCTATAAAAGGAAATGCAAAAAATGGTTAAATTCAACATGCAGTATTGTTAAAGAAATGTAAAACACAAACACATAAGGCCATAAACAATTATTTTTAAAAATTCATACAATTAAATATTTACACATGAAATCCCAATCTCAGTTTTTCAAAATACATATTAATTATGGAGTTTATCAGAGAGAAAGCAGATTTTTTTCTGCATTGACATTAGTATATAACAGAGATTTTAGATATAATTAAAATTCAAATGTAATAACAACTCAGCATACTTTCTTGATATTGCAAAAAATTAAGCTTTACATTTATAAATACCTTATATCATAAAAAAGTAATATTTTTAGTTTTTAATTTTATAAAAAGGCTCAGAAAAGAATATAGTGGAATGAGAAACATAATCAGTCTTACTAACACACAGAAATGTTCCAATATTTGATATCAAAAGAAAAAGAATACAAACATTTTAAGTGATTAGTACAATTAGAAGTTAAATATTAAACTGAGAATAATGAGATCAAATATTCTGCTGCAGCATCAACAAGAATAAAGAATGAAAAATACAAATAGAAAGTGTCAAGAAGCAAAAAACATTGATTTTATACCATAAGTTCATGATTTGTTGTATCAAGACACATTTCTCGAATTCATGAACAGAGGTCCAATTTATAATTGAAGTAATTCTTTTTGGATCCCTTACATTAGAACACATTTAAATATAAACCAAAAGTGGTAATTAAATAAAAAAAAATTAAAAATAGGAAGGACAAACAAAAATATACACACCTGATTAATGTCTTAGGATTACATTAACTCCTTCTTTGCATTTCAACTGAGAAACTTTCATAACTTTCCATACCTATAAAAGGAAATGCAAAAAATGGTTAAATTCAACATGCAGTATTGTTAAAGAAATGTAAAACACAAACACATTAGGCCATAAAGTATTATTTTTAAAAATTCATACAATTAAATATTTACACATGAAATCCCAATCTCAGTTTTTCAAAATACAGATTAATTATGGAGTTTATCAGAGAGAAAGCAGATTTTATTCTGCATTGAGATTAGTATATAACAGAGATTTTAGATATAATTAAAATTCAAATGTAATAACAACTCAGCATACTTTCTTGATATTGTAAAAAATTAAGCTTTACTTTTTCAAATACCTTATATCATAAAAAAGCAATATTTTCAGTTTTTAATTTTATAAATAGGCCCAGAAAAGAATATAGTGGAATGAGAAACATAATTAGTCTTACTAACACACAGAAATGTTCCAATATTTGATATCAAAAGAAATAGAATACAAACATTTTAAGTGAACAATACAATTAGAAGTTAATAATTAAACTGAGAATAATGAGATCAAATATTCTGTTGCAGCAGCAACAAGAATAAAGAATGAAAAATACAAATAGAAAGTGTCAAGAAGCAAAAAACATTGATTTTATACCATAAGTTCATGATTTGTTGTATCAAGACACATTTCTCGAATTCATGAACAGAGGTCCAATTTATAATTCAAGTAACTTTTTTTTGATCCCTTACATTAGAACACATTTAAATATGAACAGAAAGTGGTATTTAAATAAAAAAAAACTTGAAAATAGGAAGGACAAACAAAAATATACACAGCTGATTAATGTCTTAGGATTACATTAGCTCCTTCTTTGCATTTGAACTGAGAAACTTTCATAACTTTCCATACCTATAAAAGGAAATGCAAAAAATGGTTAAATTCACCATGCAGTATTGTTAAAGAAATGTAAAACACAAACACATAAGGCCATAAAGAATTATTTTTAAAAATTCATACAATTAAATATTTACACATGAAATCCCAATCTCAGTTTTTCAAAATACAGATTAATTATGGAGTTTATCAGAGAGAAAGCAGATTTTATTCTGCATTGACATTAGTATATAACAGAGATTTTAGATATAATTAAAATTCAAATGTAATAACAACTCAGCATACTTTCTTGATATTGTAAAAAATTAAGCTTTACTTTTTCAAATACCTTATATCATAAAAAAGCAATATTTTCAGTTTTTAATTTTATAAAAAGGCCCAGAAAAGAGTATAGTGGAATAACAAACATAATCATTCTTACTAACACACAGAAATGTTCCAATATTTGATATCAAAAGAAATAGAATACAAACATTTTAAGTGAACAGTACAATTAGAAGTTAATTATTAAACTGAGAATAATGAGATCAAATATTCTGCTGCAGCATCAACAAGAATAAAGAATGAAAAATACAAATAGAAAGTGTCAAGAAGCAAAAAACATTGATTTTATACCATAAGTTCATGATTTGTTGTATCAAGACACATTTCTCGAATTCATGAACAGAGGTCCAATTTATAATTGAAGTAAGTTTTTTTGGATCCCTTACATTAGAACACATTTAAATATAAACCGAAAGTGGTAATTAAATAAAAAAAATTAAAAATAGGAAGGACAAACAAAAATATACACACCTTATTAATGTCTTAGGATTACATTAGCTCCTTCTTTGCATTTCAACTGAGAAACTTTCATAACTTTCCATACCTATAAAAGGAAATGCAAAAAATGGTTAAATTCAACATGCAGTATTGTTAAAGAAATGTAAAACACAAACACATAAGGCCATAAACAATTATTTTTAAAAATTCATACAATTAAATATTTACACATGAAATCCCAATCTCAGTTTTTCAAAATACATATTAATTATGGAGTTTATCAGAGAGAAAGCAGATTTTTTTCTGCATTGACATTAGTATATAACAGAGATTTTAGATATAATTAAAATTCAAATGTAATAACAACTCAGCATACTTTCTTGATATTGCAAAAAATTAAGCTTTACATTTATAAATACCTTATATCATAAAAAAGTAATATTTTTAGTTTTTAATTTTATAAAAAGGCTCAGAAAAGAATATAGTGGAATGAGAAACATAATCAGTCTTACTAACACACAGAAATGTTCCAATATTTGATATCAAAAGAAAAAGAATACAAACATTTTAAGTGATTAGTACAATTAGAAGTTAAATATTAAACTGAGAATAATGAGATCAAATATTCTGCTGCAGCATCAACAAGAATAAAGAATGAAAAATACAAATAGAAAGTGTCAAGAAGCAAAAAACATTGATTTTATACCATAAGTTCATGATTTGTTGTATCAAGACACATTTCTCGAATTCATGAACAGAGGTCCAATTTATAATTGAAGTAATTCTTTTTGGATCCCTTACATTAGAACACATTTAAATATAAACCAAAAGTGGTAATTAAATAAAAAAAAAATTAAAAATAGGAAGGACAAACAAAAATATACACACCTGATTAATGTCTTAGGATTACATTAACTCCTTCTTTGCATTTCAACTGAGAAACTTTCATAACTTTCCATACCTATAAAAGGAAATGCAAAAAATGGTTAAATTCAACATGCAGTATTGTTAAAGAAATGTAAAACACAAACACATTAGGCCATAAAGTATTATTTTTAAAAATTCATACAATTAAATATTTACACATGAAATCCCAATCTCAGTTTTTCAAAATACAGATTAATTATGGAGTTTATCAGAGAGAAAGCAGATTTTATTCTGCATTGAGATTAGTATATAACAGAGATTTTAGATATAATTAAAATTCAAATGTAATAACAACTCAGCATACTTTCTTGATATTGTAAAAAATTAAGCTTTACTTTTTCAAATACCTTATATCATAAAAAAGCAATATTTTCAGTTTTTAATTTTATAAATAGGCCCAGAAAAGAATATAGTGGAATGAGAAACATAATTAGTCTTACTAACACACAGAAATGTTCCAATATTTGATATCAAAAGAAATAGAATACAAACATTTTAAGTGAACAATACAATTAGAAGTTAATAATTAAACTGAGAATAATGAGATCAAATATTCTGTTGCAGCAGCAACAAGAATAAAGAATGAAAAATACAAATAGAAAGTGTCAAGAAGCAAAAAACATTGATTTTATACCATAAGTTCATGATTTGTTGTATCAAGACACATTTCTCGAATTCATGAACAGAGGTCCAATTTATAATTCAAGTAACTTTTTTTTGATCCCTTACATTAGAACACATTTAAATATGAACAGAAAGTGGTATTTAAATAAAAAAAAACTTGAAAATAGGAAGGACAAACAAAAATATACACAGCTGATTAATGTCTTAGGATTACATTAGCTCCTTCTTTGCATTTGAACTGAGAAACTTTCATAACTTTCCATACCTATAAAAGGAAATGCAAAAAATGGTTAAATTCACCATGCAGTATTGTTAAAGAAATGTAAAACACAAACACATAAGGCCATAAAGAATTATTTTTAAAAATTCATACAATTAAATATTTACACATGAAATCCCAATCTCAGTTTTTCAAAATACAGATTAATTATGGAGTTTATCAGAGAGAAAGCAGATTTTATTCTGCATTGACATTAGTATATAACAGAGATTTTAGATATAATTAAAATTCAAATGTAATAACAACTCAGCATACTTTCTTGATATTGTAAAAAATTAAGCTTTACTTTTTCAAATACCTTATATCATAAAAAAGCAATATTTTCAGTTTTTAATTTTATAAAAAGGCCCAGAAAAGAGTATAGTGGAATAACAAACATAATCATTCTTACTAACACACAGAAATGTTCCAATATTTGATATCAAAAGAAATAGAATACAAACATTTTAAGTGAACAGTACAATTAGAAGTTAATTATTAAACTGAGAATAATGAGATCAAATATTCTGCTGCAGCATCAACAAGAATAAAGAATGAAAAATACAAATAGAAATTGTCAAGAAGCAAAAAACATTGATTTTATACCATAAGTTCATGATTTGTTGTAACAAGACACATTTCTCGAATTCATGAACAGAGGTCCAATTTATAATTCAAGTAATTCTTTTTGGATCCCTTACATTAGAACAAATTTAAATATAAACCAAAAGTGGTAATTAAATAAAAAAAACTTGAAAATAGGAAGGACAAACAAAAATATACACACCTGATTAATGTCTTCGGATTACATTAGCTCCTTCTTTGCATTTCAACTGAGAAATTTTCATAACTTTCCATACCTATAAAAGGAAATGCAAAAAATGGTTAAATTCACCATGCAGTATTGTTAAAGAAATGTAAAACACAAACACATTAGGCCATAAAGAATTATTTTTAAAAATTCATACAATTAAATATTTACACATGAAATCCCAATCTCAGTTTTTCAAAATACAGATTAATTATGGAGTTTATCAGAGAGAAAGCAGATTTTATTCTGCATTGACATTAGTATATAACAGAGATTTTAGATATAATTAAAATTCAAATGTAATAACAACTCAGCATACTTTCTTGATATTGTAAAAAATTAAGCTTTACTTTTTCAAATACCTTATATCATAAAAAAGCAATATTTTCAGTTTTTAATTTTATAAATAGGCCCAGAAAAGAATATAGTGGAATGAGAAACATAATCAGTCTTACTAACACACAGAAATGTTCCAATATTTGATATCAAAAGAAATAGAATACAAACATTTTAAGTGAACAGTACAATTAGAAGTTAAATATTAAACTGAGAATAATGAGATCAAATATTCTGCTGCAGCATCAACAAGAATAAAGAATGAAAAATACAAATAGAAAGTGTCAAGAAGCAAAAAACATTGATTTTATACCATAAGTTCATGATTTGTTGTAACAAGACACATTTCTCGAATTCATGAACAGAGGTCCATTTATAATTCAAGTAATTCTTTTTGGATCCCTTACATTAGAACACATTTAAATATAAACCGAAAGTGGTAATTAAATAAAAAAAATTAAAAATAGGAAGGACAAACAAAAATATACACACCTGATTAATGTCTTAGGATTACATTAGCTCTTTCTTTGCATTTCAACTAAGAAACTTTCATAACTTTCCATACCTATAAAAGGAAATGCAAAAAATGGTTAAATTCAACATGCAGTATTGTTAAAGAAATGTAAAACACAAACACATAAGGCCATAAAGAATTATTTTTAAAAATTCATACAATTAAATATTTACACATGAAATCCCAATCTCAGTTTTTCAAAATACAGATTAATTATGGAGTTTATCAGAGAGAAAGCAGATTTTATTCTGCATTGACATTAGTATATAAAAGAGATTTTAGATATAATTAAAATTCAAATGTAATAACAACTCAGCATACTTTCTTGATATTGTAAAAAATTAAGCTTTACTTTTTCAAATACCTTATATCATAAAAAAGCAATATTTTCAGTTTTTAATTTTATAAAAAGGCCCAGAAAAGAGTATAGTGGAATAACAAACATAATCATTCTTACTAACACACAGAAATGTTCCAATATTTGATATCAAAAGAAATAGAATACAAACATTTTAAGTGAACAGTACAATTAGAAGTTAATTATTAAACTGAGAATAATGAGATCAAATATTCTGCTGCAGCATCAACAAGAATAAAGAATGAAAAATACAAATAGAAAGTGTCAAGAAGCAAAAAACATTGATTTTATACCATAAGTTCATGATTTGTTGTAACAAGACACATTTCTCGAATTCATGAACAGAGGTCCATTTATAATTCAAGTAATTCTTTTTGGATCCCTTACATTAGAACACATTTAAATATAAACCAAAAGTGGTAATTAAATAAAAAAAAAATTAAAAATAGGAAGGACAAACAAAAATATACACACCTGATTAATGTCTTAGGATTACATTAGCTCCTTCTTTGCATTTCAACTGAGAAACTTTCATAACTTTCCATACCTATAAAAGGAAATGCAAAAAATGGTTAAATTCACCATGCAGTATTGTTAAAGAAATGTAAAACACAAACACATTAGGCCATAAAGAATTATTTTTAAAAATTCATACAATTAAATATTTACACATGAAATCCCAATCTCAGTTTTTCAAAATACAGATTAATTATGGAGTTTATCAGAGAGAAAGCAGATTTTATTCTGCATTGACATTAGTATATAACAGAGATTTTAGATATAATTAAAATTCAAATGTAATAACAACTCAGCATACTTTCTTGATATTGTAAAAAATTAAGCTTTACTTTTTCAAATACCTTATATCATAAAAAAGCAATATTTTCAGTTTTTAATTTTATAAATAGGCCCAGAAAAGAATATAGTGGAATGAGAAACATAATTAGTCTTACTAACACACAGAAATGTTCCAATATTTGATATCAAAAGAAATAGAATACAAACATTTTAAGTGAACAATACAATTAGAAGTTAATAATTAAACTGAGAATAATGAGATCAAATATTCTGTTGCAGCAGCAACAAGAATAAAGAATGAAAAATACAAATAGAAAGTGTCAAGAAGCAAAAAACATTGATTTTATACCATAAGTTCATGATTTGTTGTATCAAGACACATTTCTCGAATTCATGAACAGAGGTCCAATTTATAATTCAAGTAACTTTTTTTTGATCCCTTACATTAGAACACATTTAAATATGAACAGAAAGTGGTATTTAAATAAAAAAAAACTTGAAAATAGGAAGGACAAACAAAAATATACACAGCTGATTAATGTCTTAGGATTACATTAGCTCCTTCTTTGCATTTGAACTGAGAAACTTTCATAACTTTCCATACCTATAAAAGGAAATGCAAAAAATGGTTAAATTCACCATGCAGTATTGTTAAAGAAATGTAAAACACAAACACATAAGGCCATAAAGAATTATTTTTAAAAATTCATACAATTAAATATTTACACATGAAATCCCAATCTCAGTTTTTCAAAATACAGATTAATTATGGAGTTTATCAGAGAGAAAGCAGATTTTATTCTGCATTGACATTAGTATATAACAGAGATTTTAGATATAATTAAAATTCAAATGTAATAACAACTCAGCATACTTTCTTGATATTGTAAAAAATTAAGCTTTACTTTTTCAAATACCTTATATCATAAAAAAGCAATATTTTCAGTTTTTAATTTTATAAAAAGGCCCAGAAAAGAGTATAGTGGAATAACAAACATAATCATTCTTACTAACACACAGAAATGTTCCAATATTTGATATCAAAAGAAATAGAATACAAACATTTTAAGTGAACAGTACAATTAGAAGTTAATTATTAAACTGAGAATAATGAGATCAAATATTCTGCTGCAGCATCAACAAGAATAAAGAATGAAAAATACAAATAGAAAGTGTCAAGAAGCAAAAAACATTGATTTTATACCATAAGTTCATGATTTGTTGTATCAAGACACATTTCTCGAATTCATGAACAGAGGTCCAATTTATAATTGAAGTAAGTTTTTTTGGATCCCTTACATTAGAACACATTTAAATATAAACCGAAAGTGGTAATTAAATAAAAAAAATTAAAAATAGGAAGGACAAACAAAAATATACACACCTTATTAATGTCTTAGGATTACATTAGCTCCTTCTTTGCATTTCAACTGAGAAACTTTCATAACTTTCCATACCTATAAAAGGAAATGCAAAAAATGGTTAAATTCAACATGCAGTATTGTTAAAGAAATGTAAAACACAAACACATAAGGCCATAAACAATTATTTTTAAAAATTCATACAATTAAATATTTACACATGAAATCCCAATCTCAGTTTTTCAAAATACATATTAATTATGGAGTTTATCAGAGAGAAAGCAGATTTTTTTCTGCATTGACATTAGTATATAACAGAGATTTTAGATATAATTAAAATTCAAATGTAATAACAACTCAGCATACTTTCTTGATATTGCAAAAAATTAAGCTTTACATTTATAAATACCTTATATCATAAAAAAGTAATATTTTTAGTTTTTAATTTTATAAAAAGGCTCAGAAAAGAATATAGTGGAATGAGAAACATAATCAGTCTTACTAACACACAGAAATGTTCCAATATTTGATATCAAAAGAAAAAGAATACAAACATTTTAAGTGATTAGTACAATTAGAAGTTAAATATTAAACTGAGAATAATGAGATCAAATATTCTGCTGCAGCATCAACAAGAATAAAGAATGAAAAATACAAATAGAAAGTGTCAAGAAGCAAAAAACATTGATTTTATACCATAAGTTCATGATTTGTTGTATCAAGACACATTTCTCGAATTCATGAACAGAGGTCCAATTTATAATTGAAGTAATTCTTTTTGGATCCCTTACATTAGAACACATTTAAATATAAACCAAAAGTGGTAATTAAATAAAAAAAAAATTAAAAATAGGAAGGACAAACAAAAATATACACACCTGATTAATGTCTTAGGATTACATTAACTCCTTCTTTGCATTTCAACTGAGAAACTTTCATAACTTTCCATACCTATAAAAGGAAATGCAAAAAATGGTTAAATTCAACATGCAGTATTGTTAAAGAAATGTAAAACACAAACACATTAGGCCATAAAGTATTATTTTTAAAAATTCATACAATTAAATATTTACACATGAAATCCCAATCTCAGTTTTTCAAAATACAGATTAATTATGGAGTTTATCAGAGAGAAAGCAGATTTTATTCTGCATTGAGATTAGTATATAACAGAGATTTTAGATATAATTAAAATTCAAATGTAATAACAACTCAGCATACTTTCTTGATATTGTAAAAAATTAAGCTTTACTTTTTCAAATACCTTATATCATAAAAAAGCAATATTTTCAGTTTTTAATTTTATAAATAGGCCCAGAAAAGAATATAGTGGAATGAGAAACATAATTAGTCTTACTAACACACAGAAATGTTCCAATATTTGATATCAAAAGAAATAGAATACAAACATTTTAAGTGAACAATACAATTAGAAGTTAATAATTAAACTGAGAATAATGAGATCAAATATTCTGTTGCAGCAGCAACAAGAATAAAGAATGAAAAATACAAATAGAAAGTGTCAAGAAGCAAAAAACATTGATTTTATACCATAAGTTCATGATTTGTTGTATCAAGACACATTTCTCGAATTCATGAACAGAGGTCCAATTTATAATTCAAGTAACTTTTTTTTGATCCCTTACATTAGAACACATTTAAATATGAACAGAAAGTGGTATTTAAATAAAAAAAAACTTGAAAATAGGAAGGACAAACAAAAATATACACAGCTGATTAATGTCTTAGGATTACATTAGCTCCTTCTTTGCATTTGAACTGAGAAACTTTCATAACTTTCCATACCTATAAAAGGAAATGCAAAAAATGGTTAAATTCACCATGCAGTATTGTTAAAGAAATGTAAAACACAAACACATAAGGCCATAAAGAATTATTTTTAAAAATTCATACAATTAAATATTTACACATGAAATCCCAATCTCAGTTTTTCAAAATACAGATTAATTATGGAGTTTATCAGAGAGAAAGCAGATTTTATTCTGCATTGACATTAGTATATAACAGAGATTTTAGATATAATTAAAATTCAAATGTAATAACAACTCAGCATACTTTCTTGATATTGTAAAAAATTAAGCTTTACTTTTTCAAATACCTTATATCATAAAAAAGCAATATTTTCAGTTTTTAATTTTATAAAAAGGCCCAGAAAAGAGTATAGTGGAATAACAAACATAATCATTCTTACTAACACACAGAAATGTTCCAATATTTGATATCAAAAGAAATAGAATACAAACATTTTAAGTGAACAGTACAATTAGAAGTTAATTATTAAACTGAGAATAATGAGATCAAATATTCTGCTGCAGCATCAACAAGAATAAAGAATGAAAAATACAAATAGAAAGTGTCAAGAAGCAAAAAACATTGATTTTATACCATAAGTTCATGATTTGTTGTAACAAGACACATTTCTCGAATTCATGAACAGAGGTCCAATTTATAATTCAAGTAATTCTTTTTGGATCCCTTACATTAGAACAAATTTAAATATAAACCAAAAGTGGTAATTAAATAAAAAAAACTTGAAAATAGGAAGGACAAACAAAAATATACACACCTGATTAATGTCTTCGGATTACATTAGCTCCTTCTTTGCATTTCAACTGAGAAATTTTCATAACTTTCCATACCTATAAAAGGAAATGCAAAAAATGGTTAAATTCACCATGCAGTATTGTTAAAGAAATGTAAAACACAAACACATTAGGCCATAAAGAATTATTTTTAAAAATTCATACAATTAAATATTTACACATGAAATCCCAATCTCAGTTTTTCAAAATACAGATTAATTATGGAGTTTATCAGAGAGAAAGCAGATTTTATTCTGCATTGACATTAGTATATAACAGAGATTTTAGATATAATTAAAATTCAAATGTAATAACAACTCAGCATACTTTCTTGATATTGTAAAAAATTAAGCTTTACTTTTTCAAATACCTTATATCATAAAAAAGCAATATTTTCAGTTTTTAATTTTATAAATAGGCCCAGAAAAGAATATAGTGGAATGAGAAACATAATCAGTCTTACTAACACACAGAAATGTTCCAATATTTGATATCAAAAGAAATAGAATACAAACATTTTAAGTGAACAGTACAATTAGAAGTTAAATATTAAACTGAGAATAATGAGATCAAATATTCTGCTGCAGCATCAACAAGAATAAAGAATGAAAAATACAAATAGAAAGTGTCAAGAAGCAAAAAACATTGATTTTATACCATAAGTTCATGATTTGTTGTAACAAGACACATTTCTCGAATTCATGAACAGAGGTCCATTTATAATTCAAGTAATTCTTTTTGGATCCCTTACATTAGAACACATTTAAATATAAACCGAAAGTGGTAATTAAATAAAAAAAATTAAAAATAGGAAGGACAAACAAAAATATACACACCTGATTAATGTCTTAGGATTACATTAGCTCTTTCTTTGCATTTCAACTAAGAAACTTTCATAACTTTCCATACCTATAAAAGGAAATGCAAAAAATGGTTAAATTCAACATGCAGTATTGTTAAAGAAATGTAAAACACAAACACATAAGGCCATAAAGAATTATTTTTAAAAATTCATACAATTAAATATTTACACATGAAATCCCAATCTCAGTTTTTCAAAATACAGATTAATTATGGAGTTTATCAGAGAGAAAGCAGATTTTATTCTGCATTGACATTAGTATATAAAAGAGATTTTAGATATAATTAAAATTCAAATGTAATAACAACTCAGCATACTTTCTTGATATTGTAAAAAATTAAGCTTTACTTTTTCAAATACCTTATATCATAAAAAAGCAATATTTTCAGTTTTTAATTTTATAAAAAGGCCCAGAAAAGAGTATAGTGGAATAACAAACATAATCATTCTTACTAACACACAGAAATGTTCCAATATTTGATATCAAAAGAAATAGAATACAAACATTTTAAGTGAACAGTACAATTAGAAGTTAATTATTAAACTGAGAATAATGAGATCAAATATTCTGCTGCAGCATCAACAAGAATAAAGAATGAAAAATACAAATAGAAAGTGTCAAGAAGCAAAAAACATTGATTTTATACCATAAGTTCATGATTTGTTGTAACAAGACACATTTCTCGAATTCATGAACAGAGGTCCATTTATAATTCAAGTAATTCTTTTTGGATCCCTTACATTAGAACACATTTAAATATAAACCAAAAGTGGTAATTAAATAAAAAAAAATTAAAAATAGGAAGGACAAACAAAAATATACACACCTGATTAATGTCTTAGGATTACATTAGCTCCTTCTTTGCATTTCAACTGAGAAACTTTCATAACTTTCCATACCTATAAAAGGAAATGCAAAAAATGGTTAAATTCAACATGCAGTATTGTTAAAGAAATGTAAAACACAAACACATAAGGCCATAAAGAATTATTTTTAAAAATTCATACAATTAAATATTTACACATGAAATCCCAATCTCAGTTTTTCAAAATACAGATTATTTATGGAGTTTATCAGAGAGAAAGCAGATTTTATTCTGCATTGACATTAGTATATAACAGAGATTTTAGATATAAATAAAATTCAAATGTAATAACAACTCAGCATACTTTCTTGATATTGCAAAAAATTAAGCTTTACTTTTTCAAATACCTTATATCATAAAAAAGCAATATTTTCAGTTTTTAATTTTATAAAAAGGCCCAGAAAAGAGTATAGTGGAATAACAAACATAATCATTCTTACTAACACACAGAAATGTTCCAATATTTGATATCAAAAGAAATAGAATACAAACATTTTAAGTGAACAGTACAATTAGAAGTTTATTATTAAACTGAGAATAATGAGATCAAATATTCTGCTGCAGCATCAACAAGAATAAAGAATGAAAAATACAAATAGAAAGTGTCAAGAAGCAAAAAACATTGATTTTATACCATAAGTTCATGATTTGTTGTAACAAGACACATTTCTCGAATTCATGAACAGAGGTCCAATTTATAATTCAAGTAATTCGTTTTGGATCCCTTACATTAGAACACATTTAAATATAAACCAAAAGTGGTAATTAAATAAAAAAAAATTAAAAATAGGAAGGACAAACAAAAATATACACACCTGATTAATGTCTTAGGATTACATTAGCTCCTTCTTTGCATTTCAACTGAGAAATTTTCATAACTTTCCATACCTATAAAAGGAAATGCAAAAAATGGTTAAATTCAACATGCAGTATTGTTAAAGAAATGTAAAACACAAACACATTAGGCCATAAAGAATTATTTTTAAAAATTCATACAATTAAATATTTACACATGAAATCCCAATCTCAGTTTTTCAAAATACAGATTAATTATGGAGTTTATCAGAGAGAAAGCAGATTTTATTCTGCATTGACATTAGTATATAACAGAGATTTTAGATATAATTAAAATTCAAATGTAATAACAACTCAGCATACTTTCTTGATATTGTAAAAAATTAAGCTTTACTTTTTCAAATACCTTATATCATAAAAAAGCAATATTTTCAGTTTTTAATTTTATAAAAAGGCCCAGAAAAGAATATAGTGGAATGAGAAACATAATCAGTCTTACTAACACACAGAAATGTTCCAATATTTGATATCAAAAGAAATAGAATACAAACATTTTAAGTGAACAGTACAATTAGAAGTTAAATATTAAACTGAGAATAATGAGATCAAATATTCTGCTGCAGCATCAACAAGAATAAAGAATGAAAAATACAAATAGAAAGTGTCAAGGAGCAAAAAACATTGATTTTATACCATAAGTTCATGATTTGTTGTATCAAGACACATTTCTCGAATTCATGAACAGAGGTCCAATTTATAATTCAAGTAACTTTTTTTTGATCCCTTACATTAGAACACATTTAAATATGAACAGAAAGTGGTAATTAAATAAAAAAAACTTGAAAATAGGAAGGACAAACAAAAATATACACACCTGATTAATGTCTTCGGATTACATTAGCTCCTTCTTTGCATTTCAACTGAGAAACTTTCATAACTTTCCATACCTATAAAAGGAAATGCAAAAAATGGTTAAATTCAACATGCAGTATTGTTAAAGAAATATAAAACACAAACACATAAGGCCATAAAGAATTATTTTTAAAAATTCATACAATTAAATATTTACACATGAAATCCCAATCTCAGTTTTTCAAAATACAGATTATTTATGGAGTTTATCAGAGAGAAAGCAGATTTTATTCTGCATTGACATTAGTATATAACAGAGATTTTAGATATAATTAAAATTCAAATGTAATAACAACTCAGCATACTTTCTTGATATTGCAAAAAATTAAGCTTTACTTTTTCAAATACCTTATATCATAAAAAAGCAATATTTTCAGTTTTTAATTTTATAAAAAGGCCCAGAAAAGAGTATAGTGGAATAACAAACATAATCATTCTTACTAACACACAGAAATGTTCCAATATTTGATATCAAAAGAAATAGAATACAAACATTTTAAGTGAACAGTACAATTAGAAGTTTATTATTAAACTGAGAATAATGAGATCAAATATTCTGCTGCAGCATCAACAAGAATAAAGAATGAAAAATACAAATAGAAAGTGTCAAGAAGCAAAAAAAATTGATTTTATACCATAAGTTCATGATTTGTTGTAACAAGACACATTTCTCGAATTCATGAACAGAGGTCCAATTTATAATTCAAGTAATTCGTTTTGGATCCCTTACATTAGAACACATTTAAATATAAACCAAAAGTGGTAATTAAATAAAAAAAAATTAAAAATAGGAAGGACAAACAAAAATATACACACCTGATTAATGTCTTAGGATTACATTAGCTCCTTCTTTGCATTTCAACTGAGAAATTTTCATAACTTTCCATACCTATAAAAGGAAATGCAAAAAATGGTTAAATTCAACATGCAGTATTGTTAAAGAAATGTAAAACACAAACACATTAGGCCATAAAGAATTATTTTTAAAAATTCATACAATTAAATATTTACACATGAAATCCCAATCTCAGTTTTTCAAAATACAGATTAATTATGGAGTTTATCAGAGAGAAAGCAGATTTTATTCTGCATTGACATTAGTATATAACAGAGATTTTAGATATAATTAAAATTCAAATGTAATAACAACTCAGCATACTTTCTTGATATTGTAAAAAATTAAGCTTTACTTTTTCAAATACCTTATATCATAAAAAAGCAATATTTTCAGTTTTTAATTTTATAAATAGGCCCAGAAAAGAATATAGTGGAATGAGAAACATAATCAGTCTTACTAACACACAGAAATGTTCCAATATTTGATATCAAAAGAAATAGAATACAAACATTTTAAGTGAACAGTACAATTAGAAGTTAAATATTAAACTGAGAATAATGAGATCAAATATTCTGCTGCAGCATCAACAAGAATAAAGAATGAAAAATACAAATAGAAAGTGTCAAGAAGCAAAAAACATTGATTTTATACCATAAGTTCATGATTTGTTGTAACAAGACACATTTCTCGAATTCATGAACAGAGGTCCAATTTATAATTCAAGTAATTCGTTTTGGATCCCTTACATTAGAACACATTTAAATATAAACCAAAAGTGGTAATTAAATAAAAAAAAATTAAAAATAGGAAGGACAAACAAAAATATACACACCTGATTAATGTCTTAGGATTACATTAGCTCCTTCTTTGCATTTCAACTGAGAAATTTTCATAACTTTCCATACCTATAAAAGGAAATGCAAAAAATGGTTAAATTCAACATGCAGTATTGTTAAAGAAATGTAAAACACAAACACATTAGGCCATAAAGAATTATTTTTAAAAATTCATACAATTAAATATTTACACATGAAATCCCAATCTCAGTTTTTCAAAATACAGATTAATTATGGAGTTTATCAGAGAGAAAGCAGATTTTATTCTGCATTGACATTAGTATATAACAGAGATTTTAGATATAATTAAAATTCAAATGTAATAACAACTCAGCATACTTTCTTGATATTGTAAAAAATTAAGCTTTACTTTTTCAAATACCTTATATCATAAAAAAGCAATATTTTCAGTTTTTAATTTTATAAATAGGCCCAGAAAAGAATATAGTGGAATGAGAAACATAATCAGTCTTACTAACACACAGAAATGTTCCAATATTTGATATCAAAAGAAATAGAATACAAACATTTTAAGTGAACAGTACAATTAGAAGTTAAATATTAAACTGAGAATAATGAGATCAAATATTCTGCTGCAGCATCAACAAGAATAAAGAATGAAAAATACAAATAGAAAGTGTCAAGAAGCAAAAAACATTGATTTTATACCATAAGTTCATGATTTGTTGTAACAAGACACATTTCTCGAATTCATGAACAGAGGTCCAATTTATAATTCAAGTAACTCTTTTTGGATCCCTTACATTAGAACACATTTAAATATAAACCGAAAGTGGTAATTAAATAAAAAAAAATTAAAAATAGGAAGGACAAACAAAAATATACACACCTGATTAATGTCTTAGGATTACATTAGCTCTTTCTTTGCATTTCAACTGAGAAACTTTCATAACTTTCCATACCTATAAAAGGAAATGCAAAAAATGGTTAAATTCAACATGCAGTATTGTTAAAGAAATGTAAAACACAAACACATAAGGCCATAAAGAATTATTTTTAAAAATTCATACAATTAAATATTTACACATGAAATCCCAATCTCAGTTTTTCAAATTACAGATTAATTTCTAGTTTATCAGAGAGAAAGCAGATTTTATTCTGCATTGACATTAGTATATAACAGAGATTTTAGATATAATTAAAATTCAAATGTAATAAAAACTCAGCATATTTTCTTGATATTGCAAAAAATTAAGCTTTACATTTATAAATACCTTATATCATAAAAAAGCAATATTTTTAGTTTTTAATTTTATAAAAAGGCTCAGAAAAGAATATAGTGGAATGAGAAACATAATCAGTCTTACTAACACACAGAAATGTTCCAATATTTGATATCAAAAGAAAAAGAATACAAACATTTTAAGTGATTAGTACAATTAGAAGTTAAATATTAAACTGAGAATAATGAGATCAAACATTCTGCTGCAGCATCAACAAGAATAAAGAATGAAAAATACAAATAGAAAGTGTCAAGAAGCAAAAAACATTGATTTTATACCATAAGTTCATGATTTGTTGTATCAAGACACATTTCTCGAATTCATGAACAGAGGTCCAATTTATAATTGAAGTAACTTTTTTTGGATCCCTTACATTAGAACACATTTAAATATAAACCGAAAGTGGTAATTAAATAAAAAAAATTAAAAATAGGAAGGACAAACAAAAATATACACACCTTATTAATGTCTTAGGATTACATTAACTCCTTCTTTGCATTTCAACTGAGAAACTTTCATAACTTTCCATACCTATAAAAGGAAATGCAAAAAATGGTTAAATTCAACATGCAGTATTGTTAAAGAAATGTAAAACACAAACACATAAGGCCATAAACAATTATTTTTAAAAATTCATACAATTAAATATTTACACATGAAATCCCAATCTCAGTTTTTCAAAATACATATTAATTATGGAGTTTATCAGAGAGAAAGCAGATTTTATTCTGCATTGACATTAGTATATAACAGAGATTTTAGATATAATTAAAATTCAAATGTAATAACAACTCAGCATACTTTCTTGATATTGCAAAAAATTAAGCTTTACATTTATAAATACCTTATATCATAAAAAAGCAATATTTTTAGTTTTTAATTTTATAAAAAGGCTCAGAAAAGAATATAGTGGAATGAGAAACATAATCAGTCTTACTAACACACAGAAATGTTCCAATATTTGATATCAAAAGAAAAAGAATACAAACATTTTAAGTGATTAGTACAATTAGAAGTTAAATATTAAACTGAGAATAATGAGATCAAATATTCTGCTGCAGCATCAACAAGAATAAAGAATGAAAAATACAAATAGAAAGTGTCAAGAAGCAAAAAACATTGATTTTATACCATAAGTTCATGATTTGTTGTATCAAGACACATTTCTCGAATTCATGAACAGAGGTCCAATTTATAATTGAAGTAATTCTTTTTGGATCCCTTACATTAGAACACATTTAAATATAAACCAAAAGTGGTAATTAAATAAAAAAAAAATTAAAAATAGGAAGGACAAACAAAAATATACACACCTGATTAATGTCTTAGGATTACATTAGCTCCTTCTTTGCATTTCAACTGAGAAACTTTCATAACTTTCCATACCTATAAAAGGAAATGAAAAAAATGGTTAAATTCAACATGCAGTATTGTTAAAGAAATGTAAAACACAAACACATTAGGCCATAAAGTATTATTTTTAAAAATTCATACAATTAAATATTTACACATGAAATCCCAATCTCAGTTTTTCAAAATACAGATTAATTATGGAGTTTATCAGAGAGAAAGCAGATTTTATTCTGCATTGACATTAGTATATAACAGAGATTTTAGATATAATTAAAATTCAAATGTAAGCTTTACTTTTTCAAATACCTTATATCATAAAAAAGCAATATTTTCAGTTTTTAATTTTATAAAAAGGCCCAGAAAAGAGTATAGTGGAATAACAAACATAATCATTCTTACTAACACACAGAAATGTTCCAATATTTGATATCAAAAGAAATAGAATACAAACATTTTAAGTGAACAGTACAATTAGAAGTTAATTATTAAACTGAGAATAATGAGATCAAATATTCTGCTGCAGCATCAACAAGAATAAAGAATGAAAAATACAAATAGAAAGTGTCAAGAAGCAAAAAACATTGATTTTATACCATAAGTTCATGATTTGTTGTAACAAGACACATTTCTCGAATTCATGAACAGAGGTCCAATTTATAATTCAAGTAACTCTTTTTGGATCCCTTACATTAGAACACATTTAAATATAAACCGAAAGTGGTAATTAAATAAAAAAAAAATTAAAAATAGGAAGGACAAACAAAAATATACACACCTGATTAATGTCTTAGGATTACATTAGCTCCTTCTTTGCATTTCAACTGAGAAACTTTCATAACCTTCCATACCTATAAAAGGAAATGCAAAAAATGGTTAAATTCAACATGCAGTATTGTTAAAGAAATGTAAAACACAAACACATAAGGCCATAAAGAATTATTTTTAAAAATTCATACAATTAAATATTTACACATGAAATCCCAATCTCAGTTTTTCAAAATACAGATTAATTATGGAGTTTATCAGAGAGAAAGCAGATTTTATTCTGCATTGAGATTAGTATATAACAGAGATTTTAGATATAATTAAAATTCAAATGTAATAACAACTCAGCATACTTTCTTGATATTGTTAAAAATTAAGCTTTACTTTTTCAAATACCTTATATCATAAAAAAGCAATATTTTCAGTTTTTAATTTTATAAATAGGCCCAGAAAAGAATATAGTGGAATGAGAAACATAATTAGTCTTACTAACACACAGAAATGTTCCAATATTTGATATCAAAAGAAATAGAATACAAACATTTTAAGTGAAATATACAATTAGAAGTTAATAATTAAACTGAGAATAATGAGATCAAATATTCTGTTGCAGCAGCAACAAGAATAAAGAATGAAAAATACAAATAGAAAGTGTCAAGAAGCAAAAAACATTGATTTTATACCATAAGTTCATGATTTGTTGTATCAAGACACATTTGTCGAATTCATGAACAGAGGTCCAATTTATAATTCAAGTAACTTTTTTTTGATCCCTTACATTAGAACACATTTAAATATGAACAGAAAGTGGTATTTAAATAAAAAAAAACTTGAAAATAGGAAGGACAAACAAAAATATACACAGCTGATTAATGTCTTAGGATTACATTAGCTCTTTCTTTGCATTTCAACTGAGAAACTTTCATAACTTTCCATACCTATAAAAGGAAATGCAAAAAATGGTTAAATTCAACATGCAGTATTGTTAAAGAAATGTAAAACACAAACACATAAGGCCATAAAGAATTATTTTTAAAAATTCATACAATTAAATATTTACACATGAAATCCCAATCTCAGTTTTTCAAAATACAGATTAATTATGGAGTTTATCAGAGAGAAAGCAGATTTTATTCTGCATTGACATTAGTATATAACAGAGATTTTAGATATAATTAAAATTCAAATGTAATAACAACTCAGCATACTTTCTTGATATTGTAAAAAATTAAGCTTTACTTTTTCAAATACCTTATATCATAAAAAAGCAATATTTTCAGTTTTTAATTTTATAAAAAGGCTCAGAAAAGAATATAGTGGAATGAGAAACATAATCAGTCTTACTAACACACAGAAATGTTCCAATATTTGATATCAAAAGAAAAAGAATACAAACATTTTAAGTGATTAGTACAATTAGAAGTTAAATATTAAACTGAGAATAATGAGATCAAATATTCTGCTGCAGCATCAACAAGAATAAAGAATGAAAAATACAAATAGAAAGTGTCAAGAAGCAAAAAACATTGATTTTATACCATAAGTTCATGATTTGTTGTATCAAGACACATTTCTCGAATTCATGAACAGAGGTCCAATTTATAATTGAAGTAATTCTTTTTGGATCCCTTACATTAGAACACATTTAAATATAAACCAAAAGTGGTAATTAAATAAAAAAAAAATTAAAAATAGGAAGGACAAACAAAAATATACACACCTGATTAATGTCTTAGGATTACATTAGCTCCTTCTTTGCATTTCAACTGAGAAATTTTCATAACTTTCCATACCTATAAAAGGAAATGAAAAAAATGGTTAAATTCAACATGCAGTATTGTTAAAGAAATGTAAAACACAAACACATTAGGCCATAAAGTATTATTTTTAAAAATTCATACAATTAAATATTTACACATGAAATCCCAATCTCAGTTTTTCAAAATACAGATTAATTATGGAGTTTATCAGAGAGAAAGCAGATTTTATTCTGCATTGAGATTAGTATATAACAGAGATTTTAGATATAATTAAAATTCAAATGTAATAACAACTCAGCATACTTTCTTGATATTGTAAAAAATTAAGCTTTACTTTTTCAAATACCTTATATCATAAAAAAGCAATATTTTCAGTTTTTAATTTTATAAATAGGCCCAGAAAAGAATATAGTGGAATGAGAAACATAATTAGTCTTACTAACACACAGAAAGGTTCCAATATTTGATATCAAAAGAAATAGAATACAAACATTTTAAGTGAAATATACAATTAGAAGTTAATAATTAAACTGAGAATAATGAGATCAAATATTCTGTTGCAGCAGCAACAAGAATAAAGAATGAAAAATACAAATAGAAAGTGTCAAGAAGCAAAAAACATTGATTTTATACCATAAGTTCATGATTTGTTGTATCAAGACACATTTGTCGAATTCATGAACAGAGGTCCAATTTATAATTCAAGTAACTTTTTTTTGATCCCTTACATTAGAACACATTTAAATATGAACAGAAAGTGGTATTTAAATAAAAAAAAACTTGAAAATAGGAAGGACAAACAAAAATATACACAGCTGATTAATGTCTTAGGATTACATTAGCTCCTTCTTTGCATTTGAACTGAGAAACTTTCATAACTTTCCATACCTATAAAAGGAAATGCAAAAAATGGTTAAATTCACCATGCAGTATTGTTAAAGAAATGTAAAACACAAACACATAAGGCCATAAAGAATTATTTTTAAAAATTCATACAATTAAATATTTACACATGAAATCCCAATCTCAGTTTTTCAAAATACAGATTAATTATGGAGTTTATCAGAGAGAAAGCAGATTTTATTCTGCATTGACATTAGTATATAACAGAGATTTTAGATATAATTAAAATTCAAATGTAAGCTTTACTTTTTCAAATACCTTATATCATAAAAAAGCAATATTTTCAGTTTTTAATTTTATAAAAAGGCCCAGAAAAGAGTATAGTGGAATAACAAACATAATCATTCTTACTAACACACTGAAATGTTCCAATATTTGATATCAAAAGAAATAGAATACAAACATTTTAAGTGAACAGTACAATTAGAAGTTAATTATTAAACTGAGAATAATGAGATCAAATATTCTGCTGCAGCATCAACAAGAATAAAGAATGAAAAATACAAATAGAAAGTGTCAAGAAGCAAAAAACATTGATTTTATACCATAAGTTCATGATTTGTTGTATCAAGACACATTTGTCGAATTCATGAACAGAGGTCCAATTTATAATTCAAGTAACTTTTTTTTGATCCCTTACATTAGAACACATTTAAATATGAACAGAAAGTGGTATTTAAATAAAAAAAAACTTGAAAATAGGAAGGACAAACAAAAATATACACAGCTGATTAATGTCTTAGGATTACATTAGCTCTTTCTTTGCATTTCAACTGAGAAACTTTCATAACTTTCCATACCTATAAAAGGAAATGCAAAAAATGGTTAAATTCAACATGCAGTATTGTTAAAGAAATGTAAAACACAAACACATAAGGCCATAAAGAAGTATTTTTAAAAATTCATACAATTAAATATTTACACATGAAATCCCAATCTCAGTTTTTCAAAATACAGATTAATTATGGAGTTTATCAGAGAGAAAGCAGATTTTATTCTGCATTGACATTAGTATATAACAGAGATTTTAGATATAATTAAAATTCAAATGTAAGCTTTACTTTTTCAAATACCTTATATCATAAAAAAGCAATATTTTCAGTTTTTAATTTTATAAAAAGGCCCAGAAAAGAGTATAGTGGAATGAGAAACATAATCATTCTTACTAACACACAGAAATGTTCCAATATTTGATATCAAAAGAAATAGAATACAAACATTTTAAGTGAACAGTACAATTAGAAGTTAATTATTAAACTGAGAATAATGAGATCAAATATTCTGCTGCAGCATCAACAAGAATAAAGAATGAAAAATACAAATAGAAAGTGTCAAGAAGCAAAAAACATTGATTTTATACCATAAGTTCATGATTTGTTGTAACAAGACACATTTCTCGAATTCATGAACAGAGGTCCAATTTATAATTCAAGTAATTCTTTTTGGATCCCTTACATTAGAACACATTTAAATATAAACCAAAAGTGGTAATTAAATAAAAAAAAAATTAAAAATAGGAAGGACAAACAAAAATATACACACCTGATTAATGTCTTAGGATTACATTAGCTCCTTCTTTGCATTTCAACTGAGAAACTTTCATAACTTTCCATACCTATAAAAGGAAATGCAAAAAATGGTTAAATTCAACATGCAGTATTGTTAAAGAAATGTAAAACACAAACACATAAGGCCATAAAGAATTATTTTTAAAAATTCATACAATTAAATATTTACACATGAAATCCCAATCTCAGTTTTTCAAAATACAGATTAATTATGGAGTTTATCAGAGAGAAAGCAGATTTTATTCTGCATTGACATTAGTATATAACAGAGATTTTAGATATAATTAAAATTCAAATGTAATAACAACTCAGCATACTTTCTTGATATTGTAAAAAATTAAGCTTTACTTTTTCAAATACCTTATATCATAAAAAAGCAATATTTTCAGTTTTTAATTTTATAAAAAGGCTCAGAAAAGAATATAGTGGAATGAGAAACATAATCAGTCTTACTAACACACAGAAATGTTCCAATATTTGATATCAAAAGAAAAAGAATACAAACATTTTAAGTGATTAGTACAATTAGAAGTTAAATATTAAACTGAGAATAATGAGATCAAATATTCTGCTGCAGCATCAACAAGAATAAAGAATGAAAAATACAAATAGAAAGTGTCAAGAAGCAAAAAACATTGATTTTATACCATAAGTTCATGATTTGTTGTATCAAGACACATTTCTCGAATTCATGAACAGAGGTCCAATTTATAATTGAAGTAATTCTTTTTGGATCCCTTACATTAGAACACATTTAAATATAAACCAAAAGTGGTAATTAAATAAAAAAAAAATTAAAAATAGGAAGGACAAACAAAAATATACACACCTGATTAATGTCTTAGGATTACATTAGCTCCTTCTTTGCATTTCAACTGAGAAATTTTCATAACTTTCCATACCTATAAAAGGAAATGAAAAAAATGGTTAAATTCAACATGCAGTATTGTTAAAGAAATGTAAAACACAAACACATTAGGCCATAAAGTATTATTTTTAAAAATTCATACAATTAAATATTTACACATGAAATCCCAATCTCAGTTTTTCAAAATACAGATTAATTATGGAGTTTATCAGAGAGAAAGCAGATTTTATTCTGCATTGAGATTAGTATATAACAGAGATTTTAGATATAATTAAAATTCAAATGTAATAACAACTCAGCATACTTTCTTGATATTGTAAAAAATTAAGCTTTACTTTTTCAAATACCTTATATCATAAAAAAGCAATATTTTCAGTTTTTAATTTTATAAATAGGCCCAGAAAAGAATATAGTGGAATGAGAAACATAATTAGTCTTACTAACACACAGAAAGGTTCCAATATTTGATATCAAAAGAAATAGAATACAAACATTTTAAGTGAAATATACAATTAGAAGTTAATAATTAAACTGAGAATAATGAGATCAAATATTCTGTTGCAGCAGCAACAAGAATAAAGAATGAAAAATACAAATAGAAAGTGTCAAGAAGCAAAAAACATTGATTTTATACCATAAGTTCATGATTTGTTGTATCAAGACACATTTGTCGAATTCATGAACAGAGGTCCAATTTATAATTCAAGTAACTTTTTTTTGATCCCTTACATTAGAACACATTTAAATATGAACAGAAAGTGGTATTTAAATAAAAAAAAACTTGAAAATAGGAAGGACAAACAAAAATATACACAGCTGATTAATGTCTTAGGATTACATTAGCTCCTTCTTTGCATTTGAACTGAGAAACTTTCATAACTTTCCATACCTATAAAAGGAAATGCAAAAAATGGTTAAATTCACCATGCAGTATTGTTAAAGAAATGTAAAACACAAACACATAAGGCCATAAAGAATTATTTTTAAAAATTCATACAATTAAATATTTACACATGAAATCCCAATCTCAGTTTTTCAAAATACAGATTAATTATGGAGTTTATCAGAGAGAAAGCAGATTTTATTCTGCATTGACATTAGTATATAACAGAGATTTTAGATATAATTAAAATTCAAATGTAAGCTTTACTTTTTCAAATACCTTATATCATAAAAAAGCAATATTTTCAGTTTTTAATTTTATAAAAAGGCCCAGAAAAGAGTATAGTGGAATAACAAACATAATCATTCTTACTAACACACAGAAATGTTCCAATATTTGATATCAAAAGAAATAGAATACAAACATTTTAAGTGAACAGTACAATTAGAAGTTAATTATTAAACTGAGAATAATGAGATCAAATATTCTGCTGCAGCATCAACAAGAATAAAGAATGAAAAATACAAATAGAAAGTGTCAAGAAGCAAAAAACATTGATTTTATACCATAAGTTCATGATTTGTTGTATCAAGACACATTTCTCGAATTCATGAACAGAGGTCCAATTTATAATTCAAGTAACTTTTTTTTGATCCCTTACATTAGAACACATTTAAATATGAACAGAAAGTGGTATTTAAATAAAAAAAAAAACTTGAAAATAGGAAGGACAAACAAAAATATACACAGCTGATTAATGTCTTAGGATTACATTAGCTCCTTCTTTGCATTTGAACTGAGAAACTTTCATAACTTTCCATACCTATAAAAGGAAATGCAAAAAATGGTTAAATTCACCATGCAGTATTGTTAAAGAAATGTAAAACACAAACACATAAGGCCATAAAGAATTATTTTTAAAAATTCATACAATTAAATATTTACACATGAAATCCCAATCTCAGTTTTTCAAAATACAGATTAATTATGGAGTTTATCAGAGAGAAAGCAGATTTTATTCTGCATTGACATTAGTATATAACAGAGATTTTAGATATAATTAAAATTCAAATGTAAGCTTTACTTTTTCAAATACCTTATATCATAAAAAAGCAATATTTTCAGTTTTTAATTTTATAAAAAGGCCCAGAAAAGAGTATAGTGGAATAACAAACATAATCATTCTTACTAACACACAGAAATGTTCCAATATTTGATATCAAAAGAAATAGAATACAAACATTTTAAGTGAACAGTACAATTAGAAGTTAATTATTAAACTGAGAATAATGAGATCAAATATTCTGCTGCAGCATCAACAAGAATAAAGAATGAAAAATACAAATAGAAAGTGTCAAGAAGCAAAAAACATTGATTTTATACCATAAGTTCATGATTTGTTGTATCAAGACACATTTCTCGAATTCATGAACAGAGGTCCAATTTATAATTCAAGTAACTTTTTTTTGATCCCTTACATTAGAACACATTTAAATATGAACAGAAAGTGGTATTTAAATAAAAAAAAAAACTTGAAAATAGGAAGGACAAACAAAAATATACACAGCTGATTAATGTCTTAGGATTACATTAGCTCCTTCTTTGCATTTGAACTGAGAAACTTTCATAACTTTCCATACCTATAAAAGGAAATGCAAAAAATGGTTAAATTCACCATGCAGTATTGTTAAAGAAATGTAAAACACAAACACATAAGGCCATAAAGAATTATTTTTAAAAATTCATACAATTAAATATTTACACATGAAATCCCAATCTCAGTTTTTCAAAATACAGATTAATTATGGAGTTTATCAGAGAGAAAGCAGATTTTATTCTGCATTGACATTAGTATATAACAGAGATTTTAGATATAATTAAAATTCAAATGTAAGCTTTACTTTTTCAAATACCTTATATCCTAAAAAAGCAATATTTTCAGTTTTTAATTTTATAAAAAGGCCCAGAAAAGAGTATAGTGGAATAACAAACATAATCATTCTTACTAACACACAGAAATGTTCCAATATTTGATATCAAAAGAAATAGAATACAAACATTTTAAGTGAACAGTACAATTAGAAGTTAATTATTAAACTGAGAATAATGAGATCAAATATTCTGCTGCAACATCAACAAGAATAAAGAATGAAAAATACAAATAGAAAGTGTCAAGAAGCAAAAAACATTGATTTTATACCATAAGTTCATGATTTGTTGTAACAAGACACATTTCTCGAATTCATGAACAGAGGTCCAATTTATAATTCAAGTAATTCTTTTTGGATCCCTTACATTAGAACACATTTAAATATAAACCAAAAGTGGTAATTAAATAAAAAAAAAATTAAAAATAGGAAGGACAAACAAAAATATACACACCTGATTAATGTCTTAGGATTACATTAGCTCCTTCTTTGCATTTCAACTGAGAAACTTTCATAACTTTCCATACCTATAAAAGGAAATGCAAAAAATGGTTAAATTCAACATGCAGTATTGTTAAAGAAATGTAAAACACAAACACATAAGGCCATAAAGAATTATTTTTAAAAATTCATACAATTAAATATTTACACATGAAATCCCAATCTCAGTTTTTCAAAATACAGATTAATTATGGAGTTTATCAGAGAGAAAGCAGATTTTATTCTGCATTGACATTAGTATATAACAGAGATTTTAGATATAATTAAAATTCAAATGTAATAACAACTCAGCATACTTTCTTGATATTGTAAAAAAATTAGCTTTACTTTTTCAAATACCTTATATCATAAAAAAGCAATATTTTCAGTTTTTAATTTTATAAAAAGGCCCAGAAAAGAGTATAGTGGAATAACAAACATAATCATTCTTACTAACACACAGAAATGTTCCAATATTTGATATCAAAAGAAATAGAATACAAACATTTTAAGTGAACAGTACAATTAGAAGTTAAATATTAAACTGAGAATAATGAGATCAAATATTCTGCTGCAGCATCAACAAGAATAAAGAATGAAAAATACAAATAGAAAGTGTCAAGAAGCAAAAAACATTGATTTTATACCATAAGTTCATGATTTGTTGTAACAAGACACATTTCTCGAATTCATGAACAGAGGTCCAATTTATAATTCAAGTAACTCTTTTTGGATCCCTTACATTAGAACACATTTAAATATAAACCGAAAGTGGTAATTAAATAAAAAAAAAATTAAAAATAGGAAGGACAAACAAAAATATACACACCTGATTAATGTCTTAGGATTACATTAGCTCCTTCTTTGCATTTCAACTGAGAAACTTTCATAACTTTCCATACCTATAAAAGGAAATGCAAAAAATGGTTAAATTCAACATGCAGTATTGTTAAAGAAATGTAAAACACAAACACATAAGGCCATAAAGAATTATTTTTAAAAATTCATACAATTAAATATTTACACATGAAATCCCAATCTCAGTTTTTCAAAATACAGATTAATTATGGAGTTTATCAGAGAGAAAGCAGATTTTATTCTGCATTGACATTAGTATATAACAGAGATTTTAGATATAATTAAAATTCAAATGTAATAACAACTCAGCATACTTTCTTGATATTGTAAAAAATTAAGCTTTACTTTTTCAAATACCTTATATCATAAAAAAGCAATATTTTCAGTTTTTAATTTTATAAAAAGGCCCAGAAAAGAGTATAGTGGAATGAGAAACATAATCATTCTTACTAACACACAGAAATGTTCCAATATTTGATATCAAAAGAAATAGAATACAAACATTTTAAGTGAATAGTACAATTAGAAGTTAATTATTAAACTGAGAATAATGAGATCAAATATTCTGCTGCAGCATCAACAAGAATAAAGAATGAAAAATACAAATAGAAAGTGTCAAGAAGCAAAAAACATTGATTTTATACCATAAGTTGATGATTTGTTGTAACAAGACACATTTCTCGAATTCATGAACAGAGGTCCAATTTATAATTCAAGTAATTCTTTTTGGATCCCTTACATTAGAACACATTTAAATATAAACCAAAAGTGGTAATTAAATAAAAAAAAAATTAAAAATAGGAAGGACAAACAAAAATATACACACCTGATTAATGTCTTAGGATTACATTAGCTCCTTCTTTGCATTTCAACTGAGAAACTTTCATAACTTTCCATACCTATAAAAGGAAATGCAAAAAATGGTTAAATTCAACATGCAGTATTGTTAAAGAAATGTAAAACACAAACACATAAGGCCATAAAGAATTATTTTTAAAAATTCATACAATTAAATATTTACACATGAAATCCCAATCTCAGTTTTTCAAAATACAGATTAATTATGGAGTTTATCAGAGAGAAAGCAGATTTTATTCTGCATTGACATTAGTATATAACAGAGATTTTAGATATAATTAAAATTCAAATGTAATAACAACTCAGCATACTTTCTTGATATTGTAAAAAAATTAGCTTTACTTTTTCAAATACCTTATATCATAAAAAAGCAATATTTTCAGTTTTTAATTTTATAAAAAGGCCCAGAAAAGAGTATAGTGGAATAACAAACATAATCATTCTTACTAACACACAGAAATGTTCCAATATTTGATATCAAAAGAAATAGAATACAAACATTTTAAGTGAACAGTACAATTAGAAGTTAATTATTAAACTGAGAATAATGAGATCAAATATTCTGCTGCAGCATCAACAAGAATAAAGAATGAAAAATACAAATAGAAAGTGTCAAGAAGCAAAAAACATTGATTTTATACCATAAGTTCATGATTTGTTGTAACAAGACACATTTCTCGAATTCATGAACAGAGGTCCAATTTATAATTCAAGTAATTCTTTTTGGATCCCTTACATTAGAACACATTTAAATATAAACCAAAAGTGGTAATTAAATAAAAAAAAATTAAAAATAGGAAGGACAAACAAAAATATACACACCTGATTAATGTCTTAGGATTACATTAGCTCCTTCTTTGCATTTCAACTGAGAAATTTTCATAACTTTCCATACCTATAAAAGGAAATGCAAAAAATGGTTAAATTCAACATGCAGTATTGTTAAAGAAATGTAAAACACAAACACATAAGGCCATAAAGAATTATTTTTAAAAATTCATACAATTAAATATTTACACATGAAATCCCAATCTCAGTTTTTCAAAATACAGATTAATTATGGAGTTTATCAGAGAGAAAGCAGATTTTATTCTGCATTGACATTAGTATATAACAGAGATTTTAGATATAATTAAAATTCAAATGTAATAACAACTCAGCATACTTTCTTGATATTGTAAAAAATTAAGCTTTACTTTTTCAAATACCTTATATCATAAAAAAGCAATATTTTCAGTTTTTAATTTTATAAATAGGCCCAGAAAAGAATATAGTGGAATGAGAAACATAATCAGTCTTACTAACACACAGAAATGTTCCAATATTTAAAATCAAAAGAAATAGAATACAAACATTTTAAGTAAACAGTAGAATTAGAAGTTAAATATTAAACTGAGAATAATGAGATCAAATATTCTGTTGCAGCAGCAACAAGAATAAAGAATGAAAAATACAAATAGAAAGTGTCAAGAAGCAAAAAACATTGATTTTATACCATAAGTTCATGATTTGTTGTATCAAGACACATTTCTCGAATTCATGAACAGAGGTCCAATTTATAATTCAAGTAACTTTTTTTTGATCCCTTACATTAGAACACATTTAAATATGAACAGAAAGTGGTAATTAAATAAAAAAAACTTGAAAATAGGAAGGACAAACAAAAATATACACACCTGATTAATGTCTTCGGATTACATTAGCTCCTTCTTTGCATTTCAACTGAGAAACTTTCATAACTTTCCATACCTATAAAAGGAAATGCAAAAAATGGTTAAATTCAACATGCAGTATTGTTAAAGAAATGTAAAACACAAACACATAAGGCCATAAAGAATTATTTTTAAAAATTCATACAATTAAATATTTACACATGAAATCCCAATCTCAGTTTTTCAAAATACAGATTATTTATGGAGTTTATCAGAGAGAAAGCAGATTTTATTCTGCATTGACATTAGTATATAACAGAGATTTTAGATATAATTAAAATTCAAATGTAATAACAACTCAGCATACTTTCTTGATATTGCAAAAAATTAAGCTTTACTTTTTCAAATACCTTATATCATAAAAAAGCAATATTTTCAGTTTTTAATTTTATAAAAAGGCCCAGAAAAGAGTATAGTGGAATAACAAACATAATCATTCTTACTAACACACAGAAATGTTCCAATATTTGATATCAAAAGAAATAGAATACAAACATTTTAAGTGAACAGTACAATTAGAAGTTAATTATTAAACTGAGAATAATGAGATCAAATATTCTGCTGCAGCATCAACAAGAATAAAGAATGAAAAATACAAATAGAAAGTGTCAAGAAGCAAAAAACATTGATTTTATACCATAAGTTCATGATTTGTTGTATCAAGACACATTTCTCGAATTCATGAACAGAGGTCCAATTTATAATTCAAGTAACTTTTTTTTGATCCCTTACATTAGAACACATTTAAATATGAACAGAAAGTGGTATTTAAATAAAAAAAAACTTGAAAATAGGAAGGACAAACAAAAATATACACAGCTGATTAATGTCTTAGGATTACATTAGCTCCTTCTTTGCATTTGAACTGAGAAACTTTCATAACTTTCCATACCTATAAAAGGAAATGCAAAAAATGGTTAAATTCACCATGCAGTATTGTTAAAGAAATGTAAAACACAAACACATAAGGCCATAAAGAATTATTTTTAAAAATTCATACAATTAAATATTTACACATGAAATCCCAATCTCAGTTTTTCAAAATACAGATTAATTATGGAGTTTATCAGAGAGAAAGCAGATTTTATTCTGCATTGACATTAGTATATAACAGAGATTTTAGATATAATTAAAATTCAAATGTAAGCTTTACTTTTTCAAATACCTTATATCATAAAAAAGCAATATTTTCAGTTTTTAATTTTATAAAAAGGCCCAGAAAAGAGTATAGTGGAATAACAAACATAATCATTCTTACTAACACACAGAAATGTTCCAATATTTGATATCAAAAGAAATAGAATACAAACATTTTAAGTGAACAGTACAATTAGAAGTTAATTATTAAACTGAGAATAATGAGATCAAATATTCTGCTGCAGCATCAACAAGAATAAAGAATGAAAAATACAAATAGAAAGTGTCAAGAAGCAAAAAACATTGATTTTATACCATAAGTTCATGATTTGTTGTAACAAGACACATTTCTCGAATTCATGAACAGAGGTCCAATTTATAATTCAAGTAATTCTTTTTGGATCCCTTACATTAGAACACATTTAAATATAAACCGAAAGTGGTAATTAAATAAAAAAAAAATTAAAAATAGGAAGGACAAACAAAAATATACACACCTGATTAATGTCTTAGGATTACATTAGCTCCTTCTTTGCATTTCAACTGAGAAACTTTCATAACTTTCCATACCTATAAAAGGAAATGCAAAAAATGGTTAAATTCAACATGCAGTATTGTTAAAGAAATGTAAAACACAAACACATAAGGCCATAAAGAATTATTTTTAAAAATTCATACAATTAAATATTTACACATGAAATCCCAATCTCAGTTTTTCAAAATACAGATTAATTATGGAGTTTATCAGAGAGAAAGCAGATTTTATTCTGCATTGACATTAGTATATAACAGAGATTTTAGATATAATTAAAATTCAAATGTAATAACAACTCAGCATACTTTCTTGATATTGTAAAAAATTAAGCTTTACTTTTTCAAATACCTTATATCATAAAAAAGCAATATTTTCAGTTTTTAATTTTATAAAAAGGCCCAGAAAAGAGTATAGTGGAATGAGAAACATAATCATTCTTACTAACACACAGAAATGTTCCAATATTTGATATCAAAAGAAATAGAATACAAACATTTTAAGTGAACAGTACAATTAGAAGTTAATTATTAAACTGAGAATAATGAGATCAAATATTCTGCTGCAACATCAACAAGAATAAAGAATGAAAAATACAAATAGAAAGTGTCAAGAAGCAAAAAACATTGATTTTATACCATAAGTTCATGATTTGTTGTAACAAGACACATTTCTCGAATTCATGAACAGAGGTCCAATTTATAATTCAAGTAATTCTTTTTGGATCCCTTACATTAGAACACATTTAAATATAAACCAAAAGTGGTAATTAAATAAAAAAAAATTAAAAATAGGAAGGACAAACAAAAATATACACACCTGATTAATGTCTTAGGATTACATTAGCTCCTTCTTTGCATTTCAACTGAGAAACTTTCATAACTTTCCATACCTATAAAAGGAAATGCAAAAAATGGTTAAATTCAACATGCAGTATTGTTAAAGAAATGTAAAACACAAACACATAAGGCCATAAAGAATTATTTTTAAAAATTCATACAATTAAATATTTACACATGAAATCCCAATCTCAGTTTTTCAAAATACAGATTATTTATGGAGTTTATCAGAGAGAAAGCAGATTTTATTCTGCATTGACATTAGTATATAACAGAGATTTTAGATATAATTAAAATTCAAATGTAATAACAACTCAGCATACTTTCTTGATATTGCAAAAAATTAAGCTTTACTTTTTCAAATACCTTATATCATAAAAAAGCAATATTTTCAGTTTTTAATTTTATAAAAAGGCCCAGAAAAGAGTATAGTGGAATAACAAACATAATCATTCTTACTAACACACAGAAATGTTCCAATATTTGATATCAAAAGAAATAGAATACAAACATTTTAAGTGAACAGTACAATTAGAAGTTAATTATTAAACTGAGAATAATGAGATCAAATATTCTGCTGCAGCATCAACAAGAATAAAGAATGAAAAATACAAATAGAAAGTGTCAAGAAGATAAAAACATTGATTTTATACCATAAGTTCATGATTTGTTGTATCAAGACACATTTCTCGAATTCATGAACAGAGGTCCAATTTATAATTCAAGTAACTTTTTTTTGATCCCTTACATTAGAACACATTTAAATATGAACAGAAAGTGGTATTTAAATAAAAAAAAACTTGAAAATAGGAAGGACAAACAAAAATATACACAGCTGATTAATGTCTTAGGATTACATTAGCTCCTTCTTTGCATTTGAACTGAGAAACTTTCATAACTTTCCATACCTATAAAAGGAAATGCAAAAAATGGTTAAATTCACCATGCAGTATTGTTAAAGAAATGTAAAACACAAACACATAAGGCCATAAAGAATTATTTTTAAAAATTCATACAATTAAATATTTACACATGAAATCCCAATCTCAGTTTTTCAAAATACAGATTAATTATGGAGTTTATCAGAGAGAAAGCAGATTTTATTCTGCATTGACATTAGTATATAACAGAGATTTTAGATATAATTAAAATTCAAATGTAAGCTTTACTTTTTCAAATACCTTATATCATAAAAAAGCAATATTTTCAGTTTTTAATTTTATAAAAAGGCCCAGAAAAGAGTATAGTGGAATAACAAACATAATCATTCTTACTAACACACAGAAATGTTCCAATATTTGATATCAAAAGAAATAGAATACAAACATTTTAAGTGAACAGTACAATTAGAAGTTAATTATTAAACTGAGAATAATGAGATCAAATATTCTGCTGCAGCATCAACAAGAATAAAGAATGAAAAATACAAATAGAAAGTGTCAAGAAGCAAAAAACATTGATTTTATACCATAAGTTCATGATTTGTTGTAACAAGACACATTTCTCGAATTCATGAACAGAGGTCCAATTTATAATTCAAGTAATTCTTTTTGGATCCCTTACATTAGAACACATTTAAATATAAACCGAAAGTAGTAATTAAATAAAAAAAAAAAAAAAAATAGGAAGGACAAACAAAAATATACACACCTGATTAATGTCTTAGGATTACATTAGCTCCTTCTTTGCATTTCAACTGAGAAACTTTCATAACTTTCCATACCTATAAAAGGAAATGCAAAAAATGGTTAAATTCAACATGCAGTATTGTTAAAGAAATGTAAAACACAAACACATAAGGCCATAAAGAATTATTTTTAAAAATTCATACAATTAAATATTTACACATGAAATCCCAATCTCAGTTTTTCAAAATACAGATTAATTATGGAGTTTATCAGAGAGAAAGCAGATTTTATTCTGCATTGACATTAGTATATAACAGAGATTTTAGATATAATTAAAATTCAAATGTAATAACAACTCAGCATACTTTCTTGATATTGTAAAAAAATTAGCTTTACTTTTTCAAATACCTTATATCATAAAAAAGCAATATTTTCAGTTTTTAATTTTATAAAAAGGCCCAGAAAAGAGTATAGTGGAATAACAAACATAATCATTCTTACTAACACACAGAAATGTTCCAATATTTGATATCAAAAGAAATAGAATACAAACATTTTAAGTGAACAGTACAATTAGAAGTTAATTATTAAACTGAGAATAATGAGATCAAATATTCTGCTGCAGCATCAACAAGAATAAAGAATGAAAAATACAAATAGAAAGTGTCAAGAAGCAAAAAACATTGATTTTATACCATAAGTTCATGATTTGTTGTAACAAGACACATTTCTCGAATTCATGAACAGAGGTCCAATTTATAATTCAAGTAATTCTTTTTGGATCCCTTACATTAGAACACATTTAAATATAAACCAAAAGTGGTAATTAAATAAAAAAAAATTAAAAATAGGAAGGACAAACAAAAATATACACACCTGATTAATGTCTTAGGATTACATTAGCTCCTTCTTTGCATTTCAACTGAGAAATTTTCATAACTTTCCATACCTATAAAAGGAAATGCAAAAAATGGTTAAATTCACCATGCAGTATTGTTAAAGAAATGTAAAACACAAACACATTAGGCCATAAAGAATTATTTTTAAAAATTCATACAATTAAATATTTACACATGAAATCCCAATCTCAGTTTTTCAAAATACAGATTAATTATGGAGTTTATCAGAGAGAAAGCAGATTTTATTCTGCATTGACATTAGTATATAACAGAGATTTTAGATATAATTAAAATTCAAATGTAATAACAACTCAGCATACTTTCTTGATATTGTAAAAAATTAAGCTTTACTTTTTCAAATACCTTATATCATAAAAAAGCAATATTTTCAGTTTTTAATTTTATAAATAGGCCCAGAAAAGAATATAGTGGAATGAGAAACATAATCAGTCTTACTAACACACAGAAATGTTCCAATATTTGATATCAAAAGAAATAGAATACAAACATTTTAAGTGAACAGTACAATTAGAAGTTAATTATTAAACTGAGAATAATGAGATCAAATATTCTGCTGCAGCATCAACAAGAATAAAGAATGAAAAATACAAATAGAAAGTGTCAAGAAGCAAAAAACATTGATTTTATACCATAAGTTCATGATTTGTTGTAACAAGACACATTTCTCGAATTCATGAACAGAGGTCCAATTTATAATTCAAGTAATTCTTTTTGGATCCCTTACATTAGAACACATTTAAATATAAACCAAAAGTGGTAATTAAATAAAAAAAAAATTAAAAATAGGAAGGACAAACAAAAATATACACACCTGATTAATGTCTTAGGATTACATTAGCTCCTTCTTTGCATTTCAACTGAGAAATTTTCATATTTTTCCATACCTATAAAAGGAAATGCAAAAAATGGTTAAATTCACCATGCAGTATTGTTAAAGAAATGTAAAACACAAACACATTAGGCCATAAAGAATTATTTTTAAAAATTCATACAATTAAATATTTACACATGAAATCCCAATCTCAGTTTTTCAAAATACAGATTAATTATGGAGTTTATCAGAGAGAAAGCAGATTTTATTCTGCATTGACATTAGTATATAACAGAGCTTTTAGATATAATTAAAATTCAAATGTAATAACAACTCAGCATACTTTCTTGATATTGTAAAAAATTAAGCTTTACTTTTTCAAATACCTTATATCATAAAAAAGCAATATTTTCAGTTTTTAATTTTATAAATAGGCCCAGAAAAGAATATAGTGGAATGAGAAACATAATCAGTCTTACTAACACACAGAAATGTTCCAATATTTGATATCAAAAGAAATAGAATACAAACATTTTAAGTAAACAGTACAATTAGAAGTTAAATATTAAACTGAGAATAATGAGATCAAATATTCTGTTGCAGCAGCAACAAGAATAAAGAATGAAAAATACAAATAGAAAGTGTCAAGAAGCAAAAAACATTGATTTTATACCATAAGTTCATGATTTGTTGTATCAAGACACATTTCTCGAATTCATGAACAGAGGTCCAATTTATAATTCAAGTAACTTTTTTTTGATCCCTTACATTAGAACACATTTAAATATGAACAGAAAGTGGTAATTAAATAAAAAAACTTCAAAATAGGAAGGACAAACAAAAATATACACACCTGATTAATGTCTTCGGATTACATTAGCTCCTTCTTTGCATTTCAACTGAGAAACTTTCATAACTTTCCATACCTATAAAAGGAAATGCAAAAAATGGTTAAATTCAACATGCAGTATTGTTAAAGAAATGTAAAACACAAACACATAAGGCCATAAAGAATTATTTTTAAAAATTCATACAATTAAATATTTACACATGAAATCCCAATCTCAGTTTTTCAAAATACAGATTATTTATGGAGTTTATCAGAGACAAAGCAGATTTTATTCTGCATTGACATTAGTATATAACAGAGATTTTAGATATAATTAAAATTCAAATGTAATAACAACTCACCATACTTTCTTGATATTGCAAAAAATTAAGCTTTACTTTTTCAAATACCTTATATCATAAAAAAGCAATATTTTCAGTTTTTAATTTTATAAAAAGGCCCAGAAAAGAGTATAGTGGAATAACAAACATAATCATTCTTACTAACACACAGAAATGTTCCAATATTTGATATCAAAAGAAATAGAATACAAACATTTTAAGTGAACAGTACAATTAGAAGTTAATTATTAAACTGAGAATAATGAGATCAAATATTCTGCTGCAGCATCAACAAGAATAAAGAATGAAAAATACAAATAGAAAGTGTCAAGAAGCAAAAAACATTGATTTTATACCATAAGTTCATGATTTGTTGTAACAAGACACATTTCTCGAATTCATGAACAGAGGTCCAATTTATAATTCAAGTAATTCTTTTTGGATCCCTTACATTAGAACACATTTAAATATAAACCAAAAGTGGTAATTAAATAAAAAAAAATTAAAAATAGGAAGGACAAACAAAAATATACACACCTGATTAATGTCTTAGGATTACCATAGCTCCTTCTTTGCATTTCAACTGAGAAATTTTCATAACTTTCCATACCTATAAAAGGAAATGCAAAAAATGGTTAAATTCAACATGCAGTATTGTTAAAGAAATGTAAAACACAAACACATTAGGCCATAAAGAATTATTTTTAAAAATTCATACAATTAAATATTTACACATGAAATCCCAATCTCAGTTTTTCAAAATACAGATTAATTATGGAGTTTATCAGAGAGAAAGCAGATTTTATTCTGCATTGACATTAGTATATAACAGAGATTTTAGATATAATTAAAATTCAAATGTAATAACAACTCAGCATACTTTCTTGATATTGTAAAAAATTAAGCTTTACTTTTTCAAATACCTTATATCATAAAAAAGCAATATTTTCAGTTTTTAATTTTATAAATAGGCCCAGAAAAGAATATAGTGGAATGAGAAACATAATCAGTCTTACTAACACACAGAAATGTTCCAATATTTGATATCAAAAGAAATAGAATACAAACATTTTAAGTGAACAGTACAATTAGAAGTTAAATATTAAACTGAGAATAATGAGATCAAATATTCTGCTGCAGCATCAACAAGAATAAAGAATGAAAAATACAAATAGAAAGTGTCAAGAAGCAAAAAACATTGATTTTATACCATAAGTTCATGATTTGTTGTAACAAGACACATTTCTCGAATTCATGAACAGAGGTCCAATTTATAATTCAAGTAACTCTTTTTGGATCCCTTACATTAGAACACATTTAAATATAAACCGAAAGTGGTAATTAAATAAAAAAAAAATTAAAAATAGGAAGGACAAACAAAAATATACACACCTGATTAATGTCTTAGGATTACATTAGCTCCTTCTTTGCATTTCAACTGAGAAACTTTCATAACTTTCCATACCTATAAAAGGAAATGCAAAAAATGGTTAAATTCAACATGCAGTATTGTTAAAGAAATGTAAAACACAAACACATAAGGCCATAAAGAATTATTTTTAAAAATTCATACAATTAAATATTTACACATGAAATCCCAATCTCAGTTTTTCAAAATACAGATTAATTATGGAGTTTATCAGAGAGAAAGCAGATTTTATTCTGCATTGACATTAGTATATAACAGAGATTTTAGATATAATTAAAATTGAAATGTAATAACAACTCAGCATACTTTCTTGATATTGTAAAAAATTAAGCTTTACTTTTTCAAATACCTTATATCATAAAAAAGCAATATTTTCAGTTTTTAATTTTATAAAAAGGCCCAGAAAAGAGTATAGTGGAATGAGAAACATAATCATTCTTACTAACACACAGAAATGTTCCAATATTTGATATCAAAAGAAATAGAATACAAACATTTTAAGTGAACAGTACAATTAGAAGTTAATTATTAAACTGAGAATAATGAGATCAAATATTCTGCTGCAGCATCAACAAGAATAAAGAATGAAAAATACAAATAGAAAGTGTCAAGAAGCAAAAAACATTGATTTTATACCATAAGTTCATGATTTGTTGTAACAAGACACATTTCTCGAATTCATGAACAGAGGTCCAATTTATAATTCAAGTAATTCTTTTTGGATCCCTTACATTAGAACACATTTAAATATAAACCAAAAGTGGTAATTAAATAAAAAAAAAATTAAAAATAGGAAGGACAAACAAAAATATACACACCTGATTAATGTCTTAGGATTACATTAGCTCCTTCTTTGCATTTCAACTGAGAAACTTTCATAACTTTGCATACCTATAAAAGGAAATGCAAAAAATGGTTAAATTCAACATGCAGTATTGTTAAAGAAATGTAAAACACAAACACATAAGGCCATAAAGAATTATTTTTAAAAATTCATACAATTAAATATTTACACATGAAATCCCAATCTCAGTTTTTCAAAATACAGATTAATTATGGAGTTTATCAGAGAGAAAGCAGATTTTATTCTGCATTGACATTAGTATATAACAGAGATTTTAGATATAATTAAAATTCAAATGTAATAACAACTCAGCATACTTTCTTGATATTGTAAAAAATTAAGCTTTACTTTTTCAAATACCTTATATCATAAAAAAGCAATATTTTCAGTTTTTAATTTTATAAAAAGGCCCAGAAAAGAGTATAGTGGAATAACAAACATAATCATTCTTACTAACACACAGAAATGTTCCAATATTTGATATCAAAAGAAATAGAATAAAAACATTTTAAGTGAACAGTACAATTAGAAGTTAATTATTAAACTGAGAATAATGAGATCAAATATTCTGCTGCAGCATCAACAAGAATAAAGAATGAAAAATACAAATAGAAAGTGTCAAGAAGCAAAAAACATTGATTTTATACCATAAGTTCATGATTTGTTGTAACAAGACACATTTCTCGAATTCATGAACAGAGGTCCAATTTATAATTCAAGTAATTCTTTTTGGATCCCTTACATTAGAACACATTTAAATATAAACCAAAAGTGGTAATTAAATAAAAAAAAAATTAAAAATAGGAAGGACAAACAAAAATATACACACCTGATTAATGTCTTAGGATTACATTAGCTCCTTCTTTGCATTTCAACTGAGAAACTTTCATAACTTTGCATACCTATAAAAGGAAATGCAAAAAATGGTTAAATTCAACATGCAGTATTGTTAAAGAAATGTAAAACACAAACACATAAGGCCATAAAGAATTATTTTTAAAAATTCATACAATTAAATATTTACACATGAAATCCCAATCTCAGTTTTTCAAAATACAGATTAATTATGGAGTTTATCAGAGAGAAAGCAGATTTTATTCTGCATTGACATTAGTATATAACAGAGATTTTAGATATAATTAAAATTCAAATGTAATAACAACTCAGCATACTTTCTTGATATTGTAAAAAATTAAGCTTTACTTTTTCAAATACCTTATATCATAAAAAAGCAATATTTTCAGTTTTTAATTTTATAAAAAGGCCCAGAAAAGAGTATAGTGGAATAACAAACATAATCATTCTTACTAACACACAGAAATGTTCCAATATTTGATATCAAAAGAAATAGAATAAAAACATTTTAAGTGAACAGTACAATTAGAAGTTAATTATTAAACTGAGAATAATGAGATCAAATATTCTGCTGCAGCATCAACAAGAATAAAGAATGAAAAATACAAAGTGTCAAGAAGCAAAAAACATTGATTTTATACCATAAGTTCATGATTTGTTGTAACAAGACACATTTCTCGAATTCATGAACAGAGGTCCAATTTATAATTCAAGTAATTCTTTTTGGATCCCTTACATTAGAACACATTTAAATATAAACCAAAAGTGGTAATTAAATAAAAAAAAATTAAAAATAGGAAGGACAAACAAAAATATACACACCTGATTAATGTCTTAGGATTACATTAGCTCCTTCTTTGCATTTCAACTGAGAAATTTTCATAACTTTCCATACCTATAAAAGGAAATGCAAAAAATGGTTAAATTCACCATGCAGTATTGTTAAAGAAATGTAAAACACAAACACATTAGGCCATAAAGAATTATTTTTAAAAATTCATACAATTAAATATTTACACATGAAATCCCAATCTCAGTTTTTCAAAATACAGATTAATTATGGAGTTTATCAGAGAGAAAGCAGATTTTATTCTGCATTGACATTAGTATATAACAGAGATTTTAGATATAATTAAAATTCAAATGTAATAACAACTCAGCATACTTTCTTGATATTGTAAAAAATTAAGCTTTACTTTTTCAAATACCTTATATCATAAAAAAGCAATATTTTCAGTTTTTAATTTTATAAATAGGCCCAGAAAAGAATATAGTGGAATGAGAAACATAATCAGTCTTACTAACACACAGAAATGTTCCAATATTTGATATCAAAAGAAATAGAATACAAACATTTTAAGTAAACAGTACAATTAGAAGTTAAATATTAAACTGAGAATAATGAGATCAAATATTCTGCTGCAGCATCAACAAGAATAAAGAATGAAAAATACAAATAGAAAGTGTCAAGAAGCAAAAAACATTGATTTTATACCATAAGTTCATGATTTGTTATAACAAGACACATTTCTCGAATTCATGAACAGAGGTCCAATTTATAATTCAAGTAATTCTTTTTGGATCCCTTACATTAGAACACATTTAAATATAAACCAAAAGTGGTAATTAAATAAAAAAAAATTAAAAATAGGAAGGACAAACAAAAATATACACACCTGATTAATGTCTTAGGATTACATTAGCTCCTTCTTTGCATTTCAACTGAGAAACTTTCATAACTTTCCATACCTATAAAAGGAAATGCAAAAAATGGTTAAATTCAACATGCAGTATTGTTAAAGAAATGTAAAACACAAACACATAAGGCCATAAAGAATTATTTTTAAAAATTCATACAATTAAATATTTACACATGAAATCCCAATCTCAGTTTTTCAAAATACAGATTAATTATGGAGTTTATCAGAGAGAAAGCAGATTTTATTCTGCATTGACATTAGTATATAACAGAGATTTTAGATATAATTAAAATTCAAATGTAATAACAACTCAGCATACTTTCTTGATATTGCAAAAAATTAAGCTTTACTTTTTCAAATACCTTATATCATAAAAAAGCAATATTTTCAGTTTTTAATTTTATAAAAAGGCCCAGAAAAGAGTATAGTGGAATAACAAACATAATCATTCTTACTAACACACAGAAATGTTCCAATATTTGATATCAAAAGAAATAGAATACAAACATTTTAAGTGAACAGTACAATTAGAAGTTAATTATTAAACTGAGAATAATGAGATCAAATATTCTGCTGCAGCATCAACAAGAATAAAGAATGAAAAATACAAATAGAAAGTGTCAAGAAGTAAAAAACATTGATTTTATACCATAAGTTCATGATTTGTTGTAACAAGACACATTTCTCGAATTCATGAACAGAGGTCCAATTTATAATTCAAGTAATTCTTTTTGGATCCCTTACATTAGAACACATTTAAATATAAACCAAAAGTGGTAATTAAATAAAAAAAAATTAAAAATAGGAAGGACAAACAAAAATATACACACCTGATTAATGTCTTAGGATTACATTAGCTCCTTCTTTGCATTTCAACTGAGAAACTTTCATAACTTTCCATACCTATAAAAGGAAATGCAAAAAATGGTTAAATTCAACATGCAGTATTGTTAAAGAAATGTAAAACACAAACACATAAGGCCATAAAGAATTATTTTTAAAAATTCATACAATTAAATATTTACACATGAAATCCCAATCTCAGTTTTTCAAAATACAGATTAATTATGGAGTTTATCAGAGAGAAAGCAGATTTTATTCTGCATTGACATTAGTATATAACAGAGATTTTAGATATAATTAAAATTCAAATGTAATAACAACTCAGCATACTTTCTTGATATTGTAAAAAATTAAGCTTTACTTTTTCAAATACCTTATATCATAAAAAAGCAATATTTTCAGTTTTTAATTTTATAAAAAGGCCCAGAAAAGAGTATAGTGGAATAACAAACATAATCATTCTTACTAACACACAGAAATGTTCCAATATTTGATATCAAAAGAAATAGAATACAAACATTTTAAGTGAACAGTACAATTAGAAGTTAATTATTAAACTGAGAATAATGAGATCAAATATTCTGCTGCAGCATCAACAAGAATAAAGAATGAAAAATACAAATAGAAAGTGTCAAGAAGCAAAAAACATTGATTTTATACCATAAGTTCATGATTTGTTGTAACAGGACACATTTCTCGAATTCATGAACAGAGGTCCAATTTATAATTCAAGTAATTCTTTTTGGATCCCTTACATTAGAACACATTTAAATATAAACCAAAAGTGGTAATTAAATAAAAAAAAATTAAAAATAGGAAGGACAAACAAAAATATACACACCTGATTAATGTCTTAGGATTACATTAGCTCCTTCTTTGCATTTCAACTGAGAAATTTTCATAACTTTCCATACCTATAAAAGGAAATGCAAAAAATGGTTAAATTCACCATGCAGTATTGTTAAAGAAATGTAAAACACAAACACATTAGGCCATAAAGAATTATTTTTAAAAATTCATACAATTAAATATTCACACATGAAATCCCAATCTCAGTTTTTCAAAATACAGATTAATTATGGAGTTTATCAGAGAGAAAGCAGATTTTATTCTGCATTGACATTAGTATATAACAGAGATTTTAGATATAATTAAAATTCAAATGTAATAACAACTCAGCATACTTTCTTGATATTGTAAAAAATTAAGCTTTACTTTTTCAAATACCTCATATCATAAAAAAGCAATATTTTCAGTTTTTAATTTTATAAATAGGCCCAGAAAAGAATATAGTGGAATGAGAAACATAATCAGTCTTACTAACACACAGAAATGTTCCAATATTTGATATCAAAAGAAATAGAATACAAACATTTTAAGTAAACAGTACAATTAGAAGTTAAATATTAAACTGAGAATAATGAGATCAAATATTCTGTTGCAGCAGCAACAAGAATAAAGAATGAAAAATACAAATAGAAAGTGTCAAGAAGCAAAAAACATTGATTTTATACCATAAGTTCATGATTTGTTGTATCAAGACACATTTCTCGAATTCATGAACAGAGGTCCAATTTATAATTCAAGTAACTTTTTTTTGATCCCTTACATTAGAACACATTTAAATATGAACAGAAAGTGGTAATTAAATAAAAAAAACTTGAAAATAGGAAGGACAAACAAAAATATACACACCTGATTAATGTCTTCGGATTACATTAGCTCCTTCTTTGCATTTCAACTGAGAAACTTTCATAACTTTCCATACCTATAAAAGGAAATGCAAAAAATGGTTAAATTCAACATGCAGTATTGTTAAAGAAATGTAAAACACAAACACATAAGGCCATAAAGAATTATTTTTAAAAATTCATACAATTAAATATTTACACATGAAATCCCAATCTCAGTTTTTCAAAATACAGATTATTTATGGAGTTTATCAGAGAGAAGGCAGATTTTATTCTGCATTGACATTAGTATATAACAGAGATTTTAGATATAATTAAAATTCAAATGTAATAACAACTCAGCATACTTTCTTGATATTGTAAAAAATTAAGCTTTACTTTTTCAAATACCTTATATCATAAAAAAGCAATATTTTCAGTTTTTAATTTTATAAAAAGGCCCAGAAAAGAGTATAGTGGAATAACAAACATAATCATTCTTACTAACACACAGAAATGTTCCAATATTTGATATCAAAAGAAATAGAATACAAACATTTTAAGTGAACAGTACAATTAGAAGTTAATTATTAAACTGAGAATAATGAGATCAAATATTCTGCTGCAGCATCAACAAGAATAAAGAATGAAAAATACAAATAGAAAGTGTCAAGAAGCAAAAAACATTGATTTTATACCATAAGTTCATGATTTGTTGTAACAAGACACATTTCTCGAATTCATGAACAGAGGTCCAATTTATAATTCAAGTAATTATTTTTGGATCCCTTACATTAGAACACATTTAAATATAAACCAAAAGTGGTAATTAAATAAAAAAAAAATTAAAAATAGGAAGGACAAACAAAAATATACACACCTGATTAATGTCTTAGGATTACATTAGCTCCTTCTTTGCATTTCAACTGAGAAATTTTCATAACTTTCCATACCTATAAAAGGAAATGCAAAAAATGGTTAAATTCACCATGCAGTATTGTTAAAGAAATGTAAAACACAAACACATTAGGCCATAAAGAATTATTTTTAAAAATTCATGCAATTAAATATTTACACATGAAATCCCAATCTCAGTTTTTCAAAATACAGATTAATTATGGAGTTTATCAGAGAGAAAGCAGATTTTATTCTGCATTGACATTAGTATATAACAGAGATTTTAGATATAATTAAAATTCAAATGTAATAACAACTCAGCATACTTTCTTGATATTGTAAAAAATTAAGCTTTACTTTTTCAAATACCTTATATCATAAAAACGCAATATTTTCAGTTTTTAATTTTATAAATAGGCCCAGAAAAGAATATAGTGGAATGAGAAACATAATCAGTCTTACTAACACACAGAAATGTTCCAATATTTGATATCAAAAGAAATAGAATACAAACATTTTAAGTAAACAGTACAATTAGAAGTTAAATATTAAACTGAGAATAATGAGATCAAATATTCTGTTGCAGCAGCAACAAGAATAAAGAATGAAAAATACAAATAGAAAGTGTCAAGAAGCAAAAAACATTGATTTTATACCATAAGTTCATGATTTGTTGTATCAAGACACATTTCTCGAATTCATGAACAGAGGTCCAATTTATAATTCAAGTAACTTTTTTTTGATCCCTTACATTAGAACACATTTAAATATGAACAGAAAGTGGTAATTAAATAAAAAAAAAAATTAAAAATAGGAAGGACAAACAAAAATATACACACCTGATTAATGTCTTAGGATTACATTAGCTCCTTCTTTGCATTTCAACTGAGAAACTTTCATAACTTTCCATACCTATAAAAGGAAATGCAAAAAATGGTTAAATTCAACATGCAGTATTGTTAAAGAAATGTAAAACACAAACACATAAGGCCATAAAGAATTATTTTTAAAAATTCATACAATTAAATATTTACACATGAAATCCCAATCTCAGTTTTTCAAAATACAGATTAATTATGGAGTTTATCAGAGAGAAAGCAGATTTTATTCTGCATTGACATTAGTATATAACAGAGATTTTAGATATAATTAAAATTCAAATGTAATAACAACTCAGCATACTTTCTTGATATTGTAAAAAATTAAGATTTACTTTTTCAAATACCTTATATCATAAAAAAGCAATATTTTCAGTTTTTAATTTTATAAAAAGGCCCAGAAAAGAGTATAGTGGAATAACAAACATAATCATTCTTACTAACACACAGAAATGTTCCAATATTTGATATCAAAAGAAATAGAATACAAACATTTTAAGTGAACAGTACAATTAGAAGTTAATTATTAAACTGAGAATAATGAGATCAAATATTCTGCTGCAGCATCAACAAGAATAAAGAATGAAAAATACAAATAGAAAGTGTCAAGAAGCAAAAAACATTGATTTTATACCATAAGTTCATGATTTGTTGTAACAAGACACATTTCTCGAATTCATGAACAGAGGTCCAATTTATAATTCAAGTAATTCTTTTTGGATCCCTTACATTAGAACACATTTAAATATAAACCAAAAGTGGTAATTAAATAAAAAAAAAATTAAAAATAGGAAGGACAAACAAAAATATACACACCTGATTAATGTCTTAGGATTACATTAGCTCCTTCTTTGCATTTCAACTGAGAAATTTTCATAACTTTCCATACCTATAAAAGGAAATGCAAAAAATGGTTAAATTCACCATGCAGTATTGTTAAAGAAATGTAAAACACAAACACATTAGGCCATAAAGAATTATTTTTAAAAATTCATACAATTAAATATTTACACATGAAATCCCAATCTCAGTTTTTCAAAATACAGATTAATTATGGAGTTTATCAGAGAGAAAGCAGATTTTATTCTGCATTGACATTAGTATATAACAGAGATTTTAGATATAATTAAAATTCAAATGTAATAACAACTCAGCATACTTTCTTGATATTGTAAAAAATTAAGCTTTACTTTTTCAAATACCTTATATCATAAAAAAGCAATATTTTCAGTTTTTAATTTTATAAATAGGCCCAGAAAAGAATATAGTGGAATGAGAAACATAATCAGTCTTACTAACACACAGAAATGTTCCAATATTTGATATCAAAAGAAATAGAATACAAACATTTTAAGTAAACAGTACAATTAGAAGTTAAATATTAAACTGAGAATAATGAGATCAAATATTCTGTTGCAGCAGCAACAAGAATAAAGAATGAAAAATACAAATAGAAAGTGTCAAGAAGCAAAAAACATTGATTTTATACCATAAGTTCATGATTTGTTGTATCAAGACACATTTCTCGAATTCATGAACAGAGGTCCAATTTATAATTCAAGTAACTTTTTTTTGATCCCTTACATTAGAACACATTTAAATATGAACAGAAAGTGGTAATTAAATAAAAAAAACTTGAAAATAGGAAGGACAAACAAAAATATACACACCTGATTAATGTCTTCGGATTACATTAGCTCCTTCTTTGCATTTCAACTGAGAAACTTTCATAACTTTCCATACCTATAAAAGGAAATGCAAAAAATGGTTAAATTCAACATGCAGTATTGTTAAAGAAATGTAAAACACAAACACATAAGGCCATAAAGAATTATTTTTAAAAATTCATACAATTAAATATTTACACATGAAATCCCAATCTCAGTTTTTCAAAATACAGATTATTTATGGAGTTTATCAGAGAGAAAGCAGATTTTATTCTGCATTGACATTAGTATATAACAGAGATTTTAGATATAATTAAAATTCAAATGTAATAACAACTCAGCATACTTTCTTGATATTGTAAAAAATTAAGCTTTACTTTTTCAAATACCTTATATCATAAAAAAGCAATATTTTCAGTTTTTAATTTTATAAATAGGCCCAGAAAAGAATATAGTGGAATGAGAAACATAATCAGTCTTACTAACACACAGAAATGTTCCAATATTTGATATCAAAAGAAATAGAATACAAACATTTTAAGTAAACAGTACAATTAGAAGTTAAATATTAAACTGAGAATAATGAGATCAAATATTCTGTTGCAGCAGCAACAAGAATAAAGAATGAAAAATACAAATAGAAAGTGTCAAGAAGCAAAAAACATTGATTTTATACCATAAGTTCATGATTTGTTGTATCAAGACACATTTCTCGAATTCATGAACAGAGGTCCAATTTATAATTCAAGTAACTTTTTTTTGATCCCTTACATTAGAACACATTTAAATATGAACAGAAAGTGGTAATTAAATAAAAAAAACTTGAAAATAGGAAGGACAAACAAAAATATACACACCTGATTAATGTCTTCGGATTACATTAGCTCCTTCATTGCATTTCAACTGAGAAACTTTCATAACTTTCCATACCTATAAAAGGAAATGCAAAAAATGGTTAAATTCAACATGCAGTATTGTTAAAGAAATGTAAAACACAAACACATAAGGCCATAAAGAATTATTTTTAAAAATTCATACAATTAAATATTTACACATGAAATCCCAATCTCAGTTTTTCAAAATACAGATTATTTATGGAGTTTATCAGAGAGAAAGCAGATTTTATTCTGCATTGACATTAGTATATAACAGAGATTTTAGATATAATTAAAATTCAAATGTAATAACAACTCAGCATACTTTCTTGATATTGCAAAAAATTAAGCTTTACTTTTTCAAATACCTTATATCATAAAAAAGCAATATTTTCAGTTTTTAATTTTATAAAAAGGCCCAGAAAAGAGTATAGTGGAATGAGAAACATAATCATTCTTACTAACACACAGAAATGTTCCAATATTTGATATCAAAAGAAATAGAATACAAACATTTTAAGTGAACAGTACAATTAGAAGTTAATTATTAAACTGAGAATAATGAGATCAAATATTCTGCTGCAACATCAACAAGAATAAAGAATGAAAAATACAAATAGAAAGTGTCAAGAAGCAAAAAACATTGATTTTATACCATAAGTTCATGATTTGTTGTAACAAGACACATTTCTCGAATTCATGAACAGAGGTCCAATTTATAATTCAAGTAATTCTTTTTGGATCCCTTACATTAGAACACATTTAAATATAAACCAAAAGTGGTAATTAAATAAAAAAAAATTAAAAATAGGAAGGACAAACAAAAATATACACACCTGATTAATGTCTTAGGATTACATTAGCTCCTTCTTTGCATTTCAACTGAGAAACTTTCATAACTTTCCATACCTATAAAAGGAAATGCAAAAAATGGTTAAATTCAACATGCAGTATTGTTAAAGAAATGTAAAACACAAACACATAAGGCCATAAAGAATTATTTTTAAAAATTCATGCAATTAAATATTTACACATGAAATCCCAATCTCAGTTTTTCAAAATACAGATTAATTATGGAGTTTATCAGAGAGAAAGCAGATTTTATTCTGCATTGACATTAGTATATAACAGAGATTTTAGATATAATTAAAATTCAAATGTAATAACAACTCAGCATACTTTCTTGATATTTTAAAAAATTAAGCTTTACTTTTTCAAATACCTTATATCATAAAAACGCAATATTTTCAGTTTTTAATTTTATAAATAGGCCCAGAAAAGAATATAGTGGAATGAGAAACATAATCAGTCTTACTAACACACAGAAATGTTCCAATATTTGATATCAAAAGAAATAGAATACAAACATTTTAAGTAAACAGTACAATTAGAAGTTAAATATTAAACTGAGAATAATGAGATCAAATATTCTGTTGCAGCAGCAACAAGAATAAAGAATGAAAAATACAAATAGAAAGTGTCAAGAAGCAAAAAACATTGATTTTATACCATAAGTTCATGATTTGTTGTATCAAGACACATTTCTCGAATTCATGAACAGAGGTCCAATTTATAATTCAAGTAACTTTTTTTTGATCCCTTACATTAGAACACATTTAAATATGAACAGAAAGTGGTAATTAAATAAAAAAAAAAATTAAAAATAGGAAGGACAAACAAAAATATACACACCTGATTAATGTCTTAGGATTACATTAGCTCCTTCTTTGCATTTCAACTGAGAAACTTTCATAACTTTCCATACCTATAAAAGGAAATGCAAAAAATGGTTAAATTCAACATGCAGTATTGTTAAAGAAATGTAAAACACAAACACATAAGGCCATAAAGAATTATTTTTAAAAATTCATACAATTAAATATTTACACATGAAATCCCAATCTCAGTTTTTCAAAATACAGATTATTTATGGAGTTTATCAGAGAGAAAGCAGATTTTATTCTGCATTGACATTAGTATATAACAGAGATTTTAGATATAATTAAAATTCAAATGTAATAACAACTCAGCATACTTTCTTGATATTGCAAAAAATTAAGCTTTACTTTTTCAAATACCTTATATCATAAAAAAGCAATATTTTCAGTTTTTAATTTTATAAAAAGGCCCAGAAAAGAGTATAGTGGAATAACAAACATAATCATTCTTACTAACACACAGAAATGTTCCAATATTTGATATCAAAAGAAATAGAATACAAACATTTTAAGTGAACAGTACAATTAGAAGTTAATTATTAAACTGAGAATAATGAGATCAAATATTCTGCTGCAGCATCAACAAGAATAAAGAATGAAAAATACAAATAGAAAGTGTCAAGAAGCAAAAAACATTGATTTTATACCATAAGTTCATTATTTGTTGTAACAAGACACATTTCTCGAATTCATGAACAGAGGTCCAATTTATAATTCAAGTAATTCTTTTTGGATCCCTTACATTAGAACACATTTAAATATAAACCAAAAGTGGTAATTAAATAAAAAAAAATTAAAAATAGGAAGGACAAACAAAAATATACACACCTGATTAATGTCTTAGGATTACATTAGCTCCTTCTTTGCATTTCAACTGAGAAATTTTCATAACTTTCCATACCTATAAAAGGAAATGCAAAAAATGGTTAAATTCAACATGCAGTATTGTTAAAGAAATGTAAAACACAAACACATTAGGCCATAAAGAATTATTTTTAAAAATTCATACAATTAAATATTTACACATGAAATCCCAATCTCAGTTTTTCAAAATACAGATTAATTATGGAGTTTATCAGAGAGAAAGCAGATTTTATTCTGCATTGACATTAGTATATAACAGAGATTTTAGATATAATTAAAATTCAAATGTAATAACAACTCAGCATACTTTCTTGATATTGTAAAAAATTAAGCTTTACTTTTTCAAATACCTTATATCATAAAAAAGCAATATTTTCAGTTTTTAATTTTATAAAAAGGCCCAGAAAAGAGTATAGTGGAATGAGAAACATAATCATTCTTACTAACACACAGAAATGTTCCAATATTTGATATCAAAAGAAATAGAATACAAACATTTTAAGTGAACAGTACAATTAGAAGTTAATTATTAAACTGAGAATAATGAGATCAAATATTCTGCTGCAACATCAACAAGAATAAAGAATGAAAAATACAAATAGAAAGTGTCAAGAAGCAAAAAACATTGATTTTATACCATAAGTTCATGATTTGTTGTAACAAGACACATTTCTCGAATTCATGAACAGAGGTCCAATTTATAATTCAAGTAATTCTTTTTGGATCCCTTACATTAGAACACATTTAAATATAAACCAAAAGTGGTAATTAAATAAAAAAAAAATTAAAAATAGGAAGGACAAACAAAAATATACACACCTGATTAATGTCTTAGGATTACATTAGCTCCTTCTTTGCATTTCAACTGAGAAACTTTCATAACTTTCCATACCTATAAAAGGAAATGCAAAAAATGGTTAAATTCAACATGCAGTATTGTTAAAGAAATGTAAAACACAAACACATAAGGCCATAAAGAATTATTTTTAAAAATTCATACAATTAAATATTTACACATGAAATCCCAATCTCAGTTTTTCAAAATACAGATTATTTATGGAGTTTATCAGAGAGAAAGCAGATTTTATTCTGCATTGACATTAGTATATAACAGAGATTTTAGATATAATTAAAATTCAAATGTAATAACAACTCAGCATACTTTCTTGATATTGTAAAAAATTAAGCTTTACTTTTTCAAATACCTTATATCATAAAAAAGCAATATTTTCAGTTTTTAATTTTATAAATAGGCCCAGAAAAGAATATAGTGGAATGAGAAACATAATCAGTCTTACTAACACACAGAAATGTTCCAATATTTGATATCAAAAGAAATAGAATACAAACATTTTAAGTGAACAGTACAATTAGAAGTTAAATATTAAACTGAGAATAATGAGATCAAATATTCTGCTGCAGCATCAACAAGAATAAAGAATGAAAAATACAAATAGAAAGTGTCAAGAAGCAAAAAACATTGATTTTATACCATAAGTTCATGATTTGTTGTAACAAGACACATTTCTCGAATTCATGAACAGAGGTCCAATTTATAATTCAAGTAACTCATTTTGGATCCCTTACATTAGAACACATTTAAATATAAACCGAAAGTGGTATTTAAATAAAAAAAAATTAAAAATAGGAAGGACAAACAAAAATATACACACCTGATTAATGTCTTAGGATTACATTAGCTCTTTCTTTGCATTTCAACTGAGAAACTTTCATAACTTTCCATACCTATAAAAGGAAATGCAAAAAATGGTTAAATTCAACATGCAGTATTGTTAAATAAATGTAAAACACAAACACATAAGGCCATAAAGAATTATTTTTAAAAATTCATACAATTAAATATTTACACATGAAATCCCAATCTCAGTTTTTCAAAATACAGATTAATTATGGAGTTTATCAGAGAGAAAGCAGATTTTATTCTGCATTGACATTAGTATATAAAAGAGATTTTAGATATAATTAAAATTCAAATGTAATAACAACTCAGCATACTTTCTTGATATTGTAAAAAATTAAGCTTTACTTTTTCAAATACCTTATATCATAAAAAAGCAATATTTTCAGTTTTTAATTTTATAAAAAGGCCCAGAAAAGAGTATAGTGGAATAACAAACATAATCATTCTTACTAACACACAGAAATGTTCCAATATTTGATATCAAAAGAAATAGAATACAAACATTTTAAGTGAACAGTACAATTAGAAGTTAATTATTAAACTGAGAATAATGAGATCAAATATTCTGCTGCAGCATCAACAAGAATAAAGAATGAAAAATACAAATAGAAAGTGTCAAGAAGCAAAAAACATTGATTTTATACCATAAGTTCATGATTTGTTGTAACAAGACACATTTCTCGAATTCATGAACAGAGGTCCAATTTATAATTCAAGTAATTCTTTTTGGATCCCTTACATTAGAACACATTTAAATATAAACCAAAAGTGGTAATTAAATAAAAAAAAATTAAAAATAGGAAGGACAAACAAAAATATACACACCTGATTAATGTCTTAGGATTACATTAGCTCCTTCTTTGCATTTCAACTGAGAAACTTTCATAACTTTCCATACCTATAAAAGGAAATGCAAAAAATGGTTAAATTCAACATGCAGTATTGTTAAAGAAATGTAAAACACAAACACATAAGGCCATAAAGAATTATTTTTAAAAATTCATACAATTAAATATTTACACATGAAATCCCAATCTCAGTTTTAAAAATAGAGATTAAATATGGAGTTTATCAGAGAGAAAGCAGATTTTATTCTGCATTGACATTAGTATATAACAGAGATTTTAGATATAATTAAAATTCAAATGTAATAACAACTCAGCATACTTTCTTGATATTGCAAAAAATTAAGCTTTACTTTTTCAAATACCTTATATCATAAAAAAGCAATATTTTCAGTTTTTAATTTTATAAAAAGGCCCAGAAAAGAGTATAGTGGAATAACAAACATAATCATTCTTACTAACACACAGAAATGTTCCAATATTTGATATCAAAAGAAATAGAATAAAAACATTTTAAGTGAACAGTACAATTAGAAGTTAATTATTAAACTGAGAATAATGAGATCAAATATTCTGCTGCAGCATCAACAAGAATAAAGAATGAAAAATACAAATAGAAAGTGTCAAGAAGCAAAAAACATTGATTTTATACCATAAGTTCATTATTTGTTGTAACAAGACACATTTCTCGAATTCATGAACAGAGGTCCAATTTATAATTCAAGTAATTCTTTTTGGATCCCTTACATTAGAACACATTTAAATATAAACCAAAAGTGGTAATTAAATAAAAAAAAATTAAAAATAGGAAGGACAAACAAAAATATACACACCTGATTAATGTCTTAGGATTACATTAGCTCCTTCTTTGCATTTCAACTGAGAAATTTTCATAACTTTCCATACCTATAAAAGGAAATGCAAAAAATGGTTAAATTCAACATGCAGTATTGTTAAAGAAATGTAAAACACAAACACATTAGGCCATAAAGAATTATTTTTAAAAATTCATACAATTAAATATTTACACATGAAATCCCAATCTCAGTTTTTCAAAATACAGATTAATTATGGAGTTTATCAGAGAGAAAGCAGATTTTATTCTGCATTGACATTAGTATATAACAGAGATTTTAGATATAATTAAAATTCAAATGTAATAACAACTCAGCATACTTTCTTGATATTGTAAAAAATTAAGCTTTACTTTTTCAAATACCTTATATCATAAAAAAGCAATATTTTCAGTTTTTAATTTTATAAAAAGGCCCAGAAAAGAGTATAGTGGAATGAGAAACATAATCATTCTTACTAACACACAGAAATGTTCCAATATTTGATATCAAAAGAAATAGAATACAAACATTTTAAGTGAACAGTACAATTAGAAGTTAATTATTAAACTGAGAATAATGAGATCAAATATTCTGCTGCAACATCAACAAGAATAAAGAATGAAAAATACAAATAGAAAGTGTCAAGAAGCAAAAAACATTGATTTTATACCATAAGTTCATGATTTGTTGTAACAAGACACATTTCTCGAATTCATGAACAGAGGTCCAATTTATAATTCAAGTAACTCATTTTGGATCCCTTACATTAGAACACATTTAAATATAAACCGAAAGTGGTAATTAAATAAAAAAAAATTAAAAATAGGAAGGACAAACAAAAATATACACACCTGATTAATGTCTTAGGATTACATTAGCTCTTTCTTTGCATTTCAACTGAGAAACTTTCATAACTTTCCATACCTATAAAAGGAAATGCAAAAAATGGTTAAATTCAACATGCAGTATTGTTAAATAAATGTAAAACACAAACACATAAGGCCATAAAGAATTATTTTTAAAAATTCATACAATTAAATATTTACACATGAAATCCCAATCTCAGTTTTTCAAAATACAGATTAATTATGGAGTTTATCAGAGAGAAAGCAGATTTTATTCTGCATTGACATTAGTATATAAAAGAGATTTTAGATATAATTAAAATTCAAATGTAATAACAACTCAGCATACTTTCTTGATATTGTAAAAAATTAAGCTTTACTTTTTCAAATACCTTATATCATAAAAAAGCAATATTTTCAGTTTTTAATTTTATAAAAAGGCCCAGAAAAGAGTATAGTGGAATAACAAACATAATCATTCTTACTAACACACAGAAATGTTCCAATATTTGATATCAAAAGAAATAGAATACAAACATTTTAAGTGAACAGTACAATTAGAAGTTAATTATTAAACTGAGAATAATGAGATCAAATATTCTGCTGCAGCATCAACAAGAATAAAGAATGAAAAATACAAATAGAAAGTGTCAAGAAGCAAAAAACATTGATTTTATACCATAAGTTCATGATTTGTTGTAACAAGACACATTTCTCGAATTCATGAACAGAGGTCCAATTTATAATTCAAGTAATTCTTTTTGGATCCCTTACATTAGAACACATTTAAATATAAACCAAAAGTGGTAATTAAATAAAAAAAAATTAAAAATAGGAAGGACAAACAAAAATATACACACCTGATTAATGTCTTAGGATTACATTAGCTCCTTCTTTGCATTTCAACTGAGAAATTTTCATAACTTTCCATACCTATAAAAGGAAATGCAAAAAATGGTTAAATTCAACATGCAGTATTGTTAAAGAAATGTAAAACACAAACACATAAGGCCATAAAGAATTATTTTTAAAAATTCATACAATTAAATATTTACACATGAAATCCCAATCTCAGTTTTAAAAATAGAGATTAAATATGGAGTTTATCAGAGAGAAAGCAGATTTTATTCTGCATTGACATTAGTATATAACAGAGATTTTAGATATAATTAAAATTCAAATGTAATAACAACTCAGCATACTTTCTTGATATTGCAAAAAATTAAGCTTTACTTTTTCAAATACCTTATATCATAAAAAAGCAATATTTTCAGTTTTTAATTTTATAAAAAGGCCCAGAAAAGAGTATAGTGGAATGAGAAACATAATCATTCTTACTAACACACAGAAATGTTCCAATATTTGATATCAAAAGAAATAGAATACAAACATTTTAAGTGAACAGTACAATTAGAAGTTAATTATTAAACTGAGAATAATGAGATCAAATATTCTGCTGCAACATCAACAAGAATAAAGAATGAAAAATACAAATAGAAAGTGTCAAGAAGCAAAAAACATTGATTTTATACCATAAGTTCATGATTTGTTGTAACAAGACACATTTCTCGAATTCATGAACAGAGGTCCAATTTATAATTCAAGTAACTCATTTTGGATCCCTTACATTAGAACACATTTAAATATAAACCGAAAGTGGTAATTAAATAAAAAAAAATTAAAAATAGGAAGGACAAACAAAAATATACACACCTGATTAATGTCTTAGGATTACATTAGCTCTTTCTTTGCATTTCAACTGAGAAACTTTCATAACTTTCCATACCTATAAAAGGAAATGCAAAAAATGGTTAAATTCAACATGCAGTATTGTTAAATAAATGTAAAACACAAACACATAAGGCCATAAAGAATTATTTTTAAAAATTCATACAATTAAATATTTACACATGAAATCCCAATCTCAGTTTTTCAAAATACAGATTAATTATGGAGTTTATCAGAGAGAAAGCAGATTTTATTCTGCATTGACATTAGTATATAAAAGAGATTTTAGATATAATTAAAATTCAAATGTAATAACAACTCAGCATACTTTCTTGATATTGTAAAAAATTAAGCTTTACTTTTTCAAATACCTTATATCATAAAAAAGCAATATTTTCAGTTTTTAATTTTATAAAAAGGCCCAGAAAAGAGTATAGTGGAATAACAAACATAATCATTCTTACTAACACACAGAAATGTTCCAATATTTGATATCAAAAGAAATAGAATACAAACATTTTAAGTGAACAGTACAATTAGAAGTTAATTATTAAACTGAGAATAATGAGATCAAATATTCTGCTGCAGCATCAACAAGAATAAAGAATGAAAAATACAAATAGAAAGTGTCAAGAAGCAAAAAACATTGATTTTATACCATAAGTTCATGATTTGTTGTAACAAGACACATTTCTCGAATTCATGAACAGAGGTCCAATTTATAATTCAAGTAATTCTTTTTGGATCCCTTACATTAGAACACATTTAAATATAAACCAAAAGTGGTAATTAAATAAAAAAAAATTAAAAATAGGAAGGACAAACAAAAATATACACACCTGATTAATGTCTTAGGATTACATTAGCTCCTTCTTTGCATTTCAACTGAGAAACTTTCATAACTTTCCATACCTATAAAAGGAAATGCAAAAAATGGTTAAATTCAACATGCAGTATTGTTAAAGAAATGTAAAACACAAACACATAAGGCCATAAAGAATTATTTTTAAAAATTCATACAATTAAATATTTACACATGAAATCCCAATCTCAGTTTTAAAAATAGAGATTAAATATGGAGTTTATCAGAGAGAAAGCAGATTTTATTCTGCATTGACATTAGTATATAACAGAGATTTTAGATATAATTAAAATTCAAATGTAATAACAACTCAGCATACTTTCTTGATATTGCAAAAAATTAAGCTTTACTTTTTCAAATACCTTATATCATAAAAAAGCAATATTTTCAGTTTTTAATTTTATAAAAAGGCCCAGAAAAGAGTATAGTGGAATAACAAACATAATCATTCTTACTAACACACAGAAATGTTCCAATATTTGATATCAAAAGAAATAGAATAAAAACATTTTAAGTGAACAGTACAATTAGAAGTTAATTATTAAACTGAGAATAATGAGATCAAATATTCTGCTGCAGCATCAACAAGAATAAAGAATGAAAAATACAAATAGAAAGTGTCAAGAAGCAAAAAACATTGATTTTATACCATAAGTTCATGATTTGTTGTAACAAGACACATTTCTCGAATTCATGAACAGAGGTCCAATTTATAATTCAAGTAATTCTTTTTGGATCCCTTACATTAGAACACATTTAAATATAAACCAAAAGTGGTAATTAAATAAAAAAAAAATTAAAAATAGGAAGGACAAACAAAAATATACACACCTGATTAATGTCTTAGGATTACATTAGCTCCTTCTTTGCATTTCAACTGAGAAACTTTCATAACTTTCCATACCTATAAAAGGAAATGCAAAAAATGGTTAAATTCAACATGCAGTATTGTTAAAGAAATGTAAAACACAAACACATAAGGCCATAAAGAATTATTTTTAAAAATTCATACAATTAAATATTTACACATGAAATCCCAATCTCAGTTTTTCAAAATACAGATTATTTATGGAGTTTATCAGAGAGAAAGCAGATTTTATTCTGCATTGACATTAGTATATAACAGAGATTTTAGATATAATTAAAATTCAAATGTAATAACAACTCAGCATACTTTCTTGATATTGTAAAAAATTAAGCTTTACTTTTTCAAATACCTTATATCATAAAAAAGCAATATTTTCAGTTTTTAATTTTATAAATAGGCCCAGAAAAGAATATAGTGGAATGAGAAACATAATCAGTCTTACTAACACACAGAAATGTTCCAATATTTGATATCAAAAGAAATAGAATACAAACATTTTAAGTGAACAGTACAATTAGAAGTTAAATATTAAACTGAGAATAATGAGATCAAATATTCTGCTGCAGCATCAACAAGAATAAAGAATGAAAAATACAAATAGAAAGTGTCAAGAAGCAAAAAACATTGATTTTATACCATAAGTTCATGATTTGTTGTAACAAGACACATTTCTCGAATTCATGAACAGAGGTCCAATTTATAATTCAAGTAACTCATTTTGGATCCCTTACATTAGAACACATTTAAATATAAACCGAAAGTGGTAATTAAATAAAAAAAAATTAAAAATAGGAAGGACAAACAAAAATATACACACCTGATTAATGTCTTAGGATTACATTAGCTCTTTCTTTGCATTTCAACTGAGAAACTTTCATAACTTTCCATACCTATAAAAGGAAATGCAAAAAATGGTTAAATTCAACATGCAGTATTGTTAAATAAATGTAAAACACAAACACATAAGGCCATAAAGAATTATTTTTAAAAATTCATACAATTAAATATTTACACATGAAATCCCAATCTCAGTTTTTCAAAATACAGATTAATTATGGAGTTTATCAGAGAGAAAGCAGATTTTATTCTGCATTGACATTAGTATATAAAAGAGATTTTAGATATAATTAAAATTCAAATGTAATAACAACTCAGCATACTTTCTTGATATTGTAAAAAATTAAGCTTTACTTTTTCAAATACCTTATATCATAAAAAAGCAATATTTTCAGTTTTTAATTTTATAAAAAGGCCCAGAAAAGAGTATAGTGGAATAACAAACATAATCATTCTTACTAACACACAGAAATGTTCCAATATTTGATATCAAAAGAAATAGAATACAAACATTTTAAGTGAACAGTACAATTAGAAGTTAATTATTAAACTGAGAATAATGAGATCAAATATTCTGCTGCAGCATCAACAAGAATAAAGAATGAAAAATACAAATAGAAAGTGTCAAGAAGCAAAAAACATTGATTTTATACCATAAGTTCATGATTTGTTGTAACAAGACACATTTCTCGAATTCATGAACAGAGGTCCAATTTATAATTCAAGTAATTCTTTTTGGATCCCTTACATTAGAACACATTTAAATATAAACCAAAAGTGGTAATTAAATAAAAAAAAATTAAAAATAGGAAGGACAAACAAAAATATACACACCTGATTAATGTCTTAGGATTACATTAGCTCCTTCTTTGCATTTCAACTGAGAAACTTTCATAACTTTCCATACCTATAAAAGGAAATGCAAAAAATGGTTAAATTCAACATGCAGTATTGTTAAAGAAATGTAAAACACAAACACATAAGGCCATAAAGAATTATTTTTAAAAATTCATACAATTAAATATTTACACATGAAATCCCAATCTCAGTTTTAAAAATAGAGATTAAATATGGAGTTTATCAGAGAGAAAGCAGATTTTATTCTGCATTGACATTAGTATATAACAGAGATTTTAGATATAATTAAAATTCAAATGTAATAACAACTCAGCATACTTTCTTGATATTGCAAAAAATTAAGCTTTACTTTTTCAAATACCTTATATCATAAAAAAGCAATATTTTCAGTTTTTAATTTTATAAAAAGGCCCAGAAAAGAGTATAGTGGAATAACAAACATAATCATTCTTACTAACACACAGAAATGTTCCAATATTTGATATCAAAAGAAATAGAATAAAAACATTTTAAGTGAACAGTACAATTAGAAGTTAATTATTAAACTGAGAATAATGAGATCAAATATTCTGCTGCAGCATCAACAAGAATAAAGAATGAAAAATACAAATAGAAAGTGTCAAGAAGCAAAAAACATTGATTTTATACCATAAGTTCATTATTTGTTGTAACAAGACACATTTCTCGAATTCATGAACAGAGGTCCAATTTATAATTCAAGTAATTCTTTTTGGATCCCTTACATTAGAACACATTTAAATATAAACCAAAAGTGGTAATTAAATAAAAAAAAATTAAAAATAGGAAGGACAAACAAAAATATACACACCTGATTAATGTCTTAGGATTACATTAGCTCCTTCTTTGCATTTCAACTGAGAAATTTTCATAACTTTCCATACCTATAAAAGGAAATGCAAAAAATGGTTAAATTCAACATGCAGTATTGTTAAAGAAATGTAAAACACAAACACATTAGGCCCTAAAGAATTATTTTTAAAAATTCATACAATTAAATATTTACACATGAAATCCCAATCTCAGTTTTTCAAAATACAGATTAATTATGGAGTTTATCAGAGAGAAAGCAGATTTTATTCTGCATTGACATTAGTATATAACAGAGATTTTAGATATAATTAAAATTCAAATGTAATAACAACTCAGCATACTTTCTTGATATTGTAAAAAATTAAGCTTTACTTTTTCAAATACCTTATATCATAAAAAAGCAATATTTTCAGTTTTTAATTTTATAAAAAGGCCCAGAAAAGAGTATAGTGGAATGAGAAACATAATCATTCTTACTAACACACAGAAATGTTCCAATATTTGATATCAAAAGAAATAGAATACAAACATTTTAAGTGAACAGTACAATTAGAAGTTAATTATTAAACTGAGAATAATGAGATCAAATATTCTGTTGCAACATCAACAAGAATAAAGAATGAAAAATACAAATAGAAAGTGTCAAGAAGCAAAAAACATTGATTTTATACCATAAGTTCATGATTTGTTGTAACAAGACACATTTCTCGAATTCATGAACAGAGGTCCAATTTATAATTCAAGTAATTCTTTTTGGATCCCTTACATTAGAACACATTTAAATATAAACCAAAAGTGGTAATTAAATAAAAAAAAAATTAAAAATAGGAAGGACAAACAAAAATATACACACCTGATTAATGTCTTAGGATTACATTAGCTGATTCTTTGCATTTCAACTGAGAAACTTTCATAACTTTCCATACCTATAAAAGGAAATGCAAAAAATGGTTAAATTCAACATGCAGTATTGTTAAAGAAATGTAAAACACAAACACATAAGGCCATAAAGAATTATTTTTAAAAATTCATACAATTAAATATTTACACATGAAATCCCAATCTCAGTTTTTCAAAATACAGATTATTTATGGAGTTTATCAGAGAGAAAGCAGATTTTATTCTGCATTGACATTAGTATATAACAGAGATTTTAGATATAATTAAAATTCAAATGTAATAACAACTCAGCATACTTTCTTGATATTGTAAAAAATTAAGCTTTACTTTTTCAAATACCTTATATCATAAAAAAGCAATATTTTCAGTTTTTAATTTTATAAATAGGCCCAGAAAAGAATATAGTGGAATGAGAAACATAATCAGTCTTACTAACACACAGAAATGTTCCAATATTTGATATCAAAAGAAATAGAATACAAACATTTTAAGTGAACAGTACAATTAGAAGTTAAATATTAAACTGAGAATAATGAGATCAAATATTCTGCTGCAGCATCAACAAGAATAAAGAATGAAAAATACAAATAGAAAGTGTCAAGAAGCAAAAAACATTGATTTTATACCATAAGTTCATGATTTGTTGTAACAAGACACATTTCTCGAATTCATGAACAGAGGTCCAATTTATAATTCAAGTAACTCATTTTGGATCCCTTACATTAGAACACATTTAAATATAAACCGAAAGTGGTAATTAAATAAAAAAAAATTAAAAATAGGAAGGACAAACAAAAATATACACACCTGATTAATGTCTTAGGATTACATTAGCTCTTTCTTTGCATTTCAACTGAGAAACTTTCATAACTTTCCATACCTATAAAAGGAAATGCAAAAAATGGTTAAATTCAACATGCAGTATTGTTAAATAAATGTAAAACACAAACACATAAGGCCATAAAGAATTATTTTTAAAAATTCATACAATTAAATATTTACACATGAAATCCCAATCTCAGTTTTTCAAAATACAGATTAATTATGGAGTTTATCAGAGAGAAAGCAGATTTTATTCTGCATTGACATTAGTATATAAAAGAGATTTTAGATATAATTAAAATTCAAATGTAATAACAACTCAGCATACTTTCTTGATATTGTAAAAAATTAAGCTTTACTTTTTCAAATACCTTATATCATAAAAAAGCAATATTTTCAGTTTTTAATTTTATAAAAAGGCCCAGAAAAGAGTATAGTGGAATAACAAACATAATCATTCTTACTAACACACAGAAATGTTCCAATATTTGATATCAAAAGAAATAGAATACAAACATTTTAAGTGAACAGTACAATTAGAAGTTAATTATTAAACTGAGAATAATGAGATCAAATATTCTGCTGCAGCATCAACAAGAATAAAGAATGAAAAATACAAATAGAAAGTGTCAAGAAGCAAAAAACATTGATTTTATACCATAAGTTCATGATTTGTTGTAACAAGACACATTTCTCGAATTCATGAACAGAGGTCCAATTTATAATTCAAGTAATTCTTTTTGGATCCCTTACATTAGAACACATTTAAATATAAACCAAAAGTGGTAATTAAATAAAAAAAAATTAAAAATAGGAAGGACAAACAAAAATATACACACCTGATTAATGTCTTAGGATTACATTAGCTCCTTCTTTGCATTTCAACTGAGAAACTTTCATAACTTTCCATACCTATAAAAGGAAATGCAAAAAATGGTTAAATTCAACATGCAGTATTGTTAAAGAAATGTAAAACACAAACACATAAGGCCATAAAGAATTATTTTTAAAAATTCATACAATTAAATATTTACACATGAAATCCCAATCTCAGTTTTAAAAATAGAGATTAAATATGGAGTTTATCAGAGAGAAAGCAGATTTTATTCTGCATTGACATTAGTATATAACAGAGATTTTAGATATAATTAAAATTCAAATGTAATAACAACTCAGCATACTTTCTTGATATTGTAAAAAATTAAGCTTTACTTTTTCAAATACCTTATATCATAAAAAAGCAATATTTTCAGTTTTTAATTTTATAAAAAGGCCCAGAAAAGAGTATAGTGGAATAACAAACATAATCATTCTTACTAACACACAGAAATGTTCCAATATTTGATATCAAAAGAAATAGAATACAAACATTTTAAGTGAACAGTACAATTAGAAGTTAATTATTAAACTGAGAATAATAAGATCAAATTTTCTGTTGCAGCACCAACAAGAATAAAGAATGAAAAATACAAATAGAAAGTGTCAAGAAGCAAAAAACATTGATTTTATACCATAAGTTCATGATTTGTTGTATCAAGTCACATTTCTCGAATTCATGCACAGAGGTCCAATTTATAATTCAAGTAACTTTTTTCTGATCCCTTACATTAGAACACATTTAAATATGAACAGAAAGTGGTAATTAAATAAAAAAAAACTTGAAAATAGGAAGGACAAACAAAAATATACACACCTGATTAATGTCTTAGGATTAGATTAGCTCCATCTTTGCATTTCAACTGAGAAACTTTCATAACTTTCCGTACCTATAAAAGGAAATGCAAAAAATGGTAAAATTCAACATGCAGTATTGTTAAAGAAATGTAAAACACAAACACATTAGGCCATAAAGAATTATTTTTAAAAATTCATACAATTAAATATTTACACATGAAATCCCAATCTCAGTTTTTCAAATTACAGATTAATTTCTAGTTTATCAGAGAGAAAGCAGATTTTATTCTGCATTGACATTAGTATATAACAGAGATTTTAGATATAATTAAAATTCAAATGTAATAACAACTCAGCATATTTTCTTGATATGTCAAAAAATTAAGCTTTACATTTTCAAATACCTTATATCATAAAACAGCAATATTTTCAATTTTGAATTTTATAAAAAAGCTCAGAAAAGAATATAGTGGAATAAGAAACATAATCAGTCTTACTAACACACAAAAATGTTCCAATATTTGATATCAAAAGAAATAGAATACAAACATTTTAAGTGAACAGTACAATTAGAAGTTAATTATTAAACTGAGAATAATGAGATCAAATATTCTGCTGCAGCATCAACAAGAATAAAGAATGAAAAATACAAATAGAAAGTGTCAAGAAGCAAAAAACATTGATTTTATACCATAAGTTCATGATTTGTTGTAACAAGACACATTTCTCGAATTCATGCACAGAGGTCCAATTTATAATTCAAGTAACTTTTTTCTGATCCCTTACAGTAGAACACATTTAAATATGAACAGAAAGTGGTAATTAAATAAAAAAAACTTGAAAATAGGAAGGACAAACAAAAATATACACACCTGATTAATGTCTTAGGATTAGATTAGCTCCTTCTTTCAATTTAAACTGAGGAACTTTCATAACTTTCCATACCTATAAAAGGAAATGCAAAAAATGGTTAAATTCAACATGCAGTATTGTTAAAGAAATGTAAAACACAAACACATTAGGCCATAAAGAATTATTTTTAAAAATTCATAAAATTAAATATTTAAACATGAAATCCTAATTTTAGTTTTTCAAAATACAGATTAATTTCTAGTTTATCAGAGAGAAAGCAGATTTTATTCTCCATTGACATTAGTGTATAACAGAGATTTTAGATATAATTAAAATTCAAATGTAATAAACACTCAGCATACTTTCTTGATATTCTAAAAAATTAAGCTTTACATTTTAAAAAACCTTATATCATAAAAAAGCAATATTTTTAGTTTTTAATTTTATAAAAAGGCTCAGAAAAGAATATAGTGGGATGAGAAACATAATCAGTCTTACTAACACACAAAAATGTTCCAATATTTGATATCAAAAGAAATAGAATACAAACAATTTAAGTGAACAGTACAATTAGAAGTTAAATACTAAACTGAGAATAATGAGATCAAATATTTTGTTGCAGCAGCAACAAGAATAAAGAATGAAAAATACAAATAGAAAGTGTCAAGAAGCAAAAAACATTAATTTTATACCATAAGTTCATGATTTGTTGTATCAAGACACATTTCTCGAATTCATGCACATAGGTCCAATTTATAATTCATGTAACTTTTTTCTGATCCCTTACATAAGAACACATTTAATTATGAACAGAAAGTGGTAATTAAATAAAAAAAAAACTTGAAAATAGGAAGGACAAACAAAAATATACATACCTGATTAATGTCTTAGGATTAGATTAGCTCCTTCTTTGCATTTCAACTGAGAAACTTTCATAACTTTCCATACCTATAAAAGGAAATGCAAAAAATGGTTATATTCAACATGCAGTATTGTTAAAGAAATGTAAAACACAAACACATTAGGCTATAAAGAATTATTTTTAAAAATTCATGCAATTAAATATTTATATAGGAAATCCCAATCTCAGTTTTTCAAAATACAGATTAATTTCTAGTTTATCAGAGAGAAAGCAGAGTTTATTCTGCATTGACATTAGTATATAACCGAGATTTTAGATATAACTAAAATTCAAATGTAATAACAACTGCGCATACTTTCTTGATATGCCAAAAAATTAAGCTTTACATTTTCAAATACCTTATATCCTAAAAAAACAATATTTTCAGGTTTTAATTTTAAAAAAGGCTCAGAAAAGAATATAGTGGAATGAGAAACATAGTCAGTCTTACTAAAACACAGAAATACTCCATTATTTGAAATCAAAAAAAATTGAATACAAACATTTTAAGTGAACAGTACAATTAGAAGTTAAATTTTAAACTCAGAATAATGAAATCTAATATTCTGCTGCTGCAGCAACAAGAATAAAGAATGAAAAATACAAATAGAAAATGTCAAGAAGCAAAAACATTGATTTTGTACCATAAGTTCATGATTTGTTGTATGAAGACACATTTCTCGAATTCATGAACAAAGGTCCAATTTATAATTCATGTAACTTTTTTCTGATCCCTTACATTAGAACACATTTAAATATGAACACAAAGTGGTAATTAAATAAAAATCTGCAATATATGAAAGACAAACAAAGATAAAATACAAAAAAAAAAAAAGTTAAAGCTAGTACTCTAATTTAAAATTCATGTTAATTATTTCTGATCTATTATATAAGAAAACATATAAAAATTGACACAAAGTTGTTATGAAACAAAGGATATCATAAAAAAGTCTAAGAGAACCAAAAATATATGGGCTGCATAAATGTGACCAAAAAATGAAGTTGAAAAGCAATAATAATAAAGAACCATTAATTAATATTGATGCCTATGAAGAGAAATAGTAAGTATATATAAAAAATAGTCTATACAGCATTTGAAGAGAAATATGAAAAAAAAAAAAAAAAAAAAAAAAAAAACCTTTTGTTTTAACTTTAAGAATTTAGTCAAATAGATAGAAATATATATACATAGTTTAAATAATATACACATAAAATAGTCAAATAGTTTAAAAATATATACTTAAAGAAAAGAATGAGACTTTCAGAGAGTAACATTATTATCAATAAATTAATTAAATTAAGAATACAGTAAAAAGAAAAAAAAGCTGAATATGGTACAAAATCAAAAGTAAACAAAAATGCTTTTGCACCATTTCTTCTATCTTTGACACTTACTGAAATTTTTGGAACTAAACATAAATAATTGAAAAGAGAGAACGCACTGAGTAAAAACTTTTAGCTTTAATAAAAAGGAAGGAAAAAGCATGATCCAATAAATATTTTATAATAAGAAAATCCAAGGCAGATATGACAGTGAAAACAAGCAGTCAGATTTAAAATCATTCAGCATTTTTACTGATATTTGGTTTAAGATCATAATTTTCACATTACAAGAAAACATTATTCAAGAATTACAATTTTCCAAAAGAATTCCAAAAATTATCATTAATTTACTAAGAAGTTATTTGCGTTTGTATATGACTCCTTGAAAGGCTCGTGATCTACATGAAAAGAATTAATAACTATTTATAAATCATGTTTACTTTATTTTAACAAAAATAAAATTAAATATATATTTATACATAGGTGAGCATTTGAAACTAACATCGAAAATGAAATGAAAAAATAACGAAAATATGCATACGTTCATATGGCATTCTGAAATCAAACAATTCTGTATTTCGATAACGCTTAAGAAAACGTTTGGTTCTTCGCAACGTTAATCAAAACTCAGTCCAATATCGAAGATCTCATCTTTAAGTCTCCAACCTTAATGGCAAACGACTGCCATAACTTTGGCTAACGTACTCTATTTTGAAAGATATATTAAACAAATCCAATCTTAATATCACTGAGATATTACTAAGATAAAATTTATAACTGTCAGAAATGCAACATGCCCATCTTAGTTAGAAATAAAAATAATTTGAAAATGTATATAAGTAATATTTTATTTTTTCAGTTCACTTCTCTATCCTGAAATGAATATATTTCACCACAAATGTTGGTTAAAAATTTTTTTATTTATCACTTTGTACCATATACATTTGTATAAATTTACTTATTATTTTTTTAATTAATTCTCTTAAAGTTGCTATTTCAAATTTCACCATAAATAATTAGTGTTTATAAGAACCTTACAACTATGAAAACTAATAACGACCTTTGCTGCTTTTCCCCATATTTCACCATTTCAGGAAAACCACTATGAGAGCATTTAGTTATTTCCTCAGGCCCCGATTAAATATTTAGAGGCCCTTAAAGTAATGCAAGTTTCTAGACCCTTTGTTTTGGCAAATTCGAACTTCCTGAAAAGTTAGAGATTAGGCATTCCTAACTGAAATCTAGAGATGCAGAATCCACGATTTTTTGAATAACGATTAATTTTGCTGTTGCTATTGTGCGGGTTGAGGTTCGAACTCGCAACGTTAAGGTTCATAGCCGAGTAACATAACCACTAGACAAAAGAATACTGTCTTCTCCGGAAGTTGTTATCTGGCTTATGATGTTACCACCACACTATATTTAAATATTTGTTCTAAATATATCTTATTTCAATCCTATTATTAATTAAAATTTATTAATTAGAATTAAATATAAAATTTATTAATTAGAATTAAATATAAAATTTATTAATTTTAATTAATACTTAATTTACTAATTTAAGTAGTGTGTGATTGAATTAATTTATCTATTTCAACTTACTTCTTAAATTTGATTTGTTTTCAAAACTATTTATTTAACTTCTTTATTGAAATGAACCATTTTCTGAAAAGATTTGAATTAAATATATATGTCATTTCTTAAAATGTTTACTTTAGTTCTCAATTCTACCAATAGATGGCACCAGCAGTAAACAGAATATATGCAATAAAAGTCATTTCACAAGCAATTAAAAATTATCTTTATGGAATAGTGCATCATGAAATGCGAATATCGGAAAGTCAAGGTCATTCCCATGAAGTGGAGCGGTGTCTTCGCACTTTCCAGTGAATTCACTGCTCCGATAAATTTCAGTGATATGCAATTCAATGATATGATAATTCCAAGAATAACCGGTCCATTCACTTCAGTGGATAAGGGACTTTCCCTATGCAAGATTGAACTCTTGTTCGAGAGCTTCCATTGGACAGATCGTATCGATTGCAACTTTCTATCGTGATCCAAGACCTGTAATCGGAACATCACCAGTAAGATCGTATCAAGGATTTGAATCAACCCCCTCTTTGAAAAGTATTGATCACTGGTATTTGTGACTTTTTGATATTGGTTGCGTAATAACCGCTCTTAAAATATTCGTCATCTTTATTTTGAATACGATCTTACAGGTGATATTTCGATTATAGTTCTTGGAGCACGATAGAAAGTAACAATCTATACGATCTGTCCTCTCGATGTGTCTCTGGAAGCTCTCAAACAAGAATTCAATCATGCGTAGGGAAAGTCCCTTACACATTGATGCACGTTTTTGGAACAGACCTCCCACAAATAATTGTGGCTGGCGGCGGAACCTATTGATCACATGCATAGAGTTTCCCATTTCACAAACAGTCAGGTCCGAGCTCTCCCGATCCTATTGCAAGATAATAACTATTGCTGGAAGCAATGCGCGGCTTATCTCATTGTACAAAAACAAGATTTCTTTCGCACTCAAGTCTCCACAGAAAAATATTTATTTGTTTTTTAAACAAGTTTCTGGAGGTATTCAATGATTCAAACAAATTTCAAATGCGATATCCTTAAATGGATATAAACACCATAATTATTATTTTTCCATGAAGGAAACAATTTGATATTCGCATAATTAAATTTTCTGTGCCTGGTTAGCATGAGAATTCCGCTGTTATGAATGATTGCCCAATTCTTTAAAAACGGATTTATAGTTTATTTTTAAGCTCTTTTAAAAATAAAAGGGGTATTTTAAATAAATTGCTAATGATAAATTTCTCTTCATGAATTTTTAAACCCATCTTGGGTGATTCACGGAAATTCATCCAAATGTAAATATTTTTTAATATATAATAGAAAATCTAAATGCTGGCATCATGTTTATATAAATACTTTTGTCTACATATCATCAATATTATGGTTGCCACAGAAAAAATGCTTCTCTTATTAAAGTTTCGTGGATTTTAGAATTTAACGGAAAAAATTATGTTCGCATTAAAAATATTTATTTATTCTTTTTGCAATAAACTGATTTTCTTTAAAATATTTTTAATTTAAATGAAGTGAAATAAATTACCAATTTAACATAAAATTTCTTTTACTTTTCTCCCCCGTCTACAAAGTGTTCTAGAGGTATAAGAGAACTGAAATCATTAGACTCGAAAATATAATCTCATAAATTTGCAAAAAAGTCATTTCAAGACAATACCAGTAATGTTTACTGTCTCGATCAATTTAAACTAAAGATTTTAAAAAAATCGAATCGAAATTTTCGAAAGTAAAGGAAGAAAAATTGCTGAAAAAGAGTTGCAACCAGCCTTTCAACTGTCAGTCATATATATTCTAGATTGTATTGTCTACACATTATTTTTATTGAAATTTTATTTTATTTGTCGGAGAAGGTTTTATTAAAAGAAACACACGTAAACTATATTAAAAAAATCATAAAACATTAATCATAAAATATTTATTATAAAAACTAAAATTCCTTCAAACTAACATTCTTATATTTTAAAATAAATGCTGCATTTCTTTAAATGTCTATTGTAAATTTTTTAGCCATGTTTCATAGAAAACATATAAAAAAATCGGTATCGTGTAGGACATAGCTAAATGCGGTGTTTGTGTCTCGCAATATTGCATACTTTTAGGAATTAAAAAAAATAACAGTAAAATTAATACATTATTTCGCTAATATTAATTTTATAATTATAAAGCTTTTAATGATTGTGATTTATAAAAGTCTCCTCTTATCTTTGTATATTTTACCCTTTAATAAGGTAATCCAGTTGAGATCACCATGAATCTCAATGCATGTACATAATTAAAAAAAAAAATGTTTTTGCAGGTTTTTTTTTTCTTAATTAAAACATAAATTTATAGCGGTATTCGTAAAAATGAGACTACCAATGGCTTATCTTTTTCATTACGAGCGTAAAAATCTAGCTGAGCCTATAAAATACTCTTATATGCTTCTCATAGCACATAAAATTACCCTAATTTAATGTATAATTTCAATAATTAAGTATTTCCCAGATTTGGTTCTTGTATTGTAAGTATTAAGAAAACTTTAAAAAATCCGATGAGTTAAATACGTTAATATTATCTATAGTTATTCTTTCTATGCAGATAATTAAAAACTGGAAGCTATTCAAACAAAAATAATTAATCAGTCAATAATTTAATTTGATTTAACAACAGAAAAAGAATATCATTTGAACTATTGCTACTCCTCAAGTATCCGATTTTAGAGATGCATAATCCACGATTTTTTGAATAACAAATAATATTGCTATTGTTATTTTTAAATATGCGTTCCAAATATCTGTTATTTCAATCATATTATTAATTAAAAATTATTACTTAATATTAAATATAAAATTTATTAATTGTAATTAATATTTAATTTGCTACTTTAATTAACGTGTGATTGAATTAATTTATCTGTTTCAGCTTACTTCTTAAATTTTTTTTCTCAAAACTATTTATTTATTAGAGTGAACCATTTTCTGGAAAAGGTGAGTTAAAAATATATGTCATTTCTTTAAAATGTTTACTTTAGTCCTATATTCTACCAATAGATGGCGCCAGCAGTAAACAGAGTACATGTAATCAAAGTCAATCATGTCACGAGCAATTAAATGATGATAGTGCATCATCAAATACGAATATCGGTCACTCCCGTAAAGTGGAGCAGTGACTTCGCACTTTCCAGTGAAGCCTCGCACTTTCCGGTGAAATCACGGCTCCGATAAATTTCAGTGATATGCAATTCAATGATACGATACGATAATTCCAGTAACCGGTCCGTTCACTTTTCAATCCAATCACAGATTTCTTTCGAGAGCTTCCATTGGACAGATCGTATCGATTGTTACTTCCAGTGAAGTCACCGCTCCGGCAAATTTCAGTGATATCGTATCGATTGTTACTTTCTATCGTGATCCAAAACCTGTAATCGAAATATCATCAGTAAGATCATAGCAAGGATTTGAATCACACCCCTCTTTGAAAAGTATTGATCACTTGTATTTGTGACTTTTTGATATTGGTTACATAATAACCGCTCTGAAAATATTCGTCATCCCTATCCGATTTAGTCAGTGTCACTAAATGATTATTAAAAAAATTAATATGAAAAAAAAGTCTTTTTTTTTACTAAAAAAAAGCTAAAAGTCTTTTTTATATATATATCTTTAGCACAAAATAAATTAAATTATTCCTGATGGCTATCATAAAAAGCATATATGTCGAGCTATTTATTTACTTATTATTGGCAAATGTTTTATATCATTGGCTGAATGTTTTCCAACGAGTTAAATCGTGATAGTTCAATCCTTCTGAGTTCCGACAGAATTTGGTGATGATATCAATGATTGATAATTAATCACATTCAAAAGACATAGAACCTCACAGAAAATATCTGTTAAAAAACCTGAAATCGACTCAGACCAGTAATATATGTAAAGGTGCTGCCGTTGCAATAAAATTTACGCATTCTATCATATTTGGTTTCGTTTATAAGTTTAAACGGAGATATGAATTTTTAAGCATACGAATTATTTCTATTACTTCGTAATGTTCATAAAGAAATTCAAAATGAATCTGAAATGAAGAAAAGAATTTAATTTCTTGTATATAACAACGCACGGAAAAAAAGTTGCATTAGGTTTTGTATATTAACCCCTTAACTGTTTCATTTTCTTTACTATCTAATAAGATGACGCCTTCTATTTTGGGAATATTTTCTTATTTTGATTCAAATAGAAATCCATTGCATACTTGACTTATCTATGTATTTGAAGTAATTTTAATATTGAATTATAATCATCATGAATGGCTTATTTTTTTGCTGGCAACTATCAAAATTCGATAAATCGATGCACGTATGGCACTCGGGCAAAACAGTTAAGTGGTTAATTAATAAAAATGTTAGGAGATTAAAAACAAAACAATGGCCTTGAAATTCTTTTATGATAAGATAGATTCATAAGATATTTGGAAATAATTTTGTTCATATGGAATGCTTTGAAATGTTATATTCTAAATTTATAGCCGATAAAAATGTCTTAAAAATATTTCAGAACGAAAATAAAATGTACAATTTAATGATTTAAAATGAGACAATTTCGTACCGATTTAAAAAAACTGTATACCTGAAACGTAATTCCTTTGCCAAATATCAAATTTTCTGAATATTTTTTATTGAGAATTGCGCTTCTATAAAAAAGAAGGGGGGGGGGATTTCGATTGAAAATTGACTAATATGTTCTCAACATGAAATTAATAATAATGGACACTGCTACTCTAAAAAATGTAAAGGTAATCGATTTTGTTTGGTCCCAAGTCAATTCTTCAACCATTATAGATTCTAGACTTCAACTATTATCAAGTCTTTAACTATTATAGATAAAGCTATTTCATTCTGAGAATTTGCTATTGATTGAGAGCATTTTGAAATGTTCAGAGATTAAGTGCAAAAATTTCGAAGTTTTCTGAAATATTAAAAAAGTATATGTATATATATTTATTCACACACACACACACACACACACACACACACACACACACACACACACACACACACACACACACACACACACACACACACACACACTATAATCTGAATCAAAAATGCTAATTTAAATATGGCAACCCTTTTGTTTGTGCACGCATGTATGTGTGTGTAATTTTTAGTTTTCATTTGTGTACAAACATTTCCGAACTAAATTGTTGTTTCCTCATGAGACCTTTGGAGAATTGATGCCTTCTTAAATGGCATAAAAAAAACTTTTTTAAATCAATTTTTTTCAAAACATGCCATTTTTTCCATAAGAATTAAGATTGGAAACGTGAAAGCATTAGAAAAGTATTATTTCAAATGAAATTTCGTCCAGATACTTTACCCTCTGTTTTTCGAAGTGAGTTAAATATGAAACAACGCGTTCAAAATGTTTACTGATTGAAATCTGCACGTGGTTAAAGGGTTTATGGAAAATCAGCAGATGTTTTGTACTTGGGAGGTCTTTTCTTTATTCGCCCTCTTCCTGAGTTTACTCTGCCCTTTACCACCTTTTATGACTCGACTTCTGGGAAAAAACACTATCTGAAAAAGATGATCTATATCTTTCATTTAAATAGGCAATTACTAAACACGTGTGGAGACTTGAATATGTTTTTTCTTCGCCATTCTTTCTGATATTTGCAGCTTTATTTTGTTTTCGGCTTCTTACAACTTTTCAAGTTTTTGTTTTAAATAAAATATTTAATCAGAATAATTTTATTTATTGTTTTCTAAATTTTAAATAGATAATTTTTTAAGAATCTCTTTTGAAAACCTCTGACGAATATATTTGATTCACTAATCTTGATTGCGATCATTGTAGATTTAAATTTAAAATATTTTTAAAATATAATTTAGTTGACTTAATGTTAAAAAAAATGAAGATAAAATGCAAGATCGCTGAAGACTATGGGATTTTATGCAAAAAAGAAAGTTAATAAAGCATTCTTAAAAAATGCATTTAAATGACATTTGGATGAGCACTAAGGATTTTTTATTTGTTTGAAAACTTCATTCCAAGTAGTGATATAAATAATATTATTAAATTTGTTGCTTATTGTATAATACCATTTGTTATAATTTGAATTTTAATGCAGTTGTGCATCATATAATAATCTTACTTGGTTATTATTTTATTGTAAAATCAAATTAGTCTTTTCTTTATTTTTATAGATACAAAAGAATATATGCATTCATTTAATGACAATGCAACAGTAAATTTAACCCATAGAAAAATGGCGAAAAAAGTTCAAAACCTAAGTCCTACGGTAAACTTACAGAATAGTGCAGAAGAATAAGATTATTAATGAAAAAAAAATTAATACGGTAAAAATTTCATTTTTATGGAGAAGCAAACATAGTATTCGCAACATTTTAGTGAATACTATGAAGAAATGAGGTATAGTAAAAATTAATAAAAATGCAGAGCAAATAATTAAGATTAAAAATTATATATATATATATATTTCAAGAATTAAAAGAATTAAATCTTTCTCCCTAATTTTGAGAAATAATTTTACAATTCAATATAATAAAAATGTTTTCATAATTTTAAACATTTTTTTTTAAAAATTCAAAGGATCGGACATATTTAATTTGTAACAACTAAACCCTTATCAAAGCAAAAATTATAAACCTTTGTTTTTTTACTTAAGTTTTATGCAGTGTTATATAAAACAACTGTAAAACGATTACTAATTCCCATACAGATTTTCTGCGTTTTGAAACTACAAGACAATTTCAGTTTTTCTCAGAAATCGAAAAAAAGAAGGACCTATTCTTCTCACAAAGCGAAAATTCGACGCGATAAGCAACCGGTGTTCTGCCACTGCTTTAGGATGGCTGGGAATTCCTACTGGGCGGAAATCTGCAGAAGGGGAAAAAAGTATATTTACCCAATTTGTGATACTTAAAAATAGTAAACAATGTAGCAAATGTTAAATAATGTAGGAAATGGAGAAATTCAATTTTAAAAGAGTCACATTTCAGAGCAATGCGTAAATATATTACGTCATCCATCCTTAAAAATTAGATTTAAAACATACATTTTAGATTTTTTTTAAAAAAAATTATATTTTTTCAAAATATATTTTAAGAATACAAAAAGCCTATAAAAAGGATATAAAATTAGTTATGCTTAAAATAAGCCATTCAATTAATGATTCTTTCTAATTGTATAGAAGAAATGAATGGTTTCTTTCACAACGATCTATGAAATCATGTCTATAAAAGTTTGTATTTTGTATGAGAAATATTTACACGATATCATTTGTTAACTTATTTTCAAAATATATTTAATAAAAAAGAATATAAGACCTCTTTGTCATATAATACGTGGAAAATAATCAACTTTAAAAGAAAGAAATTTTCCTTCATTTTATTAATATAAAATTGATCATTCTCTGGTTAATGTACCATGAAACCTCATGCTAAACACTAGGCAATGCTTCGTTATCAAAAACAGCAGAAATGAGGTAGAAATTTCAGAAACTGCAACTTCAATTAAAATAAATCTCACGTTTCCTCACTATTGATATTTTTACCTTGGGCACTGAAAAATAAAAATATTTTATTCATAATGCTTAAAAATTAATATGCGATCGATCATTCTTAGGTGAATGTACTAAAAAGACATCGAAGGAATCAGTCGATTTCAATTTAATGTACGATATTAATGTAAATTCTTAAAGTCTGCAATAGGCAAATATATTGCAAATGCAAAAGGAATAAAAAGGGTCGTGGATTTCCTTTACACTTATGAACACTTTCTAGTGAATAACTTCAATTTCAGTGATATGCGATTCAGTGATACAGTAATTCGAAGAATAACCGGTCCGTTCACTTTTCAACCGATCTACAGATTTTTCCTTCAGTTAAGGGGATGGGGCTTTCCCTGAGGGCACAAGAGAAGAATGTTTTATGTTTCTGGCATTTCCTTTCCTTCCCCGGGAGGGTCAGGGATCAGCCGATATCCTTTCTTTTCTTTTAGGGCTGTCGGCTGAAGCCGCTTAAGTTTTGACGGAATAATGTCAATACTGGGAGTTGTTCCTTTGCGGTTTTGGGTTGAAGGAAGTCCAAGACTCTTTTTATTCCTTTTGCACATACAATATATTTGCCTATTGCAGACTTTAAGATTTTGAATCAATATCGTACATAAAATGGAAATCGACTGATTCCTTCAATGACTTTTTAGTACATTCACTTTTTTGAAATAAATTGTTGATATCAGAAGGCTGTTAAAATTCTATCTTCAGAAATAAAACCCCAAGGAATCATTCCGATTAAAATCAACACACCTTGCTTCTTACATCGTTTTAGCGTATTCTCCTCAAACAGAAAATCCGTCAGAAATCCGCTCTCGCCTGGCGACTTGTGCATGCGCAAAGGCAAGCAGTCGCACGAAGGGATTGGTTTCACCACATAAGCATTATGAACAGAATATTTTTTATTTTTTATTTTTCAAGGTAAAAATATCAATAGTGAGAAAACTTGAGATTCATTTTACTTGAATTTGTAGCTGCAGTTTTGATCATTATATCTCATTTCTGCTGTTTTTGATACCGAAGCATTGTCTAGTGTTTATCATGAGGTTTCATGGTACATTAACCTGAGAATGATCCATTTTATATTAATAAAGTGAAAAAAAATTCTCTTTTCTAAAGTTGTTTATTTTACATGTATTATCCAGGGTGTCCCATAAATATTGGGACAAAGTTTAAGGTGAGGTAGGGGACACCACAAGGATTCAGATTTGCATAGCAACCCGTGGTCCGAAACGCCTTCATTCGGCGCTAGGTGGCGTTTAAGTAAGTAGACATGCAATCCCTCAGTCATTTGAGCTGCGATCGCCCGCAGAGGAGTATGGAACGTTTTACGAACACTGAGTTGGCAGATATGCACCTGATTTATGGGTTGGCAGAAGGAAATGCAAGAACGGCTGAAAGATTGTATCTGGAAAGGTACCCACAGAGAGATGCACCGGACCGCCGGATGTTCAGTAATTTGCAACACAACTTGTGCGAATATGGGTCGTTACGAGGTAATAGACATAGTGAGGGCAGGCTACTAGTGACTTTAATTCCCAGGATGGAAGAAAATGGGTTGGATATCATTAGAAGGAATCCGAGTGCCAGCCATCGCTACTGATATTGGAGGAATTCGGAATAGTGTTCATTGTGTTTTGCAACGTGAAGGCGTACACCCATACCATCTGCAAAGCGTACAGTTACTGCTCCCGCAGATTATCCTCCTCGTGAACGTTTTACACTGTGGTATCTCGATCAATGTTGCCAAGATGTGAATTTCCCATCCTACGTTTTAATGACGGATGAAGCGTACTTAACGCGAGATGGGATGTTCAACTACCACAATGAGCTTTTATGGGCTGGCGAGAATCCCCATGGCATAAGACCACATGCTGCCCAACATCGATTTTTAATGAATGTTTGGGCTGGTGTGGTTAGTGACGTCTTAGTTGGACCTTATTTGTTGCCATCGCCCCTAACATCTGCACAATATCTCATCTTTTTGCAAGAGGTACTACCAACATTACTTGACACTGTGCCACAACATATCAGACACCATATGTGGTTTCAGCATGATGGGGCACCTCCCCATTATGGCAGATGTGTTCATGAACATTTGAATCAGGTGTTTGGTCACCGATGGATTGGTCGTGGTGGACCGGTTCCCTGGCCACCACGTTCTCCTGATTTAACAGCATCGATTTCTTTCTTGGAGGTGCACTGAAAAGTGCTGTGTACGCAACACCTGTGGATTCAGAAATGGATCAGGTTGCAAGAATCGTCTGTGCTGCTGCTGATATCCAACAAAATCCGGGTGTGTTTGAGAGAGTTCGCCAGTCTAGGGTCCGACAGTGTAACGCATGCATCGCTAACAATGATGGAAACTTTGAACATCTTTTGTGACATTTTCAAATGTCATGTACCACAGAACATGTAATATCTTTGACCAATAAACATTTCAGATGATCTCAATCTTGTCTCTTCATTTATTGTACCTGTCATACTATTTTCCCATGGCGTTTCCGACCACGGGTTGCTATGCAAATCTGAATCCTTGTGATGCACCCTACCTCCCCTTAAAGTTTGTCCCAATATTTATGAGACACCCTGTTTAACAAAGAGGTCTTATGTTGTTTTTTGTTAAATATATTTTGAAAATAAGTTAAAAAATGTTATCATGTAAATATTTCTCCTACAAAATACATACTTTTACGGATGCGATTTCATGGATCGTTGTAAAAGAAACCATTCGTTTATTCTATACAATTAGAAAGAATCTTTAGTTGAATGGATTATTCTAAGCATAACTAATTTCATATTCCTTTTATAGGCTTTTGTATTCTTAAAAAATTATTTTGAAAAAATATAATCTTTTTATCTAAAATGTCGTTTTAAATCTAATTTTTAAAGATGGATGACGTAATATATTTATGCATTGCTCTGAAATGCGATTCTTTTAAAATAGAATTTCTCCATTTCCTACATTGTTTACTACTTTTAAGCGCCATAAAAATTGGGTAAAGATATTTCTTCCCCTTTCCGCAGATTTTCCGCTCAGTAGGAATGCTGATTAGTTCCCTACCACCCGAAAACAGTGTCAGGAAGCTGGTTACTTATTGTGTCGAATTTTCGCTTTGTGAGAAGAATAGGTCTTTTTTTTCTCGACTTCTAAGAAAAATTGAAATTGCCTTGTAATTTCAAATCGTGGTAAATCTGTGTGGGAATTGGTTATCGTTTTTTAATTGTTTCATATTTTATAACCATTAATGAATTAAAATCTTAATTATTTACTCTGCATTTTCTGATTTTTTATTATACCAGATTTCTTTATAGTATTCAATAAAATGCTGCGAATACTATGTTTGTTTCTCATATTCTCCAGAAAAATAAGCTTTTTCCTATATTAAAATTTTTTTGATGGAATGATAGTCAGAGTCAGCACTGAGTGACTAATATTATGAAAACAAAATTGTAATGAGTTTATTTTGCATTTCAAAGTAAATTATTCAAATGGAACAAATGATGACTAAGTCCCAGGTATAATTTATCCTTGTGTATATTAGTCCACTAAAAATTTTAAATAAAAATATGCATTTTTTGCTGAAAATTTGACAGTAAGCCTTTATTTTCGCTTTCATGTGCCTGCGCATTTCCAGTTTTAATATGTAGATATTTGCTTTAAATAATCTTTCTGGTGTGATTTAACCCTTAACTAGGGAGGTAAAATTTTAGGACTTAACTGGAGAGGTGCGGTCTACGAGACCGCATTTCATTTAGACTCAAATTAAATTTTCTAATGAATGTATTAGTATAAAAAACTGCCAATATATTTTTCAGATATTTTTCTTGATGTACAGATATGTTTTAGAAATGTTTCAAAATATATTGTCATTGAAAAAAGTAAATGCGTTGGAACATACATTTTCTTCTCAAATTACATGTTATAATAAATAATATTCTTGAAAATGCATATTACTTTTTACTTTTTAAAATCATATTTATTTTTACAGTATATGAAGGTATATAGAAGACAATATAATGTAAAATTCAACAATTATATGAAAAATAAAAAAAAATGACAATGGATAAAATTGGCCCTTTTTATATCGGCTTGTGTGACTTTCATAGCACGGTTTTCTAGGGCATTTTAAACATACAGGTTAAGAACTAGTATAAAAATCAACCTATAAATTCTGTAGATATATCTCTTGTAGGGATTGCAATACCGGTATACCGGGATACCGAATACCGGTATTTCGAGCCATTTGTACAATTTTGTAATACCGGTATTCACAAATTTAAATAACGATTTTTTGGTATTTACTAGAAATTTTTTAAAATTGTGTTGTAATTGTTTAAATTGTTCAGGGATCACCAACATAGCAAAATAGTATACGTTTTTGTTTATATGTCACCCTAACGGACGAAATTAACTAGACTGTGAATACAAAGTTGCATCGTACAATCAAGAGAAGTGATAAAATACTGTATAACAATGGATTGTGAAACCCTCCACCTTTTGCGCATGCGTTAGTATGGGTTTACTTTGACAAAATAGAAGTGTGAGAAAAGATAAAAGGAGATGTTTAAGAGGAGATTCTAAAACACGTTGGAACAGTTTACTCCTAATGATGGAACAATTTTTGAAACTGAGAAATCCAATCCAAAAAGCAGCAATCGACTTAAACCAGCAAATTAATTTTTCAGATAGTGAATTCGACTTAATATCCAGAACAGGTTGTTATAACTTAATATTAAAACTGGCTGTTGAGGCATTATGTCGGAGTGATTCTAATTTATTAACAGCTAATGCAACAATAAATTTCATTTTGCAGTTACTGAAAGAACAGCACACATCCCTATCTGAACAATTATATATTACATTGAAAAATCGCACAGAAGAAAGGCATACCGAAATAGAAAATGTCTTACGGTATTTATATAATTATAATGATTTTAAAAATGAAAAAGAAGAAAAGAGACTAACCAATTCAAATCTGATCAAGTTTATAGTAAATTTTCTTAAAATTTTTTTTTACCCACAAACCTATCTACATTTAGAAGAATTCGGTACAGTTATATGAGATTATGATGGCACTAATGTGAAATGAATTGTCTCTTGAACAAAAATTAAAATTAGCGATAAAAAAATCAACAAACCAAAATACAATACAGAAATCAGCTATATCCAAAACCCTCCGACGAGTAATCGATTTATTTGAAGATGAGGTATTTAGAGGTAAATATTTGGAAAAAGTATATCGCAAATTGCTAACAGTACCACCAACTATCGTAGATGCCGAAAGACGTTTTCGACAACTGATAATTTTTGCACAAAATTACATTCCAGGCTTAATGACAATACAATCGATGCATTATGTTTTTAAGATCACATTTCAAAAATTTGTAATATTACCACAGACTGAATAGTGATGTTAACACATTTTTGTTTATCTAAACATTATTATTGCTAGGCTCTCCGCTGAACACTCTATACACTTTCAGTGGGTACCCTCACATGTTGATTTAAATGGTAATGAGATAGCGGATAATTTAGCTGACACTGCCTCAGCTGACATATTTCATGGTGATGCAACATTAATTTATTCTGAAATCTCCTCTATTAAAAAGATGGTATCGAGTGCACTTTGGAGAGTTCCACCTGCTCACCCTTTGTACTTTGGTAAGAGTCCCGGTTGGTGTCATTGTCTGAATATCTCTAGAACGGCTCTCTCGTTTTTTAAGTGGACACACCAAATCCCTCACCTTCCAACACGGACGAAGGATCTTTGCTGAATATCCTTGGTGCAAGGCAGATCAAGCCTAACCCCAATCATGTTCTTAAATGTTTAAATTGTACGATTTTTGAGATTTTAAGGGATCCGCTATTGTTTTTGGACTTCTTCGAGATCTTTGGTATCATGGAGATGGTGCAGCTGAGGTGGTATAGCGCAGCTCTACTACCTTGGATCAGAAACAACAACAATACTTTTTGTGATTGAAATAAAGAAGATGTTCCTTTACTTTTTTGTGATTCTTTATATAATGTTATAATTTATAAGTTACAAATTATTTTTGTGATATTTACATTCTCTAATAAAACTGGTAAATAAAACAAAGAAACACCCGTGTTTTCTTTCTTTTCCTAAAATTTCTAATACCGGTATTAAAACCGGTATCCCGGTATTAAGATCTAAAAAATACCGAATACCGGTATTGAACTTTTGGTCCGATATTGCAATCCCTAATCTCTTGGTATATTAATATATTTTTAAAATTTTTCAAAATACATCATCACTAGAAAAATTGATTATGTTTGAACATACATATCAAAATCAGTTCAATGCGAACTTTCATCGAAAAACTCTTCTGTACAATTATCCTTATAACTAAAATCACTTTCTGCTTCATTTAAAAGTGTCTGGAGCACTGCTTCATAATAGGATCAGTAAATTGGATGATATTTTGGGCCCCAAGTTTTAGAACCATCTGCTAAGCCTTGTTTATCGCTGGGATACTAACAGGGAGTAAAAAAGCTTTCAGAGACAAATTTCGTTGTGCATCACCCAAACAGCGATAAAACACAAGTGTATCACGCGAATATGCTGAAGCCTTATTTTCAACGAGAAGAGAACGTGAACTTACTGAGTCTAGAGAGAAAAGTTGGTTCAGAAAAAGAAGAAACAACACCAAAACTTTAATTAGAAACTAAAGATTCTGTATTATCCGAAATTTGGAAAGATATAGAATCAAATCCTAGGTTAGATGAAAATCAGAAGATTGAGCTTGATAAGAAAATACTCCAAAACATTTTCAACTGTACCTGGATGCACAGATTTAACTGAACATGATATCGAGCTTGAAAATGAGAGACCTATTTGTGCCAAACCTTATAGCCTATCACCGTGACAATCTGAAATCTTAAAAGCTGAAGTAGAAAAGATGCTGACATTAAAAGTCATCGAACCAGGGGAATCGGACTTTACATCTCCCCTAATATTGGTAGAAGCTCCTGGAAAAGAAACGAGACCTTGTATTGCTTATCTCCGTTTGAATAAAATCATCCGAACAAAATTTACCCCTTTGCCTAACATAGAAGAACTGATAGAGAAAGTACCTTTTGCTAAATATATAACAGTACTGGACTTGATACTCGGATATTGGCAGATACCGTTAAGTAAAAATGCCCAAAGGTATGCTGCTTTTGTTACTAACTTTGGCACGTTCAAACTATTACGTCTCCCTTTTGGTTTGAAAAATGCTCCTTATGATTTTAGTAGACTTATGGCAAGCTTATTGACAAACTTTGATAACTATGCTGTGCCTTATTTAGATGGTGTCGCCATTTTTTACCAAACCTGAGAAGAGCATTTAACACACCTGGAAGACATATTCCATAGCCTGAGTACAGCAAAGTTGCACATTAAACCATCTAAATGTCGGTTTGCTCGTTCTTATGTGAAATATCTTGGACATTCAGTCGGACAAGGATAAAGAACACCTGGAGAACTAAAAGTTCAAGCCATAAAAGATTTTCCAACTCCCACTAATAAGACTCAAATCCGAGCTTCTATGGGTTTAGCCGGTTACTATAGGGAACATATACCTGAATTTTCTGTAGTTTTGGCTCCACTAACAAATCTATTAAAAGGTCGTTGTAGAAAATCAATTATTGAGTGGAATAGTTCCTGTCAAACGGTTTTTGAAGAACTTAAAGAAAAACTTTCTAAAAATCCTGTTTTATATAGTCCTAATTTTTCAGAACAATTCATCATTCAGTGTGATGCTTCTAATCTTGGTATTGGAGTTGTCCTCACTCAAGTAAGTGACAATGACGAAGAACATCCCATCATGTACCTGAGCAAGAAATTTTCATCTGCAGAGCAAAAGTACAGTACTACAGAAAGAGCGTGTGCTGCCATCATTTAGGCCGTGCAGAAACTGAAGTGCTATCTTGACAAAAAAAAATTTATCATACAAACCGACCATAATCCGTTGGTATGGCTAGAGAAAAATTCTGGGACTAATCCAAGACTTTTAAGATGGACGCTAATATTACAATCATTTAATTATGAAATTGTCCATCGTAAGGGAAAACAACCTCAGAATGCTGATAGTTTGAGCAGTATCTCTTAAGTCTTATAATTTAATATCTCTTATTGCCAATAATAATTGAAAAGAAATTTACAGTTCCTTATTTGCATTTATTATGTTTTATCTGTATTATCATTTAGTGTATAATAGTGTTGTATTATGTACTTGGTTTAAAATGTATTATTTTCATGTAAAGCTCAGTGGGGATAGGTTGCTGTGCAAATACTAATTAAAAGTACTAAACTGAGATAGAACTGGTACTAACTATTACTTCTGCTGAATTTTCTGACTGAACTTCAGTGAAGTTTTACAGGTTACAAAAGAGCAACTTTTCTCTCTGATATCATGAAAAGTTTTCCCAGGAGGGGAGGAATAGACTGTAAAGTACTGAAGGACTAGACACTTTGGTGAGATGGTGACCGAAACAAAATTTAGTTGGTGCCGAGTGGCAACGTGGAGAAAGAATCGTGAAGTGGAATGATGTGGTGTGCGTGAAAAGGAACACCGGAAGGAATAGTTTATTAAAATTTAAAATGTTTCATGTTTAAATGTTAATCTTTGTAAAGTTGTGTAATGCAGTGATTGTCCCTATGTGTCAAAAAAGAAATAAACCAATTCTGTTTAAAAATCGGCCTGTTTCTTTGGAATAATACACGCTACCATATTACAATCTAAAAATAAACTAGCGGATGTTCTAAAGATAAGAAACTATTAAAGAAAGAAATACTATCTTTGCAGATAAAATTTTTGTCTGAATGTCAACATTTATTAATAACTTACGGTATGTACATACCCTAAAATCACCATTTTCGTAAAAATTTCGAATTTCTTTACTATTTTGTATTAAAGTCAACACATTTAAGATTCCAAAAAGGATTTACTTTTGTTTTTGTGGTAGTTAGAATCAAAGTTACCGGCAAAATTATAAACCAGAAGTGAAATATTTTAAACTGATAATAACAAGGGAAGGTAAGAGGTTTAAAATTGAGTTCGGAATGAGATTTTGTATAATGGTAATATACATTTAGAAATTTTTATTTATGAAAATACTAGCCGCCTTTGGCTACCAGCCGGTTCGCCAATCTTAATTCACGTTAAAATTTTAATAATTACATATTTTATGGAACTCCCATTTTAAGTGCTTCTTCATTAAAATATTTTAAAACTTCAAATTTTAATTGTCATATAATTCACTCATAATATTATAAAGGCCTTCAGCCATAAAGTAATATGTATCTCTCTAATTTTTTGTTAGTTCCAGTAGAATTTATGCTTTAAATTAAAGTGGAAATGATTAAACTGCAATTAATATAATAAAATTTTTTTACTGAAACGAAGCATTTTTTTTAAATATGAGTACTGAAAACAGAGTCGTTGAGAATTTAAAACTTATAGGCACAAAATAATATTTTCTTAATTTATATAATATCTCAAGAAGTTTTTCAACAAAATTTTCTCAGGTTCATCATGAACAGATTGATTAATTAACAATGTTTAGATTTAAATGCATCAAACACTAAAAAAAATAAACAGAATCGTTTGAAATAATCTGTCGAAAACATATTAAGCCTTCAAAATCACGTCCGTATCCATTGAAAATATTTGTCAACAATCAGAACATAATGCGCATGCGTGAATTTTCAACTCCAATTATGGTAACGCAAATATGTGAATTTTCTACTCCAGTTGGGGTAATGCTATGCAGATAAGAAATTTTTAATTTCCTTTATTCTGTTTTATTTTTATTCAAAAGTACTTCAGAAGGAATCTGAAAGATCGATTAATTAACAATGTTTAGTTTTAAATGCATCAAACATAAAAAAAATAAACAGAATCGTTTGAAATAATCTGCCGAAAATTTCTTACGCCTATCCTCTTTAGCGTGGGAAGAAAAAACTGAAGCCTTACTCATTTAGCGGTGGGGAAATGAAAAGAATTTTTCGGTAGGAAAGTTAGTTTTTAATTAATAATTAAAATTCTAGTTAAAAATTCAAAAAAAGGGACCACAGGTGCACATTCCCGACCTCCAAGGTATGCATATGCCAAATTTGGTAGCTGTAGGTCGAACGGTCTGGCCTGTAGAGTGCCAACACACACACACACGCACACACACACATATACATTGAGCTTTATACAAGTATAGAATAAGGCTCAATAGCCAGCCAAATTCGAGGAAATAGCCCCGAAATTTTTAACGTAGCTTATATATAAATAATGTGGTGAGATGACCGAGCGCTAGAGTCGTGTAGTTGTTAAGGCTCCGTCATAGCATTCGTAAGACCCTGGTTCGGTCCTGGGCTAATCACTTTTTGTTTTCTTTCTAAATTATTTCAAAATAATTTAACGGTTTTAATTAACATCTTTTTCATTTTATGTAAAAATTTATATTTATTCTATTAATTCTTGTATTATAATTTAATTTTTAGAAAGAAAAATAATTATAAATACGAATGCACTATTTTTAAATATTCAGAAAAAAGAGGTCACTTTTATAATCTATTTTTATAAATGTTTTTTTTTTCTTTTTTAGATAATGGTAGAAATTATTTGAACATGTAAATGTAAAATTAAAAGAGGTTTTTATGTAAATAAAAGAAATAAAATGTTTATTTAAAGAAGAAAAATAATCACTTTTAATTAATGCCAAAAAAAAAAAAAGTAAAAATCTAAACATGATTTAAATTAACAAACTCAGCTACTGATGTCATGAAAAAGAAAAATTATTTTCGAAACCAGTTTCCTTAGATGATGATGAGTTAAAAAAAAAAAAAAAAAAAAAAAAAAAAAAAAACTTTTTTAGAAAATGAAAACCGACCGGACCCAATGCCGGGAAGCAAAAAGTTGTGCGACAGATTTTGAGTATGTCAAGATTTGCGATATGTCACCAAAAAAGGTATTCTTACTCTCAGATTCTCCCTAAGTCATGTGATTCATGTTGGGCACACTTGTTTCGATAAGAAACATATGACTAGCTCCCTCCATTTATATCTCAGCTCTATGATTGCGTATGAATGGAGGGCATAATTGTGGAGAAATGTGACGAGAGGCATTCGCAGTTAGTTCATTCTTGGAAGTTTCTTCGTGATTGAAGTGGGAGGGGACAGATATATTTATTTCCCACAAGCACTAGGGAGACGAATGTATAGGCTGACCAATCCTACCTCTCCACCTCCGAATTTTCTTCTTGGGTTACTGAGAGAATCAGGATTTGTGATCTTGATTGCTTTTCTCTGATTCATTTGCTTAAGATGTGGACGAAAAGTTTTTTTACTTTTAAAGCCAAAGGATTTTTTTTTTAAATTTATAAAACCTGAATTTTTACTCAATAAATAAATTCTTTTAAAAGAGGTATTGCTTGACTATTGATGATCCCAGACAAACTTTTAGGGTGAGCTTTGTAAAAAATTATTTACTCATCGTCTTTTATTAATCATATAAATACTTAGTTTTCTGAAATATTTAATTATTCTTTATTATACCGCTAATTGGCTTTAAAATATTATAATTTAAAAGGAACTAAAAAATATTTTCGTGTTTGTCTACATTTTTATTTAACACAATGAACACTATAAGGATCTGTTGTTTCATTTTCTGCTATTCGGTCTGACATTGTTTCTCTGGATAATTTTTTTTCCATCTTCGAGCATATGCTAAGAATAATATCTACGTGCCTAATAATTGTAATAACTTTGGGTGGAGCCTTTTTGAAATTCGGCAATTTAGCCACTCTTATGTGATATTTTCCCTGTATTATCAAATATACATCTTTAAAATATTTTAACATGTTAATGTTTATAAATAGACAATATATAAATTGTGTGACACAAAAATAATTCAAAACATTGAAGGCAGAAGACGTATGAAGTAATTGAAGCCATGAATGGATTTTTCAAAATTTAAATTAGATTTTTAATAAAATAAAATAAATAAATAAATTTAAATTTTACTCATTATTTTCGGGCATATTATTCCACAAAACTATTCCATACCATTTCAAAAGTCAAATAACATTATAAAATACTTGAAATTTTTAATATCATGATATAATTTATTAAATAATATACCAAAAGTTTCATAATTTATAAGTGAATTTTGTGTTTTCTTAGTGATAAAACTGCATCCCACATATCATTCAACGAGATCTTCCCGTTTTTGTAGTCATTATGTATGTAGAAAGAAAACTAGAAATGATTTCGAAAGTGATTTCTTTTTTTTGGGGGGGGGATTTGACTAGGTATAAAATGAAGAGTTTTCTTCAACTCTTTGAAAGTCTTTAGAAATTTCAATTGTTAAAAAAATTTGGCAGAATTAAATTTTTTGACAATGAATTTTTTTTTTCTTTCAAAATTTGGTACGCGGGAAAATAATAATTACATCATTTTCTTTTTCTTTTCATGTTTCTTTCGAAAAAATGAAACTTAAAGAATAAATTCTTCTAGGTTCTCTGTATTTCTCAGCGTATTCAGCAATAACAGCAACAAAAATTCCCGACAGAAATTATCTACAAACAGATTGAGAACATTTATATATATGATAACTTCTAATAGATATTTCCAGTCAAATATTACAACATTTTGTGTCCTCTATGAAAGTGAAGTTAAATCAACATTTGATACGCTGCGTTTTTCTCTTTCAATGTGAAATAATAAAAATATTGAGCATCTGCTTCTAAGTTTATAATTTGATATAATATTAGCCTACAAAAAATAGGCATCATATCAAAAAGATAATTACTCGAAAGAAATTCTGACCTATTTCCTTTAATCTGTTCAATTAAATATATAGTGCTTTTTATAGAAGGCAAAACATTTCCATCTTGATGTAAATGTGTCTTTATTAAATTGCAGAAGAAAGTACGGAACAATTTCTTACTAAATAAAACTTCCGTGCATGTTTAAATAAGTATACTTTTGGAATCTTTGTTTCTTTATTTAAAGAACAGCATATTGTAAAAATAATTGATTGTAAGGAAAAAAAAATTAAAAATTCCTCCAACATAATATTTACATTGCATCTAAGAATAAATTGCTACACCTTTTTAATTAGTAGCAAATGTTACAATAAATTTTTCAAATTACGAAGAAAACATATTCTAATTTTTTCATTCTGAAACTCTTTATTGAAGTAAAAAATATCTGAATACTAGGAAAAATATATGTTACTCATTTGAGATTAAAATGACAAAGCTTGAATATTATTATTCGGTGCAAATTAAGCTTCCGGATATTTTATTAAAGCGAACGAATAATTCATATCACTCTTTACAGAAAAAGTGATATAATTTATTTTTACTTGCCAAATAAATAATATATTATGCTAACAATGCTTGTAGCTTCTAAAAAATGAATCGAAATATTTTCTTAAAAATCAAAGACAATAAAGAAAATTTTGATTTAATATATTTTATTATAACAATATTATATGAAGTATTCCTAAACTGTATAATAAATTTACAAGCAAAGATAGATTTGCAAGCAATATTTGGGTTCTTTTAAATTACTTTTTTTCTTTAATCTCTCATTTTCTGCACACATCATTTTTACTCTGCAAATATAATATATCTGCAAACATATATTCTGAAAATGTACTTTCATCAATATATAAAAGTGCATGTATTTCCACGCCCAGTAAATCGCCTTTGAGTCAAAACACTCTGAAGTCCCTTACTTAGAAACGATAATATTAGAGCAAAAATGCTTTAACCACAATGGAATCGACATCCCCTTCCCCATGCAACCCTCCAATTTATCGATTGAATGACAGGAAGAAGCAAAAATCACTGAGAAAAACCTTGGTACCATGCCATTTCATCTATCAAGGTCAACTGACCATCTTTTGTCGAACGAATAGCAACCCCTCCAACTCTCTCTTCTTTCTCACCCATCCTGTGAACAAATCTCAATTCTGAGTGGTGTACTATAGAGAACAGCAAGTTCCACACAGTCGTTCGTGAATGGGAATAGTAGGGCCCATAGAGTTGTTCGCGAATGGAAATAGCTGGGCCCGTACAGTACGCAAACGGAAATAACTGGAAGCCTCACATTAATTCATGAATGAAAATAGCTGAGCCCACACAATCGTTCGCGAACGAACGATATTTACAGAAAGTTGCGACCTGATACAGTCATGGCCGTCGAGAAATAAGGCCACAGTGAAGAATCTTTTGAAAGCTTTGACGTCATATCCTGTAGTTCCTCCCCCCCCCACGATTCTTTCTACTGATTCATGATTTGCTCATTCAGAGGCGGTTGCAGAGATTTGTCGACGGGGGGGGGGAGATAAAGCTGACAGGGAGGCAAGCACAATATCTCTAATTAGGCTTCAAAATAACTCATAACAATTAATTTTGCAATTAATCAAAGAAAATCAAGCATCATTTAGCTTTTTTCTATTCAAATGCTGATCCTTTCTTTCATTGTTAAAATTCTGCAAAGGTATTCTTAAAAAAATATTCCCAATTTCTTTTACTGACCATCAAAAGATTGTCAATATTTGTGTCTATTTCTTTATAAGACTCTTGAGATTTAATTTTTCTGAGACCTAATTTTAGAAAAAATATGGTTATTTTGCATTCTGGATTGTATTATACAGAGAGAAACACAGATTGAGCCAGAATGGCGTGTTCTGCTAAATGAATAAATGCAATCTCTTATTATTTTATATCAGAAGCTATATAAAATAAATTCTGAAAAGTTTTATAAAAGAAACTTTTTTAGAAATCCAGAATAATAAAAAATATTCAAGGATTTCGCTAAAAACCGATTTTTCAGAGTAGTACCCTACCTAAAATATTTGTTAAGTAAAGATTGTAACAACGAGCAGGAATTCAGATGTGTTACGAATCTGAGGAGAATAAGTGCGCGTGCTCTACAAAATTCATTATAATTTGGATACGAACAATATAGAATGCAGAAAAGATACAATGATGTTGTTTCTTAAGAAGTCTGGAGGAAATATTTTGTAAATATATGGACAAATTTACTATTTTATATAAGATATGAAATATGGACTCCTTAAACATTAGACCCCATGTATTTATTTTTCAATATATATTTAAGCTTTAAAAACGAGTGCATTTTATTAATTAGATTTGGAATATGAATACCTCTATCTTCATTTTTAGGCATGCGTTCTTACGGTTAAATATTTTTTAATTTAAAGTTATTGCAAGCTAATATTCCTCCCAAAAAGTATGTTTTACCAGCATTGGTTTTTCTTAACCCCTTCGGAAACGATGACAAGTCTGACTCGCTTATCAAATAGCTAAATTTTTAATTTTAATTCTGCAATTAAGTGAAAGTATCAAGTAATTAAAAATGCAAAAATTACTTGAAAACGCGTTATTACTTCAAATGCCCTTATATTATTTTAGGAATTATTGTCCCAAATAAGATCTGCCATCTAATCAGGAAGTTAAGCAAATTTCTATGTCAAGGGATTAATGTGCATATATGAATATTCTATGAATAACTTTTTTAATCATAATTTTATCAAGACATCTTTATTAAAAGTCTATTAAAAAATTTAGAAGCATCTGAAATTATATAGTTTTTTCGGCGAATAACAATTGAAAGAAAAAAAACAAACATAAACGATATATTCTTTTATTACATATCATAATACTGAATGCAGAGTCTGAATAATTTAGATAGTAATTTATTTAACAAATTTATTGCGTATTTGAATAAACTCTTTTAGTGTAGCTAAAAAGCTACCATATCATAAATATTTATTTTTTGTCGTCAGTTGTAGTCGGTAATATTTCTTTAGTGTAATAATCGTAGCCTGATAAATTAAGATTGCGCTAGAAAAGAGATATTTTACTGTTAAATAAACTTAATTTAAAGTATACAATTTACTTACTCCAGTGATTTATAATGAATTCATATAATTTGTCCACGGCAAAGTAACTCTTCTTAGCATGCATATGCACAAGAGTGTCAAAACAAAAAAGTGTTTTATTAAATTTTTTATTCAACCATTAACTAGATTTTAGCCAGACAATTCTCATAGTGAAATGAATAAAATAAATTTACCAATTCGTTACCTAGAAAGTAACAATTAAATGAACAAAATAAAGATTAATTTTAGAACTTGAATTTGAATGATGAATTATGGGAAACAACTCTATCGTCCTATTTATGAATAATATAAAAGTATCAATTTATGCAGTAATTCCACTGGCAGGTAATCGAAGTGCTCGATGCAAACAATTTTTTTTCTCCATAACCTATGATAAAATCTTAGCCGACGGACAAAGATTAGTTGTGAAAAATATAATGCCTTTCTCACTTGCCAGCTTATTGATTATTCTGCTAAATATAGTATAAATTATATGCTGAATGAACATTATAACATTTAAATCAGATGACTCAGAATTTGGACTTAACGTCGTCGACATCGATTGCATTGAATTCTTTGTCGATTGATCAAACTTTTGTGGCAAAATACGACATGTCTCATATCTTATTCACATGTCGCCTTGTTGGTTATTTTGCCAAAAGTAGTGCAAATTAAAAGCTTGTATGAACGACATTTGAATCAAATGTCTGAAAAATTGTGGATATAGTCTTCTATACTCACAGCATTGAATTCATTCATTGAATAGTCGGCCGACCAAAAATTATCCGAAAAATGCGCCTATTACCTTGCCGATATCTTTTTCATTTGTTACCTTGTCGATTATATTACCAAAAGTAGTACACATTATAAGCTGAATGAACGGCGTGTGAATCAGATGTCTGAAAATCTGCGAAAGTAACGAATTCGACATCCATTGCATTCAGTTCTCTGTCAGTCTATCAAAAATTGTCCGCAAAATACGGCATCTTGTTGTCCTGTCATCCTATTTGCTAAATATAGTCAAAGCGCTTTAACCGTTACTTGGATATTTCGACTGTTTACAATATATTAATTTTAAGATGGTTTTTAAACAATCATATTCGATAATGCGCAGCTCTCTACAACCATCCTGTAGTGGTGAACGCTTTTGCCGACGATACCCTCAATCTCTCGCCGACGGGGGATGCAAGATTCTACCGAGAGAGGGGCAATTGCCCCCCTGATACCACCGCCTCTGTGTGGATTTCATTCTTTACCCGCCTTGATTGAGTGTGAAATCTTAGCACTTTTTTGCATTTTTATCGCCATTAGTTTTTTTTTATTTTTTATTATAAAATTCCATTTACTTGTTGTCAACTGTAAAGCAAATTATAAAACTGGGCCCAATGTTTCAGTTTTTAATTTCCCAAAAAATAGGAATCTGAGAAAACGTTGGATTGACGCCACTCACAGAAGGGATTTTCAACCCAGCAAAAGCAGCAAGGTATGTAAACTATTTCGTCAATTTTATTAATATTGTTACGAAATTTCCGGGTTCATTTGGATAGTGATATGGTGTGGAGAACGCTCAATCAGCAGGCGTCAGTAGAAAAAAAACAACGACGTTTATTTACACGAAGACAGGACAGCACAAAGACGACAACTATGTACAGCAGAGACGAACACAGTAGACGACAGTAGCACACTTCAGTAGACAGCAGCACACGAAGAGGATAGACAGAATCCAGCAGGAGAGGGGTTCCTGGGAGCTTCGCTCTACCGTCTTTCCAACGGTTGACCTTCTCGCTTCAGCTGCCGACTCGCTACTTCTCACACGATTTCACTTACACCACAGCTTCCTCTTCGTAGCTTCAGAGTGCCCGTCTTTTATAGTTCCGGGAGGCGGGGCTAGAATCTTCAGACCAATCAGGACGTCTCTGGGTGTATCTCGGTTCCTACTGGATGGATCGTGAAACTTCTCGAACTTTCCAGTATGATCCATTTTGTCGCTAAATCCATCGTCAAGTCGCCAAATGGTCGCCACGTTAGTCGCCAAGCTCTGAGTTCATTGAAGCTCAGCACGCACAGGACAGATCGTACATCCTGTCTTTCTTACGATGACACTAGTCGTACTGGGAAGCAAAATTACAGGTTTGTAACAATATATTCTTTAAATACTCGTTTCATAATATAATTTAAGAATAGTGTTATCTTTTTATTTTCTTCAAAAATGATATATCGAAAGAGGACTTACTTTTTAATAGAATTTAGTGCTAATGAGATTATTTTCTTTATGAATAATTTTTTGCTCTGTTTGATTATTTACTCTTTAATATGATTTATTGGTGTATATGTATTTTATTATATATATATATATATATATATATATATATATATATATATATATATATATATATATATATATATATATATATATGTATGTATGTGTGTGTGTGTGTGTGTGTGTGTGTGTGTGTGTGTGTGTGTGTGTGTGTGTGTGTGTGTGTGTGTGTGTGTGTGTGTGTGTGTGTGTGTGTGTAAGGTTATTTTGAATCCTGTCGACTAAATAATATGTAATGGATTTTTGGTTCCAGCAGAAGGCAGGTTTGACAAGCAGTGAAGAGATTTCGTATTTTTAATTCTCTTTAATATTCATTTCGGGAAAGCAATTTATTTACAAGCAGAAGCAGCGCGCCACAAAAGCAGAAGTAAGAAAGAAGAGCTAAAAGGGCCGAAACAAATGATCACTAGTCTTATATAACATGGGATTTCTGGCTACTCCCCAATTCAATACACGTGGTGACCTTTGACACCTTTTCAAGGGTACCGAAGGGATCACTTTCATTTGATAGTAGTACTGATGGCGCATTATTTTTACAGAGGAATTAATTAAACCGAAAGTGGAATTGGATCACAAAATAAGCCAATATTTTAGAATGAAGTTATTATGGACTAAATTAAGAAAAAAATCTTGGAAATTAATTAAATTGAAATTAGAATTAAAATATCATTGCATATATATATATATAAAATTTCTCCTTGTAAGGATAGTAAGAAATTTATATCCTAAATATTGCAATTTTATTTACTACATTTTACCTAGTTCCTGTAAATTCTGTTTGTGCTGTAAAACGAAAGTGAATATTGAGCATTATTTTGAATATGAGCATTATGACTATATTTAGACTAAATTTAAATCAGTAAATAAGGTAATCAATTCTTAATCTATTAAATTAGTTTCAAAAGTTATCTAAATTATATAAGAAAGTCGCTTCTGTCTTTGAATTTCTCTTAATTTATTTAATGTAATTTGTATATAATACAGTTACGTAAGAAGGAAGATAATAATAAATTTATTTCTTAGCTATTGTACAATGTTTAATTTACTGTAATCCGTCTTGTTAGTTTCTGTTCATTTTAATTGCAAAGTAAAACAAAAGTAAACATTGAATCATTGTTTTGAATTTGTAGTTATTATTATGTATGTGTTATTTAGTTTAAAGATTAATTTTGCATTTACTACAATGATAAAGTAAGTGATAACTAAAATAAAAATTATTTTATAATGCTAGTGTGTGAGCTGCATTTTGTAGAAGAGGGTTATGTCAAAGAAGCTCGTGGGTTCGACATAAACACAGGTAAAGTGCTTACTTCACTATTGAGCATTAAAAAATTTAAGAAGGATGCATTCCTACAATTTTTTATGGATATCCAGATTTTTGTCTAGTTTCTAAGATTCAAAGAGATTGTCCTAAAGAAAAGAAAGACAAAAGAGAGTAATCTGCTCTCATTCAGGCTATGATGGTGATCAGGCTTGATGCTAGTATTAAAGAAAATGAAGCATATTGTTACGAATCCTTCATGCGGCTTCCCAGCATAGTGGGTTCCATAGGAGATCCCAGAGCTTGGCGACAAACTTGGCGACCATTTGACGACTTGGCGACTTTGGCGTCAAAATAGATTATACCCGAAACATCGAGAATTTTCTCGAGCCGTCCAATAGGAACGGAGATACGCCTCGAACGTTCCTGATTGGTTGAGAGGCTTCTAGCCCCGCCTCCTAAGACCTATAAATGGAGCTGCAGCTGCCGGGGAGGGGGGGTGAATTGAGGAGTCGTGGACCAGTGGAGTCGAAGAGTAGTCCGAACCGACAGTCAAGAACTGGCCTTCCAGAGATAAGCGTAGCAGCAACGGAGTGAAGCTAGTGCTGAACTAAGCTGTGTGCTACTGTCTGTAGTAGAGCTTTGTATGCTGCACGTCTCGGCTGAAGATAATCGTCTTCTGTGCTGTATATAGTTGTCGTCTTTGTACTGTCCTGTGTGTCTTCGTGTAAATAAACGTCGTTGTTTTATTTTCTACCGCCGCCTGGTGATTGAGCGTTCTTCACACCATATAACTTCCACTATCCAAACGAACCCCGGGAAATTTCGAAACAATATGAAAAGTCCTATCCATTTGGCTGTTTGGAAGAATTTGATTTGAAGGTAAGTAATTTGGAATTATCTAGGGTATGGACTATAATTCGAAAGGATTCATATCTACTTTTTGCAAAACTGATCGATTCTCCTTGACCTCAAATAACGTATTCTGTAGTAATAAATGAAATATTGGAGGTAAATGTATTTTTCATGAATGTTAAACGATTGAAAGTTGGACCGTATTCTTTTCCTTTGCACTGACATAGTATCCACTTAACTTGTAGTAAAGTGTTTGAAGAAGAACTAAAAGATGATATTCTGAATTCTGTTAAAGATGTGCTTCAGATCACGCATAGTGATAAGGATTCTTTTTTCCAATTCATACATGAGCAGTTATGTTTAAAAGAAATGTGAAAGTTAACATATTCCCCATAGATGTTGGTGTTTTGTACACTTTTGTATGGCTTTTGGCTCTGAATGCATATCAATTTATTAGAAAAAGTAGTAAACTTATTTTGCCCCTCCCCACATCAGTTAAAAATTTATGTTCATCACCAGACATTAACCCTCAGTTAGAACAAAATGAAAAATACTTTCTAAATTATTTAAATCAGGGGGTTGCTTATTTATCTGATTTAGATTTAAAAAAAGTTATATTGCAGTTTGATGAGATTCACATAAAACCATATGCTAATTAAAAATCAGGCAACATTGTTGGCCTTTCAAAAAATAATGGCGAGTTGGCTACTTCAGCACATGCGTTTATGATTTCAAGTGTGACCTTTTCTTATAAAGATGTCGTACATGTGTGACCAGTTAAAACCATAAAATATGAGGATTTGCATTGCATGATAAGGAAAATAATCAATAAGTTAGAAAACATTGGTTTTTTTGTCTGTGCAGTTGTTAGTGATAACAATTTGATTAAAGAAGTGCAATGTCCGAATTCGATACTCAGGTCGATTCAAAAAAAAAAAAAAAAAAAAAAAAAATTCGATTGGTTTATTTTCATTCATGTGATTAAAAAAATGCCTTTGTTTTATATGATTGATGCAGTGCGTTTACTTTAAAATGTACGAAACAATTGGTTGAAGCAGAAAAATGATGATAATTCATTCCCCTCCCCCCAAATTTTGAATGAAATGAAGGAAAATGTTTTCACCAAGCTTCTTTTGCATCACTTAGAATTAGAAAATTACATAAGGTTGATACTAACAACTTAGTTAAACATAACTGTAAATTAACATTAAAAGCTTTATCTCCTTCTAGTATTGAGAGACAAAATGTCAGTTTTGCCATACAGGTTTTTAATGATAGTACAGTTGGGGCATTACAGGAAGTTGATAATAAATAAGAAATTCAGCATTTTGCAGATATAGCTGAGTTTATTAAAATAATATTGATTTGGTGAAAGATTATGAATGTAAAATCCCCTAGTGTAGGTTTAAGGGAAAAGATAAGTTTAGGCAGCCTTTATCATACATGGCTAATGATGAAAAAGTTCAATTGCTTGACAAATTCTTAAATTGGTTGAATAAAAGGGAGGAAATGGGCTGTATGTACAACTGGTGGATTCTCAAAAGATACACACGCTTCCTTGAAAGTAATCACAAATGTCATTATAGAAAAAGCCAGGGCCCGACTTAGCCTATTTGAGGCCCGGGGCAAAAACTTCTTTGGGGTGCCCCTCTGCTTCACTATTTCAGTAATGAAGAACTGTGCATAGAACCTGTCTTTGGTATTTTTCGCTAATTAATTCAATATGCTATTTAAACTTAAAACTAAAAACACTCTTACTCGAAGTACCACATTTAGCCATTGAATTTAAAATGCAATCTGACAAAATTCTAAGGCAAGATTTATATTAGAATGCTTTCTACAACTATCTTAAGCATCTTGAAGAGAAACTCCTATATTACATAAACTAAATATTAGTGGATTTTTAAATGAAAAAAGTGCAAATTTCTCAGCAGTTATTTTCTTATGTAGGAGGAGTATTTAATTATTTCTCGCATTTATTGCATACAAACAAAACAAACTTCATTATTTAAGAAAGGTAATTATTTTATCAATCTCATTTTATTATGATAAATATTGGGACATAAAAGGTAGAATATTTATTCTAACAGAATGAAAAATATCCAGACCGATTCATTATTCAAATTCCAGTAAAAAGATAATTTTAATGTACATGAATTAAAGATCAATTTTACATTCAAGATGGATATATATATATTCATATTCAATTCATTATTGCAGCAAAACTTAAAAGAAAAAGTGGAAGGGGAATGCCCCATACTTTTATTATTTTTTTGTCTTTGAAAAGCAATGTTATTTTAATTCATTTATTATTTTCTTTCCATTAGCTGAATTAAAGATGCATAAAATGGTCAACAAAGGGATAAGAAAATAATGTTCTTTTAAAATTAAAAAAAAAGAAACAACATTCTAATATCTTAGTTTTCAATAAAGTACAATAAAAAATTATTTTTTCAAAACAACTTAAACATTTCTGCATCTTACTTCATAGATACGTCGAAATAAAGTATTCTTTACTGTTACAGAACAATGTATGGAAAATGAGACTAAAAAGTGTCATTTGTGTAAATGCGTATTTGTACTTTTGATCATTTTTTCGTATCATAACACTAAATAATGTTTTCTTTTAAAGTTATTACACAATATTATGCTAGGCTGTATTATTACTATGTAAGAAAACTGAAAATAATAAAATTTATACTGGCCTTGAATGTTTATGCTTATTTTTAAATCTACAAAATTTTAACATGTTTATTACTAACTCAGTTTTAACCAAAATTTACTGTTCTCTCGAAATAATAACAATAAACAAAGAAAAACATACATAATTAGAAATTCAAGGGAACAGAGAGAGATTATAAATATTACAGTAATATAACTTTAATTTTGGAATTACATGCAATATTATTATGAGACAATTTTGCATAATAAATCAATATTATGTAAAAATAGATCTTATAATACTTACTATTTATTTATAAATTGATACTTAAATTGTATTATAATAGATATTTTCCCATTTCTTTTTCATTGTTTTTTTTTCCTTAATTTTACTTTCTACAAAACTATCGATTACATCCCGTGACCATATTGATCCCGTGGCTCAAAATTTACTTCAGGTGTAATTCCATCATTTAACAACTTACTTCGAGGTGTAACTTTTTTTCTTTTTACCTCATGCATATTGTTTTCTGGCAAAATTTCTAGCGCTTCAGCGCTGAAATTCATTTCGAACAGACTGCACAAAATCTATTATAAATTCCAATAATGGCGATACTATATCGCATTTTGCGATATATACAGGCTTTTGATTGGCCTAATTTGTCCATCGTAATTGCGAAAATTTAGCTGAATCCCGCCCTAGAAAGCCATGGATTTAAGAAATATAGATTTTTTGTGTTCATACGATAGATTTATGAAGAAGCCAACATAAAACTGACGGATTTTACACTGTACTGATATTTTGTTTAAAAAAAGTTCATTAAAAAAGGAAACGTAAAATAAACTTTCTATTCGGTTTGGGGTCCCCTCTGATCTGTAGGGGCCCGGTGCAACGGCCCCGTATGCCTCTGCCTTAGTCAGGCTCTGGAAATAGCCGTTTACTGTAAAGAAGAGTTTATTATTATTTTACCAGGAAAATTTCAAACAGATAATTTAGAGAGTAGGTTTGATCTGTATAAGAAAGTATCAAGTAGCAACTATCATATATCTATAAGACAACTGTTTGAAGCCGAAAAAAATTAGGATACGTTCTTTATTAAATGTAGGTAAATCTTCCAAAACTTTTGGCCAAGTCTTGATTACAAATAATTATTCACAAGATTTTGGTGATGTAGATGAAGAAAGTATAGTTTTTCATTTTGGTTAAATTTTCAAGTTAGTGATGAGGATATAGAAGTTAGAAAGGTTTTGGGTCCATTAACCTACCTAGCAGGATATTATGTGTTTATTGCTGTTAAGAAATTAAAATGTGATACCTGCAAAAGTAATTTAAAAGTAGATAAGACACTTGAAATTGATGAAAGTTATGGGCTTATTTTTAAATTAGACAGGGGCTAGATTCTTTGTCCTACTCCAACTGTAGGTAATGCTATTGTAGACAATTATATTATTATTTAAAAACTTTGTTTTAATTTTGAAAATAATTTTACTGCATCTGAAAATCCAAGAAAAATTCTTTGGAACTATCTGAAAATTATTTAAATTCTAAAAATTTATTTGAACAATATTGAGATAATAAACATAGTGATGAAAAAATTCTCAAAATGTTACTATGGTCACTATGGTGTTACTATGGTGTTAGATGATCCGTTCGTTCTTACCAGTTCGTTCGCGAACGACCTATCTCTACTACGCATACCATATCACGCAGGTTTGCCTTAAGTCTAGCGGCGAGTTCCCTTTAAGTGGGATTCGACGATATCATCGACAAGCAGATTGAGACAATCTTTTACCAGTTTCAGTCTCGGAAGAATCTTCGATAATTTACAATTAAATTGCTGAAGGAGTATTAATCGATGAAGTGTTTTTAAAGGTAATCATGGGCACCTACTCATGTCCCCATTTGCGTAAACTTCCTTGTGCTTTAAAAACTTATAATGTTATACTGGGTTATTATGTGACTTGTATAGCCGAAGATCAGCCGTTTCAAAAACTAGCAGTGGATGCGTTTTGTCGTGTCTGCAAAGAAACCAAAGGAAAATTACATGCATGTTTGCAATGCGCATTTTTTGGTTGCTTTAAATCTGTGGATGGAAACGTTAGTCATATGAAACGTCATGCATTGAAATATAAACATTATTTTGCCATTAATTTGAATCACGGCTCTTTATTTTGCTTCCAATGTGATGATTATATGTATAATGAAACATTTGATGAATCTCTCGCTGAATTCGAAATAGAAGCTAGAAAATTGAAAATCACGCAATCTTTCTTAACTTGGAAACCAAACAATAAGGAAAGAGCTCTCCTGAAAGGCAAAATTGTAAAAATCTCGGATTTGTCATATTTTGGTTTAAGAGGTATAGTAAATATAGGAAATAGTTGTTATATCAATTGTATTGTCCAAGTGTTGATGCACACTCCTGTACTGGTAGACTTTTTCTTACGTGACAAGCACGTATGTACCTTAGAATCTTGTCTTTTATGTGAATTGTTTCTGATGTTCCAGGAGTTTTACTCTGGGAAATCAATTCCCTATGATCCTTCAGAACGATTTTTTATTAAATTGCAGCAGTTTTGTAGTCAACCTCTTGGAATACAACAACAAGACTGTTATGAATTATTTCAAGAGATTTTAACAGGTATGCATGTTAATTGTCCTAATAAAAATGACATTAATTGCAAGTGTATGATTCAACAGATGTTTTATGGAATCGCTCAAGGCTGTAAAGAATGCCAACATTGTCATGATTCATCATCTTTACCTCCTGATTGTTTCATGGATATCCTGCTGGATTTAGATAGAAAAGATGATTGTCTTATAAATGTTTTGAATAGAAAATATTTGGAAAAGCAATTATTATCTGACTATAGATGCTCTAATTGTGAGAAAAGTAATACAACATATATACGCCAGCATATTAAAAAGCTTCCCAATGTTGTATGCTTTCGTATGAATTGCTTCCTTTTGGAAGTTAATAAAATTTCATCACGAACTAGAAACAGAAGAATGCAGAAGAAATCGACTGCTTTTGCATTTGAAGAGTTTCTAAATATGTCACCATATTTAAACTCGGAGACTACTAATTCTTCTGATAGAAATGGTGCATGTGCTGCTGCTTCTGTACCTAGTGACAATGTCTTCCGGTTGTTTGCAGTTATATTTCATAAAGGTACTTTACAAGGTGGACATTATGTAACATATATTCGGCAGCGGCATAACTGGTATGAATGTGATGATAGATTTATATATAGAAGAACCATGGATGAAGTTCTTCAATGCGAACCTTTCCTTTTATTTTATCAGAATTATCAGTAAATTTACAAGTGATTGATTTGTATATATATATATATATATATAATGTTTTTTCGTTAAACATTTGAATACTGTTTAAGCTATTAGTTTATTTCCCTTTTATTATCAGCTTATAATTATTAACTCTTGAAATGTTTTTCCTGACGAGATTTGATGTATTCCTGTAAAGTTAGTATCCCCAAAACATTATACTAAAATATTTTGTAGTAATTTTGAAAGTAAGACATTTAATATATGGTTTATTGATACTATAAAATGAAGTATTGATGTTTAAAAGAAAAAAGTATCTATTCCATATATTTTCAAAAACATAATTGCTTATGTAAAAAAAGAAAAATATATCCATGCATATTTGTTGTGATAATCAGTAAAATATTACATTTAAAAAAAATGGCATTGTTTATTTTCAAGTGCATTTTTAAAAAAATATTTGCATATCCAGTGTATATAAACAAATGTTCATCATTTATTGTCTTGTGGCTGAGGACTTACCAGCAGTTGACAATTCATTGGAGGCATTATCTGGGTAGCTGCCAAGATATCTTAAAGTAGTAAACATAGAACTACTTACTTGTTTCTTTTTCAGAAGTATGGTTGTGGATCTGTTGATTGCTGAGCAGCTGTATGTATATACTTTAATGAATAGTCCCTGTTCTTTTTCAATGTTTTGGTCTGTGGTTCTGTTGAGTATTGAGTAGTTATGTGCATTCCCTTTAGTGAGTAATTTCCATCCTCTTTCATTAATTGGTCTGTGGATCTGTTGTTGATGCAGTTAGCAGATGTTGATCTATTCTTTGCATCCACATTAGTGAGTAGTTCACATTCTCTTTCAGTGTTGTGGTCCTTGGATATTTTAAGTATTGAATGGTTGTATACATCCATTTTAGTAAGTAGTTCACATTCTCTTTTATGTATCTGCTTTAGTAAGTAATTGACAGTTTTTTTTTCCTACATGTTATGTGATTCTCCATAAGTATAAAAATATTTTTAAAACCAGTATTGTAACAGAAATGTTTAAAAAAAATCAATTAAGAAATATGCGAACCAAATTATATTATTAGATTTTGAGTAGTTTTTAGCATCCACATTAGTGAGTAGTTTGCATTCTCTTTCAGTGTTATGGTCCTTGGATATTTTAAGTGTTGAGTGGTTGTATACATCCATTTTAGTAAGTAGTCCACATTCTCTTTTAATGTTATAGTCCATGTGTTGAGCAGTTTTATGTATCTGCTTTAGTAAGTAATTGATAATTTTTTTCTTACATGTTATGTGATTGTGTGATTCTGCATAAGTATAAAAATATTTTAAAAAACATTATTGTTAAAATGAATCAAGAAATATATAAAATAAATTATAAAATTGCTATTTACATTTTCTTCCTTACATAGTTTGCATTTTCTATTACTTGTATATTAAGTTCTAATGTAATTAAAAATAAGTATGTTTATAATACTTAATTTACAATTATAATATTCATTACTTGCTGTAAGAAGTGTTATCATTTTTTAAATATTAATATGCAATTCATTATATTTAATAAAATTAGCATTGGTTTCTCTTGTTTTATATTATTCTTAAATTTGCATGTATTGTTGGGGATACTATGGGTGGTCAGGATGTCGCCAATTTGTTTACCTTTGTTGTCACCAAACCTACTGCTAATCTCTGCACAGTTCTTTTTGGTAGAATGCACATAGCGAAAGAACAATCATGCGATGTTAACGAACTTGAAAATTTTCTGAACAGGAATGAGTATCTCTGTGCATGTTCAGATTTAACTGGACAAAACGAGTAATATTCACTATGTTGCTAAGTTTGGGCTAGAGAAATATAATTGCAGATTCCAGTCAGGAGTATCATCAGGAAGATATTTTTCGTGTTTGGAAATCAAAAATGTTTAAAATACTTTATTATTTCCAACTTATAAAAAAACTTCCAACTTATAAAAGTCGAAACATTTTTTTAACTACATTAAAAAATGTTTTATAGCTAAAAATGTTTTCTAATTCAAACTTTAAAAATAGGATTGATTTTTGGTTTCTTAAATATTTCAAGATTCAATAAAACTTCCTGAAAACTGACAGTAAAATTATTTTGTTTTAAGCACTATATTAAGGCTGTAAGTTTGAAAAGTACGATGCCCCCCCCCTTCTATTTAAAGTGAAATAAAGGACAACCTTCATTTTTTTAAATGCTTTATTTAAAAATGTTAGTAATCAAATATGCAAATCTATGGATTTAGTATAATAAATTAAAGAAATTTATCTTCCTTTGAGGAATTTCTGAGAAAAACATCTAAAATCATTTAAAAAAGTATTTTTGAGCAACAAGGAAGCATAAAACAGCATATTAATTTAAGCTGCTGTGTTTCTTCATATCTTCTCTTGTTGATTATTTTAGTGAAGAATTTTCTTCCTTTTTTTAATTGAAGGATGAGCTAATAAAAAATACAAATTCTAGATCTTATTTTTGTAACAATTCGAAGAGAGAATAAAAAATACAATTATATGTAATAATAAAGGTACCAACTATCATCTTAATCCTGGTTCATAAAAACCAGTTTCCTAGTTTTTCTAAGAATTTAATAAATCTGCCACTTAAAGATTCCATGTATTAATCAATGTATTTTTAATGAAATAATCACTTTAACTATTTTTGCAATAAAAGTGCCTTGTGTACATAATAATAAAAATACAAAAAGTATGCTATATCCTATCAAAGGAACAAAAATTTGATATGAATCTGTGAGGGTATATACTTCTACTGATTTTAATCAGTCCTTAAATTTTATTTGAGTTTAATAAAGCATTTTTTAAAAAAATTAAAAAATAATATCGAATTATAGTTTTAAAATTAGTTCTGGCAAAGAAAAAAAGCCATTTGTCAAATTAATTGGGATAAACTTGAGCTATTTTGCAACTGCATTTTTTTCTTCAGAGGTAAGGACTTCCTTTCAAAACATGTATACTTTTTGTTAATACATATACTTTAAGTTTGATGGATATTTAAGTTTTTATTCATTATTACAGGAGCATTAGAGAAAGTTTATCAAGCGAGACAATAGTAAAATTTAATAATATTTCCCCTAAAAATTCTTTGGATTCTTAAAAATCAACAATATTTTAATAGAATTTAATATGACCACTTATTCAAAAGGGAGTTAGTCATGGAATTACTTTATCTTGGTCATGTCATGGTGAAATAAAGTTTTCTGTAGTTAGGCAAGTAAGATAAAACAGAAAATGTACATTTTTTCACCACCATGATTGATATGCATTTATCAAAAACAAAATTAATCAGTAATCTAAGGATAACTATTAACCATTCCTTAAAAAAAAAAAATCTGTCTCATCTGATTTCAACTTTTGTCCTTCCAGGACTACTGGTGTAGCTGCTGAGATTTTTCAGCATTTTTTTTTTTTTTTAATTCAAGGAGTAAAATTAGCTTTCTCATTCTTTCAAATATATTTAAATAATACTAATATGTTTTTTTTAAATTTGATTCATGAACATTTTAATTTAAATAAAAGTTTCATTTTTTTTGTTTGAAATTATGAATTATAAATATAAATAATTTTATAATTATAAAAATGTGATAAAATATATTATGTTGCCATACCAAAATGTTAGTGTTTTTATCGAAAAATTACAAGAGATTCTTATATCATCATATTCATTTTATTTATTTTAAGCAATAAATATTTTGATATTTTTCTAAGCTAAATGAAAGAAAAATTGCACTGAAATATAAAACTGAATAAGAATAATAAATTAGAAGAATTATTAACAATTTTGAAATTTTTATTACAGACATCAGAACTACAAAATTCATCTGATTCATATTTACAAAATATATGATGCACAAAGTTATAAACATTTCCCAAATATCAAAATCACAAAATGTATTTTGAAATTATAAAATAAATTATTTTGAGTATAATTTAATGCAGAATTTACAAAAGTCTTACAATGCATTGCTAGGAAAGATAAAAATCAAGGGGGGGGGGAGGATTAATTCTGTAAAATATCTGAAAATAAGGTAACATAAATGTAATTGTCATTGCATACAAATTATAAAAATTAAAAAGCATAACTAATTCTGAATCTTCTGGACTAATTAGTAATATAAAAACTCAAACAATATAATTGAAGAGATTTGGGGAAAGAAAATGCAGTATAGTACTAGAACTCTAGATTGACAAGATAGAGAATCCAAAATAAAGTTTATAATCAAATTATCAAATATACATAAAATGTAAAAAAACTTTGTGCCATTATGGAAAATTAATGCTATTTTTGATGAACTTTAAGTAATCAGTAATACAAAAATTCAAACAACGATACAATGAAAATTTAAAATCATATGTGTTTAAAAAATGTGAAAATATAGAGGGTTAATGCAATATACGAATTTCATTTCTTAAACTCGTCATTAAATTTCTTCCTTATCATCATATTCCTTATGTAATAATTGAAAAAAAAACCATTGCTTTTTGATATGCACTAATCAGAAATATATAAAAATTCAAATGAAAGCGAAATATGTAATTGTTAAAGTATGTGATTAAAAAAGCATATATTGCAAAACAATTCAGAATCATCAAGTATTTTATGTGGCTCAAGCAACACAGACAGTTTTAATATAAAGCATTATATATATATATGCATATATAGTAAGGTAATATATATGACTAAATAGCAGAAAATGATAATAAAACAAAACATTTTTTTTTTTTTTTTTACAAAACTGATATTTTTAATATTGTGTATTTTTATTTTTAATAATTGTAGTTTCAAACATTTGATAAAATTAATTACTCAAAAAATTAAAATTCTAATTTAAATCATTGAGATAAGTAATTTAATTAAAATTATTTATATACCTATCTATACATATATATGTACAATTCTAGATAAAGGTACATTTTAAGTGTTAAACAAAAATCTAAATCAAAGCAAAAAATACAGTATAAGTAAAACAAATAGTGTAAAAGTATTTGCTCACAATAATAAACTTAAAATAATATATCTGATTGAGGGACAGGAAGTTACAAAAAGTTGGATGTATTCTTTAAAACTATCCATGAAATATATCATTTATATACTAATTATAAAGTAAAAATAACAATTAACTTTCTAAACATTCATTATCATCTGATTTAGATTTTTCATAAAAAATTAATGCATTTGAGATCTCTAATATTTCTTTCCTTGATGGTTTATCCAGAATTTTCTTTGAACATTGCAGTTTTTTCTTTGTGAAAAAAAAAAAAAAAAAAAAACCTTGTCTTTTAATTCTTTTGTTATGAGGCTTAGAGATAGTTACAGGAAATGCTCTTTTGTTGGGAGGAACTTTTTTACTTATAATTTTAAAACCCGTAAATGAGGCCTGAACATTTTAAAACTTTTTCATTAATTCTTGGCATTCTTCCATTGTTGATCAACTTGCAATCATTTCTGCACATAGTTTGTTCATGTTCTGTTTGTAATTTATGACATTCTCTAGATTGTTTTTCTCCTTTAATCTGTAACGGCTCTTAGTTATAATGCAAACTAAATGTATATGTTTACACATGTTCCATTGAATACTATTATCAATGCAAGTGCAGCAATAATTATGAATGCAATGTGAACAATGAATACATTTTAAGGCACAACTCTGTGAGCAAGAGCCATTATAACTGACTGTATATAATTCATCGGAGGCAAAAGATGAAACTGTCTCCCTGTTTGATAACAGTGTCTTTAGAAAGATTAAAAGCTTCTCTGTGCCATTTCCTTAGATTTGACAGTTTGGAGCTTATCTTCACTCTCTTCAAAGCAATTAATTGGGTAGCAATTTTATCTTTCAAAAATTTCATTAAGGCATGAATCGTCACATCTAACCTTCGGGCTTTACGACCCTTTAAATAAATATATTTTATAGAGCGATGTATACGCTTAACATGCATATTTGTATTAATTCCTGCCCATTTTCTATAGCAATAAGCCCACATCTGGCATCTGTTGCTGTAAGTACTATTAAAATGCTTGCTACCTTCTTTTGTTAGTTCATTATTTTGTAGGTAATTAAAAAAAAAATTTTGATGCATCAATACAAAAGCATCTATATCAGTCTCTGACATTAGGCAGCGCAAAGTTTTGTACAAGATAATTTGCTCATCTTCATTTTTAACCAGTTTCTCTATATTATATCACCATGCTTTATTAATGTGCCAGGTGCACAAAAGACGATTTTCAGCTTCATCAAAAACAGAACACCAAGCATTATAAAATGATTCACAGTTATCGGACATAAATCTTTAGGCTTAATGTTTATGTTTCCATTTGATTTTATGTCTTGGAATGTGCAACTTTCAGTGTGATGCTGTTTTGTCTATTGCTAAAAATGAAAGCAGCGGGAAATCCTTCACGTTTGTGATCAATGATTAAGATTGTTTCTTGATCAAAATTATAAGGATTCATACCATGTGTGAAATCAATGTATATATACTCATATATAATATATGTACTTAGCATATCCTTTTGAATGTCATTCATCAATATAAGCACGAGATCATTTAACTCTAAATATGGAAAACTGTTATCAATTTCTCCTTGAATTTTATAATAAATTATCGGAGAATTTTCATTATCTTTGAAACTATTTACCCATATTTTAACACTCTCAGCATCGTTTGCAAGGTTAGTACCACCATTAGTTAAATTAAATTGATGCTTAATGGGGTGGATCCTAGCACAGCCCACCTCTTGGCGTCTTTTTGAATTCTCGCCAAACGAGTGGCGATAACGTCGCCAATGTGGCAACATAGACAGATTTTTTTATATTATTATTTTGATGTTGATATAACCCAGAGCCACTTTTAAAATTCTCTTCACAAATACTACAATAATGTGAGATATTTAGAATCTGTTCATCTTCACCAGATGAATTCATAATCATTAGAATTTATAAAATAAACGCTTTTTTAAGGAATAGCACGTGTTTGTATTGCTTGACAACGGATTCTAAAACCTTCTGTGCATTTGCGCCTGCGTTAGGAGGGGTTTAATTCGTCAAAATAGGGTTAAAAGGAAAGTTGATAGGAGATGTTTACATTTAACGATAAAATAAATTCGGATTACTTGCGGACTGAATTAAAATAGCACGGTCAAAAACGACACGATACTCACATACACGTGAAAAATAATTAAAACAAAAAATTATCTAATAGGGCGAAAATCAAGGTCAAAAAATGACGAAGAATTCCGGAAATGCACTCGCCCTTCCCCATCTCTCCCCTAAATGAGATAGAATCATTAAAAAGTGGTCGTCTCAGAATACTGAAACGAACAGTACAGAAATCTGTGTATATTATAAACACAACCAAAATAAAGATCACACTTCGCAGACTATCATGCGCGAATAATCACAAAAAATGTTATCGATTAGAGCTGCCAGGTGAATATTTCTTCCGAAGACGTTTTTAAAGTCTGTTAACATTACTGTGTGCCCACCATGAGAACACTTCCATACAAATGTTTATGTTTACGGTGGTCTCTACAGAAAGAAGTTACTGTAAGGAGAGTTCATTTCGCTTGGGTAGAAATTCATTCAAGTTTCTTGCATTTGCACGTTTAGCTCCAAACTGGCAATATCTGGTATTATTGCCTTCAATTTTTAGAAACAAATTCAAAAAATAATTTACTAAGCCGAAAATCATTTGAATACTCGGAATATTGAAAATATCTGATATTCCTGTCATATATATATGTTACGGCCAAAGCCCGAAATCGACCGGCCAATTCGCGAACTGGCCAACGTTGCTGTAAACTTACTGGCCAATGCCCGATCTTTTCTTGATTTCGGGCTTTGGCCGGCCAATTCGCGAAATGGCTTGGGACGATCGGCCAAAGTAGGAAGAAAGGTATCAAGAGCAGATTGTTACACACTGTTAAAAATGAAGTATTTAAAATTAAGTACTTGTGTGTGCTGTTTTTTTTTTTTTTTTTTTAAGTACAATTGTTTCAGAAATGAGTTCAAATATAAGTGGCACCTCTGAGTTCAAAATAAGCTTGTAATATATAAAAAATATGATCTCGTGTTATTCTTTTCTCATATTAAAGCCATAATAGAAATTATTCAGTGAACGTATATGCTTTAACAATGTGATAGCGTAAAGGTTAGATTTGCACCCGTCAAAATGAGCGAATTATATCTTGAGAAAAGGCGTTGCGTACCGTGTATGAATACAAAGGCAGATTGAGTACTCAATTTGTCAATTACCTTTAAGGGTGATCCTTAGTCTTTTTCTGCTTCATGGACCTAATGTTAAAGATCCCAGATCACATTGTCTCCCGAAATATCGCTTCAAAAATATGAAAATTTTTGCAAAGACAAATAGCAAATATAAGGGCTAATTAAAACAAATACGAAGGAAATATAGTTTTGTTATTAATATCATTTAAAGACATTTCTTTGTTGGCGCCATCTGTCGAATTTCACCTACAACATGACCTTATTTATATTTTATATATAAATGTCATTATATTTATTTACCACTAGCCGCATTTGGCGACCAGCCGGTTCGCCAATATTTATGATCGCTATAATTTTCAATTAATGTAACTTGTTCTCTTAGTAGCTTTTTCTGCAAAATATTTTTGAGCTTCATATTTTAGTAGTTATATGATTCAGTCATACTTTTATGTAGGTCTTAAACAGTTCTGTTCATTGTACTACTTTCTCTAATGTTCTGTCAGTATCCATAAAATTTCTACTTTAAATTAAAGTGGAAATGTTAAACTGCATTCAATATAAAAGCTTTTTATATTGACGCTAACCATGTCTTTTTTTAAATATGAAAACTGAAATCAGAGTCGTTTCGCAGTGAAATAATATATGCAATGCAGAATAATTTATATAATATCTTAAAGAATTATTCAACAAAAATTTGTCTGATTCATCGTAAAATTAATTTTTTACTTTCAAAAGATTTAAATGATGCAAATAAAAATATTTTATTTTATTTCAGTGAATAAATGAACTTATGAAAAAATTACGAATTTTAAATTTTACACAGTCCTTTTGTCTCAAGGGATCATATTCTTCGAAATACTCTTGACACTTCAACTTTTAAATAAATAAATAAACGTCTCTATTTTCTGAGATGAATCTGACCAATTTATGAAGTTTTTATGCATCAATTTTAGAACAATCAACATTTTCATAATCACAGGCCAATCACTGTCGAGAAATCCTGGCAGAAGATAAGCGTATCTTCATTGAGACAGTCGGTGAAGTAGTCAAAAATCGCCAGTTTTTGCCAGAGTGATATTGAAATTTCATAAATCAGTCAGTTTTAATGATTGATTTAGTTGGTTGGAGTTCAACAATTTTTATTTAAAATATTGGCGTCTCAAGAATATTTTATTAAATATGATTCAAAGGGCAGAGAACCTATGTAAAAATTTAAAATTCCTGATTCATCGGAGTATTTATTAACTAAAGTTATATTAAATATAATTATTTAGTTCCTTTAGACCATTTTGTTAGCAAATGTATGCCCCAAATTAGCTGATAGTCGCTGATTAGAATGATTATAAGTATATTAAACTATGTTTGCCTTAAATTAAATTGTTTTATTGAAAAGCTCATAGAAAACTTTTCCTCCTTTTACTTTTCAGAAAATATCTTATTTCATTTTTTTTTTTTTCCATTTTATACAGACACCTGCCGAAAATTACAATTTTATTTATTAAATTTGCAATAATAGTTGATTTATTTTTTAATTTAAACTTCTATCAATGTGATGGCAACACGTTGAAAAGCTTTTTTTTAAAATGTGACGTGCTAGTGCAGATTAAATTTTATTTTTATTTTGATATTATTATTGAAAATATATTATTGAAAAATATGGTTAAAATATTTCTTTAAAAATTCGTTAAAAATCTAGGCATAATTTATAAATTAAAACATTGGTATCATCAAAAAGATAATTTTTTGAGCTTTAATTTGATGCAAAAATCGATTTTGTGCTGTATTATTTTCTGGTTATAGCGACTAAACGCCGAAATTACGCTTAGTTTTTAAGTAAAATTCTAATTAAAAATTTTAAAAATTCGCTCCACGGTGTACATTCCCGACCTCCAAGGTATGTATATGCCAAATTTGATAACTGTATGTGAAACGGTTTGGACTGTAGAGCGCCAACACAGTCACACACACACACGCACGCACGCAAACACAAACAAACACACATTGAACTTTATTTATAAGTATAGATTATCACATCGGGCTTTGGCCAAGAATTCCCGGCCACTTCGCGAAATGGCCAGCCAAAGTAGGAAATACAATATTAATTGAGAAAGTATTTCCGACTTTGGCCAAACCTCTTGGCCAGTTCGCGAATTGGCCAGCCAATTCGTGAACTGGCCGTAACATATACAAAGAACAATGCAAATCAAATAGGAAAATTGAATAATTATTTGTATGTCTTAACGATTGCACAAGAAGAAGAAAAAAATAATTAAGAAATCTATAGTAGAATCATGCATGATAAAAAACTAATCGTCTTCATTTCATTTGTTTTAAATTTATAAAAGTGTTTAATATCAAATTCTCCAGAGCAATCGCGTGGTAATCTGTCTAATTTAACATAAAAACGATTGTATAATTAATAAGAATTATTTCATAACTTTTATAAAGGTTTTTTATATTCTAATATAAAGTAAAATGTTCATTGTTAAATATGCTTATGAAACTTTAAATATGAAACTTTTCGAAATTTACATCTATTTATTTATTCTGAAATGTATACTATTTTCCGAAACATAAAATTAGCAATTATCACACTATCAATTTTTAGATTTTTTAAAAATATAACTTTTATTTGTAACTTATTTTCAATATGCACAAGCTTTCTGCAACATAATTAATTTCGCAAAGTTTATATGTAAAAGTATTCTGAATTTGAAAAAAATCCAAGTGTTCATTCAGGCGCGTGCCAGATGTCTCGGACTTAAAGAAAAACCCAAATAAATAAACCCAACATCGCTTTACATTATTTGCCGAAAAAAGCTGTAAAAGTTTCTTTTAAGATAGTATTTCAGTTGGCCATTTATTAATTTTACCCGGCTTGAAAAAAAAAATTAATTATTTCAAAGAAAACTTTTTCTGGCGAACTGTCATTTCAAACAAGAGGGTGATAAACGATCTTTTCTTTTCATTGTATATCAGTAGTCAAGAGCAGCGTATAAATGAAGGATCCATAAATTCTTGTATTCATTTTATCATTTGAAGTTGAAAACTTTTCACTCCCAATGTCGCTTGAAATTGACGCCAAGAAAAGATATAACCTCCTGACTTCCGTCCGATTCCTCCTATTAGAAATGAATCTTCCTTACAGAAGTCTGTTTCTATAACGCCCACCGAAAACATGGACATTTGTCTGGAAGTGTTCTCGTGGTGGACACACAGTACATATAAAATTGCTGGATCTGCATATATTTATTATATCACCCGTTGCCGGAATAACCATGAACTGGCTAAAAAGAACTTCGAAGGACGGGGAGATTTCTAAAGGTCAGGCAGGAACAACTTCTAAATAAAGAGTTTCTAATCAATCTTATATAAAAATTATACTAAAACAAGAAACCAGCAAGCCGGAGGAATTAGGAGCGCCGGCTGGGAACAAGATGAACGCTAACTTAGAATTAAGTTTAGATAATTTTAAAGTGTGGTGGAATGTAGATTATCGTGATCCGTGCAGGAAACAACAGAATGAATATTTTTAGAAACATTTCTTTTAATAATCACATTCACACACTAAACAAGCACAAATACAAAGACAAGACAAGACATTCACGTGCGCAGCATAACAGGACGGCATCCCATCTCTAATTACACTTGTAATGCATTATGGGATGGCCTAATCAGGCATCGTCATCTAGTATCCAAAAGAGAAGATAAGAGTAATGTAACTGCTACATCCTCCTCCTACACCGCCTAAGACCGTCTCGGCGAGGTGGTGCGATTTTGGATATTTTAGCGTTCATCCCTGGATTGTCATTAGCAATAGAAGGTTGTTCGGGAGGTCGACCTCTTTTCCTTAAAGGCATCACAGGAGATTGGTTCTGTGTGACATTTTGAAAAGGTGTAAGAGCTGATGTATGGTATACGCATAAAGGTTCATCAGGTTTGCCGGAACTAGCTATTACGAAAGATGAAGGTGATCTCCGGGATAGAATGATATAAAGTCAATCTTTCTTTGGCATAAACTTTGCAGTTTTACTTTGGTTAAATTTATTTAATGGTTGAAGCTTTACCCTAACTAAATCATCAGGTTTGTAGTTAAAACTCGGTTTACGTGATTTATCTGCATATGGCTTTCGACGATCTTGACTTTTCTCGATATTTTCCTTAACTTGAGAAATATTCCTCTCAAAACGTTTTAAACAACGTGTAAATTCTGGAACAAAATTATCATTATGAATGACAGAACGTAGATCAGTAGAAACACCGTCCAAAGTTCTTAATTCTCGGGCAAAGTTGAGATAAGCTGCAGTACAACCAGTAGTTTCGCATTTTGTAGTGTTCAATGCAAATCTAATAGCTGATAATTTCTGTCCATAAGGTATGTTTGTTACTTACCATGATTGCCAACGAGGCTTCAAATCTCTGTTTTTATGTTCAACAAGATTTGCCTGAGGATGATAAACAGGAACTAAACTTTGAGTAATATTTAATGTATAACAACTAGGGATTGCAATACCGGTATACCGGGATACCGAATTCCGGTATTTTGAGCCATTTGTACAGTTTTGTAATACCGGTATTCACAAGTTTAAATACCGGTTTTTCGGTATTTACAAGAAATTTTTAAAATTGTCTCCACTATATGTTCAGGGATCGCCAACATAGCAAAATAGTATACGTTCTTGTTTTTCTATCCCTAACGGGCGAAATTAATTAGCTAATTAATGGCTTAATTAATTGCTTAAATCTAAATTAGCGAAACATGGATTATCCCTGAAAGAAGATATTGTATCCATAACGACTAATGGAGCAACAGTTATGAAAAAAGTTGGAAAGTTGATTGGTGCAAATCAGCAATGGTGCTATGCTCATGAAATTCAATTAGGAGTAATAGATGTATTATACCAAAAAAATAAAGGACAGAAGAATCCAAATACTGTGGATATAGAAACTTCGGATTCCGACATTGAAGAGAGCAAGAGTGAGAGTGATATTGACAATGAAGATAATGACAATGTAATTATTGAAGAAGATATTGCTAATGAGGATGAAAAATTAACCCATCAAGAATTGCTTTCTATAATTAATAAAGTTCGAAAAATTGTTAAGATAATTAAACTTTCCCCTACAAAAAATGCCATATTACAAAAATATATACTAACTGAAAATAAAACAGAATATATGTTAATAATAGATTCTAAGACACGTTGGAACAGTTTACTCCTAATGATGGAACGATTTTTTTAAATTTAGAAATCCAATCCAAAAAGCAATAATTGACTTAAACCTATAAATTAATTTTTCAGATAGTGAATTCGACTTAATATCCAGAACTATATCAGCTCTACATCCAATAAAACTGACTGTAAAGGCATTATGTCGGAGAGATTTTAATTTATTAACAGCTAATGCAACAATAAATTTCATGTTGTAGTCACTGAAAGAACAGCACATCACTCTCTGAAGAATTATATATTACATAAAAAAATCGCAAAGTAGGGATGACGAATATTTTACCAGCGGTTATTACGTAACCAATATCAAAAAGTCACAAATGGAAGTGATCAATACTTTTCAAAGAGGGGTGTGATTCAAATCTTTGATACGATTTTACTAGTGATATTTCGATTACAGGATTTGGATCACGATAGAAACTAACAATCGATACGATATCACTGAAATTTACCGGAGCGGTGACTTCACTGGAAAGTAACAATCGATACGATCTGTCCAATGGAAGGTCTCGAACATAACAGAAAAGGAGAAATCTGTGAACGGATTGAAAAGTGAACGGACCGGTTATTGGAATTATCGTATCATTGAATTGCTGAAATTTATCGGAGCGGTGACTTCACTGGAAAGTGTGAAGTCGCCGCTCCACTTATGAGAGTAACCTTGACTTTCTGATATTCGCATTTGATGATGCACTATTCCATATAAATGCATTTTAATTGCTTGTGACTTGACTTTGCATATATTCCGTTTACTCCTGTCGCCATCTATTGGTAGAATATAGAACTAAAGTAAACATTTTAAAGAAATGACATTTATATTTAATTCAAATTTTTCAGAAAATGGTTTACTCCAATACAGAAATTAAATAAATAATTTTGAAAAAAATGAAATTTAAGAAGTAAGCTGAAATAGATAAATTAATTCAATCATACGTTACTTAAATTAGTAAATTAAGTATTAATTACAATTAATAAATTTTATATTTAATATTAAATAATAATTTTAAATTAATAATATGATTGAAATAACAGATATTTGGAACAAATGTTTAAAAATAACAATAGTAAAATTATTTGTTATTCAAAAAATCGTGGATTATGCATCTCTAGAAGAAAGGCGAAATAAAAAATGTCTTATGGTATTTACATAATTATAATGATTTTAAAAATGAAAATGAAAAAGAAGAAAAGAAAAGAATCAATTCAAATCTGATTAAGTTTATAGTAAATTTTCTTAAAAATTTTTACCCACAAACCTATCCCACATTCAGAAGAATTCGGTTCAGGTATCGAAGATTATGATGACACTAATCTCGATAGTGAAAAGGAATTGTCTCTTCAACAAAAATTAGAATTAGCGATAAATAAAAAAAATTTCAACGAATCAAAATACAATACAGAAATCAGCTATATCCAAAACCATCCGACGAGGAATTTATTTATTTGAAGATGAGGGATTTAGAGGTAAATACTTGGAAAAAATATATCGCGCATTGCTAACAATATCACCAACTAGCGTAGATGCCGAAAGAGCGTTTTCGACAGCTGGTAATTTTTGCACAAAATTACTTTTTAGGCTTAATGACAGTACAATTGATGTATTATGCTTTCTAAGATCACATTTCAAAAATTTGTAATAGTACCACAGACTGAATAGTGATATTTACACTTTTTTTGTGATTTAAATAAATAAGTTGTTCCTTTACTTTTTTGTGATTCTTTATATAGTGTTATAATTTATACGCTACATATTATTTTTTGTGATATTTACACTCTCTTATAAAACTGGCAAATAAAACGATAAAACACCTGTGTTTTCTTTCTTTTTATAAAATTTCTAATACCGGTATTAAAACCGGTATCCCGGTATTAAGATCTAAAAAATACCGAATACCGGTATTGAAATTTTGGTCCGGTATTGCAATCCCTAATACCAACTGTTACATAGTGGCTCTAATAAACTGTGTACCATTGTCACTTATTAGACGACGTGGTAATCAATATCTTAAGACTTCATGGAGTAGTGTTAAGGCAATTCTTTAGCAGTAGCTTGCTTTAATGGGAATAACTCTACCCATTTTGTTGTGCAATCTTCAACGATGAAGATCGACTTCATGTCTTCACTCGTTTCTGGTAAGGGTCCAAAAAGATCGATGGCTATACTTTCAAAACGTTGAGCCGGAACATGTGTCTGTATTAGACCAGCTGGTTTCTGGTTCGTTGCCTTATATCTTATACAATCTGCACAGTTTTTGACATAATCGGTAATGAATTTCCTCATGCCTGTCCAATAGTATCTGGATGATATTCGAAAAAAAAAAGTTCCGTCAGCTCCGTAATGAGTAGCTGTAGGAGTATCATGGTGGAGTTTAAAATTTTTTTCTCTTTCATGAAATGGGACAACTAACTGAGCTTCTTCCTCTTCAGAGTGTGGAGAGTAGCGATAGAGTACTCTTGATTTAAGACATATCCTCTTTGTGTCCAATTTGCAAAATCAACACGTTTGTCAATATCTTCAAAACAATCTATGATCTTCTGGAGTTCAGAATCTTTCAACTGTTCAGTTTTAAGTTCAGCAGCTGTTCTTGATGGGACATCAATAACAATATTTTTTAATTCACAAATGTCTTTATGATTCAGGTCGAGAAAGCATGTCAGCCACAACGTTGCATTAGTCTGGAAAATAATCAATTTTCAAGTTGTAAGACTGAATCTGAAGTGCCCATCTGGCTAACCTTCCAGGCGGATTAACCACTTTAAAGGGTCATGATCAGAGGCTACTGTAATATCTGCACCTTCAATATATCCTCGAAATTTATTCAAGGCCCAGACAACAGCCAAAGCTTCTCTTTCAGTTGTCGAGCAATTCTTTTCAGCAGAGCTCAAGAGTCTACTAGCATATTTTATTGGTCTTTCATCGGCGGGACTTTCTCCCTGTAGAAGAACTGCACCTAAGGCGTAAACACTTGCATCCATCTTGATAATAAAAGGCTTCGTAGGATCAACTTTTTTCAATACTGGCTGAGTTACCAAACATTGCTTTAGAGTTTGAAAGTCTTGTTGCTCTTGTTCACTCCATTTCCAAAGAATATTCTTTTTTTTTAAATTGCTAAGATGTCTAGCAATATCTGAAAAATTCGGGATGAATTTCCTGTACCATGAATAGGTCTGCAAAAATGATTGTAACTGTTTAACATTTCTTGGACAAGGAATGTTTTGTATTGCTGCAACTTTAACTTGGTTTACTTCGATTCCTTTAGGAGTTATCCACAATCCCAGATATTTCACACGAGCGCATGCGAATTTACATTGTTCTCTATTTACACATAACTTAAACTTTTGGAGTCTTTCGAAGACGAACTTTAAGTCTGGGATATGCTATTCAAACGTTTCAGAGCACAATCTAAATAAACAATATAAATATCATCTAAATAAACAAGAATATTCACTGTAGGGAGTCCATTTCGAAACTGGTCCATAAGCCGTTGAAAAGTTGCTGGGGTATTTCTGAGATCAAAAGGCATTCTTTTGTAACGAAATGTACCAAAAGGGCATACAAATGCAGTTTTGTACCTATCAGCAGGATTGACTTCAATGTGGTGATATCCAGTCTTTAGTTCAAGGGTAGACATAAAAGCAGTGGATTTTGCATCATGTAATAATGTATCCATAACCGGGAGTGGATATTTGTCAGGTTTGGTTATAGCATTTAGTTTACGGTAATCGACACACAATCTTATAGTTCCATTAGGCTTGGAGACTAAAACTACCGGTACTGCATACGGCTATTCGCATTCTTCTGTAACATCATTGGCTAAAAGTTCGTCAATTTCTTTGTTTAAGAGCTCTTTCCGTTTCGGCGACAATCTGTAAGGTGTAGATGCAACTGATGGGTGGTCACGTGAGTTAATAAAGTGTTTTACATAAGGAGTTGGCTCTCCCCCAAATCGGAAAATATCTTCATTTTCATTAAGTAAGGTAGTTAAGCGATTTCTGGACTCTCCATCAAGATTATGTCTTTCTTGGCGTAAACAAGGATTATTAGTCTCAAGTGCGACAGAAATATTTTGCACTGAACTATCACTTGTTATTGAATTCGTCGGACAAGAACTACTAATTATTTCGACATGACTATTATTTGTTGGTAAGGGAATATCTTTAGCAAAAGGTATTCTGCAGTTCGGTTTATCACCAAAATACCAGAAATTATTTTTCATGTCCATCATAATTCCTGATTTCCTAAAAAAGTCAACTCCGAGGAGAGTACGATTACCTTGAACATGTGACAGAAAATGTAAATCAGTGTGGAAAGTTCGACCATGCACTGTGATCGGCCCTGTAGTTTTTGAAACAACTGATGTGGATTGTTGATAGATAGCAAGGTCAATTTCTGTGAGCTGCTGTCCACGCTTCTTTAAAAAATTAAACATTAGTTCTCCAGCAACTGACTGACTGGCTCCTGTGTCAACACAAACTGTTCCTGTAGCTTCATATACTTCAATGGCAAGTAAGGCTACGGGAGAGGTAAAACAAGTAAACATATATATAGCATTAACCTGAGCATTGTCTTTCTTTGAAGAACAATTTGGACAATTCGATTGATAAATCCGGGATGGCCACAGCCGTAATAATAAACAGAATTTTCCACATGTCGTGATGGTCTTAAGTTTGAGTTACAAATAGTATTGTTGTGAGTACACGAAGAAACTATTTGTAAATCAAATCATTTTGGAATAGAATCAATTTTATTAGAATTTGACAGATTTAGAGTTTGGAGCCTAAGCTTTTCAAGCTCAAATGCTCTTTCCTCAGCTAGTTTTTCTGTTTCCAATTTCTTTACTTCTGCTTCTTCTAACTTTTTCCGTTCGTCAACAATATTAGCGAACGTATCAGTTACAAATTGTTTGATATCCGTAAAGAATGCAGATTGAATTATTTTATCATGTAGGTCAATTATTATATCTTGGGGTGTTATATCTAGACCTAATTCTAATGCTAAATTATAGAGGTCAATTTTTTTTCCTTTAGATAGAAAAGCTATTTTTCCTACGAAATTATTAAAATGAAATACGAAGTTAAACAGGAAAATTTGACTATGAAGGAACAGTTACACACCTACCTTCTCTTTTAAACATACAAAAAAAATCAATAAAGTAGCAGAACACAAATTATTATATCTCTACTTTTTTTTTAAGAATGCAAAATAATAATAATAATAATCAGGTATGAGATAAATATATTTTCAACAATGAAAAAAAAATTATGTTCAAAACAACTTTATGCGTTTATATTTTAGATGTAAGCATCGCATGAAGACAGAAATTAAGTTCAAAATATTTCAATTGTTAATTTTAAGTATATATACACATATACACACTTAAAAAAGAAAAGTAAGTATAGAACAACTGTTATTAAATTTGGGTAAATACTGAAAAAGAATTAGCTTTAAGAATTCTTAACCATAAAAATAATATTCTGAGAATCAGAAATAAAATTGCACATTTTATACGAATGAAAAGATTGCATATGCTGAATCACTACTCTGAAAAAAAAGTAATAAATCTATCAGAACAGTTTTTCATAATACTAAAGAGCTGAAAAAAAAGAAGAAAACATTCAGTACTTGTTTAGACTGATCACTTTGGGAGTGACTGAGTGTATGAATACTTAATGAGACTAGGCGCGTCGCTCAAGGGCACATAAAATATCAAAAAACGAGAACAGATATTTTTAGTTTCGGTTCGCAAACTTACGGACCAAGAAATATATAAAGTACGATAAATTAATTTGTGCTTAAATAAAAGACAGAAATAAAGCAACAACTTGAAAATCAACATATAGAACATAATATTTAAAAGATATGTTCTTACGCACTTTCAGTGACTGAAATCAAATATCAAAACAATATAGACATTTCAATACATAAAATAGCAACGAAGAATATGCTATTAAAACAGAAGTAAGAAATTATTAAATATTAAATAGTATAAAAACATTTCACAGAAGACGAAGAATCTTGCTGTATTCAAACATGAAGGAATGTTGTATTTCAACGAAACAAATGTTGGATGCTATTGAAAAAAACAAAAATGCACAAGTGTTATGACACTTGTCTGGGATCGAACAGGACGACCAAAACAAAACTGATGAATGTTTTCGTGCTGTAAATTTGAAAAATACACACACACACTTTCTTCACTGGATTTAAATGCAGATTTTTTGCTGGAGATGCATAAATAATAAATTATACTCGGTACAGGGATCGATTTCTCGTACGAGTTAGGATTCAAAACTGAATACTGGAGCATTCCTTAGGATATCAACGACGCAAGGATGGCAGACGTTGATTTATTTTGATAACTGGATGTCAGGACGACATGTTTCATGATTTGCTGTGGGCGGAAAATTTTCTTGCGACCGTCGGGACGACTTTACTTTAATTTCATCATTTCATTGGAACACAATAATGAACTATTCCCGGGATGGGAAAAATGATGAAGTGTCAGGACGACACGTTCTCGGGATGAGTAAAATGATGACACTCAGAAATTCTTTTCCGTTGGGTGCCAATGCAATAGCGGGAAAATTTTCTTGTGATTGTCGGGACGTCTTCACTTTTGTTTAATCATAAATTCTTTTTCGTTGGGTACCAATGTGGTGGCGGGAAACTTTTCTTATGATGGTCGGGACGACTTCACTTTTGTTTTATCATTTCACAGGAACACAATGATGAACCATTCCCGGGGTGGGAAAAATATTCTGTGTCAGGACGACACGTATCAAAAATTCTTTTTCGTTGGACGGCAATGTGATGGTCGGGATGACTTAACTTTCGTTCCCTCAGAAATTATTTTTCGTTGGGCGCCAGTGTGGTGGAATGTAGATTATTATGATCTGTGAAGGAAGAAACAGGACGAATGTTTTTAGGAACATTTCTTCTAATAATCACGATCACACACTAAACAAGCACAAACACAAAGACAAGACAAAACATTCACGCGCGCAGCTTAACAGGACGGCATAACATCTCTAATTACACTTGCAATGCATTATGGGATGGCCTAATCAGGCATCGCCATCTAGTATCCAAAAGAGAAGATAGAGTAACTGCTACAAAAGTAATAATTTTAGTAAAAAATCTTTGTATTATAGAATTGCTCTAGTTACCAAATCAGGATTCACTAGATGACTTTGAACTAAGTTAAATACGGATGAACAATGGAACTTGAAATGTGACATGTGGAATCGAAGATGTTTTGTTATTACTTATTATCATGTTTTAAAATCACTCCTATTCCCATCTCTTCTCGTCCTCTCAATTCTTGTTCCATAACTTGTTGGTTATTTAATTATAAAATCATAACCATAGTATAATTTAGCTATAATGATATCACAAGGGGGAGATTTAAAAAAGGGAGATTCTCCACTGCTCCGTATTTTAATAAAACTGATCCAACCGGTGCATGTTAAGGTTAGAATTAAATGTCTAGATTAGTTTTAAAAAATCCTGACCAGGTGATGAGATTTTAACCCTTTACACTCGGATGGTGCCTCTCAGTCACCATTCAAGACGGTGCATCATTTTGACATTTTATTTATTTATTTTTCAATTTTAATTGTTAAAAACGCCTACAGAATGGTAAAGAGATGTAGATTCTTTTTTCAAAGAAATTCGACTTAAAACAATTACATATTTTTCAGAACAATAAAGAAATCTTAGCATTAGGTGAATAATTACGCATTGAATTACTATTCCGAGTGCAAAGGGTTGATACATAGTTTAAAATTAAATGAGTTAAAATCAGAAAAAAAAATGTACTAATAAAATTTTCTCCACCATCCTAAAGTATAAAATAACTACTCACAATATACACACGACAAAGCACAAAATACACATCAAAACCAACACACTATATATATACAAGCACAATATTATAAATCATACACACTGAAATAAATAAGAAATAAGATAAATATAATAAATAATATAAATATATAATAAAAAATAAAATAAAAAAGAAATAATATAATAATATAAATCACACACAAGAAAATATGAAACTAAGTAATTAAAAAAATTTAAAAAAGGTAGAAAAAGAAAAGTAATACACACACATATATAAATAAACAGAAACATAAGAATTAAAAAAATACAGATGTAAAAGCAAATCAGTTTTGGAATAAAATCTATCAAAAGTCAAATAAAAGCAAACAATTCCAAGAATAAAAATCCTTTCCCGAATGGAATAATTATGTCACACTATCAGTGTAGATACAGAGACAAGCTTATAATTGCTTAAAAAACAGGAGGCAAGGACAACCTTCCACAACTTCCAATGAATACAAATTGCCACGACTTATGGAGGACCGGCATAATTAGAAAACAACTAGTGAAGAATGATTATTAAATATTTGTCAAATGTTTAAAAGGCAGTAGATAAAAATTTATGTTCGTTCATAGGCATAAAGTAAATTAAGAATATGCTACAATAATAAAGCTAGAAAAAAACATGTAAATAAACTGGCAACATTTGTTTAAAAAAAATACTCTTAATGATGAATAAATATACGAAACGTGAAAAATAAACGTAATTAAAATATTTAGAATACTTTTTTTAGAAATAAAAATTCAGCCAAGAACCCCTCTCCTTAAATACACCTCATCTAGTGACCCCAGATCCTTGGTAACCCTAAAATATCCACTGAACGGTGGTTAAGTCTTGTTCTTATTTTGGACACAATATTGCCTGATATTGAAAATACTCGTTCACTAGCTTCTGAGCTTGGTTTTATACTTTTCATGGCATCAAATAACAAATCTAATTTTTTTGTTCTTTTATTCGTAGCTTCAAATAATGAAAATTCAACTTTCAATGTCTTTGTATTTGTAATTTTTCTTCAGGGTCTTCAAGAAATTTATGAATTGATTTTTCCATGGCTTCTTTTAAAACAGCATTACTCTGATGAGTAGATTCTTCGATTTGCTCTTCATCGGAATCTATTTCCATATAATAATTTGGAAATATTCTAGACAATATCTTTCCAGATAACTTAATAATTTCGGTTTTTGAAGCTAAAGAAAGTGCACTAGATTTCTTCGCTGAACTAGAAATGTTTTGTGGATTTTGAAAATATAGCAAATGAGTTGCTAATTGTACTTAACGGCATTACTCTGATGCCATTAAGTAGACTCTATGTTCTTTTAATAGAAATTCAAATATACCTTCACTTGTTAATGGATTGGCATCTCGTCGCCCTAAGCCTTCATCTGCTAAATGAATCGGTCCCAAGACTTCATGAAGTTTTAAAAGTTTAGGGCTTCATTCCACATATAAGAAGAACCAATATCATTCAAGGCTAAAACAACACATTCTTTTACTGTCAGAAATCTTCCAGTCATGTCCTCTTTACTATTCCACCAAGAATTAAATTTAATTCCTTTCTTTTTTCTTTTTTGATATAATTTTGAAGAATGATATTTCTTACTGGAGATTTTCTAAAGAACTTACAATTTTTTTTCTAATTTGTGAAACTGATTGTTTGTAATTGTGAGTCAAAATAGGATTAGAATGTTCCAGGTTACAAACATAATAAAGAGAACTTTCATAATCGTTATATTCATATTCGTCTTCATCTTTCGATTCCTCACTTGAAAGATTTATTTTGGCTTCAATTTCAGCTATTTCTCTATGTTTATATAAAATATCAGTAACTGCAGAGTGGATGACATGTGAATAGCATAGTTGATTAATTATAGGTGATAATTTGCCAAATTTTTTCATAACAGCAGCACCATCATTTGTTGTTGCAACTATGTCAGTTTCTAGATTCAAGCTGAAATTTTGTAGCCTATGAGATACCAATTCTAATGTGCTCTGAGCATCACTGGAACCAGCTATTGGCACTAATCTCAAATTGAAATCTTCTGCCAAGTGGTGTACATTAATGTTTAAATATCTATGATTTCTTTTGCTAGTCCACTCTTCTAAAGTTATGAAGAATTTTTTTTTAATTATTATTTTTTATTGAATCTAATTCAATAATAGTTTCACGTTTAGCATTGTTATAAAACGCATGAAAGAGATCCATTACTCTAGAGTTGTTTCTTGGTAATAAATATTGTTATGAATCCTTGATGCGGCTTCCCAACATAGTGGGTTCCATAGGAGGTCAGAGAGCTTGGCGACAAACTTGGCGACCATTTGGCGAATTGGCGACGAATTTGGCGACTTTGGTGCCAAAATAGATTATACTCGAAACATCGAGAATTTTCCCAATCTGTCCAGTAGGAACGGAGATACGCCTCGAACGTTCCTGATTGGTTGAGAGGCTTCTAGCCCCGCCTCCTGAGACCTATAAAAGGAAGCAGCCGCAGCTGCCGGTGAGTCGTGAACTGGGAGCGGTGAATTGAGAAGAAGTCGGAAGAGCAGAGCAGAGGAGTAGTGAGTCGAGTGATGAACCAGTGGTGAATTGGAGTCGTGACCCAGTAGTGGTGAACGGACGATGAATTGAGTCGTGGACCAGTGGAGTCGAAGAGTAGTCGGAAGCGACGCTGAAGAACTCGTCTTCCAGGGACTAGCGGAGCAGCGACGGTATAGAGCTGCTGTGTATACTGTTGAATACTGCTGTGTATACTGTTGTATGCTGCTGTGCATGCTGTTGTATGCTGCACGTCTCGGTTGAAGATAATCGTCTTCTGTGCTGTATATAGTTGTCGTCTTTGTGCTGTCCTGTGTGTCTTCGTGTAAATAAACGTCATTGTTTTATTTTCTACTGCCGCCTGCTGATTGAGTATTCTCCACACCATATAACTCCCACTATCCAAACGAACCCCGGGAAATTTAGTAACATTTGGTGTCAGAAGTGGGATAGTGGTCAACAGTGTATGGTGAAAGCGAGATCCCAAGCAAAAATGGCCGATAACGGTAATAGTGAGTTACTTGCTCTGTTGGCTGAAATGAAGAAATCTATGGATGAGATGAAGCAAGGACAAGATGAGATAAAAGCCGGATTGGAGAAAGAGATGCGTTCCGGTCAAGAAAGATTGGAGAAAGAGATGCGCTCCGGTCAAGAAAGAATGGAGGAGATAAAGAATGGACAAAAGAAACTTTTGCAAGAAATGAAAGCCTTTACGGAAGAAATTGGAGGAAGCAGCGAGAGCCAAGTGGAAAAAGAAAAGACTGAAGATCGAATGGAGACCGGTATCGCCGAAAAGGAGCTTAGCCATCCGGAGGATGAACCGAAGTTTAATAAAGAGAGGAACGAACAGGGAGAATGTCAAATAGTTGCGGAACTGAAACAGTCTTCTCCGAATGAGACCCCTGAAGAGGAACCAAAAGTGCAGGCGCTTGGGGATGGAGAAGACGGACTTTCTTCGGACGGGTCTGTTGGTGGCGACCCGTGCTCGATGCCTATGGATGCAAGGGTTGATGCGACCCTGTTCGGATTGGATTCGTCCCAAAGACTAAAGGAACTGCCTCTCTACAAGCCTCTTGGTATCTCCTGGCATAGTGACACGGAAGAAGACTACGTGGCTGGAATCGCTGATCCTTGTTGCCACGGCCTCGATTTCCTCCAAGAATTCGGCTTTGCTGTGGATTCTCCAAGGAGTGTCATGCAAGCAGGTGCCGAGGAATCTCCTTTACATCCGGTCAAGTTACGTCGTCGCAGAGGAGTCTTTCCTGTAAAAGCAAATGTCCTCTTCAAAAGATCCTGCGTGGAGAGCTGCGGACAATTCTCGAGTGTCGAGAATAGACCGGGAAGAGGTGGACGTATTCCCGTGAAAGCTTTGGCGATGAAGGCGAATACCTGGCTTTCGAGTGGACTTCAGAAGGCACTGTTGGATCATCCTGATATACGGCTGGTTCGATGGAAGAAGTTTAAAGTGACCAACCGACCAGCCTGGCAAAATTTCATTCCGGAGGCTTCTACTACGATCCAGCGTTTCGCTCCATGGGACACTTGCATTTCAAGAAGAGGAATCAAGTCTGGGTGTACAATCCGAAACGACGAAGAGGTCCGTGTCAGAAGCATTGAGAAGGTTCGGATGGATCGTTAGTCGTTGCCAAATTAGTGAATAATGTCATCTTCGAAAGTGCGGAAGTCACCAAACGCATCAACATCACCACATTATTCGGAAGCCTACGCCAGCTGTTGGATTGAAGTGGACTGCCCGGGACGTGCAGTCCTTAGGAGGGAGACAATGTTACGAACCTGCGATGCGGCTTCCCAGCATAGTGGGTGCCATAGGAGGTCCCAGAGCTTGGTGCCCATTTGGCGACTTGGCGACGAATTTGGCGACTTTGGCGCCAAAATAGATTATACCCGAAACATCGAGAATTTTCCCGCCCCGTCGAGTAGGAATGGAGATACGCCTCGAACGTTCCTGATTGGTTGAGAGGCGTCTAGCCCCGCCTCCTGAGACCTATAAAAGGAAGCAGCCGCAGCTGCCGGTGAGTCGTGAACTGGGAGCGGTGAATTGAGAAGAAGTGGGAAGAGCAGAGCAGAGCAGAGAAGTGGTGAGTCGAGTGGTGAACCAGTGGTGAATTGGAGTCGTGACCCAGTAGTGGTGAACGGACGGTGAATTGAGTCGTGGACCAGTGGAGTCGAAGAGTAGTCGGAAGCGACGCTGAAGAACTCGTCTTCCAGGGACTAGCGGAGCAGCGACGGTATAGAGCTGCTGTGTATACTGTTGAATACTGCTGTGTATACTGTTGTATGCTGCTGTGCATGCTGTTGTATGCTGCTGTGCATGCTGTTGTATGCTGCACGTCTCGGCTGAAGATAATCGTCTTCTGTGCTGTATATATTGCCTAATGATTTTTTTTGTGACAAATAAAGTGTAAAGCTTTTGATACAGCCGGAGAAAGATGTTATAACAATAATAAAACTTGAGCAATTTCATGTTATATGTATATATTCTGCTATCCTCGTATTTTAATTTGTAAAAACATTTTAATGTGTTAACCTGAATTTGGAAGCTAATTACCATAGTTATATTTTTAATTTTTTAACTAAAGAATAACACTAATACAGTTTTTTTCTTCCATTATCATAAACTCTATCTCTCTGGTTGGTTTAGGAACACATTAAAAAAAATGAGACTTTTAGCTTATTCTTTAAAATTTCTAAACTTTCTTAAGTTATTTTATTTATTTATTTAATTATTTTGGCGCTTAAACGATGATGAACAAGTAGGCATTGCTGAGCACAGTGAGACTTCAAATTTCGAAGTAATTCCGATGTTCCAATTCAACGTGTTATTTGTATCTCCCTTTTCACGCTGTTTGATCTAATAGCGTGTCCATTCTTTTTCAGCTTTATAGCACCATATAAAATCATCCATAAAACCATCTCCTCTCTCAACTAATTGAGGGGCGAGGGTGGACATGAAATAAGCATAATAGGCAATTCCCTATTTTGCCTATTTCATCCACCCCAAATTAATTTTCATTCGAAATTACAACATATTCTTTTGCAATGTTTTCTGATTATTTTAATTGTATACTTCCCTTTCATTTACAAGGCCCGTGCACTTATACTGATTCAGGTATCGAATTAAGTCTAAAACACCATTCTAGTATTCTTAATTAATTATATTTAATAAATGTTACGTTACGTTGTTGGAAAATTTTTAAAAATAATGTATTGCTTTATATTTAAAACAAGGCCCGTTTCTATAATTAAATCGTTTTAAAACTTAAAATAATCTGATTATTAAATGGTTCAACTTTCTTTTAAAAAAATTCAACAAAATGATTTGCTTTGTTGTTAAATATTATTATTAGTTTAATTTTCCCGTACACTCCTCGATCAAGAAAAAAAAGTATAAACTCTCATAGTACCTTAAAAAAATAAAAATTATGAAGCTAATGACAATATTAGAAAAGACAAAATATGAAATACATATGAGAATACAATCATTAAATAAATAAGAAGCAGAGTTGTAACAACAAAAATAAAGAAATAATTTTATTTATCCTAAACACAGTATTTGGAAAGAAAACATAACAGAAAATTCAATAAAACTTCAAATTTATTATATATTTATTATATATTATTATATATAAATATATTTATAATTTATCTCATAAATTTGAAGTTTTATGAGACAAAATCTATATAGTAATAATCCATTAGCAATGCACTTTCCTGCTAAAAAAATGTATAATATTAATAATTTCTCATAAATGTATAATTTCTCAATATTAATTTTCTGAAGTTATAATTCAAGTTGATCAAAGATATCTAGGCCATTATTTAATTAAATAGAAAGCTAGCAGTTTTTAGCCATTGTTTACAGTCTCTAAGTTTGAAAACAGATTTTAAAAGGATGAAATGGTGAAAATATATGAAAAAAGGGACGCGTGTTTACCCTAGGTCAAAATCTAAGTATGCATGCGTTTCTCTATCCAAAATAGGAATTTTATATAAGAATAAAGAAACGGCCAAACACGTGCCATCTATGATTGGTTGACTAGGATTCGAGGGCGTGGCAAGCGCCCACACTATTAAATTTTGTGTTTATGACCTAGAAGAATACCTGATTTTATTGATTAGCTATTCTCAGAAACGAGCTATGTAATAATAAAATTGTTGGATGTCAGGAAGCAGTGGCGGCCCACTCACATCCACAATGCTATCATTTAATTCTTACAAAGAATAGATAAAAATTTTCAAAAGTTACATGTATTGAAATGGAAAGATGCTAATGCAATTTTTGAGATTATATATGAACTGAAAATCTAATTATATAAATAAAAGTAATACTTACAAATAATGTGCATGATTTAGAAATCCATATATTTTTCAGAAACTTTAGTCACAAGTACTGTTAAGTATAAGAAAGGTTTTATTTAAGGTTTCGTAACAATAAATTGAAATGGCTGAGTTTTTTTATTAATTAAAGACTATATTTCCCTAAATTGAATTTATTAATTTATCTTCCATGATGTATTCCAGATAAATGAAAATGCTGTAGATATTTTAAATCATTTTCATTTAATCGTCTCAAAGATGATACTCGCAATGCTCAGTTTAATCTTGTATTATTCTTTTAATATCATAAATAGCTGATGGAAAAAAATCGAAAATTGTTTGTTACTGTCTATAATTTTTCTTCAAGTCGAGGAGATGTAAAAAAAATGTTTTTTTGCAAATAATATTCGTATTTTATTTAATACAATAAGAGGATTTTGTGTAATATAATTATAATTTTATTTGAAATCGTTATTCTGCATAATAAATTTTTTCAGATAAAAATATTATATATATAATATTTTCAAAAATACGTTTATTTCTTTGTCATCTTGCATTCCAACCGGTCTTATTATTAAATATATTTTTTATTTGCTTGCATAACTCATTCGCACCATGTACTCATTCAGTAACAGTTGCTCTGATGTAATGACTATAGCTTTGATAATGTTACAAATACTTAAAATTTTGCTTACAAATATTGAAAAATTAGAGAGTTGTGAAATTCTTAGGATAATTGTTGCTTGGTTAATTTTGTATTAACAAACTTGGTTTGCCGGAATCATTTGTTGTGCCGAATTTCAATTTAATCTCTTATACATAGTTTGAAGTTTGCTTTTCCCTCAATAAAATATTTTTAAGCATCAAATCATGTTTCAGTTTGATAACTAAAGGCCCTAGACAATTAAAACTGTTATTTTAATATATCTGATCTATTTATTGTGTGCATGAATTTTCCTAAAGGAGTCGAGCAACATGATATCATAGTGGCATAAAAACTGAAGTGCCTGGGCGTTAAAACATAAGTCTGTATCAAATTGTTCATCGTCTTTTCAGAAATTATGAGAAAATTAAAAAAAAAAAAATGTCGAAATTCAGTAAACATTTATGCTAAAATTGTATTAGTATCAAAAAAGACTTTTTTTTTAAGAAAATGGTGTAAAAATTATTTTTTCTTTTTAAAATTTCAGAAGTTATCATCGTTAAACGACAAAATCTCGCTTAATTTTTTATTAATTAAAATTCTGGTTACATTAAAACATCGCCCCAAGATGGACATTCTTGCTTTTCTAAGTAAGTATAAGTCAAATGCAATAGCTACAAGCATACATTCTCCTTTATTATTAATAGAGATAGAAAAGACTTATCCCGAACATTGTCGGATGTATCAGCTAATGTCAGCTATATCAGTTAATATGCAATATAGTAAATTAAAATCAATTGCAAAATTAAGATAAGCCATTCCTAAAGTAAAAATCTTTATTAATATTTGTAGTTTATGCCTTCTAAACGGAAGTAAGAAATTAGAGGTACAGTTTTTATGATGGAATCTTACATAATTTTTAGCAAATATATAACGCATTACTACAGGGCGATTGCACTTACGAACTGACTTTACAAGACTTTGGAAAGCATGGTTAATACACGTCTTATGTACGAATTAGAGAAATGGGGAAGCATTTTTCCATTGCAGAGTGGTTACCGTGTGGTTTTACATTTCGAAATCTCGTCCTACTGAAAAAAGCAGATGCGCAAACACATTTGTTAAAAAGAACTTGTCTCCGTATTTTTTGACACAGAAAAAGAAAATGATCGTGTTTGGAGTTATGACATACTTACCACACTTTTTAACTTTGGTTTTAGGGGAAACTTGCTCATATTTTTACTACACTTTTCCTCACGGCACACTTTTACAGTTCGTGTTGGCAATCTTTATACTCATCATTTTATTAAGTTTAAGGGCATACCATAAAGAAGTGTCCTCAATGTCACACTTTTTACTGTCCGTATGAGCCAAATTCTCGATCATTTGCCTCCACCAGTGTGTGGTAGTCTTTTCTTGATGATCTATAGATCTCTTGCTAAGGGAGTAACTTGAATCTTATAGAGCGGTAACTGCAAAACGCAATAAATAAATTGGTGGCTTGATGCAATAACAATGGATATATCATCTCTTTGGAGAAGTCATTGTGTGTACTATTGCCCCAAAATAAATATTCACTTGGATCCTAATATTTTCATTAAAAATATTCCTATTCTTGTGGAAAATAAAATATAGTTTTTGGGAGTAATATTCGATCGAAAGTCCTTTCTTATGTCTTCCACTTGCAGAGGAAGTGAGAGAAATCCTTAAACATTTTGAAGGTACTCTCCAGAATATCTTGGAGTGGGATCGAACCTACCTACTTCGTTTTCTTCAGTTCAGAATTAGTATATCATTTGCCCATCAACTACCCTTGGATTAAGACGTAAGAAATTGTCTGTTCTATATCATTTCCGAATACAGTCTGTCTCCAAACATCCCATATCTAAAAGGACAATGCCAAGTACTCTTCTTAGATTATAGGATGTTCGATCCTCTCGCATTCCCCATTCAGTGAGAGTTAAAAAGCATCTACATGACTCGGAGTTTGGTAATATCACTATAAAAGCTTTTGATTTATTTTACTTTGCGTCCTGGGAAATCCCAAAATTTTCATTCCTTCACTCCATTTTAGGATTCGATAAGAACGAAACTCCTGCAGTTTTCTAATAGCCTTTTCTCTATCACCGCTATCATTACTCTAGTTTTACACCCATTTTCAGAAATGGCTAAAAATCGGACAGTTATTTAGGTTGTGTTATCGTAATTCCATATGATACACTGAGCTACCAACTGTTGCTCCGTATTTACTTCTGATTTGGTGGCAATTTTCCTTCAAAGAATTTCATCTTCTACTCAGTAAAATTTTATTGTTTATACTGATAACAGGTGTGTTTTAGAAGTACTTTCGCATACAGTCAGAAAATGCCTCCATTTGTTATCAGAATTTTATTCACTTTGTACCTCCTGCGAAATGGGGGTTATGAGTCATGTGGGCATTTCTGCAAATAAAGCAGTAGATTCCACTGAAAAATATGCTTTATCTTTGTTGTGACGCGAAAAAAAAGTCGATGTCTCCTGTCTGTTTTCAACTTAGCAGGGAAAATGGGATCTACAGGTTGTTAATAAATTGTATTGTATCAAACCTTCCACTATTTTGTGGTCTATAAATCCTATACGAGATTTCAATGTCAAATTGATTCGTCTTTTTACAGAAAATACACTTTTAAGCATAAACATCTCATTTTTGGTGAAAGAGCGTTAACGTGCCTCACATGCCAAATGATTTTAATGTACAACATATTTTAATCAGCTGCACCATTTTTAATTCTTATCGCCTTTAATTTTTTAAGTCATTATCATTAACATTATAAGACTTGGTGGATGAGAAATACCATCCAAATATTTTTAATTTTTTCAAAAACTATTTACTCTTTTAATTGTATCTAGTGTTTTCTGTATGAGTGAAACTTTTACGAAAACATAACATTTTATCATTGTCTTTGTAGTATCACTTTTATTTTAAAATCCTTTTCTTTTCTTCTAAATTACTGTAATATTTATTAATTTTGTTTTCTGTCAATCTAATGCGTGTTTCAACCATATGCTCGGCGCAGCTTGGCTTAGAATGGCTCTTGCGCCAATAAACCAACAAAACGAAACAAAATCCAAAAGAAATTATATGTTCGCCACGTCCTTGATTATACACCAAATTTATAGATTCCATCAAATTTTGAGCGCGATCAAAAAAGGAGTCTATCTGTCTGGTTGTTAGAATACAAGTGTACGCTATAACTATAAAAATAAAGAGACGTAGATAGATAAAAATTGGTGCACATAATAGGTGTCTATAATGTAGATCAGTATCAAATTTGGAATCAAATCCACTAAAGAAATAACCATCTGTCAATCTGTACTTTTGCATGTGTATAAACGTAATAGTTCAAAAATATAACAGCTTAAGTTGTTGAAATTTAATTCACAGTTTTAGCATCTAAAGTGTAGACTCTTATCGCTCAAATTATTTATACGAAACGTAGAATGGTGCATATATATATAAACTTTCATGCGATTCATATATGATCAATAACAACATATTCGAGTATAATTTTTTGGTAATTCTGCATATCTATTACCTAAATGTTCTGAATAGAAAAGTGCAGGTCTCCTTGAAACTTTCTGGCACACTTTCTAAAGCATTTGTAACCGCATGCCAATAAAGAGTAATTATTACGAAATAACCTATTAAAATGCAATTTTGAATTTTTTCCCCCGATTAATCACTGTGATGTGGTTAGTGTAAAAGTGCCAGAAAACCAAATGTGTAATTTTTTCGTCTTTTTTTCGATAGATTAAAACCAAAATTGGATGAAGTCACAAAATCATGTACAAAATTAATATCTATGCCATTGCGCTTTTGAGTTATTGCGTTTACATGTTTGTCAAAGTACAGATCAACAGGCGATCAATCTCTAGTCAGATTTAATTCTAAATATGAAATATAGCGACATTTAAGGTGTTAAATATGTATACTAAATATATATTTTTTTTAGCTCGCTTCGTTTTTTAATTATCATATCAACATATATTCGGATAGCCGGAAAAACGAATTTCTAATTAATGGATCAAAATTTGATAGAAATTTGATTTCAGAGTAGAAATGATGTTCCAAATTTCATCATCTAGCTTAAAGAGTTTTTGAATTGTTGTGTTCATAAGCTGACAAAACTCCAAAATTATGTTTTTCAAACTCAAGAAGGTCTTAAATGAGAAAATTGGTCAAAATCTCAAGTCCAAATTTTTTGACTGTTGGGTAAAACTTGCCATTCAAAAATTTTTAAGTTTTTAAAAGAAATTAGCTTTTTAATTGCATTTAACAATTTCGAACATCGTTTTTCTTTTACTTGGATTAAAACATCAACAGCAGAGTATTATATTATTCCCACAGTTTTACTTTTGTTTCAAGATTTTTCTTATTTTAAAATGCTGTAATCAATAAATTTTATTCTTACATTGTTTTATCTGCAACATTTGTGCATTTTTATCCGATTTATTTGCTGTTATTTTATATAATGGCTCTCTTTTTAATTTGGCGCGCGATAAAATCATTTGCTTGGCGCAGTTTAGTCAAAAATAGCTTTTGCGCCAATAAAGCTAACTAATTAACCAAGCGAATTTTTTTGACGATTATAATATTTTTTTTTTTTTTTTTTTTTTTTGTTCAACTAAAGTGTTTACTTCAAATCCTTAAATTCACCAAAAAATTTCATATTTTAAACTTTATTTGGTTAGTATTAATTTATAGAATGTTTAATCGGTATTTTATTCTGTTAACAAATTAAATGAAAGAGTTAGAAATACCGAATACTCACAATAAATAATAATAATAATTCAAAGAAAAAAATATTAAAAGATGCCGGAACATTCGAAAATCCCCTAAGTGCGGTGAGATCCTCCACAGCCCCTACTGCAGAGTGAAAAGAATTCCTGGAAAAACGCCGGAATATTCGAGAATTCACTAATTGTGAGATCCTCTGCAGCTCCGGCTGCGGAGTGAAGAGAATTCCAGGAAAAAGCATCGCTATTAGCTCTCCCACTCATCCTGCTCAGACAGCTCTGAGCGACGCTGCAAACAAGAGCTTATTCTAAAAATACATTAGAAAAGGGAGGGAGTTGTGAACATGTCTCTCTCTTTAGTTGTGCAATTATCGATTTTTCGATCGAAAATAAGCTTTCGAAGCAACAGTTGCTAAGGAAGATTATCTGTGCTAGAGAGAGGTAAAAAAAGTTAATTTCGGAGATTTCCTGAGAAAGTTGTTTTTGAAGGAATGTGGCGAAAGAAGTCATGAGTATTTTATTTTTTGTATTTGGGAAAGAAAATAGCGGGAAACCGCATAAAAAGCATTTGTCGTTTAGTATTTGCGTTGGAACAAATGTTCATATTTGATTATTCATAATTTATATTTCATTACAAATAGAGGAAAAGTTTGGAAACTCAATAATTAAAAATGATTGGAAAATTTTTTAAAATGTTTTATTTATTTATACTTTTGAAAATATTTTTCGGAAGGAAGTAAAGCTACCAGGATATGATTGGAATGTTTTGGAACCCCTCTATAAAGCTTTTAAAATTTTCATATCTTTAGGTCCATGAAGAAGTTCCTAGGTGGTCAAAACTTATTTTTGTCTTTGGGTAGAAAATGATGGGAAACCACATGAAAAGCATTTATCGTTTAGTGTTTGTGTTTGATCGAATGCTCATCTTTGATTATTCCTAATTTACTATTTCATTACAAATATAAGAAAAGTTATGAAACATAATAATGAATAATTAAAAATGATTTGAACATTTTCAAAAGTGGAATTTATTATTTATTATTTATTTATTTTATTTATTTATTATTATTATTTTGATAAAAAAAATTTTTTTGAAAGGAAGCAAAGCTACAGGGATATGATTCGAATGTTTTGGAACACCCGCCATATAGCCCTTAATATTTTCATATCTTTGGGCCCTTGAAGAAATTCCTAGGTGGTCATAAGTTTGACGACGATTTCATATGGTCTAATAGTGTTCTATGAAACCAGAGTTTTCAAACTGATTTAATACAGGAAAAGTGGCTCAATAAAAATGACTGTTTTGTCACAAAGTGATAAATTGGTAATACTTTCATTTCCGTTTCATATTGGCAGTTAGTTATTGAATTTAAATTATTGTAATCAAAATTATATGCGTTACTTATAGTCCCCCCCCCCCTTGAATATTGTTGCAAAATTTTTAAGTTTTTGAAAGTTTGTATTAACCGACAAGAATTAAAAATTTATTGTCTGCAATTTAAACATATTTAAAGAAATTAATAATCATTTGCAATTATTCTTACTTCAATAAAATGTAAAGGATAATGTTTCATGATGCAAATCAATAATTTATCAGTAGGTTTTTCAATTTTAATAGGTAAAAAATATGATAGGCTTTTCTTCATTAGTAGTGGAATTAAAACTTTATCTGTTGTACTTTTGAATATTTTAATTAAAACTATTAATTGAAATAAAAAAGAATATATCATCAGTTTTTTGTTTTTATTTTTTGACATAGCTGTGTTAAGGCTCGAAAGATTGTCTTTTTTCAATAGAGTATATTCTTAATATTGTATCAGACGTCATATTTTGAGCAAACGCTCAGGATTAAAGAGGTTCGTTTAAAAAATACAATAAAAAATTATGTTTATTACACAACATACGGTAAATTATACTGAAATGCAAAAAATAAAAAATAATAATGCAGAAAAATATATAAACAGGAAAATAAAAATAAAAAAATACAGAAAATGTATAAACAGAAAAAAATTCGCAAAATATAATTCAAATCTGAGCAGTAGGTTGTTTTACACTTTGGCAAATGCACACACATACACGCACACTCATATATAAATATACACATATAGTTCTAAGGACACTCATCGGTGAAAATCTGCAGGAATTTTCCTAGAGTCATGTCATGAAAACCACAAATAGTTTATATGAAATATACCTAAATGAAAAAAAAAAGGGGGGGGGGAGGAAAAAATCATGTAATTTGAGGATCAAATGTAGACTGCGAAAAAGGGGAGTTACTAATCAGACCTTTTCTTAGATTTATGTGTTTGGTGAGGTAGTGGGACTCATCCGTACGGACATTTCCGTACTGGTCATAAACGTCCAATAAAGCAAGCGTAACTCTTTGAAAAAAGGGGGTAGGGAGTGATTAGTCTAGGTTTGCGAAAAACATGTTATGTGTTGGCAAGAGTATTTGGCGAGAAAATGTATTGATATTTTAACAAAACCATTGATTGACAGTTTTATGATCGGTCCGGTATGGAAAAGTCATAAACCCCTTTTACGAAGACAGGGTATTAGGGGATGCAGGATGCAAATGGAAACAAATTTCAATAGTACCTGGTTTTCTCAATTTTCGGACAGAATATAAAAAATTTCAATTAAACACTTCTACAAAAGCATGTTTAAAAATGCTTTAAAAATGATTTTTTTTTTTTTTTACACATTGATTATTACTGTATATATTATGGAATCTTAATACAATTTTTTTCTCAAATTCACTACCAGGTGGGTACCAAGCACGTAACATTGAAATTTAAGCAAACTGGCGGATCAAATCACAAATAAATTTTGAAAAAAAATCTCAAATTGTGTATACTGATAGACAATACAAACGTGTATACGATTTTAAAATTCTACCACATTAGAAAATGATCGGAAATTCCATTACAAAGAAAGACATTTAAATAATTACAACCATTGAGAATTTTACAGTACGAAGTACATTAGAAACAGAAATAAGTAATGTATACGAAATGAATGATTTAAAAAATAAATAATTTCAAATTTAAAGCAAAATTTTATTATTATTAAATGAATTATTTAAATGAATCTGTTGAAAAGAGTTAAATCGCATTATTTCAAACTATCAAAATTGCTGCAAAGGTATATATATATATATATATATATATATATATATATATATATATATATATATATATATATATATATATATATATATATATATATATATATATATATATATATATATATATATATATATATATATATATATATATATATATATATATATATATATATATATATATATATATATATATATATATATATATATAAGCTGTTTCGGAATTCAACTTAAACTGAATTTCCATTCATCATTCTTATTATATCTATGACGAAAAATATGAAAAAATCACAACGTCTGACCTGATTATTTGAAGTTTTTTTTATTTATATATTTTATCATGAATAACCAATGGTAGTTTATATCTGTATAAGTTTACAGAACTATTTTAAATCTATTAAAATAAGTCATATTTTTTCAAATAAATAAAGCCAAAATAATGAAAAGAGCAAAATTTGTCTAATTCGAAGCAGCCATAAAAATTCTATTTATTAAAAAATTTGAACTCAAAAAATGCAGCAGGAGAAAATTACGAATTTTAAACTTAATTTGGCAAAGGGTGATAAATTTATAATATTTAATAAATAGTACATACTGAATAAATAAACTTTGAAATGTTAAAAAAAATAATAAAATTATTCTTATTTATAAAAAATTTAATAATTTTATATTAATAATAATTGTAATAAACTTACTTAAATTTTAAAAACTAAAAAATGAAGAACCTTTTTTTGATTGGATGCATTGAATAGCAGTCAAGTGCAGGAAGGAATTAAATATCTTAAAAAGTTATTTATTCATGATCGCTGTGAACATCAAGTATATCTATTTTTGCTAGATGAAAACAACTTAAAAATAATAATAATAATAATAATTTCATTATTTGCATACGATATTTTAACATTATTATTATAAGAAAATCAAGGAGGCAGAAAAAAATTTGAATTGCCGACGAATTTGAATTAAAAACATTCAAATTAGGCCTGTTTTATAAAATAGGTTTAGTTTAGAAGTCGCTCTATACGTATATGGCAAACTTCTTTCTGAATTGAGACAGTTTTTATTCTAATCCATTATCCTAACCTTGATAACTACTCTAAATATTCATTCAGTAAAAATTTATAGATTTTTGAGCTGCATTCCTTGGGCATAAATTTATTAGGGTCCATTTATTTCGAAATCCTATTTCACAAATACTGCAATTTGAAGGCGTCATCGAATTATTCGGTATTGGGACTTTTCCGTACAAGACATAAAAATCCAGTAAATCATTCGTAGCTCATTAAAAAAAAGGGGCTAGAGAGTGGTTAGTCTGGGTTAGCTAAACATATTAGATGTTGGCAAGAATATTTCGCGTGAAAATGTGCAGGTATGCTAACAAAATTTTGATGCTTACATATAAGGAAAAAGCCTTTATTTTACAATTAGCAATTAAAGATGAATGTGTCTATATCTCTCTCTGTGTGTAGATATTGGCGATGTACAAGCCAGACCATTTCTCTTACTGCTAATCTGGCAAATAAATACTTTGGAGGGTAGAAATTTGCTCCTTGGGGCGGTTTTTTAAAATTTTTAATTAGAATTTACTTAACAAAAATTAATTTTTTTTTTTGTTTTTTTTTTTTGTGTGTGTGTGTGTGTGTTTAAAAACGCGACTTTCGAAATTATTGCAGTAGAAAAATAGTTCCCACAGCATCTCAAATTTCAAAAAAATTATCTTTTCAATGATACCGAATTTTTGGCTATATAATTTTTTTTCTATATTTAATATAATTTTTAAAATATATTTTAAATGTGTTTTACAGTAATATATTTCTTTGTTTCATAGTTTAAAAGAAACCCAAAATGGCTTTTTTCATAAATTTTCATTTTAAAAATATATCTTTAAAATTTCATTTAAAGAATCTACCTAAAATTTCGCACATACTACAAGCAAAATACTACTTATGCAATAAAACTATATATCTATGTTATGATAATCTGTTTAAGAGTAGTGTAGTTTTGACATGTTAGAAGAGGTTTTACTCATATTATCGCATTGTGTCCAGCTGATTGCATAGCATAGCGGATTGCTATGCCTTTGTACTTACTATATTTTACATACTAAAAGAGAAGTAATAATAACCAATAAATAATTTATACTTAACCAATAAATAATTTATACTTATAAGTGTAGAAATTAAGAAAAAAAAAATGCAACCGCAATGAAATTAAGTCTATAAAGAGAACCAGAAAAGTTTAAACTTTTGAAAGCACTACTATTCTGCAACTTGATGTTTTGAAGTTGATATAACACGCATAAACACATAAAAGCTTAAATGGGCTTTTTTTTTTAAAGTTATTTATGGTATTTCAAAACTATCTTTTTAGCAATTATCCCCTCTTTATAAGTCATTTCAACATCGTTAATCTCACTTAACAGCTGTACTTCAAACTAAAGTTTTACGAGATCACAATAAAATACTATATATTTTTGTGTGCCGGCGTCCTGGCATAGGGGTAGCGCGTCTTCTCCGTGATTTGGGCGTCACGGTTTCGAATCCCGGCTCGGGCATGGTTGTTCTTCTTCTGTGTTCTATCTGTGAGTAAATGTACCCGCATGTAAAAAGGGTATATGCAAGCGAATGTGACGCATGAAGTAGCTACGTCGTACTCTTGGCCCTAATTGGCGCTACTGAGAAGATAAGCGACGCTCACTCGGCTTAAATCGCTGACAGATCTGCCAGTGGGCTTATAAAAGTGCCATAAGTAACTACAACGTATTTTTGTGTTTGAAGTTGTTGAATCAAACAAATGCCCGAAGAAGACATATAACCAAAGTTGACGAAACTGAATTGCTTCCGATTAATAAAATTTGTTATATTTTAATAAAGTAACGAAACTATAGTTCACATGTTAGCTATCTAATGTCACATGTTAGCTATCTGGTGGGCAAAACTTAAGCAACAATGTAAATTCTAAGCAGATAGCTACGAAATTTCAGAAAAAGTGTTATTGCGATCAGTACAATGAATAATCAATTCAGTAGAAAGGTGATGCGTATGCAAACATCAGGAGCAAAATGTCATAGACGACGTAAGTGTACGTAAAACGCATCATCCGCAACTCATTGATAAGAGGAGAGTTTAGTATAAGGTTTACTAAGTGTTACAGCTGTTGGCAACAATATTTGGAGAGCAAATGCGGCGAACAAATGAATTGATATTTGAACTAAATTTTGATGCTATAACATAAAGCATTAAAATGTTGTTAAAATTATGGTAATATTACATAAAATTTTTATTATCAATAATTTTAACTAATTATAACTCATTGTGAATTTTATCTTCACAGTGCCCAAAAAATTCAGTAGCATCTGAATTAAATTTTAGTACAAAAACGTTAGAGAAGTACTGTGAAAGTTTTGCTTGCAATAAAGTTAATAAATGGAAATTTTGTTAATTATCTTAATATAAATAAAAATCATTCTGACAAGCATATGTTATGTACATATGCTTGTATGTTCCACGTCTCCTCCTAAACAACAGGGGCGAATTTAGCCGGATTTTGCATTCTTATTAATTAGCATAAAAGAAAAAAAATACTATCAACTTTTCAAGTTATCAAAATTAATTAAATATTCAACTAATCAGAAACTAACCAAAATTTTTCTTTTCTCCACAATAACTTTAGTGAAAATTATCCTAGAAAAGATATTTTTACACTATCTCAAAATTCAAAATTTTACCTTTTTAGCGATACTAATTTCATTTCTATGTGCTTCATACTTCAAATGTTATTAATTTTTCAAAAATTTTGAAAAATTTGATGTTTTTGAAATAAGGAAATATGCGTGTAGTTCACTGGTAGGCAACGATAAAACTTTGACCTGACTACTCTATCATAATATTGTTAATCTTATTTTAATACGTATCTTTTAACAAATCTTTTATTTGTTTTAAAGTAGTGACTTAACACTGCTCTTAAAAGTTAGCATAAATCAATCGTTGCAATTCAAACGAGAGGCACGAAAAGTAAAGAATTTTGCGAGTAAATGAAATCGATATTCAACGACAGCAACAGGTTTTAACTAAGACCATGCAAAAGTATCTCGGAGCGGGTGACGGTGGTCGCTAAGGAAACAGGTTACTGTAAGAAGAGTTCATTTCGCTTGCGTAGAAATTCATTCAAGTTCCTGACATTTGCACGTTTAGCGTCAAGCTGGCGATATCTGGTATTATTGCATTCAATTTTTGAAAACAAATTCAAAAAATAATTTACTAAGCCGAAAATCATTTGAATACTCGGAATATTGAAAATATCTGATATTCCTGTCATATGTATACAAGGAGCAATGCAAATCAAATAGAAAAACTGAATAATCATTTGTATTGAATAATTAATGTAACGATTGCACAAGAAGAAAAAAAATAATTAAGAAATCTAAAGTAGAATCAGACATGGCAAAAAATTAATCGTCTTCATTTCATTTTTAAAAATTTATGTAAGTGTTTAATATCAAATTCTCCAGAGCAATCGCGAGGTAATCTGCCTAATTTAACATAAAAAATAGTATAATTAATCGCAATTATTTCATAACTTTCTAGACCCAGCTGTAAAATTCTAGATATCGATCTTGCCATGTAAGTATTGTCACAGCCCATGTCCCCGCGAATGCTGTATGGATGCCAGTTATTTAAGATGTCATTTACACTCTCGTTTTTAAAATATTAAGCTCTGAACTGACTTTTACTCTCCAGCATGAGGATAACTTAAAAAATAAGTCAAAATGTAAATTTCTATATCGTTTATATAACGCTTCATCTTCCCAATTCCTCCTTGGGGATGTAAGAAACGTGTAGTTTGCTATGACTAAATCTTTCTGTACGTACACTTCCTAGAAGGATGTCGAGAATTTAGGAAATACGGTTTGGTTTCTTCTACACTTACACTTGCATTCGGTTAGATACCCATTGATTCAAGTTGTTTCTCATTACTGAAATATGTCAATATTTTGGAAAGCTTAATATTACGCATATTATGTGAGCAAAGAATCTTATTTTTTTTGTTCGATATTCTAGTCCTTCTCTCTCTTAAAAATCAATTTCTCAAATTTCAGTTCTCTTTTTTATAAAATTGGTGTTGCAACTATTGACCCGTCTAAGTGAGCATCATTATACATGGAAAGAAAATTTCTTTTAAGTCACGATCATTGGAGGATGTACTATTAGACAAATATTTGCTTATGTTAGTTTTTCTGTATTGAGCAAATTTGCATTGCTAAAATAAATGTTTTCACCTGAATTTGTGCTTTTTTCCTCTAAATTTAAAACTAAAGTTATTTCTAAAAATTTTGTAGATAGAATCATGAGACTATGTTTATATATAGAGCGAAACAAGAGAAACGCGCTACTAACTGACGTTTTTGCACTAAACAGGACATATAAAAATGTAATTTTTGAAATCTTTGATTTATTCTCTACAAAAGCGAAAATATTCTCATACAATATTTCGCGTTATCTAATAAAACTTTTGTATTTAAAAGTATATGCTTAGGTGCAAAATTTACGGAAATAAAAAGGGAGGATTCAAACAAAATTTGGCACAAATGTTTTTTTTTTTTTTTTAATTTTAGAAGAATTAACTGCAATATTAAAAGGTTTTTACAGTTTAAAGGTATGAAATGAAGGTTGAAAGATGATTCGTTTTCCTGTCATAACTTTTGAACGAATCACACACACACACACACACACACACACACACACACACACACACACACACACACACACAACACACACACACAAACACACACACACAAACACACACACACACACAAATATGTTTATACTATCTTTAATTTTTTTTTAAAACTTAGTTCCATAGTGACATTAATTCCATTGTCATGCGAATTTTCTCTCATTTTTAATCAATTTTCAGAGTTAATTTAAACAAAATTTGTGCGGTGATATCGAAATGTTAAAACTAGTTCACTCTTTAATCACACACACACACATATATATATATATCATTCGCACATTCCGCCAATGTTAATCCTTTGCTCTCGGATGGTGACTCTCACTCACCATTCAAGACGGTGAATCATTTTGAAGGTGTTTTTTTTAAATTTATTTTTCAATTTTGATTGTTAAAAAAGCATACAGAATGGTAAAAATATGTCGATTAATTTTTCAAAGAAATTCGAATTAAAATATTTATGTATATTTATTTTTCAGAGCAATAAGCAAATCTTTGTATTAGGTGAATAATTGTTCAACGTATTACTTTTCCGAGTGCAATAGGTTAATGTTAAGTTGCTTACTAAAGATATTTTTATTTTTATTTTTAAAACATAGAGTAAAATCAAAAATATGCGCATGCAGAAATTAAACACTGTCCTTTCAATTTCTTTAACTATTTTACCTAATTTTGTTTCATGTTTTTGCACTTTTGATTATGAAATTGTAACGCTTTCAGTGACATATCATCTTTCTTTGCCAGGCACGGCACTATCTTTGGATTGCTTTTGCGGAACTTCTATTAGGTAAATTTCTCTCTTCCCCCCTACTTTTTTATAATTTATATTTTTCTCGTCTTTTCTCCAAATTTTAAGTTTTTATCGGGCATTTTGAAGATTTTCTTTATCTGCAATTAAAATATTATATGTAATTGTACTTGTTCTGTATTTTCTCTTTATATACCTCAATCTAACAATATTAGATTCAGGTCTTAAGAACTTCGAGTTCAAGTACTCGGTGATCAATCTCTGAAATTGGCAAATATCATCCCTCTTTTTTTTTATTGTTTTTTTTTTCCGCTTGAGTTCATAAAATAAGATTTTATAATAATAATTCTGATAATATTGATAGTTCTGATAAATTCTAAATTGATAAATTCTGTAGTTTTTATTGCATTATTATGTGTTAAATGACAAAACTAAAATTTTCGCTGATCTCAGAGTCTTAGAGTAATAGTTAATTAATTATTATGTGTAAGTGTCTTAGAGTCGAGTAAAGAATTTGAAAATTGTTAGCGTAGAAAAATATGTTTTTTTTTTTTTTTTTTTGACAAACAAATACACTCATGTCCAAAATTAAGGTCACAAACATAAAATCTGCAAAAAAATGAAAAACTATTTACTGTGTTGCCACAAAATTTGGCACAGAGGTACACTACAATGGAAGAAAGAACATAGACACATAAAAACATGGAAAAGATTTTAATTGGGAATTAAGAAAGAGGGTATATCAAAAAGTGTTACATTATGAGATAAAACATTTATCTCGGGAAAAACCTGTATAATATGGAGTGTGACCACCTTGCACTGCTATACAGGCTTCACAACGAGCTTTCATACTGTTTATGAGGATGTCAATAAATGCTTGGGCAACAAAGCCCATTCTTCTAAAAGCGTGGCTTTTAACTCTTGGAATGTATTAGGAGAAGGGTTACGATGTGCAATGGCTCTTCAGAGACCATCCCAAACATGTTCAATAGGATTGAAAACAGGAGACCTAAAGGGCCAGTCCATACGTCGAATATCCTCTTCCTCAAGAAAATCATCAACGATTTGGGCTCTGTTTGGACGCGCGTTATCGTCCATAAACATGAAGTCTGGGCCAAAAGCACCCCGGAACAACCTCACATAGGCTTCAAGGATCTTGTGGGGATGTTCATTTAGAGTGTTGTATAAAGCATTCCATTGCTATTAGAAAAATAAACTCTTTATTACACTAACAACTATCGGAACATCACTGCTTAGCGCACGTATACATAGAACGGGGATTTCCCGGGCGAAGTATTAACATAGATTGTATTAGATAAAGTAGAAAGGTAGAGCTTTAGAATGACATGAATGAAAGATGGCACTACGATCACTACATGAGTATCCCCCTAGTGAACAAGGAGAACGACAAATGTGATAAAACAAGATAATTATACATTGGTGATAAACATACAAGACAGATATACGAGCATAAAAACAGAACATCACATAATACAATAAGTATAATATAGGATAATGGTTTCAAATGGTAAATAGAAATTGAAGTAAATAGATGCAATAATATAGGAAATACATAAAATTACAGTTACAATATACAATACACGACAATTTATATCTCTGTAATTAATCTCGTTGGAAAATGGACATGACGTCCCCTACGAGTGGTAGTTGGTTTTGTCGGTAATTGTTCATTTTTAGAAGAAAGTTCAGCTCGAGTTTTATGAATAAATGCAGGTATAGAAGGTAACAAGTCATTAGATCCTGTCAACACATAAGCAGGTTTAACACGGTCTATGGAAACTGTGACATTTTTATTATTAACTTTTAATACAAAAGTTTTATCTTTCCTGCTGATTACAAGGTGTGGACCAGTGTAAGGAGGTGAAAGAGGAGGTTTAACACTGTCCACTCTCAAAAATATATGAGAGCAAGTACTTAAGGATGGATGAATATAAATAGGCTTAACCGAGTGTCTAGACTTAGAGATAGGATTTATAGATTGCATTAGTGCTTTGAATTTTGATACATAAGTATCTGTTGGTATTGATAGATCTACTTTTGAGGTTAAAATGTCAGAAGGCAATCTGAGGGTTGTACCAAAGACTAATTCAGCACATGTGGCATTTATGTCTGGTTTAATTACAGATCGAATTCCGAGTAAAACTATGGGAATAGTTTCCGTCCTGTTTGGTTGACAATGGGCTATAATAGAACTGTTAAGATCCCTGTGGAAATGTTCTACAAGTCCATTGGATTGGGGATGGTAGGACGTTGTGCGGATTCGATGTCACTCTGTGTGCTAAACCTCGACTCATCAATGAAAATTTCTGTTCCATTCTTGCTGTTCCCGAGACTGATGTGTTCGGCACCACAACAACCGGGCTTTTTTGTTGGATGCAGTCAAAGGAACTAACTCAACTGGTCGCCAGACACAAAGGGTCTTCTCTGCTAGACGTCTGTATACTGTTTGTCTAGAAATTTTTATTCTAGACGCAGCAGCAAGGTCACGAGCAAGTTGAGGAGCCGTTTTCAGCCTATGCCGTCGTGCGCTTAATGCCACATAGCGATCCTGTGCAGGCATCGTTGCTCTGTGACGGCCTTCCTAGTTACAGTGCCACTTGTTTGGAATTGATTCCACAACCTGGATACCACTTTCGGTGCCACTTGTAACCATCGAGCCACCTCCGCTTGAGACTGTCCAGCTTCAAGCCTGCCAACGGCTCTCCATCTCAAGAAATCGCCTAAACAATTGTGAGAACTCACTCTCACTGAAAACAGGTTAAATTTTTTGTTTTAAAGCAATATTCACAAAATTGCAGGCAAAACTCCCAGATGCCTAAAAGGTCTAATTTCAGTAGTTCCTCAAAAACAAATGCTAAACAACATTTTTTTCAAACAACAAAGGTTAATATCGTGTTACCGGTCCTTCACAATATATAAAATATAATTTGTTTAAATTTTACTGGTAGCCATTTAGAATTACTTTGAAAAACATTTTTGTGACCTTAATTTTGGACATGAGTGTAGAATTAATAAATAGAGATAGCACCACAGGTATTGAGGCTTGTATAATGTAATATTAAAATTATGTTCATATAAAATGTTGTTACACGCATAATTCTATTATATTAATATCAGTTTCACAAGAATTTTTAACTCACGTAGCTGCTCAAAAAGTTACAGACTGTGTCAAAGGATTTTTAAAAAACAAATGCATGCAATTTAAAAAAAATATTTGTCTTTTGTCAATTTTAAAATATAACCTTCGCGCAAATGCAAGTAATAAGTTGGCAGAGTTTAATCGTAATCGGATGAGCGGTACGGCAGCGTATTAAATACGAACAAACAAAAATTCATTTTTATATATTAGATAAAAATTTCAGCAGTATGCAGAATAAAAAATTTCTGATAATCTAATATATAAGAATGAATTTTTGTTTGTTCGTATTTTATGTACTGCCACACAGTTCATCCGATTGCGATAAAACTTTACAAACTTATAGCTTGCATGCGCGATGGTTATAGGCCTAGTACAATTATTAGCATTTATTTTGAACACAATAAAATTTACAAACAAATAGTTTCTTACGTTTCTATAATTCAACATTATTTTAAATTCACAATTGACGATCGACAAAAGACTAACAGTGATCGGCAAACGGCACATGTCATTCAGAGTTAATCGCACATATATCAAACAAAATAAAATTATTATCAACGATGCCAGTCAATGTGAGTGAAATGAAATCGAAAATGTTTAGTGCAAGCGGTATTCTTTTTATTTTCATTAATGAAAGAGTCATCTACACAAGATATTGTCATTCAGAATGCGCAATATTTTGGTTGAGGCGAACCACACACATTATTCAGAGTTTATCTCACATATACAAAATAGAATTATTACTTTCGATGCCGATTAAGGTAAATTATAAATAAGGGAAAATTTCCAGTGCAAACAGTAATTTTTCTATTTATTCAGAGAATCGACATATGATATTTCAGTTATACAAGCGTATGTCGTGTTAATTGCTTCATAACAAAAAAAAAATTTTTTTTAAAAAATGCCCTCCAAGTGTTTGTCAATTAGTAGATCTACCAGCGCAGCACGTAGAAAAAAGCAAATTCGAGCTTCTCAAACAACCGAGAAATGAAAAGCGAGCAATGAAACAGGTTGTTTACAGGTTTTAAATTAACGTGCTTCAGAATCTCAAGATCAACATGTGGTATAAGAATCGAAAAACAACGTTTTGGTGCTACCCGATCACACGCATCAGAATCAGAAGACCAGCATCCAGGCAACTATTCTTAACGGAGAGTCGAATGGAGAAGATGTGCTCATTCCACGCATTCCCATTATTGCCACCGACATGCCTTTTGATTTCAAACGACTTCAGTTCCCTATTTGACTTGCATTATTGATGCCCATCAACAAATCGCTAGGTCAATCACTTCAAGTGTACGGATTGAACCTAGAAAATTCATGTTTTTCACATGGCCAACTATGTGTTGGATACTCACGAGTTGGACACCGCAGAGATTTATTTGTTTTCACTGAAACGGAAAACAATAAATATTGTCTTCCCTAAAGCACTTGAATAATAAAGTCAAAAAATGAAATAAATATTATTTATACTTTTCCTTTATATATCATTCAATTCCAATGAATGTCTTCATTGTCAAGATGAAAATAAATCATTCCTAATTAGACAAGATACTTATTTCAAATTTTAAACGATAATTCCAAAAATATTTCTTCTGCGGAAACAACTTACCGTGTACCTGCTAGTGATTAATAATTTTTAAATAGGATTTTTTTTCTATTTTCATGAAATTACATAATCAAAGGATAAGAATAAATATAACTTTGTTTCTACTAATTCTATGCAAATTTTAGCCCCCCGCCCTTTATCCGAGTATTTCTGCCTAACTTCTAAAAAGAAGGAAAAAAAAAAAAGATTTATTATAATGAACGAAGGAGCCCTAAAAATTGCATAGGTAATTGGAATAATATAATATAATTGGAATAATTTTGCGATTTCTTTTTATCATTTTTACAATATTTAATTCATATATAATAATTTTTTTTAACTTTCAATTCATTTGTCAACATTGACGTCAGTTTTATATCGAAATTTGAACTGAAAAAGAAGAGAAAATATTAATTGTTAAAAAAAATAAGTTTGAAAATAACACAGGAAAAAGTTATTCAATATAGCCTAAGTAACAGAACGCGACTAAACTAAACAATATTATGGCAAAAAAAAAATTATTGATTACATAATATATATATATATGTGTGTGTGTGTGTGTGTGTAATGGCATTTTAAAATTTAATCTAAACTTAATTAATTTCCTAACTTTCAGCTTAATTTAGCCCATATTAACTTCATTCTAAAATATTCTTATTTCCTGATCTCATTCCACTTTTTCTATTTAATTAATTCAACACGAGTTCTAAAATTGCTACATCGGCTAAAAGCTGACAAGTTCCCACATTCCGAGTGAAGGGATAAAAAATGGCAAGCTTAGCACATTCTTTTAAACGATCCCTATAATTCCCTTACCTAGTTCGGCGCGTGTAGAAAAATCCCTATTAAAATCTCAATGGTATATAAGGCCAGGGATTAATGATTTCCCTCCCTTTTACTTTCTGCTTTTGTGGCGTGCTGTGAACGGACGTGCCTTGTCTGTATTGCTTGCTTGTGCCTCCCGGGATGGAAATAAAACGAATTTAAAAATTCAAAGTGTCTTCTCTGACTGACTGACTGATATATATATATATATATATATATATATATGCTAAATAATTATTTCTGTAGGAATAATTTATTTTTATAAAAAGTATTTTTGTTTTTATAAGTAAGTAGTTTACTGATTAGCAAATTGCTTCATCTTTAGTACTCAATTTATTATCATTCTTTTTTAATAATTTTATTACTAAATGGAACTTCATACCAAAGCAAAAGCACAAAACCGCCTTCCAACGAAAGAAAAAAAAAAGTTAAGAACTATTTACTAAACTTATATCCTAAAAACAAATGCAGTTATTTATCTCAACTATTTCTGCTATGAAAATAGAAGTCATTTTACACATTTTGTGACCATATTTATTCTTAAAATGAAATTTTTAATTTGCGAAGATAATTTGTATTTTATTGATTGAACTCGCGTGAAGGTTACTTCAGACGATTGATTGATTGGTATTAAACACTTCTTTCTTTCTTTGAAAAAAAAAAAAAGCTTATACTATACTAAAATTCTCTTAAGCTAAGCTACATCTGTAAAATTATTTCCATCTCACAAGTGAAATTTCAATACCAAAAGAAGGGATTTTATGTATGATAATTTCATAAATATATAAATCTTCGGATTATTTTTTGGCTTGACAATAATAATGAATTTAAGTGATATAAGGTGTGTGGTTTAATTGTCCTTTTAAGTTTAGATTTTTTATTATGCAGCAAATAATATAAAATAGACTAATAACAATTTGTAACTGGCTGAAAATTTTATCCGTTTAACTGATTTATTAGATTTTATTTTCAGGTTTCTAATGGCGTTTTACTGTTGAGTGTTAATGTTTTATAATTTTTTTTTTTTTTTTTTTTTTTTTTGAGAAAAGGGTAAAAGTGTAATTTAGCGTGCCCCTTGCTGCGCCACGAATGCCAATAAAGATGGCGGACAAAATAAACAGACACACGAGCGGTTACATGGAGCGGCGCAACTCACACGCCCAACATGTTATCAGCATTCAGAGTCAAACTGCCATCTGTTGACTCATTTCAGAACTAAGAAAGAGTTGATTGGAGAATATGCTGCGAGACATCTGTCTGAAACACGCTATTCACACTTACAACAAAATTGTATAACTTGCATAATCAAAAACATTATGCATAAAAAATAATTCAAAATGTAACTTAATTACTTTAAAAAGTAATCATAGGGGGGGGGGCTATGAATTAATCTAAATCTGTATTTAACAAATTTTTGTATTTATTACTTTCATATTGTTTTTTTTTATCCTGATTTCATGACTTTTATATCCAATTTATAAACTGTCCATTCTCCAGATTTTTAAAATAATAAAGGTATTAAATTGAAAATTGCACATTTGATTTTTATTTATTGTTTTCAATTCATAATGTTGTCTTAAATTTATGTTTAACTTATATTGCTAAATATGAGTAATTATTACTTTAAATTTATTTTAATGCTTGTTTTTCCTATTCAACTTTAAAATAACATGTTAAAGATGTAAGTAACAGATATATCTTCAAGAGACTTTTACAAACTTTTAAAAAAGTCACAAACATTGATAGTATTATATCTTAATATAAATGTTTAAAATAACATGTATTGTTACATAAATTTTTTCTCAGTCTATTTGATGAAAGTAAAGAGAAGCAAATCAATTGTTTGGAAAATACCATTCATAAATTTACGAAAATAATGCATTCTGAACTGTAAAAGGTGAAATCAATAATGGTAAATCATGATAATACTAAGTGGTAAGAAAGCCAAAATTGTATGTTTCAACCATGACTAATTTTTTTTTATATATCAATCACAATTTTTTGGAAACTGAATGCACTGTTGTTTTTAATAGAAAGAAATATACAGAGCTGTTTAGTTTTTTTTAAAAACTCATACCTTAAAATACTTTATTCTTTTCAAAAACCTTTAAAATACTGGACAAAATTTATATATTTATTTGCTTGTCTATAGGATACAATGGAGCAACCAGAACAAAAACTGGTTAGAAAATGTTTCAGGCCATCCACAACCTGTATATTATGTTCCACAAGAATGTTAATTACAAATTAGATTTAGAAGGTCTCTCTCAATTAATTTCCAGGGTTCCTTTGAATCTATATAAGCACTTATGTGCCTTTAATATTTATCCTGACAAAAAAAAAAAAATCTTAAAGGTAAATTCTAGACATTATAAACTAGTTTCTATAAAATTTTAAACAATAAATCAGCATTTTCTCTTAGCAATTCTATTCAGAAAATAATTATAAAACGTATTAATATCGATATAAAAACTATATTTTGAAATTTTAATTTTAAAAAACTTTTAAATGTTATAGAAAATAATTTAAAACCTAATGGGGTCAATTCACGGTCACGTACCAAACAAACCGCTTCTGTTCAATTTTCAACCATTCTGTGCATGTCATGATGTCTGCCGATAACATTGATGAAACCATTGTTTAGTAAATATTACGCTAGCAGATCAATTATTAAAAACTTCTGATTTTTTTTAAAGATATTATTTTGAATTATTTTCTCCAAATTTTCTTAGTTATATAATTTTATTTCTTATATTAAAATTTTAATTAGCATTTTCAATGGAACTATTGTTTTTTGCATAATTAATTAACATCGCTTTTTAATTCGTTTGGTGATACTTTATTCTTTCCTCCCCCCCCTTTTTTATCCGAAGGATACATTTTGACAAATGAACTATGGCAGTGTTTTTGAAAAATTACATATGTTCTTTTTTACATGTTATTTAAATATTATTGAATGTTGAATCTTATGAATATAGTTTCCCTAGTTAGTTCTTTTTAAAAATAATTATTACTCTCGGATAAGTTAATATTTTAAAGCTTACTAATAAAATAATTACATTTTTTTCTTACGTAATTACTTTTATAAATATTGAGACTTTGATGTTTTCAGTTTGCTCAGAGGAAAGAACATGAAACTCAAATTAGTATATATTGAATAAATTATGTTTACAATTTCAAATTATGAAATATAAAAGGTATAGATACCTTTTTAAATCTATGCAACTTATGAATCAATAATTTCAGTTTAATTTGTAGAAATCATTAAAGAAGAAACAAACAAAATTACGCTTTTATAATTTTTATTTTCACATTACAATATATATATTTGATAATTATTTGAAAAAATATGATCAAATGGAGTGTTTCAATGTACTCACTAATTCAAAAAACTAAAAAACTATTTACTATTTATCAACATTTATTTTTCTAGACACTTAGAAATAATATAAACACAGTATGACAAGAATGTCAATGTAAATGATGAAATCAATTTTATTCAACAGAAACATCCTAGATACTAAAGTTTTTTTTTCATCACTAATAAAAACATAATGTTGAACAATATACTTTTAAAGCAGAACATTTATGAAATTTTTTTAAAGTTATATTGATAAAAATTAAATTGAATGAATATCATAAAATAAAACAAACACATACAATACAGTAAATTTAATAAACAAGAATAAGCTCATGATATATATATACAGTGTCTCACAAAAGTGATGGGACACTTGTGCTTTACAAAAGGAAACTGTAATAAAATAAATAAATAAACATGTACAAAAATTTTTTGGGTGTGTTTCATATTTAGTTAGTAACAATTATTACATAACATACATTTTGTCAAAATATTAATTTAATAAAAATACAATTGTTTAGAACGGAGCAAAAAATGGCTCACATAAGTGATGGGACACACTTTTCCATCAAATATTTATCCAAAAATTTTACTTTTTAAAAGGTTTTAATATTTTGTTGGATTTCCTTTTACTTTTAAAACATGATTTAATCTTCTTGGGATGGATTCGACTAATTTTTTTATGATTTCAGGAGTGATTTTACACCATTCTTCTGGAAGCACCGATTTTAATTATTGTTTTGAAGAAATGGTGTGTTTGCGAATTGTTGATTCCAATTCTTGCCAAATATTCTCTATGGGATTTAAGTCTGGAGATTGTGGTGGTGTTTTTATTATTTCAGGACAGTTATACAGCAGCCAGAGTCTAACATTCAAAGCAGCGTGCTTGGGGTCATTGTCCTGGTAGAATTTAAAATTGTTATGAAGATTTCAAATTTTGCTTTAAAATGTCAATATACTTGTACTGATCCATTATACTGTCAATAAAAACAAGATTACCAACTCTAGTGGACGACATACACCCCCATACCATAATTCCTCCTCCACCATGTTTTACTGTTGGCACCAAGTTCTGTTTGCGAAATTCTTCCCTGGGTTTTCTCCACACAAAGATTCTACCATCAGAACCAAATATATTAAATTTACTCTCATCAGCAAATATAACTTTATTCCAGTAATCAGAATTCTTATTTATGTTGAATTTTGCAAAAGCTAGTCTGAGTTTTCTATTCTTGTCACTTACAAAGAATTTTTTCCTGGGTACTCTACCGTGATATCCAGCAGATCGAATTACGCTTCTAATAGTCTCAGGATTAACAATTATTCCATATAATGCTTGTAAATCAGCAGCAACTTTAGGAGCACTCTTTCTTGGATTTTTTTTTAATATTTCGAACGATAATTAGCTTTATTCCATGGGATAGCTTTTATGGTCGGCCAGGTCTGAATAATATGATTCTTTTTATATCGTTTTAATGATATTGAAAACTGTTGAATGACTCAAGTTAACTGTTTCAGCAGTTTTTCTAATAGATTTTCCACATTCAATATGCAAATTAATAACTAATTTTCGAATTTCAGGCGAAGTTTCTTTTTGTTTAGCATTCATGGCTGCACAGAGCTAAAAAACACAAAAATTTCAAAGCAAACTGGAGAGAAATACTGTAGACGATTTTATAAATTATTGCCAATTGCTTTTGAGTAAAAATAAAACCATCAAAAATATTTTTATTGCTTATTTCAGACGATTTTTGCTGCATATCTAATGGTGTCCCATCACTTACGTGAGCTATTTTTTGCTCCGTTCTAAACAATTGTATTTTTATTAAATTAATATTTTAATATTTTGACAAAATGTATGTTATGTAATAATTGTTACTAAATTTAAGTATGAAACACACCCACAAAAAACTTGTACATGTTTTTGAAATTTATTTTATTACAGTTTCCTTTTGTAAAGCACAAGTGTCCCATCACTTTTGCGAGACACTGTATATATACAGAGAGAGAGAAATATATATATATATATATACAGAGAGAGAGAAAGTTAAATAGGATATAAAGAGGAGTTGAAAGAAACACTTTTATGCTTTTACAGAATTTTATAATTCAAAATTGATATGTTAATGATATAATATATTATGATAACAGTCAATTTCATTTTAAATACAATAAACTATTGACATTTCATTCTTAACAATAGAAAAGTTGTTTGATATAAATTCCCTCTGAATCCATTACAAATCTGCAAATGTAACTAGAAAGCTAGTAATATTCACTTCCACCTAAGTTTAGCATTATAGCAGTTGTTATTTTTACAACAGGAGTTTGTTTACCTACATTAATTAAATTTAGATAAGATTTTAACGAAAAATGCAATGTAATATTTATGTAAACGTTTTAAAACCTTCTAAGTATATTCAAAATTATCAGAAATTTCATCAAATGTGAATAAAGTAAAGTAGAAATGCACTCACGATTTTGTTTGATTGTTTTTGACGGCACACCGCTTACCGATTTCTTTTTTTTTTTCCGAAGAGTTTTTCAAACATATTACTGGAACAGCTATATTTAATAAATGCACACTCACTGAATGAATTCTTCAAAATGATTGGAGCATATCACCGCCTTAAGCTTGAAAAAATCTATACCAAAGCTATCAACCCAAGTCAGGATTGTTAAAAGGAAAATAAGAAAACATTTTATCATGACAGTCACTCTTGTGTTTCTCATTAAAGCATGCATCCATCAGTACACCAGTATTTCCTCTTTTCACACATAATAAGAAGAAAGAAAATGACTCAAAAATTATAACTTTAAATGTAAACAAAAACTCCGCTTCATACTTGGCGGAGGACGTTAATGGCAGACTAATCGTCGAAAGCGGTGCGGATGAAACTTAAATGCCATGCGCAGAAGTCACATGATTTGACCCCATTATATCAATATATCATTTCAAAACTATTATTTAGGTTAGATAATTGATGTTACCGCTGTTTAATTCATTCAATGTGTACTCAAGGATAATTTCTCTAATCAAGCCACACAAATTTCAGTTTTAAAGATTTAAATGACTATATTAACAAAAGGTTTCTATCTTTTATAATATCAATAAAAACTCTTTCAAGGCAAAAATGAATTATCTCTTTAATTGGAAGAAATGTTACATTTTTCTTTCTTTTGTAGAAAAAGCGCAGCATAGCATTTCAATATCAAATTGAATAAAAAAAATGTTCAAATAAAAATAATAGCTGTGTTCATGCACAATTAATTTGGAATAAAATGAAATGTTGAGTATAAAACATTCTAAAATTATTTATTTTGATTGCACAAAAATCTTTCGATGCTTTTATGACTCACTTACAGAATTGGTCAATAAGAAATTTTTGAAGTATATTAAGATTTTAAACTACAATTTTAAAGGCCCATTAGTAAGAGAACTGAAGTAACTAATAAAAATAAAAATCAATAAATTCTGGTAAATAAAAAAAAATATTTATTTTACTTCGAAATATTAATCTAACAAAATGTTTCTATTAAACATAACAATAAGATATGTTGTTTCTTTTCCAGTTCTACTAATTTCAGTTTGACTCTGAATGCTGATTGGTTAATAATATTTTGGACATGAAAGGTGCACCGCTCTATCTAGACAAGCGTCTGTACTACAAGCACGGATCTAAGCATCTTATCGTTCATTGGCTGCCTAAATCACATGATCTAAATGCTAGGTTTTACTTATCTTAGCAATTTACTGCCTTTTTGGCTAACAAAACTCGCTATGTATTTAGAGGGGGTGGGGAAATCCATATTTTTATATTTGCTTTAAAATACTATTATAGCACAATGAGGGAGTACCAGGAACTTTGTTTTTGTTTTTTAAATGATAGTAATGCTTAGCGAATTACTAATGTGACATATGTGTAGGTTTAATATATTTTTACTTATCAAATAGTATCATGTATAAATAACAACAATGGTATTTTATAGAAAAAAAATCATATCGATTTTTATTTCTGCCAAGGCTTTATTTGTACAATAAATAGAATATGCTTATCTTAATATATGTGTTTGTAATGATATTTTAAAATCTAATTTAAACGTAATTAATTTCCTAATTTTTAGCTTAGCCCATATTAACTTCATTATAAAATGTTCTCTTATTACCCAATCCAATTCCACCTTTATTTAATTAATTGAACACGAATTCTAAAATTGCTGAAGTCGACAATTTCCCACATTCCGAGTGAAGCGAATTCTTTTTAAAAGATATCCATTATAAATTTCCCTACCTACATCGACACGTGTAAAGAAATCCCTATCAAAATTTCACAGTATATAATCACGGGGATAAATATTTCATTAGCTTTACCTTTTTTCGCTCGTGTGGCGTTCTGTGATGATGTGCTCGTCGCTTCTGCTTGTACATAAATTATGCCTCCCGGGATGGAATAAAAGTGAAGTTTAAAATTCGAAAGTGTCTTCCGCCACGATTCTGCTTAAGAATTTATGTTTATATATATGTGGTGGTAACATCATAAGCCAGAAAACAACTTCCGGAGAAGAGTGTACACTTTTGTCTAGTGGCTTTGTTACGCGGCTACGAATCCTACCGTTGCAACTTCGAATCTGAAACTTGTACATTGGTGACCCTGTTTCTGAACAACCGCATCCTTCATTCAGCTGTCGTGGCTCCATCTACCGGCAGCAACCACTCACACACGCTCGCCATAACACTTGGCGCGATAATAACGTTCGTCGCTCGCCATAACTGGCGCGATAAACTCTACCGACTCACTGGTGGGGGACTATTGTGGTGGTAACATCATAAGCCAGATAACAACTTCCAGAGAAGAGTGTACACTTTTGTCTAGTGGCTTTGTTACTCGGCTATGAACCCTAACGTTGTGAGTTCGAATCTCAAACTTGCACACACACACATATATATATATATAGATTTCAAATAATTACCAACTAACATGTTTATTAATCTCTAAAATGTGTTTTGAATACTCTTGATTTTAATATTGCTATGTGTAGTGATGTAAAATACCTTAATATCTATTTTTAGCAGATTTAAAATGCAGGCACTGCTGTGATTTATGATATTTCTATATAATATAAATATGTATAGAACAAATATTTAGAATTACAATAAGTTAATAAAAAGAAAAATAGTAATATGAAAATCTTTTAAATTCTATGAACATCAAAAACATGAATTGGAAAGAGCAAAAATGAAATTTTATTACATGTATCCTTATTGAAGTTGGTTTTAAAATTACAAAGAGCGAGAATAGAAACTAAAATGTCATATATAATTGTCTATAATTTTTTGGATTAATAAATAAAATTACTAGAAAGTTTTTATAAATTCAAAAAAAATGTAATAATTGAGTATAAAATTTTTTTGATTCGCCACAAACTATGAACTTTGTTTCTAGAACATAAGCTTGAGAAAAACTCTTCATCCTTCATATTACTGATAGTTTAAGTTCTAAGTTTTTAAATTTTAATTATTTTGAAAGCATATTGATTCATATTTCTTTCAACAAGGTATTTTTGTAACAAGATTTCAACAGCAAGGATTGTGAACTATTTTGTAGCTGAATTTGTTGTATGTTATTGGTGCAATAGTAGACACACATTCCCTTTTTTTTGCAGTTTCTTTGATCAACGGGATTCATCTGGATCTTGAACTTTCATATACTTTTTTGCTCTTACATTTGATGTAAATGTCATAGTTGAAATCTAAGTAAAATAGAACTCATTTGCAATATTAAGAGGAAGAAACTTTAATTTTACTTTTACAGTTTAAAGTTTAAAATAAAAATAAAACTTAAAATTTTAATTCGAATGATTATTCATAAACACATTATGTCTGTAAAAAACTTTTTGAAAGATATTTATAAAACTCTGTAGATGTTTCATTGTCTATCTGCTTTTTTTTTTTTTTTTTTTTTTTTTTTTTTTTTTGTAAAATATCCAGGCTTTGGATATATACCCCTGAGTAGTTTCCCATCCCACATCACTGGTTAGTTACCTCCTACCTGTTTTAATATTATGATTAAAGTGGGAAATTTATCAAAAATTCACCAATACAAGATTTAAAAAAATATTTTAAACACAAGGCAACATTATTTAATGATTAAATTACGGCAATCCACAATTTTTTCCTGTAACTAAGAGTTAAAATCTGCGATTTTTATAAATTCTATATTAGGTTAATATCTTCTTTCATTATTTTTGCAACTTTTTTTTTTTTACAAAATGCATTGCTATGACAAAATTACAATTAGTTCCTAAACACTAATGATAAGGCATTATGAATAACATTTTTTAAGACCAGTTTAGCTTGAAAAACCACCAGAAGAATCTTAAGAATTTGATTCCTTGAACTTTAATGCTACTTTCCTTGCTACTTTACATAAAAACTCAAACTTTTTTTTTTTTTTTTTTTTTTTTTAGAAATGTATAATTTTTGTATTGAAACCACATATCAAATCTTAACTCTATAACTCAGTGAGCTTTTAAGTAATTGTGTTCCCAGATAGACATAATTCTAGAAATGTGTTTTCTAGATACTGGAAAGTGTAAAACATGTGAGGTTAACCAAAATCTCAAAGTTGAATTATTTTTTAATTACAATATTTTCTCTTTGAATACAAGAAATTAAAAAATATGAATTCTTAACTATACAATTTTGACTCTGTTAATTTCATAAATTTGCAATGAACAAGTTTAGGGTAGTTATTTGTTGCTGAACAAGCATAAGAAAAATATTTCACGTTTATTTTTAAAAATGGAAATGAAATAAGTAGAATGTAAACGTGTTTTCTTTATTTAAAAACCAAATCGTGAAGACAATGTTACAAAATATCAAATTAAAAAAAGTGAAGGGAAAAACTATACATATACTTTATTTACATAGAAAACATACATACATATACATTAAAAATAATTAGCAATTAAATTTATTCTCTTGAGGATGCATATAAGTTTAAAGATAAAGTGGTCAAAATTTCTTTTATTTGTTCAAAGCTCTTCTTTTTAAAGAATAGATTTTTCTTTTTTTTCTTTTTGCACAGCTTTCACAGAGGCGTGTCCACATTTGTAATCTTAAATGGGAAATATTTTTCAATGCAATTTTGTTTTCCACCCTGAACTGACAAGTTACTGGTCATTATGAATGTTATGACTAAAAACTAGGTGTTTGGACAACGTGTTTTTATATAGAAAATTTCTTCTTGCACTAAATACACGAAAAGTTTTTAGATTGTTCTTCAGCAGATTACTTATGGCCGTGGAGCAAATGGACATTTAAATATTGTTTTTTGTAGAATTGAGCGTCACATAAGCTGCACATGTAATTTATTTTACATTAGATACATACAAGACAAGAAGAGAAATGGTCAATGGCTACCCTTCTTTTTTTTAAGCCAATACGGATAGCTTGCCAAACTTCTATTGTTGCCGAGCTTCAAGTGACATTATCTTAGCATCTAATCAGTGTTAGGATGCATTAATTCCGAGTTTCTGATATAGGCGCTTTGTCTATCTAGCCACTCTCAACAGAGAAATTGACACTTTCTAGAGATCAGACGGGCCATGTCAACCTAAATGAGCACAATCACAGTACAGCTTACAAAAGCATCATGATGGTTGATGTGATTGGACTCCTAAAGGTTGACATGAGCCTGGTGATTCCTCCGCTTATTGCTTGTTTACACTTCCGAGATTCATATGTTAAACGTAGTTTTTAATGCGTTTCAACTCTGTAAAATAAATAAATCCTCAAACATATCAGTATATTCTGTTTTTTTTTTAAATCCCACTTTAAACTTTTGGCTAAGTTTATAATGACCCTAGATATATTTTCTGAACAAGTGCTTATACATTCAGAATAATGGATGGGTATGAAAAGAATGTATTTCATTGTTGTATTTAAGGCAAATATTTATTGCATAATTTTATTTTCTTGTTTACTCATGATAGCAGATTCTTTATATTAAATATGTATCAAAATATTGCCTTTTTATTTTAAAAATGAAAACTTATTACATATGTTTTATCTTTTTGTTAACTAAGGATAGATTCTCTTGATATCTCTCTAGTCGGGACTGAATTCACGTCCAGAGCATGCAAAGAACAAGTCTCTATCTTCAGAAATGTTTCATCAATCACTACATTTTCTTTAATAATCACTTTAATTGTGTAAACCTTATAGTTTCGTTTACCTTTTTTTATTCAGATATCCAGATTTCTAGATTCCATATTTTGCTGTAATTAAAAATTTAGAAAAGGTAAAAAATAAAACAGATAAAAATTCAACAATAAATTTTTAACTCACGAGCATCACGATTGTTTTCCTACATTGTAAAAACAATTAGGAAAAATCCAATTTTATTTACTTACTATTTATAACTAATTAAATAAATTGAAAATAAATTTAAGTTGCAAAATGCATGCTAAAGAAAAAATAGCAAGGTAAAAAAATATTTGAATTACTGAAACAAACATTAACAGATTAAAAAGTTGTATGATCATATAATTTTTTGCTTTTATTTTTCTCCCATAAGGCTGCATAGTCATAGCAATTTCATAAATCCATGAATTATCAGCTCAAATATAATTGAACATTGTTTTTATTAGTACAACATTGTCATTTACATTTATTTTTCTTTAAATATAATTAGAAAATGAATTAAGATCTATGGTTATGGTTGTTTAACATATTTATATGAAATATTAAGAGCAAATTAAATTTTGATAGAATAGGAAAAATTGTAACTAAGTCACCTCCAAAGGCAACAATTTCATTTTATGCAAATGGTACCCAACAACACAAATTACAAAAAATTGACCTTGAAAATTATATTTCTCATCTTCAAAGTAAATAACTGACACTGCTATAACCAAATCAAAATATTTCTTGTACATTTTTTTTTTTTCATATCTAAATATAGATTTAAAAAATATTGCATTAGTAAGAAGTTGAGCAATTAAAAAGAAAAAAAAAAGTCTTTAATAGTTAATTATTCCTTCCCATAAGATAAAAAATATAAATAAAATATAGATATTTCAAAAGTTTAAACTATTAATGTAAACTTCCTCAGTTGAAAACAGCAAAAATTTCACATCCATGGTTGAATTTATTACATCCTCCCCCCTCCCTTTTAACTTCTCTAACAAGTCAATATGTATTCCTAAACAGTTTTCAACCTGCAAATACTCGGCATTAGGCAGATTTTAAAGCCCAAAATCTCGTAAAACCTTTATTTTTTTTAAATATTTTATTTTTAAAATGGTTGTTGTTGTTGTGCGAGTGTGTTTTGGTCCTCTTCAGGCCAGACTTTGATAGCCATTCAAATCTTTATAACAATTTTAACAATCATAACAATTTTTAAAAATTATATTATTGACCTGAAATTCAAATTGTTTCCATTGTTTCATTAAATATTTAATCAGATGATTATCGTCCATTGTTGAAAACTAAGAAAGAAGGATTCCACTTTACTTCTCTGCAGTTTACAAGACAAAAAAGAAGCTTACAAGACAAATATAAAAAGGAAATAACAATATTATGAAAAGTTTAATAATAAATGAATCATACATTTACGTTTTTTTAATAGTGCTACGATGTTATAGCACTGGTCTCCATTAGAAAGGTTCAAGCATACAATAAACAGAATATGTGCAAAGTAATTAAAATAACTGCCTTTGACAGAATCATGGACAAAGTTAAACTAAATGATTTAATTGAAATTAACTACAACCAATATCCCTAGTGAAACAGCTTGTCAATGAAAACAATTAGTATTTTTTTATAGACTATATGAAGAGAATGAGGAAACAAAAAATTTCGGTGCAATATTATCAGCTAATCATTTACAATTCAAATTTTTAATAAATTCTGTTGCATGGAAAACTTTAAATATAAGCGCAAACAGAAAATCAAACTGATTAGATATTTTTTTTTAATGCTGACATGAAAACATAATCTATCATTATAAATGGAATCCTAATATTATATTACAGCTAGTTTTGCCAGATTTGTAGTAAGAATTTGTTATAAAACTTAGCTTGAATAAAAAGTCATCGCTGAAATTCATTGTCTAATTTAATTTAATATCTAATCAAAATACAGTCCAATAAATGGAATTTGAGGTTTTCATGTTAAGAATTATAACAATGTTAATTATTAAAAATGTTAACTGAATGAATTATAGATATAAATATGGTATATGCTTGACATACTCTGGTCAAATATTTAATATAATATAATTTTTTTTTATATACAAGACAGATTTGGTATTAGAATAAATTTGATAACTTTACATCAAGAATTACCCAAAATTACTGTAAGAGGAAAATGAAAAACTCATGCTAGCAGTAAGTGTCCACGTTAAAGGAGGAGATTCCTGCCTTCAAGAAATGTTATATTGAGTCAAAATTGCTCTTCAGGATTAAAAAAGGTTTGGAATAAAGATTGAACCAGGAGAGTTGTTTCAGAAAGTCACAACAAAAAAGAAACTTAAAGCAAATTTAACTTAAATATTGAACACCTTTGCAAGAAAAAAGACTGCAAAAATTACCTTTCAAGAATTACATACAAAGATAATTTTAATCTGCAATTATCTACTAATGAATTTATATAACATATACTTTTAAAATTTTTATTTAAACAATATAATTAACAAGTATTTATAAATTCTAACGTCAAAAATAAATAAATTAGAGAACTTTTAAAATACAGAATTTTGATATTGTTACCAGGAGCTTTTTAATTATTTCACGATTTGGATTATAAACAGGACCTATGAGAAAACAAAAAGGATAAATACAATATTTTATAATCAACATACATAAAAATCTGTAAATTATAATAATGGCTTTAATACTAATTTACAGATATAAGCAAGAGAAAGGGGGGGGGGGGTACTAACTAAGAATAATTTTAATAACTAAGAATACATTTAGAAAACTAAAAAGAAAAAATATCTTTATTATCCTTTGAGCACTTAAATTATTATAGGGGCTAAAATAATTATTAAAACTATATTTATTATTACAGTAGATCTTTCACACAGATATTCCTCATCATTTCCATTTTCTAATACATATATCTCTACGGCATTCTGGATATAAGAATTGAACGTACGTTGTTTTCTATAACTAATGAGAGCGCCTAACAAATTAGTTTGGCTGAAGACTTACAATGTAAATTTGAAATTTCTTGACAAGATATTTGTTAAAACTGTAGATTAAATAAACTAATTAAAAGAACCTAACCAATTATAGTTCATAAAGTGTTAATATTATCCTATATTTTAAAATTCATAGAGTTTGTATTTTTTTACAAACATTTATTTGTTAAATAAAAGTACTTTAACTGATCTGCTTGCTAGCCTACAGGTCCTATGCAGCTACCTAGTCAAACATTTCCCACAGACATACATAAGAATGCACATGAAAATAATAGCCAACTTAAAAAAATATGCAAGCACATAACTTATCACAAAACTAATCAAGCATAAAAATATTAAACTAATTACAAAATTTGTAAATGAATTTATAAATTAACATATTAATTTAACAGCAAACAAATATTAATCATTGATCAGCTTAGTTCTGTAAAATTACTTCTGAAAAATATTCTTAATATACCAAAAGTGTTGATATTTTTTTAGGGATTAAGCACAATAAATAGAAATAATCAAGATCATAGGAAGTTTCAGTTGATAAACCAATAAGACAGACAAAAAAAAAAAAAAAAATGAAAGCCGGTCAATTATCTTCAATATAAATAACTCCACAAAGAACGATAGCAATTAATGCTTATATATATTAAATAAAAGTACCTTATTTCATAGGAAACTGGGTGTTCTTATGTAATTTAATGACATATTTCATACAGTTGCATATCATTTAGTAAGTTTGCTGCAAAGAGAGGTATGATTAAATGCCACAAAAACCATATGTCGAGAGTCAATGATTCTACTTCTGAGAAACTTAAAGTACATAGCAATTATGTAACATTCACAAAAAAAAAAAGCACTAATATTTTCTCAAGTGTTAAAGTTTCAATTTACAAAGAGAATCTTTCTCCTTTTATGCCAAAATTTAAAAACCCTCATGATTCTCGCTAAAAAAAGCTTTCAATCAAGGGAAATAAATCAACTACCAGAAAGGACAAATATCAGCAGAGAATGACTTATCATACCTTACATCTTTATCACAGAACAAAAATCTTTGTTGTCCTAAAGAGCTAAATATGCATAAATAAGAAGAAAGAAATTACATGCATAATTACTTGCAGATAAAAGACAAGAAGTTCCTTTGTTGTTTGATTGCGAGAGTGCAATGATGATCTTGGAATTGGGAAAGGAAAAAAGATATCAGGTTCAGTTATATCAGGTCTCTTACATGAATGTTTCTCATGTACAATCTCTGATTCAGGAATTTTATATGAAGCATCTGAATTATTAGCAGCTTCACACTCTAATGAATCTAAGTTGGATGGAAGATTGATATCAGTTGTGATGTACTCTACTGACTCCTGTTTTGCTTGATCATTTGAATAATTCTCAAGATTAATATCAGCTATCGTATATTCTCTGCTGGTTCCCGTTTTGTTTGATACAATTTTCATGATAGATGTCAGCTGTTATATACTCTACTGGCTTCAGTTTCATTTGTTAATTGAAAAAACTTTGATGTGCTGCTGAAATTTCAAATGCTGTGGGGCAAAACAGTTGTACGGAATAGGCTGAAACATTAGAATTTATGAATAATTCTGGTAACAGGTTATTGTAACAGAAACAGCATATTCTACTTCAACTAATAATGTACACATATTTACCTGTGAACTGTTTTTAGATGGTTCACATTTTGCAAGTTTTTCAATGTTATTCTCCTTTGAGTTTCATCTTCTAAAGTAATCTTATTCTTAACCTTTGATATATCCACTGGAATCTTAACTGCATCATGCACATTGGGCATTTCAGAAAACTATATAAAATTTTCACTTAAACTTTCAAATTTAACATTTTTAATTTTTGAAACAGTTTCTGCTTTAACAACATCCTCAACTACTCTTAATAAGACATCAGAAACTAATTCAGCATAAATATTTTCATTTTTTAAAGTTTCATCTGTAGAACCAACATTTTCCATTACATTTTTGGAAATTTCTACAACTGATTCCTTAATAATTTTTTCATTGACAGCGACTTCACATACAGACTCAACAATCATTGTTACAACTTGAGAAACTTCATTCACAGATTCTGCATCAAACTGTTCATCAAGAGAAAAAACAGTAATAGATTTTTAACTTTCTGTGTTTGGTTTTCAAAAGAAGCGACATTTACAAATGACCATTACAAATTTATGAACAGATGCATAGTTATCGGACTGATTTCCAAAATTCTTGTCATCACATAATGTGCCCTCGGTTTCTTTTGCTACTTTGAACTTCTTAACTGTACCATTTGTCTCTGTTCTATTTAAGACCACATAAGAAGAATTGTTGTTGATTATTTCATCGTACTCAACCATCTTAGTTGCCAGTGTATCTACATTTATCTCTCTACTTATTACTACTACTTATTATTACTCTACATTTATCTTCATTCTTTATTACTTTAATTTTAGCCGGGCAATATTCGTCAATTTTCTTGCTACCATTTATTTTCAAATGCTTCTTTCCTTTGCCTCTCGAGACAAAAACACTACTTCTCTGGCATTTATAGTAACAAGCAACACTACCATCTGCATTTACCACATCTTTTGTGTACTTCCAAAAAAATGATTTTGTACTTTTTTCTATGTTTAATTTCCACGCTTCAAAACTTGAAAAAGAATCAAAATCATGCTCTGAAATATTTAAAGTAATGTCGTGAATATCAAAAAAGTGCTGCCTTATATTTATTTGTGTTTCGTTGCACAGCAGACATTTTTTTTCATACTTATAATTCAGAACGTTATGCTGTTCTCGCCCATAGAGTTCTTTCATTAAGAAATTTAAAAGAGCATCCAGAATAAATATATACAAAAGGCTTTTCAAAACATGAAACAGATGGCTCTTCAATTTTTGTTACCCCATGCTTATTCTTTTTATGCCTTTTCACATTGTATCTCGAGGGAAAAGATTTTCCACAAGTATTAGAATTTTTTTTTTTTTTTTGAGGGTTCTGATGTTCGTGGTACAGTTGGCTCTTCGATTTTTTTTAATTCAATCTCTAATATAGAATGTACATTTTTTGCATGCCTTTTCAAACTAAATTTTGGGAAAAACATTTTTTACATATCTCACAAAAATTGTGACTTTTTTCATTAACCAATGACATGTTATTAAAGGTGAAATCGCACAGTTTCAAAAAGAACGATAAGTCGAGTCGGAAGTCGAAATTAGAAAAACATAAACAAGTTTAGCATTCCCAGAGCTCAATGCGCGGAGAGAATGGTTGACAATCACGTCAGAACAGTGCCAAGGAGCAGAGCTGAAATCTTTCTCCGCAGACGCTAGTTATATTATAATATCAAGCACCGGGTGTCCCATAAATTTGTAAATACTTTAAAAATTCATAAAAATTGAAGGACTGGGTATATTTGAATGCGGTTTGCGAAACTATTATTCTCACGAAGAGGGATTTTTTTTTTGATACAGAAAAAAAAATAATTCACAAATTTGTCAATAGATGGCGCTGCACACAAGCAAATCAGTGGAAATATGCAAATTAAAGTCTTATGAAAGGCAGAGTGAGCGATTGACCCATCACTTCTAAAGGTTTGCATAACGTTTGTATTAAGATGTTGACACTGGTGGATAAAGCACTATTGGTAAAGTTGTTTTATGTCAGCAACGAATCGGCGGCTGAAGCCTTACGAAAGTTTAGGACCCAGAAAAGATTGAAGAAAGGTTCAGGTCCGATCACTCCTGCTGGACTTGTTTCCCTAGTACGCCGTTTCGAAGAAACTGGAAGTTTGTGTCATCGGCCACGCAGTGCTGCACCTCGTTTAACAACAGTCCGTACCCCCGATGTCTCTTCGCAAATGGACACGCTAAGGGAACAGTCTACAAGTGCAGTCAGTAGCGCACGAGAAGTGGCACGAATAACTGGTATACCAAAAACTTCGGTGTACCGTATCCTTCATGGTGTATTGTAATTGTACCCATACAAATTGCAATCGCTACATCAGCTCTTACCAAATGATACAGCTAAGAGATTGGAATTCTCAAATTGGGCTTTGGCGAAAATTGAAGCTGTTCCGCGATGGCTGCTGAAAATATTGTGGACTGATGAGGCTCATTTTGCTTTGCATGGAGCAGTTAATACCCATAACTGTAGAATATGGGCACATGAGAATCCACATGCTTACACTGAGAAGCCCCTGCATTCACCACGGGTTACTGTTTGGTGTGCTTTCACTGCATCCATTATTGTAGACCCTTTTTTTCTTTGAAAAGCCGGCTCAGCTCCAGTATACGGCCTCCGCCAATTTCGCGATAAACGGTAACTTCTGGCTCCGTTATCGGCGTACGTACTCTTCTTTATGGTAACCTTAAACCTTATCTCTGAACCGTTCACCTTAACCTCTAATTTTAAATTTCATTCATTTCACACTGTTCCATCCACTTGTATCAGTCGACGGCTGTTAGCTCCCACGTGGCCAGATTGTATTTTTCCATTTTATTTTGTTTTTGCATTTTTATTTTTGTATTTTTACTCATGGCATCTGCTAATGTACAAATTCAGGATGTTGGTGAAAAATTTCAAAATGTTTTGCAGAGAAACGGGCTTGGATTTAGGGTTCCTAAGATGTCAGAAAATAAAGGGAGGCCTATTTTTTGGAAATCCTGGAGTTGCTACCAGGTATTTTGTCACAGAGTTGATGCAGAGGGATAGGGATCATTTTTTTGCTTTTTTGAAGGAATTGGGTTTGATTAAAACCCCAAATTGCAATATTTTAATGCAGGTACGAACTAGAAATGATGTTTGGTTATAGCTTTGTTGTCGGAACAGTATAATTAGGGGGGGGTGAGTCGCGGAAAATGTGTGGGAAGCAGGTAACTTTTTGAGGTATGGCTCTTGGTTCAACAGCAGTAGGTTGACTATAGAAGAAATATTTTTGCTCATTTTCGAGATTGTTATAGGAACAAGGACAGGGAAAATAAAAGAACAATACTTTTTCGGCAACAGTAACTTATCAGATTGGAGGCAGTTTATTAACAAACGAATTTTGAAGCATGTGGAGGAGAATTCGGAAAAAATTGGAGGTGTCGGAAAAATTGTGGGAGTGGACGAATCGAAATTCGTGAAGAGGAAATATAATAGAGGTCATCGAGTTGAGGGACAATGGGTTTTTAGTAGTGTGGAGAGAGGATTGGGGCGTACGTTTCTTGTAGCTGTCCACGATAGGAAAGCTGAAACGTTAGTCTCTAGCATAAAACAGTGGATTGAATTGGGTACGATTATATATATATATATATATAATTATATATATATATATAGTGATTATTGGAAAGCTTATGACAGTTTAGGTGAGGAAGGATACGAACATTTAAAGGTGAACCACAGTTTACATTTTGTTCAGCCGGCAGATTTAGTGAATGGAATTCCGGCTGTCCACACAAACACTGTTGAAAGCCTGTGGAATATTGTCAAAAATACCTTGCCATTATATAATCGGCAAGGTGATTTCAAATATTATTTGGCTATGTTTCTTTTTGAGAGATCTTGTCCAGATAAAAAGGTTCATGTTTTCAATAAATTCTTGGAAATTATCTGACATTCCTTGGGAGGAATTCTCTATTCAAGTCTCTGATAAGTAACAAAGGAGGTCAATATGCAAAGTCTTATTTAAAAAATAATAATAAAATTACAGAAAATTATTAATTAAACTGTGTTTTTATAAGGAGCAGCTTGCATATACAGTTATTAACTTTTATAAACTATGCTTTTCAAATTGAAAAATATGAATGTCTTCATGAGAATATATTCAGCATAAAATTAAGAAATAATTTTAAAAAATCAGAGCATCAATAATTTCATCATCATTTAATATTAATTTTGAGCATTTCATTATACTTAATAGCAAGTGAGTATTTCATCATGCTTCATTATATTTACAATTAAATAAATCGATTCATTTAAAAAAAGGGGGGGGGGTTCAGGGGGGCACTCTTGTTATAGGTTAATTACTCTTGTTATATTAGAGTTTGAAATCATAGAAATTAAATCTTCCAGCTTCAATAACAATAAAAAAAAATAGTGAAATAGCAACAGTATCAATTATATTTTAATACAACTGGATTTTCTTTTAGAAAAGTTTTCTGTTTTAAATCCTCAGAACACGTTTTTAAATCTTTATTCTCTTTCTGGTCTTTAATTAAATAAACTATAATATATCGATACCATCAAATTGAAAATAAGTTACTTGCACATTGCTCTAAAAAATGTTGCATGTTAAAAATTGTAAAGTTTAATGGAGACATCACATCTTGAAATCAAAGCTAGAAATTCTAGATAGTAATACCTAGATATTCTTCATAATTATATATATATAATTCCAGTATGTAGATATTGAATTAATTAAATGAATGATTTATTAATAAGATGTCACTGTTACAACTGTTAACTTTTGTCAATTATGTATTATAAATTTTGAAGTATTGATTTCAATATAATAACTTTATTTGACATTGTGTATTGTTTAAGAAAAGAAATAATAGAAAATGGTTTTTCTGAGTTTTATTGAAGAATGAATTGTTTAAAAAAAATCTATGAAATATTTTTTTAATTTTTACAGATTGAGAGAGATCTTGAACTAGTGAATTTATACGTTTATGTTAAAGAAGAAATAGCTGTCTTTAAGATAAATATCTTGCATATAACAATCATGTTTTTTCTATAAAATTATCTTTTTGTATTGAAAGCAGGTTATCAAATTTTGACTTGTAGATTAAAGATTGAACTTATATCGTATATTTAAATTATGTACAGTAACATCTTATTATCTTAAATATATAAAAATTAAACAAAATATACCATTGCATATTTAAATGTATTTAAATATTTTTTTTCTTTAATGTTTTCCTGAAGTAAATGTAATTTTTGATGTTATTCTGATATAAAATGAGAATGTTCAGGAAAATCTGAAGATAGCAATAAAAAAAATTCCTATGAATTAGAATTTCTATAGTTACTTTCTTTTTATTTCTTAAAAAACTATGAGTAATCTAAATTCAATTTTTTCCGAAATGTTAAAAATAGTAGCTTGTATTAAGGGCACTCTTTTTCTTTTAAAGCCCGAATATTTTTTATATAAATTCTTACTGGATAATACACTTTGAAATGCTATTTATGGTATGCTATCGTTTTGTGTTTGTTGGGATAAAGTGTAAATAACGAGAAAGTAAAAAAAGGTTTAACCCTTAACTGGGGACGTGCGGTCTGCGAGACCATTAGCGATGGATTTTCGATCGCCCCTATTATATTTTTAGCTCAATTGAATGAATTTACCCTGTAGCTTTCTGTTTTGTGAAGTTCAATACACATGCACTTTTTCAACCGATTTCAGTGGATGCTCTTAAAAATAATTCAGTTATTTCTTTAAGCATGGTCTTTAAGACCGCACCTTCCTGTTAGCTTCCCAGTGGGAAAACAAGGCTTAGCAAATGGCGCTAAAACTTGGGGCCAAATATCATCCAATTTACTGATCCTATTATGAAGTAGTGTTCCAGACACTTTTAAATGAAGCAGAAAGTGATTTTAGTGATAAGGATAACTGTACAGAGGAGTTTTTGCATTGAAAGTTCACATTGAACTGATTTTGATATGTATGTTCAAACATAATTAATTTTTCTAGTAATAATGTATTTTGAAAAATTTATAAAATATATTAATATACCAAGATATATATATATATACAGAATTTATAGGTTGATTTTTATATTAGTTCTCAACTTGCATGTTTAAAATGCCCTAGAAAACCGTGCTATGGAAATCGCACAAGCCGATAAAAAAAAAAAGGGCCAATTTTACCCATTGTCAATTTTTTTATTTTTCATATAATTTTGTATTATATTGTCTTCTATATACCTTCGTATACTGTAAAAGTAAATATGATTTAAAAAGTAATATGTTTTTTTCAAGAATATTATTTATTGTAACATGTAATTTGAGAAGAAAATGTATGTTGCAACACATTTACTTTTTTCAATGATAATATATTTTGAAAAATTTCTAAAACATATTTATATATCAAGAAGAATATCTGCAAGATATATTGCCAGTTTTTCATACTAATACATTCATTAGAAAATTTGAATGTAAAAGAAATGCGGTCTCGCAGACCGCACCTCCCCAGTTAAGTCCTAAAATTTCACCTCCCCAATCAAGGGTTAATCCTAGTTTAGCGTGCCCCGAGTTTACGCCAATGGTCTAACCCAAAAAGGCAAGCAGAATAATTTTCCTAATAACCCTAATACTGATTGTACATCTACTACAGCTATTTTGTAAGAAATGAAAATTAAAAATAATCAACCAATAAACATCCATTAAAGAATTTAGTTACATCTCATAATTGAAAGTATTATTACTGCTAATAAAACATTCAATGCTATTTTTAAAGCTAACTATGAACAAATTATATTTAACCTTTTGTAATTTTTACCAAATTACTTTATTCTAATTAAAATCGTCTATTTATGAATTTTGTCAGAACAGAAACTAAAAACATCTGCTCGAATTTTTTGAATTGTTCATCTTTATTTCAGTTTTTCATCATAACATTCTAATAGAATTCTTTGTGATTTGTTGTTCTTATCTGGATTTTCCAAGATTATTTGATGAATTATGTGTTTTCAATAATCCAGTGTCTGGTGTTTAGGATCATCAGAAATACTACTATGTTCACAAATATTATGAAGGATATTGTATTTGTGAATTCAGTGCCTAAATTTTAAATTATATATAGCACTGACAGAATGATGCTTGTATAGCTGAAAAGTTCTGCTGTTTTTTTTAATTATTATTATTGAAATCATCCCTGCTCAAATAAAGAATTAGTTGAACTGAATAAGTGTATTTATTCCTTCAAATTTCTTAAGAAAAGCACCAGTCTAGTATTTAAGCTATTAGGATGCTTTTAATTTTCCTTGTGCTTTTCTTGTAATTCTCCGAGTCCTTAATTTAATGAGCTAGCAAAGCTACTAGGTTTCCACATCTAAAGTACAGACCAACAGAGCCAGTTTGTAAAAAATTGTTATTTCAGAACTCCTTCAGCAATTGTGACCCATAAAGATTCAAAGTGAAATATTCTTAGATAAAACTATTGTGATCAGTAAATCTCATAATTTTAACATAGCTGTTGGGTAACCATAACCAATTCACAGTATTGTTTATATGGTCAGCCATCTTAATAGGCAACTTTTTACTGTTAACATCCTTGGTGAAACAAAGGCACACTAAACTAGGATTTTACCTAAAGAAGAAATTGTCAAATTTTGATTTGTTGTGAACTGTGAATTTTTGTTTCCTTGTGTATATGCACATGTGGGAATTGAAATTATATTTTTCCATTTTCGTTAGACAGATTCGTGGATTTCGGTTTCTTTTTCTTCCAGTGTTTAATCAGCGAGTGTCCATATTTTTTCAGGTGTTGATTTGGTAAATATTGTTTTATTAATAAGTTCTTATTGAGCATATTTAAGGACTTGGTTAAATGGAATGCTTGGGATATCAGTGCAGTTTTCATAATGTCCTATTTTAACTTTTTCATATTTTGCATATATTCTTCGATTATGTATTATTTTACTCCCTTGACTAGCTAGTCACCTCATACCAATTAATTTCTCCTATTGAGATGTCTTCATTACATTTAGAAGAAAGTTTAAAAGTTCCGAATATAGTATGATTGCTTTCATTTCATTTAAACTTATAATGTTGCATTTTAACATTCATTTCATAACTCGTATCTAATTATTGGAATTCATATTACTTCATGGGAAGTCTTATTAACCAGAAAAACCATATGCACATTTTATCTACATGAAAAGTTTACATCATGGAGAGTTTTATTCTTTTTTACATAAAAGTTAATCAATAATTGCTTAGATAGCTCTTAATATTTCTCATTGTAACTTTATTCTTTAATATTCTTAGAACTGAATGTGCTATAAAATTTTTCTGTTTCGGATCATGCTTTGGGATTCATTATCATATCTGGCTAGACAGCCCAGGGTATGCCAGTGCCTTCCTCTGAATTCTGTTCCACCACATTATATTTTTGACACTTGTGCGGGAGTTTCTTTCCTGGATGGCCAGGAAGTCTGTCTCCACTGACTTCATCGATCTCGTTTTGGATCTACCCTTTTTCCTACTTGTTAGAGGTTTATGTAGAAGAATTTTTTTAATATGGAATCTTCATCCATTCTAAATATATGCGACACCCAGTTCATCCAATTTTTTTTTTATTAACTTTATAATATCTGGCTCTCTATAGATTTTATATAGCTCAAAGTTGTATCTTCTTCTCCAAACATTATTAATTTCTATCCCATCAAGAATGTCACAGAATTTTTCTTTTGGGAATGGCTATTTTATTTTCTCCAGCTTTGGTCAGAGTCCAGGTTTCTGAGCCATAGGTAATTATTGGTCTAATTAAGGTTTTATATAGTAAAAATTTTGTATTTCTTGAAGCTTTCAGGCTAGACCCAAGAAATTTCTGATATTCTTCAATTATTGAGCAGTGATAAGTAAAATTTTTTTAAAGTGTTGATGGATTAATATTTTTGTGCATTTGTTTTAAATTTGAGAATGAATGATATCAGAATTAAAGTGCAGAATAAGTAAATCTACTGCTTTAGAATATTTTAGATCTACCATATGCTGCTGGAAATAATATTCTTGACTGCTAGATATAGATATTTCCCCATTATGTACATGAACAACCTTTCAAGTATGTGTTGAAATTTACAGTACAAATAGTCATAATATGTAAAAAAAAAAATATTGAATTTAAAATTTTATATAAAAGTTAAAAGTAAATTTTGTATATGAAGGTTTAAAAATAATAAAAAAGCATGCTTTTTGCCATCTTCTTAAAGATGCAGGAATATTTGTGCTTTTTTTCTCCCCTTAAGATATAAAATTGTTTCTTCTTATCTTAAAAACTTTATCTGCTATGCATTGAAAGGTTGGGTTATAATTGTTTAAATGAATTCTAAACTTTGGAGGGGATACTGAATTTTATGCTCAATTTCTTTTTACTTCAATGTTTAATAAAATTCATTATTTTAAATTTATTCTTTTTGAGTGATTTGAAAAAAAAAATTAATGACTTAATTTGAATACTGGTTAAGTAATATCAAGTTTAGTTTTCTCCTGAATCAATCTTTAAATAGCTGCTGAGGTGACATTTGATATTTGTCATTATAATTTTACTCATTGATGTTGATGAAACTGAATACATTATAAATGGTCCTTTTTGATTTGATTTGAGAAATATACGACACATTTTGAATATTGAGTCGTGATAAGCAATTTTGCTAGAAATGTTAAATATTGTTTTTTGTATTTAATGATCTCTTCCTCTGTTTTTTTAAAATACATTTTCTTATTGAATAATAAATTTTGAAATGTTTATGTATGGTAATTTTATCATTTTGTGTATGTTAGGATTAAGAGTAGATAATGAGAAAATAAAAAAGAAATTGACTGATTTTAACTTGCTGAGGTCACTACTACATTTTTGAATTTCCTAAAATATGTACAGGTTACTATAATTATTTGAACTGAAATTATTTTTTTCTCCTTGTTTGGGAGACAGAGATCTGTCTATTACAAATTTATTTTCTTCTAGTGTTTAATCAGTGAGTGCTCAGATTTTTTTCACGTCTTTTCAGTATTTGCCAAATACTTTTATATTAATGAATTCTTGTAGAACATGATTTTAATGACTTGGTTAAATGCTTGGAACCATAATTCCATTTCTGCAATCCCTACGGGCACTGTTAATTTTATGCATTTGGATGAATAGTTGTCCTCCTTGAAAGTTATGACTATACATCATTAAATATTTATTAATTAATAACGTCATATTTTAACTCTTTCATATTTTGCTCATATTCTTGGATCAGGTTTTGCATATTAATTATTTTTCATCAAAAGTATCTTAGTACTGAGAAAACTGAGTTAAGCACCAATTTAAAAAATTGGATGCATAATTCATTGATTTGTTTGAATATTTTTCTCAACTGGAACACTTATGTGTGCTCGGATGTTTAAGAAACTTTAGATTTCATGACGTCGTTTTATTTCATCTTGGAGAAGCAGGCATTATGTACAAGCAGGAGCGACGAGCAACACACACAACCCAGAAAGAAATGAGGAAAAAGCTCTTGAATATTTTTTCCCTGGTTTTATATAACCTGAGATTTTGATAGGGAAAATATTTCTTTACAGTGCTAATATATTATTAAGATTTCGATAGGGATTTTTGCTACATGCGTAAGGGAAACACAGGGATCTTTTTAAAAATTTGTCTCGTATTTGTTCCTTCACTCGGAGTGTGGGAAAGTCAGGCTTTTAGCCGATTCAGCAATTTTACAAAGCTTCTCTTGAATTAATTGATTAGTGAAAGTGGAATTAGATCAAGAAATAAGAGAATATTTTAGAATAAAGTTACTATGGGATAAATTAAGATAAAATCTCGGAAATTAATTAAATTGATATTAGAGTTTAAAATATCATTACACACACACACATATATGTATGTATATATGAACGTAACCGTATCTTTGATGCGAGATGAATTTGCTAAATAAATGCCCAGATGGAATAAAAAAATTTTATAAATATATTAATATGTTTGTGAAAATCAAGATATTATTATTAAAAGAATAATCAAATCATTTCAGAATGAAGATACTTTTATTTAACTGTTCATCATACACTGCTATATCCAGGAGGAAACAAAAATATCTAATATCAACTGTAGTGCGTCTTTAATATTTTGGTCCAATGAATGTTACTGGTAAACTTTCTAAAAATAAATTGTCAGTACGAGGTGTATATCTAAATTCCAGTCACAATGTTATTGGTGTTATTGTTCTATGTTTCTTCCTTTTTCTGATTTTTTGGCATTTGAAAATTCAGTAGAAAAATAATTTGTTGAAAATTAATTTTCCTTTATAAAATGGGTCAGTGCTGAAGAAAATGGTCTATAGTTCCTAAGTCACCATTTTGTAGAATGCATTGTTTTCACATTATTATTTGATATTGATTATTATATAAAAGTTGTTTAATAGCAAAACTCTTTAATTTTTAAAAATTATTACCGGATTTTAACTTCTTAAGCTCCAAAATGAATTCTTACACTTGTTTAGTATGTATAATTATGCATCTTGTTACATTCCAATGTGCAAAGAATTAATTTTGACATTTGTCTGTTTATCAAAATTTTAGTTTTAGGTTGGAAAACAAGTCATATACTAATTAACACTGATATGAAGGTTTTATCCATATTTTATATTTCAGTATTAGTCAAATGCAATTTCTAAAACATTTCTAATCATTGTGGTCATTTTTAAATTCAGGGGGCAATTATTTTTGTTCATGTTAATGCATTATAGTTATTGTTCTTGCATTTAAGTTATTTAAATGTTTAATTTCTGGTTAGAGCAAGTGCATGTCATCCAATGCATTAGAATTTATACAATATAGGGGAAGATATTGTGCATTGAGATATCTATATATAAATCATTTAAACATGTGTACAGTTTAAAGTTCTGCCTTTTAAGACTATATTATAGTTAACCATTTAAGAAATATTTTAATTTTATATTTATTATATCTCATTTTGAAAAAGCATGCGACAATCTACAACACCATGTACCTTGGTGATGAGGACAAAAGTAAAATAAACATTTCAAACGGAAAGTAAAGGACAAAACATTTATTTTATGACATTTATAAGTAAATGTAGTTATTATTATTCGCCATTTTGTGAATTTTCTACCGTAACAAAATTATTTAAGGCATTATGTAAAAAAGTCCCGGAATATAATAAAAGTTCAGCTGATGTCCTTTGTAATCTGATATTTATTACAAATCGCATTGTATTTTGAGATATTCTGGAGAACAAGTTGCTATTTGATCTAAAGTAAAACTGTGAGCCATCATGTGAGAAAAATAGCATGATGCAACCCAATGTCTGGGGTTAACCACCCTGTGAAAATAACTGTGCCTTTACAAATGGCAAATTTCAAAGTAAAAATTCATGCATTTACATTGAAATATGAGCAGCAGTAAAAAAAATCAGGATGATGATGACAAAATATTTTATTTTGCATTTGAATTTATAATATTTCTTAATGGCAACTAAGATGTGCTAAACTATTATATAAAAATGTTCTAGTTTACTTTCCTCCTACAAAGGCTCTTAAAAAAAAATTAGATATTAAATGTTGTGAGTGTCTTTGTTAATTTTTTGTAATGTAAATTAGAAGTCATTACTATTTAAATTGCAGAAGTGCTTAAAAAGTCTTATTTACAAAATACTGTGTTTTTTAAAGTAAACATTTTTGCATATGTTAGTATACAGTAAAAATTTTCAAAGTGTTTCTTTAATTTTCTTTATTGGGTATAATTTTTAATATTGATAGAAAATTGACTGTATTAGTTGCCATATACAGATTATTTTTTAAATATGATAGTTCTCCAAATTCTGGGTTTTTTTTTATGTTTCTTTGCAGATTTTTATTTCACTGCTATTTATTAAAAATGTAACTTGACTTATTTATGAAGAGACGATGATTTTTGTTACCTTATTCTTGCTGAATTGGTCACAGGGAAGCATTCTAATTCCCTGTCTGTTATTGAAACTATTAAATTTCCTATTTTTGCCATTGATTTCCGTTCTAATTTTTTAATGCAATATATATATTTCATCGGAGCCATCTCTCCATGTTTGACCATTACTTGTTCAAATGATATTTGCATTAAGTATCAGTCAAATTTATTATACATGTCGTATATAATATGTATATATATATATATATATATATATATATATAAATATGTATGTATGTATTGATTTGTTGATAGAATTTTGTAAATTGAATAATTTAAGTATTATAAAAGCATTTGTGTAAGTTATTGATTTTGATAATTGTGTTCTTTTACTGTGTAAATGTTATTCCACTTCTCAGTATCGATTTTAGTGCCAATGATAGTGCAATGATTTTACAATTATTTTGAGTTGTTTAATCCACATCTAGCATTTTTTTAAAATTGGTACCAGTTTTCATGACAAAGTGCAAACTGAATTTCAGTAGTATTATGTAAACAGAATTTGAGTCGCATAACTACCTTAAAGGAAAATTGTTATATTATGTAATTAATTGACCCAATTGTAAAATATATAAATCAAATGTTAAATCAATACAAAAATCTGTGTTGCTTGTAAGTTAAAGGTTAAATTTAAAATAAAATTAATTAATTAATGAAGTAAAGAAATAAATTTCAAGCATTCAAAATAGATCTTAAGTAAAAGTATTCTAAAAGAATAATTGTATACTATGAATTAAACATGATTATGTTGATTTAAATCCAGTAAAATGAAAACTTAATAAGTTGTGCCAATTAAATTATATGCTTTACAGAGGAGACTATCAGTAATTTGCCATCATATGCATGCCCCACTTGGGTTGATATCTTTTTTTCATTACTTTGATGTCCTGTTCTCTTTGTTTTGTTTTTTTTTGTCAAGGTATTTACAATTTTTAAGCAGATTTTGTTCAAGTTCATATAAAAGGGGGATAGAAAACTCCCTTTATGCTTATATTAAGACCCAGTTTTTCAAAACTTTTCAGCATACTTTTAATCTATTCTCTGTTCTCTGCTTTGTGTTAACTCACATTCTGAATAATTTAAGATGAAACATGAGCAACTTAAAAGATTCAATATCAGAAATAGATAATGAAAATTTTAATCTTTAAGGAATTTCCCTCCAAAAATCCCTATAACTTACTTTTGTTATTGTTTTAAATGTATTGGAAACATTTACTATCATTAATTAGTGCCCGGACAAATTATTCCTTTAGACTAAATTTTGTATGAAATTTTTGAGAATTATTTTATTTCTATCAACCAATTTCTACCTCATAATATTTATGCACCTATAGTCAACTTTTCTTTTAAATGCCACTTCACTTACTTTGTATTGATTTCTATTTTCTCAACTATCTCGCAATCAAATGAAGTGTCTACGTAATATTCTCACTTTGTTGCCCTATTTGGAAGAAGACTGTTTTTAAATCTACATGGATAGACTATGATTGTTCCTGAATGCAAATAATTTTGCAAGACCATTTTGTTGTTTTTCCTTTACTGGATGAGCATTTGAAATTGAAGAGGTTTAATTGACATCGTGCAATAACATAGATTTTGAATAGCTGCTTATTGCTTATATGGTTAGATCAAGTATGGCTTGGTATCTCCAGACGGAAATGGTTCAAGTGATAAAAAAAGTTTTCAGAAATGGCACATAGAATATTTTATATAATATCATTAAACATGACCAGTATTATCTACCATTGTTAATTTCAAAATATTATCGAAAAATTCAATGACAAATTTAAAAAGTGTTTTAACATAATTTTTTTATTTTATAAAAGGAAGGGAATTATCAAATTTTAAGAACATAAATCTTCCATTTTATTCATCAGAATTTAATTTTTAGGCCTGTTACAGTAAATAAAAATTATTATGAAGTATTTTATTGTGTGAAAAAGATTCTAAACCACAATATTACAAATTACCTGCAATTTTTTTGCTTTCAAAGTCCGCAAATAATGCATGTTCACTTTACTGTTAAATGTAAACATCTCTTTCTTCTCACTCCTATTTTGACTAAATAAATACATTCTGACGTATACACAAAAGTGCTGAGGGTTTTGGAATCGGTAAATGAACAGTATGTTCAGAATCATATTCTAGAAAATGAAGCTTTAGAATATTGCTGTATATCAGATCTCTTATGTTTTCTAAGGAATTGAAAAAATTTCCTATCCCTGATTCTGTAAGTTATTTTAGCTTCAAGCTTTAGACATGCTATATTCTTAAATATGGATACTAAAAGTCCTGAGCTCTTCTTTGGTAGGTCAGCTAAATGATTTATCTGGATGGAAATAGAAGTTTTCTGCATTATGTAAGATTGATGAATAAAATAAATGATGTACCAGTGTTAATCTTTTTAGAAGTTATTTTAAAAGTGATATATTTTCATGTTTATTTTAAATTTTCTTAATATATGGTTGCAAGCAGAAGTGTATTAATTCTGCTGCATTTTAATTAAATTTACTGTTTTTTGTTATAATTCCAAATTCTTTCGACCATACATTATTTAATTTCCATATTAAGTTGTACTATTTTTCTTTTCACTTAAACATTCATTTAATAAAATGAAAATTAATATTTAGTGGGAATCTGGCAGTTTATTTTTTAAATTTTAGATGTTGGTTTTAGGAAAGTTAAATGGTTGCAGTGCTGAATAGTGTTGATATTCTAAGTGCTTTCTTTATGTTCTAATTCTATTACTGTATATTGAATTAAATCTGTGAATTTAATAGGAAATGAAAAGTTAGTTATTCTATTAGCTTATTTAGAATTATTTTAGGAAGGCAGTTCTCCAAAGCAGATATACATGAACCACATTGTTAATAATTGTTTTTAATGTCTTTTTTTTTTCTATTCAAGTAATCTTGAAAAAATGCAATTGATTTTATGAATAAATTGTAATTCATTTTAGTTTCTAAGAGTTTATTTATATTGATTTAACTATAGTATTCTAAATTCCTTGTTATGATGGAAACAAATTTTCATAAATATTTGATGCATATCACCGTTTCCTATCTAATATTTTGATTAAATATATTTATATTCAATAGAAAAATGTTTTTTCTTTAATTAATCTGCACTTTTTCCTTGTATTTGCTTCAAATAATAATCTCAGTTTAGTTGATAGTCTTGTTTTTTCTAAATCAGAATGTTCCTCTTTCCCCCCCCCCTGTAATGAATAAAGCCTTTTACATGCACCTGACATAACTAACAGTTATTGTGGTGATTAGCAGCCTTTTTTTCCACATCTCTATACTATGCATCACTGTCATTATACTATACTTGCCCTCTCCCAACGATGAGGGATGCAAAATGATCAAGACAGGAAAGTTCACATGATATCCGAGAAAAGGGAGCCAAGAGAGGGATCACGAGGTGACAGAATGAGAATGGACAAGGATTAAGGAGAAGAGAGCAAGGAATGGCTTGAGCTATTGAAGGTTGATTTTTGATTTCGGACTGAAGTGTGTAGGTCATCCATGCATGTATGTAAATTTATACTTTTAATAGAACCTACTTTTTGATTCTGCTTTTACAAAGTTCTAATTCATATTGCATGGTTGAGTGGTAAAATTTAATCAAAACAATGGCTCAAGTTAAAGGTGTGATACCAGTCGTATTGAAATTCCAGTAAGAAGAAAACACGGGAATTGAACTTAAGTACCACAGTGCAAGCTTTCCTTTAACACTTTTTTCTACTGTTGCTAAAATATACACAGGTGTTTGTTGATATTAGACTATTTCTTTTTCCTATTGAATATATAGATAAAATGAATAATATATATAATATACAGCAATCAGCAGGATAATTAGTGGCTACAGATGTTATAAAATATTTAAAATACTCATTGTTTTAAAAACTAGAATTAGATTAGATTCTAATCGAAGATAGATTCTAATGAATCCAGTTTTGGATTCATCAGACTCAAAATAATCTAAAACAGTTAAATCTTACTTTGAAATTGAAATTTTTGATCTTGTTGTTGAACAATATTATCAGCATGAGATTTATTTCTTTGGGCATTCAGTATGAGATTTTTTTTTTAATTTTTTTTTCTCCCAGAATTATCTGGATACAGATCAAAATGCTCTACATGGAAACTAAAAAGTATACGTCAGGTAAGTTTTTTTTTACACATTATTCTAGGTAGTTTCTGATTTATGTTATATTACAGGAATCTATGTAGCAAAGTAAATCTATTTCACTACTCAACATGTGTGTTTAGCCATTACAGAAAAAAGTGCATTTTTTAAATGTAATATCCATATACGGATTTGTACATTAATGGTAGCATGGGTTACACTTTCCTGAAATGGGTAACTTGTCACAGCACCTTGTTATCATTCAGTCATAAATTTCTAATCACGTCGGTATAATTCCGTTTTCTGTGATCATGTAATTTTGATTAAGCTTCTATCTCCTAATATTCCAAATCGTGTGAAAATAGTCAACTTTTATATCCACCAACTTTTCTATTTAGTATAATGTTATTATTCTGGTTGTTACAAGCTGTAAAAAAAGTCTTAAAAATGTAATAAATCTTAAATATTTAATAAATTAAAAGTCTTAATTTTTTTATAAATTAATTGAAATAGCTCCCCTTTAACAATGATCACACATTTTATGAGATTTGTTTAAAAATTTTCATTATTTGCTATAGCATTTTCATTACTAACCCATACTCTCAAATTATGATAGGAATTCACATTGGCCTCATGTTTCTAATTTTCTGGTTATACTAAAGGATACAAGTAAAATACATAACTTTATTGTGTTGTATTATCTTTATTAGAAGTTAGTTCTTTTATGTCAACCAAACTTTCTTTTGGATGAATGTATTTTTATGTCATTCATTTTTTTTGAGATTAGTAAATCAATATTAAATGTTTCTTGAAGTTGTTTTGACTTTTTATTGTTCTCAGTTCAAATGATAAACCATTTTTAAACAACTTAATAGTGCATGATTTTCAGAAAAGGTTCTTAAAAAGTGCTTAATTTTCTTGTGATGACGAAAGCTTTGCGTTTTGTTTCCTAGGTTTGTATTTTTTTACATCATACACTTTTTTTCATCAGTACACCTATTCATAATTTTTTTTTATATATGAAGCATCATAATAACTGATCATAATTGGTTTTTTTTTTTTTTTGTAACTGGTTAAATATTATTGACATTATAGATCAGTTGAACATTATTTAAACATCTTTGAAATTGTCAGTGATGTTTACATTCTCAGTTTCATGTTATAATGTCAACAAAATTGCATTTTATAGAAAATTATTCTTTTTAGATGATAAGTCCAGAAGCTTTTACTAATAATATTCATATATGTGGTTGTACTTATGATATTAAAAGAGTTTTGATCTTGCAACAGAAGAATGTTCATTTATTTATGCTATTAATGGAACTTATGAAGAAAACTCATTCTTGCTACTTGAATCTTGATTCAACAAATAAATCTCTTCTTAAAAATGTGAAAATAAAATGTGGAAAGACATCGATATTTTAGCACAATTAAATATAAAATTTATGCTATAAAGTATGAGACATGAAATAATTTGATTTATTTTTCAGTTGAATTCTGTCAAAAAGTAATTTATGTGAAGTAAGGATATTTTTCAAACATTTATAATATCCAGCATTTTATACTGCATGAACTATGATTATGTAATTATTCTCTTTAAGTGCTGCATTGATTTTGCAGTATCACATGCATACATGAAAAGTGCTTAAATTGGAAAACCATTTTTAAGCACCTAAAAAGTGCTTTATTTTCTGAAAAGGTCCTTAAAAAGTGCTTACTTCTCTCATAAAGACGAAGAAAGGTTTTCATCTTGTTTTATTTCCCCACGAGTCGAATATGGTAATTCGAAATCATAGTCATAAAAGCTTGTTTACCGGATGCATCAAAAAAAGAAAACCAACGAGAGGGGAAAATTCGAAGAAGTATTCCAGGGATTCCAGCACATAATAAGATAAGGCTTAGTGATTCTCCCCCCCCCCCTTTTTTTCTTTCCTGCTATGAAAATAGTAGGATGAATCTAATGCACCAAAACGATATATCGAACATGGAAAAAGCTACTTTAAAAACACTAACATATTCTACCATCATTCTCATTAATATGTCGTTTTTGAGCAATCACTTGAGCGACCTACTACATGCATTCAACTGTTTTATATTGAATTGTTATTAATTGCTATATGTAATTACGGTAGTCAATCGCTTAAAATCTAATATGATGAAGCCTTACATTTTCAATGATGGTGATGTCTTTTGCAGTATTTTTTTTGTCTTTCTTTTGATGTCTTTCGCAGTCCCCATCCATTTGAACATTTTTATTTGTTGGACTAATCTTGCCAAATTTGTTTCGATTAAGAAAAAAAAGAAACTGCTGGATCTTAATATTTTAAGTTAAAATATAATAATTAATATTAATATTTAAGATTTATACTTAATATTTTAAGTTATTTAACTTAAATATTTTTAAAGAAATAAAAAAAAAAAAAAAAACGTTTTTACAATCTTTTTTTCCTTCCAGGATTTAAGTTTTACCATTTTTATAATTTTTCACTTTTCACAACTCTTATAGAAATTTTTACCCCAATGAAATCTGTCTTTATATGTAAAGTCTTGTCCTGAGTAATGCTTAGCATAAAGCCATTGAAGTTAGAAGCATCAAATTCAGCTAAATTTTTTTTTTTTTTTTTTTTTTTCACATTAGAGGCACACCAAGAACAGATTTCTCAAAGTTTTAATTCAAAGTTTAATTAAAAAATTAAATTTTAATGTGTTTTCATCATAGCATCGAAGCGTATTATCGCATAAAAATTATTTTAACACTGTTTTAAAAGTTAAAAAAGAATAGCTTTTGAATAGTAAAAATTTTGTTTCGTTGAATGTAATTTTTAAAAAAATATTTGTGAGAAATTAGTTTTGGACACAGTTTACAACAAATATTTTTACTATAATAAAATTCAAAATGATATTGTTTCTTCGATTATTCACATTATTCTGTAATTGTTAAACTTGTAATAAAAAGGGGGAAAATGTTTTCTTTGCTTTTATTTAAACTTTAAAAAATTTAAAGCGTGTTCATTGAGTAAAGTTCTTCATTTGATAATTTGTTACATTTTGAAGCAGTGTGATATATTGTCTCGCTCTGGCTTCACGAAAGACTTTAAAAAAAATGCTTCAATTTGCATTTTTACTTTCTAATATATAAAATTTAGAAAAATTATTGCAATCGTCAAAAAATTCGAACGTGAAATGTTAATGAATATCCACGTTTTGTACCTCCTTGAATTCGAAAACACATTTTCGGAAAATGTCTGTCTGTTACAAAGATAACATAGAATCACTTTGAGCAAGATGGATGAAATTTGGTGTATGTTCTTCACACCAAACTGGTAGATTTCGATCAAATTTTTAGCTACATCCGTTTTAAGGAAATCTGTTTATCTGTCTGACTGTTCGAATATAAGATAGCTTGATAACTACAAAATTAATAGAGCTAGAGTTAAAATTTTGTACACAGATTTAATATCTATCCTATAAACTTCTGTCAAATTTTGAGTGAAATCTAACAAGGGGCTCACCACATGTCGGTCTGTACTTTCAGAAATATGTAGATGTGATAGCCCAAAAATGTAGTGACTTAAATATATCAAATTTGGTATGTAATTTTGTGACTATAAGTCTAGTTTTGAGTCAAATTTTTGTTTTAATCAATTAAGTAGAATTCACCTAACACCGCAATTCGCTTTTTGGATACTTTCAACCACATGCCAGAGATCAATCCCAAAACACTTGCCAATGTTCGCATGATAGAATTAGTAAAAATATTTAATTCACGCCTAGTGTTAATATTCCGTAACTATTGTATGCCAATACCACACAAGGCATTTCCTGGTAATATGTAAGAAAGTTTTGGGGAGACTCTGACTGATTTATTTCCATTTTGCTTCTAACTATAAAGCTTATTTTTTTCGACTTTATTAATTTGTTTCCTCTATTTATGAAAACTAGGATTTGTTAAGGCAGTTTAATTTCATCCTAAAATATATATAAAGCTTCTGTAATTTTTTTAAGTAAGAATTTTTGCTTATAAATTAAAAAGCAGGTTTTCATTAAATTTTGGGAACGTTAAATGCTCAAAGAAGAATTTTACTACACTTTAGAAATAAGAGACGATTATACAATTTCTTTTTAGTCTGAGGATTTGTGAACGCTGCTATTATTTTCTATTAAAAAAGGATTTTTAAAACTCGTTTAGAACATGGTATTGTTCTATCAGCAAATTCATGGCGTTTTTGGCAGTCGTATGATGATAGCCATAGGAATGCTTTAGTTCTTAGGTTTATAAGATTGCAAATAAAATTGCTTAATCCGAATGAGTCAGTGTAGGCAGAAATGTTGCTTATATAAAAGTTAAATACAAAATTTGTGATCATGATGAACTTTTACATCACTATTGACATTTTCAGAAATGTTGTATATATAAGATATTTTATTTTAATTTTAAGAAATGTTGGAAAAGCTCACAGATCTTTATTGCTAATCTTTTAAAAGTTGGCTTAATTTTTTTGGTATTAATAGGTGTTTTTGTCATTTTTATGATCTTTTCTATGCTTTTGTCAAATTCAAAAAAGCATTATTATACAATAGAAGATGTTGTGCAAATACAGAAATAAATATTAAAATTTAAAAAATAATCATTTAAAATTAGTTTTTAAGATTTTTTTTCAATAAAAACTATGCATTATTATAAAACTTAAAAAAATATTATGCTTAGAAAATGCCCAATTTATGTATGCATACTTATACAAAGATGCTTTATTTTGGGGGCTAAGGTACTTAAAAGCATTTAATTTTCGCAGCAGTTTCTCACCCTGTAAAAATATTGAAGTGGGAAATTTGAATGAAAAATATCTTCCTTGACATTTAGTATACGACTACATAAAGCAGTCAGACAGAATCCATTCAGTAAACATTACTAAAAGAATTGAGAATTTCAGAAACCTCAACCCATTCAAAATATTGCCTATTTTTGTGAAAATATTGACAAAAGAAATAGTTATCAATGATATAAAGTTAGAATCTGACTTCTTGATTGTTTATGTGAAAAGAAATTTCTCTTGGAAAAGGAAATTGATTATAAAGCTAATGCACATTTTTGGCAAGTTAGAAACTTTTCACTATAAATAAAATTATCTAATAAATAGGAAAGAGTTATTTGTGAGAATATTGAACAAATTGAAAGAGTTTAGAAAAATCTCTAAAAGGAAACAGCCTTTTATTTGCATATTTAATAAAATTAACATGATTTTTATATTCAAAATTTGTTTATTTATGCTCTCAATTTTTATTTCGAGGATTTGGAATGTTAATAAAGTAGTAGTATAACATTTTTTTTTTTTTTACTTATATACTAACTGTAATGTAATTAAATAATTTAAGATTTGCAGTGAAAGTCTTTTAATAAGATCTTTTCAAACGAAACTTACATAAAAAAAAACATTTTAAACAATTTAGTTTCAATGTTGTTGAAAAATATTTTGTAATTCCTGGTAGTATTCTTAGTTTATATTTGTATCAAACTGGATACTTAGTTAGTACCCAAATTAATTTATTTTATCAAATTCATAGTTCTCTTATGAAAAAAAAAAAAAAGGGCTCTATTTCATAGTTGGGTCTTATTTTTTTTCCCCTTTAAAATACTTATTTCTTAAGATAAAATTATCTATGCACCTTGTTGATATAATTATGATTATTTCTAAGTTGTGATTTTTGTTATTTCAAGTCTAAGTTATGACTTGTTCTTAATGAATCTTTCAGTTGGTCTGTTTTTAAATTTTAATCAGATCATAAGCGGTTATTTTACTAGTTTTGCTGTCTTTGTTAGCATATTCAAATAAAAAAAATGTTCTGATTAGCAATAGATTTATTGTGTGGAAGTTATTTTAAATGTTGGTAATTGACAATAGTGATTAAAGGTTTTTGATTGGTAAATTGAAATATTATGTAAATCCTGAATTCTGTAAATTATATTTTTTCTTGATTGTTCAGTGACCTTTTGCAATAAGATGTTATAAAAAGTGTATGTAGGAACTCTGATACAAATACTATCTTATACTATGTATTTATGGAGTTCTTTTAACATCTATATTTTCAGCTGCTAGTGAGAACATAATTTGTTTTAGCTACTACTATTTTAGCTACTTTTGTAATTATTCTTAGCATTTTCAAATTTTATAGAAATGTAATTTGGGCTGAGCTTTTGTTTGAATATTAGAATATCCATTCAGTCTATTATGTCTTGAAAAATATTTATCTTATTCCTTTAGTAGTGATTCAGTTTTTAATCCTTTACAAATATGAGCAGCGTTTCTTTATTTCATGACATTTTTATTTAAAATACTGTCCATTTTTATCATCCAATAGGATTTTTTTACAATTAGTTTCAAAATTCTTAACTTATTCACAGTTAAAATTTAAGTATTATAACTTTTGAAATAGTATTTTTTTAGTACATTATTCATAATTATTTTGTAATTGTGCTGCTATTGCTTGATTTGGAATAAGTTATTTCTGTTTCAAAAGTAATTTGATTATATTGTAAGATTTTTTTGTATTTACACTATAATGCATTTTCTGCTTATACTCAAATACTAGTTGACATTTAACTTGTTTCTAAACTTTGCATCTTCTGCATAGCTTTGGCATTTAAATTTAAATATTTTAAATTCAATTATTTGTTTATCATATAGATAAAAAAGTATTCCTTATATCTGCTATTTTAAAAAGTTTGATACCTGAAGCATCTCATACAAATTGCTTATTATGCATAATTTTTAAACTCAATAATTTGTTTTAAAATTGATTATAAAATAAAATCTCTATTTGTTATAATAATGTTTGAAATACAATCTTGATTTTGTCAGATGATATATTTTTTCTAAATTCAGAAATTCTCGTGTTATTTACTTCCTTTGCTTTCAAATATCCTAATGGGAAACTCCTTTGTTTTGTCCATTGCATATGATAAATCATTGGCAGTTTCCTTTTCGGAAAAGGTCCAAGAATGAAAACTCTACATTTTTATGAATACTACTATTCTAATTATGTTGGTATGTATATTTTCCATGTATTCATAGATTTTAAAGGAGCCTTTTTTTTTTTTTTTTTTTAGCCACTATTGTGAATATTTGTAAGATATATTTCACATTGGTCAGTGTTATTTAATTGAATGTGTTTTATTGCTTTTGGAATTTTATTTAGTGCCTTGTTATAATGGTGTAAATAGCTTCCTTAAAACGAAAAAAAATCAAAAAAAAAATCGACATTTTAAATAGATATATACTTTCTTACATACAAGGCATAATGTATTTTTGATAGAATTATGTGCATGCAAGCAATATGCAACTTTTCATTTTAACCCTTCAACCATCTAGAATGTAGAAAGTCATCCCAATGAATTTTGCCATTAATGATTGGAACATAGAAACTCATTGTGCATTTAAGTGTCGTCATTTTAGAGATATTTGGGTGTTGGAATAGTTGCCGGGCATTGGATTAAATAAACATCACCATTTTTCTTCTAATGTGTTCTATAAAGAAAGCCTGAAATAAATAACTTAATAGTTTTTAATGCATATAAAGCTGGAATTATATCTGAAATTGGTTTTTTGATTATTTAGGAAGTGACAGTAACATCCCTGAAACTTATCTAAAAAGTGCTTGTGAGTAATAATAATAATCACTGAAAAATTCTAGATATTTTCATTATTATTATTATTTGCTTGATGATAATTTGGTCAAACTTAATAAATACAAAGAAAAGATTGAAACATGTACTCAGATTTTTATTTTTAATTGTTATTTTCCAGTAACAGGGGAAACCAAAACCTGCAGTGAATATCCAGAATTTGATTAAAACTTTTGATGTAGTCGAAATCCTGCATGTTTCCCATTTGCATGGGGATCTGTTGTCGGCTTTTATAATGTTAGGTAATCGAATGTTGTGCTATAGAGTCATGAATGAAATGTAGTTGTTGATAAAATGAAATTAATCAATTTTATGTAAACTTGAAGAATTAAAGATAAATGCAGTTTTCAGATAGTCCTGTCAGCAATTTTGAATAGCTGCCATTGGAGAGAAATGCAGTGCAGCTTCACTGCTAAGAATATGAAAACAAAAATGCAGTGAGGGAAGAAGTTAGTGACATTTTAATGTTCAGAAAAGGCTGTCTATTTCGAGAATAACACGAACTAGTTTTAAAAATGGGGTCAATTCACGGTCACGTGTCAGGTACCAAACAAACCGCTTCTGTTCAATTCTCAACCGTTCTGCGCATGTCGTGATGTCTGCCGATAAGGTTGACACTGTTTACATTGTTGTTGACATTGTTTAGTAAATATTAAGCTAGCCGATCAATTATTAAAAACTTCTGATTTTTTTTAAAGATATTATTTTGAATTATTTTCTCCAAATTTTCTTAGTTATATATTTTTATTTCTTATATTAAAATTTTAATTAATATTTTCAATAGAATTATTGTTTATGCAAAATTAACTAACATCGCTTTTTAATTCGTCTGGTGCCGCTTTATTCTTTCCTTTCCCATATCCTCCCACCCCCCTTTTTTTATCCGAAGGATACATTTTGACAAATGACTATGGCAGTGTTTTTCAAAAATTACATATGTTCTTTTTTACATATTATTTAAATAGTATTGAATGTTGAATTTTATGAATATATTTCCCCCAGTTAGTTCTTTTTAAAAATAATTATTACTCTTAGATAAGTTAATATTTTAAAGCTTACTAATGAAATTATTGTATTTTTTTTTTCTTATGTAATTACTTTTATAAATATTGAGAGTTAGTTATTTGATGTTTTCAGTTTGCTTAAAAGAAAGAATATGAAACTCAAATTAGTATATATTGAATAAATCATGTTTACAATTTCAAATTATGAAATATAAAAGGGTGTATACTTTTTTTAAAAAAATCTATGCACCTTATGAATAAATAATTTCATTTTAATTTGTAGAAATCATTAAAGGAAAACAAACAAAATCAAGCTTTCATAATTTTTATGTACACATTACAAATATATATAGAAAGAGAGAGATATATATAAAATATATGTGATAATTATTTGAAAAAATATGATCCAATGTATGTTTCAATGTACTCACTAATACAAAAAACTAAAAAAAAATATTAACTATTTATCAACATTTATTTTTCTAGACACTTAGAAATAATATAAACACAGTATGACAAGAATGTCAATGTAAATGATGAAAACAATTTTTTTCAACAGAAACATCCTAGATACTAAAGAACAATTTTTTTTATCACTAATAAAAACATAATGTTGAACAGTTAAACTTTTAAAGCAGAACATTTATGAAATTTTTTTAAATGCTAAAGTTACATTGATAAAAATTAAATTGAATGAATATCATAAAATAAAACAAAAACATATAATAGAGTAAATTTCATAAACAACAATAAGGTCATGATATATACATATATATATAGAGAGAAGTTAAATATTATATAAAGAGGAGTTGAAAGAAACACTTTTATGCTTTCACAGAATTTTATAATTCAAAATTGATATGTTAAAGAAATAGAAAAAAAAAAAAAAAAGTGAAACATGCATGTAGCAATGAAGTTGGGAATAAAAATTATATAATAAATGCTGATATGGAAATTGATTTTCAATGAAAAGACCTTTATTTATTAAAACAGAAATCACTGAGGTGCACAGTGTTATAACAGGATATTATGATAACAGTGAATTTCAGTTTAAATACAATAAACTATTGACATTTCATTTTGAACAATTGAAAAGATGTTTGATATAAATTCACTTTGAATCCATCACAAATCTGCAAATGTAATTAGAAAGCTAGTAATATTCACTTCCACCTAAGTTTAGCATTATAGCAGTTGTTATTTTTGCAATAGGAGTTTGTTTACTTACGTTAATTAAATTTAGATAAGATTTTGTAAAAAAATGCAATGTAATACTCATGTAAACATTTTAAAACCTTCTAAGCATATTCAAAATTATCAGAAATTTCATCAAATGTGAATGAAGTAAATTAGAAATGCACTCATGATTTTGTTTGATTGTTTTTGGTGGCAAATCGCTTACCGATTTCTTTTTCTTCGAAGAGTTTTTCTAACAAATTACTGGAACAGCTATATTTAATAAATGGACACAAACTGAAGGAATTCTTCATAATGATCGGAGCATATCATTGACTTCGAAGGCTTGAAAAAATCTATACCAAAGCTATCAACCCAAGTCAGGTTTGTTGAAAGGAAAATAAAAAAACATTTTATCATGACAGTCACTCTTGTATTTCGCATTAAAGCATGCATCCATCAGCACACCAGTATTTCCTCTGTTAACACATAATAAGAGGAAACAAAATGACTCAAAAATTATAACTTCAAATGTAAACAAAAAATCCGCTTCATACTTGGCGGAGAACGTTAATGGCAGACTGATCGACGAGATCGGCGCGGATGAAACTTAAATGCCATGCGCAAGAGGTACATGACATGTGACTTTTACGTCACATGAATTGACCCCATTGCTTTGACAGTAGTTTAAGTCAGTTAGAGCTGTTGATTCTAAAAAAGTGTCGGAAACTGTACAACTTGGAAGTTAGCTTTTAAGGATGAATTTATAAGGATAAAAAATAATTAAAATGCAGTTAAATTGAAATTATATTATAATATGGTTTCTAATTTATCTATAATCTGAAAATAATTTCCTATTACTCGAATTTCGGCTTCACTTTAGAGTTGCTTGAGCTTTCAGTATACATTCCTTGTTTTTTTTTTTTTTTTTTTTTTTTGTTCCCCACCTTCCAATTTGGTATGCTTTGCCATGCTCCCCGTGGCTTGGACTAAGAAACCTTGACAAAAGATGAAAATGAGACTATTGCCTTAAAATTATGAGGAATAAAATGTGTTAAAATAACTGCATAACTGTTTTTTCAAATCTTGTTTTACGAAATGATTTGAAATATATGGTTTGCTACGACCAAATCTCATCCCATTTCTGCTGTTCTCCAGATATTACATAAAAATGTATAATTATCAAGTGAAAAGGCATATATTGTAGTTCTGATGAGAGTTTTAAGTGATTTATTCTATTGATAAATAGTTTCTTCATTTTTTTTTTCAAAATATAGTGAGTTTAACTCCTACAGATATTTTTAAAAATGTGATATATATTACAAAAAAAGTTTTTTTTTTTAAAAAAAATTGTCAAGCACTTAAATCCATTGTAAGAATCATTCATAAAAAATCTTTAAAAGTGCACAAGAAAAACAATGAAATAAAATTGCAATTGCTTAGTAATACCAAAAATAATTTTGTAATGTTTATTAACTATTTAGATTCATTTTATTTGATGCATTGATTTTTGAAATTTATTGATTTTAATATTTTACCATTTGCAAAATTGAAATAGTATTTTTATTTTAAAAAAGTTCTTGTATCACTGTGTGTTAAAAATTTAGAATTTTTAGATATTTCATGTTGAAAATCTAAAAATTCTAAATTATTAATTAATTGCATTAATTAAATTATTATTTAATTAAATAATTAAATAATAAAATCAAATTATTATTTAATTGCATTTTATTTGATTTGCATGGTCTTAATTGCACAACATTTTTATATTTCAAAATCAGAAACAGGGTATCTTAAATTCTAAAATTGCCATGATGTGTTCATGTTGATACATTTTTAATAATTGTTATTTTGAAAATCTTCATAAATAGAATACGAAATGCTACTTATTTATAAGATTTCTATTATAAATCTGCTTATTTATAAGTAGATTTCTTAGATTGTAATTAAGAAATGTTACTTATTTAAAATATATCTTTAAAATGTTGGGTAAATCAAATTTACAAAATGTGTTATGAAATATATTTACCATTTGTGAAAATTTCCATAAATATTACCTAGTTTAAAAACTTAATTTGCGGCAATGTGCTAAGTTATATGTGTTATTAGAGCAAGGAAAAATGTTGTTATTCATAAAATTGCAACTGCCTACCTTTTTTGGTCTCTAGGAATTGATTTTATCCGAGACTGTGAAAGCGAGAGAATGTTTATTTATATAGAAAAAAGAAAATTCACCGATTTCCTACTTTATCATGCTTCTAAGGATCGAATTATCTTAGACATCAAAAGGGGAACATGGATTAGTGCTAATTTACAAAAAAAGTATTTTCTTAAGAAATATTTGTACAGATCTTCCAATGAGAAAATGTTTTGCGAATTTTAGTGTCATCAATTTAACTTTTTTTTTTTTTTTTTTTTTTTTTTTTTTTTTTCATATTGCCATGCTACAACCACAACCCTGTGGTAACATTACTGAAAATTAAAAAAAAAAAAAAACGTAACCCTTGTAAACAAACAAATGTATACAAATATATTTTTTTACATCAGTCTGAATCCCCCCCCCCAGATCTCCTGGTTTAAAAATTTCATACCTCAGATTGTCATGGAGATTAAGTGTTGTTTAAAGAAGCAATTAAATAATGTTTGAAAATATGAATTAAAAATTAATAAATTCTTATCTGAGTAACCTAATCAGTCAGTTATATTAATAAGCTTGTAATTGTAGTGTTTGTAATTTTTTTTAAAAAAAGAAACAAATTGCTATTTACATATTTAATAAAATTAGCATGAATTTTATATCCAGACTTTGTTTTCTTATATCCATATACCTTATTTTTTCAAGGAATTGAAATAATAGCATATATATAGGTTTTTTTTTAAATATTACAACTCAACTATTTATAATGTGATAAAATACTTTTATATATGCAATAAAAGGGCTTTATTTTAATTTTTCTGTCTTAAAAAATATTTTAAATAATTTAGTTTCAATGTTGGTATAAAATAGTAAGCAATTGCTGATATTTTATGTTTATGCTTGAAGGTTACACTCCCTGTTCGCTCTGCTCTCCAAGCCCCAAGAATCTTGTTGTAATTCTTTTAAAATCACTGCATGGTCCCATTCCATTTCGTTCGCCGTATAGTTATGCATTTCTGCTTGTAATAAGAAATTATAAATATATTCATTACTGAAAGTAAATTTAAATTATTTCAAATTGCATGAACTGCTAAAATTAATTTTTCATCAATTACAAAAAATGTTGTTCAGTCAGTGCATGATAATTCCATTAATGACGAAGCGGGAGTTGAAATTTTCATAGGTTTTTCTGGTTAGGGGAACAGAATTTTCCCTTTTCTCCACCGGAGGGAATCAAAACTCTAACATCCACCCCCCGGGATGAAGATCTTCATAAAATTGCATACTGTAGTTACAATAAAACAATAAATTCACAATAATACCAATTATACAATTAGTATAAATAAAATAAAATTCTGATTATTAATTTTCATTATATATGGTATAAACTAAAACAAATACAATAAGATTAATACTTATTTTCCAGAGGGTAAAATAGCTATATCACGAACATTTCGTTTTAGGATATTACCATTTGGTAATTTAATATTGACTACTCTAATATGGTTGTCACTACCGTGGAAAACTTCAGTAATTCTTCCTAACAAACACTTTGTTCCAGGTAAATTTTCATTTTTTATTAGAACAAGTGTTCCGAGTTTTACATCATTCTTTTTGAATTTCCATTTGTAACGTTGTAAACTACAAAGATAATCGCGTTTCCATATTTTCCAAATATTTTGAGAAAATGTTGTAATTTTTTGCCATTTTGATAATCGATTTTCATTTAAGTTAATTAATAATGGTTCGGCAATTCCATTAATTGGTCTGCCAATCAAAAAATGACCAGGTGACAAAGTTTCAAAATCGTCGAATTCTGGAGATAACGGAGTTTAGAATTTAGGACGCCTTCAATTTCAGCCAAAATTGTTAGAAATTCTTCCAGAGTTAGTTTTTGATTTCCTAGTACGCGTTTTAAATGGAATTTAAAGGAGTTTAATCCGGCTTCCCAAATACCTCCACAACTCGGTGATTTAGGTGGAATGAACTTCCATTCAATAGATTCTGAAATTAAAAATTCACTTAAATATTGATCAGGAGAATTGACAAGATTATACAGCTTTTTAAGTTCTTTGTTTGCACCGACAAATGTTTTTTAATTGTCAGTAAGAATTTTTGCACATTTACCTCTTCTTCCAAAGAAACGCTTTAAACTTGCAATAAAACAGTCAGATGTTTGATCAGTTACGAAATCAAGATGCAAGGCTTTAGTACATAAGCACACATAAATTACAACATAAACTTTGTTCAATATATCTTTTCTCTGATTTTTCAATTTTAAGAAGAATGGATCAGCAAAGTCAATACCAGTAATATTGAATACATGATTAGGAGTTACACGATCAGCTGGTAAATCACCCATTAATTAATGGATGTTAAAACAGGTTTGTTTTTCACACAAGAAATGCAATTAAATATCACCTTTTTACAATTATGTTTACCATTGATTAGCCAAAATTTCTGACGATACAACATTACATTGATACAACAAAGCTTGTGCTCCCAAATGTAAATATTTCTTATGATAATGCACTAAAATATTGTAAGTTAAAATATGATTGGATGGTAACACAATAGAATATTTTGAATAAACATGTAATTTGGAATTTTTTAACCTGCTTCCCACTCTTAGAATATCATTTTCGTCCACAAATACATTTAAGGTTGACAGCTTACTTTTCTTTGAAACATTCTTACCTCTTTTCAAATCTCTGATTTCCTCCTTAAACTTACCAAGTTGAACCATTCGGATTAATTGATTTTCTGCCTGAATCCTCTCATCAGCCGTAATGGGCACTGCAGTCCTAGACTGAGGGTACCTGTAATTAGCTGAAAATCTAAAAATATACGAAATAATACGAATCAGTTTTACATAATAATTTGTGATTTTGAGAAGTTTAGCGAGAAAATCATCACAATTAGATTCGGTTACAGTCATTACTATGTTGTTTGCTGGAATATAGTCTTTCTTTAGTTCGTTTCCTACTTCAACTTCGTTGAATTCGCTGTTCATTGTGTTATCAAGGCATAGATCTGGATTAGACAACCAGTCTGGACCATGCCACCAAACATCTTGCATTAACACTCGGATAGACAGTCCTAGGGTTAACTTGTATGCGGGGTTCGTCTTTCCTCTGCAGTAATTCGACTGGTCTCGATTGTTTTTCTCCTGGATCTCCCGTACGCGATTTCTCACAAACTCCTTCCATCGTAGAGGGTCTCCTTTTATCCAATGAAGGCTGATTTGAGAATACGACCAGAAGAAGATGTGGTCAGATGTAATCCAGGGAAATGCTCATTTTAAGTATTCTGCTAATCTGGCAGAAACAAGGGCTCCCATGAGTTCGGGTCAGGGCAGACTGATTTTTTTCAATGGAGCTAGGCGGCATTTCGCCACTATGAAACTGGAGTTCACCTTCCCGTTGGTCACTTTTCTGAAGTAGGCGACACAACCATAAGCCTTTGGGCTTGCATCAGAGAAAGTGTGAATTTCAGCCATTGGAGTCTCTGCATCAAGGAAGTAAGGACGAGGCAAAGAAATCTGAGGGATAGTTTTTACCTCATCCAGCCATGATAGAAATGTCTCTTGAATGTCCGGTGTTAGTGGTTCATCTCATTTCAGCTCCCGTTCCCAGGTGATCTGTAGTACCAACTTCATTCTGACAGTAAAAGGGGTTATCATCCCCAATGGATCAAACAGCATCCCATAGATGCTCAGAATCAATTGTTTTGAAGGATTACTGTCCTTCATTTTAGAAATTTGATGAATGTCTATGGTAAATTTATCGTTGATATTTTCCCAAATGAGTCCAAGAATTTTTAACGGCACACATAATTCTTCGGATGTTTTAGGGCGGTCAACATTAGCTTGTTCCCAAGCTACATTTAGAATTGGGGAGTTCGTAGCCCATTTTCGAAGATTCATGCTTGCCTGACTTACAATATAGATCATTTCTTTGCTCAATTTTATAGCTTCGGAAATGCTTGCCGTGCCAGCTGCTAGGTCATTTACGTACAAATAGCTCAACATTTTACACGTTTCTTCATATTCACTTTCGAATTTTTCTAAATGCAGTTTAATAACTGCGGCAAGTAAGAATGGGCCACATTTCACTCCAAAGGTGACACTTTTATACTGGAATGTTTCAATATTGTGAGGGCTGAAACCGAGATTAGGACAATACCCTTTTGTCCATAAGAATTTCAGAAATTGCCTATCTTCTTCGGCAATCCCTACTTCTAAAAAAGCGCGCTGAATATGTGCACTAAATGCAATTTTGTGCAACCTAAACCGTAACAAGATTTCAAGTAAATCAGGATTTAAGTTCGGTCCGCTCTCTAAACAATCGTTTAACGATAACGCGCCTTTTCCCTTTAATGATGCGTCAAAGAGACAATCCTAATCTTTGTACAGTCCTTCCGTTCTCGCACTACAGCGTGATGTGGAAGAAAATAACCTGTGTTTATATTTTGGTCTAAATTAAAATCTACTCGTTCTATAATACCTTCCCTTAAGTGTTCCTTAATGATGCCATCGTATTTAACAAATAATTCTTTGTTTTTATCTAATGTTTTGTTTAAACCGAATAAACGACGTTTTGCAATTTCATAATTACTGCTTAATGCCTTATTATCCTCCTTCCATAACAAACGAGTTTCGAATCTTTTGTCTTTATACGTCGTATTTTGTTGAAACGATTTTAAAGTTTCTTTATCTGATAGAGACACTTCTTTATCCGCATTTATCCCAATCATTTCTAATAACCACAAATCTTTTACCCTATCAAAGCTCGATTCCTCTCTCTCGATGATCAAATGGTTAGCAGATATCTCCTTACAATCAATTCCCATCTCCTTTCCCAGTAGTAAAAATATCCGAAAATACTATCACCTGCAACAATCTTTTACTAATCCTTATATTCCTTTCGCCTAAAACCTCTGAAATATAATCCGAACCAATCTAGACATCAATCCTCTTAGAAGTACTAACATCTGCTAACTCAATTCCCTTTTCCAAAGCTATGTTTCTAAAAACTGCGATGAAGTATGAATTTTCGCCGAAGTGATCGAGTGAAAAACAACCGCTTGTATTTGAACACATTGAGTCGGGTGTCGCACATTCCTTAACGTAATCTCCACTATATCGTAAACACGACACTCAGCGGTTTCACTTCCGAAAGTGTGAATAGCTAAAACTTCCCTGCTCACTGTTTTCAATCCTAATTCCTCGACCACCTCTCTCAAGATGAAGGATTTATTGGCCCCGCAATCCAACATACAACGCAAGTGCGTCCTTCCCCTTCTGCCGTTCACTACAGCTGAAAATGTTTATAATAAAACCGATCCAGGGGCCCTATTTTTTTCTTTTATTTGACTCGGTGCTGAAAGATATCATGGTAGAAGCGGTATTATTTTCTTAGGGGATAAAAGTCCCTACTTCGACTGGAGGGGAAATATTCTTAGTTTCGGTTTCGGATTGCGGTCTTTCGCAAATTAAAGAATTATGTGAAAAAGAACCACAGAGCTTACAATTATGAAAATTACTATTGCAGAATGTTCTTTTATATGATTTTGAAAACATACAAAGCATTTTCCTTTAGCCATTAACGATTTTTTTCTTTTCATTAATACTAAGTGAGCAATCATGACTCATGTGTTTTTCAGTATAAAAGATACATTTTTGATTACTCAGTCTGTCATCGGAAGAAGGATAATAGTTTCTTTTTGGATTAAATTTACGATTCGATTCATATTTGTGGTGAAACGAGTCGGCGTGTATTGTTAAGGCATTCGTATGCGAAGAATATCTATTTTTGTAACCTTGATCAGTTTTGTTTTTAAATGAACATTCTTTTGCATTAGACGTTTTTGGGTTTGCTAATAATAGCGAAGCTTCCCTGCATTCTACTTCAATTCTACTAAATTAGTGATATCAAACAATTCACCTACCTTTTAATAAACTGTGTAAAAAATGTGCAGCAAGTTTTCTTTTTTCAGCTTTGAGCTGTTTGCAAAATTCTTAGACATTAAGAAGTTCTTTCAGGATTCATTTTTTTAATTTAGTGAGTGAGTTAATTTAGTTTTTTTAATATTAGTTTCAATTTAAAGAGAAAAATATTTTGATGAAAATTAATTGCCTTCTATAAAAATTATGATTTTCCATATTAAATATTTATCTAAGTTATCTATTTTGGGCATCATAATTCTCTTACCTTTTATTGAAGAGCTTTTTTTATTTTTATCTGGGACTTTGTGTTGCATCTGTTTCAAAACGAAAACTAGAATTTGTTACTTTCCAGTATGTATTACCTATCGCATGTTGTAGAACTGTTGAACATTGTACTTCCCTTCCAAAGCTAAGGAACAAGCGGTTTTCTTGTCCTGATTTACGTATAAGTTACTATTAACATCTGAAATTTGTGTTAACTGTTTGTTGTTTAGTTTATGAACAAAATTAAATTTTGTAAATAAGATAGACATTTTAAATTCACAGTTGCACTGTTCTACAAACGTACATTAATAGAGATGGGGGGAAACTGCTGGCAATTTTAAGCGTAAAAGAAAAGATTATTAGTTTTCCGTTAAGATAGAAATTTGATTTTCGCGAACTTTTTTTAAAATTCCTTTGTTTTTGTTCCCGTATATCAAAATTGCGTTTATCATTTCCGATTGTTCGAAATTTCTAGACACTGATGAAAATACTGGGGGGAGAAATGTTATGACTGGCTAGGAAAGTGAGTAAACTTGGAAAGTGTGTAACGAAACTTTATATCCATAATTTTGTTTTAGATAGAAATTGATGAATTTTACGATGTTCTTTCAAAGCTTTTAATAGTCACTTCTGAAAGAACATATTAAAGAAGGTGAAGAAATATTTGTTTATCCTTCCTTAAGTCTCGTGAACATCAGTATTGATCGATCATAGTGATCAATATTGATAAGCCTAGATCAGTGATTCAAATACCAGGTATTAAAGCTATTTGATGATACTTTCAGACGTCTACCGCTATTTTTTTTTTTTTTTTTTGCATACTAATTACATTTTTTGAGTGTTTTAATTTTTAGCTAAGTTGAATTGTAAATAGAAGAAAGTTGAATCGAATGTTCGTGAGTGTATTATTTACAGACAAATGTATCTTTATACGGACATGACAGCTCCAAGGGACTCCTATAATAAAAAAATTTCAGTAATTCTGGTTAAAAATTGGTTCCGAAATTCATTATTGTTATATAATGAAATCAATGTTATGTTTTTTTGAAGCCTTTATTAAATTTCCAAACTAGGGGGAAAAAATTCTTGTTAAGGCTGATCGCTCAAAAGTTAACAATTATTTAATGCGTGGTGATTTGCATGTTTATTTGATTAAGTAGAATTAACACAATTAAACATTAATCAGCAAATAATTAAAAATTCACAAAAGTAACCAAAGCATTACAGAAGAAAATAAAGCATTTCATTGTGTTCTTCATGAAATTCATAATGTTAAATAATAATCAGGTTCGAATCAAAGATCCAGCTGGAAAATCAATTGTTTAGGCTCTACGGTTGATGCAAAAATAATGATAATTTGCTAATTTTGACAAGGTTAACGTTTATTTACAAACATATAAATTAAATTACATATAAAAAAATAAGTATTTTAATATATATGAATCATTAAAATACATTATGCATAATCTTCTGAGTATAATTATACTTAACATACTCAAAGCTTTTATTTCAGAATCAAAATAGCATGGGAATATTTCGCAGAAACCTTTATTTAAGTAATGAAAAAATGAATACAATTAATTGGTTAAATGGAAGCTGGAACTCCACTTATAGTGAAAAAAAATGATCATAGTACATTGAAACATTAAAGATAAAATTTGAAAAATATACAGGGTGGTTATAATTAAAGATCCACTTTGAAATGATCATAAAAGAAAAACTACTGGACCAAATGCTATCAAACTTGGTAATAATTTAAAGAAGGTTATGGGAATCTCTTTTCTGCCCAAAAAAAAGTTCAGAAACTCACCACCAGGTGTGAAATGGCGCTGTATGCAATATTGCTAAGCAAAATAGGACATGAAGACATTAGTTTAAAATGTGTTTAACCGTTTCTGAAACGTGTTACAAAGCATGTTCAATATGTGTTACCTCAAAAGCATTTATTGTGATAATCTAAACAATTTGGCGGAACTGAAAGAAGCGATAAACCAACAAGTGCTTAACTTTCCTCCTGATAATGCTAAGAGCTACTGTTGAGAATGCAGTAATGCGATTTAATTTGCTTTCAGAAAATGGTGGACGCCACATTGAACATGCTTTGTAACACGTTTCAGAAACGATTAAACACATTTTAGACTGATGTATTCATGTTCTATTTTCCTTAATCCTATTTTGCTTAACATATTACATACAGCGCCATTTCTCCCTGGTGCTGAGATTTTTTTTTTTTTTTGGCGGAAAAGAAATTCCCATGACCTCCTTTAAACTATTACCAAGTTTGATAACATTTGGTCCAGTGGTTTTCCTTTTATGACCATTTCAAAGTGGAAATTTAATTATAACCACCCTGTATATCAATTTCAGAATTAGACATTAAATCTGTGTGTACATAATTAATTCTATAAAGATTTATCTGGCTATTGTGTCGGAAAAATCCAGCAAACGGTTGCTCGTACATCATTACAGGGAGTGAGGTACGGAAAAGACTAGACGCATCATGATTTGAAAGCAAGCATCATCTAGTGAGCCACGGTAGAAGATTCGCAGGTTTACAATCGAGAGGGACGGACAAGACTTAAGTGAGGTGTCGATCGGCTGGAAGGATTTTGACAGAAGAAGGTTGGATGTTGAGGTCACTGCTTTTTCTGGCTCGCAGGTAGGTTTTTCCATCTGGAGGGGCTAAACCTTTCCGTGCTCGCTTCACAGGACATTTCAGGTAGTCGGTCCAGGATTTGTCCGTTCAGCCTAGCTCCAACCGGTCCCAGTATCCTCGCCGAAAAGGTTCCCTCCTTTTAACTCGACACGTTTCGTCATTGGTTCTTCCTTTTAGGCGCTCTGACCATTCTTACAGCTTGGAAATAAATCGGCTTGGAGACTGGTCAAGGTCTTGTTCTAATCATATCAGTGGAAAATTTTCGCCTTTCGAAATCAGGCGCTCGCAGATTGTCAGTTCAAATGCGTGAAGACAGTTCAGTCATCAAAGTTATTTTTCTATTTCATATGTTCTGTAGCTCAATAAAAAAAGTAGTGGACTGTAGTTTTTTAAGCAGTTTATTTTGAAACTCAACAAAGATATTCTAATTAAATTATTAAAGTATTAAAATATTGCAACATTAAATCACACCCTCGCTTAATAGGAGGTAAATGTATACAATAGTAAATCAGAGAATTTCGTCTCCTGCTTAGTAGAGGAGCATCTATCTCTGGGTCCAGGTCGCATTAGAACTCAGTCTGAACTGAGTGGTTTCCTCTTTCGCCACCCCAGGAGGGGCTGGCGCTGCAAGTGACTTAGAACAATATGTTTTGAACTTAGTTATTTTCGTACACTTGCTCGCCAAATTTTCTTATTCTTATTTCTTACTTTAAACTTTTGATGCTTTTTCGACGTGAGTACAACAACTCTGCAAAGGAATTTTCCGCCTGATCTAATTTTCCCGACAGAGCACAGAAAGCCGAAAATTTCTCAGAAACCAGAATTCAAGGGTCAGTTCAAGTCTGCTTTGAACTGGGGGGACCTCTTGTATTCAAATGTTCTCTTGAAGAGAATTAATTAGGGAGGGGAAAGTTCAATGATCCCGTTACATCGTAACGAACCACGCATGAAGTCTGGGAAAGAAACTTTCGCGCATGCATTCCTTGTTTCAGACGTAAGCATACTAATAATTTTCAAAGCTGCGTAGAATAACACATGGTTTAAAAAAATTTTCTCAAACAGGAAACAGATTTACAAAAAAAAGGGGGGGGATTGAAGAGACCGAACATTGACATTTTTCAATAATTTTCAAGTTGGTTTAAATTGAAAAGAATCCAATTACAAAATAGTTTTATCATAAAAGTGTTTAATAAAATTTAATTTTTGTCCAATCAGCAATTGCATTTTTTTAAATAAAAAGATTATTATATAATAATTTACTAAAATTAAAATGAAACGCTTCATTAAGTAATCAGTACAATAAATATTGTATCTAACTCATTAAATGAAGTGAACTGTATTCGTTTCTTAAACTATTTATTGCAACTATTTAAATAAACTATTTATTACTAACGAAGATATATCAGATTATGATTTGATAATGCAAACTGAGTTGTTAAAGGTATAAAATTGCACTATTAAATCACTTTGCTTATTAGGAGGTAAATATGAACAATAACCTTAGATAGGAGGGTTTCGTGTCCTGCTTAGTACAGAAGCATCTATCCCAGTTTGCTCTGGCCGGTTTTCTCATTCATTTCCCATGGTGAGTGGCTCTGCAAATGAGCTTTAAACATTCCGTCATGCTTTGGAATTTTAAATTCCAACACTTAAGGAATGCACATCATACATACAATATTACTGAACCTTTCTGACAAATGTAAAGCTCATTTTGAAAATTTCTTAAATATCATTTGTAATAGAAAGACTAAATTAGCAAAATTTAAAAGAGGTATAGTATAATTAAAAGAATAATTAAATTACATTTCAAATACAAATATGAATATAAGATACAGAAATAATATATGCTTCATGAAAATACTACATGATTGAATTAGAATTGAAATACAATACATAAATACACTTTATACCTATAATGGAGAAAATTTATAGAGAGATTTTATGCTTATTAATAAAAAATATACAATTAATTATTCGTTTTAACAGGTTGTGAGCAAACTTTAGATATCGACCTCTTTAAGATGCAGTTTAATGTTCTTACATTCACTACACGTATACATCCATCTTTACCAGGTATTACATCAATTATTCGACCAAGTATCTATTTGCAAGTGGATAAACTCTCTTCTTTTAGCACTACCATCATGCCTGGTAGCCTCCATGCCTGTCAATATTTTTTACAAATTGCCGTTTTTGGCGTTGTTGAAAATGATTTAAGTAATCACAACTCCACCTTTTCCAAATATGTTGGGGCAATTTTTCTACTTGTTGCCACCTAGATAATCTATTGTCTGATACATTAATTAAATCAGGTTTGGAAATTCAACTTATTGATCGTCCAATAAAAAAATGTCCTGGCGTCAAAACTTCCAAGTCATTTATATTTGAAGAAATTGGAGTGATAAGAAGCGAGTTTAAAATCCCCCATCAATTTCTACAATAATGGTGTTAAATTCTTCATAACTTCATAATAAATTCTTTACAAATTTTCATTTCCAACCGCCCTTCGAAAATGCTACTTAAAGGATTTCACGCCAGTCTTCCAAAGTCGAAAACTGCGGTGAACTCAGAGGAATAATTTCCATTTAATAGCATTAGAGGCCAAAAAATTACTCAAATTATCATCTGGATAAGTAATTATATTGTATAGTTTCTTTTCAATTCAGCTTGAACACCAACGAATTTTGTGGCAAAGGAAAAGAGCTGAACATTTACCTCTTCTTGCAAAGAATCTTCTTAAAGTAAAGACAAATGACTCTGAAGTAAAATCAGTTACCATTTCAATTTGTATAACTTTAGTAACCATAAAAAAAAAAAAAAAATACATAAACCTTATGAATTATGCCTTTACATTGATCTTCATATTTTATATAAAAAATGGACTTGTAAAATCAAGACCTGTGTTAGAAAACGGAGTATTGACATTAATTCTTTCTGGGGAAGGGTTACCAATTAATTGCTCTACAATAACAGATTTATTTTTGACGCATGTAACACAGTTATGCACCACATCTCTTGCTAAATTTCTGCGGTTAATAGGCCAAAATGTCTTGTTAGATACTAAAGATTTTGAGGATCAACATGTAAATACTTTTTATGATAATGTTCCATTATCAAATGAGTTAGTATGTAAGGTGCATTTTCCAGGTTGCTTTAGTTTACAAAGTCATTGTCTGTGATTGGTTCGGACGCAGGTGGCTTTTCTGTTTTTAATCTACCTCTAAGGAATGAAGGGTCATTCCACCATAAATTACTGGAATCAGGAGACACACTTCTAAAAATGAGATCTGCTGGATTCTCCTCTGATGATACAAATTTCCAAACAAAGTCCTTTGAATGGTGGTTACCCTGTGGTTAACAAAAATTTTTAATTCTTGTTTTTTCAAGCAAGCTAATACAATGGTAGAATCAGAGAAGAGCATTACTTCAGAAATTGCAATATTAAGAACTTTTATTACTCTCTGTGTCAGTTTTGACAATAACAGTGCTGCACAAAGCTCCAGTCTGGGAATTGTCAATGGTTTATTGGAGCGACACAGGATTTTCCACATAACAGGTATACAGGATTGGATTCAATAGATTACAGCTTCATATACTGCTGTAGAAGCATCTGTAAACCAATAGATAACTACTCTGTCATTTGAAGGAAAATGTCGAGGGAGTTCCAATTGTTGAATGTGCGGAAGTAATAAGACAAATTCGATCCATGCACAAGTAACATCCTTAGAGAAAGAGTCGTTCTAACCCATTTTCAATAATCAGAATCTTTGCATGAAAATCTTGGCCTTTGAATCAACAGGATCAATTAGACCTAGAGGATCGTATATCCTAGAAATATCTGAAAGCATTCGTCTCTCAGTGTATGAATTTTGCAACGAAGTAGTTATTTTAAATGAAAAGAAATCACGATTTGATCTCCACAAAACACCTAAATATTTGACAGGCTTCATATCTTTAGAGTGGTTAAATTGATAGTCACTATTATTTGGAATGTTAGGGAGAAGACTTTCAAAATTAGAGCGCCATTTGTGGAAAGTCGTACCTACCTTTTCAAGTAACTGCACATGTTGGTTTTACAGTGCTTTGGCAATTTTTAAGGTATATAAGTGTGTTAAAAAGTCGTCCATGTTATAATCTGTTGAACAACATCGGATGCATTTGGGAAAACAATTTTTTCATCAACCGCTAGCCGATTCAAGGTTCTAGAATCTAAATAATGAGCAATAGTTGTATCATAAAGGATTGTGTTGTGTTGGTACATTTTTGTTGATTTATCTGGCCCTTCTTTCTATGCTGTTCTCTGCAAATCTCAAGATTATGGTAAATTAAGATTTTCCTATACATAATGCGGATATCTACTGTAAATACAAATTCATGTTTATGAAAACACATTATGATGGAACACAGGTCTTGTTGAATTATTTCGCCGTTCAGTTGAATTTGATTCATGGAAACTCTATTAGATAAATGTTAAGATTAGAACTTTTGAAAACTACACGAAGATTTGTGGACGATTTTAGGATATAAACTCCATGGTGAGATAAATAGACAAAGAATTGATGTTCATTCACTTCTTTAACTTTAGTCATATGACTTAAATCATGATACTCAAGCATGAGATCACAGCAGACAGAATTTAAGCTTTCATCCCTACTAAGATGTCTCCATAAAATATCTGAAAGTCGTTTAAAAAGAGTCCGAGATTCTCCTAATTATTTATAATTTTTTAAGGAAATTTTTATTACAAATCTACCTTCCAGTGTGCTTGAATAATTTCCAACGAAGTGTTTTTCATACTCCTCTTCACTACTTAAAATGTGAAAATCCTCTCCTACTGATTCAATATTTCAAAATGTTTGCAAGGTTTTTTAAATGTCTCCAAATTCTATTGTAAGACCGCAAGATTGTCTATTAATATCTGAGATTTCGTATATACCAGCCAAGATATAACCAAAAATTACGTCCTACAAAATTATGCTAGAATTCTTCACATAGAATTTATTTGGTCTTAACATTTCAAGGAACAAATCTGCTCTCTTTTTAATTATTTAAGTTTATTAAGTTTCGATTTATTAAATTCGATGAAACTAGGATCCTCTAAATTGATTTGTTTGGGTAATTTTGAAATATCACCGTTTAATCGTATGGATGGAGTTAAATTTGTAATTGAAGGAGTTACATAAAAGGAAACACATCTAGTAAAATCATTTTTTAAGTCTTAAGATTTCTATTTCCATCCTTCTCTTCATACTGATATTGGTCGAATTAAATCCAGAAACGGGAATGTTTATTTTTTCTTATTTTATCCCTAGTAATTCAGCACATTTGGTAATAATGGCACATATTTGGCTCCACGAATAAATCAAGTATCAGATAATTTTCCTTTCTCCCAAGCAAAACAAATTAAAGCTGTCGGCAAGATGCACATCTCATCCGAATGCGCAATAGCAAAGGTTGTACTTATCACCCTGTTTCGAACTACCAGAGAAGAAGGTTCGATGACATCTGAGCCGTTAGGGGGAAAGAGTGGGTCATTGCTTACCCCTCCTGTGGGTTGATTTAATGTCTCTCTCTCCCTCATGGAGTAAGGAATTGTGGGCCATCTGGCAATCTTTAACAAGACACTTGAATTTGAAAGAGCACGAACCAGTATGATCGCGAAGACAGAGTTTGCAAATTCATTGAGTTGAAACAAATTCTTTCCTTTTTTTTTATGCTCATATTTTGAAAGGATATATACTTACACAATGGATGCATGCCTTTACAACAAATACACTGCTTATAATTGCTTTTATTATTGGATTTTATCGCAAGATATTTTTGTTTAAATGGATTATTTAAAATTTTGTATCCTGTTGCATTTTTGATTGGATAACCCGGTTTCGCTGCAGCTAATAATCGAGATCCATTTTCTAAAATAAAACTTCCTTCAAAAAAGATATTAGAGAATCAAATTGTGGAACTTCCGATGTTTTTAGGGAAAATTCAAACTTCTTTCTTGACTCTTTGTCAAGTTTTTGAAGGATTATATTAATTGATAAAATCTGTGATAAATTATTTGGTTCATAATTTAAAACTTTAAAACCCCAAATGTCATTTTTAATATAGTTAATTAAAGACCGAAGTTCCTTAGCTACTTCTTTCTGTATTTTGGCATAATTCAGTATCGAAAGAACATGATGATCATTTAACAGTCTTTCATTATCAAATCTTTCCTTTAATGCCACAAACGGAGAACCAAATGTAACTTCAAATGATTCTGTTTAGTCTCTCCTTTGAGAGACGCTCTTAAATAAAACAGTTCGTAGTTGTTTAAATTATTATTATTTCACACCAGCCTAATGAATTGGGTTTTAAATGATGCCATTCGCAAAACGTGGAGAATGGAATTTTTGACAATTTTTTTAATGTTTTCAACAACTGGTTCCTTTAAACTGGATGACGATTTCAAAGAATTGAGAATAGAAGTGATTCTTACCTCCAATTCTTCAAGTTGATAATACACTTACTTGCTCGAAATCATTTGTCATTTCTCTTGAAATTCCTTCAAATCTGGAATCGAAAAGTATTCTTGAAGAAGTTCGTCTGATTTCTTCTGTAGTATTCCGATTTTTTTTCAGTCTAATTTCTAATTTACATACAAAAGATTTAAATTCTAATTCACATTTCGAAGAATGTTTCCATTTTTGTAACATTGGCCTTTATAGCGCCTTTTGCAGATATTAATTTGTCCTAGAATATCTGCCGTCATCACCATTGTTGATATTTTCCAAAGCTTTTAATGGACACTAAATTCAAATGAATCACAGTCATTATAGTTTAATTCATCCATGGCCACGACAGACCAAATAGTGTCTCTAGCTCAATAAATAAAGTGGATTGTATTCATTTTTTAAACAGTTTATCGCAAGAAAACAAAGATATATCAAATTGTGATTTGATTAAAGCAAATTATTAAAATTTTGAAACAGTATTATTAAATTATTCTCGCTTATTAGAAGACAAATACGAACAATAATCCTAGATAAGAGAGTTTTGTCTCCTGCTTAGTAGAATAGCATCTGTCCCATGATCCAGCTCGAATGAAAACCTTATCTGTGCAGAACGGTTTTCTCGTTCGCCACTCTAGAGTGACCGGCACTGCTTGTAAGTTTAAACAGATATATTTACCGAAATTAAGAATTAACATTTCATTATAATAATCACAACAAATGATTTTTATAAAGTGCATTGCTTGAAGTCTTTTACTATAAAACGTGCCTTGTACAAGCTACGTTTTTTTTTTTTTTTTTTTTTGTTAATGAGATAGATACGTATTTTTATTGTAAATGAGATTTTTTATCACCGTTATGCATACTTGCAAAATAGTACTATTTAAAATTACAAAGTGCGGTTAAATCATTGATTACATTATTTATTGTTTTTTACAAAATATTTGATTATTTCATAATAAGGCTTAGTATGCTTATCATAAATTTATTGTGCATGTCGAAATAATACTCATGTATGCAAAGTCACTATGTATAACATTCACACACGTTTAGAAAGCAGTATATTTTACTTATTCGTAATGTTGTTTATGTTAATTTGAAATTATTTTAAAATTAAAGATATGACGCATGAAATTAATCTTGCAGTTTTTAATTAATGTAAATTTATAGTTATCATTTTAAATAGTTGCTATTCTTCATTAACAGGTGCCAAACACTTGTTGTGTTACAAACTATCGAGTAACTAGGTCGCAGATGACAAATCCATTTGAAACCCATACATTTAGCTGCCTTAAAGCTGATAAGTTAAAATCAAATGGATTAAGACCATTTCTTGAAAGCACTTAGAAGTAACTAAAAATACAAAGATAAGGAAATGGATTACATAAAAAAAAATTGCAGTTTAAGAGCTAAGATAAGAAACATAACTAATATTACTATATTTTAGTAGGGCAGGAAAATTATAAGATATTTGTAATAAATTTATACAATATAATAAACCCTATTATATATGAATATTACATTGCTTATTTTTAGAAAAGTTTGATATTGTTTAATTATCATAGCTTTGTTTCATTTATAAACGTTGTAACGCACAAGAAATGCAAGCTGTTCAAAAAATTTTTGTTCTCTGTCTTTCTCTCTCTCTCAAAAAAAAAAAAAAAAAAAAAAAAAAATCTAATTATTTACATTTATAGTTAAATTTATTTTCTACTGTGAGTCAACATACTTATGTATTTCGAATTATTACTCTTGAATTTTGGGATTAATTGATTATTTTTTCGTTTTAGGTATACGAAGAGCATTTCAAAGAAGATGATGTAGAATTTGTCACAATTTTTAATAAGAAATCATCTGCAGAAACATTCAGAGTCAAATTGAAAAAACCAAGACTCCAAAAGGCACATTTCCTCTCTTTTTCACAGTTGTCCTTCGTATCTGTCATCTACGAAAAAAGATTTTGAAGGACCAGTAGAAATTAGAAGGAACAACACATTAATAAAGCTATTGCTGAGAATTTCCTGACAAAAGAGAACTATGAAAAAGAGTTTTCTGAATTTTGCTGAAATAAATGAATGTTTCTCAATTAATGAAGTTACTACTTTTTGTTCTAAAGTTCAAAAGAATCAAAATAAGTTTTTTTATCGTTGGTTATTAATAAGTGTATACCAAATATCACGATGCAGCTGTCATAAAATGAAAAATTATTGTTGAGAATTTCATATAAAGGTCAGAATATAAGTCGAGATATAAAGAAGCAAAACTATATATGAAAGTAATATTAATGAAATAATTACTTTTTTTAGTTATTGCAAATCAAATGCTGCAAATTATGATATCTATTAGATGATAATTCAGATTTCATAACATCTTCTCTAAAGAAATCAATAAATCTTATAGAGGATAAACTTAAATTTTTGATAGAATTTCTCATCGAACACCTTCATTTTGTAAAGTGAAATCCAGTAAAATATCATTATTCCTCCATCATATTTATTTCTTTTATTTCGCTTTGTATGCATGTAAATTTATCCATTAGTCAAGTAATTAAATATTGCTAGACCTAATAATACATTAAGAAAAGTCAACACAATGTTAAGATCCAGTTATGAACAACTAGATAAATATTTCCTATCTTAATCTAGACAAATATTTTTAAAATTAAGACTATAATATTTTCTTCATGAGATTCATAAGAAATCATTCATGGATTATAAAGAAGGAAATATTGGATATAAATGCAAACTGTAAATTAATTAAAAGCTGTGATAGGGAAGTGTTACACTATCCATCAGAATTTGTAACTAATATTGTTGTTCACATTTATATTGCAACTCAGAAATTAAACAGTAAAAATATGAGAGTGAATTTTTAGAGGTTCAAAATTAACACAATTTGGTGATAAAACTAGTTGAAGAGCTTGTAATCTCAAAAGACATGTGAGCCTTTTCAGTTTGCTTCTGTGGATATATCTTTAAAAAAAATAATTTCTAAAATAATGAAATCAGTTAGAAACACTTATCAGACCATAAATCAGTTTAATAACTATCCCCAAATTAAAAATTATAAACACAAGGTCTTAAAAACAGTGAAGTAGTGGAAATTCGATATTCATAGTCAAAATAAGAGCGCCAATTCTCTTGAAAAGAAAAACTGAAGCAAAACATTATGTAGTTAATGCATATGAAAAACTACAATACCATCATGTTTAAAAAAAAAATATTCTTATTGTTATTGAAATCAGTGCTAGCAAAACTTAATATTGCTCATGGATTAATTAATTCATTAACTGGAATGTTGTGTAGAATTTTGTATGTGTGTACATTTTAATATTTTTTTAGTAGTTTTTTTCTATATTTGCTTCACATGTTTTGGCTTTTTTTAATAAAATATATTTTCAAGGTTTTTTTTTTGTTTGTATATTTGAATTTAAAGCTAATTTTTTCAACTTCTTGATATGTTTTATTTATTTCTTAAGCTGTTTAAATGTTTCGGGTGAAAATAAATATATTTCTAAATCGATTGAAATTTGTGAGTAACTTCTCTCTGATATTTTTTTGCTATTCATTCAGAAAAATAACTAAGCCAATAATTGTGTTTAATTCAGCTCGTATTCATAATGGAGAATTTTATAAATAAAATTTTCTCATTTTAGAATTAAAAAAAACTGAACATTTCTTTTAATTTAATTAACAATTTATAAACTGAATGCAAAGCAATAAAGATCTAAAACCTTTTCTTTAGTGCCAGTGACATAACTTGAGTTTCATAAAAAGCATATGATGGAAAATATTTCTTAAGTGATCGCCTTGATTAAAATAGTAATCTAAGTCAATTTTTAAAAATCGTGATTTCAATCAAGCATTACAGCATTCAAGCATTTTTATTAAATCATTCAGCCAAATCATTTACAACTGCCGTTTTTTCAGCTTCTTATTCAATAACCTTTGTTTGCATAAAAATGTCTGCCCAAAATATTTTTTTGTTCAAAAAACTGAAAAAAAAATTTAATAATTCTTGATTCTGGCATTTCTATTGTTTGGAGAATGTGGCATTACAATTCAAGTACTTGACAAGTATAGAAATGTTTTTAAAAATAAAAGAGCTGGGAATTTTGAATTTTCAATCAATAAGTTTTCAAATCAATAAATCAAATCAAATTCAAATCCATCAATTCAAATAAAAAAATGAATATATTTTTAACTAGCAATAGTCAGACTCAGTAGACGGCGTTAAACTAATAAACGCTTACGTTTCTATGAAAAAGTTAATTATTAATAATTCTTTTAATTCAGTGTGTATCATTTACAAATTTGAAAAAAAAAACATATAAAAATCAAATTCATTTTCAAATAATTAATCGAAATACTTACTTGAAGATTGAACTTAAGTAATTATCTTTGAATATATCTAAAAAAGGGCCATTCTTTATTCCATTCTTATGGCTTTTGTAAAATAAATAATTCAGGATTTTTTGGAATAATTATTTCAAAATTATTGTATAAGCCTTAAAAACACATAATTGCATAAGAAAGAGCAAGAAAAGAGAAATTTGCCGCAATTTCTCTTTCCTTGCTCTTTCTAAACTCTCGACCGTCCTACTGGGGGAATGCAACTTTACAAAAGCCATCCCACTTCTGACTAAGTTACAGAATTTCCGTCAGTCATCTTCGTCGGAAAACTTTCTTCACGTTCATTGGCTCCGATGCGTCGCTCGATGTCATTGTCTCCGCCTAGAAGCGAAAATGAACGAGACTGGCTGACAGTAAATTCTTTGTGAGTTTGCTTCCGCATAACTTCTCACGATTTAGAGATTTTTTAAAGCTTTTTATTAAATACGAGTAAATTTATTTCAGCAGCGAATTGTTTTCAAATGAATCAGAGGAAAAAATAAATAACAGATATGGAGAAAATGAAATAATATGAGTTAAATAATACTTTATAAATTAAATAATTGCAGCGTTCATCAGTTTTTAGCATACACAATACTTTTAACATAGGCAGATAAAAAGTGTCTCTATTTTTAATTAATTTTTAAATCAACAGATGCGTTTATGTTTTTGCTTTCAATTCACTGTTACTAAAACTGACAGATTGTATTTTTTCATAACATATTCTACAATGGTTAAAAAGGGAATAATTTGCTATTAAATTAAACATATGGTCGATATGTTTATTAAAATAACCCAAATTTAATCTGGCCTTTTAGAATTTTTACGAGAAATTAGGATTTCTGATAAGCAAGATTAAATACGTTAAATTAGTAAGATTCCATTTAATCCATAAAGATAAAAATTAAGACTATTATTTATTATTAGATCAGAAAGGAATTGTTCGCTCCGTCTGAAAAAAGTCAACCCACTAAGAACAATATACTACGTAAACCTGAGATTATTAACAGAGGGAAAAAAAAATTTTTTTTTTCCCACTGAGATTCCAAATAATTGACAAAATATTACTCAAATTGATCTTTATTATGAACATTCATTATCAAATTTCAAATAATATTTGATTTTTTCAAGTATTAGTTTAACATTTAAATTAAACATTTCATTATATTTCAAAATATTTTCAAATCCGTCTTTATGGTTGAGGCCACCCAAAGCATTTCAGTACCACCCAGATTTTTTTTTTTTTTTTTTTTTTTTTTTTGTAATTGAAATGCATTGTTTCCAATTTTGAAAGTAAAATTTTATTACTGTGAATTTTATTTATGGAGTATATGCAAAAACCTCAAAATGAAAAACTTAAATCAGGAGAGGATCTCTATTTACAAATAAATTAAAGCATTCATTACAGGTTGAAGACTTTTGTACTCATTTATGTTTTTAAAAATTATCTTTTTGATATCTCTCAGTGAAAATGATTCATATGTATAAAATGCTGTTGGTAGACTTAGTTTTTAACATCTCATAATAATGCATAACACTGATGATTTGTTCAAATTTTGTGGATTAGGGTTACATTTTTTCTAATGCTTTTACTCCCTTTGTTTAATTGATGGATTTATAATTGATATAGAAATACAGGTTTAGAAAAGACAGAAAAATCTATAAATACTTCATATATTTTTTTTCTTATATTTGAAATTTAAAAAAAATTAATTATTTTTCTCGAGATTCTAATATAAAATGTTCTTATAATTTTTAAGATTAGGCACTGTGCTAAGTCCCTCCCTCACTTCGACTTTCATCCTTTGGCATGACAAGCCAATTTAATTTTTAATCATAAAATAAAACTATGTATTATGACACTAATTACTTCAATTTTCAGCCGGAAAGGAAAATGGAAATTCCTTTGAGGTTATGTTCTTCCAGAGGCCCCTTCTCTCTCCCTTCGAAATAATTTTTAAACTTCTATTTTTTTATGATAAAAAAATTCATAAATTAGTCTTTTGTTTGTTTGTTTGTTTCTTCTAAGCACTGTTAAAGTCCAATTATTTTGAATACAATTTATTCAAGAATTTTGAAGAGTATTGCAGAAAATAATAAAAACAAAGGAAAAAAAAAAAAAAAGGTGCAGGGGAAGAATGACTTCAACGTAAAGGAATAAGTTTTAGTATGCACATGTCAAGCATAACTTCAAATCCCATCAAATAACAGTTCAAGTTAGATTTTATGAAACCTATGATTGATATATGTGAATATATGAAACACCAATAAAAAAATTGAGGACTGTTTGGCTTCAAAAGTATGTTTTATTCATCTTCTGAAAATACCTCAATACACAACAGAGCAACTATTAAATACTTTTTTCAACTTCTTTATTTTTTAATATATATATATATAAATTGAAAAATGTTTAACATATAAGTTTAATGACATAAGTGCTATTTAATACCATAATAGCATTAAAATTTTATACCATGCTAATTCCAATTATTTTAACACAATACAAATCCAATTAGAATGTTCTAGTACATTTTTAAAACTTGTGCAAAAAAAAAAAAAGAGAGAGAGAGAGAGAGAAAAGAAACAAAGAAAGAAGGAAAGGGGGGGAGAAGAAGAAGAAATTACAACTAACTAATATATTTTTGAAGCATGATATAAATAAAGTAAGTATAAATTAAATAAAAATATAAATTAACTTGGAAGAGATACATTGTTTTCAACCCAATATGTCAAACTATGCTTTGTTTTTGGATGTTTCTTAGGTAACTCAGAGAAAATTCCATATGCATGTTCTTTTAAAGCAGGTGGTAATGCTCGCTTAACTGGTCTTCCACCATCTTGACTTTCCTTTCACAATACATTTATTTTCTTCTTGCAATTTCTGTAGGTTGAATTGGTAATTGATGGCCTCTCCTTCTGCGACACTTCAAAACTCTATTTGAGTAGATAAGATTTCTAAAAGGTTGGGGGGATAAAAGAAGAAACTCAAGTAAATTTTTTCCAACTTTCAACATACAATTGAAGAGGTTAGTTAAGAAAGACCTACAAGACATTTTAATGAATAAAAGAAATTTAGCTTTAGAATATATATAAATACAAGAAAGTCATTTACAAAATGATTATGCCAGTAGAGAAGCTCACATAATACAAAAGATTCTACAACTTCTGGGAATGGTTCTTTGTGTTTTGGTAGTGAAAAGTACCTGTAATGAAAACAATTTGAATATTTCACAAGGGATATATTATATGAATTGCAAAAGCAAATTTAAGCGTTTAAAAGTATGATAATTCATAGTAATATTAGAGATAAAAAATTATTGTTGAAAATATATGGAATAATTATTGAAATTGAAAAATAAATAATTAAATGGAGGAGATATTAAACATTAAGACATATGAAGAAAAATGCAACCTGATTAAAAAAAAAATTATATTCATAAGTATATATGTGCCAAATAAATCCAATATTTGCACTAAATACAAATTTCTTATCTCCATCTTTTTACAACTCATGATAAAAAGGCATAATAAATTCGATTTTATTTCTTTAGAGTACAGTATTTTAATCATAAAACTGAATTCATTAGTTAATTCTTGAAGTTTTATATTAGAAGCTAAGATCACAATGTATATAGAATGAATAACCAGTCTTGTATGCCACAATATATACTAGTTACCAGTCATTTATTAATTTAATTTGAAGTTATGAAAACATAAATATTTTTCATGTATACATTATATACATTACATGACAAATTTAAAATGTTTTATGTTTAAATTCATAAGCACAAAATAAAAAAAAAAATCTATATTTGCAGGCTATTAAAATAATTAAGAATCTCTTTTTAGTTTGGAGATTCATTTTACACTTAGGATATGAAATATTAGATAAAACTGTATTATGAAACTATTGAAGTTTGCTGTAAAGGAACTACATAAAAGTTTCTAACTTAAAGAAAAGTCAGAAATTTAAGGGCTATCCTTACCTCTGGGGAATTTTAAAAAGCCAAACTATGGGGATGTTGTTCCTGAAATGTCTTGAAGACATGTCAGAATTGTCATGTGATTTTTTTATAACAGAGTTAGAAATCCAGTGCTCACCACTGTACATCAAATATTTGAAATCTGTTTAATCTCAATAAATATCATCTACATTTTATTTATTTGTTTATGTATTATTATTCATTATTATTATTAATAAAATTTAATATAATTAAAACTTACCTTTGAATAGTAATTTTAAGAACTGCACTGCATCCAGAATTTTTCACTTTCTTTCAAATATTTTGATACCAGTAAAAACAGATTTTATATCATTATCAATAATGAGAGTAGTAAGTGTTCAGTTCTAGTACATGAAAATTTATATTATTTATAAAGCTATGAAGTTATGTTTTAAAATTTTGTAAATAATAATAAACAAACCTAAAGTCTTTCTTTTTTGTTTTAATAATATTTAAAATTTATTCAAAGATCAGAAATATATTTAAATTATAAAAATGAATATTTTATTTCAGTTCTTAACTTTTCATTGTGTGCAAGTGGCCTAACAGGTAAGCTTTTAAATTTAAGACAATTTATTGCCAGATCTGAAATTTTTCATATATATTTTTATAACATAAATTGTGCTCTTATTCAGGAAATGTGTGTCATAAAGGTCAAAAACTGCAGCACAAAAAAAGCAGAAAAAATAAAGCCAGAGTTTCTTTCCTATATCGAACTGGTCAGTAGATTGAAAAGAGAATTAAAAGAACAGATATTTCCATGCTAGGAAAATACATGTAAACTACGCAATATTTGATAAGTGCTCTGTAACAAAGCAGACACCAAATATCATTCTTGCCTCAAGCAAAATGAACTTTAGATCAGGCCTTAGTTAAAAATATGTGTTGATATGTGGTAAAGAGTATGGAAGCTCTAAAACTTTTATGGATTTGTAACATTAAAAGAACCACAAAACAATTTAAAAAAATGACTAAAGCAAATACTTTTAATAATGGAATTTGATGCAATGAAATATATCTGTAAGTAGACAGACACAAATATGTCTCTTGCCACATGCAAAATAAACTTTAAATTTAACATTGGAATTATCTAAATGATACCACAAAAAAATGCCTAAAATAACACATGTATAGACAAATATTCTTTATGGAATGTGAAACAATAAAATAAAAAACATTAATTATTACTTGTTGCAAATTCTGCTGGCATCTATAAAGTCACCTTTATCAACATTAAGGCACCCAGTTGATTTGTGTGTTCTCGGAACAAGCCAAACCTATTTCTGATATTTATTCAAATTTAATCCATTCCTAAAGTTTGTGTTACAAAAATGAAAGAAATAAATATTCAAAAGAGATGTATAAACTATTTAGAAATTTCGATATTAATAACTAAACAGAATTCAATTAAAATTACAATGTGCTGAAAAGGAACTTGCTAAAAGTTTACGTGCTCAAAGAAAAGCCAGAAATTTCTAGGCATTTCTTAAAAAATGAAACCATTGGGAATGCTGTTGTTTCCTCATTGCTAGATAAATCAGAAATATTATGATTTTTTTTTTTCATAACAGAGTTGAAATATTTGATGAACAGCTTGTTCTCACCACTTTAAATTATTTATCTGCTATCTGTTTCTCGATACGTAAAAAAGTATATTTCTGCCATTCCGTTCTCCGAGAACGAAGATAATAAATTATGAAAAAGCAGATCCGTAAGTGACGAATGAAACAACGGTCGTTTTTGAATTCTCTCTATAACGAGTTCATTTCTTTGTGATCGTCAGACGTAGTCAGTACTACTTCGAGTTAACGTTTACAATCAGCGATTTGATTATTTCAACTGTGTTTAATCCTTGTAAGTAATTTATTTATTGTAAGTAAATGCTATATTATGTACATTAATAATATATTTGGCAGTTTACTTAATTTATCAAAGCTTGTATTAATTTGAACTTTATATGCGCCATTTTGTTTTCAGACCAAGGTTTAAAAATTGTTATGTAACTAGATATACAATATTGTATTATTTTCGAAAGGTTTCATTGTCTACTTTAATAATTGCACTTGTTTATGACAAAATTTCATCTTTTCCCCCTTCACAGTGTCGTTTCATTAAAAATTAGCTTATCACTCCTGGACATATCGTTTTCACATATGTACCAACTGTATTACTTGCTCAATAATTAGAAAAACAAGGCTATGCAATGGAAAAGAAATTGTATTTCTGTCTTTAAAGGTATATTATACGTCTTGTAATCAGGGCAAGACTTTGTATGTGTTTATTCTCTGTGTTTTTATATTCCGATTGTTCATTGCTGCCATTGTTTATGTTTTATTAGTACTTAAGCGATGGTAGAATGAAGGAGCGTACTATTGTTGTCTAGGCAGGTTAATTTTAAGAAATAATAGTGTACTGATCTGGAATAATTTACACCCCATCAGTACCGAGACTCACTTATTTATTTAGTTGATACACAAATATATTTTTTAATTCAAAATATAGAAAATTCTTATTCAAGCAAAATAATATTTAGATATAATAGTACAAAAAATAAAATACCTCTAATTATGAACAGTTTATTATTTGTCTTACATTTATATTCTATATACTCATTAAATTTTATTTTACATTGATTTTAATTAAAAGAGTAGAACAATTTTTCAGATGCAGTTAAGAACATATTGTGTAATAAATAAACAACAACAAAAAAAAGCAACAACATTTTGAGGATATTAAATTAAATACATCTGAAAAAAGTAAAGGAATATTTTTTTAAAATATAGAAATGTGAAGAAAAGTCAAATAGCAGAAATAATGGCCACCCTGTTATTATAAACTTTCTATGCACTCTCAACATGTGATGTTTATGATGAACCAATGCCACAATGAAATGAATATAATGAAACAAATTGTCACAAAAATTTACAAAATCCATTCCTTCTGCCTTTTTAAAATTTTTACTTTTAAAACACTTTTCTTTTTATGCAACAAAAAATAATACGAAACATTGTCCACTTTTTTCTGTATCTTACAAATGAAGCATTCAGTCAGTATGCTGGTGATATTTTTTCTATGGTTGAGAGCTAAAAGTTTATGCAATTTTGATATCATACAGGCTGTGTTTGATACCATTGTATAATGTTTTTTTTTTTATTTTGATGCAGTGATTTCCTTTTCTAATTTTAAAAGATTTTTTTTTTTTTTACTTTTAATAGAATTATTCTACAATTCTGATTTGTGTGTTGGTAAACAATCTGGATAGGAAACAAATGCTTTCATTCTTAAGTACTCTGTAAATGTGCATGTGTTTTTGTACTACATGTTTCATGAGTAAATCTGAACAAACAGTTCTGATATCTGACAGGTTAGCTAAAAGTCGGTTTAGAGTGGCATGAGAAAATGACAGAAATCAAACCAAATTTTCTGACTCCATTTCCCTTTACTCTATCAATTGAATGAAATCGATATTTTTTAATTAGTTGTACATTATTCCCCCCCCCCCCATGATTTTAGCTATTTGTTTGAATTGGCTACCTACTTATTATTGAAAGAAAACGAGTAGAACAGGTTGCCAGTTTTTCGGCATTACTTAGTTTTTCTTTGTATATAAGTACTTAAATCAGAAAAAAAAAAAAAAAAAAAAACTAATGGACTTCTCTGGCGTTCTCCTGTTGTGATTATGTTATATTATGTTGCAACGGAATGGCAAGATGTCTCGAATTTTACGAAAATGTGCCCCAAACTGTTTAAAACGCTGTAAAAAATGGTTTTAAAATTTTGGAAGTAAACGATATTTATTTATGTGACAAAAAGAAATCAAAAGATCAATTTAAAAAAGTGAATTACTGATTAGGGGTTTGTTGCATTGGCATTCCGGTTTGAAACTGTGTGAGAACTACAGAGAATAGCCTTCTTAATTTTTAAACCACAATCAAATACTGAGAATATTGTAGGAATACTCAGTTCTCTTGAAAACCCATTCTCTATAACTTGAAAAAGTTCTAATATTCTTAATTTTAATATTGCACCAGCTCTGTCATGTTTTCTCTGAAATACTTACCCTACCTAAGAGTTTAAAATCATGAAAAGAAATTATAACCTACATTTCTGTAACGTAAATATGCTTGCTAAATGTTAATTTCAAAAATTAGCTTAGGTTTCCAAAAAAGTAATCTGGAGTAATGAGGCCTAGAATTTTCGGCATAATGTCGAACTTGCTGTGAAAGTCGGTAAAATTAATTCTGTCTTTAAATTATTATTAATAACAATAAAGTCTCGTTTTATATTAACAATAATTATTATGCTTTTATTCGTGTATTAAGTTTGTTCAAATATAAAGAAAATTATTTTTTCGAATATATATGCCTATTAATGCAATTAAATGTAGAAATAACTTTTCTTATAAAAATATAAAGATCAAACACAATCATAAACGTTAGAGGAACTGACAGAAATTTTATTTGTAAATTGAAATCTTGATCACATTTTCAACATATTGTTACTTTTTAAAGAGCGTCCAGGAAATTTCTTTCTTGTCTCTAAATCAAAAAGTATTAAGGAAATGAATACGATTTGAAAGATTTCATAAATATTTGACAAATAGCTTTTAATCAAATTTCTTTTTAGTTGTAATTCCTTACAGGCTCGGGTTTTTTTTGGGGGGGGGGGGAATTGCGAAAAAAATAAACAGGAAATCTTTTATGGCTAAAACGAAATCGTGACTTTTTTTTTTTCCCTTCCCTTTGTCCAATAAGAGGGTCACGAGGAGAAAAAGTTTTAGAGCCCTGGGAAACTCACTTTTAGTCTGAAAAAAAGTTTCTCATTACAGATATTGCGAATGTTTTATAGAATTATCTTTAACTAATTAGTGTATTTAGACTTTGATTTAACCTTCTGAAATTAAAATTTTTCCTTATCTTATGCAGTGTGTTCCAAAAGTAACAACCTATTTTTGCGGATCATTTGGGTATTTGTTAACTCATTTTCAACAATATAAACATATATAAACTTCAGTTTTTTTAAAGTGCCTATTTTATAACGGAAGCTAATGAATTTGGGGGGTCATTATTTAAGAAAACAGTTCAAAGAATCAAATAAGAGACTTTTCTGAACATCTTTCTTAATTCCATTACATTACGTTTTGGACAGATTGTATTTCAAATTTTATTTATTATTTCTATTTCTAAGAGATTTGCATTTTACAGGAAAATATTGAATGTAGTCGTTTTATTCACATATTAAATGATGCTCCAATAATTTTATGATTTAATGCTTTTTTGTATGAATATAATAATCCCTTTGATAAAGTTTTCTCAGAAGGCATACATTGATTTCATTTGAAATAAATGGTCATTTTCTTCTACTGCAGGAAATAATGGCAGACAATAAAGCCAGAAAAATCTGTTACGTTTTTACAATCCGAAGCAGCACACAAATAATAGGCTGCCCTAATCTACTTGCAGTCAAGTACAAAGTTCGTTGTAACAACAGGGATAAATTCGAAGCTGTACAGGAGTAAGTAATAATATTTTTTTTTTTACCTCCGTACACCAATGAGCGGAGAATATAGGGTTTTTTTTTTTAAAGAAAAACTTCTTTGAAACATTCTTTGAACACAAATAACAGTTAGAAAATCATTAGAGATAATAGGCTGACTTAAATAGTCAAATAATCGTCATGTAAACTCTAGGTGTATCTCTGACGAATAAAGAGTTGGCATACACAGTGGCAGATTTCCGACTAGGCAGCTGCTTAGGGTCACAGTGAGGTCAATTGAAAAAATTTACACACACATACATATATGTATGTGTGTGTGTGTAAAACATGATTTGTAAAAGCACTCATAGGAGTTCGTTAATTTCTTAAATAATACTTCAGTAGTTTTTTAATATTCTTTAATAATGTTCTTTATGCAATTCAGGAGTTAAAATTACAGAGAAGCCGGAGTTCCAGTGATTAGAAAATCAACTTAGGAGAGTAAATTACGCAGAAATTATTGTATAGTTGCTGTGTTAGTCAAGGCAGACGGCGTTATGACTCTGCTCAAGCCCACAACGATGTCTTCTAACCTAAAAAACCGAACCTTATTAGTTGTTGCCATGATTAATAGATGGTTTATTGGCTTTTAATGGGTTTAGGTCAATGCCAGTTTTGATAATAGTTTATTTCTGTTGAAAAGTATCAGGAATTATTAAAATCTAATTCGAAAAAAATGAAAGAATGAAATGACATTTACTGAATGGTAATGGCTCTCATAACCCTGAAAAAAATCCAGAAATTCTGGAGAAAAAAAATCTTTTTCTGGATTTCTTTGTGTGAAGAGGGTTTCTAAAATCTGGAATTAAAGATCGACAGTTAAATTTTAAACAGCGTTCAGTCTATAATTTCTAACTAATATTAAGCCATTTGAAGTTAACAGAACTCTGAGTTTGCTAAACGCTGAGTGTTTAGATTATACCTAATAAGTGTACCAAAGCATTTAACAGAAGGAAAAAGTTATAGATATTTACTGCCCAAACATGCTTGTTCTGATTACTATGTATTTTCCTACTGAAAGCTTTAAAGAATGGAACAATGGCACAAGAATTGCAGAATTCGGGGGAAAAAATAATGATTTCAGACGCAAAATTTTTATTTTTATTGATTTTTTTTATATTATTTATTTATTTATTCTGAGAGGTAATTCTTTAGGAAAAATTGATTCTCCAATATATCAAATGTGTTCAAAAGAAGTTAAGTACGGCACAATGTTTTGTAACATATTTGCATTTAATAACATTTTTCGACGTTAGTAGTTTGGTATTTCAAAGCAAAGGAAAAATTAGATTTTTTTGTCACTCCCAGACGAAAATTTTTTAGAAATTTTGGATTTAATTTCAGAATATGGAGATTAAAAAAAAAAAAAAAAAGAATTGCGTAGACAAGCATGTCTGTCCTGTTCAAGGTCAAACTAATTATTTATCAAAAACAACATTCGATGAATTCATAGCGCTTCAGTACAAAAAAGTGGTAAATAAAATAAAAAGTGGAACTAAAGCAAAGTAAATATTATTCCATAAAAATTGACTCCACTGCACTCTTTGCTCATTCAGATCAGTTAACTTTTGCACTTCGATGCATTATATTGAATGACGATCTTGTAAAAAGATTTATTAAATTCATGAGATTAAGTATCATACCACAATTAAAACTGAGAATTTTGTTTCAGAGACAATTTTTCAGTTTAATGCTTGAAGTGACGATATGAGACACCATTTTATGATAATACTAGCAATATATTGGGTCAATAAAACGGGCTTCAATCTTTGATTAGAAATAAGAACCCAATGGGAGAATACATCTGTTATTCAGTCTATACTTCGAATGTGGTTAGTACATATGCTTCTAGTTGTCACCAAGCAACTAAACTACTATGTTTGTTAAAGAACAGTTTCAATTTATTATTTCCCTTTAAGAAAAGGTTTTTATTTATATTTAAAAGGATCGTCATATCAAATATTTGTGTTGAATATTTCAAAAAATTTATAATAACTGTTTAGTGAGTTAAAAATATGCTGGAAAAATTTGGCAGCTTAAATGTGAAAATAAATTTACCAGTTTTTTTAAATGCGTTTGGGAGGGCTCATAATGTGCACTGCCTAGGCCCAGAAAATGCCCAAATCTCCCGCTAGCGATAGCGATAAACGGAAAAATCTAAATCACGTCTACTATCAGAACTTTTCTTTTTCTCCTATTCAAAATATAAATTCTAAAACAATTTAGAAGGTTATATTTTTTTTAAATTTATTGGCATTAATAAACATTTTGAAAAAACTACGTTTCCTTTTAAAACAGCAAGAATTTTTGTTGTTGTTGTTGCTCGGAGGGAGGATGGTTTGTCTATTTATTTTTTTCTTTTGGAAAGGTATATATTTAACACTTCGACCAATTCTTTTTTCTTTTCTTGTAATTATTATTATGTCAATGATGTTTCAAAGCGGATTTCCATACGGCACAATGTAATTTCGCCTCAATGTCTGAATGTCGAAGTGCTTTAAATGTGAAAATGTTGCTTGAAAAGAAATTAAGATAATCGCAGACTATCAGATTAGCAACTTTTTCTTTAAAAAATAGGTAATTTTTATTGAAAAGGGAAAGATTACTAGCGAAGCACCGCTATTAATATCTAAAATATTAATATTTAAAAATTTGCGAACATATCTATTTTATAGGACATATAGAGTGGAAAAAAAATTCGAAATGCTTTTTATGAACTATTTGTTTTATTGTGTTTTTAAGGGGCATAAATATTTTTTTTATTTTTATATTCCTCAAGCCAATTAGTTTCTATGTACCAATATATGTACATAGAAGAATGGTTCGAAGGAGAGCATCTAGCAAAGACCGAAAGTGGAAGATTTCTAGCCTTCACGGTCAAGATGATGAAGATGATCAACCCAAATTGTCTTTATTGCCGAGTCTTTGTTCGCAATTTAGGTAATCTAAAGTTTAAAAACGTTTTAAAAATGTAAATTTTATTTTAATCTTCCATCACTTTTATAATTTGCTGCACATCTTTAAAGAACTACTTTGCTTCCTTTACCATCTACCTCGATTTAGAATTTTCATTTTTACAGAATTACATGCAATCTCCTTGAATAATTGTATTAGGAAAATCCATAATAAGGGTAATTGATTGCAGATTTCTCTGAATTCTGCAATCATAATTTTACTGTGAAATTTATATAGAGAGTAGCCATTATATTTTTTTCGGAAATCGCCCATCAAAATCTATACTTTTTTTTTTTTCAATATTATAAGAAACGATTTTGGATTTAATCTCAAATTTAATTTCAAAATGAAAAATGAAACAGTGGTTACAAGAATTAGAATGCTTTTTATTTGAAATGTGTCATCTTTTATGCACTGTTTCTACATCTTGATTGAAGCATTTATATATAAAAAAAATATCTCAGTACAAGAGACAGTAAAACATTTTTGATATTGCAACCATGCATTATAAATATTATAAAGAGGCGATGCCATTGATTTAAATGTTTTTTTTTCTGTTTTCCATGGTTTTATCTTTTAATTTAGAAAAATGAAAATATTCTTTTTATACACTTCAGCAAAAAGTGATTGGTCATGAAATTCGAGGAAGATATAAGAAATACACGTTTATATCGCATGTAACAGCGTCTAATGAAAGTTTATGGCTATTCTTTAGAGAAATGAACTATCTTGAATCCTTATTTTTATATAGAAAATAATAATAATAAGCGATGGCCTGTCTTTGGGGCCAGAGAGTTTCAAATTCAGTGTTCGATTCTAGTCAAGAAACACGATATAACTGGCTACAATCACACTGGTGATGCTGCATATAAAGAGCATTGCCGGCTCATGTGTGAACGGCCCTTGCCATCTAAACACGGTTAAATACTGCGAGCTTTCCCTTAAAATAGACTTAGTGTTACTAATGTAGCTCGTACTAAACTGACTATTTCTGAAAGAAAGGAATTATCTTTTAATTTAACAAAGCAGTTCAATAGAGCAAAAATATTCAATGAGTGTGTAACTTAAGTTAATAAACGTTTTGGATACGAGAGGATATAATCTATGTTTTAAGGTGTCATCTTTATAATCAATTGAATTCAACTGCCTGCATACAAGAATGTTTATTTCAAAGCGTGCATTTTCTGTTAACTTTCATTTTAGATGATACTAGTTAAATAATTAAGTGTGGATTGAATTCCAATTGAAAAAATACAATAAATTTGTGTTAATGTAAAATTTTGCTGGAGTTTTAGTGTTTTTAATCCAATATTACAAACAAATATAATATAAAAATAAGATAATTATTTAATGAAATATAACAGTGCAAATAAAGCTTAAATGTATATACATATTTTTAAAAAATATGCATTCCAGTTAAAACTAGATTTACGTTTTATGCGTGAAAATTAAAAATTGTGTTATAGTCCGTGTATTTTCTGTAGGCGGTTCAAGTTCACATTTTCTGCCGCGTTACTTATACCAAACAACCAATAACGAGGTAGAAAATGTGACTTTGAACCGTCTACTTAAAATACACAGACTATAGCAATGGTTGCTAATTTTAGAACAGGTTTTTAAAAAAACCATATGTTAAATTAAAACCTTTAAGCATAAATTATTCTATTTAAATTTTCAAATCCTGCTTAAAATTAACATATTTTTGTGACTATTATTCCTTTTTATCTCAAATAACACGTTATGGATGTATTTAAGCATCTTCTCAAAATGAAATGAGCTATCAAAATCAACCTTAATTATTCAGCATCATTTCTATGGGATCAATATTTTAAACACCAACGGGAAGACATTTGTTCTCCGATGGCAGATTAAATATTCCATATGACAAAACGCATATCGTATTATCAGCGAAATCTGGCCTCGAATATCGAACCTCCCACTCTCGATGCCAAGCATCTTCCATCAGCCCATTACAGACACACAGCGAGCATAAATGCAAATAACAAATTATGCCGATATTTCTGTTTTACGTCTAATGTATTTCCAGTTATACAAATACCAGAAAAAATGATAATGCCTCATTTCTTTTTACATAGGAGTAGAAAGTAATATTTAAGTAGCGGATTTACATGTAGGCAGATGAAGCAGAGCTGAACTGAGAAGGGCGCAAGAAAATCGACTAAAAAGGCATTATTAACAAAGTAAACAATTTGTCAAATGAATACAAATACTTCGAATAAAAAAATACTTGGATAATATTAACTTTGTCTTGTAAAATTGGTAAGGTTTGGATTTATTTCATAACAATCACTTAGTTATTACAGTATTCATAAACAGTGAGTATCTGCTGAAACAATATTGTGTGAATGCTAATAAGCAAAAAACAAAAATATGTAATTTTCATAAAATTACTAAAATGAAAAAATAACTTTATACAAATCATCGACATATTAATAAGTTAAAAAAAATGTTGAATTGTGAGATTAAATTAACCAAATTAGTAAAGGAGTGGCCTCATTTGGTGATTCGTCTAAGGTCGCAAAATGCGTTATTTCTTGACTGTATAGCAGACAAGGGTAGTCATCATGTAATTGCTATTAAATAATTTTATGCTTTTTCACAGTATCATTACATAGTTCTTAATTCTTTTTTTTTCAGATGAAGACAGCGATTAGAAAAAAAGTTAACACCGAACATGTTTAAACCTTCAGCCTAACATGTTAAACCTTGCTTATGGTTTTGCTTAGAAACCTCTTCATTCTGTTTATTGAAAGAAAAATAAAAAAGTATATAGAAATGCATCGTATTATTTCTGTAAATACTTACATACTATTAGAAAGAGAAAAAAAAATCCTCTGAAATACAACATCTACTACTCTGCCACTTAATTCAAAACTCTTAGTGTCAATCGCACAAGTTTTTTCTCTTTTTTTCTTTTTTTCTTTTTTTTTCTTTTTCTTTTTTCTATTTAGAATTACGTCTAGTTAAATGCAATCAAATGGAAAAATGACAACGACGCTTTTTATATGGGGATATCCCTCTTCGATTATTTACAATATTTTTCAAACAACCGCAATTCTTGAAATAAGATCTCATTTCAAGAATTCATAACATAAATTTAAGAATTAAAATTTAAAATTAAGAGAACATAAATTGAAAAAAAATTGGGAATAACAATACCGTGTTTGCAATTATTGTCTTCATCGCTTCTTCCTGTATTTCGTTGCTTTTAGAAAATTAGTAATCATAAAATTTTTGCCTTAGAATAGAGTCCCTCACATTCTAGCTCGCAATCTCACGTCGTTTTGCTCCAACACTCATAATGAATTTTTTTCAGATCTTTTTTACATGTTTGAGCATAGTCAGCGCAGCTCATCAGTTCAAAAATGAACAATATAAAAGAAAAAACATCATCAAAAAAATAAAAATAATTCCATAGAACTTCCATTAAAAGAGCAACGTACCTTCTAATTGGACTAAAATTTTTAATTATTGTTATCTGCATCGTATTCTTGAAAAACTACAGCACAAAAAAAAGAAGAAAGAAAACAAAAGTCACCAGAGTTTCTTTCCTATATCGAACTGGTCAGTAGATTGAAAAGAGAACAAAAAGAGCAGATATTTCCATGCTACGAAAATACATGTAAACTATGCAATATTTGATAAGTGCTCTGTAACAAAGCAGACACCAAATATCATTCTTGCATCAAGCAAAATGCACTTTAGATCAGGCCTTGGTAAAAAATATGTGTTGATATGTTGTATAGAGCATGGAAGCTCTAAAACTTTTATGAATTTGTAACATTAAAAGAACCATAAAACAGTTTTAAAACATGTATAATTCAAATACTTTTAATAATGGAATTTGATGCAATTATATATATCTGCAGCTAGACAGACACAAATATGTCCCTCGCCACATGCAAAATAAACTTTAAATTTAACATTGGAATTAACTAAATACTACCACAAAAAATGGCTAAAATAACACATGTATAGACAAATATTCTTTATGGAATTTGAAACAATAAAATATAAAGCATTAATTATTACTTGTTCCACATTGTGCTGGCATCTATAAAGTAACTTTTATAAACATAAAGTCATCCAGTTGATTTGTGTTTCTCGGAACACGCCAAACCTGTTTCTGATATTTGTTCCTATTCTTTAATCCATTCATAAAATATTTGTTACAAAAATGCAAGAAATAAGTATTCAAAAGAGAGGTATAAAGTATTTAGAAATTCCGATATTAATAACTAAACAGAGTTCAATTAAATTTACAGTGTGCTGCAAAGGAACTTTCTAAAAGTTTACAAGCTGAAGGAAAAGCCAGAAATCTCCAGGCATTTCTTAAAAAATGAAACAATTCGGAATGTTGTTTCTTCATTGCTAGATAAATCAGTAATATTAAAATTTTTTTTTTTTTTCATAACAGAGTTGAAATATTTCATGAACAGCTAGTGCTCACCACTTTAAATTATTTATCTGGTATCTGTTTCTCGACACATAAAGTAATGTTTCATATTTCAAAATATCAATTTATAAGTGAAATAATATCTTTTTATTAGCAAAAGTAAGAATTGTAATGATTTCTAGACCGTTTATTGTCATCTGAGTATCTTTATAATTCTAACATATTTGCATATATAAATTTTATGGTAATATTTTTAATATAAAAATAAATAGGCCAAACATTTTCTTAAAATAAAAGCCTGATTAGAGTTTCTGCAGCTACAGCAAAGAAAAGTCTGTGAGAAAGAAATTGACCAATCTGAGTATCATTTAACATAGAGTCAGTCTGAACAATTTGCGAACATGCAACCAAACCTTTTAACATAAACATATAAATAAATGTAGAGGTAGGATAAAAAAATAAAAGAAAAGAAGAGGGGAAAAAATCGTAACTGTGGTAAATTTGCTTGTTAATCCAGAAGAAAACGATGGGGCAAAAGTATATTTCTGCCATAAAGATATAAAGTAAATTTCTGCCATTCCGTTCTCCGGGAACGAGGATAATAAATTATTAAAAAGCAGACCCGTAAGTGGCGATTGAAACAACTATCGTTTTTGAATTCTCTCTTTAACGAGTTCGTTTCTTTGTGACCGTCAGACGTAGTCATTACTACTTCGAGTTAACGTTTACAATCAGCGATTTGATTATTTCAACTGTTTTGAATCCTTGTAAGTAATTAATTTATTGTAACTAAATGCTATATTATGTACATTAATAATATATTTGACCGTTTACTTAATTTATTAAAGCTTGTATTAATTTGAACATTATATGCGCCATTTTGTTTTCAGACCAAGTTTTAAAATTTGTTATGTAACTAGATATACAATATTGTATTATTTTCGAAAGATTTCATTGTCTAATTTAATAATTGCACTTCTTTATGACAAAATTTCATCTTTACCCCTTCACAGTGTCGTTTCATTAAAAATTAGCTTTTCACTCCTGGACATATCGTTTTCACATATGGGCCAACTGCATTACTTGCTCAATAATTGAGAAAAAGAAGGCTATGCAATGGAAAAGAAATTGTATTTCTGTCTTTAAAGGTATATTATACGTCTTGTAATCAGGGCAAGACTTTCTAAGTGTTTATTACCTGTGTTTTTTTTTCCGATTGTTCATTGCTGCCGTTGTTTATGTTTTATTAGTACTTAAGCGATGGTAGAATGAAGCAGCGTACGATTGTACTCCAGGCAGGTTAATTGTAAGAAATAATAGTGTAATGATCTGGAATAATTTACACCCCATCAGTACCGATACTAAAATTTTGGTTGTTTATAGTCTAATGAAATTTATTTCCTTCATAAATCGGATGAGCAAGTAAAATGGTTACGTGTTCTCTGATAAATTTTCAAATCGGCGCTTTTTCGAAACAGGAATTTCAAAACACAACTTCCACCATTCCAGATCGTATGCATAATTAATTCTAAGAATTAAATTATCAATTGCAAAAACAGAATATTTTACTTAATATTCAATATAATATAATGCATTGTTAAGTTCTTTGTATTTTATTTCACATTTTGAAAATTATTTATGTAGTTGATACACAAATATATATTTTAATACATAATATAGAAAATTTTTATTCAAGCAAACTAGTATTTAGATAAAGTAGTACAAAAAATAAAATACCGATAATAATGACCAGTTTATTATTTGCCTTACTTTTATATTCTATATACTCATTAAATTTTATTTTTCATTGATTTTAATTAAAAGAGTAGAACAATTTTTCAGATATAGTTAAGAACATAGTGTGAAGTAAAAAAAACAAAAATAAATAAAGCAACATCATTTTAAGGATATTAAATACATCTGAAAAAGTCAGGGAATTTTTTTTAAATCTAGAAATGTGAAGAAAATTCAAATAGCAGAAAGAATGGCCACTTTGTTATTATGAAATTCATATGCTCTCTCAACATGGATGTTTATTTTGAATCAAATCCACAATGAAATGCATACAATAAAACCAATTGTCACAAAATTTTACAAAATTCATTCCTGCTGTCTTTTCATGCAACAAAAAATAATAAGAACCTTCCTCCACTTTTTTCTGTATGTTACAGGTTAAACATTCAGCTAGTATGCTCATTATCAGTTATTGGATTTCAGATAAGCTTTAGTTATGTAAAATCCCTCTCTTTTTTTCAAATATATTAAACAACACTAGAAGTCTAATGCCACTCTAAACCGACTTTTAGTTAACCTGTCATATATCAGAACTGCTTGTTCAGATTTACTTATGAAAGATGCAGTAGAAAACCACTTGCAGATTGACAGAATGCTGATGCAGTACAAAAAAACTTGCACATTGACAGAGTGCTTGAAATTATACTATAACTCCATAAAAAATAATAAATTGTTATAAAATTAGAAAAGGAAATAACTGCATCAAAATAAGAAACATTATACAATGATATCGAAATTGCATTAAATTTTAGTCCACCAACCACAGAAAAAAAATCACCAGCATACTGGCTGAATGCTTCATTTTAACATAGAGAAAAAAAATGGTTCTTTTATTTTTTTTTTTGTTGCATAAAAAGAAAAGTGTTTTAGAAGTAAAAATTTTAAAAAGGCAGAAGGAATGGATTTTTTAAAATTTTAGTGACAATTTGTTTCATTATATTCATTTCATTGTGGCATTGGTTCATCATAAACTTCATATGTTGAGAGTGCATAGAAGTTTCATAATAATAGGGTAGCCATTATTTCTGATATTTCATTTTCCCTGAATTTTCCTTGATATTGCCAGATTTAAAAAAAATTTACCTGCTTTTTCTGTGGAATTTAAAAAACTCAAAATGAGACTGCTTTATTTTTTTTCCCTTCATTTATTTCATAATATGTTCTTCACTGTATATGAAAAATTGTTTCACTCTTTTAAATAAAATGAATGTAAAATAAAATTTAATGATCTGAAAACTTCTTCTTCATTCTTCTAATTTTAAAAGATTTTTTTTCTTTTTATACAATTATTGCAGAAACCTATTTTGTAGGTTGGTAAGCAATATGGATAGGAAACAAATAATTTCAATGTTCAGAAATCTGTGAATGTGCAAGTGTTTTTGTACTGCATGTTTCATGAGTAAATCTGAACAAGCAGTTCTGATATTTGACAAGTTAGCTAAAAGTCTCTTTAGAGTGCCATTAGACTTCTAGTATTGTTTAATATATTCGAAAAAATGAAGGTATTTTAAATAACTGAAGTTTATTTGAAATTCAGTAACTGATAATGAGCATACTGGCTGAATGTTTCACCTGTAACATACAGAAAAAAGTAGAGGAAGGTTCTTATTATTTTTTGTTGCATGAAAAGACAGCAGGAATGAATTTTGTAAATTTTTGTGACAATTGGTTTTATTGTATGCATTTCATTGTGGCTTTGATTCAAAATAAACATCACATGTTGAGAGAGCATAATTTTAATTAAAGATTTTAGAGTGCATGATTTTAATTTAAAGAATTTTTTGCTGATACGGTTAAGAACATATTTTGAAGTAAATAAAAAGAAAAAAAATAAAGCAGCATCATTTTGAGAATATTAAATACATCTAAAAAGAATCAGGGATTTCTTTTTCAATCTGGAAATATTAAGGGAAATTCAAATATCAGAAATAATAGTCACCCTGTTATTATGAAACTTATATACACTCCTAACATATTATGTTAATAATGAACCAACGCCACATTGAAATGAATGCAATGAAACCAACTGCAACAAAAATTTACAAAATTCATTCCTGCTATCTTTTTATACTGGCGATTTTTTTTCTATGGGTGGTGGGTTAAAAATTAATGCAAATTTGATATCACATTGGCTGTACTTGATATCATTGTATAATGTTTCTTATTTTGATACAGTGATTTCCTTTTCTAATTTTAAAAGATTTTTTTCCTTTTAATAGAATTATTGAACACTTCTGATTTGTGTGTTGGTGAGCAGTATGGATAGGAAACAAATACTTTCATTCTTAAGTACTCTGTAAATGTGCATGTGTTTTTGTACTGCATGTTTCATGAGTAAATCTGAACAAACAGTTCTGATATCTGACAGGTTAGCTAAAAGTCCAGTTAGAGTGGCATGAGACTTCTAGTGTCGGTTTATGTATTTCAAAAAAAAATCACAGGGATTTTACATAACTGAAGCTTATCTAAAATTCAATAACTGATAACCAGCATACTGGCTGAATGCTTCACCTGTAACACATAGAAAAAAAGGATAGAATGGTTTTTGTTGTTTTTTGTTGCATAATAAGAAAAGTGTTTTAGAAATATAAATTTTAAAATGACAGAAGGAATGAATTTTTTAAATTTTTGTGACAACTGGTTTCATTCTATTCATTTCATTGTGGATTGATTCATCATAAACATCATACGTTGAAAGAGCATATAAGTTTCATAATAACGGGTGTCCATTTCAGATCATTAAATTTTATTTTACATTGATTTTAATAAAAAGAGTAGAACAATTTCTCAGATACAATTAAGAACATATTGTGGAATAAATATTGAAAAAAAAAATAATAAAGCAGCACCATTCTGAGTATATTAAATTTAACAGAAAAAATGAGGAATTTTTTTTAAATGTTTAAAAATCAATTAAAATTCATGGTAATTCAAATATTAGAAATAATAGCTACGCTGTTAATATGAAACTTGCATGTACTCTCAATATATGATGTTTATGATGAACCAATGCCATAATGAAATGAATACAATAAAACCAATGGTGACAGAAATTTGCAAAATTCATTCCTACTGTCTTTTTAAAATTTTTACTTCTAAAACACTTCTTTTTTTATGCAACAAAAAATAATAAGAACTATTCTCCTCTTTTACTGAATGTTAAAGGTGAAGCATTCAGCCAGAGAACTGGGGATTTTTTTTTCTGTGGGTGGTGGTCTAAAAGTTAATGCAATTTTGATGTCATACTGACTATCACTGATATCATTGTATTAATGTTTCTTATTTTGATGCAATGATTTCCTTTTCTAATTATACATTTGAAAAAAATCAAGGAAGATTTAAAGATCTGGAAATATCAAGGAGAATTCAGGGAAATTGAAAAAGCAGAAATAATGGCCTCCCTCTTATTATATATATGCACTGTCTTAACTGCTGAAACTTATATGCACTATTAACATAAATGATGGTATTGATTTCAAAATAATCCTACTACACTTATCAGATTACAGATAACGTGATTACAGAATTAGTATTAGAACATTGATTAAATGCCTATTAGGCATCTATGTGCAGGTATAAGCTTCATCTTTTCTCAATGACCGTCTCTGTATGAACATTTTTTGAACCAGCATGTAAGTTGACGTGCACATTAAAAAATGGAGAGTAGTCTCGTTACATTGCCAATTAAAAAGTTTGCTTTTAATATTAAACAATTAATATTAAATAGAGTTTTTGCTTCCTATTTAAAATACTAAAGCAAATTTTTTCAGCCTTATTAGCCCATTCTATAAAACACCATGTGTCTTGGGAGACAAGAAAATTTAAAATTTTAATACATATTTCCAAATTTTTAAAGCCAAATTAAAGGAAAATGACAGAAATCAATCCAAATTTTCTAACTCCATTTCTCTTTACTCTATCAATTGAATGAAATCGATACTGTTTAATTAGCTCCTCATTATTTCCCTCCATGTTTTTAGCTATTTATTTGAATTGGCTACCTTCTTATTATTGAAAGATAACGAGTAGAACACGTTGGCAAAATTTCCCGAATTTTAAGTAATGAAAATGTTCCCCAAGCTATTCATGTTTGGATAAAATGTCCTAAATTATTCGGGTGTTTTCTACTGCTATTATGGTGATGCCTTTCTAAAATATAAATAATTAAGAACGCGAAATATTATAAATATGATGATAGTTATCCATTCATGTGAGACATGCAAGGAATGTCAGTCAAGAAAAATTACTTTATGCTTTAGAAAATCCTTACAAACCTTACTGATGAAAAATAACTTTTTTTAATGCCGTTTATTATTTTTCAAACAGAATTTCACATCATTAAGTAAGAAACTGTTTTAAAAATTTGGAAGGAAAAGATATTTATTTATGTGACAAAAAGAAATCAAAAGATCAATTTAAAAAAAAATGAATTACTGATTAGGGGTCTGTTGCATTGGCATTCCGGTTTGAAACTGTGTGAGAGCTACTGAGAATAGTGTAAAGTCTCGATCCAAAAACAGGTAGCGATATGATCAAATTTTTTTATTTACAGCTTTATTACATAAAAACAACTCTTTCTAATCTAGGTTAAATGAATGATGCTATTTACAACAAGAAAATTACACAAGAATAGTTCCTCGAACTATTTCGAAGGAAACAACTTTACAAGAACAGCGAACAGGCTGTTGGCGTCTTAGGCTACTCCGGGGGTAGCTCTCGGAATCCACCGAATTTTCTTCGGGTGGAATTCTACGCAGAAGTCCGATTCACACGAAGCTTCTCCTCCTTGGTTCACACGAAGCTCCTCTCCTTGGTTCACACGAAGCTTCTCTCCCTGGTTCACACGAAGCTTCTCCTCCTTGGTTCACACGAAGCTCCTCTCCTTGGTTCACACGAAGCTTCTCTCCCTCTTCTTCCGAAAAATCTCACCTTTTATTTTCCTCTCAGACTCCCTGTTACCCAATCACCGTTCAGAACAACCTGAATCGTCTCTGGTCGCCCGTGGGAAAATGTCCATTGATGATTCACCCTCCACCATGGGAAAAATGCAGGACATCTGGAGTGTTTGACACTGTCGCCTTTCGAAGACACGATTTATTTGCCTGGGAAACGCACGTGTGGTTCCTTATCTGGATTAGCACTAAATGGCCAGATGACCGTACTTAAAAGGAGGGTCGTCCATTTGGCAATCTGGAGGCACTTAACACTGTGGGAGTTTCGTTGATGAAGAATGGCCCGGAATGTACATTATCGAGTGTGGGAAAAAGGAATGTCACAGTGGTCACCCGGGAAGAAGCTGATTCATTACAACTCTCCCCCCCTTTGAAAGGGGACTTTTGTCCAGTCTTGGACGAAAGTCACTACTGGGTCGTGGAACCAACTATCCCTTCTTAGAGGCAATTATACAATACAAATACATTTTAAAAAACAATTTACATTAAAACACTATTTACACATTAAAATACCGTTTACACATTAAAATTTATCACTAGATTTTCCTTTTTTTTTTTAAAGGTTACAGCGGCTCAAACCATCAGCATTCTGGTGCTTACTGCCCGGTTTATGTGTGACAGTATAGTTGTATGGTTGTAAAGCCAATGACCATCTCATCAAACTAGGGAAAGCATATTAAATACAGATTCATCATGTTTGCCAGTTTTTTGACTGAGCAAAGAACATGTGGGTTTGTTGAACAGCTTCTGCTCTTAGTTTTGCCTGCTGGGCTGAGGTTAATTTTCCTCCAGGAACCAGCACACTGGCTTGTGGTCTAATTCCAATTTTTTGTTGAGGCTGCGGTGCAGCTTGAGTAACAGTTGCAGGCCCAGGTCTCCGAATAGGTGGTGGGTAATGTAAATTAGACGCTGCTGCTGCAGCAGCAACAGTTGGAATTTGTTGATGAGGAGCATTTCTTACAAAATTTGGAAACAACATTTGTGGAGCTCGAATTGGATTAGATTGCAGGTGATTAAACTTTTGTTGTCCAAATTGAAAATAAGCCTGCTGTGACTGTGGAACTGAATACTGAGAAGTCTTTCCAGAAGTTGCTGTCATACGATTAGTAGGAAGAGTACTCCCTTGAGTTTGTCCATGTTTGCCAATCACACCAGTAGTGGACATTGGGGGAACAGCAACAACAGGAGTAGAATTTATTGCAGTAGACACTGCAGTACTAACATTAAACATGTTGCGACTTGTAGACACATCAATTGTAGGTGATCTGGTTGCCGAACGTAATGAAGCAGAATCGGGCACAATGTTATTCATCACATTATTAGGAGCCTTGTACTGTTGCCATCCTGTCCCGCTTTCTATACTCCTTGCTTTTCCATCCCCTTTCGCGTTTTCCCCCTTCTTTTGTGAACGAGTAGTGACAGCATTCACAGTGGCAATACTGATACGTTTGTTAAGTAACTCGGCCGTGGCGTTACTAAGAAGGTAAATTCCTTGATCGAGAGATGAATCAACAATAGCGGCCTTTGTGACGACCTCCCCGAATTCTGGGCTATTGAGCCTTACACGTGCCAGAGGCAAACACCTCAAATCTAAGTCCAATGGTTGTTTCACCCAAATTACCTCACCGGTAAAATCTGCCTTACTGACGTAATTTCGTGTTACGATATCTACGCTGGCGCCTGAATCCCGGAGAATTTTAATTTCCGATCCGTTAACGGATCCTTCACTTATATAGGGAGCAAATAATTCATTTTCGTGCGCGCTTCCTACGTGATTTATCTGCTCTGTCGGTTGATTCTTTTTTAATTGAGGGCAGTTTGGCCTTAAATGCGTCGTAGACAGACATTCATAACATTGTAATTGTTTCCGCTGATCAAAATTGTCTCCCCTCCAATTCCTTTGTGGGGCTAAATTCCTCCACGATTTATTTTCATTGGGTTTAGCGTTTGCCATTCTTTCCGTCGCTTTATACTTCTCTTCTTCCTTAGGCGAAAACGGTCTGTTTCTCTCAACCATTTTTCTTTCGGGGAATTTTACAAAGTTGGATTTCGTCCGCACCGATTCGTAGTGGTCTAGTTTCTCGGCTAGAACAAAAGGATCTACGAACTCCGACCATACGTCTAGAAAATGGTCTCTTATCTGGCTCGGGACGCGTTTTTTTATCTGGTCGGTGATTAACAATTTCTTTAGCCCGGTAAAATCCGTTACACCCGATCCCGAAAGCCAACCATCTAAGAAATGTTCCAGATCAAAAATTAATTCCTTCCACAATGCGTTCGGTTTTTTCTGATGGCTCACGAAACGCTGCCTATATGTCTCAGTTTTTATCTTAAATCGTTCCAGCAAAACTTGTTTAATATGCTCGTAATCCTGAGCTTTGTCTTCCGGTTCTTTCGCTATGATGTGAGCCAAATCTAACGGCAATAATGACAGTAGTTGAGAGACCCATTCAGCCTCGTCAATCTCGGCGGTTTTTAATTGCCTCTCTAGTAATGTCAGATAAATTGACATATCAGTTTGGTTACTATCAAACTTAGGCATTAAATGCTTAATATCTCTTCGCGGTCTAGAATTTTCATTTCGGCTTGAATGTGAGCTATTAATTTCCGAGGAATTAGATATTCTTAAACGCTCCAACTCAAATTCCCGTTCGCGCTGCCTTTCAGCTTGTAATTCTGCCTCTACGCCGCGCTCTTTCTCTGTTTTTCGTTCTTCCACTATAACTTCATATCTATCTTTTACGAAGTCTAAGTCAATATCTGGGAACTCTTTAATTTTCCTGATCAGATCTACTACTTTATTTGAAGGGTCAGTCTCGATCCCTAATTCTTCCGTCAGGGAAAATAAATCTATTTTCAACGCTCTGTTTAAGAAAGCCATTTCTTAATTTAATTCTACTTACAAACTGATTAGCTATCTTACTCTCAAAAAAAAAAATTTAAGCTACACAAAACTCAACTGATTTTAAACACAAGGAACTCCTTTATGTATCAACACTACACATAAAACACAGTTGATTTATACAATACACAAAATAAATTCTATTAAATATTTCACCAGTTTTGAATAATTTACTGAAATCAGCAGATTTCTATTCAACTAATTACTGCAAACTGTCACACAATTTTTCATCTAATACACATTCGATAAAAGTCAAAGTTATCATTCATCGAATGCATTTGGTTCAGCCACTGAAACCTGTGGTTACATTTAGCATTTACAAGTTAATTAGCATCTACAATTTAACATTACTTCTATAACTTATTAACAGAACTTGTACACCAAAATTTTAATCTTTATAATTAGTCCCAACTAATTAAAAATTTCTTTACTGCATTGCTTTAATAGCCAATTCTAAAATGCTACACTGAAATTTCAAATTTTACTTCAGTGACCGACAGTTACTTTTATAATAAATTTACTGCCTCTAGAGAAAGGAAAGTTAGGAAGCACTCACCGGTGTGCAGGAGACTCGGAACACTTCGTCGGTTGGTTGATACCAGGTTGGAGGTAGAGGGAATTCCAATCGAAGTTGAGTCCACTCGTCGAACTTGCGGCTGGAGAATTCCTTTCTAACTTGGGTCAGTACGCTCTTGCAGCTCAGCGATTCTTCCTCGCTTTGAGTTCCACTCGTCGATCTTGAAGTTGGCAATTACCACGCAACTTTTTTAAAAGTAACTTTAACCTAGATATTGTAAGTTTTCTCAGAGTAGAAATCTCTGAGTCTGAAACGCAAGTCCAGTTAGCTAATGATAGCTTACCGCGCAAAGTTCTATCAACACCGCTGCCACCAAATATTAAAGCTGTAAAGTCTCGATCCAAAAACAGGTAGCGATATGATCAAATTTTTTTATTTACAGCTTTATTACATAAAAACAACTCTTTCTAATCTAGGTTAAATGAATGATGCTATTTACAACAAGAAAATTACACAAGAATAGTTCCTCGAACTATTTCGAAGGAAACAACTTTACAAGAACAGCGAACAGGCTGTTGGCGTCTTAGGCTACTCCGGGGGTAGCTCTCGGAATCCACCGAATTTTCTTCGGGTGGAATTCTACGCAGAAGTCCGATTCACACGAAGCTTCTCCTCCTTGGTTCACACGAAGCTCCTCTCCTTGGTTCACACGAAGCTTCTCTCCCTGGTTCACACGAAGCTTCTCCTCCTTGGTTCACACGAAGCTCCTCTCCTTGGTTCACACGAAGCTTCTCTCCCTCTTCTTCCGAAAAATCTCACCTTTTATTTTCCTCTCAGACTCCCTGTTACCCAATCACCGTTCAGAACAACCTGAATCGTCTCTGGTCGCCCGTGGGAAAATGTCCATTGATGATTCACCCTCCACCATGGGAAAAATGCAGGACATCTGGAGTGTTTGACACTGTCGCCTTTCGAAGACACGATTTATTTGCCTGGGAAACGCACGTGTGGTTCCTTATCTGGATTAGCACTAAATGGCCAGATGACCGTACTTAAAAGGAGGGTCGTCCATTTGGCAATCTGGAGGCACTTAACACTGTGGGAGTTTCGTTGATGAAGAATGGCCCGGAATGTACATTATCGAGTGTGGGAAAAAGGAATGTCACAGTGGTCACCCGGGAAGAAGCTGATTCATTACAATAGCCTTCTTAATTTTTAAACCACAATCAGATATAGAATATTGTAGGAATACTCAATTTTCTTGAAAACCCATTCTCTTTTACCTTGGAAAAAATTCGAATATTCTCAATTTTAATATTGCACCAGTTATGTCATGTTTTCCCTGAAATATTTACCCTACCTAAGAGTTTCAAATCATGAAAAGAAATTATAACCTACTTTTATGTAACGTAAATATGCTTGCTAAATGTTAATATCAAAAATTAGCTTCAGTTTCCAAAAAAGTATTCTGGAGTAATGAGGCCTAGAAATTTCAGCAGAATGTTGAACTTGCTGTGAAAGTCGGTAAAATTAATTCTGTCTTTAAATTATTATTAATAACAATACAGTCCCGTTTTAAATTAATGATAATTATTATGCTTTTGTACATGTAGTAAGTTTGTTCAAAAATAAAGAAAATAATTTTTTCGAATATATATGCTATTGATGGAATTCAATGTAGAAATAACTTTTCTTATAAAAATATGAAGATCAAACACAATCATAAACGTTAGAGCAGCTGACAGAAATTTTATTTGTAAATTGAAATCTTAATCACATTTTTAACATATTGTTACTTTTTAAAGAACGATCAGTAAATTTCTTTCTTGTGTCTAAATCAAAAAGTTTTAAGGAAATGAATTCGATTTGAAAGATTTCATTAATATTTGTCAAATAGCTTTTTAATTAAATTTCTTTTTAGTTGTAATTCCTAAAAGGGTCGTTTTTTTGGAGGGGGGGGGCTGGGAAAAAAATAAACAGGAAAACTTTTATGGCTGAAACGGAATCGTGATTTTTTCCCCACTTTCCCTTTCTCCAATAGGAGGGTCGCGAGTAAAAAAATATTCGGAGCCCTGGGAAGCTCACTTTTAGCTGAAAAAAAGTTTCTCCTTACAGATATCGCGAATGTTTGATTGAATTATGTTTTTCTAATTACTGTATCTAGACCTTGGTTTAACCTTCTGAAATAAATAAAGTTTTCCTTATCTTATGCAGTGTGTTCCAAAAGTTACAACCTAATTTTGCGGAGCATTTGGGTATTTGTTAGCTCATTTTCAACAATATAAACATATATAGACTTCAATGTTTTTAAAGTACCTATTTTATAAAAGAAGTTAATGAATTTCGGGGGTCATTATTTAAGAAAACAATTTACTTAATCAGATAAGAAACTTTTCTGACAATCTTTCTTAATTCCATTACATTACTTTTTGGGCAGATTGTATTTCAAATTTTATTCATTATTTCTATTTCTATGAGATTTGCATTTTACAGAAAATTATTTAATGTAGTAGTTTTATTCACATATTAAAAGATGCTCCAATAATTTTATGATTTAATGTGTTTTTGTATGAATACAATAATCTTTCTGATAAAGTTTTGTCAGAAGTCATATATTGATTTTGTTTGAAATAATTGGTCATTTTCTCGTACTGCAGGAAATAATGTCAGATAATAAAGCGAGAAAACTCTGTTATGTTTTTTCAATCAGCAGCCGCATACTAAGAACAGGCGGCAGTAATCGATTTGTAGCCAAGTTCAAAGTTTGTTGTAACAAGAGGGAGAAATTCGAAGCTGTACAGGAGTAAGTAATAATATTTATTTTTAACTTCCGAACACTAATGAGCGGAGATTATATATATATTTTTTTTTTTTTTGAAGCGGAGAAAATAATTTTTTTTTGAAGTATTCTTTGAAAACAAATAAAAGTTAGAAAATCATTAGAGATAATAGGCTGACTTAAACAGTCAAATAATCGTCATGTAAACTCTAGATGTATCCCTGACGATGGCAGATTTCCGACTAGGCAGCTGCTAAGGGTCGCAGGCAGGTCAATTGAAAAAATTTATATTTATATATGTGTGTGTGTGTGTATAAAACAAGATTTGAAAAAGCAGGCGTAAGAGTTCATTAATGTCTTTAATAACACTTTAATAGTTTTTTAATATTCTGTAATAATGTTCTTTATGCAATTCAGAAGTTAAAATTACAGAGAAGCCGGAGTTCCAGTGATTAGAAAATTAACTTTAGAGAGTAAATTAAGCAGAAATTATTGTATAGTTGCTGTATCAGTCAAGGCAGACGGCGCCATAACTCTGCTCAAGCCCACAACGATGTCTTCTAACCTAAAAAACCTAACATCACTATTAGTTGCCATGATTAATAGATGGTTTATTGGCTTTTAATGGGTTTAGGTCAATGCCAGTTTTGATAATAGTTTATTTCTGTTGAAAAGTATCAGGAATTATTAAAATCTAATTCGAAAAAAATGAAAGAATGAAATGACATTTACTGAATGGTAATGGCTCTCATAACCCTGAAAAAAATCCAGAAATTCTGGAGAAAAAAAATCTTTTTCTGGATTTCTTTGTGTGAAGAGGGTTTCTAAAATCTGGAATTAAAGATCGACAGTTAAATTTTAAACAGCGTTCAGTCTATAATTTCTAACTAATATTAAGCCATTTGAAGTTAACAGAACTCTGAGTTTGCTAAACGCTGAGTGTTTAGATTATACCTAATAAGTGTACCAAAGCATTTAACAGAAGGAAAAAGTTATAGATATTTACTGCCCAAACATGCTTGTTCTGATTACTATGTATTTTCCTACTGAAAGCTTTAAAGAATGGAACAATGGCACAAGAATTGCAGAATTCGGGGGAAAAAATAATGATTTCAGACGCAAATTTTTTATTTTTATTGATTTTTTTTATATTATTTATTTATTTATTCTGAGAGGTAATTCTTTAGGAAAAATTGATTCTCCAATATATCAAATGTGTTCAAAAGAAGTTAAGTACGGCACAATGTTTTGGAACATATTTGCATTTAATAATATTTTTCGGCTTTAATAGTTTGGTATTTGGAAGCAAAGGAAAAATTAGAATTTTTGTCACTCCCAGACGAAAATTTTGTAGGAATTTTGGATTTAATTTCAGAATATGGAGATTTTTTCAAAAAAGGAATTGCGTAAAAAAGCATGTCTATCCTGTTCAAAATCCAACTAATTATTTATCAAAAACAACATTCGATGAATTTATAGCACTTCAGTACAAAAAAGTGGTGAATAAAATAAAATGTGGAACCAAAGCAAATTAAATATTATTCCATAAAAATTGACTCCACTCCACTAATGGCTTATTCTTATCAGTTAACTTTTGCACTTCGATACATTATATTTAACGACGATCTTGTAAAAAGATTTATTAAATTCCTGAGATTAAGTATCATACAACAATTAAAACTGAGAATTTTGTTTCAGAGACAATTTTTCAGTTTAATGTTTCCATTGACGATATGAGACACCATTTTATGACAACACTAGCAATTTATTGGGTCAATAAAACGGGCTTCAATCTATGATTAGAAATAACAACCCAATGGTAGAATACATCTGTTATTCAATCTATACTTCGAATGTGGTTAGTACATACGCTGCCAGTTGTCACCAAGCAACTAAACTACTATGTTTGTTAAAGAACAGTTTGAATTTATTATTTCCCTCTAAGTAAAGGTTTTTATTTATATTTAAAGATATCATCATATCAAATATTTGTGGTAAGTTTTTCAAAAAATTTATAATAACTGTTTAGTGATTTAAAAATATGTTGCAGCTGAAATTTGAAAATAAATTTACTAGTTTTTTGAAATGCGTTGGGTGGGCTCATAATGTGAACTTCCATGCTCTACGATACCCAGAAAATGACCAAATCTCCCACTACCGATAGCGATAAACGGAAAACTCTAAATTACATCTACTATCACAACTTTTCTTTTACTTCTTTTTCTCCTATTCAAAATATGAATTCTAAAACAATTTAGAAGATAATATTTTTGAAAATGTATTTCCATTAATAAACATTTTCAAGAAAACTACTTTTCCTTTTGAAACATCAAGCATTTTTGTTGTTGTTGTTGCTCGGAAGGGGGACGGTTTGTCTATTTATTTTTTCTTTTGGAAAGGTATTTTTTTTAACACTCGACCATTTCTTTTCTTGTAATTATTATTATGTCAATGATGTGTCAAAGCGGATACCCATACGATACAACATTGTTTCGCCTCAACGTCTGAATGGTGAAGTTCTTTAAATATGAAAATGTTGCTTGAAAAGAAATTAAGATAATCGCAGACTATCAGATTAGCAACTTTTTCTTTAAAAAATAGGTAATTTTTATTGAAAAGGGAAAGATTACTAGCGAAACGCTGCCATTAATATCTAAAATATTAATATTTAAAAATTTGCGAACATATCTATTTTATAGGACATATAGATTGGATAAAAAATCTAAATGCTTTTTATGGACTAGTTGTTTTATTTTTTTTAAGTGACCTAAATAATTTTGGTTTTTTATTTTTATGTTCCTCAAGGGAACTAGTTTCTATGTACCAATGTATGTACTTACAAGAATGGTTCGAAGGAGAGCATCTTGCAGAGACCGAAAGTGGAAGATTACTAGCCTTCACGGTCAAGATGAAGAAGATGATCAACCCAACCAGTGTTTATTGCCGAGTATTTGTTCGCAATTTAGGTAATCTAAAGTTTCAAAAAGTTTTTAAAATGTAAATTTTATTTTAATCTTCCATCAATTTTATAATTTGCTGCACATCTTTAAAGAACTACTTTGCTTCCTTTATCATCTACCTCGATTTAGAATTTTCATTTTTACAGAATTACATGCAATCTCCTTGAATAATTGTATTAGGAAAATCCATAATAAGGGTAATTGATTGCAGATTTCTCTGAATTCTGCAATCATAATTTTACTGTGAAATTTATATAGAGAGTAGCCATTATATTTTTTTCGGAAATCGTCCATCAAAATCTATACTTTTTTTTTTCAATATTATAAGAAACGATTTTGGATTTAATCTCAAATTTAATTTCAAAATGAAAAATGAAACAGTGGTTACAAGAATTAGAATGCTTTTTATTTGAAATGTGTCATCTTTTATGCACTGTTTCTAAATCTTAATTGAAGCATTTATATATAAAAAAAATATCTCAGTGCATGAGACAGTAAAACATTTTTGATATTGCAACCATGCATTATAAATCTTGTACAGAGGCGATGCAATTGATTTAAATGTTTTTTTTTTCAGTTTTCCATGGTTTTATCTTTTAATTTACCAATATGAAAATATTCTTTTTATACACTTCATCGAAAAATGAATGGTCATGAAATTCGAGGAAGATATAAAAAATACACGTATACATCGCATGTAACGGGCGTCTAATGAAAGTTTATGGCTATTCTTTAGAGAAATGAACTATCTTGAATCCTTATTTTTATATAGAAAATAATAATAATAAGCGATGGCCTGTCTTTGGGGCCAGAGAGTTTCAAATTCAGTGCTCGATTCTAGTCAAGAAACACGATATAACTGGCTACAATCACACTGGTGATGCTGCATATAAAGAGGATTCCGGCTCATGTGTGAACGGCCCTTGTAATCTAAACACGGTTAAAAACTGCGAGCTTTCCCTTAAAATAGACTTAGTGTTACTAATGTAGCTCGCAAATATACTTAATGTAGCTCGTACTAAACTTACTATTTCTGAAAGAAAGGGATTATTTTTTAATTTAACAAAGCAGTTCAATAGAGCAAAAATATTCAATGTGTGTGTAATTTAAGTTCCTAAACGTTAGAGGATATAATCTATGTTTTAAGGTGTCATCTTCATAATCATTATAATTCAACTGCCTGCATACAAGAATGTTTTTTTCAATGCGTGCATTTTCTGTTAATTTTCATTTAAGATGATAATATTAAATAATTAGGTGTGGATTGTATTCCAATTGAAAAAATAGAATAAATTTGAGTTACTGTAAAATTTTGCTTGAGTTTTAGTGTTTTTTATCCAATATTGCAAACAAATATAATATAAAAATAAGATAATTATTTAATGAAATATAACAGTGCAAATAAAGCTTAAATGCAAATACATATTTTTAAAAAATATACATGGCAGTTAAAACTAGATTTAAGTTTTAGACGTGAAAATTAAAAATTCTATTATAGTCCGTGTATTTTCTGTAGGGGATTCAAGGTCACATTATCTACAAATAGGAGTAGATCACTAATATGAGTAGAAAGTATTATTTAAGTAGAGGATTTACAAGTAGGCAGATGAAGCAGACCGCTGAGCTCAGGAGGGCGCAAGTAAATCGACTGAAAAGGCATTAATAACAAAGGAAACAATTTGTCAATTAAAAACAAATACTTCGAATAAAAAAATACTTGGATAAGATTAACTTTGTCTTGTAAAATTCGTAAGGTTTCGATTTATTTCATAACAATCACTTAATAATTACAGTATTCATAAACAGTGAGTATATGCTGAAACAATATTGTGTGAATGCTAATAAGCAAAAAACAAAAAAATTTAATTTTCATTAAATTACTAAAATGAAAAATTACGTTATACAAATCATCGACGTATTAATAAGTTAAAAAATGTTTAATTGTGAGATTAAATAAACCAATTTAGTAAACGAGAGGCCTCATTTGGTGATTCGCCTAAGGCCGCTAAATGCGTAATTCCTTGACAGTATAGCAGACAAGGGTAGTGATCATGTAATTGCTATTAAATAATTTTATGCTTTTTCACAGTATCATTACATAGAACTTAATTCTTTTTTTCTTTTCAGATGAAGACAGCGATTAGAAAAAGAGTTAACACCGAACCTGTTTAAACCTACAGCTTAACATGTTAAAACTTGCTTATAGTTTTGCTTAGAAACCTCTCCATTCTGTTTATTGAAAGAAAATCAATAAAAAGTTTATAAAAATGCATCGTACTATTTTTGTAAATGCTTACATAATATTAGAAAGAGAAAAAAATCCTCTGAAATACAACGCCTACTACTCTGTTACCTAATACAAAACTCCTAGTGTCAGTCGCACAAGTTTTTTTTCTGCTTTTTTTTTTAGTATTACGTCTGGTTAAATGCAATCAAATCTGAAAATGACAACGAAGTTTTTTATCTGGGGATATCCCTCTTCGATTATCTATACTACTGTATAAATGTGAAATTTTGGATGCATAGATTGATGGATGTTTGTTAGTCAATCACGCCAGAACGGCTGAGCGGAATTGGATGAAATTTAGCACAGAGATAGATTATAGTCTGGAATAAGACATTGGCTACTATTGTTTCCGGTTAATTGAGTTATTAATTTTTTATTAATTAAAAACTAACTTTCCAGCCAAAAGTCTTTATTTCCCCACTGCCAAATGAGTAGGGCTTGAGTTGTTTTTCTTTCCCACGCTGAAGAGGCAAGACTTAAGATATTTTCGATCGATTATTTCAAATGATTCTGTTCATTTTATTAGTGTTTGATGCATTTAAAATTAAAAATTGGTAATTAATCGATCTTTCGGATTTACTCTGAAATATTTTTAAATTAAAATAAAACAGAATAAAGGAAATAAAAATTTCTAATTTGCATTGCATTACCCTAACTGGTGTAGAAAATTCACGCATTTGCGTTACGCCAAAATAGAAAATTCACGCATGCGCAGTGTGTTCTGATTGTTGAGAATTGTAATTAAAAGTTTAAAAATTATGTGTATTATACTGCTGTAGCTATCTCAAACTCGATCAATAAATAAAATAGACTTGACTTGATTTTAGAGAAATACGGACTTAATTTTCTATTTTGTTTTATTATATATTTTTAATAAATTTATAGCTTTAAGTACAACATTTTTTGGGTTAGTTTAAATCTTTTTTTATTTGTTATTATTTGATACTTTTTCGAAATGCCCAGAAAATGCAAATCTAATCTTTCGAAGAGGAGTAATAATGCTGGGGCTATGAAAGTAGCTAGAATACTGTTTGCAATTTTAGTGAGCACTTGCGGACTGTCAAACCTCCTCCGATCGTGGGATACATACAAGGACGCTTTTAAGAAGATATCGTGTTTAGGATGGTGGAAGGCTTCGTATCAGAGAGTTTGCAGTAATATTATAAAAGCTACCATTATTACAGGAGCTGCTAAAGGAGGCAGCGTTTTAATTAACCGCATACCTGTTATTCCAAACAACTTGCCCAATTTGCTTCAAGAGGCTGCAATTTCCTTTAAAATTGGCTTTTACATTGACGATCTAATCCCAGGGCCTTCCCAGGGCTTAATGTTGTATACATTATGGTATTAGAATAAAAATAAATATTGAGATTATCCCTTACACCTTTCTCAATCAGTTACAAGTTTCTTGATTATATCATATCAGAATTTTCTTTCAACAGCACTATAATGATACGGTTTGATAACATTTTACATTTTGATGAGACCGTCGGTTCTCATACATACACATCAAAATTTCCACGGGAACGAAGTCACGGGTAATGGCTAGTTTACAATATTTTTCAAACAACCGCAATTATTCAGATGAGAAGCTCTCATTTCAAGAATTCAAACATAAATTTAAACAATATTAGAAATAACAATACGGTGTTTGCAATTATTGTCTTCTTCGCTTCTTCCTGTAATTCGTTGCTTTTAGAAATCTTCAGTAATCATGAAAGTTTTGCCTTAGAATGGAGTCTCTCACATTCTAGCTCGCAATCTCACGTCGTTTTGCTCAAACACTCATAATGAAGATTTTTTAGATTTTTTTTACATGCTTGAGTACAGACAGCGCGGTTCATAAGTTCAAAAATGAACAGTGTTAAAGAAAAAGCATCATCAAAAAAATAGAATGAATTCAATAGAACTTCCATTTAAAGAGCAACGTACCTTCTAAGTGGACTAAAATTTTTAATTATTGTTATCTTCATCGTATTTTTGAAAAATTACCGATATTTCTTTCGTAAAAATAACCATAAAAAATGGAATTAAATTACCATTAAAAAAGCAACTTTACCTCGTAAATGGATCAAAATTTCGAATTGTAATTATCAGCAACGTATTTTTGAAAAATTATTGATATTTCTTCTTGAGATAGAGTAACTTGTAACGAAGTAATGTACTGCAGATGTGTTTCTGTTATCGAAATATGAAAACATAACTAAAAATGTAACGTATAAGAGAAATTGTGGGAAAGAAAGTGAAGCGAAAGTTAAGTGTGGGGGGGGGGAATCATAAATTGATGAAACGGCGATCCAGCGATGCTCAAAATACATCCCAGTTCGCACTTTGCTCAAGGAGAACATATTGCTTTTAACCTTCCAGTAAATCACTCTGTTTTGAAGTGAGCGAATTTTTTATGCTTTTATTTTGAAACTCCGATTTTGGGGCTCTTAAATTTGATGATTCATTTTCTCTTGTCTTTTTTATTATTATTTTAATTGATATATTTTCCTCTTTTCAATTGATGATCTTTTTTTTCAGAATGCAATAATAATGAAATAAGTTTTAAAATGTAAGAACAAAATTAGACAAATTGTATGAAATTTAATTTTTCACCAAAATGGAAACCATTCTGGACAAAATAAGTAATGCAAGACTAGTTTTAATAATTTCTTTTTTAAAAAATTACATATGAATTCTCAGAAAAATTCGTTTGCTCATTCGTTTGTCGTCATATTTAAGTACGCCATCTTATGTATAGTCGTGGGAAAAAAAGGGGAGGAGGGACAACTTTGAACTTAAGCATTTATTATACAAAACTGACTTTGATAGAAATAGCTCAAACGGACATGCTTATTTACATCAAAAAATTGATTTACATAATTTCTAATTTATATCTCGGGATTTTTCCATTACAGAAATCGAGACATTTTAATATTTCGATCCAATATGCCTTTTTCAAATTTCGTTCAAAAATTTGTGTACAAAAAATCGTATATTAGATCTCACTCCAGAATTCCCAAATTTTAATGGTACTTTAAGTTAATGAATTTGTCTGGTTTTATTTTAAGGAGGAAATTTTATTGTCAGGTGAAAGCGAATATTAATCAATAAGAAATTCATTAACCTAAAAAGCACTTTTTTATTGAAAATAAAGATAATACCGTTTGATTTTAAATAGATTTCAACAATATTTTAATCAGATAGAGTCATGAGATAGAGTAACTTGTAACGAAGTAATGTACGCCAGATGTGTTTCTGTTATCAAAATATGAAAACATAACCAAAAACGTAACGTATAAGAGAAATTGTGGGATTAAAGTGAAAGGAAAATTAAGTGGGGGGATCATAAATTGATTGAGCGCCGATCCAGAGATGCCCAAAATACATCTCAGTCTGCACTTTGCTCAAGGAGAACGTACAATAATATAGAAATAAGTTTTAAAATGTAAGAACAAAATTAGACAAATTGTATGAAATTCAATTTTTCACCAAAATGAAAACTATTATGGACAAAATAAGTAATGGAAGACTAGTTTTAATAATTTCTTTTTAAAAAAATTGCATATCAATTCTCAGAAAAATTCGTTTGTCGTCATATTTAAGTACATCATATTATGTAAAGAGGTGAAAAAAGGGGGGGGGGAGGGACAACTTTGTAACTTAATCATTTATTATTACAAAACTGACTTTGATAGAAATAGCTCAAACGTTCAGGCTTATTTACATAATTTATAATTTATATCTCGCGATTTTTCCATTATGGAAATCGAGATATTTTTAATAATTCGATCCAATATGCCTTTTTGAAATTTCGTTTAAAAATTTGTGTACAAAAAATTCGTATATCAGATCTTATTCCAGAATTCGCAAATTTTAATGGTATTTTAAGTTAATGAATTTATCAAGTTAATTTTAAGGAGGAAATTTTATTGTCAGGCCTTTCCAGGGCTTAATGTTGTATACATTATGGTATTAGAATAAAAATAAATATTGAGATTATCCCTTAGACCTTTCTCAATCAGTTACAAGTTTCTTGACTATATCATATCAGAATTTTCTTTCAACAGCACTATAATGATACGGTTTGATAACATTTTACATTTTGATGAGACCGTCGGTTCTCATACATACACATCAAAATTTCCACGGGAACGAAGTCGCGGGTAATGGCTAGTTTACAATATTTTTCAAACAACCGCAATTATTCAGATGAGAAGCTCTCATTTCAAGAATTCAAACATAAATTCAAACAATATTAGAAATAACAATAGGGTGTTTGCAATTATTGTCTTCTTCGCTTCTTCCTGTAATTCGTTGCTTTTAGAAATCTTCAGTAATCATGAAAGTTTTGCCTTAGTCCCTTACATTCTAGCTCGCAGTCTCACGTCGTTTTGCTCAAACACTCATAATGAAGATTTTTTAAATTTTTTTTACATGCTTGAGTACAGACAGCTCGGTTCATAAGTTCAAAAATGAACAGTGTTAAAGAAAAAGCATCATCAAAAAAATAGAATGAATTCAATAGAACTTCCATTTAAAGAGCAACGTACCTTCTAAGTGGACTAAAATTTTTAATTATTGTTATCTGCATCGTATTTTTGAAAAATTACCGATATTTCTGTCCTAAAAATAACCATAAAAAATGGAATTAAATTACCATTAAAAAAGCAACTTTACCTCGTAAATGGATCAAAATTTCGAATTGTAATTATCAGCAACATATTTTTGAAAAATTATTGATATTTCTTCTTGAGATAGAGTAACTTGTAACGAAGTAATGTACTCCAGATGTGGTTCTGTTATCGAAATATGAAAACATAACCAAAAACGTAACGTATAAGAGAAATTATGGGATTAAAGTGAAAGGAAAATTAAGTGGGGGGATCATAAATTGATTGAGCGCCGATCCAGAGATGCCCAAAATACATCTCAGTCTGCACTTTGCTCAAGGAGAACGTATCGCTTTAAACCTTCCAGTAAATCACTCTGTTTTGAAGTGAGCGAATTTTTTATGCTTTTATTTTGTGGCTCTTAAATTTGATAATTCATTTTCTCTTGTCTTCTTTATTATTATTTTAATTCATATATTTTCCTCTTTACCGTTGATGATCTTTTTTTCAGAATGCAATAATAATGAAATAAGTTTTAAAATGTAAGAACAAAATTAGACAAATATTAGAAATTTTACGTGAAGAAGAAATTACCTGTTATTCGCCGACGAGTACTCGTGCTGAAGGAATCAATGCGGAAGTGTTTTATTCTAGAAAAAACAAAAGTTCTGGTGTAAGGCTCTATTACATCTGCGGACGCCCAAATCATATCGCCAAGGACTGTTTTTACAGGAATAAAATTGCTAGTCGAAGTGCTCCAAGTAATGAAAATAATCAAAGGAGAAATATAGTACACTTCCGATTATCCCCGGAATTGGGTGGCGCGGCCGCCGCAGATAAAAAAAGTCAAAACAAATGTCAGTGAAGAAAAGCTAAAGTATTCTGTGAAAAATATTTCGTTAATAGATTATATTACAGGAAAGGAAGGGTATAATGAAGATCGTAGAAAGATAGAAGGGGTAAAAATAATATTACAGTATATTATTGGCTGAGGCATTAAGTTCCTTTTGCCATTATCACTAAACCTTTTTGCTCTCAAATTTGCAACAGAAACTTTTACGATCTGGTGCTTTTTATTCCTTATTTTTATTTTATACATGAATGAAATCGAGTTGCACGTTTGCGTCGTAATCATTTTTTTTTTTTTTTTTTTTTCCTAATTTTTGCAAGATGACTCCTCAAGGGGGAATGAAAGAACGTGACTGGTCAGTGACCGACGAATGGCCGAACGTCATGGCTGCGAGGTCATTGAAAACTGCAAGGTTAGTGGTTTTAGAAACAGATCTTTCCTGCGCTAGTTTGATTTTGATTTTTGATTCGTTATTTCATAAATTTTATTTAATAAAAGAAAATTCATATAAAATCCGGAAACAAATTGCTACACTTTTTTTTAAAATGATCGTGCATATAAATAAACGTTTTGATAACGACCTCTGCTTGTAAATTTCAGGTAAAAGAAAATACGAGCGCTGTGAGCAAGCATATTACAATGGTCATGACTGTATAACCAATATATATATATATATATATAAAGCCTCAAATTTTAAGTTAACTTTTTCTTACAATATATTGCGCTTTTTTGCCGAAAATTCATACAGCTATTCTAAGATATATAAGACTCTCTCTATATATATATAGTGAGGTGTGTTCGATTAGTTGTAGAGATATCCTCGAGTCATGTTTAAGTTTCAAGCGACAATACAAAAACCTTTTTATAAGCCATATTGTGTCTTTTAATAAATCATGAAATATTTACGAGAATTTTTTTGGAATTCAAGTAATGAGTTCCCGTTTTTAGAGCGCTGGAATTTTTATAAACATTTTGGAATATTTTTTATTTTTTTATTTTTATACAAATTATTTTAAAAAGAAATGATTAGTTAAATTCCTAAAAGTGATGAATTTATGTTTGTTTTTTATCATTTTTTTTTTGTTTAACTAAAATTTTTTTAACTTTGGTGAAACTCAGTAAAAATTGAATTTATTGAGAAAACTATTAAAGTGGACGAGTTACGTTCACTCGCCACAATTTTAAATTTGAGAATTAAAATGAAAAGTTGAAGCAAAACTTCATTTAAAAACTTAAAGAAGATGGATAACATTAATAAATATCTGTTTTTGTTTCTTTTTTTATACTTTACCTAAAGTGTTGAATTAGTTTAAAATAAGAATATTCTAGTATTCCACAAGTATTCTAATACATCTTAAGTACTCCAGTATTCGAAATCACGTGCTGTATCAAGTGGTTTTAACAAAACAAGTAAAAACATACAAACAAAAAACAGAGGTAATTGAACAAGTAGATATGAAAACATTCAATAATTTTTCATAGAGAAACAGTTTTTCATAAACATATTTAATATTTCTTCTTTGTTCAGTTCAGTTCTTGCCACTGAGATAATTTGTTACAGTTGAATTCGCATGATAATTTTTAGTCGAATCAGATGTGCATATTTGATGGATCTCAATTTAAATGAACTTCATTGCCATGCTAAGGCAAACTTTTAGACGTTCTGAAGCAGTCCCACTAAAAAAAAAAAAAAAAACCGCATTAGCTTTGTTAAATCATTCTCCTTTCAGCTGCAGCATATACAAAACATAGATAAATTTTTCTGTAATCTATTTTTATTACAGCTATTATCGGGCAGTTTGGTGACAAATTTCGGCTTTCGGAAGCCGAAGTACCTCTTCTAAAGGGATTACCTGAAGACTGGACTGGAACACGTTAAATACGTTGTGAAGCATAGGGCTACCTGTTGATGTGGTATGAAAGTATGGAAGGGGGGGGGGGAGTTCCAAGATTGGCCATTTCTATTAGTAGCCTCGGGTTAGTAAATTTTGGGTTCCTAAGCATTTTTTAAAGATAAAACTAAAAGGATTTGAAATAATCATAAAGCAAATTTGATAAAAGATCTATTAATTTAAATAACTAAACTCATGTTGGATGATTCTTATAGGATAAGTAGCATAACTTTTTCAGGACCTTTGTTGCATGTGTAACTTAATAATTAGAAAATTTTAACAATTTATTGCATTTAAAATTGTCAAACACGAGACCCAGTGGAAAATAACTTGCCTTCATACATCCCTCCATTTTTTAAATTTTATTTTCCTTAGAAATTGTCCTACATTCACGATGTGGGAGGGGATCACAAAGGATTATTCACGATGTGGAGGAATTTTATGCGTAGAATTTCCTAGGTATGTAAAGGAAATAGTAGAATCTTACCAATTGTCAGCAAAATGAATCGTCAAAATCAACAAAACTGACCATATTGGAACGTCGTCGGGGTCTTAGTAACAATGCTTTTGTTACATATTTACAATAAAATTATTTTACGGTCCTTTAACGTACTGGAATTCGCCCTCTATTTTGCCAGAAAAGTTTCCTGGGCATCTTTAAACAAGCCAATGTGATATAATTTTTCGTTTTTAAAAATGTGAAAAAAGTGAGTGTTTCTTTCTTGTGGGCCTGGTGTCCATCGCACCCAAATTCACACAGATGGCCGGTCCTGGATGGCTCAGGAACATCTTCTTTATTTGACTATGGTTGAAAATTGTGCGTCCATCCCAAAATAATACTCGTGTTGCTTCAAAAGAGGAAATGAATCTGATTAAACTTATGTGAACAAACGGGCAAAAATAAAACAAAATAAAATATGATTAGCTAGTTTTTTCACAGTTGTTTGCGCAAAAATTTTGTAAATGGTCTATAGAAGGCCTTACAGAGTGTCTCTCCCTCCTCCAAAGAAAAGTGACACTTTTACGTACGGAGCCTCAAAAAAAATTCAATAAAAAAAAAAAAAAAAACTTTTTACTGCCAACCTCTACAAAAACTGAAGTGTTTTCCTTCAATTTAAAACCTTCTTTAAAGAAATTTTATAATAGGATATATATCTTTAGGTACAATATTTGAGACAAAAGCGCTTGTTCCACTTTTTGTGGAATCCTGTGCAATAACTGTTGTAGCTTCCGGGATAATGTGACTGAAAAGAATATGTGAGTTCGTAGCTAATTTTTTTGAGATAATAATATAATTTTTGAAATAATATTAAGAAAAAACACAAAAATATTTTTAATAAATTGGAATTTTTATATTTCTAGAGTTTAGGTTTCAGGATTTGATCTTTTCTGCTGCATATGTGTTCAAGATTAGTATTACATGTAAACCGTAAAAAAAAAAAAAAAAAAAAAAAAAAAGAGAGAGAGAGAGAGATAAATGTAAATATTTCATTTATTTATATAGAAATATATTTCAGAGTAATAAAAAGTATTGAGAAACTTCGTATATTTTCCAAAACTTTCATTAATCATTCAAAACATTTTATTAAGACACGTTAAAAAGAATAATTTTAATATTTATTGTTCAATAACTGGAGTCGGATATCTCCTACTCCATTTCAAAGTAATTCCTTCTGACATTCAAACGATTATTATTTAAAGAAGCTTCTATCTTTAGTATTTGTGAGTTAAATATATTTGTTAAGTTCTAACATGATATTTTAAAATATTGCTCTATTTCCAGAAGCGAATGTAATTTGAATTATTCTACAGCAAATAATATGTTTTCATTGCCTCAGCAATTAAATAAAATTACAAAAAAATGAAATAACATATCAAATAAATGCTAAGTACTGTGAAATGAAAAAAAAAATTTATTCTTTTAGGAATTTTTTAAAAATCTCTTTTCAATTACAAATTTTCTTATATTTGGAAATTTATTAGTTTCATTTGAAGTAATAGTATGCACTAACTATCAAAATAAAATAGATTTGACACAGTTTGCATTGTTCTCTCTGTTCACATAAAATATTTTATTGAAAAAATGTACTGACTTTAAACACAAATCTTCTAAATTCTTATAAACTATTTTTGCCTCCTCTGTGAACTTTATTTATGGAGCATATGGAAAAACCTCAAAATGACAAACTTAATCAAGAGAAGATCTCTTTTTACAAATAAATTAAAAGATTCATTAAATTTTGAAGACTTTTGTACACATTTATGTTTTTAAAAATTATCTTTTTGATATCTCTCAGGGAAAATGATTCACAGTATAAAATGTTCTTGGTATACTTACTTTTTAACATCTCCTAATAATACATAATACTGATTATTTGTACAAATCTTAGAATGAGAATTTTTATGTATTAGGGATACATTCTTCCTAATGCTTTTCTCTCTTTGTTTAGTTGATAGATTTATAATTGATATAGAAATTTTTTTTCTTATATTTGAAATTTTAAAAAAATAAATTATTTTTCTAGACATTCTAACATAAAATGTTGTTATAATTTTTAAGATTAGACACTATGTTAAATCACTTCCTCACTTCGCCTATATTCCTTTGGCATGACAAGACACTTTCAATTTTAAGAATAAAAAAAACTATGTTTTATACCACTAACTACTTCAATTTTCAGCCGAAGATTAAGATGGAAATTCCTTTGAGGTTATGTGCTTCCCAAGGCCTCTTATCTCTCCCTTTGAAATAATTTTTAAACTTCTATTTTTTATGATAAAAAAATTCATAAATTAGTATTTTTTTTTGTTTGTTTGTTTCTTCTATGCACTGTTAAAGACACTTTATTTTGAATACAATTTATTCAAAAATTTTGAAGAGTATTTGCAGAAAATAATAATAATAATAATAATAAGGTGCATGGGAAGAACGTATAGGAATTGACTTCAAGGTATAGGAATAAGTTTTAGTATGCACATGTCAAGCACAACTTCAAATTCCATCAAATAAGAGTTCAAGTTTGATTTTAGGAAACATTTGATTGATATATGTGAATATACGTAACACCAATAAAAAAATTCAGGTTATTCATCTTCTGAAAATGCTTCAATACACAACAGAGCAACTTCGAAATACTTTGTTCAACTTCTTTATTTTTTAATATATATATATATATATATATATATATATATATATATATATATATATATATATATATATATATATATATATATTTATATATAAAATTTAATGTATAAATAATGTTTAAATATATATGTATGTATATAAATTGAAAAATAATTAACATATAAGTTTCATAATATAAGTGCTACTTAATACCATAATAGCATTAAAATATTATTATACTAATTCCAATTACTTTAACACCATACAAATCCAGTTAGAATGTTGTAGTACCTTTTTAAAACATGTGCAACAAAAGAAAAAAAAGAAGAAGAAGAAGAAGAAGAAAATAAATTACAACTAACAAGTATATTTTTGAAGCTTGATAGAAATATAGTAAGTATAAATTAAAAAAAATATAAATTAACTTTGAAGAGATACATTGTTTTCAACACAATATTTCAAACTATAAAAAACAAAGCACAATATGCTTTGTTTTTGGATGTTTTTTAGGTAAATCATAGAAAATTCGATATGCATGTTCTTTTAGGGCAGGTGGTAATGCTGGCTTAACTGGTATTCCACCATCTTGACTTTTCTTTCACAATAAATTTATTTTCTTCTTGCTATTTCTGTAGGTTGAACAAGTAATTGATTGTTCCTCCTTCTGCTGCACTTCAAAACTCTATTTGAGTAGTTAAGATTTCTAAAAGGGGGGAAAATAAAAAAGGAAACCTAAGTAAATATCTTCCACTTTCAACATACAATTGAAAAGGTTAGTGTAAGAAAGTCCTACAAGACATTTTAATGAATAAAAGAAATTTAGCTTTAGAATATATATAAATACAAGAATGTCACTTACAAAATGATTATGCGAGTACAGAAGATCACATAATACAGAAGATTCTACAACTTCTGGCAGTGGTTCTTGGTGTTTTGGTAGTGAAAGTACCTGTAATCAAAACAATTTGAATGTTTCACCAGGCATATATTATATGGATTGCAAAAGCAAATTTAAGCGTTTAAAAGTATGATAATTCCTAAAAATATTAGAGATAAAAAATTATTATTGAAAATATAAGGAATAATTATTGAAATCGAAAAATAAATAATTAAATGGAGGAGATATTAAACATTAAGACATATGAAGAAAAATGCAACCTGATTTAAAAAAAAATTATATTCATAAGTATATATGTGCCAAATAAATCCAACATTTGCACTAAACACAAATTTCTTATCTGAATCTTTTTACAACTAATGATAAAGAGACATAATAAATTCAATTTTATTTCTTTAAACTACAGTATTTTAATCATAAAACTGAATTCATCAGTTAATTCTTGATAAAATTTGAAACTAAAATCAAAATGTATATAGAATGAATAACCAATCTTGTATGCCACAATATATACTAGTTACCTGTTATTTATTAATTTAGTTTGAAGTTATGAAAACATAAATATTTTTCATGTATACATTATATATATTACATGACAAATTTAAAATGATTTATGTTTAAATTCATAAGCACAAAATAAAAATAGTCTATATTTGCAATCTGTTTCTCAATAAATACCATCTACATTTTATTTATTTGTTTATGTATTATTATTCATTATTATTATTAATAAAATTTAAATAATTGATACTTACCTTCGAATAGTAATTTTAAGAACTGCACTGCATCCAGAATTTTCACTCACTTTCAAATAATTTGATACCAGTAAAAACAGATTTTATATCATTATCAATAATGAGAGTACTAAGTAATGAGTTCTAGTAAATTTATAGTAGTTCTAGTAAATTTATAGTATAGTAAATTTATATTATAGTAAATTTATAGTATAATTTATTTATAGTAAAATTTATATTATTTATAAAGCTATGAAGTAATGTTTTAAAATTTTGTAAATAATAATAAACAAACCTAAAGTCTTTCTTTTTTGTTTTAATAATATTTAAAATTTATTCAAAGATCAGAAATATATTTAAATTATAAAAATGAATATTTTATTTCAGTTCTTAACTTTTCATTGTGTGCAACTGGCCTAACAGGTAAGCTTTTAAATTTAAGACAATTTATTGCCAGATCTGAAATTTTTGATATATTTTCTTAACATAAATTGTTCTCTTATTCAGGAAATGTGTGTCATAAAGGTCAAAAACTACAGCACAAAAAAGAAAGAAAAAAAAATCATCAGAGTTTCTTTCCTATATCGAACTGGTCAGTAGATTGAAAAGAGAATTAAAAGAGCAGATATTTCCATTCTAGGAAAATACATGTAAACTATGCAATATTTGATAAGTGCTCTGTAACAAAGCAGGCACTAAATATCATTCTTGCGTCAAGCAAAATGAGATTTAGATCAGGCCTTGGTAAAAAATATGTGTTATGAAAGCTCTAAAACTTTTATGGATTTGTAACTTTAGAAGAACCATAAAAAAGTTTAAAACATGTATAATACAATTACTTTTAATAATGGAATTTGATGCAATTAAATATATCTGTAGCTAGACAGACCCAAATATGTCCCTGGCCACATGCAAAATAAACTTAAAATTTAACATTGGAATTATCTAAATACTACCACAAAAAATGGCTAAAATAACACATGTATAGACAAATATTCTTTATGGAATTTGAAAGAATAAAATATAAAGCATTAATTATTACTTGTTGCACATTGTGCTGGCATCTATAAAGTAACTTTTATAAACATAAAGGTGTCCAGTTGATTTGTGTTTCTCGGAACACGCCAAACCTGTTTCTGATATTTGTTCCTATTCTTTAATCCATTCCTAAAATATGTGTTAAAAAAAGGAAAGAAATAAGTATTCAAAAGAGATGTATAAAGTATTCAGAAATTCCGATATTAATAACTAAACAGAGTTCAATTAAATTTACAGTGTGCTGCAAAGGAACTTCCTAAAAGTTTCAAGCTGAAGGAAAAGCCAGAAATCTCCAGGCATTTCTTAAAAAATGAAACAATTCGGAATGTTGTTTCTTAATTGCTAGATAAATCAGAAATATTACGATTTTTTTTTCCATAACAGAGTTGAAATATTTGATGAACAGCTAGTGCTCACCACTTTAAATTATTTATTTGGTATCTGTTTCTAGATACATAAACTAATGTTTCATATTTTAGAATATCAATTTATAAGTGAAATAGATTGTTTTTATTCCCAAAAGTAAGAATTTTATTTAAATTTAAACTTTTTTTCTATAAAATTACTTATTTTGTTTTCAGATACACATACAAAATTTTAAATATTATCTTTAAATTGATTGATTTATTTTGAATCTCTTTACTTTCGATATGTCCCCTCTTGTTCTATTTTATTTTGCAAGCATATTCCGTATGAAATTGAAATGATTTCTAAACCGCTTCATTTCATCTAAATATCTTTAAAAATATAGCACATTTGCAGATAGACATCTTATGGTAATAATTTTATCATGAAATTAAAAAACGTATATCCCCTTATGTTATTTTGTTTTACATATTTTATTTTATTTATATTCAATAAGAATTGCAATGATTTCTAGGCCTTTTATTGTCATTTGAGTATCTTTATAACTCTAGCATATATGCATATATACATTTTACGGTAATATTTTTAATATAAAAATAAATAGGCCAAACATTTTCTTGAAATAAAAGCCTGGTTAGAGTTTCAGCAGCTACAGCAAAGAAAAGTCTGTGAGAAAGAAACTGTCCAATCAGAGTATCCTTTACCATAGAGACTCCGCGAACGAGGATAATAAATTAAGAAAAAGCTGATCCTTAAGTGACGATTGAAACAACTATCGTTTTTGAATTCTCTCTTTAACGAGTTCGTTTCTTTGTGACCGTCAGACGTAGTCATTACTACTTCGAGTTAACGTTTACAATCAGCGATTTGATTATTTCAGCTGTTTTGAATCCTTGTAAGTAATTAATTTATTGTAACTAAATGCTATATTATGTACATTAATAATATATTTGGCCTATTACTTAATTTATCAAAGCTTGTATTAATTTGAACATTATATGCACCATTTTTTTTCAGACCTGGGTTTAAAAATTGTTATGTAACTAGGTATACAATATTGTATTATTTACGAAAGATTTCATTGCACTTGTTTATGACAATATTTCATAATTTCCCCCTTCACAGTGTCGTTTCATTAAAAATTAGCTTTTCAATCCTGGACATATCGTTTTCACATATGGAAAAACTGTATTATTTGTTCAATGATTTATAAAAACAAGGCTATGCAATGGAAAAGAAATTGTATTTCTGTCTTTAAAAGTATATTATACGTCTTGTAATCAGGGCAAGATTTTCTATGTGTTTATTACCTGTGTTTTTTTTTCCGATTGTTCATTGCTGCCGTTGTTTATGTTTTATTAGTACTTAAGCGATGGTAGAATGAAGCAGCGTACGATTGTACTCCAGGCAGGTTAATTTTAAGAAATAATAGTGTACTGATCTGGAATAATTTACACCCCATCAGTACCGAGACTAAAATTTTGGTTATTTATAGTCTAATGAAATTTATTTCCTTCATAAATTGGATGTGCAAGTAAAATGGTTACGTGTTCTCTGATAAATTTTGAAATCGGCGTTTTTTCGAAACAGGAATTTCAAAACACAACTTCCACCATTCCAGATCGTATGCATAATTAATTCTAAGATTTAAATTAATTTTTGCAAAAACAGAATATTTTACTTAATATTCAATATAATATAATAATACATTGCTAAGTTCTTTGTATTTTATTTAACATTTTGAAAATTATTTATGTAGTTGATACACAAATATATATTTTAATTCATAATATAGAAAATTTTTATTCAAGCAAACTAGTTTTTAGATAAAGTAGTACAAAAAATAAAATACCGGTAATAATGACCAGTTTATTATTTGCCTTACTTTTATATTCTATATACTCAATAAATTTTATTTTACTTTGATTTTAATTAAAAGAGCAGAACAATTTTTCAGATATAGTTAAGAACATAGTGTGAAGTAAAAAAAAATAAATAAACAAAGCAACATCATTTTAAGGATATTAAATACATCTGAAAAAGTCAGGGAATTTGTGTTAAATCTAGAAAGGTGAAGCAAATTCAAATAGCAGAAATACTGGCCACATTGTTATTATGAAACGTATATGCTCTCTCAAGATGTGATGTTTATTTTGAATCAATGCCACAATGAAATGAATACAATAAAACCAATTGTCACAAAAATTTAGAAAATTCATTCCTGCTGTCTTTTTATGCAACAAAAAATAATAAGAACCTTCCTCTACTTTTTTCTGTATGTTACAGATGATACATACAGGTAGTATGCTCATTATCAGTTAATGGATTTCAGATTAGCTTTAGTAATGTAAAATCCCTTTCTTTTTTTCAAATATATTAAACAACACTAGAAGACTAATGCCACTCTAAACCGACTTTTAGTTAACCTGTCATATATCAGAAATGCTTATTCAGATTTACTTATGAAAGATGCAGTACAAAACAACTTGCACATTGACAGAGTGCTGATGCAGTACAAAAACACTTGCACATTGACAGAATGCTTGAAATTATTTGTTTCCTATCCACAGTGCTCAGTAACACACAAATCAAAAGTATACAATAACTCCATAAAAAATAAAAAATTGCTTTAAAATTAGAAACGTAAATAACTGCATCAAAATAAGAAACATTATATAATGATATAAAATTTGCATTAACTTTTAGCCCACCAACCACAGAAAAAAAAATCACCATCATTCTGGCTGAATGCTTCACTTTAACATAGGAAAAAAAATGGTTCTTATTTTTTTTTTGTTGCATAAAAAGAAAAGTGTTTTAGAAGTATAAATTTTAAAAAGACACTAGGAACGAATTATATAAATTTTTGTGAAAATTGATTTCATTGTATTCATTTCATTGTGGCATTGATTAATCATAAACAGTTAACATCATATGATGAGAGTGTATTGAAGTTGCATAATAATAGGGTCGCTATTATTTCTGATATATGAATTTCCCTGAATTTTCCTTGATATTGCCAGATTTAAAAAAAAATTATGTTTTTTTTCTGTGGAATTTAAAAAACTCAAAATGATACTGCTTTATTTTTTTCCCTTCATTTATTTTACAATATGTTCTTAACTGTATATGAGAAATTGGTTTACTATTTTAAATAAAATGAATGTAAAATAAAATTTAATGATCTGAAAACTTCTTCTTCATTCTTCTAATTTTAAAAGATGTTTTTTTTCTTTTTATAGAATTATTGTAGAATTCTATTTTGTGGGTTGGTAAGCAATATGGATAGGAAACAAATAATTTCAATATTCAGCATTCTGTGAATGTGAAAGTGTTTTTGTACTGCATCTTTCATGAGTAAATCTGAGCAAGCAGTTCTGATATATGACATGTTAGCTAAAAGTCGGTTTAGAGTATAATTATACTTCTAGTATTGTTTAATATATTCGAAAAAAAGGGATGTATTTTAAATAACTGAAGTTTAATTCAAATTCAATAACTGAAAATAATGTTTTCCATTTTGTTTTCAGATAAAATTTTATTTTACATTGATTTTAATTTAAAGAATTGTTTGCTGGTACACTTAAGAACATATTTTGAAAAAAATAAAGAAAAAATAAATAAAGCAGCATCATTTTGAGGATATTAAAAATATCCAAAAAGAATCAGGGATTTTTTTTTTTTCAATCTGGAAATATTAATGGAAAATCAAATATCAGAAATAATAGTCACCCTGTTATTATGAAACTGATATTCACTCCTAACATATTATGTTTATAATGAACCAATGCCACAATGAAATGAATGCAATGGAACCAACTGCAACAAAAATTTACAAAATTCATTCCTGCTATCTTTTTATGCTGATGATTTTTTTTTCCTATGGTTGATGGGTTAAAAATTAATGCAAATTTGATATCATATTGGCTGTGCTTGATATCATTGTATAATGTTTCTTATTTTAATACAGTGATTTCCTTTTCTAATTTTAAAAGATTTTTTTCCTTTTAATAGAATTATTGAACACTTCTGATTTGTGTGTTGGTGAGCAGTATGGATAGGAAACAAATGTTTTCATTCTTAAGTACTCTGTAAATGTGCATGTGTTTTTGTACTACATGTTTCATGAGTAAATCTGAACAAACAGTTCTGATATCTGACAGGTTAGCTAAAAGTCCGTTTAGAGTGGCATGAGACTTCTAGTGTCGGTTTATATATTTGAAAAAAATCACAGGGATTTTACATAACTGAAGCTTACCTAAAATTCAATAACAGATAACCAGCATACTGGCTGAATGCTTCAAATGTAACACACAGAAAAAAAGGGGAGAATGGTTTTTATTATTTTTTGTTGCATAATAAGAAAAGTGTTTTAGAAATATAAATTTTAAAATGACAGCAGGAATGAATTTTTTAAATTTTTGTGACAAGTGGTTTCATTGTATTCATTTCATTGTGGATTGATTCATCATAAACATCATATGTTGAAAGAGCATATAAATTTCATAATAACGGGTGGCCATTTGGGATCATTAAATTTTATTTTATATTGATTTTAATAAAAAGAGTAGAACAATTTCTCAGATACAATTAAGAACATATTGTGAAATAAATATTGAAAAAAAATAATAAAGCAGCACCATTTTGAGTATATTAAATTTAACCGATAAAATGAGGAAATTTTTTTTAAAAAATCTGTTAAAAACAATTAAAATTTATGGAAATTCAAATATCAGTGTGAATATGAAACTTACATGTACTCTCAATATATGATGTTTATGATGAACCAATGCCATAATTAAATGAATACAATGAAACCAATTGTGACAGAAATTTGCTAAATTCATTCCTACTGTCTTTTTAAAATTTGTACTTCTAAAACACTTCTCTTTTTATGCAACAAAAAATAATAAGAACTATTCTCCTCTTTTTACTGAATGTTACAAGTGAAGCATTCAGCCAGAGTACTGGTTATTTTTTTTTCTGTAGGTGGTGGTCTAAAAGTTAATGCAATTTTGATGTCATACTGACTGTCCTTGATATCATTGTAATAATGTTTCTTATTTTGATGCAGTGATTTCTTTTTCTAATTATACATTTGAAAAAAAATCAAGGAAAATTTAAAAAATATGGAAATATCAAGGAGAATTCAGGGAAATTGAAATAGCAGAAATAATGGACTCCCTGTTATTATATATATGCACTGTCTTAACTGCTGAAACTTATATGCACTGTTAACATAAATGATGGTATTGAATTCAAAATAATCCTACTACACTTATCAGATTTCAGATAACGTGATTACAGAATTAGTATTAGAACATTGATTAAATGCCTATTAGGCATCTATGTGCAGGTATAAGCTTCGTCTTTTCTCAATGACCGTCTCTGTATGAAAATTTTTTGAACCAGTATGAAGTTGACGTGAACATTAAAAAATAAAGTGTAGTCTAGTAGCATTGCCAATTAAAAAGTTTGCTTTTAATATTAAACAATTAATATTAATAAAAGTTTTTGCTTCCTATTTTAAATACTGAAGCAAATTTTTTAGCCTTATTAGCCCATTCTATAAAAGACCATGTGTCCTGGGAGTCTACAAAATTTAAAATTTTAATAGATATTTTCAAGTTTTTAAAGCCAAATTAAAGGAAAATGACAGAAATCAATCCAAATTGTCTAACTCCTTTTCCCTTTACTCTATCAATTGAATGAAATCGATATTGTTTAATTAGCTTCTCATTATTTCCCCCATGTTTTTAGCTATTTGTTTGAATTGGCTACCTTCTTATTATTGAAAGAAAACGAGTAGAACATGTTGGCAAGATTTTCCGAATTTTAAGTAATGAAAATGTTCCCCAAGCTATTCTTGTTTGGATAAAATGTCCTAAATTATTCTGGTGTTTTTTACTGCTATTATGGTGATGCTTTTCTAAAATATAAATAATTAAGAACGCGAAGTATTATAAATATGATGATAGTTATCAATTCATGTGACACATGCAAGGAATGTCAGTCAAGAAAAATGACTTTATGCTTTAGAAAATCCTTACAAACCTTACTGTTGAAAAATAACATTTTTTAATGCGCTTTATTATTTTTCAAACAGAATTTTACATCATTAAGTAAGAAACTGTTTTAAAAATTTGGAAGGAAAAGATATTTATATATGTGACAAAAAGAAATCAAAAGATCAATTTAAAAAAGTGAATTACTGATTAGGGGTCTGTTGCATTGCATTCCGGTTTGAAACTGTGTGAGAGCTACTGAGAATAGCCTTCTTAATTTTTAAACCACAATAAGATACTGATAATATTGTAGGAATACTCAATTCTCTAGAAAACCCATTCTCTTTTAACTTGGAAAAAATTCGAATATTCTCAACTTTAATATTGCACCAGCTCTGTCATGATTTCTCTGAAATATTTACTCTACCTAAGAGTTTCAAATCATGAAAAGAAATTATAACCTACTTTTCTGTAACGTAAATACTTTTGCTAAATATTAATTTCAAAAATTAACTTCAGTTTCTGGAGTAATGAGGACTAGAATCCTCAGCAAAATGTCGAACTTGCTGTGAAAGTCGGTAAAATTAATTCTTTTAAATTATTATTAATAACAATACAGTCCCGTTTTAAATTAATAATAATTATTATGCTTTTGTACGTTTATTAAGTTTGTTCAAAAATAAAGAAAATAATTTTTTCTAATATATATGCTATTAATGGAATTCAATGTCGAAATAACTTTTCTTAAAAAAATATGAAGATCAAACACAATCATAAACGTTAGAGGCGTTGACAGAAATTTAATTTGTAAATTGAAATCTTGATCACATTTTTAACATATTGTTACTTTTTAAAGAACGATCAGTACATTTCTTTCTTGTGTCTAAATCAAAAAGTATTAAGGAAATCAATTCGATTCGAAAGATTTCATTAATATTTTTCAAATTTCTTTTTAGTTGTAATTCCTTAAACTGTCGTTTTTTTTGGAGGGGGGGGGGAGGGACTTGGGAAAAAAATGTACAGGAAAACTTTTATGGCTGAAACGGAATCGTGATTCCCCCCCCCCCTTTCCCTTTTTCCAATAGGAGGGTCGCGAGTAGAAAAAGATTCAGAACCCTGGGAAGCTCACTTTTAGCTGAAAAAAAGTTTCTCCTTACAAATATCGCGAATGTTTCATTGAATTGTGTTTTTCTAATTACTGTATCTAGACCTTGTTTTAACCTTCTGAAATAAATAAAGTTTTCCTTATCTTATGCAGTGTGTTCCAAAAGTTAAAACCTATTTTTGCGTATTTGTGTATTTGTTAACTCATTTTCAACAATATAAACATATATAAACTTCAGTTTTTTTAAAGTGCCTATTTTATAAAAGAAGCTAAAGAATTTGGGGGGGGTCATTATTTAAGAAAACAGTTCACAGAATCAAATAAGAGACTTTTCTGAACATCTTTCTTAATTCCATTACATTACGTTTTGGGCAGATTGTATTTCAAATTTTATTCATTATTTCTATTTCTAAGTGATTTGAATTTTACAGAAAATTATTTAATGTAGTAATTTTATTCACATATTAAATGACGCTCCAATAATTTTATGATTTAATGTGTTTTTGTATGAATACAATATTCTTTCTGATAAAGTTTTCTCAGAAGGCATATATTGATTTTGTTTGAAATAAATGGTCATTTTCTTCTACTGCAGGAAATAATGGCAGATAATAAAGTCAGAAAACTCTGTTATGTTTTTTCAATCAGACAGCGCATACTAATAAGAGGCCGCAGTCATCGATTTGTAGCGAAGTTCAAAGTTCGTTGTAACAAGAGGGAGAAATTCGAAGCTGTAAAGGAGTAAGTAATAATATTTGTTTTTACCTCCGAACACTAATAAGCGGAAAATATAGTTTTTTTTTTTTTTTTTTTTTTTTTTTTTTAATGAAAAACTTTTTTGAAGTATTCTTTGAAAACAAATAACAGTTAGAAAATCGTTAGAAATAATAGGCTTATTTAAACAGTTCAATAATCGTCATGGAAACTCTAGATGTATCTCTGACGAATAAAGAGTTGGGATACACTGTGGCAGATTTCCGGCAGAACCTAAAAAACCTAACATTATTAGCTGTTGCCATGATTAATAGATGGTTTATTGGCTTTTAATGGGTTTAGGTCAATGCCAGTTTTGATAATAGTTTATTTCTGTTGAAAAGTGTCAGGTATTATTAAGTGATAATTCGAAAAAATGGAAGAAAAAAATGAAATTTACTCAATGGTAAGAGCGCTCATAATCCTGAAAAAAATCCGGAATTCCCGAACAAAAAATTCTTTTTCAGGATTTCTTTGTGTGAAGAGGGTTTCTAAAATCTGGAATTAAAGTTCGACAGTTAAATTTCAAACAGCATTCAATCGATAATTTCTAACAAATATCAAGCCATTTGAAGTTAACAGAACTCTGAATTTGCTTAACGCTGAGTCTTTAGATTATACCTAAAAAGTGTACCAAAGCATTTAAGAGAAATAAAAAGTTATTTTTATTTACTGCCAAAACATGCTTGTTCTGATTAGTATGTATTTTCATACTGAAAGTTTTAAAGAATGGAACAATGGCACAAGAATTGCAGAGCTCGTAAAAAAATATAATGAGCACAGAGGCAAAATTTTTATTTTTATTTATTTTTTTATATTATTATTATTATTATTCTGATAGGTAACTGTTTGGGAAAAATTGATTCTCCAAAATATCAAATGTGTTCAAAAGAAGTTAAGTACATCACAATGTTTTGGAACATATTTGCATTTAATAATATTTTTCGGCTTTAGTAATTTAGTATTTCGAAGCAAAGGAAAAATTAGAATTTTTGTCACTCCCAGACGAAAATTTTGTAGGAATTTTGGATTTAATTTCAGAATATGGAGATTAAAAAAAAAAGAAAAGAATTGCGTAGACAAGCATGTCTGTCCTGTTCAAGGTCAAACTAATTATTTATCAAAAACAACATTCGATGAATTCAAAGCGCTTCAGTACAAAAAGGTGGTGAATAAAATAAAATGTGGAACCAAAGCAAAGTAAATATTATTCCATAAAAATTGACTCTACTCCACTGATGGCTCATTCTCATCAGTTAACTTTTGCACTTCGATACATTATATTTAACGACGATCTTGTAAAAAGATTTATTAAATTCATGAGATTAAGTATCATACCATAATTAAAATTGAGAATTTTGTTTCAGAGACAATTTTTCAGTTTAATGTTTGTAATGACGATATGAGACACCATTTTATGATAATACTAGTAATTTATTGGGTCAATAAAGCGGGCTTCAATCTTTGATTAGAAATAAGAAACCAATGGTTCGAATATACTTCGAATGTGGTTAGTACACACGCTGCCAGTTGTCACCAAGCAACTAAACTACTAAGTTTGTTAAAGAACAGTTTGAATATATTATTTCCCTCTAAGTAAAGGTTTTTATTTATATTTAAAGAGATCATCATATCAAATATTGGTGGTGAGTTTTTAGAAAAAATTATAATTACTGTTTAGTGAGTTAAAAATATGTTGGAAAAAATGTTGCAGCTTGAATATGAAAATTAATTTACCAGTTTTTTGAAATGCGGTTGGGAGTGCTCATAATGTGCACTGCCTATGCCCTGAAAATGCCCAAATCTCCCACTAGCGATAGCGATAAACGGAAAAATCTAAATTACATCTACTATCACAACTTTTCTTTTCCTTTTTTTCTCCTATTCAAAATATGAATTCTAAAACAATTTAGAACATATTATTTTTGAAAATTTATTGGTTTCCTTTTGTTGTTATTTTTGCTCGGACGGTTTGTCTATTTATTTTTTCTTTTGTAAAGGTATTCTTTTTTACACTCGACCACTTCTTTTCTTGTAATTATTATTATGTCAATGATGTGTCAAAGCGGATACCCATACGATACAACATTGTTTCGCCTCAACGTCTGAATGTCGATGTTCTTTAAATAAAAGTTGCTTGAAAAGAAATTAAGATAATCGCAGACTTTCAGATTATCAACTTTTTCTTAAAAAAAATGAGGTAATACTTATTTAAAAGGCGAAGATTACTAGCGAAACGCTGCCATTAATATCTAAAATATTCATCTTTAAAAATTTGCGACCATATCTATTTTATAGGACATATAGATTGGAAAAAAAAAAATCTAAATGCTTTTCATGAACTATTTGCTTTATTGTGTTTTTAAGAGTCCTAAATAATTTTTATCTTTATTTTTATGTTCCTCAAGGCAATTAGTTTCTATGTTCCGAAGTATGGACATAGAAGAATGGCTCGAAGGTGAGCATCTAGCAACGACCGAAAGTGGAAGATTTCTAGCCTTCACGGTCAAGTTGATGGAGATGATCAACCCAACTAGTGTTTATTGTCGAGTCTTTGTTCGCAATTTAGGTAATCTAAAGTTTCAAAAAGTTTTTAAAATGTAAATTTTATTTTAATCTTCTATCACTTTTATAATTTCCAGCACATCTTTAAAGAACTACTTTTGCTTACTTTATCACCAACCTCGATTTAGAATTTTCATTTTTACAGAATTACATGCAATCTGCTTGAATAATTGTATTAGGAAAATCCATAATTTGGGTAATTGATTGCAGATTTCTCTGAATTCTGCAATCATAAATTTACTGTGAAATTTATATAGAGAGTAGTCATTATATTTTTTTCGGAAATCGTCCATCAAAATCTAAATTTTTTTTTTCTCAATATTTTAAGAAACGATTTTGGATTTAATCTCAAATTTAATTTCAAAATGAAAAATGAAACAGTATTGACAAGAATTAGAATTCTTTTTATTTGAAATGTGTCATCATTTTTGCACCATTTCTAAATCTTGATTAAAGCATTTTTATATTAAAAAAATATTTCCATGCATGAGACAGTAAAACATTTTTGATATTGAAATCACGCATTATAAATCTTATCAAGAGGCGATGCAATTGATTTAAGTGTTATTTTGCATTTTTCTATGGTTTTATTTTTTAATTTTCCAATATGAAAATATTCTTTTTATACACTTCAGAAAAAAGTGATTGGTCATGAAATTCGAGGAAGATATAGAAATACACGTTTATATCGCATGCAACAGCGTCTAGTGACAGTTTATGGCTATTCGTTAGAGAAATGAATTCTTGTTTTTAAAAATAGAAAATAATAATAATAAGCGATGGCCTGTCTTCGGGGCCAGAGAGTTTCAAATTCAGTGCTCGATTCTAGTCAAGAAATACTATGTAACTGGCTAGAAGCAATACAATACTGGCTACAATAGAAGAAGATAGAAGAAGCAATAGAAGATAGAAGCAATACTGGCTACAATAATGTTTTTTTCAATGCATGCATTTTCTGTTAATTTTCATTTAAGATGATACTAGTTAAATAATTAAGTGTGGATTGTATTCCAGTTGAAAAAATAGAATAAATTTGAGTTAATGTAAAATTTTGATTCAGTTTTAGTGTTTTTTATCCAATATTGCAAACAAATATAATATAAAAATAAGATAATTATTTAATGAAATATAACACTGCAAATAAAGCTTAAATCCATATAAATATTTATAAAAAATGTACATGGCAGTTAAAATTAGATTTAAGTTTTAGACGTGAAAATTAAAAATTGTGTTATAGTCCGTGTATTTTCTGTAGGGGGTTCAAGGTCACATTTTCTACAAATAGGAGTAGATCACAAATAGGGGTAGATCACAAATAGGAGTAGAAAGTATTATTTAAGTAGCGGATTTACAAGTAGGCAGATGAAGCAAACTGCTGTGCTCATCAGGGCGCAAGTAAATCGACTATAAAGGCATTATTAACAAAGGAAACAATTTGTCAAATAAAAACAAATACTTCGAATAAAAAAATACCTGGGTAATATTAACTTTGTCTTTTAAAATTGGTAAGATTTCGATTTATTTCATCACAATCACTAAATTATTAAAGTATTCATAAACGATGAGTATCTGCTGAAACAATATTGTGTGAATGCTAATAAGCAAAAAACAAAAATATTTAATTTTCATTAAATTACTAAAATGAAAAATTAACTATATACAAATCATCGACGTATTAATAAGTTAAAAAATGTTTAATTGTGAGATTAAATAAACCAATTTAGTAAACGAGAGGCATCATTTGGTGATTCGCCTAATGCCGCTAAATGCGTAATTCCTTGACAGTATAGCAGACAAGGGTAGTGATCATGTAATTGCTATTAAATAATTTTATGGTTTTTCACAGTATCATTACATAGAACTTAATTCTTTTTTTCTTTTCAGATGAAGACAGCGATTAGAAAAAGAGTTAACACCGAACCTGTTTAAACCTACAGCTTAACATGTTAAAACTTGCTTATGGTTTTGCTTAGAAACCTCTCCATTCTGTTTATTGAAAGAAAATCAATAAAAAGTTTATAAAAATGCATCGTATTATTTTTGTAAATGCTTACATAATATTAGAAAGAGAAAAAAATCCTCTGAAATACAACGCCTACTACTCTGTTACCTAATACAAAACTCCTAGTGTCAGTCGCACAAGTATTTTTTTTCTTTTCTTTTTATTATTGCATCTGGTTTAATGCAATCAAATGCAAAAATGACAACGGCGTTTTTTATCTGGGATTATCCCTCTTCGATTATCTCTACTACTATATAAATGTGAAAGTTTGGATGGATAGATGGATGGATGTTTGTTAGTCAATCACGCCAGAACGGCTGAACAGAATTGGATGAAATTTAGGACAGGGATAGAATATGGTCTGGAATAAGACATAGGCTACTATTTGTTCCGGTTAATTGAGTGTTTAATTTTTTATTAATTAAAAACTAACTTTCCCGCCTAAAGTATTTATTTCCACACTGCCAAATGAGTAGGGCTTCATTGTTTTTCTTTCCCACGCTGAAGAGGCAAGGCTTAAGATATTTTCGATCGATTATTTCAAATGATTCTGTTCATTTTCTTAGTGTTTGATGCATTTAAAATTAAAAATTGTTAATTAATCGATTCCTCGGATTCATTCTGAAGTACTTTTAAATTAAAATAAAACAGAATAAAGTAAATAAAAAATTTCTACCTAACTAATTACCCTAACTGGCCTAGAAAATTCAGGCATTTGCGTTACTCCAACTGGCGTTGAAAATTCACGCATGCGCCGTGTGTTCTGATTGTTGACAATTTTAATTAAAAATTTAAAATTTATGTCTATTATATTGTTGTAGCTATCTCAAACTCGATCAATAAATAAAATAGACTTAACTTGATTTTAGAGAAATACGGACTTAATTTTCTATTTTCTTTTATTATATACTTTTAATAAAATTATTTATAGCTTTAAGTACATCGTTTTTTGGGTTAGTTTAAATCTTTTTTTATTTGTTATTATTTGATACATTTTCGAAATGCCCAGAAAATGCAAATCTAAACTTTCGAAAAGGAGTAATAAAGGTCGGGCTATGAAAGTAGCTAGAAGACCTGTTTGCAATTTTAGTGAGCACAGCGGACTGTCAAACCTTCTCCAATTGTGGGATACATACAAGGACGCTTTTTAAGAAGATATAGTGTTTAGAATGGAGGAAGGCTTCGTATCAGAGAGTTTGGCAGTAATATTATAAAAGCTACCATTATTACAGGAGCTGCTAAAGGAGGCAGCGTTTTAATTAACCGCATACCTGTTATTCCAAACAACTTGCCATTTTGTTTCAAGAGGCTGCAATTTCCTTTAAAATTGGCTTTTACATTGACGATCTAATCCCAGGGAATTTTCAGGGCTTAATGCTGTATACATTATGGTATTAGAATAAAAATTAATATTGAGATTTTCCCGTAGACCTTTCTTAATCAGTTACAAGTTTCTTGATTATATCATATCAGAATTTTCTTTCACCAACTCTATAATGATACGGTTTGATAACATTTTACATTTTCATGAGGCCGTCAATTCTAATACATACACATCAAAATTTCCATGCGAACGAAGTTTAATTAACCGCATACCTGTCTTTCCTAAAAAATAATCATAAAAAATGGAATCAAATTACCATTAAAAAAGCAACTTTACCTCGTAAATGGATCAAAATTTCGAATTGTAATTATCAGCAACGTATTTTTGAAAAATTATCGATATTTCTTCTTGAGATAGAGTAACTTGTAACGAAGTAATGCACGCCAGATGTGTTTCTGTTATCAAAATATGAAAACATAACTAAAAACGTAACGTATAAGAGAAATTATGGGAAAGAAAGTGAAACGAAAGTTAATTGGGGGGGGGGGATCATAAGTTGATCGAGCGCCGATCCAGAGATGCCCAAAATACATCTCAGTCTGCACTTTGCTCAAGGAGAACGTACAATAATATAGAAATAAGTTTTAAAATGTAAGAACAAAATTAGACAAATTGTATGAAATTCAATTTTTCACCAAAATGGAAACTATTATGGACAAAATAAGTAATGGAAGACTAGTTTTAATAATTTCTTTTTAAAAAAATTGCATATCAATTCTCAGAAAAATTCGTTTGCTCATTCGTTTGTCGTCATATTTAAGTACATCATATTATGTAAAGACGTGAAAAAAAGGGGGGGGGAGGGACAACTTTGTAACTTAATCATTTATTATTACAAAACTGACTTTGATAGAAATAGCTCAAACGTTCAGGCTTATTTACATAAAAAAAACTGATTTACATAATTTATAATTTATATCTCGCGATTTTTCCATTATGGAAATCGAGATATTTTTAATAATTCGATCCAATATGCCTTTTTGAAATTTCGTTTAAAAATTTGTGTACAAAAAATTCGTATATCAGATCTTATTCCAGAATTCGCAAATTTTAATGGTATTTTAAGTTAATGAATTTATCAAGTTAATTTTAAGGAGGAAATTTTATTGTCAGGTGAAAGCGAATTTTAATCATTAAGAAATTCATTAACCGAAAAAGCACTTTTTTATTGAAAATAAAGATAATACCGTTTGATTTTAAATAGATTTCAACAATATTTTAATCAGATCAATAAAATAAATAATATAATTTCAGATTGCAAAAATAAATGTTAATTTCCAGAATAAAAGTTCATATGCTTTAAAGAACTGTATACAGAGGATTTATTAATTCTTCATTAATATTATCATTTTTTCCCCATTTATTTTACTGCAACTATTTTTGATTTTATTTTCTGGTACCAATCGAAAACTCAAAAATGGAAGGAGTCAGTAAACGAATTTTTGTAATCGTCAAATAATTAAAACCAATACTTTACGGAAACTTTTCTTTTTAAATTTGCCTAAAGCCGATATTTATTTTTTTTTAGAGTTGTGTCTGTCCTTCTGCGGAAATAAAGACTCAAAAATGGAAAGATTTTGAACGATGAAATTTCGTATGATGTCTTTAGAAGTCAAATTTACAAATTTTAATATTGCAATAAGTTTCGGTCAAATTCTTAATAAGGGAAATCATTATGCCTGCCTATCCCATCCCATGCGTATAAACGCGATTGCTCAAAAAATGCTAGGTGGATGAAATCTGGTAAAAGATTTTGCCAAAGGATTTAAAGAACTACGTCAAATTCTGAGCCATCTCTGTCAAATAGTTGATTATCTGTCGATTATTGATTGTTCAAACGTGCTTGCTCTGAAATACAACATTTTAGATTAATGAAATTTTGTATTTAGCGTTGATGCTAAAACTGTAGACCTGTGTAAAGATTTCGATTATTGAACCAGTTAATGAAGAAAATTTTTTAGGTTTTCCTTATTTCTGCAAAGTAATTGAAACATTATATGCTTTTTCGAATATTTCAAAACATTAATCATCTATACTAGAAATACTATATATATATATACTGTAGACTCCCGATTATCCGCTCCTGCCACACAAAGTTTTTTTTTCCTTTTTTGACTGATTTCTTCAAAAAGGTGCAGTTTTACAGTTATACATTTGTAATTACATAATACATTACAGTATTAAAACAGTGCATATGTATTCATTTTTCTGTGTATCCTTGACGCCTCTCGTAAGTACAAAGCACTTTTCTGTTTTCATTAACAAAATGCATTTTAGGTTAGTTTTGAGTGATTACTAAAATAGTAAGCGTTAGTGAAATATTTCCTGTTGTTTATTTTACGTTTTACTGTACATAAAACGATTTTTCAAAGTTGGAATGACTGTTTTACTCTTTTGCTATACCCATTTTTAGCTTTTTTCGGATTATCCGCGATTTTTGTTATCCGCGGCGGCCGCGCCACCCAATTCCGGGGATAATCGGGAGTGTACTGTATATATATATATATATATATATATATATATATATATATATATATTTGTATTATACGTAAGCCCAATCATAGTCAGAGTATATTAAAAAAAATCAATAAAAAGATCATTGTTTTTTTAATATTACAGAAAACATTAATCTATTATAATAGGGATATTGTATATATGAACATATACATAAGGGCAATTACAATCGGAGTATTTAAAAAATAATCGCTAAAATCATCATTGCTATTTTTATTATTTTAGAAAATATTACTCAACTATAATAGAGATACTATATATATGTATAGATGCATAAGGACAGTCACAATCAGGGTATATTAAAAAAAAGTCAATAAAAGGATGAAGTGACTACTAATTTGCATATAATCTGCGTGACACTGGAGTTTTCCAAATGATCCTGGAAGTCCATTATCAACACCGAAATCATAGAAAGAAGCGTGAGAATGTATATAATTGCCGGATTGTATAAGTGATTGTGACCACGAATATGACATCGTTTTCTGTCTTTAAATATAGTGTTAAGGCTATAACATTGGTATTTCTAAAATTTTATTTTAGTTATTTTAGTATAATAATGTTATGACATGAGAAGAAGTGATTTATTGTCTTATTTGAATGAGAATGAAATGGTGATGCCATTGCTTATCACATTTAATCAAACTAAAATGAATGGTTCAACGGCAGGATTTTCAGTGGTATAAAACAATACCGATACAATAAGAATAGATGCCTTAATGAATCTGAGGGTGACAAAAATGAACATGTTTCAAAGAATAGAAGGGTAAATTATTATGAAACGGTTAAAACCGTAGGACGGCAACACATCTGGTATCTGTATTTCAAATTTCTACGATGAAATTAACAATGAATGTGGTACAGTTCTAAGCATGGATTGTTATTTCTGCAACAGAAAAAGTGATGGTGAATTTTATGCACTTCTTTCTTTGATTAAGTATATTTTAAATTATAAAATTATAAATTTTTTTTATTAAATTTTTTTTAAAGTTTTGTTTAGATTTGGCATTGAATTCAAATATTTCGGTTTGTAAAATTCTCACAAAATGGCATTAGAATTTTAATGACTGTAAACCTCGTAATGTCATTTGCAAAACATATATGAAACATTCTTTAATAATTACGTTTTTTGTTATCTAACATTTAACATTAATCATTAAAAATCCCGGCAGGTTACTAAATAAAACACCGTAAACGTGTTATTTTATTACAAATGAAATTAATATTATTTTAAGTAATAAAGGATATTACATAAGGAAAAAAGCATGCTTATTCTACAGTTTATAGGATTACAAAAAAAATTCCTTCAAACGTACATTTCAAACTGTGTGCCTGAAACATTCAGAAATATAATTTCCGAAGTTTTGTACATTTTAACTGTATTTTTATTAATAGCTAGAAAATGCAACCGACTTGATGAGATGTTTTACTGTTAACAGTATCTGAGATATGATTATTATAGATTAATTAACGAAAGCTTTAGTAGAAAATCTCGTGTACATTGTTAGAGTGTTTGAGAAATTTTAAAAAGTCTTATTTGCGGTACATTTTATATATAAATATTAAAAGTTGTGTCTCTTTGCAATGATGTTCATGAACACTTAAATCAAAAATAATCAATAAAATTGATTTGAAATAAATTGTGATACACAAACGGAAAAAAAAGAAAGAAAAATATTTTGTCACGCATTTTACCGTACTTAACAGAATCATCATCAATAATTTCGGACTCTATTCGGGATCAAATTTAAGTTTATATAATAAAAATTGCAAACCTCAGCTTATTGATCTTTATGACAATTCAGGATAAAAAATGTAAATAAAACGTGAAGTTTACGACTCTGTAACTAATTATTATTCATTATTTTTTCTGCTTCAGCCAATACTAATCATTCGGTATAAACAAGATCGGGTATAAGCAAGATCGTAGAAAGATAGAAGGGGCAAAAATAATATTACATTATATTATTGGCTGAGGCATTAAGTTCCTTTTGCCATTATCACTAAACCTTTTTGCTCTCAATTTTGTAACAGAATCTTTTACGATCTGGTGCTTTTTATTCCTTATTTTTATTTTATACATGAATGAAATCGAGTTGCACGTTTGCATCGTGCTCATACGTGTTTTTTTTTTTTTTAAAATTTCCGCAAGATGACTCTTCAAGGAGGAAATACGTTGTGAATCATAGGGCTACCTTTTGATGTGGTATAAAAGTATGGAAGGGGGGGGGGGAGTTCCATGATTGGCCATTTCTATTAGTAGTCTCGGGTTAATAAACTTTGGGTTCCTAAGCATTTTTTAAAGATAAAACTAAATGGATTTGAAATAATCATAAAGCAAATTTGATAAAAGATCTATTAAATTAAATAACTAAATTCATGTTGGATGATATTAATAGGATAAGACGCATAACTTTTTCAGGACCTTTGTTGCATGTGTAACTTAATAATTAGAAAATTTTAACAATTTATTGCATTTAAAATTGTCAAACACGAGACCCAGTGGAAAATAACTTGCCTTCATACATCCCTCCATTTTTTTTATTGTATTTTCCTTAGAAATTGTCCTACATTCAAGATGTGGGAGGGGATCACTTAGGATTATTCACGATGTGGAGGAATTTTATACGTAGAATTTCCTAGGTATGTAAAGGAAATAGTAGAATCTTACCAATTGTCAGCAAAATGAATCGTCAAAATCAACAAAACTGACCATATTGGAACGTCGTCGGGGTCTTAGTAACAATGCTTTTGTTGCATACTTACAATAAAATTATTTTACGGTCCTTTAACGTACTGGAATTCGCCCTCTATTTTGCCAGAAAAGTTTCCTGGGCATCTTTAAACAAGCCAATGTGATATATTTTTTGTTTTTAAAAATGTGAAAAAAGAAGTGAAAAAAGTGAGTGTTTATTTCTTGTGGGGCTGGTGTCCATCGCACCCAAATCCAACCCTTACAGAGTGTCTCTCCCTCCTCCAAAGAAAAGTGACACTTTTACGTACGGAGCCTCAAAAAAATTCAATTAAAAAAAAAAAAACTTTTTACTACCAACCTCTACAGAAACTGAAGTGTTTTCTTTCAATTTCCAACCTTCTTTAAAGAAATTTTATAATAGGATGTATATCTTTAGGTACAATATTTGAGACAAAATCGCTTGTTCCACTTTTTGTGGAATCCTGTGCAATTACTGTTGGTAGCTTCCGGGATAAAAGGACTGAAAATTTACAATTTTTTTTTTAATTTTTTTTTTTTTTTTAATTTTCGAAATGTTTAATTTTTTTCTCCGAACAGAATGATATCTGAAGTTAAACAAAATTTAAAACTTACACCTGGTATCCCTGGTTTTATGGTCTCATTTAAAGAATTTTAGAGATTTTCATCTTTTAATACTTTTAGATTTACACCTTTTAAAAATTTATCAGATTTATAGATTAGAGATTTAATTAGAAGATCTAAATTAAAGTTTTTACCAGCATTTTTTAAATATTTTGCTAAGGATGAAGTAAATGTTTAGAAAAACTATATCTATATTGATATAAATGCTGTAAAAGGATATTTTTTATAATAATATTTTTAATGCTTCAGTAGGGTTGCAAAGGAATACGCCCCCACTGCAAAATATTTGCATTCTCACGGCAATCAATTCCGCTTATTTAAAGAAGAGAGTTGTCTTTGAAAATTATAGCTGTATAGAAATTAATCGCAGTTGCACGACTATTATAAATTTAACATAAAAACCATAATATGTGATGAAAATCAAATAGTAGAAAAATGAAACAATAAATTTATATCATGAAAATAATTTATCTCATATTATATAATGATTTCAAAAAAATAAATAAATAACAGATATATCTGCATACTGCAACCAAGCGAGTTCGCAAATTGTACAGACTCACTGTACCGCAAAGAATACCGATGTTCTCTGATTTGTTTAAGCCTTAGCATCTTCTTGACAATGTTTTGCTCTCATAATAGTTTAGTTATAGCTTATTTAGCCCAAACCTTGTTGCTTTCGTTAGTTTCATGGAAGATAAGAATGAATTTCAACGCGATATAATTTTTATTAAAATAATTGTATTCTGTAAATATTTGTGTTTAATGAAACAATAATTCAAACCTAAAAGAAAAATGATTCAATCGTGAAAAACGTTTATGTTTCTAATTTATAAAACTAGTAATAGAAGCTAGTTAAGAAGGAAAACAAAAATATTTTTAATAAATTGTTATTTTTATATTTCTAGAGATTAAGTTTAAGGATTTGATCTTTTCTGCTGCATATGTGTTCAAGATTAGTATTACATGTAAACCGTTAAAAAAAAAGGAGATGAATGTAAATATTTCATTCATTTATATAGAAATTTATTTCAGTGTAATAAAAAGTATTGAGAAATTTCTTATATTTTCCAAAACTTTTATTAACCTTCCGCTGGGCGCGTCGTTGTAAAAAGTACAACAGTTGGTTTCTTTAAAACATAATTCTGGCAATAGAGGGCGTTAATCATCATGCGTATCGTTTATTGAATCTTCCTTCACATTTCCTGAAAGTTATTTGCATTTCTGATTGCGCAATCAGCTGCACCTGTCATTTTTAGCTGTAAACATCTGCGGTGTTGTACTTTATGCAACGCGCGCCTGCTTGTGAAATTCTTTTTCGACAGAATCTTTCTAAGTTAAATAAATCTTTGTTAGTATTACGAATGGGATTTGAGGTAAAATAATGTCTAAACGAAAACAATATTTTAAAGATCACAAATAAATGGTGGATTACCTAATGAAAGTTTTGAATGAAGATTCTGATAGTGAAGATATTGAAGATGATCAGCAATTTTCTGCATATGACGTAGATTTGAGTGACGAAAATTTAGAACAGGAAAATCACAGCAGTGACTCTGAAATAACTGCATCAGATTACGAAATTACTGAAAATAATAGTGATGAAAATTGTTATAAGGGATAGGATAAAATCAGAAAATGGAAAAAAGAAGAAATCGTAAAAACATCCAAAACCAAGAACAAAAATATTATAAAGAAACTGCCAAGAACAACTGCATATGCAAAAGGAACTGCTTCCGAAATTGACGCTTTTCTGAAATTGATTGATCTGAGTATGATTGATGAAGTAATTTATTGCACAAATAAATATATACAAGGAGTACAAGCTAAATATTATCAGAAACCTGACTGTAAACAAACGTGTAGAAGTGAATTTATGGCTTTGATGGGATTGCTTTATTTTATAGGCACAATGAAAAGCCAACATAAAAATGTTGAGCAGCTCTGGGCTTCTGATGGAGCTGGAATTCAAATACTGAGAGCAGCTATGAGTTATAAGCGGTTTTTGTTTTTACTTCGCTGTATTCGGTTCGATGATATAGATACTGGAGCTGAAAGGAGAAAATCAGACAAATTAGCTGCCATCCGATCCATTTGGGATTCATTTGTTCAAAATTGCTTGAAATCTTATAATACAAGCGAATTTGTAACAATTCATGAGATGTTACATCCTTTCAGAGGACGTTGCTCTTGTATTCAATACATTCCGAATAAGCCTGCTAAGTATGGCATCAAAATATTCGCATTATGTGATTCTAAAACATTTTATTGTAGCAATATGGAAATTTATATCGGAAAACAGCCGCCTGGACCTTTCGCAGTTGAGAATAAACCATTAGACATTGTCAAGCGTCTAGTAATGCCCATTGAAAACTCTAATAAAAATCTTACAACTGACAACTGGTACACTAGTTTTCCACTAGTTGTTTATTTATTAGAGAAGAAAATTACTTTCATCGGAACTGTAAAGAAAAATAAAAAAGAAATTCACGCAGAATTTTTGCCCAGAAAACATAGAATTGTGGGTACTTCTATCTTTGGTTTTCAGAAAAATAAAACACTCGTTTCATATGTACCGAAGAAAAACAAAGCAGTAGTATTAGTATCTAGCCTTCACGATAAAGCTGAAATTGATGGAGACAGTGGAAAACCTGAAGCAATTCTTGATTACAATATGACAAAAGGAGGTGTTGACACCTGCGATAAAATGTGTTCGGCTTATTCTGTGTCTCAAATAACAAGACGGTATATTGTATTATTTTATGTAATGATGAACATTGCTGGTATAAATTCTACTGAACAATGTTGATGATGAGCCTAGAATTATTTTCTTGAGAGCACTCTCAAAATCCCTGATGAAAGAACATCTCATATCTAGAGCTCCAATATCCTCTTTACCTCGTGATGTGTCGGCTTTCCTTAATATTTATCGTTCAAATGAAAATTTGGAGGAAGAAACTTCAAATTCAAATTATTCCTCCACAAAAGAGAGGCTCGTGCTACATGTGTGCACGAATGAAAAATTCCTCCTCTACAATGAGGTGTAACAAATGCGTAAGGTTCATATGTAAACAGCATTCAAAAAAGCAAATCCTATGCCAGCCATGTGAAGCAAATAATGCAGGTGAAATGTCCGACTGATTCTGTAAGTCCAAAAGTACTTTATAATTCTTTAATTATTCATTATTCATTAATATTTTTTGTAATTGTAGCAGTATTTACTTTTTCATACGTTTAAACTTCTGTTTTAATATACTATAACAAAATAAATGTAAATGTATGGTACAATATTTTCTTAAATTGTTATCAGAGATAAATTATATGTTACTTATTTGCAAAATTGTTTGTAAAATTAAAATAAAGCAGCTAAAATTAAATGTTTTTCACATGTTGTACAATTTACAACGCGCGCCCGGTCGTGAAAGGAAAATTCGCGCTCCCGGCGAAAGGTTAATCATTCAAACCATTTTATTTATACACGTTAAAAAGAATAATTTTAATATTTATTCTTCAATAACTGGAGTCAGTTATCTCCAACTCCATTTCAAATCAATTTCTTATGACATTCAAATAATTAAAATTTTAAAAAACTTGTATCTTATTATTAAAGTATTTGTGAGTTAAATATATTAGTTAAGTTCTAACATGATATTTTAAAATATTGCTCTATTTCCACAAGCGGATATAATTTGAATTTTGTCTAGAGCAAATAATATGTTTTCATTCCGTGAACAATTAAATAAAGTTGTAAAAAAATAAAATAACATATCAAATCACTGCTAAGTACTTTGAAATGAAAAATAAAATTATTACTTTTTAGAAATTTTTTAAAAAGCTCTTTTCAATTAGAAATTTTTCTTATATTTGGAAATTTATTAGTTTCATTTGGAGTAATAGTATGCACTAACTATCAAAATAAAATAGATTTTGCACAGTTACTATTGTTCGCTCTGTTCACATCAATTATTTTATTGAAAAAATGTACTGACTTTAAACACAAATCTTCTAAATTCTTATAAACTGTTTTTGCCTCCTCTGTGAACTTCATTTATGGAGCATATGGAAAAACGTCAAAATGAAAAACTTAATCAGGAGCAGATCTCTTTTTACAAATAAATTAAAAGATTCATTAAAGCTTGAAGACTTTTGTACACGTTTAAGTTATTAAGAAATATCTTTTTGATATCTTTCAGGGAAATTATTCATAATATAAAATGTTCTTGGTATACTTACTTTTTAACATCTCCTAATAATACACAATACTGATTATTTGTATAAATCTTAGAATGAAAAATTTTATGGATTAGGGATACATTCTTTCTAATGCTTTTCTCTCTTTGTTTAGTTGATGAATATAGAAATTAACTTTGAAGAGATACATTGTTTTCTACACAATATTCCAAACTATAAGAAACAAAGCACAATATGCTTTCTTTTTGGATGTTTTTTAGGTAAATCATAGAAAATTCGATATGCATGTTCTTTTAGGGCAGGTGGTAATGCTGGCTTAACTGGTATTCCACAATCTTGACTTTTCTTTCACAATAAATTTATTTTCTTCTTGCTATTTCTGTAGGTTGAACAAGTAATTGATTGTCTCTCCTTCTGCTGCACTTCAAAGCTCTATTTGTGTAGTTAAGATTTCTAAAAGGGGGGGGGGGAATAAAAAAAGAAACCTAAGTAAATATCTTCCACTTTCAACATACAATTGAAAAGGTTAGTGTAAGAAAGTCCTGCAAGACATTTTAATGAATAAAAGAAATTTAGCTTTAGAATATATATAAATACAAGAAAGTCACTTACAAAATGATTATGCGAGTACGGCCGCTCACATAATACAGAAGATTCTACAACTTCTGGCAGTGGTTCTTGGTGTTTTGGTAGTGAAAAGTACCTGTAATCAAAACAATTTGAATATTTCACCAGGGATATATCGTATGAATTGCAAAAGCAAATTTAAGCTTTTAAAAGTATCATAATTCATAGTAATATTAGAGATAAAAAATTATTATTGAAAATATAAGGAATAATTATTGAAATTGAAAAATCAAAATTAAATGAAGGAGATGTTAAACATTAAGACATATGAAGAAGAATGCAACCTGATTTTTAAAAATTTAGATTCATAAGTATATATGTGCCAAATAAATCCAATATTTGCACTAAATACAAATTTCTTATCTCCATCTTTTTACAACTCATGATAAAAAGGCATAATAAATTCGATTTTATTTCTTTAGAGTACAGTATTTTAATCATAAAACTGAATTCATTAGTTAATTCTTGAAGTTTTATATTAGAAGCTAAGATCACAATGTGTATAGAATGAATAACCAGTCTTGTATGCCACAATATATACTAGTTACCAGTCATTTATTAATTTAATTTGAAGTTATGAAAACATAAATATTTTTCATGTATACATTATATACATTACATGACAAATTTAAAATGTTTTATGTTTAAATTCATAAGCACAAAATAAAAATAATCTATATTTGCAGGCTATTAAAATAATTAAGAATCTTTTTTTAGTTTGGAGATTCATTTTACACTTAGGACATGAAATATTAGATAAAACTGTATTATGAAACTATTGAAGTTTGCTGTAAAGGAACTACATAAAAGTTTCTAACTTAAAGAAAAGTCAGAAATTTAAGGGCTATCCTTACCTCTGGGGAATTTTAAAATGCCAAGCTATGGGGATGTTGTTCCTGAAATGTCTTGAAGACATGTCAGAATTGTCATGTGATATTTTTATAACAGAGTTAGAAATCCAGTGCTCACCACTGTACATCAAATATTTGAAATCTGTTTAATCTCAATAAATATCATCTACATTTTATTTATTTGTTTATGTATTATTATTCATTATTATTATTAATAAAATTTAATATAATTAAAACTTACCTTTGAATAGTAATTTTAAGAACTGCACTGCATCCAGAATTTTTCACTTTCTTTCAAATATTTTGATACCAGTAAAAACAGATTTTATATCATTATCAATAATGAGAGTACTAAGTGTTCAGTTCTAGTACATGAAAATTTATATTATTTATAAAGCTATGAAGTTATGTTTTAAAATTTTGTAAATAATAATAAACAAACCTAAAGACTTTCTTTTTTGTTTTAATAATATTTAAAATTTATTCAAAGATCAGAAATATATTTAAATTATAAAAATGAATATTTTATTTCAGTTCTTAACTTTTCATTGTGTGCAACTGGCCTAACAGGTAAGCTTTTAAATTTAAGACAATTTATTGCCAGATCTGAAATTTTTCATATATATTTTTATAACATAAATTGTGCTCTTATTCAGGAAATGTGTGTCATAAAGGTCAAAAACTGCAGCACAAAAAAAGCAGAAAAATTAAAGCCAGAGTTTCTTTCCTATATCAAACTGGTCAGTAGATTGAAAAGAGAATTAAAAGAACAGATATTTCCATGCTAGGAAAATACATGTAAACTACGCAATATTTGATAAGTGCTCTGTAACAATGCAGACACCAAATATCATTCTTGCCTCAAGCAAAATGAACTTTAGATCAGGCCTTAGTTAAAAATATGTGTTGATATGTGGTAAAGAGTATGGAAGCTCTAAAACTTTTATGGATTTGTAACATTAAAAGAACCACAAAACAATTTAAAAACATGACTAAAGCAAATACTTTTAATAATGGAATTTGATGCAATGAAATATATCTGTAAGTAGACAGACACAAATATGTCTCTTGCCACATGCAAAATAAACTTTAAATTTAACATTGGAATTATCTAAATGATACCACAAAAAAATGCCTAAAATAACACATGTATAGACAAATATTCTTTATGGAATGTGAAACAATAAAATAAAAAACATTAATTATTTCTTGTTGCAAATTCTGCTGGCATCTATAAAGTCACCTTTATCAACATTAAGGCACCCAGTTGATTTGTGTGTTCTCGGAACAAGCCAAACCTATTTCTGATATTTATTCATATTTAATCCATTCCTAAAGTTTGTGTTACAAAAATGAAAGAAATAAATATTCAAAAGAGATGTATAAACTATTTAGAAATTTCGATATTAATAACTAAACAGAATTCAATTAAAATTACAATGTGCTGAAAAGGAACTTGCTAAAATTTTACGTGCTCAAAGAAAAGCCAGAAATTTCTAGGCATTTCTTAACAAATGAAACCATTGGGAATGCTGTTGTTTCCTCATTACTAGATAAATCAGAAATATTATGATTTTTTTTTTCTTAACAGAGTTGAAATATTTGATGAACAGCTTGTTCTCACCACTTTAAATTATTTATCTGCTATCTGTTTCTCGATACGTAATAAAGTATATTTCTGCCATTCCGTTCTCCGAGAACGAAGATAATAAGTTATGAAAAAGCAGATCCGTAAGTGACGAATGAAACAACGGTCGTTTTTGAATTCTCTCTATAACGAGTTCATTTCTTTGTGATCGTCAGACGTAGTCAGTACTACTTCGAGTTAACGTTTACAATCAGCGATTTGATTATTTCAACTGTGTTTAATCCTTGTAAGTAATTTATTTATTGTAAGTAAATGCTATATTATGTACATTAATAATATATTTGGCAGCTTACTTAATTTATCAAAGCTTGTATTAATTTGAACTTTATATGCGCCATTTTGTTTTCAGACCAAGGTAAAAATTGTTATGTAACTAGATATACAATATTGTATTATTTTCGAAAGGTTTCATTGTCTACTTTAATAATTGCACTTGTTTATGAAAAAATTTCATCTTTTCCCCCATCACAGTGTCGTTTTATTAAAAATTAGCTTTTCACTCCTGGACATATCGTTTTCACATATGTACCAACTGTATTACTTGCTCAATAATTAGAAAAACAAGGCTATGCAATGGAAAAGAAATTGTATTTCTGTCTTTAAAAGTATATTATACGTCTTGTGATCAGGGCAAGACTTTGTATGTGTTTATTCCCTGTGTTTTTATATTCCGATTGTTCATTGCTGCCATTGTTTATGTTTTATTAGTACTTAAGCGATGGTAGAATGAAGGAGCGTACGATTGTAGTCTAGGCAGGTTAATTTTAAGAAATAATAGTGTACTGATCTGGAATAATTTGCACCCCATCAGTACCGAGACTCAGTTATTTATTTAGTTGATACACAAATATATTTTTTAATTCATAATATAGAAAATTCTTATTCAAGCAAAATAATATTTAGATATAATAGTACAAAAAATAAAATACCTCTAATTATGAACAGTTTATTATTTGTCTTACATTTATATTCTATATACTCATTAAATTTTATTTTACATTGATTTTAATTAAAAGAGTAGAACAATTTTTCAGATGCAGTTAAGAACATATTGTGTAATAAATAAACAAAAAAAAAGCAACAACATTTTGAGGATATTAAATTAAATACATCTGAAAAAAGTAAAGGAATATTTTTTTAAAATATAGAAATGTGAAGAAAATTCAAATAGCAGAAATAATGGCCACCCTGTTATTATAAACTTTCTATGCACTCTCAACATGTGATGTTTATGATGAACCAATGCCACAATGAAATGAATATAATGAAACAAATTGTCACAAAAATTTACAAAATCCACTCCTTCTGCCTTTTTAAAATTTTTACTTTTAAAACACTTTTCTTTTTATGCCACAAAAAATAATACGAAACATTGTCCACTTTTTTCTGTATCTTACAAATGAAGCATTCAGTCAGTAGGCTGGTGATATTTTTTCTATGGTTGAGAGCTAAAAGTTTATGCAATTTTGATATCATACAGGCTGTGTTTGATATCATTCTATAATGTTTTTTTTTTATTTTGATGCAGTAATTTCCTTTTCTAATTTTAAAAGAATTTTTTTTTTTACTTTTAATAGAATTATTCTACAATTCTGATTTGTGTGTTGGTAAACAATCTGGATAGGAAACAAATAATTTCATTCTTCATTACTCTGTAAATGTGCATGTCTTTTTGTACTGCATGTTTCCTGAGTAAATCTGAACAAACAGTTCTGATATCTGACAGGTTAGCTAAAAGTCGGTTTAGAGTGGCATGAGAAAATGACAGAAATCAAACCAAATTTTCTGACTCCATTTCCCTTTACTCTATCAATTGAATGAAATCGATATTTTTTAATTAGTTCTACATTATTCTCCCCCATGATTTTAGCTATTTGTTTGAATTGGCTACCTACTTATTATTGAAAGAAAACGAGTAGAACAGGTTGCCAGTTTTTCGGCATTACTTAGTTTTTCTTTGTATATAAGTACTTAAATCAGAAAAAAAAAAAAAAAAAACTAATGGACTTCTCTGGCGTTTTCCTGTTGTGATTATGTTATATTATGTTGCAACGGAATGGCAAGATGTCACCAATTTTACGAAAATGTGCCCCAAACTGTTTAAAACGCTGTAAAAAATTGTTTTAAAATTTTGGAAGGAAACGATATTTATTTATGTGACAAAAAGAAATCAAAAGATCAATTTAAAAAAGTGAATTACTGATTAGGGGTTTGTTGCTTTGGCATTCCGGTTTGAAACTGTGTGAGAACTACTGACAATAGCCTTCTTAATTTTTAAACCACAATCAAATACTGAGAATATTGTAGGAATACTCAGTTCTGTTGAAAACCGATTCTCTATAACTTGAAAAAGTTCGAATATTCTTAATTTTAATATTGCACCAGCTCTGTCATGTTTTCTCTGAAATACTTACCCTAAATAAGAGTTTAAAATCATGAAAAGAAATTATAACCTACATTTCTGTAACGTAAATTTGCTTGCTAAATGTTAATTTCAAAAATTAGCTTCGGTTTCCAAAAAAGTTATCTGGAGTAATGAGGCTTAGAATTTTCGGCATAATGTCGAACTTGCTGTGAAAGTCGGTAAAATTAATTCTGTCTTTAAATTATTATTAATAACAATAAAGTCTCGTTTTATATTAATAATAATTATTATGCTTTTATTCGTGTATTAAGTTTGTTCAAATATAAAGAAAATTATTTTTTCGAATATATATGCCTATTAATGCAATTAAATGTAGAAATAACTTTTCTTATAAAAATATAAAGATCAAACACTATCATAAACGTTAGAGGAACTGACAGAAATTTTATTTGTAAATTGAAATCTTGATCACATTTTCAACATATTGTTACTTTTTAAAGAGCGTCCAGGAAATTTCTTTCTTGTCTCTAAATCAAAAAGTATTAAGGAAATGAATACGATTTGAAAGATTTCATTAATATTTGACAAATAGCTTTTAATCAAATTTCTTTTTAGTTGTAATTCCTTACCGGCTCGGGATTTTTTGGGGGGGAATTGCGAAAAAAATAAACAGGAAATCTTTTATGGCTAAAACGAAATCGTGAATTTTTTTTTCCCCCTTCCCTTCGTCCAATAAGAGGGTCGCGAGGAGAAAAAGTTTTAGAGCCCTGGGAAACTCACTTTTAGTCTGAAAAAAAGTTTCTCATTACAGATATTGAGAATGTTTTATTGAATTATCTTTAACTAATTAGTGTATTTAGACTTTGATTTAACCTTCTGAAATTAAAAAAGTTTTCCTTATCTTATGCAGTGTGTTCCAAAAGTAACAACCTATTTTTGCGGATCATTTGGGCATTTGTTAACTCATTTTCAACAATATAAACATATATAAACTTCAGTTTTTTTAAAGTGCCTATTTTATAACGGAAGCTAATGAATTTGGGGGGTCATTATTTAAGAAAACAGTTCACAGAATCAAATAAGAGACTTTTCTGAACATCTTTCTTAATTCCATTACATTACGTTTTGGGCAGATTGTATTTCAAATTTTATTTATTATTTCTATTTCTAAGAGATTTGCATATTACAGAAAAATATTGAATGTAGTCGTTTTTTTCACATATTAAATGATGCTCCAATAATTTTATGATTTAATGCTTTTTTGTATGAATATAATAATCCCTATGATAAAGTTTTCTCAGAAGGCATACATTGATTTCATTTGAAATAAATGGTCATTTTCTTCTACTGCAGGAAATAATGGCAGACAATAAAGCCAGAAAAATCTGTTACGTTTTTACAATCCGAAGCAGCACACCAATAATAGGCTGCTCTAATCTACTTGCAGTCAAGTACAAAGTTCGTTGTAACAACAGGGATAAATTCGAAGCTGTACAGGAGTAAGTAATAATATTTTTTTTTTTTTTTTTTTTTTTACCTCCGTACACCAATGAGCGGAGAATATAGGGTTTTTTTTTTTTTAAAGAAAAACTTCTTTGAAACATTCTTTGAACACAAATAACAGTTAGAAAATCATTAGAGATAATAGGCTGACTTAAATAGTCAAATAATCGTCATGTAAACTCTAGGTGTATCTCTGACGAATAAAGAGTTGGCATACACAGTGGCAGATTTCCGACTAGGCAGCTGCTTAGGGTCAAAGTCAGGTCAATTGAAAAAATTTACACACGCATACATATATGTATGTGTGTGTGTGTAAAACATGATTTGTAAAAGCACGCATAGGATTTCGTTAATTTCTTAAATAATACTTCAGTAGTTTTTTACTATTCTTTAATAATGTTCTTTATGCAATTCAGGAGTTAAAATTACAGAGAAGCCAGAGTTCCAGTGATTAGAAAATCAACTTAGGAGAGTAAATTACGCAGAAATTATTGTATAGTTGCTGTATTAGTCAAGGCAGACGGCGTTATGACTCTGCTCAAGCCCACAACGATGTCTTCTAACCTAAAAAACCGAACCTTATTAGTTGGTGCCATGGTTAATAGATGGTTTATTGGCTTTTAATGGGTTTAGGTCAATGCCAGTTTTGATAATAGTTTATTTCTGTTGAAAAGTATAAGGAATTATTAAAATCTAATTCGAAAAAAATGAAAGAATGAAATGAAATTTACTCAATGGTAATGGCTCTCATTACCCTGAAAAAAATCCAGAAATTCTGGAGAAAAAAAATCTTTTTCTGGATTTCTTTGTGTGAAGAGGGTTTCTAAAATCTGGAATTAAAGATCGACAGTTAAATTTTAAACAGCGTTCAGTCTATAATTTCTAACTAATATTAAGCCATTTGAAGTTAACAGAACTCTGAGTTTGCTAAACGCTGAGTGTTTAGATTATACCTAATAAGTGTACCAAAGCATTTAACAGAAGGAAAAAGATATAGATATTTACTGCCCAAACATGCTTGTTCTGATTACTATGTATTTTCCTACTGAAAGCTTTAAAGAATGGAACAATGGCACAAGAATTGCAGAATTCGGGGAAAAAAATAATGATTTCAGACGCAAAATTTTTATTTTTATTTATTTTTTTATATTATTTATTTATTTATTCTGAGAGGTAATTCTTTAGGAAAAATTGATTGTCCAATATATCAAATGTGTTCAAAAGAAGTTAAGTACGGCACAATGTTTTGTAACATATTTGCATTTAATAACATTTTTCGACGTTAGTAGTTTGGTATTTCAAAGCAAAGGAAAAATTAGATTTTTTTGTCACTCCCAGACGAAAATTTTTTAGAAATTTTATATTTAATTTCAGAATATGGAGATTAAAAAAAAAAAAAAAGAATTGCGTAGACAAGCATGTCTGTCCTGTTCAAGGTCAAACTAATTATTTATCAAAAACAACATTCGATGAATTCATAGCGCTTCAGTACAAAAAAGTGGTAAATAAAATAAAAAGTGGAACTAAAGCAAAGTAAATATTATTCCATAAAAATTGACTCTACTGCACTCTTTACTCATTCAGATCAGTTAACTTTTGCACTTCGATGCATTATATTGAATGACGATCTTGTAAAAAGATTTATTAAATTCATGAGATTAAGTATCATACCACAATTAAAACTGAGAATTTTGTTTCAGAGACAATTTTTCAGTTTAATGCTTGAAGTGACGATATGAGACACCATTTTATGATAATACTAGCAATATATTGGGTCAATAAAACGGGCTTCAATCTTTGATTAGAAATAAGAACCCAATGGGAGAATACATCTGTTATTCAGTCTATACTTCGAATGTGGTTAGTACATATGCTTCTAGTTGTCACCAAGCAACTAAACTACTATGTTTGTTAAAGAACAGTTTCAATTTATTATTTCCCTTTAAGGAAAGGTTTTTATTTATATTTAAAAGGATCGTCATATCAAATATTTGTGTTGAATATTTCAAAAAATTTATAATGACTGTTTAGTGAGTTAAAAATATGTTGGAAAAATTTGGCAGCTTAAATGTCAAAATAAATTTACCAGTTTTTTGAAATGCGTTTGGGAGGGCTCATAATGTGCACTGCCTAGGCCCAGAAAATGCCCAAATCTCCCGCTAGCGATAGCGATAAACGGAAAAATCTAAATTACGTCTACTATCAGAACTTTTCTTTTCCTTCTTTTTCTCCTATTCAAAATATAAATTCTAAAACAATTTAGAAGGTTATATTTTTTTTAAATTTATTGGCATTAATAAACATTTTGAAAAAACTACGTTTCCTTATAAAACAGCAAGAATTTTTGTTGTTGTTGTTGCTCGGAGGGAGGATGGTTTGTCTATTTATTTTTTTCTTTTGGAAAGGTATATATTTAACACTTCGACAGATTCTTTTTTCTTTTCTTGTAATTATTATTATGTCAATGATGTTTCAAAGCGGATTTCCATACGGCACAATGTAATTTCGCCTCAATGTCTGAATGTCGAAGTGCTTTCAATGTGAAAACGTTGCTTGGAAAGAAATTAAGATAATCGCAGACTATCACATTAGCAACTTTTTCTTTAAAAAATTAGGCAATTTTTATTGAAAAGGGAAAGATTACTAGCGAAGCACTGCCATTAATATCTAAAATATTGATCTTTAAAAATTTGCGAACATATCTATTTTATAGGACATATAGAGTGGAAAAAAAATTCGAAATGCTTTTTATGAACTATTTGTTTTATTGTGTTTTTAAGGGGCATAAATAATTTTTTTATTTTTATATTCCTCAAGCCAATTAGTTTCTATGTACCAATATATGTACATAGAAGAATGGTTCGAAGGAGAGCATCTAGCAAAGACCGAAAGTGGAAGATTTCTAGCCTTCACGGTCAAGATCATGAAGGTGATCAACCCAAGTTGTCTTTATTGCCGAGTCTTTGTTCGCAATTTAGGTAATCTAAAGTTTAAAAACGTTTTAAAAATGTAAATTTTATTTTAATCTTCCATCACTTTTATAATTTGCTGCACATCTTTAAAGAACTACTTTGCTTCCTTTACCATCTACCTCGATTTAGAATTTTCATTTTTACAGAATTACATGCAATCTCCTTGAATAATTGTATTAGGAAAATCCATAATAAGGGTAATTGATTGCAGATTTCTCTGAATTCTGCAATCATAATTTTACTGTGAAATTTATATAGAGAGTAGTCATTATATTTTTTTCGGAAATCGTCCATCAAATTCTATACTTTTTTTTCAATATTATTACAAACGATTTTGGATTTAATTTCAAAATGAAAAATGAAACAGTGGTTACAAGAATTAGAATGCTTTTTATTTGAAATGTGTCATCTTTTATGCACTGTTTCTGCATCTTGATTGAAGCATTTATATATAAAAAAAATATTTCAGTACATGAGACAGTAAAACATTTTTGATATTGCAACCATGCATTATAAATATTATAAAGAGGCGATGCAATTGATTTAAATGTGTTTTTTTTTCTGTTTTCCATGGTTTTATCTTTTAATTTAGCAAAATGAAAATATTCTTTTTATACACTTCAGCAAAAAGTGTTTGGTCAGGAAATTCGAGGAAGATATAAGAAATACACGTTTATATCGCATGTAACAGCGTCTAATGACAGTTTATGGCTATTCTTTAGAGAAATGAACTATCTTGAATCCTTATTTTTATATAGAAAATAATAATAATAAACGATGGCCTGTCTTTGGGGTCAGAGAGTTTCAAATTCAGGGCTCGATTCTAGTCAAGAAACACCATATAACTGGCTACAATCACACTGGTGATGCTGCATATAAAGAGGATTGCCGGCTCATTTGTGAACTGCCCTTGCCAACTAATCGCGGTTCAAAATTACGAGCTTTCCCTTAAAATAGACTTAGTGTTACTAATGTAGCTCGTAAATATACTTAATGTACCTCGTACTAAACTGACTATTTCTGAAAGAAAGGAATTATCTTTTAATTTAACAAAGCAGTTCAATAGAGCAAAAATATTCAATGAGTGTGTAACTTAAGTTCTTAAACGTTAGAGGATATAATCTTTTTTTAAGGTGTCATCTTCATAATCAATAGAATTCAACTGCCTGCATACAATAATGTTTTTTTCAATGCGTGCATTTTCTGTTAATTTTCATTTAAGATGATAATAGTTAAATAATTAAGTTTGGATTGTATTCTAATTGAAAAAATAGAATAAATTTGAGTTACTGTAAAATTTTGATTGAGTTTTAGTGTTTTTTATCCAATATTGCAAACAAATATAATATAAAAATAAGATAATTATTTAATGAAATATAACAGTGCAAATAAAGCTTAAATGCAAATACATATTTTTAAAAAATATACATGGCAGTTAAAACTAGATTTAAGTTTTAGACGTGAAAATTAAAAATTGTGTTATAGTCCGTGTATTTTCTGTAGGGGATTCAAGGTCACATTATCTACAAATAGGAGTAGATCACTAATATGAGTAGAAAGTATTATTTAAGTAGAGGATTTACAACTAGGCATATGAAGCATACCGCTGAGCTCATCAGGGCGCAAGTAAATCGACTGAAAAGGCATTATTAACAAAGGAAACAATTTGTCAAATAAAAACAAATACTTCGAATAAAAAAATACTTGGATAAGATTAACTTTGTCTTGTAAAATTGGTAAGGTTTCGATTTATTTCATAACAATCACTTAATTATTACAGTATTCATAAACAGTGAGTATCTGCTGAAACAATATTGTGTGAATGCTAATAAGCAAAAAACAAAAATATTTAATTTTCATTAAATTACTAAAATGAAAAATTACTTTAAACAAATAATCGAAAAATTAATAAGTTAAAAAGATGTTGAATTGTGAGATTAAATTAACCAAATTAGTAAACGAGTGGCCTCATTTGGTGATTCGTCTAAGGTCGCAAAATGCGCAATTCCTTGACTGTATAGCAGACAAGGGTAGTGATCATGTAATTTCTATTAAATAATATAATGCTTTTTCACAGTATCATTACATAGTTCTTAATTCTTTTTTTTTTCAGATGAAGACAGCGATTAGAAAAAGAGTTAACACCGAACATGTTTAAACCTTCAGCTTAACATGTTAAACCTTGCTTATGGTTTTGCTTAGAAACCTTGTCATTCTGTATATTGAAAGAAAAATAAAAAGTTTATAAAAATGCATCGTATTATTTTTGTAAATGATTACATAATATTGGAAAGAGAAAAAAATCTTCTGAAATACAATGCCTACTACTGGGCTACCTAATTCAAAACTCCTAGTGTCAGTCACACAAGTTTTTTTTCTTTTCTTTTTAGTATTACGTATGGCTAAATGCAATCAAATGGGAAAATGACAACGAAGTTTTTTATCTGGGGATATCCCTCTTCCATTATCTATACTACTGTATAAATGTGAAATTTTGGATGCATAGATTGATGGATGTTTGTTAGTCAATCACGCCAGAACGGCTGAGCGGAATTCGATGAAATTTAGCACAGAGATAGATTATAGTCTGGAATAAGACACTGGCTACTATTGTTTCCGGTTAATTGAGTGATTAATTTTTTATTAATTAAAAACTAACTTTCCCGCCAAAAGTCTTTATTTCCCCACTGCCAAATGAGTAGGGCTTCAGTTGTTTTTCTTTCCCACGCTGAAGAGGCAAGGCTTAAGATATTTTCGATCGATTATTTCAAATGATTCTGTTCATTTTATTAGTGTTTGATGCATTTAAAATTAAAAATTGGTAATTAATCGATCTTTCGGATTTACTCTGAAATATTTTTAAATTAAAATAAAACAGAATAAAGGAAATAAAAATTTCTAATTTGCATTGCATTACCCTAACTGGCGTAGAAAATTCACGCATGCGCAGTGTGTTCTGATTGTTGAGAATTGTAATTAAAAGTTTAAAAATTATGTGTATTATACTGCTGTAGCTATCTCAAACTCGATCAATAAATAAAATAGACTTGACTTGATTTTAGAGAAATAGGGACTTAATTATCTATTTTCTTTTATTATATATTTTTAATACATTTATAGCTTTAAGTACATCGTTTTTTGGGTTAGTTTAAATCTTTTTTTATTTGTTATTATTTGATACTTTTTCGAAATGCCCAGAAAATGCAAATCTAATCTTTCGAAGAGGAGTAATAAAGCTCGGGCTATGAAAGTAGCTAGAAGACCTGTTTGCAATTTTCGTGAGCACTTGCGGACTGTCAAACCGCCTCCAATCGTGGGATACATACAAGGACGCTTTTAAGAAGATATCGTGTTTAGGATGGTGGAAGGCTTCGTATCAGAGAGTTTGCAGTAATATTATAAAAGCTACCATTATTACAGGAGCTGCTAAAGGAGGCAGCGTTTTAATTAACCGCATACCTGTTATTCCAAACAACTTGCCCAATTTTCTTCAAGAGGCTGCAATTTCCTTTAAAATTGGCTTTTACATTGACGATCTAATCCCAGGGCCTTTCCAGGGCTTAATGTTGTATACATTATGGTATTAGAATAAAAATAAATATTGAGATTATCCCTTAGACCTTTCTCAATCAGTTACAAGTTTCTTGACTATATCATATCAGAATTTTCTTTCAACAGCACTATAATGATACGGTTTGATAACATTTTACATTTTGATGAGACCGTCGGTTCTCATACATACACATCAAAATTTCCACGGGAACGAAGTCGCGGGTAATGGCTAGTTTACAATATTTTTCAAACAACCGCAATTATTCAGATGAGAAGCTCTCATTTCAAGAATTCAAACATAAATTCAAACAATATTAGAAATAACAATAGGGTGTTTGCAATTATTGTCTTCTTCGCTTCTTCCTGTAATTCGTTGCTTTTAGAAATCTTCAGTAATCATGAAAGTTTTGCCTTAGTCCCTTACATTCTAGCTCGCAGTCTCACGTCGTTTTGCTCAAACACTCATAATGAAGATTTTTTAAATTTTTTTTACATGCTTGAGTACAGACAGCGCGGTTCATAAGTTCAAAAATGGATAGTGTTAAAGAAAAAGCATCATCAAAAAAATAGAATGAATTCAATAGAACTTCCATTTAAAGAGCAACGTACCTTCTAAGTGGACTAAAATTTTTAATTATTGTTATCTGCATCGTATTTTTGAAAAATTACCGATATTTCTTTCCTAAAAATAACCATAAAAAATGGAATTAAATTACCATTAAAAAAGCAACTTTACCTCGTAAATGGATCAAAATTTCGAATTGTAATTATCAGCAACGTATTTTTGAAAAATTATTGATATTTCTTCTTGAGATAGAGTAACTTGTAACGGAGTAATGTACTCCAGATGTGTTTCTGTTATCGAAATATGAAAACATAACCAAAAACGTAACGTATAAGAGAAATTATGGGATTAAAGTGAAAGGAAAATTAAGTGGGGGGATCATAAATTGATTGAGCGCCGATCCAGAGATGCCCAAAATACATCTCAGTCTGCACTTTGTTCAAGGAGAACGTATCGCTTTAAACCTTCCAGTAAATCACTCTGTTTTGAAGTGAGCGAATTTTGTATGCTTTTATTTTGCAACTCAAATTTTGTGGCTCTTAAATTTGATGATTCATTTTCTCTTCTCTTTTTTATTATTATTTTAATTGATATATTTTCCTCTTTTCCGTTGATGATCTTTTTTTCAGAATGCAATAATAATGAAATAAGTTTTAAAATGTAAGAACAAAATTAGACAAATATTAGAAATTTTACGTGAAGAAGAAATTACCTGTTATTCGCCGACGAGTACTCGTGCTGAAGGAATCAATGCGGAAGTGTTTTATTCTAGAAAAAACAAAAGTTCTGGTGTAAGGCTCTGTTACATCTGCAGACGCCCAAATCATATCGCCAAGGACTGTTTTTACAGGAATAAAATTGCTAGTCGAAGTGCTCCAAGTAATGAAAATAATCAAAGGAGAAATACAGTACACTTCCGATTATCCCCGGAATTGGGTGGCGCGGCCGCCGCAGATAAAAAAAGTCGCGGATAATCCAAAAAAAGCTAAAAACGGGTATAGCAAAAGAGAAAACAGTCATTCCAACTTTGAAAAATCGTTTTATGTACAATAACACGTAAAATAAACAGCAGGAAATGTTACACTAACGCTTAATATTTTAGTATATCACTCAAAAACTAACCTAAAATGTATTTTGTTAATGAAAACAGAAAAGGGCTTTGTACTTACAAGAGGCGTCAAGGATGCACAGAAAAATTAATACATATGTACTGTTTTAATACTGTAATGTATTATGTAATTACAAAAGCATAACTGTAAAACTGCACCTTTTTGAAGAAATCAGTCAAAAAAAAAAAAAAAACTTTGTGTGGCAGGCGCGGATAATCGGGAGTCTACTGTACACAACATCGTGTCAACCAATCAACGAAACGACGAAGTGTTAGTGACGTGTTTACTACTTCTCATCAAGACGAAAGCCTAAGTGATAAAATATGGTTGCTGGACAGTGGAGCTTCTTGTCATATGGTCAAAGACAGTATGTGGTTTAAAGAAATAATCCCTGAAACAAGGGATACTTATTTAGCAGGTAAAGACTTTAAAATTTTGTGTGAGGGAGTCGGAACAGTTAAAACAAAAACTGTAAGTAATAATCCTAGAAATTTAACAATTACTAATGTTAGCTATGTTCCTGAACTAGGATATAATTTATTGTCAGTAACTTGTTTGATGAATAAGGGTTGTAAAATTAAATCCAATAATAATTGTATGTTGATTTTTGATAAAGATAATAATTTAGTTACTAAAGCATTTAAAAATAACAATAGATTAGAATTATATTTGGAACCATTGTATAATTCAGAGTGTTATTTTTCTAAGCAATCCACTAGTAATTATGAAATTTGGCATTACAGATTATGTCATTTAAATCCTAAATATATGCTTAAAATGAAAGATTATATTGATATTAATGATATAAATGATTTCAGATGTGAAACTTGTGATATAAGTAAGATAACCAGAAAAACTCATCCTAATATTGCCGTAAATCAAAGTTCTGAAATTCTTGAGTTGATTCATGCTGATCTGTGTGGTCCTATTCAACCTGAATCATTTGGTGGCGCAAAATATTTCATGATATTGGTGGATGATTTTTCTGGCATATATTTTACTTATTTCTTAAAAAATAAAAATGAAGTGCTTAATATATTTTCACAATTTAAAGCAAAATATGAAAATTTAACCGATAAAAGAATTAAAAAATTAAGAACTGACAATGGCTTAGAATTTGTAAATGAAGAACTTGATACTTATCTTGCTAATTCAGGAATATTTTAGTAAAAAACTATCCCATACAATAATGAAAGTAACGGTAAAGCTGAAAGAGCGATCCGCATTCTGTTAGAAAGGGTTAGATCTTTGTTTGAAAAAGTGAGTTGTTTGTAAAGTGAGCTTCCATTAAAATTTTGGGCCGAGGCCATTAATTGTAGCACCCAAGTGTCTAATGTAACCCCACGTAAAGGAAAAGAAAAAATACCCCTTGAAATTTGGACAGGTAGAAAACCGAAATTAAATTATCTTAAAAAATTTGGCTGTGTGGCTTATTTTCACGTTCCGAAAGTAATGAGAAATAAATTTGAAGTTCCAGGAAACCGTGGTATAATGCTAGGATACGCTAGAGAAAGAAAGGGTTATCGAATTTATGACATTAAAAGCCAAAAAATAATAGAAGAGAGATCAGTTAAATTCAATGAATCTTTAAAAGGTAGTACTTATTTGGGGAAAACGAAAGCAGAAACTTGTGATATTAATCCACTGCTTGTAACTTCTCCAGCGGCATGCGAGATAAATCAAAAAACAAAAAGTGAAATATCTAATTTCGAAATTCCTGACGAATCGACAGAGGATGAGAATAGTGATTCATCAATTCTATACCATAGTAGAACTTCGCTTCTGATAGACGCCGCAATAGGGGATGAAAATGAAACACCAGATGTTGAATCAAGTAGTAATAATATCGTAAATCAGATTCCAGTCAGACGTTCGGAGAGGCTCAAATCTAAACAAGTGTCAGTGAAGAAAAGCTAAAGTATTCTGTGAAAAATATTTCGTTAATAGATTATATTACAGGAAAGGAAGGGTATAATGAAGATCGTAGAAAGATAGAAGGGGTAAAAATAATATTACAGTATATTATTGGCTGAGGCATTAAGTTCCTTTTGCCATTATCACTAAACCTTTTTGCTCTCAAATTTGCAACAGAAACTTTTACGATCTGGTGCTTTTTATTCCTTATTTTTATTTTATACATGAATGAAATCGAGTTGCACGTTTGCGTCGTAATCATTTTTTTTTTTTTTTTCCTAATTTTTGCAAGATGACTCCTCAAGGGGGAATGAAAGAACGTGACTGGTCAGTGACCGACGAATGGCCGAACGTCATGGCTGCGAGGTCATTGAAAACTGCAAGGTTAGTGGTTTTAGAAACAGATCTTTCCTACGCTAGTTTGATTTTGATTTTTGATTCGTTATTTCATAAATTTTATTTAATAAAAGAAAATTGATATAAAATCCGGAAAAAAATTGCTACACTTTTTTTTTTAATGATCGTGCATATAAATAAACGTTTTGATAACGACCTCTGTTTGTAAATTTCAGGTAAAAGAAAATACGAGCGCTGTGAGCAAGCATATTACAATGGTCATGACTGTATAACCAATATATATATATATATATAAAGCCTCAAAATTTTAAGTTAACTTTTTCTTACAATATATTGCGCTTTTTTGCTGAAAATTCATACAGCTATTCTAAGATATATAAGACTCTCTCTATATATATATAGTGAGGTGTGTTGGATTAGTTGTAGATATATCCTCGAGTCATGTTTAAGTTTCAAGCGACAACACAAAAACCTTTTTATAAGCTATATTGTGTCTTTTAATAAATCATGAAATATTTACGAGAATTTTTTTGGAATTCAAGTAATGAGTTCCCGTTTTTAGAGCGCTGGAATTTTTATAAACATTTTGGAATATTTTTTATTTTTTTATTTTTATACAAATTATTTTAAAAAGAAATGATTAGTTAAATTCCTAAAAGTGATGAATTTATGTTTGTTTTTTATCAATTTTTTTTTTTGTTTAACTAAAAATTTTTTTTAACTTTGGTGAAACTCAGTAAAAATTGAATTTATTGAGAAAACTATTAAAGTGGACGAGTTACGTTCACTCGCCACAATTTTAAATTTGAGAATTAAAATGAAAATTTGAAGCAAAACTTCATTTAAAAACTTAAAGAAGATGATGGATAACATTAATAAATATCTGTTTTTATTTCTTTTTTTATACTTTACCTAAAGTGTTGAATTAGTTTGAAATAAGAATATTCTAGTATTCCACAAGTATTCTAATACATCTTAAGTACTCCAGTATTCGAAATCACGTGCTGTATCAAGTGGTTTTAACAAAACTAGTAAAAACATACAAACAAAAAACAGAGGTAATTGAACAAGTAGATATGAAAACATTCATTTTAGACGTTTTAAAGCAGGCCCATAAGAAAAAAAAAAAAAAAAAAAAAAAAACTCATCAGCTTTGTTAAATCTTTCTCTTTTTAGCTGCAGCATATACAAAATATCGATAAATTTTTCTGAAATCTATTTTTATTATAGCTACTATTGAGCAGTTTGGTGACAAATTTCGGCTGTCGGAAGCCGAACTACCTCTTCTAAAGGGATTACCTGAAGACTGGACTGGAACACGTTAAATACGTTGTGAAGCATAGGGCTACCTTTTGATGTGGTATAAAAGTATGGAAGGGGGGGGGAGTTCCAAGATTGGCCATTTCTATTAGTAGTCTCGGGTTAGTAAACTTTGGGTTCCTAAGCATTTTTTAAAGATAAAACTAAAAGGATTTTAAACAATCATAAAGCAAATTTGATAAAAGATCTATTAATTTAAATAACTAAACTCATGTTGGATGATTTTTATAGGATAAGAAGCATAACTTTTTCAGGACCTTTGTTGCATGTGTAACTTAATAATTAGAAAATTTTAACAATTTATTGCATTTAAAATTGTCAAACACGAGACCCAGTGGAAAATAACTTGCCTTCATACATCCCTCCATTTTTTAAATTTTATTTTCCTTAGAAATTGTCCTACATTCACGATGTGGGAGGGGATCACAAAGGATTATTCACGATGTGGAGGAATTTTATACGTAGAATTTTCTAGGTATGTAAAGGAAATAGTAGAATCTTACCAATTGTCAGCAAAATGAATCGTCAAAATCAACAAAACTGACCATATTGGAACGTCGTCGGGGTCTTAGTAACAATGCTTTTGTTGCATATTTACAATAAAATTATTTTACGGTCCTTTAACGTACTGGAATTTGCCCTCTATTTTGCCAGAAAAGTTTCCTGGGCATCTTTAAACAAGCCAATGTGATATAATTTTTCGTTTTTAAAAATGTGGAAAACGAAGTGAAAAAAGTGAGTGCTTCTTTCTTGTGGGCCTGGTGTCCATCGCACCCAAATTCACACAGATGGCCGGTCCTGGATGGCTCAGGAACATCTTTATTTGACTATGGTTGAAAATTGTGCCTCCATCCCAAAATAATACTCTTGTCAAAAGAGGAAATGAATCTGATTAAACTTATGTGAACGAACGGGCAAAAATAAAACAAAATAAAATATGATTAGCAAGTTTTTTCACAGTTGTTTGCGCAAAAATTTTGTAAATGGTCTATAGAAGGCCTTACAGAGTGTCTCTCCCTCCTCCAAAGAAAAGTGACACTTTTACGTACGGAGCCTCAAAAAAAATTCAATAAAAAAAAAAAACTTTTTACTGCCAACCTCTACAGAAACTGAAGTGTTTTCTTTCAATTTCCAACCTTCTTTAAAGAAATTTTATAATAGGATATATATCTTTAGGTACAATATTTGAGACAAAAGCGCTTTTTCCACTTTTTGTGGAATCCTGTGCAATAACTGTTGTAGCTTCCGGGATAATGTGACTGAAAAGAATATGTGAGTTTGTAGCTAATTTTTTTGAGATAATAATATAATTTTTGAGATAATTTTTGAAATAATATTAAGAAAAAACACAAAAATATTTTTAATAAATTGGAATTTTTATATTTCTAGAGTTTAGGTTTCAGGATTTGATCTTTTCTGCTGCATATGTGTTCAAGATTAGTATTACATGTGAACCGTAAAAAAAAAAAAAAAAGAGAGAGATAAATGTAAATATATCATTTATTTATATAGAAATATATTTCAGAGTAATAAAAAGTATTGAGAAAATTCGTATATTTTCCAAAACTTTCATTAATCATTCAAAACATTTTATTAAGACACGTTAAAAAGAATAATTTTAATATTTATTGTTCAATAACTGGAGTCGGATATCTCCTACTCCATTTCAAATCAATTCCTTCTGACATTCAAACAATTATTATTTTAAGAAACTTCTATCTTTAGTATTTGTGAGTTAAATATATAAGTTAAGTTCTAACATGATATTTTAAAATATTGCTCTATTTCCAGAAGCGAATGTAATTTGAATTTTTCTACAGCAAATAATACGTTTTCATTGCCTCAGCAATTAAATAAAATTACAAAAAAATGAAATAACATATCAAATAAATGCTAAGTACTGTGAAATGAAAAAAAAAAATTATTCTTTTAGGAATTTTTTAAAAAGCTCTTTTCAATTACAAATTTTCTTATATTTGGAAAATTATTAGTTTCATTTGGAGTAATAGTATGCACTAACTATCAAAATAAAATAGATTTATCACAGTTTTCATTGTTCTCTCTGTTCACATAAAATATTTTATTGAAAAAATGTACTGACTTTAAACACAAATCTTCTAAATTCTTATAAACTATTTTTGCCTCCTCTGTGAACTTTATTTATGGAGTATATGGAAAAACCTCAAAATGACAAACTTAATCAAGAGAAGATCTCTTTTTACAAATAAATTAAAAGATTCATTAAAGCTTGAAGACTTTTGTACACATTTATGTTTTTAAAAAATATCTTTTTGATATCTCTCAGGGAAAATGATTCACAGTATAAAATGTTCTTGGTATACTTACTTTTTAACATCTCCTAATAATACATAATACTGATTATTTGTACAAATCTTAGAATGAGAATTTTTATGGATTAGGGATACATTCTTCCTAATGCTTTTCTCTCTTTGTTTAGTTGATAGATTTATAATTGATATAGAAATTTTTTTATCTTATATTTGAAATTTAAAAAAAATAAATTATTTTTCTCGACATTCTAACATAAAATGTTGTTATAATTTTTAAGATTAGACACTATGTTAAATCACTTCCTCACTTCGCCTATATTCCTTTGGCATGACAAGACACTTTCAATTTTAAGAATAAAAAAAACTATGTTTTATACCACTAACTACTTCAATTTTCAGCCGAAGATTAAGATGGAAATTCCTTTGAGGTTATGTGCTTCCCAAGGCCTCTTATCTCTCCCTTTGAAATAATTTTTAAACTTCTATTTTTTATGATAAAAAAATTCATAAATTAGTATTTTTTTTGTTTGTTTGTTTCTTCTATGCACTGTTAAAGACACTTTATTTTGAATACAATTTATTCAAAAATTTTGAAGAGTATTTGCAGAAAATAATAATAATAATAATAAAAAGGTGCATGGGAAGAACGTAAAGGAACTGACTTCAAGGTATAGGAATAAGTTTTAGTATGCACATGTCAAGCACAACTTCAAATTCCATCAAATAAGAGTTCAAGTTTGATTTTAGGAAACATTTGATTGATATATGTGAATATACGTAACACCAATAAAAAAATTCAGGTTATTCATCTTCTGAAAATGCTTCAATACACAACAGAGCAACTTGGAAATACTTTGTTCAACTTCTTTATTTTTTAATATATATATATATATATATATAAAATTTAATGTATAAATAATGTTTAAATATTTGCAACCTGATTTAAAAAAAAAAATTATATTCATAAGTATATATGTGCCAAATAAATCCAACATTTGCAATAAATACAAATTTCTTATCTCGATCTTTTTACAACTAATGATAAAAAGACATAATAAATTCAATTTTATTTCTTTAAACTACAGTATTTTAATCATAAAACTGAATTCATCAGTTAATTCTTGATAAAATTTGAAACTAAAATCAAAATGTATATAGAATGAATAACCAATCTTGTATGCCACAATATATACTAGTTACCTGTTATTTATTAATTTAGTTTGAAGTTATGAAAACATAAATATTTTTCATGTATACATTTTATATATTACATGACAAATTTAAAATGATTTATGTTTAAATTCATAAGCACAAAATAAAAATAGTCTATATTTGCAATCTGTTTCTCAATAAATACCATCTACATTTTATTTATTTGTTTATGTATTATTATTCATTATTATTATTAATAAAATTTAAATAATTGATACTTACCTTCAAATAGTAATTTTAAGAACTGCACTGCATCCAGAATTTTCACTCTCTTTCAAATAATTTGATACCAGTAAAAACAGATTTTATATCATTATCAATAATGAGAGTACTAAGTGTTGAGTTCTAGTAAATTTATAGTAGTTCTAGTAAATTTATAGTATAGTAAATTTATAGTATAATTTATTTATAGTAAAATTTATATTATTTATAAAGCTATGAAGTAATGTTTTAAAATTTTGTAAATAATAATAAACAAACCTAAAGTCTTTCTTTTTTGTTTTAATAATATTTAAAATTTATTCAAATATCAGAAATATATTTAAATTATAAAAATGAATATTTTATTTCAGTTCTTAACTTTTCATTGTGTGCAACTGGCCTAACAGGTAAGCTTTTAAATTTAAGACAATTTATTGCCAGATCTGAAATTTTTGATATATTTTCTTAACATAAATTGTGCTCTTATTCAGGAAATGTGTGTCATAAAGGTCAAAAACTACAGCACAAAAAAGAAAGAAAAAAAAATCACCAGAGTTTCTTTCCTATATCGAACTGGTCAGTAGATTGAAAAGAGAATTAAAAGAGCAGATATTTCCATTCTAGGAAAATACATGTAAACTATGCAATATTTGATAAGTGCTCTGTAACAAAGCAGGCACTAAATATCATTCTTGCATCAAGCAAAATGAGATTTAGATCAGGCCTTGGTAAAAAATATGTGTTATGAAAGCTCTAAAACATTTATGGATTTGTAACTTTAGAAGAACCATAAAAAAGTTTAAAACATGTATAATACAATTACTTTTAATAATGGAATTTGATGCAATTAAATATATCTGTAGCTAGACAGACCCAAATATGTCCCTGGCCACATGCAAAATAAACTTAAAATTTAACATTGGAATTATCTAAATACTACCACAAAAAATGGCTAAAATAACACATGTATAGACAAATATTCTTTATGGAATTTGAAAGAATAAAATATAAAGCATTAATTATTACTTGTTGCACATTGTGCTGGCATCTATAAAGTAACTTTTATAAACATAAAGGCGTCCAGTTGATTTGTGTTTCTCGGAACACGCCAAACCTGTTTCTGATATTTGTTCCTATTTTTTAATCCATTACTAAAATATGTGTTAAAAAAAGGAAAGAAATAAGTATTCAAAAGAGATGTATAAAGTATTCAGAAATTCCGATATTAATAACTAAACAGAGTTCAATTAAATTTACAGTGTGCTGCAAAGGAACTTCCGAAAAGTTTCAAGCTGAAGGAAAAGCCAGAAATCTCCAGGCATTTCTTAAAAAAGGAAACAATTCGGAATGTTGTTTCCTAATTCCTAGATAAATCAGAAATATTACGATTTTTTTTTTTCATAACAGAGTTGAAATATTTGATGAACAGCTAGTGCTCACCACTTTAAATTATTTATTTGGTATCTGTTTCTAGATACATAAACTAATGTTTCGTATTTTAGAATATCAATTTATAAGTGAAATAGTTTGTTTTTATTCCCAAAAGTAAGAATTTTATTTAAATTTAAACTTTTTTTTCTATAAAATTACTTATTTTGTTTTAAGATACACATAAAAAATTTTAAATATTATCTTTAAATTGATTGATTTATTTTGAATCTCTTTACTTTCGATATGTCCCCTCTTGTGCTATTTTATTTTGCAAGCATATTCCGTATGAAATTGAAATGATTTCTAAACCGTTTAATTTCATCTAAATATCTTTAAAAATATAGCACATTTGCAGATAGACATCTTATGGTAATAATTTTATCATGAAATTAAAAAACGTATATCTCCTTATGTTATTTTGTTTTACATATTTTATTTTATTTGTATTCAATAAGAATTGTAATGATTTCTAGACCTTTTATTGTCATTTGAGTATCTTTATAACTCTAGCATATATGCATATATACATTTTATGGTAATATTTTTAATATAAAAATAAATAGGCCAAACATTTTCTTAAAATAAAAGCCTGGTTAGAGTTTCAGCAGCTACAGCAAAGAAAAGTCTGTGAGAAAAAAACTGTCCAATCAGAGTATCCTTTACCATAGAGACTCCGGGAACGAGGATAATAAATTAAGAAAAAGCAGATCCTTAAGTGACGATTGAAACAACTATCTTTTTTGAATTCTCTCTTTAACGAGTTCGTTTCTTTGTAACCGTCAGACGTAGTCATTACTACTTCGAGTTAACGTTTACAATCAGCGATTTGATTATTTCAACTGTTTTGAATCCTTGTAAGTAATTAATTTATTGTAACTAAATGCTACATTATGTACATTAATAATATATTTGGCCTATTACTTAATTTATCAAAGCTTGTATTAATTTGAACATTATAAGCGCCATTTTTTTTCAGACCTGGGTTTGAAAATTGTTATGTAACTAGGTATACAATATTGTATTATTTACGAAATATTTCATTGCACTTGTTTATGACAATATTTCATAATTTCCCCCTTCACAGTGTCGTTTCATTAAAAATTAGCTTTTCAATCCTGGACATATCGTTTTCACATATGGAAAAACTGTATTATTTGTTCAATGATTTAGAAAAACAAGGCTATGCAATGGAAAAGAAATTGTATTTCTGTCTTTAAAGGTATATTATACGTCTTGTAATCAGGGCAAGACTTTCTATGTGTTTATTCCCTGTGTTTTTTTTTTTCTTCCGATTGTTCATTGCTGCCGTTGTTTATGTTTTATTAGTACTTAAGCGATGGTAGAATGAAGGAGCGTACGATTGTACTCCAGGCAGGTTAATTGTAAGAAATAATAGTGTACTGATCTGGAATAATTTACACCCCATCAGTACCGAGACTAAAATTTTGGTTATTTATAGTCTAATGAAATTTATTTCCTTCATAAATTGGATGTGCAAGTAAAATGGTTACGTGTTCTCTGATAAATTTTGAAATCGGCGTTTTTTCGAAACAGGAATTTCAAAACACAACTTCCACCATTCCAGATCGTATGCATAATTAATTCTAAGATTTAAATTATCTTTTGCAAAAACAGAATATTTTACTTAATATTCAATATAATATAATAATACATTGCTAAGTTCTTTGTATTTTATTTAACATTTTGAAAATTATTTATGTAGTTGATACACAAATATATATTTTAATTCATAATATAGAAAATTTTTATTCAAGCAAACTAGTTTTTAGATAAAGTAGTACAAAAAATAAAATACCGGTAATAATGACCAATTTATTATTTGCCTTACTTTTATATTCTATATACTCAATAAATTTTAATTTACTTTGATTTTAATTAAAAGAGCAGAACAATTTTTATAGATTATTTAACAGATATAGTTAAGAACATAGTGTGAAGTAAAAAAAAAAATAAACAAAGCAACATCATTTTAAGGATATTAAATACATCTGAAATGTCAGGGAATTTTTTTTTTAAATCTAGAAATGTGAAGAAAATTCAAATAGCAGAAATACTGGCCACATTGTTATTATGAAACTTATATGCTCTCTCAAGATGTGATGTTTATTTTGAATCAATGCCACAATGAAATGAATACAATAAAATCAATTGTCACAAAAATTTACAAAATTCATTCCTGCTGTCTTTTTATGCAACAAAAAATAATAAGAACCTTCCTCTACTTTTTTCTGTATGTTACAGATGATACATACAGGTAGTATGCTCATTATTAGTTAATAGTTTTCAGATAAGCTTTAGTTATGTAAAATCCCTTTCTTTTTTTCAAATATATTAAACAACACTAGAAGACTAATGCCACTCTAAACCGACTTTTAGTTAACCTGTCATATATCAGAATTGCTTGTTCAGATTTACTTATGAAAGATGCAGTACAAAACAACTTGCACATTGACAGAGTGCTGATGCAGTACAAAAACACTTGCGCATTGACAGAATGCTTGAAATTATTTGTTTAATATCCACAGTGCTGACTAACACACAAATCAGAAGTATACAATAACTCCATAAAAAATAAAAAATTGTTTTAAAATTATAAAAGTAAATAACTAAATCAAAATAAGAAACATTATATAATGATATAAAAATTGCAATAACTTTTAGCCCACCAACCACAGAAAAAAAATCACCATCATTCTGGCTGAATGCTTCACTTTAACATAGGAAAAAAAATGGTTCTTATTTTTTTTTGTTGCATAAAAAGAAAAGTGCTTTAGAAGTATAAATTTTAAAAAGACAGTAGGAACGAATTATATAAATTTTTGTGAAAATTGATTTCATTGTATTCATTTCATTGTGGCATTGATTAATCATAAACAGTTAACATCATATGATGAGAGTGTATTGAAGTTGCATAATAATAGGGTAGCTATTATTTCTGATATATGAATTTCCCTGAATTTTCCTTGATATTGCCAGATTTAAAAAAAAAATTATGTTTTTTTTCTGTGGAATTTAAAAAACTCAAAATGATACTGCTTTATTTTTTTCCCTTCATTTATTTCACAATATGTTCTTAACTGTATATGAGAAATTGGTTTACTATTTTAAATAAAATGAATGTAAAATAAAATTTAATGATCTGAAAACTTCTTCATTCTTCTAATTTTAAAAGATGTTTTTTTTTCTTTTTATAGAATTATTGTAGAATTCTATTCTGTGGGTTGGTAAGCAATATGGATAGGAAACAAATAATTTCAATGTTCAGCATTCCGTGAATGTGAAAGTGTTTTTGTACTGCATCTTTCATGAGTAAATCTGAGCAAGCAGTTCTGATATATGACATGTTAGCTAAAAGTCAGTTTAGAGTGTCATTAGACTTCTAGTATTGTTTAATATATTCGAAAAAAAGGGATGTATTTTAAATAACTGAAGTTTAATTCAAATTCAATAACTGAAAATAATGTTTTCCATTTTGTTTTCAGATAAAATTTTATTTTACATTGATTTTAATTTAAAGAATTGTTTGCTGGTACACTTAAGAACATATTTTGAAATAAATAAAGGAAAAAAAATAAAGCAGCATCATTTTGAGGATATTAAATACATCTAAAAAGAATCAGGGATTTTTTTTTTTTTTCAATCTGGAAATATTAATGGAAATTCAAATATCAGAAATAATAGTCACCCTGTTATTATGAAACTTATATTCACTCCTAACATATTATGTTTATAATGAACCAATGCCACAATGAAATGAATGCAATGGAACCAACTGCAACAAAAATTTACAAAATTCATTCCTGCTATCTTTTTATGCTGATGATTTTTTCCCCCTATGGTTGATGGGTTAAAAATTAATGCAAATTTGATATCATATTGGCTGTGCTTGATACCATTGTATAATGTTACTTATTTTAATACAGTGATTTCCTTTTCTAATTTTAAAAGATTTTTTTCCTTTTAATAGAATTATTGAACACTTCTGATTTGTGTGTTGGTGAGCAGTATGGATAGGAAACAAATGCTTTCATTCTTAAGTACTCTGTAAATGTGCATGTGTTTTTGTACTACATGTTTCATGAGTAAATCTGAACAAACAGTTCTGATATCTGACAGGTTAGCTAAAAGTCCGTTTAGAGTGGCATGAGACTTCTAGTGTCGGTTTATATATTTGAAAAAAATCACTGGGATTTTACATAACTGAAGCTTACCTAAAATTCAATAACAGATAACCAGCATACTGGCTGAATGCTTCAAATGTAACACACAGAAAAAAAGGGGAGAATGGTTTTTATTATTTTTTGTTGCATAATAAGAAAAGTGTTTTAGAAATATAAATTTTAAAATGACAGCAGGAATGAATTTTTTAAATTTTTGTGACAAGTGGTTTCATTGTATTCATTTCATTGTGGATTGATTCATCATAAACATCATATGTTGAAAGAGCATATAAATTTCATAATAACGGGTGGCCATTTGGGATCATTAAATTTTATTTTATATTGATTTTAATAAAAAGAGTAGAACAATTTCTCAGATACAATTAAGAACATATTGTGAAATAAATATTGAAAAAAAATAATAAAGCAGCACAATTTTGAGTATATTAAATTTAACCGATAAAATGAGGAATTTTTTTTTAAAATCTGTTAAAATCAATTAAAATTTATTTAAATTCAAATATCATTGTGAATATGAAACTTACATGTACTCTCAATATATGATGTTTATGATGAACCAATGCCATAATTAAATGAATACAATGAAACCAATTGTGACAGAAATTTGCTAAATTCATTCCTACTGTCTTTTTAAAATTTGTACTTCTAAAACACTTCTCTTTTTATGCAACAAAAAATAATAAGAACTATTCTCCTCTTTTTACTGAATGTTACAAGTGAAGCATTCAGCCAGAGTACTGGTGATTTTTTTCTTCTGTAGGTGGTGGTCTAAAAGTTAATGCAATTTTGATGTCATACTGACTGTCCTTGATATCATTGTAATAATGTTTCTTATTTTGATGCAGTGATTTCTTTTTCTAATTATACATTTGAAAAAAATCAAGGAAAATTTTAAAAACCTGGAAATATCAAGGAGAATTCAGGGAAATTGAAATAGCAGAAATAATGGACTCCCTGTTATTATATATATGCACTGTCTTAACTGCTGAAACTTATATGCACTGTTAACATAAATGATGGTATTGAATTCAAAATAATCCTACTACACTTATCAGATTTCAGATAACGTGATTACAGAATTAGTATTAGAACATTGATTAAATGCCTATTAGGCATCTATGTGCAGGAGTAAGCTTCATCTTTTCTCAATGACCGTCTCTGTATGAACATTTTTTGAACCATTATGTAAGTTGACGTGCACATTAAAAAATAAAGTGTAATCTAGTAGCATTGCCAATTAAAAAGTTTGCTTTTAATATTAAACAATTAATATTAATAAAAGTTTTTGCTTCCTATTTTAAATACTGAAGCAAATTTTTTAGCCTTATTAGCCCATTCTATAAAAGACCATGTGTCCTGGGAGACTACAAAATTTAAAATTTTAATAGATATTTCCAAGTTTTTAAAGCCAAATTAAAGGAAAATGACAGAAATCAATCCAAATTGTCTAACTCCTTTTCCCTTTACTCTATCAATTGAATGAAATCGATATTGTTTAATTAGCTCCTCATTATTTCCCCCATGTTTTTAGCTATTTGTTTGAATTGGCTACCTTCTTATTATTGAAAGATAACGAGTAGAACACGTTGGCAAGATTTTCCGAATTTTAAGTAATGAAAATGTTACCCAAGCTATTCTTGTTTGGATAAAATGTCCTAAATTATTCTGGTGTTTTTTACTGCTATTATGGTGATGCTTTTCGAAAATATAAATAATTAAGAACGCGAAGTATTATAAATATGATGATAGTTATCAATTCATGTGACACATGCAAGGAATGTCAGTCAAGAAAAATTACTTTATGCTTTAGAAAATCCTTACAAACCTTACTGTTGAAAAATAACATTTTTTAATGCGCTTTATTATTTTTCAAACAGAATTTTACATCATTAAGTAAGAAACTGTTTTAAAAATTTGGAAGGAAAAGATATTTATATATGTGACAAAAAGAAATCAAAAGATCAATTTAAAAAAGTGAATTACTGATTAGGGGTCTGTTGCATTGCATTCCGGTTTGAAACTGTGTGAGAGCTACTGAGAATAGCCTTCTTAATTTTTAAACCACAATCAGATACTGATAATATTGTAGGAATACTCAATTCTCTAGAAAACCCATTCTCTTTTAACTTGGAAAAAATTCGAATATTCTCAACTTTAATATTGCACCAGCTCTGTCATGATTTCTCTGAAATATTTACTCTACCTAAGAGTTTTAAATCATGAAAAGAAATTATAACCTACTTTTCTGTAACGTAAATACCCTTGCTAAATATTAATTTCAAAAATTAACTTCAGTTTCTGGTGTAATGAGGACTAGAATCCTCAGCAGAATGTCGAACTTGCTGTGAAAGTCGGTAAAATTAATTCTTTTAAATTATTATTAATAACAATACAGTCCCGTTTTAAATTAATAATAATTATTATGCTTTTGTACGTTTAATAAGTTTGTTCAAAAATAAAGAAAATAATTTTTTCGAATATATATGCTATTAATGGAATTCAATGTAGAAATAACTTTTCTTATAAAAATATGAAGATCAAACACAATCATAAACGTTAGAGGCGTTGACAGAAATTTAATTTGTAAATTGAAATCTTGATCACATTTTTAACATATTGTTACTTTTTAAAGAACGATCAGTACATTTCTTTCTTGTGTCTAAATCAAAAAGTATTAAGGAAATGAATTCGATTCGAAAGATTTCATTAATATTTTTCAAATTTCTTTTTAGTTGTAATTCCTTAAAGGGTCGTTTTTTTTAAGGGGGGGGGGACTTGGGAAAAAAATATACAGGAAAACTTTTATGGCTGAAACGGAATCGTGATTCCCCCCCCCTTTCCCTTTCTCCAATAGGAGGGTCGCGAGTAGAAAAAGATTCAGAACCCTGGGAAGCTCACTTTTAGCTGAAAAAAAGTTTCTCCTTACAGATATCGCGAATGTTTCATTGAATTATGTTTTTCTAATTACTGTATCTAGACCTTGGTTTAATCTTCTGAAATAAATAAAGTTTTTCTTATCTTATGCAGTGTGTTCCAAAAGTTAAAACCTATTTTTGCGTATTTGTGTATTTGTTAACTCATTTTCAACAATATAAACATATATAAACTTCAGTTTTTTTAAAGTGCCTATTTTATAAAAGAAGCTAAAGAATTTGGGGGGTCATTATTTAAGAAAACAGTTCACAGAATCAAATAAGAGACTTTTCTGAACATCTTTCTTAATTCCATTACATTACGTTTTGGGCAGATTGTATTTCAAATTTTATTCATTATTTCTATTTCTAAGTGATTTGAATTTTACAGAAAATTATTTAATAAAGTAATTTTATTCACATATTAAATGACGCTCCAATAATTTTATGATTTAATGTGTTTTTGTATGAATACAATATTCTTTCTGATAAAGTTTTCTCAGAAGGCATATATTGATTTTGTTTGAAATAAATGGTCATTTTCTTCTACTGCAGGAAATAATGGCAGATAATAAAGTCAGAAAACTCTGTTATGTTTTTTCAATCAGACAGCGCATACTAATAAGAGGCCGCAGTCATCGATTTGTAGCGAAGTTCAAAGTTCGTTGTAACAAGAGGGAGAAATTCGAAGCTGTAAAGGAGTAAGTAATAATATTTGTTTTTACCTCCGAACACAAATAAGCGGAAAATATAGTTTTTTTTTTTTTTTTTTTTAATGAAAAACTTTTTTGAAGTATTCTTTGAAAACAAATAACAGTTAGAAAATCGTTAGAAATAATAGGCTTATTTAAACAGTTCAATAATCGTCATGGAAACTCTAGATGTATCTCTGACGAATAAAGAGTTGGGATACACTGTGGCAGATTTCCGGCAGAACCTAAAAAACCTAACATCATTAGTTGTTGCCATTAATAGATGGTTTATTGGCTTTTAATTTGTTTAGGTCAATGCAAGTTTTGATAATAGTTTATTTCTGTTGAAAAGTGTCAGGTATTATTAAGTGATAATTCGAAAAAATGGAAGAAAAAAATGAAATTTACTCAATGGTAAGGGCGCTCATAATCCTGAAAAAAATCCCGAAATCCCGAACAAAAAATTCTTTTTCAGGATTTCTTTGTGTGAAGAGGGTTTCTAACATCTGGAATTAAAGTTCGACAGTTAAATTTCAAACAGCATTCAATCGATAATTTCTAACAAATATCAAGCCATTTGAAGTTAACAGAACTCTGAGTTTGCTTAACGCTGAGTCTTTAGATTATACCTAAAAAGTGTACCAAAGCATTTAAAAGAAGGAAAAAGTTATAGATATTTACTGCCCAAACATGCTTGTTCTGATTAGTATGTATTTTCTTACTGAAAGTTTTAAAGAATGGAACAATGGGACAAGAATTGCGGAGCTCGTGAAAAAATATAATGAACACAGAGGAAAAATTTTTATTTTTATTTATTTTTTTATATTATTATTATTATTATTCTGAGAGGTAACTGTTTGGGAGAAATTGATTCTCCAATATATCAAATGTGTTCAAAAGAAGTTAAGTACAGCACAATGTTTTGGAACATATTTGCATTTAATAATATTTTTCGGCTTTAGTAATTTAGTATTTCGAAGCAAAGGAAAAATTAGAATTTTTGTCACTCCCAGACGAAAATTTAGTAGGAATTTTGGATTTAATTTCAGAATATGGAGATTTTTTTAAGAAAAGAATTGCTTAGAAAAGCATGTCTATCCTGTTCAAAATCAAATTAATTATTTATCAAAAAATAATTAATTTGATTAGCTTGAAAAAAATTCAAAGCGCTTTTTTGAATCCGATGAATTCAAAAAAGCGCTTTGAATTCATCGAATCATGTGTCAATTCGATGAATTCAAAGCGCTTCAGTACAAAAAGGTGGTGAATAAAATAAAATGTGGAACCAAAGCAAAGTAAATATTATTCCATAAAAATTGACTCTACTCCACTGATGGCTCATTCTGATCAGTTAACTTTTGCACTTCGATACATTATATTTAACGACGATCTTGTAAAAAGATTTATTAAATTCATGAGATTAAGTATCATACCATAATTAAAATTGAGAATTTTGTTTTAGAGACAATTTTTCAGTTTAATGTGTCTAATGACGATATGAGACACCATTTTATGATAATACTAGTAATTTATTGGGTCAATAAAACGGGCTTCAATCTTTGATTAGAAATAAGAAACCAATGGTTCGAATATACTTCGAATGTGGTTAGTACACACGCTGCCAGTTGTCACCAAGCAACTAAACTACTATGTTTGTTAAAGAACAGTTTGAATTTATTATTTCCCTCTAAGTAAAGGTTTTTATTTATATTTAAAGAGATCATCATATCAAATATTTGTGGTGAGTTTTTACAAAAAATTATAATAACTGCTTAGTGAGTTAAAAATATATTGGAAAAAATGTTGCAGCTTGAATATGAAAATTAATTTACCAGTTTTTTGAAATGCGGTTGGGAGTGCTCATAATGTGCACTGCCTATGCCATGAAAATGCCCAAATCTCCCATTAGCGATAGCGATAAACGGAAAAGTCTAAATTACGTCTACTATCACAACTTTTCTTTTCCTTTTTTTCTCCTATTCAAAATATGAATTCTAAAACAATTTAGAACATATTATTTTTGAAAATTTATTGGTTTCCTTTTGTTGTTATTTTTGCTCGGACGGTTTGTCTATTTATTTTTTCTTTTGTAAAGGTATTCTTTTTAACACTCGACCACTTCTATTCTTCTAATTATTATTATGTCAATGATGTGTCAAAGCGGATACCCATACGATACAACATTGTTTCGCCTCAACGTCTGAATGTCGATGTTCTTTAAATATGAAAAAGTTGCTTGAAAAGAAATTAAGATAATCGCAGACTTTCAGATTATCAACTGTTTCTTAAAAAAAATGAGGTAATACTTATTGAAAAGGCGAAGATTACTAGCGAAACGCTGCCATTAATATCTAAAATATTCATCTTTAAAAATTTGCGACCATATCTATTTTATAGGACATATAGATTGGAAAAAAAATCTAAATGCTTTTCATGAACTATTTGCTTTATTGTGTTTTTAAGAGTCCTAAATAATTTTTATTTTTATGTTCCTCAAGGCAATTAGTTTCTATGTTCCGAAGTATGGACGTAGAAGAATGGCTCGAAGGTGAGCATCTAGCAACGACCGAAAGTGGAAGTTTTCTAGCCTTCAAGGTCGAGTTGACGGAGATGATCAACCCAACTAGTGTTTATTGTCGAGTCTTTGTTCGCAATTTAGGTAATCTAAAGTTTCAAAAAGTTTTTAAAATGTAAATTTTATTTTAATCTTGTATCACTTTTATAATTTCCAGCACATCTTTAAAGAACTACTTTTGCTTACTTTATCACCAACCTCGATTTAGAATTTTCATTTTTACAGAATTACATGCAATCTGCTTGAATAATTGTATTAGGAAAATCCATAATAAGGGTAATTGATTGCAGATTTCTCTGAATTCTGCAATCATAAATTTACTGTGAAATTTATATAGAGAGTAGTCATTATATTTTTTTCGGAAATCGTCCATCAAAATCTAAATTTTTTTTTTTTCAATATTATAAGAAGCGATTTTGGATTTAATCTCAAATTTAATTTCAAAATGAAAAATGAAACAGTATTGACAAGAATTAGAATTCTTTTTATTTGAAATGTGTCATCATTTTTGCACGATTTCTAAATCTTGATTAAAGCATTTATATTAAAAAATATTTCCATGCATGAGACAGTAAAACATTTTTGATATTGAAATCACGCATTATAAATCTTATCAAGAGGCGATGCAATTGATTTAAGTGTTATTTTGCATTTTACTATGGTTTTATTTTTTAATTTTCCAATATGAAAATATTCTTTTTATACACTTCAGCAAAAAGTGATTGGTCATGAAATTCGAGGAAAATATAGAAATACACGTTTATATCGCATGCAACAGCGTCTAGTGACAGTTTATGGCTATTCTTTGGAGAAATGAATTCTTGTTTTTAAAAATAGAAAATAATAATAATAAGCGATGGCCTGTCTTCGGGGCCAAAGAGTTTCAAATTCAGTGCTCGATTCTAGTCAAGAAATACCATGTAATTGGCTAGAAGCAAACTGGTAATACTGCATATAAAGACGATTGCCGGCTCATGTGTGAACGGCCCTTGCCATCTAACCACGGTTCAAAATTACGAGCTTTCCCTTAAAATAGACTTAGTGTTGCTTTAATGTAGCTCGTAAATATACTTAATGTACCTCGTACTAAACTGACTACTTCTGAAAGAAACGAATTATCTTTTAATTTAACAAAGCAGTTCCATAGAGCAAAAATAATCAATGTGTGTGTAACTTAAGTTCCTAAACGTTAGAGGATATAATCTATGTTTTAAGGTGTCATCTTCATAATCAATAGAATTCAACTGCCTGCATACAAGAATGTTTTTTTCAATGCGTGCATTTTCTGTTAACTTTCATTTAAGATGATAATAGTTAAATAATTAAGTGTGGATTGTATTCCAATTGAAAAAATAGAATATATTTCAGTTACTGTAAAATTTTGCTTCAGTTTTAGTGTTTTTTTATCCACTATTGCACACAAATATAATATAAAAATAAGATAATTATTTAATGAAATATAACACTGCAAATAAAGCTTAAATGCATATACATATTTATAAAAAATATACATGGCAGTTAAAATTAGATTTAAGTTTTAGACGTGAAAATTAAAAATTGTGTTATAGTCTGTGTATTTTCTGTAGGGGGTTCAAGGTCACATTTTCTACAAATAGGAGTAGATCACAAATAGGAGTAGAAAGTATTATTTAAGTAGCGGATTTACAAGTAGGCAGATGAAGCAAACTGCTGAGCTCATCAGGGCGCAAGTAAATCGACTATAAAGGCATTATTAACAAAGGAAACATTTGTCAAGTAAAAACAAATACTTCGAATAAAAAAATACCTGGATAATATTAACTTTGTCTTTTAAAATTGGTAAGGTTTCGATTTATTTCATCACAATCACTAAATTATTAAAGTATTCATAAACGATGAGTATATGCTGAAACAATATTGTGTGAATGCTAATAAGCAAAAAACAAAAATATTTAATTTTCGTTAAATTACTAAAATGAAAAATTAACTTTATACAAATCATCGACGTATAAATAAGTTAAAAAATGTTTAATTGTGAGATTAAATAAACCAATTTAGTAAACGAGAGGCCTCATTTGGTGATTCGCCTAAGGCCGCTAAATGCGTAATTCCTTGACAGTATAGCAGACAAGGGTAGTGATCATGTAATTGCTATTAAATAATTTTATGCTTTTTCACAGTATCATTACATAGAACTTAATTCTTTTTTTCTTTTCAGATGAAGACAGCGATTAGAAAAAGAGTTAACACCGAACCTGTTTAAACCTATAGCTTAACATCTTAAAACTTGCTTATGGTTTTGCTTAGAAACCTCTCCATTCTGTTTATTGAAAGAAAATCAATAAAAAGTTTATAAAAATGCATCGTATTATTTTTGTAAATGCTTACATAATATTAGAAAGAGAAAAAAATCCTCTGAAATACAACGCCTACTACTCTGTTACCTAATACAAAACTCCTAGTGTCAGTCGCACAAGTTTTTTTTTCTTTTCTTTTTAGTATTGCATCTGGTTTAATGCAATCAAATGCAAAAATGACAACGGCGTTTTTTATCTGGGATTATCCCTCTTCGATTATCTATACTACTATATCAATGTGAAAGTTTGGATGGATAGATGGATGGATGTTTGTTAGTCAATCACGCCAGAACGGCTGAACGGAATTGGATGAAATTTAGCACAGGGATAGATTATTGTCTGGAATAAGACATAGGCTACTATTTGTTCCGGTTAATTGAGTGTTTAATTTTTTATTAATTAAAAACTAACTTTCCCGCCTAAAGTCTTTATTTCCCCACTGCCAAATGAGTAGGGCTTCATTGTTTTTCTTTCCCACGCTGAAGAGGCAAGGCTTAAGATATTTTCGATCGATTATTTCAAATGATTCTGTTCATTTTCTTAGTGTTTGATGCATTTAAAATTAAAAATTGTTAATTAATCGATTCCTCGGATTCATTCTGAAGTACTTTTAAATTAAAATAAAACAGAATAAAGTAAATAAAAAATTTCTACCTAACTAATTACCCTAACTGGCGTAGAAAATTCAGGCATTTGCGTTACGCCAACTGGCGTTGAAAATTCACGCATGCGCAGTGTGTTCTGATTGTTGACAATTGTAATTAAAAGTTTAAAATTTATGTGTATTATATTGCTGTAGCTATCTCAAACTCGATCAATAAATAAAATAGACTTAACTTGATTTTAGAGAAATACGGACTTAATTTTCTATTTTCTTTTATTATATACTTTTAATAAAATTATTTATAGCTTTAAGTACATCGTTTTTTGGGTTAGTTTAAATCTTTTTTTATTTGTTATTATTTGATACATTTTCGAAATGCCCAGAAAATGCAAATCTAAACTTTCGAAAAGGAGTAATAAAGGTCGGGCTATGAAAGTAGCTAGAAGACCTGTTTGCAATTTTAGTGAGCACTTGCGGACTGTCAAACCGCCTCCAATCGTGGGATACATACAAGGACGCTATTAAGAAGATATCGTGTTTAGGATGGTGGAAGGCTTCGTATCAGAGAGTTTGCAGTAATATTATAAAAGCTACCATTATTACAGGAGCTGCTAAAGGAGGCAGCGTTTTAATTAACCGCATACCTGTTATTCCAAACAACTTGCCTAATTTGCTTCAAGAGGCTGCAATTTCCTTTAAAATTGGCTTTTACATTGACGATCTAATCCCAGGGCCTTTCCAGGGCTTAATGTTGTATACATTATGGTATTAGAATAAAAATAAATATTGAGATTATCCCTTAGACCTTTCTTAATCAGTTACAAGTTTCTTGATTATATCATATCAGAATTTGCTTTCAACAACTCTATAATGATACGGTTTGATAACATTTTACAATTTCATGAGGCCGTCAATTCTAATACATACACATCAAAATTTCCATGCGAACGAAGTTTAATTAACCGCATACCTGTCTTTCCTAAAAATAATCATAAAAAATGGAATTAAATTACCATTAAAAAAGCAACTTTACCTCGTAAATGGATCAAAATTTCGAATTGTAATTATCAGCAACGTATTTTTGAAAAATTATCGATATTTGTTCTTGAGATAGAGTAACTTGTAACGAAGTAATGCACGCCAGATGTGTTTCTGTTATCAAAATATGAAAACATAACTAAAAACGTAGCGTATAAGAGAAATTATGGGAAAGAAAGTAAAACGAAACTTAATTGGGGGGGGGATCATAAGTTGATCGAGCGCCGATCCAGAGATGCCCAAAATACATCTCAGTCTGCACTTTGCTCAAGGAGAACGTACAATAATATAGAAATAAGTTTTAAAATGTAAGAACAAAATTAGACAAATTGTATGAAATTCAATTTTTCACCAAAATGGAAACTATTATGGACAAAATAAGTAATGGAAGACTAGTTTTAATAATTTCTCTTTTAAAAAATTGCATATCAATTCTCAGAAAAATTCGTTTGCGCATTCGTTTGTCGTCATATTTAAGTACATCATATTATGTAAAGAGGTGAAAAAAAGGGGGGGGGGAGGGACAACTTTGTAACTTAATCATTTATTATTACAAAACTGACTTTGATAGAAATAGCTCAATCGTTCAGGCTTATTTACATCAAAAAAACTGATTTACATAATTTATAATTTATATCTCGCGATTTTTCCATTATGGAAATCGAGATATGTTTAATAATTCGATCCAATATGCCTTTTTGAAATTTCGTTTAAAAATTTGTGTACAAAAAATTCGTATATCAGATCTTATTCCAGAATTCGCAAATTTTAATGGTATTTTAAGTTAATGAATTTATCTAGTTTTATTTTAAGGTGGAAATTTTATTTTCAGGTGAAAGCGAATTTTAATCAATAAGAAATTCATTAACCGAAAAAGCACTTTTTTATTGAAATTAAAGATAATACCGTTTGATTTTAAATAGATTTCAACAATATTTTAATCAGATCAATAAAATAAATAATATAATTTCAGATTGCAAAAATAAATGTTAATTTCCAGAATAAAAGTTCATATGCTTTAAAGAACTGTATACAGAGGATTTATTAATTCTTCATTAATATTATCATTTTTTCCCCATTTATTTTACTGCAACTATTTTTGATTTTATTTTCTGGTACCAATCAAAAACTCAAAAATGGAAGGAGTCAGTAAACGAATTATTGTAACCGCCAAATAATTAAAACCAATACTTTACTGAAACTTTTCTTTTTAAATTTGCCTAAAGCCGATATTTATTTTTTTTAGAGTTGTGTCTGCCCTTCTGCGGAAATAAAGACTCATAAATGAAAGAGTTTGAACCATGAAATTTCGTATGTTGTCTTTAGAAGTCAAATTTACAAATTTTAATATTGCAATAAATTTCGGTAAAATTCTTAATAAGGGAAATCATTATGGCTGCCTATCCCATGCCATGCATATAAACTCAAATTGCTCAAAAAATGCTAGGTGGATGAAGTTTTGTAAAAGATTTTGCTAAAAGATTTAAAGAACTACGTCAAATTCTGAGCCATCTCTGTCAAATAGTTGATTATCTGTCGATTATTGATTGTTCAAACGTGCTTGCTCTGAAATACAACATTTTAGATTAATGAAATTTTGTATTTAGCATTGATGCTAAAACTGTAGACCTGTGTAAAGATTTCGATTATTGAACCAGTTAATGAAGAAAATTTTTTAGGTTTTCCTTATTTCTGCAAAGTAATTGAAACATTATATTCTTTTTCGAATATTTCAAAACATTAATCATCTATACTAGAAATACTATATATATATATATATATATATATATATATATATATATATATATATATATATATATATATATATATATATATATATATATGTGTGTGTGTGTGTGTGTGTGTGCGTGTGTGTGCGTGTGTGTGTGTGTGTGTGTGTATTATACATAAGGGAAATCACAGTCAGATTATATTAAAAAAATCAATAAAAGGATAATGTTTTTGAATATTTTAAAAAACATTAATCATCTATAATATATATTTGTATTATACGTAAGCCCAATCACAGTCAGAGTATATTAAAAAAATCAATAAAAAGATCATTGTTTTTTTAATATTACAGAAAACATTAATCCATTCTAATAGAGATATTGTATATATGAACATATACATAAGGGCAATCACAATCGGAGTATTTAAAAAATAATCGCTAAAATCATCATTGCTATTTTTATTATTTCAGAAAATATTACTCAACTATAATAGAGATACTATATATATGGGTAGATGCATAAGGACAGTCACAATCAGGGTATATTAAAAAAAGTCAATAAAAGGATGAAGTGACTACTAATTTGCATATAATCTGCGTGACATTGGAGTTTTCCGAATGATCCTGGAAATTCATTATCAACACCGAAATCATAGAAAGAAGCGTGAGAATGTATATAATTGCCGGATTGTATAAGTGATTGTGACCACGAATATGACATCGTTTTCTGTTTTTAAATATAGTGTTAAGGCTATAACATTGGTATTTCTAAAATTTTATTTTAGTTATTTTAGTATAATAATGTTATGACATGAGAAGAAGTGATTTATTGTCTTATTTGAATGAGAATGAAATGGTGATGCCATTGCTTATCACATTTAATCAAACTAAAATGAATGGTTCAACGGCAGGATTTTCAGTGGTATAAAACAATACCGATACAATAAAATTAGATGCCTTAATGAATCTGAGGGTGACAAAAATGAACATGTTTGATGGAATAGAAGGGGAAATTATCATGAAACGGTTAGAACCGTATAATGGCAACACATCTGTATTTCTGTTTTCTGTATTTCTGTTTTCGGTATCTGTATTTCAAATTTCTACGATGAAATTAACAATGAATGTGGTACAGTTCTAAGCATGGATTGTTATTTCTGCAACAGAAAAAGTGATGGTGAATTTTATGCACTTCTTTCTTTGATTAAGTATATTTGAAATTATAAAATTATAAATTTTTTTATTAAATTTTTTTTAAAGTTTTGGTTTAGATTTGGCATTGAATTCAAATATTTCTGTTTGTAAAATTCTCACAAAATGGCATTAGAATTTTAATGACTGTAAACCTCGTAATGTCATTTGCAAAACATATATGAAACATTCTTTAATAATTACGTTTTTTGTTATCTAACATTTAACATTAATCATTAAAAATCCCGGCAGGTTACTAAATAAAACACCGTAAACGTGTTATTTTATTATAAATGGAATTAATATTATTTTAAGTAATAAAGGATATTACATAAGGAAAAAAGCATGCTTATTCTACAGTTTATAGGATTACAAAAAAAATTCCTTAAAACGTACATTTCAAACTGTGTGCCTGAAACATTCTGAAATATAATTTCCGAAGCTTTTGTACATTTTAACTGTATTTTTATTAATAGCTAGAAAATGCAACCGACTAGATGAGATGTTTTACTGTTAACAGTATCTGAGATATGATTATTATAGATTAATTAACGAAAGTTTTAGTAGAAAATCTCGTGTACATTGGTAGAGTGTTTGAGAAATTTTAAAAAATCTTATTTGCGGTACATTTTATATATAAATATTAAAAGTTGTGTCTCTTTGCAATGATGTTCATGAACACTTAAATCAAAAATAATCAATAAAATTGATTTGAAATAAATTGTGATACACAAACGGAAAAAAAAGAAAGAAAAATATTTTGTCACACATTTTACAGTATTTAACAGAATCATCATCAATAATTTCGGGCTCTATTCGGGACCAAATTTAAGTTTATATAATAAAAATTGCAAACCTCAGCTTATTGATCTTTATGACAATTCAGGATAAAAAATGTAAATAAAACGTGAAGTTTACGACTCTATAACTAATTATTATTCATTTTTTTTTTCTGCTCCAGCCAATACTAATCATTCGGTATAAACAAGATCGGGTATAAGCAAGATCGTAGAAAGATAGAAGGGGCAAAAATAATATTACATTATATTATTGGCTGAGGCATTAAGTTCCTTTTGCCATTATAACTAACCCTTTTTGCTCTCAATTTTGTAACAGAATCTTTTACGATCTGGTGCTTTTTATTCCTTATTTTTATTTTATACCTGAATGAAATCGAGTTGCACGTTTGCATCGTGCTCATACGTGTTTTTTTTTTTTTTTTTTTTTTTAAATTTTCGTAAGATGACTCTTCAAGGAGGAAATACGTTGTGAATCATAGGGGTACCTTTTGATGTGGTATAAAAGTATGGAAGGGGGGGGGAGTTCCAAGATTGGCCATTGCTATTAGTAGTCTCGGGTTAATAAACTTTGGGTTCCTAAGCATTTTTTAAAGATAAAACTAAAAGGATTTGAAATAATCATAAAGCAAATTTGATAAAAGATCTATTAATTTAAATAAATAAATCCATGTTGGATGATATTAATAGGATAAGACGCATAACTTTTTCAGGACCTTTGTGGCATGTGTAACTTAATAATTAGAAAATTTTAACAATTTATTGCATTTAAAATTGTCAAACACGAGACCCAGTGGAAAATAACTTGCCTTCATACATCCCTCCATTTTTTTTAATCGTATTTTCCTTAGAAATTGTCCTACATTCAAGATGTGGGAGGGGATCACTTAGGATTATTCAGGATGTGGAGGAATTTTATACGTAGAATTTCCTAGGTATGTAAAGGAAATAGTAGAATCTTACCAATTGTCAGCAAAATGAATCGTCAAAATCAACAAAACTGACCATATTGGAATGTCGTCGGGGTCTTAGTAACAATGCTTTTGTTGCATACTTACAATAAAATTATTTTACGGTCCTTTAACGTACTGGAATTCGCCCTCTATTTTGCCAGAAAAGTTTCCTGGGCATCTTTAAACAAGCCAATGTGATATATTTTTTGTTTTTAAAAATGCGAAAAAAGAAGTGAAAAAAGTGAGTGTTTATTTCTTGTGGGGCTGGTGTCCATCGCACCCAAATTCACACAGATGGCCGGTCCTGGATGGCTCAGGAATATCTTCTTTATTTGACTATGGTTGAAAATTGTGCGTCCATCCCAAAATAATACTCGTGTTGCTTCAAAAGAGGAAATGAATCTGATTAAACTTATGTGAACAAATGGGCAAAAATTAAACAAAATAAAATATGATTAGCAACTTTTTTCACAGTTGTTTGCGCAAAAATTTTGTAAATGGTATATAGAAGGCCTTACAGAGTGTCTCTCCCTCCTCCAAAGAAAAGTGACACTTTTACGTACGGAGCCTCAAAAAAATTCAATTTAAAAAAAAACTTTTTACTACCAACCTCTACAGAAACTGAAGTGTTTTCTTTCAATTTCCAACCTTCTTTAAAGAAATTTTATAATAGGATATATATCTTTAGGTACAATATTTGAGACAAAAGCGCTTGTTCCACTTTTTGTGGAATCCTGTGCAATTACTGTTGGTAGCTTCTGGGATAAAAAGACTGAAAATTTACAATTTTTTTTTTTTTTTTAATTTTCGAAATATTTAATTTTTTTTTTCCGAACAGAATGATATCTGAAGTTAAACAAAATTTAAAACTTACACCTGGTATCCCTGGTTTTATGGTCTCATTTAAAGAATTTTAGAGATTTTCATCTTTTAAGACTTTTAGATTTAGATCTTTTAAAAATTTATCAGATTTATAGATTAGAGATTTAATTAGAAGATCTAAATTAAAGTTTTTACCAGCATTTTTTAAATATTTTGCTAAGGATGAAGTAAATGTTTAGAAAAACTATATCTATATTGATATAAATGCTGTAAAAGGGTATTTTTTATAATAACATTTTTAATGCTTCAGTAGGGTTGCAAAGGAATACGCCCCCACTGCAAAATATTTGCATTCTCACGGCAATCAATTCCGCTTATTTGAAGAAGAGAGTTGTCTTTGAAAATTATAGCTGTATAGAAATTAATCGCAGTTGCACGACTATTATAAATTTAACATAAAAACCATAATATGTGATGAAAAACAAATAGTAGAAAAATGAAACAATAAATTTATATCATGAAAATAATTTATCTCATATTATATAATGATTTCAAAAAAATAAATAAATAACAGAGATATCTGCATACTGCAACCAAGCGAGTTCGCAAATTGTACAGACTCACTGTACCGCAAAGAATACCGATGCTCTCTGATTTGTTTAAGCCTTAGCATCTTCTTGACAATGTTTTGCTCTCATAATAGTTTAGTTATAGCTTATTTAGCTCAAACCTTGTTGCTTTCGTTAGTTTCATGGAAGATAAGAATGAATTTCAACGCGATATAATTTTTATTAAAATAATTGTATTCTGTAAATATTTGTGTTTAATGAAACAATAATTCAAACCTAAAAGAAAAATGATTCAATCGTGAAAAACGTTTATGTTTCTAATTTATAAAACTAGTAATAGAAGCTAGTTAAGAAGGAAAACAAAAATATTTTTAATAAATTGTTATTTTTATATTTCTAGAGATTAAGTTTAAGGATTTGATCTTTTCTGCTGCATATGTGTTCAAGATTAGTATTACATGTAAACCGTTAAAAAAAAGAAGGAGATGAATGTAAATATTTCATTCATTTATATAGAAATTTATTTCAGTGTAATAAAAAGTATTGAGAAATTTCTTATATTTTCCAAAACTTTTATTAACCTTCCGCCGGGCGCGTCGTTGTAAAAAGTACAACAGTTGGTTTCTTTAAAATATAATTCTGGCAATAGAGGGCGTTAATCACCATGCGTATTCGTTTATTGAATCTTCCTTCACATTTCCTAAAAGTTATTTGCATTTCTGATTGCGGAATTAGCTGCACCTGTCATTTTTAGCTGTAAACATCTGCGGTGTTATACTTTATGCAACACGCGCCTGCTTGTGAAATTCTTTTCCGACAGAATCTTTCTAAGTTAAATAAATCTTTGTTAGTATTACGAATGGGATTTGAGGTAAAATAATGTCGAAACGAAAACAATATTTTAAAGATCACAAATAAATTGTGGATTACCTAATGAAAATTTTGAATGAAGATTCTGATAGTGAAGATATTGAAGATGATCAGCAATTTTCTGCATATGACGCAAATTTGAGTGACGAAAATTTAGAACAGGAAAATCACAGCAGTGACTCTGAAATAACTGCATCAGATTACGAAATTACTGAAAATAATAGTGATGAAAATTGTTATACGGGATAGGATAAAATCAGAAAATGGAAAAAAGAAGAAATCGTAAAAACATCCAAAACCAAGAACAAAAATATTATAAAGAAACTGCCAAGACCAACTGCATATGCAAAAGGAACTGCTTCCGAAATTGACGCTTTTCTGAAATTGATTGATCCGAGTATGATTGATGAAGTAATTTATTGCACAAATAAATATATACAAGGAGTAGAAGCTAAATATTATCAGAAACCTGACTGTAAACAAACGTGTAGAAGTGAATTTATGGCTTTGATGGGATTGCTTTATTTTATAGGCACAATGAAAAGCCAACATACAAATGTTGAGCAGCTCTGGGCTTCTGATGGAACTGGAATTCAAATACTGAGAGCAGCTATGAGTTATAAGCGGTTTTTGTTTTTACTTCGCTGTATTCGGTTCGATGATATAGATACTGGAGCTGAAAGGAGAAAATCAGACAAATTAGCTGCCATCCGATCCATTTGGGATTCATTTGTTCAAAATTGCTTGAAATCTTATAATACAAGCGAATTTGTAACAATTGATGAGATGCTACATCCTTTCAGAGGACGTTGCTCTTGGATTCAATACATTCCGAACAAGCCTGCTAAGTATGGCATCAAAATATTCGCATTATGTGATTCTAAAACATTTTATTGTAGCAATATGGAAATTTATATCGGAAAACAGCCGCCTGGACCTTTCGCAGTTGAGAATAAACCATTAGACATTGTCAAGCGTCTAGTAATGCCCATTGAAAACTCTAATAAAAATCTTACCACTGACAACTGGTACACTAGTTTTCCACTAGTTGTTTACTTATTAGAGAAGAAAATTACTTTCATCGGAACTGTAAAGAAAAATAAAAAAGAAATTCACGCAGAATTTTTGCCCAGAAAACATAGAATTGTGGGTACTTCTATCTTTGGTTTTCAGAAAAATAAAACACTCGTTTCATATGTACCGAAGAAAAACAAAGCAGTAGTATTAGTATCTAGCCTTCACGATAAAGCTGAAATTGATGGAGACAGTGGAAAACCTGAAGTAATTCTTGATTACAATATGACAAAAGGAGGTGTTGACACCTGCGATAAAATGTGTTCGGCTTATTCTGTGTCTCAAATAACAAGACGGTGGCCTCTTGTATTATTTTATATAATGATGAACATTGCTGGTATAAATTCTACTGAACAATGTTGATGATGAGCCCAGAATTATTTTCTTGAGAGCACTCTCAAAATCCCTGATGAAAGAACATCTCATATCTAGAGTTCAAATATCCTCTTTACCTCGTGATGTGTCGGCTTTCCTTAATATTTATCGTTTAAATGAAAATTTGGAGGAAGAAACTTCAAATTCAAATTATTCCTCCACAAAAGAGAGGCTCGTGCTACATGTGTGGACGAAGGAAAAATTCCTCCTCTACAATGAGGTGTAACAAATGCGTAAGGTTCATATGTAAACAGCATTCAAAAAAGCAAATCCTATGCCAGCCATGTGAAGCAAATAATGCAGGTGAAATGTCCGACTGATTCTGTAAGTCCAAAAGTACTTTATAATTCTTTAATTATTCATTATTCATTAATATTTTTTTGTAATTGTAGCAGTATTTACTTTTTCATACGTTTAAACTTCTGTTTTAATATACTATAACAAAATAAATGCAAATGTATGGTACAATATTTTCTTAAATTGTTATCAGAGATAAATTATATGTTACTTATTTGCAAAATTGTTTGTAAAATTAAAATAAAGCAGCTAAAATTAAATTTTTTTCACCTGTTGTACAATTTACAACGCGCGCCAGGTCGTGAAAGGAAAATTCGCGCTCCCGGCGAAAGGTTAATCATTCAAAAAATTTTATTTATACACGTTAAAAAGAATAATTTTAATATTTATTCTTCAATAACTGGAGTCAGTTATCTCCAACTCCATTTCAAATCAATTTCTTATGACATTCAAATAATTAAAATTTTAAAAAACTTGTATCTTATTATTAAAGTATTTGTGAGTTAAATATATTAGTTAAGTTCTAACATGATATTTTAAAATATTGCTCTATTTCCACAAGCGGATATAATTTTAATTTTGTCTAGAGCAAATAATATGTTTTCATTCCGTGAACAATTAAATAAAGTTGTAAAAAAATAAAATAACATATCAAATCACTGCTAAGTACTTTGAAATGAAAAATAAAATTATTACTTTTTAGAAATTTTTTAAAAAGCTCTTTTCAATTAGAAATTTTTCTTATATTTGGAAATTTATTAGTTTCATTTGGAGTAATAGTATGCACTAACTATCAAAATAAAATAGATTTTGAACAGTTTCTATTGTTCGCTCTGTTCACATCAATTATTTTATTGAAAAAATGTACTGACTTTAAACACAAATCTTCTAAATTCTTATAAACTGTTTTTGCCTCCTCTGTGAACTTCATTTATGGAGCATATGGAAAAACGTCAAAATGAAAAACTTAATCAGGAGCAGATCTCTTTTTACAAATAAATTAAAAGATTCATTAAAGCTTGAAGACTTTTGTACACGTTTAAGTTATTAAGAAATATCTTTTTGATATCTTTCAGGGAAATTATTCATAATATAAAATGTTCTTGGTATACTTACTTTTTAACAACTCCTAATAATACACAATACTGATTATTTGTATAAATCTTAGAATGAAAAATTTTATGGATTAGGGATACATTCTTTCTAATGCTTTTCTCTCTTTGTTTAGTTGATGAATATAGAAATTAACTTTGAAGAGATACATTGTTTTCTACACAATATTCCAAACTATAAGAAACAAACCACAATATGCTTTCTTTTTGGATGTTTTTTAGGTAAATCATAGAAAATTCGATATGCATGTTCTTTTAGGGCAGGTGGTAATGCTGGCTTAACTGGTATTCCACAATCTTGACTTTTCTTTCACAATAAATTTATTTTCTTCTTGCTATTTCTGTAGGTTGAACAAGTAATTGATTGTCTCTCCTTCTGCTGCACTTCAAAGCTCTATTTGTGTAGTTAAGATTTCTAAAAGGGGGGGGGGGGAATAAAAAAAGAAACCTAAGTAAATATCTTCCACTTTCAACATACAATTGAAAAGGTTAGTGTAAGAAAGTCCTGCAAGACATTTTAATGAATAAAAGAAATTTAGCTTTAGAATATATATAAATACAAGAAAGTCACTTACAAAATGATTATGCGAGTACGGCCGCTCACATAATACAGAAGATTCTACAACTTCTGGCAGTGGTTCTTGGTGTTTTGGTAGTGAAAAGTACCTGTAATCAAAACAATTTGAATATTTCACCAGGGATATATCGTATGAATTGCAAAAGCAAATTTAAGCTTTTAAAAGTATCATAATTCATAGTAATATTAGAGATAAAAAATTATTATTGAAAATATAAGGAATAATTATTGAAATTGAAAAATAAATAATTAAATGGAGAAGATGTTAAACATTAAGACATATGAAGAAGAATGCAACCTGATTTTTAAAAATTTAGATTCATAAGTATATAAGTGCCGAATAAATCCAACATTTGCACTAAATAAAAATTTCTTATCTCAATCTTTTTACAACTCATGATAAAAAGACATGATAAAAAGGCATAATAAATTCAATTTTTTTTCTTTAGAGTACAGTATTTTAATCATAAAACTGAATTCATCAGTTAATCCTTTATGAAGTTTTATATTAGAAGCTAAGATCACAATGTGCATAGAATGGATAACCAGTCATGTATGCCACAATATATACTAGTTACCTGTTATTTATTAATTTAGTTTGAAGTTATGAAAACATAAATATTTTTCATGTATACATTATATACATTACATGACAAATTTAAAAGGTTTTATGCTTAAATTCATAAGCACAAAATAAAAATAATCTATATTTGAATTTAACTATTAAAATAATTAAGAATCTCTTTTTATTTTGGAGATTCATTTTACACTTAAGACATGAAATATTAGATAAAACTGTATTATGAAACTATTGAAGTTTGCTGTAAAGGAACTACATAAAAGTTTCTAACTTAAAGAAAAGTCAGAAACTTAAGGGCTATCCTTACCTCTGGGCAACTTTTAAAAATCCCAGCTATGGGGATATTGTTCCTGAACTGTCATGAAGATATGTCAGAATTGTCATGTGATTTTTTTATAACTGAGTTAGAAATGCATTTCTCATCACTGTACATCAAGTAATTTTAAGAACTGCACTGCATCCAGAATTTTCACTTTCTTTCAAATATTTTGATACCTGTAAAAACAGATTTTTTATCATTATCAATAATGAGAGTACTAAGTGTTGAGTTCTAGTGCATGAAAATTTATATTATTTATAAAGCTATGAAGTTATGTTTTAAAATTTTGTAAATAATAATAAACAAACCTAAAGTCTTTCTTTTTTGTTTTAATAATATATAAAATTTATTCAAAGATCATAAATTTCTTTAAATTATGAAAATGATTATTGTATTTCAGTTCTTAACTTTTCACTGTGTGCAACTGGCCTAACAGGAATAGCTTTTAAATTTAAGATAGTTTATTGCCAGATCTGAAATTTTTAATATATTTTCTTAACATAAATTGTGCTCTTATTCAGGAAATGTGTGTCTTAAAGGTTAAAAACTACAGCACAAAAAAAGAAGAAGTAAAAAAAACGCCAGAGTTTCTTTCCTATATCGAACTGGTCAGTAGATTGAAAAGAGAATTAAAAGAGCAGATATTGCCATTGTAGGAAAATACATGTAAACTATGCAATATTTGATAAGTGCTCTGTATCAAAGCAGGCACTAAATATCATTCTTGCCTCAAGCAAAATGAGCTTTAGATCAGGGTTTGGTAAAAAATATGTGTTGATATGTTGTATAGAGCATGGAAGCTCTAAAACTTTTATGGATTTGTAACATTAAAAGAACCATAAAACAGTTTTAAAACATGTATAATTCAAATACTTTTAATAATGGAATTTGATGCAATTAAATATATCTTTAGCTAGACAGACACAAATATGTCCCTTGCCACATGCAAAATAAACTTTAAATTTAACATTGGAATTATCTAAATACTATCACAAAAAATGGCTAAATTAACACATGTATAGACAAATATTCTTTATGGAATTTGAAACAATAAAATATAAAGCATTAATTATTACTTGTTCCACATTGTGCTGGCATCTATAAAGTAACTTTTATAAACATAAAGGCGTCCAGTTGATTTGTGTTTCTCGGAACACGCCAAACCTGTTTCTGATATTTGTTCCTATTCTTTAATCCATTCCTAAAATATGTATTAAAAAAAGGAAAGAAATAAGTATTCAAAAGAGATGTATAAAGTATTTAGAAATTCCGATATTAATAACTAAACAGAGTTCAATTAAATTTACAGTGTGCTGCAAAGGAACTTCCTAAAAGTTTAGAAGCTGAAGGAAAAACCAGAAATCTCTAGGCATGTCTAAAAAATGAAACAATTCGGAATGTTGTTTCTTCATTGCTTGATAAATCAGTAATATTACGATATATTTTTTTTTTCATAACAGAGTTGAAATATTTGATGAACAGCTAGTGCTCACCACTTTAAATTATTTATCTGGTATCTGTTTATCGATACAGAAACTAATGTTTCATATTTCAGAATATCAATTTATGAAATAATTTCTTTTTATTCCCAAAAGTAAGAATTGTAATGATTTCTAGACCGTTTATTGTCATCTGAGTATCTTTATAATTCTAGCATATTTGCATATATACATTTTATGGTAATATTTTTAATATAAAAATAAATATGCCAAATATTTTCTTAAAATAAAAACCTGATTAGAGTTTCAGCAGCCACAGCAAAGAAAAGTCTGTGAGAAAGAAATTGACCAATTAGAGTATCATTTAACATAGAGTCAGTCTGAACAATTTGCGAACATGCAACCAAGCCTTTTAACATTAACATATAAATAAATGTAGAGTTAGGATAAAAAAATAAAAGAAAAGAAGAGGGGAAAAAAATCGTAACTGTGTTAAATTTGCTTGTTAATCCAAAAGAAAAAGATGGGGCAAAAGTATATTTCTGCCATAAAGATATAAAGTAAATTTCTGCCATTCCGTTCTCCGGGAACGAGGATAATAAATTATTAAAAAGCAGACCCGTAATTGGCGATTGAAACAACTATCGTTTTTGAATTCTCTCTTTAACGAGTTCGTTTCTTTGTGACCGTCAGACGTAGTCATTACTACTTCGAGTTAACGTTTACAATCAGTGATTTGATTATTTCAACTGTTTTGAATCCTTGTAAGTAATTAATGTATTGTAAGTAAATGTTGTATTATGTACATTAATATTATATTTGGCCGTTTACTTAATTTATCAAAGCTTGTATTAATTTGAATATTATATGCGCCATTTTGTTTTCAGACCAAGGTTTAAAAATTGTTATGTAATTAGATATACAATATTGCATTATTTTCGAAAGATTTCATTGTCTAATTTAATAATTGCACTTGTTTATGACAAATTTCATCTTTACCCCTTCACAGTGTCGTTTCATTAAAAATTAGCTTTTCACTCCTGGACATATCGTTTTCACATATGGGCCAACTGTATTACTTGTTCAATAATTTAGAAAAACAAGGCTATGCAATGGAAAAGAAATTGTATTTCTGTCTTTAAAGGTATATTATACGTCTTGTAATCAGGGCAAGACTTTGTATGTGTTTATTCCCTGTGTTTTTATATTCCGATTGTTCATTGCTGCCATTGTTTATGTTTTATTAGTACTTAAGCGATGGTAGAATGAAGGAGCTTACTATTGTAGTCTAGGCAGGTTAATTTGAAGAAATAATAGTGTACTGATCTGGAATAATTTACACCCCATCAGTACCGAGACTCAGTTATTTATTTAGTTGATACACAAATATATTTTTTAATTCATAATATAGAAAATTCGTATTCAAGCAAAATAATATTTAGATATAATAGTACAAAAAATAAAATACCTCTAATTATGAACAGTTTATTATTTGTCTTACATTTATATTCCATATACTCATTAAATTTTATTTTACATTGATTTTAATTAAAAGAGTAGAACAATTTTTCAGATGCAGTTAAGAACATATTGTGTAATAAATAAACAACAACAAAAAAAAGCAACAACATTTTGAGGATATTAAATTAAATACATCTGAAAAAAGTAAAGGAATATTTTTTTAAAATATAGAAATGTGAAGAAAATTTAAATAGCAGAAATAATGACCACCCTGTTATTATAAACTTTCTATGCACTCTCAACATGTGATGTTTATGATGAACCAATGCCACAATGAAATGAATATAATGAAACAAATTGTCACAAAAATTTACAAAATCCATTCCTTCTGCCTTTTTAAAATTTTTACTTTTAAAACACTTTTCTTTTTATGCCACAAAAAATAATACGAAACATTGTCCACTTTTTTCTGTATCTTACAAATGAAGCATTCAGTCAGTATGCTGGTGATATTTTTTCTATGGTTGAGAGCTAAAAGTTTATGCAATTTTGATATCATACAGGCTGTGTTTGATACCATTGTATAATGTTTTTATTTTTTGTTTGATGCAGTGATTTCCTTTTCTAATTTTAAAAGATTTTTTTTTTTTTACTTTTAATAGAATTATTCTACAATTCTGATTTGTGTGTTGGTAAACAATCTGGATAGGAAACAAATAATTTCATTCTTCATTACTCTGTAAATGTGCATGTCTTTTTGTACTGCATGTTTCATGAGTAAATCTGAACAAACAGTTCTGATATCTGACAGGTTAGCTAAAAGTCGGTTTAGAGTGGCATGAGAAAATGACAGAAATCAAACCAAATTTTCTGACTCCATTTCCCTTTACTCTATCAATTGAATGAAATCGATATTTTTTAATTAGTTCTACATTATTCCCCCCCCCCATGATTTTAGCTATTTGTTTGAATTGGCTACCTACTTATTATTGAAAGAAAACGAGTAGAACAGGTTGCCAGTTTTTCGGCATTACTTAGTTTTTCTTTGTATATAAGTACTTAAATAAGTACCTCCGGGAACGAGAATAATAAATTATTAAAAAGCAGACCCGTAATTGGCGATTGAAACAACTATCGTTTTTGAATTCTCTCTTTAACGAGTTCGTTTCTTTGTGACCGTCAGACGTAGTCATTACTACTTCGAGTTAACGTTTACAATCAGTGATTTGATTATTTCAACTGTTTTGAATCCTTGTAAGTAATTAATGTATTGTAAGTAAATGTTGTATTATGTACATTAATATTATATTTGGCCGTTTACTTAATTTATCAAAGCTTGTATTAATTTGAATATTATATGCGCCATTTTGTTTTCAGACCAAGGTTTAAAAATTGTTATGTAATTAGATATACAATGTTGCATTATTTTCGAAAGATTTCATTGTCTAATTTAATAATTGCACTTGTTTATGAAAAAATTTCATCTTTACCCCTTCACAGTGTCGTTTCATTAAAAATTAGCTTTTCACTCCTGGACATATCGTTTTCACATATGGGCCAACTGTATTACTTGTTCAATAATTTAGAAAAACAAGGCTATGCAATGGAAAAGAAATTGTATTTCTGTCTTTAAAGGTATATTATACGTCTTGTAATCAGGGCAAGACTTTCTATGTGTTTATTCCCTGTGTTTTTATATTCCGATTGTTCATTGCTGCCATTGTTTATGTTTTATTAGTACTTAAGCGATGGTAGAATGAAGGAGCGTACGATTGTAGTCTAGGCAGGTTAATTGTAAGAAATAATAGTGTAATGATCTGGAATAATTTACACCCCATCAGTACCGATACTAAAATTTTGGTTATTTATAGTCTAATGAAATTTATTTCCTTCATAAATCGGATATTATTTGCCTTACTTTATTATTATTATCATCGTTTATTACTTGCCTTACTTTTATATTCTATATACACATTAAATTTTATTTTCCATTGATTTTAATTAAAAGAGTAGAACATTTTTTCGATTACAGTTAAGAACATAGTGTGAAGTAAATAAAAAAAATAAAGCAACATCATTTTGAGGATATTAAATACAACTAAAAAAGTCAGGGAATTTTTTTAAAAATCTAGAAATGTGAAGAAAATTCAAACAGCAGAAATAATGGCCACATTGATATTATGAAACTCATATGATCTCTCAACATGTGATGTTTATTTTGAATCAATGATACAATGAAATGCATACAATTAAACCAATTGTCACAAAAATTTACAAAATTTATTCCTGCTGTCTTTTTATGGAACAAAAAATAATAAGAAATCTTCCTCCACATTTTTCTGTATGTTACAGGTGAAACATACAGGTAGTATGCTCATTATCAGTTATTGGATTTCTGATAAGCTTTAGTTATATAAAATTTCTCTCTTTTTTTAAAATATATTAAACAACACTAGAAGTCTAATGCCACTCTAAACCGACTTTTAGTTAACCTGTCATATATCAGAACTGCTTGTTTAGATTTACTTATAAAAGATGCAGTACAAAAACACTTGCATATTGAATGAGTGCTTGAAATTATTTGTTTCCTATCCACATTGCACACCAACAAAAAATCAGAATTATACCATAACTCCATAAAAAATAAAAAATTGTTATAAAATTAGAAAAGGAAATGACTGTATCAAAATAAGAAACATTATACAATGATATCAAAATTGCATTAACTTTTAGTCCACCAACCACAGAAAAAAAATCACCAGCATACTGGCTGAATGCTTCACTTTAACATAGAGAAAAAAATGGTTCTTATATTTTTTTTGTTGCATGAAAAGAAAAGAGTTTTAGAAGTATAAATTTTAAAAAGACAGTGGGAACGAATTTTATAAATTTTTGTAAAAATTGATTTTATTGTATTCATTTCATTGTGGCATTGATTAATCATAAACACATAACATCATATGTTTAGAGTGTATTGAAGTTTCATAATAATAGGGTAGCCATTATTTCTGATATTTGAATTTCCCTGAATTTTCCTTGATATTGCCAGATTTAAAAAAAAAATTACCTGTTTTTTTTCTGTGGAATTTAAAGAACTCAAAATGATACTGCTTTATTTTTTTTCCTTCATTTATTTCACAATATGTTCTTAACTGTATATGAGAAATTGTTTTAGTCTTTTAAATAAAATGAATGTAAAATAAAATTTAATGATCTGAAAACTTCTTCTTCAATCTTCTAATTTTAAAAGATTTTTTTTTCTTTTTATACAATTATTGTAGAATTCTATTTTGTGGGTTGGTAAGCAATATGGAGAGGAAACAAGTAATTTCAATGTTCAGCATTCTGTGAATGTGCAAGTGTTTTTGTACTGCATCTTTCTAGAGTAAATCTGAACAAGCAGTTCTTATGTATGACATGTTAGCTAAAAGTCGGTTTAGTGTTATTAGACTTCTAGTATTGTTTAATATATTCGAAAAAAAGGGAGGTATTTTAAATAACTGAAGTTTAATTGAAATTCAATAACTGAAAATAATGTTTTCCGTTTTGTTTTCAGATCAAATTTTATTTTACATTGATTTTAATTTAAAGAAATTTTTGCTGACACAGTTAAGAACATATTTTGAAGCAAATAAAGAAGAAAACAAATAAAGCAGCATCATTTTGAGGATATTAAATACATCTAAAAAGAATCAGTGATTTTTTTTCAACCTGGAAATATTAAGAGAAAATCAAATATCAGAAATAATAGTCATCCTGTTATTATGAAACTTATATACACACCTAACATATTATGTTTATAATGAACCAATGCCACAATGAAATGAATGCAATGAAATCAACTGCAACAAAAATTTAAAAAATTCATTCCTGCTATCTTTCTATGCTAATGATTTTTTTTTCTATGGTTGCTGGGTTAAAAATTAATGCAAATTTGATATCATATTGGCTGTGCTTGATATCATTGTATAATGTTTCTTATTTTGATATAGTGATTTCCTTTTCTAATTTTAAAAGATTTTTTTCCTTTTAATAGAATTATTGAACACTTCTGATTTGTGTGTTGGTGAGCAGTATGGATGGGAAAAAAATACATTCATTCTTAAGTACTCTGTAAATGTGCATGTGTTTTTGTACTGCATGCTTCATGAGTAAATCTGAACAAACAGTTCTGATATCTGACAGGTTAGCTAAAAGTCCGTTTAGAGTGGCATGAGACTTTTAGTGTCGGTTTATATATTTGAAAAAAATCACAGGGATTTTACATAACTGAAGCTTATTTAAAATTCAATAAGTGATAAACAGCATACTGGATGAATGCTTCACCTGTAACACACAGAAAAAAAGGGGAGAATGGTTTTTATTATTTTTTTTGTTTCATAATGAAGAAAGTGTTTTAGAAATATAAATTTTAAAATGACAGCGGGAATGAATTTTTTAAACATTTGTGATAACTGGTTTCATTCTATTCATTTCATTGTGGATTGATTCATCATAAACATCATATGTTGGAAGAGCATATAAGTTTCATAATAATGGGTGGCCATTTCAGGTCATTAAATTTCATTTTACATTGATTTTAATCAAAAGAGTAGAACAAATTCTCAGATACAATTAAGAACATATTGTGAAATAAATATTGAAAAAAATAATAAAGCAGCACCATTTTGAGTATATTAAATTCAACAGAAAAAATGAGGAATTTTTTTTTAAAATCTGTAAAAATCAATTAAAATTCATGGAAATTAAAATATCAGAAATAATAAATACGCTGTTAATATGAAACTTACATGTACTCTCAGTATATGATGTTTATGATGAACCAATGCCATAAGGAAACGAATACATTGACCAATTGTAACAGAAATTTGCAAAATTCATTCCTACTTCTTTTTAAAATTTATACTTCTAAAACACTTCTCTTTTTATGCAACAAAAAATAATAAGAACTATTCTCCTCTTTTTACTGAATGTTACAAATGAAGCATTCAGCCAGAGTACTGGTGATTTTTTTCTTCTGTAGGTGGTGGTCTAAAAGTTAATGCAATTTTGATGTCATACTGACTGTCCTTGATATCATTGTATTAATGTTTCTTATTTTGATGCAGTGATTTCCTTTTCTAATTATACATTTGAAAAAATTCAAGGAAAATTTAAAAATCTGGAAATATCAATAAGAATTCAGGGAAATTGAAATAGCAGAAATAATGGACTCCCTGTTATTATATATATGCACTGTCTTAACTGCTGAAACTTATATGCACTGTTAACATAAATGATGGTATTGAATTCAAAATAATCCTACTACACTTATCAGATTTCAGATAACGTGATTACAGAATTAGTATTAGAACATTGATTAAATGCCTATTAGGCATCTATGTGCAGGTATAAGCTTCATCTTTTCTCAATGACCGTCTCTGTATGAACATTTTTTGAACCAGTATGAAGTTGACGTGAACATTAAAAAATGGAGAGTTGTCTCGTTACATTGCCAATTAAAAAGTTTGCTTTTAATATTAAACAATTAATATTAAATAAAGTTTTTGCTTCCTATTCTCAATTTTAATATTGCACCAGCTCTGTCATGTTTTCCCTGAAATATTTACCCTACTGAAGAGTTTCAAATCATGAAAAGAAATTATAACCTACTTTTCTGTAATGTAAATATGCTTGCTAAATGTTAATTTCAAAAATCAGCTTCGGTTTCCAAAAAAGTATTCTGGAGTAATGAAGCCTAGAATTTTAAGCATAATGTCGAACTTGATGAGAAAGTCGTTAAAATTAATTCTGTCTTTAAATTATTATTAATAACAATACAGTCCCGTTTTAAATTAATAATAATTATTATGCTTTTCTACGTGTATTACGTTTGTTCAAAAATAAAGAAAATAATTTTTTCGAATATATATGCTATTAATGGAATTCAATGTAGAAATAACTTTTCTTATAAAAATATGAAGATCAATATTTTATTATCAAATTAATATTTGTCAAATTATTAATTTGATCATTAATATTTGTCAAATTTCTTTTTAGTTGTAATTCCTTAAAGGGTCGTTTTTTTTTTTTTTTTTTTTTGAGGGGAGGGGGAGGGACTTGGGAAAAAAATATACAGGAAAATTTTTATGGCTGAAACGGAATCGTGATTCCCCCCCCCCCCCTTTCCCTTTCTCCAATAGGAGGGTCGCGAGTAGAAAAAGATTCAGAACCCTTGGAAGCTCACTTTTAGCTGAAAAAAAGTTTCTCCTTACAGATATCGCGAATGTTTCATTGAATTATGTTTTTCTAATTACTGTATCTAGACCTTGGTTTAATCTTCTGAAATAAATAAAGTTTTTCTTATCTTAGGCAGTGTGTTCCAAAAGTAACAACCCATTTTTAAGGAGCATTTGGGTATTTGTTAGCTCATTTTCAACAATACAAACATATATAGACCAGTTTTTTTAAAGTGCCTATTTTATAAAAGAAGCTAATGAATTTTGGGGGTCATTATTTAAGAAAACAATTCACAGAATCAGATAAGAAACTATTCTGAACATCTTTCTTAATTCCATTTCATTAATTTTTGGGCAGATTGTATTTCAAATTTTATTCATTATTTCTATTTCTAAGTGATTTGAATTTTACAGAAAATTATTTACTGTAGTAGTTTTATTCACATATTAAATGAAGCTCCAATAATTTTATGATTTAATGTGTTTTTGTATGAATACAATATTCTTTCTGATAAAGTTTTCTCAGAAGGCATATATTGATTTTGTTTGAAATAAATGGTCATTTTCTTCTACTGCAGGAAATAATGGCAGATAATAAAGTCAGAAAACTCTGTTATGTTTTTTCAATCAGACACCGTATATTAAGAACAGGCGGCAGTAATCGATTTGAAGCCAAGTTCAAAGTTCGTTGTAACAACAGAGAGAAATTCGAAGCTGTACAGGAGTAAGTAATAATATTTGTTTTTACCTCCGAACACTAATGAGCGGAGAATATATATATATATATATATATATATATATATATATATATATATATATATATATATATATATATATATATATATGGCTTGTGGGCTTGAGCAGAGTTATGGCAGGCGGGGCCATAATTCTGCTCAAGCCCACAAGAATGTCTTATAACCTAAAAACCTAACCTCATTAGTTGTTGCCATGATTAATAGATGGTTTATTGGCTTTTAATGGGTTTAGGTCAATGCCAGTTTTGATAATAGTTTATTTCTGTTGAAAAGTGTCAGGTATTATTAAGTGATAATTCGAAAAAATGGGAGAAAAAATTGAAATTTACTCAATGGTAATGGCGCTCATAATCCTGAAAAAAAATCCCGAAATCCAGAAAAAAAAATTTTTTTTCAGGATTTCTTTGTGTGAAGAGGGTTTCTAACATCTGGAATTAAAGTTGGACAGTTAAATTTCACACAGCGTTCAATCGATAATTTCTAACAAATATCAAACCGTTTGAAGTTAACAGAACTTGGAATTTGCTAAACGCTGAGTCTTTAGATTATACCTAAAAAGTGTACCAAAGCATTTAAGAGAAATAAAAAGTTATGGATATTTACTGCCCAAACATGCTTGTTCTGATTACTATGTATTTTCTTACTGAAAGTGTTAAAGAATGGAACAATGGCACAAGAATTGCAGAACTCGGGAAAAAATATAATGAGGACATAGGCAAAATTTTTTATTTTTTTTATTTATTTATATTATTATTATTCTGAGAGGTAACTGTTTGGGAAAAATTGATTCTCCAATATATCAAATGTGTTCAAAAGAAGTTATGTACGGCAAAATGTTTTGGAACATATTTGCGTTTAATAACATTTTTCGGCGTTAGTAGTTTAGTATTTCGAAGCAAAGGAAAAATTAAAATTTTTGTCACTCCCAGACGAAAATTTTGTAGGAATTTTGGATTTAATTTCAGAATATGGACATTTTTTTAAAAAAGGAATTTTGTAGACAAGCATGTCTATCCTGTTCAAAATCAAACTAATTATTTATCAAAAACAACATTCGATGAATTCATAGCGCATCAGTACAAAAAAGTGGTGAATAAAATAAAATGTGGAACCAATGCAAAGTAAATATTATTCCATAATAATTGACTCTACTCCACTGATGGCTCATTCTGTTCAGTTAAATTTTGCACTTCGATACATTATATTTAACGACGATCTTGTAAAAAGATTTATTAAATTCCTGAGATTAAGTATCATACCACAATTAAAACTGAGAATTTTGTTTCAGAGACAATTTTTCAGTTTAATGTTTGAATTGACGATATGAGACACCATTTTATGATAATACTAGTAATTTATTGGGTCAATAAAACGGGCTTCAATCTTTGATTAGAAATAAGAACCCAAGGGTAGAATACATCTGTTATTCAGTCTATACTTCGAATGTGGTTAGTACATACGCTGCCAATTGTCACCAAGGAACTAAACTACTATGTTTGTTAAAGAACAGTTTGAATTTATTATTTCCCTCTAAGTAAAGGTTTTTATTTATATTGAAAGAGATCATCATATCAAATATTTTTGGTGAGTTTTTCAAAAGATTTATAATAACTGTTTAGTGAGTTAAAAATATGTTTCAAAAAATGTTGCAGCTTAAATATGAAAATAAATTTACCAGTTTTTTGAAATGCGGTTCGGAGGGCTCATAATGTGCACTGACTAGGACCAGAAAATGCCCAAATCTCCCACTAGCGATAGCGATAAACGAACAAATCTAAATTACGTCTACTATCACAACTTTTCTTTTCCTTCTTTTTCTCCTATTCAAAATATGAATTCTAAAACAATTTAGAATATAATATTTTTGAAAATGTATTGGCATTAATGAACATTTAGAAGAAAACTATGTTTCCTTTTAAAACAGCAAGCATTTTTTTTGTTGTTGTTGCTCGGAAGGGGGACGGTTTGTCTATTTATTTTTTCTTTTGAAAAGGTATTTTTTTAAACACTCGACCACTTCTTTTCTTGTAATTATTATTATGTCAATGATGTGTCAAAGCGGATACCCATACGAAACAACATTGTTTCGCCTCAACGTCTGAATGTCGAAGTTCTTTAAATATGAAAAAGTTGCTTGAAAAGAAATTAAGATAATCGCAGACTTTCAGATTATCAACTTTTTCTTAAAAAAATGAGGTAATTTTTATTGAAAATTCAAAGATTACTAGCCAAACACTGCCATTAATATCTAAAATATTCATCTTAAAAAATTTGCGAACATATCTATTTTATAGGACATATAGAGTGGAAAAAAATTCGAAATGCTTTTTATGAACTATTTGTTTTATTGTGTTTTGAAGGGACCTAAATAATTTTTTTTTTTTATGTTCCTCAAGGCAATTAGTTTCTATGTACCAATGTATGTACTTCTATGTACAATGTATGTACATAGAAGAATGGTTCAAAGGTGAGCATCTAGCAAAGACCGAAAGTGGAAGATTACTAGCTTTCACGGTCAAGAGGATGAAGCTGATCAACCCAACTAGTGTTTATTGTCGAGTCTTTGTTCGCAGTTTAGGTAATCTAAAGTTTCAAAAAGTTTTTAAAATGTAAATTTTATTTTAATCTTTTATCACTTTTATAATTCCACGGTTCAAAATTACGAGCTTTCCCTTAAAATAGACTTAGTGTTGCTTTAATGTAGCTCGTAAATATACTTAATGTACCTCGTACTAAACTGACTATTTCTGAAAGAAAAGAATTATCTTTTAATTTAACAAAGCAGTTCAATAGAGCAAAAATAATCAATGTGTGTGTAACTTAAGTTCCTCAACGTTAGAGGATATAATCTATGTTTTAAGGTGTCATCTTCATAATCAATAGAATTCAACTGCCTGCATACAATGATGCTTTTTTCAATGCGTGCATTTTCTGTTAATTTTCATTTAAGATGATAATAGTTAAATAATTAAGTGTGGATTGTATTCCAATTGAAAAAATAGAATAAATTTGATTTACTGTAAAATTTTGCTTGAGTTTTAGTGTTTTTTTATCCAATATTGCAAACAAATATAATATAAAAATAAGATAATTATTTAATGAAATATAACACTGCAAGTAAGGCTTAAATGCAAATACATATTTTTTAAAAATATACATGGCAGTTAAAACTAGATTTAAGTTTTAGACGTGAAAATTAAAAATTGTGTTATAGTCCGTGTATTTTCTGTAGGGGGTTCAAGGTGACATTTTCTACAAATAGGAGTAGATCACAAATAGGAGTAGATAGTATTAGTAGCGGATTTACAAGTAGGCAGATGAAGCAGACCGCTGAACTCAGGAGGGCGCAAGTAAATCGATTAAAAAGGCATTATTAACAAAGGAAGCAATTTGTCAAATAAACTTCGAATAAAAAAAATACTTGGATAATATTAACTTTGTCTTTTAAATTTAGTATTATTGTATTACATTATTGCATTGTAATATTATATTGGAATTTCAGTATTCAAAAACGATGAGAATCTGCTGAAACCATATTGTGTGAATGCTAATAAGCAAAAAACAAAAATATTTAGTTCAAAAAATTTGAAATTTTGTGATTAAATTAACCAATTTAGTAAGCGAGAAGGCTCATTTGGTGATTCGCCTAAGGCCTCAAAATGCGTTATTTCTTGACTGTATAGCAGACAAGGGTAGTCATCATGTAATTGCTATTAAATAATTTTATGCTTTTTCACAGTATCATTACATAGAACTTAATTCTTTTTTTCTTTTCAGATGAAGACAGCGATTAGAAAAAGAGTTTACACCGTACATGTTTAAACCTTCAGCCTAACATGTTAAACCTTGCTTATGGTTTTGCTTAGAAACCTCTTCATTCTGTTTATTGAAATGAAAATAAAAAGTTTATAGAAATGCATCGTATTATTTCTCTAAATGCTTACATAATATTAGAAAGAGAAAAAAAAATCCTCTGAAATACAACGCCTACTACTCTGTTACCTAATTCAAAACTCCTAGTGTCAGTCGCACAAGTTTTTTTTTCTTTTCTTTTTAGTATTACGTCTGGATTAATGCAATCAAATGGAAAAATGACAAAGACGTTTTTTATCTGGGGATATCCCTCTTCGATTATCTATACTACTATATAAATGTAAAAGTTTGGATGGATGGATGGATGTTTGTTAGTCAATCACGCCAATGGAATTGGATGAAATTTAGCACATAGATAGATTATAGTCTGGAATAAGACATAGGCTGCTATTTGTTCCGGTTAATTGAGTGGTTAAATTTTTATTAATTAAAAACTAACTTTCCCGCCAAAAGTCTTTATTTCCACACTGCCAAATGAGTAGGGCTTCAGTTGTTTTTCTTTCCCACGCTGATGAGGCAAAGCTTAAGATATTTTCGATGGATTATTTCAAATGATTCTGTTCATTTTCTTAGTGTTTGATGCATTTAAAATTAAAAATTGTTAATTAATCGATCTTTCGGATTCATTCTGAAGTACTTTTAAATTAAAATAAAACAGAATAAAGGAAATAAAAATTTCTTATTTGCCTTGCATTACCCTAACTGGCGTAGAAAATTCATGCATTTGAGTTACGCCAACTGGCGTTGAAAATTCACGCATGCGCAGTGTGTTCTGATTGTTGACAATTGTGATTAAAAAATTAAAAAATATGTTTATTATACTGTTCTAGCTGTCTCAAACTCGATCAATGAATAAAATAGACTTAACTTGATTTTAGAGAAATACGGACTTAATTTTCTATTTTGTTTTATTATATATTTTTAATAAATTTATTTATAGCTTTAAGTACATCGTTTTTTGGGTTAGTTTAAATCTTTTTTTATTTGTTATTATTTGATACTTTTTCGAAATGCCCAGAAAATGCAAATCTAATCTTTCGAAGAGGAGTAATAAAGCTCGGGCTATGAAAGTAGCTAGAAGACCTGTTTGCAATTTTAGTGAGCACTTGCGGACTGTCAAACCTCCTCCAATCGTGGGATACATACAAGGACGCTTTTAAGAAGATATCGTGTTTAGGATGGAGGAAGGCTCCGTATCAGAGAGTTTGCAGTAATATTATAAAAGCTACAATTATTACAGGAGCTGATAAAGGAGCCAGAGTTTAAATTAACCGCATACCTGTTATTCCAAACAACTTGCCATTTTGTTTCAAGAGGCTGCAATTTCCTTTAAAATTGACTTTTACAAGGACGATCTAATCCCAGGGCTTTTCCAGGGCTTAATGTTGTATACATTATGGTATTAGAATAAAAATAAATATTGAGATTTTCCCGTGGACCTTTCTTAATCAATCACAAGTTTCTTGATTATATCATATCAGAATTTGCTTTCAACAACTCTATAATGATACGGTTTGATAACATTTTACATTTTGATGAGGCCGTCAATTCTCATACATACACATCAAAATTTCCATGCGAACGAAGTCGCGGGTAATGGCTAGTTTACAATATTTTTCAAACCGCAATTATTCAGATGAGAAGCTCTCATTTCAAGAATTCAAACATAAATTTAAACAATATTAGAAATCACAATACGGTGTTTGCAATTATTGGCTTCGTCGCTTCTTCTTGTATTTCGTTGCTTTTAGAAATCTTCAGTAATCATGAAAATTTTTCCTTAAAATAGAGTCCCTCACATTCTAGCTCGCAATCTCACGTCATTTTGCTCAAACACTCATAATGAAGATTTTTCACATTTTTTTTACATGTTTGAGTATAGTAGCGCGGTTCATAAGTTCAAAAATGAACAGTGTTAAAGAAAAAGCATCATCAAAAGAATAGAATTAATTGAATAGAACTTCCATTAAAAGAGCAGCGTACCTTCTAAGTGGACTAAAATTTTTAATTATTGTTATCTGCATCGTAATTTTGAAAAATTACCGATATTTCTTTCCCAAAAATAACCAAAAAAAAAAAAAACAGGAATTAAATTACCATTAAAAAAACAACTTTACCTCGTAAATGGATAAAAATTTCGAATTGTAATCATCAGCAACGTATTTTTGAAAAATTATCGATATTTCTTCTTGAGATAGAGTAACTTGTAACGAAGTAATGTACTCCAGATGTGTTTCTGTTATCGAAATATGAAAACATAACTAAAAATGTAACGTATAAGAGAAATTGTGGGAAAGAAAGTGAAGCGAAAGTTAAGTGTGTGTGGGGGGGGGGGGAATCATAAATTGATGAAACGGCGATCCAGCGATGCTCAAAATACATCCCAGTTTGCACTTTGCTCAAGGAGAGCATATTGCTTTTAACCTTCCAGTAAATCACTCTGTTTTGAAGTGAGCGAATTTTTTATGCTTTTATTTTGCAACTCCGATTTTGTGGCTCTTAAATTTGATGATTCATTTTCTCTTGTCTTTTTTATTATTATTTTAATTGATATATTTTCCTCTTTTCTGTTGATGACCTTTTTTTTCAGAATGCAATAATAATGAAATAAGTTTTAAAATGCAAGAACAAAATTAGACAAATTGTATAAAATTCAATTTTTCACCAAAATGGAAACTATTCTGGACAAAATAAGTAATGCAAGACTAGTTTTAATAATTTCGTTATAAAAAAATTACATATCAATTCTCAGAAAAACTCGTTTGCTCATTCGTTTGTCGTCATACTTAAGTATGTCATCTTATGTATAGTAGTGGGAAAAAAAGGGGAGGAGGGACAACTTTGTAACTTAAGCATTTAATTTTACAAAACTGACTTTGATAGAAATAGCTCAAACGGACAGGCTTATTTACATCAAAAAACTGATTTACATAATTTCTAATTTATATCTCGGGATTTTTCCATTACGGAAATCGAGATATTTTTAACAATTCGTTCCAATATGCCTTTTTCAAATTTCATTCAAAAATTTGTGTACAAAAAATTCGTATATTAGATCTCACTCCAGAATTCCCAAATTTTAATGGTACTTTAGGTTAATGAATTTGTCTGATTTTATTTTAAGGAGGAAATTTTATTGTCAGGTGAAAGCGAATATTAATCAATAAGAAATTCATTAAACTAAAAAGCACTTTTTTATTGAAAATAAAGATAATACCGTTTGATTTTAAATAGATTTCAACAATATTTTTATCAGATCAATAAAATAAGTAATATAATTTCAGATTGCAAAAATAAATGTAAATTTCCAGAAGAAAAGTTCATATGCTTTAAAGAAATGTATACAGAGGATTTATTAATTCTTCATTAATACTAACATTTCCCCCCCCCCTTTTTTTTCACTGAAACTATTTTTGATTTTATTTTTTCGTACCAATCGAAAACTCAAAAATGGAAGGAGTTAGAAACGAATTATTGTAACCGTCGAATAATTAAAACCAATACTTTACGGAAACTTTTCTTTTTAAATTTGCCTAAAGCCGATATTTATTTTTTTTAGAGTTGTGTCTGCCCTTCTGCAGAAATAAAGACTCAAAAATGGACAGAGTTTGAACGATGAAATTTCGTATGTTGTCTTTAGAAGTCAAATTTACAAATTTTAATATTGCAATAAGTTTCGGTCTAATTCTTAATAAGGGAAATCATTATGCCTGTCTATCCCCTCAAATGCGTATAAACACGATTGCTCAAAAAATGCTAGGTGGATGTAATTTGGTAAAAGATTTAAAGAACTAAGTCAAATTCTGAGCCAGCTCTGTCAAATAGTTGATTACCTGTCAATTATTGATTGTTCAAACGTGATAGCTCAGAAAAACAACATTCTAAAAAAATGAAATTTGGTATTTAGTGTTGATGCTAAAACAATACACTTGTGTAAAGATTTCGATTATTCAATCCGTAAATGAAGAAAAGATTTTTAGGTTTTCCTTATTTCTGCAAAGTAATTGAAACATTATATGCTTTTTCGAATATTTAAAAACACTAATCATCTATACTAGAAATACTATATATATATATGTGTATTATACATAAGGGCTATCACATCAGATGATATTAAAAAATCAATAAAAGGATCATTTTTTTCTAATATTTTAAAAAACATTAATCATCTATACTATATATTTGTATTATACGTAAGGCCAATCAAAGTCAGAGTATATTAAAAAAAATCAATAAAAAGATCATTGTCTTTTTAATATTTCAGAAAACATTAATCTAATATAATAGGGATATTGTATATATGAAAATATACATAAGGGCAATCACAATCGGAATATTTAAAAAATAATCGCTAAAATTATCATTGCTATTTTTAATATTTCAGAAAATATTACTCAACTATAATAGAGATACTATATATATGTATATAAGCATAAGGGCAGTCACAATCAGGGTATATTAAAATAAAGTCAATAAAAGGATGAAGTGACTACTAATTTGCATATAATCTGCGTGACACTGGAGTTTTCCGAATTTTCCTGGAAGTCCATTATCAATACCGAAATTATACAAAGAAGCGTGAGAATGTATATAATTGCCGGATTGTATAAGTGATTTTGACTACGAATATGACATCGTTTTCTCTTTTTAAATATAGTGTTAAGGCTATAACAATGGTATTTCTAAAATTTTATTTTAGTTATTTTCGTATAATAATGTTATGACATGAGAAGAAGTGATTTTTTTGAATGAGAATGAAATGGTGTTGCCATTGCTTATCACATTTATTCAAACTAAAATGAATGTTTCAAAGGCAGGATTATCAGTGGTATAAAACAATACAGATACAATAAGAGTAGATGCCTTAATGAATCTGAGGGTGATAAAAATGAAAATGTTTCAAGGAATAGAAGGGGATATTATTATGAAACGGTTAAAACCGTAGGACGGCAACACTTCTGGTATCTGTATTTCAAATTTCTACGATGAAATTAACAATGAATGTGGTACAGTTCTAAGCATGGATAGTTATTTCTGCAACAGAAAAAGTGAGGGTGAATTTTATGCACTTATTTGTTTGATTCAATATATTTGTAATTATAAAATTAATTTTTTTTTTTTTTTTTTTTTTTTTTACGTTTTGGTTTAGATTTGGCATCGAATTCAAATTTTTCTGTTTGTAAAATTCTCACAAAATGGCATTAGAATTTTAAAGACTGAAACCTTGTAATGTCATTTGCAAAACATATATGAAACATTGTTTAATAATTACGTTTTTTGTTATCTAACATTAATCATTAAAAATCTCGGCAGGTTACTAAAGAAAACACCGTAAACGTCTTATTTTATTATAAATGAAATTAATATTATTTTAAGTTATAAAAGATATTACATAAGTAAAAAAGCATGCTTATTCCACAGTTTATAGGATTACAAAAAAAATTCCTTAAAACGTACATTTCAAACTGTGTGCCTGAAACATTCTGAAATATAATTTCCGAAGCTTTTGTACATGGTAACTGTATTTTTATTAATAGTTGGAAAATGCAACCGACTAGATGAGATGTTTTACTGTTAACAGTATCTCAGATATGATTATTATAGATTAATTAACGAAAGTTTTAGTAGAAAATCTCATGTACATTGGTAGAGTGTTTGAGAAATTTTAAAAAATCTTATTTGTGGTACATTTTATATATAAATATAAAAGTTCTGTCTCTTTGCAATGATGTTCATGAACACTTAAATCAAAATTAATCAATAAAATTGATGTGAAGTGAATTGTGATTCACAAGCGGAAAAAAAAAGAAAGAAAAATATTTTGTCACGCATTGTACCGTATTTAACAGAATCATGGTAAATAATTTCGGGCTCTATTCTGGATCAAATTTAAGTTTATATAATAAAAATTTCAAACCTGAGCTTATTGATCTTTATGACAATTCAGGATAAAAAAATGTAAATAAAACGTGAAGTTTACGACTCTATAACTAATTATTATTCATTTTTTTTTTTTTTTTTTTTTTTTTTTTTGCTTTAGCCAATACTAATTATTCGTTAGCATTCAAAAGCCTGTTATAGTAAATCGTTTGCATAACATTTCGAAGAATATAATGAAAAAGCAAATTTGTTGTGAAAGAGGTAGGATCACAATAAAAAATTCATCAAAGCAATAATATTTGGCATCGTGGACATGAGTAGTGTTGCGAAAGGCTTTTCTCAAGAACTAAAAAATTTCCGAAATTAAATTTTATTTGCGATAAATTCAATTTTCCATCTTCAATACATAATCCGAATTTTCATCGTTTTAACAGAATTAAAACCATTAAACCATTAAAAGTTTCAGGTTTACAATCAATCCAATTATATTTTTTAAAAAAAATCTCTAATGGTGAATACAAAAACCTATCTTTATATTATTTAGCTGTTTTCAATATCCATTTAAATTGTTTCGATACTTTCAAAGTTAATACCGGAAAACGGTCGAATATACCCTGAAATATGCTTTCTTAATTGATTTCCTCTTTAAAGAGTTATCTAGAAACGGAATAACTGTTTAGTGGCAAAAAGATTAAAGATAGAAATAAATTATGTGCATTAAATTGGGAGTGTTCTTTTTACGTGAAAATTAACCCATTGCACTCGGACGGTGCCTCTCACTCACCATTCAAGACGGTGCTTCATTTTGAAGTTTTATTTATTTATCTATTTCATTTTGATTGTTAGAAATACCTGCAGAGTAGTAAGAACGAGAGAATTCAACTTAAAACAATGAAATCTGTTTATTTTTCGGAGTAATGAACATGTCTTTGCATTAGGTGAGTAATTATGCATCGAATTACTTTTCCGAGTCAAAATTAGTTGAATAAATAAAGCAAAAGAAAAAATGAGGTGAAATTATTTTGGTTCCCCAACTAATATCAATATTTATACTTTTATAGGAGTGGCATAGATTATATTACAGCGGGAAAGGAAGGGTATAAGCAAGATCGTAGAAAGATAGAAGGGGCAAAAATAATATTACAGTATATTATTGGCTGAGGCCTTAAGTTCCTTTTGCCATTCTCACTAAACCTTTTTGCTCTCAATTTTGTAACTGAAACTTTTACAATCTGGTGCTTTTTATTATTTATTTTTATTTTATACATGAATGAAATCGAGTTGCACGTTTGCATCGAGCTCTTACGTGTTTTTTTTTTTTTTTAATTTCCGCAAGATGACTCCTCAAGGAGGAATAAAAGAAGGTGACTGGTTCCGGTCAACTCGCGTTGTAGAGAGGGGAATGTTCTTATCAGTGACCGACGAATGGCCGAACGTCATGGCTGCGAGGTCATTGAAAACTGCAAGGTTAGTGGTTTTAGAAACAGATGCTACCTTATTTGACTACGCTAGTTTGATTTTGATTTTTGATTCGTTATTTCATAAATTTTATTTGATAAAAGAAAATTGATATAAAATCCGGAAAAAAATTGCTACACATTTTTTTAAATAATCTGCATATAAATAAACGTTTTGATAACGACCTCTGTTTGTAAATTTCAGGTAAAAGAAAATACGAGCGCTGTGAGCAATCATTTTACAATTGTCATGATTGTATAATCAATATATATATATATATATTTAAAGCCTCACAAGCCTTTTAAGTTAACTTTTTCTTACAATATATTGCGCTTTTTTCCCGAAAATTCATACAGCTATTCTGAGATATAGATAAGACTCTCTCTATATATATATAGTGAAGTGTGTTCGATTAGTTGTAGATATTTCTTCGAGTCATGTTTAAGCTTCAAGCGACAATACAAAACCCTTTTTAATAAGCCGTATTGTGTCTTTTAATAAATCATGAAATATTTACGATAATTTTTTTGGAATTCAAGTGATGATTTCCCGTTTTTAGAGCGCTGGAATTTTTATAAACATTTTGGAATATTTTTTATTTTTTTATTTTTATACAAATTATTTTAAAAAGAAATGATTAGTTATGTTCCTAAAAGTGTTAAATTTATGTTTGTTTTTTATCATTTTTTTTTTTTTTTTGTTAAACTGAAAATTTTTTAACTTTGGTGAAACTCATTAAAAATTGAATTTATTGAGAAAACTATTAAAGTGGACGAGTTACGTTCACTCGCCACAATTTTAAATTTGAGAATTAAAATGAAAAGTTGAAACAAAACTTCGTTTAGAAACTGAAAGAAGATGTATAACATTAATAAATGTCTGTTTTTCTTTCTTGTTTTATACTTTACCTGAAGTGTTGAATTATATTCAAATAAGAATAATCTAGTATTCCACAAGTATTCTAGTACATCTTAAGTACTCTAGCATTCGAAATCACGTGCTGTATCAAGTGGTTTTAGCAAAACTAGTAAAAACATACAAACGAAAAACAGAGGTAATTAAACAAGTAGATATGAAAACATTCAATAATTTTTCAGAGAGAAACAGTTTTTCATAAACATATTTAATATTTCTTCTTTGTTCAGTTCAGTTCTTGCAACTCAGATAATTTTTTACAGTTGAATTCGCATGATAATTTTTAATCGAATCAGATGTGCATATTTGATGGATCTCATTTCAAAATGGGCTTCATTGCCATGCTAAGGCAAACTTTTAAACGTTTTAAAGCAGGCCCATAAGAAAAAAAAAAGAAAAAAAAAACAACGCATCAGCTTTGTTAAATCTTTCTCTTTTCAGCTGCAGCATATACAAAATATCGATAAATTTTTCTGAAATCTATTTTTATTATAGCTACTATGGAGCAGTTTGGTGACAAATTTCGGCTTTCGGAAGCCGAACTACCTCTTCTGAAGGGATTACCTGAAGTCGGGACTAGAACACGTTAAATACGTTGTGAATCATAGGTCTACCTGTTGATGTGGTGTGAAAGTATGGAAGGGGGGGGGAGTTCCAAGATTGGCCATTTCTATTAGTAGTCTCGGGTTAGTAAACTTTGGGTTCCTAAGCATTTTTTAAAGATAAAACTAAAAGGATTTTAAACAATCATAAAGCAACTTTGATAAAAGATCTATTACTATAAAATTCATGTTGGATGAATTTTATAGGATAAGACGCATAACTTTTTTAGGACCTTTGTTGGGTGTTAACTTAATAATTAGAAAATTTTAACCATTTATTGCATTTAAAATTGTCTAACACGAGACCCAGTGGAAGATACCTTACCTTCAGACATCTCTACCCCCCCCCCAATTTTTTTATTGTATTATCCTTAGATATTCACCCACATTCACGATGTGGGAGGGGATTACTAAGGATTATTCAGGATGTGGAGGAATTTTGAGAGTAAAATTTTCTAGGTATGTAAAGAAAATTGTAGAATCTTACCAATTGTCAGCAAAATGAATCATCAAAACTGACCATTTGGGAACGTCGTCGGGGTCATAGTAACAATGCTTTTATTGCATACTTACAATAAAAATATTTTACGGTAGAAAAATGAAACAGTAAATTTATATCATGAAAATAATTTATCTCATATTATATAATGATTTCAAATAAATAAATAAATAACAGAGATATCTGCATACTGCAACCAAGCGAGTTCGCAAATTGTACAGACTCACTCTACCACAAAGAATACCGATGTTCTCTGATTTGTTTAAGCCTTAGCATCTCCTTGACAATGTTTTGCTCTCATAATAGTTTAGTTATAGCTGATTTAGCTCATACCTTGTTGCTTTCGTTAGTTTTATGGAAGATAAGAATGAATTTCAACGCGATCAAATTTTTATTAAAATAATTCTATTCTCTAAATATTTGTGTTTAATGAAACAATAATTCAAAAGTACAAGAAAAATATTTTAATCGTGAAAAACGTTTATGTTTCTAATGCATAAAACTAGTAGTAGAAGCATCTAATATTGTTTACGTACAGAAATATAAAAACTATATGATGAAGCAATTAAATACTTCTTATTTTTTATGATTGCCGTGTCATTATTAGATAATTCATACAACCATTGAAACTTATAACTGAACATTTGCTACTTTCCCATCAACGGAACATGGGGGGGGGGGGGAGATGATTACTTAACGCCCCAAAATGTATAAATATGTGAGCTTTAACAGAATATGTGAGTTCGTAGCTAATTTTTTTGAGTTATATCAAAATAATATTAAGAAGAAACACAAAAATATTTTTAATAAATTGTAATCTTTATATTTCTGAAGTTTAGGTTTCAGGATTTGACCTTTTCTGCTGCATACGTGTGCAAGATTAATATTACATGTAAAGAGTAAAAAAAAAGAGGGAGATAAATGTAAATATTTAATTTATTTATATAGAAATATATTTCAGAGTAAAAAAAATTATTGAGAAATTTCGTATATTTTCCAAAACTTTCATTAATCATTCAAAACATTTTATTAAGACACGTTAAAAAGGATAATTTTAATATTTATTGTTAAATAACTGGAGTCGGATATCTCTTACTCCGTTTCAAATCAATTCCTTCTGACTTTCAAACAATTATTATTTTAAGAAACTTCTATCTTTAGTATTTGTGAGTAAAATATATTAGTTAAGTTCTAACATGATATTTTAAAATATTGCTCTATTTCCAGAAGCGAATATGACTTGAATTTCTTCTACGGCAAATAATATGTTTTCATTGCCTCAGCAATTAAATAAAATTACAAGAAAATGAAATAACATATCAAGTAAATGCTAAGTCCTGTGAAATGAAAAATAAAATATTTATTCTTTTAGGAATTTTTTAAAAAGCTCTTTTCAATTAGAAATTTTCTTATATTTAGAAATTTATTAGTTTCATTTGGAGTAATAGTATGCACTAACTATCAAAATAAAATAGATTTAACACAGTTTCCATTGTTCTCTCTGTTCACATAAATTATTTTATTGAAAAAATGTACTGACTTTAAACACAAATCTTCTAAATTCATATAAACTATTTTTGCCTCTTCTGTGAACTTTATTTATGGAGCATATGGAAAAACCTCAAAATGAAAAACTTAATTAGGAGAAGATCTCTTTTTACAAATAAATTAAAAGATTCATTAAAGCTTGAAGACTTTTGTACACGTTTATGTTATTAAGAAATATCTTTTTGATATCTTTCAGGGAAATTATTCATAATATAAAAGGTTCTTGGTATACTTACTTTTTAACATCTCCTAATAATACATAATACTGATTATTTGTACAAATCTTAGAATGAAAAATTTTATGGATTAGGGATACATTCTTTCTAATGCTTTTCTCTCTTTGTTTAGTTGATAGATTTATAATTGATATAGAAACTTTTTTTCTTATATTTGAAATTTTAAAAAATAAATTATTTTTCTTGACATTCTAACATAAAATGTTGTTATAATTTTTATGATTAGGCACTATGTTAAATCACTTCCTCACTTCGCCTTTATTCCTTTGGCATGACAAAACACTTTCATTTTTAAGAATAAAGAAAAGTATGTTTTATGTCGCTAACTACTTCAATTTTCAGCCGAAGAGGAAAATGGAAATTCTTTTGAGGTTTTGTGCTTCCCAAGGCCCCTTCTCTCTCCCTTCCAAATAATTTTTAAACTTCTATTTTGTTATGATTAAAAATTCATAAATTAGTATTTTTTTTGTGAAATACTTCTATGCACTGTTAAAGACACTTTATTTTGAATACAATTTATTCAACAATTTTGAAGAGTATTGCAGAAAATAATCAAAAAAAAAAAAAAAAAAAAAAAAAAAAGGTGCATGGGAAGAATGATTTCAACGTATAGGAATAAGTTTTAGTACGCACATATCAAGCATAACTTCAAATTCCATCAAATAAGAGTTCAAGTTTGATTTTATGACACATTTGATTGATTGATATATGTGAATATAAGAAACACCAATAAAAAAAATTCAGGTTATTCATCTTCTGAAAATTCTTCAATACACAACAGAGCAACTTGTAAATACTTTGTTCAACTTCTTTATTTTTTAATATATATATATATATATATAAATTGAAGAATTTTTAACATAGAAGTTTCATGACATAAGTGCTATTTAATACCATAATAGCATTAAAATTTTATTATCCTAATTCCAATTACTTTAACACCATACAAATAATCCAGTTAGAATGTTCTAGTACATTTTTAAACAAGTGCAAAAAAAAAAAAAAAAAAAAAAAAGAAGAAGAAGAAGAAGAAGAAAATAAATTACAACTAACAAGTATATTTTTCAAGCTTGATAGAAATATAATAAGTATAAATTAAATAAAAATATAAATTAACTTTGAAGACATACATTGTTTTCAACACAATATGCGAAACTATAAAAAACAAAGCACAATATGCTCTGTTTCTGGATGTTTTTTTGGTAACTCATTGAAAATTCGATATGCATGTTCTTTTAGGGCAGATTACAATGCTGGCTTAAATGGTATTCCACCCTCTTGACTTTTCTTTCACAATAAATTTATTTTCTTTTTGCTATTTCTGTAGGTTGAACAAGTAATTGATTGTTCCTCCTTCTGCTGCACTTCAAAACTCTATTTGAGTAGTTAAGATTTCTAAAAGGGGGGAAAATAAAAAAGGAAACCTAAGTAAATCTCTTCCACTTTCAACATACAATTGAAAAGGTTAGTGTTAGAAAGTCCTACAAGACATTTTAACGAATCAAAGAAATTTAGCTTTGGAATATATATAAATACAAGAAAGAATTACAAAATGATTATGCGAGTACGGCCGCTCACATAATACAGAAGATTCTACAACTTCTGGCAGTGGTTGTTGGTGTTTTGGTAGTGAAAAGTACCTGTAATCAAAAGAATTTGAATGTTTCAGCAAGGATGTATTATATGGATTGCAAAAGCAAATTTAAGTGTTTAAAAGTATGATAATTCATAGTAATATTATAGATAAAAAATTATTATTGAAAATATAATGAAGAATTATTGAAATTGAAAAATAAGTAATTAAATGGAGGACATATTAAACATTAAGACATATGAAGAAAAATGCAACCTGATTTTAAAAAAAAATTATATTCATAAGTATATATGTGCCAAATAAATCCAACATTTGCACTAAACACAAATTTCTAATCTGAATCTTTTTACAAATCATGATAAAAAGGCATAATAAATTCAATTTTATTTCTTTGGAGTACTGTATTTTAATCATAAAACTGAATTCATCAGTTAATTCTTGATGAAGTTTTATGTTTGACTCTAAAATCAGAATGTATATAGAATGAATAACCAGTCTTGTACGCCACAATATATACTAGTCACCTGTGATTTATTAATTTAGTTTGAAGTTATGAAAACATAAATATTTTTCATGTATACATTATATATATTACATGGTAAATTTAAAATACTTTATGTTTAAATTCATATGCACAAAATAAAAATAATCTATATTTGCAATCTGTTTCTCAATAAATACCATCTACATTTTATTTATTTGTTTATGTATTATTATTCATTATTATTATTAATAAAATTTAAATAATTAATACTTACCTTCGAATAGTAATTTTAAGAACTGCACTGCATCCAGAATTTTCACTCTTTCAAATAATTTGATACCAGTAAAAACAGATTTTATATCATTGTCAATAATGAGAGTACTAAGTGTTGAGTTCTAGTAAATTTATAGTAGTTCTAGTAAATTTATAGTATAGTAAATTTATAGTATAATTTATTTATAGTAAAATTTATATTATTTATAAAGCTATGAAGTAATATTTTAAAATTTTGTAAATAATAATAAACAAACCTAAAGTCTTTCTTTTTTTGTTTTAATAATATTTAAAATTTATTCAAAGATCATAAATATATTTAAATTATAAAAATGAATATTTTATTTCAGTTCTTAACTTTTCATTGTGTGCAACTGGCCTAACAGTTAAGCTTTTAAATTTAAGACAATTTATTGCCAGATCTGAAATTTTTCATTTATATTTTTATAACATAAATTGTGCTCTTATTCAGGAAATGTGTGTCATAAAGGTCAAAAACTGCAGCACAAAAAAAGCAGAAAATAAATTCTTCCCTATATCGAACTGGTCAGTAGATTGAAAAGAGAATTAAAAGAACAGATATTTCCATGCTAGGAAAATACATATAAACTACGCAATATTTGATAAGTTCTCTGTTACAAAGCAGGCACTAAATATCATTCTTGCCTCAAGCAAAATGAGCTTTAGATCAGGCCTTGGTAAAAAATATGTGTTGATATGTTGTATAGAGCATGGAAGCTCTAAAACTTTTATGGATTTGTAACATTAAAAGAACCACAAAACAATTTAAAAACATGACTAAAGCAAATACTTTTAATAATGGAATTTGATGCAATGAAATATATCTGTAAGTAGACAGACACAAATATGTTCCTGGCCACATGCAAAATAAACTTAAAATTTAACATTGGAATTATCTAAATACTACCACAAAAAATGGCTAAAATAACACATGTATAGACAAATATTCTTTATGGAATTTGAAAGAATAAAATATAAAGCATTAATTATTACTTGTTGCACATTGCGCTGGCATCTATAAAGTAACCTTTATAAACATAAAGGCGTCCAGTATATATGTGTTTCTCGGAACACGCCAAACCTGTTTCTGATATTTGTTCATATTATTTAATCCATTCCTAAAATATGTGTTAAAAAAAGCAAGAAAGAAGTATTCAAAAGAGATGTGTAAAGTATTCAGAAATTCCGATATTAATAACTAAACAGAGTTCAATTAAATTTACAGTGTGCTGCAAAGGAACTTCCGAAAAGTTTCAAGCTGAAGGAAAGGCCAGAAATCTAAAGGCATTTCTTAAAAAATAAAACAATTCGGAATGTTGTTTCTTCATTGCTAGATAAATCAGAAATATTACGATTTTTTTTTTTTTTCATAACAGAGTTGAAATATTTGATGAACAGCTAGTGTCACCACTTTAAATTATTTATTTGGTATTTGTTTCTAGATACATAAATTAATGTTTCATATTTTAGAATATCAATTTATAAGTGAAATAGTTTGTTTTTATTCCCAAAAGTAAGAATTTTATTTAAATTTAAACTTTTTTTTCTATAAAATTACTTATTTTGTTTTCAGATACACATAGAAAATTTTAAATATTATCTTTAAATTGATTGATTTATTTTGAATCTCTCTTCATTCGGTATGTCCCCTCTTGTGCTATTTTATTTTGCAAGCATATTCCGTATGAAATTGAAATGATTTCTAAACCGTTTAATTTCATCTAAATATCTTTAAAAATATAGCATATTTGCAGATAGACATCTTATGGTTATAATTTTATCATGAAATTAAAAAACGTATATCTCCTTATGTTATTTTGTTTTACATATTTTATTTTATTTATATTCAATAAGAATTGTAATGATTTCTAGACCTTTTATTGTCATTTGAGTATCTTTATAACTCTAGCATATATGCATATATACATTTTATGGTAATATTTTTAATATAAAAATAAATAGGCCAAACATTTTCTTAAAATAAAAGCCTGGTTAGAGTTTCAGCAGCTACAGCAAAGAAAAGTCTTTGAGAAAGAAACTGTCCAATCAGAGTATCCTTTACCATAGAGTCTCCGGGAACGAGGATAATAAATTAAAAAGCAGATCCTTAAGTGACGATTGAAACAACTATCGTTTTTGAATTCTCTCTTTAACGAGTTCGTTTCTTTGTGACCGTCAGACGTAGTCATTACTACTTCGAGTTAACGTTTACAATCAGCGATTTGATTATTTCAACTGTTTTGAATCCTTGTAAGTAATTAATTTATTGTAACTAAATGCTATATTATGTAGTACATTAATAATATATTTGGCCTATTACTTAATTTATCAAAGCATTTTGTTTTCAGACCAAGGTTTAAAATTTGTTATGTAACTAGATATAGAAAATAATACAAAATTGTATTATTTTCGAAAGATTTCATTGTCTAATTTAATAATTGCATTTGTTTATGACAAAATTTCATCTTTACCCCTTCACAGTGTCGTTTCATTAAAAATTAGCTTTTCACTCCTGGACATGTCGTTTTTACATATGGAAAAACTGTATTATTTGTTCAATGATTTAGAAAAACAAGGCTATGCAATGGAAAAGAAATTGTATTTCTGTCTTTAAAGGTATATTATACGTCTTGTAATCAGGGCAAGACTGTATGTGTTTATTCACTGTGTTTTGTATTCCGATTGTTCATTGCATTATTGTTTATGTTTTATTAGTGCTTTAGTGATGGTAGAATGAAGGAGCGCACGATTGTAGTCAAGGCAGGTTAATTGTAAGAAATAATAGTGTAATGATCTGGAATAATTTACACCCCATCAGTACCGATACTAAAATTTTGGTTATTTATAGTCTAATGAAATTTATTTCCTTCATAAATCGGATGAGCAAGTAAAATGGTTACGTGTTCTCTGATAAATTTTCAAATCGGCGCTTTTTCGAAACAGGAATTTCAAAACACAACTTCCACCATTCCAGATCGTATGCATAATTAATTCTAAGAATTAAATTATCAATTGCAAAAACAGAATATTTTACTTAATATTCAATATAATATAATGCATTGTTAAGTTCTTTGTATTTTATTTCACATTTTGAAAATTATTTATGTAGTTGATACACAAATATATATTTTAATACATAATATAGAAAATTTTTATTCAAGCAAACTAGTATTTAGATAAAGTAGTACAAAAAATAAAATACCGGTAATAATGACCAGTTTATTATTTGCCTTACTTTTATATTCTATATACTCAATAAATTTTATTTTACTTTGATTTTAATTAAAAGAGCAGAACAATTTTTCAGATATAGTTAAGAACATAGTGTGAAGTAAAAAAAAATAAATAAACAAAGCAACATCATTTTAAGGATATTAAATACATCTGAAAAAGTCAGGGAATTTGTGTTAAATCTAGAAAGGTGAAGCAAATTCAAATAGCAGAAATACTGGCCACATTGTTATTATGAAACGTATATGCTCTCTCAAGATGTGATGTTTATTTTGAATCAATGCCACAATGAAATGAATACAATAAAACCAATTGTCACAAAAATTTAGAAAATTCATTCCTGCTGTCTTTTTATGCAACAAAAAATAATAAGTTTCCTCTACTTTTTTCTGTATGTTACAGATGAAACATTCAGCCAGTATGCTCATTATCAGTTTATGGATGTCAGATAAGCTTTAGTTATGTAAAATCCCTCTCCTTATTTCAAATATATTAAACAACACTAGAAGACTAATGCCACTCTAAACCGACTTTTAGTTAACTTGTCATATATCAGAATTGCTTATTCGGATTAACTTATGAAAGATGCAGTACAAAATCACTTGCACATTGACAGAGTTCTGATGCAGTACAAAAACACTTGCAAATTGACAGAGTGCTTGAAATTATTTGTTTCCTATCCACACTGCTCACTAACACACAAATCAGAAGTATACAATAACTCCATCAAAAGGAAATAACTGCATCAAAATGAGAAACATTATATAATGATATAAAAATTGCATTAACTTTTAGACCACCAACCACACAAAAAAAATCACCATCATACTGGCTGAATGCTTCACTTTAACATAGGGAAAAAAAATGGTTCTTATTTTTTTTTTTTTTTTTTTTTGTTGCATAAAAAGAAAAGTGTTTTAGAAGTATAAATTTTAAAAAGGCAGTAGGAACGAATTTTTTAAATTTTTGTGAAAATTGATTTTAATGTATTCATTTCATTGTGGCATTGATTAATCATAAACACTTAACATCATATGATGAGAGTGTATTGAAGTATCATAATAATAGTGTAGCCATTATTTCTGATATTTGAATTTCCCTGAATTTTCCTTGATATTGGCAGATTTTAAAAAAATTTTTATATATTTTTTTCTGTGGAAATTAAAAAACTCAAAATGATAATGCTTTATTTTTTTTCCTTCATTTATTTCACAATATGTTCTTAACTGTATATGAGGAATTGTTTTACTCTTTTAAATAAAATGAATGTAAAATAAATTTTAATGATCTGAAAACTTCTTTATTCTTCTAATTAAAAAAATTTTTTTTTCTCTTTTTATAGAATTATTGTAGAATTCTATTTTGTGGGTTGGTAAGTAATATGGATGGAAAACCAATAATTTCAATGTTCAGCATTCTGTGAATGTGAAAGTGTTTTTGTATTGCATCTTTCATGAGTATATCTGAACAAGCAGTTCTGATATATGAAATGTTAGCTAAAAGTCGGTTTAGAGTGTCATTAGACAACTAGTATTGTTTAATATATTCGAAAAAAAGGGATGTATTTTAAATAACTGAAGTTTAATTCAAATTCAATAACTGAAAATAATGTTTTCCATTTTGTTTTCAGATAAAATTTTATTCTACATTGATTTTAATTTAAAGAATTGTTTGCTGGTACACTTAAGAAAATATTTTGAAATAAATAAAGAAAAAAAAAATAAAGCGGCATCATTTTGAGGATATTAAATACATGTAAAAAGAATCAGGGATTTTTTTTTTTTTCAATCTGGAAATATTAATGGAAATTCAAATATCAGAAATAATAGTCACCCTGTTATTATGAAACTTATATTCACTCCTAACATATTATGTTTATAATGAACCAATGCCACAATGAAATGAATGCAATGGAACCAACTGCAACAAAAATTTACAAAATTCATTCCTGCTATCTTTTTATGCTGATGATTTTTTCCCCCTATGGTTGATGGGTTAAAAATTAATGCAAATTTGATATCATATTGGCTGTGCTTGATACCATTGTATAATGTTACTTATTTTAATACAGTGATTTCCTTTTCTAATTTTAAAAGATTTTTTTCCTTTTAATAGAATTATTGAACACTTCTGATTTGTGTGTTGGTGAGCAGTATGGATAGGAAACAAATGCTTTCATTCTTAAGTACTCTGTAAATGTGCATGTGTTTTTGTACTACATGTTTCATGAGTAAATCTGAACAAACAGTTCTGATATCTGACAGGTTAGCTAAAAGTCCGTTTAGAGTGGCATGAGACTTCTAGTGTCGGTTTATATATTTGAAAAAAATTACAAGGATTTTATATAACTGAAGCTTACCTAAAATTCAATAACAGATAACCAGCATACTGGCTGAATGCTTCAAATGTAACACACAGAAAAAAAGGGGGGGAATGGTTTTTATTATATTTTGTTGCATAATAAGAAAAGTGTTTTAGAAATATAAATTTTAAAATGACAGCAGGAATGAATTTTTTAAATTTTTGTGACAAGTGGTTTCATTGTATTCATTTCATTGTGGATTGATTCATCATAAACATCATATGTTGAAAGAGCATATAAATTTCATAATAACGGGTGGCCATTTGGGATCATTAAATTTTATTTTATATTGATTTTAATAAAAAGAGTAGAACAATTTCTCAGATACAATTAAGAACATATTGTGAAATAAATATTGAAAAAAAAAATAATAAAGCAGCACCATTTTGAGTATATTAAATTTAACCGATAAAATGAGGAAATTTTTTTTAAATCTGTTAAAATCAATTAAAATTTATGGAAATTCGAATATCAGTGTGAATATGAAACTACATGTACTCTCAATATATGATGTTTATGATGAACCAATGCCATAATTAAATGAATACAATGAAACCAATTGTGACAGAAATTTGCTAAATTCATTCCTACTGTCTTTTTAAAATTTGTACTTCTAAAACACTTCTCTTTTTATGCAACAAAAAATAATAAGAACTATTCTCCTCTTTTTACTGAATGTTACAAGTGAAGCATTCAGCCAGAGTACTGGTGATTTTTTTTTCTGTAGGTGGTGGTCTAAAAGTTAATGCAATTTTGATGTCATACGTACTGTCCTTGATATCATTGTAATAAATGATGGTATTGAATTCAAAATAATCCTACTACACTTATCAGATTTCAGATAACGTGATTACAGAATTAGTATTAGAGCATTGATTAAATGCCTATTAGGCATCTATGTGCAGGTATAAGCTTCATCTTTTCTCAATGACCGTCTCTGTATGAACATTTTTTAAACCATTATGTAAGTTGACGTGCACATTAAAAAATAAAGTGTAGTCTCGTAGCATTGCCAATTAAAAAGTTTGCTTTTAATATTAAACAATTAATATTAATAAAAGTTTTTGCTTCCTATTTTAAATACTGAAGAAAATTTTTTAGCCTTATTAGCCCATTCTATAAAAAACCATTTGTCCTGGGAGACTACAAAATTTAAAATTTTAATAGATATTTCCAAGTTTTTAAAGCCAAATTAAAGGAAAATGACAGAAATCAATCCAAATTTTCTAACTCCATTTCCCTTTACTCTATCAATTGAATGAAATCGATATTGTTTAATTAGCTCCTCATTATTTCCCCCCATGTTTTTAGCTATTTGTTTGAATTGGCCACCTTCTTATTATTGAAAGAAAACGAGTAGAACATGTTGGCAAGATTTTCCGAATTTTAAGTAATGAAAATATTCCCCAAGCTATTCTTGTTTGGATAAAATGTCCAAAATTATTCTGGTGTTTTTTACTGCTATTATGGTGATGCTTTTCTAAAATATAAATAATTAAGAACGCGAAGTATTATAAATATGATGATAGTTATCAATTCATGTGACACATGCAAGGAATGTCAGTCAAGAAAAATGACTTTATGCTTTAGAAAATCCTTACAAACCTTACTGTTGAAAAATAACATTTTTTAATGCGCTTTATTATTTTTCAAACAGAATTTTACATCACTAAGTAAGAAACTGTTTTAAAAATTTGAAAGGAAAAGATATTTATATATGTGACAAAATGAAATCAAAAGATCAATTTAAAAAAGTGAATTACTGATTAGGGGTCTGTTTCATTGCATTCCGGTTTGAAACTGTGTGAGAGCTACTGAGAATAGCCTTCTTAATTTTTAAACCACAATGAGATACTGATAATATTGTAGGAATACTCAATTCTCTAGAAAACCCATTCTCTTTTAACTTGGAAAAAATTCGAATATTCTCAACTTTAATATTGCACCAGCTCTGTCATGATTTCTCTGAAATATTTACTCTACCTAAGAGTTTCAAATCATGAAAAGAAATTATATGCTACTTTTCTGTAACGTAAATATCCTTGCTAAATATTAATTTCAAAAATTAACTTCAGTTTCTGGAGTAATGAGGCCTAGAATCCTCAGCAGAATGTCGAACTTGCTGTGAAAGTTGGTAAAATTAATTCTTTTAAATTATTATTAATAACTATACAGTCCCGTTTTAAATTAATAATAATTATTATGCTTTTGTACGTTTATTAAGTTTGTTCAAAAATAAAGAAAATAATTTTTTCGAATATATATGCTATTAATGGAATTCGATGTAGAAATAACTTTTCTTATAAAAATTTGAAGATCAAACACAATCATAAACGTTAGAGGCGTTGACAGAAATTTAATTTGTAAATTGAAATCTTGATCACATTTTTAACATATTGTTACTTTTTAAAGAACGATCAGTACATTTCTTTCTTGTGTCTAAATCAAAAAGTATTAAGGAAATCAATTCGATTCGAAAGATTTCATTAATATTTTTCAAATTTCTTTTTAGTTGTAATTCCTTAATGGGTCGTTTTTTTTTGGAGGGGGGGGGGAGGGACTTGGGAAAAAAATATACAGGAAAACTTTTATGGCTGAAACGGAATCGTGATTCCCCCCCCCCTTTCCCTTTCTCCAATAGGAGGGTCGCGAGTAGAAAAAGATTCAGAACCCTGGGAAGCTCACTTTTAGCTGAAAAAAAGTTTCTCCTTACAAATATCGCGAATGTTTCATTGAATTGTGTTTTTCTAATTTCTGTATCTAGACCTTGGTTTAACCTTCTGAAATAAATAAAGTTTTCCTTATCTTATGCAGTGTGTTCCAAAAGTTACAACCTATTTTTGCGGAGTATTTGTGTATTTGTTAACTCATTTTCAACAATATAAACATATATAAACTTCAGTTTTTTTAAAGTGCCTATTTTATAAAAGAAGCTAATGAATTTGGGGTGTCATTATTTAAGAAAACAGTTCACAGAATCAAATAAGAGACTTTTCTGAACATCTTTCTTAATTCCATTACATTACGTTTTGGGCAAATTGTATTTCAAATTTTATTCATTATTTCGTTTTCTAAGAGATTTGCATTTTACAGAAAATTATTTAATGTGTTTTTGTATGAATACAATAATCTTTTTGATAAAGTTTTCTCAGAAGGCATATATTGGTTTCGTTTGAAATAAATGGTCATTTTCTTCTACTGCAGGAAATAATGGCAGATAATAAAGCCAGAAAACTCTGTTACGTTTTTTCAATCAGAACTCGCATACTAATAAGAGGCCGCAGTCATCGATTTGTAGCGAAGTTCAAAGTTTGTTGTAACAAGAGGGAGAAATTCGAAGCTGTACGGGAGTAAGTAATAATATTTGTTTTTACCTCCGAACACTAATAAGAGGAGAATATAGTTTTTTTTTTTTTTTTTTTTTTTTTTTTATGAAAAACTTTTTTGAAGTATTTTTTGAAAAGAAATAACAGTTAGAAAATCGTTAGAAATAATAGGCTTATTTAAACAGTTCAATAATCGTCATGGAAACTCTAGATGTATCTCTGACGAATAAAGAGTTGGGATACACTGTGGCAGATTTCCGGAAGAACCTAAAAAACCAAACATCATTAGTTGTTGCCATGATTAATAGATGGTTTATTGGCTTTTAATTAGTTTAGGTCAATGCCAGTTTTGATAATAGTTTATTTCTAATGAAAAGTGTCAGGTATTATTAAGTGATAATTCGAAAAAATGGAAGAAAAAAATGAAATTTACTGAATGGTAAGGGCGCTCATAATCCTGAAAAAAATCCCGAAATCCCGAACAAAAAATTCTTTTTCAGGATTTCTTTGTGTGAAGAGGGTTTTTAACATCTGGAATTAAAGTTCGACAGTTTAATTTCAAACAGCGTTCAATCGATAATTTCTAACAAATATCAAGCCATTTGAAGTTAACAGAACTCTGAGTTTGCTTAACGCTGAGTCTTTAGATTATACCTAAAAAGTGTACCAAAGCATTTAAGAGAAATAAAAAGTTATGTATATTTACTGCCAAAACATGCTTGTTCTGATTAGTATGTATTTTCTTCCTGAAGGTTTTAAAGAATGGAACAATGGCACAAGAATTGCAGAGCTCGTGAAAAAATATAATGAGCACAGAGGCAAAATTTTTATTTTTATTTATTTTTTTATATTATTATTATTATTATTATTATTATTCTGAGAGGTAACTGTTTGGGAAAAATTGATTCTCCAATATATCAAATGTGTTCAAAAGAAGTTAAGTACTGCACAATGTTTTGGAACATATTTGCATTTAATAACATTTTTCGGCGTTAGTAGTTTAGTATTTCGAAGCAAAGGAAAAATTAAAATTTTTGTCACTCCCAGACGAAAATTTTGTAGGAATTTTGGATTTAATTTCAGAATATGGACATTTTTTTAAAAAAGGAATTTTGTAGACGAGCATGTCTATCCTGTTCAAAATCAAATTAATTATTTATCAAAAACAAAATTCGATGAATTCAAAGCGCTTCAGTACAAAAAGGTAGTGAATAAAATAAAATGTGGAACCAAAGCAAAGTAAATATTATTCCATAAAAATTGACTCTACTCCACTCATGGCTCATTCTGATCAGTTAACTTTTGCACTTAGATACATTATATTTAACGACGATCTTGTAAAAATATTTATTAAATTCATTGTTTGTTTGTTTGTTTCTTATGGCACTTGCCACTGACAAGCCCGCTGTTACGAAGACAGCGATTTAAGCTTGAGGGGGACGTCTCTTATTTTTTATAGCAGCGCCAACTAGGGCCAAGAGTACGACTTTGCCACTCACGCATCATTCATTCGCTTGCACAACCCCTTTTTACAGGAGGGCACATTCCCACATCTCATAGATAGAACAACAGAAGAACAACCATGCCCAAACCGGGACACGAACCCGGGACGCCCAGATCACGGGGAAGACGCGCTACCCCTATGCCAGGACGCCGGCATTAAATTCATGAGATTAAGTATCATACCATAATTAAAACTGAGAATTTTGTTTCAGAGACAATTTTTCAGTTTAATGTTTCTAATGACGATATAAGACACCATTTTATGATAATACTAGTAATTTATTGGGTCAATAAAACGGGCTTCAATCTTTGATTAGAAATAAGAAACCAATGGTTTGAATATACTTCGAATGTGGTTAGTACACACGCTGCCAGTTGTCACCAAACAACTAAACTACTATGTTTGTTAAAGAACAGTTTGAATTTATTATTTCCCTCTAAGTAAAGGTTTTTATTTATATTTAAAGAGATCATCATATCAAATATTTGTGGTGAGGTTTTAGAAAAAATTATAATAACTGTTTAGTGAGTTAAAAATATGTTGGAAAAAATGTTGCAGCTTGAATATGAAAATTAATTTACCAGTTTTTTGAAATGCGGTTGGGAGTGCTCATAATGTGCACTGCCTATGCCCTAAAAATGCCCAAATCTCCCACTAGCGATAGCGATAAACGGAAAAGTCTAAATTACGTCTACTATCACAACTTTTTTTTTCCTTTTTTTCTCCTATTCAAAATATGAATTCTAATACAATTTAGAACATATTATTTTTGAAAATTTATTGGTTTCCTTTTGTTGTTATTTTTGCTCGGACGGTTTGTCTATTTATTTTATCTTTTGTAAAGGTATTCTTTTTAACACTCGACCACTTCTTTTCTTGTAATTATTATTATGTCAATGATGTGTCAAAGCGGATACCCATACGATACAACATTGTTTCGCCTCAACGTCTGAATGTCGAAGTTCTTTAAATATAAAAAAGTTGCTTGAAAAGAAATTAAGATAATCGCAGACTTTCAGATTATCAACTTTTTCTTAAAAAAAATGAGGTAATACTTATTGAAAAGGTGAAGATTACTAGCGAAACGCTGCCATTAATATCTAAAATATTCATCTTTAAAAATTTGCGACCATATCTATTTTATAGGACATATAGACTGGAAAAAAAATCTAAATGCTTTTCATGAACTATTTGCTTTATTGTGTTTTTAAGAGTCCTAAATAATTTTTATTTTTATGTTCCTCAAGGCAATTAGTTTCTATGTTCCGATGTATGGACATAGAAGAATGGTTCGAAGGTGAGCATCTAGCAACGACCGAAAGAGGAAGATTTCTAGCCTTCACGGTCGAGTTGATGGAGATGATCAACCCAACTAGTGTTTATTGCCGAGTCTTTATTCGCAATTTAGGTAATCTAAAGTTTCAAAAAGTTTTTAAAATGTAAATTTTATTTTAATCTTCTATCACTTTTATAATTTCTAGCACATCTTTAAAGAATTACTTTTGCTTACTTTATCACCAACCTCGATTTAGAATTTTCATTTTTACAGAATTGCATGGAATCTGCTTGAATAATTGTACTTGGAAAATCCATAATTTGGGTAATTGATTGCAGAATTCAGAGAAATCGGCAATCATAAATTTACTGTGAAATTTATATCGAGAGTAGTCATTGTATTTTTTTCGGAAATCGTCCATCAAAATCTATACTTTTTTTTTCAATATTATAAGAAACGATTTTGGATTTAATCTCAAATTTAGTTTGAAAATGTAAAATGAAACAGTGGTTACAAGAATTAGAATTCTTTTTATTTGAAATATATCATTATTTTTGCACTATGTAAAAACCCTTTCTTTGGCGAGGGGTTTCTTTTGTATGAGCAGTAGAGACAGTGATCACACCTTTTTAGTCCCAAAATTTTTATTCACAGGTTCATAAGGGACACAGCACAGATTACGACACAAAATTATGAAAATATTACAAGAAACAACATCACGATCTAGCAGAGCGACCTTCCTCTGCTGCCTCTCAGCCAGTTCTCTCTCTCCTTCTTTTTCTTCCCCCACTTCCGTTAGGCAAGCGGGGTTACTCTCAGGGGTGAGACGGGTTGCCAAAATTGGCATGTCTTACACGCCCCACCTAAGCATAAAATTAGCCCACAGTGGCTGATTTTATTACATTCATGAATAATATATAAATATACAAAAACACTATAACCTACTTACAAAATCAAAATCCAATAAATTCAAAATGATAAAAACTAATATAACATGTATACTGGTTTCATACATATGCAAATATCAAAAATACAGACATAACTCTTTTTTTTTTCTTTTTTTTTTTTGTACAAGTGATGAATTATTTCAGTCGTGATAGAGCGTCCGCACCTCGATGCTGTACACCAGGTCTATGTGTGATGGAATGATTCCACCTTTGTAGAGCTAGAGCCCAACGGGTTAGCTTTGGACTTTTAGGAGTGGTTTGGTTCAGATATTTAAGAGGATTGTGATCAGATATGATCTCCACCTTAGCACCATAAATCCACTTATCGAATTTATTCAGACCATATAGCACTGCCCAAGCCTCTTTCTCAATGCTTGCCCAGTTCTTTTGTGCAGCGTTGAATTTTTGGCTGGCAAAAGCTATTGGTTTGTAAGACCCGTCAGCATCTTGCTGAGTTAAACAGCATCCTACACCATGATCAGATGCATCACAGTGTATCTGGAATGGCAAGTTGGCATCAGGGGTAGCAAGACTAGTAACCTCACAGAGTAATTCTTTCAGTTTCTCAAACGAGTTTTGTTCTTCTTCCCCCCAACTTACCTTGTTTGGCTTATTCTTCTTGGTTAATTCCGTGAGTGGAGTGGATATTCCCGCAAATTTTGGTATATATGTGCGGTAAAATCCCATTAATCCTAATACGGACCTGACCTCTTTTTTAGTGGTAGGTCTAGTTAATTTCTGTATTGCTAGAATTTTGTCTTTATCTGGACCATGTCTACCTCCACCTATAATATGGCCTAAATATTTTATTTGTTTGGTGGCGAAAGTACATTTATCCAGCCGTACAGAAAATCCTAATTTATCTAATTCTGTCAGTATAAGTTTTAAATGAAACAGATGCTCTTTAAAAGATCTAGAATAAATTACTACATCATCCATGTACGCCTGCGCATACTCTGAATGAGATTTCAAGGCACGGTTCATTTCACGTTGAAAAGTACCAGATGCTCCCGCCAGACCGAAAGGCATGGTCTTCCACTGGTACACAGCATTATGCGTAGCAAACGCCGTCAACCGTTTACTTTCCTCGTCCATTTTTATTTGCCAATATCCCTTTAAAAGATCTAAGCTACTTAACCAATGGCCTGACCCTGCAGTGAATATCAGTTCTTGCAAATCTTTCATGGGAAAGACTGGAACTTTGGTGACTGCATTTAATGCTCTAAAATCAATGCACATTCTCATTGAAGAATCCTTTTTAGCAACGCAAACAATCGGATGAGCAATTTCGGATACCGAAGGTTCTATCAAGTCTAATTCTAAAAGTTCTTGAACTTGACGTTCAACTTCCTTTCTGTATGCAATAGGAACACTATAACAATGAGGCTTTTTCTGTACAGTATTGGGCAATAGTTCAATTTTATGAGTGCCAACCGCAGCTGGTTGCACGGGTTTAGTAAAGATGCGTTTAAATTTAACGATTAAATTTTTAAGAGTTTCTAACTGAGAATTGTCTACATGTTTAATTTCAAGATTATCAAGAATTTCGAAAAATTTAGATTCTTTGGTAGCGGTTGGTAAAGTTTCAACATGCCCGAATTCTTTTTCTTCCTCAAAAATGACATTTATAGAGTTAGAACTAGCTATGTAATGTTTTAACTTATTTTGATGAATGTGCTTGGTAGAACCATCCGACATTTTAACTGAAAAAGAATGGGGATTACGTTTCTCAACGATAGTTGCAGGACCTTGCCATCTGGCAAATAATTTATTAGTCGAATCAGGTATTAATACTATCACCTGATCTCCGACTTTGTACACTCGGTTAGACGATCTTAAATTGTGATAATACGCCGCATTTTCCTGTTGTACTGCTGAAACAAGCTTAGCCTGCTCTGCAGCCTTCTCTAGTTTTGATTTTAAATTTTCCAGGTATTTGGAAACGGAAGTACTATTTAATTGTACATTATTAAATTTTCCTGTCCAAGTAGATTTTAGGATAGACAAAGGACCTTGTGGTGGTCTACCATAGAGTAACTGAAATGGCGACACACCTGTAGTTGAATGAGGTATTTCTCTGTACGCCCACAGCACATAAGGAATTTGTAAATGCCATCCCCTACCTTCTTCCCTGACTACATTATGCAACATGTTTTTTAAAGTTCTATTAAACCTCTCCACCAACCCATTTGATTGTGGATATCCAGGGGTAGAGAATCTTGGACTGCTCCCTATTCGTTTTTCAAACTCTTTAGTTAGTTCTGCCGTGAAATTGGTCCCGTTATCAGACGCGATAACATTAGGAATACCTGTCCTTGAAAATATACTTAACAAAGCTTCACATGTTGCCTTAGCATTCAGACTAGTCAACGGTATGGCTTCGCCCCACCTAGTATGTTGATCAACCAGACATAATATGTATTTATGTCCTTTCGCACTAGGAGGATCAATTGGACCTATCAGGTCTACATTCACTACCTGAAATGGTAATTCAGGCCTCACGACAGGCGTAATTGGCGTTCTGTCACTAGTTTTAACAGTCTGAGTGAGTTGACACTCTTTACATGAGTCGCAAAATTTTTTGACTTCCGTCCTCATACCTTCCCAGAAGAAAGAGTACTTGATTCGTTCTAGAGTCTTTTTAGAACCCATATGACAACTAAACACTGAGGTATGAGCAAGTCTGAGTACCTCACCGCGTCTACACTTTGGAATTACCAGTTGCCCAATACTCTCCCCGAGTATTTTGTCTCTGTGAAACAGATAACCGTCTACCTCATAGTAGTTACTTTTGCCTTCTTTAGCATGCTTCCAAGCCGTTGCTAATTCGACACACTGTTCCTGCTCAGAGCGAAAAGTATCAGCGACCATGCTTCCCTTAACCGTCTCAGTGGTTACTTTCTCATCCTTATTATTAACCGTTCCCACTTCATTCCCACATGAAGTAATTTCACTTTGAGTTTTCTCAAAGATAATGCTATCCTGTGCTTTCTCCTGCAGATCACCCCTCAATTCCTGAGAGTTCTGAGCCAGTGAATTTCCTTCACTCCGGGCCCCTCCCAACATGTTTAGAATATCCGGTGGAAGCAACACATCCTCCACCAAAACATCTGCTAAAGCACATAAAACTTGCTGATGCACCACATTAACTTGGCCACCAGTAGCAAGACTTAACGGAACGTACACTAAAGGACATTTAACCGCCGGACCAAAAATACCCTTCAAATATATCGTAGAAGCACCTTCGACTGAAACTTCAGGAACTAAGTCCCTTTTGACAACTGTAATTTCCGTGCCAGAATCCACTAATGCTTGGGCTAGTTTCCCAGCTACACTGACAGATACCTTTGCCAATTTACAAAGTTTGTCTTCAATAGCATGCCTAGGAATTACTTTACCGAGTAAATCCACCCTAGCAGCTACTGTTTCCCCTTTTGATTCTGCTTCTGCACCCTCAGCGGAAACCTTGTTTACCTTAATCCTTTTATAGTCTGCTCCCTTAATTTTCGGACAATCTCGTCTAAAATGTTTATCGGAGCCACAAGTGTAACAAGTTAGCTTTCTAACTTCTGTGATTTTTGATTTTTCAAAATTTTTCTTAGGGCAAAAATTACTATTATCGGTCTTCTTCTCATTGAACTGTTGTTTTCCCCAATTACCCTGAAAACCTCTTTCATCATAATCATTTCTTTTGGCTCTCACTGACCCGTCATAGGATTTACCCTTGGATGCATAGAATACATCACAACGTTTACCCATTTCCTTTGGCTTAAACCAACTTTCCCCCTGTAGCACACCTATATGGGTTGCCGTTTCGGAATCCAATGTTTGGAACATTTTATCTGCTACAATGAGTTGATTTACAGTCTCAAAATTACTAGCACCCCTTGATTTGCAATAATACACCCACATGGATGTTAACCGAGATGCAAATTGAGAAAATGTTTCATCGTTGTTACGTTTAGCTTTGCGAAAATTTTCTAAACACAATTTCGGTGAAGGTTCGTACTCCTGTAATACTAATTTCTTCAAAGATTCATAATTTTTTAATTCGCCTTCTTCTATATTAACTAACAAATTAGACACTTTGTCTCCTAATAAACAAAGCAACACTTTTGGTTTAAATTCATCACTAACATTTTCATTTACAAATGCCTTTTCTAAGCTTGAAAAGAAATAGTCCCATCCGTCTGACTTACTAGGAACTTTAACTGTTAAGAGCCTAACCATCCTAACTATTTCATCTAATGATTTTGCACGCACGACTTGATCACTATTTTGAACCAAATTTTGATTGATCCTGGATAATTCCACTTCTAGACGAAGTTTTTCGAGTGCGAACTTTTCCTTTTCCCTCTCTTGTTTTAGTTTATTTTCATTTTCAAGTTTTTGTTCCTGTTCTAACCTTCCAGCTACGATAACTTCTAAATATTCTTTTGCCTCTTCCTCGTTATAATGTTTACTAGCTAAAATTAATTCTTTCAGAATTACTTTAGACATGGTTTCGTCTGGCGACTCACCTAAATCTTCTGCTAGACAGATTAGGTCTGCCTTTTTACTTTTATTTAAGAAAGACATTTTTCAAGCTAAACCTAATGCCAAATTGCCTTACAATAATTCAAATCGAAATTAGATACTAACTAAAAAAAATGAACTAAAATAAAAAAAAAATCTTACAGTGAAATTTCTGGAAGATATGTTCTATAGATACTGTTATTAAGAGTTTAGATTTTAAATACTTGAAGAAATTATATGTTTGCAAATAGAAATAACAATATACATAATTTACATACATAAATATATATATCAAAACTAAAAAAAAATACCCCTAAACTATGTATAGACAGGCTTAACAAAATTTCATTTACTTTATTTTTAACAAAATAAAAAGGTTTGCATCACACAATTTATCTTTGATACCAACTTAAGTATTTTTATACCTAAAAAGAGCAATTTATTACTTCTAACCGGAAATGATAGATCCTTAAAATAAAATATTACACTCTTAATCTCATAGAGAACAAGTACAAAGATTAAACGTACCACCGGAAACAAAATAGCACTATTCTGATGTTTTCAAAATCACCTCGTACAAACATCTGCAAAGCAATAAACATATCAAGGGAAACAGAGTGCATCCGTTTCTCCCCTACACGAAATGAAATAAAAAAAAAATTCATCCGCGCCAGCTCAGGGCAGACAGAAACCAGATGTTGTTTGGGCGGGGTGGTCTATTGACCCCCACAACAAAATGTCGCACTGGCCGTCAGCTCAAGACAGGAAGAATCCAAATTTGTCTGGCATTGCTTTAGTTTTCATTAAAATACATGCATATTACAAATACACAAAATATTTCCACACCATCAGTATACTATGAAAATTTATATTTCAATACAACGTTTAATTATTTTTTGAGCATTAAAAAAACATGCATATTACAAATACACAAAATATTTCCAAACTATCAGTATACTATGAAAATTTATATTTCAATACAACGTTTAATTATTTTTTGAGCATTAAAAAAACATGCATATTACAAATACACAAAATATTTCCAAACTATCAGTATACTATGAAAATTTATATTTCAATACAACGTTTAATTATTTTTTAGCATTAAAAAATCGAAGCAATAGGGTCTTCTTCAGCACTTGAGATATAATTGCACAAAGGTTTACAGTACTCACGGTTTGTTGTCATTAGAGGTAATAAAATTACTTCCCACACGGATGAACCCAAATAGAACCATTCAGTGGGCCTGATCTTTTTCTGGAGCCAGGTTCTGAACTCTTGAGCATTGAATTCCTGAGCACCAAAACTTGAAAACTCAACAACTCCGCACTGGTGCCGATGACCAAGATGAGAAAGAACTCCATTGCAGACCAAGAATTCCACTGGTTACGACGACCAGGAATTCCATTGATTACGATGGGTATTGAGGGTCACTGTACCGGTCACCTATTCTGTGATTTGTCTCTGCTCACATCCCATGTAGCTGCCACCAATGTAAAAACCCTTTGTTTGGCGAGGGGTTTCTTTTGTATGAGCAGTAGAGACAGTGATCACACCTTTTTAGTCCCAAAATTTTTATTCACAGGTTCATAAGGGACACGGCACAGATTACGACACAAAATTATGAAAATATTACAAGAAACAACATCACGATCTAGCAGAGCGACCTTCCTCTGCTGCCTCTCAGCCAGTTCTCTCTCTCCTTCTTTTTCTTCCCCCACTTCCGTTAGGCAAGCGGGGTTACTCTCAGGGGTGAGACGGGTTGCCAAAATTGGCATGTCTTACACACTATTTCTAAATCTTGGTTAAAGCATTTATATTAAAAAATATTTCAATGCATGAAACAGTAAAACATTTTTCATATTGAAATCACGCATTATAAATCTTATAAAGAGGCGATGCAATTGATTTAAGTGTTGTTTAGCATTTTTCCATGGTTTTATTTTTTAATTTTCCAATATGAAAATATTTTTTGTATACACTTCAGCAAAAAGTGACTGCTCATGAAATTCGAGGAAGATATAGAAATACACGTTTATATCGCATGCAACAGCGTCTAGTGACAGTTTATGGCTGTTCTTTATAGAAATGAATTCCTTTTTTTTAAATAGAAAATAATAATTATAAGCGATGGCCTGTCTTCGGGGCCAGAGAGTTTCAAATTCAGTGCTCGATTCTAGTCAAGAAATACTATGTAACTGGCTAGAAGCATATTGGTAATACTGCATATAAAGAGGATTGCCGGCTCATGTGTGAACGGCCCTTGCCATCTAACCACGGTTCAAAATTGCGAGCTTTCCCTTAAAACAGACTTAGTGTTACTAATGTAGCTCGTAAATATACTTAATGTAGCTCGTACTAAACTGACTATTTCTGAAAGAAAGGAATTATCTTTTAATTTAACAAAGCAGTTCAATAGAGCAAAAATATTCAATGTGTGTGTGATTTTTCCTAAACGTTAGAAGATATAATCTATGTTTTAAGGTGTCATCTTCATAATCAATAGAATTCAACTGCCTGCATACAAGAATGTTTTTTTCAATGCGTGCATTTTCTGTTAATTTTCATTTAAGATGATAATAGTTAAATAATTAAGTGTGGATTGTATTCCATTTGAAAAAATAGAATATATTTCAGTTACTGTAAAATTTTGCTTCAGTTTTAGTGTTTTTTTATCCAATATTGCAAACAAATATAATATAAAAATAAGATAATTATTTAATGAAATATAACACTGCAAATAAAGCTTAAATGCAAATACATATTTCTAAAAAATATACATGGCAGTTAAAACTAGATTTAAGTTTTAGACGTGAAAATTAAAAATTGTGTTATAGTCCGTGTATTTTCTGTAGGGGGTTCAAGGTCACATTTTCTACAAATAGGAGAAGATCACAAATAGGAGTAGAAAGTATTATTTAAGTAGCGGATTTACAAGTAGGCAGATGAAGCAAACTGCTGAGCTCATCAGGGCGCAAGTAAATCGACTATAAAGGCATTATTAAGAAAGGAAACAATTTTCAAATAAAAACAAATACTTCGAATAAAAAAATACCTGGATAATATTAACTTTGTCTTTTAAAATTGGTAAGGTTTCGATTTATTTCATCACAATCACTAAATTATTAAAGTATTCATAAACGATGAGTATCTGCTGAAACAATATTGTGTGAATGCTAATAAGCAAAAAACAAAAATATTTAATTTTCATTAAATTACTAAAATGAAAAATTAACTTTATACAAATCATCGACGTATTAATAAGTTAAAAAATGTTTAATTGTGAGATTAAATAAACCAATTTAGTAAACGAGAGGCCTCATTTGGTGATTCGCCTAAAGCCGCAAAATGCGTAATTCCTTGACAGTATAGCAGACAAGGGTAGGGATCATGTAATTGCTATTAAATAATTTTATGCTTTTTCACAGTATCATTACATAGAACTTAATTCTTTTTTTCTTTTCAGATGAAGACAGCGATTAGAAAAAGAGTTAACACCGAACCTGTTTAAACCTACAGCTTAACATGTTAAAACTTGCTTATGGTTTTGATTAGAAACCTCTTCAGTCTATTTATTGAAACAAAAATAAAAAGTTTATAGAAATGCATGGTATTATTTCTGTAAATGCTTACATAATATTAGAAAGAGAAAAAAAAAATCCTCTGAAATACAACATCTACTACTCTGCTACCTAATTGAAAACCCCTAGTGTCAGTCGCACAAGTTTTTTTTTTCTTTTCTTTTCTTTTTTTTTTTTTTTTTCTATTTAGAATTACGTCTAGTTAAATGCAATCAAATGGAAAAATGACAACGACGCTTTTTATATGGGGATATCCCTCTTCGATTATTTACAATATTTTTCTAACAACCGCAATTCTTGAAATAAGATCTACAGCTACAAACCTACAGCTTAACATGTTAAACCTTGCTTATGGTTTTGCTTAGAAACCTCCCCATTCTGTTTATTGAAAGAAAATCAATAAAAAGTTTATAAAAATGCATCGTATTATTTTTGTAAATGCTTACATAATATTAGAAAGAGAAAAAAATCCTCTGAAATACAACGCCTACTACTCTGTTACCTAATTCAAAACTCCTAGTGTCAGTCGCACAAGTTTTTTTTTTCTTTTCTTTTTAGTATTGCATCTGGTTTAATGCAATCAAATGGAAAAATGACAACAGCGTTTTTTATCTGGGATTATCCATCTTCGATTATCTATACTACTATATAAATGTGAAAGTTTGGATGGATGTTTGTTAGTCAATCACGCCAGAACGGCTGAACGGAATTGGATGAAATTTAGCACAGGGATAGATTATTGTCTGGAATAGGCTACTATTTGTTCCGGTTAATCGAGTGTTTAATTTTTTATTAATTAAAAACTAACTTTCCCGCCTAAAGTCTTTATTTCCCCACTGCCAAATGAGTAGGGCTTCATTGTTTTTCTTTCCCACGCTGAAGAGGCAAGGCTTAAGATATTTTCGATCGATTATTTCAAATGATTCTGTTCATTTTCTTAGTGTTTGATGCATTTAAAATTAAAAATTGTTAATTAATCGATTCCTCGGATTCATTCTGAAGTACATTTAAATTAAAATAAAACAGAATAAAATAAATAAAAAATTTCTACCTAACTAATTACCCTAACTGGCGTAGAAAATTCAGGCATTTGGGTTACGCCAACTGGCGTTGAAAATTCACGAATGCGCAGTGTGTTCTGATTGTTGACAATTGTAATTAAAAGTTTAAAAATTATGTGTATTATATTGTTGTAGCTATCTAAAACTCGACCAATAAATAAAATAGACTTAACTTGATTTTAGAGAAATACGGACTTAATTTTCTATTTTCTTTTATTATATACTTTTAATAAAATTATTTATAGCTTTAAGTACATCGTTTTTTGGGTTAGTTTAAATCTTTTTTTATTTGTTATTATTTGATACATTTTCGAAATGCCCAGAAAATGCAAATCTAAACTTTCGAAAAGGAGTAATAAAGGTCGGGCTATGAAAGTAGCTAGAAGACCTGTTTGCAATTTTAGTGAGCACAGCAGACTGTCAAACCTCCTCCAATTGTGGGATACATACAAGGACGCTTTGTAAGAAGATACCGTGTTTAGGATGGAGGAAGGCTTCGGTAATATCAGAGAGTTTGGCAGTAATATTATAAAAGCAACCATTATTACAGGAGCTGCTAAAGGAGGCAGCGTTTTAATTAACCGCATACCTGTTATTCCAAACAACTTGCCATTTTGTTTCAAGAGGCTGCAATTTCCTTTAAAATTGGCTTTTACATTGACGATCTAATCCCAGGGCCTTTCCAGGGCTTAATGTTGTATACATTATGGTATTAGAATAAAAATAAATATTGATATTTTCCCGTAGACCTTTCTTAATCAGTTACAAGTTTCTGGATTATATCATATCAGAATTTGCTTTCAACAACTCTATAATGATACGGTTTGATAACATTTTACATTTTCATGAGGCCGTCAATTCTAATACATACACATAAAAATTTCCATGCGAACGAAGTTTAATTAACCGCATACCTGTCTTTCCTAAAAATAATCATAAAAAATGGAATTAAATTACCATTTAAAAAGCAACTCTACCTCGTAAATGGATCAAAATTTCGAATTGTAATTATCAGCAACGTATTTTTGAAAAATTATCGATATTTCTTCTTGAGATAGAGTAACTTGTAACGAAGCAATGTACGCCAGATATGTTTCTGTTATCAAAATATGAAAACATAACTAAAAACGTAACGTATAAGAGAAATTATGGGAAAGAAAGTGAAACGAAAGTTAATTTGGGGGGGGGGGATCATAAGTTGATCGAGCGCCGATCCAGAGATGCCCAAAATACATCTCAGTCTGCACTTTGCTCAAGGAGAACGTACAATAATATAGAAATAAGTTTTAAAATGTAAGAACAAAATTAGACAAATTGTATGAAATTCAATTTTTCACCAAAATGGAAACTATTATGGACAAAATAAGTAATGGAAGACTAGTTTTAATAATTTCATTTAAAAAAAAATTACATATCAATTCTCAGAAAAATTCGTTTGCTCATTCGTTTGTCGTCATATTTAAGTACATCATATTATGTAAAGACGTGAAAAAAAAAGCGGGTGGGGAGGGACAACTTTATAACTTAAGCATTTATTATTACAAAACTGACTTTGATAGAAATAGCTCAAACGGACAGGCTTATTTACGTCAAAAAACTGATTTACATAATTTCTAATTTATATCTCGCGATTTTTCCATTATGGAAATCGAGATATGTTTAATAATTCGATCCAATATGCCTTTTTGAAATTTCGTTTAAAAATTTGTGTACAAAACATTCGTATATCAGATCTTATTCCAGAATTCGCAAATTTTAGTGGTATTTTAAGTTAATGAATTTATCTTGTTTTATTTTAAGGTGGAAATTTTATTTTCAGGTGAAAGCGAATTTTAATCAATAAGAAATTCATTAACCAAAAAAGCACTTTTTTATTGAAAATAAAGATAATACCGTTTGATTTTAAATAGATTTCAACAATATTTTAATCAGATCAATAAAATAAATAATATAATTTCAGATTGCAAAAATAAATGTTAATTTCCAGAATAAAAGTTCATATGCTTTAAAGAATTGTATACAGAGGATTTATTAATTCTTCATTAATATTATCATTTTTTCCCCATTTATTTTACTGCAACTATTTTTGATTTTATTTTCTGGTACCAATCGAAAACTCAAAAATGGAAGGAGTCAGTAAACGAATTATTGTAACCGTCAAATAATTAAAACCAATACTTTACTGAAACTTTTCTTTTTAAATTTGCCTGAAGCCGATATTTATTTTTTTTAGAGTTGTGTCTGCCCTTCTTCGGAAATAAAGACTCATAAATGAAAGAGTTTGAACCATGAAATTTCGTATGTTGTCTTTAGAAGTCAAATTTACAAATTTTAATATTGCAGTAAATTTCGGTCAAATTCTTAATAAGGGAAATCATTATGGCTGCCTATCCCATGCCATGCGTATAAACAAGATTGCTCAAAAAATGCTATGTGGATGAAATTTTGTAAAAGATTTTGCTAAAAGATTTAAAGAACTACGTCAAATTCTGAGCCATCTCTGTCAAATAGTTGATTATTTGTCGATTATTGATTGTTCAAACGTGCTTGCTCTGAAATACAACATTTTAGATTAATGAAATTTTGTATTTAGCATTGATGCTAAAACTGTAGACCTGTGTAAAGATTTCGATTATTGAACCAGTTAATGAAGAAAATTTTTTAGGTTTTCCTTATTTCTGCAAAGTAATTGAAACATTATATGCTTTTTCGAATATTTCAAAACATTAATCATCAATGCTAGAAATACTATATATATATATATATATATATATATATATATATATATATATATATATATATATTTATATATATATTATACATAAGGGAAATCACAGTCAGATTATATTAAAAAAATCAATAAAAGGATAATTTTTTTGAATATTTTAAAAAAGATTAATCATCTATACTATATATTTGTATTATACGTAAGCCCAATCACAGTCAGAGTATATTTAAAAAAATCAATAAAAAGATCATTGTTTTTTTAATATTACAGAAAACATTAATCTATTATAATAGGGATATTGTATATATGAACATATACATAAGGGCAATCACAATCGGAATATTTAAAAAATAATCGCTAAAATCATCATTGCTATTTTTATTATTTCAGAAAATATTACTCAACTATAACAGAGATCCTATATATATGTATAGATGCATAAGGACAGTCACAATCAGGGTATATTAAAAAAAGTCAATAAAAGGATGAAGTGACTACTAATTTGCATATAATCTGCGTGACATTGGAGTTTTCCGAATGATCCTTGAAGTCCATTATCAACACCGAAATCATAGAAAGAAGCGTGAGAATGTATATAATTGCCGGATTGTATAAGTGATTGTGACCACGAATATGACATCGTTTTCTGTTTTTAAATATAGTGTTAAGGCTATAACATTGGTATTTCTAAAATTTTATTTTAGTTATTTTAGTATAATAATGTTATGAAATGAGAAGAAGTGATTTATTGTCTTATTTGAATGAGAATGAAATGGTGATGCCATTGCTTATCACATTTAATCAAACTAAAATGAATGGTTCAACGGCAGGATTTTCAGTGGTATAAAACAATACCGATACAATAAGAGTAGATGCCTTAATGAATCTGAGGGTGACAAAAATGAACATGTTTGAAGGAATAGAAGGGGAAATTATCATGAAACGGTTAGAACCGTAGGACGGCAACACATCTGGTATCTGTATTTCAAATTTCTACGATGAAATTAACAATGAATGTGGTACAGTTCTAAGCATGGATTGTTATTTCTGCAACAGAAAAAGTGATGGTGAATTTTATGCACTTCTTTCTTTAATTAAGTATATTTGAAATTATAAATTTTTTTTTTAAGTTTTGGTTTAGATTTGGCATTGAATTCAAATATTTCTGTTTGTAAAATTCTCACAAAATGGCATTAGAATTTTAATGACTGTAAACCTCGTAATGTCATTTGCAAAACATATATGAAACATTCTTTAATAATTACGTTTTTTGTTATCTAACATTTAACATTAATCATTAAAAATCCCGGCAGGTTACTAAATAAAACACCGTAAACGTGTTATTTTATTATAAATGGAATTAATATTATTTTAAGTAATAAAGGATATTACATAAGGAAAAAAGCATGCTTATTCTACAGTTTATAGGATTACAAAAAAAATTCCTTAAAACGTACATTTCAAACTGTGTGCCTGAAACATTCTGAAATATAATTTCCGAAGCTTTTGTACATTTTAACTGTATTTTTATTAATAGCTAGAAAATGCAACCGACTAGATGAGATGTTTTACTGTTAACAGTATCTGAGATATGATTATTATAGATTAATTAACGAAAGTTTTAGTAGAAAATCTCGTGTACATTGGTAGAGTGTTTGAGAAATTTTAAAAAATCTTATTTGCGGTACATTTTATATATAAATATTAAAAGTTGTGTCTCTTTGCAATGATGTTCATGAACACTTAAATCAAAAATAATCAATAAAATTGATTTGAAATAAATTGTGATACACAAACGGAAAAAAAAGAAAGAAAAATATTTTGTCACACATTTTACAGTATTTAACAGAATCATCATCAATAATTTCGGGCTCTATTCGGGACCAAATTTAAGTTTATATAATAAAAATTGCAAACCTCAGCTTATTGATCTTTATGACAATTCAGGATAAAAAATGTAAATAAAACGTGAAGTTTACGACTCTATAACTAATTATTATTCATTTTTTTTTCTGCTTCAGCCAATACTAATCATTCGGTATAAACAAGATCGGGTATAAGCAAGATCGTAGAAAGATAGAAGGGGCAAAAATAATATTACATTATATTATTGGCTGAGGCATTAAGTTCCTTTTGCCATTATCACTAAACCTTTTTGCTCTCAATTTTGTAACAGAATCTTTTACGATCTGGTGCTTTTTATTCCTTATTTTTATTTTATACATGAAGGAAATCGAGTTGCACGTTTGCATCGTGCTCATACGTGTTTTTTTTTTTTTTTAATTTTCGTAAGATGACTCTTCAAGGAGGAAATACGTTGTGAATCATAGGGCTACCTTTTGATGTGGTATAAAAGTATGGAAGGGGGGGGGGGGTTCCAAGATTGGCCATTTCTATTAGTAGTCTCGGGTTAATAAACTTTGGGTTCCTAAGCATTTTTTAAAGATAAAACTAAAAGGATTTGAAATAATCATAAAACAAATTTGATAAAAGATCTATTAATTTAAATAACTAAATTCATGTTGGATGATATTAATAGGATAAGACGCATAACTTTTTCAGGACCTTTGTTGCATGTGTAACTTAATAATTAGAAAATTTTAACAATTTATTGCATTTAAAATTGTCAAACACGAGACCCAGTGGAAAATAACTTGCCTTCATACATCCCTCCATTTTTTTTTATTGTATTTTCCTTAGAAATTGTCCTACATTCAAGATGTGGGAGGGGATCACTTAGGATTATTCACGATGTGGAGGAATTTTATACGTAGAATTTCCTAGGTATGTAAAGGAAATAGTAGAATCTTACCAATTGTCAGCAAAATGAATCGTCAAAATTAACAAAACTGACCATATTGGAACGTCGTCGGGGTCTTAGTAACAATGCTTTTGTTGCATACTTACAATAAAATTATTTTACAGTCCTTTAACGTACTGGAATTTGCCTTCTATTTTGCCAGAAAAGTTTCCTGTTCATCTTTAAACAAGCCAATGTGATATAATTTTTGTTTTTAAAAATGTGAAAAAAGTGAGTGTTTATTTCTTGTGGGGCTGTGGCCAACGCAACCAAATTCACACAGATGGCCGGTCCTGGATGGCTCAGGAATATCTTCTTTATTTGACTATGGTTGAAAATTGTGCGTCCATCCCAAAATAATTATCGTGTTGCTTCAAAAGAGGAAATGAATCTGATTAAACTTATGTGAACAAATGGGCAAAAATTAAACAAAATAAAATATGATAAGCAACTTTTTTCACAGTTGTTTGCGCAAAAATTTTGTAAATGGTCTATAGAAGGCCTTACAGAGTGTCTCTCCCTCCTCCAAAGAAAAGTGACACTTTTAAGCACGGAGCCTCAAAAAAAATTCAATTAAAAAAAAAATTTTTTTACTGCCAACCTCTACAGAAACTGAAGTGTTTTCTTTCAATTTCCAACCTTCTTTAAAGAAATTTTATAATAGGATATATATCTTTAGGTACAATATTTAAGAGAAAAGCGCTTGTTCCACTTTTTGTGGAATCCTGTGCAATTACTGTTGGTAACTTCCGGGATAAAAGGACTGAAAATTTACATTTTTTTTTTTTTTTAAATTTTCGAAATGTTTAATTTTTTTCTCCAAACAGAATAATATCTGAAGTTAAACAAAATTTAAAACTTACACCTGGTATCCCTGGTTTTATGGTCTCATTTAAAGAATTTTAGAGATTTTCATCTTTTAAGACTTTTAAATTTAGACCTTTTAAAAATTTATCAGATTTATAGATTAGAGATTTAATTAGAAGATCTAAATTAAGTTTTTACCAGCATTTTTTAAATATTTTGCTAAGGATGAAGTAAATGTTTAGAAAAACTATATCTATATTGATATAAATGCTGTAAAAGGATATTTTTTATAATAATAATTTTAATGCTTCAGTAGGGTTGCAAAGGAATACGCCCCCACTGCAAAATATTTGCATTCTCACGGCAATCAATTCCGCTTATTTAAAGAAGAGAGTTGTCTTTGAAAATTATAGCTGTATAAAAATTAATCGCAGTTGCACGACTATTATAAATTTAACATAAAAACCATAATATGTGATGAAAATCAAATAGTAGAAAAATGAAACAATAAATTTATATCATGAAAATAATTTATCTCATATTATATAATGATTTTAAAAAAAATAACAGAGATATCTGCATACTGCAACCAAGCGAGTTCGCAAATTGTACAGACTCACTGTACCGCAAAGAATAACGATGTTCTATGATTTGTTTAAGCCTTGGCATCTTCTTGACAATGTTTTGCACTCATAATAGTCTGTTATAGCTTATTTAACTCAAACCTTGTTGCTTTCGTTAGTTTCATGGAAGATAAGAATGAATTTCAACGCGATCTAATTTTTATTAAAATAATTGTATTCTGTAAATATTTGTGTTTAATGAAACAATAATTCAAACCTAAAAGAAAAATGATTCAATTGAGGAAATGGAAAAAAGAAGAAATCGTAAAAACATCCAAAACCAAGAACAAAAATATTATAAAGAAACTGCCAAGACCAACTGCATATGCAAAAGGAACTGCTTCCGAAATTGACGCTTTTCTGAAATTGATTGATCCGAGTATGATTGATGAAGTAATTTATTGCACAAATAAATATATACAAGGAGTAGAAGCTAAATATTATCAGAAACCTGACTGTAAACAAACGTGTCGAAGTGAATTTATGGCTTTGATGGGATTGCTTTATTTTATAGGCACAATGAAAAGCCAACATACAAATGTTGAGCAGCTCTGGGCTTCTGATGGAACTGGAATTCAAATACTGAGAGCAGCTATGAGTTATAAGCGGTTTTTGTTTTTACTTCGCTGTATTCGGTTCGATGATATAGATACTGGAGCTGAAAGGAGAAAATCAGACAAATTAGCTGCCATCCGATCCATTTGGGATTCATTTGTTCAAAATTGCTTGAAATCTTATAATACAAGCGAATTTGTAACAATTGATGAGATGCTACATCCTTTCAGAGGACGTTGCTCTTGGATTCAATACATTCCGAACAAGCCTGCTAAGTATGGCATCAAAATATTCGCATTATGTGATTCTAAAACATATTATTGTAGCAATATGGAAATTTATATCGGAAAACAGCCGCCTGGACCTTTCGCAGTTGAGAATAAACCATTAGACATTGTCAAGCGTCTAGTAATGCCCATTGAAAACTCTAATAAAAATCTTACCACTGACAACTGGTACACTAGTTTTCCACTAGTTGTTTACTTATTAGAGAAGAAAATTACTTTCATCGGAACTGTAAAGAAAAATAAAAAAGAAATTCACGCAGAATTTTTGCCCAGAAAACATAGAATTGTGGGTACTTCTATCTTTGGTTTTCAGAAAAATAAAACACTCGTTCCATATGTACCGAAGAAAAACAAAGCAGTAGTATTAGTATCTAGCCTTCACGATAAAGCTGAAATTGATGGAGACAGTGGAAAACCTGAAGTAATTCTTGATTACAATATGACAAAAGGAGGTGTTGACACCTGCGATAAAATGTGTTCGGCTTATTCTGTGTCTCAAATAACAAGACGGTGGCCTCTTGTATTATTTTATATAATGATGAACATTGCTGGTATAAATTCTACTGAACAATGTTGATGATGAGCCCAGAATTATTTTCTTGAGAGCACTCTCAAAATCCCTGATGAAAGAACATCTCATATCTAGAGTTCAAATATCCTCTTTACCTCGTGATGTGTCGGCTTTCCTTAATATTTATCGTTCAAATGAAAATTTGGAGGAAGAAACTTCAAATTCAAATTATTCCTCCACAAAAGAGAGGCTCGTGCTACATGTGTGGACGAAGGAAAAATTCCTCCTCTACAATGAGGTGTAACAAATGCGTAAGGTTCATATGTAAACAGCATTCAAAAAAGCAAATCCTATGCCAGCCATGTGAAGTAAATAATGCAGGTGAAATGTCCGACTGATTCTGTAAGTCCAAAAGTACTTTATAATTCTTTAATTATTCATTATTCATTAATATTTTTTGTAATTGTAGCAGTATTTACTTTTTCATACGTTTAAACTTCTGTTTTAATATACTATAACAAAATAAATGTAAATGTATGGTACAATATTTTCTTAAATTGTTATCAGAGATAAATTATATGTTACTTATTTGCAAAATTGTTTGTAAAATTAAAATAAAGCAGCTAAAATTAAATTTTTTTCACCTGTTGTACAATTTACAACGCGCGCCAGGTCGTGAAAGGAAAATTCGCGCTCCCGGCGAAAGGTTAATCATTCAAAACATTTTATTTATACACGTTACAAGAATAATTTTAATATTTATTCTTCAATAACTGGAGTCAGTTATCTCCAACTCCATTTCAAATCAATTTCTTATGACATTCAAATTAATAAAATTTTAAAAAACTTGTATCTTATTATTAAAGTATTTGTGAGTTAAATATATTAGTTAAGTTCTAACATGATATTTTAAAATATTGCTCTATTTCCACAAGCAGATATAATTTGAATTTTGTCTAGAGCAAATAATATGTTTTCATTCCGTGAACAATTAAATAAAGTTGTAAAAAAATAAAATAACGTATCAAATCACTGCTAAGTACTTTGAAATGAAAAATAAAATTATTACTTTTTAGAAATTTTTTAAAAAGCTCTTTTCAATTAGAAATTTTTCTTATATTTGGAAATTTATTAGTTTCATTTGGAGTAATAGTATGCACTAACTATCAAAATAAAATAGATTTTGCACAGTTTCTATTGTTCGCTCTGTTCACATCAATTATTTTATTGAAAAAATGTACTGACTTTAAGCACAAATCTTCTAAATTCTTATAAACTGTTTTTGCCTCCTCTGTGAACTTCATTTATGGAGCATATGAAAAAACGTCAAAATGAAAAATTTAATCAGGAGCAGATCTCTTTTTACAAATAAATTAAAAGATTCCGTAAAGCTTGAAGACTTTTGTACACGTTTAAGTTATTAAGAAATATCTTTTTGATATCATTCAGGGAAATTATTCATAATATAAAATGTTCTTGGTATACTTACTTTTTAACATCTCCTAATAATACACAATACTGATTATTTGTATAAATCTTAGAATGAAAAATTTTATGGATTAGGGATACATTCTTTCTAATGCTTTTCTCTCTTTGTTTAGTTGATGGATATAGAAATTAACTTTGAAGAGATACATTGTTTTCTATACAATATTCCAAACTATAAGAAACAAAGCACAATATGCTTTCTTTTTGGATGTTTTTTAGGTAAATCATAGAAAATTCGATATGCATGTTCCTTTAGGGCAGGTGCTAATGCTGGCATAACTGGTATTCCACCATCTTGACTTTTCTTTCACAATAAATTTATTTTCTTCTTGCTATTTCTGTAGGTTGAACAAGTAACTGATTGTCTCTCCCTCTGCTGCACTTCAAAACTCTATTTGAGTAGTTAAGATTTCTAATAGGGGGGGGGGGGGGAATAAAAAAAGAAACCTAAGTAAATATCTTCCACTTTCAACATACAATTGAAAAGGTTAGTGTAAGAAAGTCCTGCAAGACATTTTAATGAATGAAAGAAATTTAGCTTTAGAATATATATAAATACAAGAAAGTCACTTACAAAATGATTATGCGAGTATGGCCGCTCACATAATACAGAAGATTCTACAACTTCTGGCAGTGGTTCTTGGTGTTTTGGTAGTGAAAAGTACCTGTAATCAAAAGAATTTGAATGTTTCAGCAAGGATGTATTATATGGATTGCAAAAGCAAATTTAAGTGTTTAAAAGTATGATAATTCATGGAAATATTAGAGATAAAAAATTATTATTGAAAATATAAGGAATAATTATTGAAATTGAAAAATGAATAATTAAATGGAGGAGATGTTAAACATTAAGACATATGAAGAAGAATGCAACCTGATTTTTAAAAATTTAGATTCATAAGTATATAAGTGCCGAATAAATCCAACATTTGCACTAAATAAAAATTTCTTATCTCAATCTTTTTACAACTCATGATAAAAAGACATGATAAAAAGGCATAATAAATTCAATTTTTTTTCTTTAGAGTACAGTATTTTAATCATAAAACTGAATTCATCAGTTAATCCTTTATGAAGTTTTATATTAGAAGCTAAGATCAAAATGTGTATAGAATGGATAACCAGTCATGTATGCCACAATATATACTAGTTACCTGTTATTTATTAATTTAGTTTGAAGTTATGAAAACATAAATATTTTTCATGTATACATTATATACATTACATGACAAATTTAAAAGGTTTTATGCTTAAATTCATAAGCACAAAATAAAAATAATCTATATTTGAATTTAACTATTAAAATAATTAAGAATCTCTTTTTATTTTGGAGATTCATTTTACACTTAAGACATGAAATATTAGATAAAACTGTATTATGAAACTATTGAAGTTTGCTGTAAAGGAACTACATAAAAGTTTCTAACTTAAAGAAAAGTCAGAAACTTAAGGGCTATCCTTACCTCTGGGCAACTTTTAAAAATCCCAGCTATGGGGATATTGTTCCTGAACTGTCATGAAGATATGTCAGAATTGTCATGTGATTTTTTTATAACTGAGTTAGAAATGCATTGATCATCACTGTACATCAAGTAATTTTAAGAACTGCACTGCATCCAGAATTTTCACTTTCTTTCAAATATTTTGATACCAGTAAAAACAGATTTTTTATCATTATCAATAATGAGAGTACTAAGTGTTGAGTTCTAGTGCATGAAAATTTATATTATTTATAAAACTATGAAGTTATGTTTTAAAATTTTGTAAATAATAATAAACAAAAATAAAGCATTTCTTTTTTGTTTTAATAATATTTAAAATTTATTCTAAGATCACAAATTTATTTAAATTATGAAAATGAATATTGTATTTCAGTTCTTAACTTTTCACTGTGTGCAACTGGCCTAACAGGAATAGCTTTTAAATTTAAGATAGTTTATTGCCAGATCTGAAATTTTTAATATATTTTCTTAACATAAATTGTGCTCTTATTCAGGAAATGTGTGTCATAAAGGTTAAAAACTACAGCACAAAAAAAGAAGAAGTAAAAAAAAAAGCCCGAGTTTCTTTCCTATATCGAACTGGTCAGTAGATTGAAAAGAGAATTAAAAGAGCAGATATTGCCATAGTAGGAAAATACATGTAAACTATGCAATATTTGATAAGTGCTCTGTATCAAAGCAGGCACTAAATATCATTCTTGCCTCAAGCAAAATGAGCTTTAGATCAGGGTTTGGTAAAAAATATGTGTTGATATGTTGTATAGAGCATGGAAGCTCTAAAACTTTTATGGATTTGTAACATTAAAAGAACCATAAAACAGTTTTAAAACATGTATAATTCAAATACTTTTAATAATGGAATTTGATGCAATTAAATATATCTTTAGCTAGACAGACACAAATATGTCCCTTGCCACATGCAAAATAAACTTTAAATTTAACATTGGAATTATCTAAATACTATCACAAAAAATGGCTTAATTAACACATGTATTGACAAATATTCTTTATGGAATTTGAAACAATAAAATATAACGCATTAATTATTACTTGTTCCACATTGTGCTGGCATCTATAAAGTAACTTTTATAAACATAAAGGCGTCCAGTTGATTTGTGTTTCTCGGAACACGCCAAACCTGTTTCTGATATTTGTTCCTATTCTTTAATCCATTCCTAAAATATGTATTAAAAAAAGGAAAGAAATAAGTATTCAAAAGAGATGTATAAAGCATTTAGAAATTCCGATATTAATAACTAAACAGAGTTCAATTAAATTTACAGTGTGCTGCAAAGGAACTTCCTAAAAGTTTAGAAGCTGAAGGGAAAACCAGAAATCTCTAGGCATCTCTAAAAAATGAAACAATTCGGAATGTTGTTTCTTCATTGCTAGATAAATCAGTAATATTACGATATATTTTTTTTTTCATAACAGAGTTGAAATATTTGATGAGCAGCTAGTGCTCACCACTTTAAATTATTTATCTGGTATCTGTTTATCGATACAGAAACTAATGTTTCATATTTCAGAATATCAATTTATGAAATAATTTCTTTTTATTCCCAAAAGTAAGAATTGTAATGATTTCTAGACCGTTTATTGTCATCTGAGTATCTTTATAATTCTAGCATATTTGCATATATACATTTTATGGTAATATTTTTAATATAAAAATAAATATGCCAAATATTTTCTTAAAATAAAAACCTGATTAGAGTTTCAGCAGCTACAGCAAAGAAAAGTCTGTGAGAAAGAAATTAACGAATTAGAGTATCATTTAACATAGAGTCATTCTGAACAATTTGCGAACATGCAACCAAGCCTTATTACATTAACATATAAATAAATGTAGAGTTAGGATAAAAAAATAAAAGAAAAGAAGAGGGGGAAAAAATCGTAACTGTGTTAAATTTGCTTGTTAATCCAAAAGAAAAAGATGGGGCAAAAGTATATTTCTGCCATAAAGATATAAAGTAAATTTCTGCCATTCCGTTCTCCGGGAACGAGGATAATACATTATTAAAAAGCAGACCCGTAAGTGGCGATTGAAACAACTATCGTTTTTGAATTCTGTCTTTAACGAGTTCGTTTCTTTGTGACCGTCAGACGTAGTCATTACTACTTCGAGTTAACGTTTACAATCAGCGATTTGAGTATTTCAACTGTTTTGAATCCTTGTAAGTAATTAATTTATTGTAAGTAAATGCTATATTACGTACATTAATATTATATTTGGCCGTTTACTTAATTTATCAAAGCTTGTATTAATTTGAACATTATATGCGCCATTTTGTTTTCAGACCAAGGTTTAAAAATAGTTATGTAATTAGATATACAATATTGCATTATTTTCGAAAGATTTCATTATCTAATTTAATAATTGCACTTGTTTATGACAAAATCTCATCTTTACCCCTTCACAGTGTCGTTTCATTAAAAATTAGCTTTTCACTCCTGGACATATCGTTTTCACATATGGGCCAACTGTATTACTTGTTCAATAATTTAGAAAAACAAGGCTATGCAATATAAAAGAAATTGTATTTCTATCTTTAAAGGTATATTATACGTCTTGTAATCAGGGTAAGACTTTGTATGTGTTTATTCCCTGTGCTTTTATATTCCGATTGTTCATTGCTGCCATTGTTTATGTTTTATTAGTACTTAAGCGATGGTAGAATGAAGGAGCGTACGATTGTAGTCTAGGCAGGTTAATTTTAATGAAGAATAGTATACTGATCTGGGATAATTTACACCCCATCAGTACCGAGACTAAAATTTTGGTTATTTATAGTCTAATGAAATTTATTTCCTTCATAAATCGGATATTATTTGCCTTACTTTATTATTATCATCGTTTATTACTTGCCTTACTTTTATATTCTATATACACATTAAATTTTATTTTCCATTGATTTTAATTAAAAGAGTAGAACATTTTTTCGATTACAGTTAAGAACATAATGTGAAGTAAATAAAAAAAATAAAGCAACATCATTTTGAGGATATTAAATACAACTAAAAAAGTCAGGGAATTTTTTTAAAAATCTAAAAATGTGAAGAAAATTCAAACAGTAGAAATAATGGCCACATTGATATTATGAAACTCATATGATCTCTCAACATGTGATGTTTATTTTGAATCAATGATACAATGAAATGCATAAAATTAAACCAATTGTCACAAAAATTTACAAAAATCATTCCTGCTGTCTTTTCATGGAACAAAAAATAATAAGAAATCTTCCTCCACTTTTTTCTGTATGTTACAGGTGAAACATGCAGGTAGTATGCTCATTATCAGTTATTGGATTTCAGATAAGCTTATGATCAGACAGATCATAAGCTTTAGTTATATAAAATTCCTCTCTTTTTTTCAAATATATTAAACAACACTAGAAGTCTAATGCCACTCTAAACCGACTTTTAGTTAACCAGTCATATATCAGAACTGCTTGTTCAGATTTACTTATAAAAGATGCATTACAAAAACACTTGCACATTGAATGAGTGCTTGAAATTATTTGTTTCCTATCCACACTGCACACCAACAAACAAATCAGAATTATACCATAACTCCATAAAAAATAAAAAATTGTTATTAAATTAGAAAAGGAAATAACTGTATCAAAATAAGAAACATTATACAATGATATCAAAATTGCATTAATTTTTAGTCCACCAAATACAGAAAAAAAATCACCAGGATACTGGCTGAATGCTTCACTTTAACATAGAGAAAAAAATGGTTCTTATATTTTTTTTGTTGCATGAAAAGAAAAGTGTTTTAGAAGTATAAATTTTAAAAAGACAGTGAGAACGAATTTTATAAATTTTTGTAAAAATTGATTTTATGGTATTCATTTCATTGTGGCATTGATTAATCATAAACACATAACATCATATGTTTAGAGTGTATTGAAGTTTCATAATAATAGGGTAGCCATTATTTCTGATATTTGAATTTCCCTGAATTTTCCTTGATATTGCCAGATTTAAAAAAAAAATTTATCTGTTTTTTTTCTGTGGAATTTAAAGAACTCAAAATGATACTGCTTTATTTTTTTCCCTTCATTTATTTCACAATATGTTCTTAACTGTATATGAGAAATTGGTTTACTATTTTAAATAAAATGAATGTAAAATAAAATTTAATGATCTGAAAACTTCTTCATTCTTCTAATTTTAAAAGATGTTTTTTTTTCTTTTTATAGAATTATTGTAGAATTCTATTTTGTGGGTTGGTAAGCAATATGGATAGGAAACAAGTGATTTCAATGTTCAGCATTCTGTGAATGTGCAAGTGTTTTTGTACTGCATCTTGCTAGAGTAAATCTGAACAAGCAGTTCTTATGTATGACATGTTAGCTAAAAGTCGGTTTAGTGTTTTTAGACTTCTAGTATTGTTTAATATATTCGAAAAAAAGGGAGGTATTTTAAATAACTGAAGTTTAATTGAAATTCAATAACTGAAAATAATGTTTTCCGTTTTGTTTTCAGATCAAATTTTATTTTACATTGATTTTAATTTAAAGAAATTTTTGCTGACACAGTTAAGAACATATTTTGAAGCAAATAAAGAAGAAAACAAATAAAGCAGCATCATTTTGAGGATATTAAATACATCTAAAAAGAATCAGGGATTTTTTTTCAACCTGGAAATATTAAGAGAAAATCAAATATCAGAAATAATAGTCATCCTGTTATTATGAAACTTATATACACACCTAACATATTATGTTTATAATGAACCAATGCCACAATGAAATGAATGCAATGAAATCAACTGCAACAAAAATTTAAAAAATTCATTCCTGCTATCTTTTTATGCTAATGATTTTTTTTCTATGGTTGCTGGGTTAAAAATTAATGCAAATTTGTATCATATTGGCTGTGCTTGATATCATTGTATAATGTTTATATTTTGATACAGTGATTTCCTTTTCTAATTTTAAAAGATTTTTTTCCTTTTAATAGAATTATTGAACACTTCTGATTTGTGTGTTGGTGAGCAGTATGGATGGGAAAAAAATACTTTCATTCTTAAGTACTCTGTAAAGGTGCATGTGTTTTTGTACTGCATGTTTCATGAGTAAATCTGAACAAAGAGTGCTGATATCTGACAGGTTAGCTAAAAGTCCGTTTAGAGTGGCATGAGACTTCTAGTGTCGGTTTATATATTTGAAAAAAATCACAGGGATTTTACATAACTGAAGCTTATCTAAAATTCAATAAGTGATAAACAGCATACTGGATGAATGCTTCACCTGTAACACACAGAAAAAAAGGGGAGAATGGTTTTTATTATTTTTTTGTTTCATAATGAAGAAAGTGTTTTAGAAATATAAATTTTAAAATGACAGCAGGAATGAATTTTTTAAATATTTGTGATAACTTGTTTCATTCTATTCATTTCATTGTGGATTCATTCATCATAAACATCATATGTTGGAAGAGCATATAAGTTTCATAATAACGGGTGCCCATTTCAGGTCATTAAATTTCATTTTACATTGATTTTAATCAAAAGAGTAGAACAAATTCTCACATACAATTAAGAACATATTGTGAAATAAATATTGAAAAAAATAATAAAGCAGCACCATTTTGAGTATATTAAATTCAACAGAAAAAATGAGGAATTTTTTTTGAAAAATCTGTAAAAATCAATTAAAATTCATGGAAATTAAAATATCAGAAATAATAACTACGCTGTTAATATGAAACTTACATGTACTCTCAGTATATGATGTTTATGATGAACCGATGCCATAATGAAACGAATACAATGAAACCAATTGTGACAGAAATTTGCAAAATTCATTCCTACTGTCTTTTTAAAATTTATACTTCTAAAACACTTCTCTTTTTATGCAACAAAAAATAATAAGAACTATTCTCCTCTTTTTACTGATTGTTAGAAGTGAAGCATTCAGCCAGAGTACTGGAGATTTTTTTTCTGTGGGTGGTGGTCTAAAAGTTAATGCAATTTTGATGTCATACTGACTGTCCTTGATATCATTGTATTAATGTTTCTTATTTTGATGCAGTGATTTCTTTTTCTAATTATACATTTGAAAAAAATTAAGGAAAATTTAAAAAACCTGGAAATATCAAGGAGAATTCAAGGAAATTGAAATAGCAGAAATAATGGACTCCCTGTTATTATATATATGCACTGTCTTAACTGTTGAAACTTATATGCACTGTTAACATAAATGATGGTATTGAATTCAAAATAATCCTACTACACTTATCAGATTTCAGATAACGTGATTACAGAATTAGTATTAGAACATTGATTAAATGCCTATTAAGCATCTATGTGCAGGTATAAGCTTCATCTTTTCTCAATGACCGTCTCTGTATGAACATTTTTTGAACCAGTATGAAGTTGACGTGAACATTAAAAAATGGAGAGTAGTCCCGTTACATTGCCAAATTAAAAGTTTGCTTTTAATATTAAATAATTAATATTAAATAAAGTTTTTGCTTCCTATTCTCAATTTTAATATTGCACCAGCTCTGTCATGTTTTCAATGAAATATTTACCCTACTGAAGAGTTTCAAATCATGAAAAGAATTATATTATACTACTTTTCTGTAATGTAAATATGCTTGCTAAATGTTAATTTCAAAAATCAGCTTCTGTTTCCAAAAAAGTATTCTGGAGTAATGAAGCCTAGAATTTTAAGCATAATGTCGAACTTGCTGTGAAAGTCGTTAAATTTATTCTGTCTTTAAATTATTATTAATAACAATACAGTCCCGTTTTAAATTAATAATAATTATTATGCTTTTCTACGTGTACTACAATTGTTCGAAAAAACAGAAAATATTTTTTTCGAATATATATGCTATTAATGGAATTCAATGTAGAAATAACTTTTCTTATAAAAATATGAAGATCAATCACAATCATAAACGTTAGAGGAGCAGACAGAAATTTTATTTGTAAATTGAAATCTTAATCACATTTTTAATATATTGTTACTTTTTAAAGAAAGATCAGTAAATTTCTTTCTTGTGTCTAAATCAAAAAGTATTAAGGAAATCAATTCGATTAGAAATATTTCATTAATATTTGTCAAATTTCTTTTTAGTTGTAATTCCTTAAAGGGTCGTTTTTTTTTTTTTTTTTTGAGGGGTGGGGGAGGGACTTGGGAAAAAAATATACAGGAAAACTTTTATGGCTGAAACGGAATCGTGATTTCCCCCCCCCCCCCTTTCCGTTTCTCCAATAGGAGGGTCGCGAGTAGAAAAAGATTCAGAACCCTGGGAAGCTCACTTTTAGCTGAAAAAAAGTTTCTCTTTACAGATATCGCGAATGTTTCATTGAATTATGTTTTTCTAATTACTGTATCTAGACCTTGGTTTAATCTTCTGAAATAAATAAAGTTTTCCTTATCTTATGCAGTGTGTTCCAAAAGTAACAACCCATTTTTAAGGAGCATTTGGGTATTTGTTAGCTCATTTTCAAAAATACAAACATATATAGACCAGTTTTTTTAAAGTGCCTATTTTATAAAAGAAGCTAATAAATTTTGGGGGTCATTATTTAAGAAAACAATTCACAGAATCAGATAAGAAACTATTCTGAACATTTTTCTTAATTCCATTTCATTACTTTTTGGGCAGATTGTATTTCAAATTTTATTCATTATTTCTATTTCTAAGTGATTTGAGTTTTACAGAAAATTATTTAATGTAGTAGTTTTATTCACATATTAAATGACGCTCCAATAATTTTATGATTTAATGTGTTTTTGTATGAATACAATATTCTTTCTGATAAAGTTTTCTCAGAAGGCATATATTGATTTTGTTTGAAATAAATGGTCATTTTCTTCTACTGCAGGAAATAATGGCAGATAATAAAGTCAGAAAACTCTGTTATGTTTTTTCAATCAGACACCGCATATTAAGAACAGGCGGCAGTAATCGATTTGAAGCCAAGTTCAAAGTTCGTTGTAACAACAGGGAGAAATTCGAAGCTGTACAGGAGTAAGTAATAATAATTGTTTTTACCTCCGAACACTAATGAGCGGAGAATATATATATATATATATATATATATATATATATATATATATATATATATATATATATATATATATATATATATATATATATATATATATATATATATATATATATATATATATATATATATATATATATATATATATATATATATATATATATATATATATATATATATATATATATATATATATATATATATATATATATATATATATATATATATATATATATATATATATATATATATATATACATATGTATATGGCTTGTGGGATTGAGCAGAGTTATGGCAGGCGGCGCCATTACTCTGCTCAAGCCCACAAGAATGTGTTATAACCTAAAAACCTAACCTCATTAGTTGTTGCCATGATTAATAGATGGTTTATTAGCTTTTAATGGGTTTAGGTCAATGCCAGTTTTGATAATAGTTTATTTCTGTTGAAAAGTGTCTGGTATTATTAAGTGATAATTCGAAAAAATGGGAGAAAAAATTGAAATTTACTCAATGGTAATGGCGCTCATAATCCTGAAAAAAAATCCCGAAATCCCGAAAAAAAATTTTTTTTTCAGGATTTCTTTGTGTGAAGAGGGTTTCTAACATCTGGAATTAAAGTTCGACAGTTAAATTTCACACAGCGTTCAATCGATAATTTCTAACAAATATCAAACCGTTTGAAGTTAACAGAACTTGGAATTTGCTAAACGCTGAGTCTTTAGATTATACCTAAAAAGTGTACCAAAGCATTTAAGAGAAATAAAAAGTTATGGATATTTACTGCCGAAACATGCTTGTTCTGATTACTATGTATTTTCTTACTGAAAGTGTTAAAGAATGGAACAATGGCACAAGAATTGCAGAACTCGGGAAAATATATAATGAGCACAGAGGCCAAATTTTTATTTTTATTTATTTATTTATATTATTATTATTATTATTCTGAGAGGTAACTGTTTGGGAAAAATTTATTCTCCAATATATCAAATGTGTTCAAAAGAAGTTATGTACGGCAAAATGTTTTGGAACATATTTGCGTTTAATAACATTTTTCGGCGTTAGTAGTTTAGTATTTCGAAGCAAAGGAAAAATTAAAATTTTTGTCACTCCCAGACGAAAATTTTGTAGGAATTTTGGATTTAATTTCAGAATATGGACATTTTTTTAAAAAAGGAATTTTGTAGACAAGCATGTCTATCCTGTTCAAAATCAAACTAATTATTTATCAAAAACAACATTCGATGAATTCATAGCGCTTCAGTACAAAAAAGTGGTGAATAAAATAAAATGTGGAACCAAAGCAAAGTAAATATTATTCCATAATAATTGACTCTACTCCACTGATGGCTCATTCTATTCAGTTAAATTTTGCACTTCGATACATTATATTTAACGACGATCTTGTAAAAAGATTTATTAAATTCATGAGATTAAGTATCATACCACAATTAAAACTGAGAATTTTGTTTCAGAGACAATTTTTCAGTTTAATGTTTGAATTGACGATATGAGACACCATTTTATGATAATACTAGTAATTTATTGGGTCAATAAAACGGGCTTCAATCTTTGATTAGAAATAAGAACCCAATGGTAGGATACATCTGTTATTCAGTCTATACTTCGAATGTGGTTAGTACATACACTGCCAGTTGTCACCAAGCAACTAAACTACTATGTTTGTTAAAGAACAGTTTGAATTTATTATTTCCCTCTAAGTAAAGGTTTTTATTTATATTGAAAGAGATCATCATATCAAATATTTGTGGTGAGTTTTTCAAAAAATTTATAATAACTGTTTAGTGAGTTAAAAATATGTTTCAAAAAATGTTGCAGCTTAAATATGAAAATAAATTTACCAGTTTTTTGAAATGCGGTTGGGAGGGCTCATAATGTGCACTGACTAGGACCAGAAAATGCCCAAATCTCCCACTAGCGATAGCGATAAACGGAAAAATCTAAATTACGTCTACTATCACAACTTTTCTTTTCCTTCTTTTTCTCCTATTCAAAATATGAATTCTAAAACAATTTAGAATATAATATTTTTGAAAATGTATTGGCATTAATGAACATTTAGAAGAAAACTACGTTTCCACGAAATTAATGGCAGCGAAACACTGCCATTAATATCTAAAATATTCATCTAAAAATTTGCGAACATATCTATTTTATAGGACATATAGAGTGGAAAAAAATTCGAAATGCTTTTTATGAACTATTTGTTTTATTGTGTTTTGAAGGGACCTAAATAATTTTTTTTTTTATGTTCCTCAAGGCAATTAGTTTCTATGTACCAATGTATGTACTTCTATGTACAATGTATGTACATAGAAGAATGGTTCAAAGGTGAGCATCTAGCAAAGACCGAAAGTGGAAGATTACTAGCTTTCACGGTCAAGAGGATGAAGATGATGAACCCAACTAGTGTTTATTGTCGAGTCTTTGTTCGCAATTTAGGTAATCTAAAGTTTCAAAAAGTTTTTTAAATGTATATTTTATTTTAATCTTTTATCACTTTTATAATTTCCAGCACATTTTTAAAGACCTACTTTGCTTACTTTATCACCTACTTCGATTTAGAATTCTCATTTTTACAGAATTACATGCAATTTCCTTGAATAATTGTATTAGGAAAATCCATAATAAGGGTAATTGATTGCAGATTTCTCTGAATTCTGCAATCATAAATTTACTGTGAAATCAATATAGAGAGTAGTCATTATATTTTTTTCGGAAATCGTCAATCAAAATCTAAATTTTTTTTTCAATATTATAAGAAACGATTTTGGATTTAATCTCAAATTTAATTTCAAAATGAAAAATGAAACAGTATGGACAAGAATTAGAATTCTTTTTATTTGAAATGTGTCATCATTTTTGCCGCATTTCTAAATCTTGATTAAAGCATTTATATTAAAAATATTTCCATGCATGAGACAGTAAAACATTTTTGATATTGAAATCACTCATTATAAATCTTATCAAGAGGCGATGCAATTGATTTAAGTGTTATTTTGCATTTTTCTATGGTTTTATTTTTTAATTTTCCAATATGAAAATATTCTTTTTATACACTTCAGCAAAAAGTGATTGATCATGAAATTCGAGGAAAATATAGAAATACACGTTTTTATCGCATGCAACAGCGTCTAGTGACAGTTTATGGCTATTCTTTGGAGAAATGAATTCTTGTTTTTAAAAATAGAAAATAATAATAATAAGCGATGGCCTGTCTTTCGGGGCCAGAGAGTTTCAAATTCAGTGCTGGATTCTAGTCAAGAAATACTATGTAACTGGCTAGAAGCAAACTGGTAATACTGCATATAAAGACGATTGCCGGCTCATGTGTGAACGGCCCTTGCCATCTAACCATGGTTCAAAATTACGAGCTTTCCCTTAAAATAGACTTAGTGTTGCTTTAATGTAGCTCGTAAATATACTTAATGTACCACGTACTAAACTGACTATTTCTGAAAGAAAGGAATTATCTTTTAATTTAACAAAGCAGTTCAATAGAGCAAAAATAATCAATGTGTGTGTAACTTAAGTTCCTAAACGTTAGAGGAAATAATCTATGTTTTAAGGTGTCATCTTCATAATCAATAGAATTCAACTGCCTGCATACAATAATGCTTTTTTCAATGCGTGCATTTTCTGTTAATTTTCATTTAAGATGATAATAGTTAAATAATTAAGTGTGGATTGTATTCCAATTGAAAAAATAGAATAAATTTGTGTTAATGTAAAATTTTGCTTCAGTTTTATTGTTTTTTTTATCCAATATTGCAAACAAATATAATATAAAAATAAGATAATTATTTAATGAAATATAACACTGCAAGTAAAGCTTAAATGGAAATACATATTTTTAAAAAATATACATGGCAGTTAAAACTAGATTTAAGTTTTAGACGTGAAAATTAAAAATTGTGTTATAGTCCGTGTATTTTCTGTAGGGGGTTCAAGGTCACATTTTCTACAAATAATAGTAGATAGCATTAGTAGCGGATTTACAAGTAGGCAGATGAAGCAGACCGCTGAGCTCAGGAGTGCGCAAGTAAATCGATTAAAAAGGCATTATTTACAAAGGAAGCAATTTGTCAAATAAACTTCGAATAAAAAAATACTTGGATAATATTAACTTTGTCTTTTAAATTTAGTATTATTGTATTACATTATTGCATTGTAATATTATATTGGAACTTCAGTATTCATAAACGATGAGAATCTGCTGAAACAATATTGTGTGAATGCTAATAAACAAAAAACAAAAATATTTAGTTCAAAAAATGTGAAATTTTGAGATTAAATTAACCAATTTAGCAAGCGAGAAGGCTCATTTGGTGATTCGCCTAAGGCCTCAAAATGCGTTATTTCTTTACTGTATAGCAGGCAAGGGTAGTGATCATGTAATTTCTATTAAATAATTTTATGCTTTTTCACAGTATCATTACATAGAACTTAATTCCTTTTTTCTTTTCAGATGAAGACAGCGATTAGAAAAAGAGTTAACACCGAACATGTTTAAACCTTCAGCCTAACATGTTAAACCTTGCTTATGGTTTGGCTTAGAAACCTCTTCATTCTGTTTATTGAAATGAAAATAAAAAGTTTATAGAAATGCATCGTATTATTTCTCTAAATGCTTACATAATATTAGAAAGAGAAAAAAATCCTCTGAAATACAACGCCTACTACTCTGTTACCTAATTCAAAACTCCTAGTGTCAGTCGCACAAGTTTTTTTTTCTTTTCTTTTTAGTATTACTGGATTAATACAATCAAATGGAAAAATGACAAAGACGTTTTTTATCTGGGGATATCCCTCTTCGATTATCTATACTACTATATAAATGTGAAAGTTTGGATGGATAGATGGATGGATGTTTGTTAGTCGATCACGCCAGAACGGCTGAACGGAATTGGATGAATTTAGCACATAGATAGATTATAGTCTGGAATAAGACGTAGGCTACTATTTGTTCCGGTTAATTGAGTGGTTAATTTTTTATTAATTAAAAACTAACTTTCCCGCCAAAAGTCTTTATTTCCCCATTGCCAAATGAGTAGGGCTTCAGTTGTTTTTCTTTCCCACGCTGAAGAGGCAAGGCTTAAGATATTTTCGATCGATTATTTCAAATGATTCTGTTCATGTTCTTAGTGTTTGATGCATTTAAAATTAAAAATTGTTAATTAATCATTCTTTCGGATTCATTCTGAAGTACTTTTAAATTAAAATAAAACAGAATAAAGGAAATAAAAATTTCTTATTTGCCTTGCATTACCCTAACTGGCGTAGAAAATTCAAGCATTTGAGTTACGCCAACTGGCGTTGAAAATTCACGCATGCGCAGTGTGTTCTGATTGTTGACAATTTTGATTAAAAAATTAAAAAATATGTTTATCATACTGTTCTAGCTATCTCAAACTCGATTAATGAATAAAATAGACTTGACTTGATTTTAGAGAAATACGGACTTAATTTTCTATTTTCTTTTATTATATATTTTTAATAAATTTATTTATAGCTTTAAGTACATCGTTTTTTGGGTTAGTTTAAATCTTTTTTTATTTGTTATTATTTGATACTTTTTCGAAATGCCGAGAAAATGCAAATCTAATCTTTCGAAGAGGAGTAATAAAGCTCGGGCTGTGAAAGTAGCTAGAAGACCTGTTTGCAATTTTAGTGAGCACTTGCGGACTGTCAAACCTCCTCCAATCGTGGGATACATACAAGGACGCTTTTAAGAAGATATCGTGTTTAGGATGGAGGAAGGCTTCGTATCAGAGAGTTTGCAGTAATATTATAAAAGCTACCATTATTACAGGAGCTGATAAAGGAGCCAGAGTTTAAATTAACCGCATACCTGTTATTCCAAACAACTTGCCATTTTGTTTCAAGAGGCTGCAATTTCCTTTAAAATTGACTTTTACAAGGACGATCTAATCCCAGGGCTTTTCCAGGGCTTAATGTTGTATACATTATGGTATTAGAATAAAAATAAATATTGAGATTTTCCCGTGGACCTTTCTTAATCAATCACAAGTTTCTTGATTATATCATATCAGAATTTGCTTTCAACAACTCTATAATGATACGGTTTGATAACATTTTACATTTTGATGAGGCCGTCAATTCTCATACATACACATCAAAATTTCCATGCGAACGAAGTCGTGGGTAATGGCTAGTTTACAATATTTTTCAAACAACCGCAATTATTCAGATGAGAAGCTCTCATTTCAAGAATTCAAACATAAATTTAAACAATATTAGAAATCACAATACGGTGTTTGTAATTATTGTCTTCATCGCTTCTTCTTGTATTTCGTTGCTTTTAGAAATCTTCAGTAATCATGAAAATTTTTCCTTAAAATAGAGTCCCTCACATTCTAGCTCGCAATCTCACGTCATTTTGCTCAAACACTCATAAGGAAGATTTTTCACATTTTTTTACATGTTTGAGTATAGTAGCGCGGTTCATAAGTTCAAAAATGAACAGTGTTAAAGAAAAAGCATCATCAAAAGAATAGAATTAATTGAATAGAACTTCCATTAAAAGAGCAACGTACCTTCTAAGTGGACTAAAATTTTTAATTATTGTTATCTGCATCGTAATTTTGAAAAATTACCGATATTTCTTTCCCAAAAATAACCAAAAAAAAAAAAAAAACAGGAATTAAATTACCATTAAAAAAACAACTTTACCTCGTAAATGGATAAAAATTTCGAATTGTAATCATCAGCAACGTATTTTTGAAAAATTATCGATATTTCTTCTTGAGATAGAGTAACTTGTAACGAAGTAATGTACTCCAGATGTGTTTCTGTTATCGAAATATGAAAACATAACTAAAAATGTAACGTATAAGAGAAATTGTGGGAAAGAAAGTGAAGCGAAAGTTAAGTGTGTGTGTGTGGGGGGGGAATCATAAATTGATGAAACGGCGATCCAGCGATGCTCAAAATACATCCCAGTTTGCACTTTGCTCAAGGAGAGCATATTGCTTTTAACCTTCCAGTAAATCACTCTGTTTTGAAGTGAGCGAATTTTTTATGCTTTTATTTTGCAACTCCGATTTTGTGGCTCTTAAATTTGATGATTCATTTTCTCTTGTCTTTTTTATTATTATTTTAATTGATATATTTTCCTCTTTTCTGTTGATGACCTTTTTTTTCAGAATGCAATAATAATGAAATAAGTTTTAAAATGCAAGAACAAAATTAGACAAATTGTATAAAATTCAATTTTTCACCAAAATGGAAACCATTCTGGACAAAATAAGTAATGCGAGACTAGTTTTAATAATTTCGTTATAAAAAAATTACATATCAATTCTCAGAAAAATTCGTTTGCTCATTCGTTTGTCATCATACTTAAGTACGTCATCTTATGTATAGTCGTGGGAAAAAAAGGGGAGGAGGGACAACTTTGTAACATAAGCATTTATTTTTACAAAACTGACTTTCATAGAAATAGCTCAAACGGACAGGCTTATTTACATCAAAAAACTGATTTACATAATTTCTAATTTATATCTCGGGATTTTTCCATGACGGAAATCGAGATATTTTTAACAATTTGTTCCAATATGCCTTTTTCAAATTTCATTCAAAAATTTGTGTACAAAAAATTCGTATATTAGATCTCACTCCAGAATTCCCAAATTTTAATGGTACTTTAAGTTAATGAATTTGTCTGGTTTTGTTTTAAGGAGGAAATTTTATTGTCAGGTTAAAGCGAATATTAATCAATAAAAAATTCATTAACCTAAAAAGCACTTTTTTATTGAAAATAAAGATAATACCGTTTGATTTTAAATAGATTTCAACAATATTTTTATCAGATCAATAAAATAAGTAATATAATTTCAGATTGCAAAAATAAATGTAAATTTCCAGAAGAAAAGTTCATATGCTTTAAAGAAATGTATACAGAGGATTTATTAATTCTTCATTAATACTAACATTCCCCCCCAACTCTATTTTTCACTGAAACTATTTTTGATTTTATTTTTTCGTACCAATCGAAAACTCAAAAATGGAAGGAGTTAGAAACGAATTATTGTAACCGTCAAATAATTAAAACCAATACTTTGCGGAAACTTTTCTTTTTAAATTTGATTAAAGCCGATATTTATTTTTTTTTAGAGTTGTGTCTGCCCTTCTGCAGAAATAAAAACTCAAAAATGGAAAGAGTTTGAACGATGAAATTTCGTATGTTGTCTTTAGAAGTCAAATTTACAAATTTTAATATTGCAATAAGTTTCGGTCTAATTCTTAATAAGGGAAATCATTATGCCTGTCTATCCCCTCAAATGCGTATAAACACGATTGCTCAAAAATGCTAGGTGGATGTAATTTGGTAAAAGATTTAAAGAACTAAGTCAAATTCTGAGCCAGCTCTGTCAAATAGTTGATTACCTGTCAATTATTGATTGTTCAAACGTGATAGCTCAGAAAAACAACATTCTAAAAAAATGAAATTTGGTATTTAGTGTTGATGCTAAAACAATACACTTGTGTAAAGATTTCGATTATTTAATTCGTAAATGAAGAAAAGATTTTTAGGTTTTCCTTATTTCTGCAAAGTAATTGAAACATTATATGCTTTTTCGAATATTTAAAAACACTAATCATCTATACTAGAAATACTATATATATATGTGTGTATTATACATAAGGGATATCAGATCAGATGATATTAAAAAATCAATAAAAGGATCATTTTTTTCTAATATTTTAAAAAACATTAATCATCTATACTATATATTTGTATTATACGTAAGGCCAATCAAAGTCAGAGTATATTAAAAAAATCAATAAAAAGATCATTGTCTTTTTAATATTTCAGAAAACATTAATCTACTATAATAGGGATATTGTATATATGAAAATATACATAAGGGCAATCACAATCGGAATATTTAAAAAATAATCGCTAAAATTATCATTGCTATTTTTAATATTTCAGAAAATATTACTCAACTATAATAGAGATACTATACATATGTATATAAGCATAAGGGCAGTCACAATCAGGGTATATTAAAAAAAAGTCAATAAAAGGATGAAGTGACTACTAATTTGCGGATAATCTGCGTGACACTGGGGTTTTCAGAATGATTCTGGAAGTCTATTATCAACACCGAAATTATACAAAGAAGTGTGAGAATGTATATAATTGCCGGATTGTATAAGTGATTGTGACTACGAATATGACATCGTTTTCTCTATTTAAATATAGTGTTAAGGCTATAACATTGGTATTTCTAAAATTTTATTTAGTTCTTTTCTTATAATAATGTTATGACATGAGAAGAAGTGATTTATTGTCTTATTTGAATGAGAATGAAATGGTGATGCCATTGCTTATCACATTGAATCAAACTAAAATGAATGGTTTAAAAGCAGGATTTTCAGTTGTATAAAACAATACAGATACAATAAGAATAGATGCCTTAATGAATCTGAGGGTGATAAAAATGAACATGTTTCAAGGAATAGAAGGGGAAATTATTATGAAACGGTTAAAACCGTAGGACGGCAACACATCTGGTATCTGTATTTCAAATTTCTACGATGAAATTAACAATGAATGTGGTACAGTTCTAAGCATGGATAGTTATTTCTGCAACAGAAAAAGTGAGGGTGAATTTTATGCACTTATTTCTTTGATTCAATATATTTGTAATTATAATTTTTTTTTTTTTTTTTTTTTTTTACGTTTTGGTTTAGATTTGGCATCGAATTCAAATTTATCTGTTTGTAAAATTCTCACAAAATGGCATTAGAATTTTAAAGACTGTAAACCTCGTAATGTCATTTGCAAAACATATATGAAACATTGTTTAATAATTACGTTTTTTGTTATCTAACATTAATCATTAAAAATCCCGGCAGGTTACTAAAGATAACACCGTAAACGTCTTATTTTATTATAAATGAAATTAATATTATTTTAAGTTATAAAGGATATTATATAAGTAAAAATGCATGCTTATTCCACAGTTTATAGGATTACAAAAAAAATTCCTTAAAACGCACATTTCAAAGTGTGTGCCTGAAACATTCTGAAATATAATTTCCGAAGCTTTTGTACATGTTAACTGTATTTTTATTAATAGCTGGAAAATGCAACCGACTAGATGAGATGTTTTACTGTTAACAGTATCTCAGATATGATTATTATAGATTAATTAACGAAAGTTTTAGTAGAAAATCTCATGTATATTGGTAGAGTGTTTGAGAAATTTTAAAAAATCTTATTTGTGGTACATTTTATATATAAATATAAAAGTTCTGTCTCTTTGCAATGATGTTCATGAACACTTAAATCAAAATTAATCAATAAAATTCATGTGAAATGAATTGTGATTCACAAGCGGAAAAAAAAGAAAGAAAAATATTTTGTCACGCATTGTTCCGTATTTAAAAGAATCATGATGAATAATTTCGGGCTCTATTCTGGATCAAATTTAAGTTTATATAATAAAAATTTCAAACCTGAGTTTATTGATCTTTATGACAATTCAGGATAAAAAAATGTAAATAAAACGTGAAGTTTACGACTCTATAACTAATTATTATTCATTTTTTTTTTTACTTTAACCAATACTAATTATTCGTTAGCATTCAAAAGCCTGTTATAGTAAATCGTTTGCATAACATTTCGAAGAATATAATGAAAAAGCAAATTTGCTGTGAAAGAGGTAGGATCACAATAAAAAATTCATCAAAGCAATAATATTTGACATCGTGGACATGAGTAGTGTTGCGAAAGGCTTTTCTCAAGAACTAAAAAATTTCCTAACAAGAACTAAGAAATTAAATTTTATTTGCGATAAATTCAATTTTCCATCTTCAATACATAATCCGAATTTTCATCATTTTAACAGAATTAAAACCATTAAACCATTAAAAGTTTCAGGTTTACAATCAATCCAATTATATTTTTTAAAAAAATCTCTAATGGTGAATACAAAAACCTATCTTTATATTATTTAGCTGTTTTCAATATCCATTTAAATTGTTTCGATACTTTCAAAGTTAATACCAGAAAACGGTCGAATATACCCTGAAATATGCTATCTTAATTGATTTCCTCTTTAAAGAGTTATCTAGAAACGGAATAACTGTTTAGTGGCAAAAAGATTAAAGATAGAAATAAATTATGTGCATTAAATTGGGAGTGTTCTTTTTACGTGAAAATTAACCCATTGCACTCGGACGGTGCCTCTCACTCACCATTCAAGACGGTGCATCATTTTGAAGTTTTATTTATTTATCTATTTCATTTTGATTGTTAGAAATACCTGCAGAGTAGTAAGAACGAGAGAATTCAACTTAAAACAATGAAATCTGTTTATTTTTCGGAGTAATGAACATGTCTTTGCATTAGGTGAGTAATTATGCATCGAATTTCTTTTCAGAGTCAAAATTAGTTGAATAAATAAAGCAAAAGAAAAAATGAGGTGAAATTATTTTGGTTCCCCCACTGATATCAATATTTATACTTTTATAGGAGTGGCATAGATTATATTACAGCGGGAAAGGAAGGGTATAAGCAAGATCGTAGAAAGATAGAAGGGGCAAAAATAATATTACAGTATATTATTGGCTGAGGCCTTAAGTTCCTTTTGCCATTCTCACTATACCTTTTTGCTCTCAATTTTGTAACTGAAACTTTTACAATCTGGTGCTCTTTATTCCTTATTTTTATTTTATACATGAATGAAATCGAGTTGCACGTTTGCATCGAGCTCATACGTGTTTTTTTTTTTTTTTTTTTTTTTAAATTTCCGCAAGATGACTCCTCAAGGAGGAATAAAAGAAGGTGACTGGTTCCGGTCAACTGGCGTTGTAGGGAGGGGAATGTGCTTATCAGTAACCGACGAATGCCCGAACGTCATGGCTGCGAGGTCATTGAAAACTGCAAGGTTAGTGGTTTTAGAAACAGATGCTACCTTATTTGACTACGCTAGTTTGATTTTGATATTTGATTCGTTATTTCATAAATTTTATTTGATAAAAGAAAATTGATATAAAATCAGGAAAAAAATTGCTACACTTTTTTTTAAAATAATCTGCATATAAATAAACGCTTTGATAACGACCTCTGTTTGTAAATTTCAGGTAAAAGAAAATACGAGCGCTGTGAGCAATCATTTTACAATTGACATGATTGTATAATCAATATATATATATATATATTTAAAGCCTCACAAGCCTTTTAAGTTAACTTTTTCTTACAATATATTGCGCTTTTTTGCCGAAAATTCATACAGTTATTCTGAGATATAGATAAGACTCTCTCTATATATATATAGTGAAGTGTGTTCGATTAGTTGTAGATATATCTTCGAGTCATGTTTAAGCTTCAAGCGACAATACAAAACCCTTTTTAATAAGCCGTATTGTGTCTTTTAATAAATCATGAAATATTTACGATAATTTTTTTGGAATTCAAGTGATGATTTCCCGTTTTTAGAGCGCTGGAATTTTTATAAACATTTTGGAATATTTTTTATATTTTTATTTTTATACAAATTATTTTAAAAAGAAATGATTAGTTATGTTCCTAAAAGTGTTAAATTTATGTTTGTTTTTTATCATTTTTTTTTTTTTTGTTTAACTGAAAATTTTTTAACTTTGGTTAAACTCAGTAAAAATTGAATTTATTGAGAAAACTATTAACGTGGACGAGTTACATTCACTCGCCACAATTTTAAATTTGAGAATTAAAATCAAAAGTTGAAACAAAACTTCTTTTAGAAACTTAAAGAAGATGGATAACATTAATAAATGTCTGTTTTTCTTTCTTGTTTTATACTTTACCTGAAGTGTTGAATTATATTCAAATAAGAATAATCTAGTATTCCACAAGTATTCTAGTACATCTTAAGTACTCTAGCATTCTATATCACGTGCTGTATCAAGTGGTTTTAGCAAAACTAGTAAAAACATATTTTCATAAACATATTTAATATTTCTTCTTTTTTCAGTTAAGTTCTTGCCACTCAGATAATTTTCTACAGTTGAATTCGCATGATAATTTTTAATCGAATCAGATGTGCATATTTGATGGATCTCATTTCAAAATGGGCTTCATTGCCGTGCTAAGGCAAACTTTTAGACGTTTTAAAGCAGGCCCATAAGAAAAAAAAAAAAAAAAGAAAAAAAACGCATCAGCTTTGTTAAATCTTTCTCTTTTCAGCTGCAGCATATACAATATATCGATAAATTTTTCTGAAATCTATTTTTATTATAGCTACTATCGAGCAGTTTGGTGACAAATTTCGGCTTTCGGAAGCCGAACTACCTCTTCTGAAGGGATTACCTGAAGTCGGGACTGGAACACGTTAAATACGTTGTGAATCATAGGTCTACCTGTTGATGTGGTGTGAAAGTATGGAAGGGGGGGGAGTTCCAAGATTGGCCATTTCTATTAGTAGTCTCGGGTTAGTAAACTTTGGGTTCCTAAGCATTTTTTAAAGATAAAACTAAAAGGATTTTAAACAATCATAAAGCAACTTTGATAAAAGATCTATTACTATAAAATTCATGTTGGATGAATTTTATAGGATAAGACGCATAACTTTTTTAGGACCTTTGTTGGGTGTTAACTTAATAATTAGAAAATTTTAACCATTTATTGCATTTAAAATTGTCTAACACGAGACCCAGTGGAAGATACCTTACCTTCAGACATCTCTACCCCCCCCCAATTTTTTTATTGTATTATCCTTAGATATTCACCCACATTCACGATGTGGGAGGGGATTACTAAGGATTATTCAGGATGTGGAGGAATTTTGAGAGTAAAATTTTCTAGGTATGTAAAGAAAATTGTAGAATCTTACCAAATGTCAGCAAAATGAATCATCAAAACTGACCATTTGGGAACGTCGTCGGGGTCATAGTAACAATGCTTTTATTGCATACTTACAATAAAAATATTTTACGGTAGAAAAATGAAACAATAAATTTATATCATGAAAATAATTTATCTCATATTATATAATGATTTCAAATAAATAAATAAATAACAGAGATATCTGCATACTGCAACCAAGCGAGTTCGCAAATTGTACAGACTCACTCTACCACAAAGAATATCGATGTTCTCTGATTTGTTTAAGCCTTAGCATCTTCTTGACAATGTTTTGCTCTCATAATAGTTTAGTTATAGCTTATTTAGCTCAAACCTTGTTGCTTTCGTTAGTTTTATTTAATATAAGAATGAATTTCAACGCGATCAAATTTTTATTAAAATAATTCTATTCTCTAAATATTTGTGTTTAATGAAACAATAATTCAAACGTACAAGAAAAATATTTTAATCATGAGAAACGTTTATGTTTCTAATGCATAAAACTAGTAATAGAAGCATCTAATATTGTTTACGTACAGAAATATAAAAACTATATGATGAAGCAATTAAATACTACTTATTTTTTATGATTGCCGTGTCATTATTAGATAATTCATACAACCATTGAAACTTATAACTGAACATTTGCTACTTTCCCATCAACGGAACATGGGGGGGGGGAGATGATTACTTAACGCCCCAAAATGTATAAATATGTGAGCTTTAACAGAATATGTGAGTTCGTAGCTAATTTTTTTGAGTTATATCAAAATATTATTAAGAAGAAACACAAAAATATTTTTAATAAATTGTAATCTTTATATTTCTGAAGTTTAGGTTTCAGGATTTGATCTTTTCTGCGTCATACGTGTGCAAGATTAATATTATATGTAAACCGTAAAAAAAAGAGGGAGATAAATGTAAATATTTCATTTATTTATATAGAAATATATTTCAGAGTAATAAAAATTATTGAGAAATTTCGTATATTTTCCAAAACTTTCATTAATCATTCAAAACATTTTATTAAGACACGTTAAAAAGGATAATTTTAATATTTATTGTTCAATAACTGGAGTCGGATATCTCTTACTCCGTTTCAAATCAATTCCTTCTGACTTTCAAACATTTATTATTTTAAGAAACTTCTATCTTTAGTATTTGTGAGTAAAATATATTAGTTAAGTTCTAACATGATATTTTAAAATATTGCTCTATTTCCAGAAGCGAATAGGACTTGAATTTCTTCTACAGCAAATAATATGTTTTCATTGCCTCAGCAATTAAATAAAATTACAAGAAAATGAAATAACATATCAAGTAAATGCAAAGTCCTGTGAAATGAAAAATAAAATTTTTATTCTTTTAGGAATTTTTTAAAAAGCTCTTTTCAATTAGAAATTTTCTTATCTTTAGAAATTTATTACTTTCATTTGGAGTAATAGTATGCACTAACTATCAAAATAAAATAGATTTAACACAGTTTCCATTGTTCTCTCTGTTCACATAAATTATTTTATTGAAAAAATGTACTGACTTTAAACACAAATCTTCGAAATTCATATAAACTATTTTTGCCTCCTCTGTGAACTTTATTTATGGATCATATGGAAAAACCTCAAAATGAAAAACTTAATTAGGAGAAGATCTTTTTTTACAAATAAATTAAAAGATTCATTAAAGCTTGAAGACTTTTGTACACGTTTATGTTATTAAGAAATATCTTTTTGATATCTTTCAGGGAAATTATTCATAATATAAAATGTTCTTGGTATACTTACTTTTTAACATCTTCTAATAATACATAATACTGATTGTTTGTACAAATCTTAGAATGAAAAATTTTATGGATTAGGGATACATTCTTTCTAATGCTTTTCTCTCTTTGTTTAGTTGATAGATTTATAATTGATATAGAAACTTTTTTTCTTATATTTGAAATTTTAAAAAATAAATTATTTTTCTTGACATTCTAACATAAAATGTTGTTATAATTTTTAAGATTAGGCACTATGTTAAATCACTTCCTCACTTCGCCTTCATTCCTTTGGCATGACAAGACACTTTCATTTTTAAGAATAAATAAAAGTATGTTTTATGTCGCTAACTACTTCAATTTTCAGCCGAAGAGGAAAATGGAAATTCCTTTGAGGTTATGTGCTTCCTAAGGCCCCTTCTCTCTCCCTTCCAAATAATTTTTAAACTTCTATTTTTTTATGATAAAAAATTCATAAATTAGTATTTTTTGTTTGTTTGTTTTTTTCTTCTATGCACTGTTAAAGACACTTTATTTTAATACAATTTATTCAAAAATTTTGAAGAGTATTGCAGAAAATAATAATAATAATAATAAAAAAAGGTGCATGGGAAGAATGACTTCATCGTATAGGAATATGTTTTAGTACGCACATATCAAGCATAACTTCAAATTCCATCAAATAAGAGTTCAAGTTTGATTTTATGACACATTTGATTGATATATGTGAATATAAGAAACACCAATAAAAAAAATTCAGGTTATTCTTCTTCTGAAAATTCTTCAATACACAACAGAGCAACTTGTAAATACTTTGTTCAACTTTTTTATTTTTTAATATATATATATATATATATAAATTGAAGAATTTTTAACATATAAGTTTCATAAAATAAGTGCTATTTAATATCATAATAGCATTAAAATTTTATTATCCTAATTCCAATTACTTTAACACCATACAAATAATCCAGTTAGAATGTTCGAGTACATTTTTAAACAAGTGCAAAAAAAAAAAAAAAAAAAAAAAAGAAGAAGAAGAAGAAGAAGAAAATAAATTACAACTAACAAGTATATTTTTCAAGCTTGATAGAAATATAATAAGTATAAATTAAATAAAAATATAAATTAACTTTGAAGACATACATTGTTTTCAACACAATATGCCAAACTATAAAAAACAAAGCACAATATGCTTTCTTTTTGGATGTTTTTTAGGTAACTCATTGAAAATTCGATATGCATGTTCTTTTAGGGCAGATTACAATGCTGGCTTAAATGGTATTCCACCCTCTTGACTTTTCTTTCACAATAAATTTATTTTCTTTTTGCTATTTCTGTAGGTTGAACAAGTAATTGATTGTTCCTCCTTCTGCTGCACTTCAAAACTCTATTTGAGTAGTTAAGATTTCTAAAAGGGGGGAAAAATAAAAAAAGAAACCTAAGTAAATTTCTTCCACTTTCAACATAGAATTGAAAAGGTGAGTGTTAGAAAGTCCTACAAGTCATTTTAACGAATCAAAGAAATTTAGCTTTGGAATATATATAAATACAAGAAAGAATTACAAAATGATTATGCGAGTACGGCCGCTCACATAATACAGAAGATTCTACAACTTCTGGCAATGGTTCTTGGTGTTTTGGTAGTGAAAAGTACCTGTAATCAAAAGAATTTGAATGTTTCAGCAAGGATGTATTATATGGATTGCAAAAGCAAATTTAAGTGTTTAAAAGTATGATAATTCATAGAAATATTATAGATAAAAAATTATTATTGAAAATATAATGAAGAATTATTGAAATTGAAAAATAAGTAATTAAATGGAGGAGATATTAAACATTAAGACATATGAAGAAAAATGCAACCTGATTTTAAAAAAAATTATATTCATAAGTATATATGTGCCAAATAAATCCAACATTTGCACTAAACACAAATTTCTTATCTGAATCTTTTTACAAATCATGATAAAAAGGCATAATAAATTCAATTTTATTTCTTTGGAGTACTGTATTTTAATCATAAAACTGAATTCATCAGTTAATTCTTGATGAAGTTTTATGTTTGAAACTAAAATCAGAATGTATATAGAATGAATAACCAGTCTTTTACGCCACAATATATACTAGTTACCTGTGATTTATTTTTTTAGTTTGAAGTTATGAAAACATAAATATTTTTCATGTATACATTATATGTATTACATGGTAAATTTAAAATGTTTTATGCTTAAATTCATAAGCACAAAATGAAAATAATCTATATTTGAATTTAACTGTTAAAATAATTAAGAATCTCTTTTTAGTTTGGAGATTCATTTTACACTTAAGACATGAAATATTAGATAAAACTGTATTATGAAACTATTGAAGTTTGCTGTAAAGGAACTACATAAAAGTTTCTAACTTAAAGAAAAGTCAGAAACTTAAGGGCTGTCCTTACCTCTGGGCAACTTTTAAAAAACCCAGCTATGGGGATATTGTTAATGAACTGTAATGAAGATATGTCAGAATTGTCATGTGATTTTTTTATAACTGAGTTAGAAATGCATTGCTCATAACTATACATCAAGTAATTTTAAGAACTGCACTGCATCCAGAATTTTCACTTTCTTTCTAATATTTTGATACCAGTAAAAACAGATTTTATATCATTATCAATAATGAGAGTTCTAAGTGTTGAGTTCTGGTACATTTATAGTATCATCTAGTAAAATTTATGTTATTTATAAAGCTATGAAGTAATGTTTTAAAATTTTGTAAATAATAATAAACAAACCTTAAGTCTTCCTTTTTTGTTTTAATAATATTTAAAATTTATTCGAAGATCATAAATTTATTTAAATTATAAAAATGAATACTTTATTTCAGTTCTTAACTTTTCTTTTTGTGCAAATGGCCTAACAGGTAAGCTTTTAAATTTAAGACAATTTATTGCCTGATCTGAAATTTTTCATGTATATTTTTATAACATAAATTGTGCTCTTATTCAGTAAATGTGTGACATAAAGGTCAAAAACTGCAGCACAAATAAAGTAGAAAAAAAAAGCCTGAATTTCTTTCCTATTTCGAACTGGTAAGTAGATTGAAAAGAGAATTAAAAGAGCAGGTATTTCCATGCTAGGAAAACACATGTAAACTATGCAATATTTGATAAGTTCTCTGTAACAAAGCAGGCACTAAATATCATTCTTGCCTCAAGCAAAATGAGCTTTAGATCAGGCCTTGGTAAAAAATATGTGTTGATATGTTGTATAGAGCATGGAAGCTCTAAAACTTTCATAGATTTGAAACATTAAAAGAGCCATAAAACGGTTTTAAAACATGTATAATTCAAATACTTTTAATAATGGAATTTGATGCAATTAAATATATCTGCAGCTCGACAGACACAAATATGTCCCTTGCCACATCCAAAATAAACTTTAAATTTAACATTGGAATTATCTAAATACTACCACAAAAAATGGCTAAAATAACACATGTATAGACAAATATTCTTTATGGAATTTGAAACAATAAAATATAAAGCATTAATTATTACTTGTTCCACATTGTGCTGGCATCTATAAAGTAACTTTTATAAACATAAAGGCGTCCAGTTGATTTGTGTTTCTCGGAACACGCCAAACCTGTTTCTGATATTTGTTCCTATTCTTTAATCCATTCCTAAAATATGTATTAAAAAAAGGAAAGAAATAAGTATTCAAAAGAGATGTATAAAGTATTTAGAAATTCCGATATTAATAACTAAACAGAGTTCAATTAAATTTACAGTGTGCTGCAAAGGAACTTCCTAAAAGTTTAGAAGCTGAAGGAAAAACCAGAAATCTCTAGGCATGTCTAAAAAATGAAACAATTCGGAATGTTGTTTCTTCATTGCTTGATAAATCAGTAATATTACGATATATTTTTTTTTTCATAACAGAGTTGAAATATTTGATGAACAGCTAGTGCTCACCACTTTAAATTATTTATCTGGTGTCTGTTTATCGATACATAAACTAATGTTTCATATATTTCAGAATATCAATTTATGAAATAATTTCTTTTTATTCCCAAAACTAAGAATTGTAATGATTTCTAGACCGTTTATTGTCATCTGAGTATCTTTATAATTCTAGCATATTTGCATATATACATTTTATGGTAATATTTTTAATATAAAAATAAATAGGCCAAACATTTTCTTAAAATAAAAACCTGATTAGAGTTTCAGCAGCCACAGCAAAGAAAAGTCTGTGAGAAAGAAATTGACCAATCAGAGTTTCCTTTACCATAGAGTCAGTCTGAACATTTTGCGAACATGCAACCAAGCCTTTTAACATTAACATATAAATAAATGTAAAAAAATAAAAGAAAAGAAGAGGGGGGAAAATTCGTAACTGTGGGAAATTTGCTTGTTAATCCAAAAGAAGAAAATGGGGAAAAAGTATATTTCTGCCATAAAGATATAAAGTATATTTCTGCCATTCCGTTCTCCGTGAACGAGGATAATAAATTATGAAAAAGCAGATCCGTAAGTGGCGGATTGAAGCAACTATCGTTTTGGAATTCTCTCTTTAACGAGTTCGTTTCCTTGTGATCGTCAGACGTAGTCATTACTACTTCGAGTTAACGTTTACAATCAGCGATTTGATTATTTCAACTGTTTTGAATCCTTGTAAGTAATTAATTTATTGTAAGTAAATGCTATTTTATGTACATTAATAATATATTTGGCCGTTTACTTAATTTATCAAAGCTTGTATTAATTTGAACATTATATGCGCCATTTTGTTTTCAGACGAAGGTTTAAAAATTGTTATGTTACTAGATATACGATATAGTATTATATTCGAAAGATTTGATTGCACTTGTTTATGACAATATTTCATAAACAAGTCGTTTCTTCACAGTGTCGTTTCATTAAAAATTAGCTTTTCACTCCTGGACATATCGTTTTCAGATATGGACCAACTGTATTATTTATTCAAAGATTTAGAAAAACAAGGCTATGCAATGGAAAAGAAATTGTATTGCTGTCTTTAAAGGTATATTATACGTCCTCTAATCAGGGCAAGTCTTTCTATGTGTTTATTCCCTGTGTTTTGTTTTCCGATTGTTCATTGTTTCCGTTGTTTATGTTTTATTAGTACTTAAGCGATGGTAGAATGAAGGAGCGTACGATTGTAGTCTAGGCAGGTTAATTGTAAGAAATAATAGTGTAATGATCTGGAATAATTTACACCCCATCAGTACCGATACTAAAATTTTGGTTATTTATAGTCTAATGAAATTTATTTCCTTCATAAATCGGATGTGAAAGTAAAATGGTTACGTGTTCTCTGATAAATTTTCAAATCGGCGCTTTTTCGAAACAGGAATTTACAAAACACAACTTCCACCATTCCAGATCGTATGCATAATTAATTCTAAGAATTAAATTATCAATTGCAAAAGAGAATATTTTACTTAATATTCAATATAATATAATGCATTGTTCTTTGTATTTTATTTCACATTTCGAAAATTATTTATGTAGTTGATACACAAATATATATTTTAATACATAATATAGAAAATTTTTATTCAAGGAAACTAGTATTTAGATAAAGTAGTACAAAAAATGAAATACCGATAATGATGACCAGTTTATTATTTGCCTTACTTTTATATTCTATATACTCATTAAATTTCATTTTTCATTGATTTTAATTAAAAGAGTAGAACAATTTTTCAGAAATAGTTAAGAACATAGTGTGAAGTAAAAAAAAATAAATAAACAAAGCAACATCATTTTAAGGATATTAAATACATCTGAAAAAGTCAGGGAATTTGTGTTAAATCTAGAAAGGTGAAGCAAATTCAAATAGCAGAAATACTGGCCACATTGTTATTATGAAACTCATATCCTCTCCCAAAATGTGATGTTTATTTTGAATCAATGCCACAATGAAATGAATACAATAAAACCAATTGTAAGAAAAATTTACAAAATTCATTCCTTCTGTCTTTTTATGCAACAAAAAATAATAAGTTTCCTCTACTTTTTTCTGTATGTTACAGATGAAACATTCAGCCAGTATGCTCATTATCAGTTTATGGATGTCAGATAAGCTTTAGTTATGTAAAATCCCTCTCCTTTTTTCAAATATATTAAACAACACTAGAAGACTAATGCCACTCTAAACCGACTTTTAGTTAACCTGTCATATATCAGAATTGCTTATTCGGATTTACTTATGAAAGATGCAGTACAAAATCACTTGCAAATTGACAGAGTGCTTGAAATTATTTGTTTCCTATCCACACTGCTCACTAACACACAAATCAGAAGTATACAATAACTCCATCAAAAGGAAATAACTGCATCAAAATGAGAAACATTATATAATGATATAAAAATTGCATTAACTTTTAGACCACCAACCACACAAAAAAAATCACCATCATACTGGCTGAATGCTTCACTTTAATATAGGAAAAAAAAAATGGTTTTTTTTTTTTATTTTTTATTTTTTTTTTTTTTGTTGCATAAAAAGAAAAGTGTTTTAGAAGTATAAATTTTAAAAAGGCAGTAGGAAGGAATTTTTTAAATTTTTGTGAAAATTGATTTTAATGTATTCATTTCATTGTGGCATTGATTAATCTTAAACAGTTAACATCATATGATGAGAGTGTATTGAAGTTGCATAATAATAGGGTAGCTATTATTTCTGATATTTGAATTTCCCTGAATTTTCCTTGATATTGGCAGATTTAAAAAAAAATTTATATATTTTTTTCTGTGGAAATTAAAAAACTCAAAATGATAATGCTTTATTTTTTTCCTTCATTTATTTCACAATATGTTCTTAACTGTATATGAGATATTGTTTTACTCTTTTAAATAAAATGAATGTAAAATAAATTTTAATGATCTGAAAACTTCTTTATTCTTCTAATTAAAAAAAAAAATTTTTTTTCTTTTTATAGAATTATTGTAGAATTCTATTTTGTGGGTTGGTAAGTAATATGGATAGAAAACAAATAATTTCAATGTTCAGCATTCTGTGAATGTGCAAGTGTTTTTGTATTGCATCTTTCATGAGTATATCTGAACAAGCAGTTCTGACATATGACATGATAGCTAAAAATCGGTTTAGAGTGTCATTAGACTTCTAGTATTGTTTAATATATTAGAAAAAAAAGGGAGGTACTTTAAATAACTGCAGTACAACTGAAATTCAATAACTGAAAATAATGTTTTCCATTTTGTTTTCAGATCAAATTTTATTTTACATTGATTTTAATTTAAAGAATTTTTTGCTGAAACAATTAAGAACATATTTTGAAATAAATAAAGAAAAAATTTAATAAAGCACATCATTTTGAGGATATTAAATACATCTAAAAAGAATCAGGTTTTTTTTTTTTTTTTTTTTTTTTTTTCAATCTGGAAATATTAAGGGAAATTCAAATATCAGAAATAATAGTCACCCTATTATTATGAAGCTTATATTCGCTCCTAACATATTATGTTTATAATGAACCAATGCCACAATGAAATGAATGCAATGAAACCAACTGCAACAAAAATTTACAAAATTCATTCCTGCTTTCTTTTTATGCTGGTGATTTTTTTTTCTATGGTTGGATGGGTTAAAAATTAATACAAATTTGATATCATATGGGCTGTGCTAATATCATTGTATAATGTTTCTTATTTCGATACAGTATTTTTCTTTTGTAATTTTAAAAGATTTTTTCCTTTTAATAGAATTATTGAACACTTCTGATTTGTGTGTTGTTGAGCAGAATGGATAGGAAACAAATACTTTCATTCTTAAGTACTCTGTAAATGTGCATGTGTTTTTGTACTGCATGTTTCATGAGTAAATCTGAACAAACAGTTCTGATATCTGACAGGTTAGCTAAAAGTCCGTTTAGAGTGGCATGAGACTTCTAGTGTCGGTTTATATATTTGAAAAAAATCACAGGGATTTTACATAACTGAAGCTTATCTAAAATTCAATAAGTGATAAACAGCATACTGGATGAATGCTTCACCTGTAACACACAGAAAAAAAGGGGAGAATGGTTTTTATTATTTTTTGTTGCATAATAAGAAAAGTGTTTTAGAAATATTAATTTTAAAATGACAGCAGGAATGAATTTTTTAAATTTTTGTGACAACTGGTTTCATTGTATTCATTTCATAGTGGATTGAATCATCATAAACATCATATGTTGAAAGAGCATATAAGTTTCATAATAATGGGTGGGCATTTCAGATCATTAAATTTTATTTTACAGTGATTTTAGTAAAAAGAGCAGAACAATTTTTCAGATACAACTAAGAATATATTGTGAAATAAATATTGAAAAAAAATAATAAAGCAGCACCATTTTGAGTATATTAAACTCAACAGAAAAAAATGAGGAAATTTTTTTAAAAAAATCTGTAAAAATCAATTAAAATCCATGGAAATTCAAATATTAGAAATAGCTACGCTGTTAATATAAAACTTACATGTACTCTCAATATATGATGTTTATGATGAACCAATGCCATAATGAAATGAATACAATGAAACCAATTGCGACAGTAATTTGCAAAATTCATTCCTGCTGTCTTTTTAAAATTTATACTTCTAAAACACTTCTCTTTTTATGCAACAAAAAATAATAAGAACTATTCTCCTCTTTTTACTGATTGTTACAAGTGAAGCATTCAGCCAGAGTACTGGTGATTTTTTTTTCTGTGGGTGGTGGTCTAAAAGTTAATGCAATTTTGATGTCATACTGACTGTCCTTGATATCATTGTAATAATGATTCTAATTTTAATGCAGTGATTTCCTTTCCTAATTATACATTTGTAAAAAATCAAGGAAAATTTAAAAATCTGGTAATATCAAGGAGAATTCAGGGAAATTGAAATAGCAGAAATAATGACCTCCCAGTTATTATATATATGCACTGTCTTAACTGCTGAAACTTAAATGCACTGTTAACATAAATGATGGTATTCAATTCAAAATAATCCGACTACACTTATCAGATTTCAGATAACGTGATTACAGAATTAATATTAGAAAATTGATTAAATGCCTATTAGGCATCTATGTGCAGGTATAAGCTTCATCTTTTCTCAATGACCCTCTCTGTATGAACATTTTTTGAACCAGTATGGAAGTTTTTGCTTCCTATTTAAAATACTAAAGCAAATTTTTTCAGCCTTATTAGCCCATTCTATAAAAGACCGTGTGTCCTGGGAGACGAGAAAATTTAAAATTTTAATAGATATTTCCAAAGTTTTTAAAGCCATATTAAAAGAAAATGACAGAAATCAAACCAAATTGTCTGACTCCATTTCCCTTTACTCTATCAATTCTATGAAATCGGTATTGTTTAATTAGCTCTTCATTATTTCCCCCCATGTTTTTAGCTATTTGTTTGAATTGGCTACCTTCTTATTATTGAAAGAAAACGAGTAGAACACGTTGGCAAGATTTCCCGAATTTTAAGTAATGAAAATGTGCCCCAAGCTATTCCTGTTTGGATAAAATGACCTAAATTATTCTGGTGTTTTTTACTGCTATTATGTTGATGCTTTCCTAAAATATAAATAATTAAGAACGCGAAGTATTTTAAATATGATGATAGTTATCAATTCATATGACACATGCAAAAAATGTCAGTCAAAAAAAATGACTTTATGCTTTAGAAAATACTTACAAACCTTAGTGAGAAAAATAACTTATTTTAATGCCGTTTAATATTTTTCAAGCAGAATTTCGCATCATTAAGTAAGAAACTGTTTTAAAAATTTGGAAGTAAAAGATATTTATTTATGTGACAAAAAGAAATCAAAAGATCAATTTAAAAAAGTAAATTACTTATTAGGGGTCTGTCCCATTTGCATTCCGGTTTGAAACTATGTGAGAGCTACTGATAATAGCCTTCTTAATTTTTAAACCACAATCATATACAGAGAATATTGTAGGAATAACTCAATTCTCTAGAAAACCCATTCTCTTTTAACTTGGAAAAAATTCGAATATTCTCAACTTTAATATTGCACCAGCTCTGTCATGTTTTCCCTGAAATATTTACTCTACCTAAGAGTTTCATACCATGAAAAGAAATTATAACCTACTTTTCTGTAACGTAAATATGCTTGCTAAATATTAATTTTAAAAATTAACTTCAGTTTCTGGAGTAATGAGGCCTAGAATATTTCAACAGAATGTCGAACTTGCTGTGAAAGTCGGTAAAATTAATTCTGTCTTTAAATTATTATTAATAACAATACAGTCCCGTTTTAAATTAATAATAATTATTATGCTTTTGTATGTGTATTACGTTTGTTCAAAAATAAAGAAAATAATTTTTTCGAATATATATGCTATTAATGGAATTCAATGTAGAAATCACTTTTCTTATAAAAATATGAAGATCAAACACAATCATAAACGTTAGAGGAGCAGACAGAAATTTTATTTGTAAATTGAAATCTTAATCACATTTTTAACATATTGTTACTTTTTAAAAAATGATCATTAAATTTCTTTCTTGTGTCTAAATCAAAAAGTATTAAGGAAATCAATTCGATTCGAAAGATTTCATTAATATTTGTGAAATAGCTTTTTAATCAAATTTCTTTTTAGTTGTAATTCCTTAAAGGGTCGTTTTTTTTTTTTTTTTTTTTTTTTTGGAGGGGGAGAGGGACTTGAGAAAAAAATAAACAGGAAAACATTGATGGCTGAAACGGAATCGTGATTCCCCCCCCCCTTTCCCTTTCTCCAATAGGAGGGTCGCGAGTAGAAAAAGATTCAGAGCCCTGGGAAGCTCGCTTTTAGCTGAAAAAAAGTTTCTCCTTACAGATATCGCGAATGTTTCATTGAATTATGTTTTTCTAATTACTGTATCTAGACCTTGGTTTAACCTTCTGAAATAAATAAAGTTTTCCTTATCTTATGAAGTGTGTTCCAAAAGTAACAACCTATTTTTGCGGAGCATTTGGGTATTTGGTAACTCATTTCCAACAATATAAACATATTTAGACTTCAGTATTTTTAGAGTGCCTATTTTATAAAAGAAGCTAAAGAATTTTGGGGGTCATTATTTAAGAAAACAGTTCACAGAATCAGATAAGAAACTTTTCTGAACATCTTTCTTAATTCCATTACATTACGTTTTAGGCAAATTGTATTTCAAATTTTATTCATTTTTTCTATTTCTGAGAAATTTGCATTTTACAGAAAATTATTTAATGTGTTTTTGTATGAATACAATAATTTTTTTGATAAAGTTTTCTCAGAAGGCATATATTGATTTTGTTTGAAATAAATGTTCATTTTCTTCTACTGCAGGAAATAATGGCAGATAATAAAGCCAGAAAACTCTGTTACGTTTTTTCAATTAGAAAGCGCCTGCTAATAGACCGCCGCATTCATCGATCTGAAGCCAAGTTCAAAGTTCGTTGTAACAACAGGGAAAACTTCGAAGCTGTACAGGAGTAAGTAATAATATTTGTTGTTAACTCCGAACACTAATGAGCGGAGAATATAGTTTTTTTTTTTTTTTTTAATGAAAAACTTCTTTGAAGCATTCTTTGAAAACAAATAACAATTAGAAAATCATTAGAGATAATAGGCTGACTTAAACAGTTAAATAATCGTCATGTAAACTCTAGATGTATCTCTGACGAATAAAGAGTTGGGATGCACAGTATCAGATTTCCGACTAGGCAGCTGCTTAGGGCCACAGGAAGGTCAATTGAAAAAATTTACATATATGTATGTGTGTGTGTGTAAAACATGATCTGAAAAAGCAGGCGTAGGAGTTCGTTAATGTCTTTAATAATACTTTAATAGTTTTTTAATATTTTGTAATATTGTTCTTTATGCAATTCAGAAGTTAAAATTACAGAGAAGCCGGAGTTCCAGTGATTAGAAAATTAAATTTAGAGAGTAAATTAAGCAGAAATTATTGTATAGTTGCTGCATTAGTCAAGGCAGGCGGCGCCATAACTCTGCTCAAGCCCACAAGAATGTCTTATAACCTAAAAACCTAACGTCATTAGTTGTTGTCATGATTAATAGATGGTTTATTGGCTTTTAATGGGTTTAGGTCAATGACAGTTTTGATAATAGTTTATTTCTGTTGAAAAGTGTCAGGTATTATTTAGTGATAATTCGAAAAAATGGGAGAAAAAATTGAAATTTACTCAATGGTAATGGCGCTCATAATCCTGAAAAAAAAATTTTTTTTCAGGATTTCTTTGTGTGAAGAGGGTCTCTAACATCTGGAATTAAAGTTCGACAGTTAAATTTCACACAGCGTTCAATCGATAATTTCTAACAAATATCAAACCGTTTGAAGTTAACAGAACTTTTAATTTGCTAAACGCTGAGTCTTCAGATTATACCTAAAAAGTGTACCAAAGCATTTAAGAGAAATAAAAAGTTATGGATATTTACTGCCCAAACATGCTTGTTCTGATTACTATGTATTTTCTTACTGAAAGTGTTAAAGAATGGAACAATGGCACAAGAATTGCAGAACTCGCTAAAAAATATAATGAGCACAGAGGCAAAATTTTTATTTTTATTTATTTATTTATATTATTATTATTATTATTCTGAGAGGTAACTGTTAGGGAAAAATTTATTCTCCAATATATCAAACGTGTTCAAAAGAAGTTAAGTACGGCAAAATATTTTGGAACATACTTGGATTTAATAACATTTTTCGGCGTTAGTAGTTTAGTATTTCGAAGCAAAGGCAAAATCAGATTTTTTTGTCACTCCCAGACGAAACTTTTGTAGGAATTCTGGATTTAATTTCAGAATATAGAGATATTTTTAAAAAAAGAATTACGCAGAAAAGCATGTCTATCCTGTTCAAGATCAAACTAATTATTTATCAAAAACAACATTCGATGAATTCATAGAGCTTCAGTACAAAAAAGTGTTGAATAAAATAAAATGTGGAAAGAAAGAAAAGTAAATATTATTCCATAAAAATTGACTCCACTCTACTGATGGCTCATTCTGATCAGTTAACTTTTGCACTTCGATACATTATATTTAATGACGATCTTGTAAAAAGATTTATTAAATTCATGAGAAACGGGCTTCAATCTTTGATTAGAAATAAAAACATAATAGTAGAAAACATCTGTTATTCAGTCTATACTTTGAATGCGGTTAGTACATATGCTGCCAGTTGCCACCAAGCAACTAAACTACTATGTTTGTTAAAGAACAGTTTGAATTTATTATTTCCCTCTAAGTAAAGTTTTTTATTTATATTTAAAGAGATCATCATATCAAATATTTGTGGTGAGTTTTTCAAAAAAATTATAATAACTGTTTAGTGAGTTAAAAATATGTTGGAAAAAATGTTGCAGCTTAAATATGAAAATAAATTTACCAGTTTTTTGAAATGTGGTTGGGAGGGCTCATAATGTGCACTGCCTATGCACTGAAAATGACAAAATCTCACACTAGCGATAGCGGTAAACGGAAAAATCTAAATTACGTCTACTATCACAACTTTTCTTTTCCTTCTTTTTCTAATATTCAAAATATGAATTCTAAAACAATTTAGAAGATATTATTTTTGAAAATTTATTGGTTTCCTTTTGTTGTTGTTTTTGCTCTGAGGGGGGACGGTTTGTCTATTTATTTTTTCTTTTGGAAAGGTATTTTTTTTAACACTCGACCATTTCTTTTCTTGTAATTATTATTATGTCAATGATGTGTCAAAGCGGATACCCATACGATACAACATAGTTTCGCCTCAACGTCTGTATGCCGCAGTTCTTTGAATATGGAAAATTTGCTTAAAAAGAAATTAAGATAATCGCAGACTTTCAGATTATCAACTTTTTCTTTAAAAAATGAGGTAATTTTTATTGAAAAGGGAAAGATTACTAGCGAAACGCTGAAATTAATATCTAAAATATTCATCTTTAAAAATTTACGACCATATCTATTTTATAGGACATATAGATTGGAAAAAAAATCTGAATGCTTTTTCTGAACTATTTGTTTTATTGTGTTTTTAAGAGTCCTAAATAATTTTTTTTTTATTTTTATGTTCCTCAAGCGAATTAGTTTCTATGTACCAATTTATGTACATAGAAGATTGGTTCAAAGGGGTGCATCTAGCAGAGACCAAAAGTGGAAGATTACTAGGCTTCACCGTAAAGAAGATGGAGTTGATCAACCGAAATAGTATTTATTGCCGAGTCTTTGTTCGCAATTTAGGTAATCTAAAGTTTTAAAAAATTTTTAAAATTGAAATTTAATTTTAATCTTTTATCACTTTTATAATTTACAGCACATTTTTAAAGACCTACTTTGCTTCTTAATTTATCACCTACCTCGATTTAGAATTTTCATTTTTACAGAATTACATAAAATCTGCTTGAATAATTGTATTAGGAAAATCCATAATAACGGTAATTAATTGCAGATTTCTCTGAATTCTGCAATCATAAATTTACTGTGAAATTTATATAGAGAGTAGTCATTATATTTTTTTCGGAAATCGTCCATCAAAATCTATACTTTTTTTTTCAATATTATAAGAAATTATTTTGGATTTAATCTCAAATTTAATTTCAAAATGTAAAATGAAACAGTGGTTACAAGAATTAGAATTCGTTTTATTTGAAATGTGTCATCATTTTTGCACTATTTCTAAATCTTGATTAAAGCATTTGTATTAAAAAATATTTCAATGCATGAGACAGTAAAACATTTTTCATATTGAAATCACGCATTATAAATCTTATCAAGAGGCGATGCAATTGATTTAAGTGTTATTTTGCATTTTTCCATGGTTTTATTTTTTAATTTTCCAATATGAAAATATTCTTTTTATACACTTCAGCAAAAAGTGATTGGTCATGAAATTCGAGGAAAATATAGAAATACACGTTTATATCGCCCGCAACAGCGTCTAGTGACAGTTTATGGCTATTCTTAAGAGAAATGAATTCCTTTTTTAAAAAAATAGAAAATAATAATAATAAGCGATGGCCTGTCTTCGGGGCCAGAGAGTTTCAAATTCAGTGCTCGATTCTAGTCAAGAAATACTATGTAACTGGCTAGAAGCATACTGGTAATACTGCATATAAAGAGGATTGTGAAAACGGCCCTTGCCATCTAACCACGGTTCAAAATTGCGAGCTTTCCCTTAAAATAGACTTAGTGTTGCTAATGTAGCTCGTACTAAACTGACTATTGCTAAAAGAAAGGAATTATCTTTTAATTTAACAAAGCAGTTCAATAGAGCAAAAATATTCAATGTGTGTGTAACTTAGTTTTAGTGTTTTTTTATCCAATCTTAAAACAATATAAAAATTAATAACTTGCTTAAATGCAAATACATATTTTTAAAAAATATACATGGCAGTTAAAACTAGATTTAAGTTTTAGACGTGAAAATTGAAAATTGTTTTATAGTCCGTGTATTTTCTGTAGGGGGTTCAAGGTCACATTTTCTACAAATAGGAGTAGATCACAAATTGGAGTAGAAAGTATTATTTAAGTAGCGGATTTACAAGTAGGCAGATGAAGCAGACCGCTGAGCTCAGGAGGGCGCAAGTAAATCGATTAAAAAGGCATTATTAACAAAGGAAACAATTTGTCAAATAAACTTCGAATAAAAAAATACTTGGATAATATTAACTTTGTCTTTTAAAAATGGTATTATTGTATAACATTATTGTATTGTATTATTGTATTGGAATTACAGTATTCATAAACGATGAGTATCTGCTGAAACAATATTGTGTGAATGCTAATAAGCAAAAAACAAAAATACTTAATTTTCATTAAATTACTAAAAAGAAAAATTAACTTTATGCAAATCAGCGACGGATTAATAAGTTTAAAAAATGTGAAATTGTGAGATTAAATTAACCAATTTAGTAAGCGAGAGGCCTCATTTGGTGATTCGCCTAAGGTCGCAAAATGCGTTATTCCTTGACTTTATAGCAGACAAGGGTAGTGATCATGTAATTGCTATTAAATAATTTTATGCTTTTTCACAGTATCATTACATAGTTCTTAATTCTTTTTTTTTTCAGATGAAGACAGCGATTAGAAAAAGAGTTAACACCGAACATGTTTAAACCTTCAGCCTAACATGTTAAACCTTGCTTATGGTTTTGCTTAGAAACCTCTTCATTCTGTTTATTGAAATGAAAATAAAAAGTTTATAAAAATGCATCGTATTATTTTTGTAAATGCTTACATAATATTAGAAAGAGAAAAAAATCCTCTGAAATACAACGCCTACTACTCTGTTACCTAATTCAAAACTCCTAGTGTCAGTCGCACAAGTTTTTTTTTTCTTTTCTTTTTAGTATTACTTCTGGATTAATGCAATCAAATGGAAAAATGACAAAGACGTTTCTTATCTGGGGATATCCCTCTTCGATTATCTATACTACTATATAAATGTGAAAGTTTGGATGGATAGATGGATGGATGTTTGTTAGTCAATCACGCCAGAACGGCTGAACGGAATTGGATGAATTTAGCACATAGATAGATTATAGTCTGGAATAAGACATAGGCTACTATTTGTTCCGGTTAATTGAGTGGTTAATTTTTTATTAATTAAAAACTAACTTTCCCGCCAAAAGTCTTTATTTAATCATTGCCAAATGAGTAGGGCTTCAGTTGTTTTTCTTTCCCACGCTGAAGAGGCAAGGCTTAAGATATTTTCGATCGATTATTTCAAATGATTCTGTTCATTTTCTTAGTGTTTGATGCATTTAAAATTAAAAATTGTTAATTAATCGATCTTTCGGACTCATTCTGAAGTACTTTTAAATTAAAATAAAACAGAATAAAGGAAATAAAAATTTCTAATTTGCATTGCATTACCCTAACTGGCGTAGAAAATTCACGCATTTGCATTACGCCAACTGGCTTTTACAATGACGATCAAATCCCAGGGCCTTTCCAGGGCTTAATGTTGTATACATTATGGTATTAGGATAAAAATAAATATTGAAATTTTCCAGTAGACCTTTCTCAATCAGTTACAAGTTTCTTGATTATATCATATCAGAATTTGCTTTTAACAACTCTATAATGATACGGTTTGATAACATTTTACATTTTGATGAGACCGTCGGTTCTCATACATACAATTCAAAATTTCCACGCGAACGAAGTCGCGGATAATGGCTAGTTTACAATATTTTTCAAAGAGCCGCAATTATTCAGATGAGAAGCTCTCATTTCAAGAATTCAAACACAAATTTAAACAATATTAGAAATAACAATACGGTGTTTGCAATTATTGTTTTCATCGCTTCTTCCTGTATTTCGTTGCTTTTAGAAATCTTCAGTAATCATGAAAATTTTGCCTTAAAATAGAGTCCCTCGCAATCTCACGTCGTTTTGCTCAAACACTCATAATGAATATTTTTCAGGGGTTTTTTTTTTTTTTTTTTTGCAAGTTTGAGTATAATCAGCGCGGTTCATCAGTTCAAAAATAACCAGTGTTAAAAAAAAGCATCATCAAAAGAATAGAATTAATTCAACAGAACTTCCATTAAAAGAGCAACGTACCTTCTAAGTGGACTAAAATTTTTAATTATTGTTATCTGCATCGTATTTTTGAAAATTTACCGATATTTCTTTCCTAAAAATAACCATAAAAAATGGAATTAAATTACCATTAAAAAGCAACTTTACCTCCTAAATGGATCAAAATTTCGAATTGTAATTATCAGCAACGTATTTTTGAAAAATTATCGATATTTCTTCTTGAGATGAGTAACTTGTAACGAAGTAATGTACGCCAGATGTGTTTCTGTTATCAAAATATGACAACATAATTAAAAACGTAACGTATAAGAGAAATTATGGTAAGAAAGTGAAACGAAAGTTAATTGGGGGGGGGATCATAAATTGATCGAACGTCGATCTAGAGATGCCCAAAATAAATTTCACTCTGCACTTACAGTGGCTCCCAAAATTGAGTATACACTATACTCTTTCTTCTTTAATTTTATTCCTTTTGATCTTAACATTCCTATTTATGGCTAATATTTATAAGAACGAAAAAATATACATTAATAAAAATATTAGGCTAAAAAACAAAACGGAGGATTCAATAATATTTTTATTACAGTAATTTTTATGTCAAAGTTGCAAATTCCAAAGTCACAAAATTGAGTATGCACCTTATAAAATATGCGACTTGACTACCATTATTTATTTTCAAATGAATAAGCAAAATAGTTTTGTTACTTTAATTGACAGTCATTGATTTCCAAGCGAAAACAAACATTTTGTTTATCATAATGAGCTCCAGAACTGAAACAAATTTTGAAATTCGGAAACTTTTTATTCGATTGTCTGAAGATGGTACATATCTATGAGAAATTGCAAGGGAAATTCAACGTAGTCACGGATGCGTTCAAAAAATTATCCAGAAGTATAAAATGTATGGACAAATTGCTAATAAACTTGGAAGAGGAAGAAAATAAATCCTCAGTGCCACGACCAACAGTAGAGTTATTCGAGAGGTAGCAAACAATCCTAAGGTGAGTGCTACAAAAATTGCTACAATTTACAATTTTCTACTTCGGGAACAATTGGAAAGCATGTTTCTCCAGAAACAATTCGAAGAGTAATCCAAAAGGCAAATTATAATGGTCGCGTGAAGACTAATCCAAAAGGCAAATTATAATGGTCGCGTAGCCAGAACAAAACCATTCATTTCAAAAGTAAATCTAGAGAAAAGAATTTCATTTGCTAAAAGTCATATTTCAAAGCCCCCTGACTTCTGGAATCAAATAATATTTAGTGACGAAAGTCAGTTCAATGTTTTTGATAGTAATGGTCGATGTTATGTTTGGAGAAAGCCCAATTCTGAACTTCTTCCTAAAAACACCAATCCTTCTGTCAAGCATGGAGGTAGTTCACTTCTTGTATGGGGCTGTATGTCTGCAAAAGGTGTGGGAAATTTAGTTTTCATTGATGGAATGATGGACAAAATTAAATATTTGGATATGTTGAAGAACAATTTAAAACAAAGTACCCAGAATTTGGGTTTAGGGTCAAGTTTTCTGTTTCAACAAAATAATGACCTAAAATATACAGCTAAAATAGTTAAGTTATGGTTGTTGTATAATTATAAAATGCAATTGCACACATCCCCTCATCTCCAGATCTCAATGTGATTGAAAATTTGTGGGCGCAATTAGGCAAATCAGTTCAAAAACACGATATTATGGGCAGGGAACACTTAAAAAGAATATTAGAAGGAAAATGCTCGAAAATATCCGGCCAAACAACTCAAACTCTTGTCAATTCAATGCCACACCGTTTACAAAGCTGCTCTAAATGCAAAAGGATATACAACAAAAGATTAATTTATCTTTTTCTCTCTTTGTTGACAGATTTTGCTAGATGTATACTCAATTTTGTGACTTTGGAATTTGCAACTTTGACATAAAAATTACTGTAATAAAAATATTATTGATTCCTCCGTTTTGTTTTTTAGCCTAATACTTTTGCTCATGTATATTTTGTCGTTCTTATAAATATTAGCCATAAATAGGAAAGTTAAGTTGAAAAAGAATAAAATTAAAGAAGAAAGAGTATAGTGTATACTCAATTTTGGGAGCCACTGTAGCTCAAGGAGAACGTATCGCTTTAAACCTGCCAGTAAATCACTCTGTTTTGAAGTGAGCGAATTTTTTATGCTCTTATTTTGCAACTCCGATTTTGTGGCTCTTAAATTTGATGATTCATTTTCTCTTGTCTTTTTTATTATTATTTTAATTGTTATATTTTCCTCTTTTCCGTTGATGATCTTTTTTTCAGAATGCAATAATAATGAAATAAGTTTTAAAATGTAAGAACAAAATTAGACAAACTGTATGAAATTCAATTTTTCACCAAGGTGGAAACTATTCTGGACAAGATAAGTAATGCAAGATTAGTTTTAATAATTTCTTTTTATAAAAATTACATACCAATTCTCAGAAAAAGTCGTTTGCTCATTCGTTTGTCGTCATATTTAAGTACATCATCTTGTGTATAGTCGTGGGAAAAAAAAAGGGGATGAGGGACAACTTTGTAACTTAAGCATTTATTATTCAAAACTGACTTTGATAGAAATAGCTCAAACGGACATGCTTATTTACATCAAAAAACTGATTTACATAATTTCTAATTTATATCTCAGGATTTTTCCATTACAGAAATCGAGACATTTTAATATTTCGATCCAATATGCCTTTTTCAAATTTCGTTCAAAAATTTGTGAACAAAAAATTCGTATATTAGATCTCACTCCAGAATTCCCAAATTTTAATGGTATTTTAAGTTAATGAATTTAACTGGTTTTATTTGAAGGAGGGAATTTTATTTTCAGGTGAAAGCGAATTTTAATCAATAAGAAATTCATTAACCTAAACAGCACTTTTTTATTGAAAATAAAGATAATACCGTTTAATTTTAAATAGATTTCAACAATATTTTAATCAGATCAATAAAATAAGTAATATAATTTCAAATTGCAAAAATAAATGTTAATTTGGAGAATAAAAGTTCATATGCTTTAAAGAATTGTATACGGACTATTTATTAATTCTTCATTAATACTAACATTTTTTCCCTTTTATTTCACTGAAACTATTTTTGATTTTATTTTCTCGTACGAATCGAAAACTCAAAAATGGAAGGAGTTAGTAAGCGAATTATTGTAACCGTCAGATAATTAAAACCAATAATTTACTGAAACTTTTCTTTTTAAATTTGCCAAAAGCCGATTTTTTTATTTTTTAGAGTTGTGTCTGAAGTTCTGCGGAAATAAAGCCTCAAAAATGGAAACAGATTGAATGATGAAATTTCGTATGTTTTCTTCTGAATTAAAATTTACAAATATTAATATTGCAATAAGTTTCGGTGAAATTCTTAATAAGGGAAATCATTATGCCTGCCTATCCCATCCCATGCGTATAAACACGATTGTTCAAAAAATGCTAGGTGGATGAAATTTGGTAAAAGATTTTGCCAAAAGATTTAAAGAGCTACGTCAAATTCTGAGCCCGCTCTGTCAAATAGTTGATTATCTTTCAATTATTGATTGTTCAAACGTGATTGCTTAGAAATACAACATTCTAGAAAAATCAAATTTGGTATTTAGTGTTGATGCTAAAACAATACACTTGTGTAAAGATTTCGATTATTCAATCAGAAAATGAAGAAAAGCTTTTTAGGTTTTCATTATTTCTGCAAAGTAATTGAAACATTATATGCATGCTTTTTCGAATATTTAAAAACATTATCTATACTAGAAATACTATATATATATATATATATATATATATATATATATATATATATATATATATATATATATATATATATATATATATATATATATATATATATATATATATATATATATATATATATATATTATACATAAGGGCAATCACAATCGGAGAATTTAAAAAATAATCGCTAAAATGATCATTGCTATTTTTAATATTTCAGAAAATATTACTCAACTATAATAGAGATACTATATAAATGTATATATGCATAAGGGCAGTCACAATCAGGGTATATTAAAAAAAAGTCAATAAAAGGATGAAGTGACTACTAATTTGCGGATAATCTGCGTGACACTGGGGTTTTCAGAATGATTCTGGAAGTCTATTATCAACACCGAAATTATACAAAGAAGTGTGAGAATGTATATAATTGCCGGATTGTATAAGTGATTGTGACTACGAATATGACATCGTTTTCTCTATTTAAATATAGTGTTAAGGCTATAACATTGGTATTTCTAAAATTTTATTTTCGTTCTTTTCTTATAATAATGTTATGACATGAGAAGAAGTGATTTATTGTCTTATTTGAATGAGAATGAAATGGTGATGCCATTGCTTATCACATTGAATCAAACTAAAATGAATGGTTTAAAAGCAGGATTTTCAGTTGTATAAAACAATACAGATACAATAAGAATAGATGCCTTAATGAATCTGAGGGTGATAAAAATGAACATGTTTCAAGGAAAAGAAGGGGAAATTATTATGAAACGGTTAGAACCGTAGCACGGCAACATATCTGGTATCTGTATTTCAAATTTCTACGATGAAATAAACAATGAATGGGTCCAGTTCTAAGCATGGATTGTAATTTCTGCAACAGAAAAAGTGATGGTGAATTTTATGCACTTCTTTCTTAGATTAAGTATATTTGAAATAATAAAATTAAAAAGTTTTTTTTATTAAAATTGTTTTTAAAGTTTTGGTTTAGATTTGGCATTGAACTTATACTTTTCTTTTTGTAATATTCTCACAAATTGGCATTAGAATTTTAATGACTGTAAACCTTGTAATTTCATTTCCAAAATCTATATGAAGCATTGTTTAATAATTACGCTTTTGGTTATCTAACCTTCAACATTAATCATTAAAAGTCCCGGCAGGTTACTAAATAAAACACCGTAAACGTGTTATTTTATTATAAATGAAATTAATATTATTTTAAGTAATGAAGGATATTACATAATTAAAAAAGCATGCTTATTCTACAGTTTATAGGATTACAAAAAAATTCGTTAAAACGTACATTTCAAACTGTGTGTCTGAGACATTCTGAAATATAATTTCCGAAGCTTTTGTACATGGTAACTGTATTTTTATTAATAGCTGGAAAATGTAACCGACTAGATGAGATGTTTTATTGTTATCAGTATCTCAGATATGATTATTATAGATTAATTAACGAAAGTTTTAGTGGAAAATCTCATGCACATTGGTAGAGTGTTTGAGAAATTTTAAAAAATCTTATTTGTGGTACATTTTATATATAAATATAAAAGTTCTGTCTCTTTGCAATGATGTTCATGAACACTTAAATCAAAATTAATCAATAAAATTGATGTGAAATGAATTGTGATTCACAAGCGGAAAAAAAAGAAAGAAAAATATTTTGTCACGCATTGTACCGTATTTAACAGAATCATGATAAATAATTTCGGGCTCTATTCGGGATCAAATTTAAGTTTATATAATAAAAATTTCAAACCTGAGCTTATTGATCTTTATCACAATTCAGCATAAGAAATTGTAAATAAAACGTGAACTTTTCGATTTTATAACTAATTATTATTCAGTAGTTTTTCCGCTGTAGCCAATACTAATCTTTCGTCAGTATTCAAGAGCTTTTTATAGTAAATCGTTTGCATAATATTTCGAAGAATGTATTAAAAAGGCAAATTTGATGTGAAAGAGGTAGGATCACAATAAAAAATTCATCAAAAATTCATCAAATTCATAATATTTGACATCTTGGACATGAGTAGTGTTGCGAAAGGCTTTTCTCAAGAACTAAAACAATTTCCGAAAGTAAATTTTATTTGCGATAAATTCACTTTTCCATCTTCAATACATAATCCGAATTTTCATCGTTTTAACAGAATGAAAACCATTTAACCATTTAAAGTTTCAGATTTACGATCAATCGAATTATAATTTTAAAGGAATCTCTAATCTAAAGGAATACAAAAACCTATCTTTATATTATTTAGCTGTTTTCAATATCTATTTAAATTGTTTCGATACTTTCAGAGTTAATACTGGAAAAAGGTCGAATATGCCCTGAAATATGCTATCTTAATTGATTTCCTCTTTAAAGAGTTATCTAGAACGGAATAGCTGTTTAGTGGCAAAAAGATTAAAGATAGAAATAAATTATGTGCATTAAATTGTGAGTGTTCTTTTTACTTGAAAATTAACCATTTGCACTCGGACGGTGCCTCTCACACACCATTCAAAACGGTGCATCATATTAATGTTTTATTAATTTATCTGTTTTATTTTGATTGTTAAAAATATCTGCAGAGTAGTAAGAACGAGAGAATTTAACTTAAAACAATTAAGTCTATTTATTGTTCGGAGCGACAACACAAAACCCTTTTTATAAGCCGTATTGTGTCTTTTAATAAATCATGAAATATTTACGAGAATTTTTTTGGAATTCAAGTGAAGATTTCCCGTTTTTAGAGCGCTGAAATTTTTATCAACATTTCGGATTATTTTTTTTTATTTATATACAAATTATTTTAAAAAGAAATGATCAGTTAAGTTCCTAAAAGTGATGAATTTATGTTTTTTTATCATTTTTTTTTTGTTTAATTGAAATTTTTTTAACTTTGGTTAAATTCAGTGAAAATTGGATTTATTGAGAAAACTAGGAAAGTGGACGAGTTACGTTCACTCGCCAGAATTTTAAATTTGAGAATTAAAATCGAAAGTTGTAAAAAAACTTCTTTTATAAACTTAAAGAGGGTGGATAACATTAATAAATATCTCTTTTTCTTTTTTTTTATACTTTACCTAAAGTGTCGAAATTAGTTTGAAATAATAATATTCTAGTATTCCACAAGTATTCTAGTACATCTCAAGTACTCTAGCATTTGAAATCACGTGCTGTATCAAGTGGTTTTAGCAAAACTAGCAAAAACAAGCCTCAAAATTTTAAGTTCATTTTTTCTTACAATATATTGCGCTTTTTTGCCCAAAATTCATACAGCTATTCTGAGATATATATAAGACTCTCTCTATATATATAGTGAGGTGTGTTAGATTAGTAGATATATCCTCGAGTCATGTTTAAGTTTCAAGCGACAATACAAAACCCTTTTTATAAGCCGTATTGTGTCTTTTAATAAATCATGAAATATTTACGATAATTTTTTTGGAATTCAAGTGATGATTTTGCCATTTTTAGAGCGCTGGAATTTTTATAAACATTTTGGAATATTTTTTATTTTTTTATTTTTATACAAATTATTTTAAAAAGAAATGATTAGTTATGTTCCTAAAAGTGATAAATTTATGTTTGTTTTTTTTTTTTTGTTTAACTGAAAATTTTTTTAACTTTGGTTAAACTCAGTAAAAATTGAATTTATTGAGAAAACTATTAACGTGGACGAGTTACATTCACTCGCCACAATTTTAAATTTGAGAATTAAAATCAAAAGTTGAAACAAAACTTCTTTTAGAAACTTAAAGAAGATGGATAACATTAATAAATATCTGTTTTTCTTTCTTTTTTTATACTTTACCTAAAGTGTTGAATTCTTTTGAAATAAGAATAATCTAGTATTCCACAAAAATTCTAGTACATCTTAAGTACTCTAGCATTCGAAATCACGTGCTGTATCAAGTGGTTTTAGCAAAACTAGTAAAAACATACAAACAAAAAACAGAGGTAATTGAACAAGTAGATATGAAAACATTCAATAATTTTTCATAGAGAAACAGTTTTTCATAAACATGTTTAATATTTCTTCTTTGTTGAGTTCAGTTCTTGCCACTCAGATAATTTTTTACAGTTGAATTCGCATGAGAATTTTTAATCGAATCAGATGTGCATATTTGATGGCTCTCATTTCAAAATGGGTTTCATTGCCATGTGTAGGCAAACTTTTAGACGTTCTGAAGCAGGCCCATAAAAAAAAAAAAAAAAAAAACGCATTAGCTTTGTTTTATCATTCTCTTTTCAGCTGCAGCATATACAAAACATAGATAAATTTTTCTGGAATCTAATTTTATTGCAGCTATTATCGGGCAGTTTGGTGACAAATTTCGGCTTTCGGAAGCCGAACTTCGTCTTCTGAAGGGATTACCTGAAGATGGGACTGGAACACGTCAAATACGTTGTTAATTATAGGTCTACCTGTTGATGTGGCGTAAAAGTCAGGAAGGGGGGGGGGGAGTTTTATGATTGGCCATTTCTATTAGTAGTCTCGGGTAAATAAACTTTGTGTTCCTCACCATTTTTTAAAGATAAAACTAAAAGGATTTGAAATAATCATAAATCAACTATGATAAAAGATATATTAATTTAAAATTCATGTTTGATGAATTTTATAGGATAAGACGCATAACCTTTTCAGGACCTTTGTTGGGTGTTAACTTAATAATTAGAAAGATTTAACCATTTATTGCATTTAAAGTTGTCTAACACGAGACTCAGTGGAAGATAACTTACCTTCAGACATCCCCCCCTCCCAATTTTTTTTTTATTGTATTATCCTTAGAAATTCCCCCAACTTCACGATGTGGGAAGGGATTACTAAGGATTATTCACGATGTGGAGGAATTTTGATGGTAGAATTTCCTAGCTATGTAAAGGAAATTGTAGACCTTACCAATTGTCAATAAAATGAATCATCAACATCAACAAAACTGACCATATGGGAACGTCGTCTGGGTCATAGTAACAATGCTTTTGTTGCATACTTAAAACAAAAATATTTCACGGCCCTTTACCGTACTTTAATTTGCCGTCTATTTTGCCAGAAAAGTTTCCTGGGCATCTTTAAACAAGCCAATGTGATAACATTTTTCGTTTTTAAAATTTTTAAAAAAAGAAGGGAAAAAAGTGAGTGTTTATTTTTTGTGCACTGGTGTCCATTGCACCCAAATTCACAGAGATGACCAGTCCTGGATGGCTCAGGAACATCTTCTTTATTCGACTATAGTTGAAAATTCTGCGTCCATCCCAAAATAATACTCGTGTTGCTTCAAAAGAGGAAATGAATTTGATTAAACTTATGTGAACAAATGGGCAAAAATTAAACAAAATAAAATATGATTAGCAACTTTTTTCACAGTTGTTTGCACAAAAATTTTGGAAATGGTGTATAGAAGGCCTTACAGAGTGTCTCTCCCCCCTCCAAAAAAAGTGGCACTTTTACGTACGGAGCATCAAAAAAAAAAAAAAAAATCAATTTAAAAAAAAACTTTTTACTACCAAACTCTACAGAAGTTGAAGTGTTTTCTTTCAATTTCCAACCTTCTTTAAAGAAATTTTATAATAGGAAATATCTTTAGGTACAACATTTGAGACAAAAGCGTTTGTTCCACTTTTTTGAGACAGCCTGTTTACTAAAAATTGGTAAATTCCGGGATACTGTGGCTGAAAATTCACACACACACACACACACACACACACACACACACACACACACACACACACACACACACACACATATATATATATATATATTTGTAAAATTTCGAAATGTTTAATTTTTTCTCCGAAGAGAATGATATCTGAAAGTAAACAAAATTTAAAATTTACACTTGGTATCACTGGTTTTATGGTCTCATTTAAAGAATTTTAGAGATTTTCATCTTTTAAGACTTTTAGATTTAGACCTTTTAAAAATTTATCAGATTTATAGATTAGAGATTTAATTAGAAGATCTAAATTAAAGTTTTTACCAGTATTTTTTAAATATTTTGCAAAGGATGAAGTAAATGTTTAGAAAAACTATATATATATTGATATAAATGCTGTAAAAGGATATTTTTTATAATAATATTTTTAATGCTTCAGTAGGATTGCAAAAGAATATGCCCCCACTGCAAAATATTTGCATTCTCACGGCAATCAATTCCGCTTATTTAAAGAAGAGAGTTGTCTTTGAAAATTATAGCTGTAAAGAAATTAATCGCAGTTGTACGACTATTATAAATTTAACACAAAAACCATAATATCTGATGAAAATCAAATAGTAGAAAAATGAAACAATAAATTTATTTCATGAAGATAATTTATCTCATATTATATAATGATTTCAAAAAAATAAATAAATAACAGAGATATCTGCATACTGCAACCAAGCGAGTTCGCAAATTGTACAGACTCACTGTACCGCAAAGAATACCGATGTTCTATGATTTGTTTAAGCCTTGGCATCTTCTTGACAATGTTTTGCACTCATAATAATCTGTTATAGCTTATTTAACTCAAACCTTGTTGCTTTCGTTAGTTTTATGGAAGATAAGAATGAATTTCAACGCGATCTAATTTTTATTAAAATAATTCTATTCTCTAAATATTTGTGTTTAATGAAACAATAATTCAAACGTACAAGAAAAATATTTTAATCGTGAAAAACGTTTATGTTTCTAATGCATAAAACTAGTAATAGAAGCATCTAATATTGTTTACTTACAGAAATATAAAAACTATATGATGAAGCAATTAAATACTTCTTATTTTTTATGATTGCCGTGCCATTATTAGATAATTCATGCAACCACTGAAACTTATAACTGAACATTTGCTATTGTTCTATCAACGGAATATGGGGGGGGAGATGATTACTTAACGCCCCAAAATTTATAAATATGTGAGCTTTAACAGAATATGTGAGTTCGTAGCTAATTTTTTTGAGTTATATCAAAATAATATTAAGAAGAAACACAAAAATATTTTTAATAAATTGTACTCTTTATATTTCTAGAGTTTAGGTTTTAGGATTTGATCTTTTCTGCTGCATACGTGTGCAAGATTAATATTATATGTAAACCGTAAAAAAAAAGAGGGAGATAAATGAAAATATTTCATTTATTTATATAGAAATATATCCCAGAGTAATAAAAAGTATTGAGAAATTTCGTATATTTTCCAAAACTTTTATTAATCATTCGAACTTTTTTATTAATATACGTTAAAAAGAATAATTTTAATATTTATTCTTCAACAACTGTTGTCAGATATCTCCAACTCCATGTCAAATCAATTTCTTCTGACATTCAAATAATTAAAATTTTAAAACCTTGTATCTTTAGTATTTATGAGTTAAATATATTAGTTAAGTTCTATTATGATATTTTAAAATATTGCTCTATTTCCACAAGCGAATAAAACTTGAATTTTTTTTCCAGCAAATCATATGTTTTCATTCCCTGAGAAATTCAATAAAATTATTAAAAAAATGAAATAACATATCAAATAAATGCTAAGTACTCTGAAATGAAAAATAAAATTTTTATTCTTTCAGGAATTTTTTAAATAGCTCTTTTCAATTATAATTTTTTTTAATATTTGGAAATTTATTAGTTTCATTTGGAGTAATAGTATGCACTAACTATCAAAATAAAATAGATTTAGCACAGTTTCTATTGTTCGCTCTGTTCACATAAATTAATTTTTTGAAAAAATGTGTTGACTTTAAACACAAATTTTCTAAATTCTTATAAACAATTTTTGCCTCCTCTGTGAACTTTATTTATGGAGCATATGGAAAAACCTCAAAATGAAAAACTTAATCAGGAGAAGATCTCTTTTTACAAATAGATTAAAGCATTCATTATAGCTTGAAGACTATTGTACAGATTTATATTTTTAAAAAATATCTTTTTGATATCTTTCAGGGAAAATGATTCATAATATAAAATGTTCTTGGTATACTTAATTTTTAACCTCTCCTAATAATACATAATACTGATTATTTGTACAAATCTTAAAATGATAAATTTTATGGATAAGGGATACATTCTTCCTAATGCTTTTTCTCTCTTTATTTAGTTGATAGATTTATAATTGATATAGAAACTTTTTTCTTATATTTGAAATTTTAAAAAATAAATTATTTTTCTTGACATTCTAACATAAAATGTTGTTATAATTTTTAAGATTAGGCACTATGTTAAATCACTTCCTCACTTCACCTTTATTCCTTTGGCATGACTAGACAATTTCATTTTTAAGAATACAAAAAACTATTTTTTATACCACTAACTACTTCAATTTTCAGCCGGAGAGGAAGATGGAAATTCCTTTGATGTTATGTGCTTCCCAAGGCACCTCTACCTTAGAAATAATTTTTAAACTTCTATTTTTTATGATAAAAAAAATTCATAAATTAGTCTTTTTTGGGTTTTTTTTTCTATGCACTGTTATAGTCACTTTATTTTGAATACAATTTATTCAAGAATTTTGAATATTGCAGAAAATAATGAAAAAAAAAGAAAAAGAAAAAAGCGTGCAGGGGAAGAATGACTTCAACGTATAGGAATAAGTATTAGTACGCACATGTCAAGCATAACTTCAAATTCCATCAAATGAGAGTTCAAGATTGATTTTATGAAACATTTGATTGATATATGTGAATATATGTAACACCAATAAAAAAATTCAAGACTGTTTGGCATCAAAAGTGTGCTTTATTATATTCGAAAATGCTTCAATACACAACAGAGCAACTTGGAAATACTTTGTTCAACTTATTTATTTTTATATATATATATATATATATATATATATATATATATATATATATATATATATATATATATATATATATATATATATATATATATATATATATATATATATATATATATATATATATATATAAATCTCGTGTCACGGTGTTTGTGTTCGTACTCCTCCGAAACGGCTCAACCAATTTTTATGAAATTTTTTATGTGTATTTGGTATGTATGAGAATAGGTCGTAAATCCACGTTCAACGTACGCTGATGAGATCAACACTTGCCTCGCCTCTCGCCTCTGTGTAAAAAAGTCCAGCTAAAAATAAACATGCGCGTCCAAATGCTACAAGATCCATCTGCTGGCACATTCTCGGACCAATTGTTAGATATCGGCGATGGAAAAGTTGCTGTCTATGAAAATACTGGATGCATAAAATAGCCCACTAATTTCTGCAATGTGGTTGATTCGCAAAATGCTCTCATTGACCGCATATTTTCCGATGTACGCACTCAATACTTAAATCATGCGTGGCTGGCAGAAAGAACCATTTTGGTAGCAAAAAATGTGGATGTCGACGATTTAAACTTCAAGATACAGCAGCCGTTGCCAGGCTACTTGGTATCATACAAATCGATCGATACAGTTTGCGATGCTAACGAAGCTGTAAATTTTCCCACAGAGTTTTTGAACTCACTGGATTTGCCAGGCATGTCACCACACCTTCTACGATTGAAATCTGGATCTCCGGTTATTTTACTTCGGAATATCAACTCACCACAGCTGTGCAATGGCACACGATTGATCATTAAAAAATTGATGAAAAACGTTATCGAAGCCACTATTTTGAAAAAAAGCAGAAAACGTTTTGCTGCCACGAATTCCAATGATTCTCACAGACGTGCCAATTGAATTCAAACGCGTTCCATTTCCTATTAGATTGGCATTCGCAATGACAATCAATAAATCGCAAGACCAAACGATGTCTGTTTGCGGCTTAGATTTGGGCACATCATGTTTTTCACACGTGGCATGTTTTCCCGTGGGCAAACTATCGAGCTTATTTGTGTTGGCTAAAGACGGACTGAGAAAAAAATATCGTACACTCAATTGCTGTTCGAAATGAATATTGATTTTCTTTATTTCATTTTTATACTTTAGAACAAAAAATATATTACTTTTTTCACTTAGCGTTTAACTTTTAAGAGATCAAACAATGTACATGTTCGTTATCTTAATGAAATACATTGTATTGAGAAAATGAATGGTTGGTGTTTTTTTTGGGTTTTTTTTTTTTATCGGCGATCATCGTCTACAGTGCTCCATTCCTCTTTCTGTCATAGATCCCATCCCCACACACTTACAATGCATTCGTTAACAACCAAAATATTCAATAGAAATAATTTAGCTTGATAGAAATGTAATAAGTATAAATTAAATAAAAATATAAATTAACTTTGAATAGAAACATTGTTTTCAACACAATATGTCAAACTATAAAAAACAAAGCACAGTATGTTTTGTTTTTGGATGTTTTTTAGGGGTAACTCAGGGAAAATTCCATATGCATGTTCTTTTAGGGCAGGTGGTAATGCTGGCCTAACTGGCCTTCCAACATCTAGACTTTTCTTTCACAATAAATTTATTTTCTTCTTGCTATTTCTGTAGGTTGAACAAGTAACTGATTGTCTCTCCTTCTGCAGCACCTCAAAACTCAATTTGAGTAGTTAAGATTTCTAAAAGGGGGGAAAAATAAAAAAAAGAAACCTAAGTAAATTTCTTCCACTTTCAACATACAATTGAAGAGGTTAGTGTAAGAAAGTCCTACAAGACACTTTAATGAATAAAAAAATTTAGCTTTAGAATATATATAAATACAAGAAAGTCACTTACAAAATGATTATGCGAGTACAGAAGCTCACATAATGCAGAAAATTCTACAACTTCTGGGAGTGGTTCTTTGTGTTTTGGTAGTAAAAAGTACCTATAATCAAAACTATTTGAATATTTCACCAGGGATATATTACATGCATTGCAAAAGCAAATTTAAGCCTTTCAAGGTATGATAATTCATAGTAATATTATAGATAAAAAATTATTATTGAAAATATAAGGAATAATTATTGAAATTCAAAAATAAATAATTAATTGGAGGAGATATTAAACATTAAGACATATGGAGAAAAATGCAACCTGATTTTTAAAAAAATTATATTCATAAGTATATATGTGCCAAACAAATCCAACATTTGCACTAAATAAAAATTTCTTATCTCAATCTTTTTACAACTCATGATAAAATGGCAAAATAAATTTAATTTTTTTTCTATGGAGCACAGTATTTTAATCATAAAACAGAATTAATTAGTTAATTCTTGATGAAGTTTTATATTAAAAGCTAAAATCACAATGTATATAGAATGGATAACCAGTCATGTATGCCACAATATATACTAGTTACCTGTCGTTACATCAATTATTTTATTGAAAAAATGTACTGACTTTAAACACAAATCTTCTAAATTCTTATAAACTGTTTTTGCATCCTCTGTGAACTTCATTTATGGAGCATATGAAAAAACGTGAAAATGAAAAACTTAATCAGGAGCAGATCTCTTTTTACAAATAAATTAAAAGATTCATTAAAGCTTGAAGACTTTTGTACACGTTTAAGTTATTAAGAAATATCTTTTTGATATCTTTCAGAGAAATTATTCATAATATAAAATGTTCTTGGTATACTTACTTTTTAACATCTCCTAATAATACACAATACTGATTATTTGTATAAATCTTAGAATGAAAAATTTTATGGATTAGGGATACACTCTTTCTAATGCTTTTCTCTCTTTGTTTAGTTGATGGATATAGAAATTAACTTTGAAGAGATACATTGTTTTCTACACAATATTCCAAACTATAAGAAACGAAATACAATATGCTTTCTTTTTGGATGTTTTTTAGGTAAATCATAGAAAATTCGATATGCATGTTCTTTTAGGGCAGGTGGTAATGCGGGCTTAACTGGTATTCCACCATCTTGACTTTTCTTTCACAATAAATTTATTTTCTTCTTGCTAATTCTGTAGGTTGAACAAGTAATTGATTGTCTCTCCATCTGCTGCACTTCAAAACTCTATTTGAGTAGTTAAGATTTCTAAAAGGGGGGAAAAATAAAAAAAGAAACCTAAGTAAATTTCTTCCACTTTCAACATAGAATTGAAAAGGTTAGTGTAAGAAAGTCCTACAATACATTTTAATGAATAAAAGAAATTTAGCTTTAGAATATATATAAATACAAGAAAGTCACTTACAAAATGATTATGCGAGTACGGCCGCTCACATAATACAGAAGATTCTACAACTTCTGGCAGTGGTTCTTGGTGTTTTGGTAGTGAAAAGTACCTGTAATCCAAACAATTTGAATATTTCACCATTGATATATCATATGAATTGCAAAAGCAAATTTTAGCTTTTAAAAGTATCATAATTCATAGTAATATTAGAGATAAAAATTATTATTGAAAATATAAGGAATAATTATTGAAATTGAAAAATAAAAATTAAATGGAGGAGATGTTAAACATTAAGACATATGAAGAAGAATGCAACCTGATTTTTAAAAATTTAGATTCATAAGTATATAAGTGCCGAATAAATCCAACATTTGCACTAAATAAAAATTTCTTATCTCAATCTTTTTACAACTCATGATAAAAAGACATGATAAAAAGGCATAATAAATTCAATTTTTTTTTCTTTAGAGTACAGTATTTTAATCATAAAACTGAATTCATTAGTTAATTCTTGAAGTTTTATATTAGAAGCTAAGATCACAATGTGCATAGAATGGATAACCAGTCATGTATGCCACAATATATACTAGTTACCTGTTATTTATTAATTTAGTTTGAAGTTATGAAAACATAAATATTTTTCATGTATACATTATATACATTACATGACAAATTTAAAAGGTTTTATGTTTCAATTCATAAGCACAAAATAAAAATAATCTATATTTGCAGGCTATTAAAATAATTAAGACTCTCTTTTTAGTTTTGAGATTCATTTTACACTTAAGGCATGTAATATTAGATAATGCTGTATTATGAAACTATTGAAGTTTACTGTAAAGGAACTACATAAAAGTTTCAAACTTAAAGAATAGTCAAAAATTTAAGTGAAATCCTTACCTCTGGGCAATTTTTAAAATGCCAAGCTATGGGGATGTTGTTCCTGAACTGTCATGAAGATATGTCAGAATTGTCATGTTATTTTTTTATAACAGAGTTAGAAATGCATTGCTCACCATTGTGCATCAAGTATTTGCAATCTGTTCCTCAATAAATAACATCTACATTTTATTTATTTGTTTATTTATTATTATTCATATATTATTCACTATTTTTATTAATAAAATAGAAATAATTAAAATATAAATAAATATAATTAAAATATAAAATATAAATAATTAAATTATCAGTAAATTGAAAAGAGAATTAAAAGAGCAGATATTTCCACATTGGAAAAATTAAATATATCTGTAGCTAGACAGACACAAATATGTCTCTTGCCGCATGCAAAATAAACTTTAAATTTAACATTGGAATTATCTAAATACTACCACAAATTGGCTAAAATAACACATGTATAGACAAATATTCTTTATGGAATTTGAAACAATAAAATATAAAGCATTAATTATTACTTGTTGCACATTGTGCTGGCATCTATAAAGTAACCTTTATAAACATAAAGGCGTCCAGTATATTTGTGTTTTTCGGAACACGCAGAACCTGCTTGTAATATTTGTTCATATTCTTTAATACATTCCTAAAATATGTGATACAAAAATGCAAGAAATAAGTATTCAAAAGAGATGTATAAACTATTTAGAAATTCCGATATTTATAACTAAATAGAGTTCAATTAAATTTACAGTGTGCTGCAAAGGAACTTCCTAAAAGTTTACAAGCTGAAGGAAAAGCCAGAAATCTCTAGGCATTTCTTTAAAAAATGAAACAATTCGGAATGTTGTTTCTTCATTGCTAGATAAATCAGTAATATTACGATTTTTTTTCATAACAGAGTTGAAATATTTGATGAACAGCTAGTGCTCACCACTTTTAATTATTTATCTGCTGTCGGTTTTGTCGATGCATAAACTAATGTTTCATATTTTAGAATATCAATTTATAAGTGAAATGGTTTCTTTTTATTCCCAAAAGTAAGAATTTTATTTTAATGTAAACTTTTTTTTTATAAAATTTCAAATTTTGTTTTCAGATACAAATAGAAAATTTTAAATATTATCTTTCAATTTATTTATTTATTTTGAACCTCTCTTCATTCGATATGTCTCCTCTTGTGCTATTTTATTTTGTATGCATATTCAGTATGAAATTGAAATGATTCCTAAACCGTTTAATTTCATCTAAATATCTTTAAAAATATAGCACATTTGCAGATAAACATCTTATTGTAATAATTTTATCATGAAATTAAAAAATGAATCTCCCCTTATGTTATTTTATTTTACATACATATTCAATAAAAATTATAATGATTTCTAAACCGTTTTTTTTTTGTCATCTAAATATCTTTATAACTATCGCATATTTGCATATATACATTTTATGAAAATATTTTTAATTCAAAAATAATAGGCCAAACATTTACTTAAAATAAAAGCCTGATTATAGTTTCAGCAGCTACCGCAAAGAAAAGTTTTTGAGAAAGAAATTGACCAGTCAGAGTATCCTTTGCCATAGAGTCAGTTTGGACAATTTGTGAACTTGTAACCAAGCCTTTTTAACTTTAGCATATAAATAAATATAGGGGGGATAAAAAAATAAAAGAAAAGCAGAGGGGAAAAAAAACTCGTAACTGTGGGAAATTTCCGTGTTAATCCAAAAGAAAAAGATGGAAAAAAAGAATAAATTATTTCTGCTATTCCTTTCTCTGGGAACGAGGATAATAAATTATGAAAAAGAAGATCCGTATGTGGCCAATGAATCAACTACCGCTTTTGAATTCTCTCTTTGTGATCGTCAGTCGTAGCAATTACTACTTCGAGTTAACGTTTACATTCAGCGATTTGATTATTTGAACTGCCTTGAATCCCTGTAAGTAATTAATTTATTGTAAGTAAATGTTGTATTATGTACATTAATAATATATTTGGCCGTTTACTTAATTTATCAAAGCTTGTATTAATTTGAACTTTATATGAGCCATTTTTTTTAGACCAAGTTTTAAAAATTGTGATGTTACCAGATATACAATACTGTATTATTTTCGAAACATTTCATTGCACTTGTATATGACAACATATCGTTTTCACATATGGACCAACTGCATTACTTGTTCAATGATTTAGAAAAAAAAAGGCTATGCAATGGAAAAGAAATTGCATTTCTGTCTTTAAAGGTATATTATACGTTTTGTAATCAGGGCAAGACTTTGTATGTGTTTATTCCATGTGTTTTGTTTTCCGATAGTTCATTGCTGCCGTTGTTTATGTTTTATTAGTACTTAAGCGATGGTAGAATGAAGGAGAGTGCGATTGTAGTCGAGGCAGTTTAATTTTAAGAAATAATAGTGTACTGATCTGGAATAATTTACACTCCATCAGTACCGAGACTAAAAATTTGGTTATTTATAGTCCAATGAAACTATCTCCTTCATAAAACGGATGAGCAAATAAAAAGGTTATGTGTTCTCTGATAAATTTTGCAAATCGGTGCTTTTTCAAAACAGGAATTGGAAAACACAACTTCCCCCATTCCAGATCGTATGCATAATTAATTCTAAGAATTAAATTATCGATTGCAAAAACAGAATATTTTACTCAATATTCAAAATAATATAATAATACATTGTTTTAAAAATTATTTATGTAGTTGATACACAAATATATATTTTAATACATAATATAGAAAATTTTTATTCAAGCAAACTAGTATTTAGATAAAGTAGTACAAAAAATAAAATACCGATAATAATGACCAGTTTATTATTTGCCTTACTTTTATATTCTATATACTCATTAAATTTTATTTTTGATTGATTTATTTAAAAGAGTAGAACAATTTTTCAGATACAGTTAAGAACATATTGTGAAATAAATAAATAAAAAAAAGCAACATCTTTTTGAGGATATTAAATACATCTGTAAATGTCAGGGAGTTTTTTTTTTAAATCTAGAAATGTTAAGAAAATTCAAATAGCAGAAATAATGTCCACTTTGTTATTATGAAACTCATATGCTCTCTCAACATGTGATGTTTATGTTGAATCAATGCCACAATGAAATGAATAAAATAAAACCAATTGTTACAAAAGTTTACAAAATCCATTCCTGCTGTCTTTTTAAAATTTATACTTCTAAAACACTTTTCTTTTTACTCAATAAAAAATAATAAGAACCATTTTCCACTTTTTGTCTGTATCTTACAGATGAAGCATTCAACCTGTATGCAAGTGATTTTTTTCTATGGTTGGTAAGCTAAACATTAATGCAATTTTCATATCATACTGGCTATACTTGATGTCATTGCATAATGTTTTTTTTATTTTGATGCATTGATTTCCTTTTCTAATTTTAAAAGATTTTTTTTTTTTACTTTTAATAGAATTATTGTACAATTCTGATATGTGTATTGGTAAACAATTAGGATAGGAAACAAATAATTTCATTCTTAAGTACTCTGTCAATATGCATGTGTTTTTGTGCTGCATCTTTTATAAGTAAATCTGAAAAATAGTTCTGATATATGACTGGTTAGCTAAAAGTCGGCTTAACGTGGCATGCGACTTTCAGTATTGTTTAATATATTTGCAAAAAAGTGAGGTATTTTAAGTAGCTGAAGTTTAATTGAAATTCAATAACTGAAAATGACTGCTGTCAGATCCTTACATTACATTATTTTACATTGATTTTAATTAAAAGAGTAGAATAATTTTTCACATACAGTTAAGAACATATTGTGAAATAAATAAAGAAAAGAATAAAGCAGCAGCATTTTGAGGATATTAAATACATCTGAAAAAAGTGAGGAATTTTTTTAAAAAAAATCTAGAATTATCAAAGTAATTCAAATAGCAGAAATAATGGCCACCCATTATTATGAAACTTACATGCTCTCTCTCAACATATGATGTTTATGATGAACCAATGCCCTAGTGAAATGAATACGATGAAACCAATTGCAACAAGAATTTGCAAAATTCATTCCTGTTGTCTTTATATGCAACAAAAAATAATAAGAACCTTTGTCCACTTTTTTCTGTATGTTACATGTGAAACATTCAGCCAGTATTGATTGTCAGTTATTGGATTTCAGATAATCTTCAGTTATGTGAAATCTTCTATCTAAGAATAAAACACTCGCTTTTTTAAAAATATATTAAACAACACTAGAAATCTAATGCCACTCTAAACCGACTTTTAGTTAACCTGACATATATCAGAACTGGTTGTTCAGATTTACTCATAAAACATGCAGTACAAAAGCACTTGCACATTGACAGAGTGCTGAACATTGAAATTATTTGTTTCCTATCCATACTGCTCACCAACACACAACTTAGAAGTATACAATAACTCCATAAAAAAATATGAAAATCTTATAAAATTAGAAAAGGAAATAACTGCATCAAAATAAGAAACATTATACAATGATATCAAAGACAGCAGTATGATATCAAAATTGCATTAAATTTTAGCCCACCAACCACAGAAAAAAATTCCCCAGCATACTGGCTGAATACTTCACTTTAACAGAGAAAAAATGGTTCGTATTATTTTTTGTTCCATAAAAAGATAAGTGTTTTAAAAGTATAAATTTAAAAAAGACAGTAGGAAAGAATTTTGTAAATTTTTGTGAAAATCCATTTCATTGTGGCATTGATTAATCATAAACATCATATGTTGAAAGTGTATATAAGTTTTAGAATAATAGGGTAGCCATTATTTCTGATAATTGAATTTCCATGAATTTACTTTGATATTTCCAGATTTAAAAAAAAAAATCCCTGTTTTCATTCTGTTAGATTTAAAAAGCTCAAAATGATACTGCTTTATTTTTTTTCTTCATTTATTTCATAATATGTTATTAATGAGAAATTGTTTTACTCTTTTAAATAAAATCAATGTAAAATAAAATTTAATGATCTGAAGGCTTCTTCTTCATTCCTCTAATTAAAATTTTTTTTCTTCTTTTTATAGAATTATTGTACAATTCTGTTTTGTGGATTGGTAAGCAATATGGATATGAAACAAATAATTTCATTCTTAAGTCCTCAATCAATGTGCATGTGTTTTTGTACTGCATCTTTCCTGAGTAAATCTGAGAAAACAGTTCTGATATATGATTGGATAGCTAAAAGTCGGTTTAAAGCAGCATGTGACTTTTAGTGTTGTTTAATATATTTGCAAAAAAGGGATTATTTTAAATAAATGATGTTTAATTGAAATTCAATAATGTTTTCAGATCATTAAATTTTATTTTACATTGATTTTAATTTAAAGAATTTTTTGCTAATACAGTTTAGAACATATTTTAAAATAAATAAAGAAAAAAATAAAGCAGCATCATTTTGAGGATATTAAATACATCTAAAAAAAATATTCAGGAATTTTGTTTTTCAATCTAGAAATATCAAGGGAAATTCAAATATCAGAAATAATAGTCATCCTGTTATTATGAAACTTATATACACACCTAACATATTATGTTTATAATGAACCAATGCCACAATGAAATGAATGCAATGAAATCAATTGCCACAAAAATTTACAAAATTACTTCCTGCTATCTTTTTATGCAATTAAAAATAATAAGAACCATTCTCCACTTTTTGTAGTTTGCTACAAGTGAAGCATTCAGGCAGTATGCTGGTGATATTTTTTTCTATGTTTGGTTTGATAAAAGTTAATGCAAATTTGATATGATATTGGCTGTGCTTCATATCATTGTATAATGTTTCTTATTTTGATGCAGGGATTTCCTTTTCTATCTTTAAAAGATTTTTTCCCGTTTTAATAGAATTATTGAACACTTCTAATTTGTGTGTAGGTGAGCAGAATGGATAGGAAATAAATAATTTCATTCTTCATTACTCTGTAAATGTGCAAATCCTTTTGTACTGCATGTTTCATGAGTAAATCTGAAACAACAGTTCTGATATCTGACAGGTTAGCTAAAAGTCGGTTTAGAGTGGCATGAGACTTCTAGTGTTGGTTAATGTATTTGAAAAAAATCACAGGGATTTTACATAACTGAAGCTTATTTGAAATTCAATAACTGATAACCAGCATACTGGCTGAATGCTTCACCTGTAAAATGCATAAAAAAAGTGGAGAATGGTTTTTATTATTTTTGTTGCATAAAAAGAAAAGTGTTTTAGAAATATAAATATTAAAAAGGTAGCGGGAATGAATTTTTTAAATTTTTGTGACAATTGGTTTCATTGCATTCATTTCATTGTGGATTGGTTCATCATAAACATCATATGTTGAAAGAGCATATAAGTTTCATAATAACAGGTGGCCATTTCAGATCATTACATTTTATTTTATATTGATTTTAATTAAAGGAGCAGAACAATTTTTCAGATGCAGTTAAGAACATAATGTGAAATAAATATTGAAAAAATATAAAGCAGAACCATTTTATGTATATTAATTTCAACAGAAAAAAATCAGGAATTTTTTTTAATTTGTAAAAATCAAGAAAGATTCATGGAGATTCAAATATCAGAAATAATAGCTAAGCTGTTATTATGAAACTTATATGCACTCTAAATATATGATGTTTATGATGAACCAATGCCACAATGAAATGAATACAATGAAACCAATGGTGACAAAAATTTGCAAAATTCATTCCTACTGTCTTTTTAAAATTTATACTTCTGAAACAATTCTCTTTTCATGCAACAAAAAATAATAAGAACTATTCTCCACTTTTTACTATGCACAAGTGAAGCATTCAACCAGAATACTTGTGATTTTCTTTTTGTGTGGGTGGTGGTCTAAGAGCTAATGCAATTTTGATATCATTGTCATAATGTTTCTTATTTTTAAGCAGTGATTTCCTATTCTAATAAAACATTTAAAAAAAAACAAAGAAATTTTTTTTAATTTCTGGAAATATCAAGGAAAGTTCAGGGAAATTCAAATAGCAGAAATAATGGAATCCCTGTTATTAACAGCTGAAACTTATATACACTGTCAACATAAATTATGTTATCGAATTCAAAATAAGTCTACTACACTCTCAGATTTCAGATAGCGTGATTACAGAATTAGTATTACAACATTGATTAAATGCCTATTAGGCATCTATGTGCAGATATCAGCTTCATCGTTTATGACGTAAGTAACATTTACAATATGCATTGCTTAGATTTTTCTCAATTACCCTCTTTGTATGAACATTTTTTGAACCAGTATGGAAGTTTTTGCTTCCTATTTAAAATACTAAAGCAATTTTTTACAGTCTTATTAGCCCATTCTATAAAAGACCATGTGTCCAGGGAGACCAGAAAAATTAAAATATTAATAGATATTTCCATGTTTTGAAAGCCAAATTAAAGGAAAATGACAGAAATAAATCCAAATTTTCTGAATCCATTTCCCTTTACTTTATAAATTGTATGAAATTGATATTGTTTAATTAGTTCCTCATTATTTCCCCCCATGTTTTTAGCTATTTATTTGAATTGGCTACCTTCTTATTATTGAAAGATAACGAGTAGAACACGTTGGCAAGATTTCCCGAATTTTAAGTAATGAAAATGTTCCCCAAGCTATTCATGTTTGGATAAAATGTCCTAAATTATTCTGGTGTTTTCTACTGCTATTATGGTGATGCCTTTCTAAAATATAAATAATTAAGAACGCGAAGTATTATAAATATGATGATAGTTATCGATTCATGTGAGACATGCAAGGAATGTCAGTCAAGAAAAATGACTTTATGCTATAGAAAATCCTTACAAATCTTACTGATGAAAAATAACTTTTTTTAATGCCGTTTATTATTTTTCAAACAGAATTTCACATAATTAAGTAAGAAACTGTTTTAAAAATTTGGAAAGAAAAGATATTTATTTATGTGACAAAAAGAAATCAAAAGATCAATAAAAAAAATGAATTACTGATTAGGGGTCTGTTGCATTGGCATTCCGGTTTGAAACTGTGTGAGAGCTACTGAGAATAGCCTTCTTAATTTTTCAACCACAATCAGATACTGAGAATATTGTAGGAATACTCAATTTTCTTGAAAACCCATTCTCTTTTACCTTGGAAAAAATTCGAATATTCTCAATTTTAATATTGCACCAGTTATGTCATGTTTTCCCTGAAATATTTACCCTACCTAAGAGTTTGAAATCATATAAAGGAATTGTAACACTACTTTTCTGTAACATAAATATGCTTGCGAAATGTTAATTTCAAAAATTAGCTTCAGTTTCCAAAAAAGTATTCTTTAGTAATAAGGCCTAGAATCCTCAGATTAATGTAGAATTTGCTGTGAAAGTCGGTTAAATTAATTCTGTCTCTAAATTATTATTAATAACAATACAGTCCCGTTTTAAATTAATAATAATTATTATGCTTTTGTACGTGTAGTAAACTTGTTCCAAAATAAAGAAAATAATTTTTTCCAATATATATGCAATTCAATGTAGAAATAACTCTTCTTATAAAAATATGAAGATCAAACACAATCATAAATGTTAAAGAAGGTGACAGAAATATTATTTGCAAATAGAAATCTTAATTCCTTAAATGTTCGCGTCTCTTTTTGGGAACTTGGGAATAAAATAAACAGGAAAACTTTTTTGGCTGAAACGGAATCGCGATTCCCCCCCCCCCCCCTCCTTTCCTTCCACCAATAACAGGGTCGCGAGTAGAAAAAGTTTCAGCCCTGGGAAGCTCACTTTTAGCCTGAAAAAAAAGTTTCACCTTACAGATATCTCCAATGTTTTATTGAATTATTCTTTTTCTAATTACTGTATCTAGACCTTGGTTTAACCTTCTGAAATACATAAAGTTTTCCTTATCTTATGCAGTGTGTTCCAAAAGTAACAACCTATTGTTGGGAGCATTTGTGCATTTGTTAGCTCATTTTCAACAACATAAACATAAATAGACTTCAGTTTTTTCAAAGTATCTATTTTATAAAATAATCTAATGAATTTTGGGGGCCATTATTTAAGAAAACAGTTCACAGAATCAAATAAGAAACTTTTCTGAATATCTTTCTTAATTCTATGACATTACTCTTTGATCAAATTGTACTTCAAATTGTATTCATTATTTCTATTTCTAAGAGATTTGCATTTTACAGAAAAATATTTAATATAGTCGTTTTATTTACATATTAAATGATGCTCCTATAATTTTATGATTTAATGTGTTTTTGTATAAATATAATAATCTTTCTGATAAAGTTTTCTCAGAAAGCATACATTGATTTTCTTTGAAATAATTGGTCATTTTCTTCTAGTGGAGGAAATAATGGCCGAGCTTAAAGCCAGAAAACGCTGTTACATTTTTACTGTTAGAAGACTCAGAACATTAAGTGGCTTGAATAATCTCCCTAAAACCAAGTTCAAAGTTCGTTGTAAAACCAAAGACGAATTCGAAGCTGTAGAGGAGTAAGTAAAAATATTTTTTTCTTTTTCCGAACACTTATGAACGGAGAATATAGTTTTTTTTTTTTTTTTTTTTTTTTTAAAGAAAAACTTCTTTGAAACCTTCTTTGAAAACGAATAACAGTTAGATCATTAGAGATAATAGGCTAACTTAAACAGTCAAATCATCTTCATGTAAACTCTACAAGATGTATCTCTGACGTATAAAGAGTTGGGATTACAGTGGCAGATTTCCAACTAGGCAGCTGGTTGGGGCCGCAGTCAGGTCAATTAAAAAAATTTACATACATGTATGTGTGTGTGTGTAAAACATGATTTGTAAGAGCACGCATAGGAGTTCGTTAATGTCTTTAATAATACTTTAATTTTTTTTAATATTCTGTAATAATGTTCTTTATGTAATTCAGAAGTCAAAATTACAGAGAAGCCAGTGTTCCAGTCATTAGAAAATCAAATTTGGAAAGTAAATTAAGCAGCAGTTATTGTATAGTTGATGTATCAGTAAAGGCGCCATAACTCTGCTTAAGCCGACGAGGATTTCTTATAACCTAAAAAACCTAACCTCATTAGTTGTTGCCATGATTAATAGATGGTTTATTGGCTTTTAGTGGGTTTAGGTCAATGCCAGTTCTGATAATAGTTTATTTCTATTGAAAAGTGTCAGGTATTATTAAGTGATAATTTGAAAAAATAGAAGAAAAAAATGAAATTTAATCAATGGAAATGACGCTCATAATCCTGAAAAAAATTCAGAAATCCTAAAAAAAAATTTTTTTCTGGATATCTTTGTGTGAAGAGGGTTTCTAAAATCTGGAATGAAAGATCAACTGTTAAATTTCAAACAGCGTTCAGTCGGTAATTTCTAACAAATATTAAGCCATTTGAAGTTAACAGAACTTGGAATTTGCTAAACGCTGAATCTTTAGATTATACCGAAAAAGTGTACCAAAGCATTTAACAGAAGTAAAAAGTTATGGATATTTACTAACCAAACATACTTGTTCCGATAACTATGTATTTTCTTACTGAAAGATTTAAAGAATTGAACAATGTCACAAAAATTGCAGAACTCGGGGGAAACAATAATCAGTAAAGAGGCAAAATTTTGATTTTTATTTATTTTTTTATATTATTTTATTTTTATTCAGAGAGGTAATTCTTTGGGAAAAATTGGTTCTACAATATATCAAATGTGTTCAAAAGAAGTTAAGTATGGCACAATGTTTTGGAACATATTTTATGGCACAATGCTTTGGAACATATTTGCATTTATAAAAACTTTTTAGTTAGTAGTTTAGTATTTCGAAGCAAAGGAAAAATTGGATTTTCTTGTCACTCCCAGACGAAAATTTTATAGGCATTTTGGATTTAATTTCAGAATATAGAGATTTTAAATAAAATTCCGTGGAAAAGCATGTCTATCCTGGTTCATGTCAAACCAATTATTTATCAAAAATAACATTCGATGAATTTATAGTTTTTCAGTCCAAAAAAGTGGTAAATAAAATAAAAAGTGGAACCAAGCAAAGTAATTATTATTCAATAAAAATTGACTCCACTCTACTCATGGCCCCTTCATATGAGTTAACTTTTGCACTTCGACACATTATATTTAATGACGATCTTGTAAAAACATTTATTAAATTCATGAGATTAAATAATCATACAACAATTAAAACTGTGAATTTAGGTTTAGAGACAGTTTTTCAGTTTATTGTTTCAATTGACGATATGAGACACCATTTTATGATAATACTAGCAATATATTGGGTCAATAAAACGGGCTTCAATCTTTGATTAGACATAAGAACCCAGTGGTGGAATACATCTGTTATTTAGTCTATACTTCGAATGTGGTTAGTACATACGCTGCCAGTCGTCTCCAAGCAATTAAACTACTATGTTTGTTAAAGAACAGTTTGAATTTATTATTTCCCTGTAAGTAAATGCTTTTATTTATATTTAAAGAGATCATATAAAAGATTTGTGGTGAGTTTTTCTAGAAATTTGTAATAACTGTTAAGTGATTTAAAAATATGTTGGAAAAATGTTGCAGCTTATATATGAAAATAAATTTACCAGTTTTTTCAAATGGGGTTGGAAGGGCTCCTAATGTGCGCTGCCTAGGACCAGAAAATGCCCAAATCTTCCTCGAGCAATAGCGATAAACGGAAAAATCTAAACTACGTCCACTATCACAACTTTTCTTTTCCTTCTTTTTCTCCTATTCAAAATATGAATTCGAAAACAATTTAGTAGATATTATTTTTGAAAATTTATTGGTTTCCTTTTGTTGTTGTTTTTGCTCATAGGGGGAACGGTTTGTCTATTTGTTTTTTCTTCTGGAAAGGTTTTTTTTGAACACTCGACCATTTATTTTTTCTTTTCTTGTAATTATTATTATATCAATGATGTGTCAAAGCGGATCACATACGATACAACATAGTTTCGCCTCAACGTCTGAATGTCGAAGTTCTTTATATATGGAAAAGTTGCTTGAAAAAAAAAATTAAGGTCATCGCAGACTTTCAGATTAGCAACTTTTTCTTAAAAAAATAAGGTAAATTTTAATTAAAGTGGAAAGATTACTAGCTAAACACTGCCATTACTATTTAAAATATTGACCTTTAAAAATTTGCGAACATATCTATTTTATAGGACATATAGATTGGAAAAAAATCTAAATGCTTTTTATAAACTATTTGTTTTTTTATGTTTTTACGGGACCTAAATAATTTTGTTTTATTTTTATATTCCTCAAGCAAATTAATTTCTATGTATGTGTATATGGACATAGAAAATTGGTTCGAAGGAGAGCATCAAGTAAAGACCGAGAGTGGAAGAGTTCTATCCTTCAAGGTCAAGATGATGAAGATGGACAACCCAACTCTTCTTTATTGCCGAGTCTTTGTTCTCAATTTAGGTAATCTAAAGTTTAAAAATGTAAATTTTATTTTAATCTTCCATCACTTTTATAATTTGCTGCACATCTTTAAAGAACTACTTTGCTTACTTTATCACCAACCTCGATTTAGAATGTTCATTTTTACAGAATTACATGCAATCTCATTGAATAAATGTATTAGGAAAATCCATAATAAGGGTAATTGATTGCAGATTTCTCTGAATTCTGCAATCAAAATTTTACTGTGAAATTTATATAGAGAGTAGCCATTATATTTTTTTCGGAAATCGTTCATCAAAATCTATACTTCTTTTTTTTCAATATTATAAGAAACGATTTTGGATTTAATCTCAAATTTAATTTCAAAACGAAAAATGAAACAGTGGTTACAAGAATTAGAATGCTTTTTATTTGAAATGTGTCATCTTTTATGCACTGTTTCTAAATCTTGATTGAAGCATTTATATATGAAAAAAAATATTTCAGCGCATGAGACAGTAAAGCATTTTTGATATTGTAACCATGCATTATAAATCTTATAAACACGCGATGCAATTGATTTAAATGTTTTTTTTTTCAGTTTTCCATGTTTTTGTCTTTTAATTTACCAATATGAAAATATTTTTTTTATACACTTCAGCAAAAAGTGATTGGTCATGAAATTCGAGTAAGATATAAGAAATACACGTTTATATCGCATGTAACAGCGTCTAGTGAAAGTTTATGCCTATTCTTTAGAGAAATGAACTACTTGATTTTTTTTAACAGAAAATAATAATATTAAGGGATGGCCTGTCTTCGGGGCCAGAGAGTTTCAAATTCAGTGCTCGATTCTAGTCAAGAAACACAATATAACTGGCTACCAGCACACTGGTGATACTATATATAAAGGGGATTGCCGGCTCATGTGAAAACGGCCCTTGCCATCTAACCACGGTTCAAAATTACGAGCTTTCCCTTAAAATAGACTTAGTGTTGCTAATGTAGCTCGTACTAAACTGACTATTGCTAAAAGAAAGGAATTATCTTTTAATTTAACAAAGCAATTCAATAGAGCAAAAATATTCAATGTGTGTGTAACTTAAGTTCCTAAACGTTAGAGGATATAATCTATGTTTTAAGGTGTCATCTTCATAATCAATAGAAATCAACTGGTTTCGTACAAGAATGTTTTTTTCAATGCGTGCATTTTCTGTTAATTTTCGTTTAAGATGACAATAGTTAAATAATTAAGTGGGGATTGTATTCCAATTGAAAAAATAGAATAAATTTGAGTTACTGTAAAATTTTGCTGGAGTTTTAAAGTTTTTTTATCCAATATTACAAACAAATATAATATAAAAATAAGATAATTATATAATGAAATATAACACAACAAATAAAGCTTAAATGCATATATATATTTTTTAAAAATATGCATGGCAGTTAAAACTAGATTTAAGTTTTAGACATGAAAATTAAAAATTGTGTTATAGTCTGTGTATTTTCTGTAGGCGGTTCAAGGTCACATTTTCTACAAATAGGAGTAGATCACAAATAGGAGTAGAAAGTATTATTTAAGTAGTGGATTTACAAGTAGGCAGATGAAGCAGACCGCTGAGCTCAGGAGGGCGCAAGTAAATTGACTAAAAAGGCATTATTAACAAAGGAAACAATTTGTCAAATAAACTTCGAATAAAAAAATACTTGGATAATATTAACTTTGTCTTTTAAAATTGGTATTATTGTATTACATTATTGTATTGTATTATTGTATTGGAATTACAGTATTCATAAACGATGAGTATCTGCTGAAACAATATTGTGTGAATGCTAATAAGCAAAAAACAAAAATATTTAATTTTCATTAAATTACTAAAATGAAAAATTAACTTTATACAAATCAGCGACGTGTTAAAAAGTTAAAAAATGTGAAATTGTGAGATTAAATTAACCAATTTAGTAAACGAGAGGCCTCATTTGGTGATTCGCGTAAGGCCGCGAAATGCGTTATTCCTTGACTGTATAGATGACAAGGGTAGTGATCATGTAATTGCTATTAAATAATTTTATGCTTTTTCACAGTATCATTACATAGAATTTAATTCTTTTTTTCTTTTCAGATGAAGACAGCGATTAGAAAAAGAGTTAACACCGAATATGTTTAAACCTTCAGCCTAACATCATGTTAAACCTTGCTTATGGTTTTGCTTAGAAACCTCTTTATTCTGTTTATTGAAACAAAAATAAAAAGTTAATAGAAATGTATCGTATTATTTCTGTAAATGCTTACATATAATTTTTTCTCTTCTTTTTAGTATTACGTCTAGTTAAATGCAATCAAATGGAAAAATGACAATGACTTTTTATATCTGGGGATATCACTCTTCTATTATTTACAATATTTTTCAAACAACCGCAATTATTGAAATGAGAGGCTCTTTTTTCAAGAATTCAAACATAAATTTTTTAAAAAATTAGAAATAACAATACCTTTTTGCAATTATTGTCTTCATCGCTTCTTTCTGTATTTCGCTGCTTTTAGAAAAATAGTAATCATGAAAATTTTGATTTAGAATAGAGTCCCTCACATTCTAGCTCGCAATCTGACGTCGTTTTGCTCAAACACTCATAATGATTTTTTTTTTTTCAGATTTTTTTTACATGTTTGAGCCTTGTCAGCGCCGCTCATCAGTTCAAAAATGAACAGTGTTAAAGAAAATACATCATCAAAAGAATAGAATTAATTCTATAGAACTTCCATTAAAAGAGCAACATGCCTTCTATGTGGACTAAAATTTTTAATTAATGTTATCTTTATCGTATTTTTGAAAAATTACCGATATTTCTTTCCTAAAAATAACCATAAAAAATGAAATTAAAATACCATTAAAAAAGCAACATTACCTCGTAAATGGATCAAAATTTCGAGTTGAAATTATCAGTAACGTATTTTTGAAAAATTATCGATATTTCTTCTTGAGATCAGTAACTTTAAACGAAGTAATGTACGCCAGATGTGTTTCTGTTATTGAAATATGAAAACGCAACTAAAAACGTAACGCATAAAAGATATTGTGGGTAAGAAAGTGAAGCAAAATTTGGTGGTGGGGGGGGGGAATCATAAATTGATTGAGTGCTGAGCCAGAGATGCTCAAAATATATTTCAGTCTGCACTTTGCTCAAGGGGAACACATCGCTTTTAACTTTCCAGTAAATAACTCTGTTTTGAAGTGAGCGAATTTTTTATGTTTTATGTTTTTATCTTTTTTTCAGAATGCAATAATAATGAAATAAGTTTACAGTGTAAAAACAAGTTAATTGGACAAATTGTATGAAATTCAATTTTCAACAAAATAAAGACCATTCTTTACGCATTTTTATAATTTCTTTTTAAAAATATTACATGTCAATACTCAGAAACAAAATAATTTCAAGAGGAATATGTTAAAAAATTTTAAATTAATTTTAATCTAAAATTTATCATCTCATTTTATTCTAATTAGAAAAATCTGTTCAATCACGTCAACGTATGTTTTATTCTGATCGTTTGCCGTCATATTTAAGTACATCATCTTATGTATAGTCGTCAAAAAAATGGGGGGTATGGACAACTTTGTAACTTAAGCATTTATTATTACAAAACTCACTTTGATAGAAATAGTTCAAACGGAAGGCCTATTTTGATCGAGAAACTTATTTACATAATCATTAAATTATATCTAGGGATTTTTCCATTACGGAAATCGAGACGTTTTTAATGATTCGATCCAATATGCCTTTTTCAAATTTCGTTCAAAAATTTGTGTACCAAAAATTTGTATATTAGATTTCATTCCAGAATTCGCAGTTTTTTTGAGATACAAACAATTTCTTTCGCTGAAAACTCCGCCAGAAAAATCCCAATCCACTAAGCACCAAATATTTAGTAAAACTCGGATTTCTAACAAAAAAAATTGCATTTTCTTCGTTTTCTTTCATTGTGATTCCAAAAAATTAGTCGAACGTGACTTAATTTGGTCTCTAGCCTTAACATTCATTTTCAAATCCCGTTCATTTCAACATAATTTTTTTAATTGTAAATTTACGCATTTTATAATTTTTTTAAATAATTTAGAATTTATCTCTGTGGTTTTTTCTGTCCCAGAAATTTCAGCCAATTTTTCACAGATATTTTTATTACGAATTTCATGCATTGGTGAAATTTTGTTTATTTGTTACAAACTAATTCGTGTAATGGCATTTTAAGTTAATGAATTTATCTAGTTTTATTTTAAGGAGGAAAATTTTTTTTCCTGTGAATTCATTAACCTAAAAAGCCCTTTTTTATTGAAAATAAAGATAGTACCGTTTTATTTTCAATAGATTTCAGCAATATTTTAATCAGATCAATAAAATAAGTATTATAATTTCAGATTGCAAAAATAAATGTTAATTTCCAGAAAGAAAGTTCATATGCTTTAAAGAATTGTATACGGAGGATTTATTAATTCTTCATTAATACTAACATTTTTTCCCCATTTATTTCACTGAAACTATTTTTGATTTTATTTTTTCGTACCAATCGAAAACTAAAAAATGGAAGGAGTTAGTAAACGAATTATTGTAACCGTCAAATAATTAAAACCAATACTTTAAGAAAACTTTTTAAATTTGCCTAAAGCCTATATATATATATTTTTCTTTTAGAGTTGTGTCTGCCCTTCTGCGGAAATAAAGACTCAAAAATGGAAAGATTTTGAACGATGAAATTTCGTATGTGGTCTTTAGAAGTCAAATTTACAAATTTTAATATTGCAATAAGTTTCTGTGAAATTCTTAATAAGGGAAATCATTATGCCTGTATATCCCATCCCATGCGTATAAACACGATTGCTCTAGAAGTGGGGCGCGAGATTATCCAAGAGAAAACATTATTTAAAAAAATTGATTAAATGACTGAAAGGAAAGCACACATACACATAGAAAACAAAATGCATTTCGACATATTTAATAGCTTATTAAAGTAAAACAACTTACTTAATGAAAACATACTAAATTAAAACAAATTTAATAATTATTAGTGACTTCCGTGTTCCTGTCCTGCAGAGCAAAGTTTTTCGAAGGAAGGCTTAATATTAGAAATAGCCACTCTCAGTTCTGCCGAGATCTATATTTTGTCTTCAAAGTAGCCACAGCAGAAAATCCAGTTTCTCAAAGGTAGGATGTTAAAAATGGTAATAGAATGCGAAATGCCCTTGTTTTTAGTGCAATTAAAATCATCCTCTACTCCTGCCCCAAATTCAAATAGTGATTTATTGCTAAAGTGTCTTCTAGTTTCGCCACTTGTCGTGAAGTCTATGAATTTTTCTTCCTCATCAATTGAGAGCCCTTCAGGTGTCTTATGAAATGGATCCCTAACTCACTATAACTTGCTATCAGTTTGTCGTCAGCAAGAAAATAGTTTTTAAAATTCTTTGCCAGCATGGCTGAATGATTTTCAGTGGTTACAAAACCAACTTTTACATGTTCTTCCTCAGCCTTGTAAATTTTAGTACAATAATCCACATTTGCAAGCATTGTTAGATTTCTTTGCTTTAAATTTCTGCTTCACAATTCCAATTTTCCACAAAAAGCATTGACTTTATCACTCGTATTCAACATATGTGTATTTGCTACTCGGAGTTGAATAATTCAAGTTATTTAATTTCTCGAATATGACGACTAAGTATCTCAATTTCATCACAAATAAACCATCGCGAAAATTCTCGGCCTCCGGTATGTTTTCTTCTTCTAGGAAAATGGCGATTTCTTCTCTTAATTCAAAAACACGTTGCAAAAATATCCCACGTGATAACCATCTTGCAATAAAATAGTAAAGCTGAATGTACTGAACCCATGTCTTTACAAAGTGCGGAAAAGATTCTCGATTTCAGGGGGTCTCATTTTTATATAATTTACTATCGTTACAACCGTAGTTAACACAATATTCAGACCAGGACTCATTTCTTTCGAAGCCAAAGCTTCTCTGTGAATCATGCAATGTGTCCAGACACACTAAGGCGATTCTTGTTTTACAAATGCTTGTATACCTTGGAATCTTCCGGACATTGAACGAGCACCATCGGTGCATATTTCGACGCAATTTTTCGATTCTATGTTTGCCTAATTCAGAAACTCATTTAAAATAGCAGATAATGCGAGGGCCGTTGTTTTGAGTTCTATTGGTTTGCAGAAAATTAATTCTTCTACTACTGACATATTACCACAAAATCGAATATAGGCAATTAAATGAGCATCTTTATTACTATCGGATTCTCTTCCACAAACATTACTTATTTTTTTCTCTTTTGTTTAGTTCTCTTCTGTTTTATTTATTTTATTATTCTAAAAAATGTATTCCCAGTTTCTAAATTTAGCTCACCCCGTCTAGGTTAACTTTCATTAAAGAATTTTTCTACTTTCATATTTTTTTTAACGTTATCTCCCTATTTGGCTTTCTTTTCAAATATAATATTTAAATTTTTCCCGCTTTCATTCGCTTCATCTATTCACTGCCCGCTTTGCAAAATGCCAAATGTGGTTTATCGCCAATGTTGACTCGCATTTACTCTTTTATTGGCAGTTAGTAAAAAATAATTTAAAAACAGAATATAAAATACTCAATATACATTCTTGTTGTATAATTTTTATTGTAAGCGGGGGGGGGGGGCGAGGTGAAAATTATGATTGAAAACTGGGTCACGAATACTCAAAGGTTGAGAAACGCTGGCTTATCACATTTAATCAAACTAAAATTAATGGTTTAAAAGCAGGGTTTTCAGTTGTATAAAACAATACAGATACATTAAGAATAGATGCCTTAATCAATCTGAAGGTGATAAAAATGAACATGTTTCAAGGAAAAGAAGGGGAAATTATCATGCCACGGTTAGAACCGTAGGACGGCAACACATCTGGTATCTGTATTTCAAATTACTACGATGAAATTAACAATGAATGGGTCCAGTTCTAAGCATGGATTTTTATTTCTGCAACAGAAAAAGTGATGGTGAATTTTATGCACTTCTTTCTTTGATTAAGTATATTTATAATAATAAAATTTTAAAAAAAATTATTAAAATTTTTTTTAAAGTTTTGGTTTAGATTTGGCATTGAATTCAAAATTTTCTGTTTGTAAAATTCTCACAAAATGGCATTAGAATTTTAATGACTGTAAACCTCGTAATGTCATTTGCAAAACATATATGAAACATTGTTTAATAATTACATTTTTTGTTATCTATTATTTAACATTAATCATTAAAAATCCCGGCAGGTTACTAAATAAAACACCGTAAACATGTTAATTTATTATAAATGAAATTAGTGTTATTTTAAGTAATAAAGGATATTACATAAGAAAAAAAGCATGCTTATTCCACAGTTTATAGGATTACAAAAAAAAATTCCTTAAAACGTACATTTCAAACTGTGTGCCTGAAACGTTCTGAAAAATAATTTCCGAAGCTTTTGTACATGTTAACTGTATTTTTATTAATAGCTAGAAAATGCAACCGACTAGATGAGATGTTTTACTGTGAACAGTATCGCAGATATGATTGTTATAGATTAATTAACGAAAGTTTTAGTAGAAAATCTCATGTACATTGATAGAATGTTTGAGAAATTTAAAAAAATCTTATTTGCGGTACACTTTATATATAAATATATATTAATATTAAAAGTTTTGTCTCTTTGGAATGATGCACATGAACACTTAAATCAAAATTAATCAATAAAATTGATTTGAAATGAAATGTGATTTACAAACGCAAAAAAAATAATAATAATAATAGTAATAATAATAATATTTTGTCACCCATTTTACCGTGTTTAACAGAATCATAATCAATAATTTCGGGCTCTATTCGGGATCAAATTTAAGTTTATATAATAAAAATTGCAAACCTCAGCTTATTGAACTTTATGACAATTCAGCATAAAAAAGTGTAAATAAAACGTGAAGTTTACGATTCTATAACTAATTATTATTCATTATTTTTTTTGCTTTAGCCAATACTAATTATTCGTTAGCATTCAAAAGCTTGTTATAGTAAATCGTTTGCATAACATTTCGAAGAATGTAATGAAAAAGCAAATTTGCTGTGAAAGAGGTAGGATCACAATAAAAAATTCATCAAAGCAATAATATTTGACATCGTGGACATGAGTAGTGTTGCGAAAGTCTTTCCTCAAGAACTAAAAAATTTCCGAAATTAAATTTTATTTGCGATAAATTCAATTTTCCATCTTCAATACATAATCCGAATTTTCATCGTTTTAACAGAATTAAAACCATTAAACCATTAAAAGTTTCAGGTTTACAGTCAATCCAATTATATTTTTTAAAAAAATCTCTAATGGTGAATATAAAAACCTATCTTTATATTATTTAGCTGTTTTCAATATCCATTTAAATTGTTTCGATTCTTTCAAAGTTAATACCGGAAAACGGTCGAATATACCCTGAAATATGCTATCTTAATTGATTTCCTCTTTAAAGAGTTATCTAGAAACGGAATAACTGTTTAGTGGCCAAAAGATTAAAGATAGAAATAAATTATGTGCATTAAATTGGGGGTCTTCTTTTTACGTGAAAATTAACCCGTTGCACTCTGACGGTGCCTCTCACTCACCATTCAATATGGTGCATCATTTTGATGTTTTATTTATTTATCTATTTCATTTTGATTGTTAAAAATACTTGCAGAGTACGATCTGGTGCTTTTTACGTCTTATTTTTATTTTATACATGAATGAAATCGAGTTGCGCGTTTCAATCCTGGTCATAAGATTTTTTTTTTTTTTTTAATTTTTAATTTTCGCAAGATTACTCCTCAAGGAGGAATAAAAGTAGGTGACTGGTTCCGGTCAACAGGCGTTGTAGAGAGGGGAATATGCTTATCAGTGACCGACGAATGGGCGAACGTCATGGCTGCGAGATTATTGAAAACTGGAAAGTTAGTGGTTTCAGAAACAAATGCTTCCTTATTTGACTACGCTACTGTCATGCTATAAGAACACCATTTTTTGTTATTAATTCTGAGTGCTAGTTCTTGAAGATGGATTTTTGATTCTTTATTCCATAAATTTTATTTAATAGAAGAAAATAGATATAAAATAAGGAAACAAATTGCTAGACTTTTTTTTAAATGACCATGCATATAAATAAACGTTTTGATAACGACCTCTTTTTGTAAATTTCAGGTAAAACAAAATACGAGTGCTATGAGCAAGCATATTACAATGGTCATGACAATATAAGCAAAATATCAAAAAAAAAAAAAAAAAAGCCTCACAATTTTAAGTTAACTATTTCTTTCAATATATTGCACTTTTTTTTGCCGAAAATTCATACAGCAATTCTAAGATATAGATAAGATTCAATATACATACATATATATATATATATATATATATATATATATATATATATATATATATATATATATATATATATATATATATATATATATATATATAGTGAGGTGTGTTCGATTATTTATAAATATATCCTCGAGTCATGTTCAAGTTTCAACCGACAACACAAAACCCTTTCTATAAGCCGTATTGTGTCTTTTAATAAATCATGAAATATTTACAAGAATTTTTTTCGAATTCAAGTGATGATTTCCCGTTTTTAGAGCGCTGGAATTTTTATAAACATTTTGGAATATTTTTGATTCTTTTATTTATATACAAATTATTTTAAAAAGAAATGATCAGTTAAGGTCCTAAAAGTGATAAATTTATGTTTTTTTTATCAATTTTAAGTTTAACAAAATTTTTTAACTTTGGTTAAACTCAGTAAAAATTGAATTTATTGAGAAAAGTAGAAAAGTGAACGAGTTACATTTACTCGCCACAATTTTAAATTTGAGAATTAAAATCAAAAGTTGAAAGAAAACTTCTTTCAAATACTTAAAGACGATGGATAACATTAATAAATATCTGTTTTTCTTTCTTTTTTTATACTTTACCTAAAGTGTTGAAATTAGTTTGAAATAAGAATACTTTAGTATTCCAGAAGTATTCTAGTACATCTCAAGTACTCTAGTATTCGAAATCACGTGCTGTATCAAGTGGTTTTATCAAAACTAGTAAAAACATACAAACAAAAAACCCAGATGTAATTGAACAAGTAGATATGAAAACATTCAATAATTTTTCATAGAGAAACAGTTTTTCCTAAACATATTTAATATTTCTTCTTTGTTCAGTTCAGTTCTTGCCTCTCAGGTAATTTCTTACAGTTAAATTCGCATGCTAATTTTTAGTCGAATGAGATGCGCATATAAGATGGCTCTCATTTCAAAATGGGTTTCATTGCCATGCTAAGGCAAACTTTTAGATGTTCTGAAGCAGACCCATAAAAAAAAAATATTATACAAAACATATATAAATTTTTCTGTAATCTATTTTAGCTATTATAGGGCAGTTTCGTGACAAATTTCGGCTTTCAGCCGAACTACCTTTTCTGAAGGGATTACCTGAAGACGGGACTGGAACACGTTAAATACATTGTGAATCATAGGTCTACCTGTTGATGTGGTGTGAAAGTCTGGAAGGGGGGGGAGTTCGTAGATTGGCCACTTCTATTCGTAGTCTCGGGTTAATAAACTTTGGGTTCCTAAGAATTTTTTAAAGATGAAACTAAAAGGATTTAAAATAATCATAAAGCAACATTGATAACAGATCTATTAATTTAAAATTCATGTTGGTTTTTTTTTACAGGATAAGACGCAGAACTTTTTCAGGACCTTTGTTGCATGTGTAACTTAATAATTTGTAAATTTTAACAATTTATTGCATTTAAAATTGTCAAACAGGAGATCCAGTGGAAAATAACTTACCTTCATACATCCCTCCATTTTTTTTATTGTATTTTCCTTAGAAATTGACCCACATTCACGATGTGAGAGGGGATTACTAAGGATTATTCACGATGTGGAGGAATTTTCAGCATAGAATTTCCTAGGTATGTAAATTAAATTGTAGAATCTTGCCAATTGTCAGCAAAATGAATCATCAAAATCAACAAAACTAACCATATTGGAACGTCGTCGGGGTCTTAGTAACAATGCGTTTGTTGCATACTTACAATGAAATTATTTTACTGCCCTTTACCGTACTGGAATTTGCCCTCTATTTCGCCAGAAAAATTTCCTGGGCATCTTTAAACAAGCCAATGTGATATCATTTTTCGTTTTTAAAAATGTAAAAAAAGAAGGTGAAAAAAAGTGAGTATTTATTTCTCTAGGGGCTGGTGTCCATCGCACCCAAATTCACACAGATGGCCAGTCCTGGATGGCTCAAGAACATCTTCTTTATTTCACTATGGTTGAAAATTGTGAGTCCATCCCAAAATAATACTCGTGTTGCTTCAAAAGAGGAAATGAATCTGATTAAACTTATGTGAACAAATGGGCAAAAATAATACAAAATAAAATATGATTGGCAAGTTTTTTCACAGTTGTTTATGCAAAAATTTTGGAAATGGTGTATAGAAGGCCTTACAGAGTGTCTCTCCCCCCCTCCAAAAAAAGTGTCACTTTTACGTACGGAGCATAAAAAAAAATTCAATTTAAAAAAAACTTTTTACTACCAACCTCTACAGAAACTGAAGTGTATTCTTTCAATTTCCAACCTTCTTAAAAGAAATTTTATAATGGGAAATATATCTTTTTGTACAATATTTGAGACGAAAGGGCTTGTTCCACTTTTTTGGGACAGCCTGTGTACTAACTGTTGGCATCTTCCAGGAAAATGTGGCTGAAAATTCACAAAAATATTATTATTTCTTTTTTTTTCTTTGTAAAATTTCAAAATGTTTAATTTCTTCTCCTAACAGAATGATATCTGAAAGTAAACAAAATGTAAAATTTACATTTGGTATCCCTGGTTTTATGGTCTCATTTAAAGAATTTTAGAGATTTTCAGCTTTTAAGACTTTTAGATTTAGACCTTTTACAAATTTATCAGATTTATAGATTAGAGATTTAATTAGAAGATCTAAATTAAAGTTTTTACCAACATTTTAAAAATATTTTGTTAAGAATGAAGTAAATGTTTAGAAAAACTATATCTATATTGATGTAAATGCTGTAAATTTATTTCATGAGGATAATATATCTCAAATTATATAATGATTTCAAAAAAAAAAAAAAAAAAAAATGACAGACATATCTGCATACTGCAACCAAGTGAGTTCGCAAATTGTACAGACTCACTCTACCGCAAAGAATACCGATGTTCTCTGATTTGTTTAAGCCTTAGCATCTTCTTGACAATGTTTTGCACTCACAATAGTCTGTTATAGCTTATTTAGCTCAAACCTTGTTGCTTTCGTTAGTTTTATGGAAGATAAGAATGAATTTCAACACGATCTAATTTTTATTAAAATAATTATATTTTCTAAATACTTGTGTTTAATGAAACAATAATTCAAACCTAAAAGAAAAATGTTTCAATCGTGAAAAACGTTTATGTTTCTAATTTATAAAACTAGTAATAGAAGCATCTAATGTTGTTTAACTTACAGAAATATAAAAACTATAAGATGCAGCAATTAAATACTTCTTATTTTTTATGATTGGCGTTCCATTATTAGATAATTCATACAAACGCTGAAACTTGTAACTGAACGTTTGCTACTTTCCTATCAACGAAACATGGGGGGAGGGGAGATGATTACTTAACGCCCCAAAATGTATAAATATGTGAGCTTTAACAGAATATGTGAGTTCGTAGCTAATATTTTTGAGTTATATCAAAATAATATTAAGAAGAAATACAAAAATATTTTTAATAAATTGTAATCATTATATTTCTAGAGTTTAGGTTTCAAGATTTGATCTTTTCTGCTGCATACGTGTGCAAGACTATTATTATATGTAAACCATAAAAAAAAAGAGGGAGATAAATGTAAATATTTCATTTATTTATATAGAAATATATCCCAGATTAATAAAAGGTATTGAGAAATTTCGTATATTTTCCAAAACTTTCATTAATCATTGAAAACATTTTAAGAAACGTTAAAAAAATAATTTTAATATTTATTATTCAGTAACTGGAGTCAGATATCTCCAATTCCATTTCAAATCAGTTTCTTCTGACTTTCAAATAATTATTATTTTAAAAAACTTGCATCTTTAGTATTTGTGAGTTAAATATATTAGTTAATTTCTAACATGATATTTTAAAATATTGCTCTATTTCCACAAGCCAATAGAACTTGAATTTTTTCTACAGCAAATCATATGTTTTCATTGCGTGAGCAATTAAATAAAATTACAAAAAAATGAAATAACATATCAAATAAATGCTAAGTACTCTGAAATGAAAAATAAAATTTTTATTCTTTTAGGAATTTTTTAAATAACTCTTTTCAATTGGAATTTTTTTAATATTTGGAAATTTATTAGTTTCATTTGGAGTAGTAGTATGCACTAACTATCAAAATAAAATAGATTTAGCACAGTTTCTATTGTTCGCTCTTTACACATAAATTATTTAATTGAAAAAGTGTACTGACTTTAAACAGAAATCTTCTAAATTATTATAGACTATTTTTGCCTCCTCTGTGAACTTTATTTATGGAGCATATGGAAAAACCTCAAAATGAAAAACTTAATCAGGAGAAGATCTCTTTTTACAAATAAATTAAAAGATTCATTAAACTTGAACGCTTTTGTACACATTTATATTTTTAAAAAGTATCCTTTTGATATCTTCTAGGGAAATTATTCATAGTATAAAATGTTCTTGGTATACTTACTTTTTAACATCTCATAATAATACATAATACTGATAATTTGTACAAATCTTAAAATGATAAATTTCATGGATAAGGGATACATTCTTCCTAATGCTTTTTCTCTCTTTGTTTAGAAAAAGTATATTTAAAAAAATATATATTTTATGCTACTAACTACTTTAATTTTCAGCTGGAGAGGAAGATTGAAATTCCTATGAGGTCATGTGCTTCCCAAGGCCCCCTGTCTCTCCCTTCGAAATGTTTTTTCTAATTTTTTATGATAAAAAATTCATAAATTATTCTTTTTTTATATGTTTGTTTCTTCTATGCACTATTAAAGTCCATTTATTTTGAATAAATTTATTCAAGAATTTTGAAGAGTATTGCAGAAAATAATAAAAACAGAGGAAAAAAAAGGTGTAGGGGAAGAATGACTTCAACCTATAGGAATAAGTTTTAGTACACACATGTCAAGCATAACATTAAATCCCATCAAATGAGAGTTCAAGTATGATTTTATGAAACCTATGATTGATAAATGTGAATATATGTAACACCAATAAAAAAATTCAGGACTCTTTGGCTTCAAAAGTGTGTTTTATTCATCTTCTGAAAATGCTTCAATACAGAACATAGCAACTTGGAAATACTTTGTCCAACTTCTTTTTTTTTAAATATATATATAGTTTTATGACATAAGTGCTATTTAATACCATAATAGTATTAAAATTTTATTATGCTAATTCCAATTATTTTAACACCATACAAATCCAATTAGAATATTCTAGTACATTTTTAAAACATGTGCAAAAAAAAAAAAAAACAGAGAAAGAAAGAAAGAAAGAAAATAAATTACAACCTGCAAGTAAAGTTTTGAAGCTTGATAGGAATATAATAAGTACAAATTAAATAAAAATTTAAACTAACTTTGAAGAGATACGTTGTTTTCAACACAATTTGTCAAACTATGAAAAACAAAGCACAATATGCCTTGTTTTTGGATGTTTTTTAGGTAACTCGTAGAAAATTCAATATGCATGTTCTTTTAGGGCAGGGATTTAGGACTTTTCTTTGACAATAAATTCATTTTCTTCTTGCTATTTCTGTAGGTTGAAAAAGTTACTGATTGTCGCCCTTTCTGCTGCAATTCAAAAACTCTTTTTGCGTAGTTAAGATTTCTAAATGAAGGGAAAAATAAAAAAAGAAACCTAAGTAAATTTCTTCCACTTTCAACATACAATTGAAGAGGTTAGTGTAAGAAAGTCCTACAAGACATTTTAATGAATAAAAGAAATTTAGCTTTAGAATGTATAAAAATACAAGAAAGTCAATTACAAAATGATTATGCGAGTACAGAAGCTCACATAATGCAGAAAATTCTACAACTTCTGGGAGTGGTTCTTTGTGTTTTGGTAGTGAAAAGTACCTGTAATCAAAACAATTTTAATATTTCACCAGGGATATATTACATGCATTGCAAAAGCAAATTTAAGCGTTTCAAGGTATGATAATTCATATTAACATTAGAGATAAAAATATTATTGAAAATATAAGGAATAATTATTGAAATTGAAAAATAAATAATTAATTGGAGGAGATATCAAACATTAAGACATATGAAGAAAAATGCAACCTGATTTTTAAAAATTTACATCCATTTGTATATAAGTGCCAAATAAACCCAATATTTGCACTAAATACAAATTTCTTATCTCAATCTTTTAACAACTCATGTTAAAAAGGCATAATAAATTCAATTTTATTTCTATGGAGCACAGTATTTTAATCATAAAACTGAATTCATTAGTTAATTCTTGATGAAGTTTTATATTAGAAGCTAAAATCACAATGTGTATAGAATGGATAACCAGTCTTGTATTCCATAATATATACTAGTCACCTGTGATTTATTAATTTAGTTTGAAGTTATGAAAACATAAATATTTTTCATGTATACATTATATACATTACATTAAAATGTTTTCTGTTTAAATTCATAAGCACAAACTAAAAATAATCTATATTTGCAAGCTATTAAAATAATTAAGAATCTCTTTTTAGTTTTGAGATTCATTTTACACTTAAGGCATGTAATATTAGATAATATTCTATTATGAAACTATTGAAGTTTACTGTAAAGGAACTACATAAAAGTTTCAAACTTAAAGAATAGTCAAAAATTTAAGTGAAATCCTTACCTCTGGGCAATTTTTAAAACGCCAAGCTATGGGGATGCTGTTCCTGAACTGTCATGAAGATATGTCAGAATTGTCATGTGATTTTTTTATAACAGAGTTAGAAATGCATTGCTCACCACTGTACATTAACTATTTTCAATCTGTTTCTCAATAAATAACATCTACATTTTATTTATTTGTTTATGTATTATTATTCATATATTATTCATTATTATTATTAATAAAATTTAAATAATTAAAACTTATCTTTGAATAGTACTTTTAAGAACTGCACTGTATCCAGTATTTTTATTTTCTTTCAAATATTTTGATACCAGTAAAAACAGATTTTATTATTTAAACAGATTTATAATTATCAATAATGAGAGTGCTAAGTGTTGATGAATTCTACTATATGAAAATTTATGTTATTTATAAAGCTATGAAGTAATGTTTTAAAATTTTGTAAATAATAATAAACAAACCTAAAGTCTTACTATCTTATTTTAATAATATTTAAAATTTATTCGAAGAGCATAAATTTATTTAAATTATAAAAATGAATATTTTATTTTAGTCCTTAACTTTTCATTGGGTGCAACTGGCCTAACAGATATAGCTTTTAAATTTAAGCCAATTTATTGCCAGATCTGAAATTTTTAAAATGTTTTCTTAACAAAAAATGTCCTCTTATTCATGAAATGTGTGTCATGAAGGTGAAAAACTACAGCACAAAAAAAAAAAAAAAAAAAAAAAAAGCCACCAGATATTCTTGCCTTTGTCGAACTTGTCAGTAGATTGAAAAGAGAAAATTAAAAGAGCAGATACTTCCATGTTAGGAAAATTAGGTATATATGTAGCTATACAGACACAAATATGTCTCTTGCTGCATGCAAAATAAACTTTAAATTTAACATTGGAATTATCTAAATAATACCACAAAAAATGGCTAAAACAACACATGTATAGACAAATATTCTTTATGGAATTTGAAACAATAAAATATAAAACATAAATTATTACTTTTTGCACATTGTGCTGGCATGTATAAAGTCATCTTTATCAACATTAAGGCTCCCAGTTGATTTGTGTGTTCTCGGCATACGCCAAACCTGTTTCTGATATTTGTTAGTATTCTCTAATCCATTCCTAAAATATGTGTTACAAAAATGCAAGAAATAAGTATTCAAAAGAGATGTATAAAGTATTTAGAAATTCCGATATTAATAACTAAACAGAGTTCAATTAAATTTACAGTGTGCTGCAAAGGAACTTCCTAAAAGTTTACAAGCTGAAGAAAAAGCCAGAAATCTCGAGGCATTTCTTAAAAAATGAAACAATTCGGAATATTGTTTCTTCATTCAATAGAGTTGCAGCAGCTACAGCAAAGAAAAGTTTGTGAGAAAGAAATTGACCAATCAGAGTATCCTTTACCATAGAGTCATTCTGGACAATTTGTGAACTTGAAACCAAGCCTTTTTAACATTAGCATATAAATAAATTTAGGGGGGATAAAAAAAATAAAAGAAAAGAAGAGGGGAAAAAAACTCGTAACTGCTTGAAATTTGCTTATTAATCCAAAAGAAAAAGATGGAGAAAAAGTATAAACTATTTCTGCCATTCCGTTCTCCGGGAACGAGGATAATAAATTATGAAAAAGAAGATCCGTAAGTGGCAGATGCGGATAGCGAAAGAACGATCATACAATGTTAACGGATGTTAAATTTTCTGAACAGGAATGAGTGTCTCTGCGCATGCTGAGATTTTACTGGAAAAAATAAGTACTATTCACTATGGTTCATGATCGTTCTCTCACTATCCGCTTACGTCAGGAGCATCATCAGGATGAAGAATTTTTTCGTGTTTAGAAAATCAAAAATGTTAAAAATATTTTATCATTTACAACTATTAAAAAAAAGTAGGAACATTTTTTTAACGTATTTTTAAAGTAAATTAAAAAAAGTACTTACTTTATTAATAAAAATGTTTTATAATTCAAACTTTAAAAATAGGGTTGATTTTTGGTTTCTTAAATATTTAATGAAACTTCCTGAAAAATGACAGTAAAATTAATGTGTCTTCAGTACTATGTTGAGGATGTAAGTTAGGAAAGTATGGTTATGTTTTTTTTTTTTTTTTTTTTTCCTTATATTTAAAGTGAAATATAGGTTAACCTTATTATTTATAAAATTTAATAAGATCCCCTCCCCAAATACTTTGGATTCTTAAAAATAAACAATATTTAGATAAAATTTAACATGACTATATACTCAAAAGTTAGTCAATCATGGAATAACTATCTTGGTCATGTCTTGCTGAAATAGTTTTCTGTAGTTAGGCAAGTAAGATAAAATAGAAAATCTACATGTTTTAACCACCATGATTGATATGCATTTATCAGAAACAAAATTAATCAATAATCCAAGAATAACTATTAACCATTTCTTCTTTAAAAAAAAATCTTAATAACTCACATGATTTCAACTTTTGTCCATCCAGGACTATTGGTGTAGCTGATAGCAAGATTTTTCAGCAATTTTTTTTTAAATTCAGAGAATTTAATTTATTATCTCATTCTTTCAGATATATTTAAATAATACAAATATGTTTTTAAAAATTTGATTTCTGAACACTTTAATTTAAATAAAAGTTTCAATTTCTTGTTTGAAATTATGAATTATAAATATTAATAATTTTATATTTTTATAAAAATCTGATAAGATATATTATGTTGCCATACCAAAATGTTAGTGTTTTTATCAAAAAATTATAAGAGATTTCTTATATCATCATATTCATTTTATTTATTTTAATCAATAAATATTTTGATATTTTTACTTGATATTTTTCTAAGCTAAATGAAAGAAAAAGTGTACTGAAATGTAAAACTGAATGATATTAATAAATTAGAAGAATTATAAATAATTTTGAAATTTTTATTACAGACATCAGAACTACAAAATGCATCTGATTACTCTTTACAAAATATAAGATGAAAAATGCACTAAGTTATAAATACAAACATTTTTCAAATATCAAAATTACAAAATAAATTTTGAAATTATAAAATAAATTATTATGAGTATAATTTAATGTAGAATTTACAAAAGTTTTACAATATATAGGTAGAAAAGATAAAAATCAAGGTAAGAAAAAAAAAAAAAAAAGATTAATTCTCTAAAATATCTGAAAATCATGCAACATAAATATAATTGCCATTGTATACAAATTATAAAAATTAAAAAGCATAACAACTTCTGAATCTTCTGGACTAATTAATAATACAAAAACTCAAACAATATAATTAAAGAGATTTTTAGGTAAAAAATTGCAGAAAAAATCGTTTAAAAAAATTGCAAAATATAGAGGGTTAAAGCAATACATGAGTGACTTGACAGAGAATCTAAAATAATGTAAAATTTATAAATGAATTTAAAATCAGATATGTAAGATTATTATATTCCTTATGAAACCTTATCATCCTATTCCTTGAGTTATAATTAAAAAAAAAAAGACAAAAAAAATATTGCTTTTGGATATGCACTAATCAGAAATATACAAAAATTAAATAACAATGAAAGTGATATATGTAATTGTGAAAGTATGTGATTAATAAAGCATATATTGAAAAAGAGTACAGAACGATAAAGAATTTTATATGGCTGAAGCAACATAAACAGTTTTAATATAAAATTTTATATATATATATATATATATATATATATATATATATATATATATATATATATATATATATATATATATATATATATATATATATATATATATATATATATATAGTAAGATAATATATATGATTAAATAGGAGAAAATGATAATAAAACAAAACATTTTTTTACAAAGCTTATATTTATATAGTGTAAATTTTTATTTTTAATAATTGCAGTTTCAAAAATTTGATAAAATTAATCACTCAAATCATAAAAATTCTAATTTAAGTCATAGCATAGAATAATTCAATTAAAATTATTTATATCCCTATATATACATATATATGCATAATTCTAGATAATGACACATTTAAAGTGTTAAACAAAAATATAAATCAAAGCAAAAAAATTACATAATAAATAAAACAAATAGTCTAAAATTATTTGCATACAATAATAAACATAAAATAATATTATATCTGATCCAGAGTGCGTAGTGTGAAATGGATGCAAAATGTAAGCACTTAGCCAAATGTTATCGATTAGAGCTGCCTGGTGGATATTTCTCCATGAACCATAGTGAATAGTACTTATTTTTTCCAGTAAAATCTCAGCATGCGCAGAGACATTCATTACTGTTCAGAAAATTTCTAAGTCCGTTAACATTACATGATCTTTCTCTCGCTATCCGCTTCTGTAAGTGGCCAATGAAACAACTACCGTTTTTGAATTCTCTCTTTAACGAGTTCGTTTCTTTGTGATCGTCAGACTAAGTAGTTACTTTATTATCATTATCATTTGCAATCAGCGATTTGATTATTTCAACTGTCATGAATACCTGTAAGTAATTAATTTATTGTACGTAAATGCTGTATTATGTACATTAATAATACATTTGGCCGTTTACTTAATTTATCAAAGCTTGTATTAATTAGAACTTTATATGTGCCATTTTTTTTTTCAGAGAAGGTTTAAAAATTGTTATGTAACTGTATATACAATATTTTCGAAAGATTTCATTACTTCATTTAGTAATTGCACTTGTTTATGACAAAATTTCATCTTTTCCCCTTCACAGTGTCGTTTCATTTAAAATTAGCTTTTCACTCCTGGACATATCATTTTCACATATGGACCAACTGTATTACTTGCTCAATAATTGAGAAAAACAAGGCTATGCAATGGAAAAGATATTGTATTTCTATCTTTAAAGGTATATTATACGTCTTGTAATCATGGCAAGACTTTATATGTGTTTATTCCCTGTGTTTTGTATTCCGATTCTTCATTGCTGCCGTTGTTTACGTTTTATTAGTACTTAAGCGATGGTAGAATGAAGGAGCGTACGATTGTAGTCTGGGCAGGTTAATTTTAAGAAATAATAGTGTACTGATCTGGGATAATTTACACCCCATCAGTACCGAAACTAAAACTTTGGTTATTTATAGTCCAATGAAATTTATCTCCTTCATAAAACGGATGAACAAGTAAATAGGTTACGTGTTCTCTGATAAATTTTGCAAATCGGCGCTTTTTCAAAACAGGAGTTTCAAAACCCAACTTCCACCATTCCAGATCGTATGCATGATTAATTCTAAGAATTAAATTATCGTTTGCAAAAACAGAATATTTTACTTAATATTCAAAATAATATAATAATACATTGTTGAGTTCTTTGTATTTTATTTCACATTTTAAAAATTATTTATGTAGTTGATACACAAATATATATTTTAATTCATAATATAGAAAATTTTTATTCAAGCAAACTAGTATTTAGATAAAGTAGTACAAAAAATAAAATACCGGTAATAATGACCAGTTTATTATTTGCCTTACTTTTATATTCTATATACTCATTAAATTTTATTTTTCATTGATTTTAATTAAAAGAGTACAGCAATTTTTCAGATACAGTTAAGAACATATTGTGAAATAAATAAATAAATAAATAAAAAAAACATCATTTTGAGGATATTAAATACATCTGAAAAAGTCAGGAATTTTTTTTTAAATCTAAAAATATGAAGAAAATTCAAATAGCAGAAATAATGGCCACCTTGTTATTATGAAGCTCATATGCTCTCTGAACATGTGATGTTCATGTTGAATCAATGCCCCAATGAAATGAATAAAATATAACTAATTGTCACAAAAATTTACAAAATCCATTCCTATTGTCTTTTTAAAATTTATACTTCTAAAACACTTTTCTTTTTATGCAACAAAAAATAATAAGAACCATTTTCCTCTTTTTTCTGCATGTTAAAGATTTTATAAAAAACCTAGAAATGTCAAGGAAATTCAAATAGCAGAAATAATGGCCACCCTGTTATTATAAAAATTATATGCACTCTCAACATATGATGATTATGATGCTCCAATGCAACAATGAAATGAATAAAATAAAACTAATTGTCACAAAAATTCACAAAATCCATTCATGCTGTCTTTTTAAAATTTTTACTTCTAAAACACTTTTCTTTTTATGTAACAAAAAAATAGTAAGAACCATTGTCCACTTTTTTCTGTATCTTACAGATGAAGCATTCAACCTGTTTGCAGGTAATTTTTTTTCTATGTTTGGTAATCTAAAAGTTAATGCAATTTTGATGTTATACTGGTTATGCTTGATGTCATTGTATAATGTTCATTTTTTTGGATGCATTGATTTCCTCTTCTAATTGTAAAAGATTTTTTTTTTTTTACTTTTAATATAATTATTGTACAATTCTGATTTGTGTATTCATAAACAATTTGGATAGGAAACAAATAATTTCAAGTAACAAATAATTAATTTTATAAGTAAATCTGAACAAATAGTTCTGATATATGACTGGTTAGCTAAAAGTCGGCTTAATGTGGCATGTGACTTTCAGTGTTGTTTAATATATTTGCAAAAAAGGGAGGTATTTTAAGTAACTGAAGTTTAATTGAAATTGAGTAACTGAAAATGATGTTTTGTTGTCAGATCATTAAATTTTATTTTACATTAATTTTAATCAAAAGAGTAGAATAATTTTTCACATAGAGTTAAGAACATATTGTGAAATAAATAAAGAAAAGAATAAAGCAGCAGCATTTTGAGGATATTAAATACATCTGAGAAAAATGAGAAATTTTTATTTTTTAATCTGGAATTATAAAAGTAATTCAAATATCAGAAATAATGGCCACCCGTTACTATGAAACTTATATGCTCTCTCAAAATATAATGTTTATGATGAACCAATGCTCTAATGAAATGAATACGATGAAACCAATTGCCACAAAATTTTTCAACATTGATTCCTGCTGTCTTTTTATGCAACAAAAAATAATAAGAACCTTTGTCCACTTTTTTCTGTATGTTACATGTGAAACATTCACCCAGAATGCTGATTATCAGTTCATGGATTTCGGATAAACTTCTGTTATGTAAAATCTTCTCTAAAAATAAAACCCTCTCTTTTTTTCAAATATATTAAACAATACTAAAAGTCTAATGCCACTCTAAACCGACTTTTAGCTAACATGTCATGTATTAGAATGAAATGAATACAATGAAATATATTGCAACAAAAATTTACAAAATTCATTCCATCTATCTTTTTAAGCAATTCAAAATAATAAGAACCATTTTCCACTTTTTGTAGTATGTTACAAGTGAAGCATTCAGGCAGTATGCTGGTGATTTTATTTTCTGTGGTTGGTGGGAGAAAAGTTAATGCAAATTTGATATGCTATTGGCTGTGCTTGATATCATTATATAAAGTTTCTTATTTTCATGCAGTGATTTCCTTTTCTAATTTTAAAAGATTTTTTTCCTTTTAATAGAATTATTGAACACTTTTGATTTGTGTGTAGGTGAGCAGAATGGATAGGAAATAAATAATTTCATTCTTCATTACTCTGTGAATGTGCATGTGTTTTTGTACTGCATGTTTCATGAGTAAATCTGAACAAACAGTTCTGATATCTGACAGGTTAGCTAAAAGTCGGTTTAGAGTGGCATGAGACTTCTAGTGTTGGTTAATATATTTGAAAAAAATCACAGGGATTTTACATAACTGAAGCTTATTTGAAATTCAATAACTGATAACCAGCAAGCATACTGGCTGAATGCTTTCACCTGTAAAATGCAGAAAAAAAGTGGAGAATGGTTTTTATTATTTATTGTTGCATAAAAAGGAAAGTGTTTTAGAAATATAAATTTTAAAAATCCAGCGGGAATGAATTTTTTTTAAATTTTTGTGACAATTTGTTTTATTGTATTTATTTCATTGTGGATTCATTCATCATAAACATCATATGTTGAAAGAGTATATAAGTTTCATAATAATGGATAGCCATTTCAGATCATGAAATTTTATTTTATATTGATTTTAATAAAAAGAGTCGAACAATTTCTCAGATACAATTAACATATTGTGAAGTAAATATTGAAAAAAAAAAAGCACCATTTTGAGTATATTAAATTCAACAGAAAAAAAATCAGGAAATTTTTTTTTAAAAATCTGTAAAAATCAAGGAAAATTCATGGAAGTTCAAATATCAGAAACAATAGCTGCTCTGTTATTATGAAACTTATATGCAATCTCAATATATGATGTTTATGTTGAACCAATGCCACAATGAAATGAATACAATGTAACCAATTGTGGCAAAAATTTGCAAAATTCATTCCTACTGTCTTTTTAAGCAATTCAAAATAATAAGAACCATTTTCCACTTTTTGTAGTATGTTACAAGTGAAGCATTCAGGCAGTATGCTGGTGATTTTATTTTCTGTGGTTGGTGGGAGAAAAGTTAATGCAAATTTGATATGATATTGGCTGTGCTTGATATCATTATATAAAGTTTCTTATTTTCATGCAGTGATTTCCTTTTCTAATTTTAAAAGATTTTTTTCCTTTTAATAGAATTATTGAACACTTTTGATTTGTGTGTAGGTGAGCAGAATGGATAGGAAATAAATAATTTCATTCTTCATTACTCTGTGAATGTGCATGTGTTTTTGTACTGCATGTTTCATGAGTAAATCTGAACAAACAGTTCTGATATCTGACAGGTTAGCTAAAAGTCGGTTTAGAGTGGCATGAGACTTCTAGTGTTGGTTAATATATTTGAAAAAAATCACAGGGATTTTACATAACTGAAGCTTATTTGAAATTCAATAACTGATAACCAGCAAGCATACTGGCTGAATGCTTTCACCTGTAAAATGCAGAAAAAAAGTGGAGAATGGTTTTTATTATTTATTGTTGCATAAAAAGGAAAGTGTTTTAGAAATATAAATTTTAAAAATCCAGCGGGAATGAATTTTTTTAAAATTTTTGTGACAATTTGTTTTATTGTATTTATTTCATTGTGGATTCATTCATCATAAACATCATATGTTGAAAGAGTATATAAGTTTCATAATAATGGATAGCCATTTCAGATCATGAAATTTTATTTTATATTGATTTTAATAAAAAGAGTCGAACAATTTCTCAGATACAATTAACATATTGTGAAGTAAATATTGAAAAAAAAAAAAAAAAGCAGCACCATTTTGAGTATATTAAATTCAACAAAAAAAAAAGTCAGGAAATTTTTTTAAAAAAATCTGTAAAAATCAAGGAAAATTCAAATATCAGAAACAATAGCTACGCTGTTATTATGAAACTTATATGCAATCTCAATATATGATGTTTATGTTGAACCAATACCACAATGAAATGAATACAATGAAACCAATTGTGACAAAAATTTGCAAAATTCATTCCTATTGTCTTTTTAAGCAATTCAAAATAATAAGAACCATTTTCACTTTTTGTAGTATGTTACAAGTGAAGCATTCAGCCGGAATTCTGGTGATTTTTCTATTCTGTGTATGGTGGTCTAACAGTTAAAGCAATTTAGATATCATACTGCGTGTCCTTGATATCATTGTCCTAATGTTTCTTATCTTTAAGCAGTGACTTCCTTTTCTAATAATACATTTATGAAAAAATGAAGGAATTTTTTTTAAAAATCTGGAAATATCAAGGAAAATTTAGGGAAATTCAAATAGCAGAAATATTAGCCTACTTGTTATTATATATATGCAATGTCTTATCTGCTGAAACTTATATGACAGAAATCAATCCAAATTTTCTAACTCCATTTCCCTTTACTCTATCAATTGAATGAAATCGATATTGTTTAATTAGCTCCTCATTATTCCCCCCCCCCATATTTTTAGCTATTTGTTTGAATTGGCTACCTACTTATTATTGAATGAAAACGAGTAGAACAGGTTGCACGTTTTCCGACATTACTTAGTTTTTCTTTGTAAATGAGTACTTAAACAAAAAAAAAAAAAAAACTAATGGACTTCTCTGGCGTTTTGCTGTTGCGATTATGTTATATTATGTTCCAAGGGAATGGCAAGATGTCCCGAATTTTAAGTAATGAAAATGTGCCCCAAGCTATTTCTGTTTGGATAAACTGTCCTAAATTTTTCCAGTGTTTTTTGATGCTATTACGGTAATGCCTTTCTAAAATATAAATAATTAAGAACGCGAAGTGTTATAAATATGATGATAGTTATCAATTCATACGACACATGCAAGGAATGTCAGTCAAGAAAAATGACTTTATGCTATAGAAAATCCTTACAAATCTTACTGAAGAAAAATAACTTTTTTTAATGCCCTTTATTGTTTTTCAAACAGTATTTCGCATCATTAAGTAAGAAATTGCTTTAAAAATTTGGAAAGAAATGATATTTATTTATGTGACAAAAAGAAATCAAAAGATCAATTTAAAAAAGTTAATTACTGATTAGGGGTTTGTTGCATTGGCATTCCGGTTTGAAACTGTGTGAGACCTACTGAGAATAGCCTTCTTAATTTTTAAACCACAATCAGGTACTGAGAATATTGTACGAATACTCAGTTCTCTTGAAAACCCATTCTCTTTTAACTTGAATAAGTTCGAATATTCTTAAGTTTAATATTGCACCAGCTCTGTCATGTTTTCCCTGAAATATTTACCCTACCTAAGAGTTTGAAATCATGAAAAGAAATTATAACACTACTTTTCTGTAACATAAATATGCTTGCGAAATGTTAATTTCAAAAATTAGCTTCAGTTTCCAAAAAAGTATTCTTTAGTAATAAGGCCTAGAATCCTCAGATTAATGTAGAATTTGCTGTGAAAGTCGGTTAAATTAATTCTGTCTCTAAATTATTATTAATAACAATACAGTCCCGTTTTAAATTAATAATAATTATTATGCTTTTGTACGTGTAGTAAGTTTGTTCCAAAATAAAGAAAATAATTTTTTCGAATATATATGCAATTCAATGTAGAAATAACTCTTCTTATAAAAATATGAAGATCAAACACAATCATAAATTTTAAAGGAGGTGACAGAAATATTATTTGCAAATTGAAATCTTAATTCCTTAAATGCTCGCGTCTCTTTTTGGGAACTTGGGAATAAAATAAACAGGAAAACTTTTTTGGCTGAAACGGAATCGCGATTCCCCCCCCCCTTTCCTTCCACCAATAAGAGGGTCGCGAGTAGAAAAAGTTTCAGAGTCCTGGGAAGCTCACTTTTAGCCTGAAAAAAAAGTTTCACCTTACAGATATCTCCAATGTTTTATTGAATTATCCTTTTCTAATTACTGTATCTAGACCTTGGTTTAACCTTCTGAAATACATAAAGTTTTCCTTATCTTATGCAGTGTGTTCCAAAAGTAACAACCTATTGTTGTGGAGCATTTGTGCATTTGTTAGCTCATTTTCAACAACATAAACATAAATAGACTTCAGTTTTTTCAAAGTATCTATTTTATAAAATAATCTAATGAATTTTGGGGGCCATTATTTAAGAAAACAGTTCACAGAATCAAATAAGAAACTTTTCTGAATATCTTTCTTAATTCTATGACATTACTCTTTGATCAAATTGTACTTCAAATTGTATTCATTATTTCTATTTCTAAGAGAATTGCATTTTACAGAAAAATATTTAATGTAGTCGTTTTATTTACATATTAAATGATGCTCCTATAATTTTATGATTTAATGTGTTTTTGTATAAATATAATAATCTTTCTGATAAAGTTTTCTCAGAAAGCATACATTGATTTTCTTTGAAATAATTGGTCATTTTCTTCTAGTGGAGGAAATAATGGCCGAGCTTAAAGCCAGAAAACGCTGTTACATTTTTACTGTCAGAAGACTCAGAAGATTAAGTGGCATGAATAATCTACCTGAAACCAAGTTCAAAGTTCTTTGTAAAACCATAGACGAATTTGAAGCTGTAAAGGAGTAAGTAAAAATATTTTTTTCTTCCTCCGAACACTTATGAACGGAGAATGTAGTTTTTTTTTTTTTTTTTTTTTTTTTTTTAATGAAAAACTTCTTTGAAACATTCTTTGAAAACAAATAACAGTTAGATCATTAGAGATAATAGGCTGACTTAAACAGTCAAATCATCTTCATGTAAACTCTAAATGTATCTCTGACGAATAAAGAGTTGGGATTACAGTGGCAGATTTCCAACTAGGCAGCTGGTTAGGGCCGCAGTCAGGTCAATTGAAAAAATTTACATATATGTATGTGTGTGTGTGTGAAACATGATTTGCAAAAGCACGTATAGGAGTTCGTTAATGTCTTTAATAATACTGCAATTGAGAAGTTAAAATTACAGACAAGCCGGAGTTCCAGTGATTAGAAAATTAACTTTAGAGAGTAAATTAAGCAGAAATTATTGTATAGTTGCGGTATCAGTCAAGGCAAACGGCGCCATAACTCTGCTCAAGCCCACAATGATGTCTTATAACCTAAAAACCTAACCTCATTAGTTGTTGTCATGATTAATAGATGGTTTATTGGCTTTTAATGGGTTTAGGTCAATGCCAGTTTTGATAATAGCTTATTTCTGTTGAAAAGTGTCAGGTATTGTTAAGTTATAATTCGAAAAAATAGAAGAAAAAAATGAAATTTAATCAATGGTAATAATCCTGAAAAAATCCAGAAATCCTAAAAAAAAAAAAAAAAATTCTGGATATCTTTGTGTGAAGAGGGTTTCTAAAATCTGGAATGAAAGATCAACTGTTAAATTTCAAACAGCGTTCAGTCGGTAATTTCTAACAAATATTAAGCCATTTGAAGTTAACAGAACTTGGAATTTGCTAAACGCTGAATCTTTAGATTATACCTAAAAAGTGTACCAAAGCATTTAACAGAAGTAAAAAGTTATGGATATTTACTAACCAAACATACTTGTTCTGATAACTATGTATTTTCTTACTGAAAGATTTAAAGAATCGAACAATGTCGAAAAAATTGCAGAAGTCGGGGGAAACAATAATCAGTAAAGCGGCAAAATTTTGATTTTTATTTATTTTTTTATATTATTTTATTTTTATTCGGAGAGGTAATTCTTTGGGAAAAACTGGTTCAACAATATATCAAATGTGTTCAAAAGAAGTTAAGTATGGCACAATATTTTGGAACATATTTGCATTTAATAAAAATTTTTAGTTAGTAGTTTAGTATTTCGAAGCAAAGGAAAAATTAGATTTTCTTGTCACTCCCAGACGAAAATTTTGTAGGAATTTTGAATTTAAATTTAGAATATGGACATTTTTTTAAAAAAAGAATTGCGTAGAAAAGCATGTCTATCCTGGTCCAGGTGAAACCAATTATTTATCAAAAATAACATTGGATGAATTCATAGAGCTTCAGTACGAAAAAGTGGTAAATAAAATAAAAAGTGGAACCAAAGCAAAGTAAATATTATTCCATAAAAATTTCTCCACTCCACTCATGGCTCATTCAGATCTGTATACTTTTGCACTTCGATCCATTATATTTAACAACGATCTTGTAAAAAGATTTATTAAATTCATGAAATTAAGTAGTCATACAACAATTAAAACGGAGAATTTAGTTTTAGAGACACTTTTTCAGTTTAATGTTTCAACTGCCGATATGAGACGCCATTTTATGATAATACTAGCAATATATTAGGTCAATAAAACGGTCTTGAATCTTTGATTAGAAATAAGAACCCACTGATAGAATACATCTGTTATTCAGTGTATATTTCGAATGTGGTTGGTACATATGCTGCCAGTTGTCTCCAAGCAATTAATCTACTATGTTTGTTAAAGAACAGTTTGAATTTATTTTTTCCCTGTAAGTAAAGGCTTTTATATATATTTAAAGAGATCATATCAAATATTTGTCATGAGATTTTCAAGAAATTTATAATAACTGTTTAGTAACTTAAAAATATGTTGGAAATAATGTTGCAGCTTATATATGAAAATAAATTTAGAAGTTTTTTGAAATGCGGTTGGGAGGGCTCATAATGTGCACTGCCTGTGCCCAGAAAATGTCCAAATCTCCCACTAGCGATAGCGATAAAGGGAAAAATCTAAATTACGTGCACTATCACAAATTTCCTTTTCCTTCTTTTTCTCCTATTCAAAATATGAATTCTAAAACAATTTGGAAGATAATATTATTGAGAGAATTTATTGGCATTAATGAATATTTTGAAGAAAACTACGTTTCCTTTCAAAACAGCAAGAATTTTTGTTGTTGTTTTGATCGGAGGGGGGACGGTTTGACTATTTATTTTTTCTTCCGGAACGGTTTTTTTTTTTTTTTTTTTTTAACACTTGAATTAAGATAATCGCAGACTTTCAGATTAGCAACTTTTTCTTAAAAAAATAAGATAAATTTTATTGAAAGTGGAAAGATTACTAGCGAAACACTGCCATTAATATATAAAATATTGATCTTTAAAAATTTCCGAACATATCTCTTTTATAGGACATATGGATTAGAAAAAAAAATCTAAATACTTTTTACGAACTATTTGTTTTATTGTGTTTTTACGGGACCTAAATAATTCTTTTTTATTTTTATATTCCTCAAGGAAATTAATTTCCATGTACTTGTATGTGAATATAGAAGATTGGTTCAAAGGAGAGCATCTAGTAAAGACCGAAGGTGAAAGTGTTCTCGCCTTCTCTGTGAAGTTAAGGAAGGTCACCATCAGAACTAGCGAAACTAGTTTTTATTTCCGAGTGTTTGTTCGCAGTTTAGGAAATCTAAAGTATAAAAAGGCTTTGAAAATGTAAGTTTTATTTTAATCTTCTATCACTTTTATAATTTGCTGCTCATGTTTAAAGAACTACTTTGCTTCCTTTATTATCTACCTCGATTTAGAATTTTCATTTTTACAGAATTACATGGAATCTGCTTGAATAATTGTACATGGAAAATCCATAAGAAGGGTAATCAATTGCAGATTTCTCAGAATTCTGCAATCATGATTTTTAATGTGAAATTTATATGGAGAGTAGCCATTATATTTTTTTCGGAAATCGTCCATCAAAACCTATACTTTTTTATTTCAATATTATAAGAAACGATTTTGGATTTAATCTCAAATTTAATTTCAAAATGAAAAATGAAACAGTGTTTACAAGAATTAGAATGCTTTTTATTTGAGATGTGTTATCTTTTATGCACTGTTTCAAAATCTTGATTGAAGCATTTATATTAAAAAAATATTTCAATGCATGAGACACTAAAACATGTTGGATATTGAAATCACGCATTATAAATCTTATAAAGAGGCGATGCAATTCATTTAAGTGGGTTTTTTTTTTTTTTTTTTTTTTTTTTTTTGCATTTTTTCATGGTTTTATTTCTTAATTTGCCAGTATGAAAATATTCTTTTTATATACTTCAGCAAAATGTGATTGGTCATGAAATTCGAGTAAGATATAAGAAATACACGTTTATATCGCATGTAACAGCGTCTAGTGAAAGTTTATGCCTATTCTTTAGAGAAATGAACTAACTTGAATTCTTTTTTTTAACAGAAAATAATAATAATAAGGGATAGTACGTTTTCGGGGCCGGAGAGTTTAAAATTCAGTGCTCGATTCTAATCAAGAAATCCTATGTAACTGGCTAGAAGCACACTGGTGATACTGCATATAAAGAGGATTGCCGGCTCATGTGTGAACGGCCCTTGCCATCTAACCACGGTTCAAAATTACGAACTTTCCCTTAAAATAGACTTAGTGTTGCTTTAACGTAGCTCGTAAATATACTTAATGTAACTCGTACTAAACTGACTATTTCTAACAGAAAGGAATTATCTTTTCATTTAACAAAGCAGTTTAATAGAGCAAAAATTTTCAATGTGGGTGTAACTTAAGTGTCTAAACGTTTTGGATACGAGAGGATATAATCTATGTTTTAAGGTGTCATCTTCATAATCAATAGAATTCAACTGCCTGCATACAATAATGTTTTTTTCAATGCATGCATTTTCTGTTAATTTTCATTTAAGATGATACTAGTTAAATAAATAAGGGTAGATTGTATTCCAGTTGAAAAAATAGAATAAATTTGAGTTAATGTAACATTTTGCCGGAGTTTTAGTGTTTTTTATCCAATATTCCAAGCAAATATAATATAAAAATAAGATAATTATATAATGAAATATAACACAACAAATAAAGCTTAAATACAGATATATATTTTTTAAAAATACACATGGCAGTTAAAACTAGATTTAAGTTTTAGACGTCAAAATTAAAAATTGTGTTATAGTCTGTGTATTTTCTGTAGGCGGTTCAGGGTCCCATTTTCTGCAAATAGGAGTAGAAAGTAATATTTAAGTAGTGGATTTACATGTAGGCAGATGAAGCAGACAGCTGAGCTCAGGATGGAGTAACCAAATCGACTAAAAATGCATTATTATCAAAGTAAACAATTTGTCAAATAAAAACCAATACTTCGAATAAAAAATACTTGCATAATATTAACTTTGTCTTGTAACATTGGTAAGGTTTCGATTTATTTCATAACAAGCACTTAGTTATTTCAGTATTCATAAACAGTGAGTATCTGCTGAAACAATATTAGGTGAAAGCTAATAAGCAAAAAACAAAAATATGTAATTTTCATAAAATTACTAAAATTAAAAATTAACTTTATACAAATCATCGACATATTAGTAAGTTAAAAAATGTTAAATTGTGAGATTAAATTAACCAATTTAGTAAACGACAGGCCTCATTTGGTGATTCGCCGAAGGTCGCAAAATGCGTAATTCCTTGACTGTATAGCAGACAAGAGTAGTAATCATGTAATTGCTATTAAATAATTTTATACTTTTTCTAAGTATCATTACATAGTTCTTAATTCTTTTTTCTTTTTTTTTCAGACGATGCTACGATTTGAAGAAAATGTTAACACCGAACAAGTTTAAACCTTCAGCTTAACATGTTAAACCTCGCTTATGGAAACCTCTTCAATCTGTTTATTAAAATAAAATTAAAAAATTTATATAAATGCACCGTATTATTTCTGTAAATGCTTACATAATATTAGAAAGAGAAAAAAAATCCTCTGAAATACAACGCCTACTACTCTGCTACCTAATTCAAAACTCCTAGTGTCAGTCGCACAAGTTTTTTTTTTTTTTCTCTTCTTTTTAGTATTACGTCTAGTTAAATGCAATCAAATGGAAAAATGACAATGATTTTTTTTATCTGGGGATATCACTCTTCTATTATTTACAATATTTTTTCAAACAACCGCAATTATTGAAATAGGAAGCTCTTTTTTTAAGAATTCAAACAAAATTTTTAAAAAAAATTAGAAATAACAATACCTTCTTTGCAATTATTGTCTTCATCGCTTCTTTCTGTATTTCGTTGCTTTTAGAAAAATAGTTATCATGAAAATTTTGCTTTTGAATAGAGTCCCTCACATTCTAGCTCGCAATCAATCTGACGTCGTTTTGCTCAAACACTCATAATGAATTTTTTTTCAGATTTTATTTTTACATGTTTGAGCCTAGTCAGCGCGGCTCATCAGTTCATAAATGAACAGTGTTAAAGAAAAAACATCATCAAAAGAATAGAATTAATTCCATAGAACTTCCATTAAAAGAGCAATGTGCTTTCTAAGTGGACTAAAATTTTTAATTATTGTTTTCTGCATTGTATTTTTGAAAAATTACCGATATTTCTTACCTAAAAATAACCATAAAAAATGGAATTAAATTACCAATAAAAAAGCAACATTGCCTCGTAAATGGATCAAAATTTCGCATTGTAATGATTAGTAACGTATTTTTGAAAAATTATCGATATTTCTTCTTTAGATTAGTAACTCTTAACGAAGTAATGTACGCCAGATGTGTTTCCGGTATCGAAATATGAAAACATAACTAAAAACGTAACGTATAAAAGATATTGTGGGTAAGAAAGTGAAGCAAAAGTTAGGCACTCTATTTTGAATTGGGCAACTTTTTTATGTTTTTATCTTTTTTTCAGAATGCAATAATAATGAAATAAGTTTAAAGATGTCAGAACAAGTTAATTAGACAAATTGTATGAAATTCAATTTTTCACCAAAATGGAGACCATTCTGGACAAACTAAGTAATACAAGACGCATTTTTATAATTTCTTTTTAAAAAAATTACATATCAATTCTCAGAAAAAAAAATAATTTCAAGAGGAATATCTTAAAAAAACATTTAAATTAATTTTAATCTAAAATTTATCATCTCATTTTATTCTAATTAGAAAAATCTGCTCAATTACGTCAACGTATATTTTATTCTGATCATTTGCCGTACGTTTGGGACACTTGGTTTCCTATTTACTATTACTCGTCTTCATGTGTACTATCACCCCTTAAAGTTACTCCCATCATTTATGAAACACCCTGTATTTTATTCTGATTCGTTTGCCGTCATATTTAAGTACATCATCTTATGTATAGTCGTCAAAAAAAAAAAAAAAAGGGGGGGGGAGAGGGAAGGGAGAGACAACTTTGTAACTTAAGCATTTATTATCAAAAAACTTTCGTTGATAGAAATGGCTCAAACGGACAGGCTTATTTAGTTCGAAAAACTGATTTACATAATTACTAATTTATATCTCGGGACTTTTCCATTACGGAAATCGAGATATTTTTAATAATTCGATCGAATATGCCTTTCTCAAATTTCGTTCAAAAATTTGTGTACCAAAAATTCGTATATTAGGTTTCATTCCAGAATTCGCAAATTTTTTGAGATACAAACAATTTTCTTCGCTGAAAACTCCGCCTGAAAAATCTCAATCCACTAAGGACCATATATGTAGTAAAACTCAGATTTCTAACAACAGAAATTGCATTTTCTTCATTTTGTTTCATTGTGATTACAAAAAATTAGTTAAACGTGACTTAGTTTGATCTCTAGCCTTAATTTTCATTTTCAAATCCCATTCATTTCAACATGTTTTTTTAATTGTAAATTTACGCAATTTATAATTTTTAAAAATATTTTACAATCTATCTCTATGATTGTTTCTGTCCCAGAAATTTCAGCCAATTTTTCACAGATATTTTTATCATGAATTTGATGCATTGGTGAAATTTTGTTTCATTTTTACAAACTAATTCGTGTAATGGCATTTTAAGTTAATGAATTTATCTAGTTTTATTTTAAGGAGGAAAATTTTTTTTCCTGTGAATTCATTAACCTAAAAATCACTTTTTTATTGAAAATAAAGATAATACCGTTTGATTTTTAATAGATTTCAACAATATTTTAATCAGATCAATAAAATAAGTAATATAATTTCAGATTGCAAAAATAAATGTTAATTTCCAGAAGAAAAGTTCATATGCTTTAAAGAATTGTATACAGAGGATTTATTAATTCTTCATTAATACTAACATTTTTTCCCCCTTTATTTCACTGAAACTATTTTTGATTTTATTTTCTCGTACCAATCGAAAACTCAAAAATGGAAGGAGTTAGTAAACGAATTATTGTAACCGTCAAATAATTAAAACCAATACTTTGCTGAAACTTTTCTTTTTAAATTTGCCTAAAGGCGATATTTATTTTTTTTAGAGTTGTGTCTGCCCTTCTACGGAAATAGACTCAAAAATGGAAAGAGTTTGAACAATGAAATTTCGTATGTTGTCTTTAGAAGTCAAATTTACAAATTTTAATATTGCAATAAGTTTCGGTCAAATTCTTAATAAGGGAAATCATTACGCCTGCCTACCCCATCCCATGCGTATAAACGCGATTGCTCAAAAAATGCTAGGTGGATGAAATCTGGTAAAAGATTTTGCCAAAGGATTTAAAGAACTACGTCAAATTCTGAGCCAGCTCTGTCAAATAGTTGATTATCTGTCGATTATTGATTGTTCAAACGTGCTTGAGACAGAAATACAACATTCTAGATTAATGAAATTTGGTATTTAGCGTTGATGCTAAAACTATAGACCTGTGTAAAGATTTCGATTATTAAACCAGTTAATGAAGAAAATTGTTTTAGGTTTTCCTTATTTCTGCAAAGTAATTCAAAACATTATATGCTTTTTCGAATATTAAAAACATTAATCATCTATACTAGAAATACTATATATATAGATATATGTATTATACATAAGGGCAATCACAGTCAGAGTATATTAAAAAAATCAATAAAAAGATCATTGCTTTTTTGAATATTTTAAAAAACATTAATCATTTATACTATATATTTGTATTATACTTAAGGCCAACCACAGTCAGAGTATATTAAAAAAATCAATAAAAAGATCATTGTTTTTTTTTAATATTTCAGAAAACATTAATCTACTATAATAGGGATACTATATATATGAATATATACATAAGGGCAATCACAATCGAAGAATATTAAAAAAAATCAATAAACGTATCATTGCTATTTTTAATATTTCAGAAAATATTACTCAACTATGATAGTGATACTATATATATATATATGCATAAGTGCAGTCACAATCAGGGTATATTAAAAAAAGTCAATAAAAGGATGAAGTGACTACTAATTTGCATATAATCTGCTTGACACTGGAGTTTTCCGAATGATACTGGAAGCCCATTGTAAAGTCTCGGTCCAATAACAGGTAGCGTTATGATCAAATTCTTTATTTACAGCTTTATTACATAAAAACAACTCTTTCTCATCTAGGTTAAATGAAGGATGCTATTTATAGCACGAAATTTAAACAAGAATAGTTCCTCGAACAAATTTGGAGAAAACGCCTTCCCAAGAACAGCTAACAGGCGGTTGGCGTCTGAGGCTACTGCAGGGTTAGCTCTAGGAATCCACCGAATTTCCTTCGGGTTGAATTTTTCTCAGAAGTCCACTTCATACCAAGCTCCTCTCCCCTTCTTCTTAAGAAAAATCTCACCTTTTATCTTTCTCTCAGACTCCACCTTTCCTGTACACTCCCTGTTACCCAATCACCGTTCAGAACAACCTGAATCGTCTCTGGTCGCCCTTGGGAAATGTCCATTGATGATCCACCCTCCACAATGGGAAAAATGAAGGACATCTGGACATCTGGTGTGTTTGACACTCTCGCCTTTCGAAGACACGATTTATTTCCCTAGGAAACGCACGTGTGGTTCCTTATCTGGATTAGCACTAATTGGCCAGACGACCGTACTTAAAAGGAGGGTCTTCCATTTGGCAATCTGGAGGCACTTAACACTGTGGGAGTTTCGTTGATGAAGAATGGCCCGGAATGTAAATTATCGAGTGTGGGAAAAAGGAATGTCACAGTGGTCACCCAGGGAAGAAGCTGAATCATTACACCATTATCAACCCCGAAATTATACAAAGAAGCATGTGAATATATATAATTCCCGGATTGTATAAGTGATTGTGACCTCGAATATGACATCGTTTTCTCTTTTTTAATATAGTGTTAAGGCTATAACAATGGTATTTCTAAAATTTTATTTTAGTTATTTTCGTATAATAATGTTATGACATGAGAAGAAGTGATTTATTGTCTTATTTGAATGAAAATGAAATGGTGATGCCATTGCTTATCACATTTAATCAAACTAAAATGAATGGTTCAAAGGCAGGATTTTCAGTGGTATAAAACAATACAGATACAATAAGAGTAGATGCCTTAATGAATCTGAGGGTGATAAAAATGAACATGTTTCAAGGAATAGAAGGGGAAATTATCATGAAACGGTTAGAACCGTAGGACGGCAACACATCTGGTATCTGTATTTCAAATTTCTGCGATGAAATTAACAATGAATGTGTTTGAATTCTAAGCATGGATTGTTATTACTGCGACAGAAAAAGTGATGTTGAATTTTATTCACTTCGATCTAATGGATTAATTATTAGTTATTTTATATTTAATGATTAAAGTTTGTTTTGGTTATACCATCTTTATTTGAAATACTTCAGAAAAATATATAATCATATTTTAAGAACAGATAAAACAGTTATTCCAAAAAAAAAAAAAGAAGAAGAAGAATTTTAATGAATAAAAATTGATACTCTATTGAGTGCATTGATAAGAAAAAAAAATATCATTAAAAAATAGAGCAGCAGAAATGTACATTTATTTTTGACTTGCATATATAAATGGGGCAGGGGTCATCGCCGCTATTTGAAATCCTTATGTCAAACGAAATTTAAAATATTTAAACTTTATATGATTGATATTTAAATATTAATTTTACATAATAATGCATTATTTGCATAACTTGTCATTGATAATTATAGCTTTGAAAAGAGAGAGAGATTAAAATATAAATCTTTTTTTAAATCACATTTCAACTATATAATTATTCTTCCTTCTGATTCGCCTGGTAGAGTTGGCAGGGGATACGGTTCTTTGAGACTCCACCATCCGTATATCCAGTATTTAAACCTTGCCTGTTGGATGAAAGTAAATTTTCTGCTTGCTGAAAACAAGGGACGATGATGACGAATTATAATGATTAAACTAGCCCTTACTCTTCTTCTAAGAATTTGCAATAACTTTTTTAATATATCAAAACATATTATTTCAATTAGTGGCCAGATATTCTTATTTCGATCAGGACCATTCTGTAACCTCAAAACGCACATCGCCACACCAGAAAGCAGGATGTGGTAAAATACAAATAATAAATAAATACATACATAAATAAAAATCGGAGGCAGTTAAATAATTTGCTGTTAAGAATTTCTAAAAAAGAAGCATGAAAAGGTAAAATAAATAAATAAATAAATCTAAATAATGCATTTTGCTGTTTTATTACTATTTTCTCTATTAATTTTTTATATGAATTATTTACTAATGAGTAATGTACTTCATGAAAGCAATTTTTAAAAGGACACTTTTCTTAATAAGCTAAAAATATTTATTTTAATTATTTTTTACATTCTAGTCTTTAATTTTTAATTCATTATTTTAATTATTATAGAATCTTATAATAAATTTTTCTCAAATCCATTGTCAAATGGTGTCATATATACCAATATTTAAATAAAATAATCTTTTACCTGACATATTAGTTCTGAACATGCTAAAATAGTGTCTAATAATCGAGAACACACAACTGTGTAAAATGTCAGAGCTCTAGCACACCAGAAAACGCGAGAAAAATAAATTACAACATTAAATCTTTACAAACAGGAAACAAATCGAGTCAAATAAAAATCGGGACAAACGAGAAATATAATTTCAGTTTGGGTCGAATCGAGCAAACTTTTTTATATTCATTACAAATAGTCGAAATTTGAAACTTTCTCGATTAACCTCGGATCACTTAAACTGTATTCTTGATGTAATAGGTTTCTATATAAAAAGGAATAAATAATAATAAAAACCTCAATATAAATAAACATTATTTTATTAATTATATAATAATATTGGAGATCATAAAATTACACTATATACATCAGAAAATTCTCTGTGGAATAATAAAATAAACACATACAGAAAATTTTAACACATAAATGAAAATGAATAAATGGAATATGAATTATTATTTTTTTAAGCATTTTAAAATGTGTCAGAGGTTAATATGGCCATGTTGTTGATACGGCCACATAACGGTTTCAGCTTTAGTTTAAGTTTTTATCAAAAAAGGATTCTATTATCTTGAAAAGGAAAGTTTGAGAAGATTTTTCAATAGCTTGATGAACTTAATTAGTACAATAACATTTCTTATGAATGAAAAAAAATTCAGTTTCTTTACTTTTCAAAGCTATAGTTCTAATTAAAAAAATTTTGTCGTGTAGTTAGAGAATTAAAGAAATATAAAGAATGTCCTATCCTATATTAACCTGATAGGAGTTTTAATGTTCTGCCATTATGTGTAACGAATTTTATCAAGACGTTGATCATTCTTGCAAGAATCACGAGAGATTTCATAAATCTATCAGTTATCAAAAAGTTATCACGCCATTAGAGGTTAACAGACTCATGAAACCCGGATTATTTATTTATTTATTATTATCATTGTTCTTGTCGGTTAACTAACAACTAAATACGAACCAAGATTTTAAAACTTAACAGAGTTGCAGATCAAGAAATGTTTTCTCACTTTTTTTGAAGGAAATAAAATAATATATTCTTATGAAAAAGAAAAAAAAAATACTTTACTTGCATCTAATGCTGGATTTATATATATATATATATATATATATATATATATATATATATATATATATATATATATATATATATATATATATATATATATATATATATATATATATAAACAGATTATTCTGAAATTTATGAAGAATATAAATGTTTGTTTGTGAAAGGGCATGACACCAACACTGAAACCAACAACTCGAAATTAACTCTGCCGAAAGTGATTTGCAATAAAAAGTTTTGCTACTTCAGTTGCAAATCAAAATTTGCCTCTTAAAACTACATATACCGAGATTAGATTAAAATTAATAAAAATATTTAATTTCGGAAATTAGGGAGGGAAAAGGAACCTCCAATACTTACATTGTTTAATAGCCCCTTGAAAGTTTAATCCACCCCTAGCTGAGTGGTTGCTACATCATACTTACTTCATAACACTTCAGAAAAAACTGGTTTTCATGTATGTAGTAAAGGGTGTCCCAGAATTAACGCAAGATTTGAATTTGCCACCATTGGTACAGTAAAGTGTTGGCAACCCTATTAAAAAAACACTCGACAGCTGATAGTTTAGGGTTAGTAAAAATAAAGCGTTACACGATAGAATAACATGTCTTCATTGTTGAACAATATTTCAAAAATAAAGAAAGACTGGTGGCCACAGTTCGAAAATTTGAGAATTTCCCCCCTAGACCGTGTGATTTAACAACATTTGATTTCTTTCTATGGGGTTATTTGAAATTAAAGGTCCATGCCAACAAGCCCACAAGCACGCGTGCATTGAAGGAAGAAATTCAACGCTGCATCAACGAAATTCAACACCATTTATGTAAAATGGCCATGGAAAATTTCGACAAAAGAGTTAGTAAGTGCCAACAAAGCCGTGGAAGCCATTTGCACTATGTGTTATTTCATACATAACCTTATCCCGTGTATTTTACGATTCAATAAAAATATAACAATTTAAAGAAAAAAAAAACTGTGTTTTTTTAAAAATTTAATTCGTATCTTGCGTTAACACGTTGTTCTATCGTGCAGCGCTCCATTTTTACTAACCCTAAACTATCAGCTGTCAAATGGCGCTTTTTAATAGCGTTGCTGACACTTTACTGCACGAATGGTGGCAAATTCATATCTTGCGATAATTTTGGGGCACCCTTTATTTTTCTTTTTAGATCTACTCAGAAGTTTTGAAATGAACAGTATTCCAAAGTGGACACTTTCTACTTCTTCGAGAAACGACTGAATTATATTTTGAAAAAGGTGAACATTATTAAAACATATTTTCAAATTTTTAATATTTTTTTTTCATTAAATTCTTCCATGCAGTTTATAAAAATGAATAAAGCTAATGGAATTATTTTAACATGTCGTATTATTGGTTGAATAACTTATTTTTTACACATTTAAAATTGTTTTCATTTGCAAATTTTTTAAAGAATTTATACAACTAGAATTTCGACATACAATCTTTCTCCAGCTGTTTGTTAAATGGATTCTTTCAAATCTAAAATTTAAAATGTGTGAAAAGGGAAGAAACTTAATAAGTTATTAGCTATAAGAAATATAAACATTACATACTTTATTACATAAAAACACATTTCAGATAAAATCTAAGTAGCTTTTATTATGTGCAGTTTACTTTCGCAACATTGTTTTACATACTTGAAACTAAAAAGATCTTAATGAATTCGTGCTACCGTAGTTGTTATTTAGCGCATCCGGATTTAAATTCAGAAAAATCGGTATCTCCGCCTTTCCGCTGTAACGATGTAACAACATTTCATCATATAAATCGAAAATGTTCAGTCTTAAAGAAATAAAAATTGCGGGTTCTTTTGATTCGCGTGAAAGTGCCTTTCATAAATTTTGACGGTCAAAAACCAGTTTAGAGGATAGTGTATTGTTAATATGCGGCCACAGGCGTTGAAATATTTTTTGGAACCTCCTGGATAAACCATATTGATGTCAAGAAAGTAATTTGAACTATACGTTTTTGAGCTTTTGACTTTATTCTTGTTTTCTACTGTCATTTTATAATTTGAATTTCCTATATGTTATTTAATCCTTCTATAGATTTTATTTCCCCTCATTTGCATACTTTTTATCTGCATACACACATATGCATTTGATATGAATTGATTAGGTTTCTTTATCTCGGATAGATATGTTTATAACCGAAGAGATAAAAAAAACGATCCAATATTTTGTAGTCCTTCATTTTATTTTTTACTCGGAAATTTAAAAAAAAAATAATGTAAAAGAATGAATAACTGTTATTTCTTTCGACTTTCTAAATCGGATGGGCATAACAACGCTCAAACATCCGAAATTTTGTATTAAATGGAGACAAAAATGAAAAAAATATCTTAATAAATATATCATTTTTGTTTTCTTGGTAAAATTTGTTTTTAAAAGGATTTATATTCTTATTCAATTTAACCAGAGGGAGCTGTCTCTCTGTAACTTTCTAGTGCTCTTTCTAATAAAGCCATCACCCTTTCCAACAATAGGCTGTTAATACTACAAATACTCAGATTTTTATTTTCAGAGCCTGCATATGAGTTTTGAGCTTCAAAATACAAAAAACAAATATGCATTGTAAAAATCTTTTTTTTTTTTTTCCAATGGACTGAAATTAAGATTTAATGCTGAATTGCAGTTTCAATATCAAGATCACATACCAAATTTCATTTATCCTAGTCATTGTATTTTGATACAAATCTACAAATTTGATGTAAAGCGTCATACCGAATTTCATTTGTTTAGCTCAAGGTGTTTTTGAGCTATCATGTTTACAGACTTATAGATAGACATAATTTCCAAACTGTTTTTCGAACACAGGGAGGACAGAAATGTTGAGATGAGTTCATAAATCGCTAAATGTTTTGATGAATTATAATATATTTTATTATAAACTGAGGACTATAAAAGGAAGATTTTATATTTTTTTCTGAATATCAAGCTGAAATAAATATTGTCAGCTTTCCATAAACCGAATGGAATATTTTGTAATCTATCATATTTTCTGATAAAAAAAATAAAGTCAAATAAACTTGTTTGAAAGAAAACGAAAGAAATATTAATGTCAAAATTATAAACAAACTTAAATTAAATTTTAGAGGGAAGTACAAAAGTGCATTTTGAGTAGCAATAAATTCATGCTTTTGTATATGGTAATAATAAAAGAAATGGAAAAAAATGAAATTAAAATTTTACAAACATATAAACAAATAATGAAAAGCATCAAAATATCAAAATGTCATTTTTCTTGTTTTTAACTGGCAGAAATTGTCTGTATTTTTTTGATAATATCATTTTCAATAAACAAGCGAAGCAATTGACACTCACTATTCCGTACATAATTCTTGACTATTTTAAAATAAAAAAAAAACCTCTCAATTTGCATTTCAAATTCGCATGTCTCTCTTCTAGATTTGACTTCAGAAAAAACTAAATAAAAAGCAATCAAACTATTTTTACTTAAATATCTAAATGCTATTCGTAACTTACTAAATTTAGAATGTCACCGTAAATTTAGAAAAAAAAAAGTAGTGATATTATTCTCATTAATTTAAGTGAGTTGACATTAATGAAAATGGAGTTACCTGATTTGAACGAGGATGACACTTTTGTGCAAAAGAATCTCTTGATTACTGGCAACTTTGATTTTAACAGAAAAGAAAAATCGCACTATAGCACCAGAATTCGACGACTGATGCAAATCATTACTTCTCAGAATCATTTTTTCGGGGGGGGGGGGGGATATGCAAAAGATTGATAGATACTTTTTTTATGCTTTTAGCTTAAGAGCTTCGGTGACCAGCCGTTCGTCTACCATATTAAAAGTAATAATTTAGCCATTTTAATTACTTTTTGTAAATTGCATTTAGCAATAACAAAAGGAAATAATATTTTAAAGCAATCTTGCACAATAAACAACGAACGTACTGATTGATTAGCTATGCATGCAAAATAGCTAAATTAATTGCGAATAAAACTGATTTAATTGGTCTCGTTGTTCAAGGTGAATATTATATTTTAATTTTTCGTTAACTCTTAAAATGGGGAGGTAAGGGGAACTGGCAATCATTGATGACTTATCTAGAGATCATGAACTTTCATGTGAAAAAGATTTTGACAAAATCGAATCAGCGGTTGAGGCTGGGTGATTGGTCAATTTTTCCCTTCCTATTTTATACAGATTGTTGATTTAATAGTATCGTTTTTTTTTTTTTCTTTGTCATATATATCTTAGAAGCTTCTTGAATACTAAATATTCAACGAAATACAAGAAAAAACTATTATAATAACACATTCAAAGAAAACAATACACAAACAAATCTGGGTTTATTAAAAATGATCAACTATTAGCATTGTCAACTTGTCCCGATATTCTCTTACTGAATATTCTAGTTACTATTCATGTTTTTTCCCTAAGAATAAATATTTAAATTCTTCTTATAATATTATCAATGTGTTATTTTTAATTGTTTTTTTAAATATGGATGTCAAAACAATGCTGTGACATATATTTTGATAGAAATACTCTAAGTAACTGAAAATTTAAACACATTTTAAATATATTTAAAATTCTAAAAAGCGCCTTGATTTTTTCCCTCATATTTTTGTTTCTTCTGAATTTCTTTAAAATACTGCTAGAATTTGGAAGAAAAAACTTTAAACATTCCATATTTGATCCGATTTTGTATAAAATGTCAGGGATTGTCTCTTTTTTAACTTTTAAGTAACCAAATTAAAAAAAAAAAAAAAAAAAAACTATCATTTAAAAAGATTATAATTTTAAATTTTTTTAATGATTAAAACTTTTTATATTGACTTTGTCGGCGTTACCTTTCGTATTTAGAACGTATCGCCTCTGAAAATAAGAAAATCTAGTCACTTAAACTAATAGATTATTAATCATCATAATATAAATAATTTTGGTATTAAGTAGCGGTAATTCCAAACTGATTCGGAACAAGATATCGGACTTAAAAGAAGCAACGCGCATTAAATAAAACAAGGGGGAAAGTTTTAGGTTCTGAGTAATAAAGACCGAGAAACGCAGCTGTAAATGGATTTCCTAGTGGGTGAATGATGAAGTGTTGAATCATAAGAAACACAACACCCATAAACTACGGAAGGATGAAAAGGAAGCACTTGGCGGGAACGAGGGTGAATCGTTTTTCTGCCTAAGGAAAATAAAATAACGGTTTACATTAAAGAGCGCAAAAGAATCTTCTAGAGTGCAATAAATTTTTCGTTGTACTCGATGTTCGGCGTGTTTCGACATCCACTTGGATAGCTTTAGAATAAATATATCAGTCATATATACAATAATGTCCCACTAAACAGTATAGTTAATCATCAAAGCGATGACATTCATAAGTGAGTTTTCTACATCTGGAGGGTATAGCAGTCATTGAAGCATTTATTTCAGTCAAAGGTTAAATTGAGATATCTTAAGCAGTTTGGAATTATTGAAACCATTCAGAAAAAGAAAGCGTAGTTACGAAAAGGGATTCATATATAAGCATTTGTCTGGTATTTTAAACAAATTTTGAGGACTTCGATACCACAAAGATTCTTTTCTTCACCAAAATTAAATAATTTTAATTACTTGATATCCTGTTTTCTTACTTTTTTTTTTCAATTACGAATCTACATAAGAGCATTTATTAGTTGCAGAAATAATTAAAAATAATTGATGATATATAGAAATCTGAAAACTGTGAAAATTTCTACAAAAAAAATTTTAAAACTGCAGGGGGGAAAAAAAGCAATAAGCGGAATCCAATTTTATTTTCATTTTCCTTCATTTTTACACGAAATTACATTTAACCAGTTTATCTCTATTTTCAATAAAGGTATTGATTTATAGTGTATGCAACGTCAGACAATACAATTTTAGCTAATGCAGAAAAGCAAAAAATAAATAAAAATGAAATATCGATAAACTTGATACACGCCGTAATATGCTGCATAATCACAATTATTTTTCACACAACCACACATATATAGTTACCATTCAAATATTAAGCAAAATTCGTGAAAAGTGAAACAATGAAAGAAAAACTGGGGCAAAATAAACAATAACTTAGTTTATGTTCATATTACTTAAACTTTGTCACCTTACGGACGGACACTGCTAGCGCCTCATTAAAAATTCTCATATGAAGCTACTGCCGCCATTTTGTTATTTGTTAGATGATGTTCGCGTATTTTGATGTGTTGTAATTTCCAAGATATGCAGTTTAAGATATCACTGATTAGTAGAGAATATATTAGATTATTCCTTCTTATACAGGATTGCTTTAGGCAATGTACTTTTTATAATCACTATCTACTCGTATTTATATTTTATTCTTGTTAATTTTAGCAAAGAGACCAGTTTTTTAACGTTTCCGACTGGGACAGAACGACCTGGTGAAGTTGACGACCTTGTCATCTAATCCCCTGTGTTTTTTACTGATTTCTATTTGGCGTCTATATGCATTTCTACTTTTTGTGACTTTTTTTTTATGTAGATGATCCACAAATTCTTTGATACCATACTGTTAGTCGCATAGACCTGCAAATAATATATTAGCATTCTTAACCTTGGACGGTATGCCAACTAATTAATTTTTTGTGACTTTTTTTATCTACATAATCCTAAAATTCTTTCATGCCATACAGTCAGTTGCATAGATCTATAAGTAATATGAAAATATTACCCTTAGAAAATATGCTAACTCCATAAGGCACAACAAGAACATTGAAAGAAAAAAAAATGGAGGGAACAACAGACTGGGAATGTAAAAAAAAGAAAGAAAAAGAAAAAAAAGAAAGAAAAAGGAGCTATTATTAAAAATCTGAAGTTTGTTTCCTGACACTCACAACATGAGCTGAAACTTCCCCAAGTGTAGTTCTTGCATGTTATGAGATTTATTTTGATCCTCTGTCAAGAAACTAACATAAAATGTTGTAAACTCTACACATGGTGGCACAAGGGATGCTCAAACTTGATGAAACTTGTGTTCAGTTTTTGATAACAACAATAATAATAACTAAAAAAAATGAGCTACTTGAATTTACTATGAGTTAGAGTTTTAAACATAATAGCCCTTTCGTTACACACTATTCCAGAAGAAACTACTTAACAACGTTTAATTAATTAGTGGTCTGCCGTATATCTTCTAAGAATAAAAATTTATCCAACTTTTATCAGGGGATCAGGGGACACCGGGGTAAAATGACACGTGTGCATCATCTTTTTGTAATACCAAAATATTATTGATTGTATTAAAATTTTAAAAAAAAATCCAACTAGGTTTAATACAAGAAAAGGCCATTCTAATAATATAAGAAAGGAAAAACAATTTAACAAAAAATTGAATTTATCAAAAATGTTCGATTTTTAACATCGTTAACTTGACTCGTCTGTTTTTATTCATTTGCTTTGTTACTAACACGCAATGGCGGATTTTGATAATAGGAGGAGGCCACAGGCTCTGAAATATTTTAAGGCCCCTCCTCCGTGAATTTTGTTGATAAAAAGAAAGTAGCTTGGATAAACTTATTTGAGTTTTCCCAACTTTATCTTCATGGTTATTTTGAGATATCTTTATATAATTGAAAGGCAACTCCTAATGCATTTATTTTTAATTTGTACAGAGAGTATACCTTTTATCGACACAATTTCTATACTATGTCACTTTTTTAATGTTTCTACACCAATAAATTTCGTATTTTATTAAAAATATATATGCGCTTAAAGTCATGAAGTTCCTTAAGGACTTTCATTCTTCATAATTTCAAGAAAATAACTCAATTTTTATATCAAGATTATTTGTACAAACCCTGGTGAGCACGTTGTAGCGTACGAATTTGAAAGCAGAAAATAGGAAAGAAAGCAAAAAATAGGAAAGTATTCTGAATTTATAAAGCTTTAGAAAAGAGTTTGCAATCTCAGCGGCTTAATTCCGTGATAAAAAAAAAAAAAAAAAAAAAGCTTACATAGCTGTAAAATTACAAATGCAGTGAAATAAGAGCACGATTGATGAAGAAATTATTACATTATATATCTTCGATCAGTTTCTTCATCTTGGATACAAATGTATATAATCGAACCGATGAAAATAAGAAATAACTCTTTACTGCCTGTTCAGGCGAATGTCGCTTAACGCCAAACTTGGCAATCTTAAAATTACGGTAACCCAGTCACCCAACCTTCCGGTCGAGTCTTTCGGGGGTTCATTAGAACGTTGACCCGCATCGGCCCCCCATCCCCCGCATAAGTTGTAAACAACTTCAGTTTGTAAGGCTCAACAAAGCCAACCGCAATCCGCCATGTATTATATGAACTACTCACCGCAAAAAGGAGTATAGTATGTAGTGTAAATAGAGAAATTTAAGCATAAGTACAGTCCATTGCTCACTTCGATTCCACACTGTCCTTCATTTTTATAATTTAAATAATACTTTAAAAAAATAAAGTAAAAGAATGAAATGACAGTGATTTTCTTCGATCTTTGCGCTCTTCTAAATTAGATAGACATATCAATGTACAAGCCCTCGAATTTTATATGAAATAGGAACAAAAATTAAAAAATTATTCTTAATAAATATATTATTATGGCTTTTCTTTATTTAATTTTTAAAAAATGGAAACTTATTCAATTTAATCACCAAGAGTAGTCTCTCCGATACTTTCTAGTATGCTCTCTACTAAAGAGGCTCCCCCTCTCCTCAAAAAACTTAAGAAAGGCTGTGGCTCAAATTTTTATTTTCAGACTCCCGCACATTAGAGTTTTATGCTTTATAATATAGTGAAGAAACTGAAATGTCTTTTTTTGCCCCTGCGTTGTGAATGCTCTTTTTTTCAACCGAATGAAAAAAAAAAATTACACAGAATTACAGTTTTAATATCAAGACCAAATACCAAATTATATTCGCCGAAATCGTTGCTATCGCGCTTAATGCGTTCAGAAGTACAGACCAACAGATGCTCAATTCTTTGAAAGATTTAATTCTAAATCCAATAAGTATTTACACTTTAGATGCTTATTTTGTGTACTAAATTTTATTCATAAAGCTATTTAAGTTTTGTAGTTTTCGTGATCACTTGTTCTCGGACAGGCAGACAGCTAGATTTTAAGCCAATAGGTTTCGTTAAAATTTGATGGAAATCTACAGATTCGAAGAGGGCCACACCAAATTTCATTTATATAGCTCAAGTCATTTTTGAGTTATCGTATTATTCATATACACAGACACAATTCACAGTTGACTCACACTGTTCCGCAAATAATTCTATTTAAAAACAAAAAACGATATCTTTCCATTTTTATAGAAAATTAGCTTTTCTTACATTTAAGTGGCTTTCCTATAAATAGTTTTTCCTCTAGATTTAAATTTGGAGAAAATTGAACAAAAAGCAATGAAAGAATTTTTTAACTTAAATATTAAATTACCATTTTCAACTTATTGCGTTTAGACTGTTTCTACTAATTAAAAAATGTGCGATATTATTCCTACTAATTTAAGTGATTTGACGTTAAATAAACAAACGAAATGGAAGTATCCGGAAACGGAAGTACCCGAAAGGAAGTGCTCGGTTGGAGCAATGATGACAATTTTGGAAAAAAAAAAAGAAAAAAAAAAGACAGAATCTCCTTATACCGACAATTCTGATTCTAGCAGAAAAGTAAAATAGGACTGTAGCCGCAGAATTCAATAATTAATGTAAATTTTTACTACTCATAATTAATCCCGTTCACAATCGGTAACTAATCAATATTCTTTTTACGCTAACAGTTTAAAAGATAATAATTCATTGTTTGGTTTTTAATACACAAAGGTACATATATTCAAACTTATTCAAATTAAAATCAAGAATTCTATCAACTCCATATGCATACTAATAGGGCAAGAGCGCTATCTGAATTCATGACCAATAATTCTGAAAAGAGTATTTTTCTGTTTTCAAAGAGCAGGTATTAAATGTTCCTGTTTTCTTGTTTAGTAAGATATAAATGGAGTCTATTACAAGTCTTTTCATATTTAGAGTTTCTATGAATAAAAAATAATTTTCAGAATTTTGCCGTTGTTTTGAGTGTTTGTGAATTTGTCTCATTAGATTAATTGAATTCCGTACATTTTATCTTAATTTTTTTAATTACGTGAACAGTAGAAATGAATATTTGTTTTATATTTTACTAATGTATCAAAAATTCCAGCGAAACATCTTTTTAAATATATTGTTTAAGCTCCATTTCTTATCATTGTTATTTTATGCTTTTTAAATGATAAACAAGCAAACTGTCAAAACAAATTTAGCAAAACAAAAAAATTGTCAAACTAATTTCTTAAGAACTTTCAAAGTGATTCTATAATTTTTCAAAAATGTTTGTGAATGTCTTTATGATGCCTTTACTGTGAAACAGTTGATCATATTGAATGGATATTGTGAAATCAGTGCTAATTCTAACATCGAATGTGTGTGCATCTACCGATCTGTCTGTTGTTAAATTACAAGGTAAATAATTTCCCTTAGAGTTAAATTTGTACAAATATTCTTTTAGGAATGGAATGTTCATATCGAAATGATTTCCAAACATTTTAATTAGTCAAAAATTATGCAAAATTTCAATTCTTTTTGCCCCTTATGTTATTATTATTATTTCACAAAAATAATTTTATACCACCTTAAAATTCCAAAAATTATTTTTTCAATTACATATAATAAGTTATCATGCAGCCGGCGTCTTGGCATAGGGGTAGCGTGTCTTCCCCGTGATCTTGGCGTCCTGGGCTCGAGTCCCGGTTTGGACATGGGTGTTCGTCCGTTGTTCTATCTGTGAGATGTGTGAATGTGCCCTCCCTTAAAAAGGCGTTGTGCAACCGAATGTGATGCGTGAGTAGCTAAGACGTACTCTTGGCCCTAGTTGGCGCTACTGAAAACAAGAGACGCTCCCTTGGCTTAAAATCGGTGACTTCGTCAGTGAGCTTGTCCATGGCAAGTGCCATTATAAACAACAACAACTAGTTGTCATGCAACTGTTTCGAAATTTCAAGAAATTTTTAAATTTGGTTTGTAACAGTGCTGAAATTTAAATCAACCTTTTCCACGATTTCATTAAATCATAAAAATAATTTACATTCCTTCTATCGAAAAAGACCATTGTACCTTAGATACATTTTTTATTCAATAATTTTACTTTACTTTTAAACTATGAAAGTGTAGTAGTTTATGTACCTTTAGTAGTTATATGCCTTCCGAATATTAGATTTGCTTTCATGATTTTAAAGTATAAATATATATATTGTTTAAAGTATAAATATATATATATATTTTTAATTTCAGAATTATGTCAAGTAATATGTAATATGTTATTGTATAACCATGATTCATTTAGAAATTTTTCATAACTTCTAAAGCTTTAAATATTTTTAATTGCACATTTCACTAGACAATTATAGTTCTCTTCAATAGTTCAGACATTTGTCATCATTGAATTATATTAATCAGTTATATATTATGATTATATATGTAATTTCTAATAATTTAAAAATGTAATTATTGTAAAACCCATTTGAATTGTATATGACTTCAGTACTTTAACAAACGTTAAATAGCAGACTTGCATTTAGTAACGGGGCACAAAACGTTTTTCAGTGCCTTAATTCATTGTGGGACCTATTTCGTAGATCGCCACTGTCTAATATAGTTTAAATTTAAATTTATTCTACTCAGGAAAAGAGTTTAAAAAAATATCCGATTAAGGATTGGTTATTGCATCTACAATATTTTAAATCGCATCAACTTTATTATTATTACGTATAAATTAATCGTTAGGTACCTTTATTTTTAATGACAGTTATTCCTGGTTCTTCTCATTCAGATAAATTATAAACATTTTCAGAGAATTATTGGTCTTTTTCTTTCAAATTAAGAAGGGTTTTCGATGAATAATAATAAATAAAGTGCTCTTTTTGGCTAATTTATATCTAGTCTGTCGCCGTCCTCCTTTGCACTCTTTCAATAAAAAAGCTTGTAACTTTAGTTTATTACAAATACTTATAGTTTGATTCATTATTTTATCTTAAGATGCTCGCTTTGGCTATCAATCAAAAGAATACTTCCAAGCAATTATGACTCCACTTTTCAGGCACTTGAGTTATTGGTACTCCTTAACTGCTGATGGTTGGAAGTGGGATGAAATAGCGAAAATTGAAAGAAAAAGCTGTCTCTTTTCATGTGTTCCTGATATGCGGTATACATGGATGGAGTACGGATGCATTAGGATAGATCTCTTTATTTATTGCAAAAGCTCGAATTTTCTTTCGGAATTTCAGCGAGATCGCTTGTTATCAGGATTTAAATTCTACATTACTTCATTTGTGTTTTATATATGATGAAAGAAATTAGGTAGAAGAGAAGTTCTTTTTGTTATTCATATTTATTTAGGATTATTAATTTTAAAAAAATCCTCTTGGATATTTGGATTCAGTTAAACTAAGGGTAAGTGGATTATTTTTATTTAAATATATGTTTATTTCATAATTCCGAATTATCTCTCCGATTTCATAAAAATCTTTTAGTACTTTCTTAGCTAAAGTAGTTTTTTAAAAGTTTGAATTAAAGATGGTGAGTTTCAGATGTACTTATCTCCGTATTTGTATAAAGAGCATATTGGAAAGAAGAGAGCGTTATATTAAGTTTTTTAAAAATATATTCCCAATTTTGGGTCTTTCGCATCGATTAAGTGTTTAGCTTAACATTTCCAGTAAAAATCAGGTCAGGAATATTAAATTTCTGTTGCCAAAGGAGGGTTTAATCTTGAAATTTTATATTTCCTAACATTGGAAAAAACTAGTGCTGCTCCTATAGTGATGTCATCTACACTCCTTTCTTTATGACCTTGAACTTTCTACTCAAAGTATTCTGCTTTCAGTAATCCGGCAAATATTAGATAAGAGGACTGCAGAATTAATATATTTATTTAAAAAACACATTTTAGTAGTAAAATCTGTTTTTTGCATAAAACATAACAAAATGAATCAAATTATTTAATAAATCATACTATATGTAATAAATGTTGCATAATGTCATTCAAAATTCTATTGTTTGGAACATATATAACAGGTTTTTTTTCGCCAATAATTTTAATTTTTTAGATATTGCAGTGTTTATGGATACCACATTTATTTTCCTGTGCGTGTCTTAATGAGCATTTCATAATTTCGAATTTCAGATTTATATCTGCCATGCGATGCATTTTGTTTTTCAGTTGCATATTATAATTTACTTAAACATGTAACTTTGAGTTAATTTCGTAGTTTTCAAGCTTGATGCTTGAAATTAATTTTAATGCTTGATAAAAATGATAAACTATCTTCATCTTCTTAATTTTTTTTGTAATACTATTTAAACTTCTTTTATTAAATAAACGCAAGAGCATGAATTATTAACATCATTAGCTGAAAAACATTCAGTAAGTTTTCATTTTGCCTATGCTTCAAAATTAATACAAAAAGTAATACATTTTTATAAATTTGTTCTTCTTTTTTTGCTGTTTGTTTATTTGTTGTTTGTTTCTAGAAATTATTGTTTTAAGCATACCAACTATCAAATAACTTAATGAAAGTTGGTTGACAGTACGAAAGTACAGCATTGCATTTGATGGGTGAATTAAAAAGTTTCAGAAAACAGCTAATTATGTACTATGTGAATCATATTAGTTCAAAAGTGTTTGATTTTCGATATCAAATTGAATGTTCCCAGGCGTAAAGTTTCAAAAGGAGGGGGGAAAAATACGGTTTGCAGTTTTTTTTAAAAAGGAGGAGGGGGATGCTGCTTTGGTATTTGTCATGGAAGCCATTTTATGCAGGTACACCTCTGACAGTACAATCATCAACAAAAATAATGGGACCCCTCTATAACTTTGCTATTTATTAATCGCATTTTCACAAAAGTGGTGTCGATGGCAATGGGTTAAGAAATACAAATTTATTTAGACAGACACGTTGATTAACTGGAAATGTAACATAATTAATGAATTGTTATCTCGAAATTTTCCCATTACGATAGATATTTAATCATTGAATTTGAGTTAAATAATGGTCAACTAATTACCACTGTAGTGATTGGATTTTGAAGCGTTAGGAAATAAACGTTCATAGATGGCGCTAGGCAACTAGCGCGAGTGTAATTAAAAAGAGTGATGTCATTCGAGGGTTGGCTCTTGGAGGAGAAGGAGTTACTGAGCAGAGTAACTCGAACGAATCTGGAATAAATTTGTTAAGTTTTCTATTTGCCTATTTATTCAAAGCACTCACGAACCAGCCACGACAACCACAAAGATTGAAGTAAATAAAACCGATGTTATTTTTTATCGTAGAAATCAGAACTTTGGCTTTGGACTGAATTACAATTATGTAGAGATTTGGTGTACAGTTACTACAAGTGGCCTCCATCAAAGCCTATATATTGAATAACCGGCTTTATGATAATTTACCTTCTTTGTGACGCGAATGCGAGTTTCTTTTCTTTCAAATGTATTCATTTTTATATCTTTCCTGAGGCTGATTCAGCCATCTATTGTAATTTCTCATTTTATATTGCTATATAACTGACCTTTATTTTTCATGTTAATTTGATTATGTGTGATTACAAACAGCAACACCAATTCCATTCTCATTCAGTCTAGGAAATAAAGCACTTGTTCGCATCATATAATCTTACTGAATGAAGATAGCTAAAATAAAAATTAAAAGGGCAGAAAGTTATACAGACTTAGAACAAAAGTATGATTAAATGACATATTCGTAGTTTATATTTGACACAATTATGCTAATTCCTTTTTTAGGCTTTTTTCTTTGGTTTTTGGTGTCTGTAATAGTCAAATGGGAAGATGTAATAACGCAAAATTCACGTGCAAATTAATGGAGTTTTTTTTATTGCAATTGCCTTCATGGCTTAATACATATTATGTCTGTACTGAAGGTGACTTTTGTTACTGAAAATATTCAAAAAGTCAAATAATGCTTTAGTTACTTTATAGTAATAAAAACATGTCTTTCGGACATTTAATTGATTGAATCAAAAATTCAACGCATGAATTTGAGCAATTTTAGTGTCAAAACTGCATACCAAATGTTATACATCTAGCTTGTTGCATCTTTGAGCAATCTCTTGAGAACATTCGGGAATCGAGAGACTGACTGGCAATCAACCATTTGATAAAGTTAGTCCAAATTTTGATACAGAACTTTTAAGTGTGATGATAAATCCTTAGCCTTGATTCCAGCCGTCTAGCCTTTTTTTTTTTTTTTTTTTTTGGAGCTATCGTGTTCTTATGCAAGTGGTCGGATAGGCAAACTTAATAGCTTCCCTTATTTTGGTTTAGTCAAAAGTAGTAATACAGTGATATAGTATAGTAGTAATATAATTTAGTAAAAAGATAACACACGGAATTTCATTTTTTTTTAATTAGCTCCATTTTTGGGTTCCATGTTCACTGATAGGCGAATAAAATTTCAAATAAATGTAAAAAAAAAAAAAAAAAAAAAAAAAAAACCTTATCAAAGAATGACTTCTTTAGAGCTCTAAAGCATGAATTTTCAGTAAATTCACGGTTCAAATTATTAGACGATTATGATGATTTGTTTTGTATACTTCTATACGAAGAAATAAAAATTAAAAAATGTAATTCTAGAGAAATAAAGAAAAATAAATATTAATTAGGATGATGAATTATTTCATCATCATAAATATTACCCTTATGCAGTTATTTTAAGCATGTGAAGTATATTGAATTTTCGTCAGTGAATCCATTTTTATTTCTGTAATTTAGAATCTTAACCTTGGTCACTTTATTGATCTGATTACAACATTATTGAAATCTGTTTGAAACCAAAGTGAAATACTTATTATAAAAAAAGTACTTCTCAGCTTAATGACTTTCTTAGCTGATTAACAATTGCTTCGACATGAAATTAAAATTTCGTTCCTTATATAAAGGATGATAAATTTATTTGCTTAAAATGTCATTACACTAATTATCATTTTTTTAATCTAAGAAATAAAATTTCACTTAAGAATAATGGTTAAATACATTAAAAACATTCACAAATTATAATAATAAATATTTAATTTGAGATGAAAATTTCTGAGTGGTATTGAAATATGTAGGGTCGAATTAACCATGGAGATGGATTCGAAAATATTTTTAAAGTAATAAAATGCTTAAACTTCCAGTAAAGAAATCATGTATTAGTTAAAATTTGAAAATGAATAGTCATGCTAAAGATCAATCTGAATCGTGTTTGATTAATTTTTTTGGAATCTCAGTGAAATAAAATGAAAGAAATGTACCTTTTGCTTTTATCTGAGATTTACTTAATATATGATTTTCAGTGGGCTGGATTTCTTCAGAGGTAGTTATAAGCAAACAATATTATTAAATCTCAAGCACTACTGTGTATTTTGGAACGATATTTAATAAATAAAAAGGGAAATTGGATTGAATTATGGAAAAAATCTCGATTTTCGTAGTGAGGAAGTTCTGAGATACTAATTAATTAACTATGTTAATTATTTCAGCTAATAAGTTGTTCAATCTAAATAAACCATCAGTATTTTTGAGTAATTTCCATCGACACCAATTTTGTGAAGATGCGATATTAAGTAATTAAGTTACAGAGGTGTACCATTCTTTTTTTGAATAAAGGCTAGGATAGTTCTTATAAAAAAAATTAATATTCAAGGATATGCGAGTTTTTTTTTTCAAATTAAAGTTTTATTGTGAAAAATTTAAAACACCCGGCAAATTATTAAATGGAATATCTTTAAAACTGGGTTGATTTTTTTTTTTTTTGATTGAATAATCTTGTTCCATTCATCTTGTCATTCAACTTTTCTGAAAAAGAAAGAAAGTATTCAATATAAAATGCATACTCGGAGAGGACAAAAAAAAAAAAAAAAAAAAGCGATTCTTCCCTTCCCATCTAAGAGTGAAGAGTGAATACTTAGTGAATAATGAAAAATATTTCAGTTGTACTTATAATTAATCTTAACAGCTGCTTTCAAATTTTACCATTGGAAATTTAAGGAAAAAAAAAAAAAAACTTCACTAAGTTTAGCCAGAAAGTTCTAGGATTAAACAATTATTAATAATATCTAAAGAATGCTAATATATTTGCTAAAAAACTTCATTCGAGAGAATAAACGGCCTCTTTATATGACGAAAGCTTTTGAATTACCGTATCCTCATAATTTTTAGGTTTGAAGGAAAGTTGTTGAAGGGAAAAAGATTCGTAAGCTGCAACTGCAGACAATTTTCAAATTCTCCCTTTCCCATCGTTTTCGACAGCTCATCGTTGACTCACAAGGTCAAAAGGTCAAATGAAGCAATAATCACCGAAGAGCCAGCAGACGTTTGGCAGCTGGCCCTTTTTTTTTTTTTTTTTTTTTTTAAACGAAGAATTTTATTTCTATTTATGCAGTGTTTCCCTGAAAATTCGTAATTGAGATTAGAATTGTGGGAATGACTGGATAAATCTCAGAAAGTTCTCCTTCGTAATATTTTTTTTTGAACAATTAAACAATTCCTTTCATACAAAGAAGCTGGAAGAATTATTAAAAGTAGCTTTGTCTTTTATTTAATTATCAGGTAGCATCTTTTGTTTTTATTTAAGGGCATATTTTTTTCCCGAAATTCTCAATAATTATTTGAACATTCTTTAAGATTTCCCCATCTGTTTGGTTTCGTACAGTGATTTTGGCTTTAACTATTTTTGATTGGTGCTGAGCCCTCTTGGGACATTGTCAAAGACGGCGGTAGCAGGGGGACAAGAGGGGAAATTGCCCCCTTTCGGCAGCGTCTTGCCCCCCCCTCCCCCCCTCGTCGGCGAGAGATTCAGTTTCGTCGGTAAAAGTGTTTACCACTTCAGGATGGTTGTAGAGAGATGCGCATTATCAAATATGATTATTTAAAAACTGCCTTGAATTTTTGTATATTGTAAACCGTCAAAATATCCAAGTAACGATTAAAGTGTTTCGCCTATATTTGTCAAAATAATCGATAGAGTGGTAGGTCAATAATATGACGTATTTAGCGGACAATTTTTGATAGACCAACTAAGAACTGAATGCAATGGATGTCGAAGATATTAAGTTCGCGCAGATTTTCAGACATCTGATTCAAATGTCGTTCATTCAGCTTATAATTTGTACTACTTTTGACATATAACCGACAAGCTAACCAGTGAATAAGTTATTAGCAAGGTAATAGGCTCATTTTGTTGGAAATTTTTGATCGGCCGACTATGAACGCAATGTGATGAGTGTCGAAGACGTTAAATATGCAGATTTTCAGACATTTGATTGAAATGTCGTTCATTTAACTTATAATTTACACCTGTTTTGGCAATATATCCGATTGAAGATATCGCATTCTTCCGACAATTTTAAGGCGGCCGACTGTGAATGGGGTCAATTCATGTGATGTAAAAGTTACATGTCATGAACTTCTGCGCATGGCATTTAAGTTTCGTCCGTATCGCTTTAGTCGATTAGTCTGCCATTAACGTTCTCCGCCGCGTATGAAGCGGATTTTTTGTTTACATTTGAAGTTTTGTTACATTGAAGACTATATCCACAGATTCAGACATTTGATTCAAATGTTGTTCATCAAGCTTTTAATTTTCACTACTTTTGGCAATATAACCAACAATGAAATATGTGAATAAGACATATCGCATTTTGTCATTATTTATTCATGTTAAATTGGTTATGAGTGAATAGAAATTGCAATAACAAAATCATTCTCATTCAAACCAGGCAATAAATCAATGCTTCTTATCATAACACCTTATTGCACGAAGATAAATAAAATTAAATTAAAAAAGAAAATAATTTGATCGGCCGACAATTTTACATTACCGGATAATTTATACATTACCGGAGTTTTTAAACGCAAAATTGCGTTTAAAAACTCCGGTAATGTATAAATAGTTCATTTTTTTTATACTATCCTGCTAATTGCATTCTCACGTTTCTTTCTAAGTTTTCTGTTGTCTGTAATTCGCTTCGAATGGAAAGCTGCAATATCGCAAAGTTCATGTGCAAATTAATGCTTTTCTACTTTTTCCATTGCTTTTTTTTTACTGTAATTATTTTCATGGCTGAATACATATTGTGTGTATATGTAGATAGATAATCTTAGTGAAAATATTCAAAAAGTCAAATGATGTTTTAATTACTTTATAGTAATAAAAATATAATTGAATTAGATTAGATATTAATATAATTGATTAGAAAATTGAATTAGAAAATATAATTGAATTCATTGAACCAAAAATTTGACATGACTGTAGTTTTAGTGTAAAACCGACATGCCAAATTTCACATATCTAGCTTGTGATATCTCTGATCAATCTCATTTGAATACTCTGAAATCGACTGAATAACAGGCAGTCTACCGTTTGACAAAGCTGGATTAAAATTTGATACAGGATTCCCCTTTTTTTTTTTTTTTTTTTTCTCTTTTTCCTAAACTTCAGAATAGTCTCAAACGAGAAGTTTCAGTAAATTTACGAAGTTAAATTATTTTATGGTTGCAATGTCTTGATTTATACACTTCGCATACTTTTGAATGCAATAAAGTATATATATATATATATATATATATATATATATATATATATATATATATATATATATATATATATTTGTAGTTTAAGCTGATGTCAGTTTTTATTATTGAATTTGCATTCCAATGAAATTAAAATAAATTCCCTTGAGGAAGCTTTGAATTTCATACCATTTTTGGAAGATTAATATATTTTAAAATGAATGAATGTTCCAATAATATTTTTCTTTTTGTTTTACTTATTGTTTTGTCTTTAATCAGTTAAGTTTACTATACACTTATATACATATTTACATTTTATACACATTTATTATATACACATTTATTATATATATATATATATACATATATATATATATATATATATATATATAATGATATTTTAAAATCTAAACTAAACCCTAATTAATTGCCGAAGTTTTATCTTAATTCAGGCCATATTAACTTCAATCTAAAATGTTCTCTTATTTCCTGACCCAATTCCACTTTTTTTATTTAATTAATTCAACACGAGTTCTAAAATTGCTAAAATCGACAAGTTCCTACACTCCGAGTGAAGGGATAAAAAACTTTCAACCTAAACAAATTCTTTTAAAAGATATCTAAATTCCCATTACCTTTGCATTAATACAGAAATAATTTTCAAAAAGGATATTAGGAAAATAAAAAGGCAAAGAATTATATTTGTGAAAATATTATATAAACCTAAATAATTCTCAACACCCAAATAATAATAATATTAAAATGTGCAATATAAAAATGATTTTCAGCAGAAACTCAGCTGATTGTCTCTTTGGTGAGGAATGTCTCTAAGGAATGCTTGCACACATTGTCCTTCCTCCATTGTCCATTGTCATTGTTCTTGCACACATTGTCCTGCCCTTAATAGCAGAAGGCTCAATAGAATTATCAAATAGGGTGTAAAATAATGCAAATATAAATTGAACTTTTATAAAAATAAAATATCAAAATAGTTCTGATTTTATATGAAACACTTGAATATGAAAATAATAAATATGAGATTCAAAATACTCTTATTGTAAACATTAATACTCAAACAAATGGCATAAAAATGTGTAATTTTAAAAGAAAAAAACCTTTAACCCACTAATTAGCCAATTAGTGGTGAGTAATTAAACCTTGTTCACTAATTTCTAGTAGTGGATGAAACAATGGCCTAAAAATTAGGACATCAATTAGAATTGAAATTGGATTTTAAAATTTCATTACACACACACACAAACATATACATATTAGAAGTGACTTATAATATGTATGTTGAAATCGAGAGTAAAGTTTTGATTCTGATTCAAATTTTCTAATTTTTTTTCAGTGGAATTCTTAATCAAAGCTGATTTTAAGCATTTCAAGGCAGTACTTTAAGCAAAAATAAAAAAAATAATAATACGAAGAATGAGTTTTAAAACAATATGAATAAACTCGTACAGATGGTTAAATTGAAACAAAGGATAAGTGCAAATCGTATGTTCTAGATTATCATTAAATACTAAATTTAATTGCACTTTAGTTTGTTTAAAAATGGTATTAAAACGCCAAATCTTGTATGTTTAAAAATGGCATTAAAACGCCAAATCTTATAGACTCAAATCCGCAAGACAGAATTGCAACCCAATAATTGTCGAACGTCACCTGACAAAGGAGGATTTATACAGCGCGCTTCCGCCCCGTTAAGTCAACATTCAGCGAAATCATCGGTTGAATCCCGCCTTTTGTCTGCGAAATTCGGCCAATGAAATGTACCTTCCTTGCTAAAACACTCCTCACCAGCGATCGCTTCACTAATTGGCCAGCTTGTGGATGTAGTGAAGGAAAATTTCCTCTAATAGTGTTCTTTGCGCCATCTACAGGACAAAATGGGAATCAGTACTAGCATTCCGCTCACGGAGAGCAGCGGATTATAACTAATCCACGACGCATTGACCTAAAATTTTGTCTGAAAGTTATATCGAAACTGGAATTGTGTCCTTCTATATCAAAAATATTAAAATATATCAAATTGTGTAATTAAAATGTAAAATGAACTGAAAGAAGAATGCCGAGAGGTGATAAAGATTTTTTTTTTCCTGGAAAGGCTTCTAAATGCATCCATTAGTCGTTGTAATCGAGATGTAAAGGCGAAAAAAAAAATATTTTGTTAAATTCGTTTTTTTTTAATTCTGAAACATACTGGATAATACTCATTATTATTATCGCAATTAACGAAAAATAAATTCCGAATTTCGTCCAGGAAAGCTGGATTGTATTCCAAAACCAGAGTTGTCTTTGCTAATCGTTAATATTTGGTCAATTTACTATCTGTATCAATGATAGTATAAAATTTCATTGGCTAATAATACCGAAAAGAATTTCGATAGAAGCAAGGGTAAATTGTTCTTTATTTTTTTTTCTCCACAACATCGCCGTATTCGTTAATTTATGAAAAAAAAAAAAATCAACAATAATTGGAAATTATGACTGCGAAAAGCAGTTCCCATATTTTTAATTTTCGAACATAGGATTTATTTACTTATATGTATTTTTCAAAAATTTTATTTATGGATTTTTGTAAACCCAATCCCAATTGAGTAAATATAACTGTGACTTTAAAACAGAAAAAATTCAGTTTTTAATTTTTCAGCAGAATTCGTGCAATTTACAATATACAATAAGTGAAAGAAATGAAGGGTAAAAAGTAATATTAAAATTTTAAAAAGAGCTATAATTTCAATTAAGATTAAGTAATTAAGCTAGCTATATTGATATAATTCAATTCAATTTGAATTCAAAAATTTAAATAAATTTATTTAATTATTAAATGCAAATAAATTGAAATATTTTTTTTTTAACTCTGAAAATGCTAGTGATGTAAACATATATGCATTATTGCGCTATCTCTCATTAAGCTTGATAAATATTCTTTCAAATTATATTATTGATTCAGTGCAAAAACTTTTTTCTCTATTACAATTAATCCTATCAAATCACTCTTTTTATATGCTAAAAAACGTGAAATTACTTTTGATCTTTATTCTGTGATTGCTTTAAAAATGATATAATCAAACTGAATTTGAACAAACATTTATTATCAGAAATCTTCAAAATAATTTTTATAAATATTTAAAATGCAATTTTTAGATAACAGAATATTCAAAATAATAATTATCCAAATATTAATGGGAGATTTTTGGAAAACATCTAGCCTTATGTGAACTAATCCCATCTTTGAAAATACACATCAATTAAAAATTATGACAAAAAATTTGCTGATATTTTTACGAATCATAATAAATGTATGGTATTTTTAAAAAATCTTTCAATCACTTTGCAAATCGTATCAGCATCTCTCATAAAACTCATACTAGCATTTTATGCATCTACATTTCATTGTAATTGGCTTTGGATACAGTTTTATGGGGGGACAGCGATTTTTTTCTTTTAATATACTCATTTGCAACTGAAAATTAGATTATTGCTGAGATTATTTGATATATGACGGCGCAAGATTTATTTAAATAAACTAAATTTATTTCCATCCAAGATTGAAGGGAAATCTATAATTTTGGTGTAAAGATCACGTATCCAATTTCATCTGCTAATCTCGTTACTGTTCTGAATATTCGTATTTTCAAACATGCAATAGACTCCGAAGTAATTGGTGGAATAGCAGATCGGAAGGGAAAAAAGGCGAATAGACTGCAGATCTCAATAAATGTTCCTTTATTTCTGAACTTATGCCCGTTCTTATTCATATTTTCTTACCACGCTATACAGACCAGTTATTTTATAGTGCTTGTCATGCACTGCAGTATATATTTTAAAAAAACGGTGGAGTGTCAAGTTGAAATGCTAATATGGACTGAATAAACAATATATGAGTTTATATGGCTCATAAAAAAAAGCCTTAGTTTTCATAGAAATTAGTCTGTTTCGAAAACGCAGTGTAAAAAAAAAAAAAAAAAAAAAGGCCAATGAAAAAATCTAATGTTTTTTTTCTGGCGTTTTGTATCCCTTTTTCTGCTAACATCTTATTTCGAGAGACATTTCCTATCATTTGCGCATAGATTAATTCCATATTGATGGAAGGCGATTGCCAGTAATTCTGGATCGGATCGGAAACTTGTTTTTTTTTTTTTTTGTTTTTTTTTCATAAGTGAAAACAATTGCTCTCACTATAATTACTTCCAAACATAGAATTAATTTCAAATGTTGATTTTTGAGTATTTTTACTCTTGGCAGGTAAATATTTGTAAAATTTTGGCATCTCAAATTCCTCAATTTTGTTTCCAGATCTGATCAGCATTGGATTTCGATTACCTACATCTGCATATGTTTAGGCACTAACTCTACATCTATAGATAATCTATCCGAAATGTATAGGTTCGTGATTGATAATTAAGATTAGGAATTTTAAAAACTGAGTTCTGAAATGTTTATTACCAGCTTTGTTGTAGACTGTTATGCTTGTTGGAGAGCTAAAATAATTGTTGTGGGCCACATATAACTAGTGGAACATAAGTTTGACACCCGTATTTAAAAAATTTGTCATCGGGTAAGCAATTTCAAAGAATAGAAATATTTGGCATAATTTAAGATAAACTTTGTATACAGAAAGCATAAATGCAACCTGTACAGTATTAATACACACACTTTTATAATAAATAATGATTTTGTCATAAAATGCAAACTTGATTTTTAAAAAAAATTAAACATTTTATTAAGAAGTATATTTTTAACTATTTTGTACAGTTCCGAATATATTAAAATTCCTAAAAGGATTTTTTGCTCAAGGGGGATGGAGGTGGATTGAACCGAAGGTGGTCTTAAACCCTGGAAATTCATCAAAATCTCGAAGTTGTGTATTTCACGATTGCGATGTCATTCCCCTCGTATTACAGATATTAAAAAAATGTTTTATTAAAAAATTACTTTGAATATTACATTAATGTTATTTTAAGGGCCGATGCTTTTTTTTCTTCTTCCCACCGCATTTAATAATTGAATAAATTGTTCAAATAGATTAAAATTTCTCCGTCCCCCCCCCCCGTCTAATAGTTTAAAGAATATTGTATTTTGGTTAGCCTAACCTCCTTTTAAAATTGCGTCTTCCTTCCTCATAACAATAATATATATGTTACGGCCAAAGCCCGAAATACGGCCAGTTCGCGAATTGGCCGGCCAATTCGCGAACTGGCCAAGAGGTTTGGCCAAAGTCCGAAATACTTGCAATTAATGTTGTATTTTCTACTTTGGCTGGCCATTTCGCGAAGTGGCCGGGAATCCGTGGCCAAAGCCCGATGTGATAATCTATACTTATAAATAAAGCTCAATGTATGTTTGTGCGCGCGCACGCGCGCGCGTGTGTGTGTGTGTGTGTGTGTGTGTGTGTGTGTGTGTGTTGGCGCTCTACAGTCCAAACCGTTTGACAAACAGTTATCAAATTTGTCATATATATACCTTGGAGGTCGAAAATATGCACCGTAGAGCGATTTTTTAAAATTTTTAATTAGAATTTTAATTAAAAATTAAGCGTAATTTCGGCGTTTTGACGCTATAACCAGAAAATATTACAGCACAAAATCGATTTTTGCATCAAATTAAAGCTTTTTTTTAATTAAAGCTTAAAATTTAATTTATAAATTATGCTTAGATTAAATTATGCTAAAATTTAATCTGCACTAGCACGTCAAATTAAAAAAAATACCTTTTATCAACGTGTTGCCATCACATTGATAGAAGTTTAAATTAAAAAATAAATCAACTATTATTGCAAATTTAATAAACAAAATTGTAATTTTCTGCAGGTGTCTGTATAAAATGAAAAAAAAAATGAAATAAGATATTTTCTGAAAAGTAAAAGGAGGAAAAGTTTTCTATGAGCTTTGACAATACCTATATTATTAATTCAATAAAACAATTTAATTTAAGGCAAACATAGTTTAATATACTTAGGATAATCATTCTAATCAGCTACCATCAGCTAATTTGGGTCATACATTTGTTAACAAAATGGTCTAAATTAACTAAATAATTATATTTAATATAACTTTAGTCAATAAATGCTCCGATGAATCAGGAATTTTAAATTTTTATATAGGTCCTATACCCTTTGAATCATATTTAACAAAATATTCTTGAGACACCAATATTTTTAATAAAAATTGTTGAACTCCAACCAACTAAATTAATCACTAAAACTGACTGATTTATGAAATTTAAATATCACTCTTCTATAAAAACTGGCGATTTTAGACCACTTCACCGAGTGTCTCAATGAAGATACGCTAATCCTCTGCAGGGTTTCTCGACATTGAAATTGAAAACTGAAGGTAATTGAAAACTGAATACTCAATTTGCCTTTGTATTCATACACGATACACAACGCCTTTGCTCAAGATATAATGTTTTCATTTTGAAGGGCGCAAATCTAATCTTCACGCTATCACGTTGTTAAAGTATATACGTTCACTGAATAATTTCTATTATGGCTTTAATATGAGAACAGAATAACACGAGATCATATTTTTATATATTACAAGCTTATTTTTAACTCAGAGGTGTCACTTATATTTGAACTCGTTTCTAAAACAATTGTACTTAAAAAAAAAACAGTACACAGAAGTACTCATTTTTAAATACTTCATTTTTAACAGGGTGTAAAACAATGTGCTCTTGATTCCTTTCTTTCTACTTTGGCCGATCGTCCCCAGCCATTTCGCGAATTGGCCGGCCAAAGCCCGAAATCAAGAAAAGATCGGACATTGGCCGGTAAGTTTACAGCAACGTTGGCCAGATCGCGAATTGGCCGGCCAATTCGCGATCTGGCCGATTTCGGGCTTTGGCCGTAACATATACAATTAGTTCTGCACGTACAAAAAAAAAAAAAAAAAAAAAAAAAAAATTACGGTAAGAAAGTAAAAGCACGAAGACTAAGCTAGGGAAAAAAATTCTGTCGTTTAATCGTTATTACATGAGCGCAATTTGAAACAAGAATCATGGTTTTACTAGAATAAGCATTTCTTGAAAGATAAACCTAAATAAATATAATTCACTTTTTAAAATTTGAAAACATCCTGAGAAAAAAAAAAGCTAAAATTGTTTGCTTGAGAACTTCTCCCAATCTGTTGACAAAGCTGAGAAGGCATGAGCTTTAAGGCAATTCCAATAAAGTAATTTGTATATCAAAAAGTTTATATTTTCACCGATTTAAAATTTTAAAAAAAGCTAACCAAATAAAAAAAATTTTTGATCGATGACTATTTCAATATATTTTCAGTAAAAATTTTATAAATAATTAAAGTTATTTAAAATTTCCTCAAATTGAGTAGTATTATTGTCCAAAAATGCAATTTGTACAACACTTTCATTAAATAAAATTGTAAACGTTAACTAGGCCACACATTTGTTTATTAACCGCAGAAGCACTATTGCTACTCAACCCTAATTTTATTAATTCATCTTTTATATAATTGCGAGTTAAAAAATGTCGCCACACCTTTATTTAAGGACCATAATTTTTAGACTTTTAACAAAATTGTTTGATATAAAAAATTAGAATATTTTAATATTTGATTTCAAATGCGCTATCAAAAGCATTTCCATACTTCTTCATGTTGCCAATTCGTCTTTCTAATGATTGGTCGAAATTCCAAGTGCTTTTGTTTGGTCTGTGCCTAGCGTCGCCGCCATTAGTTGCTCGAGTACAGTAGCACAACTGCAACAGGAACATTTACGTACATAGTAACTAGAATGTAATTTTATTTACTTATGAATACTTGGTACTTGGTCTAGAATGTGGTTGGTCTTATATTTGGTCTGATTAAGATATAGAAGAAAAATCGTCTAGAGAGCTTTCTCATTTATATTCGGGTAAGTTCGTTTTTAATTATTTACTTATCTGCTATACTATGTACATTACTTGTTAAATATAATATATATAAATATATCCTTAATAAATTGTTTAACTTGAAAACGTAATTTTTATTAATCATTTTGTTATCGGACCATTTTCGATTTGAGATACGTTAAGCAAGCAGCTAATGCCAAACTTGTAAACAAAACAATTGGTTACTTCATTAAATACACTAAATATGTATCTCAATTAATTTTATTGAATTTTTCCATGAAAAGATGGCTTTGCTAATACAAGAAAGTAAATTTGCGAATTTTAAAATATTGAATGTCCGAATTCCCTTTGTTTAAAGCAAATGTCGACGAAAAAAACTGTCAGAATAAAAATTCAATTATGAATGAACTATTTCTGAAATATTCATTGATTTCTAAACTATTTTTCTTTTAAAAATATTTTTAAATAAAGAACGTTAAGGTCCAACTTTTAAATGTGTATATTTTCTTTACATGGCTTATTGTCTAGAAATTGTCAGTATTCATATATTTCCAAGCAAATACTCACTGATTCAAAATAAACACTACTACTGTTTAAGTTTTGTTACACTACTGCCGTTTCAGTTTTGTTTCATTACTGCTGTTAAGTGCATAATTTATTGACAGTTTTGGAATGTTGGTTTTTTAGTCATATAATACAGCTATTTAAATTTTTCAGAGTATAATTTATTAAAAATTTTGAAAAGTGTATTCATGTTTACATTGTGCCTCTAAAATTTGATGATTTTTAGGAAATAAATTTTTAAAATTTAGGAATATTGTTTTGATATTGAGTTTTCTTTTCATTATAAATTCGAGATATTTTCTTCATTATTCGACTATTTTTCAGTTAATGATTTGTTTACATTATTGTTGCTCTAATTTAAGCTTTGAATATTAACTTAGTTTTTTTTTTCATATATTTCTTTTTTGCGTATATTTATTACACTAACAGCCATATTCACCAACTGTTAAATATCAGCTGATGATTATTAAATGTGCAGCTGTTAAATCGGTATTCTCCAGACCAAACCAGTAGTCAAATTTCCCGTTTTGCCCCATTTTTTGATCATCCGACAACAAATGATCACATTCTGATCATTTGTTGTCCGCAACTTGATCAGTTGCGGACTTGTGATGATTTCGAGATAGAGACTAATAAGGAATCTAATATCATTGTTTTCCTGTATTTTAACTGAAATTGATTGTTTTTATTCATTACAAGAAAATAATTAAAATAGTATTTTGAAGAAAATAAATATTATATTTGCAGTGTCTGGATTTTATCTAAGGAAATCTATTAAACATTCTTGTTTTGAAGAGAAATCCAGAATTTTTTGTCAATTATAGTATGATTCTTTTAAAGTAAGATTGAGCCATAAATATGTTTGAAAGTTTTATTTAGTTCTACAAAATTTTGCTGTTATGTTTTATTTAAAATTAATTTAATTATCTATCACCAAGGTAGAGTACATATTTTTAAATTATATAAGTAATTGGTCATAAATTTCAGAGTTATATATCATCATTAAAAACTGATATACATGGAATGTATGTGTTATAATGTTAATAACAAATCATCAATTGCTATATATAACTAAAACTTGAAGTCATATTTATTTATTCAAAACTTTTTAAAATATTATTTTGTAATACTGTATTCTTCGGCTATAAAATTCATTAAATATTTATCTTGCTTTCAGTATAATTTTTAGTTTACCAGTAGCAAATTTTATGGATTTTCATTGTTTTGGAGGCGATAAATCAATTTGCCTCAAGATGATTTACATGATTGATTTTTGCACTATAAAAACTTTCCTGTATGATCTGTTTCCATGGATACCTCTAATTATAATTTTTCTGTCATTAATAAATAAGTTCTTTGAATTAAATATCATGTTGCATCATAGTGTTTTTCATTGATTAGTGTTTTAAAAAACTATATAGGTGATTTTATGGAAATACAATTTCTGTATCAACTTAATTATGTATTTTTTATTCTCAGTTCTTATAAAATTGCAGGGAGTTTTTATTCTCATCTTTGGTGCTACATGAATATTTTAGCAGAGCTGTTTTCTGTTATGTATTACTAAGTTTATATATTATATCATATATTAAATATATTGTATTCATTATGCTCTTTACTGTGGGAATTAATTAGACTTTTTAATTGTTGCTTCAGAAGAAAAAATATGGTTATTATTTATATTTATAAAAATTTAAATATGCAAAAGAAAAGGAAAAGGTCTGACATCTGCTATGCTCGAATACAAATCACATAATTAAAAGCTTCTACAGTGGGATGAGGAGACAAATTGAAAGAAACAAATTTAAATTTAATGTACCAAAAAGATAAAAATACTACTCAAGAAAATATACAATCATTTACAAGTGAAGAAGATAGCATAGGAAAAGTTAATTCATGTAAGTCATCTGGTTTTGACCATTAATTGTGAAATGTGAATTTCATTAAGATTAATGTTTAAACCATAACCTAAAAATCCTAAAAGAATTATGAGCAATTCTTTAATTTTAGTTTTCATTATCATCTCCTTATTATTTTAAAACGAAACTCACCATTTTCTTTTTATAATTTAGTTAAAATGATTTATTTCTTTACAAAATCAGCAAATACATTATTATTCATTTAATATTTGTAAACTGAAAGGATTAATATATAAATTAAATTTTGTATGAAAAATACATAGTTGCTTGTATTTTTTCTTGTTAATTTTGTAAAAATTTTCATGAAATTAAGACTGTATAGCTGCTTATTTTTCCTTATCTCATTTTTATGCTCAATGTATATAAGAATATCATATTACACACCAATGCAGGCCTTTTATAAAATAAATTGAAAAATAAACTCATTACAAATAAATATACAAGTAGATCACTATTACTATTGTTACTTACATCACTATTTATTATTGTTTTTAAAACAGTTATGTTTTTACAATACTTTCATTTTCAATCTAAGCAGCTTATATTGATATTTCAAACCCTTCATTCACCAATGCTGTATTGTTATTATAAGTGAACCATTCACAAAATATTTTGATATGTATCAGGATAGGAAAAATTTAGTAAAAATTAATTTTTATGTGAGGATTTTGTTAATGTAAATTTTTGAATCAATATACCCTGGCAAATTTATTTTTAATCAATCTGAATTTTAAACATATTTGCATTTAAAAAATTCAAATAGAAATGGTACTCATATAATCTAAATTTTCATAGCTATTTTATGGAATCAGGCCATGATCATTTGTTGTCTCTCAGAGCATAATTGTTGGGATCAGAATTTGATTCATAATTTTAAGTGTACAAAGTTTGTGAAAAATATCAAAAGGGATTTTATCATTATGAAATTTAACAAATGCAGGTTTTATGTATATTTTTAATTGCATATTACTTTTTTTAAAAGGAAGTAATACATTTTCATAGAGTTTAGTTACAACAATACAAATGCAAGAGTGAAAGTTTTCACCTACAAAAAAAATTCCCTACAATATTTATTTATTAACAGTAACTTAAATTAAAAATCAGAAAATAAATATTTTACAAACACATTCATGAAGTAACAGGATTTGAAATGTAATTGTTTTGTTTGTGCAAAATCATATGAAATAAAATGTTTTCATTTGAAAGAAGAAGAAAAAAAAAATGAAAATGTTATTAAAAAAATGACAGGAGAAAAAATTTTGAGATCGTTTTGGTCAAAATAATTTACTGTCATAGAATTTATTTTAATTTATAAACAAGATTTCTCTTCCTCCAATATTTTAAATGCAGGTTTCTAATGCATTGTTAAGTGCACAAAACATTCTAAACTAAAATGTTTTATAAATATTCTAAGAATTATAAATATTCTAAGAAAAAACATAGAAGATCTTGAGAATGAACAAATATAAAACATTACTGTTTTGATAATACTCTGTGTACAGCATTTGTAATACTACTCTGTGTACAGCATTTTCATAAAGATCTGGATGTTTACTATTCATGAATCAGGCGTATATTTGATATAAAGATATCGACTCTATAACTCTTATTCAAATTGATCAGAATTATATATTTTCAAGTTAACAACTGTTTACTCATTCAAATAAATTTCAAAAAAGTTTTAGTTATGAGATTCCAATAAGCTCTCTCCTCTTGAACAGTAAAATTCTGCTGTATTTTAATATTAATTAAATTGACATATATAATTATTTGCTTTGTTTAAATAGATATTGGTTTTCATAAAAATTCTTCCCTTTTCATACAGAGTTTTGATCGATTTTAAATTATAATTTTTACAGTTGCAACTTCTTATTTGGATATTCTGGTAACAATTACTTTAAATTAATAATATACATTAATACCCATTTGTACCTAATAAAATTTTAATTTCATTAGGTAACTATTGTATTAATATAAAAAACAAAATGCTTCAAAAATTTACAGCCTACCTACTTATTAAACCAAGTCAGAGAAACAATCCCCAAAAATGCCTAGTTGATATCATACAAGCATTTCTGTGGGATTGTCACTAGACATTAGTGCAATTAATCTATTGTAAATGGAAATTTGATTTCCATTTACAATGGAAATCAAAGGAAAAGGGAGGGGAAAAGGAAAAAAAGAAGAAGAAGCAAGAAAAAAAATAATAAAAAAGCAAGCATATAATAAAAAAAACATAAGGTGCCATCTTTCAGGTGAAGATCCACTACCGGGTCGAAAAAGCAGGAAAAGCTGGTTACATGAGCGCCACCTGTTGGCAGGATGCTTGACCGTAAAACTAACATTTGGGCATACGAATGGTCATTGGCTGATGATCTTTCATTGGTCATTGGTTGAACGTTCTGTTCTTTAGCAGTTGTTTGCGGTTTTGTTGGCTGGCGCAGCATAGCCAAGCATGGCTCTTGCGCCAGAAACCAACACAAACCAAACCGGTTTTGTGAATACGGCCGTAAGTACCGCAATCAGCTGCACCTTCTATGAAGACTTTATATTTCCTTTAATCTAAATAATTATGTAACTTATGCATGTATATATTATTAAGACAAATTTGAATGCAATTATTTTGTTATATTGTTAATGTCGTTTATGATATTTATTGCAAGTTTTCTTTTCTTATTTTTTTTTTTTTTTGTATAATTTAAGTGTGTATTTTAAACTGGCAATTAAAAGCTTAATACATATAAGTTGAAATTTGCTTTTTATGTTTTCTGAATCATTTGCTCGTTGAAATTTGATTTTAATGTTGTTACAGCTTCACGCCGATAGATGACGTACCTGTCGAGTACAAGGTTCTGTTAATTCTTTTTTTGTATCAGAACGAAGAGTGTGTAAGAGCGATTCTGTGAAGTTAGACGTGGCATCCAATTGAGAGGTGTCCTAATCTGTAATAGTCTACATGAAGTGGCACAAAAAACGTGTCCGAAAATAAAATGGTGTTCACCAGAAAGAATGAGTATTATTTGTAGAGAATTACATTAAGTGGTCCGTCGACTACGCAGTATTGAACCATCGAGAGTTTTGAGAAGTCGACAAGTATTTCTGTTTTGCCGCGTGTGCATACTTGATATTGCTCTCAGTGATTTCTGAATCGTTAGAGTGATCTCCAATGGATATTAAGTGCAAATTCCTATGATTGAATTATCCGATGATTGGATTATTATGTCCGTTTTGGTTTCAGGGTAACTGTGAGTATACTTTTGTTTTCCAAATTTGTGTATTAGTTTCGTTTTTATGAGTTGCATATATTCAGAGTTCTCTTTTCAAAATGCTTTCAAAACTTAAAAAGAGTGAATTAATTGAAGTTGCCGAGGAACTAGAAATTAATATTCCTGCAGGTGCCAAAGTAATTACTATTAGAGATTTAATTGAAAAGAGCGAGATCTATAAAGATAATTATGAATTCGTAAAAACTGTAGTTGAGTCAATAATTGATAGGAAAAAAGATTACGAGAAAAATGAAGCACAGAAACTAGAATTGGATAAACTTAAACTCTACGAGAAAAATGAAGCACAGAAAATAGAATTGGAAAAACTTAAACTCCCGCAATTAGAAAAACAACTTGAGCTTGCGAATTTACAAAAAGATGTAACACAAAAGGTTAATGTAACAAATAGCGATTCTGATTCTAATTTTAGCTTAGAAAGTTTGATAAAAAGTGTCAAAACTTTAACTATTCCTGTTCCTACCCGAGCAGAGTTGTATAATTTATTTTTCCAATCGCTTGAAAGAGCTTTCAAAACCAAAAATGTCCCAGAACAATTCAAATCAGAGATCCTATTAAATATTTTAGGCGAAAAAGTTACCAATTTAATGGTATATTTAAATGAGGATGAATTGTGTATGTATGACAAATTAAAGGAATTAGTGTTAAAAGAATTTCAATCCACCCCACAAGAAGTTTTAAATAATTTCCGTAAAGCGAAAAAACGCCCAAACGAAAGCTATATCCAGTTTGCATCGCGACTTAGTGCAGCCTTTGATTATTATTGTCAATTAAGAAAGGAAAATGATTTTAAGGGAGTTTGTGAACTCATGGTTTCAGAAAAAATATTTGATTCATTAGATCGTGAACTACAAATTCATATTGGCGTGAAACAAGGAGAATCTTGGTATGTACCACCAGATTTGGCAGGCATTGCAATATTTATGTATCGTCAAAATTCAAAACGATAGTAATGTGTTTTCACGACCGCAAGTTGTAAACCATTCTCAAAAATATCGTAAAGAATACAGTCCACAAAAAGCATTTGTAGCGAAAGTTAAAACTCCGAAATGTGTAATTTGTAAATCTAATGAAAATCATTCCCTGAATGTATGTCCTGTATTCAAAAATATGCTTGTTAATGAGAGAATAGAAGTCGTTAAAAATAAGCAATTATGTTTTAATTGTTTAAATCATCATAAAATTGCTAACTGTTATTCAAAATCCAATTGCTCCATTTGCAAAAAACGACATAACACTCTTTTGCACTTGGGAAATACTCAAAGCGAAACTTAAACTCGTTCGCAAAATGCTAACGCGGGATTAAATCCAAGCTCAAATGTATTCGTTCCGCGAATTGAAAATCCCAGTCATAATTCTTTGCAACTGATGAATGAGTCACCTGCGAACAGTACGCATTCATTCACTGCTACCAACTTAAATGTAAACAAATTGGTTTTATTAAGTACTGCAAAGGTGATGATTCAAAATAATGTAGGAATGTTTATGAGTGCACGTGCGTTGCTGGATGTTGGTAGTATGAGTCATTTCATTTCAAAACGGTTAGCCGATAAACTGAATTTGAAAAAAGAAAGACGAAACATTTTGGTTTCTGGACTAAATCAATCATCATCTGTTATTAACTCGATCGTAAAAGCGAAAATTTCGAACGTAAGCAGAAGCTTTGAAAAGGGAATTGAGCTATTGGTAGTGCCGCATATAACAGATAGTATCCCCTCCAAACAATTTGACATTGATACGCTAGAATTAGATAGTTTCAATTAGCGGATGTGAGTTTCAATGAACCTGGAGAGGTGGATATTTTATTAGGTGCCCAAATATTCTATGAACTTTTAAGATCGGGTCAAATTAGGTTTCCGGGAACAGACATTGTTTTTCAAAATACTGTGTTTGGGTTTGTTGCTACCGGAAGTGTTCCCATCGAAAACGAAACTATTGTTCATTGTGGGTTGGTAATAGAAGATTTGGATGCAAATTTAAGGAAATTTTGGGAAATTAAAGACGTTGAGGGGGATAAATTACAAAATGATGAGAGTTTAATATGTGAAGATCATTTCATAAAAACACATTTCAGAAATGACGATGGAAGCTATGTTGTTAAAATGCCGTTTAAAATAGACCCCCCATGTTTAGGCGAATCAAAACACATTGCTACTAAAAGATTTAATTCACTTTGGCAACGTTTGAAGAGAGAACCAGAGTATAAGCAACTATACAGCGAATTTTTAACTGAGTATGAGAATTTGGGGCATATGCAGGAAACTTGCGAAACTCCAAGGTATATTATGCCTCATCATGGCGTTTTTAGGCCAGAAAGTAGTACTACAAAATTACGCGTTGTTTTTAACGCATCAGAGGCAACGTCATCTGGATAATCGCTTAATGATAATTTGTATTCAGGATCTGTTGTCCAAGATGATTTGTTTGCTATTTTGTTGAGGTTTCGAAAACATTCTATAGTTTTCACCGCCGATATAAAAAAGATGTATCGTCAAATTTGGATACATCCAGATCAGTGTGATTTACAATGTATTTTATGGAAGGATTTAGAGGAAGAGAAATTACGTGTATTTAAGTTGCTCACTGTTACCTACGGAACCAAATGCGCTCCTTACTTGGCGACCAGAGTGCTAAAACAAATATGTTGTGATGAGCAGGACAATTATCCATTAGCCGCTGCTGCTTTCAAAGATTTTTACGTCGACGATATACTCAGTGGTACCGAGGATTTATCTTCTGCCATTGAACTACAAGACCAGTTAATACATTTGTTAAAATCAGCTGGTATGGAGCTTCACAAATGGAGCTCAAATAATCCTGTTTTATTACAAAATGTACCAACGTCGGACCGAGAATACAATTTCTATAACCCCAACTCAGCAACTTTAAAAACTTTGGGATTACAATTCAATCCTGAAAAGGATACATTTAGTTTTAGTGTTCAAAAAATTGTGAGACCTGCAACAAAAAGAACAATGCTATCGGACATATCCAGATTGTTTGATCCTTTAGGCCTCTTAGGACCTTTGATAATCACAGCGAAGATGTTCTTGCAGAAGTTGTGGATTTTGAGAATTGATTGGGACGATGAAGTTCCCTTACACTTAAATAGAGAGTGGGAAAAATTTAGTTCTGAACTGAGTCAATTGAAAAATTTAAACATAGATCGTCATGTGTTATGTTCTGAAGCTTTGAAAGCAGACCTGATAGGCTTCGGAGATGCTTCGAAAAATGCGTACGGTTGTGCCGTCTACGCCAGGTCTTTGTCAAGGTCTGGTGAGATAAAGGTGTCACTCTTATGCAGCAAATCTCGAGTGGCTCCCATCAAAGAAATTAGTATCCCACGTTTGGAGCTGTGTGCAGCGGATCTGCTTTCCAAGCTTACCGTTAAGGTTCTGTCATCCTTGCAACTAGACATTGATGGAGTACATTTGTACTCAGACTCCACTGTGGTGCTTGCTTGGATCAAAACTCCACCTACATCGTTGAAAACTTTTGTGGCTAATCGAGTCGCTAGGATTCAAGAGTATACTAAGAACTTCCAATGGCATTATGTAAATACTGCTGAGAATCCTGCGGACTTGATATCACGAGGAGTTTTCCTTTCAAAGATCCAACAGTTGGACATTTGGTGGAATGGACCGTCTTTTCTTTCATCTAGTAGCTGTCCAAACTTCAATGACGATCCTGGTGTCTCAGATGATGAATATCTTCTTGAGGTGAAAAGAACTGCGAAGAACTCTGAACTGAATAATGATCCTATGATTAATCTTTCCATTTGTAATAATCCTTGTTTTTTACAGTGTATATTAGATATAAGTAATAATTATAGTAAAATTGTTCGTATTTTAAGTTATGTTTTCAGGTTTGTCAAGAACCTAAAAGAAGCAGTGAATATAACAGGTCCACTGTATGCTGAGGAATTAAACTATGCAGAGACATTTTTAATTAAAAATGTCCAAATACAAGAGTTTTCTAAAGACATCCGTAATCTCCAAAAACACCACTGTGTGCCACCTGGTAGTAAATTAAAAACTTTGAATCCTTTCTTGGATTCTAAAGGATTGTTAAGAGTCGGAGGACGGTTGGGTAATAGTAATTTTAGTTTTAATAAAAAGCATCAAATAATTTTGCCAAAAGACCATAGATTAACTCTAATTATAATAGAACATTTTCATAATAAATATTTACATGTTGGTGCTTCTTCTTTACTCTATCTTGTTAGAGAAAAATTTTGGCCTCTAAATGGACGTAATAGCTGCAGAAAAATCGTTCATCAATGTATTATTTGTTTCAAAGCCCAACCAATTGCACCTTCTCAAATCATGGGCAATTTGCCCAAGGAAAGAGTGTCTCCAGATTTTGCTTTTAATTGTGCTGGTGCCGATTTCTGTGGGCCGTTTTATATTAAGAATAAGGCTCAGCGTAAAGGTGCTTTACAGAAAATTTATATTTGTATTTTTGTATGTTTTTGTTTTAAAGCTGTTCATATAGAAATTGTTTCAGATTTGACTTCTGATTCCTTTATAGCGATTTTAAAACGATTCATGGCTCGAAGAGGTAAATGTGCGAAACTGTTTTCAGATAATGCTAAGAATTTTGTAGGAGCTAATAGAGAAATTAAAAAACTTCATGAAATGGTTAGAAAACCAGATGAAAAGCTGGCAGGTTATTTAGCTGCAGAAGGCATTGAGTGGAAATTTATTCCACCTAGATCCCCACACTTTGGCGGTCTTTGGGAAGCAGCTATAAAGTCATTTAAATACCATTTAAAAAGAGTTGTTAAGGGAATAAACTTAACTTATGAAGAGTTCTTAACGGTAATTGTGCAAATTGAGGGAATTTTGAATTCTCGACCACTTTGCCCCTTGTCAGCTAACGAGGACGATTTTGAGGTTCTTATTCCTGCACATTTTTTAATAAATAGGTCTTTAACCTCTTTGAATGAGCCTGATTTGACAAATTTAAAAGAAAGTCATCTCAAGAAATGGCAAAAGGTAACTAGACTTGTACAATATATGTGGAAATTTTGGCATCGTAATTATTTAAGTCCATTACAACAGAGATCTAAATGGATGTTTGACAAAAATAATGTAAAATTAGGAGATTTAGTGTTATTAATTGAAGATAATTTGCCTTGTTATAAATGGGCTATGGGTAGGATAATTAAAATTTATTATGGTGATGATAAGAAAATTCGTGTTGTTAAGATTAAAACACAGTCTAGTACTTGTAAAAGAGCCATTTCTAAAATTTGTGTATTGCCTATGGAACATAATTAGTTTGTAATATTTAAATTTGTAAGTTTTGATTTGTTATTTCTTAGAGATATTTATTATTATGTTTCTTGTGTGTTTTCTTTACTAGATTTATGTAACAGTTGTAATATTGTTTATGTTATTGAGCATTGTAATCTCTTGAAACCTGGGGTTTCAAGGTGGGGAGTATGTTACAGCTTCACGCCGATAGATGGCGTACCTGTCGAGTACAAGGTTCTGTTAATTCTTTTTTTGTATCAGAACGAAGAGTGTGTAAGAGCGATTCTGTGAAGTTAGAAGTGGCATCCAATTGAGAGGTGTCCTAATCTGTAATAGTCTACATGAAGTGGCACAAAAAACGTGTCCGAAAATAAAATGGTGTTCACCAGAAAGAATGAGTATTATTTGTAGAGAATTACAAATGTTTTCTGAATCATTTATTCGTTCATCATTTAATTCAATATGAAACTGACTGTAAAAACAAATATCGGTTATTAGATAACCCTTAATTCTTTCTACATAAAATAATTCTTTTATATTTTACCTAAGTACACATCATCAGCATGTATTGCTTATTGTTTATTTGTGAGTAGTGAATTTAAAAGTTTCACAAGTGCATTTTTCTATACCTCTTTTTTTTTACATCTTATGTCTAAAAAAAAATTAATGCTCTATGCGTCACTGTTGTCTCAACTTTAACTGTAAGATCTCCTAAGAATCGACATTAATTCCTTATTTTAAAATTAATGTAAGCACAGATTTTATATTTATATTTTTATAATAAATAAATGTTTTTTCTTTACCAAGCATGTTAGGTTGTACATGCATCTGATGATTTTATTGTTCAGGAAAGTATATTTAAATGATAAAATATTAGAAAGTTGTGAAGACAGAAATTGTAAAACCAAAACGAGGCATCTTTTGTTTTAAATTATTTTTGAAGATTGAACTGTTAATATCATTTTTAAAAAAGCAATATGCTAATGAGAACTGGACAACAGCATCTAGATAATACATTTACTTATATATATAGACTCCTAGTGTTTAAAGACTCACTTATAAATGACTAAATATCTCTCTAATGCAATAATAAGTCATCTGAAAGATGTTTACAGAATGCATTTAAGGAAACTGTTTTGTAATATATGAAAAGGGTTATAATATATATTTTAAAAAGAATTTATGTAAACATTTCAGTTTTTTTTTTTTTTTTTTTTTTGTGTGTGTGTGTAGTAAACAGCTCAAAACAGTAAAAGTATCTTCTTTATATCACTAGAAATAAAATATTGGAGCCACTTACCTACTTTGCAGCAATTATCTAGATAATAGAAATAAAGAAAATTGATGAATTTAAAATAACATTTCAAATAAGATTTTATGAATGAAATTTTCAAAAATTAAATCATACCTTTGGAGTTTTATTGAAGAAATTTCCAGCAGGCTATTAACGTTAATTTGAAAGCTGTAAACAAATAATAAAATAAAGGCTTTAACTAATTTATTCTGAAATAGGAAACCTGAGATTTTGTTTTCACAGATAAAGTTTCCCACCCGCAGCAATTGCTTTGAGGAAATCGTAAAATACTCCCATTATATACATTTGAAAAGAATTAAATCTATAGAATTAAGCTAAAATGAAGGTAATAAACTTTCATAAAAAAAAGATAATTTTCCTCAGTTCACAGAAAATTAGAAAATAACTCAATAAAAATCTCAAGGAAAAAAAATTGAAAAAAAAAAAAAAAAAAAACGTGAGACGCTAATATAAATTTTCTTAGTTATTTAGTGTAGAATTTTGTACTCAATCACAAATTGAGCAATTGAAGAGATTTTATCTTTTTTTTTTCCTTAATTTTCACGAATAAATATTATCTTCATCTATTTCATACCTTCTTTCATACCTTTATTCTTTCCCCTCCCCTCTCCTTATCTTTCCTTAAAATTCACATCTGCTCAGAATCAGGTGAAGTTTTCGAATGTTCTTTTATTCCTTCAGAAAAGGTTACAGCTTGTTTTTCCGAAGGGCAACGTCAGAACGGTTCGTTCGTTCCTCAATAAAGTCAAAACTTTAAAATAATTAAAAATCCATTTAATAAATTCTGAAAACATTAAAGCATCGAATAATCAACTGGTACGCACAACTGTAGTAAAATCTCATCCAAAAGGAAACAAATCATATTAAATGAAAATGCGAAAACGATTATTTTTTCATTATATTTGAAAGGCAAGAATCGTAAACCATTCTTTGCATTTTACAAGAGCAACTTTCCTTTTGAATGTAATTCTGTGAAGTATTATCAAAAAGAAATAATTACTAAATAATTTATGCTTAATATAATGTTTCGTTTCGAAATATTTGTACATTATGTGATATTTTCTCCCTGTAGGATTGAGGGGGAAAATTCGCATTTGACAATGCACTATTCCATAAGGATAATTTTTAATTGCTTTTGATATGATTTTGATTGCATATATTCTGTTTACTACTGGTGCCATCTGCTGGTAGAATAGAGAACTATAGTCAACAATTTAAAGAAATGACTTATATATATAATTCAAATATTTTCAGAAAATTGTTTACTCCAATAAAGAAATTAAATAAATATTTTTAAAAAATTTAAAATTAATTAAAATATTTAAGAAGTTTACTGAAATGGAGTAATTATTTCAATCGCACGTTACTTAAATTAGTAAATTCAGTATTAATTACAATTAATAAACTTCGTATTTAATACCAATATAAATTTTAATTAAAAATATGATTGAAATAACAGATATTTGGAACAAAAATTAAAAAATAACAATAGCAAAATTATTTGTTATTCAAAAAATCATGGATTATGCATCTCTAGATTTCAGTTAGGAAAGTCTAATCTCTAACTTTTCAGGAAGTTCGAATTTGCCAAAACAAAGGCCCAAGAAACGTAAGGGATTCTAAATATTTAATCGGGGCCTAAGGAATAACTGAATATCCTCATATTCTTAATGGTTTGCCAGAAATGGTGAAATACGGGGATAAGTAACAATGTTCGTTATTACTTTTCATAGTTGTAATATTCTTATAAGCACTAATAATTTATGGTGAAGTTTGAAATAGTAACTTTAAAAGAATTAACTAAAAAAGTAATAAGTAAATTTATACAAATGTATAAGGTGCAAAGCGATGAATAAGAAAAAAAAAAAAAAAGAAAAATGTAACGTACATTTGTTCTGAAATATATTCATTTCAGGATAGCGAAGTGAACTGAAAAAATAAAATATTTCCTGTCTACATTTACAATTTTAAATTATTTTTATTTCTAGCTTAGCTGGGCATGTTGCAGTTATGACAGTTATAAATTGTATCTGAGTAATATCTCTGTGATATTAAGATTGGATTTGCTTATTATTTCTTTCGAAATAGAGTACGTACGCAAAAATTGTGGCAATTATTTGCCAATAAGGTTTGGGACTTAAAGATGAGTTCTTCGATATTGGACTCAGTTTTGATTAACGTTCATCACCACATTATTCTTCCTTTAGTGAGTCGGAGGTGAGACGAAGGATATTTTGTTCTGTTTTTTGCTGTTATTAGTGGTGATATTTGCTGTTGCGCCTTACCCATTTTTATTGTCTGAATATTTATCAGCTTTATTTATTTATTTTTTGGTTGATTATTTATCAGCTTTATTTATTTATTTTTTGGTTGATTATTTATCAGCTTTATTTATTTATTTTTTGGTTGATTATTTATCAGCTTTATTTATTTATTTTTTGGTTGATTATTTATCAGCTTGATTTATTTATTGGCGGATTATTTATTAGCTTGATTTATTAATTTTACAGTATTCTTGATTTTGGCAACTTTTTTAGATGGTTTCCTGGTCTTGGTTTTTTTCTTGGTGGAGATTTGGATATCCGTTTCTTAGTTGTGGGTGGTCGATTTGGACTTCTGATGAGTTTCTGTTTCTTAGATTGTGGTAATCATGGCCTAATGTGTTTGTGTTTTACATTTCTTTAACAATACTGCATGTTGAATATAAACATTTTTTGCATTTCCTTTTATAGGTATGAAAAGTTATGAAAGGGAATTAGTTGAAATGCAAAGAAGGAATAAATTTATCTTAAGTCATAAATAGGCAAGTGTGTATATTTTTGTTTTTCTTACATATTTGTAAGTTTTTTTTTTATTTAATTACGACTTTGTGTTCAGAATTCGAAAAATGATACAACAAATCATGACTAATATTAATATATAACTTAGGATAAACAAAACTGATAAATATTCAGGCAATAAAAATGGGTAAGGCGCAACAGCCAATATCCCCACTAACAACAGCAAGAAACATGACAAAATATCGTTCGTCATACCTCCGACTCACTTGAGGGGAAGTAATGTGGTGACGCTTTATAAGCCAGACAACAACTACGAGACATGAGTAATTAGTTCTGTCTTGTGGTCGTGTTACTCGGCTACAAACCCAAACATTGCAAGTTCGTTCCTCGCTGTAACTAAATCGCTACAGAGTTAAACTAATCTTAAGACATTAAGAGGTAGGTGTGTATATTTTTGTTTTTCTTTCATATTTTCCAGGTTTTTTTTTATTTAATTAACTTTTTCTGCTCATATTAAATGTGTTCTAATGTAAGGGATCAGAAAATAGTAACATAAATTATAAATTGGACATTTGTTCATGAATTCAAGAAATGATAGAACAAATCATGAACTTATAGTATAAAATCAATATTTTTTTTTTTTTTTTTTTTTTGCTTCTTGCCACTTTCTATATGTATTTTTCATTCTTTATGTTTGTTGCTATTATAACAGAATGTTCGATCTCATTATTCTCATTTTAATATTTCTTCTAATTGTACCTTTCACTTTAAATGTTTGTATTAAAGAAAATACATCTAAGACTATTACTTTTCATTAGAAATATTCGAACATTTCTGTGTGTTATTAAGACTGCTTATGTTTTACATTCCAGTATATTCTTTTCTCAGTCTTTTTATAAAATTAAAAACTGAAAATATTGCTTTTTTAGGATATAAAGTAGTTCAAAATCAAAAGTTTTTTTTTTTTTTCTTTTTCGCATATCACGAAAAGTATGCTCAGTTGTTATTACATTTGAATTTTAATTATATCTAATATCTCTGTTACATATTAATATTAATGCTGGATGAAATCTGCTTTCTCTCTGATGAACTTAATAATTAATCTGTATTTCGAAAAACTAAGATTGGGATTTGATGTGTAAATATTTAAATGTATGAATTTTTAGAAATAAATATTTATGCCCTAATGTGTTTGTGTTTTACATTTCTTTAACAATACTTCATGTTGAATTTAAACATTTTTTGCATTTACTTTCATAGGTATGAAAAGTTATGAAAGGGAGTTTGTTGAAATGCAAAGAAGGAGCTAAACTAATCTTAAGACATTAATCAGGTGTGTATATATATTTTTTTTTAATTTATTTACCGCTTTGTGTTCATATTGAAATGAGTTCTAATGTAAGGGATCAGAAAAAAGTACAAGAATTATAAATTGGACCTTTGTTCCTGAATTTAAGAAATGTGTCTAGATACAACAAATCATGAACTTATGGTATAAAATTAATGTTTTTTGCTTCTTCCCAATTTCTATTTTGATTTTTCATTCTTTATGCTTGTTGCTGCTGTATTAGAATATTAGATCTCATTATTCTCATTTTAATAGTTTAATTCTAATTGTACCATTCCCTTAAAATGTTGACATTAAAGAAAATACTTCCAAATCTGTTTGTTTTTATTTCAAATTTTCAATCATTCCTATGCTATATGAAGAGAAATTATGTTTCTCCTTTGAGTAAATTTTTTCTCAGTTTTTTTTAAATTAAAACTTTGAAAATATTTCTTCTTAGACTGCAAAATTTTAAAAGGTGTAAAGTATTATTGTGAGATTAAGAAAAGCATGACAAATTGTTATTACAATTTGAATTGTAATTATTGCTATAATCTCAGTTATATTCTGATATTAATATTTTATATTGATGTAAATTATTTATGTTACTTGGTATCATATAACAGACAAATCCATTAAGAAAGAGGATATACGAATTTATATATTTGTCAAAGCAAAATTGAAATAAAGCCATATTTGCAGTATTATAAGAAATTCACTCATCATGCTAAAATAAAAGAAAATAATAATAATTTGTAAATAATTTTTTAAATATTCATAGAATTTTTAAACAAATGTTGAAATAATAAGGCAGAATGTAATTTACGTCAATAATTAAGAAATGAAATGTCTCTTGAATGTCGGTTTTTTATTCCAACAAGTAAGTGAATTTTCCTTGAATTCGTTTCATTTGTCACAATTTCAAATGAATATGCAATCTACATAGAGAGAAAACTTTATATTGCAATTGAATAAAACTGAATTTTCAAAACAGAAAATAAAAACGAATGAAGTTTTGATACCATATGAACAATAAATGAGGTCATCAAGTATGTTCGATTTAACAATTGTGCAAGTTAATTTTGTTATGTTTTATCAATCAAAATGTAATAAAGAAACAAGCTTATTGTGCAAATTAATTAATATTCTAAATACTTAGTAAATCAAAACTAAATATATTTCTAAAATATTAGTTCAATCTATTGACCTAGATACAAAGTTAATAAATTATTTACATATCAATGATATAAAGTCCAATTTTATAATCGTGTAAATCATTTATGATCCTTGGTATGAAATAAAATTTAGCAAGTAGTGAAATCCATTAAAAGAGAGAAGAATTTTTTTCTAAATATTGAACAAAATCAAATAAAACACATGAATAATTTCAAGAGAAATTTTGCCTCCGAATAATAAAATGTTGACTCATCTGGGCTGTAAATAATATGAAATCAAAATAATTTGCAAATTATTTCTTAAATAGTGATACAACTACTAAACTGTTGTTTGAAGATAGTGGGAGTATGCTATTTATATTAATAACTGGAAAACTAAAATATGTGTTGAACATCAGTTTTTATTCCAAGATCAAATGAATATGTAGATTACATGGTGAGAAAACTTTATATTGCAATTGAATAAAGCCGAATTTTCAAAGCAGAAATTAAAAACCGAATGAAGTTTTGTCATCATATGGACAATAAATGTGGTCATCAAGGATGTGGGAAATAATAATTATGCAAGTTAGTTTTCTTATGTTTTATTATTCAAAATGTAGCAAAGAAACGTGCTTATTGTGCAAATAATAAAAATAAAAAAATCAAATACTTATTGAATGAAAACTAAATATATTTTTATAACATTAGTTCAATTTGTTGGCCTAGGAGTAAAATCAATCAAATTATTAAGCTACCAATGGTATGAATTCCATTTTAATAGTCTTGTAAATCATTTATTATCCTTGGTATCTAATTGCAAGTAATAACAGAAATTCAAATATATAAGTGGAGAATATTTCTAGTAGAAAAATTTACAAACCTTAACTTTTATGGAAAACATTTTCCTCAGTCTGAAACTACCCAGAATTTCCATGCTATAAACAATAGGAAGTGATACATTTGCAAAACATTTTACAAACAAACATTTGAAATGATTACTTAAATATTTATGCAATTATTAATTGCTCGTGTTAATAAAATGACTGTATGTAATTTAAATAAATAATTGGAAAAGGAAAATGTGTGTTGAACATGAGTTTTCCAAGATCAAATGATTATGTAATCTGCATAGAGAGAAATTGTATATTGTAATGGAATGAATTTGAATTTTAGTGGAATTAAAAGCTAAACATCATTTGACACCAAATGAAAAATTAACGAGGCATTCACTGAAAATCTGTTATATAATAATTTAGGAAATTATCTTTGATATGTGGTATCTGTCAAAATGTACCACAGAAACAACTTTTTGTGAAAAAAATTAAATATTCCAAATTCTTAGTAAATAAAAATTGAACAGATTTTTAAAATATTAGGCCAATCTGTTGACCTAGGAGCAAAATGAATCAGATTGTTTAAGTTATTAGTGGCATAAAGTAAAATTTAATATTTATGTAAATCATTTATGATACTTGGTATCATATAAAATGTGCCAAATAATCAAATCCATTAAAAAAAAAAAAGAGAGCAATTCATTCTAAGCATTTAACAAAACAAAATAAAAGTAAACACCTATGAAATGTTAAAAAAAAAAAAATCCTCCAAATAATAAAAAATTACTCATCATGCTATAAATAAAATGAAATTATAGTAATTTGCTAATAATTTCTTAAATATACACATAATTATTCAACAGTTGTGTAAATAAAATGCAGAATGTAATTTTTGTCAATCATTGAAAGATGAAAATGTGTATTGAACATCAATTTTTATTTCAAGTTCAAATGAATATGTAATCTATGTAGAGATATACCTTTCTGTTGCAATAGAATAAAGCTGAATTTTAGCAAAATTACAAATCAAGCATGATTTGACACCAAATGAACAATAAATTAAAAATTTAGTTATGATGTGTGATATAATAATTAAGTATGTTTTGTGGTATCGACTAAATGTAACAAAGAAACAGGATTATAGAGCAAAAAAAAAAAAAAATTCCTTCTTCTTATTAAATTAAAATTAAACATATTTTTATAGGAAACCTATAATCTTTTATCTTCTTTCAGAGAAGTACTGAAATTCAACTTACTTCAATACCGATATTCTTCTAAATCTTAATGGTATTCTGATGGAATTTTTATGAATTTTCCTATACATCTGACTTTGAATTATGGAAAGAGAAATATACTATATTTTACGCATATGCATTAAATATTTTTTTCTGAAAAATTAAAGTCAAGATTATGTGGCCAAAGATGGATAGCAATGGCATCATTGAGCTGACGGAAGAATATAGAAACAACTCCTGAAAAACTTATGGAAGTGTATTCTGTACCGCAGCAAGAAATTGCAGAGGAGATTTGATCCGGAAAAAAGAAAATAATAGCTTCAACAGATCAGCAGCCTTCCATTGAAATAAATGAGATGCTGAAAGCTACTTTCTTATCACCCTGATAAAGTAGTAGCTATACACACTCCTAATTAATTTACGAATAATGCTGTGCTTCATTTTCGTCAAATTTCGAAGCGTATCCTAAAACAAATGTCTTTAGACAGTTTTCTTGCAAAAAAAACATGCATTAAAAATAGTAATTTATATTGTAATAAATTTTTTTTCTTGAATGGAACAGATTGTCCTATTTTAAATGGTTTTCTCTGAATACTTTTTTTTTTTTTTATTAGCGCGCAACAATGATGTAGCATTCTTTCGAGAAAGATTCTGGAACGAATTACGCCTATTACGCAAGGTACCACTTTGTGTAATAAAAAATATTACACAAAGTATTTGATCAAATAAGTGATTTGATAATGATTTAAGACAATGAAGGAAAAAAAGAGACAAGTTAATTAACAAATTCGGACTTTTTCTTTCTTTTCGTTTCTTCAAGTGAATGTTAATTTTCACTTTTAAAAGCAATGTCCGGAATTTTGAATCGTCTTGGATTTTTGTTTTTCTTTTGCTGTTGTGGTTGTTCTTTGTCTTGAATTATTTTTCGCCATCTTGCCTTTGTTAAAGTTATTCATCATGATCCATTGCAGAATTAGAGCAAAGAGACATACGTCTGTAAGTAGCAACAGAGCAGCGTAAAATAAAAGCAAACATTCTGATGAGAAATTAGATCAACATTTACTATGGATAAATTGCTTTTTCAGCAGTTTAAAGAATTTGCGATGAAGAACGATGTAATGTAAATATTGTATGATTACCATTAAGATGTCAAATATTAGAGTAATATGTGAAATTTCAATGGTAATTTGCAAGATATAAAAAATTAAACAATAAATTTATTAAATAATTTTGCACAAAATATAGAAAAAATTTCAATATTTTTTATTTATTACTTTATCTTGTGATCAAAAAGCAGATTTCTTATGATTTTAGAAAAAAAAATTATCGTTTACTGGCAGGAATATATTACATTCTACACACTTTGAATGTTGTCTTGGCTCAATTTCCCTAAAAGCATTCATTTCATATCTTCCTCGTAATGAGACATATATTTCAAATAGTGGCGCATACTTGTGCCGCCATCCATGAACTGAAAATAATCTTTGTGAATTTGGACTATAATGAACCAGTGGCTCTCAAAGTATTTATATTAATGCTAAATGCCATGAGAAAAATGAGATTTAAGAGTCCCCTCAATAAATAAAGAGTTAATATAAAAATGTCTTAAGAGAGTTGCATTCAGCAACATATCCAGACAAAGAATCCACAAAATATTTAATTTCATTCTTCTAAACAGAGCATTTTAAAATAATTCTTTACTTTTAAATTGTCTTTACTTTTAAATTAATAAATACTTTTAAATTAATAAATACTTTTAAATTACTTTTAAATTGTTACTTAAAAATTGTCACATTCAATTATTTTTCTAGTAGTACATCATCCAATTATCATAACCTCAAAGAAATTTACTAATAATGCGTAAAATTGCTCACTTTAATTAGTCCTCAGTTGCAACTTTGATTCTATAAAAAAAAAAGGTGGAAAAAACTTGAGAAACTGAACATCTAGTATATCTCGAAGAAGCACAAGAAAGCCATCTAAGAAAGTAAAATTATTTACTTTCTCTCTAAAAGAATGATATACTCACTAATAAGGAAAGTTTAAATACGCTGAATATTCGGTCTGTATATAATCGTAATGCCGTCCTGGTTGTGGAAGAATATAATCATCGTTTTTTCGAATCACTAGTATCCTTCTAGTAACTGCGTTTACAGAAAGAATTCAATAGCAGGATCATTTAAACTTATGTTTTGGCTAATTTTTCAAATTACTCTCATGCTAATGTACGAATAATCAGTCCAAAACTCAACATTCTATAACCGACAGCGTAGAATTTATTTCAATGTAATAACTGGCATCCATAGAGAATACACACAGTCCATGGATTTTTACAACAAATTCAGGAACAACTATACGATCGATGTCTAGAATGTTGCAGTTGGGCCCAATAGTAGGTATATTTAAAATCCTCAATTATCTGAATATGGTGAAAAGAAAATCAAACATTTTCAACTTAAAGTAATACAATATTACAATGATGAAAGAAACATAGTGAAAGAACAGAATATTTGTTATAATGAAAGAAAGAAATGTAATCGATGAACATTTTCTTTTTTCGAGTAGCATTCCTTTCAACTGGTAAAAAAAAAAAAAAAAATTATTGCAAAAAATGCCGCATTACACAAAACAGAAAGGTTTTAACTATTAATTTCTCCGTGAAAATTTCTAAGTTAATATAATCTTAATAAAAAAATACACCTTCAATGACTCCGCATTTTAAGAACACTCAATTCAAACCGATTATAAATACATATTACGTTTCATTCAAAACGAAAGAAGTGATGAATCCCGCCTGAAGACTTTCTGAAGGGTCACCTTCAGGTATTAGCGTCCTCTAGATACAATGCATCTTTTATTATAGTCTATGTATTTTCTGTAGGCGGTTCAAGGTCACGTTTTCTACCTCGTTACTGGTTGTCTGCGTCGCAACGCTGAAGCAAATAACAGAGTCAATCTTTTTTTTTTTTTTTACACATCTGTTAAGGTACTTCTAACGGTATCGGAACATTTGCGCTCGGTAAATCATTCCCTACCCCTGTTGCTGTCATAGGTTTACTGGGATTTGGACCTTTGGCAAGAAAACTTGGCGCGGGTGACGGGTTTTAGTTTTCCATAGCTGCATTTCCGGTCGGGCTTATTGGTGATAATGGAATGGCGATAATTTTTGTAAATATTTTTTCAAAGGTTAATGTAAAAGGATAAACATGTAAACGGATTACAAAGGGTGATTGAAAGGACCTATGAAAAAATTTAAAATTCTTAATTCATCGGAGCTTTTATTGACTCCAGTAACATAAATTGTAATTGTTTAGTTCATTTAGACTATTTTGTTAGTAGATGCGTGCCCCTGATTAAAATTGACTGATGGGCGCTGATTACAGTGACTATCCAATAGATATATAAACCCTGTTTACCTTAAATTTTATTGTTTGATTTAATTAATAATATAGATATTGTAAAAGTTCATAGAAATCTTTTCCTCCATTTACTTTTTAGAAAATATATTTCAAATTTGTTCGCTTCATACAGACACTAGCTGAAATTTACACTTTTATATATTTAATTTACAATAATATTTGATTTATGTTTTTAATTTGAACTTCTTTCAATGTGATGGCAACAGGTGGATAACAGCTAATTTTTTTCCATTGACGTGCTCATGCAGATTAAATTTTATTTTTATTTTGTGCGAAGTACATTGTTGAAAAATATGGTTAAAATGTTTCTTTAAAAACACGTTAAAAATCGAAACTTAATTTGTAGATTAAAGCATTGGTATCATTAAAAAGATAATTTTTTTAGCTTTATCTTGATGCAAAAATCAATTTTGTGTTTTAATATTTTCGGAAGTTATAGCGTTGTAATTTTTAGAAAGTGTATCCATTTTTAAATCTTGTTACTCCTTAATGTAACAAATTATTGTATGTATAAGGGTCAATGTCAGTGAAATGAATTAATATTAGATAAGTATATTATCTGTAATGCTCATAAACAAGGCTGATTGAGAAAGTTTTCGTATTAGTTGAAATTTAAACACTTTCGTTTTTCAAGTTCCCATTTTTTGTTGAGATTACTGAAAATTAAAACAGATGCATTGCGCAAAAAGCGGAATAGTATACGGTTTTAAGAACAATAGTAAATGTTACATGTCCAATAGAATTTGAAGTTAAATATGCTCTTGTGAGTAAGCGATCAATGACAAGTTAAGTAAACTTTAGCAACCATAAATCTGAATTATAAAACTAAGTTGGCCATTGCTTTCATAAAAACTTTTAAAAAAATGCTTTTTAATGTGTATTAGCATTTGTGTAACAATATATTTTGCAACTATTTTTCTTCAATTCATGGTTATATAGGAGTAATCATAATTTCTATTTTGAAAAAAGCAACATTACTACCAAGTTATTCAATGAATCTCTCAAAACTTTTTTTTAAATTTTAATTACATACAAATGAACAAAAAATGCTGTTAAGCTTTCAGAAATGCGGAACAGTCTTGACTATGCTGAATGTCAGAGAGATAAATGTTTGCAGTTAGTTTATTTTTTTATTTCTTTATTTATTTTTGTTAAATGTAAGTGACCATATTATGCATATTGTGAATGCATATTAAAAAAAGAATTATTTAGAAATTATATTCATTTTTTTTTAAATTCACCTTTTTATTATTTTCATATTATTTTTTTATGTATAAGTAAAAATTATAACAATTCCTAGATGAATATTCAGTCTGAAATATTCCAGAACTTTAATACGAAATAACGAAATATACAAAAATTCAATTTAATTTTGTTCGTTTCTTTCTCAATTAAACCTATTTAATATTTTTTGAATAAATAATTTACTTATAAAATTCGAAAAAAAATTAGGTACATTTTATTAAAATTCGCTGTTAGTACTAAAACTATTGAGAAAAAGGATTGAGCCATTCTTTTGGGATGAATCTGAGGTCTTACAATTTCATAGGCACATAGATGTTGGCCGATTCTCCTGGATTGAAAAATTAATAAAAGCAATTATTGATAAAAATAAAATCGTGTCAAACGAAATACTATAAACATTGAATGACTCCTTCTAAATTACAGAATTCAGTAATGTTAATTAACAGAATTATAGAGAGCAAGTAAATGTCCCAAAATCGAAGTGCTTCAATAATTAATCAGTGATGAGTTTTATGTTCTAAGAGCCCTTCTAACATTCACGCGGGCCTCAGTATGATTTTCTGTGCAAGCAGAGAAAATCTAAAATATCCAACTCAAAGAGTATTTTTTCCAAACAATTTTGGGTGACTCATTAACCCTACCAAACCTCTCTCGTGATGTACAAAGACAGTGACCTCTTCAGAGAGTAAGGGAAAGTTTTATTGGTTAATCGTTTTATTGGGGGTGGTTGATGGGTCAGTTGACCGCACAGTTTGGCGTACATTGCAAAATCGTCAAATTTTACATGCAAAGATAAAGTTTATAATGTGGTAGTCTTTCTTGACACTTGAGCGGAAAGGGGGAAATTTATCGAGCGCAAGTGACATAGAAGCCTTCTAACTTACGTCCTTACTGAAACGTACTGGCGTGAAAAGAAAAAAAAAAAAAAATGAGCTTTGTCGAAACCATGGCAAAGCAGAAGGAGAAAGAAAGAGTAGTAGGGAAAACGAGTGTCCTTGAAACACCTACAGAAATTACACAGCGTATAGTTTGGACCAGAAAAAAAATTTATTTTTAATTCAATTTCATAATGATTGCATTTTTGATTAATTTCAATTAAAACCGATATTTAACTCATTAGATGTGGGATTATTCAATGGGGTCAATTCATGTGACTTAAAAGTCACATGTCATTTGCTTCTTGCGCATGGCAATTAAGTTTCATCCTCACCGCTTTCATCGATCAGTCTGCAATTAACGTTCTCCGCCAAGTATGAAGCGGATTTTTTGTTTACATTTGAAGTTATAATTTTTGAGTCATTTTCTTTCCTCTTATTATGTGTTAACAGAGGAAATACTGGTGTGCTGATGGATGCATGGTTTAATGCGAAACACAAGAGTAACTGTCATGATAAAATGTTTTCTTATTTTCCTTTCAACAATCCTTTCCTTTCAACTTGGGTGGATAGCTTTGGTATAGATTTTTTCAAGCCTTCGAAGTCGGTGATATGCTCCGATCATTTTGAAGAATTCAATCAGTGTGTGCCCATTTACTAAATATAGCTGTTCCAGTAATTTGTTAGTAAAACTCTTAGAAGAAAAAGAAATCGGTAAGCGATTTGCCGTCAAAAACAATCAAACAAAATCGTGAGTCCATTTCTAATTTATTCATATTTCATGAAATTTCTGTTAATTTTGAATATGCTTAGAAGGTTTTAAAATGTTTACATGTATATTACATTGCATTTTTTTACAAAATCTTATCTAAATTTAATTAATGTAAGTAAACAAACTCCTGTTGCAAAAATAACAACTGCTATAATGCTAAACTTAGGTAGAAGTGACTATTACTAGTTTTCTAATTACATTTGCAGATTTGTGATGGATTTAAAGTGAATTTATATCAAACAACTTTTCCATTGTGAAAAATGAAATGTTAATAGTTTATTGTATTTAAACTGAAATTGACTGTTATCATAATATCCTGTTATAACACTGTGCACCTCAGTGATTTCTGCTTCAATAAATAAAGGTCTTTTCATTGAAAATCGATTTTCATATCAGCATTTATTATATAATTTTTTTCCCAACTTTATTGCTACATGCATGTTTGACTTTTTTTTTTTTTTTTCTATTTCTTTAACATATCAATTTTGAATTATAAAATTCTGTGAAAGCATAAAAGTGTTTCTTTCAACTCCTCTTTATATCCTATTTAACTTCTCTCTCTCTGTATGTATATATATATATATATATATATCATGACCTTATTCTTGTTTATTAAATTTACTGTATTGTATGTTTTTGTCATATTTTATGATATTCATTCAATGTAATTTTTATTAATGTAACTTTAGCATTTAAAAAAATTTCATAAATGTTCTGCTTTAAAAGTATATTGTTCAACATTATGTTTTTATTAGTGATAAAAAAAATTGTTCTTTAGTATCTAGGATGTTTCTGTTGAATAAAATTGAATTCATCATTTACATTGACATTCTTGCCATACTGTGTTTATATTATTTCTAAGTGTCTAGAAAAATAAATGTTGATAAATAGTAAATAGTTTTTTTTTTAGTTTTTTTGAATTAGTGAATACATTGAAACATACATTTGATCATATTTTTTCAAATAATTATGACATACATTTTATCTCTCTCTCTATATATATATATTTGTAATCTGTAAATAGAAATTATGAAAACGTGATTTTGTTTGTTTTCCTTTAATGATTTCTACAAATTAAAATGAAATTATTTATTCATAAGGTGCATAGATTTTTTTAAAAAAAGTATACACCCTTTTATATTTCATAATTTGAAATTGTAAACATGATTTATTCAATATATATTAATTTGAGTTTCATGTTCTTTCTTCTGAGCAAACTGAAAACATCAAAGTCTCAATATTTATAAAAGTAATTACATAAGAAAAAAAATATAATTATTTTATTAGTAAGCTTTAAAATATTAACTTATCTAAGAGTAATAATTATTTTTAAAAAGAACTAACTGAGGGAACTATATTCATAAGATTTAACATTCAATACTATTTAAATAATATGTAAAAAAGAACATATGTAATTTTTCAAAAACACTGCCATAGTCATTTGTCAAAATGTATCCTTCGGATAAAAAAAGGGGGGGGGGAAGGATATGGGAAAGGAAATAATAAAGCGGCACCAAACGAATTAAAATCGATGTTAATTAATTATCCAAAAACAATAATTCCATTGAAAATACTAATTAAAATTTTAATATAAGAAATAAAATTATATAACTAAGAAAATTTGGAGAAAATAATTCAAAATAATATCTTTAAAAAAAATCAGAAGTTTTTAATAATTGATCGGTTAGCGTAATATTTACTAAACAATGGTTTCGTCAACGTTATCGGCAGACATCACGATATGCGCAGAACGGTTGAAATTTTAAAAGAAGCGGTTTGTTTGGTACGTGACCGTGAATTGACCCCATTGCCGATATAGAGGATCCTGTGGTAGCCTGGAAACGCATCGAAGATCATTTTCAACCCGACTCTCGTGCTCGAATAATAGGACTTACCGACGTTTTCTTTTCCTGTCGAATCAACCCGCAGGAAGAAATTTGGATTTACGCAGCACGTATTAGAAGAATAGTTGACCAACTAAAAGATGCTGGTAAACCAATAAGTGACTGGTATCAAGCTTTTCAGCTGAGCAGTTTCCTGCCGCCTGAATTCAACAGTATCGTTCAAAACATCTATAGATGGAATGACACGGAATTCAAGTTCGATAAGATTCTCCAAGAGCTTATTGCAGAAGAATCGAGACTGAAGCAAGCCATGAGAGACCATGAATCCTGCGTTTTTCAGTCTGATACAAGCATTAACATTTTGAAGTCTACAACAAGTAAGCAAAATTCTACGTACAAAAGAAATTTCCAGCATAAGAGGAAAAAGGGAAGAAAATCAAATGTTCCTAGAAGCAGCTTCATAGCGGAATCCAATTTAAGTCAAGGAGGTGAAGACACGTCCTGGATTTTCGACACGGTTGCTACATCACACTTCTGTGGAAACCGAAGTCTTCTCCAGAACTATCGACCAGTGAAAGGAACAACCATGTCCGTAGCCATTGGAGGTGTACAGTGTGATATAGAAGGAACTGGAACTGTAAAGATGATTTTCCGGAATAAGGGTGAGTTGGAAATTGTAAATCTTTTGAATGTAATGTATTCTCCGAAATTAAGACGAAATCTAATCTCTGGATCACTCATTGATAAAGCTGGATCGACTTTTACTTGTAAAAATGGCCAGATTACTGTATATGCTAAAGATGGTCGCAAACAATTTGTAGCCAAAAAGGTTAATGGTCTATTTTGTGTAAATCCCCAAATTGAAGTGTATCCAGACCATAAAAATGTAAAGGCAAATTCCCATGATAAAGATGTACATAAGTTTAAATCAAAAGTCCAAAACTATTTCACTTTCAATGCAAATAATTTAATTGTTTGGCATAACAGAATGTGTCATATTAACAAAAACGACATTATACGAACTAGTAAGAACAAAAGTGTAAATGGAATGCCCGAATTTAAGGACATGGATTTAAATTGTGAATCCTGCAAGATTGCTAAATCTCGTCATAAATCTTTCAAACCTATTGGTAAAATTAGATCTATTAAACCACTTGAGTTATTACATATGGATTTATGTGGTCCCTTTCCTGATGTTGCTATTGGTGGGTACCGACATTTTTTGAGTATTATTGACAACTTTTCTCGAAAAGTAACTGTCTACCCAATTAAGGAGAAAACTGAAGTACTTAAGCATTTCTCGAACTATCAGAAAAAGGCCGAGAGGTTTCTAAATTCAAAAGTCATAAATGTAAGAACCGATAATAGTCTTGAGTTTTGCCATGCAGAATTTGAATCCTATTTAGATGATTTGGGTATTAAAGCTGAAAGAACAAACGCATATTCGCCCCAAGAAAATGGAGTAGCCGAACGTTACAACTACACTGCTGTAGATGGAATAAAAGTTCTGCTTAATACTAGTGGTTTGACTAAGGGTTTTTGGGCTGAAGCATTGTTATGTCATACATATGTTTGGAACCGTGTATGTCATGGTAACCAGATTTTAACTCCTTTTGAACTTTATGGTGGTCGTAAACCATCTGTAAAACATCTAAAGACTTTTGGAAGCACAGCCTATTTAGGTGTACCTAAACAACTAAGGAAAAAGTTCGATATGGGAGATAAGAAAGGGATAATGTTGGGTTATGCATTACGAACCCGGGGATATCGCATATGGTTACCTAATGAGAGAAAAATAATAGAAACTATTAATGTATCTTTTGATGATGATAGGGTGCAAGAACCAAAAAGCAGTGGAGCAAAGTTGAACCCTCGTAAAAAATCAATAGAGTCTAGTTCTGAATCTAGTACCGAATCTGATGAAGAATCTGAACAACCGGTTATTCCTAGTACCCCAAAACCAGATATCTCTGAACGGGAGGGACCATCGAATAACAATCAAACTTCCGATAAGGTTATTTGGGAAAGATGAGCTGTTCCATGTAAAGATAAGTCTAGAACTGACATTTATTATTACGTTCAAGGTTCGAAAGCACGCCTACATTGTCATAAAGATGTTGAGGAATACTGTAAGGCACATAATTTAAAGTATGAAAAATCATTATTTAACTTTTCTGGAAAAAATAAATATTTAGGAATTGTACATATGGAAGAGGCCATCGTATCAGATTGACTAGAGGTTCAAATCCCATTTAATTTTAACACAGCTTTGAAAACCCCCCAGACTGATCAATGGTATAAAGCTATGGAAGAGGAAATTAGTGTTTTAAAAGAACATAAAATTTGGGATCTCGTACCAAAACCTGCAAATGGCAAAGTTATTGGTTGTCGATGGGTTTATACCATAAAACTTATTGAAAAGGGTGTTATAGTGCGATATAAAACAAGACTAGTGGCTCAGGGTTTTAGACAAATTCAAGGTATTCACTATGATGAGGTTTTCAGTCCTGTGGTAAATTTTTCAATTATTAGGATGTGTTTTTCTGTGTTGGTATGTAAACAAAAATGGCGACATCGTCAACTTGATATTAAATGTGCATATTTATATGCCACAATACAGGAAAGTATTTTTATGACACAACAACAAGGATTTGTTGACCCTAATAAACCTGACCACGTATGTCATTTAAATAAAGCGTTATATGGTTTGAATCAATCTATGAGGGAATGGTTCACTGTGCTAGAAAATTTAAACTTTAAGAAATTGGATTGGACAAATTGTGTATATGCGTATCAGGATAATGTCGTTTTGCTACTTTATGTCGATGACATAGTCATTTTGCAAAAACCGACATCTTAATCGAAGAGGTAATAAATCGTTTAAGTACCCATTTTGATCTCAAAATCTTGGGCAAAACACGTACTTTGCTTGGGGTTCAATTTGAAGAAATGGGAGATGAATTTTTCATTCATCAGTCGCAATATATCCATAAAGTTTGCAATAAATATAAAAGGTATAACTATCCTGTTGTTTCATTACCTATTGCAGTTGGTACAGTTCTTTCCAAAACCCAATGTCCTATTACTGAAGCTGAGATTACGGAAATGTAAAAACTCCCGTATAGAAATATTTTGGGATGTTTATCGTTTATTTCAGGTAGAACAAGACCTGACATTTGTTATGCCGTTAATATCTTATCTCAATTTCAAAGTAATCCAGGATTAGTACATTGGAATACTCTACTCAAATTACTTGGCTATATTGATCATACTAAAACTTATAAATTAAGAATATCTGAAATAAATTATATAAATATAAATTGTTATAGTGACGCTGATTTCGCAGCTAATAGAGATGATAGAATTTCAATTGGAGGTCTTATTCTTTTCATTGATAATTCACCCGTAATTTGGAGGACTTTCAAACAAAAATGTTTTAGTTTGTCCACTATGGAGAGTGAATATATATCGTTATGTGAATCGGCAAAAGAACTTGTGTGGATCATCCGTATATTAAAGGAATTCGAAAAACATAATATAATAAAAGCTAATAGCTAATTTAACTAGCTGTCTTCTATGTGATAATCAAGCTGCAATTGAGTTCTCTAAATCTTCTGTGGAAAATTCGCGTACTAAACACATTGATATAAAATATCATTATCTCAGAAATTTAGTTTTAGAAAAACTTTTCACTTTAAAGTATATAAATACTAAAATGAATTTTGCTGACCTTTTTACAAAACCTTTAATTAAAAGTGGTTTGTCCAAATTTTTAGATAAAATTTTGATTTAAAATGTCAACGTCCAGTTTGTATACTGGCAAATTGTTCATAATTTGCCTTGTGGCAATTTTTTTTTTGAATATATATATATATGTTATACTAAAATGTTTTTCTATTTTCATGTGATGCTACTTATTTGGATGAGAGGAAATTAATGTCCACGTCAATTCAATCTTTCATCGAGTACACACTTTCCGAAGAGTACGAGCGACCTCCAATACCGTTTCGGAGGAGGTGAAAATGTAATCTGCCAGTGTTTCTACTAGGTCTTTGTTTTCTCGTTTTGAGGGATGCATCGTCGTTTTGGAGAGGAGATTTTATTTTTGTAAGTCCCATGTTATAATATTGGAAACTCCTATATGTCCCCCTTGAATCCAGATGGACTGCAAGCATGTTATTTCTGTGAATGTATTAAAATTTGTTATAAATCTTAAAATGTCAATATTTGTAATGTATAATGTCGGGTGAAGTGAATCAAATTTTTAAGTTCTTTTTAGAAGTACGTGAGAGGCTGGCCATTGTTAGGAAATTTCGGCATTAAGGTTCTAAATTCTAAATTATTTTGTCTCTCGTACTTTATTGAAAAATGATGCAATGCATTTTGAACCTGCTATTGTGCGCCATTAGTATGAGTAAATCACTTCACGTGACATTAAACATTTAACTATTAAATCGGTATCGTATCTGACATTTATTTAACCTGGCAATTGTAGCTAATATAAAAATTTTAGAATTAAGACATGATATAAATACGTGTCATTATGTTTGTAAGATGGTTCGGTTCGGTACTGGTTTCAGGTCCTGTAATGACCGTTTATGTATTTATAAGTTTTCCCCGTCATATCTGTAAATAGTTCATCATGTGTTAAATTTTGTTTCCTCTTAATAAATTGTGTTTAAATTAAACATTTCCTTTTGTCGGACCGAATCTTTGGAGACTTTTTATTTGTTCATTTCCACTGCAATACTCTAATATCAAACGGCTGAATTCCCAGCCGTTTTATAAGATATCATTGTATCAAAGATTTTATTTCGTTTTTTTTACACAGAAAACAATGAAAGGAGTTTCTTGCAGAGTAAAAAAAAAATAAATAAATAAAATTTAAAAAAATGAGGAGGCCCAAGTCACAAATATTCCTATTACTTTCGTTTTTAGATAATATTAAATAGTTATTTAGACCGTAGATATAATTTTCGATATTAATAAGTTCTGTATGGAGTGCGGTGTTCCTCAGGTATCGTTCTAATCATGTAATTACGGTTCAAAATTCCTAGGTCCATATAAAAACAGACATAGGATAAATTCTAAACACGATGTCATTTTTACTAAATAAATATGAATCCCTTTCTGAATGGCGAAATTTTAATAATCCTGTTCTGGTGAAATCGATAAGAGTAATCTCTGTCTTTTCTTTCTTTGGAGAATTTCTGATTAAAAATTTATTGAAATTTCAAGAGGATGATCCATAACTTACGGCAACATATATTTAAATTATTCAGTCTAAAATTTGGGATGCCAAGACACCTGGTTTAAAGGTTGATACTATTGCAAAACTGGGAAATAATTATCTCGCATTTTCATATACTATTTAGTACCATTTGTTTCAGGTTTGCTTTTGTTATATGAAATTATATCAGTTTTGGCGAAAAAGAAATTGGCAAATTTTCGATCCTTCTTGGTATTTGTACTTATAATTGAATATTCCCACATCTAATGAGTTAAATATCGGTTTGAATTAAAATTAATCTAAAATGCAATTATTATGAAATTCAATTAAAAATAATTTTTTTTTCTGTACCAAACTATACTCTGTGTAATTTCTGTAGGCATTTCAAGGTCACTCGTTTTCCCTCGAACGACCCTCCCGGTAGGAAAACTATCCAGACCGGTGACGAAGTTGTCCGTGTCAATCATCCTGGAGGAGGCGTGGCTATGCTTGAGGGTTCGTATAATAAGTAAAAGTGACGAAGTTGTCCTCTTTTCTGCGCATGCGTAAGGATTGAGGGTTCGTATATATCTTTATAAAAAGTAAAAATAGGTCACTTCTTAAATAGATAATACTTATTTTAACAAAACAAAACAAAAAAAAAAAAAAAATACCGGAGAGCGAGATGAAGCCAACAGTAGTTAAGCCAAATGGATGAGTGATATTATTGTGAATTTAATGAGGACTTTTTTTTTCTTTAAAAAAAATAATTGGAAAGTCAGAATAAATTGAAATTTTACACGCCGGGCAGAAGATTTCGATGATTTAATTCGAGATAGAAATTTTTATACTCAGTTTTTTCCAATTTAATTTATAATCATGTGATTAATTCAAACAATAAAATAACTCATAGTCAATTAATTTTAACTTTTTAATGAAACTAAAAATAAATTCCTTAAATTTATAATTTCTTTTAAAAAATTAATGAATAACACATGCAAAAAAAAAAAGCATAGATCGTCAAAGAAACAATTGAATGTCGACTTTTAATCAAAATATCTAATATTTTTAACATCTACTTTGATAAAGTTTTATCTATTAAATTATTTATAGACAAGAAACAAAGTTTTTAAAACTAAAAATTTCAGCGAACTCCATTAGTTTAGAACAATATCTTTCGATGACAATAAATTAATATTTTTGATTATACTAATAATTATATGTATTATTTCAATATTTGTTTTGTAACTGACTCTTTAAATAGAAACATCAAACATTTTCATTTATTAATTACTGATTGTTACAATATTTGTTTAAAATAACGCTGAAAATGAAGGTAAACATATGAAAATGTAATCTGCAACATATTTTAAAACTCTCCAAATAAATAAATACTTCAAAATATTCTATTTTTCCAATAATTTTTAAAAACCAAGTTTTTGCTTCCGAAATATAAAAAATGTATTTCGGAATTACCCCAAAATTAGGACATTTACATTTGTGACTTTTTTGAGGACGAGGATGGGGGGGGGGGGTGTATTTACTCAGGAAACATTACAATGTCTTTCAGATAATCGGGTAAAAAGTAATTTTAAAGTAAAGGTAAAAGTATGGAAAGTTTGTAATACAATCTGAGTATTGGACTTAAGAATACTAGTAAACTATATAGACAGGGCCCTGGCTAATAAAAAACATTCTTTTAAATTAAATCTTATTTTGAAATTAAATAAGCCAGCTGGAGTGATCTTCCCAAAACTTCATCGTTATGCTTTAATAAGGGCGTCATCTCTTTCCCTATTCCCACATAAAATTGCGGATCTTGGATAAAGGCTTGTATTTTTATTATAATATTCGCAAAGAACGGTTATGAAATATAAATCTTTGGCGTAAATTTAGTGTTTTTATTGAATCTATCGAGTGATTTTCGACGGTTTTTTTAGAAGGATTACTCCATAGCATGCTGTTAATAGAAACCGAAAACTAAACTTGGGTTTGATACGAATTTTTTCCAAAATCCATTGAAAACAAAATTTTATACAAAACTACAATTGTTGTCACAAATTCATAGAGTGCTTGTGAAAATTCTATTTTTAATATATGGAACAACAGACGGTCAACCCCTTGACTGATTTGGTTTCGAATGAGATAGATATCTAAACATAAAATGTTAAATCTATGTACCAAATTTTATCCATCTAGCTCTATTCCTTTTATCATGTTAATTTATATTAGCGCAGCTGGACAGATAGACTATATCTGAATGGATTTCGATCAAAATTTGGTAGAAAACAAATTTGGTGTAAATATCATGAACCAAATTTCATTTGTCGAGCTCAAAGCGCTATTGAGTTATCTCGTTCCAGGACAAACAAACAAACAGTGAAACTTTATACCAATTTTTTTTCTTTTGTACTCATTGAGGTTTAAAACGAAGACATTCGTCAAAATCTCAAGTCAAATGTTTTAAAGATTATAATACTTACTCTTTATTTCGTTAATGAGAAAAAAAAAATTTAATTAAAAAATAAATAAATATTTTATTGTTGTTGTTTTAATGTTGGCTATTTGTTTATTGCTAGTGTTTAAAACCTGATTTCGTAGGATTTTGTTTATGTTTGTGATGTACAAAGAATTATATTTTAGGTACTTTAATAAAACCTTATTATCTAACTCTTAACGCTTTTTTACTTATTATGTTCACCTGTACTCAAGTAGCCCTACAGACTTCCTAAGAATGGATTTCGTTCAAAATTTTAATGAAATCTTCAAATTTAGCATAAAATCCATGCACCAAATTTCGTACATGTAGCTCAAATCATTTTTCAATTATCATGTTCTCAAAACATGTTTTCAAACTCGGGAAGATCTGAAACATACACAGTAATCAAAATCATGACTTTCAATTTACTTAAATTTTATTTTATTTATTTATGTATTTTTTTCGAGAATTATAAAATTTGGTGCATGGGTTTTATACTAAATTTGTAGATTTATATCAAATTTTGAACGAAATCCATGCTCAGAAAGTCTGTACGACTATTTGAGTACAGGTGAACACTATAAGTACAAAACGTATAGAAATAGATTATAAGATTTTATAGAAAGCACCTAAAATATAGTTCCACGTCATATTTTAAATAATATCTAAATGCGATAACTGAAATCAAAATAAATGAAATTTGGTAGGTAATTTTGTTACTAAAATTGCAATCCTGTTTTTCTGTTATATTTGGGATTCGGGGTACAATCGGTAGAAGAAACCGTTCCTAAAATAAATACGCAGTTTGCATAGCTGTATTAAGAAGCACAATGGTCTCATTTACGGGGCTCTGAAGATAAAAATTTGAATACTCGTGATGTATACGACCTTTATTAAGGTCCATTTTTGTGGTAGGAGGAGGGATGATAACATCATTATTAGAGAGTATATGAAAAAGTTTCAGGGAGACTATTTCTGTTAACATTAAGTTTAGCTGCGTTTTTTATTTTTATTTTGAAGTTAAGATTACAACTTAAAAAAATATTTTGATTAGTATGAATATTACAGTGAAAATCGACAAAATTCCTCGAATTACAATAAAATATCTCCATTTATATGATGTGGAAGTTTGAAGAAATCGTAATACTTGAAAACCACTGATAAGACTTTAAATTGACTTTCATGCAAATATTTGTCTCTTCAGAAAAAAATTTCACTTTCCATTTGACAGGTTATGAAGAGAATATTTGCAAAGATGCGAATTTTAATTTTCTCATTTTTGGTTTTTAAAAATTTCAGTCGGTAAACTAGAAGACGTTGAAAAATTTTGTTTACTAAGCAATAGTAATAAAAAATACAGCTCTTCCGTCATTTTCCCACCAACTTTATAAAAATAGAGCTACGAAAATGAAAGAAGATGAGAGAAAATGTAAATAGTATGAATATTCTAAAGAATTGTCACAAGCAAGGCTTAGAAAATTTAAAGAATATTCATACTTCTAATTCAAAAACTGAGTGCATGACAATTTATTAAACTTGATTAATTATTATTTTGAAAATTTTCTCCTAATTAAAATAAATAGCAATGAATATGTTCGAAAATAAATGTATTTAGTATAGTCACTAAGTGCCTGAAAATAAATAAAATGACTGAAGTAATAAAAAGTATTACTATAACATTAAAATCTTGAAAAATTAAAGAATTGACTGGAAATAAAATTGATTTTACTGAAAGGTGCAGGTGAACACGATAATTCAAAACATAAAAAGCTAGATAGATGAATTGTGATAGAAAGATTCAGCACATAAAATATAGATACGTATCATATTTAGAACTGAGTCCATCAGGAAATTTACTATCTGTCTTTACTTTAACATACATATAAATGCAATAAGTTAAGTCGCAACAATTTAAATAAATTAAATTTGATAGATTATTTTATTACTAAAATTGTAATCCTTTCTTTTTTATGTTATAATTTGAATTCTGGTTTCAATCGTTAGAAGAAATTATCTCCAAAAATGCATATACGGTTTCTCATTACTTTCATATACGGGCCACTGAAAATAAAAATCTGAGTTTTCGTGATGTTTATGACTTTTCATGTTATATTTGGTATCGATGAAAATTATTCAAGAAAACAGGTTTATATAGGTCGAAAAAGTAATTAATAAAGATGATTAACATAGTGTTAGTATCACGGAATTTTTCCATTACGGAAACAGATTTTTCAAAATTTTGGGCCCAATATGCCTTTATATATAAGTGAGTGTCAAATTCCATTCCGAAATTTTCAGTAGTTCTTGCGTTATAAATTAATTTTGTTTGCTTAAATTATGCAATAATTAAGTAATAGTTATTCAGTAACAGTTAATATTACTATGTGTTCCCTGTTTTAAATTCTTATATAAAGATAATTTTTAAATTAAAATTATTTTTCTGAAATTCTTATTCTATTGTAGACTTTATAAATAGAAAATTTTATTTTGCATAAAAAAAGTATTTTTACACAACCCTGTAGTTTTATCCTTTCACAACTATCTTAGTCATAACTTCAAGGTTAAATTTATTAAAATATTTGATGCGTTTAAATTATATGCTTATACTTTACAATACATATATGCACATATGATATTTTGCATTACCAGATTTACCTACAATCTGCTTTAATCCTATGAGTCCTGACCGCCCCAGTCGATAGGCGCCTATCGACTGGGGCGATATCGGGCGGGCAGGGCTCATAGGGTGAAATATTTCTTTGGAATCAACATTCAAAACTTTTAACTTGTACATAATAAAAAACAATGAAATGTGTAATTAGCTGAAATCAAATTATCAGTATCAGTTAGGTGACATCAAATTATAGGTATCATCAAACCAACATTTATTTAATTAAAAGGATTCTTGATTCATGGATTCAATAATTTATTTGAAATATTTATACAAAATCTTGTTCCAATTGCATTGTAAAGTGATTAACTCTATCATAAATTCCACTCATTCTTTATGGCAAATATATCAAACTCATATTAAACAAGGTTTATATAGAAGTCAAAAAAAAAAAATCTTTCTGGAAATGTTGGCCTATTTCAAAAATGTCATATAAAAGAAGAAAGACAAACTGATATCAATGCTTCCTTCTTTGCACGAGGCATCTTCAACTACCCTCATTCCTATTTCAGGAAATAAGTTGTGAATAGTATTAATTTCAAAATGATACAAGGTGAATATCAGTAATTCTCTATCTGACAGTGAACTTATTTCATGTCAAGTGAAAATAATTGCTCTTATCTATAATTACTTCAGAAGGAGGAAATAATTTTATATTTCAAGTTTCAAATCTGTCTGCGAAATATACATTCTATGTCTATGGAAAAAATTTTAAGAAATGAATAAAACTATGATTACAAGGATTTTAAATCCTGAAACTTGTTCCATATACAACTCTCAGCCTTAAAATGTTTGTTCCCCCTGTATATTTCTGATACCATGCAGTTTCTACTGAACTTGATCTGTTAAAAGAGTGAATTTTAAAATTATGAATTTTAAAAATTACAGTAAAAATGTATTATTTACAATTTTATTATATAGTGTTATGGCTACTGGACCATTAACATATTTACTGTGGCTCAGACTGTTGTTTTGAGGAATAAGATATGTGATAGCTTAAAAATGAATAATTTTCTTCACATTTTCTTCCCTCAAATTTCTAAAATCATTCAATAATATAATTACAAACTTGTATGATAAATGTATACTTGTATATTTCTAAAAATTCTCATCAAAAATGGTATTCAAAGCAAATAAAATTATTGTAATGATTATCACTACCACTGCTTTTGCCATACACAAAAATTGTTATTACTAATAATGTTCTATATTATTTAATGGTGTTTCTCATCCTGAGTGTTGAAAGAAATTAAAAAGTAATGAACATATATATATATGTAGTCTCTTTCTTAGTGATTTTATTAAAATTTTATGTTATAAATATAAACATTTTTACAAGACAATTATTGATAGATGTGCTTATGAGAATATATTTTCTAAAATTAAGTCCCATTTCTGTTATTTGTTAGCATGTGTGCAGAAGTTTTCTCTTAATATTTCACCTTTCTTATTTCATGCCATACCATTTAGAATAGTACAGACATATAAACTTAGTTACATTATACAGAAATAAAAGAGGAGTAATGATTTTTTGCCAATCTTCCTTGCATACTTCAGGTAGCAAAACATATACTGATATAAATCTTTAAATAAAATATTTTATAGATTTTAAATTTAAAAAAAAAGACACCTCTCATAATCATAAAGATATATTTCTTTCTTTTTTTTTATTGGTTCTTTTATAATATATAACTAAGTATCATTTGATGTAAAGTAAACATTTTTTTTTCATTTAATATATTATATATTTACATACTATTAAAATTATTTTACTGTCAGATAAGGAGGAAGCACAAGATTTATCACTTTTGATCCCTTTTTTTAAAAAAAAATAATATCTATTATAATAATAATAAAGATGAATGAATGTGTGTTAACTCTCTACAGCCCACATCATTTGACCTACAGTGTCAAATATGAGATATAATTGAAATTAAGTACAACCAATATCCTGACAAATCAGCCATGTTGGCAAAGACATCAAATTAATAATAAAGTTGACAATTTTAAATTCCAACATGATTTTTTTATTGGCTAATTTATTACTAAATTTAGATGAATAAAATCACACCTTTTGGCATTTATACTTTATTTACATGTACTTGATTTTACAATGATCAAATTCTGATTATACATTAATATTTAAAGTTCTAAAACATTATCATTTCAAATCATAAAATCTCAGTTTATATATCAGTAAATATTTATATTGCAATCATAAACATTAATAGGTCAAAGAAAACTCCAAAGGCATTGAGCTGACTATAACTATCAAATTAATAAAAGATATTTTAAGTTACAGAAATCCTTTTCTTGCATTTGTTCTTCTAAAAAATATGTTTCATATTTTATTTCATAGATACATGTTAAGAATTACATTTTCCTAGATTTAGTTTTTTTGTGAGAGTTAACCTATTCATTTCAGCTTTTGTTAACATGATAACAAAACATAGAAAGATCATTTTTTTTTCATACAAGCATAATGCATTTTTGCATGTTATATGGCTTGTATGTGTGTGTGTATGTATGTACACAAACATATTGTTGAAACACATGTTTGAATTATTTAAAAACTGAGTGAAGATTGAAAACAATTATTTTATGTTGTAGTAATATTCAAAGGTTATTGCCAAAAACAAAGCCAACAACAAAAAAAATATCTAGAAATAAGATTAAGAAAGTGAATAAGACTTTTAAGTTAGCTGTTAATTAATAAGTTTATAAATAACAAAAAAAATGCAACAATTTTAATAAAAAATGATTACATTTTTAATTCCTATAAGAGGATTATTTCAGATGCAAATGAAAAACACTTTTAATTGAATTTTCATTTCCTATTACTCAAAAAAATTTACAATACATTTCAGCTCACATTAAATAAAGCTTTGCATATTTAAAAGGTTCTTGAACATCCATGAAAATTAGTTCTCCATTCCAATTTCAATGCAGAATTGATTACTTCAGCTGAATCTAAAATATTAAAAGGAACTTTCCTAAAAGTTAAAAGCTTAAGAGAAAGCCAGAAAATATCTAGACAATCACTTAAACCTAACCATTGGGAATGTTATTCCTTTATTAGAAGACAAAATAAATAAAATGGGATTTTTAATAATATAAGCAACAACATGAATAGTTAACAATTTTTTAAACCCTTCAAAGCACACATTTCAATATCTAGAATTCACATCATAATCTTTTAATTTATATTACAGATTTAAATTTCATATACTTACTAGGAAGTCAGGTTCTTCATTCTTACCCTAATGCAACATTGATAATTCGCATTTGATTGTTACTGAAACTGAAATAAACAAGGAATTTTCCTAAAAGTTAAGAGCTTAAATGAAAGCCAGAAAATGTCTAGACAATCACCTAAACCCAACCATTGGGAATTTTATTAATTTAAAGTTAAAGTTAATGGTGTACAGTTCAATTCCCATTTTTTAAAAATTACTTAAAGAAATGTAGTGAGCATACAATGCTGAAAATGTGTATTCAAAACAAAACTAGCATTTTAAAAATTTAAGCCTGCAGTTATTTGTACAAATATTAATGCTCTAAAAGCAACTATATCAAAATTTTCAGTCAATGATAAATTGTTTAATTTTTGATACACATAGTAACTAATATAAACACCACAATTAAAATCATCTATTTGTTTTACATGAGGTGGAAAAACAATCTGCCAGTGGCTATTTGAATTAAGTGAATTATTTAATACTGTACACCAACGGTTTATTAATGTTGAAGTATCCTTATCTGGCTTATAACAAAGTGGGCCAAAATATTCAAATATTTTATTTTTCAAATCAGCTATAATTAAAGTCCAATGGGAATTTAAATTTACAGGAATTATAAGAAAATCAAAATTTGCTGTTTCTTGAATCCAAGGAAATTGAAGAATGTTTTTTTGATTAAAAATCAAAAGAGAGTGTAAAGATTCTACAGCTTTGAAATTTGTGAATCTTCTGGTTAATACAAAATTAAATGCATCAATGACTGAATCGTATAGCCAACCTTTTTTGAAATTTGACGATATTGATTTAAGATATTATTCTTCTTTGATAGTAACAAATGGATCTAAAGATTTTAACATATAAAATGAAAGATCAATATTATTAATAGTTAATATTGTAGCAGTAGGATTTGTGACATTAAACTTATTAAATCTATGAAACACATCAATATTAACACATTCAGAATTTTTAACATTAAAGGATTTTAAATCTGTCTCTTGCTCAGAAAGATTATAAGGTTCATCAAGAAGTGCTTCATTTAATTTTTGCTTCTTATTGCAATTTTCACGGGCCGAGCAGTTCCTTTTTTTTTTCTATGAGAAGTTTTAAAAAACTTAATCTGTGGATTAATTTTTTGATTAGGTGCAACATATAATTTAGGTGTAACAGAAGCCAGATCATTTTTAAGATTCAAAACCCCATGCATACCAGCTACTAAATTATTCAAACAACTAACTACATTATTTAACATGATTTTTTTAATCTGTGAAATTTCTATTAATTCTAATATTTCCGAACATACCTTTTTGCACTCTGCCTCCTTCGATCTGCACTTCTCATTAGTAGATAACATGTTGGGATTTAATTTTTCACTCAAAATATCAGAATTAATTGTAATACTATTTTCTTCATCAAATTTATAAAAATCATCAGTTGTGTACATATTAGGTTTGGCAGACATTAAATGAATTTTATGTATGTGCTTGCACAAATTGCTGCAGTCTTCACAAGAACAATGATACAAATGACTGCACAATGCCGCACAATTAATATTTGTACATTTAAAGCTGCAATGATCCAATAAAATACAAGCATCTGCAATTTTTCTTACTACATATATCTTTCCTTTTACAGATTGAGATTTAACCTCTCAATGATTGTCATATTCAATGACATCTGTATTCTGAATCTTTACAGCCCTGTCATGTTTCTCTTTAACACTTTTAGTGAACTTGGAATGAGTAGGAATATTATTAATAACATTACAATAATATTTTAAAAATCGATCCCTTTCCATTTCCAAAAGAGTTGAAACAAGATCATCTATTCGCCTATTATACTTACGCTCAAGATATATTGTTTTTAACTGATTGTGAAAAGATTCGCAATAATTGTTAGTATTAGTATTACCATGTGGAAATTGTCTAAAACAGGTTGCCCATAATTCTTTTCTCCCAGAATAATTTCTAACAAAATAATCAATAGAATTTTGGCATTCATTTGAATTGCTGTCGATAAACATTAAAAGTTTATTTTCAAAATTTATTTCAGACACTTCCTTCATTATTTTTAATAACTCGTCTAACATTTTTTGACGGAGAAACTTATCACATACTTTTGAAGATAACTGCCTTTTCCAAGCGCGAAAAACGTGCCATTGGCATAGTAGATGCTTTATATTTGGACCAAATACAGAATTAAATGCTTTAAAGGAATAACCATCATCATCAGTCATTACAGTATTTACATTCAGGTCAGGAATTTGACAATGTAAACTTGAAAATAAAGCAATTAAGGTATGGTAATCTAAATCATTAGTGATAAAATGTGCAACTGGATAACCTTGACCATACTCATCCTGAACATGCAGAGAAAGAAGATAAAAGTCATAGAAGTTTGTGCCATGAGTTGCATCAATAGAAAGAATTTTATCTGAATGCTTAACTAACATATCTTTTTGTGCTTTAGTCTGTAAACCTAATGCAAAAGAACTTTCATAGTTTTGCAAATTATCTAAATGTGCAGGGCCCCAAATTGTTTTCGACTTCTGCAATTTAAAAATTAAAATAGGATTGTATGGCTCTTTCCTTAATTCCTCTACTATACAAGAAACAGGCATAGCATCATTGGCTGGCTGAATTGAATTGCGTAAGCGCCTTAAATAATTCTGTATAGTTTTACGAGATATGAAGGCTTCCTTTGTAGGAAAAAAATTTCTATTATCTCGACATCCTACATCGCCACGTAATAAACTTACAATTTTTGAAATGGGAAAGAAAAGTAATATTTAATTAAATCACGTGAACTTTCTTTAAGGGGGTGATATTTAGTGTTCTCGTAACTGACTTGATGGTTATGAATGGAATAATATGTAACCAATATCAAATTCTTTTGTTCACATACACAGATATAACAGGACAACTTATATTGAAAGGAATTACCCCCTTTTTATTTTTACGTTTACCATTTCGCTCTGCCCTTGAATTAATCCTTGATTGATATGACGGATGAAAAAATTGACAAGAATAATAATAGAATGTTTTCTCACCGCATATTTTTTTCCCACTTGATTTTTTAAAATAAGTATGAGTACCAATAGTTTCAGATTCTAACCAAATTTTAAAACTTGAAATAGAATTGAAAGAATAAGTTTTGATGTTTTTAATGTCATGCACAACATTAAGATGCTTATTTAAATTCCATACACTAACATAAGCTTTATCACATTCTGTACAAAAATACAATTCATGCTTCTTGTCACCAGTACATCTTTTTGTGTGTTCATTAAAATATTCATTACCACTATAAAATCTACCACACTCTAGACACAACTGGGGAGAATTTTCACATTTATCAGTTAAATGCTGATTATCTAAAGTTGTTTTGACTGGCACTAAACATAATTTGGGCTTTTTTTACAATTTCTGCTTGAGAGCTAACACTAGCCTCCAATAAATTATTACAATTGCTTTTTGGTAAAACATCACAAATCTTTGATTTACAGCGTTTTAAATGATTTGCAAAAGAGGATCTCGAGGAATAAAATTTTAAGCATACCTCACATTTTTTAGGATAAGTACTCTTAACGCGTTCTACACATTTATATTTTCTTAAATGCTTTGAAAATGATGACTTGGACATATAAGTTTTCCCACAATAATCACAAGTCTTTGAATATGAGAAATTTTGAGCACCTCCTCCAGTGATATTTTTTTTTTTTTAAAATTTAGAGCCAAAACTATATGTTGACGCCAGTAAGTCAGCAGAACGCTCCGCCTACTAATTTTGTAGCGCCACCAAGTGGTGAAATCATATAACCGGCAGAGTGTGTCTGTAAACCCGAGAGAGAGGGTGTGTCAGGAGTGTTGAGAATAAACAAAGAGAGATACAGTCCACGAGTTTGTGTTTCATTTATATGTGATTGAGTTTTCTAAAAACTGAGCTATCGAAGGCCAAAACATGGTCCAGTTAGCCGGAGACGTCTATGCATCTATTGTATAGTGATTCATTATTTGAAATGTGTGATTTATTAGTGGAGATATCGTCGATGATGACGAAATTGGTGCGAAAATACCAAGAATGAGAATTCTGTTGTGGATAACTGGTCTCGAGTGACAGCAGTCCCAGCAAAGAGGTATGGGCAGTATTATCCTTTGAGTTATTAACTAATTAATTTCCCGAGATGAAATTAATTTTGTTTTTGATGAGTTATAATTAATTTCCCGAGTTGAAATTAATTTTGTTTTTAATGAGTCATAATTAATTTCCCGAGTTGAAGTTAATTTTATTTTTAATGAGTCATAATTAATTTCCCGAGATGAAGTTAATTTTGTTTTTGATGAGTTACAATTAATTTTCCGAGACGAAGTTAATTTTGTTTTAATGAGTTTAGAATAGAATTGTGATAATATTATTCTCGTGAATTGTTTTGAAATATATATTTAAAATGGCGGGTTTAGCAAAATTAAAGAAAGATGAATTAAAACTCGTTGCCGAGGAGATAGGTTTGGTTGTTGCGGAAGGCATGAAAAAGAGTGAAATAATACGTTTAATTGAGGAGAGTGATGTGTACAAAAATGACAACGAAGTTGTTAAAGATGCTGTAGATCAAATAATAAGGAATAAAAACCAAAAATCCGATCAGGATAGTGAAATAGAACTAGAGCGTCTTAGATTAGAGAGAGCTAAAATAGAATTACAATTAGCGCAATTACGGGCTACTGATAATAGTACTCAGGCTTCCGTTAATGTAGAGAGTAAAACCGAACCAGAAGAGTCTCTGGATAGCTTATTAAAGTCTGTGAGAATATTGTGTATTAAACCACCGAGCAAAGCTCAGGATTGGGGTTTCTTTTTTACTTCGTTAGAGAGAGCACTTAATACTAAAAAGGTTCCTGAGAAATATAAAGCGGAGATTTTATTAAATTTATTAGGAGAAAGAGCTTCTAATATCCTAACTTATATTGCTGAGAAAGATTTAAATAATTATGAAGAAATTAAATCAATTGTACTAAGAGAATTCGAGCCAACAGCGCAAGCGGTTTTAGAGAATTTTAGATACGCTTCTAGAGATAATGAAACTCATGTGCAATTCGCGTCACGATTAATGACGAGTTTTGAATATTATTTAAAATTAAGGGGTGTTAAAGATTTGGAGACCCTAAAACAATTGATGGTTTCGGATAAATTATTCCAAACGCTGGATAAAGAAACAGCAACTCATATTAATATTAGGCAAAATCAAAAGTGGTTTACACCTCTCGAGTTAGGAAAAGAATGTGATCTTTATTTTGCTTCCAAAGGCAAAACCATTAATGAGATGAGAAGAGGGCAAAATTATAGCAATAAATTTAAACCAGCATCAAAAGTATTTTTCAATGAGATGAAAAATAAAAAGTGCGATTTATGTCTAAAAAGCGAGAATCATCCTTTGTATGCTTGTCCTCAATTTAAAAGACTTTCGGTTCTTGAACGCGTAGAGGTAGTAAAAAATAAAAACGTCTGCTTCAAATGTTTATCGCCTAATTGCAGCGTTAAAAAGTGTTCGTTTAGAAATTGTTTCTGTGGCAAAGCTCACAACAAGTTAATACACTTTTCGAAAGAAGCAAAAAATGTTTCGCCTACGACCATAAAAACCGCCGAAGTCATAAATAAGTCGCAATCGGAGGGGAGAAATTCGGAACAGGGTCCGGTTTCCCCCAGTGAGTGGGGTCCGACCTTTGTCGCAACGAATCTAACCGTAAACAAGAATGTTGTTTTGTCGACTGTAAGATGTTTGATAAAAGACAGATGTTCGCAATGGCAGGAAGTAAGGTGTCTTTTGGATAACGGCTCACAGTGCTGCCTCATGAGTCAGAATTGCATGCAGAGGCTAGGACTCCAAAGTGAAAAAATAAATCAATCTATTTCTTGTATTAATAATGCCTCGCTTGTAGTTAATCGCAGAGTAACAGCAATTGTGGCTAGTAAAAATAAAAGTTTCGAAAGAAATATTTCAATGTTAGTGGTATCAAAAATAACGGATTTAATACCGAATAAGAGGATAGATATGCGTGTAAATATGCCAGAATCAATTGACCTTGCGGACCCTAATTTTAATATTCCGGGCAAAATAGATATTTTAATTGGCGCTGAATACTTTTATGAAATAATAAAGCCGGGAAAATTAAATGCTAAAAATGAGAAGTTGACGTTACAGGACTCTGTATTTGGGTATATTGTAGGAGGTAGCGTTTCGAGTTCAGTTAAATTAAATTCTAACTATTGCGGTTTAATATGTGGAGCAGAAGAATTAAATTCAAACTTGAGAAAATTTTGGGAGATTGAGGAAATGGGTAATGAATTACCCAAAAGTAAAGAGAATGCTATTTGTGAGGAGCATTATGCGCGAACACATAGAAGAGATGAGAGAGGAAAATATACTGTGGCGATGCCATTTAAAGAGCATTGGTCATGTCTAGGGAATTCAAAAGATATTGCTCTGAAACGACTCGAATCGCTGTGGACTCGCCTGTCTAGAGACCAAAAATATCTGAAACTGTATTCTGATTTTCTGAAGGAGTATGAGGAGTTAGGCCACATGAGCGAGATACAAGATGAAAGTGTTGAACCTGAAGTGACATATTATATGCCTCATCATGGCATCTATAGGCCTCAAAAAACGACGACTAAACTACGTACTGTGTTTAATGCGTCCACCTTGACTAGTAGTGGAAAATCGCTCAACTCAATTCAGTATAACGGCGGAGTGATTCAGGACGATATATTTACATTGCTAATTAGATTCAGAAAACATATATTTGCATTTACTGCAGATATTCGTCAGATGTATCGTATGATCAATATAGATGAGAGTCAAAGAAATCTACAAAGAATTTTATGGAAAGAGGGAGCTAATGAGCCCGTTAAAACGTATCAGCTAAATACGGTTACCTACGGAACGGTTAGTGCTCCATATCTAGCCATGAGAACATTTAAGCAAATTTCCATTGACGAGGGAAAAAACTTTCCAAGTGCTGCATCAGTCTTGTGCCATGATTTTTATATGGACGATGTTTTAAGTGGAGCGAGTACATTGGAAGAGACAAAAACTTTGCAACATGAACTTGTTGGCATTCTAAAAACTGCCCAGATGTCATTACACAAGTGGTGTGGAAATACGTCCGAGCTTATTCCTGCTACTGAGAAAGAGTATGAGCTCTCATCTACAGATGAAATTAAGACTTTAGGGATTGCCTGGAAGGCTAAAACTGACTGCTTTACCTTTAAAGTAGATTTACAGCATAATGCCCATCCTACCAAAAGGTCGGTCTTATCCATTATCGCCCGACTTTTTGATCCACTTGGGTTACTTGGGCCAGTGATCACGAAGGCAAAAATATTCATGCAACAATTGTGGTTGCTCAAGATCGATTGGGGTGAAATGCTTCCCGAGAAAGAAGCTAGTGAATGGCAAGAGTTTGCAACATCTTTAAGAAACTTAAATGACATTAACATAGAACGATGTATTGTCATTCCAAACGCGGAAGTGAATGAGCTTCATGGATTCTGTGACGCGTCTGAAAAGGCATATGGCGCTGCAATCTACGCCAGAACAGTCGATTCAGCGGGTGAAGTGAAAGTGAAGCTAATCGCGAGTAAATCTCGTGTGTCACCAATCAAGCAGGTAACTATACCTCGTTTAGAATTATGCAGTGCCGTTCTGCTTACCAAATTGATGCAGAAGGTAAAAAATGCATTAAAAATGGATATTACGTCAGTATCGTATTATTCGGACTCTACAATCGTGCTTTCGTGGATGAGAAAAGAGTCACGAGACTTAAAAACATTTGTTGCGAACAGAGTGGCTACTATTCAAGAATCCACAGAAATGAATCAGTGGCATCACGTTCCTTCCGAACAAAATCCCGCTGACGTCATCTCAAGAGGACTTGATCCAACGAGAATGCAACAAAGTGACTTATGGTGGTTTGGTCCAACCTTTCTCCAAGAACTGGTTGTGAATTTTCCTGGTGATTGCGACGACATCCACTATCCATTGGACAGTTCTGTGCAGAACAGGGACGTTTCTTCTGAGAAACTTTATTTAGCAGAACTCAAAACTCCGACTAATTTCTGTTTAATTTCAGCTGTGGACTCATCATTTTTAGATAATATACTTAGTGTGTCAAATAAGTTTTATAAAATAATTAAAATTTTAGCCTTTATTTTCAGATGTATTAATAATTTGAGAAACTCGAGCAAAATGTCAGGTCCTTTAACCACCAAGGAACTGCAGTTGGCCAAGTTAACTTTAGTCAAACTTGTTCAGGTAGCTGCCTTTAATTGTGAAATAAAAGCCCTCAAAAAAGGTGAAAATGTTAATAAGAGTGAGGTAAGTTGCTTGAACCCATTTCTAGACCCAAACGGTGTCTTACGTGTTGGAGGAAGACTAAGTAATTCTGATTTATCATATGAAAAAAAGTTTCCCATATTACTTCCAAAGAATCACAAATTCACTTTGTTAATTATGCAATATTTTCATCTTAAATATTTGCATGTTGGTGCACAAACATTGTTGTATTTGGTAAGACAGGAATATTGGCCATTATCTGGCAGAAATACAGCCAGAAAAATTATTCATGATTGTGTCATTTGTGCTAAAACTAAACCTAGAACTGTAACCCAAATTATGGGAAATCTCCCAACCAATAGAGTTAAACCTAGTTATCCTTTTACTCATGTTGGGATAGACTTTTGTGGACCTTTCTATATTAAATACAAGGGTCAGAGGAAAGGCAATTATCAAAAATGCTATGTGGCTGTTTTCATTTGCTTTGCTACTAAGGCAATCCACTTGGAAATAGTCACTGACTTAACTGCAGAGGCAATGATTGCCACTTTAAAGCGCTTTTTTAGCAGAAGAGGTGTTAGTTCCTCTATCTGTTCTGATAATGCAACTAATTTCAAAGGGGCCAATTCAGAGTTGAAACGTTTGCAAAATATGATTGGTAGACCCCCAGAGCCATTAGCTAATTACTTAACAACTGAACAAGTGACATGGAAATTTATTCCACCAAGGTCACCTAACTTCGGTGGCTTATGGGAGGCGGGTGTTAAATCTTTCAAACACCATTTAAAGAGAGTTGTTGGTAATGCACGTTTAACAATGGAACAGTTTTTGACTATTGTTATTCAAATTGAAGGTATTCTAAACAGTCGCCCACTGACACCTTTGTCATCAGATCCAAACAATTTTGAAATTTTGACCCCAGGCCATTTTTTAATCGGCTGTCCCATAAATTGTATTCCTGATCCAGATTATTCAGAGAGAAAAGATAATCTTTTATCTCAATGGCAAAGATTGAGCAAAATGGTCCAAACAATTTGGAAAAAATGGAAATTAGATTACTTAAATAATTTGCAAGCCAGACACAAATGGCAGTTTGAGAAACAAAACCTCTCAAAGGATTCTATGGTTCTTTTAAAAGATGATAATCTTCCCCCTTGCCAGTGGACAATGGGAAGAATACAAGATTTAATTTATGGATCAGACGGCAAAGTCAGAGTAGTACTTATAAAAACTCCACAAGGAGTCACGAAAAGAGCAATTTCAAAAATTTGTTTGTTACCATGTGAATAAAATCAATGTATATCTAGTGTAATTATTATATTTAGTATTTAAATTGATATAATGTATATTTAAGTTGTTCATTGTACATATTGAAATATCGCATATATTTTCTTTTCAGAAATGTTTTGTATATAATATTCAAATTTTTTTAAAGTGTAATTTTTTTGTATCTTGTGCAAGATAATTGTTGAAATTTTGCATTGTCTAATTAAGTAATGTGTTAAATTTTTATTTCTGTAATGTTGAGATTTTGAAATGATATTTCAAGGGGGGCGGAATGTTGACGCCAGTAAGTCAGCAGAACGCTCCGCCTACTAATTTTGTAGCGCCACCAAGTGGTGAAATCATATAACCGGCAGAGTGTGTCTGTAAACCCGAGAGAGAGGGTGTGTCAGGAGTGTTGAGAATAAACAAAGAGAGATACAGTCCACGAGTTTGTGTTTCATTTATATGTGATTGAGTTTTCTAAAAACTGAGCTATCGAAGGCCAAAACACTATATCTGTCCTATTTTCTTCTTTACAATCATCTAGTAACACTGCAAATTTATTTGTTGTAGGAATACTGCAAATAACATTTTCATAGATATTTTTGTCACATTTTGAAAAAATATTTTTACTTATCTTAGTAATTCTTGCCTTTCCAAGTTTGTTAGAAGCACATGCTAGCCGACACTGGGCTGGGGAAATGCGAGGAGCTCCTGGTTCAGAGTGGACTGGAGATGTGCGAGCAGGTTCTGGTTCAGAGTGGACTGGAGATGTGCGAGCAGGTTTTGGTTTAGAGTGGACTGGGGATGTGCGAGCAGGTTCTGGTTCAGAGTGGGTTGGCAGAGTGCATGCAACAACTGACTGACTGCATGTTGGAAGAGAGGAAACAGCAGCGGGTAGAAATGGTGGAACAACAGGTACATAAAATGGAGGATAGGACACAGCAACAGAATGGAATGGCAAGAACTGAACCATAGGCATATAAGAAACAATAGGTACAAGAAATTGAACATGACCAGTAGGAGGCACAGGTGGAGAGGCTGGGAGAGTAGGAGGCACAGGCGGAGAGGCTGGGAGAGTAGGAGGCACAGGCAGAGAGGCTGGGAGAGTAGGAGGCACAGGCAGAGAGGCTGGGAGAGTAGGAGGCACAGGCGGAGAGGCTGGGAGAGTAGGAGGCACAGGCGGAGAGGCTGGGAGAGTAGGAGGCACAAGCGGAGAGAGTGGAAGAGAGCGAGGCACGAGCGGAGAGGGTGGAGGAGAGCGAGGCACAGGCGGAGTGGGTGGAAGAGAGCGAGGCACAGGCGGAGTGGGTGGAAGAGAGCGAGGCACAGGCGGAGAGGGTGGAAGAGAGCGAGGCACAGGCGGAGAGGGTGGAAGAGAGCAAGAAGCGGTTGAGACTGCACAAGCTGAAACAGATGGCCGTGCCAAAGGCCAAGAAGCAGGATGTTTAGACCAAGATGATAAAAATGAAGATTGCCTTGAGGAAGACAATGCAGGAAACTCAGTAGAATCCAAAATGAATTTAGGAGCAATTGATTGGCATTTTTGATCCTGTAAAAATTATATAAGAAAAATGAATAACAGATCTTTTAAAACAACTCTGGACATTAAAAATATCAATATAAATTATAAATAATCAGATAACAGATGCATTTATATATATATATACCTTTTGAGAAGCTGATGGAAAAGAAGAAACATATGAAGGAACTGAGTCAACAAAAGTTGGTACCTCGCTACAAGGCACAGCAGAACCAGAATGCTGTGGCCATGATGATAAAAATGAAGGCTGATCACAGGAAGGCAATGGAAGAAACTCCAAAGAATCCAAAATATATCCCGAGGTGATCAACTGGCAATTTTTCCTCTACAAAAGTTAAACAAAAGTCAAAATAAATACAAATATTTTTCCAACTTTCATCAGTACTTAAAAAATATATATTATTATAAATTGCATATAAACAATAATATTGATACATACCTTTCGAGATGCATTATCTGAAGAAATGCATTTCTTTAAAAACCTACAGAAATAATTGGCCAAGCGAAGATCACCACTTTTATTAGGATGTAAACCATCTTTTCTCAGGAAACCAGACCAGGATGGCTTGTTAGAACTGCAAAAGATAAAAGCATCTTCATTATGGCACAACTTTTCTAATGCTTTATTTACAGCTTCAATCTTATGGTTTAAGATTTTTATATGTTCAACAGTTTTCCAGTAATCGTTTTCAAAGTAATTAAAATCTCTAGGAATGATACTGGAGAAAATAATTCTTGCCTTTGGATTGACTCGTAAAATCTCATTAGCCAGTGACCTATACTTTTGAAGTATTATTTCTACACTATCAACTGATATGTTATTGGTGCCCACATGCACTAAAATCCAATCATAGTGTTTCTTTATTTTAGAAATTCTACTGGTTAACCTCTCAATGGTTGTTCCTCGGTAAAAAATAACATCCAAATCCTCAGATAAATGCTCTTCCAAGCGTTTAATCATCGAATCTCCAATCAAAAGAATATTCATTGTGACACAGTTATATATTCTAAACTGATTTCCTTATAACAAATGACTAATAGCAATAAATATCTGAATAATATGCACACAGATAAGCTAATCCAAGATCAAATAGAGCAAAGTCAATACAATACTGAGATATTTCCAAATTCTACTAGCTACCACATGAATGATACACTTTCTACTGTAAGACAATAAATAACTAGTCACTAAAAAACATTTCTATACAATGTACTCAAAAAAATTTATGAATGACAATAAATAAAATGACAAAAGCACTAGTAAAATTCCTCTCACTATTTAACCCTAATTAACACTATAATTAAACAGAAAAATATGACAAACAATCAATGAGAAATAAATATTTAAGGAATTAAATTTAGATACACTTATTACATGAAAAAACAAAATATCAAATAACACTAATCAAACTCCTCGTTTACTCTTAACCCTAATTAGTACGTTTACTATTAACCCTAATTAGCACTATCTTAAAAACAACAGTTTTAAGTAAACGAAAAAAATTATAACAAATTTTCTTAAAGAGATTAAATAAGAAAATAAATAAAAATAAGAACTGTAAGAGTTTTCTTCAAAGTGAATCACTCGCTGACAATCGTTAATCCTTCTTTCCTCTTGAAATAAAGAACGAATACTAATGAATCGGCACACTCAGTGACAGAATGATTAACACGTTATGATAACGATAACAAACTGCGATTTCGTTTTATAACCTCGGTAGGACAACTCGTCACTTTTGGCAGCGTGCCAAATTTAGACTTACTACCGGGAGTAAAAACCTTTTCCTACTACACTTTCTTTCTCCTTCTGCGTTGCCATGGTTCCGACAAAGATTGTTTTTTTTTTTTTCCATGCCAGTACGTTTCAGTAAGGACGTAAAGTTAGAAGTACCTTAACAGTTGTGTAAAAAAAAAGATTGACTCTGTTATCTGCTTCAGCGTTGCGACTCAGACAACCAGTAATGAGGTAGAAAACGTGACCTTGAACCGCCTACAGAAAATACATAGACTATAATAAAAGATGCATTGTATATAGAGAACGCTAATGCCTGAAGGTGACCATTCAGAAAGTCTTCAGGCCGGATTCATCATTTCTTTCTTTTTGAATGAAACGTAATATGTATTTCTAATCGGTTTGAATTGAGTATTCTTAAAATGCGGAGTCATTGAAGGTGTAATTTTTATTAAGATTATATTAACTTATATATAGAAATTTTCACGGAGAAATTCATAGTTAAAACCTTGCTATTTTGTGTAATGTGGCATTTTTTGCAATAAATTACTTTTTTTTACCAGTTGAAAGGAATGCTACTCGAAAAAAGAAAATGTTCATTGATTTCATTTCTTTCTTTCATTATAATAAATATTCTGTTCTTTCACTATGTTTCTTTTCATCATTGTAATATTGTATTACTTTAAGTTGAAAATGTTTAATTTTCTTTTCAGCATATTCAGATAATTGAGGATTTTAAATATACCTACTATTGGGCCCAACTGCAACATTCTAGACATCGATCGTATAGTTGTTCCTGAATCTGTTGTAAAAATCCATGGACTGTGTGTATTCTCTATGGATGCCAGTTATTACATTGAAATAAATTCTACGCAGTCGGTTATAGAGTGTTGAGTTTTGGACCAATTATTCGTACATTAGCATGATAGTAATTTGAAAAATTAGCCAAAACATAAGTTTAAATGATCCTGCTATTGAATTCTTTCTGTAAATGCAGTTACTAGAATAATGCTAGTGATTGGAAAAAACGATGATTATATTCTTCCACAACCAGGACGGCATTACGATTATATACAGACCAAATATTCAGCGTATCTGAACTTTCCTTATTACTGAATATATCACTGTTTTAGAGAGAAAGTAAATAATTTGACTTTCTTAGATGGCTTTCTAGTGCTTCTTCGAGATATATTAAATGTTCAGTTTCTCAAGTTTTTTCCACCTTTTTTTTTTATAGAATCAAAGTTGAAGACTAATTAAAGTGAGCAATTTTATGCATTATTAGTAAATTTCTTTGAGGTTATGATAAATGGATGATGTACTACTAGAAAAATAATTGAATGTGACAATTTTTAAGTAACAATTTAAAAGTAATTATTAATTTAAAAGTAAAGACAATTTAAAAGTAACGAATTATTTTAAAATGCTCTGTGAATGAAATTAAATATTTTGTGGATTCTTTGTCTGGATATGTTGCTGAATGCAACTCTCTTAAGACATTTTTATATTAACTCTTTATTTATTGAGGGGACTCTTAAATCTCATTTTTCTCATGGCATTTAGCATTAATATAAATACTTTGAGAGCCACTGGTTCATTATAGTCCAAATTCACAAAGATTATTTTCAGTTCATGGATGGCGGCACAAGTATGCGCCACTATTTGAAATGTATGTCTCATTACGAGGAAGATATGAAATGAATGCTTTTAGGGAAATTGAGCCAAGACAACATTCAAAGTGTGTAGAATTTAATATATTCCTGCCTGTAAATGATAATTTTTTTTCTAAAATCATAAGAAATTTGCTTTTTGATCACAAGATAAAGTAATAAATGAAAAATATTGAAATTTTTTTTCTATATTTTGCGCAAAACTATTTAATAAATTTATTGTTTAATTTTTGATATCTTGCAAATTACCATTGAAATTTCACATATTACTTTAATATTTGACATCTTAATGGTAATAATACAATATTTACATTACATCGTTCTTCATCGCAAATTCTTTAAAATGCCGAAAAAGCAATTTATACTTAGTAAATGTTGATCTAATTTCTCATCAGAATGTTTGCTTTTATTTTACGCTGCTCTGTTGCTACTTACAGACGTATGTCTCTTTGCTCTAATTCTGCAATGGATTATGATGAATAACTTTAACAAAGGTAAGATGGCGAAAAATAATTCAAGACAAAGAACAACCACAACAGCAAAAGAAAAACAAATAACCAAGACGATTCAAAATTCCGGACATTGCTTTTCAAAGTGAAAATTAACATTCACTCGAAGTAACAAAGTCCGAATTTTTTAATTAACTTGTCTCTTTTTTTCCTTCATTGTCTTAAATCATTATCAAATCACTTATTTGATCAAATACTTTGTGTAATATTTTTTACATATTTAAAGAAACATGTACAGTGGTACCTTGCGTAAGAGGCGTAATTCGTTCCAGAATCTTTCTCGAAAGAATGCTAAATAGTTGTTGCGCGCTAATAAAAAAAAAAAAAAGTATTCAGAGAAAACCATTTAAAATAGGACAATCTGTTCCATTCAAGAAAAAAAAATTATTACAATATAAATTACTATTTTTAATGCATGTTTTTTTTACAAGAAAACTGTCTAAAGACATTTGTTTTAAGATACGCTTCGAAATTTGACGAAAATGAAGCACAGCATTATTCGTAAATTAATTAGGAGTGTGTATTTCAGGAGTTCTTTCTATATTCTTCCGTCAGCTCAATGATGCCACTGCGATCCATCTTTGGCCACATAATCTTGACTTTAATTTTTCAGAAAAACAAATTTAATGTGTATGTGTAAAATATAATATATTTCTTTTTCCATAATTCAAAGTCTGATGTATAGGAAAATTCATAAAAATTCCATCAGAATACCATTAAGATTTAGAAGAATATCGGTATTGAAGTAAGTTGAATTTCAGTACTTCTCTGAAAGAAGCTAAAAGATTATAGGTTTCCTATAAAAATATGTTTAATTTTAATTTAATAAGAATAAGTTTTTTTTTTGTTTTTTTTTCTTTTGTAATCCTGTTTCTTTGTTACATTTTGTCGGTACCACAAAACAAATTATTATATCACACATCATAACTAAATCTTTAATTTATTGTTCATTTGGTGTCAAATCATGCTTGGTTTGTAATTTAGCTAAAATTCAGCTTTATTCTATTGCAACATAAAGATATATCTGTTCATAGATTACATATTCATTTGAACTTGAAATAAAAATTGATGTTCAATACACATTTTCATCTTTCAATGATTGACAAAAATTACATTCTGCATTTTATTTACACAACTATTGAATAATTATGTGTATATTTAAGAAATTATTAGCAAATTACTATAATTTCATTTTATTTATAGCATAATGAGTCTAATTTTTTATTATTTGGAGGCTTTTTTTTTTTTTTTTTTTTTTTACATTTCATAGGTGTTTACTTTTATTTTGTTTTGTTAAATGCTTAGAATGAATTGCTCTCTTTTTTTTTAATGGATTTGATTATTTGGCACATTTTATATGATACCAAGTATCATAAATGATTTACATAAATATTAAATTGGACTTTATGCCACTAATAACTTAAACAATCTGATTCATTTTGCTCCTAGGTCAACAGATTGGCCTAATATTTTAAAAATCTGTTTAATTTTTATTTACTAAGAATTTGGAATATTTAATTTTTTTCACAATAAGTTGTTTCTGTGGTACATTTTGACAGATACCACATATCAAAGATAATTTCCTTAATTATTATATAACAGATTTTCAGTGAATGCCTCATTAATTTTTCATTTGCTGTCAAATGATGTTTAGTTTTTAATTCCACTAAAATTCAAATTCATTCCATTGCAATATACAATTTCTCTCTATGCAGATTACATAATCATTTGATCTTGGAAAACTCATGTTCAACACACATTTTCCTTTTCAAATTATTTATTTAAATTACATACAGTCATTTTATTCCCACGAGCAATTAATAATTGCATAAATATTTAAGTAATCATTTGCAAATGATTATCATTTCCTATTGTTTATTGCATGGAAATTCTGGGTAGTTTCAGACTGACGAAAATGTTTTCCATAAAAGTTAAGGTTTGTAAATTTTTCTACTAGAAATATTCTCCACTTATATATTTGAATTTCTGTTATTACTTGCAATTAGATACCAAGGATAATAAATGATTTACAAGACTATTAAAATGGAATTCAATTTTTATTATTTGCACAATAAGCATGTTTCTTTGCTACATTTTGAATAATAAAACATAAGAAAACTAACTTGCATAATTATTATTTCCCACATCCTTGATGACCACATTTATTGTCCATATGATGACAAACTTCATTCGGTTTTTAATTTCTGCTTTGAAAATTCAGCTTTATTCAATTGCAATATAAAGATTTCTCACCATGTAATCTACATATTCATTTGATCTTGGAATAAAAACTGATGTTCAACACATATTTTAGTTTTCCAGTTATTAATATAAATAGCATACTCCCACTGTCTTCAAACAACTGTTTAGTAGTTGTATCACTATTTAAGAAATAATTTGCAAATTATTTTGATTTCATCTTATTTACAGCACAGATGAGTCATCTTTTCATTATTCGGAGGCAAAATTTCTCTTGAAATTATTCATGTGTTTTATTTGATTTTGTTAAATATTTAGAAAAAAATTCTTCTCTCTTTTAATGGATTTCACTACTTGCTAAATTTTATTTCATACCAAGGATCATAAATGATTTACACGATTATAAAATTGGACTTTATATCATTGATATGTAAATAATTTAATCACTTTGTATCTAGGTCAATAGATTGAACTAATATTTTAGAAATATATTTAGTTTTGATTTACTAAGTATTTAGAATATTAATTAATTTGCACAATAAGCTTGTTTCTTTATTACATTTTGATTGATAAAACATAACAAAATTAACTTGCACAATTATTAAATCGAACATACTTGATGACCTCATTTATTGTTCATATGGTATCAAAACTTCATTAGTTTTTATTTTCTGTTTTGAAAATTCAGTTTTATTCAATTGCAATATAAAGTTTTCTCTCTATGTAGATTACATATTCATTTGAAATTGAGTCAAAAGTAACAAGTTCAAGGAAAATTCACTTACTTGTTGGAATAAAAAACTGGCATTCACGACACATTTCATTTCTTAATTATTGACGTAAATTACATTCTGCCTTTTTATTTCAACATTTGTTTAAAAGTTCTATGAATATTTAAGAAATTATTTACAAATTATTATTATTTTCTTTTATTTTAGCATGATGAGTGAATTTCTTATAATACTGCAAATATGGCTTTATTTCAATTTTGCTTTGACAAATATATAAATTCGTATATCCTCTTTGTTAATGGATTTGTCTGTTATATAATATCAAGGAACATAAATAATTTGCATCAATATAAAATATTAATATCAGAATATAACTGAGATTATAGCAATAATTACAATTCAAATTGTAATAACAATTTGTCATGCTTTTTTTAATCTCACAATAATACTTTACACCTTTTAAAATTTTGTAGTCTAAGAAGAAATATTTTCAAAGTTTTTAATTTTAAAAAAACTGAGAAAAAATGTACTCAAAGGAGAAACATAATTTCTCTTCATATAGCAAAGGAATGATTGAACATTTGAAATAAAAACAAACAGATTTAGAAGTATTTTCTTTAATGTCAATATTTTAAGCAAATGGTACAATTAGAATTAAACTATTAAAATGAGAATACTGAGATCTAATATTCTATTACAGAAGCAACAAGCATAAAGAATGAAAAATCAAAATAGAAATTGGGAAGAAGCAAAAAACATTAATTTTATACCATAAGTTCATGATTTGTAGCATCTAGACACATTTCTTGAATTCAGGAACAAAGGTCCAATTTATAATTCTTGTACTTTTTTCTAATCCCTTACATTAGAACACATTTCAATTTGAACAGAAAGTGGTAAATAAATAAAAAAAAAAACTTGAAAGTATGAAAGAAAAACGAAAATATAGACACCTGATTAATGTCTTAAGATTAGTTTAGCACTTTCTTTGCACTTCAACAAACTAACTTTCATAACTTTTCATACCTCTGAAAGAAATTTCAAAAAATATTTAAATTCAGCATGCAGTATTGTTAAAGAAATGTAAAACACAAACACATTAGGGCATAAATATTTATTTCTAAAAATTTATACATTTAAATATTTACACATCAAATCCCAATCTCAGTTTTTCGAATTAAAGATTAATTATTAAGTTAAGCAGAGAGAAAGCAGATTTCATTCTGCATTGACATTAGTATGTAGCAGAGATTTTAGATATAGTTAAAATTCAAATGTAATAACAACTTTTCTTTATATGCCTAAAATAAACTTTACATTTTCAAATACCATATACCTGAAAAAGCAATATTTTCAGTTTTTAATTTTATAAAATGTCTGAGAAAAGAATATAATTGAATGAGAAACATAATCACTCTTCATAACTCACAGAAATGTTCTAATATTTGAAAGAAAAAGAAATAGTTTTAAAAGTATTTTCTTTAATACAAACATCTTAAGTGAATGGTACAATTAGAATTAAAATATTAAAATGAGAATAATGAGATCAAATATACAAGCATAAAGAATGAAAAATATGTATAGAAAGTGGCAAGAAGCAAAAAACATTCATTTTATACCATAAGTTCATGATTTGTTGTATCAAGATACATTTCTTGAATTCAGGAACAATGGTCCAATTTATAATTCATATTACTTTTTTCTGATCCCTTACATTAGAGCACATTTAAATATGAACACAAAGTGGTAATTAAATAAAAGAAATTCGAAAATATGAAAGAAAAACCAAAATATACATACCTGATCAATGTCTTGTGATTAGATTAGCTCCATTGTATTTCAACTAAGTCGCTTTCATAACTTTTCATACCTATAAAAAGGAATGAAAAAATGTTTAAATTCAACATGCAGTATTGTTAAAAAAATGTAAAACACAAACACTTTAGGCCATAAATAATTATTTTTAAAAATTCAAACAATTAAATATTTACACATCAAATACCAATCTCAGTTTTTCAAAATACAGATTAATTTTTAAGTTCATCAGAGAGAAAGTAGATTGCATTCTGCATTAACATTAGTATGTAGCAGAGATTTTAGATATAATTCAAATTCAAATGTAATAACAACTTATCATACTTTTCTTGACATGCGAAAAAAATAAACTTGACATTTTGAAATAACCTATATCGTAAAAAAGCAATATTTTCAGTTTTTAATTTTATAAAAAGACTGAGAAAAGAATATACTGGAATGTAAAACATAAGCAGTCTTAATAACACACAGAAATGTTAGAATATTTGAAATCAAAAGAAATAATCTTAGAAATATTTTCTTTAATACAAACATTTTAAGTGAACGGTACAATTAGAAGCAAAATATTAAAATGAGAATAACGAGATCGAACATTCTGTTACAGTAGCAACAAACATAAAGAATGAAAATACATATAGAAAGTGGCAAGAAGTAAAAAACATTGATTTTATACCATAAATTCACGATTTGTTGTATCATTTCTCAAATTCCTGAACAAAGGTTCAATTTATAATTCATGTTACTTTTTTCTGATCTCTTACATTAGAACACATTAAAATATCAACACAAAGTATTATTTAAAAAAAAACACCTTGAAAATATGAAAGAAAAAAAATATGGACATCCGCCTCTTAATGTCTTAAGATTAGTTTAGCTCCATCTTTGCATTTCAACTAAGTGCCTTTCATAACTTTTCATACCTATAAAAGGAAATGCAAAAAATGTTTATATTCAACATGAAGTATTGTTAAAGAAATGTAAAACACAAACAAATTAGGTCATAAATAATTATTTTTAAAAATTCATACAATTAAATATTTTCACACCAAATCCCAATCTCGGTTTTTTCGAAAGACAGATTAATTATTCAGTTCATCAGAGAGAAAGCAGATTTCATCCTGCATTAATATTAATATGTAACAAAGATATTAGATATAATTAAAATTCAAATGTAATAACAACTGAGCATACTTTTCGTAATATGCGAAAAAGAAAAAAAAACACTTTTTATTTTGAAATACTTTATATCCTAAAAAAGCAATATTTTCAGTTTATAATTTTATAAAAAGACTGAGAAAAGAATATACTGGAATGAAAAACAAAATCAGTCTTAATAACACACAGAAATGTTCGAATATTTATAATGAAAAGAAATAGCCTTAGATGTATTTTCTATAATACAAACATTTAAAGTGAACTGTGCAATTAGAAGAAATATTAAAATGAGAATAATGAGATCGAACATTCTGTTATGGTAGCAACAAACATAAAAAATGAAAAATACATATAGAAAGTGGCAAGAAGCAAAAAAAAATTGATTTTATACCATAAGTTCATGATTTGTTGTATCATTTCTTGAATTCATGAACAAAGGTCCAATTTATAATTTATGTTACTTTTTTCTGATCCCTTACATTAGAACACATTTAATATGAGCAGAAAAAGTTAATTAAATAAAAAAAAAAAAAAAAAACCTGGAAAATATGAAAGAAAAACAAAAATTTACACACCTACTTCTTAATGTCTTAAGATTAGTTTAGCTCTGTAGCGATTTGGTTGTAGCGAGGAACGAACTTGCAATGTTTGGGTTTGTAGCTGAGTAACATGACCACAAGACAGAAGTAATTACTCATGTCTCGTAGTTGTTGTCTGGCTTATAAAGCGTCACCACATTACTTCCCCTCAAGTGAGTGGGAGGTGTGACGAACGATATTTTGTCATGTTTCTTGCTGTTGTTAGTGGGGATATTGGCTGTTGCGCCTTACCCATTTTTATTGTCTGAATATTTATCAGTTTTTTTTATCCTAAGTTATATATTATTATTAATCATGATTTGTTGTATCATTTTTCGAATTCTGAACACAAAGTGGTAATTAAATGGAAAAAAAACATAAAAATATTAAAGAAAAAAAAATTTTACACACCTGCCTATTTATGACTTAAGATAAATTTATTCCTTCTTTGCATTTCAACTAATTCCCTTTCATAACTTTTCATACCTATAAAAGGAAATGCAAAAAATGTTTATATTCAACATGCAGTATTGTTAAAGAAATGTAAAACAAAAACACATTAGGCCATGATTACCACAATCTAAGAAACAGAAACTCATCAGAAATCCAAAGCGACCACCCACAACTAAGAAACGGATATCCAAATCTCCACCAAGAAAAAAACCAAGACCAGGAAACCGTCTAAAAAAGTTGCCAAAATCAAGAATATTGTAAAATTAATAAATCAAGTTAATAAATAATCCGCCAATAATTAAATTAAGCTGATAAATAATCAACCAAAAAATAAATAAATAAAGCTGATAAATATTCAGACAATAAAAATGGGTAAGGCGCAACAGCAAATATCACCACTAATAACAGCAAAAAACAGAACAAAATATCGTTCGTCTCACCTCCGACTCATTAAAGGAAGAGTAATGTGGTGATGAACGTTAATCAAAACTGAGTCCAATATCGAAGAACTCATCTTTAAGTCCCCAACCTTATTGGCAAATGATTGCCACAATTTTTGCGTACGTACTCTATTTCGAAAGAAATAATAAGCAAATCCAATCTTGATATCACAGAGATATTACTCAGATAAAATTTATAACTGTCATAACTGCAACATACCCAGCTAGGCTAGAAATAAAAAATAATTTAAAATTGTAAATGTAGACAGGAAATATTTTATTTTTTCAGTTCATTTCGCTATCCTGAAATGAATATATTTCACCACAAATGTACGTTACATTTTTTTTTTTTTTCTTATTCATTGCTTTGCACTATATACATTTGTATAAATTTACGTATTACTTTTTTAGTTAATTCTCTTAAACTTGCTATTTCAAACTTCACCATAAATTATTAGTGCTTATAAGAATATTACAACTATGAAAAGTAATAACGAACATTGTTACTTTTCCCCATTTCAGGCAAACCATTAAGAATATGAGAGTATTCAATTATTTCCTTAGGCCCCGATTAAACATTTAGAATCCCTTAAGTTTCTTGGGCCTTTGTTTTGGCAAATTCGAACTTCCTGAAAAGTTAGAGATTAGACCTTCCTAACTGAAATCTAGAGATGCATAATCCACGATTTTTTGAATAACAAATAATTTTGCTATTGTTATTTTTTAATATTTGTTCCAAATATCTGTTATTTCAATCATATTTTTAATTAAAATTTATTACTTAGTATTAAATGCAAAGTTTATTAATTGTAATTAATACTAAATTTACTAATTTAAGTAACGTGCGATTGAATTAATTTATCCATTTCAGCTTACTTCTTAAATTTGATTTTTTTAAACTATTTATTTAATTTCATTATTGAAGTAAACAATTTTCTGAAAAAATTTGAATTATATATATAAGTCATTTCTTAAAAATGTTGACTTTAGTTCTCTATTCTACCAGCAGATGGCACCAGTAGTAAACAGAATATATGCAATCAAAGTCATATCAAAAGCAATTAAAAATGATCTTTATAGGAATAGTGTATCGTCAAATGCGAATATCGGAAAGTCAAGGTCACTCCCAGGAAGTGGAGCGGTGTCTTCGCACTTTTACAGTGAAGCCTCACACTTTCCAGCGAAGTCAAGGCTCCGATAAATTTCAGTGATATGCAATTCAATGATACGTTAATACCAAGAATAACCGGTTCGTTCACTTCAGTGGGTAAGGGACTTTCCCTATGCATGATTGAACTCTTGTTCGAGAGCTTCCATTGGACAGATCGTATCGATTGTTACTTTCTAATGAGATCCAAGACCTGTAATCGGAATATCACCATTAAGATCGTATCAAGAATTTGAATCACACTCCTCTTTGAAAAGTATTGATCACTGGTATTTGTGACTTTTTGACATTGGTTACGTAATAACTGCTCGTAAAATATTCATCATTCCTACTAAAATCAGGTATTTTTTTTTTTTTTTTACTTTAATTATTTGTGTGAGCAGTTTTATGTAGCAAATTACCATAATCTGACAAAACATTTTATTATTGATAATTAATATAAATAATGATATTACAGTTGAAAATCAATAAAAGGGTTTCTTAAAATATTAATAACAGACAACATTATTATATTTTGATCGAAGTAATTTCATAATTTCAAACTAAATTTCGAAAACTTTAAAATGAAAAATAATTTAAAATGCCCTTTTGTTAAATAAATTTTAAGTTATTTAAGTTGATTAAGGTTTCAATCAGTTACAATAATCAATATTATCATGTACTAAAGTGTTCCATTCTTCTTTCTAGTCAGGTGATAGTTATTGGGCATTTACCATGAACTTTCGTGACGGAGCAAGAAAAGATTTTATTTCGTTTTTTACACAGAAAACAATGAAAGGAGTTGCTTAGAGGGGAAAAAATAGAGGCTCAAGTCACAAATATTCCTATTACTCTAGTTTTTAGATAACATTAAATAATTATTTAGACCGTACGATATAATTTTAAATATTGGTAAGTTCTCTAAGGAGTGCGGTGTTCCTCAGGTATCGTTCTAATCATTTAATTACGATTCAAAATTCCCCGGTCCATATAAAAACAGACATAGAATAAATTCTAAACGGGATGTCAATTTTAATAAACGCACATGAATCCCTTTCTGAATCGCGAAATTTTAATAATCTTGTTCTGGTGAAATCGATAATAGTCATCTCTGTGTCTTATCTTTCTTTGAAGAATTTCTGATTAAAAATTTATTGAAATTTCAAGAGGATGATCCTTAACTTACGGCAACATATATTTAAATTATTCAGTCTAAAATTTGGGATGTCAAGACACCTGGTTTAAAGGTTGGGAATATTGCGAAACTGGAAAATAATTATTTCGCATTTTAATATACTATTTAGTACCATTTGATTCAGGTTTTCTTTTGTTGTTTGAAATTATATCAGTTTTGGCGAAAAAGAAAAGTTTGCGATCCTTCTTGGTATTTGTACTTATACTTGAATAATCCCACATCTAATGAGTTAAATATTGGTTTTAATTGAAATTAATCAAAAATGCAATCATTATGAAATTCAATTAAAAATAAATTTTTTTTCTGGACCAAACTATACTCTGTGTAATTTCTGTAGGCGTTTCAAGGACACACGTTTTCCCTACTACTCTTTCTTTCTCCTTCTGCGTTGCCATGGTTTCAAAAAGGCTTTTTTTTTCCCACGCCAGTACGTTTCAGAAAGGACGTTAAGTTAGAAGTACCTTACAGATGTGTAAAAAAAAAAAAAAAAAAAAAAAAAAAGATTCACTCTGTTATCTGCTTCAGCGTTGCGACGCAGACAACCAGTAACGAGGTAGAAAACGTGACGTTGAACCGCCTACAGAAAATACATAGACTATAATAAAAGATGCATTGTATCTAGAGGACGCTAATACCTGAAGGTGACCCTTCAGAAAGTCTTCAGGCGGGATTCTTCATTTCTTTCTTTTTGAATGAAATGTAATATGTATTTCTAGTCGGTTTGAAATGAGTTTCCTAAAAATGCGGAGTCATTGAAGGTGTATTTTTTATTAAGATTATATTATATATAGAAATTTTCACGGAGAAATTAATAGTTAAAACATTGTTGTTTTGTGTGATGCGGCATTTTTTGGAATAATTTTTTTTTTTTTTTTTTTTTTTTACCAGTTGAAAGGAATGCTACTCGAAAAAAGAAAATGTTCATTGATTACATTTCTTTCTTTCATTATAATAAATATTCTGTTCTTTCACTATATTTCTTTTCATCATTGTAATATTGTATTACTTTAAGTTGAAAAAGTTTGATTTTCTTTTCACCATATTCAGAGAATTGAGGATTTTAAATACACCTACTATTGGGCCCAACTGCAACATTCTAGACATCGATCGTATAGTTGTCCCTGAATCTGTTGTAAAAATCCATGGACCGTGTGTATTCTCTATGGATGCCAGTTATTACACTGAAATAAATTCTACGATGTCGGTTATAGAATGTTGAGTTTTGGACTGATTATTCGTACATTAGCATGAGAGTAATTGGAAAAATTAGCCAAAATATAAGTTTAAATGATCCTGCTATTGAATTCTTTCTGTAAACGCAGTTACTAGAAGGATGCTAGTGATTTGAAAAAACGATGATTATATTCTTCCACAACCAGGAAGGCATTACGATTATATACAGAACAAATATTCAGTGTATCTAAACTTTCCTTATTACTGAAAATATCATTGTTTTAGAGAGAAAGTAAATAGTTTTTCTTTCTTAGTTGGCTTTCTAGTGCTTCTTCGAGATATATTAAATGTTCAGTTTCTCAAGTTTTTTTTCCACCTTTTTTTTTTTTTTTTTTTTTTTTTTTTTTTTTTTTTTTATAGAATCAAAGTTGCAACTGACGACTAATTAAAGTGAGCAATCTTTTGCATTATTAGTAAATTTCTTTGAGGTTATGATAAATGGATGATGTACTACTAGAAAAATAATTGAATGTGACAATTATTAAGTAACAATTTAAAAGTAATTTAAAAGTATTTATTAATTTAAAAGTAAAGACAATTTAAAAGTAAAGAATTATTTTAAAATGCTCTGTTTAGAAGAATGAAATTAAATATTTTGCGGATTCTTTGTCTGGATATGTTGCTGAATGCAACTCTCTTAAGACATTTTTATATTAACTCTTTATTTATTGAGGGGACTCTTAAATCTCATTTTTCTCATGGCATTTAGCATTAATATAAATACTTTGAGAGCCACTGGTTCATTATAGTCCAAATTCACAAAGATTATTTACAGTTCATGGATGGCTGTTAATTAACTTGTCTCTTTTTTCCTTCATTGTCTTAAATCATTATCAAATCACTTATTTGATCAAATACTTTTTGTAATATTGTTTATATATTTAAAGAAACATGTACAGTGGTACCTTGCGTAATTCGTTCCAGAATCTTTCTCGAAAGAATATTACATAATTGTTGCGCGCTAATAAAAAAAAGAAAAGAAAAGTATTCAGAGAACACCATTTAAAATAGGACAATCTGTTCCATTGAAGAAAAAAAAATTATTACATTATAAATTACTATTTTTAATGCATGTTTTTTTTTCACAAGAAAACTGTCTAAAGACATTTCTTTTAGGATACGCTTCGAAATTTGACGAAAATGAAGCATAGCATTATTCGTGAATTAATTCGTAATGTGTATAGCTACTACCTTATCAGGGTGATAAGACAGTAGCTTTCAGCATCTCCTTTATTTCAATGGAAGGCTGCTGATCTGTTGAAGCTATTAATTTCTTCTTTCCGGATCAAATCTCCTCTGCAATTTCTTGCTGCGGTACAGAATACACTTCCATAAGTTTTTCAGGAGTTCTTTCTATATTCTTCCGTCAGCTCAACGATGTCATTGCTATCCATCTTTGGCCACATAATCTTGACATTAATTTTTCAGAAAAAAAAATTAATGCGTATGCGTAAAATATAGTATATTTCTTTTTCCATAATTCAAACTCAGATGTATAGGAAAATTCATAAAAATTCCATCAGAATACCATTAAGATTTAGAAGAATATCGGTATTGAAGTAAGTTGAATTTCAGTTCTTCTCTAAAAGAAGCAAAAAGACGAGAGTTTCCCTATAAAAATCTGCTTAGTTTTGATTTAATAAGAATTAGGATTTTTTTTTTTTTTTTTTTTTGCACTATAATTCTGTTTCTTTGTTACATTTTGTCGATACCACAAAACATAACTATGATATCACACATTATAACTAAATCTTTCATATATTGTTCACTTGGTGTCAAATCGTGCTTGGTTTTTAATTTCGCTAAAATTCAGCTTTATTCTATTGCAACATAAAGATATATCTGTACATAGATTACATATTCATTTGAACTTGAAATAAAAACTGATGTTCAAAACACATTTTAATTTTTCAATTATTGACAAAAAATACATTCTGCATTTTATTTACACAACTGTTGAATAATTGTGGGAATATTTAAAAAAATTATTTACAAAATACTATCATTTCATTTTATTTATAGCATGATGATTCTAATTTTTATTATATAGTACAACATGACAAAATTAACTTGCATAATTATTATTTCACACATCCTTGATGACCTCATTTATTGTTCATATGGTGCCTGAACTTCATTCGGTTTTTAATTTCTGCTTTGAAAATTCAGCTTTATTCAATTGCAATATAAAGTTTTCTCACCATGTAATCTACATATTCATTTGATCTTGGAATAAAAACTGATTTTCAACACATATTTTAGTTTTCCAGTTATTAATATAAATAGCATACTTCCACTGTCTTCAAACAACTGTTTAGTAGTTGTATCAATATTTAAGAAATTATTTACAAATTATTTTGATTTCATCTTATTTACTGGACAGATGAGTCAACTTTTCATTATTTGGAGGCAAAATTTCTCTTGAAATTATTCATGTGTTTTATTTTATTTTGTTAAATATTCAGAAAAAAATTCTTCTCTCTTTTATTGGATTTGACTACTTACTATATTTTATTTCATATCAAGGATCATAAATGATTGACACGAATATAAAATTGGACTTTATATCATTGATATCTAAATAATTTGATTGACTTTGCATCTGGGTCAATAGATTGAACTAATATTTTAAAATTATATTTAGTTTTGATTTACTCTTTGCTAAGACGCAAAAAAAAAAAAAAAAAAGTTAAAATAATCTTGTTACATTTTTTGGACTGTATATTTTTTATTTTTCTTTCTGTTTAAGAAGATCTTTGATCTAGTTTGGTCAAAGTTTGTATTTTGGAATATGTTGGATTGATTTTTAGCGATTGGATGGAGATATTTTTCAAGGATGTATCTTCAGAGTAGTTATCTGTAAGAATCAGACAATTTTTTGCAAGGGCGAGGACTATATCAAGTGCTTTAATAATGGCTAAACTTTCTGCTGTAAAAAAGGAATTTAGAAGAGATGTTTGAAATCTAAATTTTTGAATAGAAGAAAAGGCGGCAATTGAAAAGCGGTGTTGGGAGTGTTTTTTAAATGTATCAGTAGCAATAATAAACTGATCTGGAAAGAAATTCCGAATGCATTATTTCAAAAAATTATCATTTTTAATCAAAGGGAAATTATTTTGAAATTTAGAATCCGTAAGTAAAATTTCGAAGGGATTAGAGTTAGTCAAGGTGATTTCAGGCTAGGTTTGATTGGAAGATACGTTTAAGTTTCTGAGAGTAAACAAAATGTTTTTTTTTCTTTGATACTTAATTGAATTACTTGATTATTCTGGGAGTCTCTGTTAGAAGTGAGGAGTGTAAATCCTTAGCTATTTGCTTAATGAAGAATTGGGAAACCAGCCGCTTGATTTTTTTTCAGAGAGAATTTCCTGTGGGACAATTTTCAGGAGAATGATATTCGGAGTTCATTTTGGGAGACATAGATCAATTCACAGAGCTATTGTTTGAATAGTGATGCATGTTTTAAATTGACTCTCAGAAAACTTAGTGTTTAGGCTACAAGCATAATAAAATATGCTGAAAATTATGTTATTTGTAATGTTAATAATACCTTTAGTTCTGTGGCCATGTGTTTTGATGCAAATATCTTCAGACTATTTATCTTTTCTAGTGCATGGTTTATAAGAAATACTAAGTTTTGATTCCTTTTATAGAAAATGCATACCAAGAAATTTAATAATTTCATTCCGTTTTAAAGGGAAGAAACGCATGGATACGATGCAATTTTTTCTTAGACAATTCAGCTATTGCACTTTACTCTGAAGTGATTTCTAATTTCCAGTAGTTGCACCACTTTATATGTTTTCCAATGTGTTCTGAATTTTTTTGAAAATAATTTCCCAGGAATGATGGCTACAGAAAACAAAAATATCATCCGCAAAGAGAATACATTCAACCCCTTCCTTTAGGGTTTCATGGAAATCGTGCATAAAGATGGCAAATAGAATAAATGGAAGTCCTTGATCAGGATTTAGATATCTGTAATGTTCTGGGTTGAAGGAAGTTGGAAAACAATCTTGCCATGTTTCTTGTTGCACTAAGTTGTGAGCATTTAAAACGAAGGCCATTAATATTGACGGTACCATAAGCACTTTTAATATCCGATTTACATCTTTGTTGTTGTTGTTGTTCATGAGCTTTTGCGATTTTTGTATGAATGTTGTAAATTGCAGTTTAAATATCTCTTAAGGGTATAAAATCATGCAGGCTACTGTAATTTTTTTTATTACAAGTTAAATAATAAGTATAGCATTAAATGAGGATGTGTTCAACGATTTTGCAAAAAACTGAGGTTGGGACGATAGGAAGAAGCCTTGGTTTTGTCTTTGTTTGGTTTGGGAATCGGAATGATTAGAGCATGCTTCCACTGTTTAAGGATGTCAACCGAATCAAATTGATGCTGAAATAATTTCAAAATAATTTGAAGTTGATTGATCGTTATTGAGATTTTTGAGCCAGATAGTTGGTATGTTGTCAGCTTCAGGGGTAGATTTTTTAGTTTTATAGATTGGTTTCTTAAGTTCCAAAATTTCGATTTTTTGCTCTTAAGGAAGGATTTTATTCTAGAAAAATCCAAGGGAATAGGTCCAATAATTGTATTTTGATAGAAAAGTTAATAGTAAACATTCATTTTTGTGTGCTCGATTACAAATTTAGCGATTGTTTTGTAAAATAATATTGTTATATTTAGAATTCTGATTTATACGATTCGAAAATTCATTTAGAATTATTATTTTTATTTTATTTATTTATTATTATTATTTGGATTACGAAATATAGCACAAATTTTTTCCTAATAATCTCTTTTCGCTTTTTTTATGTGAAAACGGAAGCGACTTACAAATTTGTGTGTTTCATATAAGAAAAAAAAAATGCAAATTCACAAAAATTATTCTGATTGCTTTTTTCCCCCTCAAAAATACTTATTGAGCTTTCCATAATTACAGCAAGAAAGATTCTGCCATGGATTCCAATTTGCATTAGTAATGCTGCGATTTAGGGAAATCTAACAGTAGAGAAGAGAGGAGAACTGGTTTTACACTGCCATCTGTTGGTAGCTGTAGAAAACTCGCAGAGAGCAAACAGAATCGATGACACCAGTTGAAGGCGCAGTTCTCTTGGGTAAGGGAGAAGGGCATGGTGGCTGGGGTAGATGAATGGACCAATCAGCGAGGCGTTTGAGAATTGATGAAGCAGTGGTAGGAGAGGCTGCACTATTTCGCTAGAGGCAGCTAATTCAAGGATGAATAAAGTTTTGAATACATCTTCTTATCTAATGTTTTTTTAAAGAAATAAACAGAAACAGCTATAACAAGTTTTATTCATTTATTTATATTTGATAAATGCTTTGAATTTTAAAGCGATTAATTCTAAAATCATACTAATCTAGAATAAAATTAATAAAACAGTCATTGTTTACAGTTATTTACAGTTAGAAACTAGCAATATTTGCTTTCTTGTCTGAAAAATTTAAGTTAATAAACTTTCACTTCAGAGGAGTCAAAGCATCAAAAGAAAAATGTCTTATTTATTTGAATTAGCATCCTCTTGTTTTTAAGCAGTTAGTCTTGTTGTTAAATTTTAAGGTGAGAATAGAGCATATAGTTATTTCAAATTTGAAGACCAATCTCTATCCCTTTAGGGACGGGAGGCGTCTATCCGAAATGCACGTACGGGGCGGAGCATATGTGAAAGGACGGGGGTTTTGCGTAGCTAAGCCTAGCTTTGAAAAAAAAAAAAAAAACTTTAAGCCCTAACGTCGTCATTTTTGCTACTTTTCTAGATTGTTAGTTCATTCATAATACGGGCTCATTCTTTCTCTGACAAATAACGTTTTCATGCCAGAATAAATCGAAACCAAGGCTTTCCGTAATAAAAAGAGAAGTGTGCGAAATGTATCCGAAAGCTACAAAAAATACAACAAAGTTACAGTTACACAGTTATAACAAGAAAAGAAGAAAAAAAAAGAAGGGGAAAAAAAAAAAAAGAATTCGGAGGGAGCCTAAAAACGCGATTGTTTCTATCAAGTGGAAAGTTACACAATCCAGTTTTGTTTATGTACAATACTCTTACTCCTCCCCCGCAATAGTTGATGAGTAAAATACCAAAGTCAGGCTGAATATGATCAAATTGAAGTTTAGGATACTAAAACTATATTTATTTCAAAAATAATGGACTCAGGGAGTTGTCTAGTGGCACTTAAAATTTGTTCCAATTTAAAATGCACATATGCATCATCGTCCCATTGAGTTCGACTTCTAGAAATGTACGAATGGTACGCACGGCTGTGAGAGACTTTCGTAGGTGATGCATATATGGCACAACCGTCGCGGAAGGGATATGAGTGGACTTAGAATCCAGTTATTGTTTACAGAAGTAAAATTACAACTGTTTGATTTGCAAACTTTCATTTTTCAATGGTATAAAGACTACGTAATCTTAAAAACAATATTTTTAGTCAGTGATGTTTAATATTAAGCGAGGAATGGCAGATGTTTATAGTTTTTCCCGATTGCTCTAGCGACAAGTTTGTTATATACTGATTAGAAAAATATAAAACATTTTTATTTAAGAACTGAGATTCAACGATCGTATGCAGTCGTAAAATTATATATATATATATATATATATATAAACTAGAAAAAATTGGAAACTGTGTTTTCGCAAGGTTGTTTACATGCTTTATATATTGAACTAAAAATAATTTTTTTACTTAAATCTAAATACATCCGAATATTTTTATAAAACAAACGAGGTAATACTTGTTACCCTGCAATAATAATATCTTGATCTATTTTAAACAAATATCAAAAGCATCAAATATGTATAAAAAAATCAAACTTTTATCTTCTTATTCAATGAAAAAAAGTATTTTCTAAGAATAAATTTAAAAAAAAAAAAAAGTTAGTTTTCCGAAAAAAAGAATTTTCGGAATTTTATTACTTCAAAATGTTTTTCCGAAATTGAAAATTACTAGAAATTCGCAAAATGAAAAATTACTAGAAATTCGCAAAATGAAAAATTACTAGAAATTATTTCAAAATTTTATTACTTCAAAATGCTTTCTTAATTCTGTTTTGTATTATATTATATGAATAATCAGTGATATTTGAAATAAAAAGAAATCAGATGTAATTAGCTATAGAAAAACCCACCATAACAGCTGCCGAAAGGGTGCTTTCAATCATAGAAACGTTAGGCTAAGAAATGATGATAATATCTAGGAGATAAACTCAGAATTTTTTTGAGTATTAGCTGAAATATTCATTAATAAATGAATGAAATTACAAATCGCTTGTACAGTGCCAAAAACAAAAAATTCATGATTTCTTTTGCCGTTTTGAGAAGAATATTCTTTTCTGAATCCCTTTAATCAACAACAACAAATAAACTAAAACTGTTTTACTGCAATATAAAAATTGTTAATATAACGAAAAAAAAAAAAAAAAAAAAAAAAAAACCCTGTTAACTTTTTGCCAAGGTTGAACGAAATAAAAACTTTTAAATTTTTTGCGTGTCAGCTACAATATTCACTCTCAAAAGAATGACAACCGCTCTGAAACTTTTTTGAAAGTTAGCTGAAATGTTGAAATACAAAGGAATGAAATTACAAACTACTTGTACAATGAAAAATTACTAGAAAATAACAGTTTCTTTTGTCATTTATTAAAAAGATTCTGTTCTGAACAAAAAGCAGTTAATTCTGTCAAAGCGGAATTAAATCGGAGCTCTCTGAAACAGCCCAAAATTTCTGAATAAAATTTTATGTAAATAAATCAGTTTTTAACACTTTTTCTCACACTTTTATTGCAAACAACTATTTCAAACCATGTCTTTTGGATAGAAAGAGACTAAACAATTTCTTGAAGCAAAAAAAGAAAAAAAAAAGCATTTCGTTTTAAAGTTACACTAGTAGCATTGCATTGCGATGAACTAACCAAATGTCACAGATATGCGGGATATTCCTGATGAGTCTAATTTTTATTATTTGGCGGCATTTTTTTTTTTTTTAAATTTCATAGGTGTTTGCTTTTATTTTGTTTTGTTAAATGCTTAGAATGAATTGCTCTCCTTTTTTAATGGAGTTGATTATTTGTCATATTTTATATGATGCCAAGTATCATAAATGATTTACATGAATATTAAATTGGACTTTATGCCACTGATAACTTAAACAATCTGATTGATTTTGCTCCTAGGTCAACAGATTGGTCTAATATTTTAAAATAATTAACTTTTTGCACAATATGCTTTTTTTTTTTTTTGGTACATTTCGACAGATACCACATATCAAAGATAATTTCCTTAATTATTATATAACAAATTTTCAGTGAATGTCTCGTAAATTGTTCATTTGGTGTCAAATCATGTTTAGTTTTTAATTCCACTAAAATTCAACTTTATTCCATTGCAATATAAAATTTCTCTCTCTGCAGATTACATAATCATTTGATCTTGGAATAAAAATTCATGTTCAAAACTCATTTTCATTATCCAATTTCAATATTTAAGTAATCACTATTAATAATATTTAAGTATAAATATTTAAGTAATCACTTGCAAATGATTATCATTTCCTTTTGTTTATAGCACGAAAATTCTTTGTAGTTTCATACTGGGGAAAAAGTTTTCCATAAAAGTTAAGGTTTGTATATTTTTTTACTAAAAATATTCTCCATTCATATATTTGATTTTCTGTTATTACTTGTAATTAAATACCAAGGAGAATAAATGATTTACAACAATATTAAAATGGAATTCATACCACTGGGAGCTTAATAATTTGATTGATTTTGCTCCTAGGCCAACAAATTGAACTAATATTATAAAAATATATTTAGTTTTGATTCAATAAGTATTTGATTTTTTTTTTTTTTTTTGCACAATAAGCTTGTTTTTTTGCTAGATTCTGAATAATATAACATAACAAAATTAACTTGCATAATTATTTATTCGCACATCCTTGATGAACTCATTTATTGTTCATATGGTGCCTAAACTTCATTGAGTTTTTAATTTCTGCTTTGAAAATTCAGCATTATTCAATTGCAATATAAAGTTTTCTCACCATGTAGTTTACATATTCATTTGATGGGATAAAAACGGACGTTCCAACATTTACGTTTTCCAATTATTGACATAAATAGCATACTCCCACTGTATTCAAACAACCGTTTGTTAGTAGTTGTATCAATATTTAAGAATTTATGTGCAAATTATTTTGATTTCATATTATTTACAGCACAGATGAGTCAACATTTTATTATTCGGAGGCAAAATTTCTCTTGAAATTATTCATGTATTTTATTTTATTTTGTTAAATATTTAGAAAAAAATTCTTATCTCTTTTAATGGATTTGACTACTTGCTATATTTTATTTCATACCAAGGATCATAAATGATTTATACCAATATCAAATTGGACTTTATATCCTTGATATCTAAATAATTTGATTGACTTTGCATCTAGGTCAATAGATTGAATTAATATTTTAAAAATATATTTAGTTTTGATTTACTAAGTATTTAGAATATTGATTTTTTTTGCACAATAAGCTTGTTTCCTTATTACATTTTGATTGATACAACATAAAACGAATTTGCATAATTATTAAATCGAACATAATTGATGACCTCATTTATTATTCAAATGGTATCAAAACTTCATTAGTTTTTATTTTCTGTTTTGAATATTCAGTTTTATTCAACTGCAATATAAAGTTTTCTCTCTATGTAGATTACATATTCATTTGAAATTGTGTCAATTGAAACAAGTTCAAGCAAAATTCACTTACTTGTTGGAACAAAAAACTGATATTCAAGACAGATTTCATTTTTTAATTATTGACATAAATTACATTCTTCCATTTTATTTCAACATTTGTTTAAAAGTTCTATGAATATTTAAGAAATTATTTGCAAATTATTATTATTTCCTTTTATTTTAGCATTATGAGTGATTTTAATACTTGGAGAATAAATATTCTTGTATTACTGCAAACATGGCTTTATTTAAATTTTGATCTGACAAGTATTTAAATTCTTATATTCTCTTTTTTAATTTATGTGTCTGTTATATTTTATACGATATAAGTAAATATAAATAATTTACATCAATATTAAATATTAATACCAGAATGAAACTGAGATTATAGAAATAATTAAAATTCATACTGTAATAAAAATTTGTAAGATTTTCTTAATCTTCCAATAACACTTTACATGCTTTAATAGTTTGAAGTCTAAGAAGAGATATATTCAAAGTTTTTAATATAAAAAGAGCTGAGAAAAAAATGTACTCCAAGAAAAAAAAATAATTTGTCTTAATATCTCATAGGAATGATTGAAACTGTGAAATAAAAACAAATAGATTTAGAAGTATTTTCTTTAATGCCAACATTTTAAACAATCGGTACCGGTAAAATATTAAAGTGAAAATAATGAGATCTAATATTCTGTTGCACCAGCAACAAGCATAAAGAATGAAAAATACAAATAAAAAGTGGCAAGAAGCAAAGAACATTGATTTTATAGAATAAGTTCATGATTTGTTGTATCAAGACACATTTTTTGAATTCAGGAACAAAGGTCCAATTCATAATTCATGTTACTTTTTTCTGCTCCCTTACATTAGAACACATTTAAATATGAACAGAAAGTGGTTATTAAATAAAAAAAAAACTTGAAAATATGAAAGACAAACAAAAATATACACACCTGATTAATACCTTCAGATTAGTTTAGCTCCTTCTTTGGATTTCAACTAAGTCCCTTTCATAACTTTTCACACCTATAAAATTAAATGCGAAAAATATTTAAATTCAACATGCAGTATTGTTAAAAAAATGTAAAGCACAAACGCATTAGACCACAAATAATAATTGTTAAAAATGTACACATAAAATCCCAATCTCAGTTTTTCGAGATACAGATTAAATATTAAGTTGTTCAGAGAGAAAGCAGATTTCATTCTGCATTGACATTAGTATGTAACAGAGATTTCAAATAGAATTAAAATTGAAATGTAATAAACACTGAGCATACTTTTCTTGATATGCCAAAGAAATAATCTTTACATTTTCAAATGCCATATATATATATAAAAAAAAAAGCAATATTTTCAGGTTTTAATTTTATAAAAAGGCTGAGAAAAGAATATACTAGAATGAGAAACACAATCAGTCCTAATAACACAAAGAAATAATCGAATATTTCAAATCAAAAGAAATAATCATAGAAGTATTTTCTAAAACACAAACATTATAAGTCAATGGTACAATTAGAAGTCGCATATTAAAATGAGAATAATGAGATCTCATATTCTGTTGCAGCAGCAACAAGCATAATGAAAAATACAAATAGAAAGTGGAGCAGTAAAAAACATTGATTTTATACCAGAAGTTCATGATTTGTTGCATCAAGACACTTCTCGAATTTATGAGTAAAGGTTCAATTTATATTTTATTTTACTTTTATCTGATCCCTTACATTAGGACACATTTTAATATGAACACAAATGGAAATTAAATTTGAAAAAACTTGAAAATATGAAAGACAAACAAAAATATAAACACCTGATTAATGTATTCAGGTTAGTTTAGATACTTCTTTGCATATCAACAAAGACCCTTTCATAACTTTTCATATCTATAAAACTAAATGTAAAAGATATTTAAATTCAATATGCAGTATTGTTAAAAAAAAATGTAAAACACAAACGTATTAGGCCACAAATAATAATTGTTAAAAATTTACACATAAAATCCCAATCTCAGTTTTTGGAAATACAGATTAAATATTAAGTTGTTCAGAGAGAAAGCAGATTTCATTCTGCATTGACATTAGTATGTAACAGAGATTTCAAATATAATTAAAATTGAAATGTAATAACCACTGAGCATACTTTTCTTGATATGCCAAAGAAATAAACTTTACATTTTCAAATGCCATATATCATAAAAAAAGACATATTTTCAGGTTTTAATTTTAAAAAAAGGCTGAGAAAAGAATAAACTGGAATAAGAAACACAATCAGTCCTAAAAACACACAGAAATAATCGAACATTGAAATCAAAAGAAACAATCATAGAAGTATTTTCTAAAATACAAACATTTTAAGTGAATGGTACAATTAGAAGTCAAACATTAAAATGAGTATAATGAGATCTCATATTCTGTTGCAGCAGCAACAAGAATAAAGAATGAAAAATACAAATAGAAAGTGTCAAGAAGCATAATACATTGAAAATAGGAAGAACAAACAAAAATATACACACCTGATTGATGTCTCAGGATTAGATTAGCTCCTTCTTTCTAATTTCAACTGAGGAACTTTCATAACTTTAAATACCTATAAAAGGAAATCCAAAAAATGGTAAAATTCAACATGCAGTATTTTTAAAGAAATGTAAAACACAAACACATTAGGCCATAAAGAATTATTTTTAAAAATTTATACAACTAAATATTTACACATGAAATCCCAATCTCAGTTTTTCAAAATACAGATTAATTATTAAGTTTATCAGAGAGAAAGCAGATTTCATTTTCCATTGACATTAGTATGCAACAGAGATTTTAGATATAATTAAAATTCAAATGTCATAACAACTGAGCATACTTTTCTTGATATGCCAAAAAATTAAGCTTTACATTTTCAAATACCTTATATTCTAAAAAAGCAATATTTTCAGTTTTTAATTTTATAAAAAGGCTCAGAAAAGAATATAGAGGAATGAGAAACATAATCAGTCTTACTAACACACAGAAATGTTCCAATATTTGATATCAAAAGAAATAGAATACAAACATTTTAAGTGAACAGTACAATTAGAAGTTAAATATTAAACTCAGAATAATGAGATCTAATATTCTGCAGCTGCAGCAACAAGAATAAAGAATGAAAAATGCAAATAGAAAATGTCAAGAAGCAAAAACATTGATTTTATACCATAAGTTCATGATTTGTTGTATCAAGACACATTTCTCGAATTCATGAACAAAAGTCGAATTTATAATTCATGTAACTTTTTTCTGATCCCTTACATAAGAACACAACTAATTATGAACAGAAAGTGGTAATTAAATAAAAAAAAAACTTGAAAATAGGTAGGACAAACAAAAATATACATACCTGATTAATGTCTTAGGATTAGATTAGCTCCTTCTTTGCATTTCAACTGAGAAACTTTCATAACTTTCCATACCTATAAAAGGAAATGCAAAAAATGGTTCAATTCAACATGCAATATTGTTAAAGAAATGTAAAACACAAACACATTAGGCTATAAAGAATTATTTTTAAAAATTCATACAATTAAATCCCAATCTCAGTTTTTCAAAATACAGATTAATTATTAAGTTTATCAGAGAGAAAGCAGATTTCATTTTCCATTGACATTAGTATGCAACAGAGATTTTAGATATAATTAAAATTCAAATGTCATAACAACTGAGCATACTTTTCTTGTTACGCCAAAAAATTAAGCTTTACATTTTCAAATACCTTATATTCTAAAAAAGCAATATTTTCAGTTTTTAATTTTATAAAAAGGCTCAGAAAAGAATATAGAGGAATGAGAAACATAATCAGTCTTACTAACACACAGAAATGTTCCAATATTTGATATAAAAAAAAATAGAATACAAACATTTTAAGTGAACAGTACAATTAGAAGTTAAATATTAAACTCAGAATAATGAGATCTAATATTCTGCAGCTGCAGCAACAAGAATAAAGAATGAAAAATGCAAATAGAAAATGTCAAGAAGCAGAAACATTGATTTTATACCATAAGTTCATGATTTGTTGTATCAAGACACATTTCTCGAATTCATGAACAAAGGTCCAATTTATAATTCATGTAACTTTTTTCTGATCCCTTACATAAGAACACATTAAATTATGAACAGAAAGTGGTAATTAAATTAAAAAAAACTTGAAAATAGGAAGGACAAACAAAAATATACATACCTGATTAATGTCTTAGGATTAGATTAGTTCCTTCTTTGCATTTCAACTGAGAAACTTTCATAAATTTCCATACCTATAAAAGGAAATGCAAAAAATGGTTAAATTCAACATGCAGTATTGTTAAAGAAATGTAAAACACAAACACATTAGGCTATAAAGAATTATTTTTAAAAATTCATACAATTAAATATTTAAACATGAAATCCCAATCTCAGTTTTTCAAAATACAGATTAATTATGGAGTTTATCAGAGAGAAAGCAGGTTTCATTTTCCATTGACATTAGTATGCAACAGAGATTTTAGATATAATTAAAATTCAAATGTCATAACAACTGAGCATACTTTTTTTGATATGCCAAAAAATTAAGCTTTACATTTTCAAATACCTTATATTCTAAAAAAGCAATATTTTCAGTTTTTAATTTTATAAAAAGGCCCAGAAAAGAATATAGAGGAATGAGAAACATAATCAGTCTTACTAACACACAGAAATGTTGAAATATTTGATATCAAAAGAAATAGAATACAAACATTTTAAGTGAACAGTACAATTAGAAGTTAAATATTAAACTCAGAATAATGAGATCTAATATTCTGCAGCTGCAGCAACAAGAATAAAGAATGAAAAATGCAAATAGAAAATGTCAAGAAGCAGAAACATTGATTTTATACCATAAGTTCATGATTTGTTGTATCAAGACACATTTCTCGAATTCATGAACAAAGGTCCAATTTATAATTCATGTAACTTTTTTCTGATCCCTTACATAAGAACACATTAAATTATGAACAGAAAGTGGTAATTAAATTAAAAAAAACTTGAAAATAGGAAGGACAAACAAAAATATACATACCTGATTAATGTCTTAGGATTAGATTAGTTCCTTCTTTGCATTTCAACTGAGAAACTTTCATAAATTTCCATACCTATAAAAGGAAATGCAAAAAATGGTTAAATTCAACATGCAGTATTGTTCAAGAAATGTAAAACACAAACACATTAGGCTATAAAGAATTATTTTTAAAAATTCATACAATTAAATCCCAATCTCAGTTTTTCAAAATACAGATTATTTATTACGTTTATCAGAGAGAAAGCAGATTTCATTTTCCATTGACATTAGTATGCAACAGAGATTTTAGATATAATTAAAATTCAAATGTTATAACAACTGAGCATACTTTTTTTGATATGCCAAAAAATTAAGCTTTACATTTTCAAATACCTTATATCCTAAAAAAGCATTATTTTCAGTTTTTAATTTTATAAAAAGGCCCAGAAAAGAATATAGAGGAATGAGAAACATAATCAGTCTTACTAACACACAGAAATGTTCCAATATTTGATATCAAAAGAAATAGAATACAAACATTTTAAGTGAACAGTACAATTAGAAGTTAAATATTAAACTCAGAATAATGAGATCTAATATTCTGCAGCTGCAGCAACAAGAATAAAGAATGAAAAATGAAAATAGAAAATGTCAAGAAGCAGAAACATTGATTTTATACCATAAGTTCATGATTTGTTGTATCAAGACACATTTCTCGAATTCATGAACAAAGGTCCAATTTATAATTCATGTAACTTTTTTCTGATCCCTTACATAAGAACACATTTAATTATGAACAGAAAGTGGTAATTAAATTAAAAAAAACTTGAAAATAGGAAGGTTAAACCAAAATATACATACCTGATTAATGTCTTAGGATTAGATTAGTTCCTTCTTTGCATTTCAACTGAGAAACTTTCATAAATTTCCATACCTATAAAAGGAAATGCAAAAAATGGTTAAATTCAACATGCAGTATTGTTAAAGAAATGTAAAACACAAACACATTAGGCTATAAAGAATTATTTTTAAAAATTCATACAATTAAATATTTAAACATGAAATCCCAATCTCAGTTTTTCAAAATACAGATTAATTATGGAGTTTATCAGAGAGAAAGCAGATTTCATTTTCCATTGAAATTAGTATGCAACAGAGATTTTAGATATAATTAAAATTCAAATGTCATAACAACTGAGCATACTTTTTTTGATATGCCAAAAAATTAAGCTTTACATTTTCAAATACCTTATATTCTAAAAAAGCAATATTTTCAGTTTTTAATTTTATAAAAAGGCCCAGAAAAGAATATAGAGGAATGAGAAACATAATCAGTCTTACTAACACACAGAAATGTTGAAATATTTGATATCAAAAGAAATAGAATACAAACATTTTAAGTGAACAGTACAATTAGAAGTTAAATATTAAACTCAGAATAATGAGATCTAATATTCTGCAGCTGCAGCAACAAGAATAAAGAATGAAAAATGAAAATGTCAAGAAGCAAAAACATTGATTTTATACCATAAGTTCATGATTTGTTGTATCAAGACACATTTCTCGAATTCATGAACAAAGGTCCAATTTATAATTCATGTAACTTTTTTCTGATCCCTTACATAAGAACACATTTAATTATGAACAGAAAGTGGTAATTAAATTAAAAAAAACTTGAAAATAGGAAGGTTAAACAAATATATACATACCTGATTAATGTCTTAGGATTAGATTAGTTCCTTCTTTGCATTTCAACTGAGAAACTTTCATAAATTTCCATACCTATAAAAGGAAATGCAAAAAATGGTTAAATTCAACATGCAGTATTGTTAAAGAAATGTAAAACACAAACACATTAGGCTATAAAGAATTATTTTTAAAAATTCATGCAATTAAATCCCAATCTCAGTTTTTCAAAATACAGATTATTTATTACGTTTATCAGAGAGAAAGCAGATTTCATTTTCCATTGACATTAGTATGCAACAGAGATTTTAGATATAATTAAAATTCAAATGTTATAACAACTGAGCATACTTTTTTTGATATGCCAAAAAATTAAGCTTTACATTTTCAAATACCTTATATCCTAAAAAAGCATTATTTTCAGTTTTTAATTTTATAAAAAGGCCCAGAAAAGAATATAGAGGAATGAGAAACATAATCAGTCTTACTAACACACAGAAATGTTCCAATATTTGATATCAAAAGAAATAGAATACAAACATTTTAAGTGAACAGTACAATTAGAAGTTAAATATTAAACTCAGAATAATGAGATCTAATATTCTGCAGCTGCAGCAACAAGAATAAAGAATGAAAAATGAAAATAGAAAATGTCAAGAAGCAAAAACATTGATTTTATACCATAAGTTCATGATTTGTTGTATCAAGACACATTTCTCGAATTCATGAACAAAGGTCCAATTTAAAATTCATGTAACTTTTTTCTGATCCCTTACATAAGAACACAATTAATTATGAACAGAAAGTGGTAATTAAATAAAAAAAAAAACTTGAAAATAGGTAGGACAAACAAAAATATACATACCTGATTAATGTCTTAGGATTAGATTAGCTCCTTCTTTGCATTTCAACTGAGAAACTTTCATAACTTTCCATACCTATAAAAGGAAATGCAAAAAATGGTTAAATTCAACATGCAATATTGTTAAAGAAATGTAAAACACAAACACATTAGGCTATAAAGAATTATTTTTAAAAATTCATACAATTAAATATTTACACATGAAATCGAATCTCAGTTTTTCAAAATACAGATTAATTATTAAGTTTATCAAAGAGAAAGCAGATTTCATTTTCCATTGACATTAGTATGCAACAGAGATTTTAGATATAATTAAAATTCAAATGTCATAACAACTGAGCATACTTTTTTTGACATGCCAAAAAATTAAGCTTTACATTTTCAAATACCTTATATCCTAAAAAAGCAATATTTTCAGTTTTTAATTTTATAAAAAGGCCCAGAAAAGAATATAGAGGAATGAGAAACATAATCAGTCTTACTAACACACAGAAATGTTGAAATATTTGATATCAAAAGAAATAGAATACAAACATTTTAAGTGAACAGTACAATTAGAAGTTAAATATTAAACTCAGAATAATGAGATCTAATATTCTGCAGCTGCAGTAACGAGAATAAAGAATGAAAAATGCAAATAGAAAATGTCAAGAAGCAAAAACATTGATTTTATACCATAAGTTCATGATTTGTTGTATCAAGACACATTTCTCGAATTCATGAACAAAGGTCCAATTTATAATTCATGTAACTTTTTTCTGATCCCTTACATAAGAACACATTTAATTATGAACAGAAAGTGGTAATTAAATTAAAAAAAACTTGAAAATAGGAAGGTTAAACAAATATATACATACCTGATTAATGTCTTGGGATTAGATTAGTTCCTTCTTTGCATTTCAACTGAGAAACTTTCATAAATTTCCATACCTATAAAAGGAAATGCAAAAAATGGTTAAATTCAACATGCAGTATTGTTAAAGAAATGTAAAACACAAACACATTAGGCTATAAAGAATTATTTTTAAAAATTCATACAATTAAATCCCAATCTCAGTTTTTCAAAATACAGATTATTTATTACGTTTATCAGAGAGAAAGCAGATTTCATTTTCCATTGACATTAGTATGCAACAGAGATTTTAGATATAATTAAAATTCAAATGTCATAACAACTGAGCATACTTTTCTTGATATGCCAAAAAATTAAGCTTTACATTTTCAAATACCTTATATTCTAAAAAAGCAATATTTTCAGTTTTTAATTTTATAAAAAGGCCCAGAAAAGAATATAGAGGAATGAGAAACATAATCAGTCTTACTAACACACAGAAATGTTCCAATATTTGATATCAAAAGAAATAGAATACAAACATTTTAAGTGAACAGTACAATTAGAAGTTAAATATTAAACTCAGAATAATGAGATCTAATATTCTGCAGCTGCAGCAACAAGAATAAAGAATGAAAAATGCAAATAGAAAATGTCAAGAAGCAAAAACATTGATTTTATACCATAAGTTCATGATTTGTTGTATCAAGACACATTTCTAGAATTCATGAACAAAGGTCCAATTTATAATTCATGTAACTTTTTTCTGATCCCTTACATAAGAACACAATTAATTATGAACAGAAAGTGGTAATTAAATTAAAAAAAAAACTTGAAAATAGGTAGGACAAACAAAAATATACATACCTGATTAATGTCTTAGGATTAGATTGGCTCCTTCTTTGCATTTCAACTGAGAAACTTTCATAACTTTCCATATCTATAAAAGGAAATGCAAAAAATGGTTAAATTCAACATGCAATATTGTTAAAGAAATGTAAAACACAAACACATTAGGCAATAAAGAATTATTTTTAAAAATTCATACAATTAAATATTTACACATGAAATCGAATCTCAGTTTTTCAAAATACAGATTAATTATTAAGTTTATCAGAGAGAAAGCAGATTTCATTTTCCATTGACATTAGTATGCAACAGAGATTTTAGATATAATTAATGTTCAAATGTCATAACAACTGAGCATACTTTTCTTGATATGCCAAAAAATTAAGCTTTACATTTTCAAATACCTTATATCCTAAAAAAGCAATATTTTCAGTTTTTAATTTTATAAAAAGGCTTAGAAAAGAATATAGAGGAATGAGAAACATAATCAGTCTTACTAACACACAGAAATGTTCCAATATTTGATATCAAAAGAAGTAGAATACAAACATTTTAAGTGAACAGTACAATTAGAAGTTAAATATTAAACTCAGAATAATGAGATCTAATATTCTGCAGCTGCAGCAACAAGAATAAAGAATGAAAAATGAAAATAGAAAATGTCAAGAAGCAAAAACATTGATTTTATACCATAAGTTCATGATTTGTTGTATCAAGACACATTTCTCGAATTCATGAACAAAGGTCCAATTTATAATTCATGTCACTTTTTTCTGATCCCTTACATAAGAACACAATTAATTATGAACAGAAAGTGATAATTAAATAAAAAAAAAACTTGAAAATAGGTAGGACAAACAAAAATATACATACCTGATTAATGTCTTAGGATTAGATTAGCTCCTTCTTTCCATTTCAACTGAGAAACTTTCATAACTTTCCATACCTATAAAAGGAAATGCAAAAAATGGTTAAATTCAACATGCAATATTGTTAAAGAAATGTAAAACACAAACACATTAGGCTATAAAGAATTATTTTTAAAAATTCATACAATTAAATATTTACACATGAAATCGAATCTCAGTTTTTCAAAATACAGATTAATTATTACGTTTATCAGAAGATCTATCAAAAGATTTCATTTTCCATTGACATTAGTATGCAACAGAGATTTTAGATATAATTAAAATTCAAATGTCATAACAACTGAGCATACTTTTCTTGATATGCCAAAAAATTAAGCTTTACATTTTCAAATACCTTATATCCTAAAAAAGCAATATTTTCAGTTTTTAATTTTATAAAAAGGCTCAGAAAAGAATATAGAGGAATGAGAAACATAATCAGTCTTACTAACACACAGAAATGTTCCAATATTTGATATCAAAAGAAATAGAATACAAACATTTTAAGTGAACAGTACAATTAGAAGTTAAATATTAAACTCAGAATAATGAGATCTAATATTCTGCAGCTGCAGCAACAAGAATAAAGAATGAAAAATGCAAATAGAAAATGTCAAGAAGCAAAAACATTGATTTTATACCATAAGTTCATGATTTGTTGTATCAAGACACATTTCTCGAATTCATGAACAAAGGTCGAATTTATAATTCATGTAACTTTTTTCTGATCCCTTACATAAGAACACAACTAATTATGAACAGAAAGTGGTAATTAAATAAAAAAAAAACCTTGAAAATAGGTAGGACAAACAAAAATATACATACCTGATTAATGTCTTAGGATTAGATTAGCTCCTTCTTTCCATTTCAACTGAGAAACTTTCATAACTTTCCATACCTATAAAAGGAAATGCAAAAATGGTTAAATTCAACATGCAATATTGTTAAAGAAATGTAAAACACAAACACATTAGGCTATAAAGAATTATTTTTAAAAATTCATACAATTAAATATTTACACATGAAATCGAATCTCAGTTTTTCAAAATACAGATTAATTATTACGTTTATCAGAAGATCTATCAAAAGATTTCATTTTCCATTGACATTAGTATGCAACAGAGATTTTAGATATAATTAAAATTCAAATGTCATAACAACTGAGCATACTTTTCTTGATATGCCAAAAAATTAAGCTTTACATTTTCAAATACCTTATATTCTAAAAAAGCAATATTTTCAGTTTTTAATTTTATAAAAAGGCCCAGGAAAGAATATAGAGGAATGAGAAACATAATCAGTCTTACTAACACAGAGAAATGTTCCAATATTTGATATCAAAAGAAGTAGAATACAAAAATTTTAAGTGAACAGTACAATTAGAAGTTAAATATTAAACTCAGAATAATGAGATCTAATATTCTGCAGCTGCAGCAACAAGAATAAAGAATGAAAAATGAAAATAGAAAATGTCAAGAAGCAAAAACATTGATTTTATACCATAAGTTCATGATTTGTTGTATCAAGACACATTTCTCGAATTCATGAACAAAGGTCCAATTTATAATTCATGTCACTTTTTTCTGATCTCTTACATAAGAACACAATTAATTATGAACAGAAAGTGGTAATTAAATAAAAAAAAAAAAACTTGAAAATAGGTAGGACAAACAAAAATATAAATACCTGATTAATGTCTTAGGATTAGATTAGCTCCTTCTTGGCATTTCAACTGAGAAACTTTCATAACTTTCCATACCTATAAAAGGAAATGCAAAAAATGGTTAAATTCAACATGCAATATTGTTAAAGAAATGTAAAACACAAACACATTAGGCTATAAAGAATTATTTTTAAAAATTCATACAATTAAATATTTACACATGAAATCGAATCTCAGTTTTTCAAAATACAGATTAATTATTACGTTTATCAGAAGATCTATCAAAAGATTTCATTTTCCATTGACATTAGTATGCAACAGAGATTTTAGATATAATTAAAATTCAAATGTCATAACAACTGAGCATACTTTTTTTGATATGCCAAAAAATTAAGCTTTACATTTTCAAATACCTTATATACTAAAAAAGCAATATTTTCAGTTTTTAATTTTATAAAAAGGCTCAGAAAAGATTATAGAGGAATGAGAAACATAATCAGTCTTACTAACACACAGAAATGTTCCAATATTTGATATCAAAAGAAATAGAATACAAACATTTTAAGTGAACAGTACAATTAGAAGTTAAATATTAAACTCAGAATAATGAGATCTAATATTCTGCAGCTGCAGCAACAAGAATAAAGAATGAAAAATGAAAATAGAAAATGTCAAGAAGCAAAAACATTGATTTTATAAAATAAGTTTATGATATGTTGTATCAAGACACATTTCTCGAATTCATGAACAAAGGTCGAATTTATAATTCATGTAACTTTTTTCTGATCCCTTACATAAGAACACAATTAATTATGAACAGAAAGTGGTAATTAAATAAAAAAAAACTTGAAAATAGGTAGGACAAACAAAAATATACATACCTGATTAATGTCTTAGGATTAGATTAGCTCCTTCTTTGCATTTCAACTGAGAAACTTTCATAACTTTCCATACCTATAAAAGGAAATGCAAAAAATGGTTAAATTCAACATGCAATATTGTTAAAGAAATGTAAAACACAAACACATTAGGCTATAAAGAATTATTTTTAAAAATTCATACAATTAAATATTTACACATGAAATCGAATCTCAGTTTTTCAAAATACAGATTAATTATTAAGTTTATCAAAGAGAAAGCAGATTTCATTTTCCATTGACATTAGTATGCAACAGAGATTTTAGATATAATTAAAATTCAAATGTCATAACAACTGAGCATACTTTTCTTGATATGCCAAAAAATTAAGCTTTACATTTTCAAATACCTTATATTCTAAAAAAGCAATATTTTCAGTTTTTAATTTTATAAAAAGGCCCAGGAAAGAATATAGAGGAATGAGAAACATAATCAGTCTTACTAACACAGAGAAATGTTCCAATATTTGATATCAAAAGAAGTAGAATACAAAAATTTTAAGTGAACAGTACAATTAGAAGTTAAATATTAAACTCAGAATAATGAGATCTAATATTCTGCAGCTGCAGCAACAAGAATAAAGAATGAAAAATGAAAATAGAAAATGTCAAGAAGCAAAAACATTGATTTTATACCATAAGTTCATGATTTGTTGTATCAAGACACATTTCTCGAATTCATGAACAAAGGTCCAATTTATAATTCATGTCACTTTTTTCTGATCTCTTACATAAGAACACAATTAATTATGAACAGAAAGTGGTAATTAAATAAAAAAAAAACTTGAAAATAGGTAGGACAAACAAAAATATAAATACCTGATTAATGTCTTAGGATTAGATTAGCTCCTTCTTGGCATTTCAACTGAGAAACTTTCATAACTTTCCATACCTATAAAAGGAAATGCAAAAAATGGTTAAATTCAACATGCAATATTGTTAAAGAAATGTAAAACACAAACACATTAGGCTATAAAGAATTATTTTTAAAAATTCATACAATTAAATATTTACACATGAAATCGAATCTCAGTTTTTCAAAATACAGATTAATTATTACGTTTATCAGAAGATCTATCAAAAGATTTCATTTTCCATTGACATTAGTATGCAACAGAGATTTTAGATATAATTAAAATTCAAATGTCATAACAACTGAGCATACTTTTTTTGATATGCCAAAAAATTAAGCTTTACATTTTCAAATACCTTATATCCTAAAAAAGCAATATTTTCAGTTTTTAATTTTATAAAAAGGCTCAGAAAAGAATATAGAGGAATGAGAAACATAATCAGTCTTACTAACACACAGAAATGTTCCAATATTTGATATCAAAAGAAATAGAATACAAACATTTTAAGTGAACAGTACAATTAGAAGTTAAATATTAAACTCAGAATAATGAGATCTAATATTCTGCAGCTGCAGCAACAAGAATAAAGAATGAAAAATGCAAATAGAAAATGTCAAGAAGCAGAAACATTGATTTTATACCATAAGTTCATGATTTGTTGTATCAAGACACATTTCTCGAATTCATGAACAAAGGTCCAATTTATAATTCATGTAACTTTTTTCTGATCCCTTACATAAGAACACATTTAATTATGAACAGAAAGTGGTAATTAAATTAAAAAAAACTTGAAAATAGGAAGGTTAAACAAAAATATACATACCTGATTAATGTCTTAGGATTAGATTAGTTCCTTCTTTGCATTTCAACTGAGAAACTTTCATAAATTTCCATACCTATAAAAGGAAATGCAAAAAATGGTTAAATTCAACATGCAGTATTGTTAAAGAAATGTAAAACACAAACACATTAGGCTAAAAAGAATTATTTTTAAAAATTCATACAATTAAATCCCAATCTCAGTTTTTCAAAATACAGATTATTTATTACGTTTATCAGAGAGAAAGCAGATTTCATTTTCCATTGACATTAGTATGCAACAGAGATTTTAGATATAATTAAAATTCAAATGTCATAACAACTGAGCATACTTTTCTTGATATGCCAAAAAATTAAGCTTTACATTTTCAAATACCTTATATTCTAAAAAAGCAATATTTTCAGTTTTTAATTTTATAAAAAGGCCCAGGAAAGAATATAGAGGAATGAGAAACATAATCAGTCTTACTAACACACAGAAATGTTCCAATATTTGATATCAAAAGAAGTAGAATACAAACATTTTAAGTGAACAGTACAATTAGAAGTTAAATATTAAACTCAGAATAATGAGATCTAATATTCTGCAGCTGCAGCAACAAGAATAAAGAATGAAAAATGAAAATAGAAAATGTCAAGAAGCAAAAACATTGATTTTATACCATAAGTTCATGATTTGTTGTATCAAGACACATTTCTCGAATTCATGAACAAAGGTCCAATTTATAATTCATGTAACTTTTTTCTGATCCCTTACATAAGAACACAATTAATTATGAACAGAAAGTGGTAATTAAATAAAAAAAAACCTTGAAAATAGGTAGGACAAACAGAAATATACATACCTGATTAATGTCTTAGGATTAGATTGGCTCATTCTTTGCATTTCAACTGAGAAACTTTCATAACTTTCCATATCTATAATAGGAAATGCAAAAAATGGTTAAATTCAACATGCAATATTGTTAAAGAAATGTAAAACACAAACACATTAGGCTATAAAGAATTATTTTTAAAAATTCATACAATTAAATATTTACACATGAAATCGAATCTGAGTTTTTCAAAATACAGATTAATTATTACGTTTATCAGAAGATCTATCAAAAGATTTCATTTTCCATTGACATTAGTATGCAACAGAGATTTTAGATATAATTAAAATTCAAATGTCATAACAACTGAGCATACTTTTTTTGATATGCCAAAAAATTAAGCTTTACATTTTCAAATACCTTATATCCTAAAAAAGCAATATTTTCAGTTTTTAATTTTATAAAAAGGCTCAGAAAAGAATATAGAGGAATGAGAAACATAATCAGTCTTACTAACACACAGAAATGTTCCAATATTTGATATCAAAAGAAATAGAATACAAACATTTTAAGTGAACAGTACAATTAGAAGTTAAATATTAAACTCAGAATAATGAGATCTAATATTCTGCAGCTGCAGCAACAAGAATAAAGAATGAAAAATGAAAATGTAAAGAAGCAAAAACATTGATTTTATAAAATAAGTTTATGATATGTTGTATCAAGACACATTTCTCGAATTCATGAACAAAGGGCGAATTTATAATTCATGTAACTTTTTTCTGATCCCTTACATAAGAACACAATTAATTATGAACAGAAAGTGGTAATTAAATAAAAAAAAAACTTGAAAATAGGTAGGACAAACAAAAATATACATACCTGATTAATGTCTTAGGATTAGATTAGCTCCTTCTTTGCATTTCAACTGAGAAACTTTCATAACTTTCCATACCTATAAAAGGAAATGCAAAAAATGGTTAAATTCAACATGCAATATTGTTAAAGAAATGTAAAACACAAACACATTAGGCTATAAAGAATTATTTTTAAAAATTCATACAATTAAATATTTACACATGAAATCGAATCTGAGTTTTTCAAAATACAGATTAATTCTTACGTTTATCAGAAGATCTATCAAAAGATTTCATTTTCCATTGACATTAGTATGCAACAGAGATTTTAGATATAATTAAAATTCAAATGTCATAACAACTGAGCATACTTTTTTTGATATGCCAAAAAATTAAGCTTTACATTTTCAAATACCTTATATCCTAAAAAAGCAATATTTTCAGTTTTTAATTTTATAAAAAGGCTCAGAAAAGAATATAGAGGAATGAGAAACATAATCAGTCTTACTAACACACAGAAATGTTGAAATATTTGATATCAAAAGAAATAGAATACAAACATTTTAAGTGAACAGTACAATTAGAAGTTAAATATTAAACTCAGAATAATGAGATCTAATATTCTGCAGCTGCAGCAACAAGAATAAAGAATGAAAAATGCAAATAGAAAATGTCAAGAAGCAGAAACATTGATTTTATACCATAAGTTCATGATTTGTTGTATCAAGACACATTTCTCGAATTCATGAACAAAGGTCCAATTTATAATTCATGTAACTTTTTTCTGATCCCTTACATAAGAACACATTTAATTATGAACAGAAAGTGGTAATTAAATTAAAAAAAAACTTGAAAATAGGAAGGTTAAACAAAAATATACATACCTGATTAATGTCTTAGGATTAGATTAGTTCCTTCTTTGCATTTCAACTGAGAAACTTTCATAAATTTCCATACCTATAAAAGGAAATGCAAAAAATGGTTAAATTCAACATGCAGTATTGTTAAAGAAATGTAAAACACAAACACATTAGGCTAAAAAGAATTATTTTTAAAAATTCATACAATTAAATCCCAATCTCAGTTTTTCAAAATACAGATTATTTATTACGTTTATCAGAGAGAAAGCAGATTTCATTTTCCATTGACATTAGTATGCAACAGAGATTTTAGATATAATTAAAATTCAAATGTCATAACAACTGAGCATACTTTTCTTGATATGCCAAAAAATTAAGCTTTACATTTTCAAATACCTTATATTCTAAAAAAGCAATATTTTCAGTTTTTAATTTTATAAAAAGGCCCAGGAAAGAATATAGAGGAATGAGAAACATAATCAGTCTTACTAACACACAGAAATGTTCCAATATTTGATATCAAAAGAAGTAGAATACAAACATTTTAAGTGAACAGTACAATTAGAAGTTAAATATTAAACTCAGAATAATGAGATCTAATATTCTGCAGCTGCAGCAACAAGAATAAAGAATGAAAAATGAAAATAGAAAATGTCAAGAAGCAAAAACATTGATTTTATACCATAAGTTCATGATTTGTTGTATCAAGACACATTTCTCGAATTCATGAACAAAGGTCCAATTTATAATTCATGTAACTTTTTTCTGATCCCTTACATAAGAACACAATTAATTATGAACAGAAAGTGGTAATTAAATAAAAAAAAACCTTGAAAATAGGTAGGACAAACAAAAATATACATACCTGATTAATGTCTTAGGATTAGATTGGCTCATTTTTTGCATTTCAACTGAGAAACTTTCATAACTTTCCATATCTATAATAGGAAATGCAAAAACTGGTTAAATTCAACATGCAATATTGTTAAAGAAATGTAAAACACAAACACATTAGGCTATAAAGAATTATTTTTAAAAATTCATACAATTAAATATTTACACATGAAATCGAATCTGAGTTTTTCAAAATACAGATTAATTATTACGTTTATCAGAAGATCTATCAAAAGATTTCATTTTCCATTGACATTAGTATGCAACAGAGATTTTAGATATAATTAAAATTCAAATGTCATAACAACTGAGCATACTTTTTTTGATATGCCAAAAAATTAAGCTTTACATTTTCAAATACCTTATATCCTAAAAAAGCAATATTTTCAGTTTTTAATTTTATAAAAAGGCTCAGAAAAGAATATAGAGGAATGAGAAACATAATCAGTCTTACTAACACACAGAAATGTTCTAATATTTGATATCAAAAGAAATAGAATACAAACATTTTAAGTGAACAGTACAATTAGAAGTTAAATATTAAACTCAGAATAATGAGATCTAATATTCTGCAGCTGCAGCAACAAGAATAAAGAATGAAAAATGAAAATAGAAAATGTAAAGAAGCAAAAACATTGATTTTATAAAATAAGTTTATGATATGTTGTATCAAGACACATTTCTCGAATTCATGAACAAAGTGCGAATTTATAATTCATGTAACTTTTTTCTGATTCCTTACATAAGAACACAATTAATTATGAACAGAAAGTGGTAATTAAATAAAAAAAAAAACTTGAAAATAGGTAGGACAAACAAAAATATACATACCTGATTAATGTCTTAGGATTAGATTAGCTCCTTCTTTGCATTTCAACTGAGAAACTTTCATAACTTTCCATACCTATAAAAGGAAATGCAAAAAATGGTTAAATTCAACATGCAATATTGTTAAAGAAATGTAAAACACAAACACATTAGGCTATAAAGAATTATTTTTAAAAATTCATACAATTAAATATTTACACATGAAATCGAATCTGAGTTTTTCAAAATACAGATTAATTATTACGTTTATCAGAAGATCTATCAAAAGATTTCATTTTCCATTGACATTAGTATGCAACAGAGATTTTAGATATAATTAAAATTCAAATGTCATAACAACTGAGCATACTTTTTTTGATATGCCAAAAAATTAAGCTTTACATTTTCAAATACCTTATATCCTAAAAAAGCAATATTTTCAGTTTTTAGTTTTATAAAAAGGCTCAGAAAAGAGTATAGAGGAATGAGAAACATAATCAGTCTTACTAACACACAGAAATGTTCCAATATTTGATATCAAAAGAAATAGAATACAAACATTTTAAGTGAACAGTACAATTAGAAGTTAAATATTAAACTCAGAATAATGAGATCTAATATTCTGCAGCTGCAGCAACAAGAATAAAGAATGAAAAATGCAAATAGAAAATGTCAAGAAGCAGAAACATTGATTTTATACCATAAGTTCATGATTTGTTGTATCAAGACACATTTCTCGAATTCATGAACAAAGGTCCAATTTATAATTCATGTAACTTTTTTCTGATCCCTTACATGAGAACACATTTAATTATGAACAGAAAGTGGTAATTAAATTAAAAAAAACTTGAAAATAGGAAGGTTAAACAAAAATATACATACCTGATTAATGTCTTAGGATTAGATTAGTTCCTTCTTTGCATTTCAACTGAGAAACTTTCATAACTTTCCATACCTATAAAAGGAAATGCAAAAAATGGTTAAATTCAACATGCAATATTGTTAAAGAAATGTAAAACACAAACACATTAGGCTATAAAGAATTATTTTTAAAAATTCATACAATTAAATATTTACACATGAAATCGAATCTGAGTTTTTCAAAATACAGATTAATTATTACGTTTATCAGAAGATCTATCAAAAGATTTCATTTTCCATTGACATTAGTATGCAACAGAGATTTTAGATATAATTAAAATTCAAATGTCATAACAACTGAGCATACTTTTTTTGATATGCCAAAAAATTAAGCTTTACATTTTCAAATACCTTATATCCTAAAAAAGCAATATTTTCAGTTTTTAGTTTTATAAAAAGGCTCAGAAAAGAGTATAGAGGAATGAGAAACATAATCAGTCTTACTAACACACAGAAATGTTCCAATATTTGATATCAAAAGAAATAGAATACAAACATTTTAAGTGAACAGTACAATTAGAAGTTAAATATTAAACTCAGAATAATGAGATCTAATATTCTGCAGCTGCAGCAACAAGAATAAAGAATGAAAAATGCAAATAGAAAATGTCAAGAAGCAGAAACATTGATTTTATACCATAAGTTCATGATTTGTTGTATCAAGACACATTTCTCGAATTCATGAACAAAGGTCCAATTTATAATTCATGTAACTTTTTTCTGATCCCTTACATGAGAACACATTTAATTATGAACAGAAAGTGGTAATTAAATTAAAAAAAACTTGAAAATAGGAAGGTTAAACAAAAATATACATACCTGATTAATGTCTTAGGATTAGATTAGTTCCTTCTTTGCATTTCAACTGAGAAACTTTCATAAATTTCCATACCTATAAAAGGAAATGCAAAAAATGGTTAAATTCAACATGCAGTATTGTTAAAGAAATGTAAAACACAAACACATTAGGCTATAAAGAATTATTTTTAAAAATTCATACAATTAAATATTTACACATGAAATCGAATCTCAGTTTTTCAAAATACAGATTAATTATTAAGTTTATCAAAGAGAAAGCAGATTTCATTTTCCATTGACATTAGTATGCAACAGAGATTTTAGATATAATTAAAATTCAAATGTCATAACAACTGAGCATACTTTTCTTGATATGCCAAAAAATTAAGCTTTACATTTTCAAATACCTTATATCCTAAAAAAGCAATATTTTCAGTTTTTAATTTTATAAAAAGGCTCAGAAAAGAATATAGAGGAATGAGAAACATAATCAGTCTTACTAACACACAGAAATGTTCCAATATTTGATATCAAAAGAAGTAGAATACAAACATTTTAAGTGAACAGTACAATTAGAAGTTAAATATTAAACTCAGAATAATGAGATCTAATATTCTGCAGCTGCAGCAACAAGAATAAAGAATGAAAAATGAAAATAGAAAATGTCAAGAAGCAAAAACATTGATTTTATACCATAAGTTCATGATTTGTTGTATCAAGACACATTTCTCGAATTCATGAACAAAGGTCCAATTTATAATTCATGTAACTTTTTTCTGATCCCTTACATAAGAACACAATTAATTATGAACAGAAAGTGGTAATTAAATAAAAAAAAAACTTGAAAATAGGTAGGACAAACAAAAATATACATACCTGATTAATGTCTTAGGATTAGATTAGCTCCTTCTTTGCATTTCAACTGAGAAACTTTCATAACTTTCCATACCTATAAAAGGAAATGCAAAAGATGGTTAAATTCAACATGCAATATTGTTAAAGAAATGTAAAACACAAACACATTAGGCTATAAAGAATTATTTTTAAAAATTCATACAATTAAATACTTACACATGAAATCGAATCTCAGTTTTTCAAAATACAGATTAATTATTACGTTTATCAGAAGATCTATCAAAAGATTTCATTTTCCATTGACATTAGTATGCAACAGAGATTTTAGATATAATTAAAATTCAAATGTCATAACAACTGAGCATACTTTTTTTGATATGCCAAAAAATTAAGCTTTACATTTTCAAATACCTTATATCCTAAAAAAGCAATATTTTCAGTTTTTAATTTTATAAAAAGGCTCAGAAAAGAATATAGAGGAATGAGAAACATAATCAGTCTTACTAACACACAGAAATGTTCCAATATTTGATATCAAAAGAAATAGAATACAAACATTTTAAGTGAACAGTACAATTAGAAGTTAAATATTAAACTCAGAATAATGAGATCTAATATTCTGCAGCTGCAGCAACAAGAATAAAGAATGAAAAATGCAAATAGAAAATGTCAAGAAGCAGAAACATTGATTTTATACCATAAGTTCATGATTTGTTGTATCAAGACACATTTCTCGAATTCATGAACAAAGGTCCAATTTATAATTCATGTAACTTTTTTCTGATCCCTTACATAAGAACACATTTAATTATGAACAGAAAGTGGTAATTAAATTAAAAAAAACTTGAAAATAGGAAGGTTAAACAAAAATATACATACCTGATTAATGTCTTAGGATTAGATTAGTTCCTTCTTTGCATTTCAACTGAGAAACTTTCATAAATTTCCATACCTATAAAAGGAAATGCAAAAAATGGTTAAATTCAACACGCAGTATTAATAAAGAAATGTAAAACACAAACACATTAGGCTATAAAGAATTATTTTTAAAAATTCATACAATTAAATCCCAATCTCAGTTTTTCAAAATACAGATTATTTATTACGTTTATCAGAGAGAAAGCAGATTTCATTTTCCATTGACATTAGTATGCAACAGAGATTTTAGATATAATTAAAATTCAAATGTCATAACAACTGGGCATACTTTTCTTGATATGCCAAAAAATTAAGCTTTACATTTTCAAATACCTTATATCCTAAAAAAGCAATATTTTCAGTTTTTAATTTTATAAAAAGGCTCAGAAAAGAATATAGAGGAATGAGAAACATAATCAGTCTTACTAACACACAGAAATGTTCCAATATTTGATATCAAAAGAAATAGAATACAAACATTTTAAGTGAACAGTACAATTAGAAGTTAAATATTAAACTCAGAATAATGAGATCTAATATTCTGCAGCTGCAGCAACAAGAATAAAGAATGAAAAATGAAAATAGAAAATGTCAAGAAGCAAAAACATTGATTTTATACCATAAGTTCATGATTTGTTGTATCAAGACACATTTCTCGAATTCATGAACAAAGGTCCAATTTATAATTCATGTAACTTTTTTCTGATCCCTTACATAAGAACACAATTAATTATGAACAGAAAGTGGTAATTAAATAAAAAAAAAAACTTGAAAAGAGGTAGGACAAACAAAAATATACATACCTGATTAATGTCTTAGGATTAGATTAGCTCCTTCTTTGCATTTCAACTGAGAAACTTTCATAACTTTCCATACCTATAAAAAGAAATGCAAAAAATGGTTAAATTCAACATGCAATATTGTTAAAGAAATGTAAAACACAAACACATTAGGCTATAAAGAATTATTTTTAAAAATTCATACAATTAAATCCCAATCTCAGTTTTTCAAAATACAGATTAATTATTAAGTTTATCAGAGAGAGAGCAGATTTCATTTTCCATTGACATTAGTATGCAACAGATATTTTAGATATAATTAAAATTCAAATGTCATAACAACTGAGCATACTTTTTTTGATATGCCAAAAAATTAAGCTTTACATTTTCAAATACCTTATATCCTAAAAAAGAAATATTTTCAGTTTTTAATTTTATAAAAAGGCTCAGAAAAGAATATAGAGGAATGAGAAACATAATCAGTCTTACTAACACACAGAAATGTTCCAATATTTGATATCAAAAGAAATAGAATACAAACATTTTAAGTGAACAGTACAATTAGAAGTTAAATATTAAACTCAGAATAATGAGATCTAATATTCTGCAGCTGCAGCAACAAGAATAAAGAATGAAAAATGAAAATAGAAAATGTCAAGAAGCAAAAACATTGATTTTATAAAATAAGTTTATGATATGTTGTATCAAGACAGATTTCTCGAATTCATGAACAAAGGTCCAATTTATAATTCATGTAACTTTTTTCTGATCCCTTACATAAGAACACAATTAATTATGAACAGAAAGTGGTAATTAAATAAAAAAAAACTTGAAAATAGGTAGGACAAACAAAAATATACATACCTGATTAATGTCTTAGGATTAGATTAGCTCCTTCTTTGCATTTCAACTGAGAAACTTTCATAACTTTCCATACCTATAAAAGGAAATGCAAAAAATGGCTAAATTCAACATGCAGTATTGTTAAAGAAATGTAAAACACAAACACATTAGGCTATAAAGAATTATTTTTAAAAATTCATACAATTAAATCCCAATCTCAGTTTTTCAAAATACAGATTATTTATTACGTTTATCAGAGAGAAAGCAGATTTCATTTTCCATTGACATTAGTATGCAACAGAGATTTTAGATATAATTAAAATTCAAATGTTATAACAACTGGGCATACTTTTCTTGATATGCCAAAAAATTAAGCTTTACATTTTCAAATACCTTATATCCTAAAAAAGCAATATTTTCAGTTTTTAATTTTATAAAAAGGCTCAGAAAAGAATATAGAGGAATGAGAAACATAATCAGTCTTACTAACACACAGAAATGTTCCAATATTTGATATCAAAAGAAATAGAATACAAACATTTTAAGTGAACAGTACAATTAGAAGTTAAATATTAAACTCAGAATAATGAGATCTAATATTCTGCAGCTGCAGCAACAAGAATAAAGAATGAAAAATGAAAATAGAAAATGTCAAGAAGCAAAAACATTGATTTTATACCATAAGTTCATGATTTGTTGTATCAAGACACATTTCTCGAATTCATGAACAAAGGTCCAATTTATAATTCATGTAACTTTTTTCTGATCCCTTACATAAGAACACAATTAATTATGAACAGAAAGTGGTAATTAAATAAAAAAAAAAACTTGAAAAGAGGTAGGACAAACAAAAATATACATACCTGATTAATGTCTTAGGATTAGATTAGCTCCTTCTTTGCATTTCAACTGAGAAACTTTCATAACTTTCCATACCTATAAAAGGAAATGCAAAAAATGGTTAAATTCAACATGCAATATTGTTAAAGAAATGTAAAACACAAACAGATTAGGCTATAAAGAATTATTTTTAAAAATTCATACAATTAAATCCCAATCTCAGTTTTTCAAAATACAGATTAATTATTAAGTTTATCAGAGAGAGAGCAGATTTCATTTTCCATTGACATTAGTATGCAACAGATATTTTAGATATAATTAAAATTCAAATGTCATAACAACTGAGCATACTTTTTTTGATATGCCAAAAAATTAAGCTTTACATTTTCAAATACCTTATATCCTAAAAAAGAAATATTTTCAGTTTTTAATTTTATAAAAAGGCTCAGAAAAGAATATAGAGGAATGAGAAACATAATCAGTCTTACTAACACACAGAAATGTTCCAATATTTGATATCAAAAGAAATAGAATACAAACATTTTAAGTGAACAGTACAATTAGAAGTTAAATATTAAACTCAGAATAATGAGATCTAATATTCTGCAGCTGCAGCAACAAGAATAAAGAATGAAAATAGAAAATGTCAAGAAGCAAAAACATTGATTTTATAAAATAAGTTTATGATATGTTGTATCGAGACACATTTCTCGAATTCATGAACAAAGGTCCAATTTATAATTCATGTAACTTTTTTCTGATCCCTTACATAAGAACACAATTAATTATGAACAGAAAGTGGTAATTAAATAAAAAAAAAACTTGAAAATAGGTAGGACAAACAAAAATATACATACCTGATTAATGTCTTAGGATTAGATTAGCTCCTTCTTTGCATTTCAACTGAGAAACTTTCATAACTTTCCATACCTATAAAAGGAAATGCAAAAAATGGCTAAATTCAACATGCAGTATTGTTAAAGAAATGTAAAACACAAACACATTAGGCTATAAAGAATTATTTTTAAAAATTCATACAATTAAATATTTACACATGAAATCGAATCTCAGTTTTTCAAAATACAGATTAATTATTACGTTTATCAGAGAGAAAGCAGATTTCATTTTCCATTGACATTAGTATGCAACAGAGATTTTAGATATAATTAATATTCAAATGTCATAACAACTGAGCATACTTTTTTTGATATGCCAAAAAATTAAGCTTTACATTTTCAAATACCTTATATTCTAAAAAAGCAATATTTTCAGTTTTTAATTTTATAAAAAGGCCCAGGAAAGAATATAGAGGAATGAGAAACATAATCAGTCTTACTAACACACAGAAATGTTCCAATATTTGATATCAAAAGAAATAGAATACAAACATTTTAAGTGAACAGTACAATTAGAAGTTAAATATTAAACTCAGAATAATGAGATCTAATATTCTGCAGCTGCAGCAACAAGAATAAAGAATGAAAAATGAAAATAGAAAATGTCAAGAAGCAAAAACATTGATTTTATAAAATAAGTTCATGATTTGTTGTATCAAGACACATTTCTCGAATTCATAAACAAAGGTCCAATTTATAATTCATGTAACTTTTTTCTGATCCCTTACATAAGAACACATTTAATTATGAACAGAAAGTGGTAATTAAATTAAAAAAAACTTGAAAATAGGAAGGTTAAACAAAAATATACATACCTGATTAATGCCTTAGGATTAGATTAGTTCCTTCTTTGCATTTCAACTGAGAAACTTTCATAAATTTCCATACCTATAAAAGGAAATGCAAAAAATGGTTAAATTCAACATGCAGTATTGTTAAAGAAATGTAAAACACAAACACATTAGGCTATAAAGAATTATTTTTAAAAATTCATACAATTAAATCCCAATCTCAGTTTTTCAAAATACAGATTATTTATTACGTTTATCAGAGAGAAAGCAGATTTCATTTTCCATTGACATTAGTATGCAACAGAGATTTTAGATATAATTAAAATTCAAATGTCATAACAACTGGGCATACTTTTCTTGATATGCCAAAAAATTAAGCTTTACATTTTCAAATACCTTATATCCTAAAAAAGCAATATTTTCAGTTTTTAATTTTATAAAAAGGCTCAGAAAAGAATATAGAGGAATGAGAAACATAATCAGTCTTACTAACACACAGAAATGTTCCAATATTTGATATCAAAAGAAATAGAATACAAACATTTTAAGTGAACAGTACAATTAGAAGTTAAATATTAAACTCAGAATAATGAGATCTAATATTCTGCAGCTGCAGCAACAAGAATAAAGAATGAAAATAGAAAATGTCAAGAAGCAAAAACATTGATTTTATAAAATAAGTTTATGATATGTTGTATCAAGACACATTTCTCGAATTCATGAACAAAGGTCGAATTTATAATTCATGTAACTTTTTTCTGATCCCTTACATAAGAACACAATTAATTATGAACAGAAAGTGGTAATTAAATAAAAAAAAACTTCAAAATAGGTAGGACAAACAAAAATATACATACCTGATTAATGTCTTAGGATTAGATTAGCTCCTTCTTTGCATTTCAACTGAGAAACTTTCATAACTTTCCATACCTATAAAAGGAAATGCAAAAAATGGTTAAATTCAACATGCAATATTGTTAAAGAAATGTAAAACACAAACACATTAGGCTATAAAGAATTATTTTTAAAAATTCATACAATTAAATATTTACACATGAAATCGAATCTCAGTTTTTTAAAATACAGATTAATTATTAAGTTTATCAAAGAGAAAGCAGATTTCATTTTCCATTGACATTAGTATGCAACAGAGATTTTAGATATATATAAAATTCAAATGTCATAACAACTGAGCATACTTTTCTTGATATGCCAAAAAATTAAGCTTTACATTTTCAAATACCTTATATTCTAAAAAAGCAATATTTTCAGTTTTTAATTTTATAAAAAGGCCCAGGAAAGAATATAGAGGAATGAGAAACATAATCAGTCTAACTAACACACAGAAATGTTCCAATATTTGATATCAAAAGAAATAGAATACAAACATTTTAAGTGAACAGTACAATTAGAAGTTAAATATTAAACTCAGAATAATGAGATCTAATATTCTGCAGCTGCAGCAACAAGAATAAAGAATGAAAAATGAAAATAGAAAATGTCAAGAAGCAAAAACATTGATTTTATACCATAAGTTCATGATTTGTTGTATCAAGACACATTTCTCGAATTCATGAACAAAGGTCCAATTTATAATTCATGTAACTTTTTTCTGATCCCTTACATAAGAACACAATTAATTATGAACAGAAAGTGGTAATTAAATAAAAAAAAAAAACTTGAAAATAGGTAGGACAAACAAAAATATACATACCTGATTAATGTCTTAGGATTAGATTAGCTCCTTCTTTGCATTTCAACTGAGAAACTTTCATAACTTTCCATACCTATAAAAGGAAATGCAAAAAATGGCTAAATTCAACATGCAGTATTGTTAAAGAAATGTAAAACACAAACACATTAGGCTATAAAGAATTATTTTTAAAAATTCATACAATTAAATATTTACACATGAAATCGAATCTCAGTTTTTCAAAATACAGATTAATTATTACGTTTATCAGAGAGAAAGCAGATTTCATTTTCCATTGACATTAGTATGCAACAGAGATTTTAGATATAATTAATATTCAAATGTCATAACAACTGAGCATACTTTTCTTGATATGCCAAAAAATTAAGCTTTACATTTTCAAATACCTTATATCCTAAAAAAGCAATATTTTCAGTTTTTAATTTTATAAAAAGGCTTAGAAAAGAATATAGAGGAATGAGAAACATAATCAGTCTTACTAACACACAGAAATGTTCCAATATTTGATATCAAAAGAAGTAGAATACAAACATTTTAAGTGAACAGTACAATTAGAAGTTAAATATTAAACTCAGAATAATGAGATCTAATATTCTGCAGCTGCAGCAACAAGAATAAAGAATGAAAAATGAAAATAGAAAATGTCAAGAAGCAAAAACATTGATTTTATACCATAAGTTCATGATTTGTTGTATCAAGACACATTTCTCGAATTCATGAACAAAGGTCCAATTTATAATTCATGTCACTTTTTTCTGATCCCTTACATAAGAACACAATTAATTATGAACAGAAAGTGATAATTAAATAAAAAAAAAACTTGAAAATAGGTAGGACAAACAAAAATATACATACCTGATTAATGTCTTAGGATTAGATTAGCTCCTTCTTTCCATTTCAACTGAGAAACTTTCATAACTTTCCATACCTATAAAAGGAAATGCAAAAAATGGTTAAATTCAACATGCAATATTGTTAAAGAAATGTAAAACACAAACACATTAGGCTATAAAGAATTATTTTTAAAAATTCATACAATTAAATATTTACACATGAAATCGAATCTCAGTTTTTCAAAATACAGATTAATTATTACGTTTATCAGAAGATCTATCAAAAGATTTCATTTTCCATTGACATTAGTATGCAACAGAGATTTTAGATATAATTAAAATTCAAATGTCATAACAACTGAGCATACTTTTCTTGATATGCCAAAAAATTAAGCTTTACATTTTCAAATACCTTATATCCTAAAAAAGCAATATTTTCAGTTTTTAATTTTATAAAAAGGCTCAGAAAAGAATATAGAGGAATGAGAAACATAATCAGTCTTACTAACACACAGAAATGTTCCAATATTTGATATCAAAAGAAATAGAATACAAACATTTTAAGTGAACAGTACAATTAGAAGTTAAATATTAAACTCAGAATAATGAGATCTAATATTCTGCAGCTGCAGCAACAAGAATAAAGAATGAAAAATGCAAATAGAAAATGTCAAGAAGCAAAAACATTGATTTTATACCATAAGTTCATGATTTGTTGTATCAAGACACATTTCTCGAATTCATGAACAAAGGTCGAATTTATAATTCATGTAACTTTTTTCTGATCCCTTACATAAGAACACAACTAATTATGAACAGAAAGTGGTAATTAAATAAAAAAAAAACCTTGAAAATAGGTAGGACAAACAAAAATATACATACCTGATTAATGTCTTAGGATTAGATTAGCTCCTTCTTTCCATTTCAACTGAGAAACTTTCATAACTTTCCATACCTATAAAAGGAAATGCAAAAATGGTTAAATTCAACATGCAATATTGTTAAAGAAATGTAAAACACAAACACATTAGGCTATAAAGAATTATTTTTAAAAATTCATACAATTAAATATTTACACATGAAATCGAATCTCAGTTTTTCAAAATACAGATTAATTATTACGTTTATCAGAAGATCTATCAAAAGATTTCATTTTCCATTGACATTAGTATGCAACAGAGATTTTAGATATAATTAAAATTCAAATGTCATAACAACTGAGCATACTTTTCTTGATATGCCAAAAAATTAAGCTTTACATTTTCAAATACCTTATATTCTAAAAAAGCAATATTTTCAGTTTTTAATTTTATAAAAAGGCCCAGGAAAGAATATAGAGGAATGAGAAACATAATCAGTCTTACTAACACAGAGAAATGTTCCAATATTTGATATCAAAAGAAGTAGAATACAAAAATTTTAAGTGAACAGTACAATTAGAAGTTAAATATTAAACTCAGAATAATGAGATCTAATATTCTGCAGCTGCAGCAACAAGAATAAAGAATGAAAATAGAAAATGTCAAGAAGCAAAAACATTGATTTTATAAAATAAGTTTATGATATGTTGTATCAAGACACATTTCTCGAATTCATGAACAAAGGTCGAATTTATAATTCATGTAACTTTTTTCTGATCCCTTACATAAGAACACAATTAATTATGAACAGAAAGTGGTAATTAAATAAAAAAAAACTTCAAAATAGGTAGGACAAACAAAAATATACATACCTGATTAATGTCTTAGGATTAGATTAGCTCCTTCTTTGCATTTCAACTGAGAAACTTTCATAACTTTCCATACCTATAAAAGGAAATGCAAAAAATGGTTAAATTCAACATGCAATATTGTTAAAGAAATGTAAAACACAAACACATTAGGCTATAAAGAATTATTTTTAAAAATTCATACAATTAAATATTTACACATGAAATCGAATCTCAGTTTTTTAAAATACAGATTAATTATTAAGTTTATCAAAGAGAAAGCAGATTTCATTTTCCATTGACATTAGTATGCAACAGAGATTTTAGATATATATAAAATTCAAATGTCATAACAACTGAGCATACTTTTCTTGATATGCCAAAAAATTAAGCTTTACATTTTCAAATACCTTATATTCTAAAAAAGCAATATTTTCAGTTTTTAATTTTATAAAAAGGCCCAGGAAAGAATATAGAGGAATGAGAAACATAATCAGTCTAACTAACACACAGAAATGTTCCAATATTTGATATCAAAAGAAATAGAATACAAACATTTTAAGTGAACAGTACAATTAGAAGTTAAATATTAAACTCAGAATAATGAGATCTAATATTCTGCAGCTGCAGCAACAAGAATAAAGAATGAAAAATGAAAATAGAAAATGTCAAGAAGCAAAAACATTGATTTTATACCATAAGTTCATGATTTGTTGTATCAAGACACATTTCTCGAATTCATGAACAAAGGTCCAATTTATAATTCATGTAACTTTTTTCTGATCCCTTACATAAGAACACAATTAATTATGAACAGAAAGTGGTAATTAAATAAAAAAAAAAAACTTGAAAATAGGTAGGACAAACAAAAATATACATACCTGATTAATGTCTTAGGATTAGATTAGCTCCTTCTTTGCATTTCAACTGAGAAACTTTCATAACTTTCCATACCTATAAAAGGAAATGCAAAAAATGGCTAAATTCAACATGCAGTATTGTTAAAGAAATGTAAAACACAAACACATTAGGCTATAAAGAATTATTTTTAAAAATTCATACAATTAAATATTTACACATGAAATCGAATCTCAGTTTTTCAAAATACAGATTAATTATTACGTTTATCAGAGAGAAAGCAGATTTCATTTTCCATTGACATTAGTATGCAACAGAGATTTTAGATATAATTAATATTCAAATGTCATAACAACTGAGCATACTTTTCTTGATATGCCAAAAAATTAAGCTTTACATTTTCAAATACCTTATATCCTAAAAAAGCAATATTTTCAGTTTTTAATTTTATAAAAAGGCTTAGAAAAGAATATAGAGGAATGAGAAACATAATCAGTCTTACTAACACACAGAAATGTTCCAATATTTGATATCAAAAGAAGTAGAATACAAACATTTTAAGTGAACAGTACAATTAGAAGTTAAATATTAAACTCAGAATAATGAGATCTAATATTCTGCAGCTGCAGCAACAAGAATAAAGAATGAAAAATGAAAATAGAAAATGTCAAGAAGCAAAAACATTGATTTTATACCATAAGTTCATGATTTGTTGTATCAAGACACATTTCTCGAATTCATGAACAAAGGTCCAATTTATAATTCATGTCACTTTTTTCTGATCCCTTACATAAGAACACAATTAATTATGAACAGAAAGTGATAATTAAATAAAAAAAAAACTTGAAAATAGGTAGGACAAACAAAAATATACATACCTGATTAATGTCTTAGGATTAGATTAGCTCCTTCTTTCCATTTCAACTGAGAAACTTTCATAACTTTCCATACCTATAAAAGGAAATGCAAAAAATGGTTAAATTCAACATGCAATATTGTTAAAGAAATGTAAAACACAAACACATTAGGCTATAAAGAATTATTTTTAAAAATTCATACAATTAAATATTTACACATGAAATCGAATCTCAGTTTTTCAAAATACAGATTAATTATTACGTTTATCAGAAGATCTATCAAAAGATTTCATTTTCCATTGACATTAGTATGCAACAGAGATTTTAGATATAATTAAAATTCAAATGTCATAACAACTGAGCATACTTTTCTTGATATGCCAAAAAATTAAGTTTTACATTTTCAAATACCTTATATCCTAAAAAAGCAATATTTTCAGTTTTTAATTTTATAAAAAGGCTCAGAAAAGAATATAGAGGAATGAGAAACATAATCAGTCTTACTAACACACAGAAATGTTCCAATATTTGATATCAAAAGAAATAGAATACAAACATTTTAAGTGAACAGTACAATTAGAAGTTAAATATTAAACTCAGAATAATGAGATCTAATATTCTGCAGCTGCAGCAACAAGAATAAAGAATGAAAAATGCAAATAGAAAATGTCAAGAAGCAAAAACATTGATTTTATACCATAAGTTCATGATTTGTTGTATCAAGACACATTTCTCGAATTCATGAACAAAGGTCGAATTTATAATTCATGTAACTTTTTTCTGATCCCTTACATAAGAACACAACTAATTATGAACAGAAAGTGGTAATTAAATAAAAAAAAAACCTTGAAAATAGGTAGGACAAACAAAAATATACATACCTGATTAATGTCTTAGGATTAGATTAGCTCCTTCTTTCCATTTCAACTGAGAAACTTTCATAACTTTCCATACCTATAAAAGGAAATGCAAAAATGGTTAAATTCAACATGCAATATTGTTAAAGAAATGTAAAACACAAACACATTAGGCTATAAAGAATTATTTTTAAAAATTCATACAATTAAATATTTACACATGAAATCGAATCTCAGTTTTTCAAAATACAGATTAATTATTACGTTTATCAGAAGATCTATCAAAAGATTTCATTTTCCATTGACATTAGTATGCAACAGAGATTTTAGATATAATTAAAATTCAAATGTCATAACAACTGAGCATACTTTTCTTGATATGCCAAAAAATTAAGCTTTACATTTTCAAATACCTTATATTCTAAAAAAGCAATATTTTCAGTTTTTAATTTTATAAAAAGGCCCAGGAAAGAATATAGAGGAATGAGAAACATAATCAGTCTTACTAACACAGAGAAATGTTCCAATATTTGATATCAAAAGAAGTAGAATACAAAAATTTTAAGTGAACAGTACAATTAGAAGTTAAATATTAAACTCAGAATAATGAGATCTAATATTCTGCAGCTGCAGCAACAAGAATAAAGAATGAAAAATGAAAATAGAAAATGTCAAGAAGCAAAAACATTGATTTTATACCATAAGTTCATGATTTGTTGTATCAAGACACATTTCTCGAATTCATGAACAAAGGTCCAATTTATAATTCATGTCACTTTTTTCTGATCTCTTACATAAGAACACAATTAATTATGAACAGAAAGTGGTAATTAAATAAAAAAAAAAACTTGAAAATAGGTAGGACAAACAAAAATATAAATACCTGATTAATGTCTTAGGATTAGATTAGCTCCTTCTTGGCATTTCAACTGAGAAACTTTCATAACTTTCCATACCTATAAAAGGAAATGCAAAAAATGGTTAAATTCAACATGCAATATTGTTAAAGAAATGTAAAACACAAACACATTAGGCTATAAAGAATTATTTTTAAAAATTCATACAATTAAATATTTACACATGAAATCGAATCTCAGTTTTTCAAAATACAGATTAATTATTACGTTTATCAGAAGATCTATCAAAAGATTTCATTTTCCATTGACATTAGTATGCAACAGAGATTTTAGATATAATTAAAATTCAAATGTCATAACAACTGAGCATACTTTTTTTGATATGCCAAAAAATTAAGCTTTACATTTTCAAATACCTTATATCCTAAAAAAGCAATATTTTCAGTTTTTAATTTTATAAAAAGGCTCAGAAAAGAATATAGAGGAATGAGAAACATAATCAGTCTTAATAACACACAGAAATGTTCCAATATTTGATATCAAAAGAAATAGAATACAAACATTTTAAGTGAACAGTACAATTAGAAGTTAAATATTAAACTCAGAATAATGAGATCTAATATTCTGCAGCTGCAGCAACAAGAATAAAGAATGAAAAATGAAAATAGAAAATGTCAAGAAGCAAAAACATTGATTTTATAAAATAAGTTTATGATATGTTGTATCAAGACACATTTCTCGAATTCATGAACAAAGGTCGAATTTATAATTCATGTAACTTTTTTCTGATCCCTTACATAAGAACACAATTAATTATGAACAGAAAGTGGTAATTAAATAAAAAAAAACTTGAAAATAGGTAGGACAAACAAAAATATACATACCTGATTAATGTCTTAGGATTAGATTAGCTCCTTCTTTGCATTTCAACTGAGAAACTTTCATAACTTTCCATACCTATAAAAGGAAATGCAAAAAATGGTTAAATTCAACATGCAATATTGTTAAAGAAATGTAAAACACAAACACATTAGGCTATAAAGAATTATTTTTAAAAATTCATACAATTAAATATTTACACATGAAATCGAATCTCAGTTTTTCAAAATACAGATTAATTATTAAGTTTATCAAAGAGAAAGCAGATTTCATTTTCCATTGACATTAGTATGCAACAGAGATTTTAGATATAATTAAAATTCAAATGTCATAACAACTGAGCATACTTTTCTTGATATGCCAAAAAATTAAGCTTTACATTTTCAAATACCTTATATTCTAAAAAAGCAATATTTTCAGTTTTTAATTTTATAAAAAGGCCCAGGAAAGAATATAGAGGAATGAGAAACATAATCAGTCTTACTAACACAGAGAAATGTTCCAATATTTGATATCAAAAGAAGTAGAATACAAAAATTTTAAGTGAACAGTACAATTAGAAGTTAAATATTAAACTCAGAATAATGAGATCTAATATTCTGCAGCTGCAGCAACAAGAATAAAGAATGAAAAATGAAAATAGAAAATGTCAAGAAGCAAAAACATTGATTTTATACCATAAGTTCATGATTTGTTGTATCAAGACACATTTCTCGAATTCATGAACAAAGGTCCAATTTATAATTCATGTCACTTTTTTCTGATCTCTTACATAAGAACACAATTAATTATGAACAGAAAGTGGTAATTAAATAAAAAAAAAACTTGAAAATAGGTAGGACAAACAAAAATATAAATACCTGATTAATGTCTTAGGATTAGATTAGCTCCTTCTTGGCATTTCAACTGAGAAACTTTCATAACTTTCCATACCTATAAAAGGAAATGCAAAAAATGGTTAAATTCAACATGCAATATTGTTAAAGAAATGTAAAACACAAACACATTAGGCTATAAAGAATTATTTTTAAAAATTCATACAATTAAATATTTACACATGAAATCGAATCTCAGTTTTTCAAAATACAGATTAATTATTACGTTTATCAGAAGATCTATCAAAAGATTTCATTTTCCATTGACATTAGTATGCAACAGAGATTTTAGATATAATTAAAATTCAAATGTCATAACAACTGAGCATACTTTTTTTGATATGCCAAAAAATTAAGCTTTACATTTTCAAATACCTTATATCCTAAAAAAGCAATATTTTCAGTTTTTAATTTTATAAAAAGGCTCAGAAAAGAATATAGAGGAATGAGAAACATAATCAGTCTTACTAACACACAGAAATGTTCCAATATTTGATATCAAAAGAAATAGAATACAAACATTTTAAGTGAACAGTACAATTAGAAGTTAAATATTAAACTCAGAATAATGAGATCTAATATTCTGCAGCTGCAGCAACAAGAATAAAGAATGAAAAATGCAAATAGAAAATGTCAAGAAGCAGAAACATTGATTTTATACCATAAGTTCATGATTTGTTGTATCAAGACACATTTCTCGAATTCATGAACAAAGGTCCAATTTATAATTCATGTAACTTTTTTCTGATCCCTTACATAAGAACACATTTAATTATGAACAGAAAGTGGTAATTAAATTAAAAAAAACTTGAAAATAGGAAGGTTAAACAAAAATATACATACCTGATTAATGTCTTAGGATTAGATTAGTTCCTTCTTTGCATTTCAACTGAGAAACTTTCATAAATTTCCATACCTATAAAAGGAAATGCAAAAAATGGTTAAATTCAACATGCAGTATTGTTAAAGAAATGTAAAACACAAACACATTAGGCTAAAAAGAATTATTTTTAAAAATTCATACAATTAAATCCCAATCTCAGTTTTTCAAAATACAGATTATTTATTACGTTTATCAGAGAGAAAGCAGATTTCATTTTCCATTGACATTAGTATGCAACAGAGATTTTAGATATAATTAAAATTCAAATGTCATAACAACTGAGCATACTTTTCTTGATATGCCAAAAAATTAAGCTTTACATTTTCAAATACCTTATATTCTAAAAAAGCAATATTTTCAGTTTTTAATTTTATAAAAAGGCCCAGGAAAGAATATAGAGGAATGAGAAACATAATCAGTCTTACTAACACACAGAAATGTTCCAATATTTGATATCAAAAGAAGTAGAATACAAACATTTTAAGTGAACAGTACAATTAGAAGTTAAATATTAAACTCAGAATAATGAGATCTAATATTCTGCAGCTGCAGCAACAAGAATAAAGAATGAAAAATGAAAATAGAAAATGTCAAGAAGCAAAAACATTGATTTTATACCATAAGTTCATGATTTGTTGTATCAAGACACATTTCTCGAATTCATGAACAAAGGTCCAATTTATAATTCATGTAACTTTTTTCTGATCCCTTACATAAGAACACAATTAATTATGAACAGAAAGTGGTAATTAAATAAAAAAAAACCTTGAAAATAGGTAGGACAAACAAAAATATACATACCTGATTAATGTCTTAGGATTAGATTGGCTCATTCTTTGCATTTCAACTGAGAAACTTTCATAACTTTCCATATCTATAATAGGAAATGCAAAAAATGGTTAAATTCAACATGCAATATTGTTAAAGAAATGTAAAACACAAACACATTAGGCTATAAAGAATTATTTTTAAAAATTCATACAATTAAATATTTACACATGAAATCGAATCTGAGTTTTTCAAAATACAGATTAATTATTACGTTTATCAGAAGATCTATCAAAAGATTTCATTTTCCATTGACATTAGTATGCAACAGAGATTTTAGATATAATTAAAATTCAAATGTCATAACAACTGAGCATACTTTTTTTGATATGCCAAAAAATTAAGCTTTACATTTTCAAATACCTTATATCCTAAAAAAGCAATATTTTCAGTTTTTAATTTTATAAAAAGGCTCAGAAAAGAATATAGAGGAATGAGAAACATAATCAGTCTTACTAACACACAGAAATGTTCCAATATTTGATATCAAAAGAAATAGAATACAAACATTTTAAGTGAACAGTACAATTAGAAGTTAAATATTAAACTCAGAATAATGAGATCTAATATTCTGCAGCTGCAGCAACAAGAATAAAGAATGAAAAATGAAAATGTAAAGAAGCAAAAACATTGATTTTATAAAATAAGTTTATGATATGTTGTATCAAGACACATTTCTCGAATTCATGAACAAAGGGCGAATTTATAATTCATGTAACTTTTTTCTGATCCCTTACATAAGAACACAATTAATTATGAACAGAAAGTGGTAATTAAATAAAAAAAAAACTTGAAAATAGGTAGGACAAACAAAAATATACATACCTGATTAATGTCTTAGGATTAGATTAGCTCCTTCTTTGCATTTCAACTGAGAAACTTTCATAACTTTCCATACCTATAAAAGGAAATGCAAAAAATGGTTAAATTCAACATGCAATATTGTTAAAGAAATGTAAAACACAAACACATTAGGCTATAAAGAATTATTTTTAAAAATTCATACAATTAAATATTTACACATGAAATCGAATCTGAGTTTTTCAAAATACAGATTAATTATTACGTTTATCAGAAGATCTATCAAAAGATTTCATTTTCCATTGACATTAGTATGCAACAGAGATTTTAGATATAATTAAAATTCAAATGTCATAACAACTGAGCATACTTTTTTTGATATGCCAAAAAATTAAGCTTTACATTTTCAAATACCTTATATCCTAAAAAAGCAATATTTTCAGTTTTTAGTTTTATAAAAAGGCTCAGAAAAGAGTATAGAGGAATGAGAAACATAATCAGTCTTACTAACACACAGAAATGTTCCAATATTTGATATCAAAAGAAATAGAATACAAACATTTTAAGTGAACAGTACAATTAGAAGTTAAATATTAAACTCAGAATAATGAGATCTAATATTCTGCAGCTGCAGCAACAAGAATAAAGAATGAAAAATGCAAATAGAAAATGTCAAGAAGCAGAAACATTGATTTTATACCATAAGTTTATGATTTGTTGTATCAAGACACATTTCTCGAATTCATGAACAAAGGTCCAATTTATAATTCATGTAACTTTTTTCTGATCCCTTACATGAGAACACATTTAATTATGAACAGAAAGTGGTAATTAAATTAAAAAAAACTTGAAAATAGGAAGGTTAAACAAAAATATACATACCTGATTAATGTCTTAGGATTAGATTAGTTCCTTCTTTGCATTTCAACTGAGAAACTTTCATAAATTTCCATACCTATAAAAGGAAATGCAAAAAATGGTTAAATTCAACATGCAGTATTGTTAAAGAAATGTAAAACACAAACACATTAGGCTATAAAGAATTATTTTTAAAAATTCATACAATTAAATATTTACACATGAAATCGAATCTCAGTTTTTCAAAATACAGATTAATTATTAAGTTTATCAAAGAGAAAGCAGATTTCATTTTCCATTGACATTAGTATGCAACAGAGATTTTAGATATAATTAAAATTCAAATGTCATAACAACTGAGCATACTTTTTTTGATATGCCAAAAAATTAAGCTTTACATTTTCAAATACCTTATATCCTAAAAAAGCAATATTTTCAGTTTTTAATTTTATAAAAAGGCTCAGAAAAGAATATAGAGGAATGAGAAACATAATCAGTCTTACTCACACAGAAATGTTCCAATATTTGATATCAAAAGAAATAGAATACAAACATTTTAAGTGAACAGTACAATTAGAAGTTAAATATTAAACTCAGAATAATGAGATCTAATATTCTGCAGCTGCAGCAACAAGAATAAAGAATGAAAAATGCAAATAGAAAATGTCAAGAAGCAGAAACATTGATTTTATACCATAAGTTCATGATTTGTTGTATCAAGACACATTTCTCGAATTCATGAACAAAGGTCCAATTTATAATTCATGTAACTTTTTTCTGATCCCTTACATAAGAACACATTTAATTATGAACAGAAAGTGGTAATTAAATTAAAAAAAAACTTGAAAATAGGAAGGTTAAACAAAAATATACATACCTGATTAATGTCTTAGGATTAGATTAGTTCCTTCTTTGCATTTCAACTGAGAAACTTTCATAAATTTCCATACCTATAAAAGGAAATGCAAAAAATGGTTAAATTCAACATGCAGTATTGTTAAAGAAATGTAAAACACAAACACATTAGGCTAAAAAGAATTATTTTTAAAAATTCATACAATTAAATCCCAATCTCAGTTTTTCAAAATACAGATTATTTATTACGTTTATCAGAGAGAAAGCAGATTTCATTTTCCATTGACATTAGTATGCAACAGAGATTTTAGATATAATTAAAATTCAAATGTCATAACAACTGAGCATACTTTTCTTGATATGCCAAAAAATTAAGCTTTACATTTTCAAATACCTTATATTCTAAAAAAGCAATATTTTCAGTTTTTAATTTTATAAAAAGGCCCAGGAAAGAATATAGAGGAATGAGAAACATAATCAGTCTTACTAACACACAGAAATGTTCCAATATTTGATATCAAAAGAAGTAGAATACAAACATTTTAAGTGAACAGTACAATTAGAAGTTAAATATTAAACTCAGAATAATGAGATCTAATATTCTGCAGCTGCAGCAACAAGAATAAAGAATGAAAAATGAAAATAGAAAATGTCAAGAAGCAAAAACATTGATTTTATACCATAAGTTCATGATTTGTTGTATCAAGACACATTTCTCGAATTCATGAACAAAGGTCCAATTTATAATTCATGTAACTTTTTTCTGATCCCTTACATAAGAACACAATTAATTATGAACAGAAAGTGGTAATTAAATAAAAAAAAACCTTGAAAATAGGTAGGACAAACAAAAATATACATACCTGATTAATGTCTTAGGATTAGATTGGCTCATTCTTTGCATTTCAACTGAGAAACTTTCATAACTTTCCATATCTATAATAGGAAATGCAAAAACTGGTTAAATTCAACATGCAATATTGTTAAAGAAATGTAAAACACAAACACATTAGGCTATAAAGAATTATTTTTAAAAATTCATACAATTAAATATTTACACATGAAATCGAATCTGAGTTTTTCAAAATACAGATTAATTATTACGTTTATCAGAAGATCTATCAAAAGATTTCATTTTCCATTGACATTAGTATGCAACAGAGATTTTAGATATAATTAAAATTCAAATGTCATAACAACTGAGCATACTTTTTTTGATATGCCAAAAAATTAAGCTTTACATTTTCAAATACCTTATATCCTAAAAAAGCAATATTTTCAGTTTTTAATTTTATAAAAAGGCTCAGAAAAGAATATAGAGGAATGAGAAACATAATCAGTCTTACTAACACACAGAAATGTTCTAATATTTGATATCAAAAGAAATAGAATACAAACATTTTAAGTGAACAGTACAATTAGAAGTTAAATATTAAACTCAGAATAATGAGATCTAATATTCTGCAGCTGCAGCAACAAGAATAAAGAATGAAAAATGAAAATAGAAAATGTAAAGAAGCAAAAACATTGATTTTATAAAATAAGTTTATGATATGTTGTATCAAGACACATTTCTCGAATTCATGAACAAAGTGCGAATTTATAATTCATGTAACTTTTTTCTGATCCCTTACATAAGAACACAATTAATTATGAACAGAAAGTGGTAATTAAATAAAAAAAAAAACTTGAAAATAGGTAGGACAAACAAAAATATACATACCTGATTAATGTCTTAGGATTAGATTAGCTCCTTCTTTGCATTTCAACTGAGAAACTTTCATAACTTTCCATACCTATAAAAGGAAATGCAAAAAATGGTTAAATTCAACATGCAATATTGTTAAAGAAATGTAAAACACAAACACATTAGGCTATAAAGAATTATTTTTAAAAATTCATACAATTAAATATTTACACATGAAATCGAATCTGAGTTTTTCAAAATACAGATTAATTATTACGTTTATCAGAAGATCTATCAAAAGATTTCATTTTCCATTGACATTAGTATGCAACAGAGATTTTAGATATAATTAAAATTCAAATGTCATAACAACTGAGCATACTTTTTTTGATATGCCAAAAAATTAAGCTTTACATTTTCAAATACCTTATATCCTAAAAAAGCAATATTTTCAGTTTTTAGTTTTATAAAAAGGCTCAGAAAAGAGTATAGAGGAATGAGAAACATAATCAGTCTTACTAACACACAGAAATGTTCCAATATTTGATATCAAAAGAAATAGAATACAAACATTTTAAGTGAACAGTACAATTAGAAGTTAAATATTAAACTCAGAATAATGAGATCTAATATTCTGCAGCTGCAGCAACAAGAATAAAGAATGAAAAATGCAAATAGAAAATGTCAAGAAGCAGAAACATTGATTTTATACCATAAGTTCATGATTTGTTGTATCAAGACACATTTCTCGAATTCATGAACAAAGGTCCAATTTATAATTCATGTAACTTTTTTCTGATCCCTTACATGAGAACACATTTAATTATGAACAGAAAGTGGTAATTAAATTAAAAAAAACTTGAAAATAGGAAGGTTAAACAAAAATATACATACCTGATTAATGTCTTAGGATTAGATTAGTTCCTTCTTTGCATTTCAACTGAGAAACTTTCATAAATTTCCATACCTATAAAAGGAAATGCAAAAAATGGTTAAATTCAACATGCAGTATTGTTAAAGAAATGTAAAACACAAACACATTAGGCTATAAAGAATTATTTTTAAAAATTCATACAATTAAATATTTACACATGAAATCGAATCTCAGTTTTTCAAAATACAGATTAATTATTAAGTTTATCAAAGAGAAAGCAGATTTCATTTTCCATTGACATTAGTATGCAACAGAGATTTTAGATATAATTAAAATTCAAATGTCATAACAACTGAGCATACTTTTCTTGATATGCCAAAAAATTAAGCTTTACATTTTCAAATACCTTATATCCTAAAAAAGCAATATTTTCAGTTTTTAATTTTATAAAAAGGCTCAGAAAAGAATATAGAGGAATGAGAAACATAATCAGTCTTACTAACACACAGAAATGTTCCAATATTTGATATCAAAAGAAGTAGAATACAAACATTTTAAGTGAACAGTACAATTAGAAGTTAAATATTAAACTCAGAATAATGAGATCTAATATTCTGCAGCTGCAGCAACAAGAATAAAGAATGAAAAATGAAAATAGAAAATGTCAAGAAGCAAAAACATTGATTTTATACCATAAGTTCATGATTTGTTGTATCAAGACACATTTCTCGAATTCATGAACAAAGGTCCAATTTATAATTCATGTAACTTTTTTCTGATCCCTTACATAAGAACACAATTAATTATGAACAGAAAGTGGTAATTAAATAAAAAAAAAACTTGAAAATAGGTAGGACAAACAAAAATATACATACCTGATTAATGTCTTAGGATTAGATTAGCTCCTTCTTTGCATTTCAACTGAGAAACTTTCATAACTTTCCATACCTATAAAAGGAAATGCAAAAGATGGTTAAATTCAACATGCAATATTGTTAAAGAAATGTAAAACACAAACACATTAGGCTATAAAGAATTATTTTTAAAAATTCATACAATTAAATACTTACACATGAAATCGAATCTCAGTTTTTCAAAATACAGATTAATTATTACGTTTATCAGAAGATCTATCAAAAGATTTCATTTTCCATTGACATTAGTATGCAACAGAGATTTTAGATATAATTAAAATTCAAATGTCATAACAACTGAGCATACTTTTTTTGATATGCCAAAAAATTAAGCTTTACATTTTCAAATACCTTATATCCTAAAAAAGCAATATTTTCAGTTTTTAATTTTATAAAAAGGCTCAGAAAAGAATATAGAGGAATGAGAAACATAATCAGTCTTACTAACACACAGAAATGTTCCAATATTTGATATCAAAAGAAATAGAATACAAACATTTTAAGTGAACAGTACAATTAGAAGTTAAATATTAAACTCAGAATAATGAGATCTAATATTCTGCAGCTGCAGCAACAAGAATAAAGAATGAAAAATGCAAATAGAAAATGTCAAGAAGCAGAAACATTGATTTTATACCATAAGTTCATGATTTGTTGTATCAAGACACATTTCTCGAATTCATGAACAAAGGTCCAATTTATAATTCATGTAACTTTTTTCTGATCCCTTACATAAGAACACATTTAATTATGAACAGAAAGTGGTAATTAAATTAAAAAAAACTTGAAAATAGGAAGGTTAAACAAAAATATACATACCTGATTAATGTCTTAGGATTAGATTAGTTCCTTCTTTGCATTTCAACTGAGAAACTTTCATAAATTTCCATACCTATAAAAGGAAATGCAAAAAATGGTTAAATTCAACACGCAGTATTAATAAAGAAATGTAAAACACAAACACATTAGGCTATAAAGAATTATTTTTAAAAATTCATACAATTAAATCCCAATCTCAGTTTTTCAAAATACAGATTATTTATTACGTTTATCAGAGAGAAAGCAGATTTCATTTTCCATTGACATTAGTATGCAACAGAGATTTTAGATATAATTAAAATTCAAATGTCATAACAACTGGGCATACTTTTATTGATATGCCAAAAAATTAAGCTTTACATTTTCAAATACCTTATATCCTAAAAAAGCAATATTTTCAGTTTTTAATTTTATAAAAAGGCTCAGAAAAGAATATAGAGGAATGAGAAACATAATCAGTCTTACTAACACACAGAAATGTTCCAATATTTGATATCAAAAGAAATAGAATACAAACATTTTAAGTGAACAGTACAATTAGAAGTTAAATATTAAACTCAGAATAATGAGATCTAATATTCTGCAGCTGCAGCAACAAGAATAAAGAATGAAAAATGAAAATAGAAAATGTCAAGAAGCAAAAACATTGATTTTATACCATAAGTTCATGATTTGTTGTATCAAGACACATTTCTCGAATTCATGAACAAAGGTCCAATTTATAATTCATGTAACTTTTTTCTGATCCCTTACATAAGAACACAATTAATTATGAACAGAAAGTGGTAATTAAATAAAAAAAAAAACTTGAAAAGAGGTAGGACAAACAAAAATATACATACCTGATTAATGTCTTAGGATTAGATTAGCTCCTTCTTTGCATTTCAACTGAGAAACTTTCATAACTTTCCATACCTATAAAAAGAAATGCAAAAAATGGTTAAATTCAACATGCAATATTGTTAAAGAAATGTAAAACACAAACACATTAGGCTATAAAGAATTATTTTTAAAAATTCATACAATTAAATCCCAATCTCAGTTTTTCAAAATACAGATTAATTATTAAGTTTATCAGAGAGAGAGCAGATTTCATTTTCCATTGACATTAGTATGCAACAGATATTTTAGATATAATTAAAATTCAAATGTCATAACAACTGAGCATACTTTTTTTGATATGCCAAAAAATTAAGCTTTACATTTTCAAATACCTTATATCCTAAAAAAGAAATATTTTCAGTTTTTAATTTTATAAAAAGGCTCAGAAAAGAATATAGAGGAATGAGAAACATAATCAGTCTTACTAACACACAGAAATGTTCCAATATTTGATATCAAAAGAAATAGAATACAAACATTTTAAGTGAACAGTACAATTAGAAGTTAAATATTAAACTCAGAATAATGAGATCTAATATTCTGCAGCTGCAGCAACAAGAATAAAGAATGAAAAATGAAAATAGAAAATGTCAAGAAGCAAAAACATTGATTTTATAAAATAAGTTTATGATATGTTGTATCAAGACACATTTCTCGAATTCATGAACAAAGGTCCAATTTATAATTCATGTAACTTTTTTCTGATCCCTTACATAAGAACACAATTAATTATGAACAGAAAGTGGTAATTAAATAAAAAAAACTTGAAAATAGGAAGGACAAACAAAAATATACATACCTGATTAATGTCTTAGGATTAGATTAGCTCCTTCTTTGCATTTCAACTGAGAAACTTTCATAACTTTCCATACCTATAAAAAGAAATGCAAAAAATGGTTAAATTCAACATGCAATATTGTTAAAGAAATGTAAAACACAAACACATTAGGCTATAAAGAATTATTTTTAAAAATTCATACAATTAAATCCCAATCTCAGTTTTTCAAAATACAGATTATTTATTACGTTTATCAGAGAGAAAGCAGATTTCATTTTCCATTGACATTAGTATGCAACAGAGATTTTAGATATAATTAAAATTCAAATGTCATAACAACTGGGCATACTTTTCTTGATATGCCAAAAAATTAAGCTTTACATTTTCAAATACCTTATATCCTAAAAAAGCAATATTTTCAGTTTTTAATTTTATAAAAAGGCTCAGAAAAGAATATAGAGGAATGAGAAACATAATCAGTCTTACTAACACACAGAAATGTTCCAATATTTGATATCAAAAGAAATAGAATACAAACATTTTAAGTGAACAGTACAATTAGAAGTTAAATATTAAACTCAGAATAATGAGATCTAATATTCTGCAGCTGCAGCAACAAGAATAAAGAATGAAAAATGAAAATAGAAAATGTCAAGAAGCAAAAACATTGATTTTATACCATAAGTTCATGATTTATTGTATCAAGACACATTTCTCGAATTCATGAACAAAGGTCCAATTTATAATTCATGTAACTTTTTTCTGATCCCTTACATAAGAACACAATTAATTATGAACAGAAAGTGGTAATTAAATAAAAAAAAAAAAACTTGAAAAGAGGTAGGACAAACAAAAATATACATACCTGATTAATGTCTTAGGATTAGATTAGCTCCTTCTTTGCATTTCAACTGAGAAACTTTCATAACTTTCCATACCTATAAAAGGAAATGCAAAAAATGGTTAAATTCAACATGCAATATTGTTAAAGAAATGTAAAACACAAACACATTAGGCTATAAAGAATTATTTTTAAAAATTCATACAATTAAATCCCAATCTCAGTTTTTCAAAATACAGATTAATTATTAAGTTTATCAGAGAGAGAGCAGATTTCATTTTCCATTGACATTAGTATGCAACAGATATTTTAGATATAATTAAAATTCAAATGTCATAACAACTGAGCATACTTTTTTTGATATGCCAAAAAATTAAGCTTTACATTTTCAAATACCTTATATCCTAAAAAAGAAATATTTTCAGTTTTTAATTTTATAAAAAGGCTCAGAAAAGAATATAGAGGAATGAGAAACATAATCAGTCTTACTAACACACAGAAATGTTCCAATATTTGATATCAAAAGAAATAGAATACAAACATTTTAAGTGAACAGTACAATTAGAAGTTAAATATTAAACTCAGAATAATGAGATCTAATATTCTGCAGCTGCAGCAACAAGAATAAAGAATGAAAATAGAAAATGTCAAGAAGCAAAAACATTGATTTTATAAATTAAGTTTATGATATGTTGTATCGAGACACATTTCTCGAATTCATGAACAAAGGTCCAATTTATAATTCATGTAACTTTTTTCTGATCCCTTACATAAGAACACAATTAATTATGAACAGAAAGTGGTAATTAAATAAAAAAAAAACTTGAAAATAGGTAGGACAAACAAAAATATACATACCTGATTAATGTCTTAGGATTAGATTAGCTCCTTCTTTGCATTTCAACTGAGAAACTTTCATAACTTTCCATACCTATAAAAGGAAATGCAAAAAATGGCTAAATTCAACATGCAGTATTGTTAAAGAAATGTAAAACACAAACACATTAGGCTATAAAGAATTATTTTTAAAAATTCATACAATTAAATATTTACACATGAAATCGAATCTCAGTTTTTCAAAATACAGATTAATTATTACGTTTATCAGAGAGAAAGCAGATTTCATTTTCCATTGACATTAGTATGCAACAGAGATTTTAGATATAATTAATATTCAAATGTCATAACAACTGAGCATACTTTTTTTGATATGCCAAAAAATTAAGCTTTACATTTTCAAATACCTTATATTCTAAAAAAGCAATATTTTCAGTTTTTAATTTTATAAAAAGGCCCAGGAAAGAATATAGAGGAATGAGAAACATAATCAGTCTTACTAACACACAGAAATGTTCCAATATTTGATATCAAAAGAAATAGAATACAAACATTTTAAGTGAACAGTACAATTAGAAGTTAAATATTAAACTCAGAATAATGAGATCTAATATTCTGCAGCTGCAGCAACAAGAATAAAGAATGAAAAATGAAAATAGAAAATGTCAAGAAGCAAAAACATTGATTTTATAAAATAAGTTTATGATATGTTGTATCAAGACACATTTCTCGAATTCATGAACAAAGGTCCAATTTATAATTCATGTAACTTTTTTCTGATCCCTTACATAAGAACACAATTAATTATGAACAGAAAGTGGTAATTAAATAAAAAAAACTTGAAAATAGGAAGGACAAACAAAAATATACATACCTGATTAATGTCTTAGGATTAGATTAGCTCCTTCTTTGCATTTCAACTGAGAAACTTTCATAACTTTCCATACCTATAAAAAGAAATGCAAAAAATGGTTAAATTCAACATGCAATATTGTTAAAGAAATGTAAAACACAAACACATTAGGCTATAAAGAATTATTTTTAAAAATTCATACAATTAAATCCCAATCTCAGTTTTTCAAAATACAGATTATTTATTACGTTTATCAGAGAGAAAGCAGATTTCATTTTCCATTGACATTAGTATGCAACAGAGATTTTAGATATAATTAAAATTCAAATGTCATAACAACTGGGCATACTTTTCTTGATATGCCAAAAAATTAAGCTTTACATTTTCAAATACCTTATATCCTAAAAAAGCAATATTTTCAGTTTTTAATTTTATAAAAAGGCTCAGAAAAGAATATAGAGGAATGAGAAACATAATCAGTCTTACTAACACACAGAAATGTTCCAATATTTGATATCAAAAGAAATAGAATACAAACATTTTAAGTGAACAGTACAATTAGAAGTTAAATATTAAACTCAGAATAATGAGATCTAATATTCTGCAGCTGCAGCAACAAGAATAAAGAATGAAAAATGAAAATAGAAAATGTCAAGAAGCAAAAACATTGATTTTATACCATAAGTTCATGATTTGTTGTATCAAGACACATTTCTCGAATTCATGAACAAAGGTCCAATTTATAATTCATGTAACTTTTTTCTGATCCCTTACATAAGAACACAATTAATTATGAACAGAAAGTGGTAATTAAATAAAAAAAAAAAAACTTGAAAAGAGGTAGGACAAACAAAAATATACATACCTGATTAATGTCTTAGGATTAGATTAGCTCCTTCTTTGCATTTCAACTGAGAAACTTTCATAACTTTCCATACCTATAAAAGGAAATGCAAAAAATGGTTAAATTCAACATGCAATATTGTTAAAGAAATGTAAAACACAAACACATTAGGCTATAAAGAATTATTTTTAAAAATTCATACAATTAAATCCCAATCTCAGTTTTTCAAAATACAGATTAATTATTAAGTTTATCAGAGAGAGAGCAGATTTCATTTTCCATTGACATTAGTATGCAACAGATATTTTAGATATAATTAAAATTCAAATGTCATAACAACTGAGCATACTTTTTTTGATATGCCAAAAAATTAAGCTTTACATTTTCAAATACCTTATATCCTAAAAAAGAAATATTTTCAGTTTTTAATTTTATAAAAAGGCTCAGAAAAGAATATAGAGGAATGAGAAACATAATCAGTCTTACTAACACACAGAAATGTTCCAATATTTGATATCAAAAGAAATAGAATACAAACATTTTAAGTGAACAGTACAATTAGAAGTTAAATATTAAACTCAGAATAATGAGATCTAATATTCTGCAGCTGCAGCAACAAGAATAAAGAATGAAAATAGAAAATGTCAAGAAGCAAAAACATTGATTTTATAAATTAAGTTTATGATATGTTGTATCGAGACACATTTCTCGAATTCATGAACAAAGGTCCAATTTATAATTCATGTAACTTTTTTCTGATCCCTTACATAAGAACACAATTAATTATGAACAGAAAGTGGTAATTAAATAAAAAAAAAACTTGAAAATAGGTAGGACAAACAAAAATATACATACCTGATTAATGTCTTAGGATTAGATTAGCTCCTTCTTTGCATTTCAACTGAGAAACTTTCATAACTTTCCATACCTATAAAAGGAAATGCAAAAAATGGCTAAATTCAACATGCAGTATTGTTAAAGAAATGTAAAACACAAACACATTAGGCTATAAAGAATTATTTTTAAAAATTCATACAATTAAATATTTACACATGAAATCGAATCTCAGTTTTTCAAAATACAGATTAATTATTACGTTTATCAGAGAGAAAGCAGATTTCATTTTCCATTGACATTAGTATGCAACAGAGATTTTAGATATAATTAATATTCAAATGTCATAACAACTGAGCATACTTTTTTTGATATGCCAAAAAATTAAGCTTTACATTTTCAAATACCTTATATTCTAAAAAAGCAATATTTTCAGTTTTTAATTTTATAAAAAGGCCCAGGAAAGAATATAGAGGAATGAGAAACATAATCAGTCTTACTAACACACAGAAATGTTCCAATATTTGATATCAAAAGAAATAGAATACAAACATTTTAAGTGAACAGTACAATTAGAAGTTAAATATTAAACTCAGAATAATGAGATCTAATATTCTGCAGCTGCAGCAACAAGAATAAAGAATGAAAAATGAAAATAGAAAATGTCAAGAAGCAAAAACATTGATTTTATAAAATAAGTTCATGATTTGTTGTATCAAGACACATTTCTCGAATTCATAAACAAAGGTCCAATTTATAATTCATGTAACTTTTTTCTGATCCCTTACATAAGAACACATTTAATTATGAACAGAAAGTGGTAATTAAATTAAAAAAAACTTGAAAATAGGAAGGTTAAACAAAAATATACATACCTGATTAATGCCTTAGGATTAGATTAGTTCCTTCTTTGCATTTCAACTGAGAAACTTTCATAAATTTCCATACCTATAAAAGGAAATGCAAAAAATGGTTAAATTCAACATGCAGTATTGTTAAAGAAATGTAAAACACAAACACATTAGGCTATAAAGAATTATTTTTAAAAATTCATACAATTAAATCCCAATCTCAGTTTTTCAAAATACAGATTATTTATTACGTTTATCAGAGAGAAAGCAGATTTCATTTTCCATTGACATTAGTATGCAACAGAGATTTTAGATATAATTAAAATTCAAATGTCATAACAACTGGGCATACTTTTCTTGATATGCCAAAAAATTAAGCTTTACATTTTCAAATACCTTATATCCTAAAAAAGCAATATTTTCAGTTTTTAATTTTATAAAAAGGCTCAGAAAAGAATATAGAGGAATGAGAAACATAATCAGTCTTACTAACACACAGAAATGTTCCAATATTTGATATCAAAAGAAATAGAATACAAACATTTTAAGTGAACAGTACAATTAGAAGTTAAATATTAAACTCAGAATAATGAGATCTAATATTCTGCAGCTGCAGCAACAAGAATAAAGAATGAAAATAGAAAATGTCAAGAAGCAAAAACATTGATTTTATAAAATAAGTTTATGATATGTTGTATCAAGACACATTTCTCGAATTCATGAACAAAGGTCCAATTTATAATTCATGTAACTTTTTTCTGATCCCTTACATAAGAACACAATTAATTATGAACAGAAAGTGGTAATTAAATAAAAAAAAACTTCAAAATAGGTAGGACAAACAAAAATATACATACCTGATTAATGTCTTAGGATTAGATTAGCTCCTTCTTTGCATTTCAACTGAGAAACTTTCATAACTTTCCATACCTATAAAAGGAAATGCAAAAAATGGTTAAATCCAACATGCAATATTGTTAAAGAAATGTAAAACACAAACACATTAGGCTATAAAGAATTATTTTTAAAAATTCATACAATTAAATATTTACACATGAAATCGAATCTCAGTTTTTTAAAATACAGATTAATTATTAAGTTTATCAAAGAGAAAGCAGATTTCATTTTCCATTGACATTAGTATGCAACAGAGATTTTAGATATATATAAAATTCAAATGTCATAACAACTGAGCATACTTTTCTTGATATGCCAAAAAATTAAGCTTTACATTTTCAAATACCTTATATTCTAAAAAAGCAATATTTTCAGTTTTTAATTTTATAAAAAGGCCCAGGAAAGAATATAGAGGAATGAGAAACATAATCAGTCTAACTAACACACAGAAATGTTCCAATATTTGATATCAAAAGAAATAGAATACAAACATTTTAAGTGAACAGTACAATTAGAAGTTAAATATTAAACTCAGAATAATGAGATCTAATATTCTGCAGCTGCAGCAACAAGAATAAAGAATGAAAAATGAAAATAGAAAATGTCAAGAAGCAAAAACATTGATTTTATACCATAAGTTCATGATTTGTTGTATCAAGACACATTTCTCGAATTCATGAACAAAGGTCCAATTTATAATTCATGTAACTTTTTTCTGATCCCTTACATAAGAACACAATTAATTATGAACAGAAAGTGGTAATTAAATAAAAAAAAAAAACTTGAAAATAGGTAGGACAAACAAAAATATACATACCTGATTAATGTCTTAGGATTAGATTAGCTCCTTCTTTGCATTTCAACTGAGAAACTTTCATAACTTTCCATACCTATAAAAGGAAATGCAAAAAATGGCTAAATTCAACATGCAGTATTGTTAAAGAAATGTAAAACACAAACACATTAGGCTATAAAGAATTATTTTTAAAAATTCATACAATTAAATATTTACACATGAAATCGAATCTCAGTTTTTCAAAATACAGATTAATTATTACGTTTATCAGAGAGAAAGCAGATTTCATTTTCCATTGACATTAGTATGCAACAGAGATTTTAGATATAATTAATATTCAAATGTCATAACAACTGAGCATACTTTTCTTGATATGCCAAAAAATTAAGCTTTACATTTTCAAATACCTTATATCCTAAAAAAGCAATATTTTCAGTTTTTAATTTTATAAAAAGGCTCAGAAAAGAATATAGAGGAATGAGAAACATAATCAGTCTTACTAACACACAGAAATGTTCCAATATTTGATATCAAAAGAAATAGAATACAAACATTTTAAGTGAACAGTACAATTAGAAGTTAAATATTAAACTCAGAATAATGAGATCTAATATTCTGCAGCTGCAGCAACAAGAATAAAGAATGAAAAATGAAAATAGAAAATGTCAAGAAGCAAAAACATTGATTTTATACCATAAGTTCATGATTTGTTGTATCAAGACACATTTCTCGAATTCATGAACAAAGGTCCAATTTATAATTCATGTAACTTTTTTCTGATCCCTTACATAAGAACACAATTAATTATGAACAGAAAGTGGTAATTAAATAAACAAAAAACTTGAAAATAGGTAGGACAAACAAAAATATACATACCTGATTAATGTCTTACGATTAGATTAGCTCCTTCTTTGCATTTCAACTGAGAAACTTTCATAACTTTCCATACCTATAAAAGGAAATGCAAAAAATGGCTAAATTCAACATGCAGTATTGTTAAAGAAATGTAAAACACAAACACATTAGGCTATAAAGAATTATTTTTAAAAATTCATACAATTAAATATTTACACATGAAATCGAATCTCAGTTTTTCAAAATACAGATTAATTATTACGTTTATCAGAGAGAAAGCAGATTTCATTTTCCATTGACATTAGTATGCAACAGAGATTTTAGATATAATTAATATTCAAATGTCATAACAACTGAGCATACTTTTCTTGATATGCCAAAAAATTAAGCTTTACATTTTCAAATACCTTATATCCTAAAAAAGCAATATTTTCAGTTTTTAATTTTATAAAAAGGCTCAGAAAAGAATATAGAGGAATGAGAAACATAATCAGTCTTACTAACACACAGAAATGTTCCAATATTTGATATCAAAAGAAATAGAATACAAACATTTTAAGTGAACAGTACAATTAGAAGTTAAATATTAAACTCAGAATAATGAGATCTAATATTCTGCAGCTGCAGCAACAAGAATAAAGAATGAAAAATGAAAATAGAAAATGTCAAGAAGCAAAAACATTGATTTTATAAAATAAGTTCATGATTTGTTGTATCAAGACACATTTCTCCAATTCATGAACAAAGGTCCAATTTATAATTCATGTAACTTTTTTCTGATCCCTTACATAAGAACACATTTAATTATGAACAGAAAGTGGTAATTAAATTAAAAAAAACTTGAAAATAGGAAGGTTAAACAAAAATATACATACCTGATTAATGTCTTAGGATTAGATTAGTTCCTTCTTTGCATTTCAACTGAGAAACTTTCATAAATTTCCATACCTATAAAAGGAAATGCAAAAAATGGTTAAATTAACATGCAGTATTGTTAAAGAAATGTAAAACACAAACACATTAGGCTATAAAGAATTATTTTTAAAAATTCATACAATTAAATCCCAATCTCAGTTTTTCAAAATACAGATTATTTATTACGTTTATCAGAGAGAAAGCAGATTTCATTTTCCATTGACATTAGTATGCAACAGAGATTTTAGATATAATTAAAATTCAAATGTCATAACAACTGGGCATACTTTTCTTGATATGCCAAAAAATTAAGCTTTACATTTTCAAATACCTTATATCCTAAAAAAGCAATATTTTCAGTTTTTAATTTTATAAAAAGGCTCAGAAAAGAATATAGAGGAATGAGAAACATAATCAGTCTTACTAACACACAGAAATGTTCCAATATTTGATATCAAAAGAAATAGAATACAAACATTTTAAGTGAACAGTACAATTAGAAGTTAAATATTAAACTCAGAATAATGAGATCTAATATTCTGCAGCTGCAGCAACAAGAATAAAGAATGAAAAATGCAAATAGAAAATGTCAAGAAGCAAAAACATTGATTTTATACCATAAGTTCATGATTTGTTGTATCAAGACACATTTCTCGAATTCATGAACAAAGGTCGAATTTATAATTCATGTAACTTTTTTCTGATCCCTTACATAAGAACACAACTAATTATGAACAGAAAGTGGTAATTAAATAAAAAAAAACTTGAAAATAGGTAGGACAAACAAAAATATACATACCTGATTAATGTCTTAGGATTAGATTAGCTCCTTCTTTGCATTTCAACTGAGAAACTTTCATAACTTTCCATACCTATAAAAGGAAATGCAAAAAATGGTTAAATTCATCATGCAATATTGTTAAAGAAATGTAAAACACAAACACATTAGGCTATAAAGAATTATTTTTAAAAATTCATACAATTAAATCCCAATCTCAGTTTTTCAAAATACAGATTAATTATTAAGTTTATCAGAGAGAGAGCAGATTTCATTTTCCATTGACATTAGTATGCAACAGAGATTTTAGATATAATTAAAATTCAAATGTCATAACAACTGAGCATACTTTTCTTGATATGCCAAAAAATTAAGCTTTACATTTTCAAATACCTTATATTCTAAAAAAGCAATATTTTCAGTTTTTAATTTTATAAAAAGGCCCAGGAAAGAATATAGAGGAATGAGAAACATAATCAGTCTTACTAACACATAGAAATGTTCCAATATTTGATATCAAAAGAAGTAGAATACAAACATTTTAAGTGAACAGTACAATTAGAAGTTAAATATTAAACTCAGAATAATGAGATCTAATATTCTGCAGCTGCAGCAACAAGAATAAAGAATGAAAAATGAAAATAGAAAATGTCAAGAAGCAAAAACATCGAATTTATACCATAAGTTCATGATTTGTTGTATCAAGACACATTTCTCGAATTCATGAACAAAGGTCCAATTTATAATTCATGTAACTTTTTTCTGATCCCTTACATAAGAACACAATTAATTATGAACAGAAAGTGGTAATTAAATAAAAAAAAAACTTGAAAATAGGTAGGACAAAAAAAAATATACATACCTGATTAATCTCTTAGGATTAGATTAGCTCCTTCTTTGCATTTCAACTGAGAAACTTTCATAACTTTCCATACCTATAAAAGGAAATGCAAAAAATGGTTAAATTCAACATGCAATATTGTTAACGAAATGTAAAACACAAACACATTAGGCTATAAAGAATTATTTTTAAAAATTCATACAATTAAATATTTACACATGAAATCGAATCTCAGTTTTTCAAAATACAGATTAATTATTACGTTTATCAGAAGATCTATCAAAAGATTTCATTTTCCATTGACATTAGTATGCAACAGAGATTTTAGATATAATTAAAATTCAAATGTCATAACAACTGAGCATACTTTTCTTGATATGCCAAAAAATTAAGCTTTACATTTTCAAATACCTTATATCCTAAAAAAGCAATATTTTCAGTTTTTAATTTTATAAAAAGGCTCAGAAAAGAATATAGAGGAATGAGAAACATAATCAGTCTTACTAACACACAGAAATGTTCCAATATTTGATATCAAAAGAAATAGAATACAAACATTTTAAGTGAACAGTACAATTAAAAGTTAAATATTAAACTCAGAATAATGAGATCTAATATTCTGCAGCTGCAGCAACAAGAATAAAGAATGAAAAATGAAAATAGAAAATGTCAAGAAGCAAAAACATTGATTTTATACCATAAGTTCATGATTTGTTGTATCAAGACACATTTCTCGAATTCATGAACAAAGGTCCAATTTATAATTCATGTAACTTTTTTCTGATCCCTTACATAAGAACACAATTAATTATGAACAGAAAGTGGTAATTAAATAAACAAAAAACTTGAAAATAGGTAGGACAAACAAAAATATACATACCTGATTAATGTCTTACGATTAGATTAGCTCCTTCTTTGCATTTCAACTGAGAAACTTTCATAACTTTCCATACCTATAAAAGGAAATGCAAAAAATGGCTAAATTCAACATGCAGTATTGTTAAAGAAATGTAAAACACAAACACATTAGGCTATAAAGAATTATTTTTAAAAATTCATACAATTAAATATTTACACATGAAATCGAATCTCAGTTTTTCAAAATACAGATTAATTATTACGTTTATCAGAGAGAAAGCAGATTTCATTTTCCATTGACATTAGTATGCAACAGAGATTTTAGATATAATTAATATTCAAATGTCATAACAACTGAGCATACTTTTCTTGATATGCCAAAAAATTAAGCTTTACATTTTCAAATACCTTATATCCTAAAAAAGCAATATTTTCAGTTTTTAATTTTATAAAAAGGCTCAGAAAAGAATATAGAGGAATGAGAAACATAATCAGTCTTACTAACACACAGAAATGTTCCAATATTTGATATCAAAAGAAATAGAATACAAACATTTTAAGTGAACAGTACAATTAGAAGTTAAATATTAAACTCAGAATAATGAGATCTAATATTCTGCAGCTGCAGCAACAAGAATAAAGAATGAAAAATGAAAATAGAAAATGTCAAGAAGCAAAAACATTGATTTTATAAAATAAGTTCATGATTTGTTGTATCAAGACACATTTCTCGAATTCATGAACAAAGGTCCAATTTATAATTCATGTAACTTTTTTCTGATCCCTTACATAAGAACACATTTAATTATGAACAGAAAGTGGTAATTAAATTAAAAAAAACTTGAAAATAGGAAGGTTAAACAAAAATATACATACCTGATTAATGTCTTAGGATTAGATTAGTTCCTTCTTTGCATTTCAACTGAGAAACTTTCATAAATTTCCATACCTATAAAAGGAAATGCAAAAAATGGTTAAATTAACATGCAGTATTGTTAAAGAAATGTAAAACACAAACACATTAGGCTATAAAGAATTATTTTTAAAAATTCATACAATTAAATCCCAATCTCAGTTTTTCAAAATACAGATTATTTATTACGTTTATCAGAGAGAAAGCAGATTTCATTTTCCATTGACATTAGTATGCAACAGAGATTTTAGATATAATTAAAATTCAAATGTCATAACAACTGGGCATACTTTTCTTGATATGCCAAAAAATTAAGCTTTACATTTTCAAATACCTTATATCCTAAAAAAGCAATATTTTCAGTTTTTAATTTTATAAAAAGGCTCAGAAAAGAATATAGAGGAATGAGAAACATAATCAGTCTTACTAACACACAGAAATGTTCCAATATTTGATATCAAAAGAAATAGAATACAAACATTTTAAGTGAACAGTACAATTAGAAGTTAAATATTAAACTCAGAATAATGAGATCTAATATTCTGCAGCTGCAGCAACAAGAATAAAGAATGAAAAATGCAAATAGAAAATGTCAAGAAGCAAAAACATTGATTTTATACCATAAGTTCATGATTTGTTGTATCAAGACACATTTCTCGAATTCATGAACAAAGGTCGAATTTATAATTCATGTAACTTTTTTCTGATCCCTTACATAAGAACACATTTAATTATGAACAGAAAGTGGTAATTAAATAAAAAAAAAAACTTGAAAATAGGTAGGACAAACAAAAATATACATACCTGATTAATGTCTTAGGATTAGATTAGCTCCTTCTTTGCATTTCAACTGAGAAACTTTCATAACTTTCCATACCTATAAAAGGAAATGCAAAAAATGGTTAAATTCATCATGCAATATTGTTAAAGAAATGTAAAACACAAACACATTAGGCTATAAAGAATTATTTTTAAAAATTCATACAATTAAATCCCAATCTCAGTTTTTCAAAATACAGATTAATTATTAAGTTTATCAGAGAGAGAGCAGATTTCATTTTCCATTGACATTAGTATGCAACAGAGATTTTAGATATAATTAAAATTCAAATGTCATAACAACTGAGCATACTTTTCTTGATATGCCAAAAAATTAAGCTTTACATTTTCAAATACCTTATATTCTAAAAAAGCAATATTTTCAGTTTTTAATTTTATAAAAAGGCCCAGGAAAGAATATAGAGGAATGAGAAACATAATCAGTCTTACTAACACATAGAAATGTTCCAATATTTGATATCAAAAGAAGTAGAATACAAACATTTTAAGTGAACAGTACAATTAGAAGTTAAATATTAAACTCAGAATAATGAGATCTAATATTCTGCAGCTGCAGCAACAAGAATAAAGAATGAAAAATGAAAATAGAAAATGTCAAGAAGCAAAAACATCGAATTTATACCATAAGTTCATGATTTGTTGTATCAAGACACATTTCTCGAATTCATGAACAAAGGTCCAATTTATAATTCATGTAACTTTTTTCTGATCCCTTACATAAGAACACAATTAATTATGAACAGAAAGTGGTAATTAAATAAAAAAAAACTTGAAAATAGGTAGGACAAAAAAAAATATACATACCTGATTAATCTCTTAGGATTAGATTAGCTCCTTCTTTGCATTTCAACTGAGAAACTTTCATAACTTTCCATACCTATAAAAGGAAATGCAAAAAATGGCTAAATTCAACATGCAGTATTGTTAAAGAAATGTAAAACACAAACACATTAGGCTATAAAGAATTATTTTTAAAAATTCATACAATTAAATATTTACACATGAAATCGAATCTCAGTTTTTCAAAATACAGATTAATTATTACGTTTATCAGAAGATCTATCAAAAGATTTCATTTTCCATTGACATTAGTATGCAACAGAGATTTTAGATATAATTAAAATTCAAATGTCATAACAACTGAGCATACTTTTCTTGATATGCCAAAAAATTAAGCTTTACATTTTCAAATACCTTATATCCTAAAAAAGCAATATTTTCAGTTTTTAATTTTATAAAAAGGCTCAGAAAAGAATATAGAGGAATGAGAAACATAATCAGTCTTACTAACACACAGAAATGTTCCAATATTTGATATCAAAAGAAATAGAATACAAACATTTTAAGTGAACAGTACAATTAAAAGTTAAATATTAAACTCAGAATAATGAGATCTAATATTCTGCAGCTGCAGCAACAAGAATAAAGAATGAAAAATGCAAATAGAAAATGTCAAGAAGCAAAAACATTGATTTTATACCATAAGTTCATGATTTGTTGTATCAAGACACATTTCTCGAATTCATGAACAAAGGTCGAATTTATAATTCATGTAACTTTTTTCTGATCCCTTACATAAGAACACAACTAATTATGAACAGAAAGTGGTAATTAAATAAAAAAAAAACTTGAAAATAGGTAGGACAAACAAAAATATACATACCTGATTAATGTCTTAGGATTAGATTAGCTCCTTCTTTGCATTTCAACTGAGAAACTTTCATAACTTTCCATACCTATAAAAGGAAATGCAAAAAATGGTTAAATTCAACATGCAATATTGTTAACGAAATGTAAAACACAAACACATTAGGCTATAAAGAATTATTTTTAAAAATTCATACAATTAAATCCCAATCTCAGTTTTTCAAAATACAGATTAATTATTAAGTTTATCAGAGAGAGAGCAGATTTCATTTTTCATTGACATTAGTATGCAACAGATATTTTAAATATAATTAAAATTCAAATGTCATAACAACTGAGCATACTTTTCTTGATATGCCAAAAAATTAAGCTTTACATTTTCAAATACCTTATATCCTAAAAAAGCAATATTTTCAGTTTTTAATTTTATAAAAAGGCTCAGAAAAGAATATAGAGGAATGAGAAACATAATCAGTCTTACTAACACACAGAAATGTTCCAATATTTGATATCAAAAGAAATAGAATACAAACATTTTAAGTGAACAGTACAGTTAGAAGTTAAATATTAAACTCAGAATAATGAGATCTAATATTCTGCAGCTGCAGCAACAAGAATAAAGAATGAAAAATGAAAATAGAAAATGTCAAGAAGCAAAAACATTGATTTTATAAAATAAGTTTATGATATGTTGTATCAAGACACATTTCTCGAATTCATGAACAAAGGTCGAATTTATAATTCATGTAACTTTTTTCTGATCCCTTACATAAGAACACAATTAATTATGAACAGAAAGTGGTAATTAAATAAAAAAAAAACTTGAAAATAGGTAGGACAAACAAAAATATACATACCTGATTAATGTCTTAGGATTAGATTAGCTCCTTTGCATTCCAACTGAGAAACTTTCATAACTTTCCATACCTATAAAAGGAAATGCAAAAAATGGTTAAATTCAACATGCAATATTGTTAAAGAAATGTAAAACACAAACACATTAGGCTATAAAGAATTATTTTTAAAAATTCATACAATTAAATATTTACACATGAAATCGAATCTCAGTTTTTAAAAATACAGATTAATTATTAAGTTTATCAAAGAGAAAGCAGATTTCATTTTCCATTGACATTAGTATGCAACAGAGATTTTAGATATAATTAAAATTCAAATGTCATAACAACTGAGCATACTTTTCTTGATATGCCAAAAAATTAAGCTTTACATTTTCAAATACCTTATATTCTAAAAAAGCAATATTTTCAGTTTTTAATTTTATAAAAAGGCCCAGGAAAGAATATAGAGGAATGAGAAACATAATCAGTCTTACTAACACATAGAAATGTTCCAATATTTGATATCAAAAGAAGTAGAATACAAACATTTTAAGTGAACAGTACAATTAGAAGTTAAATATTAAACTCAGAATAATGAGATCTAATATTCTGCAGCTGCAGCAACAAGAATAAAGAATGAAAAATGAAAATAGAAAATGTCAAGAAGCAAAAACATTGATTTTATACCATAAGTTCATGATTTGTTGTATCAAGACACATTTCTCGAATTCATGAACAAAGGTCCAATTTATAATTCATGTAACTTTTTTCTGATCCCTTACATAAGAACACAATTAATTATGAACAGAAAGTGGTAATTAAATAAAAAAAAACTTGAAAATAGGTAGGACAAAAAAAATATACATACCTGATTAATCTCTTAGGATTAGATTAGCTCCTTCTTTGCATTTCAACTGAGAAACTTTCATAACTTTCCATACCTATAAAAGGAAATGCAAAAAATGGTTAAATTCAACATGCAATATTGTTAACGAAATGTAAAACACAAACACATTAGGCTATAAAGAATTATTTTTAAAAATTCATACAATTAAATATTTACACATGAAATCGAATCTCAGTTTTTCAAAATACAGATTAATTATTACGTTTATCAGAAGATCTATCAAAAGATTTCATTTTCCATTGACATTAGTATGCAACAGAGATTTTAGATATAATTAAAATTCAAATGTCATAACAACTGAGCATACTTTTCTTGATATGCCAAAAAATTAAGCTTTACATTTTCAAATACCTTATATTCTAAAAAAGCAATATTTTCAGTTTTTAATTTTATAAAAAGGCCCAGGAAAGAATATAGAGGAATGAGAAACATAATCAGTCTTACTAACACATAGAAATGTTCCAATATTTGATATCAAAAGAAGTAGAATACAAACATTTTAAGTGAACAGTACAATTAGAAGTTAAATATTAAACTCAGAATAATGAGATCTAATATTCTGCAGCTGCAGCAACAAGAATAAAGAATGAAAAATGAAAATAGAAAATGTCAAGAAGCAAAAACATTGATTTTATACCATAAGTTCATGATTTGTTGTATCAAGACACATTTCTCGAATTCATGAACAAAGGTCCAATTTATAATTCATGTAACTTTTTTCTGATCCCTTACATAAGAACACAATTAATTATGAACAGAAAGTGGTAATTAAATAAAAAAAAACTTGAAAATAGGTAGGACAAAAAAAATATACATACCTGATTAATCTCTTAGGATTAGATTAGCTCCTTCTTTGCATTTCAACTGAGAAACTTTCATAACTTTCCATACCTATAAAAGGAAATGCAAAAAATGGTTAAATTCAACATGCAATATTGTTAACGAAATGTAAAACACAAACACATTAGGCTATAAAGAATTATTTTTAAAAATTCATACAATTAAATATTTACACATGAAATCGAATCTCAGTTTTTCAAAATACAGATTAATTATTACGTTTATCAGAAGATCTATCAAAAGATTTCATTTTCCATTGACATTAGTATGCAACAGAGATTTTAGATATAATTAAAATTCAAATGTCATAACAACTGAGCATACTTTTCTTGATATGCCAAAAAATTAAGCTTTACATTTTCAAATACCTTATATCCTAAAAAAGCAATATTTTCAGTTTTTAATTTTATAAAAAGGCTCAGAAAAGAATATAGAGGAATGAGAAACATAATCAGTCTTACTAACACACAGAAATGTTCCAATATTTGATATCAAAAGAAATAGAATACAAACATTTTAAGTGAACAGTACAATTAGAAGTTAAATATTAAACTCAGAATAATGAGATCTAATATTCTGCAGCTGCAGCAACAAGAATAAAGAATGAAAAATGCAAATAGAAAATGTCAAGAAGCAAAAACATTGATTTTATACCATAAGTTCATGATTTGTTGTATCAAGACACATTTCTCGAATTCATGAACAAAGGGCGAATTTATAATTCATGTAACTTTTTTCTGATCCCTTACATAAGAACACAACTAATTATGAACAGAAAGTGGTAATTAAATAAAAAAAAAAACTTGAAAATAGGTAGGACAAACAAAAATATACATACCTGATTAATGTCTTAGGATTAGATTAGCTCCTTCTTTGCATTTCAACTGAGAAACTTTCATAACTTTCCATACCTATAAAAGGAAATGCAAAAAATGGTTAAATTCAACATGCAGTATTGTTAAAGAAATGTAAAACACAAACACATTAGGCTATAAAGAATTATTTTTAAAAATTCATACAATTAAATATTTACACATGAAATCCCAATCTCAGTTTTTCAAAATACAGATTAATTATTAAGTTTATCAGAGAGAAAGCAGATTTCATTTTCCATTGACATTAGTATGCAACAGAGATTTTAGATATAATTAAAATTCAAATGTCATAACAACTGAGCATACTTTTCTTGATATGCCAAAAAATTAAGCTTTACATTTTCAAATACCTTATATCCTAAAAAAGCAATATTTTCAGTTTTTAATTTTATAAAAAGGCTCAGAAAAGAATATAGAGGAATGAGAAACATAATCAGTCTTACTAACACACAGAAATGTTCCAATATTTGATATCAAAAGAAATAGAATACAAACATTTTAAGTGAACAGTACAATTAGAAGTTAAATATTAAACTCAGAATAATGAGATCTAATATTCTGCAGCTGCAGCAACAAGAATAAAGAATGAAAAATGCAAATAGAAAATGTCAAGAAGCAAAAACATTGATTTTATACCATAAGTTCATGATTTGTTGTATCAAGACACATTTCTCGAATTCATGAACAAAGGTCGAATTTATAATTCATGTAACTTTTTTCTGATCCCTTACATAAGAACACAACTAATTATGAACAGAAAGTGGTAATTAAATCAAAAAAAAACTTGAAAATAGGTAGGACAAACAAAAATATACATACCTGATTAATGTCTTAGGATTAGATTAGCTCCTTCTTTGCATTTCAACTGAGAAACTTTCATAACTTTCCATACCTATAAAAGGAAATGCAAAAAATGGTTAAATTCAACATGCAATATTGTTAAAGAAATGTAAAACACAAACACATTAGGCTATAAAGAATTATTTTTAAAAATTCATACAATTAAATATTTACACATGAAATCCCAATCTCAGTTTTTCAAAATAGAGATTAATTATTAAGTTTATCAGAGAGAAAGCAGATTTCATTTTCCATTGACATTAGTATGCAACAGAGATTTTAGATATAATTAAAATTCAAATGTCATAACAACTGAGCAAACTTTTCTTGATATGCCAAAAAATTAAGCTTTACATTTTCAAATACCTTATATCCTAAAAAAGCAATATTTTCAGTTTTTAATTTTATAAAAAGGCTCAGAAAAGAATATAGAGGAATGAGAAACATAATCAGTCTTACTAACACACAGAAATGTTCCAATATTTGATATCAAAAGAAATAGAATACAAACATTTTAAGTGAACAGTACAATTAGAAGTTAAATATTAAACTCAGAATAATGAGATCTAATATTCTGCAGCTGCAGCAACAAGAATAAAGAATGAAAAATGAAAATAGAAAATGTCAAGAAGCAAAAACATTGATTTTATACCATAAGTTCATCATTTGTTGTATCAAGACACATTTCTCGAATTCATGAACAAAGGTCCAATTTATAATTCATGTAACTTTTTTCTGATCCCTTACATAAGAACACAACTAATTATGAACAGAAAGTGGTAATTAAATAAAAAAAAACTTGAAAATAGGTAGGACAAACAAAAATATACATACCTGATTAATGTCTTAGGATTAGATTAGCTCCTTCTTTGCATTTCAACTGAGAAACTTTCATAACTTTCCATACCTATAAAATGAAATGCAAAAAATGGTTAAATTCAACATGCAGTATTGTTAAAGAAATGTAAAACACAAACACATTAGGCTATAAAGAATTATTTTTAAAAATTCATACAATTAAATATTTACACATGAAATCCCAATCTCAGTTTTTCAAAATACAGATTAATTATTAAGTTTATCAGAGAGAAAGCAGATTTCATTTTCCATTGACATTAGTATGCAACAGAGATTTTAGATATAATTAAAATTCAAATGTCATAACAACTGAGCAAACTTTTCTTGATATGCCAAAAAATTAAGCTTTACATTTTCAAATACCTTATATCCTAAAAAAGCAATATTTTCAGTTTTTAATTTTATAAAAAGGCTCAGAAAAGAATATAGAGGAATGAGAAACATAATCAGTCTTACTAACACACAGAAATGTTCCAATATTTGATATCAAAAGAAATAGAATACAAACATTTTAAGTGAACAGTACAATTAGAAGTTAAATATTAAACTCAGAATAATGAGATCTAATATTCTGCAGCTGCAGCAACAAGAATAAAGAATGAAAAATGAAAATAGAAAATGTCAAGAAGCAAAAACATTGATTTTATACCATAAGTTCATGATTTGTTGTATCAAGACACATTTCTCGAATTCATGAACAAAGGTCCAATTTATAATTCATGTAACTTTTTTCTGATCCCTTACATAAGAACACAACTAATTATGAACAGAAAGTGGTAATTAAATAAAAAAAAACTTGAAAATAGGTAGGACAAACAAAAATATACATACCTGATTAATGTCTTAGGATTAGATTAGCTCCTTCTTTGCATTTCAACTGAGAAACTTTCATAACTTTCCATACCTATAAAAGGAAATGCAAAAAATGGTTAAATTAGACATGCAATATTGTTAAAGAAATGTAAAACACAAACACATTAGGCTATAAAGAATTATTTTTAAAAATTCATACAATTAAATATTTACACATGAAATCGAATCTCAGTTTTTCAAAATACAGATTAATTATTAAGTTTATCAGAGAGAAAGCAGATTTCATTTTCCATTGACATTAGTATGCAACAGAGATTTAAGATATAATTAAAATTCAAATGTCATAACAACTGAGCATACTTTTCTTGATATGCCAAAAAATTAAGCTTTACATTTTCAAATACCTTATATTCTAAAAAAGCAATATTTTCAGTTTTTAATTTTATAAAAAGGCTCAGAAAAGAATATAGAGGAATGAGAAACATAATCAGTCTTACTAACACACAGAAATGTTCCAATATTTGATATCAAAAGAAATAGAATACAAACATTTTAAGTGAACAGTACAATTAGAAGTTAAATATTAAACTCAGAATAATGAGATCTAATATTCTGCAGCTGCAGCAACAAGAATAAAGAATGAAAAATGAAAATAGAAAATGTCAAGAAGCAAAAACATTGATTTTATACCATAAGTTCATGATTTGTTGTATCAAGACACATTTCTCGAATTCATGAACAAAGGTCCAATTTTAATTCATGTAACTTTTTTCTGATCCCTTACATAAGAACACAACTAATTATGAACAGAAAGTGGTAATTAAATAAAAAAAAACTTGAAAATAGGTAGGACAAACAAAAATATACATACCTGATTAATGTCTTAGGATTAGATTAGCTCCTTCTTTGCATTTCAACTGAGAAACTTTCATAACTTTCCATACCTATAAAATGAAATGCAAAAAATGGTTAAATTCAACATGCAGTATTGTTAAAGAAATGTAAAACACAAACACATTAGGCTATAAAGAATTATTTTTAAAAATTCATACAATTAAATATTTACACATGAAATCCCAATCTCAGTTTTTCAAAATACAGATTAATTATTAAGTTTATCAGAGAGAAAGCAGATTTCATTTTCCATTGACATTAGTATGCAACAGAGATTTTAGATATAATTAAAATTCAAATGTCATAACAACTGAGCAAACTTTTCTTGATATGCCAAAAAATTAAGCTTTACATTTTCAAATACCTTATATCCTAAAAAAGCAATATTTTCAGTTTTTAATTTTATAAAAAGGCTCAGAAAAGAATATAGAGGAATGAGAAACATAATCAGTCTTACTAACACACAGAAATGTTCCAATATTTGATATCAAAAGAAATAGAATACAAACATTTTAAGTGAACAGTACAATTAGAAGTTAAATATTAAACTCAGAATAATGAGATCTAATATTCTGCAGCTGCAGCAACAAGAATAAAGAATGAAAAATGAAAATAGAAAATGTCAAGAAGCAAAAACATTGATTTTATACCATAAGTTCATGATTTGTTGTATCAAGACACATTTCTCGAATTCATGAACAAAGGTCCAATTTATAATTCATGTAACTTTTTTCTGATCCCTTACATAAGAACACAACTAATTATGAACAGAAAGTGGTAATTAAATAAAAAAAAACTTGAAAATAGGTAGGACAAACAAAAATATACATACCTGATTAATGTCTTAGGATTAGATTAGCTCCTTCTTTGCATTTCAACTGAGAAACTTTCATAACTTTCCATACCTATAAAAGGAAATGCAAAAAATGGTTAAATTCAACATGCAATATTGTTAAAGAAATGTAAAACACAAACACATTAGGCTATAAAGAATTATTTTTAAAAATTCATACAATTAAATATTTACACATGAAATCCCAATCTCAGTTTTTCAAAATAGAGATTAATTATTAAGTTTATCAGAGAGAAAGCAGATTTCATTTTCCATTGACATTAGTATGCAACAGAGATTTTAGATATAATTAAAATTCAAATGTCATAACAACTGAGCATACTTTTCTTGATATGCCAAAAAATTAAGCTTTACATTTTCAAATACCTTATATCCTAAAAAAGCAATATTTTCAGTTTTTAATTTTATAAAAAGGCTCAGAAAAGAATATAGAGGAATGAGAAACATAATCAGTCTTACTAACACACAGAAATGTTCCAATATTTGATATCAAAAGAAATAGAATACAAACATTTTAAGTGAACAGTACAATTAGAAGTTAAATATTAAACTCAGAATAATGAGATCTAATATTCTGCAGCTGCAGCAACAAGAATAAAGAATGAAAAATGCAAATAGAAAATGTCAAGAAGCAAAAACATTGATTTTATACCATAAGTTCATGATTTGTTGTATCAAGACACATTTCTCGAATTCATGAACAAAGGTCCAATTTATAATTCATGTCACTTTTTTCTGATCCCTTACATAAGAACACAATTAATTATGAACAGAAAGTGGTAATTAAATAAAAAAAAAACTTCAAAATAGGTAGGACAAACAAAAATATACATACCTGATTAATGTCTTACGATTAGATTAGCTCCTTCTTTGCATTTCAACTGAGAAACTTTCATAACTTTCCATACCTATAAAATGAAATGCAAAAAATTGGTTAAATTCAACATGCAGTATTGTTAAAGAAATGTAAAACACAAACACATTAGGCTATAAAGAATTATTTTTAAAAATTCATACAATTAAATATTTACACATGAAATCCCAATCTCAGTTTTTCAAAATACAGATTAATTATTAAGTTTATCAGAGAGAAAGCAGATTTCATTTTCCATTGACATTAGTATGCAACAGAGATTTTAGATATAATTAAAATTCAAATGTCATAACAACTGAGCAAACTTTTCTTGATATGCCAAAAAATTAAGCTTTACATTTTCAAATACCTTATATCCTAAAAAAGCAATATTTTCAGTTTTTAATTTTATAAAAAGGCTCAGAAAAGAATATAGAGGAATGAGAAACATAATCAGTCTTACTAACACACAGAAATGTTCCAATATTTGATATCAAAAGAAATAGAATAAAAACATTTTAAGTGAACAGTACAATTAGAAGTTAAATATTAAACTCAGAATAATGAGATCTAATATTCAGCAGCTGCAGCAACAAGAATAAAGAATGAAAAATGCAAATAGAAAATGTCAAGTAGCAAAAACATTGATTTTATACCATAAGTTCATGATTTGTTGTATCAAGACACATTTCTCGAATTCATGAACAAAGGTCCAATTTATAATTCATGTAACTTTTTTCTGATCCCTTACATAAGCAGGGGTGTTTGTGGGACCCCAAAAAATCCCCGGAAACTTTTACGGACTTACTACCGACATTTTGGTGTTTCGAGAAGGGGGGGGGGAGAAATGAAAAATTACGATTATGAAGTATTGAATGACCTAATTATAAAAGTTCAATGAATTACTTTTTTTGCAAAATTAATAATCATTAATTTTGCAAAATTAAGACCTTTGAACCCAGGTCACGTGATCGCACATCTGGTCGAACGAAGTCTCTCCCTTTTTTTTCTGCCGCGCGTACTTGCCGAAAAGAATCCAGAAGAGAATGTCCGAGAACCGGGGGAATGAGTCATAACTCGCAATAAGGAAAGAACAAAAAAGAAGTTTTTTCCCCCTTTTCACGCATTATCACTGCCTTTGGAGAAAGAAAGGAAAAGTTTTCACCACACACACTGACCTTGCGTTTTCTGCTTTCAAAGCAAACAAAATTACCCAGATCAAAATAAATAATTCATTATTATTCCTACTTCGTTTTGAACGACGATCCCCGGAATGCATAAGAACACAATTAATTATGAACAGAAAGTGGTAATTAAATAAAAAAAAAACTTGAAAATAGGTAGGACAAACAAAAATATACATACCTGATTAATGTCTTAGGATTAGATTGGCTCCTTCTTTGCATTTCAACTGAGAAACTTTCATAACTTTCCATATCTATAAAAGGAAATGCAAAAAATGGTTAAATTCAACATGCAATATTGTTAAAGAAATGTAAAACACAAACACATTAGGCAATAAAGAATTATTTTTAAAAATTCATACAATTAAATATTTACACATGAAATCGAATCTCAGTTTTTCAAAATACAGATTAATTATTAAGTTTATCAGAGAGAAAGCAGATTTCATTTTCCATTGACATTAGTATGCAACAGAGATTTTAGATATAATTAAAATTCAAATGTCATAACAACTGAGCATACTTTTCTTGATATGCCAAAAAATTAAGCTTTACATTTTCAAATACCTTATATTCTAAAAAAGCAATATTTTCAGTTTTTAATTTTATAAAAAGGCTCATAAAAGAATATAGAGGAATGAGAAACATAATCAGTCTTACTAACACACAGAAATGTTCCAATATTTGATATCAAAAGAAATAGAATACAAACATTTTAAGTGAACAGTACAATTAGAAGTTAAATATTAAACTCAGAATAATGAGATCTAATATTCTGCAGCTGCAGCAACAAGAATAAAGAATGAAAAATGCAAATAGAAAATGTCAAGAAGCAGAAACATTGATTTTATACCATAAGTTCATGATTTGTTGTATCAAGACACATTTCTCGAATTCATGAACAAAGGTCCAATTTATAATTCATGTAACTTTTTTCTGATCCCTTACATAAGAACACATTTAATTATGAACAGAAAGTGGTAATTAAATTAAAAAAAACTTGAAAATAGGAAGGACAAACAAAAATATACATACCTGATTAATGTCTTAGGATTAGATTAGTTCCTTCTTTGCATTTCAACTGAGAAACTTTCATAAATTTCCATACCTATAAAAGGAAATGCAAAAAATGGTTAAATTCAACATGCAATATTGTTAAAGAAATGTAAAACACAAACACATTAGGCTATAAAGAATTATTTTTAAAAATTCATACAATTAAATATTTACACATGAAATCGAATCTCAGTTTTTCAAAATACAGATTAATTATTAAGTTTATCAGAGAGAAAGCAGATTTCATTTTCCATTGACATTAGTATGCAACAGAGATTTTAGATATAATTAAAATTCAAATGTCATAACAACTGAGCATACTTTTCTTGATATGCCAAAAAATTAAGCTTTACATTTTCAAATACCTTATATCCTAAAAAAGCAATATTTTCAGTTTTTAATTTTATAAAAAGGCTCAGAAAAGAATATAGAGGAATGAGAAACATAATCAGTCTTACTAACACACAGAAATGTTCCAATATTTGATATCAAAAGAAATAGAATACAAACATTTTAAGTGAACAGTACAATTAGAAGTTAAATATTAAACTCAGAATAATGAGATCTAATATTCTGCAGCTGCAGCAACAAGAATAAAGAATGAAAAATGCAAATAGAAAATGTCAAGAAGCAAAAACATTGATTTTATACCATAAGTTCATGATTTGTTGTATCAAGACACATTTCTCGAATTCATGAACAAAGGTCCAATTTATAATTCATGTCACTTTTTTCTGATCCCTTACATAAGAACACAATTAATTATGAACAGAAAGTGGTAATTAAATAAAAAAAAAACTTCAAAATAGGTAGGACAAACAAAAATATACATACCTGATTAATGTCTTACGATTAGATTAGCTCCTTCTTTGCATTTCAACTGAGAAACTTTCATAACTTTCCATACCTATAAAATGAAATGCAAAAAATGGTTAAATTCAACATGCAGTATTGTTAAAGAAATGTAAAACACAAACACATTAGGCTATAAAGAATTATTTTTAAAAATTCATACAATTAAATATTTACACATGAAATCCCAATCTCAGTTTTTCAAAATACAGATTAATTATTAAGTTTATCAGAGAGAAAGCAGATTTCATTTTCCATTGACATTAGTATGCAACAGAGATTTTAGATATAATTAAAATTCAAATGTCATAACAACTGAGCAAACTTTTCTTGATATGCCAAAAAATTAAGCTTTACATTTTCAAATACCTTATATCCTAAAAAAGCAATATTTTCAGTTTTTAATTTTATAAAAAGGCTCAGAAAAGAATATAGAGGAATGAGAAACATAATCAGTCTTACTAACACACAGAAATGTTCCAATATTTGATATCAAAAGAAATAGAATAAAAACATTTTAAGTGAACAGTACAATTAGAAGTTAAATATTAAACTCAGAATAATGAGATCTAATATTCAGCAGCTGCAGCAACAAGAATAAAGAATGAAAAATGCAAATAGAAAATGTCAAGTAGCAAAAACATTGATTTTATACCATAAGTTCATGATTTGTTGTATCAAGACACATTTCTCGAATTCATGAACAAAGGTCCAATTTATAATTCATGTAACTTTTTTCTGATCCCTTACATAAGCAGGGGTGTTTGTGGGACCCCAAAAAATCCCCGGAAACTTTTACGGACTTACTACCGACATTTTGGTGTTTCGAGAAGGGGGGGGGGAGAAATGAAAAATTACGATTATGAAGTATTGAATGACCTAATTATAAAAGTTCAATGAATTACTTTTTTTGCAAAATTAATAATCATTAATTTTGCAAAATTAAGACCTTTGAACCCAGGTCACGTGATCGCACATCTGGTCGAACGAAGTCTCTCCCTTTTTTTTCTGCCGCGCGTACTTGCCGAAAAGAATCCAGAAGAGAATGTCCGAGAACCGGGGGAATGAGTCATAACTCGCAATAAGGAAAGAACAAAAAAGAAGTTTTTTCCCCCTTTTCACGCATTATCACTGCCTTTGGAGAAAGAAAGGAAAAGTTTTCACCACACACACTGACCTTGCGTTTTCTGCTTTCAAAGCAAACAAAATTACCCAGATCAAAATAAATAATTCATTATTATTCCTACTTCCTTTTGAACGACGATCCCCGGAATGCATAAGAACACAATTAATTATGAACAGAAAGTGGTAATTAAATAAAAAAAAAACTTGAAAATAGGTAGGACAAACAAAAATATACATACCTGATTAATGTCTTAGGATTAGATTGGCTCCTTCTTTGCATTTCAACTGAGAAACTTTCATAACTTTCCATATCTATAAAAGGAAATGCAAAAAATGGTTAAATTCAACATGCAATATTGTTAAAGAAATGTAAAACACAAACACATTAGGCAATAAAGAATTATTTTTAAAAATTCATACAATTAAATATTTACACATGAAATCGAATCTCAGTTTTTCAAAATACAGATTAATTATTAAGTTTATCAGAGAGAAAGCAGATTTCATTTTCCATTGACATTAGTATGCAACAGAGATTTTAGATATAATTAAAATTCAAATGTCATAACAACTGAGCATACTTTTCTTGATATGCCAAAAAATTAAGCTTTACATTTTCAAATACCTTATATTCTAAAAAAGCAATATTTTCAGTTTTTAATTTTATAAAAAGGCTCATAAAAGAATATAGAGGAATGAGAAACATAATCAGTCTTACTAACACACAGAAATGTTCCAATATTTGATATCAAAAGAAATAGAATACAAACATTTTAAGTGAACAGTACAATTAGAAGTTAAATATTAAACTCAGAATAATGAGATCTAATATTCTGCAGCTGCAGCAACAAGAATAAAGAATGAAAAATGCAAATAGAAAATGTCAAGAAGCAGAAACATTGATTTTATACCATAAGTTCATGATTTGTTGTATCAAGACACATTTCTCGAATTCATGAACAAAGGTCCAATTTATAATTCATGTAACTTTTTTCTGATCCCTTACATAAGAACACATTTAATTATGAACAGAAAGTGGTAATTAAATTAAAAAAAACTTGAAAATAGGAAGGACAAACAAAAATATACATACCTGATTAATGTCTTAGGATTAGATTAGTTCCTTCTTTGCATTTCAACTGAGAAACTTTCATAAATTTCCATACCTATAAAAGGAAATGCAAAAAATGGTTAAATTCAACATGCAATATTGTTAAAGAAATGTAAAACACAAACACATTAGGCTATAAAGAATTATTTTTAAAAATTCATACAATTAAATATTTACACATGAAATCGAATCTCAGTTTTTCAAAATACAGATTAATTATTAAGTTTATCAGAGAGAAAGCAGATTTCATTTTCCATTGACATTAGTATGCAACAGAGATTTTAGATATAATTAAAATTCAAATGTCATAACAACTGAACATACTTTTCTTGATATGCCAAAAAATTAAGCTTTACATTTTCAAATACCTTATATCCTAAAAAAGCAATATTTTCAGTTTTTAATTTTATAAAAAGGCTCAGAAAAGAATATAGAGGAATGAGAAACATAATCAGTCTTACTAACACACAGAAATGTTCCAATATTTGATATCAAAAGAAATAGAATACAAACATTTTAAGTGAACAGTACAATTAGAAGTTAAATATTAAACTCAGAATAATGAGATCTAATATTCTGCAGCTGCAGCAACAAGAATAAAGAATGAAAAATGAAAATAGAAAATGTCAAGAAGCAAAAACATTGATTTTATACCATAAGTTCATGATTTGTTGTATCAAGACACATTTCTCGAATTCATGAACAAAGGTCCAATTTATAATTCATGTAACTTTTTTCTGATCCCTTACATAAGAACACAACTAATTATGAACAGAAAGTGGTAATTAAATAAAAAAAAACTTGAAAATAGGTAGGACAAACAAAAATATACATACCTGATTAATGTCTTAGGATTAGATTAGCTCCTTCTTTGCATTTCAACTGAGAAACTTTCATAACTTTCCATACCTATAAAAGGAAATGCAAAAAATGGTTAAATTCAACATGCAATATTGTTAAAGAAATGTAAAACACAAACACATTAGGCTATAAAGAATTATTTTTAAAAATTCATACAATTAAATATTTACACATGAAATCCCAATCTCAGTTTTTCAAAATAGAGATTAATTATTAAGTTTATCAGAAAGAAAGCAGATTTCATTTTCCATTGACATTAGTATGCAACAGAGATTTTAGATATAATTAAAATTCAAATGTCATAACAACTGAGCATACTTTTCTTGATATGCCAAAAAATTAAGCTTTATATTTTCAAATACCTTATATCCTAAAAAAGCAATATTTTCAGTTTTTAATTTTATAAAAAGGCTCAGAAAAGAATATAGAGGAATGAGAAACATAATCAGTCTTACTAACACACAGAAATGTTCCAATATTTGATATCAAAAGAAATAGAATACAAACATTTTAAGTGAACAGTACAATTAGAAGTTAAATATTAAACTCAGAATAATGAGATCTAATATTCTGCAGCTGCAGCAACAAGAATAAAGAATGAAAAATGCAAATAGAAAATGTCAAGAAGCAAAAACATTGATTTTATACCATAAGTTCATGATTTGTTGTATCAAGACACATTTCTCGAATTCATGAACAAAGGTCCAATTTATAATTCATGTAACTTTTTTCTGATCCCTTACATAAGAACACAACTAATTATGAACAGAAAGTGGTAATTAAATAAAAAAAAACTTGAAAATAGGTAGGACAAACAAAAATATACATACCTGATTAATGTCTTAGGATTAGATTAGCTCCTTCTTTGCATTTCAACTGAGAAACTTTCATAACTTTCCATACCTATAAAAGGAAATGCAAAAAATGGTTAAATTCAACATGCAATATTGTTAAAGAAATGTAAAACACAAACACATTAGGCTATAAAGAATTATTTTTAAAAATTCATACAATTAAATATTTACACATGAAATCCCAATCTCAGTTTTTCAAAATAGAGATTAATTATTAAGTTTATCAGAGAGAAAGCAGATTTCATTTTCCATTGACATTAGTATGCAACAGAGATTTTAGATATAATTAAAATTCAAATGTCATAACAACTGAGCATACTTTTCTTGATATGCCAAAAAATTAAGCTTTACATTTTCAAATACCTTATATCCTAAAAAAGCAATATTTTCAGTTTTTAATTTTATAAAAAGGCTCAGAAAAGAATATAGAGGAATGAGAAACATAATCAGTCTTACTAACACACAGAAATGTTCCAATATTTGATATCAAAAGAAATAGAATACAAACATTTTAAGTGAACAGTACAATTAGAAGTTAAATATTAAACTCAGAATAATGAGATCTAATATTCTGCAGCTGCAGCAACAAGAATAAAGAATGAAAAATGCAAATAGAAAATGTCAAGAAGCAAAAACATTGATTTTATACCATAAGTTCATGATTTGTTGTATCAAGACACATTTCTCGAATTCATGAACAAAGGTCGAATTTATAATTCATGTAACTTTTTTCTGATCCCTTACATAAGAACACAATTAATTATGAACAGAAAGTGGTAATTAAATAAAAAAAAAAACTTGAAAATAGGTAGGACAAACAAAAATATACATACCTGATTAATGTCTTAGTATTAGATTAGCTCCTTCTTTGCATTTCAACTGAGAAACTTTCATAACTTTCCATACCTATAAAATGAAATGCAGAAAATGGTTAAATTCAACATGCAGTATTGTTAAAGAAATGTAAAACACAAACACATTAGGCTATAAAGAATTATTTTTAAAAATTCATACAATTAAATATTTACACATGAAATCCCAATCTCAGTTTTTCAAAATACAGATTAATTATTAAGTTTATCATAGAGAAAGCAGATTTCATTTTCCATTGACATTAGTATGCAACAGAGATTTTAGATATAATTAAAATTCAAATGTCATAACAACTGAGCAAACTTTTCTGTATATGCCAAAAAATTAAGCTTTACATTTTCAAATACCTTATATCCTAAAAAAGCAATATTTTCAGTTTTTAATTTTATAAAAAGGCTCAGAAAAGAATATAGAGGAATGAGAAACATAATCAGTCTTACTAACACACAGAAATGTTCCAATATTTGATATCAAAAGAAATAGAATACAAACATTTTAAGTGAACAGTACAATTAGAAGTTAAATATTAAACTCAGAATAATGAGATCTAATATTCTGCAGCTGCAGCAACAAGAATAAAGAATGAAAAATGCAAATAGAAAATGTCAAGAAGCAAAAACATTGATTTTATACCATAAGTTCATGATTTGTTGTATCAAGACACATTTCTCGAATTCATGAACAAAGGTCCAATTTATAATTCATGTAACTTTTTTCTGATCCCTTACATAAGAACACAACTAATTATGAACAGAAAGTGGTAATTAAATAAAAAAAAACTTGAAAATAGGTAGGACAAACAAAAATATACATACCTGATTAATGTCTTAGGATTAGATTAGCTCCTTCTTTGCATTTCAACTGAGAAACTTTCATAACTTTCCATACCTATAAAAGGAAATGCAAAAAATGGTTAAATTCAACATGCAATATTGTTAAAGAAATGTAAAACACAAACACATTAGGCTATAAAGAATTATTTTTAAAAATTCATACAATTAAATATTTACACATGAAATCCCAATCTCAGTTTTTCAAAATAGAGATTAATTATTAAGTTTATCAGAGAGAAAGCAGATTTCATTTTCCATTGACATTAGTATGCAACAGAGATTTTAGATATAATTAAAATTCAAATGTCATAACAACTGAGCATACTTTTCTTGATATGCCAAAAAATTAAGCTTTACATTTTCAAATACCTTATATCCTAAAAAAGCAATATTTTCAGTTTTTAATTTTATAAAAAGGCTCAGAAAAGAATATAGAGGAATGAGAAACATAATCAGTCTTACTAACACACAGAAATGTTCCAATATTTGATATCAAAAGAAATAGAATACAAACATTTTAAGTGAACAGTACAATTAGAAGTTAAATATTAAACTCAGAATAATGAGATCTAATATTCTGCAGCTGCAGCAACAAGAATAAAGAATGAAAAATGCAAATAGAAAATGTCAAGAAGCAAAAACATTGATTTTATACCATAAGTTCATGATTTGTTGTATCAAGACACATTTCTCGAATTCATGAACAAAGGTCGAATTTATAATTCATGTAACTTTTTTCTGATCCCTTACATAAGAACACAATTAATTATGAACAGAAAGTGGTAATTAAATAAAAAAAAAAACTTGAAAATAGGTAGGACAAACAAAAATATACATACCTGATTAATGTCTTAGTATTAGATTAGCTCCTTCTTTGCATTTCAACTGAGAAACTTTCATAACTTTCCATACCTATAAAATGAAATGCAGAAAATGGTTAAATTCAACATGCAGTATTGTTAAAGAAATGTAAAACACAAACACATTAGGCTATAAAGAATTATTTTTAAAAATTCATACAATTAAATATTTACACATGAAATCCCAATCTCAGTTTTTCAAAATACAGATTAATTATTAAGTTTATCAGAGAGAAAGCAGATTTCATTTTCCATTGACATTAGTATGCAACAGAGATTTTAGATATAATTAAAATTCAAATGTCATAACAACTGAGCAAACTTTTCTTGATATGCCAAAAAATTAAGCTTTACATTTTCAAATACCTTATATCCTAAAAAAGCAATATTTTCAGTTTTTAATTTTATAAAAAGGCTCAGAAAAGAATATAGAGGAATGAGAAACATAATCAGTCTTACTAACACAGAAATGTTCCAATATTTGATATCAAAAGAAATAGAATACAAACATTTTAAGTGAACAGTACAATTAGAAGTTAAATATTAAACTCAGAATAATGAGATCTAATATTCTGCAGCTGCAGCAACAAGAATAAAGAATGAAAAATGCAAATAGAAAATGTCAAGAAGCAAAAACATTGATTTTATACCATAAGTTCATGATTTGTTGTATCAAGACACATTTCTCGAATTCATGAACAAAGGTCGAATTTATAATTCATGTAACTTTTTTCTGATCCCTTACATAAGAACACAACTAATTATGAACAGAAAGTGGTAATTAAATAAAATAAAAACTTGAAAATAGGTAGGACAAACAAAAATATACATACCTGATTAATGTCTTAGGATTAGATTAGCTCCTTCTTTGCATTTCAACTGAGAAACTTTCATAACTTTCCATACCTATAAAAGGAAATGCAAAAAATGGTTAAATTCAACATGCAATATTGTTAAAGAAATGTAAAACACAAACACATTAGGCTATAAAGAATTATTTTTAAAAATTCATACAATTAAATATTTACACATGAAATCCCAATCTCAGTTTTTCAAAATACAGATTAATTATTAAGTTTATCAGAGAGAAAGCAGATTTCATTTTCCATTGACATTAGTATGCAACAGAGATTTTAGATATAATTAAAATTCAAATGTCATAACAACTGAGCATACTTTTCTTGATATGCCAAAAAATTAAGCTTTACATTTTCAAATACCTTATATCCTAAAAAAGCAATATTTTCAGTTTTTAATTTTATAAAAAGGCTCAGAAAAGAATATAGAGGAATGAGAAACATAATCAGTCTTACTAACACACAGAAATGTTCCAATATTTGATATCAAAAGAAATAGAATACAAACATTTTAAGTGAACAGTACAATTAGAAGTTAAATATTAAACTCAGAATAATGAGATCTAATATTCTGCAGCTGCAGCAACAAGAATAAAGAATGAAAAATGCAAATAGAAAATGTCAAGAAGCAAAAACATTGATTTTATACCATAAGTTCATGATTTGTTGTATCAAGACACATTTCTCGAATTCATGAACAAAGGTCCAATTTATAATTCATGTAACTTTTTTCTGATCCCTTACATAAGAACACAACTAATTATGAACAGAAAGTGGTAATTAAATAAAAAAAAACTTGAAAATAGGTAGGACAAACAAAAATATACATACCTGATTAATGTCTTAGGATTAGATTAGCTCCTTCTTTGCATTTCAACTGAGAAACTTTCATAACTTTCCATACCTATAAAAGGAAATGCAAAAAATGGTTAAATTCAACATGCAATATTGTTAAAGAAATGTAAAACACAAACACATTAGGCTATAAAGAATTATTTTTAAAAATTCATACAATTAAATATTTACACATGAAATCCCAATCTCAGTTTTTCAAAATAGAGATTAATTATTAAGTTTATCAGAGAGAAAGCAGATTTCATTTTCCATTGACATTAGTATGCAACAGAGATTTTAGATATAATTAAAATTCAAATGTCATAACAACTGAGCATACTTTTCTTGATATGCCAAAAAATTAAGCTTTACATTTTCAAATACCTTATATCCTAAAAAAGCAATATTTTCAGTTTTTAATTTTATAAAAAGGCTCAGAAAAGAATATAGAGGAATGAGAAACATAATCAGTCTTACTAACACACAGAAATGTTCCAATATTTGATATCAAAAGAAATAGAATACAAACATTTTAAGTGAACAGTACAATTAGAAGTTAAATATTAAACTCAGAATAATGAGATCTAATATTCTGCAGCTGCAGCAACAAGAATAAAGAATGAAAAATGCAAATAGAAAATGTCAAGAAGCAAAAACATTGATTTTATACCATAAGTTCATGATTTGTTGTATCAAGACACATTTCTCGAATTCATGAACAAAGGTCGAATTTATAATTCATGTAACTTTTTTCTGATCCCTTACATAAGAACACAATTAATTATGAACAGAAAGTGGTAATTAAATAAAAAAAAAAACTTGAAAATAGGTAGGACAAACAAAAATATACATACCTGATTAATGTCTTAGTATTAGATTAGCTCCTTCTTTGCATTTCAAATGAGAAACTTTCATAACTTTCCATACCTATAAAATGAAATGCAGAAAATGGTTAAATTCAACATGCAGTATTGTTAAAGAAATGTAAAACACAAACACATTAGGCTATAAAGAATTATTTTTTAAAAATTCATACAATTAAATATTTACACATGAAATCCCAATCTCAGTTTTTCAAAATACAGATTAATTATTAAGTTTATCAGAGAGAAAGCAGATTTCATTTTCCATTGACATTAGTATGCAACAGAGATTTTAGATATAATTAAAATTCAAATGTCATAACAACTGAGCAAACTTTTCTTGATATGCCAAAAAATTAAGCTTTACATTTTCAAATACCTTATATCCTAAAAAAGCAATATTTTCAGTTTTTAATTTTATAAAAAGGCTCAGAAAAGAATATAGAGGAATGAGAAACATAATCAGTCTTACTAACACAGAAATGTTCCAATATTTGATATCAAAAGAAATAGAATACAAACATTTTAAGTGAACAGTACAATTAGAAGTTAAATATTAAACTCAGAATAATGAGATCTAATATTCTGCAGCTGCAGCAACAAGAATAAAGAATGAAAAATGCAAATAGAAAATGTCAAGAAGCAAAAACATTGATTTTATACCATAAGTTCATGATTTGTTGTATCAAGACACATTTCTCGAATTCATGAACAAAGGTCGAATTTATAATTCATGTAACTTTTTTCTGATCCCTTACATAAGAACACAACTAATTATGAACAGAAAGTGGTAATTAAATAAAATAAAAACTTGAAAATAGGTAGGACAAACAAAAATATACATACCTGATTAATGTCTTAGGATTAGATTAGCTCCTTCTTTGCATTTCAACTGAGAAACTTTCATAACTTTCCATACCTATAAAAGGAAATGCAAAAAATGGTTAAATTCAACATGCAATATTGTTAAAGAAATGTAAAACACAAACACATTAGGCTATAAAGAATTATTTTTAAAAATTCATACAATTAAATATTTACACATGAAATCCCAATCTCAGTTTTTCAAAATACAGATTAATTATTAAGTTTATCAGAGAGAAAGCAGATTTCATTTTCCATTGACATTAGTATGCAACAGAGATTTTAGATATAATTAAAATTCAAATGTCATAACAACTGAGCATACTTTTCTTGATATGCCAAAAAATTAAGCTTTACATTTTCAAATACCTTATATCCTAAAAAAGCAATATTTTCAGTTTTTAATTTTATAAAAAGGCTCAGAAAAGAATATAGAGGAATGAGAAACATAATCAGTCTTACTAACACACAGAAATGTTCCAATATTTGATATCAAAAGAAATAGAATACAAACATTTTAAGTGAACAGTACAATTAGAAGTTAAATATTAAACTCAGAATAATGAGATCTAATATTCTGCAGCTGCAGCAACAAGAATAAAGGATGAAAAATGCAAATAGAAAATGTCAAGAAGCAAAAACATTGATTTTATACCATAAGTTCATGATTTGTTGTATCAAGACACATTTCTCGAATTCATGAACAAAGGTCGAATTTATAATTCATGTAACTTTTTTCTGATCCCTTACATAAGAACACATTTAATTATGAACAGAAAGTGGTAATTAAATAAAAAAAAACTTGAAAATAGGAAGGACAAACAAAAATATACATACATGATTAATATCTTAGGATTAGATTAGCTCCTTCTTTGCATTTCAACTGAGAAACTTTCATAACTTTCCATACCTATAAAAGGAAATGCAAAAAACGGTTAAATTCAACATGCAGTATTGTTAAAGAAATGTAAAACACAAACACATTAGGCTATAAAGAATTATTTTTAAAAATTCATACAATTAAATATTTACAAATTAAATCCCAATCTCGGTTTTTCAAAATACAGATTAATTATGGAGTTTATCAGAGAGAAAGCAGATTTCATTTTCCATTGACATTAGTATGCAACAGAGATTTAAGATATAATTAAAATTCAAATGTCATAACAACTGAGCATACTTTTCTTGATATGCCAAAAAATTAAGCTTTACATTTTCAAATACCTTATATCCTAAAAAAGCAATATTTTTAGTTTTTAATTTTATAAAAAGGCTCAAAAAAGATTATAGAGGAATGAGAAACATAATCAGTCTTACTAACACACAGAAATGTTCCAATATTTGATATCAAAAGAAATAGAATACAAACATTTTAAGTGAACAGTACAATTAGAAGTTAAATATTAAACTCAGAATAAAGAGATCTAATATTCTGCAGCTGCAGCAACAAGAATAAAGAATGAAAAATGCAAATAGAAAATGTCAAGAAGCAGAAACATTGATTTTATACCATAAGTTCATGATTTGTTGTATCAAGACACATTTCTCGAATTCATGAACAAAGGTCCAATTTATAATTCATGTAACTTTTTTCTGATCCTTCACATAAGAACACATTTAATTATGAACAGAAAGTGGTAATTAAATTTAAAAAAACTTGAAAATAGGAAGGACAAACAAAAATATACATACCTGATTAATGTCTTAGGATTAGATTAGCTCCTTCTTTGCATTTCAACTGAGAAACTTTCATAACTTTCCATACCTATAAAAGGAAATGCAAAAAATGGTTAAATTCAACATGCAATATTGTTAAAGAAATGTAAAACACAAACACATTAGGCTATAAAGAATTATTTTTAAAAATTCAAACAATTAAATATTTACACATGAAATCCCAATCTCAGTTTTTCAAAATACAGATTAATTATTAAGTTTATCAGAGAGAAAGCAGATTTCATTTTCCATTGACATTAGTATGCAACAGAGATTTTAGATATAATTAAAATTCAAATGTCATAACAACTGAGCATACTTTTCTTGATATGCCAAAAAATTAAGCTTTACATTTTCAAATACCTTATATTCTAAAAAAGCAATATATTCAGTTTTTAATTTTATAAAAAGGCTCAGAAAAGAATATAGAGGAATGAGAAACATAATCAGTCTTACTAACACACAGAAATGTTCCAATATTTGATATCAAAAGAAATAGAATACAAACATTTTAAGTGAACAGTACAATTAGAAGTTAAATATTAAACTCAGAATAATGAGATCTAATATTCTGTAGCTGCAGCAACAAGAATAAAGAATGAAAAATGCAAATAGAAAATGTCAAGAAGCAGAAACATTGATTTTATACCATAAGTTCATGATTTCTTGTATCAAGACACGAATTCATGAACAAAGGTCCAATTTATAATTCATGTAACTTTTTTCTGATCCCTTACATAAGAACACATTTAATTATGAACAGAAAGTGGTAATTAAATAAAAAAAACTTGAAAATAGGAAGGACAAACAAAAATATACATACATGATTAATATCTTAGGATTAGATTAGCTCCTTCTTTGCATTTCAACTGAGAAACTTTCATAACTTTCCATACCTATAAAAGGAAATGCAAAAAATGGTTAAATTCAACATGCAGTATTGTTAAAGAAATGTAAAACACAAACACATTAGGCTATAAAGAATTATTTTTAAAAATTCATACAATTTAATCCCATTCTCAGTTTTTCAAAATACAGATTAACTATTATTTTTATCAGAGAGAAAGCAGATTTCATTTTCCATTGACATTAGTATGCAACAGAGATTTTAGATATAATTAAAATTCAAATGTCATAACAACTGAGCATACTTTTCTTGATATGCCAAAAAATTAAGCTTTACATTTTCAAATACCTTATATCCTAAAAAAGCAATATTTTCAGTTTTTAATTTTATAAAAAGGCTCAGAAAAGAATATAGAGGAATGAGAAACATAATCAGTCTTACTAACACACAGAAATGTTCCAATATTTGATATCAAAAGAAATAGAATACAAACATTTTAAGTGAACAGTACAATTAGAAATTAAATATTAAACTCAGAATAATGAGATCTAATATTCTGCAGCTGCAGCGACAAGAATAAAGAATGAAAAATGCAAATAGAAAATGTCAAGAAGCAAAAACATTGATTTTATACCATAAGTTCATGATTTGTTGTATCAAGACACATTTCTCGAATTCATAAACAAAGGTCCAATTTATAATTCATGTAACTTTTTTCTGATCCCTTACATAAGAACACAATTAATTTTGAACAGAAAATGGTAATTAAATTTAAAAAAAACTTGAAAATAGGTAGGACAAACAAAAATATACATACCTGATTAATGTCTTAGGATTAGATTAGCTCCTTCTTTCAATTTCAACTGAGAAACTTTCATAACTTTCCATACCTATAAAAGGAAATGCAAAAAATGGTTAAATTCAACATGCAGTATTGTTAAAGAAATGTAAAACACAAACACATTAGGCTATAAAGAATTATTTTTAAAAATTCATAGAATTAAATATTTACACATGAAATCCCAATCTCAGTTTTTCAAAATACAGATTAATTATTAAGTTTATCAGAGAGAAAGCAGATTTCATTTTCCATTGACATTAGTATGCAACAGAGATTTTAGATATAATTAAAATTCAAATGTCATAACAACTGAGCATACTTTTCTTGATATGCCAAAAAATTAAGCTTTACATTTTCAAATACCTTATATCCTAAAAAAGCAATATTTTCAGTATTTAATTTTATACAAAGGCTCAGAAAAGAATATAGAGGAATGAGAAACATAATCAGACTTACTAACACAGAGAAATGTTCCAATATTTGATATCAAAAGAAATAGAATACAAACATTTTAAGTAAACAGTACAATTAGAAGTTAAATATTAAACTCAGAATAATGAGATCTAATATTCTGCAGCTGCAGCAACAAGAATAAAGGATGAAAAATGCAAATAGAAAATGTCAAGAAGCAAAAACATTGATTTTATACCATAAGTTCATGATTTGTTGTATCAAGACACATTTCTCGAATTCATGAACAAAGGTCGAATTTATAATTCATGTAACTTTTTTCTGATCCCTTACATAAGAACACATTTAATTATGAACAGAAAGTGGTAATTAAATAAAAAAAAAACTTGAAAATAGGAAGGACAAACAAAAATATACATACATGATTAATATCTTAGGATTAGATTAGCTCCTTCTTTGCATTTCAACTGAGAAACTTTCATAACTTTCCATACCTATAAAAGGAAATGCAAAAAACGGTTAAATTCAACATGCAGTATTGTTAAAGAAATGTAAAACACAAACACATTAGGCTATAAAGAATTATTTTTAAAAATTCATACAATTAAATATTTACAAATTAAATCCCAATCTCGGTTTTTCAAAATACAGATTAATTATGGAGTTTATCAGAGAGAAAGCAGATTTCATTTTCCATTGACATTAGTATGCAACAGAGATTTAAGATATAATTAAAATTCAAATGTCATAACAACTGAGCATACTTTTCTTGATATGCCAAAAAATTAAGCTTTACATTTTCAAATACCTTATATCCTAAAAAAGCAATATTTTTAGTTTTTAATTTTATAAAAAGGCTCAAAAAAGATTATAGAGGAATGAGAAACATAATCAGTCTTACTAACACACAGAAATGTTCCAATATTTGATATCAAAAGAAATAGAATACAAACATTTTAAGTGAACAGTACAATTAGAAGTTAAATATTAAACTCAGAATAAAGAGATCTAATATTCTGCAGCTGCAGCAACAAGAATAAAGAATGAAAAATGCAAATAGAAAATGTCAAGAAGCAGAAACATTGATTTTATACCATAAGTTCATGATTTGTTGTATCAAGACACATTTCTCGAATTCATGAACAAAGGTCCAATTTATAATTCATGTAACTTTTTTCTGATCCTTCACATAAGAACACATTTAATTATGAACAGAAAGTGGTAATTAAATTTAAAAAAACTTGAAAATAGGAAGGACAAACAAAAATATACATACCTGATTAATGTCTTAGGATTAGATTAGCTCCTTCTTTGCATTTCAACTGAGAAACTTTCATAACTTTCCATACCTATAAAAGGAAATGCAAAAAATGGTTAAATTCAACATGCAATATTGTTAAAGAAATGTAAAACACAAACACATTAGGCTATAAAGAATTATTTTTAAAAATTCAAACAATTAAATATTTACACATGAAATCCCAATCTCAGTTTTTCAAAATACAGATTAATTATTAAGTTTATCAGAGAGAAAGCAGATTTCATTTTCCATTGACATTAGTATGCAACAGAGATTTTAGATATAATTAAAATTCAAATGTCATAACAACTGAGCATACTTTTCTTGATATGCCAAAAAATTAAGCTTTACATTTTCAAATACCTTATATTCTAAAAAAGCAATATATTCAGTTTTTAATTTTATAAAAAGGCTCAGAAAAGAATATAGAGGAATGAGAAACATAATCAGTCTTACTAACACACAGAAATGTTCCAATATTTGATATCAAAAGAAATAGAATACAAACATTTTAAGTGAACAGTACAATTAGAAGTTAAATATTAAACTCAGAATAATGAGATCTAATATTCTGTAGCTGCAGCAACAAGAATAAAGAATGAAAAATGCAAATAGAAAATGTCAAGAAGCAGAAACATTGATTTTATACCATAAGTTCATGATTTCTTGTATCAAGACACGAATTCATGAACAAAGGTCCAATTTATAATTCATGTAACTTTTTTCTGATCCCTTACATAAGAACACATTTAATTATGAACAGAAAGTGGTAATTAAATAAAAAAAACTTGAAAATAGGAAGGACAAACAAAAATATACATACATGATTAATATCTTAGGATTAGATTAGCTCCTTCTTTGCATTTCAACTGAGAAACTTTCATAACTTTCCATACCTATAAAAGGAAATGCAAAAAATGGTTAAATTCAACATGCAGTATTGTTAAAGAAATGTAAAACACAAACACATTAGGCTATAAAGAATTATTTTTAAAAATTCATACAATTTAATCCCATTCTCAGTTTTTCAAAATACAGATTAACTATTATGTTTATCAGAGAGAAAGCAGATTTCATTTTCCATTGACATTAGTATGCAACAGAGATTTTAGATATAATTAAAATTCAAATGTCATAACAACTGAGCATACTTTTCTTGATATGCCAAAAAATTAAGCTTTACATTTTCAAATACCTTATATCCTAAAAAAGCAATATTTTCAGTTTTTAATTTTATAAAAAGGCTCAGAAAAGAATATAGAGGAATGAGAAACATAATCAGTCTTACTAACACACAGAAATGTTCCAATATTTGATATCAAAAGAAATAGAATACAAACATTTTAAGTGAACAGTACAATTAGAAATTAAATATTAAACTCAGAATAATGAGATCTAATATTCTGCAGCTGCAGCAACAAGAATAAAGAATGAAAAATGCAAATAGAAAATGTCAAGAAGCAAAAACATTGATTTTATACCATAAGTTCATGATTTGTTGTATCAAGACACATTTCTCGAATTCATAAACAAAGGTCCAATTTATAATTCATGTAACTTTTTTCTGATCCCTTACATAAGAACACAATTAATTTTGAACAGAAAATGGTAATTAAATTTAAAAAAAACTTGAAAATAGGTAGGACAAACAAAAATATACATACCTGATTAATGTCTTAGGATTAGATTAGCTCCTTCTTTCAATTTCAACTGAGAAACTTTCATAACTTTCCATACCTATAAAAGGAAATGCAAAAAATGGTTAAATTCAACATGCAGTATTGTTAAAGAAATGTAAAACACAAACACATTAGGCTATAAAGAATTATTTTTAAAAATTCATAGAATTAAATATTTACACATGAAATCCCAATCTCAGTTTTTCAAAATACAGATTAATTATTAAGTTTATCAGAGAGAAAGCAGATTTCATTTTCCATTGACATTAGTATGCAACAGAGATTTTAGATATAATTAAAATTCAAATGTCATAACAACTGAGCATACTTTTCTTGATATGCCAAAAAATTAAGCTTTACATTTTCAAATACCTTATATCCTAAAAAAGCAATATTTTCAGTATTTAATTTTATACAAAGGCTCAGAAAAGAATATAGAGGAATGAGAAACATAATCAGACTTACTAACACAGAGAAATGTTCCAATATTTGATATCAAAAGAAATAGAATACAAACATTTTAAGTAAACAGTACAATTAGAAGTTAAATATTAAACTCAGAATAATGAGATCTAATATTCTGCAGCTGCAGCAACAAGAATAAAGAATGAAAAATGCAAATAGAAAATGTGAAGAAGCAGAAACATTGATTTTATACCATAAGTTCATGATTTGTTGTATCAAGACACATTTCTCGAATTCATGAACAAAGGTCCAATTTATAATTCATGTAACTTTTTTCTGATCCCTTACATAAGAACACAATTAATTATGAACAGAAAATGGTAATTAAATTTAAAAAAAACTTGAAAATAGGTAGGACAAACAAAAATATACATACCTGATTAATGTCTTAGGATTAGATTAGCTCCTTCTTTCAATTTCAACTGAGAAACTTTCATAACTTTCCATACCTATAAAAGGAAATGCAAAAAATGGTTAAATTCAACATGCAGTATTGTTAAAGAAATGTAAAACACAAACACATTAGGCTATAAAGAATTATTTTTAAAAATTCATACAATTAAATATTTACACATTAAATCCCAATCTCAGTTTTTCAAAATACAGATTAATTATGGAGTTTATCAGAGAGAAAGCAGATTTCATTTTCCATTGACATTAGTATGCAACAGAGATTTAAGATATAATTAAAATTCAAATGTCATAACAACTGAGCATACTTTTCTTGATATGCCAAAAAATTAAGCTTTACATTTTCAAATACCTTATATCCTAAAAAAGCAATATTTTCAGTATTTAATTTTATAAAAAGGCTCAGAAAAGAATATAGAGGAATGAGAAACATAATCAGTCTTACTAACACACAGAAATGTTCCAATATTTGATATCAAAAGAAATAGAATACAAACATTTTAAGTAAACAGTACAATTAGAAGTTAAATATTAAATTCAGAATAATGAGATCTAATATTCTGCAGCTGCAGCAACAAGAATAAAGAATGAAAAATGCAAATAGAAAATGTCAAGAAGCAAAAACATTGATTTTATACCATAAGTTCATGATTTCTTGTATCAAGACACATTTCTCGAATTCATGAACAAAGGTCCAATTTATAATTCATGTAACTTTTTTCTGATCCCTTACATAAGAACACAATTAATTATGAACAGAAAGTGGTAATTAAATTTAAAAAAACTTGAAAATAGGAAGGACAAACAAAAATATACATACCTGATTAATGTCTTAGGATTAGATTAGCTCCTTCTTTGCATTTCAACTGAGAAACTTTCATAACTTTCCATACCTATAAAAGGAAATGCAAAAAATGGTTAAATTCAACATGCAGTATTGTTAAAGAAATGTAAAACACAAACACATTAGGCTATAAAGAATTATTTTTAAAAATTCATACAATTAAATATTTACACATGAAATCCCAATCTCAGTTTTTCAAAATACAGATTAATTATTAAGTTTATCAGAGAGAAAGCAGATTTCATTTTCCATTGACATTAGTATGCAACAGAGATTTTAGATATAATTAAAATTCAAATGTCATAACAACTGAGCATACTTTTCTTGATATGCCAAAAAATTAAGCTTTACATTTTCAAATACCTTATATTCTAAAAAAGCAATATTTTCAGTTTTTAATTTTATAAAAAGGCTCAGAAAAGAATATAGAGGAATGAGAAACATAATCAGTCTTACTAACACACAGAAATGTTCCAATATTTGATATCAAAAGAAATAGAATACAAACATTTTAAGTGAACAGTACAATTAAAAGTTAAATATTAAACTCAGAATAATGAGATCTAATATTCTGTAGCTGCAGCAACAAGAATAAAGAATGAAAAATGCAAATAGAAAATGTCAAGAAGCAGAAACATTGATTTTATACCATAAGTTCATGATTTCTTGTATCAAGACATATTTCTCGAATTCATGAACAAAGGTCCAATTTATAATTCATGTAACTTTTTTCTGATCCCTTACATAAGAACACATTTAATTATGAACAGAAAGTGGTAATTGAATAAAAAAAAACTTGAAAATAGGAAGGACAAACAAAAATATACATACCTGATTAATGTCTTAGGATTAGATTAGTACCTTCTTAGCATTTCAACTGAGAAACTTTCATAACTTTCCGTACCTATAAAAGGAAATGCAAAAAATGGTTAAATTCAACATGCAGTATTGTTAAAGAAATGTAAAACACAAACACATTAGGCTATAAAGAATTATTTTTAAAAATTCATACAATAAATATATTTACACATGAAATACCAATCTCAGTTTTTCAAAATACAGATTAATTATTAAGTTTATCAGAGAGAAAGCAGATTTCATTTTCCATTGACATTAGTATGCAACAGAGATTTTAGATATAATTAAAATTCAAATGTCATAACAACTGAGCATACTTTTCTTGATATGCCAAAAAATTAAGCTTTACATTTTCAAATACCTTATATTCTAAAAAAGCAATATTTTCAGTTTTTAATTTTATAAAAAGGCTCAGAAAAGAATATCGAGGAATGAGAAACATAATCAGTCTTACTAACACACAGAAATGTTCCAATATTTGATATCAAAAGAAATAGAATACAAACATTTTAAGTGAACAGTACAATTAGAAGTTAAATATTAAACTCAGAATAATGAGATCTAATATTCTGTAGCTGCAGCAACAAGAATAAAGAATGAAAAATGCAAATAGAAAATGTCAAGAAGCAGAAACATTGATTTTATACCATAAGTTCATGATTTCTTGTATCAAGACACATTTCTCGAATTCATGAACAAAGGTCCAATTTATAATTCATGTAACTTTTTTCTTATCCCTTACATAAGAACACATTTAATTATGAACAGAAAGTGGTAATTAAATAAAAAAAAACTTGAAAATAGGAAGGACAAACAAAAATATACATACCTGATTAATGTCTTAGGATTAGATTAGTTCCTTCTTAGCATTTCAACTGAGAAACTTTCATAACTTTCCGTACCTATAAAAGGAAATGCAAAAAATGGTTAAATTCAACATGCAGTATTGTTAAAGAAATGTAAAACACAAACACATTAGGCTATAAAGAATTATTTTTAAAAATTCATACAATAAATATATTTACACATGAAATACCAATCTCAGTTTTTCAAAATACAGATTAATTATTAAGTTTATCAGAGAGAAAGCAGATTTCATTTTCCATTGACATTAGTATGCAACAGAGATTTTAGATATAATTAAAATTCAAATGTCATAACAACTGAGCATACTTTTCTTGATATGCCAAAAAATTAAGCTTTACATTTTCAAATACCTTATATTCTAAAAAAGCAATATTTTCAGTTTTTAATTTTATAAAAAGGCTCAGAAAAGAATATAGAGGAATGAGAAACATAATCAGTCTTACTAACACACAGAAATGTTCCAATATTTGATATCAAAAGAAATAGAATACAAACATTTTAAGTGAACAGTACAATTAGAAGTTAAATATTAAACTCAGAATAATGAGATCTAATATTCTGTAGCTGCAGCAACAAGAATAAAGAATGAAAAATGCAAATAGAAAATGTCAAGAAGCAGAAACATTGATTTTATACCATAAGTTCATGATTTCTTGTATCAAGACACATTTCTCGAATTCATGAACAAAGGTCCAATTTATAATTCATGTAACTTTTTTCTGATCCCTTACATAAGAACACATTTAATTATGAACTGAAAGTGGTAATTAAATAAAAAAAACTTGAAAATAGGAAGGACAAACAAAAATATACATACCTGATTAATGTCTTAGGATTAGATTAGTTCCTTCTTAGCATTTCAACTGAGAAACTTTCATAACTTTCCATACCTATAAAAGGAAATGCAAAAAATGGTTAAATTCAACATGCAGTATTGTTAAAGAAATGTAAAACACAAACACATTAGGCTATAAAGAATTATTTTTAAAAATTCATACAATTTAATCCCATTCTCAGTTTTTCAAAATACAGATTAATTATTAAGTTTATCAGAGAGAAAGCAGATTTCATTTTCCATTGACATTAGTATGCAACAGAGATTTTAGATATAATTAAAATTCAAATGTCATAACAACTGAGCATACTTTTCTTGATATGCCAAAAAATTAAGCTTTACATTTTCAAATACCTTATATCCTAAAAAAGCAATATTTTCAGTTTTTAATTTTATAAAAAGGCTCAGAAAAGAATATAGAGGAATGAGTAACATAATCAGTCTTACTAACACACAGAAATGTTCCAATATTTGATATCAAAAGAAATAGAATACAAACATTTAAGTGAACAGTACAATTAGAAGTTAAATATTAAAATCAGAATAATGAGATCTAATATTCTGCAGGTGCAGCAACAAGAATAAAGAATGAAAAATGCAAATAGAAAATGTAAAGAAGCAGAAACATTGATTTTATACCATAAGTTCATGATTTGTTGTATCAAGACACATTTCTCGAATTCATGAACAAAGGTCCAATTTATAATTCATGTAACTTTTTTCTGATCCCTTACATAAGAACACATTTAATTATGAACTGAAAGTGGTAATTAAATAAAAAAAACTTGAAAATAGGAAGGACAAACAAAAATATACATACCTGATTAATGTCTTAGGATTAGATTAGCTCCTTCTTTGCATTTCAACTGAGAAACTTTCATAACTTTCCGTACCTATAAAAGGAAATGCAAAAAATGGTTAAATTCAACATGCAGTATTGTTAAAGAAATGTAAAACACAAACACATTAGGCTATAAAGAATTATTTTAAAAAATTCATACAATTAAATATTTACACATGAAATCCCAATCTCAGTTTTTCAAAATACAGATTAATTATGGAGTTTATTAGAGAGAAAGCAGATTTTATTCTGCATTGACATTAGTATATGACAGATTTTAGATTTAATTAAAATTCAAATGTAATAACAACTGAGCATACTTTTCTTGATATGCCAAAAAATTAAGCTTTACATTTTCAAATACCTTATATTCTAAAAAAGCAATATTTTCAGTTTTTAATTTTATAAAAAGGCTCAGAAAAGAATATAGAGGAATGAGAAACATAATCAGTCTTACTAACACACAGAAATGTTCCAATATTTGATATCAAAAGAAATAGAATACAAACATTTTAAGTGAACAGTACAATTAAAAGTTAAATATTAAACTCAGAATAATGAGATCTAATATTCTGTAGCTGCAGCAACAAGAATAAAGAATGAAAAATGCAAATAGAAAATGTCAAGAAGCAGAAACATTGATTTTATACCATAAGTTCATGATTTCTTGTATCAAGACATATTTCTCGAATTCATGAACAAAGGTCCAATTTATAATTCATGTAACTTTTTTCTGATCCCTTACATAAGAACACATTTAATTATGAACAGAAAGTGGTAATTGAATAAAAAAAACTTGAAAATAGGAAGGACAAACAAAAATATACATACCTGATTAATGTCTTAGGATTAGATTAGTTCCTTCTTAGCATTTCAACTGAGAAACTTTCATAACTTTCCGTACCTATAAAAGGAAATGCAAAAAATGGTTAAATTCAACATGCAGTATTGTTAAAGAAATGTAAAACACAAACACATTAGGCTATAAAGAATTATTTTTAAAAATTCATACAATAAATATATTTACACATGAAATACCAATCTCAGTTTTTCAAAATACAGATTAATTATTAAGTTTATCAGAGAGAAAGCAGATTTCATTTTCCATTGACATTAGTATGCAACAGAGATTTTAGATATAATTCAAATTCAAATGTCATAACAACTGAGCAAACTTTTCTTGATATGCCAAAAAATTAAGCTTTACATTTTCAAATACCTTATATCCTAAAAAAGCAATATTTTCAGTATTTAATTTTATACAAAGGCTCAGAAAAGAATATAGAGGAATGAGAAACATAATCAGACTTACTAACACAGAGAAATGTTCCAATATTTGATATCAAAAGAAATAGAATACAAACATTTTAAGTAAACAGTACAATTAGAAGTTAAATATTAAACTCAGAATAATGAGATCTAATATTCTGCAGCTGCAGCAACAAGAATAAAGAATGAAAAATGCAAATAGAAAATGTGAAGAAGCAGAAACATTGATTTTATACCATAAGTTCATGATTTGTTGTATCAAGACACATTTCTCGAATTCATGAACAAAGGTCCAATTTATAATTCATGTAACTTTTTTCTGATCCCTTACATAAGAACACAATTAATTATGAACAGAAAATGGTAATTAAATTTAAAAAAAACTTGAAAATAGGTAGGACAAACAAAAATATACATACCTGATTAATGTCTTAGGATTAGATTAGCTCCTTCTTTCAATTTCAACTGAGAAACTTTCATAACTTTCCATACCTATAAAAGGAAATGCAAAAAATGGTTAAATTCAACATGCAGTATTGTTAAAGAAATGTAAAACACAAACACATTAGGCTATAAAGAATTATTTTTAAAAATTCATACAATTAAATATTTACACATTAAATCCCAATCTCAGTTTTTCAAAATACAGATTAATTATGGAGTTTATCAGAGAGAAAGCAGATTTCATTTTCCATTGACATTAGTATGCAACAGAGATTTAAGATATAATTAAAATTCAAATGTCATAACAACTGAGCATACTTTTCTTGATATGCCAAAAAATTAAGCTTTACATTTTCAAATACCTTATATCCTAAAAAAGCAATATTTTCAGTATTTAATTTTATAAAAAGGCTCAGAAAAGAATATAGAGGAATGAGAAACATAATCAGTCTTACTAACACACAGAAATGTTCCAATATTTGATATCAAAAGAAATAGAATACAAACATTTTAAGTAAACAGTACAATTAGAAGTTAAATATTAAATTCAGAATAATGAGATCTAATATTCTGCAGCTGCAGCAACAAGAATAAAGAATGAAAAATGCAAATAGAAAATGTCAAGAAGCAAAAACATTGATTTTATACCATAAGTTCATGATTTCTTGTATCAAGACACATTTCTCGAATTCATGAACAAAGGTCCAATTTATAATTCATGTAACTTTTTTCTGATCCCTTACATAAGAACACAATTAATTATGAACAGAAAGTGGTAATTAAATTTAAAAAAACTTGAAAATAGGAAGGACAAACAAAAATATACATACCTGATTAATGTCTTAGGATTAGATTAGCTCCTTCTTTGCATTTCAACTGAGAAACTTTCATAACTTTCCATACCTATAAAAGGAAATGCAAAAAATGGTTAAATTCAACATGCAGTATTGTTAAAGAAATGTAAAACACAAACACATTAGGCTATAAAGAATTATTTTTAAAAATTCATACAATTTAATCCCATTCTCAGTTTTTCAAAATACAGATTAATTATTAAGTTTATCAGAGAGAAAGCAGATTTCATTTTCCATTGACATTAGTATGCAACAGAGATTTTAGATATAATTAAAATTCAAATGTCATAACAACTGAGCATACTTTTCTTGATATGCCAAAAAATTAAGCTTTACATTTTCAAATACCTTATATCCTAAAAAAGCAATATTTTCAGTTTTTAATTTTATAAAAAGGCTCAGAAAAGAATATAGAGGAATGAGTAACATAATCAGTCTTACTAACACACAGAAATGTTCCAATATTTGATATCAAAAGAAATAGAATACAAACATTTAAGTGAACAGTACAATTAGAAGTTAAATATTAAAATCAGAATAATGAGATCTAATATTCTGCAGGTGCAGCAACAAGAATAAAGAATGAAAAATGCAAATAGAAAATGTAAAGAAGCAGAAACATTGATTTTATACCATAAGTTCATGATTTGTTGTATCAAGACACATTTCTCGAATTCATGAACAAAGGTCCAATTTATAATTCATGTAACTTTTTTCTGATCCCTTACATAAGAACACATTTAATTATGAACTGAAAGTGGTAATTAAATAAAAAAAACTTGAAAATAGGAAGGACAAACAAAAATATACATACCTGATTAATGTCTTAGGATTAGATTAGCTCCTTCTTTGCATTTCAACTGAGAAACTTTCATAACTTTCCGTACCTATAAAAGGAAATGCAAAAAATGGTTAAATTCAACATGCAGTATTGTTAAAGAAATGTAAAACACAAACACATTAGGCTATAAAGAATTATTTTAAAAAATTCATACAATTAAATATTTACACATGAAATCCCAATCTCAGTTTTTCAAAATACAGATTAATTATGGAGTTTATTAGAGAGAAAGCAGATTTTATTCTGCATTGACATTAGTATATGACAGATTTTAGATTTAATTAAAATTCAAATGTAATAACAACTGAGCATACTTTTCTTGATATGCCAAAAAATTAAGCTTTACATTTTCAAATACCTTATATTCTAAAAAAGCAATATTTTCAGTTTTTAATTTTATAAAAAGGCTCAGAAAAGAATATAGAGGAATGAGAAACATAATCAGTCTTACTAACACACAGAAATGTTCCAATATTTGATATCAAAAGAAATAGAATACAAACATTTTAAGTGAACAGTACAATTAAAAGTTAAATATTAAACTCAGAATAATGAGATCTAATATTCTGTAGCTGCAGCAACAAGAATAAAGAATGAAAAATGCAAATAGAAAATGTCAAGAAGCAGAAACATTGATTTTATACCATAAGTTCATGATTTCTTGTATCAAGACATATTTCTCGAATTCATGAACAAAGGTCCAATTTATAATTCATGTAACTTTTTTCTGATCCCTTACATAAGAACACATTTAATTATGAACAGAAAGTGGTAATTGAATAAAAAAAACTTGAAAATAGGAAGGACAAACAAAAATATACATACCTGATTAATGTCTTAGGATTAGATTAGTTCCTTCTTAGCATTTCAACTGAGAAACTTTCATAACTTTCCGTACCTATAAAAGGAAATGCAAAAAATGGTTAAATTCAACATGCAGTATTGTTAAAGAAATGTAAAACACAAACACATTAGGCTATAAAGAATTATTTTTAAAAATTCATACAATAAATATATTTACACATGAAATACCAATCTCAGTTTTTCAAAATACAGATTAATTATTAAGTTTATCAGAGAGAAAGCAGATTTCATTTTCCATTGACATTAGTATGCAACAGAGATTTTAGATATAATTCAAATTCAAATGTCATAACAACTGAGCAAACTTTTCTTGATATGCCAAAAAATTAAGCTTTACATTTTCAAATACCTTATATCCTAAAAAAGCAATATTTTCAGTATTTAATTTTATACAAAGGCTCAGAAAAGAATATAGAGGAATGAGAAACATAATCAGACTTACTAACACAGAGAAATGTTCCAATATTTGATATCAAAAGAAATAGAATACAAACATTTTAAGTAAACAGTACAATTAGAAGTTAAATATTAAACTCAGAATAATGAGATCTAATATTCTGCAGCTGCAGCAACAAGAATAAAGAATGAAAAATGCAAATAGAAAATGTGAAGAAGCAGAAACATTGATTTTATACCATAAGTTCATGATTTGTTGTATCAAAACACATTTCTCGAATTCATGAACAAAGGTCCAATTTATAATTCATGTAACTTTTTTCTGATCCCTTACATAAGAACACAATTAATTATGAACAGAAAATGGTAATTAAATTTAAAAAAAACTTGAAAATAGGTAGGACAAACAAAAATATACATACCTGATTAATGTCTTAGGATTAGATTAGCTCCTTCTTTCAATTTCAACTGAGAAACTTTCATAACTTTCCATACCTATAAAAGGAAATGCAAAAAATGGTTAAATTCAACATGCAGTATTGTTAAAGAAATGTAAAACACAAACACATTAGGCTATAAAGAATTATTTTTAAAAATTCATACAATTAAATATTTACACATTAAATCCCAATCTCAGTTTTTCAAAATACAGATTAATTATGGAGTTTATCAGAGAGAAAGCAGATTTCATTTTCCATTGACATTAGTATGCAACAGAGATTTAAGATATAATTAAAATTCAAATGTCATAACAACTGAGCATACTTTTCTTGATATGCCAAAAAATTAAGCTTTACATTTTCAAATACCTTATATCCTAAAAAAGCAATATTTTCAGTATTTAATTTTATAAAAAGGCTCAGAAAAGAATATAGAGGAATGAGAAACATAATCAGTCTTACTAACACACAGAAATGTTCCAATATTTGATATCAAAAGAAATAGAATACAAACATTTTAAGTAAACAGTACAATTAGAAGTTAAATATTAAATTCAGAATAATGAGATCTAATATTCTGCAGCTGCAGCAACAAGAATAAAGAATGAAAAATGCAAATAGAAAATGTCAAGAAGCAAAAACATTGATTTTATACCATAAGTTCATGATTTCTTGTATCAAGACACATTTCTCGAATTCATGAACAAAGGTCCAATTTATAATTCATGTAACTTTTTTCTGATCCCTTACATAAGAACACAATTAATTATGAACAGAAAGTGGTAATTAAATTTAAAAAAACTTGAAAATAGGAAGGACAAACAAAAATATACATACCTGATTAATGTCTTAGGATTAGATTAGCTCCTTCTTTGCATTTCAACTGAGAAACTTTCATAACTTTCCATACCTATAAAAGGAAATGCAAAAAATGGTTAAATTCAACATGCAGTATTGTTAAAGAAATGTAAAACACAAACACATTAGGCTATAAAGAATTATTTTTAAAAATTCATACAATTAAATATTTACACATGAAATCCCAATCTCAGTTTTTCAAAATACAGATTAATTATTAAGTTTATCAGAGAGAAAGCAGATTTCATTTTCCATTGACATTAGTATGCAACAGAGATTTTAGATATAATTAAAATTCAAATGTCATAACAACTGAGCATACTTTTCTTGATATGCCAAAAAATTAAGCTTTACATTTTCAAATACCTTATATTCTAAAAAAGCAATATTTTCAGTTTTTAATTTTATAAAAAGGCTCAGAAAAGAATATAGAGGAATGAGAAACATAATCAGTCTTACTAACACACAGAAATGTTCCAATATTTGATATCAAAAGAAATAGAATACAAACATTTTAAGTGAACAGTACAATTAAAAGTTAAATATTAAACTCAGAATAATGAGATCTAATATTCTGTAGCTGCAGCAACAAGAATAAAGAATGAAAAATGCAAATAGAAAATGTCAAGAAGCAGAAACATTGATTTTATACCATAAGTTCATGATTTCTTGTATCAAGACATATTTCTCGAATTCATGAACAAAGGTCCAATTTATAATTCATGTAACTTTTTTCTGATCCCTTACATAAGAACACATTTAATTATGAACAGAAAGTGGTAATTGAATAAAAAAAACTTGAAAATAGGAAGGACAAACAAAAATATACATACCTGATTAATGTCTTAGGATTAGATTAGTTCCTTCTTAGCATTTCAACTGAGAAACTTTCATAACTTTCCGTACCTATAAAAGGAAATGCAAAAAATGGTTAAATTCAACATGCAGTATTGTTAAAGAAATGTAAAACACAAACACATTAGGCTATAAAGAATTATTTTTAAAAATTCATACAATAAATATATTTACACATGAAATACCAATCTCAGTTTTTCAAAATACAGATTAATTATTAAGTTTATCAGAGAGAAAGCAGATTTCATTTTCCATTGACATTAGTATGCAACAGAGATTTTAGATATAATTCAAATTCAAATGTCATAACAACTGAGCAAACTTTTCTTGATATGCCAAAAAATTAAGCTTTACATTTTCAAATACCTTATATCCTAAAAAAGCAATATTTTCAGTATTTAATTTTATACAAAGGCTCAGAAAAGAATATAGAGGAATGAGAAACATAATCAGACTTACTAACACAGAGAAATGTTCCAATATTTGATATCAAAAGAAATAGAATACAAACATTTTAAGTAAACAGTACAATTAGAAGTTAAATATTAAACTCAGAATAATGAGATCTAATATTCTGCAGCTGCAGCAACAAGAATAAAGAATGAAAAATGCAAATAGAAAATGTGAAGAAGCAGAAACATTGATTTTATACCATAAGTTCATGATTTGTTGTATCAAGACACATTTCTCGAATTCATGAACAAAGGTCCAATTTATAATTCATGTAACTTTTTTCTGATCCCTTACATAAGAACACAATTAATTATGAACAGAAAATGGTAATTAAATTTAAAAAAAACTTGAAAATAGGTAGGACAAACAAAAATATACATACCTGATTAATGTCTTAGGATTAGATTAGCTCCTTCTTTCAATTTCAACTGAGAAACTTTCATAACTTTCCATACCTATAAAAGGAAATGCAAAAAATGGTTAAATTCAACATGCAGTATTGTTAAAGAAATGTAAAACACAAACACATTAGGCTATAAAGAATTATTTTTAAAAATTCATACAATTAAATATTTACACATTAAATCCCAATCTCAGTTTTTCAAAATACAGATTAATTATGGAGTTTATCAGAGAGAAAGCAGATTTCATTTTCCATTGACATTAGTATGCAACAGAGATTTAAGATATAATTAAAATTCAAATGTCATAACAACTGAGCATACTTTTCTTGATATGCCAAAAAATTAAGCTTTACATTTTCAAATACCTTATATCCTAAAAAAGCAATATTTTCAGTATTTAATTTTATAAAAAGGCTCAGAAAAGAATATAGAGGAATGAGAAACATAATCAGTCTTACTAACACACAGAAATGTTCCAATATTTGATATCAAAAGAAATAGAATACAAACATTTTAAGTAAACAGTACAATTAGAAGTTAAATATTAAATTCAGAATAATGAGATCTAATATTCTGCAGCTGCAGCAACAAGAATAAAGAATGAAAAATGCAAATAGAAAATGTCAAGAAGCAAAAACATTGATTTTATACCATAAGTTCATGATTTCTTGTATCAAGACACATTTCTCGAATTCATGAACAAAGGTCCAATTTATAATTCATGTAACTTTTTTCTGATCCCTTACATAAGAACACAATTAATTATGAACAGAAAGTGGTAATTAAATTTAAAAAAACTTGAAAATAGGAAGGACAAACAAAAATATACATACCTGATTAATGTCTTAGGATTAGATTAGCTCCTTCTTTGCATTTCAACTGAGAAACTTTCATAACTTTCCATACCTATAAAAGGAAATGCAAAAAATGGTTAAATTCAACATGCAGTATTGTTAAAGAAATGTAAAACACAAACACATTAGGCTATAAAGAATTATTTTTAAAAATTCATACAATTAAATATTTACACATGAAATCCCAATCTCAGTTTTTCAAAATACAGATTAATTATTAAGTTTATCAGAGAGAAAGCAGATTTCATTTTCCATTGACATTAGTATGCAACAGAGATTTTAGATATAATTAAAATTCAAATGTCATAACAACTGAGCATACTTTTCTTGATATGCCAAAAAATTAAGCTTTACATTTTCAAATACCTTATATTCTAAAAAAGCAATATTTTCAGTTTTTAATTTTATAAAAAGGCTCAGAAAAGAATATAGAGGAATGAGAAACATAATCAGTCTTACTAACACACAGAAATGTTCCAATATTTGATATCAAAAGAAATAGAATACAAACATTTTAAGTGAACAGTACAATTAAAAGTTAAATATTAAACTCAGAATAATGAGATCTAATATTCTGTAGCTGCAGCAACAAGAATAAAGAATGAAAAATGCAAATAGAAAATGTCAAGAAGCAGAAACATTGATTTTATACCATAAGTTCATGATTTCTTGTATCAAGACATATTTCTCGAATTCATGAACAAAGGTCCAATTTATAATTCATGTAACTTTTTTCTGATCCCTTACATAAGAACACATTTAATTATGAACAGAAAGTGGTAATTGAATAAAAAAAAACTTGAAAATAGGAAGGACAAACAAAAATATACATACCTGATTAATGTCTTAGGATTAGATTAGTTCCTTCTTAGCATTTCAACTGAGAAACTTTCATAACTTTCCGTACCTATAAAAGGAAATGCAAAAAATGGTTAAATTCAACATGCAGTATTGTTAAAGAAATGTAAAACACAAACACATTAGGCTATAAAGAATTATTTTTAAAAATTCATACAATAAATATATTTACACATGAAATACCAATCTCAGTTTTTCAAAATACAGATTAATTATTAAGTTTATCAGAGAGAAAGCAGATTTCATTTTCCATTGACATTAGTATGCAACAGAGATTTTAGATATAATTAAAATTCAAATGTCATAACAACTGAGCATACTTTTCTTGATATGCCAAAAAATTAAGCTTTACATTTTCAAATACCTTATATTCTAAAAAAGCAATATTTTCAGTTTTTAATTTTATAAAAAGGCTCAGAAAAGAATATAGAGGAATGAGAAACATAATCAGTCTTACTAACACACAGAAATGTTCCAATATTTGATATCAAAAGAAATAGAATACAAACATTTTAAGTGAACAGTACAATTAGAAGTTAAATATTAAACTCAGAATAATGAGATCTAATATTCTGTAGCTGCAGCAACAAGAATAAAGAATGAAAAATGCAAATAGAAAATGTCAAGAAGCAGAAACATTGATTTTATACCATAAGTTCATGATTTCTTGTATCAAGACACATTTCTCGAATTCATGAACAAAGGTCCAATTTATAATTCATGTAACTTTTTTCTTATCCCTTACATAAGAACACATTTAATTATGAACAGAAAGTGGTAATTAAATAAAAAAAAACTTGAAAATAGGAAGGACAAACAAAAATATACATACCTGATTAATGTCTTAGGATTAGATTAGTTCCTTCTTAGCATTTCAACTGAGAAACTTTCATAACTTTCCGTACCTATAAAAGGAAATGCAAAAAATGGTTAAATTCAACATGCAGTATTGTTAAAGAAATGTAAAACACAAACACATTAGGCTATAAAGAATTATTTTTAAAAATTCATACAATTTAATCCCATTCTCAGTTTTTCAAAATACAGATTAATTATTAAGTTTATCAGAGAGAAAGCAGATTTCATTTTCCATTGACATTAGTATGCAACAGAGATTTTAGATATAATTAAAATTCAAATGTCATAACAACTGAGCATACTTTTCTTGATATGCCAAAAAATTAAGCTTTACATTTTCAAATACCTTATATCCTTAAAAAGCAATATTTTCAGTTTTTAATTTTATAAAAAGGCTCAGAAAAGAATATAGAGGAATGAGTAACATAATCAGTCTTACTAACACACAGAAATGTTCCAATATTTGATATCAAAAGAAATAGAATACAAACATTTAAGTGAACAGTACAATTAGAAGTTAAATATTAAAATCAGAATAATGAGATCTAATATTCTGCAGCTGCAGCAACAAGAATAAAGAATGAAAAATGCAAATAGAAAATGTAAAGAAGCAGAAACATTGATTTTATACCATAAGTTCATGATTTGTTGTATCAAGACACATTTCTCGAATTCATGAACAAAGGTCCAATTTATAATTCATGTAACTTTTTTCTGATCCCTTACATAAGAACACATTTAATTATGAACTGAAAGTGGTAATTAAATAAAAAAAACTTGAAAATAGGAAGGACAAACAAAAATATACATACCTGATTAATGTCTTAGGATTAGATTAGCTCCTTCTTTGCATTTCAACTGAGAAACTTTCATAACTTTCCGTACCTATAAAAGGAAATGCAAAAAATGGTTAAATTCAACATGCAGTATTGTTAAAGAAATGTAAAACACAAACACATTAGGCTATAAAGAATTATTTTAAAAAATTCATACAATTAAATATTTACACATGAAATCCCAATCTCAGTTTTTCAAAATACAGATTAATTATGGAGTTTATTAGAGAGAAAGCAGATTTTATTCTGCATTGACATTAGTATATGACAGATTTTAGATTTAATTAAAATTCAAATGTAATAACAACTGAGCATACTTTTCTTGATATGCCAAAAAATTAAGCTTTACATTTTCAAATACCTTATATTCTAAAAAAGCAATATTTTCAGTTTTTAATTTTATAAAAAGGCTCAGAAAAGAATATAGAGGAATGAGAAACATAATCAGTCTTACTAACACACAGAAATGTTCCAATATTTGATATCAAAAGAAATAGAATACAAACATTTTAAGTGAACAGTACAATTAAAAGTTAAATATTAAACTCAGAATAATGAGATCTAATATTCTGTAGCTGCAGCAACAAGAATAAAGAATGAAAAATGCAAATAGAAAATGTCAAGAAGCAGAAACATTGATTTTATACCATAAGTTCATGATTTCTTGTATCAAGACATATTTCTCGAATTCATGAACAAAGGTCCAATTTATAATTCATGTAACTTTTTTCTGATCCCTTACATAAGAACACATTTAATTATGAACAGAAAGTGGTAATTGAATAAAAAAAACTTGAAAATAGGAAGGACAAACAAAAATATACATACCTGATTAATGTCTTAGGATTAGATTAGTTCCTTCTTAGCATTTCAACTGAGAAACTTTCATAACTTTCCGTACCTATAAAAGGAAATGCAAAAAATGGTTAAATTCAACATGCAGTATTGTTAAAGAAATGTAAAACACAAACACATTAGGCTATAAAGAATTATTTTTAAAAATTCATACAATAAATATATTTACACATGAAATACCAATCTCAGTTTTTCAAAATACAGATTAATTATTAAGTTTATCAGAGAGAAAGCAGATTTCATTTTCCATTGACATTAGTATGCAACAGAGATTTTAGATATAATTAAAATTCAAATGTCATAACAACTGAGCATACTTTTCTTGATATGCCAAAAAATTAAGCTTTACATTTTCAAATACCTTATATTCTAAAAAAGCAATATTTTCAGTTTTTAATTTTATAAAAAGGCTCAGAAAAGAATATAGAGGAATGAGAAACATAATCAGTCTTACTAACACACAGAAATGTTCCAATATTTGATATCAAAAGAAATAGAATACAAACATTTTAAGTGAACAGTACAATTAGAAGTTAAATATTAAACTCAGAATAATGAGATCTAATATTCTGTAGCTGCAGCAACAAGAATAAAGAATGAAAAATGCAAATAGAAAATGTCAAGAAGCAGAAACATTGATTTTATACCATAAGTTCATGATTTCTTGTATCAAGACACATTTCTCGAATTCATGAACAAAGGTCCAATTTATAATTCATGTAACTTTTTTCTTATCCCTTACATAAGAACACATTTAATTATGAACAGAAAGTGGTAATTAAATAAAAAAAAACTTGAAAATAGGAAGGACAAACAAAAATATACATACCTGATTAATGTCTTAGGATTAGATTAGTTCCTTCTTAGCATTTCAACTGAGAAACTTTCATAACTTTCCGTACCTATAAAAGGAAATGCAAAAAATGGTTAAATTCAACATGCAGTATTGTTAAAGAAATGTAAAACACAAACACATTAGGCTATAAAGAATTATTTTTAAAAATTCATACAATAAATATATTTACACATGAAATACCAATCTCAGTTTTTCAAAATACAGATTAATTATTAAGTTTATCAGAGAGAAAGCAGATTTCATTTTCCATTGACATTAGTATGCAACAGAGATTTTAGATATAATTAAAATTCAAATGTCATAACAACTGAGCATACTTTTCTTGATATGCCAAAAAATTAAGCTTTACATTTTCAAATACCTTATATTCTAAAAAAGCAATATTTTCAGTTTTTAATTTTATAAAAAGGCTCAGAAAAGAATATAGAGGAATGAGAAACATAATCAGTCTTACTAACACACAGAAATGTTCCAATATTTGATATCAAAAGAAATAGAATACAAACATTTTAAGTGAACAGTACAATTAGAAGTTAAATATTAAACTCAGAATAATGAGATCTAATATTCTGTAGCTGCAGCAACAAGAATAAAGAATGAAAAATGCAAATAGAAAATGTCAAGAAGCAGAAACATTGATTTTATACCATAAGTTCATGATTTCTTGTATCAAGACACATTTCTCGAATTCATGAACAAAGGTCCAATTTATAATTCATGTAACTTTTTTCTGATCCCTTACATAAGAACACATTTAATTATGAACTGAAAGTGGTAATTAAATAAAAAAAACTTGAAAATAGGAAGGACAAACAAAAATATACATACCTGATTAATGTCTTAGGATTAGATTAGTTCCTTCTTAGCATTTCAACTGAGAAACTTTCATAACTTTCCATACCTATAAAAGGAAATGCAAAAAATGGTTAAATTCAACATGCAGTATTGTTAAAGAAATGTAAAACACAAACACATTAGGCTATAAAGAATTATTTGTAAAAATTCATACAATTTAATCCCATTCTCAGTTTTTCAAAATACAGATTAATTATTAAGTTTATCAGAGAGAAAGCAGATTTCATTTTCCATTGACATTAGTATGCAACAGAGATTTTAGATATAATTAAAATTCAAATGTCATAACAACTGAGCATACTTTTCTTGATATGCCAAAAAATTAAGCTTTACATTTTCAAATACCTTATATCCTAAAAAAGCAATATTTTCAGTTTTTAATTTTATAAAAAGGCTCAGAAAAGAATATAGAGGAATGAGTAACATAATCAGTCTTACTAACACACAGAAATGTTCCAATATTTGATATCAAAAGAAATAGAATACAAACATTTAAGTGAACAGTACAATTAGAAGTTAAATATTAAAATCAGAATAATGAGATCTAATATTCTGCAGCTGCAGCAACAAGAATAAAGAATGAAAAATGCAAATAGAAAATGTAAAGAAGCAGAAACATTGATTTTATACCATAAGTTCATGATTTGTTGTATCAAGACACATTTCTCGAATTCATGAACAAAGGTCCAATTTATAATTCATGTAACTTTTTTCTGATCCCTTACATAAGAACACATTTAATTATGAACTGAAAGTGGTAATTAAATAAAAAAAACTTGAAAATAGGAAGGACAAACAAAAATATACATACCTGATTAATGTCTTAGGATTAGATTAGCTCCTTCTTTGCATTTCAACTGAGAAACTTTCATAACTTTCCGTACCTATAAAAGGAAATGCAAAAAATGGTTAAATTCAACATGCAGTATTGTTAAAGAAATGTAAAACACAAACACATTAGGCTATAAAGAATTATTTTAAAAAATTCATACAATTAAATATTTACACATGAAATCCCAATCTCAGTTTTTCAAAATACAGATTAATTATGGAGTTTATTAGAGAGAAAGCAGATTTTATTCTGCATTGACATTAGTATATGACAGATTTTAGATTTAATTAAAATTCAAATGTAATAACAACTGAGCATACTTTTCTTGATATGCCAAAAAATTAAGCTTTACATTTTCAAATACCTTATATTCTAAAAAAGCAATATTTTCAGTTTTTAATTTTATAAAAAGGCTCAGAAAAGAATATAGAGGAATGAGAAACATAATCAGTCTTACTAACACACAGAAATGTTCCAATATTTGATATCAAAAGAAATAGAATACAAACATTTTAAGTGAACAGTACAATTAAAAGTTAAATATTAAACTCAGAATAATGAGATCTAATATTCTGTAGCTGCAGCAACAAGAATAAAGAATGAAAAATGCAAATAGAAAATGTCAAGAAGCAGAAACATTGATTTTATACCATAAGTTCATGATTTCTTGTATCAAGACATATTTCTCGAATTCATGAACAAAGGTCCAATTTATAATTCATGTAACTTTTTTCTGATCCCTTACATAAGAACACATTTAATTATGAACAGAAAGTGGTAATTGAATAAAAAAAAACTTGAAAATAGGAAGGACAAACAAAAATATACATACCTGATTAATGTCTTAGGATTAGATTAGTTCCTTCTTAGCATTTCAACTGAGAAACTTTCATAACTTTCCGTACCTATAAAAGGAAATGCAAAAAATGGTTAAATTCAACATGCAGTATTGTTAAAGAAATGTAAAACACAAACACATTAGGCTATAAAAAATTATTTTTAAAAATTCATACAATAAATATATTTACACATGAAATACCAATCTCAGTTTTTCAAAATACAGATTAATTATTAAGTTTATCAGAGAGAAAGCAGATTTCATTTTCCATTGACATTAGTATGCAACAGAGATTTTAGATATAATTAAAATTCAAATGTCATAACAACTGAGCATACTTTTCTTGATATGCCAAAAAATTAAGCTTTACATTTTCAAATACCTTATATTCTAAAAAAGCAATATTTTCAGTTTTTAATTTTATAAAAAGGCTCAGAAAAGAATAAAGAGGAATGAGAAACATAATCAGTCTTACTAACACACAGAAATGTTCCAATATTTGATATCAAAAGAAATAGAATACAAACATTTTAAGTGAACAGTACAATTAGAAGTTAAATATTAAACTCAGAATAATGAGATCTAATATTCTGTAGCTGCAGCAACAAGAATAAAGAATGAAAAATGCAAATAGAAAATGTAAAGAAGCAGAAACATTGATTTTATACCATAAGTTCATGATTTCTTGTATCAAGACACATTTCTCGAATTCATGAACAAAGGTCCAATTTATAATTCATGTAACTTTTTTCTTATCCCTTACATAAGAACACATTTAATTATGAACAGAAAGTGGTAATTAAATAAAAAAAAACTTGAAAATAGGAAGGACAAACAAAAATATACATACCTCATTAATGTCTTAGGATTAGATTAGTTCCTTCTTAGCATTTCAACTGAGAAACTTTCATAACTTTCCGTACCTATAAAAGGAAATGCAAAAAATGGTTAAATTCAACATGCAGTATTGTTAAAGAAATGTAAAACACAAACACATTAGGCTATAAAGAATTATTTTTAAAAATTCATACAATAAATATATTTACACATGAAATACCAATCTCAGTTTTTCAAAATACAGATTAATTATTAAGTTTATCAGAGAGAAAGCAGATTTCATTTTCCATTGACATTAGTATGCAACAGAGATTTTAGATATAATTAAAATTCAAATGTCATAACAACTGAGCATACTTTTCTTGATATGCCAAAAAATTAAGCTTTACATTTTCAAATACCTTATATCCTAAAAAAGCAATATTTTCAGTTTTTAATTTTATAAAAAGGCTCAGAAAAGAGTATAGAGGAATGAGAAACATAATCAGTCTTACTAACACACAGAAATGTTCTAATATTTGATATCAAAAGAAATAGAATACAAACATTTTAAGTGAACAGTACAATTAGAAGTTAAATATTAAACTCAGAATAATGAGATCTAATATTCTGTAGCTGCAGCAACAAGAATAAAGAATGAAAAATGCAAATAGAAAATGTCAAGAAGCAGAAACATTGATTTTATACCGTAAGTTCATGATTTCTTGTATCAAGACACATTTCTCGAATTCATGAACAAAGGTCCAATTTATAATTCATGTAACTTTTTTCTGATCCCTTACATAAGAACACATTTAATTATGAACTGAAAGTGGTAATTAAATAAAAAAAACTTGAAAATAGGAAGGACAAACAAAAATATACATACCTGATTAATGTCTTAGGATTAGATTAGTTCCTTCTTAGCATTTCAACTGAGAAACTTTCATAACTTTCCATACCTATAAAAGGAAATGCAAAAAATGGTTAAATTCAACATGCAGTATTGTTAAAGAAATGTAAAACACAAACACATTAGGCTATAAAGAATTATTTTTAAAAATTCATACAATTTAATCCCATTCTCAGTTTTTCAAAATACAGATTAATTATTAAGTTTATCAGAGAGAAAGCAGATTTCATTTTCCATTGACATTAGTATGCAACAGAGATTTTAGATATAATTAAAATTCAAATGTCATAACAACTGAGCATACTTTTCTTGATATGCCAAAAAATTAAGCTTTACATTTTCAAATACCTTATATCCTAAAAAAGCAATATTTTCAGTTTTTAATTTTATAAAAAGGCTCAGAAAAGAATATAGAGGAATGAGTAACATAATCAGTCTTACTAACACACAGAAATGTTCCAATATTTGATATCAAAAGAAATAGAATACAAACATTTAAGTGAACAGTACAATTAGAAGTTAAATATTAAAATCAGAATAATGAGATCTAATATTCTGCAGCTGCAGCAACAAGAATAAAGAATGAAAAATGCAAATAGAAAATGTAAAGAAGCAGAAACATTGATTTTATACCATAAGTTCATGATTTGTTGTATCAAGACACATTTCTCGAATTCATGAACAAAGGTCCAATTTATAATTCATGTCACTTTTTTCTGATCCCTTACATAAGAACACATTTAATTATGAACAGAAAGTGGTAATTAAATAAAAAAAAACTTGAAAATAGGAAGGACAAACAAAAATATACATACCTGATTAATGTCTTAGGATTAGATTAGCTCCTTCTTTCAATTTCAACTGAGGAACTTTCATAACTTTCCATACCTATAAAAGGAAATGCAAAAAATGGTTAAATTCAACATGCAGTATTGTTAAAGAAATGTAAAACACAAACACATTAGGCTATAAAGAATTATTTTAAAAATTTCATACAATTAAATATTTACACATGAAATCCCAATCTCAGTTTTTCAAAATACAGATTAATTATGGAGTTTATTAGAGAGAAAGCAGATTTTATTCTGCATTGACATTAGTATATGACAGATTTTAGATTTAATTAAAATTCAAATGTAATAACAACTGAGCATACTTTTCTTGATATGCCAAAAAATTAAGCTTTACATTTTCAAATACCTTATATTCTAAAAAAGCAATATTTTCAGTTTTTAATTTTATAAAAAGGCTCAGAAAAGAATATAGAGGAATGAGAAACATAATCAGTCTTACTAACACACAGAAATGTTCCAATATTTGATATCAAAAGAAATAGAATACAAACATTTTAAGTGAACAGTACAATTAGAAGTTAAATATTAAACTCAGAATAATGAGATCTAATATTCTGCAGCTGCAGCAACAAGAATAAAGAATGAAAAATGCAAATAGAAAATGTGAAGAAGCAGAAACATTGATTTTATACCATAAGTTCATGATTTGTTGTATCAAGACACATTTCTCGAATTCATGAACAAAGGTCCAATTTATAATTCATGTAACTTTTTTCTGATCCCTTACATAAGAACACATTTAATTATGAACTGAAAGTGGTAATTAAATAAAAAAAACTTGAAAATAGGAAGGACAAACAAAAATATACATACCTGATTAATGTCTTAGGATTAGATTAGCTCCTTCTTTGCATTTCAACTGAGAAACTTTCATAACTTTCCGTACCTATAAAAGGAAATGCAAAAAATGGTTAAATTCAACATGCAGTATTGTTAAAGAAATGTAAAACACAAACACATTAGGCTATAAAGAATTATTTTAAAAAATTCATACAATTAAATATTTACACATGAAATCCCAATCTCAGTTTTTCAAAATACAGATTAATTATGGAGTTTATTAGAGAGAAAGCAGATTTTATTCTGCATTGACATTAGTATATGACAGATTTTAGATTTAATTAAAATTCAAATGTAATAACAACTGAGCATACTTTTCTTGATATGCCAAAAAATTAAGCTTTACATTTTCAAATACCTTATATTCTAAAAAAGCAATATTTTCAGTTTTTAATTTTATAAAAAGGCTCAGAAAAGAATATAGAGGAATGAGAAACATAATCAGTCTTACTAACACACAGAAATGTTCCAATATTTGATATCAAAAGAAATAGAATACAAACATTTTAAGTGAACAGTACAATTAGAAGTTAAATATTAAACTCAGAATAATGAGATCTAATATTCTGCAGCTGCAGCAACAAGAATAAAGAATGAAAAATGCAAATAGAAAATGTGAAGAAGCAGAAACATTGATTTTATACCATAAGTTCATGATTTGTTGTATCAAGACACATTTCTCGAATTCATGAACAAAGGTCCAATTTATAATTCATGTAACTTTTTTCTGATCCCTTACATAAGAACACATTTAATTATGAACTGAAAGTGGTAATTAAATAAAAAAAACTTGAAAATAGGAAGGACAAACAAAAATATACATACCTGATTAATGTCTTAGGATTAGATTAGCTCCTTCTTTGCATTTCAACTGAGAAACTTTCATAACTTTCCGTACCTATAAAAGGAAATGCAAAAAATGGTTAAATTCAACATGCAGTATTGTTAAAGAAATGTAAAACACAAACACATTAGGCTATAAAGAATTATTTTTAAAAATTCATACAATTTAATCCCATTCTCAGTTTTTCAAAATACAGATTAATTATTAAGTTTATCAGAGAGAAGGCAGATTTCATTTTCCATTGACATTAGTATGCAACAGAGATTTTAGATATAATTAAAATTCAAATGTCATAACAACTGAGCATACTTTTCTTGATATGCCAAAAAATTAAGCTTTACATTTTCAAATACCTTATATCCTAAAAAAGCAATATTTTCAGTTTTTAATTTTATAAAAAGGCTCAGAAAAGAATATAGAGGAATGAGTAACATAATCAGTCTTACTAACACACAGAAATGTTCCAATATTTGATATCAAAAGAAATAGAATACAAACATTTAAGTGAACAGTACAATTAGAAGTTAAATATTAAAATCAGAATAATGAGATCTAATATTCTGCAGCTGCAGCAACAAGAATAAAGAATGAAAAATGCAAATAGAAAATGTAAAGAAGCAGAAACATTGATTTTATACCATAAGTTCATGATTTGTTGTATCAAGACACATTTCTCGAATTCATGAACAAAGGTCCAATTTATAATTCATGTCACTTTTTTCTGATCCCTTACATCAGAACACATTTAATTATGAACAGAAAGTGGTAATTAAATAAAAAAAAACTTGAAAATAGGAAGGACAAACAAAAATATACATACCTGATTAATGTCTTAGGATTAGATTAGCTCCTTCTTTGCATTTCAACTGAGAAACTTTCATAACTTTCCGTACCTATAAAAGGAAATGCAAAAAATGGTTAAATTCAACATGCAGTATTGTTAAAGAAATGTAAAACCCAAACACATTAGGCTATAAAGAATTATTTTTAAAAATTCATACAATTAAATATTTACACATGAAATCCCAATCTCAGTTTTTCAAAATACAGATTAATTATGGAGTTTATAAGAGAGAAAGCAGATTTCATTTTCCATTGACATTAGTATGCAACAGAGATTTAAGATATAATTAAAATTCAAATGTCATAACAACTGAGCATACTTTTCTTGATATGCCAAAAAATTAAGCTTTACATTTTCAAATACCTTATATCCTAAAAAAGCAATATTTTCAGTTTTTAATTTTATAAAAAGGCTCAGAAAAGAATATAGAGGAATGAGAAACATAATCAGTCTTACTAACACACAGAAATGTTCCAATATTTGATATCAAAAGAAATAGAATACAAACATTTTAAGTGAACAGTACAATTAGAAATTAAATATTAAACTCAGAATAATGAGATCTAATATTCTGCAGCTGCAGCAACAAGAATAAAGAATGAAAAATGCAAATAGAAAATGTGAAAAAGCAGAAACATTGATTTTATACCATAAGTTCATGATTTGTTGTATCAAGACACATTTCTCGAATTCATGAACAAAGGTCCAATTTATAATTCATGTAACTTTTTTCTGATCCCTTACATAAGAACACAATTAATTATGAACAGAAAGTGGTAATTAAATAAAAAAAAAATTGAAAATAGGAAGGACAAACAAAAATATACATACCTGATTAATGTCTTAGGATTAGATTAGCTCCTTCTTTGCATTTCAACTGAGAAACTTTCATAACTTTCCGTACCTATAAAAGGAAATGCAAAAAATGGTTAAATTCAACATGCAGTATTGTTAAAGAAATGTAAAACACAAACACATTAGGCTATAAAGAATTATTTTTAAAAATTCATACAATAAATATATTTACACATGAAATACCAATCTCAGTTTTTCAAAATACAGATTAATTATGGAGTTTATCAGAGAGAAAGCAGATTTCATTTTCCATTGACATTAGTATGCAACAGAGATTTAAGATATAATTAAAATTCAAATGTCATAACAACTGAGCATACTTTTCTTGATATGCCAAAAAATTAAGCTTTACATTTTCAAATACCTTATATTCTAAAAAAGCAATATTTTCAGTTTTTAATTTTATAAAAAGGCTCAGAAAAGAATATAGAGGAATGAGAAACATAATCAGTCTTACTAACACACAGAAATGTTCCAATATTTGATATCAAAAGAAATAGAATACAAACATTTTAAGTGAACAGTACAATTAGAAGTTAAATATTAAACTCAGAATAATGAGATCTAATATTCTGTAGCTGCAGCAACAAGAATAAAGAATGAAAAATGCAAATAGAAAATGTCAAGAAGCAGAAACATTGATTTTATACCATAAGTTCATGATTTCTTGTATCAAGACACATTTCTCGAATTCATGAACAAAGGTCCAATTTATAATTCATGTAACTTTTTTCTGATCCCTTACATAAGAACACATTTAATTATGAACAGAAAGTGGTAATTAAATAAAAAAAACTTGAAAATAGGAAGGACAAACAAAAATATACATACCTGATTAATGTCTTAGGATTAGATTAGTTCCTTCTTAGCATTTCAACTGAGAAACTTTCATAACTTTCCATACCTATAAAAGGAAATGCAAAAAATGGTTAAATTCAACATGCAGTATTGTTAAAGAAATGTAAAACACAAAACCCATTAGGCTATAAAGAATTATTTTTAAAAATTCATACAATTTAATCCCATTCTCAGTTTTTCAAAATACAGATTAATTATTAAGTTTATCAGAGAGAAAGCAGATTTCATTTTCCATTGACATTAGTATGCAACAGAGATTTTAGATATAATTAAAATTCAAATGTCATAACAACTGAGCATACTTTTCTTGATATGCCAAAAAATTAAGCTTTACATTTTCAAATACCTTATATCCTAAAAAAGCAATATTTTCAGTTTTTAATTTTATAAAAAGGCTCAGAAAAGAATATAGAGGAATGAGAAACATAATCAGTCTTACTAACACACAGAAATGTTCCAATATTTGATATCAAAAGAAATAGAATACAAACATTTAAGTGAACAGTACAATTAGAAGTTAAATATTAAACTCAGAATAATGAGATCTAATATTCTGCAGCTGCAGCAACAAGAATAAAGAATGAAAAATGCAAATAGAAAATGTGAAGAAGCAGAAACATTGATTTTATACCATAAGTTCATGATTTGTTGTATCAAGACACATTTCTCGAATTCATGAACAAAGGTCCAATTTATAATTCATGTAACTTTTTTCTGATCCCTTACATAAGAACACATTTAATTATGAACTGAAAGTGGTAATTAAATAAAAAAAACTTGAAAATAGGAAGGACAAACAAAAAAATACATACCTGATTAATGTCTTAGGATTAGATTAGCTCCTTCTTTGCATTTCAACTGAGAAACTTTCATAACTTTCCGTACCTATAAAAGGAAATGCAAAAAATGGTTAAATTCAACATGCAGTATTGTTAAAGAAATGTAAAACACAAACACATTAGGCTATAAAGAATTATTTTTAAAAATTCATACAATTTAATCCCATTCTCAGTTTTTCAAAATACAGATTAATTATTAAGTTTATCAGAGAGAAAGCAGATTTCATTTTCCATTGACATTAGTATGCAACAGAGATTTTAGATATAATTAAAATTCAAATGTCATAACAACTGAGCATACTTTTCTTGATATGCCAAAAAATTAAGCTTTACATTTTCAAATACCTTATATCCTAAAAAAGCAATATTTTCAGTTTTTAATTTTATAAAAAGGCTCAGAAAAGAATATAGAGGAATGAGAAACATAATCAGTCTTACTAACACACAGAAATGTTCCAATATTTGATATCAAAAGAAACAGAATACAAACATTTTAAGTGAACAGTACAATTAGAAGTTAAATATTAAACTCAGAATAATGAGATCTAATATTCTGTAGCTGCAGCAACAAGAATAAAGAATGAAAAATGCAAATAGAAAATGTCAAGAAGCAGAAACATTGATTTTATACCATAAGTTCATGATTTCTTGTATCAAGACACATTTCTCGAATTCATGAACAAAGGTCCAATTTATAATTCATGTAACTTTTTTCTGATCCCTTACATAAGAACACAATTAATTATGAACAGAAAGTGGTAATTAAATAAAAAAAAACTTGAAAATAGGAAGGACAAACAAAAATATACATACCTGATTAATGTCTTAGGATTAGATTAGCTCCTTCTTTGCATTTCAACTGAGAAACTTTCATAACTTTCCGTACCTATAAAAGGAAATGCAAAAAATGGTTAAATTCAACATGCAGTATTGTTAAAGAAATGTAAAACACAAACACATTAGGCTATAAAGAATTATTTTTAAAAATTCATACAATAAATATATTTACACATGAAATACCAATCTCAGTTTTTCAAAATACAGATTAATTATGGAGTTTATCAGAGAGAAAGCAGATTTCATTTTCCATTGACATTAGTATGCAACAGAGATTTTAGATATAATTAAAATTCAAATGTCATAACAACTGAGCATACTTTTCTTGATATGCCAAAAAATTAAGCTTTACATTTTCAAATACCTTATATTCTAAAAAAGCAACATTTTCAGTTTTTAATTTTATAAAAAGGCTCAGAAAAGAATATAGAGGAATGAGAAACATAATCAGTCTTACTAACACACAGAAATGTTCCAATATTTGATATCAAAAGAAATAGAATACAAACATTTTAAGTGAACAGTACAATTAGAAGTTAAATATTAAACTCAGAATAATGAGATCTAATATTCTGTAGCTGCAGCAACAAGAATAAAGAATGAAAAATGCAAATAGAAAATGTCAAGAAGCAGAAACATTGATTTTATACCATAAGTTCATGATTTCTTGTATCAAGACACATTTCTCGAATTCATGAACAAAGGTCCAATTTATAATTCATGTAACTTTTTTCTGATCCCTTACATAAGAACACATTTAATTATGAACAGAAAGTGGTAATTAAATAAAAAAAACTTGAAAATAGGAAGGACAAACAAAAATATACATACCTGATTAATGTCTTAGGATTAGATTAGTTCCTTCTTAGCATTTCAACTGAGAAACTTTCATAACTTTCCATACCTATAAAAGGAAATGCAAAAAATGGTTAAATTCAACATGCAGTATTGTTAAAGAAATGTAAAACACAAAACCCATTAGGCTATAAAGAATTATTTTTAAAAATTCATACAATTTAATCCCATTCTCAGTTTTTCAAAATACAGATTAATTATTAAGTTTATCAGAGAGAAAGCAGATTTCATTTTCCATTGACATTAGTATGCAACAGAGATTTTAGATATAATTAAAATTCAAATGTCATAACAACTGAGCATACTTTTCTTGATATGCCAAAAAATTAAGCTTTACATTTTCAAATACCTTATATCCTAAAAAAGCAATATTTTCAGTTTTTCATTTTATAAAAAGGCTCAGAAAAGAATATAGAGGAATGAGAAACATAATCAGTCTTACTAACACACAGAAATGTTCCAATATTTGATATCAAAAGAAATAGAATACAAACATTTAAGTGAACAGTACAATTAGAAGTTAAATATTAAACTCAGAATAATGAGATCTAATATTCTGCAGCTGCAGCAACAAGAATAAAGAATGAAAAATGCAAATAGAAAATGTGAAGAAGCAGAAACATTGATTTTATACCATAAGTTCATGATTTGTTGTATCAAGACACATTTCTCGAATTCATGAACAAAGGTCCAATTTATAATTCATGTAACTTTTTTCTGATCCCTTACATAAGAACACATTTAATTATGAACTGAAAGTGGTAATTAAATAAAAAAAACTTGAAAATAGGAAGGACAAACAAAAAAATACATACCTGATTAATGTCTTAGGATTAGATTAGCTCCTTCTTTGCATTTCAACTGAGAAACTTTCATAACTTTCCATACCTATAAAAGGAAATGCAAAAAATGGTTAAATTCAACATGCAGTATTGTTAAAGAAATGTAAAACACAAAACCCATTAGGCTATAAAGAATTATTTTTAAAAATTCATACAATAAATATATTTACACATGAAATACCAATCTCAGTTTTTCAAAATACAGATTAATTATGGAGTTTATCAGAGAGAAAGCAGATTTCATTTACCATTGACATTAGTATGCAACAGAGATTTTAGATATAATTAAAATTCAAATGTCATAACAACTGAGCATACTTTTCTTGATATGCCAAAAAATTAAGCTTTACATTTTCAAATACCTTATATTCTAAAAAAGCAACATTTTCAGTTTTTAATTTTATAAAAAGGCTCAGAAAAGAATATAGAGGAATGAGAAACATAATCAGTCTTACTAACACACAGAAATGTTCCAATATTTGATATCAAAAGAAATAGAATACAAACATTTTAAGTGAACAGTACAATTAGAAGTTAAATATTAAACTCAGAATAATGAGATCTAATATTCTGTAGCTGCAGCAACAAGAATAAAGAATGAAAAATGCAAATAGAAAATGTCAAGAAGCAGAAACATTGATTTTATACCATAAGTTCATGATTTCTTGTATCAAGACACATTTCTCGAATTCATGAACAAAGGTCCAATTTATAATTCATGTAACTTTTTTCTGATCCCTTACATAAGAACACATTTAATTATGAACAGAAAGTGGTAATTAAATAAAAAAAACTTGAAAATAGGAAGGACAAACAAAAATATACATACCTGATTAATGTCTTAGGATTAGATTAGTTCCTTCTTAGCATTTCAACTGAGAAACTTTCATAACTTTCCATACCTATAAAAGGAAATGCAAAAAATGGTTAAATTCAACATGCAGTATTGTTAAAGAAATGTAAAACACAAAACCCATTAGGCTATAAAGAATTATTTTTAAAAATTCATACAATTTAATCCCATTCTCAGTTTTTCAAAATATAGATTAATTATTAAGTTTATCAGAGAGAAAGCAGATTTCATTTTCCATTGACATTAGTATGCAACAGAGATTTTAGATATAATTAAAATTCAAATGTCATAACAACTGAGCATACTTTTCTTGATATGCCAAAAAATTAAGCTTTACATTTTCAAATACCTTATATCCTAAAAAAGCAATATTTTCAGTTTTTCATTTTATAAAAAGGCTCAGAAAAGAATATAGAGGAATGAGAAACATAATCAGTCTTACTAACACACAGAAATGTTCCAATATTTGATATCAAAAGAAATAGAATACAAACATTTAAGTGAACAGTACAATTAGAAGTTAAATATTAAACTCAGAATAATGAGATCTAATATTCTGCAGCTGCAGCAACAAGAATAAAGAATGAAAAATGCAAATAGAAAATGTGAAAAAGCAAAAACATTGATTTTATACCATAAGTTCATGATTTGTTGTATCAAGACACATTTCTCGAATTCATGAACAAAGGTCCAATTTATAATTCATGTAACTTTTTTCTGATCCCTTACATAAGAACACAATTAATTATGAACAGAAAGTGGTAATTAAATAAAAAAAAACTTGAAAATAGGAAGGACAAACAAAAATATACATACCTGATTAATGTCTTAGGATTAGATTAGCTCCTTCTTTGCATTTCAACTGAGAAACTTTCATAACTTTCCGTACCTATAAAAGGAAATGCAAAAAATGGTTAAATTCAACATGCAGTATTGTTAAAGAAATGTAAAACACAAACACATTAGGCTATAAAGAATTAGTTTTAAAAATTCATACAATAAATATATTTACACATGAAATACCAATCTCAGTTTTTCAAAATACACATTAATTATGGAGTTTATCAGAGAGAAAGCAGATTTCATTTTCCATTGACATTAGTATGCAACAGAGATTTAAGATATAATTAAAATTCAAATGTCATAACAACTGAGCATACTTTTCTTGATATGCCAAAAAATTAAGCTTTACATTTTCAAATACCTTATATCCTAAAAAAGCAATATTTTCAGTTTTTAATTTTATAAAAAGGCTCAGAAAAGAGTATAGAGGAATGAGAAACATAATCAGTCTTACTAACACACAGAAATGTTCTAATATTTGATATCAAAAGAAATAGAATACAAACATTTTAAGTGAACAGTACAATTAGAAGTTAAATAATAAACTCAGAATAATGAGATCTAATATTCTGCAGCTGCAGCAACAAGAATAAAGAATGAAAAATGAAAATAGAAAATGTCAAGAAGCAAAGACATTGATTTTATACCATAAGTTCATGATTTGTTGTATCAAGACACATTTCTCGAATTCATGAACAAAGGTCCAATTTATAATTCATGTAACTTTTTTCTGATCCCTTACATAAGAACACATTTAATTATGAACTGAAAGTGGTAATTAAATAAAAAAAAAAACTTGAAAATAGGAAGGACAAAAAAAAAATATACATACCTGATTAATGTCTTAGGATTAGATTAGCTCCTTCTTTCAATTTCAACTGAGGAACTTTCATAATTTTCCATACCTATAAAAGGAAATGCAAAAAATGGTTAAATTCAACATGCAGTATTGTTAAAGAAATGTAAAACACAAACACATTAGGCTATAAAGAATTATTTTTAAAAATTCATACAATAAATATATTTACACATGAAATACCAATCTCAGTTTTTCAAAATACAGATTAATTATTAAGTTTATCAGAGAGAAAGCAGATTTCATTTTCCATTGACATTAGTATGCAACAGAGATTTTAGATATAATTAAAATTCAAATGTCATAACAACTGAGCATACTTTTCTTGATATGCCAAAAAATTAAGCTTTACATTTTCAAATACCTTATATTCTAAAAAAGCAATATATTCAGTTTTTAATTTTATAAAAAGGCTCAGAAAAGAATATAGAGGAATAAGAAACATAATCAGTCTTACTAACACACAGAAATGTTCCAATATTTGATATCAAAAGAAATAGAATACAAACATTTTAAGTGAACAGTACAATTAGAAGTTAAATATTAACTCAGAATAATGAGATCTAATATTCTGTAGCTGCAACAACAAGAATAAAGAATGAAAAATGCAAATAGAAAATGTCAAGAAGCAGAAACATTGATTTTATACCATAAGTTCATGATTTGTTGTATCAAGACACATTTCTCGAATTCATGAACAAAGGTCCAATTTATAATTCATGTAACTTTTTTCTGATCCCTTACATAAGAACACAATTAATTATGAACAGAAAGTGGTAATTAAATAAAAAAAAACTTGAAAATAGGAAGGACAAACAAAAATATACATACCTGATTAATGTCTTAGGATTAGATTAGCTCCTTCTTTGCATTTCAACTGAGAAACTTTCATAACTTTCCGTACCTATAAAAGGAAATGCAAAAAATGGTTAAATTCAACATGCAGTATTGTTAAAGAAATGTAAAACACAAACACATTAGGCTATAAAGAATTAGTTTTAAAAATTCATACAATAAATATATTTACACATGAAATACCAATCTCAGTTTTTCAAAATACACATTAATTATGGAGTTTATCAGAGAGAAAGCAGATTTCATTTTCCATTGACATTAGTATGCAACAGAGATTTAAGATATAATTAAAATTCAAATGTCATAACAACTGAGCATACTTTTCTTGATATGCCAAAAAATTAAGCTTTACATTTTCAAATACCTTATATCCTAAAAAAGCAATATTTTCAGTTTTTAATTTTATAAAAAGGCTCAGAAAAGAGTATAGAGGAATGAGAAACATAATCAGTCTTACTAACACACAGAAATGTTCTAATATTTGATATCAAAAGAAATAGAATACAAACATTTTAAGTGAACAGTACAATTAGAAGTTAAATAATAAACTCAGAATAATGAGATCTAATATTCTGCAGCTGCAGCAACAAGAATAAAGAATGAAAAATGAAAATAGAAAATGTCAAGAAGCAAAGACATTGATTTTATACCATAAGTTCATGATTTGTTGTATCAAGACACATTTCTCGAATTCATGAACAAAGGTCCAATTTATAATTGATGTAACTTTTTTCTGATCCCTTACATAAGAACACATTTAATTATGAACTGAAAGTGGTAATTAAATAAAAAAAAAAACTTGAAAATAGGAAGGACAAAAAAAAAATATACATACCTGATTAATGTCTTAGGATTAGATTAGCTCCTTCTTTCAATTTCAACTGAGAAACTTTCATAACTTTCCGTACCTATAAAAGGAAATGCAAAAAATGGTTAAATTCAACATGCAGTATTGTTAAAGAAATGTAAAACACAAACACATTAGGCTATAAAGAATTATTTTTAAAAATTCATACAATAAATATATTTACACATGAAATACCAATCTCAGTTTTTCAAAATACAGATTAATTATGGAGTTTATCAGAGAGAAAGCAGATTTCATTTTCCATTGACATTAGTATGCAACAGAGATTTTAGATATAATTAAAATTCAAATGTCATAACAACTGAGCATACTTTTCTTGATATGCCAAAAAATTAAGCTTTACATTTTCAAATACCTTATATTCTAAAAAAGCAATATATTCAGTTTTTAATTTTATAAAAAGGCTCAGAAAAGAATATAGAGGAATAAGAAACATAATCAGTCTTACTAACACGCAGAAATGTTCCAATATTTGATATCAAAAGAAATAGAATACAAACATTTTAAGTGAACAGTACAATTAGAAGTTAAATATTAAACTCAGAATAATGAGATCTAATATTCTGTAGCTGCAACAACAAGAATAAAGAATGAAAAATGCAAATAGAAAATGTCAAGAAGCAGAAACATTGATTTTATACCATAAGTTCATGATTTCTTGTATCAAGACACATTTCTCGAATTCATGAACAAAGGTCCAATTTATAATTCATGTAACTTTTTTCTGATCCCTTACATAAGAACACATTTAATTATGAACAGAAAGTGGTAATTAAATAAAAAAAACTTGAAAATAGGAAGGACAAACAAAAATATACATACCTGATTAATGTCTTAGGATTAGATTAGTTCCTTCTTAGCATTTCAACTGAGAAACTTTCATAACTTTCCATACCTATAAAAGGAAATGCAAAAAATGGTTAAATTCAACATGCAGTATTGTTAAAGAAATGTAAAACACAAAACCCATTAGGCTATAAAGAATTATTTTTAAAAATTCATACAATTTAATCCCATTCTCAGTTTTTCAAAATACAGATTAATTATTAAGTTTATCAGAGAGAAAGCAGATTTCATTTTCCATTGACATTAGTATGCAACAGAGATCTTAGATATAATTAAAATTCAAATGTCATAACAACTGAGCATACTTTTCTTGATATGCCAAAAAATTAAGCTTTACATTTTCAAATACCTTATATCCTAAAAAAGCAATATTTTCAGTTTTTAATTTTATAAAAAGGCTCAGAAAAGAATATAGAGGAATGAGAAACATAATCAGTCTTACTAACACACAGAAATGTTCCAATATTTGATATCAAAAGAAACAGAATACAAACATTTTAAGTGAACAGTACAATTAGAAGTTAAATATTAAACTCAGAATAATGAGATCTAATATTCTGTAGCTGCAGCAACAAGAATAAAGAATGAAAAATGCAAATAGAAAATGTCAAGAAGCAGAAACATTGATTTTATACCATAAGTTCATGATTTCTTGTATCAAGACACATTTCTCGAATTCATGAACAAAGGTCCAATTTATAATTCATGTAACTTTTTTCTGATCCCTTACATAAGAACACAATTAATTATGAACAGAAAGTGGTAATTAAATAAAAAAAAACTTGAAAATAGGAAGGACAAACAAAAATATACATACCTGATTAATGTCTTAGGATTAGATTAGCTCCTTCTTTGCATTTCAACTGAGAAACTTTCATAACTTTCCGTACCTATAAAAGGAAATGCAAAAAATGATTAAATTCAACATGCAGTATTGTTAAAGAAATGTAAAACACAAACACATTAGGCTATAAAGAATTATTTTTAAAAATTCATACAATAAATATATTTACACATGAAATACCAATCTCAGTTTTTCAAAATACAGATTAATTATGGAGTTTATCAGAGAGAAAGCAGATTTCATTTTCCATTGACATTAGTATGCAACAGAGATTTAAGATATAATTAAAATTCAAATGTCATAACAACTGAGCATACTTTTCTTGATATGCCAAAAAATTAAGCTTTACATTTTCAAATACCTTATATTCTAAAAAAGCAATATTTTCAGTTTTTAATTTTATAACAAGGCTCAGAAAAGAATATAGAGGAATGAGAAACATAATCAGTCTTACTAACACACAGAAATGATCCAATATTTGATATCAAAAGAAATAGAATACAAACATTTTAAGTGAACAGTACAATTAGAAGTTAAATATTAAACTCAGAATAATGAGATCTAATATTCTGTAGCTGCAGCAACAAGAATAAAGAATGAAAAATGCAAATAGAAAATGTCAAGAAGCAGAAACATTGATTTTATACCATAAGTTCATGATTTCTTGTATCAAGACACATTTCTCGAATTCATGAACAAAGGTCCAATTTATAATTCATGTAACTTTTTTCTGATCCCTTACATAAGAACACATTTAATTATGAACAGAAAGTGGTAATTAAATAAAAAAAACTTGAAAATAGGAAGGACAAACAAAAATATACATACCTGATTAATGTCTTAGGATTAGATTAGTTCCTTCTTAGCATTTCAACTGAGAAACTTTCATAACTTTCCATACCTATAAAAGGAAATGCAAAAAATGGTTAAATTCAACATGCAGTATTGTTAAAGAAATGTAAAACACAAACACATTAGGCTATAAAGAATTATTTTTAAAAATTCATACAATAAATATATTTACACATGAAATACCAATCTCAGTTTTTCAAAATACAGATTAATTATTAAGTTTATCAGAGAGAAAGCAGATTTCATTTTCCATTGACATTAGTATGCAACAGAGATTTTAGATATAATTAAAATTCAAATGTCATAACAACTGAGCATACTTTTCTTGATATGCCAAAAAATTAAGCTTTACATTTTCAAATACCTTATATTCTAAAAAAGCAACATTTTCAGTTTTTAATTTTATAAAAAGGCTCAGAAAAGAATATAGAGGAATGAGAAACATAATCAGTCTTACTAACACACAGAAATGTTCCAATATTTGATATCAAAAGAAATAGAATACAAACATTTTAAGTGAACAGTACAATTAGAAGTTAAATATTAAACTCAGAATAATGAGATCTAATATTCTGTAGCTGCAGCAACAAGAATAAAGAATGAAAAATGCAAATAGAAAATGTCAAGAAGCAGAAACATTGATTTTATACCATAAGTTCATGATTTCTTGTATCAAGACACATTTCTCGAATTCATGAACAAAGGTCCAATTTATAATTCATGTAACTTTTTTCTGATCCCTTACATAAGAACACATTTAATTATGAACAGAAAGTGGTAATTAAATAAAAAAAACTTGAAAATAGGAAGGACAAACAAAAATATACATACCTGATTAATGTCTTAGGATTAGATTAGTTCCTTCTTAGCATTTCAACTGAGAAACTTTCATAACTTTCCATACCTATAAAAGGAAATGCAAAAAATGGTTAAATTCAACATGCAGTATTGTTAAAGAAATGTAAAACACAAAACCCATTAGGCTATAAAGAATTATTTTTAAAAATTCATACAATTTAATCCCATTCTCAGTTTTTCAAAATACAGATTAATTATTAAGTTTATCAGAGAGAAAGCAGATTTCATTTTCCATTGACATTAGTATGCAACAGAGATTTTAGATATAATTAAAATTCAAATGTCATAACAACTGAGCATACTTTTCTTGATATGCCAAAAAATTAAGCTTTACATTTTCAAATACCTTATATCCTAAAAAAGCAATATTTTCAGTTTTTCATTTTATAAAAAGGCTCAGAAAAGAATATAGAGGAATGAGAAACATAATCAGTCTTACTAACACACAGAAATGTTCCAATATTTGATATCAAAAGAAATAGAATACAAACATTTAAGTGAACAGTACAATTAGAAGTTAAATATTAAAATCAGAATAATGAGATCTAATATTCTGCAGCTGCAGCAACAAGAATAAAGAATGAAAAATGCAAATAGAAAATGTGAAGAAGCAGAAACATTGATTTTATACCATAAGTTCATGATTTGTTGTATCAAGACACATTTCTCGAATTCATGAACAAAGGTCCAATTTATAATTCATGTAACTTTTTTCTGATCCCTTACATAAGAACACATTTAATTATGAACTGAAAGTGGTAATTAAATAAAAAAAACTTGAAAATAGGAAGGACAAACAAAAATATACATACCTGATTAATGTCTTAGGATTAGATTAGCTCCTTCTTTGCATTTCAACTGAGAAACTTTCATAACTTTCCGTACCTATAAAAGGAAATGCAAAAAATGGTTAAATTCAACATGCAGTATTGTTAAAGAAATGTAAAACACAAACACATTAGGCTATAAAGAATTATTTTTAAAAATTCATACAATTTAATCCCATTCTCAGTTTTTCAAAATACAGATTAATTATTAAGTTTATCAGAGAGAAAGCAGATTTCATTTTCCATTGACATTAGTATGCAACAGAGATTTAAGATATAATTAAAATTCAAATGTCATAACAACTGAGCATACTTTTCTTGATATGCCAAAAAATTAAGCTTTACATTTTCAAATACCTTATATCCTAAAAAAGCAATATTTTCAGTTTTTAATTTTATAAAAAGGCTCAGAAAAGAATATAGAGGAATGAGAAACATAATCAGTCTTACTAACACACAGAAATGTTCCAATATTTGATATCAAAAGAAATAGAATACAAACATTTTAAGTGAACAGTACAATTAGAAATTAAATATTAAACTCAGAATAATGAGATCTAATATTCTGCAGCTGCAGCAACAAGAATAAAGAATGAAAAATGCAAATAGAAAATGTGAAAAAGCAGAAACATTGATTTTATACCATAAGTTCATGATTTGTTGTATCAAGACACATTTCTCGAATTCATGAACAAAGGTCCAATTTATAATTCATGTAACTTTTTTCTGATCCCTTACATAAGAACACAATTAATTATGAACAGAAAGTGGTAATTAAATAAAAAAAAACTTGAAAATAGGAAGGACAAACAAAAATATACATACCTGATTAATGTCTTAGGATTAGATTAGCTCCTTCTTTGCATTTCAACTGAGAAACTTTCATAACTTTCCGTACCTATAAAAGGAAATGCAAAAAATGGTTAAATTCAACATGCAGTATTGTTAAAGAAATGTAAAACACAAACACATTAGGCTATAAAGAATTAGTTTTAAAAATTCATACAATAAATATATTTACACATGAAATACCAATCTCAGTTTTTCAAAATACACATTAATTATGGAGTTTATCAGAGAGAAAGCAGATTTCATTTTCCATTGACATTAGTATGCAACAGAGATTTAAGATATAATTAAAATTCAAATGTCATAACAACTGAGCATACTTTTCTTGATATGCCAAAAAATTAAGCTTTACATTTTCAAATACCTTATATCCTAAAAAAGCAATATTTTCAGTTTTTAATTTTATAAAAAGGCTCAGAAAAGAGTATAGAGGAATGAGAAACATAATCAGTCTTACTAACACACAGAAATGTTCTAATATTTGATATCAAAAGAAATAGAATACAAACATTTTAAGTGAACAGTACAATTAGAAGTTAAATAATAAACTCAGAATAATGAGATCTAATATTCTGCAGCTGCAGCAACAAGAATAAAGAATGAAAAATGAAAATAGAAAATGTCAAGAAGCAAAGACATTGATTTTATACCATAAGTTCATGATTTGTTGTATCAAGACACATTTCTCGAATTCATGAACAAAGGTCCAATTTATAATTCATGTAACTTTTTTCTGATCCCTTACATAAGAACACATTTAATTATGAACTGAAAGTGGTAATTAAATAAAAAAAAAAACTTGAAAATAGGAAGGACAAAAAAAAAATATACATACCTGATTAATGTCTTAGGATTAGATTAGCTCCTTCTTTCAATTTCAACTGAGGAACTTTCATAATTTTCCATACCTATAAAAGTAAATGCAAAAAATGGTTAAATTCAACATGCAGTATTGTTAAAGAAATGTAAAACACAAACACATTAGGCTATAAAGAATTATTTTTAAAAATTCATACAATAAATATATTTACACATGAAATACCAATCTCAGTTTTTCAAAATACAGATTAATTATTAAGTTTATCAGAGAGAAAGCAGATTTCATTTTCCATTGACATTAGTATGCAACAGAGATTTTAGATATAATTAAAATTCAAATGTCATAACAACTGAGCATACTTTTCTTGATATGCCAAAAAATTAAGCTTTACATTTTCAAATACCTTATATTCTAAAAAAGCAACATTTTCAGTTTTTAATTTTATAAAAAGGCTCAGAAAAGAATATAGAGGAATGAGAAACATAATCAGTCTTACTAACACACAGAAATGTTCCAATATTTGATATCAAAAGAAATAGAATACAAACATTTTAAGTGAACAGTACAATTAGAAGTTAAATATTAAACTCAGAATAATGAGATCTAATATTCTGTAGCTGCAGCAACAAGAATAAAGAATGAAAAATGCAAATAGAAAATGTCAAGAAGCAGAAACATTGATATTATACCATAAGTTCATGATTTCTTGTATCAAGACACATTTCTCGAATTCATGAACAAAGGTCCAATTTATAATTCATGTAACTTTTTTCTGATCCCTTACATAAGAACACATTTAATTATGAACAGAAAGTGGTAATTAAATAAAAAAAACTTGAAAATAGGAAGGACAAACAAAAATATACATACCTGATTAATGTCTTAGGATTAGATTAGTTCCTTCTTAGCATTTCAACTGAGAAACTTTCATAACTTTCCGTACCTATAAAAGGAAATGCAAAAAATGGTTAAATTCAACATGCAGTATTGTTAAAGAAATGTAAAACCCAAACACATTAGGCTATAAAGAATTATTTTTAAAAATTCATACAATTAAATATTTACACATGAAAGCCCAATCTCAGTTTTTCAAAATACAGATTAATTATGGAGTTTATCAGAGAGAAAGCAGATTTCATTTTCCATTGACATTAGTATGCAACAGAGATTTAAGATATAATTAAAATTCAAATGTCATAACAACTGAGCATACTTTTCTTGATATGCCAAAAAATTAAGCTTTACATTTTCAAATACCTTATATCCTAAAAAAGCAATATTTTCAGTTTTTAATTTTATAAAAAGGCTCAGAAAAGAATATAGAGGAATGAGAAACATAATCAGTCTTACTAACACACAGAAATGTTCCAATATTTGATATCAAAAGAAATAGAATACAAACATTTTAAGTGAACAGTACAATTAGAAATTAAATATTAAACTCAGAATAATGAGATCTAATATTCTGCAGCTGCAGCAACAAGAATAAAGAATGAAAAACGAAAATAGAAAATGTCAAGAAGCAAAGACATTGATTTTATACCATAAGTTCATGATTTGTTGTATCAAGACACATTTCTCGAATTCATGAACAAAGGTCCAATTTATAATTCATGTAACTTTTTTCTGATCCCTTACATAAGAACACATTTAATTATGAACTGAAAGTGGTAATTAAATTTTAAAAAAAACTTGAAAATAGGAAGGACAAAAAAAAATATACATACCTGATTAATGTCTTAGGATTAGATTAGCTCCTTCTTTCAATTTCAACTGAGGAACTTTCATAATTTCCCATACCTATAAAAGGAAATGCAAAAAATGGTTAAATTCAACATGCAGTATTGTTCAAGAAATGTAAAACACAAACACATTAGGCTATAAAGAATCATTTTTAAAAATTCATACAATTAAATATTTACACATGAAATCCCAATCTCAGTTTTTCAAAATACAGATTAATTATGGAGTTTATCAGAGAGAAAGCAGATTTTATTCTGCATTGACATTAGTATGCAACAGAGATTTAAGATATAATTAAAATTCAAATGTCATAACAACTGAGCATACTTTTCTTGATATGCCAAAAAATTAAGATTTACATTTTCAAATACCTTATATCCTAAAAAAGCAATATTTTCAGTTTTTAATTTTATAAAAAGGCTCAGAAAAGAATATAGAGGAATGAGAAACATAATCAGTCTTACTAACACACAGAAATGTTCCAATATTTGATATCAAAAGAAATAGAATACAAACATTTTAAGTGAACAGTACAATTAGAAGTTAAATATTAAACTCAGAATAATGAGATCTAATATTCTGCAGCTGCAGCAACAAGAATAAAGAATGAAAAATGCAAATACAAAATGTAAAGAAGCAAAAACATTGATTTTATACCATAAGATCATGATTTGTTGTATCAAGACACATTTCTCGAATTCATGAACAAAGGTCCAATTTATAATTCATGTAACTTTTTTCTGATCCCTTACATAAGAACACATCTAATTATGAACAGAAAGTGGTAATTAAATAAAAAAAAACTTGAAAATAGGAAGGACAAACAAAAATATACATACCTGATTAATGTCTTAGGATTAGATTAGCTCCTTCTTTCAATTTCAACTGAGGAACTTTCATAACTTTCCATACCTATAAAAGGAAATGCAAAAAATGGTTAAATTCAACATGCAGTATTGTTAAAGAAATGTAAAACACAAACACATTAGGCTATAAAGAATTATTTTAAAAAATTCATACAATTAAATATTTACACATGAAATTCCAATCTCAGTTTTTCAAAATACAGATTAATTATGGAGATTATTAGAGAGAAAGCAGATTTTATTCTGCATTGACATTAGTATGCAACAGAGATTTTAGATTTAATTAAAATTCAAATTTAATAACAACTGAGCATACTTTTCTTGATATGCCAAAAAATTAAGCTTTACATTTTCAAATACCGTATATCCTAAAAAAGCAATATTTTCAGTTTTTAATTTTATAAAAAGGCTCAGAAAAGAATATAGAGGAATGAGAAACATAATCAGTCTTACTAACACACAGAAATGTTCCAACATTTGATATCAAAAGAAATAGAATACAAACATTTTAAGTGAACAGTACAATTAGAAGTTAAATATTAAACTCAGAATAATGAGATCTAATATTCTGCAGCTGCAGCAACAAGAATAAAGAATGAAAAATGCAAATAGAAAATGTAAAGAAGCAAAAACATTGATTTTATACCATAAGATCATGATTTGTTGTATCAAGACACATTTCTCGAATTCATGAACAAAGGTCCAATTTATAATTCATGTAACTTTTTTCTGATCCCTTACATAAGAACACATTTAATTATGAACAGAAAGTGGTAATTAAATAAAAAAAAACTTGAAAATAGGAAGGACAAACAAAAATATATATACCTGATTAATGTCTTAGGATTAGATTAGCTCCTTCTTTCAATTTCAACTGAGGAACTTTCATAACTTTCCATACCTATAAAAGGAAATGCAAAAAATGGTTAAATTCAACATGCAGTATTGTTAAAGAAATGTAAAACACAAACACATTAGGCTATAAAGAATTATTTTAAAAAATTCATACAATTAAATATTTACACATGAAATCCCAATCTCAGTTTTTCAAAATACAGATTAATTATGGAGTTTATTAGAGAGAAAGCAGATTTTATTCTGCATTGACGTTAGTATATGACAGATTTTAGATTTAATTAAAATTCAAATGTAATAACAACTGAGCATACTTTTCTTGATATGCCAAAAAATTAAGCTTTACATTTTCAAATACCTTATATCCTAAAAAAGCAATATTTTCAGTTTTTAATTTTATAAAAAGGCTCAGAAAAGAGTGTAGAGGAATGAGAAACATAATCAGTCTTACTAACACACAGAAATGTTCCAATATTTGATATCAAAAGAAATAGAATACAAACATTTTAAGTGAACAGTACAATTAGAAGTTAAATATTAAACTCAGAATAATGAGATCAAATTTTCTGTTGCAGCAACAACAAGAATAAAGAATGAAAAATACAAATAGAAAGTGTCAAGAAGCAAAAAACATTGATTTTATACCATAAGTTCATGATTTGTTGTATCAAGACACATTTCTCGAATTCATGAACAAAGGTCCAATTTATAATTCATGTAACTTTTTTCTGATCCCTTACATAAGAACACATTTAATTATGAACTGAAAGTGGTAATTAAATAAAAAAAACTTGAAAATAGGAAGGACAAACAAAAATATACATACCTGATTAATGTCTTAGGATTAGATTAGCTCCTTCTTTCAATTTCAACTGAGGAACTTTCATAAATTTCCATACCTATAAAAGGAAATGCAAAAAATGGTTAAATTCAACATGCAGTATTGTTAAAGAAATGTAAAACACAAACACATTAGGCTATAAAGAATTATTTTTAAAAATTCATACAATTAAATATTTACACATGAAATACCAATCTCAGTTTTTCAAAATACAGATTAATTATGGAGTTTATCAGAGAGAAAGCAGATTTCATTTTCCATAGACATTAGTATGCAACAGAGATTTTAGATATAATTAATATTCAAATGCCATAACAACTGAGCATACTTTTCTTGATATGCCAAAAAATTAAGCTTTACATTTTCAAATACCTTATATCCTAAAAAAGTAATATTTTCAGTTTTTAATTTTATAAAAAGGCTCAGAAAAGAATATAGAGGAATGAGAAACATAATCAGTCTTACTAACACACAGAAATGTTCCAATATTTGATATCAAAAGAAATAGAATACAAACATTTTAAGTGAACAGTAAGTACAATTAGAAGTTAAATATTAAACTCAGAATAATGAGATCTAATATTCTGCAGCTGCAGCAACAAGAATAAAGAATGAAAAATGCAAATAGAAAATGTAAAGAAGCAAAAACATTGATTTTATACCATAAGTTCATGATTTGTTGTATCAAGACATATTTCTCGAATTCATGAAGAAAGGTCCAATTTATAATTCATGTAACTTTTTTCTGATCCCTTACATAAGAACACATTTAATTATGAACAGAAAGTGGTAATTAAATAAACAAAAACTTGAAAATAGGAAGGACAAACAGAAATATACATACCTGATTAATGTCTTAGGATTAGATTAGGTCCTTCTTTGCATTTCAACTGAGAAACTTTCATAACTTTCCATACCTATAAAAGGAAAGAATTATTTTTATAAATTCATACAATTAAATATTTATACATGAAATCACAATCTCAGATTTTGAAAATACAGATTAATTATTAAGTTTATCAGAGAGAAAGCAGATTTCATTCTGCATGGACATTAGTAGTAACAGAGATTTTAGATATAATTAAAATTCAAATGTAATAACAACTGAGCATACTTTTCTTGATATGCAAAAAAATTAAGCTTTACATTTTAAAATACCTTATATCCTAAAAAAGCAATATTTTCAGGTTTTAATTTCATAAAAAGGCTCAGAAAAGAATATAGTGGAATGAGAAACATAATCAGTCTGACTAACACAGAAATGTTCCAATATTTGAAATCAAAAGAAATAGAATACAAACATTTTAAGTGAACAGTACAATTAGAAGTTAAATATTCAACTGAGAATAATGAGATCAAATATTCTGTTGCAGCAGCAACAAGAATAAAGAATGAAAAATACAAATAGAAAGTGTAGTTAGAGTTTTGACTCCCTCTGGTGGAGAAAAGGGGAAATTCTGTTCCCCTAACCAGATGTATTCGAGACGCTGACGCTGCGACATGTACATACTCTCTCTCCCGCCTTTTGTGTTGTGATGTGTTTGTGTGGTAGCTTAGAAATGTCCGTGTCCATATATGTGTGAAAATAAACCTATGAAAGTTTCAACTCCTGCTTCTTCATTAATGGAATTGTCATGCACTGACTGAACATCGTGTTGTACCCTGGACGTGATACGTTGAAATTTGGAAATTGAAATTTTTTTGGAAAGCGTTTGGAGGAAGCACAGTGAGGAGCTGAAACCAGAGGTGGGCACATTTATTATTTGTTCTAAGCTTTTTTGAATTATTTAGTTTAAAATGGATATTAATAGATTAAAGGAAAAAAGGAAAGGATTACGTACTATTTTCACGAAACATTTAACTAAAATTAAAAATTCCTTAAGCAAAGAAATTTGTAATGAATATACGAAAGAAACAAAAATTAATGAGCTTGTGAGCTTAAAAGCTCAGCTCAGGGAAAAATTGAAGGATTTAATTAGCTTGGATGAGAGTATTCAATTAATTATAGATTTAAGCGAAATGGAAGGAGAAATTGAGTTATGCGAAGATTACAAAGACAAAGCAATCGAATTTTCTTAATATATGGTAGCAAGCAGAAGTGTATTAATTCTGCTGCATTTTAATTAAATTTACTGTTTTTTGTTATAATTCCAAATTCCTTCGATCGTCCATTATTTAAATTTCCATATTAAGTTGTACTATTTTTCTTTTCACTTAAACATTCATTTAATAAAATGAAAATTAATATTTAGTGGGAATCTGGCAGTTTATTTTTTAAATTTTAGATGTTGGTTTTAGGAAAGTTAAATGGTTGCAGTGCTGAATAGTGTTGATATTCTAAGTGCTTTCTTTATGTTCTAATTCTATTACTGTATATTGAATTAAATCTGTGAATTTAATAGAAAATGAAAAGTTAGTTATTTTATTAGCTTATTTAGAATTATTTTAGGAAGGCAGTTCTCCAAAGCAGATATACATGAACCACATTGTTAATAATTGTTTTTAATGTCTTTTTTTTTTCTATTCAAGTAATCTTGAAAAAATGCAATTGATTTTATGAATAAATTGTAATTCATTTTAGTTTCTAAGAGTTTATTTATATTGATTTAACTATAGTATTCTAAATTCCTTGTTATGATTGAAACAAATTTTCATAAATATTTGATGCATATCACTGTTTCCTACCTAATATTTTGATTAAATATATTTATATTCAATAGAAAAATGTTTTTTCTTTAATTAGTCTGCACTTTTTCCTTGTATTTGCTTCAAATAATAATCTCAGTTTAGTTGATAGTCTTGTTTTTTCTAAATCAGAATGTTCCTCCTTCCCCCCCCCCTGTAATGAATAAAGCCTTTTACATGCACCTGACATAACTAACAGTTATTGTGGTGATCAGGAAAGTTCACATGATATCCGAGAAGAGGGAGCCAAGAGAGGGATCATGAGGTGACAGAATAAGAATGGACAAGGATTAAGGAGAAGAGAGCAAGGAATGGCTTGAGCTATTGAAGGTTGATTTTTGATTTCGGACTGAAGTGTGTAGGTCATCCATGCATGTATGTAAATTTATACTTTTAATAGAACCTACTTTTTGATTCTGCTTTTACAAAGTTCTAATTCATATTGCATGGTTGAGTGGTAAAATTTAATCAAAACAATGGCTCAAGTTAAAGGTGTGATACCAGTCGTATTGAAATTCCAGTAAGAAGAAAACACGGGAATTGAACTTAAGTACCACAGTGCAAGCTTTCCTTTAACACTTTTTTCTACTGTTGCTAAAATATACACAGGTGTTTGTTGATATTAGACTATTTCTTTTTCCTATTGAATATATAGATAAAATGAATAATATATATAATATACAGCAATCAGCAGGATAATTAGTGGCTACAGATGTTATAAAATATTTAAAATACTCATTGTTTTAAAAACTAGAATTAGATTAGATTCTAATCGAAGATAAGAAGATAGATTCTAATGAATCCAGTTTTGGATTCATCAGACTCAAAATAATCTAAAACAGTTAAATCTTACTTTGAAATTGAAATTTTTGATCTTGTTGTTGAACAATATTATCAGCATGAGATTTATTTCTTTGGGCATTCAGTATGAGATTTTTTTTTTTAATTTTTTTTTCTCCCAGAATTATCTGGATACAGATCAAAATGCTCTACATGGAAACTAAAAAGTATACGTCAGGTAAGTTTTTTTTTACACATTATTCTAGGTAGTTTCTGATTTATGTTATATTACAGGAATCTATGTAGCAAAGTAAATCTATTTCACTACTCAACATGTGTGTTTAGCCATTACAGAAAAAAGTGCATTTTTTAAATGTAATATCCATATACGGATTTGTACATTAATGGTAGCATGGGTTACACTTTCCTGAAATGGGTAACTTGTCACAGCACCTTGTTATCATTCAGTCATAAATTTCTAATCACGTCGGTATAATTCCGTTTTCTGTGATCATGTAATTTTGATTAAGCTTCTATCTCCTAATATTCCAAATCGTGTGAAAATAGTCAACTTTTATATCCACCAACTTTTCTATTTAGTATAATGTTATTATTCTGGTTGTTACAAGCTGTAAAAAAGTCTTAAAAATTTAATAAATCTTAAATATTTAATAAATTAAAAGTCTTAATTTTTTTATAAATTAATTGAAATAGCTCCCCTTTAACAATGATCACACATTTTATGAGATTTGTTTAAAAATTTTAATTATTTGCTATAGCATTTTCATTACTAACCCATACTCTCAAATTATGATAGGAATTCACATTGACCTCATGTTTCTAATTTTCTGGTTATACTAAAGGATACAAGTAAAATACATAACTTTATTGTGTTGTATTATCTTTATTAGAAGTTAGTTCTTTTATGTCAACCAAACTTTATCTTTTGGATGAATGTATTTTTATGTCATTCATTTTTTTTTTTTTTTTTTTTTGAAATTAGTAAATCAATATTAAATGTTTCTTGAAGTTGTTTTGACTTTTTATTGTTCTCAGTTCAAATGATAAACCATTTTTAAACAACTTAATAGTGCATGATTTTCAGAAAAGGTTCTTAAAAAGTGCTTAATTTTCTCGTGATGACGAAGAAAGCTTTGCGTTTTGTTTCCTAGGTTTGTATTTTTTACATCATACACTTTTTTTCATCAGTACACCTATTCATAATTTTTTAATATATGACATTAATATATGAAGCATCATAATAACTGATCATAATTGGTTTTTTTTTTTTTTTTTTTTTTTGTAACTGGTTAAAAATTATTGACATTATAGATCAGTTGAACATTATTTAAACATCTTTGAAATTGTCAGTGATGTTTACATTCTCAGTTTCATGTTATAATGTCAACAAAATTGCATTTTATAGAAAATTATTCTTTTTAGATGATAAGTCCAGAAGCTTTTACTAATAATATTCATATATGTGGTTGTACTTATGATATTAAAAGAGTTTTGATCTTGCAACAGAAGAATGTTCATTTATTTATGCTATTAATGGAACTTATGAAGAAAACTCATTCTTGCTACTTGAATCTTGATTCAACAAATAAATCTCTTCTTCAAAATGGGAAAATAAAATGTGGAAAGGCATCGATATTTATAGCATAAATTTTATATTTAATTGTGCTAAAAGTATGAGACATGAAATAATTTGATTTATTTTTCAGTTGAATTCTGTCAAAAAGTAATTTATGTGAAGTAAGGATGTTTTTCTAACATTTCTAATATTCAGCATTTTATGCTGCATGAACTATGATTATGTAATTATTATCATACATTAAGTGCTGCATTGATTTTGCAGTATCACATGCATACATGAAAAGTGCTTAAATTTGAAAACCATTTTTAAGCACCTAAAAAGTGTTTTATTTTCTGAAAAGGTTCTTAAAAAGTGCTTACTTCTCTCATAAAGAAGAAGAAAGGTTTTCGTCTTGTTTTATTTCCCCACGAGTCGAATATGGTAATTCGAAATCATAGTCATAAAAGCTTGTTTACCGGATGCATCAAAAAAAGAAAACCAACGAGAGGGAAAAATTCGAAGAAGTATTCCAGGGATTCCAGCACATAATAAGATAAGGCTTAGTGATTCTTTTTTCCCCCTTTTTTTCTTTCCTGCTATGAAAATAGTAGGATGAATCTAATGCGCCAAAACGATATATCGAACATGGAAAAAACTACTTTAAAAACACTAACATATTCTACCATCATTCTCATTAATATGTCGTTTTTGAGCAATCACTTGAACGACCTACTACATGCATTCAACTGTTTTATATTGAATTGTTATTAATTGCTATATGTAATTACGTTAGTCAATCGCTTAAAATCTAATATGACGAAGCCTTACATTTTCAATGATGGTGATGTCTTTTGCAGTATTTTTTTTGTCTTTCTTTTGATGTCTTTCGCAGTCCCCATCCATTTGAACATTTTTATTTGTTGAACTAATCTTGCCAAATTTGTTTCGATTAAGAAAAAAAAGAAACTGCTGGATCTGAATATTTTAAGTTAAAATATAATAATTAATATTAATATTTAAGATTTATACTTAATATTTTAAGTTATTTAACTTAAATATTTTTAAAGAAATAAAAAAAACCGTTTTTACAATCTTTTTTTCCTTCCAGGATTTAAGTTTTACCATTTTTATAATTTTTCACTTTTCACAACTCTTATAGAAATTTTTACCCCAATGAAATCTGTCTTTATATGTAAAGTCTTGTCCTGAGCAACGCTTAGCATAAAGCCATTGAAGTTAGAAGCATGAAATTCAGGGAAATTTTTTTTTTTTTTTTTTTGACATTAGAGGCACACCAAGAACAGATTTCTCAAACTTTTAATTCAAAGTTTAATTAAAAAATAGAATTTTAATGTGTTTTCATCATAACATCGAAGCGTATTATCGCATAAAAATTATTTTAACACTGTTTTAAAAGTTAAAAAAGAATAGCTTTTGAATAGTAAAAATTTTGTTTCGTTGAATGTAATTTAAAAAAAAATATTTCTGAGAAATTAGTTTTGGACACAGTTTATAACAAATATTTTTACTATAATAAAATTCAAAATGATATTGTTTCTTCGATTATTCACATTATTCTGTAATTGTTAAACTTGTAATAAAAAGGAGAAAAATGTTTTCTTTGCTTTTATTTAAACTTTAAAAAATTTAAAGCGTGTTCATTGAGTAAAGTTCTTCATTTGATAATTTATGTTACATTTTGAAGCAATGCGATATATTGTCTCGCTCTGGCTTCAAGAAAGACTTTAAAAAAATGCTTCAATTTGCATTTTTACTTTCTATTATATAAAATTTAGAAAAATTATAGCAATCGTCAAAAAATTCGAACTTGAAATGTTAATGAATATCCACTTTTCATACCTCCTTGAATTCGAAAACACATTTTCGGAAAATGTCTGTCTGTGACAAAGATAACATAGAATCACTTTGAGCTAGATGGATGAAATTTGGTATATGTTCTTCACACCAAACTGGTAGATTTCGATCAAATTTTCAGCTACATCCGTTTTAAGGAAATCTGTTTATCTGTCTGACTGTTCGAATATAAGTTAGCTTGATAACTACAAAATTAATAGAGCTAGAGTTAAAATTTTGTACACAGATTTAATATCTATCCTATAAACATCTGTCAAATTTTGAGGGAAATCCAACAAGGGGCTCACCACATGTCGGTCTGTACTTTCAGAAATATGTAAACGTGATAGCTCAAAAATGTAGTGACTTAAATATATCAAATTTGGTATGTAATTTTGTGACTATAAGTGTAGTTTTGAGTCAAAGTTTTGTTTTAATCAATTAAGTAGAATGCACCTAACACCGCAATTCGCTTTTTGGATACTTTCAACCACATGCCAGAGATCAATCCCAAAACACTTGCCAATGTTCGCATGATAGAATTAGTAAAAATATTTAATTCACGCCTAGTGTTAATATTTCGTAACTATTGTATGCCAATACCACACAAGGCATTTCCTGGTAATATGTAAGAAAGTTTTGGGGAGACTCTGACTGATTTATTTCCATTTTGCTTCTAACTATAAAGCTTATTTTTTTTTTCGACTTTATTAATTTGTTTCCTCTATTTATGAAAACTAGGATTTGTTAAGGCAGTTTAATTTCATCCTAAAATATATATAAAGCTTCTGTAATTTTTTTAAGTAAGAATTTTTTCTTATAAATTAAAAAGCAGGTTTTCATTAAATTTTAGGAACGTTAAATGCTCAAAGAAGAATTTTACTACACTTTAGAAATAAGAGACGATTATACAATTTCTTTTTAGTCTGAGGATTTGTGAACGCTGCTATTATTTTCTATTAAAAAAGGATTTTTAAAACTCATTTAGAACATGGTATTGTTCTATCAGCAAATTCATGGCGTTTTTGGCAGTCGTGTGATGATAGCCATAGGAATGCTTTAGTTCTTAGGTTTATAAGATTGCAAATAAAATTGCTTAATCCGAATGAGTCAGTGTAGGCAGAAAAGTTGCTTATATAAAAGTTAAATACAAAATTTGTGATCATGATGAACTTTTACATCACTATTGACATTTTCAGAAATGTTGTATATATAAGATATTTTATTTTAATTTTAAGAAATGTTGGAAAAGCTCACAGATCTTTATTGCTAATCTTTTAAAAGTTGGCTTAATTTTTTTGGTATTAATAGGTGTTTTTGTCATTTTTATGATCTTTTCTATGCTTTTGTCAAATTCAAAAAAGCATTATTATACAATAGAAGACGTTGTGCAAATACAGAAATAAATATTAAAATTTAAAAAATAATCATTTAAAATTAGTTTTTAAGATTTTTTTTCAATAAAAACTATGCATTATTATAAAACCTAAAAAAATATTATGCTTAGAAAATGCCCAATTTATGTATGCATACTTATACAAAGATGCTTTATTTTGGGGGCTAAGGTACTTAAAAGCATTTAATTTTCGCAGCAGTTTCTCACCCTGTAAAAATATTGAAGTGGGAAATTTGAATGAAAAATAGCTTCCTTGACATTTAGTATACGACTACATAAAGCAGTCAGACAGAATCCATTCAGTAAACATTACTAAAAGAATTGAGAATTTCAGAAACCTCAACCCATTCAAAATATTTCCTATTTTTGTGAAAATATTGGCAAAAGAAATAGTTGTCAATGATATAAAGTTAGAATCCGACTTCTTGATTGTTTATGTGAAAAGAAATTTCTCTTGGAAAAGGAAATTGAATATAAAGCTAATGCACATTTTTGGCAAGTTAGAAACTTTTCATTACAAATAAAATTATCTAATGAATAGGCAAGAGTTATTTGTGAGAATATTGAACAAATTGAAAGAGTTTAGAAAAATCTCTAAAAGGAAACAGCCTTTTATTTACATATTTAATAAAATTAGCATGATTTTTATATTCAAAATTTGTTTATTTATGCTCTCAATCTTTATTTCGAGGACTTGGAATGTTAATAAAGTAGTAGTATAACATTTTCTTTTCTTTTCTTTTTTTTTTTTTTTTTACTTATACTGCTAACTGTAATGTAATTAAATAATTAAAGTTTTGCAGTGAAAGTCTTTTAATAAGATCTTTTCAAACGAAACTTGCATAAAAAAAACATTTTAAACAATTTAGTTTCAATGTTGTTGAAAAATATTTTGTAATTCCTGGTAGTATTCTTAGTTTATATTTGTATCAAACTGGGCACTTAGTACCCAAATTAATTTATTTTATCGAATTCATAGTTCTCTTATGAAAAAAAGGCTCTATTTCATAGTTGGGTCTTATAAGTATTTTAAAGGGAAAAAAAATTTCTTAAGATAAAATTATCTATGCACCTTGTTGATATAATTATGATTATTTCTAAATTGTGATTTTTGTTATTTCAAGTCTAAGTTATGACTTGTTCTTAATGAATCTTTCAGTTGGTCTGTTTTTAAATTTTAATCAGATCATAAGCGGTTATTTTACTAGTTTTGCTGTCTTTGTTAGCATATTCAAATAAAAAAAATGTTCTGATTAGCAATAGATTTATTGTGTGGAAATTATTTTAAATGTTGATAATTGACAATAGTGATTAAAGGTTTTTGATTGGTAAATTGAAATATTATGTAAATCCTGAATTCTGTAAATTATATTTTTTTCTTGATTGTTCAGTGACCTTTTGCGATAAGATGTTATAAAAAGTGTATGTAGGAACTCTGATACAAATACTATCTTATACTATGTATTTATGGAGTTCTTTTAACATCTATATTTTCAGCTGCTAGTGAGAACATAATTTGTTTTAGCTACTACTATTTTAGCTACTTTTGTAATTATTCTTAGCATTTTCAAATTTTATAGAAATGTAATTTGGGCTGAGCTTTTGTTTGAATATTAGAATATCCATTCAGTCTATTATGTCTTGAAAAATATTTATCTTATTCCTTAAGTAGTGATTCAGTTTTTAATCCTTTACAAATATGAGCAGCGTTTCTTTATTTCATGACATTTTTATTTAAAATACTGTCCATTTTTATCATCCAATAGGATTTTTTTACAATTAGTTTCAAAATTCTTAACTTATTCACAGTTAAAATTTAAGTATTATAACTTTTGAAATAGTATTTTTTTAGTACATTATTCATAATTATTTTGTAATTGTGCTGGTATTGCTTGATTTGGAATAAATTATTTCTGTTTCAAAAGTAATTTGATTATATTGTAAGATTTTTTGTATTTACACTATAATGCATTTTCTGCTTATACTCAAATACTAGTTGACATTTAACTTGTTTCTAAACTTTGCATCTTCTACATAGCTTTGGCATTTAAATTTAAATATTTTAAATTCAATTATTTGTTTATCATATAGATAAAAAAAGTATTCCTTATATCTGCTATTTTAAAAAGTTTGATACCTGAAGCATCTCATACAAATTGCTTATTATGCATAATTTTTAAACTCAATAATTTGTTTTAAAATTGATTATAAAATAAAATCTCTATTTGTTATAATAATGTTTGAAATACAATCTTGATTTTGTCAAATGATATATTTTTTCTAAATTCAGAAATTCTCGTGTTATTTACTTCCTTTGCTTTCAAATATCCTAATGGGAAACTCCTTTGTTTTGTCCATTGCATATGATAAATCATTGGCAGTTTCCTTTTCGGAAAAGGTGCAAGAATGAAAACTCTACATTTTTATGAATACTACTATTCTAATTATGTTGGTATGTATATTTTCCATGTATTCATAGATTTTAAAGGAGCCTTTTTTATTTATTTATTTATTTATTTTTTTAGCCACTAATGTGAATATTTGTAAGATATATTTCACATTGGTCAGTGTTATTTAATTGAATGTGTTTTATTGCTTTTGGAATTATATTTAGTGCCTTGTTATAATGGTGTAAATAGCTTCCTTAAAACGAAAAAAAATCGACATTTTAAATAGATATATACTTTCTTACATACAAGGCATAATGTATTTTTGATAGAATTATGTGCATGCAAGCAATATGCAACTTTTCATTTTAACCCTTCAACCATCTAGAATGTAGAAAGTCATCCCAATGAATTTTGCCATTAATGATTGGAACATAGAAACTCATTGTGCATTTAAGTGTCGTCATTTTAGAGATATTTGGGTGTTGGAATAGTTGCCGGGCATTGGATTAAATAAACATCACCATTTTTCTTCTAATGTGTTCTATAAAGAAAGCATGAAATAAATAACTTAATAGTTTTTAATGCATATAAAGCTGGAATTATATCTGAAATTGGTTTTTTGATTATTTAGGAAGTGACAGTAACATCCCTGAAACTTATCTAAAAATTGCTTGTGAGTAATAATAATAATCACTGAAAAATTCTAGATATTTTCATTATTATTATTATTTGCTTGATGATAATTTGGTCAAACTTAATAAATACAAAGAAAAGATTGAAACATGTACTCAGATTTTTATTTTTAATTGTTATTTTCCAGTAACAGGGAAAACCAAAACCTGCAGTGAATATCCAGAATTTGATTAAAACTTTTGATGTAGTCGAAATCCTGCATGCTTCCCATTTGCATGGGGATCTGTTGTCGGCTTTTATAATGTTAGGTAATCGAATGTTGTGCTATAGAGTCATGAATGAAATGTAGTTGTTGATAAAATGAAATTAATCAATTTTATGTAAACTTGAAGAATTAAAGATAAATGCAGTTTTCAGATAGTCCTGTCAGCAATTTTGAATAGCTGCCATTGGAGAGAAATGCAGTGCAGCTTCACTGCTAAGAATATGAAAACAAAAATGCAGTGAGGGAAGAAGTTAGTGACATTTTAATGTTCAGAAAAGGCTGTCTATTTCGAGAATAACACGAACTAGTTTTAAAAATTGCTTTGACAGTAGTTTAAGTCAGTTAGAGCTGTTGATTCTAAAAAAGTGTCGGAAACTGTACAACTTGGAAGTTAGCTTTTAAGGATGAATTTATAAGGATAAAAAATAATTAAAATGCGGTTAAATTGAAATTATATTATAATATGGTTTCTAATTTATCTATAATCTGAAAATAATTTCCTATTACTCGAATTTCGGCTTCACTTTAGAGTTGCTTGAGCTTTCAGCATACATTCTTTTGCTTTTTTTTTTTCCTGTTTCCTACCTTTCAATTTGGTATGCTTTGCCATGCTCCCCGTGGCTCGGACTAAGAAACCTTGACAAAAGATGAAAATGAGACTATTGCCTTAAAATTATGAGGAATAAAATGTGTTAAAATAACTGCATAACTGTTTTTTCAAATCTTGTTTTACGAAATAATTTGAAATATATGGTTTGCTACGACCAAATCTCATCCCATTTCTGCTGTTCTCCAGATATTACATAAAAATGTATAATTATCAAGTGAAAAGGCGTATATTGGAGTTCTGATGAGAGTTTTAAGTGATTTATTCTATTGATAAATAGTTTCTTCATTTTTTTCAAAATATAGTGAGTTTAAGTCCTACAGATATTTTTAAAAATGTGATATATATTACAAAAAAAGTTTTTGTTTTAAAAAAAAATTGTCAAGCACTTAAATCCATTGTAAGAATCATTCATAAAAATCTTTAAAAGTGCACAAGAAAAAGAATGAAATAAAATTGCAATTGCTTAGTAATACCAAAAATAATTTTGTAATGTTTATTAACTATTTAGATTCATTTTATTTGATGCATTGATTTTTGAAATTTATTGATTTTAATATTTTACCATTTGCAAAATTGAAATAGTATTTTTATTTTAAAAAAGTTCTTGTATCACTGTGTGTTAAAAATTTAGAATTTTTAGATATTTCATGTTGAAAATCTAAAAATTCTAAATTATTAATTAATTGCATTAATTAAATAAATTATTAAATAATTAAATTATTATTTAATTAAATAATTAAATAATAAAATCAAATTATTATTTAATTGCATTTTATTTGATTTGCATGGTCTTAATTGCACAACATTTTTATATTTCAAAATCAGAAACAGGGTATCTTAAATTCTAAAATTGCCATGATGTGTTCATGTTGATACATTTTTAATAATTGTTATTTTGAAAATCTTCATAAATATAATAAGAAATGCTACTTATTTATAAGACTTCTATTATAAATCTGCTTATTTATAAGTAGATTTCTTAGATTGTAATTAAGAAATGTTACTTATTTAAAATATATCTTTAAAATGTTGGGTAAATCAAATTTACAACATGTGTTATGAAATATATTTACCATTTGTGAAAATTTCCATAAATATTACCTAGTTTAAAAATTTAATTTGCGGCAATGTGCTAAGTTATATGTGTTATTAGAGCAGGGAAAAATGTTGTTATTCATAAAATTGCAACTGCCTACCTTTTTAGGTCTCTAGGAATTGATTTTATCCGAGACTGTGAAAGCGAGAGAATGTTTATTTATATAGAAAAAAGAAAATTCACCAATTTCCTACTTTATCATGCTTCTAAGGATCGAATTATCTTAGACAGCAAAAGGGGAACATGGATTAGTGCTAATTTACAAAAAAGTATTTTCTTAAGAAATATTTGTACAGATCTTCCAATGAGAAAATGTTTTGCGAATTTTAGTGTCATCAATTTAACTTTTTTTTTTTTTTTTTTTTTTTTTTTTCTTATTGCCATGCTACAACCACAACCCTGTGGTAACATTACTGAAAATTAAAAAAAAAAAATGTAACCCTTGTAAACAAACAAATGTATACAAATATATTTTTTTACATCAGTCTGAATCCCCCCCCCCCAGACCTCCTGGTTTAAAAATTTCATACCTCAGATTGTCACGGAGATTAAGTGTTGTTTAAAGAAGCAATTAAATAATGTTTGAAAATATGAATTAAAAATTAATAAATTCTTATCTGAGTAACCTAATCAGTCAGTTATATTAATAAGCTTGTAATTGTAGTGTTTGTAATTTTTTTAAAAAAAGAAACAAATTGCTATTTACATATTTAATAAAATTAGCATGAATTTTATATCCAGACTTTGTTTTCTTATATCCATATACCTTATTTTTTCAAGGAATTGAAATAATAGCATATATATAGGTTTTTTTTAAATATTACAATTCAACTATTTATAATGTGATAAAATACTTTTAGATATGCAATAAAAGGGCTTTATTTTAATTTTTCTGTCTTAAAAAATATTTTAAATAATTTAGTTTCAATGTTGGTATAAAATAGTAAGCAATTGCTGATATTTTATGTTTATGCTTGAAGGTTACACTCCCTGTTCGCTCTGTTCTCCAAGCCCCAAGAATCTTGTTGTAATTCTTTTAAAATCACTGCATGGTCCCATTCCATTTCGTTCGCCGTATAGTTATGCATTTCTGCTTGTAATAAGAAATTATAAATATATTCATTACTGAAAGTAAATTTAAATTATTTCAAATTGCATGAACTGCTAAAATTAATTTTTCATCAATTACAAAAAATGTTGTTCAGTCAGTGCATGATAATTCCATTAATGACGAAGCGGGAGTTGAAATTTTCATAGGTTTTTCTGGTTAGGGGAACAGAATTTTCCCTTTTCTCCACCGGAGGGAATCAAAACTCTTAACATCCACCCCCCGGGATGAAGATCTTCATAAAATTGCATACTGTAGTTACAATAAAACAATAAATTCACAATAATACCAATTATACAATTAGTATAAATAAAATAAAATTCTGATTATTAATTTTCATTATATATGGTATAAACTAAAACAAATACAATAAGATTAATACACTTATTTTCCAGAGGGTAAAATAGCTATATCACGAACATTTCGTTTTAGGATATTACCATTTGGTAATTTAATATTGACTACTCTAATATGGTTGTCACTACCGTGGAAAACTTCAGTAATTCTTCCTAACAAACACTTTGTTCCAGGTAAATTTTCATTTTTTATTAGAACAAGTGTTCCGAGTTTTACATCATTCTTTTTGAATTTCCATTTGTAACGTTGTAAACTACAAAGATAATCGCGTTTCCATATTTTCCAAATATTTTGACAAAATGTTGTAATTTTTTGCCATTTTGATAATCGATTTTCATTTAAGTTAATTAATAATGGTTCGGCAATTCCATTAATTGGTCTGCCAATCAAAAAATGACCAGGTGACAAAGTTTCAAAATCGTCGAATTCTGGAGATAACGGAGTTTAGAATTTAGGACGCCTTCAATTTCAGCCAAAATTGTTAGAAATTCTTCCAGAGTTAGTTTTTGATTTCCTAGTACGCGTTTTAAATGGAATTTAAAGGAGTTTAATCCGGCTTCCCAAATACCTCCACAACTCGGTGATTTAGGTGGAATGAACTTCCATTCAATAGATTCTGAAATTAAAATTCACTTAAATATTGATCAGGAGAATTGACAAGATTATACAGCTTTTTAAGTTCTTTGTTTGCACCGACAAATGTTTTTTAATTGTCAGTAAGAATTTTTGCACATTTACCTCTTCTTCCAAAGAAACGCTTTAAACTTGCAATAAAACAGTCAGATGTTTGATCAGTTACGAAATCAAGATGCAAGGCTTTAGTACATAAGCACACATAAATTACAACATAAACTTTGTTCAATATATCTTTTCTCTGATTTTTCAATTTTAAGAAGAATGGATCAGCAAAGTCAATACCAGTAATATTGAATACATGATTAGGAGTTACACGATCAGCTGGTAAATCACCCATTAATTAATGGATGTTAAAACAGGTTTGTTTTTCACACAAGAAATGCAATTAAATATCACCTTTTTACAATTATGTTTACCATTGATTAGCCAAAATTTCTGACGATACAACATTACATTGATACAACAAAGCTTGTGCTCCCAAATGTAAATATTTCTTATGATAATGCACTAAAATATTGTAAGTTAAAATATGATTGGATGGTAACACAATAGAATATTTTGAATAAACATGTAATTTGGAATTTTTTAACCTGCTTCCCACTCTTAGAATATCATTTTCGTCCACAAATACATTTAAGGTTGACAGCTTACTTTTCTTTGAAACATTCTTACCTCTTTTCAAATCTCTGATTTCCTCCTTAAACTTACCAAGTTGAACCATTCGGATTAATTGATTTTCTGTCTGAATCCTCTCATCAGCCGTAATGGGCACTGCAGTCCTTGACTGAGGGTACCTGTAATTAGCTGAAAATCTAAAAATATACGAAATAATACGAATCAGTTTTACATAGTAATTTGTGATTTTGAGAAGTTTAGCGAGAAAATCATCACAATTAGATCCGGTTACAGTCATTACTATGTTGTTTGCTGGAATATAGTCTTTCTTTAGTTCGTTTCCTACTTCAACTTCGTTGAATTCGCTGTTCATTGTGTTATCAAGGCATAGATCTGGATTAGACAACCAGTCTGGACCATGCCACCAAACATCTTGCATTAACACTCGGATAGACAGTCCTAGGGTTAACTTGTATGCGGGGTTCGTCTTTCCTCTGCAGTAATTCGACTGGTCTCGATTGTTTTTCTCCTGGATCTCCCGTACGCGATTTCTCATAAACTTCTTCCATCGTAGAGGGTCTCCTTTTATCCAATGAAGGCTGATTTGAGAATACGACCAGAAGAAGATGTGGTCAGATGTAATCCAGGGAAATGCTCATTTTAAGTATTCTGCTAATCTGGCAGAAACAAGGGCTCCCATGAGTTCGGGTCAGGGCAGACTGAATTTTTTCAATGGAGCTAGGCGGCATTTCGCCACTATGAAACTGGAGTTCACCTTCCCATTGGTCACTTTCCTGAAGTAGGCGACACAACCATAAGCCTTTGGGCTTGCATCAGAGAAAGTGTGAATTTCAGCCATTGGAGTCTCTGCATCAAGGAAGTAAGGACGAGGCAAAGAAATCTGAGGGATAGTTTTTACCTCATCCAGCCATGATAGAAATGTCTCTTGAATGTCCGGTGTTAGTGGTTCATCCCATTTCAGCTCCCGATCCCAGGTGATCTGTAGTACCAACTTCATTCTGACAGTAAAAGGGGTTATCATCCCCAATGGATCAAACAGCATCCCATAGATGCTCAGAATCAATCGTTTTGAAGGATTACTGTCCTTCATTTTAGAAATTTGATGAATGTCTATGGTAAATTTATCGTTGATATTGTCCCAAATGAGTCCAAGAATTTTTAACGGCACACATAATTCTTCGGATGTTTCAAGGCGGTCAACATTAGCTTGTTCCCAAGCTACATTTAGAATTGGGGAGTTCGTAGCCCATCTTCGAAGATTCATGCTTGCCTGACTTACAATATAGATCATTTCTTTGCTCAATTTTATAGCTTCGGAAATGCTTGCCGTGCCAGCTGCTAGGTCATTTACGTACAAATAGCTCAACATTTTACACGTTTCTTCATATTCACTTTCGAATTTTTCCAAATGCAGTTTAATAACTGCGGCAAGTAAGAATGGGCCACATTTCACTCCAAAGGTGACACTTTTATACTGGAATGTTTCAATATTGTGAGGGCTGAAACCGAGATTAGGATAATACCCTTTTGTCCATAAGAATTTCAGAAATTGCCTATCTTCTTCGGCAATCCCTACTTCTAAAAAAGCGCGCTGAATATGTGCACTAAATGCAATTTTGTGCAACCTAAACCGTAACAAGATTTCAAGTAAATCAGGATTTAAGTTCGGTCCGCTCTCTAAACAATCGTTTAACGATAACGCGCCTTTTCCCTTTAATGATGCGTCAAAGAGACAATCCTAATCTTTGTACAGTCCTTCCGTTCTCGCACTACAGCGTGATGTGGAAGAAAATAACCTGTGTTTATATTTTGGTCTAAATTAAAATCTACTCGTTCTATAATACCTTCCCTTAAGTGTTCCTTAATGATGCCATCGTATTTAACAAATAATTCTTTGTTTTTATCTAATGTTTTGTTTAAACCGAATAAACGACGTTTTGCAATTTCATAATTACTGCTTAATGCCTTATTATCCTCCTTCCATAACAAACGAGTTTCGAATCTTTTGTCTTTATACGTCGTATTTTGTAGAAACGATTTTAAAGTTTCTTTATCTGATAGAGACACTTCTTTATCCGCATTTATCCCAATCATTTCTAATAACCACAAATCTTTTACCCTATCAAAGCTCGATTCCTCTCTCTCGATGATCAAATGGTTAGCAGATATCTCCTTACAATCAATTCCCATCTCCTTTCCCAGTAGTAAAAATATCCGAAAATACTATCACCTGCAACAATCTTTTACTAATCCTTATATTCCTTTCGTCTAAAACCTCTGAAATATAATCCGAACCAATCTAGACATCAATCCTCTTAGAAGTACTAACATCTGCCAACTCAATTCCCTTTTCCAAAGCTATGTTTCTAAAAACTGCGATGAAGTATGAATTTTCGCCGAAGTGATCGAGTGAAAAACAACCGCTTGTATTTCAACACATTGAGTCGGGTGTCGCACATTCCTTAACGTAATCTCCACTATATCGTAAACACGACACTCAGCGGTTTCACTTTCGAAAGTGTGAATAGCTAAAACTTCCCTGCTCACTGTTTTCAATCCTAATTCCTCGACCACCTCTCTCAAGATGAAGGATTTATTGGCCCCGCAATCCAACATACAACGCAAGTGCGTCCTTCCCCTTCTGCCGTTCACTACAGCTGAAAATGTTTATAATAAAACCGATCCAGGGGCCCTATTTTTTTCTTTTATTTGACTCGGTGCTGAAAGATATCATGGTAGAAGCGGTATTATTTTCTTAGGGGATAAAAGTCCCTACTTCGACTGGAGGGGAATTATTCTTAGTTTCGGTTTCGGATTGCGGTCTTTCGCAAATTAAAGAATTATGTGAAAAAGAACCACAGAGCTTACAATTATGAAAATTACTATTGCAGAATGTTCTTTTATATGATTTTGAAAACATACAAAGCATTTTCCTTTAACCATTAACGATTTTTTTCTTTTCATTAATACTAAGTGAGCAATCATGACTCATGTGTTTTTCAGTATAAAAGATACATTTTTGATTACTCAGTCTGTCATCGGAAGAAGGATAATAGTTTCTTTTTGGATTAAATTTACGATTCGATTCATATTTGTGGTGAAATGAGTCGGCGTGTATTGTTAAGGCATTCGTATGCGAAGAATATCTATTTTTGTAACCTAGATCAGTTTTGTTTTTAAATGAACATTCTTTTGCATTAGAAGTTTTTGGGTTTGCTAATAATAGCGAAGCTTCCCTGCATTCTACTTCAATTCTACTAAATTAGTGATATCAAACAATTCACCTGCCTTTTAATAAACTGTGTAAAAAATGTGCAGCAAGTTTTCTTTTTTCAGCTTTGAGCTGTTTGCAAAATTCTTAGACATTAAGAAGTTCTTTCAGGATTCATTTTTTTAATTTAGTGAGTGAGTTAATTTAGTTTTTTTAATATTAGTTTCAATTTGAAGAGAAAAATATTTTGATGAAAATTAATTACCTTCTATAAAAATTATGATTTTCCATATTAAATATTTATCTAAGTTATCTATTTTGGGCATCATAATTCTCTTACCTTTTATTGAAGAGCTTTTTTTATTTTTATCTGGGACTTTGTGTTGCATCTGTTTCAAAACGAAAACTAGAATTTGTTACTTTCCAGTATGTATTACCTATCGCATGTTGTAGAACTGTTGAACATTGTACTTCCCTTCCAAAGCTAAGGAACAAGCGGTTTTCTTGTCCTGATTTACGTATAAATTACTATTAACATCTGAAATTTGTGTTAACTGTTTGTTGTTTAGTTTATGAACAAAATTAAATTTTGTAAATAAGGTAGACATTTTAAATTCACAGTTGCACTGTTCTACAAACGTACATTGATAGAGATGGGGGGAAACTGCTGGCAATTTTAAGCGTAAAAGAAAAGATTATTAGTTTTCCGTTAAGATAGAAATTTGATTTTCGCGAACTTTTTTTTAAATTCCTTTGTTTTTGTTCCCGTATATCAGAATTGCGTTTATCATTTCCGATTGCTCGAAATTTCTAGACACTGATGAAAATACTGGGGGGAGAGATGTTATGACTGGCTAGGAAAGTGAGTAAACTTGGAAAGTGTGTAACGAAACTTTATATCCATAATTTTGTTTTAGATAGAAATTGATGAATTTTACGATGTCCTTTCAAAGCTTTTAATAGTCACTTCTGAAAGAACATATTAAAGAAGGTGAAGAAATATTTCTTTATCCTTCCTTAAGTCTCGTGAACATCAGTATTGATCGATCATAGTGATCAATATTGATAAGCCTAGCTCAGTGATTCAAATACCAGGTATTAAAGCTATTTGATGATACTTTCAGACGTCTACCGCTATTTGTTTTTTGTTTTTTTTTTTGCATACTAATTACATTTTTTGAGTGTTTTAATTTTTAGCTAAGTTGAATTGTAAATAGAAGAAAGTTGAATCGAATGTTCGTGAGTGTATTATTTACAGACAAATGTATCTTTATACGGACATAACAGCTCCAAGGGACTCCTATAATAAAAAAATTTCAGTAATTCTGGTTAAAAATTGGTTCCGAAATTCATTATTGTTATATAATGAAATCAATGTTATGTTTTTTTGAAGCCTTTATTAAATTTCCAAACTAGGGGGAAAAAATTCTTGTTAAGGCTGATCGCTCAAAAGTTAACAATTATTTAATGCGTGGTGATTTGTATGTTTATTTGATTAAGTAGAATTAACACAATTAAACATTAATCAGCAAATAATTAAAAATTCACAAAAGTAACCAAAGCATTACAGAAGAAAATAAAGCATTTCATTGTGTTCTTCATGAAATTCATAATGTTAAATAATAATCAGGTTCGAATCAAAGATCCAGCTGGAAAATCAATTGTTTAGGCTCTACGGTTGATGCAAAAATAATGATAATTTGCTAATTTTGACAATGTTAACGTTTATTTACAAACATATAAATTAAATTACATATAAAAAAATAAGTATTTTAATATATATGAATCATTAAAATACATTATGCATAATCTTCTGAGTATAATTATACTTAACATACTCAAAGCTTTTATTTCAGAATCAAAATAGCATGGGAATATTTCGCAGAAACCTTTATTTAAGTAATGAAAGAATGAATACAATTAATTGGTTAAATGGAAGCTGGAACTCCACTTATAGTGAAAAAAAATGATCATAGTACATTGAAACATTAAAGATAAAATTTGAAAAATATACAGGGTGGTTATAATTAAAGATCCACTTTGAAATGATCATAAAAGAAAAACTACTGGACCAAATGCTATCAAACTTGGTAATAATTTAAAGAAGGTTATGGGAATCTCTTTTCTGCCAAAAAAAAAGTTCAGAAACTCACCACCAGGTGTGAAATGGCGCTGTATGCAATATTGCTAAGTAAAATAGGACATGAAGACATTAGTTTAAAATGTGTTTAACCGTTTCTGAAACGTGTTACAAAGCATGTTCAATATGTGTTACCTCAAAAGCATTTATTGTGATAATCTAAACAATTTGGCGGAACTGAAAGAAGCGATAAACCAACAAGTGCTTAACTTTCCTCCTGATAATGCTAAGAGCTACTGTTGAGAATGCAGTAATGCGATTTAACTTGCTTTCAGAAAATGGTGGACGCCACATTGAACATGCTTTGTAACACGTTTCAGAAACGATTAAACACATTTTAGACTGATGTATTCATGTTCTATTTTCCTTAATCCTATTTTGCTTAACATATTACATACAACGCCATTTCTCCCTGGTGCTGAGATTTTTTTTTTTTTTTTTTTTTTTTGGCGGAAAAGAAATTCCCATGACCTCCTTTAAACTATTACCAAGTTTGATAACATTTGGTCCAGTGGTTTTCCTTTTATGACCATTTCAAAGTGGAAATTTAATTATAACCACCCTGTATATCAATTTCAGAATTAGACATTAAATCTGTGTGTACATAATTAATTCTATAAAGATTTATCTGGCTATTGTGTCGGAAAAATCCAGCAAACGGTTGCTCGTACATCATTACAGGGAGTGAGGTACGGAAAAGACTAGACGCATCATGATTTGAAAGCAAACATCATCTAGTGAGCCACGGTAGAAGATTCGCAGGTTTACAATCGAGAGGGACGGACAAGACTTAAGTGAGGTGTCGATCGGCTGGAAGGATTTTGACAGAAGAAGGTTGGATGTTGAGGTCACTGCTTTTTCTGGCTCGCAGGTAGGTTTTTCCATCTGGAGGGGCGTTAGTCAAGAATTGGCTAAACCTTTCCGTGCTCGCTTCACAGGACATTTCAGGTAGTCGGTCCAGGATTTGTCCGTTCAGCCTCGCTCCAACCGGTCCCAGTATCCTCGCCGAAAAGGTTCCCTCCTTTTAACTCGACACGTTTCGTCATTGGTTCTTCCTTTTAGGCGCTCTGACCATTCTTACAGCTTGGAAATAAATCGGCTTGGAGACTGGTCAAGGTCTCGTTCTAATCATAACAGTCGAAAATTTTCGCCTTTCGAAATCAGGCGCTCGCAGATTGTCATTCAAATGCGTGAAGACAGTTCAGTCATCAAAGTTATTTTTCTATTTCATATGTTCTGTAGCTCAATAAAAAAAGTAGTGGACTGTAGTTTTTTAAGCAGTTTATTTTGAAACTCAACAAAGATATTCTAATTAAATTATTAAAGTATTAAAATATTGCAACATTAAATCACACCCTCGCTTAATAGGAGGTAAATGTATACAATAGTAAATCAGAGAATTTCGTCTCCTGCTTAGTAGAGGAGCATCTATCTCTGGGTCCAGGTCGCATTAGAACTCAGTCTGAACTGAGTGGTTTCCTCTTTCGCCACCCCAGGAGGGGCTGGCGCTGCAAGTGACTTAGAACAATATGTTTTGAACTTAGTTATTTTCGTACACTTGCTCGCCAAATTTTCTTATTCTTATTTCTTACTTTAAACTTTTGATGCTTTTTCGACGTGAGTACAACAACTCTGCAAAGGAATTTTCCGCCTGATCTAATTTTCCCGACAGAGCACAGAAAGCCGAAAATTTCTCAGAAACCAGAATTCAAGGGTCAGTTCAAGTCTGCTTTGAACTGGGGGGGATCTCTTGTATTCAAATGTTCTCTTGAAGAGAATTAATTAGGGAGGGGAAAGTTCAATGATCCCGTTACATCGTAACGAACCACGCATGAAGTCTGGGAAAGAAACTTTCGCGCATGCATTCCTTGTTTCAGACGTAAGCATACTAATAATTTTCAAAGCTGCGTAGAATAACACATGGTTTAAAAAAAATTTCTCAAACAGGAAACAGATTTACAAAAAAAAGGGGGGGGGATTGAAGAGACCGAACATTGACATTTTTCAATAATTTTCAAGTTGGTTTAAATTGAAAAGAATCCAATTACAAAATAGTTTTATCATAAAAGTGTTTAATAAAATTTAATTTTTGTCCAATCAGCAATTGCATTTTTTAAAATAAAAAGATTATTATATAATAATTTACTAAAATTAAAATGAAACGCTTCATTAAGTAATCAATACAATAAATATTGTATCTAACTCATTAAATGAAGTGAACTGTATTCGTTTCTTAAACTATTTATTGCAACTATTTAAATAAACTATTTATTACTAACGAAGATATATCAGATTATGATTTGATAATGCAAACTGAGTTGTTAAAGGTATAAAATTGCACTATTAAATCACTTTGCTTATTAGGAGGTAAATATGAACAATAACCTTAGATAGGAGGGTTTCGTGTCCTGCTTAGTACAGAAGCATCTATCCCAGTTTGCTCTGGCCGGTTTTCTCATTCATTTCCCAGGGTGAGTGGCGCTGCAAATGAGCTTTAAACATTCCGTCATGCTTTGGAATTTTAAATTCCAACACTTAAGGAATGCACATCATACATACAATATTACTGAACCTTTCTGACAAATGTAAAGCTCATTTTGAAAATTTCTTAAATATCATTTGTAATAGAAAGACTAAATTAGCAAAATTTAAAAGAGGTATAGTATAATTAAAAGAATAATTAAATTACATTTCAAATACAAATATGAATATAAGATACAGAAATAATATATGCTTCATGAAAATACTACATGATTGAATTAGAATTGAAATACAATACATAAATACACTTTATACCTATAATGGAGAAAATTTATAGAGAGATTTTATGCTTATTAATAAAAAATATACAATTAATTATTCGTTTTAACAGGTTGTGAGCAAACTTTAGATATCGACCTCTTTAAGATGCAGTTTAATGTTCTTACATTCACTACACTTATACATCCATCTTTACCAGGTATTACATCAATTATTCGACCAAGTATCTATTTGCAAGTGGATAAACTCTCTTCTTTTAGCACTACCATCATGCCTGGTAGCCTCCATGCCTGTCAATATTTTTTACAAATTGCCGTTTTTAGCGTTGTTGAAAATGATTTAAGTAATCACAACTCCACCTTTTCCAAATATGTTGGGGCAATTTTTCTACTTGTTGCCACCTAGATAATCTATTGTCTGATACATTAATTAAATCAGGTTTGGAAATTCAACTTATTGATCGTCCAATAAAAAAATGTCCTGGCGTCAAAACTTCCAAGTCATTTATATTTGAAGAAATTGGAGTGATAAGAAGCGAGTTTAAAATCCCCCATCAATTTCTACAATAATGGTGTTAAATTCTTCATAACTTCATAATAAATTCTTTACAAATTTTCATTTCCAACCGCCCTTCGAAAATGCTACTTAAAGGATTTCACGCCAGTCTTCCAAAGTCGAAAACTGCGGTGAACTCAGAGGAATAATTTCCATTTAATAGCATTAGAGGCCAAAAAGTTACTCAAATTATCATCTGGATAAGTAATTATATTGTATAGTTTCTTTTCAATTCAGCTTGAACACCAACGAATTTTGTGGCAAAGGAAAAGAGCTGAACATTTACCTCTTCTTGCAAAGAATCTTCTTAAAGTAAAGACAAATGACTCTGAAGTAAAATCAGTTACCATTTCAATTTGTATAACTTTAGTAACCCTACAAAAAAAAAAAAAAACCTACATAAACCTTATGAATTATGCCTTTACATTGATCTTCATTTTTTATATAAAAAAGGGACTTGTAAAATCAAGACCTGTGTTAGAAAACGGAGTATTGACATTAATTCTTTCTGGGGAAGGGTTACCCATTAATTGCTCTACAATAACAGATTTATTTTTGACGCATATAACACAGTTATGCACCACATCTCTTGCTAAATTTCTGCGGTTAATAGGCCAAAATGTTTTGTTAGATACTAAAGATTTTGAGGATCAACATGTAAATACTTTTTATGATAATGTTCCATTATCAAATGAGTTAGTATGTAAGGGGCATTTTCCAGGTTGCTTTAGTTTACAAAGTCATTGTCTGTGATTGGTTCGGACGCAGGTGGCTTTTCTGTTTTTAATCTACCTCTAAGGAATGAAGGGTCATTCCATCATAAATTACTGGAATCAGGAGACACACTTCTAAAAATGAGATCTGCTGGATTCTCCTCTGATGATACAAATTTCCAAACAAAGTCCTTTGAATGGTGGTTACCCTGTGGTTAACAAAAGTTTTTAATTCTTGTTTTTTCAAGCAAGCTAATACAATGGTAGAATCAGAGAAGAGCATTACTTCAGAAATTGCAATATTAAGAACTTTTATTACTCTCTGTGTCAGTTTTGACAATAACAGTGCTGCACAAAGCTCCAGTCTGGGAATTGTCAATGGTTTATTGGAGCGACACAGGATTTTCCACATAACAGGTATACAGGATTGGATTCACTAGATTACTGCTTCATATACTGCTGTAGAAGCATCTGTAAACCAATAGATAACTACTCTGTCATTTGAAGGAAAATGTCGAGGGAGTTCCAATTGTTGAATGTGCGGAAGTAATAAGACAAATTCGATCCATGCACAAGTAACATCCTTAGAGAAAGAGTCGTTCTAACCCATTTTCAATAATCAGAATCTTTGCATGAAAATCTTGGCCTTTGAATCAACAGGATCAATTAGACCTAGAGGATCGTATATCCTAGAAATATCTGAAAGCATTCGTCTCTCAGTGTATGAATTTTGCAACGAAGTAGTTATTTTAAATGAAAAGAAATCACGATTTGATCTCCACAAAACACCTAAATATTTGACAGGCTTCATATCTTTAGAGTGGTTAAATTGATAGTCACTATTATTTGGAATGTTAGGGAGAAGACTTTCAAAATTAGAGCGCCATTTGTGGAAAGTCGTACCTACCTTTTCAAGTAACTGCACATGTTGGTTTTACAGTGCTTTGGCAATTTTTAAGGTATATAAGTGTGTTAAAAAGTCGTCCATGTTATAATCTGTTGAACAACATCGGATGCATCTGGGAAAACAATTTTTTCATCAACCGCTAGCCGATTCAAGGTTCTAGAATCTAAATAATGAGCAATAGTTGTATCATAAAAGATTGTGTTGTGTTGGTACATTTTTGTTGATTTATCTGGCCCTTCTTTCTATGCTGTTCTCTGCAAATCTCAAGATTATGGTAAATTAAGATTTTCCTATACATAATGCGGATATCTACTGTAAATACAAATTCATGTTTATGAAAACACATTATGATGGAACACAGGTCTTGTTGAATTATTTCGCCGTTCAGTTGAATTTGATTCATGGAAACTCTATTAGATAAATGTTAAGATTAGAACTTTTGAAAACTACACGAAGATTTGTGGACGATTTTAGGATATAAACTCCATGGTGAGATAAATAGACAAAGAATTGATGTTCATTCACTTCTTTAACTTTAGTCATATGACTTAAATCATGATACTCAAGCATGAGATCACAGCAGACAGAATTTAAGCTTTCATCCCTACTAAGATGTCTCCATAAAATATCTGAAAGTCGTTTAAAAAGAGTCCGAGATTCTCCTAATTATTTATAATTTTTTAAGGAAATTTTTATTACAAATCTACCTTCCAGTGTGCTTGAATAATTTCCAACGAAGTGTTTTTCATACTCCTCTTCACTACTTAAAATGTGAAAATCCTCTCCTACAGATTCAATATTTCAAAATGTTTGCAAGGTTTTTTAAATGTCTCCAAATTCTATTGTAAGACCGCAAGATTGTCTATTAATATCTGAGATTTCGTATATACCAGCCAAGATATAACCGAAAATTACGTCCTACAAAATTATGCTAGAATTCTTCACATAGAATTTATTTGGTTTTAACATTTCAAGGAACAAATCTGCTCTCTTTTTAATTATTTAAGTTTATTAAGTTTCGATTTATTAAATTCGATGAAACTAGGATCCTCTAAATTGATTTGTTTGGGTAATTTTGAAATATCACCGTTTAATCGTATGGATGGAGTTAAATTTGTAATTGAAGGAGTTACATAAAAGGAAACACATCTAGTAAAATCATTTTTTAAGTCTTAAGATTTCTATTTCCATCCTTCTCTTCATACTGATATTGGTCGAATTAAATCCAGAAACGGGAATGTTTATTTTTTCTTATTTTATCCCTAGTAATTCAACACATTTGGTAATAATGGCACATATTTGGCTCCATGAATAAATCAAGTATCAGATAATTTTCCTTTCTCCCAAGCAAAACAAATTAAAGCTGTCGGCAAGATGCACATCTCATCCGAAAGCGCAATAGCAAAGGCTGTACTTATCACCCTGTTTCGAACTACCAGAGAAGAAGGTTCGATGACATCTGAACCGTTAGGGGGAAAGAGTGGGTCATTGCTTACCCCTCCTGTGGGTTGATTTAATGTCTCTCTCTCCCTCATGGAGTAAGGAATTGTGGGCCATCTGGCAATCTTTAACAAGACACTTGAATTTGAAAGAGCACGAACCAGTATGATCGCGAAGACAGAGTTTGCAAATTCATTGAGTTGAAACAAATTCTTTCCTTTTTTTTTTATGCTCATATTTTGAAAGGATATATACTTACACAATGGATGCATGCCTTTACAACAAATACACTGCTTATAATTGCTTTTATTATTGGATTTTATCGCAAGATATTTTTGTTTAAATGGATTATTTAAAATTTTGTATCCTGTTGCATTTTTGATTGGATAATCCGGTTTCGCTGCTGCTAATAATCGAGATCCATTTTCTAAAATAAAACTTCCTTCAAAAAAGATATTAGAGAATCAAATTGTGGAACTTCCGATGTTTTTAGGGAAAATTCAAACTTCTTTCTTGACTCTTTGTCTAGTTTTTGAAGGATTATATTAATTGATAAAATCTCTGATAAATTATTTGGTTCATAATTTAAAACTTTAAAACCCCAAATGTCATTTTTAATATAGTTAATTAAAGACCGAAGTTCCTTAGCTACTTCTTTCTGTATTTTAGCATAATTCAGTATCGAAAGAACATGATGATCATTTAACAGTCTTTCATTATCAAATCTTTCCTTTAATGCCACAAACGGAGAACCAAATGTAACTTCAAATGATTCTGTTTAGTCTCTCCTTTGAGAGACGCTCTTAAATAAAACAGTTCGTAGTTGTTTAAATTATTATTATTTCACACCAGCCTAATGAATTGGGTTTTAAATGATGCCATTCGCAAAACGTGGAGAATGGAATTTTTGACAATTTTTTTAATGTTTTCAACAACTGGTTCCTTTAAACTGGATGACGATTTCAAAGAATTGAGAATAGAAGTGATTCTTACCTCCAATTCTTCAAGTTGATAATACACTTAGTTGCTCGAAATTATTTGTCATTTCTTTTGAAATTGATTCAAATCTGGAATCGAAAAGTATTCTTGAAGAAGTTCGTCTGATTTCTTCTGTAGTATTCTGATTTTTTTTCAGTCTAATTTCTAATTTACATACAAAAGATTTAAATTCTAATTCACATTTCAAGGAATGTTTCCATTTTTGTAACATTGGCCTTTATAGCGCCTTTTGCAGATATTAATTTGTCCTAGAATATCTGCCGTCATCACCATTGTTGATATTTTCCAAAGCTTTTAATGGACACTAAATTCAAATGAATCCCAGTCATTATAGTTTAATTCATCCATGGCCTCGACAGACCAAATAGTGTCTCTAGCTCAATAAATAAAGTGGACTGTATTCATTTTTTAAACAGTTTATCGCAAGAAAACAAAGATATATCAAATTGTGATTTGATTAAAGCAAATTATTAAAATTTTGAAACAGTACTATTAAATTATTCTTGCTTATTAGAAGACAAATACGAACAATAATCCTAGATAAGAGAGTTTTGTCTCCTGCTTAGTAGAATAGCATCTGTCCCATGATCCAGCTCGAATGAAAACCTTATCTGTACAGAACGGTTTTCTCGTTCGCCACTCTAGAGTGACCGGCACTGCTTGTAAGTTTAAACAGATATATTTACCGAAATTAAGAATTAACATTTCATTATAATAATCACAACAAATGATTTTTATAAAGTGCATTGCTTGAAGTCTTTTACTATAAAACGTGCCTTGTACAAGCTACGTTTTTTTTTTTTTTTTTTTTTTGTTAATGAGATAGATACGTATTTTTATTGTAAATGAGATTTTTTATCACCGTTATGCATACTTGCAAAATAGTACTATTTAAAATTACAAAGTGCGGTTAAATCATTGATTAAATTATTTATTGTTTTTTACAAAATATTTGATTATTTCATAATAAGGCTTAGTATGCTTATCATAAATTTATTGTGCATGTCGAAATAATACTCATGTATGCAAAGTCACTATGTATAACATTCACACACGTTTAGAAAGCAGTATATTTTACTTATTCGTAATGTTGTTTATGTTAATTTGAAATTATTTTAAAATTAAAGATATGACGCATGAAATTAATCTTGCAGTTTTTAATTAATGTAAATTTATAGTTATCATTTCAAATAGTTGCTATTCTTCATTAACAGGTGCCAAACACTTGTTGTGTTACAAACTATCGAGTAACTAGGTCGCAGATGACAAATCCATTTGAAACCCATACATTTAGCTGCCTTAAAGCTGATGAGTTAAAATCAAATGAATTAAGACCATTTCTTGAAAGCACTTAGAAGTAACTAAAAATACAAAGATAAGGAAATGGATTACATAAAAAAAAATTGCAGTTTAAGAGCTAAGATAAAAAACATAACTAATATTACTATATTTTAGTAGGGCAGGAAAATTATAAGATATTTGTAATAAATTTATACAATATAATAAACCCTATTATATATGAATATTACATTGCTTATTTTTAGAAAAGTTTGATATTGTTTAATTATCATAGCTTTGTTTCATTTATAAACGTTGTAACGCACAAGAAATGCAAGCTGTTCAAAAAATTTTTGTTCTCTGTCTTTCTCTCTCTCTCTCTCAAAAAAAAAAAAAAAAATCTAATTATTTACATTTATAGTTAAATTTATTTTCTACTGTGAGTCAACATACTTATGTATTTCGAATTATTACTCTTGAATTTTGGGATTAATTGATTATTTTTTCGTTTTAGGTATACGAAGAGCATTTCAAAGAAGATGATGTAGAATTTGTCACAATTTTTAATAAGAAATCATCTGCAGAAACATTCAGAGTCAAATTGAAAAAACCAAGACTCCAAAAGGCACATTTCCTCTCTTTTTCACAGTTGTCCTTCGTATCTGTCATCTACGAAAAAAGATTTTGAAGGACCAGTAGAAATTAGAAGGAACAACACATTAATAAAGCTATTGCTGAGAATTTCCTGACAAAAGAGAACTATGAAAAAGAGTTTTCTGAATTTTGCTGAAATAAATGAATGTTTCTCAATTAATGAAGTTACTACTTTTTGTTCTAAAGTTCAAAAGGATCAAAATAAGTTTTTTTATCGTTGGTTATTAATAAGTGTATACCAAATATCACGATGCAGCTGTCATAAAATGAAAAATTATTGTTGAGAATTTCATATAAAGGTCAGAATATAAGTCGATATATAAAGAAGCAAAACTATATATGAAAGTAATATTAATGAAATAATTACTTTTTTTAGTTATTGCAAATCAAATGCTGCAAATTATGATATCTATTAGATGATAATTCAGATTTCATAACATCTTCTCTAAAGAAATCAATAAATCTTATAGAGGATAAACTTAAATTTTTGATAGAATTTCTCATCGAACACCTTCATTTTTTAAAGTGAAATCCAGTAAAATATCATTATTCCTCCATCATATTTATTTCTTTTATTTCGCTTTGTATGCATGTAAATTTATCCATTAGTCAAGTAATTAAATATTGCTAGACCTAATAATACATTAAGAAAAGTCAACACAATGTTAAGATCCAGTTATGAACAACTAGATAAATATTTCCTATCTTAATCTAGACAAATATTTTTAAAATTAAGACTATAATATTTTCTTCATGAGATTCATAAGAAATCATTCATGGATTATAAAGAAGGAAATATTGGATATAAATGCAAACTGTAAATTAATTAAAAGCTGTGATAGGGAAGGGTTACACTATCCATCAGAATTTGTAACTAATATTGTTGTTCACATTTATATTGCAACTCAGAAATTAAACAGTAAAAATATGAGAGTGAATTTTTAGAGGTTCAAAATTAACACAATTTGGTGATAAAACTAGTTGAAGAGCTTGTAATCTCAAAAGACATGTGAGACTTTTCAGTTTGCTTCTGTGGATATATCTTTAAAAAAAGTAATTTCTAAAATAATGAAATCAGTTAGAAACACTTATCAGACCATAAATCAGTTTAATAACTATCCCCAAATTAAAAATTATAAACACAAGGTCTTAAAAACAGTGAAGTAGTGGAAATTCGATATTCATAGTCAAAATAAGAGCGCCAATTCTCTTGAAAAGAAAAACTGAAGCAAAAAATTATGTAGTTAATGCATATGAAAAACTACAATACCATAATGTTTAAAAAAAAAATATTCTTATTGTTATTGAAATCAGCGCTAGCAAAACTTATTATTGCTCATGGATTAATTGATTCATTATCTGGAATGTTGTGTAGAATTTTGTATGTGTGTACATTTTAATATTTTTTTAGTAGTTTTTTCTATATTTGCTTCACATGTTTTGGCTTTTTTTAATAAAATATATTTTCAAGGTTTTTTTTTGTTTGTATATTTGAATTTAAAGCTAATTTTTTCAACTTTTTGATATGTTTTATTTATTTCTTAAGCTGTTTAAATGTTTCGGGTGAAAATAAATATATTTCTAAATCGATTGAAATTTGTGAGTAACTTCTCTCTGATATTTTTTTGCTATTCATTCAGAAAAATAACTAAGCCAATAATTGTGTTTAATTCAGCTCGTATTCATAATGGAGAATTTTATAAATAAAATTTTCTCATTTTAGAATAAAAAAAAACTGAAAATTTCTTTTAATTTAATTAACAATTTATAAACTGAATGCAAAGCAATAAAGATCTAAAACCTTTTCTTTAGTGCCAGTGACATAACTTGAGTTTCATAAAAAGCATATGATGGAAAATATTTCTTAAGTGATCGCCTTGATTAAAATAGTAATCTAAGTCAATTTTTAAAAATCGTGATTTCAATCAAGCATTAAAGCATTCAAGCATTTTTATTAAATCATTCAGCCAAATCATTTACAACTTTTTTCAGCTTCTTATTCAATAACCTTTGTTTGCATAAAAATGTCTGCCGGAAATATTTTTTTGTTCAAAAAACTGAAAAAAAAATTTAATAATTTTTGATTCTGGCATTTCTATTGTTTGGAGAATGTGGCATTACAATTCAAGTACTTGACAAGTATAGAAATGTCTTTAAAAATAAAAGAGCTGGGAATTTTGAATTTTCAATCAATAAGTTTTCAAATCAATAAATCAAATCAAATTCAAATCCATCAATTCAAATAAAAAAATGAATATATTTTTAACTAGCAATAGTCAGACTCAGTAGACAGCGTTAAACTAATAAACGCTTAAGTTTCTATGAAAAAGTTAATTATTAATAATTCATTTAATTCAGTGTGTATCATTTACAAATTTGAAAAAAAAAACATATCAAAATCAAATTCATTTTCAAATAATTAATCGAAATACTTACTTGAAGATTGAACTTAAGTAATTATCTTTGAATATATCTAAAAAAGGGCCATTCTTTATTCCATTCTTATGGCTTTTGTAAAATAAATAATTCAGGATTTTTTGGAATAATTATTTCAAAATTATTGTATAAGCCTTAAAAACACATAATTGCATAAGAAAGAGCAAGAAAAGAGAAATTTGCCGCAATTTCTCTTTCCTTGCTCTTTCTAAACTCTCGACCGTCCCACTGGGGGAATGCAACTTTACAAAAGCCATCCCACTTCTGACAAAGTTACAGAATTTCCGTCAGTATCTTCGTCGGAAAACTTTCTTCACGTTCATTGGCTCCGATGCGTCGTTCGATGTCATTGTCTCCGCCTAGAAGCGAAAATGAACGAGACTGGCTGACAGTAAATTCTTTGTGAGTTTGCTTCCACATAACTTCTCACGATTTAGAGATTTTTTAAAGCTTTTTATTAAATACGAGTAAATTGATTTCAGCAGCGAATTGTTTTCAAATGAATCAGAGGAAAAAATAAATAACAAATATGGAGAAAATGAAATAATATGAGTTAAATAATGCTTTATAAATTAAATAATTGCAGCGTTCATCAGTTTTTAGCATACACAATACTTTTAACATAGGCAGATAAAAAGTGTCTCTATTTTTAATTAATTTTTAAATCAACAGATGCGTTTATGTTTTTGCTTTCAATTCACTGTTACTAAAACTGACAGATTGTATTTTTTCATAACATATTCTACAATAGTTAAAAAGGGAATAATTTGCTATTAAATTAAACATATGGTCGATATGTTTATTAAAATAACCCAAATTTAATCTGGCCTTTTAGAATTTTTACGAGAAATTAGGATTTCTGATAAGCAAGATTAAATACTTTAAATTAGTAAGATTCCATTTAATCCATAAAGATAAAAATTAAGACTATTATTTATTATTAGATCAGAAAGGAATTGTTCGCTCCGCCTGAAAAAAGTCAACCCACTAAGAACAATATACTACGTAAACCTGAGATTATTAACAGAGGGAAAAAAAAATTTTTTTTTTCCACTGAGATTCCAAATAATTGACAAAATATTACTCAAATTGATCTTTATTATGAACATTCATTATCAAATTTCAACTAATATATGATTTTTTCAAGTATTAGTTTAACATTTAAATTAAACATTTCATTATATTTCAAAATATTTTCAAATCCGTCTCTATGGTTGAGGCCGCCCAAGGCATTTCAGTACCACCCAGAATTTTTTTTTTTTTTTTTTTTTTTTTTTTGTAATTGAAATGCATTGTTTCCAATTTTGAAAGTAAAATTTTATTACTGTGAATTTTATTTATGGAGTATATGCAAAAACCTCAAAATGAAAAACTTAAATCAGGAGAGGATCTCTATTTACAAATAAATTAAAGCATTCATTACAGGTTGAAGACTTTTGTACTCATTTATGTTTTTAAAAATTATCTTTTTGATATCTCTCAGTGAAAAAAATTCATATGTATAAAATGTTGTTGGTAGACTTAGTTTTTAACATCTCATAATAATGCATAACACTGATGATTTGTTCAAATTTTGTGGATTAGGGTTACATTTTTTCTAATGCTTTTACTCCCTTTGTTTAATTGATGGATTTATAATTGATATAGAAATACAGGTTTAGAAAAGATAGAAAAATCTATGAATTCTTCATATATTTTTTTTCTTATATTTGAAATTTAAAAAAAATTTATTATTTTTCTCGAGATTCTAATATAAAATGTTCTTATAATTTTTAAGATTAGGCACTGTGCTAAGTCCCTCCCTCACTTCGACTTTCATCCTTTGGCATGACAAGCCAATTTAATTTTTAATCATAAAATAAAACTATGTATTATGACACTAACTACTTCAATTTTCAGCCGGAAAGGAAAATGGAAATTCCTTTGAGGTTATGTGCTTCCAGAGGCCCCTTCTCTCTCCCTTCGAAATAATTTTTAAACTTCTATTTTTTTATGATAAAAAAAATTCATAAATTAGTCTTTTGTTTGTTTGTTTGTTTCTTCTAAGCACTGTTAAAGTCCATTTATTTTGAATACAATTTATTCAAGAATTTTGAAGAGTATTGCAGAAAATAATAAAAACAAAGGAAAAAAAAAAAAAAAAAAAAAGGTGCAGGGGAAGAATGACTTTAACGTATAGGAATAAGTTTTAGTATGCACTTGTCAAGCATAACTTCAAATCCCATCAAATAACAGTTCAAGTTTGATTTTATGAAACCTATGATTGATATATGTGAATATATGAAACACCAATAAAAAAATTGAGGACTGTTTGGCTTCGAAAGTATCTTTTATTCATCTTCTGAAAATACCTCAATACACAACAGAGCAACTAGTAAACACTTTTTTCAACTTCTTTATTTTTTAATATATATATATATATATATATATATATATATATATATATATATATATATATATATATATATATATATATATATATATATATAAATTGAAAAATGTTTAACATATAAGTTTCATGACATAAGTGCTATTTAATACCATAATAGCATTAAAATTTTATACCATGCTAATTCCAATTATTTTAACACCATACAAATCCAATTAGAATGTTCTAGTACATTTTTGAAACTTGTGCAAAAAAAAAAAAAAAAAAGAGAGAGAGAGAGAGAGAAAAGAAACAAAGAAAGAAGGAAAGATGGGGGGAGAAGAAGAAGAAATTACAACTAACTAATATATTTTTGAAGCATGATATAAATAAAGTAAGTATAAATTAAATAAAAATATAAATTAACTTGGAAGAGATACATTGTTTTCAACCCAATATGTCAAACTATGCTTTGTTTTTGGATGTTTCTTAGGTAACTCAGAGAAAATTCCATATGCGTGTTCTTTTAGGGCAAGTGGTAATGTTCGCTTAACTGGTCTTCCACCATCTTGACTTTCCTTTCACAATACATTTATTTTCTTCTTGCAATTTCTGTAGGTTGAATTGGCAATTGATTGCCTCTCCTTCTGCGACACTTCAAAACTCTATTTGAGTAGATAAGATTTCTAAAAGGTTGAGGGGGATAAAAGAAGAAACCCAAGTAAATTTTTTCCAACTTTCAACATACAATTGAAGAGGTTAGTGTAAGAAAGACCTACAAGACATTTTAATGAATAAAAGAAATTTAGCTTTAGAATATATATAAATACAAGAAAGTCACTTACAAAATGATTATGCCAGTAGAGAAGCTCACATAATACAAAAGATTCTACAACTTCTGGGAATGGTTCTTTGTGTTTTGGTAGTGAAAAGTACCTGTAATCAAAACAATTTGAATATTTCACCAGGGATATATTATATGAATTGCAAAAGCAAATTTAAGCTTTTAAAAGTATGATAATTCATAGTAATATTAGAGATAAAAAATTATTGTTGAAAATATATGGAATAATTATTGAAATTGAAAAATAAATAATTAAATGGAGGACATATGAAGACAACCGTAAACATTAAGACATATGAAGAAAAATGCCACCTGATTTTTTAAAAAATTATATTCATAAGTATATATGTGCCAAATAAATCCAATATTTGCACTAAATACAAATTTCTTATCTCCATCTTTTTACAACTCATGATAAAAAGGCATAATAAATTCGATTTTATTTCTTTAGAGTACAGTATTTTAATCATAAAACTGAATTCATTAGTTAATCCTTGAAGTTTTATATTAGAAGCTAAGATCACAATGTATATAGAATGGATAACCAGTCTTGTATGCCATAATATATACTAGTTACCAGTCATTTATTAATTTAATTTGAAGTTATGAAAACATAAATATTTTTCATGTATACATTATATACATTACATGACAAATTTAAAATGTTTTATGTTTAAATTCATAAGCACAAAATAAAAATAATCTATATTTGCAGGCTATTAAAATAATTAAGAATCTCTTTTTAGTTTGGAGATTCATTTTACACTTAGGACATGAAATATTAGATAAAACTGTATTATGAAACTATTGAAGTTTGCTGTAAAGGAACTACATAAAAGTTTCTAACTTAAAGAAAAGTCAGAAATTTAAGGGCTATCCTTACCTCTAGGGAATTTTAAAAAGCCAAGCTATGGGGATGTTGTTCCTGAAATGTCTTGAAGACATGTCAGAACTGTCATGTGATTTTTTTATAACAGAGTTAGAAATCCAGTGCTCACCACTGTACATCAAATATTTGAAATCTGTTTAATCTCAATAAATACCATCTACATTTTATTTATTTGTTTATGTATTATTATTCATTATTATTATGAATAAAATTTAATATAATTAAAACTTACCTTTGAATGGTAATTTTAAGAACTGCACTGCATCCAGAATTTTCACTTTCTTTCAAATATTTTGATACCAGTAAAAACAGATTTTATATCATTATCAATAATGAGAGTACTAAGTGTTGAGTTCTAGTACATGAAAATTTATATTATTTATAAAGCTATGAAGTTATGTTTTAAAATTTTGTAAATAATAATAAACAAACCTAAAGTCTTTCTTTTTTGTTTTAATAATGTTTAAAATTTATTCAAAGATCATAAATATATTTAAATTATAAAAATGAATATTTTATTTCAGTTCTTAACTTTTCATTTTGTGCAACTGGCCTAACAGGTAAGCTTTTAAATTTAAGACAATTTATTGCCAGATCTGAAATTTTTCATTTATATTTTTATAACATAAATTGTGCTCTTATTCAGGAAATGTGTGTCATAAAGGTCAAAAACTGCAGCACAAAAAAAGCAGAAAATAAAAAAGCCAGAGTTTCTTCCCTATATCGAACTGGTCAGTAGATTGAAAAGAGAATTAAAAGAACAGATATTTCCATGCTAGGAAAATACATATAAACTACGCAATATTTGATAAGTTCTCTGTTACAAAGCAGGCACTAAATATCATTCTTGCCTCAAGCAAAATGAGCTTTAGATCAGGCCTTGGTAAAAAATATGTGTTGATATGTTGTATAGAGCATGGAAGCTCTAAAACTTTTATGGATTTGTAACATTAAAAGAACCACAAAACAATTTAAAAACATGACTAAAGCAAATACTTTTAATAATGGAATTTGATGCAATGAAATATATCTGTAAGTAGACAGACACAAATATGTCTCTTGCCACATGCAAAATAAACTTTAAATTTAACATTGGAATTATCTAAATGATACCACAAAAAAAATGTATAAAATAACACATGTATAGACAAATATTCTTTATGGAATTTGAAACAATAAAATAAAAAACATTAATTATTACTTGTTGCAAATTCTGCTGGCATCTATAAAGTCACCTTTATCAACATTAAGGCACCCAGTTGATTTGTGTATTCTAGGAACACGCCAAACCTATTTCTGATATTTATTCATATTTAATCCATTCCTAAAGTTTGTGTTAAAAAAATGAACGAAATAAATATTCAAAAGAGATGTATAAACTATTTAGAAATTTCGATATTAATAACTAAACAGAATTCAATTAAAATTACAATGTGCTGAAAAGGAACTTGTTAAAAGTTTACGTGCTCAAAGAAAAGCCAGAAATTTCTAGGCATTTCTTAAAAAATGAAACCATTGGGAATGCTGTTGTTTCCTCATTGCTAGATTAATCAGAAATATTATGATTTTTTTTTCATAACAGAGTTGAAATATTTGATGAACAGCTTGTTCTCACCACTTTAAATTATTTATCTGCTATCTGTTTCTCGATACGTAATAAAGTATATTTCTGCCATTCCGTTCTCCGAGAAAGAAGATAATAAATTATTATAAAAGCAGATCCATAAGTGGCGAATGAAACAACGGTCGTTTTTGAATTCTCTCTATAACGAGTTCATTGCTTTGTGATCGTCAGACGTAGTCAGTACTACTTCGAGTTAACGTTAACAATCAGCGATTTGATTATTTCAACTGTGTTTAATCCTTGTAAGTAATTTATTTATTGTAAGTAAATGCTATATTATGTACATTAATAATATATTTGGCAGTTTACTTAATTTATCAAAGCTTGTATTTTAGCTTTTTTAATTCATAATATAGAAAATTCTTATTCAAGCAAAATAATATTTAGATATAATAGTACAAAAAATAAAATACCTCTAATTATGAACAGTTTATTATTTGTCTTACATTTATATTCTATATACTCATTAAATTTTATTTTACATTGATTTTAATTAAAAGAGTAGAACAATTTTTCAGATGCAGTTAAGAACATATTGTGTAATAAATAAACAAAAAAAAAGCAACAACATTTTGAGGATATTAAATTAAATACATCTGAAAAAAGTAAAGGAATATTTTTTTAAAATATAGAAACGTGAAGAAAATTCAAATAGCAGAAATAATGGCCACCCTGTTATTATAAACTTTCTATGCACTCTCAACATGTGATGTTTATGATGAACCAATGCCACAATGAAATGAATATAATGAAACAAATTGTCACAAAAATTTACAAAATCCATTCCTTCTGCCTTTTTAAAATTTTTACTTTTAAAACACTTTTCTTTTTATGCAACAAAAAATAATACGAAACATTGTCCACTTTTTTCTGTATCTTACAAATGAAGCATTCAGTCAGTATGCTGGTGATATTTTTTCTATGGTTGAGAGCTAAAAGTTTATGCAATTTTGATATCATACAGGCTGTGTTTGATATCATTGTATAATGTTTTTATTTTTATTTTGATGCAGTGATTTCCTTTTCTAATTTTAAAAGATTTTTTTTTTTTTTTTTTTTACTTTTAATAGAATTATTCTACAATTCTGATTTGTGTGTTGGTAAACAATCTGGATAGGAAACAAATAATTTAATTCTTCATTACTCTGTAAATGTGCATGTCTTTTTGTACTGCATGTTTCATGAGTAAATCTGACCAAACAGTTCTGATATCTGACAGGTTAGCTAAAAGTCGGTTTAGAGTGGCATGAGAAAATGACAGAAATCAAACCAAATTTTCTGACTCCATTTCCCTTTACTGTATCAATTGAATAAAATCGATATTTTTTAATTAGTTCTACATTAGTTCCCCCCATGATTTTAGCTATTTGTTTGAATTGGCTACCTACTTATTATTGAAAGAAAACGAGTAGAACAGGTTGCCAGTTTTTCGACATTACTTAGTTTTTCTTTGTATATAAGTACTTAAATCAGAAAAAAAAAAAAAAAAAAAAAAGAAAAGAAGAAAACTAATGGACTTCTCTGGCGTTCTCCTGTTGTGATTATGTTATATTATGTTGCAACGGAATGGCAAGATGTCTCGAATTTTACGAAAATGTGCCCCAAACTGTTTAAAACGCTGTAAAAAATTGTTTTAAAATTTTGGAAGGAAACGATATTTATTTATGTGACAAAAAGAAATCAAAAGATCAATTTAAAAAAGTGAATTACTGATTAGGGGTTTGTTGCATTGGCATTCCGGTTTGAAACTGTGCGAGAACTACTGAGAATAGCCTTCTTAATTTTTAAACCACAATCAAATACTGAGAATATTGTAGGAATACTCAGTTCTCTTGAAAACCCATTCTCTATAACTTGAAAAAGTTCGAATATTCTTAATTTTAATATTGCACCAGCTCTGTCATGTTTTCTCTGAAATACTTACCCTACCTAAGAGTTTAAAATCATGAAAAGAAATTATAACCTACATTTCTGTAACGTAAATATGCTTGCTAAATGTTAATTTCAAAAATTAGCTTCGGTTTCCAAAAAAGTAATCTGGAGTAATGAGGCCTAGAATTTTCTGCATAATGTCGAACTTGCTGTGCAAGTCAGTAAAATTAATTCTGTCTTTAAATTATTATTAATAACAATAAAGTATCGTTTTATATTAATAATAATTATTATGCTTTTATTCGTGTATTAAGTTTGTTCAAATATAAAGAAAATTATTTTTTCGAATATATATGCCTATTAATGCAATTAAATGTAGAAATAACTTTTCTTATAAAAATATGAAAATCAAACATAATCATAAACGTTAGAGGAACTGACAGAAATTTTATTTGTAAATTGAAATCTTGATCGCATTTTCAATATATTGTTACTTTTTAAAGAGCTTCCAGGAAATTTCTTTCTTGTCTCTAAATCAAAAAGTATTAAGGAAATGAATACGATTTGAAAGATTTCATGAATATTTGACAAATAGCTTTGAATCAAATTTCTTTTTAGTTGTAATTCCTTACAGGCTCGGGGTTTTTTTTTTTGGGGGGGGGGGGGGGAATTACGAAAAAAATAAACAGGAAATCTTTTATGGCTAAAACGAAATCGTGACTTTTTTTCCCCCCTACGCTTCGTCCAATAAGAGGGTCGCGAGGAGAAAAAGTTTTAGAGCCATGGGAAATTCACTTTTAGCCTGAAAAAAAGTTTCTCATTACAGATATTGCGAATGTTTTATTGAATTATCTTTAACTAATTAGTGTATTTAGACTTTGATTTAACCTTCTGAAATTAAAAAAGTTTTCCTTATCTTATGCAGTGTGTTCCAAAAGTAACAACCTATTTTTGCGGAGCATTTGGGTATTTGTTAACTCATTTCCAACAATATAAAAATATTTAGACTTAAGTATTTTTAAAGTGCCTATTTTATAAAAAAAGCTAATAAATTTTGGGGGCCATTATTTAAGAAAACAGTTCACAGAATCGCATAAGAAACTTTTTTGAACATCTTTCTTAATTCCATGACATTACTTTTTGGACAGATTGTATTTCAAATTTTATTTATTATTTCTATTTCTAAGAGATTTGCATTTTACAGAAAAATATTGAATGTAGTCGTTTTATTCACATATTAAATGATGCTCCAATAATTTTATGATTTAATGCGTTTTTGTATGAATATAATAATCCCTTTGATAAAGTTTTCTCAGAAGGCATACATTGATTTCATTTGAAGTAAATGGTCATTTTCTTCTTTTGCAGGAAATAATGGCAGACAATAAAGCCAGAAAAATCTGTTACGTTTTTACAATCCGATGCAGCAGACCAATAATAGGCTGCGCAAATCTACTTGCAGTCAAGTACAAAGTTCGTTGTAACAACAGGGATAAATTCGAAGCTGTACAGGAGTAAGTAATAATATTTTTTTTTTACCTCCGTACACCAATGAGCGGAGAATATAGGGGTTTTTTTTAAAAGAAAAACTTCTTTGAAACATTCTTTGAACACAAATAACAGTTAGAAAATCATTAGAGATAATAGGCTGACTTAAATAGTCAAATAATCGTCATGTAAACTCTAGGTGTATCTCAGACGAATAAAGAGTTGGCATACACAGTGGCAGATTTCCGACTAGGCAGCTGCTTAGGGTCACAGTCAGGTCAATTGAAAAAATTTACATATATGTATGTGTGTGTGTGTAAAACATGATGTGTAAAAGCACGCATAGGAGTTCGTTAATTTCTTAAATAATACTTAAGTAGTTTTTTAATATTCTTTAATAATGTTCTTTATGCAATTCAGGAGTTAAAATTACAGAGAAGCTGGAGTTCCAGTGATTAGAAAATCAACTTAGGAGAGTAAATTACGCAGAAATTATTGTATAGTTGCTGTATTACTCAAGGCAGACGGCGTTATAACTCTGCTCAAGCCCACAATGATGTCTCATAACCTAAAAAAACCGAACCTTATTAGTTGTTGCAATGATTAATAGATGGTTTATTGGCTTTTAATGGGTTTAGGTTAATGCCAGTTTTGATAATAGTTTATTTCTGTTGAAAAGTATCAGGAATTATTAAAAGATAATTCGAAAAAAATGAAAGAATGAAATGAAATTTACTGAATGGTAATGGCGCTCATAACCCTGAAAAAAATCCAGAAATCCTGGAGAAAAAAAAATATTTTTCTGGATTTCTTTGTCTGAAGAGGGTTTCTAAAATCTGGAATTAAAGATCTACAGTTAAATTTTAAACAGCGTTCAGTCGATAATTTCTAACTAATATTAAGCCATTTGAAGTTAACAGAACTCTGAGTTTGCTAAACGCTGAGTGTTTAGATTATACCTAATAAGTGTACCAAAGCATTTAACAGAAATAAAAAGTTATATATATTTACTGCCCAAACATGCTTGTTCTGATTACATTGTATTTTCCTACTGAAAGCTTTAAAGAATGGAACAATGGCACAAGAATTGCAGAATTCGGGGGAAAAAATAATGATTTCAGACGCAAATTTTTTATTTTTATTTATTTTTTTTTTATATTATTTATTTATTTATTCTGAGAGGTAATTCTTTAGGAAAAATTGATTCTCCAATATATCAAATGTGTTCAAAAGAAGTTAAGTACGGCACAATGTTTTGGAACATATTTGCATTTAATAATATTTTTCGGCTTTAGTAGTTTGGTATTTCGAAGCAAAGGAAAAATTAGAATTTTTGTCACTCCCAGACGAAAATTTTGTAGGAATTTTGGATTTAATTTCAGAATATGGAGATTTTTTCAAAAAAGGAATTGCGAAAAAAAAAGCATGTCTATACTGGTCAAAATCCAACTAATTATTTATCAAAAACAACATTCGATGAATTCATAGCGCTTCAGTACAAAAAAGTGGTGAATAAAATAAAATGTTAAACCAAAGCAAAGTAAATATTATTCCATAAAAATTGACTCTACTCCACTGATGGCTCATTCTGATCAGTTAACTTTTGCACTTTGATACATTATATTTAACGACGATCTTGTAAAAAAATTTATTAAATTCATGAGATTAAGTATCATACCACAATTAAAACTGAGAATTTTGTTTCAGCGACAATTTTTCAGTTTAATGTTTCAATGGACGATATGAGACACCATTTTATGATAATACTAGCAATATATTGGGTCAATAAAACGGGCTTCAATCTTTGATTAGAAATAAGAACCCAATGGGAGAATACATCTGTTATTCAGTCTATACTTCGAATGTGGTTAGTACATACGCTTCCAGTTGTCACCAAGCAACTAAACTACTATGTTTGTTAAAGAACAGTTTCAATTTATTATTTCCCTTTAAGAAAAGGTTTTTATTTATATTTAAAAGGATCGTCATATCAAATATTTGTGTTGAATATTTCAAAAAATTTATAATAACTGTTTAGTGAGTTAAAAATATGTTGGAAAAATTTGGCAGCTTAAATGTGAAAATAAATTTACCAGTTTTTTGAAATGCGTTTGGGAGGGCTCATAATGTGCACTGCCTAGGCCCAGAAAATGCCCAAATCTCCCACTAGCGATAGCGATAAACGGAAAAATCTAAATTACGTCTACTATCAGAACTTTTCTTTTCCTTCTTATTCTCCTATTCAAAATATAAATTCTAAAACAATTTAGAAGGTAATATTTTTTAAAAATTTATTGACATTAATAAACATTTTGAAAAAACTGCGTTTCCTTTTAAAACAGCAAGAATTTTTGTTGTTGTTGTTGCTCGGAGGGAGGATGGTTTGTCTATTTATTTTTTTCTTTTGGAAAGGTATATATTTAACATTTCGACCATTTCTTTTTTCTTTTCTTGTAATTATTATTACGTCAATGATGTTTCAAAGCGGATTTCCATACGGCACAATGTAATTTCGCCTCAATGTCTGAATGTCGAAGTGCTTTAAATGTGAAAATGTTGCTTGAAAAGAAATTAAGATAATCGCAGACTATCAGATTAGCAACTTTTTCTTTAAAAAATTAGGTAATTTTTATTGAAAAGGGAAAGATTACTAGCGAAGCACTGCCATTAATATCTAAAATATTGATCTTTAAAAATTTGCGAACATATCTATTTTATAGGACATATAGAGTGGAAAAAAAATTCGAAATGCTTTTTATGAACTATTTGTTTTATTGTGTTTTTAAGGGGCATAAATAATTTTTTTATTTTTATATTCCTCAAGCCAATTAGTTTCTATGTACCAATATATGTACATACAAGAATGGTTCGAAGGAGAGCATCTAGCAAAGACCGAAAGTGGAAGATTTCTAGCCTTCACGGTCAAGATGATGAAGATGATCAACCCAAGTTGTTTTTATTGCCGAGTCTTTGTTCGCAATTTAGGTAATCTAAAGTTTAAAAACGTTTTAAAAATGTAAATTTTATTTTAATCTTCCATCACTTTTATAATTTGCTGCACATCTTTAAAGAACTACTTTGCTTCCTTTACCATCTACCTCGATTTAGAATTTTCATTTTTACAGAATTACATGCAATCTCCTTGAACAATTGTATTAGGAAAATCCATAATAAGGGTAATTGATTGCAGATTTCTCTGAATTCTGCAATCATAATTTTACTGTGAAATTTATATAGAGAGTAGCCATTATATTTTTTTCGGAAATCGTCCATCAAAATCTATACTTTTTTTTTTTCAATATTATAAGAAACGATTTTGGATTTAATCTCAAATTTAATTTCAAAATGAAAAATGAAACAGTGGTTACAAGAATTAGAATGCTTTTTATTTGAAATGTGTCATCTTTTATGCACTGTTTCTACATCTTGATTGAAGCATTTATATATAAAAAAAATATTTCAGTACTTGAGACAGTAAAACATTTTTGATATTGCAACCATGCATTATAAATATTATAAAGAGGCGATGCAATTGATTTAAATGTGTTTTTTTCTGTTTTCATGGTTTTATCTTTTAATTTAGCAAAATGAAAATATTCTTTTTATACACTTCAGCAAAAAGTGATTGGTCATGAAATTCGAGGAAGATATAAGAAATACACGTTTATATCGCATGTAACAGCGTCTAATGACAGTTTATGGCTATTCTTTAGAGAAATGAACTATCTTGAATCCTTATTTTTATATAGAAAATAATAATAATAAACGATGGCCTGTCTTTGGGGTCAGAGAGTTTCAAATTCAGGGCTCGATTCTAGTCAAGAAACACCATATAACTGGCTACAATCACACTGGTGATGCTGCATATAAAGAGGATTGCCGGCTCATTTGTGAACTGCCTTTGCCAACTAATCGCGGTTCAAAATTACGAGCTTTCCCTTAAAATAGACTTAGTGTTACTAATGTAGCTCGTAAATATACTTAATGTAGCTCGTACTAAACTGACTATTTCTGAAAGAAAGGAATTATCTTTTAATTTAACAAAGCAGTTCAATAGAGCAAAAATATTCAATGAGTGTGTAACTTAAGTTCCTAAACGTTTTGGATACGAGAGGATATAATCTATGTTTTAAGGTGTCATCTTTATAATCAATTGAATTCAACTGCCTGCATACAAGAATGTTTATTTCAATGCGTGCATTTTCTATTAACTTTCATTTAAGATGATACTAGTTAAATAATTAAGTGTGGATTGTATTCCAATTGAAAAAATAGAATAAATTTGTGTTAATGTAAAATTTTGCTGGAGTTTTAGTGTTTTTAATCCTATATTACAAACAAATATAATATAAAAATAAGATAATTATTTAATGAAATATAACAGTGCAAATAAAGCTTAAATGTATATACATATTTCTAAAAAATATGCATGGCAGTTAAAACTAGATTTAAGTTTTATGCGTGAAAATTAAAAATTGTGTTATAGTCCGTGTATTTTCTGTAGGCGGTTCAAGTTCACATTTTCTGCCGCGTTACTTATACCAAACAACCAATAACGAGGTAGAAAATGTGACTTTGAACCGTCTACTTAAAATACACAGACTATAGCAATGGTTGCTAATTTTAGAACAGGTTTTTAAAAAAACCATATGTTAAATTAAAACCTTTAAGCATAAATTATTCTATTTAAATTTTCAAATCCTGCTTAAAATTAACATATTTTTGTGACTATTATTCCTTTTTATCTCAAATAACACGTTATGGATGTATTTAAGCATCTTCTCAAAATGAAATGAGCTGTCAAAATCAACCTTAATTATTCAGCATCAGTTCTATGGGATCAATATTTTAAACACCAACGGGAAGACATTTGTTCTCCGATGGCAGATTAAATATTCCATATGACAAAACGCATATCGTATTATCAGCGAAATCTGGCCTCGAATATCGATCCTCCCACTCTCGAAGCCAAGCATCTTCCATCAGCCCATTACAGACACACACAAAGCATAAATGCAAATAACAAATTATGCCGATAATTCAGTTTTACGTCTAATGTATTTCCAGTTATACAAATACCAGAAAAATGATAATGCCTCATTTCTTTTTACATAGGAGTAGAAAGTAATATTTAAGTAGAGGATTTACATGTAGGCAGATGAAGCAGAGCTGAACTGAGAAGGGCGCAAGCAAATCGACTAAAAAGGCATTATTAACAAAGTAAAAAATTTGTCAAATGAATACAAATACTTCGAATAAAAAAATACTTGGATAATATTAACTTTGTCTTGTAAAATTGGTAAGGTTTCGATTTATTTCATAACAATCACTTAATTATTACAGTATTCATAAACAGTGAGTATCTGCTGAAACAATATTGTGTGAATGCTAATAAGCAAAAAACAAAAATATGTAATTTTCATAAAATTACTAAAATGAAAAAATAACTTTATACAAATCATCGACAAATTAATAAGTTAAAAAAATGTTGAATTGTGAGATTAAATTAACCAAATTAGTAAAGGAGTGGCCTCATTTGGTGATTCGTCTAAGGTCGCAAAATGCGTAATTCCTTGACTGTATAGCAGACAAGGGTAGTGATCATGCAATTTCTATTAAATAATATAATGCTTTTTCACAGTATCATTACATAGTTCTTAATTCTTCTTTTTTTTTTTCAGATGAAGACAGCGATTAGAAAAAGAGTTAACACCGAACATGTTTAAACCTTCAGCCTAACATTTGCTTATGGTTTTGCTTAGAAACCTCTTCATTCTGTTTATTGAAAGAAAAATAAAAAGTTTATAGAAATGCATCGTATTATTTCTGTAAATACTTACATACTATTAGAAAGAGAAAAAAAAAATCCTCTGAAATACAACATCTACTACTCTGCTACCTAATTCAAAACTCCTAGTGTCAGTCGCACAAGTTTTTTTTCTTTTTTCTATTTAGAATTACGTCTAGTTAAATGCAATCAAATGGAAAAATGAAAACGACGCTTTTTATATGGGGATATCCCTCTTCGATTATTTACAATATTTTTCAAACAACCGCAATTCTTGAAATAAGATCTCATTTCAAGAATTCATAACATAAATTTAAGAATTAAAATTAAGAGAACATAAATTGAAAAAAAAATTGGGAATAACAGTACAGTGTTTGCAATTATTGTCTTCATCGCTTCTTCCTGTATTTCGTTGCTTTTAGAAAATTAGTAATCATAAAATTTTTGCCTTAGAATAGAGTCCCTCACATTCTAGCTCGCAATCTCACGTCGTTTTGCTCCAACACTCATAATGAATTTTTTTCAGATCTTTTTTACATGCTTGAGCATAGTCAGCGCGGCTCATCAGTTCAAAAATGAACAATATAAAAGAAAAAACATCATCAAAAAAATAAAAATAATTCCATAGAACTTCCATTAAAAGAGCAACGTACCTTCTAATTGGAATAAAATTTTTAATTATTGTTATCTGCATCGTATTCTTGAAAAACTAAAGCACAAAAAAAGAAGAAAGAAAAAAAAAGTCACCAGAGTTTCTTTCCTATATCGAACTGGTCAGTAGATTGAAAAGAGAACTAAAAGAGCAGATATTTCCATGCTAGGAAAATACATGTAAACTATGCAATATTTGATAAGTGCTCTGTAACAAAGCAGACACCAAATATCATTCTTGCATCAAGCAAAATGAACTTTAGATCAGGCCTTGGTAAAAAATATGTGTTGATATATTGTATAGAGCATGGAAGCTCTAAAACTTTTATGAATTTGTAACATTAAAAGAACCATAAAACAGTTTTAAAACATGTATAATTCAAATACTTTTAATAATGGAATTTGATGCCATTAAATATATCTGCAGCTAGACAGACACAAATATGTCCCTTGCCACATGCAAAATAAACTAAATAAACTTTAAATTTAACATTGGAATTATCTAAATACTACCACAAAAAATGGCTAAAATAACACATGTATAGACAAATATTCTTTATGGAATTTGAAACAATAAAATATAAAGCATTAATTATTACTTGTTCCACATTGTGCTGGCATCTGTAAAGTAACTTGTATAAACATAAAGGCGTCCAGTTGATTTGTGTTTCTCGGAACACGCCAAACCTGTTTCTGATATTTGTTCATATTATTTAATCCATTCCTAAAATATGTGTTAAAAAAAGCAAGAAAGAAGTATTCAAAAGAGATGTGTAAAGTATTCTGAAATTCCGATATTAATAACTAAACAGAGTTCAATTAAATTTACAGTGTGCTGCAAAGGAACTTCCGAAAAGTTTCAAGCTGAAGGAAAGGCCAGAAATCTAAAGGCATTTCTTAAAAAATAAAACAATTCGGAATGTTGTTTCTTCATTGCTAGATAAATCAGTAATATTAAGATTTTTTTTTTTCATAACAGAGTTGAAATATTTGATGAACAGCTAGTGCTCACCAATTTAAATTATTTATCTGGTATCTGTTTCTCGACACATAAAGTAATGATTCATATTTCAGAATATCAATTTATAAGTAAAATAATATCTTTTTATTAGCAAAAGTAAGAATTGTAATGATTTCTAGACCGTTTATTGTCATCTGAGTATCTTTATAATTCTAGCATATTTGCATATATACATTTTATGGTAATATTTTTAATATAAAAATAAATTGGCCAAACATTTTTTTAAAATAAAAGCCTGATTAGAGTTTCTGTAGCTACAGCAAAGAAAAGTCTGTGAGAAAGAAATTGACCAATCAGAGTATTATTTAACATAGAGTCAGTCTGAACAATTTGCGAACATGCAACCAAACCTTTTAACATTAACATATAAATAAATGTAGAGGTAGGATAAAAAAATAAAAGAAAAGAAGAGGGGAAAAAATCGTAACTGTGTTAAATTTGCTTGTTAATCCAGAAAAAAAAGATGGGGCAAAAGTATATTTCTGCCATAAAGATATAAAGTAAATTTCTGCCATTCCGTTCTCCGGGAACGAGGATAATAAATTATTAAAAAGCAGACCCGTAAGTGGCGATTGAAATAACTATCGTTTTTGAATTCTCTCTTTAACGAGTTCGTTTCCTTGTGACCGTCTGACGTAGTCATTACTACTTCGAGTTAACGTTTACAATCAGCGATTTGATTATTTCAACTGTTTTGAATCCTTGTAAGTAATTAATTTATTGTAAGTAAATGCTATATTATGTACATTAATAATATATTTGGCCGTTTACTTAATTTATCAAAGCTTGTATTAATTTGAACATTATATGCGCCATTTTGTTTTCAGACCAAGTTTTAAAATTTGTTATGTAACTAGATATACAAAACTGTATTATTTTAGAAAGATTTCATTGTCTAATTTAATAATTGCACTTATTTATGACAAAATTTCATCTTTACCCCTTCACAGTGTCGTTTAATTAAAAATTAGCTTTTCACTCCTGGACATATCGTTTCCACATATGTACCAACTGCATTACTTGCTCAATAATTGAGAAAAACAAGGCTATGCAATGGAAAAGAAATTGTATTTCTGCCTTTAAAGGTATATTATACGTCTTGTAATCAGAGCAAGACTTTGTATGTGTTTATTCACTGTGTTTTGTATTCCGATTGTTCATTGCTGCCATTGTTTATGTTTTATTAGTGCTTTAGCGATGGTAGAATGAAGGAGCGTACGATTGTAGTCTAGGCAGGTTAATTGTAAGAAATAATAGTGTAATGATCTGGAATAATTTACACCCCATCAGTACCGATACTAAAATTTTGATTATTTATAGTCTAATGAAATTTATTTAATTCATAAATCGGATTAGCAAGTAAAATGGTTACGTGTTCTCTGATAAATTTTCAAATCGGCGCTTTTTCGAAACAGGAATTTCAAAACACAACTTCCACCATTCCAGATCGTATGCATAATTAATTCTAAGAATTAAATTATCAATTGCAAAAACAGAATATTTTACTTAATATTCAATATAATATAATGCATTGTTAAGTTCTTTGTATTTTATTTCACATTTTGAAAATTATTTATGTAGTTGATACACAAACTTATATTTTAATACATAATATAGAAAATTTTTATTCAAGCAAACTAGTATTTAGATAAAGTAGTACAAAAAATAAAATACCGGTAATAATGACCAGTTTATTATTTGCCTTACTTTTATATTCTATATACTCATTAAATTTTATTTTTCATCGATTTTAATTAAAAGAGTACAACAATTTTTCATTTACAGTTAAGAACATTGTGTGAAGTAAATAAAAAAAAAGCAACATCATTTTGAGGATATTAAATACAACTGAAAAAGTCAGAGAATTTTTTTTAAATCTAGAAATGTGAAGAAAATTGAAATAGCAGAAAGAATGGCCACTTTGTTATTATGAAACTCATATGCTCTCTCAACATGGATGTTTATTTTGAATCAAAGCCACATTGAAATGCATACAATAAAACCAATTTTCACAAAAATTTAAAAAATTCATTCCTGCTTTCTTTTTATGCAACAAAAAATAATAAGAACCTTACTCCACTTTTTTCTGCATGTTACAGGTGAAACATTCAGCTAGTATGCTCATTATCAGTTATTGGATTTCAGATAAGCTTTAGTTATGTAAAATCCCTCTCTTTTTTTCAAATATATTAAACAACACTAGAAGTCTAATGCCACTCTAAACCGACTTTTAGTTAACCTGTCATATATCAGAACTGCTTGTTCAGATTTACTTATGAAAGATGCAGTACAAAACCACTTGCACATTGACAGAGTGCTGATGCAGTACAAAAAACCTTGCACATTGACAGAGTGCTTGAAATTATACTATAACTCCATAAAAAATAATAAATTGTTATAAAATTAGAAAAGGAAATAACTGCATCAAAATAAGAAACATTATACAATGATATCAAAATTGCATTAACTTTTAGTCCACCAACCACAGAAAAAAAATCACCAGCATACTACAGCATTTAACATAGAGAAAAAATAGTTCTTAAATTTTTTTTGTTGCATAAAAAGAAAAGTGTTTTAGAAGTAAAAATTTTAAAAAGGCAGAAGGAATGGATTTTTTTAAATTTTTGCGACAATTTGTTTCATTATATTCATTTCATTGTGGCATTGATTCATCATAAACTACATATGTTGAGAGTGCATAGAAGTTTCATAATAATAGGGTAGCCATTATTTCTGATATTTGATTTTCCCTGAATTTTCCTTGATATTGCCAGATTTTTAAAAAAAATTTACCTGTTTTTTTCTGTGGAATTTAAAAAATTCAAAATGAGACTGCTTTATTTTTTTTCCTTCATTTATTTCATAATATGTTCTTCACTGTATATGAGAAATTGTTTTACTCTTTTAAATAAAATGAATGTAAAATAAAATTTAATGATCTGAAAACTTCTTCTTCATTCTTCTAATTTTAAAAGATTTTTTTTTCTTTTTATACAATTATTGCATAAATCTATTTTGTAGGTTGGTAAGCAATATGGATAGGAAACAAATAATTTCAATGTTCAGCATTCTGTGAATGTGCAAGTGTTTTTGTACTGCATGTTTCATGAGTAAATCTGAACAAGCAGTTCTCTAAAAGTCTCTTTAGAATGCCATTAGACTTCTAGTATTGTTTAATATATTCGAAAAAATGGAGGTATTTTAAATAACTGAAGTTTATTTGAAATTCAATAACTGATAATGAGCATACTGGCTGAATGTTTCACCTGTAATATACCGAAAAAAGTAGAGGAAGGTTCTTATTATTTTTTGTTATTATGAAAAGACAGCAGGAATGAATTTTGTAAATTTTTGTGACAATTGGTTTTATTGTGTGCATTTCATTGTGGCTTTGATTCAAAATAAACATCACATGTTGAGAGAGCATAATTTTAATTAAAGAGTTTAGAGTGCATGATTTTAATTTAAAGAATTTTTTGCTGATACGGTTAAAAACATATTTTGAAGTAAATAAAGAGAAAAAAAAAAGCAGCATCATTTTGAGAATATTAAATACATCTAAAAAGAATCAGGGATTTCTTTTTCAATCTGGAAATATTAAGGGAAATTCAAATATCAGAAATAATAGTCACCCTGTTATTATGAAACTTATATACACTCCTAACATATTATGTTAATAATGAACCAACGCCACAATGAAATGAATGCAATGAAACCAACTGGAACAAAAATTTACAAAATTCATTCCTGCTATCTTTTTATGCTGGCGATTTTTTTTTCTATGGTTGGTGATTTAAAAATTAATGCAAATTTGATATCATATTGGCTGTACTTGATACCATTGTATAATGTTTCTTATTTTGATACAGTGATTTCCTTTTCTAATTTTAAAAGATTTTTTTCCTTTTAATAGAATTATTGAACACTTCTGATTTGTGTGTTGGTGAGCAGTATGGATAGGAAACAAATACTTTCATTCTTAAGTACTTTGTAAATGTGCATGTGATCTTGTACTGCATGTTTCATGAGTAAATCTGAACAAACAGTTCTGATATCTGACAGGTTAGCTAAAAGTCCGTTTAGAGTGGCATGAGACTTCTAGTGTCGGTTTATATATTTCAAAAAAAAAATCACAGGGATTTTACATAACTGAAGCTTATCTAAAATTCAATAACTGATAACCAGCATACTGGCTGAATGCTTCACCTGTAACACATAGAAAAAAAGGAGAGAATGGTTTTTATTGTTTTTTGTTGCATAATAAGAAAAGTGTTTTAGAAATATAAATTTTAAAATGACAGCAGGAATGAATTTTTTAAATTTTTGTGACAACTGGTTTCATTCTATTCATTTCATTGTGGATTGATTCATCATAAACATCATATGTTGAAAGAGCATATAAATTCCATAAGAACGGGTGTCCATTTCAGATCATTAAATTTTATTTTATATTGATTTTAATAAAAAGAGTAGAATAATTTCTCAGATACAATTAAGAACATATTGTGGAATAAATATTGAAAAAAAATAATAAAGCAGCACCATTCTGAGTATATTAAATTTAACAGAAAAAATGAGGAATTTTTTTTTAAATGTTTAAAAATCAATTAAAATTCATGGTAATTCAAATATTAGAAATAATAGCTACGCTGTTAATATGAAACTTACATGTACTCTCAATATATTATGTTTATGATGAACCAATGCCATAATGAAATGAATACAATAAAACAAATTGTGACAGAAATTTGCAAAATTCATTCCTACTGTCTTTTTAAAATTTTTACTTCTAAAACACTTCTTTTTTTATGCAACAAAAAATAATAAGAACTATTCTCCTCTTTTTACTGAATGTTACAAGTGAAGCATTCAGCCAGAGAACTGGTGATTTTTTTTTGTGGGTGGTGGTCTAAAAGTTAATGCAATTTTGATGTCATACTGACTGTCACTGATATCATTGTATTAATGTTTCTTATTTTGATGCAGTGATTTCCTTTTCTAATTATACATTTGAAAAAAATCAAGGAAGATTTAAAAATCTGGAAATATCAAGGAGAATTCAGGGAAATTGAAATAGCAGAAATAATGGCCTCCCTCTTATTATATATATGCACTGTCTTAACTGCTGAAACTTATATGCACTGTTAACATAAATGATGGTATTGAATTCAAATGATCCTACTACACTTATCAGATTTCAGATAACGTGATTACAGAATTAGTATTAGAACATTGATAAAATGCCTATTGTGCAGGTATAAGCTTCATCTTTTCTCAATGACCGTCTCTGTATGAACATTTTTTGAACCAGTATGTAAGTTGACGTGCACATTAAAAAATGGAGAGTAGTCTCGTTACATTGCCAATTAAAAAGTTTGCTTTTAATATTAAACAATTAATATTAAATAGAGATTTGCTTCCTATTTAAAATACTAAAGCAAATTTTTTCAGCCTTATTAGCCCATTCTATAAAAGACCATGTGTCCTGGGAGAGAAGAAAATTTAAAATTTTAATACATATTTCCAAATTTTTAAAGCCAAATTAAAGGAAAATGACAGAAATCAATCCAAATTTTCTAACTCCATTTCCCTTTACTCTATCAATTGAATGAAATCGATACTGTTTAATTAGCTCCTCATTATTTCCCTCCATGTATTTAGCTATTTATTTGAATTGGCTACCTTCTTATTATTGAAAGAAAACGAGTAGAACATGTTGGCAAGATTTTCCGAATTTTAAGTAATCAAAATGTTCCCCAAGCTATTCTTGTTTGGATAAAATGTCCTAAATTATTATGGTGTTTTTTACTGCTATTATAGTGATGCTTTTCTAAAATATAAAAAATTAAGAACACGAAGTATTATAAATATGATGATAGTTATCAATTCATGTGACACATGCAAGGAATGTCAGTCAAGAAAAATTACTTTATGCTTTAGAAAATCCTTACAAACCTTACTGATGAAAAATAACTTTTTTTAATGCCGTTTATTATTTTTCAAACAGAATTTCACATCATTAAGTAAGAAACTGCTTTAAAAATTTGGAAGGAAAAGATATTTATTTATGTGACAAAAAGAAATCAAAAGATCAATTTAAAAAAAATGAATTACTGATTAGGGGTCTGTTGCATTGGCATTCCGGTTTGAAACTGTGTGAGAACTACTGAGAATAGCCTTCTTAATTTTTAAACCACAATCAGATACTGAGAATATTGTAGGAATACTCAATTTTCTTGAAAATCCATTCTCTTTTACCTTTGAAAAAATTCGAATATTCTCAATTTTAATATTGCACCAGTTATGTCATGTTTTCCCTGAAATATTTACCCTACCTAAGAGTTTCAAATCATGAAAAGAAATTATAACCTACTTTTATGTAACGTAAATATGCTTGCTAAATGTTAATATCAAAAATTAGCTTCAGTTTCCAAAAAAGTATTCTGGAGTAATGAGGCCTAGAAATTTCAGCAGAATGTTGAACATGCTGTGAAAGTCGGTAAAATTAATTCTGTCTTTAAATTATTATTAATAACAATACAGTCCCGTTTTAAATTAATGATAATTATTATGCTTTTGTAAGTGTAGTAAGTTTGTTCAAAAATAAAGAAAATAATTTTTTCGAATATATATGCTATTGATGGAATTCAATGTAGAAATAACTTTTCTTATAAAAATATGAAGATAAAACACAATCATAAACGTTAGAGCAGCTGACAGAAATTTTATTTGTAAATTGAAATCTTAATCACATTTTTAACATATTGTTACTTTTTAAAAAACAATCAGTAAATTTCTTTCTTGTGTCTAAATCAAAAAGTTTTAAGGAAATGAATTCTATTTGAAAGATTTCATTAATATTTGTTAAATAGCTTTTTAATTAAATTTCTTTTTAGTTGTAATTCCTAAAAGGGTCGTTTTTTTAGAGGGGGGGGGGACTTGGGAAAGAAATAAACAGGAAAACTTTTATGGCTGAAACGGAATCGTGATTTTTTCCCCACTTTCCCTTTCTCCAACAGGAGGGTCGCTTGTACAAAAATATTCGGAGCCCTGGGAAGCTCACTTTTAGCTGAAAAAAAGTTTCTCCTTACAGATGTCGCGAATGTTTGATTGAATTATGTTTTTCTAATTACTGTATCTAGACCTTGGTTAAACCTGAAATAAATAAAGTTTTCCTTATCTTAGGCAGTGTGTTCCAAAAGTAACAACCCATTTTTAAGGAGCTTTGGGTATTTGTTAGCTCATTTTCAACAATATAAACATATATAAACTTCAGTTTTTTTAAAGTACCTATTTCATAAAAGAAGTTAATGAATTTTGGGGGTCATTATTTAAGAAAACAATTCACTTAATCAGATAAGAAACTTTTCTGAACATCTTTCTTAATTCCATTACATTACTTTTTGGGCAGATTGTATTTCAAATTTTATTCATTATTTCTATTTCTAAGAGATTTGCATTTTACAGAAAATTATTTAATGTAGTAGTTTTATTCACATATTAAAAGATGCTCCAATAATTTTATGATTTAATGTGTTTTTGTATGAATACAATAATCTTTCTGATAAAGTTTTATCAGAAGCCATACATTGATTTTGTTTGAAATAATTGGTCATTTTCTCGTCCTGCAGGAAATAATGGCAGATAATAAAGCCAGAAAACTCTGTTATGTTTTTTCAATCAGACACCGCATATTAAGAACAGGCGGCAGTAATCGATTTGAAGCCAAGTTCAAAGTTCGTTGTAACAACAGAGAGAAATTCGAAGCTGTACAGGAGTAAGTAATAATATTTATTTTTAACCTCCGAACACTATTGAGCGGAGAATATTTTTTTTTTTGAAGCGGAGAAAATAATTTTTTTTGAAGTATTCTTTGAAAACAAATAAAAGTTAGAAAATCATTAGAGATAATAGGCTGACTTAAACAGTCAAATAATCGTCATATAAACTCTAGATGTATCTCTGACGATGGCAGATTTCCGACTAGGCAGCTGTTTAGGGCAGCCAGGTCAATTGAAAAAATTTATATATATATATATATATATATATATATATATATATATGTGTGTGTGTGTGTGTGTGTGTGTGTGTGTGTGTGTGTGTGTGTGTGTGTGTGTGTGTGTGTGTGTGTGTGTGTGTGTGTGTATAAAACAAGATTTGAAAAAGCAGACGTAAGAGTTCATTAATGTCTTTAATAATACTTTAATAGTTTTTTAATATTCTGTAATAATGTTCTTTATGCAATTCAGAAGTTAAAATTACAGAGAAGCCGGAGTTCCAGTGATTAGAAAATTAACTTTAGAGAGTAAATTAAGCAGAAATCATTGTATAGTTGCTGTATCAGTCAAGGCAGACGGCGCCATAACTCTGCTCAAGCCCACAACGATGTCTTTTAACCTAAAAAACCTAACATCACTATTAGTTGCCATGATTAATAGATGGTTTATTGCCTTTTAATGGGTTTAGGTCAATGCCAGTTTTGATAATAGTTTATTTCTGTTGAAAAGTGTCAGGTATTATTAAGTGATAATTCGAAAAAATTGAAGAAAAAAATGAAATTTACTCAATGGTAATGGTGCTCATAATCCTGAAAAAAATCCCGAAATCCCGAAAAAAAATTCTTTTTCAGGATTTCTTTGTGTGAAGAGGGTTTCTAAAATTTGGAATTAAAGTTCGACAGTTAAATTTCAAACAGCGTTCAATCGATAATTTCTAACAAATATCAAGCTATTTGAAGTTAACAGAACTCTGAGTTTGCTAAACGCTGAGTGTTTAGATTATACCTAAAAAGTCTACCAAAGCATTTAACAGAAAAAAAAAGTTATATATATTTACTGCCCAAACATGCTTGTTCTGATTACATTGTATTTTCCTACTGAAAGCTTTAAAGAATGGAACAATGGCACAAGAATTGCAGAATTCGGGGGAAAAAATAATGATTTCAGACGCAAATTTTTTATTTTTATTTATTTTTTTTATATTATTTATTTATTTATTCTGAGAGGTAATTCTTTAGGAAAAATTGATTCTCCAATATATCAAATGTGTTCAAAAGAAGTTAAGTACGGCACAATGTTTTGGAACATATTTGCATTTAATAATATTTTTCGGCTTTAGTAGTTTGGTATTTCGAAGCAAAGGAAAAATTAGAATTTTTGTCACTCCCAGACGAAAATTTTGTAGGAATTTTGGATTTAATTTCAGAATATGGAGATTTTTTCAAAAAAGGAATTGCGTAAAAAAGCATGTCTATCCTGTTCAAGATCAAACTAATTATTTATCAAAAACAACATTCGATGAATTTATAGCGCTTCAGTACAAAAAAGTGTTGAATAAAATAAAATGTGGAACGAAAGCAAAGTAAATATTATTCCATAAAAATTGACTCTACTGCACTCTTTGCACATTCTGATCAGTTAACTTTTGCACTTCGATGCATTATATTGAATGACGATCTTGTAAAAAGATTTATTAAATTCATGAGATTAAGTATCATAGCACAATTAAAACTGAGAATTTTGTTTCAGAGACAATTTTTCTGTTTAATGTTTCAATGGACGATATGAGACACCATTTTATGATAATACTAGCAATATATTGGGTCAATAAAACGGGCTTCAATCTTTGATTAGAAATAAGAACCCAATGGGAGAATACATCTGTTATTCAGTCTATACTTCGAATGTGGTTAGTACATACGCTTCCAGTTGTCACCAAGCAACTAAACTACTATGTTTGTTAAAGAACAGTTTGAATTTATTATTTCCCTCTAAGTAAATTTTTTTATTTATATTTAAAGATATCATCATATCAAATATTTGTGGTGAGTTTTTCAAAAAATTTATAATAACTGTTTAATGATTTAAAAATATGTTGCAGCTGAAATTTGAAAATAAATTTACTAGTTTTCTGAAATGCGTTGGGTGGGCTCATAATGTGCACTTCCATGCTGTAGGATACCCAGAAAATGACCAAATCTCCAACTACCGATAGCGATAAACGGAAAAATCTAAATTACATCTACTATCACAACTTTTCTTTTACTTCTTTTTCTCCTATTGAAAATATGAATTCTAAAACAATTTAGAAGATAATATTTTTAAAAATGTATTTCCATTAATAAACATTTTCAAGAAAACTACTTTTCCTTTTAAAACAGCAAGCATTTTTGTTGTTGTTGTTGCTCGGAAGGGGGACGGTTTGTCTATTTATTTTTTCTTTTGGAAAGGTATTTTTTTTAACACTCGACCATTTCTTTTCTTGTAATTATTATTATGTCAATGATGTGTCAAAGCGGATACCCATACGATACAACGTTGTTTCGCCTCAACGTCTGAATGTTGAAGTTCTTTAAATATGAAAAAGTTGCTTGAACAGAAATTAAGATAATCGCAGACTTTCAGATTATCAACTTTTTCTTAAAAAAATGAGGTAATTTTTATTGAAAAGGGAAAGATTACTAGCGAAACGCTGCCATTAATATCTAAAATATTAATATTTAAAAATTTGCGAACATATCTATTTTATAGGAATATAGATTGGATAAAAAATCTAAATGCTTTTTATGAACTAGTTGTTTTATTTTTTTTAAGGGACCTAAATAATTTTTGTTTTTTATTTTTATGTTCCTCAAGGGAACTAGCTTCTATGTACCCATGTATGTACTTACTAGAATGGTTCGAAGGAGAGTATCTTGCAGAGACCGAAAGTGGAAGATTACTAGCCTTCACGGTCAAGATGAAGAAGATGATCAACCCAACCAGTGTTTATTGCCGAGTATTTGTTCGCAATTTAGGTAATCTAAAGTTTCAAAAAGTTTTTAAAATGTAAATTTTATTTTGATCTTCCATCACTTTTATAATTTGCTGCACATCTTTAAAGAACTACTTTGCTTCCTTTACCATCTACCTCGATTTAGAATTTTCATTTTTACAGAATTACATGCAATCTCCTTGAATAATTGTATTAGGAAAATCCATAATAAGGGTAATTGATTGCAGATTTCTCTGAATTCTGCAATCATATTTTTACTGTTAAATTTATATAGAGAGTAGCCATTATATTTTTTTCGGAAATCGTCCATCAAAATCTATACTTTTTTTTCAATATTATAAGAAACGATTTTGGATTTAATCTCAAATTTAATTTCAAAATGAAAAATGAAACAGTGGTTACAAGAATTAGAATACTTTTTATTTGAAATATGTTATCTTTTTTGCACTATTTCTACATCTTGATTGAAGCATTTATATATAAAAAAAATATTTCAGTACATGAGACAGTAAAACATTTTTGATATTGCAACCATGTATTATAAATCTTGTACAGAGGCGATGCAATTGATTTAAATGTTTTTTTTTTTTCAGTTTTCCATGGTTTTATCTTTTAATTTACCAATATGAAAATATTCTTTTTATACACTTCAGCAAAAAATTGTTGGTCATGAAATTCGAGGAAGATATAAGAAATATATCGCATGTAACAGCGTCTAATGAAAGTTTATGGCTATTCTTTAGAGAAATGAACTATCTTGAATCCTTATTTTTATATAGAAAATAATAATAATAAGCGATGGCCTGTCTTTGGGGCCAGAGAGTTTCAAATTCAGTGCTTGATTCTAGTCAAGAAACACCATATAACTGGCTACAATCACACTGGTGATGCTGCATATAAAGAGGATTGCCGGCTCATGTGTGAACGGCCCTTGCCATCTAAACACGGTTAAAAACTGCGAGCTTTCCCTTAAAATAGACTTAGTGTTACTAATGTAGCTCGTACTAAACTTACTATTTCTGAAAGAAAGGGATTATCTTTTAATTTAACAAAGCAGTTCAATAGAGCAAAAATATTCAATGTGTGTGTAATTTAAGTTCCTAAACGTTAGAGGATATAATCTATGTTTTAAGGTGTCATCTTCATAATCAATATAATTCAACTGCCTGCATACAATAATGTTTTTTTCAATGCGTGCATTTTCTGTTAATTTTCATTTAAGATGATACTAGTTAAATAATTAAGTGTGGATTGTATTCCAATTGAAAAAAATAGAATAAATTTGAGTTACTGTAAAATTTTGCTTGAGTTTTAGTGTTTTTTATCCAATATTGCAAACAAATATAATATAAAAATAAGATAATTATTTAATGAAATATAACACTGCAAATACATATTTTTAAAAAATATACATGGCAGTTAAAACTAGATTTAAGTTTTAGACGTGAAAATTAGAAATTGTGTTATAGTCCGTGTATTTTCTGTGGGGGATTCAAGGTCACATTATCTACAAATAGGAGTAGATCATTATTATGAGTAGAAAGTATTATTTATGTAGAGGATTTACAAGTAGGCAGATGAAGCAGACCGCTGAGCTCAGGAGGGCGCAAGTAAATCGACTAAAAAGGCATTATTAACAAAGGAAACAATTTGTGAAATAAAAACAAATACTTCGAATAAAAAAATACTTGGATAAGATTAACTTTGTCTTGTAAAATTGGTAAGGTTTCGATTTATTTCATAACAATCACTTAATTATTACAGTATTCATAAACGATGAGTATCTGCTGAAACAATATTGTGTGAATGCTAATAAGCAAAAAACAAAAATATTTAATTTTCATTAAATTACTAAAATGAAAAATTACTTTAAACAAATAATCGACAAATTAATAAGTTAAAAAAATGTTGAATTGTGAGATTAAATTAACCAAATTAGTAAACGAGTGGCCTCATTTGGTGATTCGTCTAAGGTCGCAAAATGCGTAATTCCTTGACTGTATAGCAGACAAGGGTAGTGATCATGTAATTTCTATTCAATAATATAATGCTTTTTCACAGTATCATTACATAGTTCTTAATTCTTTTTTTTTTCAGATGAAGACAGCGATTAGAAAAAGAGTTAACACCGAACATGTTTAAACCTTCAGCTTAACATGTTAAACCTTGCTTATGGTTTTGCTTAGAAACCTCTTCATTCTGTTTATTGAAAGAAAAATAAAAACTTTATAAAAATGCATCGTATTATTTTTGTAAATGCTTACATAATATTGGAAAGAGAAAAAAATCTTCTGAAATACAACGCCTACTACTGGGCTACCTAATTCAAAACTCCTAGTGTCAGTCGCACAAGTTTTTTTTTCTTTCTTTTCTTTTTAGTATTACGTCTGGTTAAATGCTATCAAATGGTAAAATGACAACGAAGTTTTTTATCTGGGGATATCCCTCTTCGATTATCTATACTACTGTATAAATGTGAAATTTTGGATGCATAGATTGATGCATGTTTGTTAGTCAATCACGCCAGAACGGCTGAGCGGAATTGGATGAAATTTAGCACAGAGATAGATTATAGTCCGGAATAAGACATAGGCTACTATTTGTTCCGGTTAATTGAGTGATTAATTTTTTATTAATTAAAAACTAACTTTACCGCCAAATGTCTTTATTTCCCCTCTGCCAAATGAGTAGGGCTTCAGTTGTTTTTCTTTCCCACGCTGAAGAGGCAAGGCTTAAGATATTTTCGATCGATTATTTCAAATGATTCTGTTCATTTTATTAGTGTTTGATGCATTTAAAATTAAAAATTGTTAATTAATCGATTCCTCGGATTCATTCTGAAGTACTTTTAAATTAAAATAAAACAGAATAAAGTAAATAAAAAATTTCTACCTAACTAATTACCCTAACTGGCGTAGAAAATTCAGGCATTTGCGTTACGCCAACTGGCGTTGAAAATTCACGCATGCGCAGTGTGTTCTGATAGTTGACAATTGTAATTAAAAGTTTAAAAATTATGTGTATTATATTGTTGTAGCTATCTCAAACTCGAACAATAAATAAAATAGACTTAACTTGATTTCAGAGAAATACGGACTTAATTTTCTATTTTCTTTTATTATATACTTTTAATAAAATTATTTATAGCCTTAAGTACATCGGTTTTTGGGTTAGTTTAAATCTTTTTTTATTTGTTATTATTTGATACATTTTCGAAATGCCTAGAAAATGCAAATCTAAACTTTCGAAAAGGAGTAATAAAGGTCGGGCTGTGAAAGTAGCTAGAAGACCTGTTTGCAATTTTAGTGAGCACAGCGGACTGTCAAACCTCCTCCAATTGTGGGATACATACAAGGACGCTTTGTAAGAAGATATCGTGTTTAGGATGGAGGAAGGCTTCGTATCAGAGAGTTTGGCAGTAATATTATAAAAGCTACCATTATTACAGGAGCTGCTAAAGGAGGCATCGTTTTAATTAACCGCATACCTGTTATTCCAAACAATTTGCCATTTTGTTTCAAGAGGCTGCAATTTCCTTTAAAATTGGCTTTTACATTGACGATCTAATCCCAGGGCCTTTCCAGGGCTTAATGTTGTATACATTATGGTATTAGAATAAAAATAAATATTGAGATTATCCCGTAGACCTTTCTCAATCAGTTACAAGTTTCTTGATTATATTATATCAGAATTTTCTTTCAACAGCACTATAATGATACGGTTTGATAACATTTTACATTTTGATGAGACTGTCGGTTCTCATACATACACACCAAAATTTCCACGGGAACGAAGTCGCGGGTAATGGCTAGTTTACAATATTTTTCAAACAACCTCAATTATTCAGATGAGAAGCTCACATTTCAAGAATTCAAACATAAATTTAAACAATATTAGAAATAACAATACGGTGTTTGCAATTATTGTCTTCTTCGCTTTTTCCTGTAATTCGTTGCTTTTAGAAATCTTCAGTAATCATGAAATTTTTTCTTTAAAATAGAGTCCCTCACATTCTAGCTCGCAATCTCACGTCATTTTGCTCAAACACTCATAATGAAGATTTTTCAGATTTTTTTTACATGTTTGAGTACAGTCAGCGCGGTTCATAAGTTCAAAAATGAACAGTGTTAAAGAAAATGCATCATCAAAAGAATAGAATTAATTGAATAGAACTTTCATTTAAAGAGCAACATACCTTCTAAGTGGACTAAAATTTTGAATTATTGTTATCTGCATCGTATTTTTGAAAAAATACCGATATTTCTTTCTCAAAAATAACCAAAAAAAAAAATGGAATTAAATTACCATTAAAAAAACAACTTTACCTCGTAAATGGATCAAAATTTCGAATTGTAATTATCAGCAAATTATTTTTGAAAAATTATTGATATTTCTTCTTGAGATAGAGTAACTTGTAACGAAGTAATGTACTCCAGATGTGTTTCTGTTATCGAAATATGAAAACATAACTAAAAATGTAACGTATAAGAGAAATTGTGGGAAAGAAAGTGAAGCGAAAGTTAAATAGGGGGGGGGGATCATAAATTGATGAAACGGCGATCGAGCGATGCTCAAAATACATCTCAGTTTGCACTTTGCTCAAGGAGAACATATTGCTTTTAACCTTCCAGTAAATCACTCTGTTTTGAAGTGAGCGAATTTTTTATGCTTTTATTTTGCAACTTCGATTTTGGGGCTCTTAAATTTGATGATTCATTTTCTCTTGTCTTTTTTTTTTATTATTTTAATTGATATATTTTCCTCTTTTCAATTGATGATCTTTTTTTTCAGAATGCAATAATAATGAAATAAGTTTTAAAATGTAAGAAAAAAATTAGACAAATTGTATGAAATTCAATCTTTCACCAAAATGGAAACCATTCTGGACAAAATAAGTAATGCAAGACTAGTTTTAATAATTTCTTTTTAAAAAAATTACATGTCCATTCTCAGAAAAATTCGTTTGGTCATTCGTTTGTCGTCATATTTAAGTACGCCATCTTATGTATAGTCGTGGGAAAAAAAGGGGAGGAGGGACAACTTTGTAACTTAAGCATTTATTATACAAAACTGACTTTGATATAAATAGCTCAAACGGACATGCTTATTTACATCAAAAAACTGATTTACATAATTTCTATCTCGGGATTTTTCCATTACAGAAATCGAGACATTTTAATATTTCGATCCAATATGCCTTTTTCAAATTTCGTTCAAAAATTTGTGTACAAAAAATTCGTATATTAGATCTCACTCCAGAATTCCCAAATTTTAATGGTACTTTAAGTTAATGAATTTGTCTGGTTTTATTTTAAGGAGGAAATTTTAATGTCAGGTGAAATCGAATATTAATCAATAAGAAATTTATTAACCTAAAAAGCGCTTTTTTATTGAAAATAAAGATAATACCGTTTGATTTTAAATAGATTTCAACAATATTTTAATGAGATAGAGTCATGAGATAGAGTAACTTGTAACGAAGTAATGTACGCCAGATGTGTTTCTGTTATCAAAATATGAAAACATAACCAAAAACGTAACGTATAAGAGAAATTGTTGGATTAAAGTGAAAGGAAAATTAAGTGGGGGGATCATAAATTGATTGAGCGCCGATCCAGAGATGCCCAAAATACATCTCAGTCTGCACTTTGCTCAAGGAGAACGTATCGCTTTAAACCTTCCAGTAAATCACTCTGTTTTGAAGTGAGCGAATTTTTTATGCTTTTATTTTGCAACTCAAATTTTGTGGCTCTTAAATTTGATTATTCATTTTCTCTTGTCTTTTTTATTATTATTTTAATTGATATATTTTCCTCTTTTCCGTTGATGATCTTTTTTTCAGAATGCAATAATAATGAAATAAGTTTTAAAATGTAAGAACAAAATTAGACAAATATTAGAAATTTTACGTGAAGAAGAAATTGCCTGTTATTCGCCGACGAGTACTCGTGCTGAAGGAATCAATGCGGAAGTGTTTTATTCTAAAAAAAACAGAAGTTCTGGTCGAAGGCTCTGTTACATCTGCAGACGCCGAAATCATATCGCCAAGGACTGTTTTTACAGGAATAAAATTGCTAGTCGAAGTGCTCCAAGTAATGAAAATAATCAAAGGAGAAATGCAGTACAATTCCGATTATCCCCGGAATTGGCTGGCGCGGCCGCCGCAGATAAAAAAAGTCGCGGATAATCCAAAAAAAGCTAAAAACGGGTATAGCAAAAGAGAAAACAGTCATTCCAACTTTGAAAAGTCGTTTTATGTACAATAACACGTAAAATAAACAGCAGGAAATGTTTAACTAACGCTTAATATTTTAGTATATCACTCAAAAACTAACCTAAAATGCATTTTGTTAATGAAAACAGAAAAGTGCGTTGTACTTACAAGAGGCGTCAAGGATGCACAGAAAAATTAATACATATGTATTGTTTTAATACTGTAATGTATTATGTAATTACAAAGGAATAACTTTAAAACTGCACCTTTTTGAAGAAATCAGTCAAAAAAAAAAAAAAAACTTTGTGTGGCAGGCGCGGATAATCCGCTCCGCGGATAACCCGCCCGCGGATAATACTATACAGTAGACCCGCCCGCGGAGTCTACTGTACACAACATCGTGCCAACCAATCAACGAAACGACGAAGTATTAGTGATGTGTTTACTACTTCTCATCAAGACGAAAGCCTAAGTGATAAAATATGGTTGCTGGACAGTGGAGCTTCTTGTCATATGGCCAAAGACAGTTTGTGGTTTAAAGAAATAATCCCTGAAACAAGGGATATTTATTTAGCAGGTAAAGACTTTACAATTTTGTGTGTGGGAGTCGGAACAGTTAAAACAAAAACTGTAAGTAATAATCCTAGAAATTTAACAATTACTAATGTTAGCTATGTTCCTGAACTAAGATATAATTTATTGTCAGTAACTTGTTTGATGAATAAGGGTTGTAAAATTAAATCCAATAATAATTGTATGTTAATTTTTGATAAAGATAATAATTTAGTTACTAAAGCATTTAAAAATAACAATAGATTAGAATTATATTTGGAACCATCGTATAATTCAGAGTGTTATTTTTCTAAGCAATCCTCTAGTAATTATGAAATTTGGCATTACAGATTATGTCATTTAAACCCTAAATATATGCTTAAAATGAAAGATTATATTGATATTAATGATATAAGTGATTTCAGATGTGAAACTTGTGATATAAGTAAGATAACCAGAAAAACTCATCCTAATATTACCGTAAATCAAAGTTCTGAAATTCTTGAGTTGATTCATGCTGATCTGTGTGGTCCTATTCAACCTGAATCATTTGGTGGCGCAAAATATTTCATGATATTGGTGGATGATTTTTCTGGCATATATTTTACTTATTTCTTAAAAAATAAAAATAAAGTGCTTAATATATTTTCACAATTTAAAGCAAAATATGAAAATTTAACCGATAAAAGAATTAAAAAATTAAAAACTGACAATGGCTTAGAATTTGTAAATGAACAACTTGATACTTATCTTGCTAATTCAGGAATATTTTAGAAAAAACTATCCCATACAATAATGAAAGTAACGGTAAAGCTGAAAGGGCGAACCGCATTCTGTTAGAAAGGGCTAGATCTTTGTTATATGAAAGTGAGCTTCCATTAAAATTTTGGGCCGAGGCCATTAATTGTAGCACCCAAGTGTCTAATGTAACCCCACGTAAAGGAAAAGAAAAAATACCCCTTGAAATTTGGACAGTTAGAAAACAGAAATTAAATTATCTTAAAAAATTTGGCTGTGTGGCTTATTTTCACTTTCCGAAAGTAATGAGAAATAAATTTGAAGTTCCAGGAAAACGTGGTATAATTCTAGGATACGCTAGAGAAAGAAAGGGTTATCGAATTTATGACATTAAAAGCCAAAAAATAATAGAAGAGACATCAGTTAAATTCAATGAATCTTTAAAAGGTAGTACTTATTTGGGGAAAACGAAAGCAGAAACTTGTGATATTAATCCATTGCTTGTAACTTCTCTAGCGGCATGCGAGATAAATCAAAAAACAAAAAGTGAAATATCTAATTTCGAAATTCCTGACGAATCGACAGAGGATGAGAATAGTGATTCATCAATTCTATACCATAGTAGAACTTCACGTCTGATAGACGCCGCAATAGGGGATGAAAATGAAACACCAGATGTTGAATCAAGAAGTAATAATATCGTAAATCAGATTCCAGTCTGACGTTCGGAGAGGCTCAAATCTAAACAAATGTCAGTGAAGAAAAGCTAAAGTATTCTGTGAAAAGTATTTCGTTAATAGATTATATTACAGGAAAGGAAGGGTATAATCAAGATCGTAGAAAGATAGAAGGGGCAAAAATAATATTACAGTATATTATTGGCTGAGGCATTAAGTTCCTTTTGCCATTATGACTAAACCTTTTTGCTCTCAATTTTGTAACAGAAACTATTACAATCTGAAGCTTTTTATTCCTTATTTTTATTTTATACATGAATGAAATCGAGTTGCACGTTTGCGTCGTAATCATTTTTTTTTTTTTTTCTCATTTTTGCAAGACGACTCCTCAAGGGGAAATGAAAGAATGTGACTGGTCAGTGACCGACGAATGGCCGAACGTCATGGCTGCGAGGTCATTGAAAACTGCAAGGTTAGTGGTTTTAGAAACAGATCCTTCCTACGTTAGTTTGATTTTGATTTTTGATTCGTTATTTCATAAATTTTATTTAATAAAAGAAAATTGATATAAAATCCGGAAACAAATTGCTACACTTTTTTTTAAAATGATCATGCATATAAATAAACGTTTTGATAACGACCTCTGTTTGTAAATTTCAGGTAAAAGAAAATACGAGCGCTGTGAGCAAGCATATTACAATGGTCATGACTGTATAACCAATATATATATATATATATATATATATATATATATATATATATATATATATATATATATATATATATATATATATAAGCCTCAAAATTTTAAGTTAACTTTTTCTTAGAATATATTGCGCTTTTTTGCCGAAAATTCATACAGCTATTCTAAGATATATAAGACTCTATATATATATATATATAGTGAGGTGTGTTCGATTAGTTGTAGATATATCCTCGAGTCATGTTTAAGTTTCAAGCGACAACACAAAAACCTTTTTATAAGCCATATTGTATCTTTTAATAAATCATGAAATATTTACGAGAGGTTTTTTGGAATTCAAGTGATGAGTTCCCGTTTTTTGGGGCGCTGGAATTTTTATAAACATTTTGGAATATTTTTTATTTTTTTATATACAAATTATTTTAAAAAGAAATGATTAGTTAAATTCCTAAAAGTGATGAATTTATGTTTGTTTTTTATCATTTTTTTTTGTTTAATTGAAAATTTTTTAACTTTGGTGAAACTCAGTAAAAATTGAATTTATTGAGAAAACTAGGAAAGTGAACGAGTTACGTTCACTCGCCACAATTTTAAATTTGAGAATTAAAATGAAACGTTGAAGAAAAACTTCATTTAAAAACTTAAAGAAGATGGATAACATTAATAAATATCTGTTTTTATTTATTTTTAGACTTTACCTAAAGTGTTGAAATAGTTTGAAATAAGAATATTCTAGTATTCCACAAGTATTCTAATACATCTTAAGTGCTCTAGTATTCGAAATCACGTGCTGTATCAAGTGGTTTTAACAAAACGAGTAAAAACATACAAACAAAAAACAGAGGTAATTGAACAAGTAGATATGAAAACATTCAATAATTTTTCATAGAGAAACAGTTTTTCATAAACATATTTAATGTTTCTTCTTTGTTGAGTTCAGTTCTTGCCACTGAGATAATTTTTTACAGTTGAATTCGCATGATAATTTTTAGTCGAATCAGATGTGCATATTTAATGGATCTCATTTCAAATGAGCTTCATTGCCATGCTAAGGCAAACTTTTAGACGTTCTGAAGCAGGCCCGTGAAAAAAAAAAAAAAAAAAAACGCATTAGCTTTGTTAAATCATTCTCCTTTCAGCTGCAGCATATACAAAACATAGATAAATTTTTCTGTAATCTATTTTTATTACAGCTATTATCGGGCAGTTTGGTGACAAATTTCGGCTTTCGGAAGCCGAAGTACTTCTGAAGGGATTACCTGAAGACGGGACTGGAACACGTTAAATACGTTGTGAATCATAGGGCTACCTGTTGATGTGGTATGAAAGTATGGAAGGGGGGGGAGTTCCAAGATTGGCCATTTCTATTAGTAGTCTCGGGTTAATAAACTTTGGGTTCCTAAGCATTTTTTAAAGATAAAACTAAAAGGATTTGAAATAATCATAAAGCAAATTTGATAAAAGATCTATTAATTTAAATAACTAAATTCATGTTGGATGATTTTTATAGGATAAGACGCATAACTTTTTCAGGACCTTTGTTGCATGTGTAACTTAATAATTAGAAAATTTTAACAATTTATTGCATTTAAAATTGTCAAACACGAGACCCAGTGGAAAATAACTTGCCATCATACATCCCTCCATTTTTTTTATTGTATTTTCCTTAGAAATTGTCCTACATTCAAGATGTGGGAGGGGATCACTTAGGATTATTCACGATGTGGAGGAATTTTATACGTAGAATTTCCTAGGTATGTAAAGGAAATAGTAGAATCTTACCAATTGTCAGCAAAATGAATCGTCAAAATCAACAAAACTGACCATATTGGAACGTCGTCGTCGGGGTCTTAGTAACAATGCTTTTGTTGCATACTTACAATAAAATTATTTCACGGTCCTTTAACGTACTGGAATTTGCCCTCTATTTTGCCAGAAAAGTTTCCTGGGCATCTTTAAACAAGCCAATGTGATATAATTTTTCGTTTTTAAAAATGTGAAAAAAGAAGTGAAAAAAGTGAGTGTTTATTTCTTGTGGGGCTGGTGTCCATCGCACCCAAATTCACACAGATGGCCGGTCCTGGATGGCTCAGGAACATCTTCTTTATTCGACTATAGTTGAAAATTCTGCGTCCATCCCAAAATAATACTCGTGTTGCTTCAAAAGAGGAAATGAATCTGATTAAACTTATGTGAACAAACGGGCAAAAATAAAACAAAATAAAATATGATTAGCAAGTTTTTTCACAGTTGTTTGAGCAAAAATTTTCTAAATGGTCTATAGAAGGCCTTACAGAGTGTCTCTCCCTCCTCCAAAGAAAAGTGACACTTTTACGTACGAAGCCTCAAAAAAATTCAATTAAAAAAAAAAAAACTTTTTACTGCCAACCTCTACAGAAACTGAAGTGTTTTCTTTCAATTTCCAACCTTCTTAAAAGAAATTTTATAATAGGATATATATCTTTAGGTACAATATTTGAGAAAAAAGCTCTTGTTCCACTTTTTGTGGAATCCTGTGCAATAACTGTTGGTAGCTTCCGGGATAATGTGACTGAAAAGAATATGTGAGTTCGTAGCTAATTTTTTTGAGATAATAAGAAAATTTTTGAAATAATATTAAGAAAAAACACAAAAATATTTTTAATAAATTGGAATTTTTATATTTCTACAGTTTAGGTTTCAGGATTTGATCTTTTCTGCTGCATATGTGTTCAAGATTAGTATTACATGTAAACCGTAAAAAAAAAAAAGAGAGATAAATGTAAATATTTTATTTATTTATATAGAAATATATTTCAGAATAATAAAAAGTAAAAGTAAAAGAGAGGCTCGTGCTACATGTGTGGACGAATGAAAAATTCCTCCTCTACAATGAGGTGTAACAAATGCGTAAGGTTCATATGTAAACAGCATTCAAAAAAGCAAATCCTATGCCAGCCATGTGAAGCAAATAATGCAGGTGAAATCTCCGACTGATTCTGTAAGTCCAAAAGTACTTTATAATTCTTTAATTATTCATTATTCATTAATATTTTTTGTAATTGTAGCAGTATTTACTTTTTCATACCTTTAAACTTCTGTTTTAATATACTATAACAAAATAAATGTAAATGTATGGTACAATATTTTCTTAAATTGTTATCAGAGATAAATTATATGTTACTTATTTGCAAAATTGTTTGTAAAATTAAAATAAAGCAGCTAAAATTAAATGTTTTTCACCTGTTGTACAATTTACAACGCGCGCCCGGTCGTGAAAGGAAAATTCGCGCTCCCGGCGAAAGGCTAATCATTAAAAACATTTTATTTATACACGTTAAAAAGAATAATTTTAATATTTATTCTTCAATAACTGGAGTCAGTTATCTCCAACTCCATTTCAAATCAATTTCTTATGACATTCAAATAATTAAAATTTTAAAAAACTTGTATCTTATTATTAAAGTATTTGTGAGTTAAATATATTAGTTAAGTTCTAACATGATATTTTAAAATATTGCTCTATTTCCACAAGCGGATATAATTTGAATTTTGTCTAGAGCAAATAATATGTTTTCATTCCGTGAACAATTAAATAAAGTTGTAAAAAAATAAAATAACATATCAAATCACTGCTAAGTACATTGAAATGAAAAAAAAAAAAAATTATTCTTTTAGGAATTTTTTAAAAAGCTCTTTTCATTTAGAAATTTTCTTATATTTGGAAATTTATTAGTTTCATTTAGAGTAATAGTATGCACTAACTATCAAAATAAAATAGATTTAACACAGTTTGCATTGTTCTCTCTGTTCACATAAATTATTTTATTGAAAAAATGTACTGACTTTAAACACAAATCTTCTAAATTCTTATAAACTATTTTTGCCTCCTCTGTGAACTTTATTTATGGAGCATATGGAAAAACCTCAAAATGAAAAACTTAATCAGGAGCAGATCTCTTTTTACAAATAAATTAAAAGATTCATTAAAGCGTGAAGACTTTTGTACACATTTATGTTTTTAAAAAATATCTTTTTGATATCTCTCAGGGAAAATGATTCACAGTATAAAATGTTCTTGGTATACTTACTTTTTAACATCTCCTAATAATACATAATACTGATTATTTGTACAAATCTTAGAATGAGAATTTTTATGGATTAGGGATACATTCTTCCTAATGCTTTTTTCTCTTTGTTTAGTTGATAGATTTATAATTGATATAGAAATTTTTTTTCTTATATTTGAAATTAAAAAAAAAAAAATATTTTTCTCAACATTCTAACATAAAATGTTGTTATAATTTTTAAGATTAGACACTATGTTAAATCACTTCCTCACTTTGCCTTTATTCCTTTGGCATGACAAGACACTTTCAATTTTAAGAATAAAAAAAACTATGTTTTATACCACTAACTACTTCAATTTTCAGCCGAAGATTAAGATGGAAATTCCTTTGAGGTTATGTGCTTCCCAAGGCCTCTTATCTCTCCCTTTGAAATAATTTTTAAACTTCTATTTTTTATGATAAAAAAATTCATAAATTAGTATTTTTTTTTTGTTTGTTTCTTCTATGCACTGTTAAAGACACTTTATTTTGAATACAATTTATTCAAAAATTTTGAAGAGTATTTGCAGAAAATAATAATAATAATAATAAAAAGGTGCATGGGAAGAACGTATAGGAACTGACTTCAAAGTATAAGAATAAGTTTTAGTATGCACATGTGAAGCACAACTTCAAATTCCATCAAATAAGAGTTCAAGTTTGATTTTAGGAAACATTTGATTGATATATGTGAATATACGTAACACCAATAAAAAAATTCAGGTTATTCATCTTCTGAAAATGCTTCAATACACAACAGAGCAACTTGGAAATACTTTGTTCAACTTCTTTATTTTTTAATATATATATATATATATATATATATATATATATATATATATATATATATATATATATATATATATATATATATATATATATATATATATATATATATATATATATATATATATATAAATTTAATGTATAAATAATGTTTAAATATATATGTATGTATATAAATTGAAAAATGTTTAACATATAACTTTCATAATATAAGTGCTACTTAATACCATAATAGCATTAAAATATTATTATACTAATTCCAATTACTTTAACACCATACAAATCCAGTTAGAATGTTGTAGTACATTTTTAAAACATGTGCAACAAAAAAAATAAAAGAAGAAGAAGAAAAAGAAGAAAATAAATTGCAACTAACAAGTATATTTTTGAAGCTTGATAGAAATATAGTAAGTATAAAATAAAAAAAATATATATTAACTTTGAAGAGAGACATTGTTTTCAACACAATATTTCAAACTATAAAAAACAAAGAACAATATGCTTTGTTTTTGGATGTTTTTTAGGTAAATCATAGGAAATTCGATATGCATGTTCTTTTAGGGCAGGTGGTAATGCTGGCTTAACTGGTATTCCACCATCTTGACTTTTCTTTCACAATAAATTTATTTTCTTCTTGCTATTTCTGTAGGTTGAACAAGTAATTGATTGTCTCTCCTGCTGCACTTCAAAAATCTATTTGAGTAGTTAAGATTTCTAAAAGGGGGGAAAAACAAAAAAAGATACCTAAGTAAATATCTTCCACTTTCAACATACAATTGAAAAGGTTAGTGTAAGAAAGTCCTACAAGACATTTTAATGAATAAAAGAAATTTAGCTTTAGAATATATATAAATACAAGAATGTCACTTACAAAATGATTATGCCAGTAGAGAAGATCACATAATACAGAAGATTCTACAACTTCTGGCAGTGGTTCTTGGTGTTTTGGTAGTGAAAGTACCTGTAATCAAAACAATTTGAATGTTTCACCAGGGATATATTATATGGATTGCAAAAGCAAATTTAAGCGTTTAAAAGTATCATAATTCATAAAAATATTAGAGACAAAAAATTATTATTGAAAATATAAGGAATAATTATTGAAATTGAAAAATAAATAATTAAATGGAGGAGATATTAAACATTAAGTCATATGAAGAAAAATGCAACCTGATTTTTAAAAAATAGTATATTCATAAGTATATATGTGCCAAATAAATCCAACATTTGCAATAAATACAAATTTCTTATCTCGATCTTTTTACAACTAATGATAAAAAGACATAAGAAATTTAATTTTATTTCTTTGGAGTACAGTATTTTAATCATAAAACTTAATTCATCAGTTCTTGATAAAGTTTTATATTTGAAACTAAAATCAAAATGTATATAGAATGAATAACCAATCTTGTATGCCACAATATATACTAGTTACCTGTGGTTTATTAATTTAGTTTGAAGTTATGAAAACATAAATATTTTTCATGTATACATTATATATATTACATGACAAATTTAAAATGATTTATGTTTAAATTCATAAGCACAAAATAAAAATAATCTATATTTGCAATCTGTTTCTCAATAAATACCATCTACATTTTATTTATTTGTTTATGTATTATTATTCATTATTATTATTAATAAAATTTAAATAATTAATACTTACCTTCGAATAGTAATTTTAAGAACTGCACTGCATCCAGAATTTTCACTCTCTTTCAAATAATTTGTTACCAGTAAAAACAGATTTTATATCATTGTCAATAATGAGAGTACTAAGTGTTGAGTTCTAGTAAATTTATAGTATAGTAAATTTATAGTATAATTTATTTATAGTAAAATTTATATTATTTATAAAGCTATGAAGTAATGTTTTAAACTTTTGTAAATAATAATAAACAAACCTAAAGTCTTTCTTTTTTGTTTTAATAATATTTAAAATTTATTCAAAGATCATAAATATATTTAAATTATAAAAATGAATATTTTATTTCAGTTCTTAACTTTTCATTGTGTGCAACTGGCCTAACAGGTAAGCTTTTAAATTTAAGACAATTTATTGCCAGGTCTGAAATTTTTGATATATTTTCTTAACATAAATTGAGCTCTTATTCAGGAAATGTGTGTCATAAAGGTCAAAAACTACAGCACAAAAAAGAAAAAAAAAAAAAAAAAGTCACCATAGTTACTTTCCTATATCGAAATGGTCAGTAGATTGAAAAGAGAACTAAAAGAGCAGATATTTCCATTCTAGGAAAATACATGTAAACTATGCAATATTTGATAAGTGCTCTGTAACAAAGCAGGCACTAAATATCATTCTTGCCTAAAGCAAAATGAGATTTAGATCAGGCCTTGGTAAAAAATATGTGTTATGAAAGCTCTAAAACTTTTATGGATTTACAACTTTAGAAGAACCATAAAAAAGTTTAAAACATGTATAATACAATTACTTTTAATAATGGAATTTGATGCAATTAAATATATCTGTAGCTAGACAGACCCAAATATGTTCCTGGCCACATGCAAAATAAACTTAAAATTTAACATTGGAATTATCTAAATACTACCACAAAAAATGGCTAAAATAACACATGTATAGACAAATATTCTTTATGGAATTTGAAACAATAAAATATAAAGCATTAATTATTACTTGTTCCACATTGTGCTGGCATCTGTAAAGTAACTTGTATAAACATAAAGGCGTCCAGTTGATTTGTGTTTCTCGGAACACGCCAAACCTGTTTCTGATATTTGTTCATATTATTTAATCCATTCCTAAAATATGTGTTAAAAAAATCAAGGAAGAAGTATTCAAAAGAGAGTGAAATAGTTTGTTTTTATTCCCAAAAGTAAGAATTTTATTTAAATTTAAACTTTTTTTCTATAAAATTACTTATTTTGTTTTCAGATACACATAGAAAATTTTAAATATTATCTTCAAATTGATTGATTTATTTTGAATCTCTCTTCATTCGATATGTCCCCTTTTGTGCTATTTTATTTTGCAAGCATATTCCGTATGAAATTGAAATGATTTCTAAACAGTTTAATTTCATCTAAATATCTTTAAAAATATAGCATATTTGCAGATAGACATCTTATGGTAATAATTTTATCATGAAATTAAAAAACGTATATCTCCTTATATTATTTTGTTTTATATATCTTATTTTATTTATATTCAATAAGAATTGTAATGATTTCTAGACCTTTTATTGTCATTTGAGTATCTTTATAACTCTAGCATATATGCATATATACATTTTATGGTAATATTTTTAATATAAAAATAAATAGGCCAAACATTTTCTTAAAATAAAAGCCTAGTTAGAGTTTCAGCAGCTACAGCAAAGAAAAGTCTGTGAGAAAGAAACTGTCCAATCAGAGTATCCTTTACCATAGAGTCTCCGGGAACGAGGATAATAAATTAAAAAGCAGATCCTTAAGTGACGATTGAAACAACTATCGTTTTTGAATTCTCTCTTTAACGAGTTCGTTTCTTTGTGACCGTCAGACGTAGTCTTTACTACTTCGAGTTAACGTTTACAATTAGCGATTTGATTATTTCAACTGTTTTGAATCCTTGTAAGTAATTAATTTATTGTAACTAAATGCTATATTATGTACATTAATAATATATTTGGCCGTTTACTTAATTTATCAAAGCTTATATTAATTTGAACATTAAATGCGCCATTTTGTTTTCAGACCAAGGTTTAAAATTTGTTACGTAACTAGATATACAATATTGTATTATTTTAGAAAGATTTCATTGTCTAATTTAATAATTGCACTTGTTTATGACAAAATTTCATCTTTACCCCTTCACAGTGTCGTTTCATTAAAAATTAGCTTTTCACTCCTGGACATATCGTTTTCACATATGGAAAAACTGTATTATGTGTTCAATGATTTAGAAAAACAAGGCTATGCAATGGAAAAGAAATTGTATTTCTGTCTTTAAAGGTATATTATACGTCTTGTAATCAGGGCAAGACTGTATGTGTTTATTCACTGTGTTTGGTATTCCGATTGTTCATTGCTGCCATTGTTTATGTTTTATTAGTGCTTTAGTGATGGTAGAATGAAGGAGCGTACGATTGTAGTCTAGGCAGGTTAATTGTAAGAAATAATAGTGTAATGATCTGGAATAATTTACACCCCATCAGTACCGATACTAAAATTTTGGTTATTTATAGTCTAATGAAATTTATTTCCTTCATAAATCGGATGAGCAAGTAAAATGGTTACGTGTTCTCTGATAAATTTTCAAGTCGGCGCTTTTTCGAAACAGGAATTTCAAAACACAACTTCCACCATTCCAGATCGTATGCATAATTAATTCTAAGAATTAAATTATCAATTGCAAAAACACAATATTTTACTTAATATTCAATATAATATAATGCATTGTTAAGTTCTTTGTATTTTATTTCACATTTTGAAAATTATTTATGTAGTTGATACACAAATATATATTTTAATACATAATATAGAAAATTTTTATTCAAGCAAACTAGTATTTAGATAAAGTAGTACAAAAAATAAAATACCGATAATAATGACCAGTTTATTATTTGCCTTACTTTTATATTCTATACACTCATTAAATTTTATTTTTCATTGATTTTAATTAAAAGAGTAGAACAATTTTTCAGATATAGTTAAGAACATAGTGTAAAGTAAAAAAAAAATAAATAAATAAAGCAACATCATTTTAAGAATATTAAATACATCTGAAAAAGTCAGAGAATTTTTTTAAAATCTAGAAATGTGAAGAAAATTGAAATAGCAGAAATACTGGCCACATTGTTATTATGAAACTTATATGCTCTCTCAACATGTGATGTTTATTTTGAATCAATGCCACAATGAAATGAATACAATAAAATCAATTGTCACAAAAATTTACAAAATTCATTCCTGCTGTCTTTTTATGCAACAAAAAATAATAAGAACCTTCCTCTACTTTTTTCTGTATGTTACAGATGATACATACAGGTAGTATGCTCATTATCAGTTAATGGATTTCAGATAAGCTTTAGTTATGTAAAATCCCTCTCTTTTTTTCAAATATATTAAACAACACTAGAAGACTAATGCCACTCTAAACCGACTTTTAGTTAACCTGTCATATATCATAATTGCTTGTTGAGATTTACTTACGAAAGATGCAGTACAAAACAACTTGCACATTGACAGAGTGCTGATGTAGTACAAAAACACTTGCACATTGACAGAGTGCTTGAAATTATACAATAACTCCATAAAAAATAAAAAATTGTTTTAAAATTAGAAAACGAAATAACTGCATCAAAATAAGAAACATTATATAATGATATAAAAATTGCATTAACTTTTAGCCCACAAACCACAGAAAAAAAATCACCAGCATACTGGCTGAATGCTTCACTTTAACATAGAGAAAAAAATTGTTCTTATCTTTTTTTGTTGCATAAAAAGAAAATTGATTTTATTGTATTCATTTCATTGTGGCATTGATTAATCTTAAACAGTTAACATCATATGATGAGAGTGTATTGAAGTTGCATAATAATAGGGTAGCTATTATTTCTGATATATGAATTTTCCTTGATATTGCCAGATTTAAAAAAAAATTCTTTTTTTTTTCTGTGGAATTTAAAAAACTCAAAATGATACTGCTTTATTTTTTTCCCTTCATTTGTTTCACAATATGTTCTTAACTGTATATGAGAAATTGGTTTACTATTTTAAATAAAATGAATGTAAAATAAAATTTAATGATCTGAAAACTTCTTCTTCATTCTTCTTATTTTAAAAGATGTTTTTTTTTTTTTCTTTTTATAGAATTATTGTAGAATTCTGTTTTGTGGGTTGGTAAGCAATATGGATAGGAAACAAATAATTTCAATGTTCAGCATTCTGTGAATGTGCAAGTGTTTTTGTACTGCATCTTTCATGAGTAAATCTGAACAAGCAGTTCTGATATATGACATGTTAGCTAAAAGTGGGTTTAGAGTGTCATTAGACTTCTAGTATTGTTTAATATATTCGAAAAAAAGGGATGTATTTTAAATAACTGAAGTTTAATTCAAATTCAATAACTGAAAATAATGTTTTCCATTTTGTTTCAGATAAAATTTTATTTTACATTGATTTTAATTTAAAGAATTGTTTGCTGGTACACTTAAGAACATATTTTGAAATAAATAAAGAAAAAAAAAAAGAAAAAAAAGCAGCATCATTTTGAGGATATTAAATACATCTAAAAAGAATCAGGTTTTTTTTTTTTTTTTTTCAATCTGGAAATATTAAGGGAAATTCAAATATCAGAAATAATAGTCACCCTGTTATTATGAAACTTATATTCACTCCTAACATATTATGTTTATAATGAACCAATGCCACAATGAAATGAATGCAATGGAACCAACTGCAACAAAAATTTACAAAATTCATTCCTGCTCTCTTTTTATGCTGATGATTTTTTTTTCCTATGGTTGATGGGTTAAAAATTAATGCAAATTTGATATCATATTGGCTGTGCTTGATACCATTGTATAATGTACTTATTTTAATACAGTGATTTCCTTTTCTAATTTTAAAAGATTTTTTTCCTTTTAATAGAATTATTGAACACTTCTGATTTGTGTGTTGGTGAGCAGTATGGATAGGAAACAAATACTTTCATTCTTAAGTACTCTGTAAATGTGCATGTGTTTTTGTACTACATGTTTCATGAGTAAATCTGAACAAACAGTTCTGATATCTGACAGGTTAGCTAAAAGTCCGTTTAGAGTGGCATGAGGCTTCTAGTGTCGGTTTATATATTTGAAAAAAATCACAGGGATTTTACATAACTGAAGCTTACCTAAAATTCAATAACAGATAACCAGCATACTGGCTGAATGCTTCAAATGTAACACACAGAAAAAAAGGGTAGAATGGTTTTTATTATTTTTTGTTGCATAATAAGAAAAGTGTTTTAGAAATATAAATTTTAAAATGACAGCAGGAATGAATTTTTTAAATTTTTGTGACAAGTGGTTTCATTGTATTCATTTCATTGTGGATTGATTCATCATAAACATCATATGTTGAAAGAACATATAAATTTCATAATAATGGGTGGCCATTTGGGATCATTAAATTTTATTTTATATTGATTTTAATAAAAAGAGTAGAACAATTTCTCAGATACAATTAAGAACATATTGTGAAATAAATATTGAAAAAAAATAATAAAGCAGCACCATTTTGAGTATATTAAATTTAACCGATAAAATGAGGAAATATTTTTAAAATCTGTTAAAATCAATTAAAATTTATGGAAATTCAAATATCAGTGTGAATATGAAACCTACATGTACTCTCAATATATGATGTTTATGATGAACCAATGCCATAATTAAATGAATACAATGAAACCAATTGTGACAGAAATTTGCTGAATTCATTCCTACTGTCTTTTTAAAATTAGTACTTCTAAAACACTTCTCTTTTTATGCAACAAAAAATAATAAGAACTATTCTCCTCTTTTTACTGAATGTTACAAGTGAAGCATTCAGCCAGAGTACTGGTGATTTTTTTTTCTGTAGGTGGTGGTCTAAAAGTTAATGCAATTTTGATGTCATACTGACTGTCCTTGATATCATTGTAATAATGTTTCTTATTTTGATGCAGTGATTTCTTTTTCTAATTATACATTTGAAAAAAATCAAGGAAAATTTAAAAAACCTGGAAATATCAAGGAGAATTCACTGAAATTGAAATAGCAGAAATAATGGACTCCCTATTATTATATATATGCACTGTCTTTACTGCTGAAACTTATATGCACTGTTAACATAAATGATGGTATTGAATTCAAAATAATCCTACTACACTTATCAGATTTCAGATAACGTGATTACAGAATTAGTATTAGAACATTGATTAAATGCCTATTAGGCATCTATGTGCAGGTATAAGCTTCATCTTTTCTCAATGACCGTCTCTGTATGAACATTTTTTGAACCATTATGTAAGTTGACGTGCACATTAAAAAATAAAGTGTAGCCTCGTAGCATTGCCAATTAAAAAGTTTGCTTTTAATATTAAACAATTAATATTAATAAAAGTTTTTGCTTCCTATTTTAAATACTGAAGCAAATTTTTTAGCCTTATTAGCCCATTCTATAAAAGACCATGTGTCCTGGGAAACCACAAAATTTAAAATTTTAATAGATATTTCCAAGTTTTTAAAGCCAAATTAAAGGAAAATGACAGAAATAAATCCAAATTTTCTAACTCCATTTCCCTTTACTCTATCAATTGAATGAAATCGATATTGTTTAATTAGCTCCTCATTATTTCCCCCCATGTTTTTAGCTATTTGTTTGAATTGGCTACCTTCTTATTATTGAAAGAAAACGAGTAGAACATGTTGGCAAGATTTTCCGAAATTTAAGTAATGAAAATGTTTCCCAAGCTATTCTTGTTTGGATAAATTGTCCTAAATTATTCTGGTGTTTTTTACTGCTATTATGGTGATGCTTTTCTAAAATATAAATAATTAAGAACGCGAAGTATTATAAATATGATGATAGTTATCAATTCATGTGACACATGCAAGGAATGTCAGTCAAGAAAAATTACTTTATGCCTTAGAAAATCCTTACAAACCTTACTGTTGAAAAATAACATTTTTTAATGCCCTTTATTATTTTTCAAACAGAATTTTACATCATTAAGTAAGAAACTGTTTTAAAAATTTGGAAGGAAAAGATATTTATATATGTGACAAAAAGAAATCAAAAGATCAATTTAATAAAGTGAATTACTGATTAGGGGTCTGTGGCATTACATTCCGGTTTGAAACTGTGTGAGAGCTACTGAGAATAGCCTTCTTAATTTTTAAACCACAATCAGATACTGATAATATTGTAGGAATACTCAATTCTCTAGAAAACCCATTCTCTTTTAACTTGGAAAATATTCGAATATTCTCAACTTTAATATTGCACCAGCTCTGTTATGATTTCTCTCAAATATTTACTCTACCTAAGAGTTTCAAATCATGAAAAGAAATTATAACCTACTTTTCGGTAACGTAAATATTCTTGCTAAATATTAATTTCAAAAATTAACTTCAGTTTCTGGAGTAATGAGGCCTAGAATCCTCAGCAGAATGTCGAACTTGCTGTGAAAGACAGTAAAATTAATTCTTTTAAATTATTATTAATAACAATACAGTCCCGTTTTAAATTAATAATAATTATTATGCTTTTGTACGTTTATTAAGTTTGTTCAAAAATAAAGAAAATAATTTTTTCGAATATATATGCTATTAATGGAATTCAATGTAGAAATAATTTTCTTATCAAAATATGAAGATCAAACACAATCATAAACGTTAGAGCAGTTGACAGAAATTTAATTTGTAAATTGAAATCTTAATCACATTTTTAACATATTCTTACTTTTTAAAGAACGATCAGTACATTTCTTTCTTGTGTCTAAATCAAAAAGTATTAAGGAAATGAATTCGATTCGAAAGATTTCATTAATATTTTTCAAATTTCTTTTTAGTTGTAATTCCTTAAAGGGTCGTTTATTTTGGAAGGGGGGGGGGGTAGAGGGACTTGGGAAAAAAATATATAGGAAAACTTTTATGGCTGAAACGGAATCGTGATTTCCCCTCCCCTTTCCCTTTCTCCAATAGGAGGGTCGCGAGTAGAAAAAGATTCAGAACCCTGGGAAGCTCACTTTTAGCTGAAAAAAAGTTTCTCCTTACAGATATCGCGAATGTTTCATTGAATTGTGTTTTTCTAATTACTGTATCTAGACCTTGGTTTAACCTTCTGAAATAAATAAAGTTTTCCTTATCTTATGCAGTGTGTTCCAAAAGTTACAACCTATTTTTGCGGAGTATTTGTGTATTTGTTAACTCATTTCCAACAATATAAAAATATTTAGACTTCTGTATTTTTAAAGTGCCTATTTTATAAAAGAAGCTAATGAATTTGGGGGGTCATTATTTAAGAAAACAGTTCACAGAATCAAATAAGAGACTTTTCTGAACATCTTTCTTAATTCCATTACATTACGTTTTGGGCAAATTGTATTTCAAATTTTATTCATTATTTCTATTTCTAAGAGATTTGAATTTTACAGAAAATTATTTAATGTGTTTTTGTATGAATAGAATAATCTTTTTGATAAAGTTTTCTCAGAAGGCATATATTGGTTTTGTTTGAAATAAATGGTCATTTTCTTCTACTGCAGGAAATAATGGCAGATAATAAAGCCAGAAAACTCTGTTACGTTTTTTCAATCAGAACTCGCATACTAATAAGAGGCCGCAGTCATCGATTTGTAGCGAAGTTCAAAGTTCGTTGTAACAAGAGGGAAAAATTCGAAGCTGTACGGGAGTAAGTAATAATATTTGTTTTTACCTCCGAACACTAATAAGCGGAGAATATAGTTTTTTTTTTTTTTTTTTAATGAAAAACTTTTTTGAAGTATTCTTTGAAAACAAATAACAGTTAGAAAATCGTTAGAAAAAATAGGCTTATTTAAACAGTTCAATAATCGCCATGGAAACTCTAGATGTATCTCTGACGAATAAAGAGTTGGGATACACTGTGGCAGATTTCCGGCAGAACCTAAAAAACCTAACATCATTAGTTGTTGCCATGATTAATAGATGGTTTATTGGCTTTTAATGGGTTTAGGTCAATGCCAGTTTTGATAATAGTTTATTTCTGTTGAAAAGTGTCAGGTATTATTAAGTGATAATTCGAAAAAATGGAAGAAAAAAATGAAATTTACTCAATGGTAAGGGCACTCATAATCCTGAAAAAAATCCCGAAATCCCGAAAAAAAATTCTTTTTCAGGATTTCTTTGTGTGAAGAGGGTTTCTAACATCTGGAATTAAAGTTCGATAGTTAAATTTCAAACAGCGTTCAATCGGTAATTTCTAACAAATATCAAGCCATTTGAAGTTAACAGAACTCTGAGTTTGCTTAACGCTGAGTCTTTAGATTATACCAAAAAGTGTATCAAAGCATTTAAGAGAAATAAAAAGTTATTTTTATTTACTGCCAAAACATGCTTGTTCTGATGAGTATGTATTTTCTTACTGAAAGTTTTAAAGAATGGCACAATGGCATAAGAATTGCAGAGCTCGTGAAAAAATATAATGAGCACAGAGGCAAAATTTTAATTTTTATTTATTTTTTTATATTGTTATTATTATTATTCTGAGAGGTAACTGTTTGGGAAAAATTGATTCTCCAATATATCAAATGTGTTCAAAAGAAGTTAAGTACGGCACAATGTTTTGGAACATATTTGCATTTAATAATATTTTTCGGCTTTAGTAATTTAGTATTTCGAAGCAAAGGAAAAATTAGAATTTTTGTCACTCCCAGACGAAAATTTTGTAGGAATTTTGGATTTAATTTCAGATATGGAGATCTTTTTTAAAAAAGAATTGCGTAGAAAAGCATATCTATCCTGTTCAAAATCCAACTAATTATTTATCAAAAGCAACATTCGATGCATTCATAGCGCTTCAGTACAAAAAGGTGGTGAATAAAATAAAATGTGGAACCAAAGCAAAGTAAATATTATTCCATAAAAATTGACTCTACTCCACTGATGGCTCATTCTGATCAGTTAACTTTTGCACTTATATACATTATATTTAACGACGATCTTGTAAAAAGATTTATTAAATTCATGAGATTAAGTATCATACCATAATTAAAACTGAGAATTTATTTTCAGAGACAATTTTTCAGTTTAATGTTTCTAATGACGATATGAGACACCACTTTATGATAATACTAGTAATTTATTGGGTCAATAAAACGGGCTTCAATCTTTGATTAGAAATAAGAACCCAATGGGAGAATACATCTGTTATTCAGTCTATACTTCGAATGTGGTTAGTACACACGCTGCCAGTTGTCACCAAGCAACTAAACTACTATGTTTGTTAAAGAACAGTTTCAATTTATTATTTCCCTCTAAGTAAAGTTTTTTATTTATATTTAAAGAGATCATCATATCAAATATTTGTGGTGAGGTTTTAGAAAAAATTATAATAACTGTTTAGTAAGTTAAAAATTTGTGGGAAAAAATGTTGCAGCTTGAATATAAAAATTAATTTAAAAGTTTTTTGAAATGCTGTTGGGAGTGCTCATAATGTGCACTGCCTATGCCCTGAAAATGCCCAAATCTCCCACTAGCGATAGCGATAAACGGAAAAGTCTAAATTACGTCTACTATCAGAACTTTTCTTTTTCTTTTTTTCTCCTATTCAAAATATGAATTCTAATACAATTTAGAACATATTATTTTTGAAAATTTATTGGTTTCCTTTTGATGTTATTTTTGCTCGGACGGTTTGTCTATTTATTTTTTCTTTTGTAAAGGTATTCTTTTTAACACTCGACCACTTCTTTTCTTGTAATTATTATTATGTCAATGATGCTTCAAAGCGGATACCCATACGATACAACATTGTTTCGCCTCAACGTCTGAATGTCGAAGTTCTTTAAATATGAAAAAATTGCTTGAAAAGAAATTAAGATAATCGCAGACTTTCAGATTATCAACTTTTTCTTAAAAAAAATGAGGTAATACTTATTGAAAAGGTGAAGATTACTAGCGAAACGCTGCCATTAATATCTAAAATATTCATCTTTAAAAATTTGCGACCATATCTATTTTATAGGACATATACACTCAAAAAAAATCTAAATGCTTTTCATGAACTATTTGCTTTATTGTGTTTATAAGAGTCCTAAATAATTTTTATTTTTATGTTCCTCAAGGCAATTAGTTTCTATGTTCCGATGTATGGACATAGAAAAATGGTTCGATGGTGAGCATCTAGCAACGACCGAAAGTGGAAGATTTCTAGCCTTCACGGTCGAGTTGGTGGGGATGACCAACCCAACTAGTGTTTATTGCCGAGTCTTTGTTCGCAATTTAGGTAATCTAAAGTTTCGAAAAGTTTTTAAAATTAAAATTTTATTTTAATCTTCTATCACTTTTATAATTTTCAGCACATCTTTAAAGAACTACTTTTGCTTACTTTATCACCAACCTCGATTTAGAATTTTCATTTTTACAGAATTGCATGGAATCTGCTTGAATAATTGTACTTGGAAAATCCATAATTAGGGTAATTGATTGCAGAATTCAGAGAAATCTGCAATCATAAATTTACTGTGAAATTTATATCGAGAGTAGTCATTGTATTTTTTTCGGAAATCGTCCATCAAAATCTATACTTTTTTTTTTTCAATATTATAAGAAACGATTTTGGATTTAATCTCAAATTTAATTTCAAAATGAAAAATGAAACAGTGGTTACAAGAATTAGAATACTTTTTATTTCAAATATGTCATCTTTTTTGCACTATTTCTAAATCTTGATTAAAGCATTTATATTAAAAAATATTTCCATGCATGAGACAGTAAAACATTTTTGATATTGAAATCCCGCATTATAAATCTTATCAAGAGGCGATGCAATTGATTTAAATGTTATTTTGCATTTTTCCATGGTTTTATTTTTTAATTTTCCTTTTTTTAAAAATAGAAAAAAATAATAATAAGCGATGGCCTGTCTTCGGGGCCAGAGAGTTTTAAATTCAGTGCGCGATTCTAGTCAAGAAATACTATGTAACTTGCAAGAAGCATACTGGTAATACTGCATATAAAGAGGATTGCCGGCTCATGTGTGAACGGCCCTTGCCATCTAACCACGGTTCAAAATTGCGAGCTTTCCCTTAAAATAGACTTAGTGTTACTAATGTAGTTCGTAAATATACTTAATGTACCTCGTACTAAACTGACTATTTCTGAAAGAAAGGAATTATCTTTTAATTTAACAAAGCAGTTCAATAGAGCAAAAATATTCCATGTGTGTGTAACTTAAGTTAAGTTAACATAATCAATTGAATTCAACTGCCTGCATACAAGAATGTTTATTTCAATGCATGCATTTTCTGTTAACTTTCATTTAAGATGATACTAGTTAAATAATTAAGTGTGGATTGTATTCCAATTGAAAAAATAGAATAAATTTGTGTTAATGTAAAATTTTGCTGGAGTTTTAGTGTTTTTAATCCAATATTACAAACAAATATAATATAAAAATAAGATAATTATTTAATGAAATATAACACTGCAAATAAAGCTTAAATGCAAATATATATTTTTAAAAAATATACATTGCAGTTAAAACTAGATTTAAGTTTTAGACGTGAAAATTAAAAACTGTGTTATAGTCCGTGTATTTTCTGTAGGGGGTTCAAGGTCACATTTTCTACAAATAGGAGTAGAAAGTATTATTTAAGTAGAGGATTTACAAGTAGGCAGATGAAGCAGACCGCTGAGCTCAGGAGGGCGCAAGTAAATCGACTAAAAAGCCATTATTAACAAAGGAAACAATTTGTCAAATAAAAACAAATACTTCGAATAAAAAAATACTTGGATAAGATTAACTTTGTCTTGTAAAATTGGTAAGGTTTCGATTTATTTCATAACAATCACTTAATTATTACAGTATTCATAAACGATGAGTATCTGCTGAAACAATATTGTGTGAATGCTAATAAGCAAAAAACAAAAAAATATTTAATTTTCATTAAATTACTAAAATGGAAAATTACTTTAAACAAATAATCGACAAATTAATAAGTTAAAAAAATGTTGAATTGTGAGATTAAATTAACCAAATTAGTAAACGAGTGGCCTCATTTGGTGATTCGTCTAAGGTCGCAAAATGCGTAATTCCTTGACTGTATAGCAGACAAGGGTAGTGATCATGTAATTTCTATTCAATAATATAATGCTTTTTCACAGTATCATTACATAGTTCTTAATTCTTTTTTTTTTTTTTTTTTCAGATGAAGACAGCGATTAGAAAAAGAGTTAACACCGAACATGTTTAAACCTTCAGCTTAACATGTTAAACCTTGCTTATGGTTTTGCTTAGAAACCCCTTCATTCTGTTTATTGAAAGAAAAATAAAAAGTTTATAAAAATGCATCGTATTATTTTTGTAAATGCTTACATAATATTGGAAAGAGAAAAAAAATTTCTGAAATACAACGCCTACTACTCTGTTACATAATTCAAAACTCCTAGTGTCAGTCGCACAAGTTTTTTTTTCTTTTCTTTTTAGTATTGCATCTGGTTTAATGCAATCAAATGGAAAAATGACAACGGCGTTTTTTATCTGGGATTATCCCTCTTCGATTATCTATACTACTATATAAATGTGAAAGTTTGGATGGACAGATGGATGGATGTTTGTTAGTCAATCACGCCAGAACGGCTCAGCGGAATTGGATGAAATTTAGCACATGGATAGATTATTGTCTGGAATAAGACATAGGCTACTATTTGTTCCGGTTAATTGAGTGTTTAATTTTTTATTAATTAAAAACTAACTTTCCCGCCTAAAGTCTTTATTTCCCCACTGCCAAATGAGTAGGGCTTCATTGTTTTTCTTTCCCACGCTGAAGAGGCAAGGCTTAAGATATTTTCGATCGATTATTTCAAATGATTCTGTTCATTTTCTTAGTATTTGATGCATTTAAAATTAAAAATTGTTAATTAATCGATTCCTCGGATTCATTCTGAAGTACTTTTAAATTAAAATAAAACAGAATAAAGTAAATAAAAAATTTCTACCTAACTAATTACCCTAACTGGCGTAGAAAATTCAGGCATTTGCGTTACGCCAACTGGCGTTGAAAATTCACGCATGCGCAGTGTGTTCTGATAGTTGACAATTGTAATTAAAAGTTTAAAAATTATGTGTATTATATTGTTGTAGCTATCACAAACTCGATCAATAAATAAAATAGACTTAACTTGATTTCAGAGAAATACGGACTTAATTTTCTATTTTCTTTTATTATATACTTTTAATAAAATTATTTATAGCCTTAAGTACATCGGTTTTTGGGTTAGTTTAAATCTTTTTTTATTTGTTATTATTTGATACATTTTTGAAATGCCTCGAAAATGCAAATCTAAACTTTCGAAAAGGAGTAATAAAGGTCGGGCTGTGAAAGTAGCTAGAAGACCTGTTTGCAATTTTAGTAAGCACAGCGGACTGTCAAACCTCCTCCAATTGTGGGATACATACAAGGACGCTTTGTAAGAAGATATCTTGTTTAGGATGGAGGAAGGCTTCGTATCAGAGAGTTTGGCAGTAATATTATAAAAGCTACCATTATTACAGGAGCTGCTAAAGGAGGCAGCGTTTTAATTAACCGCATACCTGTTATTCCAAACAACTTGCCATTTTGTTTCAAGAGGCTGCAATTTCCTTTAAAATTGGCTTTTACATTGACGATCTAATCCCAGGGCCTTTCCAGGGCTTAATGTTGTATACATTACGGTATTAGAATAAAAATAAATATTGAGATTTTCCCGTAGACCTTTCTTAATCAGTTACAAGTTTCTTGATTATATCATATCAGAATTTGTATTCAACAACTCTATAATGATACGGTTTGATAACATTTTACATTTTCATGAGGCCATCAATTCTAATACATACACATCAAAATTTCCATGCGAACGAAGTTTAATTAACCGCATACCTGTCTTTCCTAAAAATAATCATAAAAAATGGAATTAAATTACCATTAAAAAAGCAACTTTACCTCGTAAATGGATCAAAATTTCGAATTGTAATTATCAGCAACGTATTTTTGAAAAATTATCGATATTTCTTCTTGAGATAGAGTAACTTGTAACGAAGTAATGTACGCCAGATGTGTTTCTGTTATCAAAATATGAAAACATAACTAAAAACGTAACGTATAAGAGAAACTATGGGAAAGAAAGTGAAACGAAACTTAATTCGGGGGGGGGGGATCATAAGTTGATCGAGCGCCGATCCAGAGATGCCCAAAATACATCTCAGTCTGCACTTTGCTCAAGGAGAACGTACAATTATATAGAAATAAGTTTTAAAATATAAGAACAAAATTAGACAAAATGTATGAAATTCAATTTTTCACCAAAATGGAAACTATCATGGACAAAATAAGTAATGGAAGACTAGTTTTAATAATTTCTTTTTAAAAAAATTACATATCAATTCTCAGAAAAATTCGTTTGCTCATTAGTTTGTCGTCATATTTAAGTACATCATATTATGTAAAGGCGTGAAAAAAAAAGGGGGGGGGGAGGGACAACTTTGTAACTTAAGCATTTATTATTACAAAACTGACTTTGATAGAAATAGCTCAAACGTTCAGGCTTATTTACATAAAAAAAACTGATTTACATAATTTCTAATTTATATCTCGCGATTTTTCCATTATGGAAATCGAGATATTTTTAATAATTCGATCCAATATGCCTTTTTGAAATTTCGTTTAAAAATTTGTGTACAAAAAATTCGTATATCAGATCTTATTCCAGAATTCGCAAATTTTAATGGTATTTTAAGTTAATGAATTTATCTTGTTTTATTTTAAGGTGGAAATTTTATTTTCAGGTGAAAGCGAATTTTAATCAATAAGAAATTCATTAACCGAAAAAGCACTTTTTTATTGAAAATAAAGATAATACCGTTTGATTTTAAATACATTTCAACAATATTTTAATCAGATCAATAAAATAAATAATATAATTTCAGATTGCAAAAATAAATGTTAATTTCCAGAATAAAAGTTCATATGCTTTAAAGAATTGTATACAGAGGATTTATTAATTCTTCATTAATATTATCATTTTTTCCCCATTTATTTTATTGCAACTATTTTTGATTTTATTTTCTGGTACCAATCGAAAACTCAAAAATGGAAGGAGTCAGTAAACGAATTATTGTAACCGTCAAATAATTAAAACCAATACTTTACTGAAACTTTTCTTTTTAAATTTGCCTAAAGCCGATATTTATTTTTTTTAGAGTTGTGTCTGCCCTTCTGCGGAAATAAAGACTCATAAATGAAAGAGTTTGAACCATGAAATTTCGTATGTTGTCTTTAGAAGTCAAATTTACAAATTTTAATATTGCAATAAATTTCGGTCAAATTCTTAATAATTGAAATCATTATGCCTGCCTATCCCATGCCATGCGTATAAACACGATTGCTCAAAAAATGCTAGGTGGATGAAATTTTGTAAAAGATTTTGCTAAAAGATTTAAAGAACTACGTCAAATTCTGAGCCATCTCTGTCAAATAGTTGATTATTTGTCGATTATTGATTGTTCAAACGTGCTTGCTCTGAAATACAACATTTTAGATTAATGAAATTTTGTATTTAGCGTTGATGCTAAAACTGTAGACCTGTGGAAAGATTTCGATTATTGAACCAGTTAATGAAGAAAACTTTTTAGGTTTTCCTTATTTCTGCAAAGTAATTGAAACATTATATGCTTTTTCGAATATTTCAAAACATTAATCATCTATACTAGAAATACTATATTTATATATATGTATTATACATAAGGGAAATCACAGTCAGATTATATTAAAAAAATCAATAAAAGGATAATTTTTTGAATATTTTAAAAAACATTAATCATCTATACTATGTATTTGTATTATACGTAAGGCCACTCACAGTCAGAGTATATTAAAAAAAATCAATAAAAAGATCATTGTTTTTTTAATATTACAGAAAACATTAATCTATTATAATAGGGATATTGTATATATGAACATATACATAAGGGCAATCACAATCGGAGTATTTAAAAAATAATCGCTAAAATCATCATTGCTATTTTTATTATTTCAGAAAATATTACTCAACTATAATAGAGATACTATATATATGTATAGATGCATAAGGACAGTCACAATCAGGGTATATTAAAAAAAAGTCAATAAAAGGATGAAGTGACTACTAATTTGCATATAATCTGCGTGACATTGGAGTTTTCCTAATGATCCTGGAAGTCCATTATCAACACCGAAATCATACAAAGAAGCGTGAGAATGTATATAATTGCCGGATTGTATAAGTGATTGTGACCACGAATATGACATCGTTTTCTGTTTTTAAATATAGTGTTAAGGCTATAACATTGGTATTTCTAAAATTTTATTTTAGTTATTTCAGTATAATAATGTTATGACATGAGAAGAAGTGATTTATTGTCTTATTTGAATGAGAATGAAATGGTGATGCCATTGCTTATCACATTTAATCAAACTAAAATGAATGGTTCACCGGCAGGATTTTCAGTGGTATAAAACAATACCGATACAATAAGAATAGATGCCTTAATGAATCTGAGGGTGACAAAAATGAACATGTTTCAAGGAATAGAAGGGGAAATTATCATGAAACGGTTAGAACAGTAGGACGGCAACATATCTGGTATCTGTATTTCAAATTTCTACTATGAAATAAACAATGAATGGGCCCAGTTCTAAGCATGGATTGTAATTTCTGCAACAGAAAAAGTGATGGTGAATTTTATGCACTTCTTTCTTTGATTAAGTATATTTGAAATTATAAAATTATAAATTTTTTTTTATGTTTTGGTTTAGATTTGGCACTAAATTCAAAATTTTCTGTTTGTAAAATTCTCACAAAATGGCATTAGAATTTTAATGACTGTAAACCTCGTAATGTCATTTGCAAAACATATATGAAACATTGTTTAATAATTACACTTTTGTTATCTAATATTTAACATTAATCATTAAAAATCCCGGCAGGTTACTAAATAAAACACCGTAAACATGTTAATTTATTATAAATGAAATTAGTATTATTTTAAGTAATAAAGGATATTACATAAGAAAAAAAAGCATGCTTATTCCACAGTTTATAAGATTACAAAAAAATATTCCTTAAAACGTACATTTCAAACTGTGTGCTCAAACGTTCTGAAATATAATTTCCGAAGCTTTTGTACATGTTAACTGTATTTTTATTAATAGCTAGAAAATGCAACCGACTAGATGAGATGTTTTACTGTGAACAGTATCGCAGATATGATTGTTATAGATTAATTAACGAAAGTTTTAGTAGAAAATCTCATGTATATTGATAGAGTGTTTGAGAAATTTAAAAAAATCTTATTTGCGGTACACTTTATATATAAATTTTAAAAGTTGTGTCTCTTTGCAATGATGCACATGAACACTTAAATCAAAATTAATCAATAAAATTGATTTGAAATGAAATGTGATTTACAAACGCAAAATAATAATAATAATAATAATATTTTGTCACCTATTTTACCGTATTTAACAGAATCATCATCAATAATTTCGGGCTCTATTCGGGATCAAATTTAAGTTTATATAATAAAAATTTCAAACCTCAGCTTATTGATCTTTATGACAATTCAGGATAAAAAATGTAAATAAAACGTGAAGTTTACGACTCTATAACTAATTATTATTCATTATTTTTTCTGCTTCAGCCAATACTAATCATTCGGTATAAACAAGATCGGGTATAAGCAAGATCGTAGAAAGATAGAAGGGGCAAAAATAATATTACATTATATTATTGGCTGAGGCATTAAGTTCCTTTTGCCATTATCACTAAACCTTTTTGCTCTCAATTTTGTAGCAGAATCTTTTACGATCTGGTGCTTTTTATTCCTTATTTTTATTTTATACATGAATGAAATCAAGTTGCACGTTTGCATCGTGCTCATACGTGTTTTTTTTTTTTTTTTTTTTTAAATTTCCGCAAGATGACTCTTCAAGGAGGAAAAACGTTGTGAATCATAGGGCTACCCTTTGATGTGGTATAAAAGTATGGAAGGGGGAGGGGAGTTCCAAGATTGGCCATTTCTATTAGTAGTAGAATCTTTCCAATAGTAGTAGAAATAGTAGAATCTTACCAATTGTCAGCAAAATGAATCGTCAAAATCAACAAAACTGACCATATTGGAACGTCGTCGGGGTCTTAGTAACAATGCTTTTGTTGCATACTTACAATAAAATTATTTTACGGTCCTTTAACGTACTGGAATTTGCCCTCTATTTTGCCAGAAAAGTTTCCTGGGCATCTTTAAACAAGCCAATGTGATATAATTTTTCGTTTTTAAAAATGTGAAAAAAGAAGTGAAAAAAGGGAGTGTTTATTTCTTGTGGGGCTGGTGTCCATCGCACCCAAATTCACACAGATGGCCGGTCCTGGATGGCTCAGGAATATCTTCTTTATTTGACTATGGTTGAAAATTGTGCGTCCATCCCAAAATAATACTCGTGTTGCTTCAAAAGAGGAAATGAATCTGATTAAACTTATGTGAACAAATGGGCAAAAATTAAACAAAATAAAATATGATTAGCAACTTTTTTCACAGTTGTTTGCGCAAAAATTTTGTAAATGGTCTATAGAAGGCCTTACAGAGTGTCTCTCCCTCCTCCAAAGAAAAGTGACACTTTTACGTACGGAGCCTCAAAAAAATTGAATTTAAAAAAAAAAACTTTTTACTACCAACCTCTACAGAAACTGAAGTGTTTTCTTTCAATTTCCAACCTTCTTTAAAGAAATTTTATAATAGGATATATATCTTTAGGTACAATATTTGAGACAAAAGCGCTTGTTCCACTTTTTGTGGAATCCTGTACAATTACTGTTGGTAGCTTCCGGGATAAAAGGACTGAAAATTTACAATTTTTTTTTTTTAATTTTCGAAATGTTTAATTTTTTCTCCGAACAGAATGATTGATATCTGAAGTTAAACAAAATTTAAAACTTACACCTGGTATCCCTGGTTTTATGGTCTCATTTAAAGAATTTTAGAGTTTTCATCTTTTAAGACTTTTAGATTTAGACCTTTTAAAAATTTATCAGATTTATAGATTAGATATTTAATTAGAAGATCTAAATTAAAGTTTTTACCAGCATTTTAAAAATATTTTGCTAAGGATGAAGTAAATGTTTAGAAAAACTATATCTATATTGATATAAATGCTGTAAAAGGATATTTTTTATAATAATATTTTTAATGCTTCAGTAGGGTTGCAAAGGAATACGCCCCCACTGCAAAATATTTGCATTCTCACGGCAATCAATTCCGCTTATTTAAAGAAGAGAGTTGTCTTTGAAAATTATAGCTGTATAGAAATTAATCGCAGTTGCACGACTATTATAAATGTAACATAAAAACCATAATATGTGATGAAAATCAAATAGTAGAAAAATGAAACAATAAATTTATATCATGAAAATAATTTATCTCATATTATATAATGATTTTTAAAAAAATAACAGAGATATCTGCATACTGCAACCAAGCGAGTTCGCAAATTGTACAGACTCACTGTACCGCAAAGAATAACGATGTTCTATGATTTGTTTAAGCCTTGGCATCTTCTTGACAATGTTTTGCACTCATAATAGTCTGTTATAGCTTATTTAACTCAAACCTTGTTGCTTTCGTTAGTTTCATGGAAGATAAGAATGAATTTCAACACGATCTAATTTTTATTAAAATAATTGTATTCTGTAAATATTTGTGTTTAATGAAACAATAATTCAAACCTAAAAGAAATATGATTCAATTGTGAAAAACGTTTATGTTTCTAATTTATAAAACTAGTATTAGAAGCTAGTTAAGAAGGAAAACAAAAATATTTTTAATAAATTGTTATTTTTATATTTCTAGAGATTAAGTTTAAGGATTTGATCTTTTCTGCTGCATATGTGTTCAAGATTAGTATTACACGTAAACCGTTAAAAAAAAGAAGGAGATGAATGTAAATATTTCATTCATTTATATAGAAATTTATTTCAGTGTAATAAAAAATAATTGAGAAATTTCGTATATTTTCCAAAACTTTTATTAACCTTCCGCCGGGCGCGCCGTTGTAAAAAGTACAACAGTTGGTTTCTTTAAAATATAATTCTGGCAATAGAGGGCGTTAATCACCATGCGTATCGTTTATTGAATCTTCCTTCACATTTCCTGAAAGTTATTTGCATTTCTGATTGCGCAATCAGCTGCACCTGTCATTTTTAGCTGTAAACATCTGCGGTGTTGTACTTTATGCAACGCGCGCCTGCTTGTGAAATTCTTTTTCGACAGAATCTTTCTAAGTTAAATAAATCTTTGTTAGTATTACGAATAGGATTTGAGGTAAAATAATGTCTAAACGAAAACAATATTTTAAGGATCACAAATAAATGGTGGATTACCTAATGAAAATTTTGAATGAAGATTCTGATAGTGAAGATATTGAAGATGATCAGCAATTTTCTGCATATGACGCAGATTTGAGTGACGAAAATTTAAAACAGGAAAATCACAGCAGTGACTCTGAAATAACTGCATCAGATTACGAAATTACTGAAAATAATAGTGATGAAAATTGTTATACGGGATAGGATAAAATCAGAAAATGGAAAAAAGAAGAAATCGTAAAAACATCCAAAACCAAGAACAAAAATATTATAAAGAAACTGCCAAGACCAACTGCATATGCAAAAGGAACTGCTTCAGAAATTGACGCTTTTCTGAAATTGATTGATCTGAGTATGATTGATGAAGTAATTTATTGCACAAATAAATATATACAAGGAGTAGAAGCTAAATATTATCAGAAACCTGACTGTAAACAAACGTGTAGAAGTGAATTTATGGCTTTGATGGGATTGCTTTATTTTATAGGCACAATGAAAAGCCAACATACAAATGTTGAGCAGCTCTGGGCTTTTGATGGAACTGGAATTCAAATACTGAGAGCAGCTATGAGTTATAAGCGGTTTTTGTTTTTACTTCGCTGTATTCGGTTCGATGATATAGATACTGGAGCTGAAAGGAGAAAATCAGACAAATTAGCTGCCATCCGATCCATTTGGGATTCATTTGTTCAAAATTGCTTGAAATCTTATAATACAAGCGAATTTGTAACAATTCATGAGATGTTACATCCTTTCAGGGGACGTTGCTCTTGTATTCAATACATTCCGAATAAGCCTGCTAAGTATGGCATCAAAATATTCGCATTATGTGATTCTAAAACATTTTATTGTAGCAATATGGAAATTTATATCGGAAAACAGCCGCCTGGACCTTTCGCAGTTGAGAATAAACCATTAGACATTGTCAAGCGTCTAGTAATGCCCATTGAAAACTCTAATAAAAATCTTACCACTGACAACTGGTACACTAGTTTTCCACTAGTTGTTTACTTATTAGAGAAGAAAATTACTTTCATCGGAACTGTAAAGAAAAATAAAAAAGAAATTCACGCAGAATTTTTGCCCAGAAAACATAGAATTGTGGGTACTTCTATCTTTGGTTTTCAGAAAAATAAAACACTCGTTTCATATGTACCGAAGAAAAACAAAGCAGTAGTATTAGTATCTAGCCTTCACGATAAATCTGAAATTGATGGAGACAGTGGAAAACCTGAAGTAATTCTTGATTACAATATGACAAAAGGAGGTGTTGACACCTGCGATAAAATGTGTTCGGCTTATTCTGTGTCTCAAATAACAAGACGGTGGCCTCTTGTATTATTTTATATAATGATGAACATTGCTGGTATAAATTCTACTGAACAATGTTGATGATGAGCCCAGAATTATTTTCTTGAGAGCACTCTCAAAATCCCTGATGAAAGAACATCTCATATCTAGAGCTCAAATATCCTCTTTACCTCGTGATGTGTCGGCTTTCCTTAATATTTATCGTTCAAATGAAAATTTGGAGGAAGAAACTTCAAATTCAAATTATTCCTCCACAAAAGAGAGGCTCGTGCTACATGTGTGCGCGAATGAAAAATTCCTCCTCTACAATGAGGTGTAACAAATGCGTAAGGTTCATATGTAAACAGCATTCAAAAAAGCAAATCCTATGCCAGCCATGTGAAGCAAATAATGCAGGTGAAATCTCCGACTGATTCTGTAAGTCCAAAAGTACTTTATAATTCTTTAATTATTCATTATTCATTAATATTTTTTGTAATTGTAGCAGTATTTACTTTTTCATACGTTTAAACTTCTGTTTTAATATACTATAACAAAATAAATGTAAATGTATGGTACAATATTTTCTTAAATTGTTATCAGAGATAAATTATATGTTACTTATTTGCAAAATTTTTTGTAAAATTAAAATAAAGCAGCTAAAATTAAATGTTTTTCACCTGTTGTACAATTTACAACGCGCGCCCGGTCGTGAAAGGAAAATTCGCGCTCCCGGCGAAAGGTTAATCATTCAAAACATTTTATTTATACACGTTAAAAAGAATAATTTTAATATTTATTCTTCAATAACTGGAGTCAGTTATCTCCAACTCCATTTCAAATCAATTTCTTATGACATTCAAATAATTAAAATTTTAAAAAACTTGTATCTTATTATTAAAGTATTTGTGAGTTAAATATATTAGTTAAGTTCTAACATGATATTTTAAAATATTGCTCTATTTCCACAAGCGGATATAATTTGAATTTTGTCTAGAGCAAATAATATGTTTTCATTCCGTGAACAATTAAATAAAGTTGTAAAAAAATAAAATAACATATCAAATCACTGCTAAGTACTTTGAAATGAAAAATAAAATTATTACTTTTTAGAAATTTTTTAAAAAGCTCCTTTCAATTAGAAATTTTTCTTATATTTCGAAATTTATTAGTTTCATTTGGAGTAATAGTATGCACTAACTATCAAAATAAAATAGATTTTGCACAGTTTCTATTGTTCGCTCTGTTCACATCAATTATTTTATTGAAAAAATGTACTGACTTTAAACACAAATCTTCTAAATTCTTAAAAACTATTTTTGCCTCCTCTGTGAACTTTATTTATGGAGCATATAGAAAAACCTCAAAATGAAAAACTTAATCAGGAGAAAATCTCTTTTTACAAATAAATTAAAAGATTCATTAAAGCTTGAAGACTTTTGTACACGTTTAAGTTATTAAGAAATATCTTTTTGATATCTTTCAGGGAAATTATTCATAATATAAAATGTTCTTGGTATACTTACTTTTTAACATCTCCTAATAATACACAATACTGATTATTTGTATAAATCTTAGAATGAAAAATTTTATGGATTAGGGATACATTCTTTCTAATGCTTTTCTCTCTTTGTTTAGTTGATGGATATAGAAATTAACTTTGAAGAGATACATTGTTTTCTACACAATATTCCAAACTATAAGAAACAAAGCACAATATGCTTTCTTTTTGGATGTTTTTTAGGTAAATCATAGAAAATTCGATATGCATGTTCTTTTAGGGCACGTGGTAATGCTGGCTTAACTGGTATTCCACCATCTTGACTTTTCTTTCACAATAAATTTATTTTCTTCTTGCTATTTCTGTAGGTTGAACAAGTAACTGATTGTCTCTCCCTCTGCTGCACTTCAAAACTCTATTTGAGTAGTTAAGATTTCTAAAAGGGGGGGGGGGAATAAAAAAAGAAACCTAAGTAAATATCTTCCACTTGCAACATACAATTGAAAAGGTTAGTGTAAGAAAGTCCTGCAAGACATTTTAATGAATAAAAGAAATTTAGCTTTAGAATATATATAAATACAAGAAAGTCACTTACAAAATGATTATGCGAGTACGGCCGCTCACATAATACAGAAGATTCTACAACTTCTGGCAGTGGTTCTTGGTGTTTTGGTAGTGAAAAGTACCTGTAATCAAAACCATTTGAAAATTTCACCAGGGATATATCATATGAATTGCAAAAGCAAATTTAAGCTTTTAAAAGTATCATAATTCATAGTAATATTAGAGATAAAAAATTATTATTGAAAATATAAGGAATAATTATTGAAATTGAAAAATAAATAATTAAATGGAGGAAATGTTAAACATTAAGACATATGAAGAAGAATGCAACCTGATTTTTAAAAATTTAGATTCATAAGTATATAAGTGCCGAATAAATCCAACATTTGCACTAAATAAAAATTTCTTATCTCAATCTTTTTACAACTCATGATAAAAAGACATGATAAAAAGGCATAATAAATTCAATTTTTTTTCCTTAGAGTACAGTATTTTAATCATAAAACTGAATTCATCAGTTAATCCTTTATGAAGTTTTATATTAGAAGCTAAGATCACAATGTGCATAGAATGGATAACCAGTCATGTATGCCACAATATATACTAGTTACCTGTTATTTATTAATTTAGTTTGAAGTTATGAAAACATAAATATTTTCAAGTATACTTTATATACTTTACATGACAAATTTAAAATGTTTTATGCTTAAATTCATAAGCACAAAATAAAAATAATCTATATTTGAATTTAACTATTAAAATAATTAAGAATCTCTTTTTAGTTTGGAGATTCATTTTACACTTAAGACATGAAATATTAGATAAAACTGTATTATGAAACTATTGAAGTTTGCTGTAAAGGAACTACATAAAAGTTTCTAACTTAAAGAAAAGTCAGAAACTTAAGGGCTATCCTTACCTCTGGGCAACTTTTAAAAATCCCAGCTATGGTGATATTGTTCCTGAACTGTCATGAAGATATGTCAGAATTGTCATGTGATTTTTTTATAACTGAGTTAGAAATGCATTGATCATCACTGTACATCAAGTAATTTTAAGAACTGCTCTGCATCCAGAATTTTCACTTTCTTTCAAATATTTTGATACCAGTAAAAACAGATTTTTTATCATTATCAATAATGAGAGTACTAAGTGTGGAGTTCTAGTGCATGAAAATTTATATTATTTATAAAGCTATGAAGTAATGTTTTAAAATTTTGTAAATAATAATAAACAAACCTAAAGTCTTCCTTTTTTGTTTTAATAATATTTAAAATTTATTCGAAGGTCATAAATTTATTTAAATTATGAAAATGAATATTGTATTTCAGTTCTTAACATTTCAATGTGTGCAACTGGCCTAACAGGAATAGCTTTTAAATTTAAGATAGTTTATTGCCAGATCTGAAATTTTTAATATATTTTCTTAACATAAATTGAGCTCTTATTCAGGAAATGTGTGTCATAAAGGTTAAAAACTACAGCACAAAAAAAGAAGAAGTAAAAAAAAAGCAAAAGTTTCTTTCCTATATCGAACTGGTCAGTAGATTGAAAAGAGAATTAAAAGAGCAGATATTGCCATTGTAGGAAAATACATGTAAACTATGCAATATTTGATAAGTGCTCTGTATCAAAGCAGGCACTAAATATCATTCTTGCCTCAAGCAAAATGAGCTTTAGATCAGGCCTTGGTAAAAAATATGTGTTGATATGTTGTATAGAGCATGGAACATCTAAAACTTTTATGGATTTGTAACATTAAAAGAACCATAAAACAGTTTTAAAACATGTATAATTCAAATACTTTTAATAATGGAATTTGATGCAATTAAATATATCTTTAGCTAGACAGACACAAATATGTCCCTTGCCACATGCAAAATAAACTTTAAATTTAACATTGGAATTATCTAAATACTACCACAAAAAATGGCTATATTAACACATGTATAGACAAATATTCTTTATGGAATTTGAAACAATAAAATATAAAGCATTAATTATTACTTGTTCCACATTGTGCTGGCATCTGTTAAGTAACTTTTATAAACATAAAGGCGTCCAGTTGATTTGTGTTTCTCGGAACACGCCAAACCTGTTTCTGATATTTGTTCCTATTCTTTAATCCATTCCTAAAATATGTGTTAAAAAAAGGAAAGAAATAAGTATTCAAAAGAGATGTATAAAGTATTTAGAAATTCCGATATTAATAACTAAACAGAGTTCAAATAAATTTACAGTGTGCTGCAAAGGAACTTCCTAAAAGTTTACAAGCTGAAGGAAAAGCCAGAAATCTCTAGGCATTTCTTAAAAAATGAAACAATTCGGAATGTTGTTTCTTCATTGCTAGATAAATCAGTAATATTACGATTTTTTTTTCATAACAGAGTTGAAATATTTGATGAACAGCTAGTGCTCACCACTTTAAATTATTTATCTGGTATCTGTTTGTCGATACATAAACTAATGTTTCATATTTCAGAATATCAATTTATGAAATAATTTCTTTTTATTCCCAAAAGTAAGAATTGTAATGATTTCTAGACCGTTTATTGTCATCTGAGTATCTTTATAATTCTAGCATATTTGGGTATATACATTTTATGGTAATATTTTTAATATAAAAATAAATAGGCCAAACATTTTCTTAAAATAAAAGCCTGATTAGAGTTTCAGCAGCTACAGCAAAGAAAAGTCTGTGAGAAAGAAATTGACCAATCAGAGTATCATTTAACATAGAGTCAGTCTGAACAATTTGCGAAAATGCAACCAAGCCTTTTAACATTAACATATAAATAAATGTAGAGGTAGAATAAAAAAATAAAAGAAAAGAAGAGGGGAAAAAAATCGTAACTGTGTTAAATTTGCTTGTTAATCCAAAAGAAAAAGATGGGGCAAAAGTATATTTCTGCCATAAAGATATAAAGTAAATTTCTGCCATTCCGTTCTCCGGGAACGAGGATAATAAATTATGAAAAAGCAGACCCGTAAGTGGCCGATTGAAACAACTATCGTTTTTGAATTCTCTCTTTAACGAGTTCGTTTCTTTGTGACCGTCAGACGTAGTCATTACTACTTCGAGTTAACGTTTACAATCAGCGATTTGATTATTTCAACTGTTTTGAATCCTTGTAAGTAATTAATTTATTGTAAGTAAATGCTATATTATGTACATTAATAATATATTTGGCCGTTTACTTAATTTATCAAAGCTTGTATTAATTTGAACATTATATGCGCCAATTTGTTTTCAGACCAAGGTTTAAAAATTGTTATGTAATTAGATATACAATATTGCATTATTTTCGAAAGATTTCATTGTCTAATTTAATAATTGCACTTGTTTATGACAAAATTTCATCTTTACCCCTTCACAGTGTCATTTCATTAAAAATTAGCTTTTCACTCCTGGACATATCGTTTTCACATATGGGCCAACTGTATTACTTGTTCAATAATTTAGAAAAACAAGGCTATGCAATGGAAAAGAAATTGTATTTCTGTCTTTAAAGGTATATTATACGCCTTTTAATCAGGACAAGACTTTGTATGTGTTTATTCCCTGTGTTTTTATATTCCGATTGTTCATTGCTGCCTTTGTTTATGTCTTATTAGTACTTAAGCGATGGTAGAATGAAGGAGCGTACGATTGTAGTCGAAGCAGGTTAATTTTAATAAAGAATAGTGTACTGATCTGGGATAATTTACACCCCATCAGTACCGAGACTAAAATTTTGGTTATTTATAGTCTAATGAAATTTATTTCCTTCATAAATCGGATATTATTTGCCTTACTTTATTATTATTATTATCGTTTATTACTTGCCTTACTTTTATATTCTATATACTCATTAAATTTTATTTTCCATTGATTTTAATTAAAAGAGTAGAACAATTTTTCCTTTACAGTTTAGAACATAGTGTGAAGTAAATAAAAAAAATAAAGCAACATAAATTTGAGGATATTAAATAAAACTAAAAAAGTCAGGGAATTTTTTAAAAAATCTAGAAATGTGAAGAAAATTCAAACAGCAGAAATAATGGCCACATTGATATTATGAAACTCATATGCTCTCTCAACATGTGATGTTTATTTTGAATCAATGCCACAATGAAATGCATACAATAAAACCAATTGTCACAAAAATTTACAAAATTCATTCCTGCTGTCTTTTCATGGAACAAAAAATAATAAGAAATCTTCCTCCACTTTTTTCTGTATGTTACAGGTGAAACATACAGGTAGTATGCTCATTATCAGTTATTGGATTTCAGATGAGCTTTAGTTATGTAAAATTCCTCTCTTTTTTTCAAATATATTAAACAACACTAGAAGTCTAATGCCACTTTAAACCGACTTTTAGTTAACCTGTCATATATCAGAACTGCTTGTTCAGATTTACTTATAAAAGTTGCAGTACAAAAACACTTGCACATTGAATGAGTACTTGAAATTATTTGTTTCCTATCCACACTGCACACCAACAAACAAATCAGAATTATACCATAACTTCATAAAAAATAACTGAATGCTTCACTTTAACATAGAGAAAAAAATGGTTCTTATATTTTTTTTTGTTGCATAAAAAGAAAAGTGTGTTAAAAGTATTAATTTTAAAAAGACAGTGGGAACGAATTTTATAAATTTTTGTAAAAATTGATTTTATTGTATTCATTTCATTGTGGCATTGATTAATCATAAACACATAACATCATATGTTTAGAGTGTATTGAAGTTTCATAATAATAGGGTAGCCATTATTTCTGATATTTGAATTTCCCTGAATTTCCCTTGATATTGCCAGATTTAAAAAAAAAATTTACCTGTTTTTTTTCTGTGGAATTTAAAGAACTCAAAATGATACTGCTTTATTTTTTTTCCTTCATTTATTTCACAATATGTTCTTAACTGAATATGAGAAATTGTTTTAGTCTTTTAAATAAAATGAATGTAAAATAAAATTTAATGATCTGAAAACTTCTTCAATCTTCTAATTTTAAAAGAGTTTTTTTTCTTTTTATACAATTATTGTAGAATTTTATTTTGTGGGTTGGTAAGCAATATGGATAGGAAACAAATAATTTCAATGTTGAGCATTCTGTGAATGTGCAAGAGTTTTTGTACTGCATCTTTCATGAGTAAATCTGAACAAGCAGTTCTGATATATGACAAGTTAGCTAAAAGTCTCTTTAGAGTGTCATTAGACTTCTAGTATAGTTTAATATATTCGAAAAAAAGGGAGGTATTTTAAATAACTGAAGTTTAATTGAAATTCAGTAACTGAAAATAATGTTTTCCATTTTGTTTTCAGATCAAATTTTATTTTACATTGATTTTAATTTAAAGAATTTTTTGCTGATACCTTTAAGAACATATTTTGAAGTAAAAAAAGAAGAAAACAAATAAAGCAGCATCATTTTGAGGATATTAAATACATCTAAAAAGAATCAGGGATTTTTTTTCAATCTGGAAATATTAAGGGAAATTCAAATATCAGAAATAATAGTCATCCTGTTATTATGAAACTTATATACACACCTAACATATTATGTTTATAATGAACCAATGCCACAATGAAATGAATGCAATGAAATCAACTGCAACAAAAATTTACAAAATTCATTCCTGCTATCTTTTTATGCTGATGATTTTTTTCCATGGTTGCTGGGTTAAAAATTAATGCAAATTTGATATCATATTGGCTGTGCTTGATACCATTGTATAATGTTTCTTATTTTAATACAGTGATTTCCTTTTCTAATTTTAAAAGATTTTTTCCTTTTAATAGAATTATTGAACACTACTGATTTGTGTGTTGGTGAGCAGTATGGATAGGAAACAAATACTTTCATTCTTAAGTACTCTGTAAATGTGCATGTGTTTTTGTACTGCATGTTTCATGAGTAAATCTGAACAAACAGTTCTGATATCTGACAGGTTAGCTAAAAGTCCATTTAGAGTGGCATGAGACTTCTAGTGTCGGTTTATATATTTGAAAAAAATCACAGGGATTTTACATAACTGAAGCATATCTAAAATTCAATAACTGATAAACAGCATACTGGATGAATGCTTCACCTGTAACACACAGAAAAAAAAGGGGGAGAATGGTTTTTATTATTTTTTGTTGCATAATAAGAAAAGTGTTTTAGAAATGTAAATTTTAAAATGACAGCAGGAATGAATTTTTTAAATTTTTGTGATAACTGGTTTCATTCTATTCATTTCATTGTGGATTGATTCATCATAAACATCATATGTTGAAAGAGCATATAAGTTTCATAATAACGTGTGGCCATTTCAGATCATTAAATTTTATTTTACATTGATTTTAATAAAAAGAGTAGAACAATTGCTCAGATACAATTAAGAACATATTGTGAAATAAATATTGAAAAAAATAATAAAGCAGCACCATTTTGAGTATATTAAATTTAACAGAAAAAATGAGGAAATTTTTTTAAAAAAATCTGTAAAAATCAATTAAAATTCATGGAAATTAAAATATCAGAAATAATAACTACGCGGTTAATATGAAACTTACATGTACTCTCAATATATGATGTTTATGATGAACCAATACCACAATAAAACGAATGCAATGAAATCAATTGTGACAGAAATTTGCAAAATTCATTCCTCCTGTCTTTTTAAAATTTATACTTCTAAAACACTTCTCTTTTTATGCAACAAAAAATAATAAGAACTATTCTCCTCTTTTTACTGAATGTTACAAGTGAAGCATTCAGCCAGAGAACTGGTGATTTTTTTTCTGTGGGTGGTGGTTTAAAAGTTAATGCAATTTTGATGTCATACTGACTGTCCTTGATGTCATTGTATTAATGTTTCTTATTTTGATGCAGTCATTTCCTTTTCTAATTATACATTTGAAAAAAATCAAGGAAAATTTAAAAATCTGGAAATATCAAGGAGAATTCAGGGAAATTGAAATAGCAGAAATAATGGCCTCCCTCTTATTAAATATATGCACTGTCTTAACTGCTGAAACTTATATGCACTGTTAACATAAATGATGGTATTGAATTTAAAATAATACTACTACACTTATCAGATTTCAGATAACGTGATTACAGAATTAGTATTAGAACATTGATTAAATGCCTATTAGGCATCTATGTGCAGGTATAAGCTTCATCTTTTCTCAATGACCGTCTCTGTATGAACATTTTTTGAACCAGTATGTAAGTTGACTTGCACATTAAAAAATGGAGAGTTGTCTTGTTACATTGCCAAATAAAAAGTTTGCTTTTAATATTAAACAATTAATATTAAATAAAGTTTTTCTTCATATTTAAAATACTAAAGCAAATTTTTTCAGCCCATTAGCCCATTCTATTAAAGACCCTTATTAGCCCATTCTATAAAAGACCATGTGTCCTGGTAGACCAGAAAATTTAAAATTTTAAAAGGAAAATGACAGCAATCAATCCAAATTTTCTAACTTCATTTCCTTTACTCTATCAATTGAATGAAATCGATATTGTTTAAATAGCTCCTCATTATTTCCCATCACTTTTTTAGCTATTTGTTTGAATTGGCTACCTTCATATTATAGAAAGAAAACGAGTAGAACACGTTGGCAAGATTTCCCGAATTTTAAGTAATGAAAATGTTCCCCAAGCTATTCCTGTTTGGATAAAATGTCCTAAATTATTCTGGTGTTTTTTACTGCTATTATGGTGATGCTTTTCTAAAATATAAATAATTAAGAAAGCGAAGTATTATAAATATGATTATAGTTATCAATTCATGTGACACATGCAAGGAATGTCAATCAAGAAAAATTACTTTATGCTTTATAAAATACTTACAAACCTTACTGTTGAAAAATAACATTTTTTAATGCCGTTTATTATTTTTCAAACAGAATTTAACATCATTAAGTAAGAAACTGTTTTAAAAATTTGGAAGGAAAAGATATTTATTTATGTGACAAAAAGAAATCAAAACATCAATTTAAAAAATTAATTACTGATTAGGGGTCTGTTGCATTGGCATTCCGGTTTGAAACTGTGTGAGAGCTACTGAGAATAGCCTTCTTAATTTTTAAACCACAATCAGATACTGAGAATATTGTAGGAATACTCAATTCTCTAGAAAACCCATTCTCTTTTAACTTTGAAAAAATTCGAATATTCTCAATTTTAATATTGCACCAGCTCTGCCATGTTTTCCCTGAAATATTTACCCTACCGAAGAATTTCAAATCATGAAAAGAAATTATAATCTACTTTTCTGTAACGTAAATATGCTTGCTAAATGTTAATTTCAAAAATTAGCTTCGGTTTCCAAAAAAGTATTCTGGAGTAATGAGGCCTAGAATTTTCAGCATAATGTCGAACTTGCTGTGAAAGTCGGTAAAATGAATTCTGTCTTTAAATTAATTAATTCTGTCTTTAATTAAATTAATTTAATTAATAACAATACAGTCCCGTTTTAAATTATTAATATTATGCTTTTGTACGTGTATTACGTTTGTTCAAAAATGAGAATAATTTTTTCGAATATATATGCTATTAATGGAATTCAATGTAGAAATAACTTTTCTTATAAAAATATGAAGATCAATCACAATCATAAACGTTAGAGGAGCAGACAGAAATTTTATTTGTAAATTGAAATCTTAATCACATTTTTAACATATTGTTACTTTTTAAAAAACGATCAGTAAATTTCTTTCTTGTGTCTAAATCAAAAAGTTTTAAGGAAATGAATTCGATTTGAAAGATTTCATTAATATTTGTCAAATAGCTTTTTAATTAAATTTTTTTTTAGTTGTAATTCGTAAAAGGGTCGTTTTTTCGGGGGGGGGGGCTGGGAAAAAAATAAACAGGAAAACTTTTATGGCTGAAACGGAATCGTGATTTTTTTCCCCACTTTCCCTTTCTCCAATAGGAGGGTCGCGAGTACAAAAATATTCGGAGCCCTGGGAAGCTCACTTTTAGCTGAAAAAAAGTTTCTCCTTGCAGATATCGCGAATGTTTCGTTGAATTATGTTTTTCTAATTACTGTATCTATACCTTGGTTTAATCTTCTGAAATAAATAAAGTTTTCATTATCTTAGGCAGTGTGTTCCAAAAGTAACAACCCATTTTTAAGGAGCATTTGGGTATTTGTTAGCTCATTTTCAACAATATAAACATATATAGACTTCAGTTTTTTTAAAGTGCCTATTTTATAAAAGAAGCTAATGAATTTTGGGGGTCATTATTTAAGAAAACAATTCACAGAATCAAATAAGAAACTATTCTGAACATCTTTCTTAATTCCATTTCATTACTTTTTGGGCAGATTGTATTTCAAATTTTATTCATTATTTCTATTTCTAAGAGATTTGCATTTTACAGAAAATTATTAAATATAGTAGTTTTATTCACATATTAAATGACGCTCCAATAATTTTATGATTTAATGTTTTTTTGCATGAATACAATATTTTTTTTGATAAAGTTTTCTCAGATGGCATGTATTGATTTTGTTTGAAATAATTGGTCATTTTCTTCTACTGCAGGAAATAATGGCAGATAATAAAGCCAGAAAACTGTGTTATGTTTTTTCAATCAGAAACCGCATATTAAGAACAGGCGGCAGTAATCGATTTGAAGCTAAGTTCAAAGTTCGTTGTAACAACAGGGAGAAATTCGAAGCTGTACAGGAGTAAGTAATAATATTTGTTTTTACCTCCGAACACTAATGAGCGGAGAATAAATTTTTTTTTAAAAAATGAAAAACGTCTTTGAAATATTCTTTGAAAACAAATAACAGATAGAAAATCAGTAGAAATTATAGGCTGATTTAAACAGTTAAATAATCGTCATGTAAACTTTAGATGTATCTCTGACGAATAAAGAGTTGGGATGCACAGTGGCAGATTTCCGACTAGACAGCTGCTTAGGGTCGCAGTCAGGTCAGTTGTAAAATTTACATATATGTATATGTGTGTGTGTGTAAAACATGATTTGAAAAAGCAGGCGTAGGAGTACGTTAATGTCTTTAATAATACTTTCATAGTTTTTTAATATTCTGTAATCATGTTCTTTATGCAATTCAGAAGTTAAAATTACAGAGAAGCCGGAGTTCCAGTGATTAGAAAATTAACTTTAGAGAATAAATTAAGCAGAAATTATTGTATTGTTGCTGCATCAGTCAAGGCAGACGGCGCCATAACTCTGCTCAAGCCCACAACGATGTCTTCTAACCTAAAAAACCTAACATCACTATTAGTTGCCATGATTAATAGATGGTTTATTGGCTTTTAATGGGTTTAGGTCAATGCCAGTTTTGATAATAGTTTATTTCTGTTGGAAAGTGTCAGGTATTATTAAGTGATAATTCGAAAAAATTGAAGAAAAAATTGAAATTTACTCAATGGTAATGGTGCTCATAATCCTGAAAAAAAATCCCGAAAAAAAAATTTTTTTTTTCAGGATTTCTTTGTGTGAAAAGGGTTTCTAACATCTGGAATTAAAGTTCGGCTGTTAAATTTCACACAGCGTTCAATCGATAATTTCTAACAAATATCAAGCCGTTTGAAGTTAACAGAACTTGGAATTTGCTAAACGCTGAATCTTTAGATTATACCTAAAAAGTGTACAAAAGCATTTAACAGACATAAAAAGTTATGTTTATTTACTGCCCAAACATGCTTGTTCTGATTACTATGTATTTTCTTACTAAAAGTGTTAAAGAATGGAACAATGGCACAAGAATTGCAGAACTCGGGAAAAAATATAATGAGCACAGAGGCAAAATTTTTATTTTTATTTATTTATTTATATTATTATTATTATTATTCTGAGAGGTAACTCTTTAGTAAAAATTGATTCTCCAATATATCAAATGTGTTCAAAAGAAGTTAAGTACGACAAAATGTTTTGGAACATATTTGCATTTAATTACATTTTTCGGCCTTAGTAGTTTAGTAATTCGAAGCAAAGGAAAAATTAGATTTTTTTGTCACTCCCAGACGAAAATTTTGTAGGAATTTTGGATTTAATTTCAGATATGGAGATCTTTTTTAAAAAAAGAATAGCGTAGAAAAGCATATCTATCCTGTTCAAAATCCAACTAATTATTTATCAAAAGCAACATTCGATGCATTCATAGCGCTTCAGTACAAAAAAGTGGTGAATAAAATAAAATGTGGAACCAAAGCAAAGTAAATATTATTCCATAAAAATTTACTCTACTCCGCTGATGGCTCATTCTGATCAGTTAACTTTTGCACTTCGACACATTATATTGAACGACGATCTTGTAAAAAGATTTATTAAATTCATGAGATTAAGTATCATACCACAATTAAAACTGAGAATTTTGTTTCAGAGACAATTTTTCAGTTTAATGTTTCAATGGACGATATGAGACACCATTTTATGATAATACTAGTAATTTATTGGGTCAATAAAATGGGCTTCAATCTTTGATTAGAAATAAGAACCCAATGGTAGAATATATCTCTTATTCAATCTATACTTCGAATGTGGTTAGTACATACGCTGCCAGTTGTCACCAAGCAACTAAACTATTATGTTTGTTAAAGAACAGTTTGAATTTATTATTTCCCACTAAGTAAATGTTTTTATTTATATTGAAAGAGATCATCATATCAAATATTTATGGTGAGTTTTTGAAAAAATTTATAATACTGTTTAGTGAGTTAAAAATATGTTGGAAAAATGTTGCAGTTTAAATATGAAAATAAATTTACCAGTTTTTTGAAATGCGGTTGTGAGGGCTCATAATGTGCACTGCTTAGGCTCAGAAAATGCCGAAATCTCCCACTAGCGATAGCGATAAACGGAAAAATCTAAATTACGTCTACTATCACAACTTTTCTTTTCCTTTTTTTTCTCCTATTCAAAATATGAATTCTAAAACAATTTAGAAGATAATATTTTTGAAAATGTATTGGCATTAATGAACATTTAGAAGAAAACTACGTTTCCTTTTAAAACAGCAGGCATTTTTATTGTTGTTGTTGCTCGGAAGGGGGACTGTTTGTCTATTTATTTTTTCTTTTGGAAAGGTATTTTTTTTAACACTCGATCATTTCTTTTCTTGTAATTATTATTATGTTAATCATGTGTCAAAGTGGATACCCATACGATACAACATTGTTTCGCCTCAACGTCTGAATGTCGAAGTTCTTTAAATATGAAAAATTTGCTTGAAAAGAAATTAAGATAATAGCAGACTTTCAGATTATCAACTTTTTCTTAAAAAAATGAGGTAATTTTCATTGAAAAGGCAAAGATTACTAGCGAAACACTGCCATTAATATCTAAAATAGTCATCTTTAAAAATTTGCGAACATATCTCTTTTATAGGACATATGGATTGGATCAAAAAAATCTAAATGCTTTTTATGAACTAGTTGTTTTATTGTGTTTTGAAGGGACTTAAATATTTTTATTTTTTATTTTTATGTTCCTCAAGGCAATTAGTTTCTATGTACCAATGTATGTACATAGAAGAATGGTTCAAAGGTGAGCATCTAGCAAAGACCGAAGGTGGAAGATTACTAGCCTTCACGGTCAAGAGGATGAAGATGATCAACCCAACTAGTGTTTACTGCCGAGTCTTTGTTCGCAATTTAGGTAATCTAAAGTTTCAAAAAGGTTTTAAAATGTAAATTTTATTTTAATCTTTTATCAGTTTTATAATTTCCAGCACATTTTTAAAGACCTACTTTGCTTCTTATTTAATCACTTACCTCGATTTAGAATTTTCATTTTTACAGAATTACATGCAATCTCTTTTAATAATTGTATTAGGAAAATCCATAATAAGGGTAATTGAGTGCAGATTTCCCTGAATTCTGCAATCATAAATTTACCGTGAAATTTATATAGAGAGTACTCATTATATTTTTTTCGGAAATCGTCCATCAAAATCTATACTTTTTTTTTTCAATATTATAAGAAACGATTTTGGATTTAATCTCAAATTTAATTTCAAAATGAAAAATGAAACAGTGGTTACAAGAATTAGAATACTTTTTATTTGAAATATGTCATCTTTTTTGCACTATTTCTAAATCTTGATTAAAGCATTTATATTAAAAAATATTTCCATGCATGAGACAGTAAAACATTTTTGATATTGAAATCACGCATTATAAATCTTATCAAGAGGCGATGCAATTGATTTAAATGTTATTTTGCATTTTTCCATGGTTTTATTTTTTAATTTTCCTTTTTTTAAAAATAGAAAATAATAATAATAAGCGATGGTCTGTCTTCGGGGCCAGAGAGTTTTAAATTCAGTGCTCGATTCTAGTCAAGAAATACTATGTAACTTGGAAGAAGCATACTGGTAATACTGCATATAAAGAGGATTGCCGGCTCATGTGTGAACGGCCCTTGCCATCTAACCACGGTTCAAAATTGCGAGCTTTCCCTTAAAATAGACTTAGTGTTACTAATGTAGCTCGTAAATATACTTAATGTACCTCGTACTAAACTGACTATTTCTGAAAGAAAGGAATTATCTTTTAATTTAACAAAGCAGTTCAATAGAGCAAAAATATTCCATGCGTGTGTAACTTAAGTTAAGTTAACATAATCAATTGAATTCAACTGCCTGCATACAAGAATGTTTATTTCAATGCGTGCATTTTCTGTTAACTTTCATTTAAGATGATACTAGTTAAATAATTAAGTGTGGATTGTATTCCAATTGAAAAAATAGAATAAATTTGTGTTAATGTAAAATTTTGCTGGAGTTTTAGTGTTTTTAATCCAATATTACAAACAAATATAATATAAAAATAAGATAATTATTTAATGAAATATAACACTGCAAATAAAGCTTAAATGCAAATATATATTTTTAAAAAATATACATGGCAGTTAAAACCAGATTTAAGTTTTAGACGTGAAAATTAAAAATTGTGTTATAGTCCGTGTATTTTCTGTAGGGGGTTCAAGGTCACATTTTCTACAAATAGGAGTAGAAAGTATTATTTAAATCGCGGATTTACAAGTAGGCAGATGCAGCAGACCGCTGAGCTCAGGAGGTCGCAAGTAAATCGATTAAAAAGGCATTATTAACAAAGGAAACAATTTGTCAAATAAACTTCGAATAAAAAAATACTTGGATAATATTTACTTTGTCTTTTAAAATTGGTATTATTGTATTACATTATTGTATTGTATTTAAAATTGGTATTATTGTATTACATTATTGTATTGTATTTAAAATTGGTATTATTGTATTACATTATTGTATTTTATTTAAAATTGGTATTATTGTATTACATTATAAATTACTAAAATGAAAAATTAACTTTATACAAATCATCGACGTATTAATAAGTTAAAAAAATGTTTAATTGTGAGATTAAATTAACCAAATTAGTAAATGAGTGGCCTCATTTGGTATTCGCCTAAGGTCGCAAATTGCGTAATTCCTTGACTGTATAGCAGACAAGGGTAGTGATCATGTAATTGCTATTAAATAATATAATGCTTTTTCATAGTATCATTACATAGTTCTTAATTCTTTTTTTTTTCAGATGAAGACAGCGATTAGAAAAAGAGTTAACACCGAACATGTTTAAAACTTCAGCTTAACATGTTAAACCTTGCTTATGGTTTTGCTTAGAAACCTCTTCATTCTGTTTATTTAAAGAAAAATAAAAAGTTTATAAAAATGCATCGTATTATTTTTGTAAATGCTTACATAATATTAGAAAGAGAAAAAAATCCTCCAGAACGGCTGAACGGAATTGGATGAAATTTAGCACAGAGATAGATTATAGTCTGGAATAAGACATAGGCTACTATTTGTTCCGGTTAATTGAGTGTTTAATTTTGTATTAATTGAAAACTAACTTTCCCGCCAAAAGTCTTTATTTCCCCACTGCCAAATGAGTAGGGCTTCATTGTTTTACTTTCCAACGCTAAAGAGGCAAGGTTTAAGATGTTTTCGATCGATTATTTCAAATGATTCTGTTCATTTTCTTAGTGTTTGATGCATTTAAAATTAAAAATTGTTAATTAATCGATTCCTCGGATTCATTCTGAAGTACTTTTAAATTAAAATAAAACAGAATAAAGGAAATAAAAATTTCTAATTTGCATTGCATTACCCTAACTGGAGTAGAAAATTCAGGCATTTGCGTTACGCCAACTGGCGTTGAAAATTCACGCATGCGCAGTGTGTTCTGATTGTTGACAATTGTGATTAAAAAATAAAAAAATATGTGTATTATACTGTTCTAGCTATATCAAATTCGATCAATGAATAAAATAGACTTGACTTGATTTTAGAGAAATACGGACTTAATTTTCTATTTTGTTTTATTATATATTTTTAATAAATTTATTTATAGCTTTAAGTACATCGTTTTTTGGGTTTGTTTAAATCTTTTTTTATTTGTTATTATTTGATACTTTTTCGAAATACCCAGAAAATGCAAATCTAATCTTTCGAAGAGGAGTAATAAAGATCGGGCTTTGAAGTAGCTAGAAGACCTGTTTGCAATTTTAGTGAGCACTTGTGGACTGTCAAACCTTCTCCAATCGTGGGATACATACAAGGACGCTTTTAAGAAGATATCGTGTTTAGGATGGAGGAAGGCTTCGTATCAGAGAGTTTGGCAGTAATATTATAAAAGCTACCATTATTATAGGAGCTGCTAAAGGAGGCAGCGTTTTAATTAACCGCATACCTGTTATTCCAAACAACTTGCCATTTTGTGTCAAGAGGCTGCAATTTCCTTTAAAATTGGCTTTTACATTGACGATCTAATCCCAGGGCCTTTCCAGGGCTTAATGTTGTATACATTATGGCATTAGAATAAAAATAAATATTGAGATTTTCCCGTAGACCTTTCTTAATCAGTTACAAGTTTCTTGATTATATCATATCAGAATTTGCTTTCAACAACTCTATAATGATACGGTTTGATAAACATTTTACATTTTGATGAGGCCGTCAATTCTCATACATACACATCAAAATTTCCATGCGAACGAAGTCACGGGTAATGGCTAGTTCTTGTATTTCGTTGCTTTTAAAAATTTTCAGTAATCATGAAATTTTTTCTTTAAAATAGAGTCCCTCACATTCTAGCTCGCAATCTCACGTCATTTTGCTCAAACACTCATAATGAAGATTTTTCAGATTTTTTTTACATGTTTGAGTACAGTCAGCGCGGTTCATAAGTTCAAAAATGAACAGTGTTAAAGAAAATGCATCATCAAAAGAATAGAATTAATTGAATAGAACTTCCATTTAAAGAGCAACGTACCTTCTAAGTGGACTAAAATTTTTAATTATTGTTATCTGCATCGTATTTTTGAAAAATTACCGATATTTCTTTCTCAAAAATAACCAAAAAAAAAATGGAATTAAATTACCATTAAAAAAACAACTTTACCTCGTAAATGGATCAAAATTTCGAATTGTAATTATCAGCAAATTATTTTTGAAAAATTATTGATATTTCTTCTTGAGATAGAGTAACTTGTAACGAAGTAATGTACTCCAGATGTGTTTCTGTTATCCAAATATGAAAACATAACTAAAAATGTAACGTATAAGAGAAATTGTGAGAAAGAAAGTGAAGCGAAAGTTAAATGGGGGGGGGATCATAAATTGATGAAACGGCGATCCAGCGATGCTCAAAATACATCTCAGTTTGCACTTTGCTCAAGAGAACATATTGCTTTTAACCTTCCAGTAAATCACTCTGTTTTGAAGTGAGCGAATTTTTTATGCTTTTATTTTGCAACTCCGATTTTGGGGCTCTTAAATTTGATGATTCATTTTCTCTTGTCTTTTTTATTATTATTTTAATTGATATATTTTCCTCTTTTCAATTGATGATCTTTTTTTTTCAGAATGCAATAATAATAATGAAATAAGTTTTAAAATGTAAGAACAAAATTAGACAAATTGTATGAAATTCAATTTTTCACCAAAATGGAAACCATTCTGGACAAAATAAGTAATGCAAGACTAGTTTTAATAATTTCTTTTTAAAAAAATTACATATCCATTCTCAGAAAAATTCGTTTGCTCATTCCTTTATCGTCATATTTAAATACACCATCTTATGTATAGTCGTGGGAAAAAAAGGGGAGGAGTTACAACTTTGTAACTTAAGCATTTATTATACAAAACTGACTTTGATAGAAATAGCTCAAACGGACATGCTTATTTACATCAAAAAACTGATTTACATAATTTCTAATTTATATCTCGGGATTTTTCCATTACAGAAATCGAGACATTTTAAAATTTCGATCCAATATGTCTATTTTATTGTCAGGTAAAAGCGAAAATTAATCAATCAGAAATTTATTAACCTAAAAAGCATTTTTTTATTGAAAATAAAGATAATACCGTTTGATTTTAAATAGATATCAACAATATTTTAGTCAGATCAATAAAATAAGTAATATAATTTCAGATTGCAAAAATAAATGTAAATTTCCAGAAGAAAATTTCATATGCTTTAAAGAAACGTATTCAGAGAATTTATTAATTCTTCATTAATACTAACATTTTTTCCCCTTTATTTCACTGAAACTATTTTTTATTTTATTTCTTTGTACCAATCGAAAACTAAAAAATGGAAGGAGTTAGTAAACGAATTATTGTAACCGTCAAATAGTTAAAACCAATACTTTAAGAAAACTTTTTCTTTTTAAATTTGCCTAAAGCAGACATTTTTTTTTTTTAGAGTTGTGTCTGCCCTTCTGCGGAAATAAAGACTCAAAAATGGAAAGATTTTGCACGATGAAATTTCGTATGTTGTCTTTAGAAGTCAAATTTACAAATTTTAATATTGCAATAGGTTTCGGTCTAATTCTTAATAAGGGAAATCATTATGCCTGTCTATCCCATCCCATGCATATAAACACGATTGCTCAAAAAATGCTAGGTGGATGAAATTTGGTAAAAGATTTTGCTAAAAGATTTAAAGAACTACGTGAAATTCTGAGCCAGCTCTGTCAAATAGTTGATTATCTGTCAATGATTGATTGTTCAAACGTGATTGCTCAGAAAAACAACATTCTAAAAAAAGAAATTTGGTATTTAGTGTTGATGCTAAAACTATAGACTTGTGTAAAGATTTCGATTATTCAATCCGTAAATGAAGAAAAGCTTTTGAGGTTTTCCTTATCTCTGCAAAGTAATTGAAACATTATATGCTTTTTCGAATATTTAAAAACACTAGTCATCTATACTAGAAATACTATATATATATATGTATTATACATAAGGGCAATCACATAAGATGATATTAAAAAATCAATAAAATTATAATTTTTTTTAAATATTTAAAAAAAAAATTAATCATCTTTACTATATATTTGTTTTATACGTAAGGCAAATCTCAATCAGAATATATTAAAAAAAATGAATAAAAAGATCGTTGTTTTTTTCATATTTCAGAAAACATTAATCTACTATAATAGGGATATAATATATATGAATATATTCATAAGGGCAATCACAATCGGAGAATTTAAAAAATAATCGCTAAAATTATCATTGCTATTTTTAATATTTCAGAAAATATTACTCAACTATAATAGAGATACTATATAAATGTATATATGCATAAGGGCGGTCACAATCAGGGTATATTTTTAAAAAGTCAATAAAAGGATGAAGTGACTACTAATTAGCATATAATCTGCGTGACATTGGAGTTTTCCGGATGATCCTGGAAGTCCATTATCAATACCGAAATTATACAAAGAAGCGTGAGAATGTATATAATTGCCAGATTGTATAAGTGATTGTGACCACGAATCGTTTTCTCTTTTCAAATATAGTGTTAAGGCTATAACAATGGTATTTCTAAAATTTTATTTTAGTTATTTTCGTATAACAATGTTATGACATGAGAAGAAGTTATTTATTGTTTTATTTGAATGAGAATGAAATGGTGTTGCCATTGCTTATCACATTTAATCAAACTAAAATGAGTGGTTTAAAAGCAGGATTTACAGTTGTATAAAACAATACAGATACAGTAAGAATAGATGCCTTAATGAATCTGAGGGTGACAAAAATGAACATGTTTCAAGGAATAGAAGGGGAAATTATCATGAAACGGTTAGAACCGCAGAACGGCAACACATCTGGTATCTGTATTTCAAATTTCTACGATGAAATTAACAATGAATGTGGTACAGTTCTAAGCATGGATTGTTATTTCTGCCACAGAAAAAGTGAGGGTGAATTTTATGCACTTCCTTCTTTGATTAAGTATATTGAAAATTATAAAATTAAAAAGTTTTTTTATTAAATTTTTTTTAAAGTTTTAGTTTAGATTTGGCATCGAATTCAAATTTTTCTGTTTGTAAAATTCTCACAAAATTTCATTAGAATTTTAATGACTGTAAACCTCGTAATGTCATTTGCAAAACATATATGAAACATTGTTTAATAATTACGTTTTTTGTTATCTAACATTTAACATTAATCATTAAAAATCCCGGCAGGTTACTAAATAAAACACCGTAAACGTGTTATTTTATTATAAATGAAATTAGTATTATTTTAAGTAATAAAGGATATTACATAAGAAGAAAAAGCATGTTTATTCTACAGTTTATAGGATTACAAAAAAAAATTCCTTAAAACGTGCATATCAAACTGTGTGCCTGAAACATTCTGAAATATAATTTCCGAAGCTTTTGTACATGGTAACTGTATTTTTATTAATAGCTAGAAAATGCAACCGACTAGATGAGATGTTTTACTGTGAACAATACCTCAGATATGATTATTATAGATTAATTAACGAAAGTTTTAGTAGAAAATCTCATGTACATTGGTAGAGTGTTTGAGAAATTTTAAAAAATCTTATTTGTGGTACATTTTATATATAAATATTAAAAGTTGTGTCTCTTTGCAATGATGTTCATGAACACTTAAATCAAAAATAATCAATAAAATTGATTTGAAATAAATTGTGATACACAAATTGAAAAAACAGAAAGAAAAATATTTTGTCACCCATTTTACCATATTTAACAGAATCATCATCAATAATTTCGAACTCTATTCGGGATCAAATTTAAGTTTATATAATAAAAATTTCAAACCCCACAGCTTATTGATCTTTATGACAATTCAGGATAAAAAAAATGTAAATAAAACGTGAAGTTTACGACTCTATAACTAATTCTTCTTCTTTTTTTTTTTTTTTTTTTTGCTTTAGCCAATACTAATCATTTGTTAGCATTCAAAAGCTTTTTATAGTAAATCGTTTGCATAACATTTCGAAGAATGTAATTAAAAAGCAAATTTGCTGTGAAAGAGGTAGGATCACAATAAAAAATTCATCAAAGCAATAATATTTGACATCGTGGACATGAGTAGTGTTGCGAAAGGTTTTTCTCAAGAACTAAAACAATTTCCGAAAGTAAATTTTATTTGCGATAAATTCAATTTTCCATCTTCAATACATAATCCGAATTTTCATCGTTTTATCAGAATTAAAACCATTAAACCATTAAAAGTTTCAGGTTTACAATCAATCCAATTATATTTTTAAAAAAAATCTCTAATGGTGAATACAAAAACCTATCTTTATATTATTTAACTCTTTTCAATATCCATTTAAATTGTTTCGATACTTTCAAAGTTCATACTGGAAAAAGGTCGAATATGCCCTGAAATATGCTATCTTAATTGATTTCCTCTTTAAAGAGTTATCTAGAACGTAATAACTGCTTAGTGGCAAAAAGATTAAAGATAGAAATAAATTATGTGCATTAAATTGGGAGTGTTCTGTTTACGTGAAAATTAACCATTTGCACTCGAACGGTGCCTCTCACTCACCATTCAAGACGGTGCATCATTTTGATGCTTTATTTATTTATCTATTTCATTTTGATTGTTAGAAATACCTGCAGAGTAGTAAAAACGAGATAATTCAACTTAAAACAATGAAATCTGTTTATTTTTCGGAGCAATGAACATGTCTTTGCATTAGGTGAGTAATTATGCATCGAATTACTTTTCCGAGTCAAAATTAGTTGAATAAATAAAGCAAAAGAAAAAATGAGGTGAAATTATTTTGGTTGCCCCACTGATATCAATATTTATACTTTTATAGGAGTGGCATATATTATACTACAGCGGGAAAGGAAGGGTATAAGCAAGTTCGTAGAAAGGTAGAAGGGGCAAAAATAATATTACAGTATATTATTGGCTGAGGCCTTAAGTTCCTTTTGCCATTTCCACTAAACCCTTTTGCTCTCAATTTTGTAACTGAAACTTTTAGGTTCTGGTGCTTTTTATTCCTTATTTTTATTTTATACATGAATGAAATCGAGTTGCACGTTTGCATCGAGCTCATACGTGTTTTTTTATTTTTTTTTATTTTCCGCAAGATGACTCCTCAAGGAGGAATAAAAGAAGGTGACTGTTTCCGGTCAACTGGCATTGTAGAGAGGGGAATGTCCTTATGAGTGACCGACGAATGGCCGAACGTCATGGCTGCGAGGTCATTGAAAACTGCAAGGTTAGTGGTTTTAGAAACAGATGCTACCTTATTTGACTACGCTAGTTTGATTTTGATTTTAGATTCGTTATTTCATAAATTTTATTTAATAAAAGAAAATTCATATAAAATCCGGAAAAAAATTGCTACACTTTTTTTTTAATTGACCTGCATATAAATAAACGTTTTGATAACGACCTCTGTTTGTAAATTTCAGGTAAAAGAAAATACGGGCGCTGTGAGCAGGCATTTTACAATTGTCATGAATGTATAATCAATATATATATATATATATATATTTAAAGCCTCACAAGCCTTTTAAGTTAACTTTTTCTTCGCTTTTTTGCCGAAAATTCATACAGCTATTCTGAGATATAGATAAAACTCTCTCTATATATATATAGTGCGGTGTGTTCGATTAGTTGTAGATATATCTTCGAGTCATGTTTAAGCTTCAAGCGACAATACAAAACCCTTTTTATAAGCCGTATTGTGTCTTTTAATAAATCATGAAATATTTATATAATAACATTAATATAATTAATGTTAATAATTAAAATATTAATATAATATAATTTTTTTGGAATTCAAGTGATGAGTTCCCATTTTTAGAGTGCTGGAATTTTTATAAACATTTTGGAATATTTTTTATTTTTTTATTTTTATACAAATTATTTTAAAAAGAAATTATTAGTTATGTTTCTAAAAGTGATAAATTTATGTTTGTTTTTTATCATTTTTTTTTGTTTGTTTGTTTGTTTAACTGAAAATTTTTTAACTTTGGTTAAACTCAGTAAAAATTGAATTTATTGAGAAAACTATTAAAGTGGACGAGTTATGTTCACTCGCCACAATTTTAAATTTGAGAATTAAAATGAAAATTTGAAACAAAACTTCTTTTAGAAACTTAAAGAAGATGTATAACATTAATAAATGTCTGTTTTTCTTTCTTGTTTTATACTTTACCTGAAGTGTTGAATTATATTCAAATAAGTATAATCTAGTATTCCACAAGTATTCTAGTACATCTTAAGTACTCTAGCATTCGAAATCACGTGCTGTATCAAGTGGTTTTAGCAAAACTAGTAAAAACATACAAACAAAAAACAGAGGTAATTGAACAAGTAGATATGAAAACATTCAATAATTTTTCATAGAGAAACAGTTTTTCATAAACATATTTAATATTTCTTCTTTGTTCAGTTCAGTTCTTTCCACTCAGATAATTTTTTACAGTTGAATTCGCATGATAATTTTTAATCGAATCAGATGTGCATATTTGATGGATCTCATTTCAAAATGGGCTTCATTGCCATGCTAAGGCAAACTATTAAACGTTTTAAAGCAGGCCCATAAAAAAAAAAAAAAAAACGCATCAGCTTTGTTAAATTTTTCTCTTTTCAGCTGCAGCATATACAAAATATCGATAAATTTTTCTGGAATCTATTTTTATTACAGCTACTATCGAGGAGTTTGGTAACAAATTTCGGCTTTCGGAAGCCGAACTACCTCTTCTGAAGGGATTACCTGAAGTCGGGACTGGAACACGTTAAATACGTTGTGAATCATAGGTCTATTTGTTGATGTGGTGTGAAAGTATGGAAGGGGGGGGAGTTCCAAGATTGGCCATTTCTATTAGTAGTCTCGGGTTAGTAAACTTTGGGTTCCTAAGCATTTTTTAAAGATAAAACTAAAAGGATTTTAAACAATCATAAAGCAACTTTGATAAAAGATCTATTACTTTAAAATTCATGTTGGATGAATTTTATAGGATAAGACGCATAACTTTTTTAGGACCTTTGTTGGGTGTTAACTTAATAATTAGAAAATTTTAACCATTTATTGCACTTAAAGTTGTCTAACACGAGACCCAGTGGAAGATACCTTACCTGCAGATATCTCTACCCCCCCCCCATTTTTTTATTGTATTATCCTTAGAAATTCCCCCACATTCACGATGTGGGTAGGGATTACTAAGGATTATTCACGATGTGGAGGAATTTTGAGCATAGAATTTCCTAGGAATGTAAAGGAAATTGTAGAATCTTACCAATTGTCAGCAAAATGAATCATCAAAATCAACAAAACTGACCATTTGGGAACGTCGTCGGGGTCATAGTAACAATGCTTTTATTGCATAATTACAATAAAAACAATAAATTTATATCATGAAAATAATTTATCTCATATTATATAATGATTTCAAAAATAAAATAAAATAAATAACAGAGATATCTGCATACTGCAACCAAGCGAGTTCGCAAATTGTACAGACTCACTCTACCACGAAGAATACCGATGCTCTCTGATTTGTTTAAGCCTTAGCATCTTCTTGAGAATGTTTTGCTCTCATAATAGTTTAGTTATAGCTTATTTAGCTCAAACCTTGTTGCTTTCGTTAGTTTTATGGAAGATAAGAGTGAATTTCAACGCGATCAAATTTTTATTAAAATAATTCTATTCTCTAAATATTTGTGTTTAATGAAACAATAATTCAAACGTACAAGAAAAATATTTTAATCGTGAAATACGTCTATGTTTCTAATGCATAAAACAAGTAATAGAAGCATCTAATATTGTTTACGTACATAAATATAAAAACTATATGATGCAGCAATTAAATATTTCTTATTTTTTATGATTGCCGTGCCATTATTATATAATTCATACAACCACTGAAACTTATAACTGAACGTTTGCTACTTTCCTATCAACGAAACATGGGGGGAGGGAGATGATTACTTAACGCTCCAAAATGTATAAATATGTGAGTTCCTAGCTATTTTTTTTTTTAGTTATATCAAAATAATATTAAGAAGAAACACAAAAATATTTTTAATAAATTGTAATTTTCATATTTCTGAAGTTTAGGTTTCAGGATTTGATCTTTTCTACTGCATACGTGTTCAAGATTAATATTACATGTAAAGAGTAAAAAAAAGAGGGAGATAAATGTAAATATTTCATTTATTTATATAGAAATATATTTCAGAGTAATAAAAAGTATTGAGAAATTTCGTATATTTTCCAAAACTTTCATTAATCATTCAAAACATTTTATTAAGAGACGTTAAAAATAATAATTTTAATATTTATTGTTCAATAACTGGAGTCGGATATCTCCCACTCCATTTCAAATCAATTCCTTCTGACTTTCAAACGATTATTATTTAAAGAAGCTTCTATCTTTAGTATTTGTGAGTAAAATATATTAGTTAAGTTCTAACATGATATTTTAAAATATTGCTCTATTTCCAGAAGCGAATATGACTTGAATTTCTTCTACAGCAAATAATATGTTTTCATTGCCTCAGCAATTAAATAAAATTGCAAAAAAAAAATGAAATAACATATCAAATAAATGCTAAGTCCTGTGAAATGAAAAATAAAATTTTTATTCTTTCAGGAATTTTTTAAAAAGCTCTTTTCGATTACAAATTTTCTTATATTTAGAAATTTGTTAGTTTCATTTGGAGTAATAGCATGCACTAACTATCAAAATAAAATAGATTTAACACAGTTTCCATTGTTCTCTCTGTTCACATAAATAATTTATTGAAAAAATGTACTGACTTTAAACACAAATCTTCTAAATTCTTAAAAACTATTTTTGCCTCCTCTGTGAACTTTATTTATGGAGCATATAGAAAAACCTCAAAATGAAAAACTTAATCAGGAGAAGATCTCTTTTTACAAATAAATTAAAAGATTCATTAAAGCTTGAAGACTTTTGTACACATTTATGTTTTTAAAAAATATCTTTTTGATATCTCTCAGGAAAAAGGATTCCCAGTATAAAATGTTCTTGGTATACTTAATTTTTAACATCTCCTAATAACACATAATACTGATTATTTGTACAAATCTTATAAAGAAAATTTTTATGGATTAGGGATACATTATTCCTAATGCTTTTCTCTCTTTGTTTAGTTGATAGATTTATAATTGATATAGAAACTTTTTTTCTTATTATTGAAATTTTAAAAAATAAATTATTTTTCTGAACATTCTAACATAAAATGTTGTTATAATTTTTAAGATTAGACACTATGTGAAATCACTTCCTCACTTCGCCTTTATTCCTTTGGAATGACAAGACACTTTCATTTTTAAGAATAAAAAAAACTATGTTTCATGCCACTAACTACTTCAATTTTCAGCCGAAGGTTAAGATGGAAATTCCTTTGAGGTTATGTGCTTCCCAAGGCCTCTTATCTCTCCCTTTGAAATAATTTTTAATCTTCTATTTTTTATGATAAAAAAATTCATAAATTAGTATTTTTTTTTTTGTTTGTTTCTTCTATACACTGTTAAAGACACTTTATTTCGAATACAATTTACTCAAAAATTTTGAAGAGTATTGCAGAAAATAATAATAATAATTAAAAAAAAAGGTGCATGGGAAGAATGACTTAAACGTATAGGAATAAGTTTTAGTACGCACATATCAAGCACAACTTCAAATTCCATCAAATAAGAGTTCAAGTTTGATTTTATGACACATTTGATTGATATATGTGAATATAAGAAACACCAATAAAAGAAATTCAGGTTATTCATCTTCTGAAAATGCTTCAATACACAACAGAGCAACTTGGAAATACTTTGTTCAACTTCTTGAATTTATATATATATATATATATATATAAATTGAAAATATGTATATAAATATATATGTATATAAATTGAAAAATGTTTAACATATAAGTTTCATGACATATGTGCTATTTAATACCATAATAGCATTAAAATTTTATTATCCTAATTCCAATTACTTTAACACCATACAAATAATCCAGTTAGAATGTTCTAGTACAATTTTAAACATGTGCAAAAAAAAAAAAAAAAAAAAGAAGAAGAAGAAGAAAATAAATTACAACTAAAAGTATATTTTTGAAGCTTGATAGAAATATAATAAGTATAAATTAAATAAAAATATAAATTAACTTTGAAGAGATACATTGTTTTCAACACAATATGTCAAACTATAAAAAACAAAGCACAATATGCTCTGTTTCTGGATGTTTTTTAGGTAACTCATTGAAAATTCGATATGCATGTTCTTTTAGGGCAGGTGGCAATGCTTACTTAACTGGTATTCCACCCTCTTGACTTTTCTTTCACAATAAATTTATTTTATTTTTGCTATTTCTGTAGGTTGAACAAGTAATTGATTGTCTCTCCTTCTGCTGCACTTCAAAACTCTATTTGAGTAGTTAAGATTTCTAAAAGGGGGGAAAAATAAAAAAAGAAAACTAAGTAAATTTCTTCCACTTTCAACATACAATTGAAAAGGTTAGTGTAAGAAAGTCCTACAAGACATTTTATCGAATCAAAGAAATTTAGCTTTGGAATATATATAAATACAGGGAAGTCACTTACAAAATGATTATGCGAGTACGGCCGCTCACATGATACAGAAGATTCTACAACTTCTGGCAGTGGTTCTTTTTGTTTTGGTAGTGAAAAGTACCTGTAATCAAAACAATTTGAATGTTTCAGCAAGTATATATTATATGGATTGCTGGTCTGGCTTAAAATCCAGATTCCATTTGATAAAATAACGACTGACCAGTGTTGCCTTTTTCTAAATTATTTATTGACATCACACAAGACAACACAAAACATTAATATAAATGACAGTAAATTTTGTTATTGTGGGTTTCGATTCATACTTTAGCACAGTGATTACCCACGTCCGTTATTGCCGAAATCCTGTCGGCGTCTCTCCCGGGTTTCCCCTTGTTTACACTCATGATCACATGACCGGTTGGGAGCACGCATGCGCCAACATCCCGCCCGGCCTTGCTATGTTCACATGCAAGAACTTACAATTTTTCACACATTTAACACAAATAAATAAAACACTACATAAATATATAATACATATATACAATTATTTTGCAAGGAAATTATACATTTCTAAAATATTTTTCAGTTAATATTCGAAGCTAATTAAATATGAGCAAATAACATAATAACAAAGCACATCAATCACAATGATGAAATGGTAAATAAATGCAATTTGAATGTAATAAGTAATACAAGCTAAATATACTGAACAATGTAATAATTTTATAAAATAATTAATTTTCAATAGGCAATACACTCAATTTGTTTATGGATCTTTTGTAAATACCCTTACTAGTTTTAATATCAACCACTCTCACTTTATTATCCTTTCCAGGAAAAAGTGATATTACACGTCCCATTAACCATTTACAGGGAGGGAGATTTTCTTCCCTGATTAAGACCATGTCTCCTATTTTTAGCTTTTCTTTATTAACTGCCCATTTTTTTCTTTGCAGTAAACTATTTAAGTATGAAAGACTCCATCTCTTCCAAATTGTTTGGACTGACTTAGTTATTCTTTGCCAAACATTAAGGCGATTTGACTCAAGATCTGTTAGAGATGGTTCAACTATCGCTGTTATTGGTCTCCCTATTAAGAAATGTGCTGGAGTTAGCACTTCTAAATCATCAACATCAGTCGAAAGTGGCGTAATAGGGCGGGAATTTAGAATCGCCTCTATTTGGGTAGTCATCGTTAGCAGTTCTTCGTAAGTAAATTTTGAGTTTCCTGCTACGCGCTTGAAATGGTACTTAAAGGCTTTAATATTTGCCTCCCACAGTCTTCCCCAGTTTGGACTTCTAGGAGGAATAAAGGACCACTCAATATCTTCTTCTGCAAAAAAGGCATATAAAGACTCATTTTTGTCTTTAACTAATTTTTATAAAGATGTTAATGCTCTGTTAGCCCCTACCATGTTAGACCCATTATCAGAAAAAATCTTACGATATTTACCCCTTCTGGAAATAAATCTTTTTAACTTAGCTATTAGAGCTTCAGATGTTAAACCACTGATTATCTCAAGGTGTATAGCCTTTGTTACCAAACAAATAAATATACAAACATACACTTTAATTTCAGGACCCTTCCTCTGATATTTATTTTTGATAAAAAATGGACCACACAAATCTATTCCCGTTGAATTAAAGACTTTATCTGGAGTTATTCTTTCCTTTGGCAAATTGCCCATTTTTGAGAATACTCTTTAGGATTATTTTTAAAGCAAATAACACAATTATGCACAATTTTTCTACATACGTTTCTCCCATGAATAGGCCAATATTTTTGTCTTACCTGAAAAAGCAAATGTTGGGGTCCTAAATGAAAATACTTTTCATGATAATATCTTACAATAACTTCAGTTACTTTACCCTTTGAGGGTAATATTATGGGATGTTTCCCTGAATATGGCAATTGGGAACTTTCCAATCTTCCTCCTACCCTCAATATACCTTTATCATCTAGAAAGGGAGATAAATTTAAAATCTTACTTTTATTGGAAATTTCATTATGAGACATTAATGATATCACTTCTGTAGAGAATTCTTCCAACTGACACTGTTTCAATAAGTAATTTTCTGCTTCTGACAGTTCTTCTGTTGTCAATGGACCCTTTTTCTTCTCTTGGTTTCTGCAATTTGACATAAATCTGAAAAGATAACTTAATATGCGAACTATAGTTAGAAATCTATTGCTACGGTTTATAAGATAATCAAAAAAGGTTTTGTTAGAATTTAAAGTCAAAACAATATTAGAGTTCTCAGATTTAAGTTCAGTTAAGTAATCTTTTTCATCTGGTTCTGGACACTCACAAATAGTTTCAGGAAGTTCATCAGATAGTAGAAATGATGGACCATTCCACCACTTATTTTCACATACGAGAGATTTAGCACTGAGTCCTCTAGACAAGAAGTTTGAAGGGTTGTCCTTTCCTGGACAGTGAAACCAAATATTAGGATTTGTCAACCCCGTGATTTTCTGAACTCTATTCTTTACAAATTGTTTTAATGTGTCTTCTTTAGAATTTTCATTGAGAAGAAAACACGATCCTAAGACATCGTTAGTTTTCGCCTCTTCTAGTCGTCCACTCGCAATCCAACCAAATTCTGTTTCTCGAAATAATAACTCCTCATTCACCCTGTAAACATTATCTTTCATTATTCTGAAGAAAACATCCGCATTCAATAAAGCATGAATCTCCTTTGCCTCAAAAAACTGAGGATCAGATAATTCCATAAATTTGGGAATTTTCATTTTTGAAATATCTAAAGTAACGTTAGGAGTAAGTCCTGTTATTTTTTCTGTTACAAGAAATTCGACATTTTCCATAAAATTTCCATTTTTATTTGAAATTAGAGTGTTCAACCTTCCTTTTAAATTTTGTTTCGTTGAATTAAGCCCCGAAACTGAAGTTTGGATTTTTCTAGTTTAATTCCAAGAATTTCGCTCATTTTCTTACTCAAAATATTAATATTTGATGCGGAATCAAAAATGCAGGTACATTTTATTAATGCACCCTCTTTATTTTGCAAGAAAATATTTCCAGTTGCTAATAGAACACTTTTCTTTTTCTGACGAGACAAGTTATTTAACGCCGTACTACAGAGCGCAGAAGGAATTTTGTTCTCCCCCGGGAGTTCTGTTTCTTTATTTTTTATTTCCGACTCACCCCAAGAAGGGGTGGGGTTGTTTACACTTTCCGAAACATATGGCTTTCGTCTCTCGCTTGTCTGTTGGAAACAGATCGTTTTAGAATGCTTCAGACCGCAGGTGCATAGATATTTCGAATTGCATTCATTTTTCTTATGGTTTTTACGGAGACATAGTTCACACAGTTAATGCATTCTTACTAAATTAAATCTTTTATCTGGGGTTAATTCTAGGAATTTAGGGCATCGATATATTGGATGTGGATTTTTTTCACAACAAATTATGCAGCTTTTATTTTCAATATTTTGTTTAACAAGTAGAGTTTTAGTTTTAATCGAAAAATTGAGAGATTTTTTGATGAATGGTTTTGTTTCAACAGCACAATTTCTAATTACAGATAAAAGTACGGCTTCTCTTTTTTCTAAAAATGCAATGAATTGTTCAAATGTAGGAACATTTTTATGATCTTGGCTTAGTTCAAAATTCTTTCGAGTTTCTCTGTCTAATTTTTTCAGCATTGTGTTAATTAAGAAAATATCAAATAAATCATTTTGTTCATATTTTAGCAATTTTAACGCTCGCAGATTTTTTTGAATACAATCGATCATTTCGCGTATTTCTTTTGGATTCTCATGCTCTATCTTCTTAAAATCTAATATTGACTGTACATGAATGTCAATTATTAATCTTTTATTATCATATCAAGATTCTAGGGCTTTATACAAAGAGGTAAAAGTGTCCAATGAAGATGCAAATTCTTTAACTTCATTAGAGAGACAAGAATTCAAGTAGTACAGTTTCTGCGACTGCGTTAGTTGTTCATTCGACGTAATTAAATCATCGAATTGATTTCTAAAATTACTGAACTGTTCATAATTTCCCGAAAATGTGGGAAGTATTATCGGTGGGATCTTTGTCGGTATATTAAAAGTTTCAGTTTCGTTTTTGGAATTTGAAGTCACAGAAGGAGGTTTACAAGAATTAATTAAGGTTTTAATTCTTACCTCCAAATCCTCGAGGCGGACATCACATTGCTCCAATTCTTCTTCAAGATCTGTTAATTCAGTTGCATCCGCATCATCCAGTTCAAATGAATTTCTTCTTATACTGATGACATTTTGCTGCAGCTGGTCGATTTTTTTCAGTTTCACTTCTAAGTCCATTAAGCTTGTGTCTTCTGACACTTTATCCGCAAAGTTTTCAATTCTTGAAATACTTCCTTTTAGGGAAGTTTTTGCTTTGTTTAATTTAATTATAGTATCCATGGTTCGTCTCACGATCGACTGGACCAGAAAATGGTCTGGCTTAAAATCCAGATTCCATTTGATAAAATAACGACGGACCAGTGTTGCCTTTTTCTAAATTATTTATTGACATCACACAAGACAACACAAAACATTAATATAAATGACAGTAAATTTTGTTATTGTGGGTTTCGATTCATACTTTAGCACAGTGATTACCCACGTCCGTTATTGCCGAAATCCTGTCGGCGTCTCTTCCGGGTTTCCCCTTGTTTACACTCATGATCACATGACCGGTTGGGAGCACGCATGCGCCAACAATTGCAAAAGCAAATTTAAGTGTTTAAAAGTAAGATAATTCATAGTAATATTATAGATAAAAAATTATTATTGAAAATATAAGGAATAATTATTGAAATAGAAAAATAAGTAACTAAATGGAGGATATATTAAACATTAAGACATATGAAGAAAAATGCAACCTGATTTTAAAAAAAATTATATTCATAAGTATATATGTGCCAAATAAATCCAACATTTGCACTAAACACAAATTTCGTAACTGAATCTTTTTACTACTCATGATAAAAAGGCATAATAAATTCAATTTTATTTCTTTGGAGTACTGTATTTTAATCATAAAACTGAATTCATCAGTTAATTCTTGATGAAGTTATATATTTGAAACTAAAATCAGAATGTATATAGATGAATAACCAGTCTTGTACGCCACAATATATACTAGTAACCTGCGATTTATTAATTTAGTTTGAAGTTATGAGAACATAAATATTTTTCATGTATACATTATATATATTACATGGCAAATTTAAAATATTTTATGTTTAAATTCATATGCACAAAATAAAAATAATCTATATTTGCAATCTGTTTCTCAATAAATACCATCTACATTTTATTTATTTGTTTATGTATTATTATTAATTATTATTAATAATAAAATTTAAATAATTAATACTTACCTTCGAATAGTAATTTTAAGAACTGCACTGCATCCAGAATTTTCACTCTCTTTCAAATATTTTGATACCAGTAAAAACAGATTTTATATCATTATCAATAATGAGAGTTCTAAGTGTTGAGTTCTAGTACATTTATAGTATCATCTAGTAAAATTTATGTTATTTATAAAGCTATGAAGTAATGTTTTAAAATTTTGTAAATAATAATAAACAAACTTAAAGTCTTCCTTTTTTGTTTTAATAATATTTAAAATTTATTCGAAGGTCATAAATTTATTTAAATTATGAAAATGAATATTGTATTTCAGTTCTTAACATTTCAATGTGTGCAACTGGCCTAACAGGAATAGCTTTTAAATTTTTTTAGAGTTTCAGCAGTTACAGCAAAGAAAAGTCTGTGAGAAAGAAATTGACCAATCAGAGTATCCTTTACCATAGAGTCAGTCTGAACAATTTGCGAACATGCAACCAAGCCTTTTAACATTAACATATAAATAAATGTAAAAAAATAAAAGAAAAGAAGAGGGGGAAAAAATCGTAACTGTGTTAAATTTGCTTGTTAATCCAAAAGAAAAAGATGGGGCAAAAGTATATTTCTGCCATAAAGATATAAAGTAAATTTCTGCCATTCCGTTCTCCGGGAACGAGGATAGTAAATTATGAAAAAGCAGACCCGTAAGTGGCCGATTGAAACAACTATCGTTTTTCAATTCTCTCTTTAACGAGTTCGTTTCTTTGTGACCGTCAGACGTAGTCACTATTACTTCGAGTTAACGTTTATAATCAGCTATTTGATTATTTCAACTGTTTTGAATCCTTGTAAGTAATTAATTTATTGTAAGTAAATGCTATTTTATGTACATTAATAATATATTTGGCAGTTTACTTAATTTATCAAAGCTTGTATTAATTTGAACATTATATGAGAAATTTTTGTTTTCAGACCAAGTTTTAAAAATTGTTATGTTACTAGATATACAATATAGTATTATATTCGAAAGATTTCATTGCATTTGTTTATGACAATATTTCATAATTTCCCCCTTCACAGTGTCGTTTCATTAAAAATTAGCTTTTCACTCCTGGACATATCGTTTTCACATATGGACCAACTGTATTATTTGTTCAATGATTTAGAAAAACAAGGCTATGCAATGGAAAAGAAATTGTATTTCTGTCTTTAAAGGTATATTATACGTCCTCTAATCAGGGCAAGTCTTTCTATGTGTTTATTCCCTGTGTTTTGTTTTCCGATTGTTCATTGTTTCCGTTGTTTATGTTTTATTAGTACTTAAGCGATGGTAGAATGAAGGAGCGTACGATTGTAGTCTAGGCAGGTTAATTGTAAGAAATAATAGTGTAATGATCTGGAATAATTTACACCCCATCAGTACCGATACTAAAATTTTGGTTATTTATAGTCTAATGAAATTTATTTCCTTCATAAATCGGATGTGCAAATAAAATGGTTACGTGTTCTCTGATAAATTTTCAAATCGGCGCTTTTTCGAAACAGGAATTTCAAAACACAGCTTCCACCATTCCAGATCGTATGCATAATTCATTCTAAGAATTAAATAATCCATTGCAAAAACAGAATATTTTACTTAATATTCAACATAATATAATGCATTATTAAATTCTTTATATTTTATTTCACATTTTAAAAATTATTCATGTAGTTGATACACAAATCTATATTTTAATACATAATATAGAAAATTTTATTCAAGCAAACTAGTATTTAGATAAAGTAGTACAAAAAATAAAATACCGGTAATAATGACCAGTTTATTATTTGCCTTACTTTTATATTCTATATACTCATTAAATTTTATTTTACATTGATTTTAATTAAAAGAGTAGAACAATTTTTCAGATATAGTTAAGAACATAATGTGAAGTAAATAAAAAAAAATAAAGCAACATCATTTTGAGGATATTAAATACATCTGAAAAAGTCAGGGAATTTTTTTAAATCTAGAAATGTGAAGAAAATTCAAATAGCAGAAATAATGACCACTTTGTTATTATGAAACTCATATCCTCTCTCAAAATGTGATGTTTATTTTGAATCAATGCCACAATGAAATGAATACAATAAAACCAATTGTGAGAAAAATTTACAAAATTCATTCCTGCAGTTTTTTATGCAAAAAAAAAAAAATAATAAGAACTTTCCTCTACTTTTTTCTGTATGTTACAGATGAAACACTCAGCCAGTATGCTCATTATCAGTTTATGGATGTCAGATAAGCTTTAGTTATGTAAAATCCCTCTCTTTTTTTGAAATATATTAAACAACACTAGAAGACTAATGCCACTCTAAACCGACTTTTAGTTAACCTCTCATATATCAGAATTGCTTATTCAGATTTACTTATGAAAGATGCTGTACAAAACCACTTGCACATTGACAGAGTGCTGATGCAGTACAAAAACACTTGCACATTGACAGAGTGCTTGAAATTATTTGTTTCCTATCCACACTGCTCATTAACACACAAATCAGAAGTATACAATAACTCCATAAAATTAGAAAAGGAAGTAACTGCATCAAAATGAGAAACATTATATAATGATATAAAAATTGCATTAACTTTTAGCCCACCAACCACACAAAAAAAAATCACCAGCATACTGGCTGAATGCTTCACTTTAAAATAGAGGAAAAAAATAGTTCTTATTTTTATTTATTTAATTTTTTTTTTTTTTGTTGCTTAAAAAGAAAAGTGTTTTAGAAGTATAAATTTTAAAAAGGCAGTAGGAACGAATTTTATAAATTTTTGTGAAAATTGATTTTATTGTATTCATTTCATTGTGGCATTGATTAATCATAAACACTTAACATCATATGATGAGAGTGTATTGAAGTTTCATAATAATAGGGTAGCCATTATTTCTGATATTTGAATTTCCCTAAATTTCCCTTGATATTGCCAGATTTAAAAAAAATTATATGTTTTTTTTTCTGTGGAAATTAAAAAACTGAAAATGATAATGCTTTATTTTTTTTCCTTCATTTATTTCACAATATGTTCTTAACTGTATATAAGAAATTGTTTTACTCTTTTAAATAAAATGAATTTAAAATAAAATTTAATGATCTGAAAGATTCTTCTTCATTCTTCTAATTTTAAAAGATGTTTTTTTTTTTTTTTTTTTTTTTTTTTTCTGTGAGGGAAAAAATGGAGGTACTTTAAATAACTGAAGTTTAACTGAAATTCAATAACTGAAAATAATGTTTTCCGTTTTGTTTTCAGATCAAATTTTATTTTACATTGATTTTAATTCAAAGAATTTTTTGCTGAAACAATTAAGAACATATTTTGAAATAAATAAAGAAAAAATTTTAATAAAGCAGCATCATTTTGAGGATATTAAATACATCTAAAAAGAATCAGGGTTTTTTTTTCAATCTGGAAATATTAAGGGAAATTCAAATATCAGAAATAAGAGTCAACCTGTTATTATACATTCCTAACATATTATGTTTATAATGAACCAATGCCACAATGAAATGAATGCAATGAAACCAACTGCAACAAAAATTTACTAAATTCCTTCCTGCTATCTTTTTATGCTGGTGATTTTTTTTTCTATTGTTGGATGGGTTAAAAATTAATGCAAATTTGATATCATATGGGCTGTGCTTGATATCATTTTATAATGTTTCTTATTTTTATACAGTAATTTCCTTTTCTAATATTGAAAGATTTTTTCCTTTTAATAGAATTAGTAAAAACTTCTGATTTGTGTGTTGGTGAGTAGTATGGATAGGAAACAAATAATTTCATTCTTAAGTAGTCTGCAAATGTGCATGTGTTTTTGTACTGTATGTTTCATGAGTAAATCTGAACAAACAGTTCTAATATCTGACAGGTTAGCTAAAAGTCCGTTTAGAGTGGCATGAGACTTCTAGTGTCGGTTTATATATTTGAAAAAAATAACAGGGATTTCACATAACTGAAGTTTATCTATAATTCAATAACTGATAACCAGCATACTGGCTGAATGCTTCACCTGTAACACACAGAAAAAAAGGGGAGGAGGGTTTTTATTATTTTTTGTTGCATAATAAGAAAAGTGTTTTAGAAATATAAATTTTAAAATGACAGCAGGAATAAATTTTTTAAATTTTTGTGACAATTGGTTTCATTGTATTCATTTCATTGTGGATTGAATCATCATAAACATCATATGTTGAAAGAGCATATAAGTTTCATAATAACGGGTGGGCATTTCAGATCATTAAATTTTATTTTACAGTGATTTTAGTAAAAAGAGTAGAACAATTTCTCAGATACAATTAAGAATATATTGTGAAATAAATATTGACAAAAAATAATAAAGCAGCACCATTTTGAGTATATTAAATTTAACAGAAAAAACTGAGGAAATTTTTTTAAAAAAATCTGTAAAAATCAACTAAAATCCATGGAAATTCAAATATTAGAAATAATAGCTACTCTGTTAATCTGAAACTTACATGTACTATCAATATATGATGTTTATGATGAACCAATGCCATAATGAAATGAATACAATGAAACCAATTGCGACAGAAATTTGCAAAATTCATTCCTACTGTCTTTTTAAAATTTATACTTCTAAAACACTTCTCTTTTTATGCAACGAAAAATAATAAGAACTATTCTCCTCTTTTTACTGAATGTTACAAGTGAAGCATTCAGCCAGAGTACTGGTGATTTTGATTCTGTAGGTGGTGGTCTAAAAGTTAATGCAATTTTGATGTCATACTGACTGTCCTTGATATCATTGTATTAATGTTTCTTATTTTGATGCAGTGATTTCCTTTCCTAATTATACATTTGTAAAAAATCAAGGAAAATTTAAAAACCTGGAAATATCAATGAGAATTCAGGGAAATTTAAATAGGAGAAATAATGGCCTCCCAGTTATTATATATATGCAATGTCTTGACTGCTGAAACTTATATGTACTGTTAACATAAATGATGGTATTGAATTCAAAATAATCCTACTACACTTATCAGATTTCAGATAACGTGATTACAGAATTAATATTCGAACATTGATTAAATGCCTATTAGGCATCTATGTGCAGGTATAAGCTTCATGTTTTCTCAATGACCGTCTCTGTATGAACATTTTTTGAACCAGTATGTAAGTTGACTTGCACATTAAAAAATGGAGAGTTGTCTTGTTACATTGCCAAATAAAAAGTTTGCTTTTAATATTAAACAATTAATATTAAATAAAGTTTTTCTTCATATTTAAAATACTAAAGCAAATTTTTTCAGCCCATTCTATTAAAGACCCTTATTAGCCCATTCTATAAAAGACCATGTGTCCTGGTAGACCAGAAAATTTAAAATTTTAAAAGGAAAATGACAGCAATCAATCCAAATTTTCTAACTTCATTTCCTTTACTCTATCAATTGAATGAAATCGATATTGTTTAAATAGCTCCTCATTATTTCCCATCACTTTTTTAGCTATTTGTTTGAATTGGCTACCTTCATATTATAGAAAGAAAACGAGTAGAACACGTTGGCAAGATTTCCCGAATTTTAAGTAATGAAAATGTTTCCCAAGCTATTCTTGTTTGGATAAATTGTCCTAAATTATTCTGGTGTTTTTTACTGCTATTATGGTGATGCTTTTCTAAAATAGAAATAATTAAGAACGCGAAGTATTATAAATATGATGATAGTTATCAATTCATGTGACACATGCAAGGAATGTCAGTCAAGAAAAATTACTTACGTCTCTGTATTAACATTTTTTGAACCAGTATGGAAGATGACGTGCACATTAAAAAATGGAGAGTAGTCTCGTTGCATTGCCAATTAAAAAGTTTGCTTTTAATATTAAACAATTAATATTAAATAAAGTTTTTGCTTCCTATTTAAAATACTAAAGCAAATTTTTTCAGCCTTCTTAGACCATTCTATAAAAGACCATGTGTCCTGGGAAACCACAAAATTTAAAATTTTAATAGATATTTCCAAGTTTTTAAAGCCATATTAAAAGAAAATGACAGAAATCAATCCAAATTGTCTAACTCCATTTCCCTTTTCTTTATCAATTCAATGAAATCGATATTGTTTAATTAGCTCCTCATTATTTCCCCCCATGTTTTTAGCTATTTGTTTGAATTGGCTACCTTCTTATTATTGAAAGAAAACGAGTAGAACACGTTGGCAAGATTTCCCGAATTTTAAGTAATGAAAATGTTCCCCAAGCTATTCCTGTTTGGATAAAATGACCTAAATTATTCTGGTGTTTTTTACTGCTATTATGGTGATGCTTTACTAAAACATAAATAATTAGGAACGCGAAGTATTATAAATATGATGATAGTTATCAATTAATATGACACATGCAAGGCATCATTAAGTAAGAAATTAAGGCATTTCGCATCATTAAGTAAGAAACTGTTTTAAAAATTTGGAAGTAAAAGATATTTATTTATGTGACAAAAAGAAATCAAAAGATCAATTTAAAAAAGTAAATTACTGATTAGGGGTCTGTTGCATTGCATTCCGGTTTGAAACTGTGTGAGAGCTACTGAGAATAGCCTTCTTAATTTTTAAACCACAATCAGATACTGAGAATATTGTAGGAATAACTCAATTCTCTAGAAAACCCATTCTCTTTCAACTTGGAAAAAATTCGAATATTCTCAACTTTAATATTGCACCAGCTCTGTCATGTTTTCCCTGAAATATTTACTCTACCTAAGACTTTCATACCATGAAAAGAAAATATAACCTACTTTTCTGTAACGTAAATATGCTTGCTAAATATTAATTTTAAAAATTAACTTCAGTTTCTGGAGTAATGAGGCCTATAATCCTCAGCAGAATGTCGAACTTGCTGTGAAAGTCGTTAAAATTAATTCTGTCTTTAAATTATTATTAATAACAATACAGTCCCGTTTTAAATTAATAATAATTATTATGCTTTTCTACGTGTATTACGTTTGTTCAAAAATAAAGAAAATAATTTTTTCGAATATATATGCTATTAATGGAATTCAATGTAGAAATAACTTTTCTTATAAAAATATGAAGATCAAACACAATCATAAACGTTAGAGGAACTGACAGAAATTTTATTTGTAAATTGAAATCTTAATCACATTTTTAACATATTGTTACTTTTTAAAAAACGATCAGTAAATTTCTTTCTTGTGTCTAAATCAAAAAGTATTAAGGAAATCAATTCGATTCGAAACATTTCATTAATATTTGTCAAATAGCTTTTTAATCAAATTTCTTTTTAGTTGTAATTCCTTAAAGGGTCGTTTTTTTTTGGAGGGGGGCGGGAGGGACTGGGGAAAAATATAAACAGGAAAACTTTGATGGCTGAAACGGAATCGTGATTTCCTCCTCCCCCCTTTCCCTTTCTCCAATAGGAGGGTCGCGAGTAGAAAATGATTCAGAGCCCTGGGAAGCTCGCTTTTAGCTGAAAAAAAGTTTCTCCTTACAGATATCGCGAATGTTTCATTGAATTATGTTTTTGTAATTACTGTATATAGACCTTGGTTTTACCTTCTGAAATAAATAAAGTTTTCCCTATCTTATGCAGTGTGTTCCAAAAGTGACAACCTATTTTTCCGGAGCATTTGGGTATTTGTTAACTCATTTCCAACAATATGAAAATATTTAGACTTCTGTATTTTTAAAGTGCCTATTTTATAAAAGAAGCTAAAGAATTTTGGGGGTCATTATTTAAGAAAACAGTTCACAGAATCAGATAAGAAACTTTTCTGAACATCTTTCTTAATTCCATTACATTACGTTTCAGGCAAATTGTATTTCAAATTTTATTCATTATTTCTATTTCTGAGAGATTTGCATTTTACAGAAAATTATTTCATGTGTTTTTGTATAAATACAATAATCTTTTTGATAAAGTTTTCTCAGAAGGCATATATTGATTTTGTTTGAAATAAATGGTCATTTTCTTCTACTGCAGGAAATAATGGCAGATAATAAAGCCAGAAAACTCTGTTACGTTTTTTCAATTAGAAGCCGCATGCTAATAGCACGCCGCAGTCAGCGATTTGAAACTAAGTTCAAAGTTCGTTGTAACAAGAGGGAAAAATTCGAAGCTGTACGGGAGTAAGTAATAATATTTGTTTTAACCTCCGAACACTAATGAGCGGAGAATATAGTTTTTTTGTTTTTTTTTAATGAAAAACTTTTTCGAAGTATTCTTTGAAAACAAATATCAGTTAGAAAATCATTAGAGATAATAGGCTGACTTAAACAGTTAAATAATCGTCATGTAAACTCTAGATGTATCTCTGACGAATAAAGAGTTGGGATGCACAGTGGCAGATTTCCGACTAGGCAGCTGCTTAGGGAGACAGGAAGGTCAATTAAAAAAATTTACATATATGTATGTGTGTGTATGTAAAACATGATCTGAAAAAGCAGGCGTAGGAGTTCATTAATGTCTTCAATAATACTTTAATAGTTTTTTAATATTCTGTAATAATGTTCTTTATGCAATTCAGAAGTTAAAATTACAGAGAAGCCGGAGTTCCAGTGATTAGAAAATTAACTTTAGAGAGTAAATTAAGCAGAAATTATTGTATAGTTGCTGCATCAGTCAAAGCAGACGGCGCTATAACTCTGCTCAAGCCCACAACGATGTCTTCTAACCTAAAAAACCTAACATCACTATTAGTTGCCATGATTAATAGATGGTTTATTGGCTTTTAATGGGTTTAGGTCAATGCCAGTTTTGATAATAGTTTATTTCTCTTGAAAAGTGTCAGGTATTATTAAGTGATAATTCGAAAAAATGGAAGAAAAAAATGAAATTTACTCAATGGTAATGGCGCTCATAATCCTGAAAAAAATCCCGAAATCCCGAAAAAAAATTCTCTTCAGGATTTCTTTGTGTGAAGAGGGTTTCTAACATCTGGAATTAAAGTTCGACAGTTAAATTTCAAACAGCATTCAATCGATAATTTCTAACATATATCAAGAAATTTGATGTTCACAGAACTCTGAGTTTGCTAAACGCTGCTGAGTCTTTAGATTGTACCTAAAAAGTGTACCAAAGCATTTAAGAGAAATAAAAAGTTATGTATATTTACTGCCCAAACAGGCTTGTTCTGTCTACTATGTATTTTCTTACTGAAAGTTTTAAAGAATGGAACAATGGCACAAGAATTGCAGAGCTCGGGAAAAAATACAATGAGCACAGAGGCAAAATTTTTATTTTTATTTATTTTTTTTTATATTATTATTATTATTATTCTGAGAGGTAACTCTTTGGGAAAAATTGATTCTCCCATATATCAATTGTGTTCAAAAGAAGTTAAGTACGGCAAAATATTTTGGAACATATTTGCATTTAATAACATTTTTGGGCGTTAGTAGTTTAGTATTTCGAAGCAAAGGAAAAATTAGATTTTTTTGTCACTCCCAGACGAAAATTTCGTAGGAATGTGGGATTTAATTTCAGAATATAGAGATTTTTTCTAAAAAAGACTTGCGTAGAAAAGCATGTATATCCTGTTCAAGATCAAACTAATTATTTATGAAAAACAACATTCGATGAATTCATAGCGCTTCAGTACAAAAAAGTGTTAAATAAAATAAAATGTGGAACGAAAGCAAAGTAAATATTATTCCATAAAAATTGACTCCACTCCACTGATGGCGCATTCTGATCAGTTAACTTTTGTACTTCGATACATTATATTTAATGACGATCTTGTAAAAAGATTTATTAAATTCATGAGAAACGGGCTTCAATCTTTGATTAGAAATAAGAACCCAATGGTAGAATACATGTGCTATTCAGTCTATACTTCGAATGTGGTTAGTACATACGCTGCCAGTTGTCACCAAGCAATTAAACTACTATGTTTGTTAAAGAACAGTTTGAATTTATTATTTCTCTATAAGTAAAGGTTTTTATTTATATTTAAAGAGATCATCATATCAAATATTTGTGGTGAGTTATTCAAAAAATTTATAATAACTGTTTATTGAGTTAAAAATATGTTGGCAAAAAGGTTGCAGATTAAATATGAAAATAAATTTACCAGTTTTTTGAAATGCGGTTGTGAGGGCTTAAAATGTGCACTGCCTATGCACTGAAAATGAAAAAATCTCCCACTAGCGATAGCGGTAAACGGAAAAATCTAAATTACATCTACTATCACAACTTTTCTTGTTTTTTCTTCTGAAAGGTTTTTTTTAACACTCGACCATTTCTTTTTTCTTTTCCTGTAATTATATTATGTCAATGATGTGTTAAAGCTTATACCCATACGATACAACATAGTTTCGCCTCAACGTCTCTATGTCGCAGTTCTTTAAATATGAAAAATTTGCTTGAACAGAAATTAAGATAATCGGAGACTTTCAGATTATCAACTTTTTCTTATAAAAATGAGGTAATTTTTATTGAAAAGGGAAAGATTACTAACGAAACACTGCCATTAATATCTAAAATATTCATCTTTAAAAATTTGCGACCATATCTATTTTATAGGACATATAGATTGGAAAAAAAATCTAACTGCTTTTTCTGAACTATTTGTTTTATTGTGTTTTGAAGGGACTTAAAAAATTTTTTTTTTCTGTTCCTCAAGCGAATTAGTTTCTATGTTCGAATTTATGTACATAGAAGAATGGTTCAAAAGAGTGCATCTAACAGAGACCAAAAGTGGAAGATTACTAGCCTTCACGGTAAAGAAGATGGAGGTGATCAAACGAAATAGTATTTATTGCCGAGTCTCTGTTCGCAATTTAGGTAATCTAAAGTTTCAAAAAGTATTTAAAATGTAAATTTTATTTTAATCTTTTATCACTTTTATAATTTATAGCACATTTTTAAAGACCTACTTTGCTTCTTACTTTATCACCTACCTCGATTTAGAATTTTCATTTTTACAGAATTACATACAATCTCCTTGAATAATTGTATAAGGAAAATCCATAATAAGGGTAATTGAGTGCAGATTTCCCTGAATTCTGCAATCATAAATTTACTGTGAAATTTATATAGAGAGTACTCATTATATTTTTTTCGGAAATCGTCCATCAAAATCTATACTTTTTTTTCAATATTATAAGAAACAATTTTGGATTTAATCTCAAATTTAATTTCAAAATGTAAAATGAAACAGTTTTTACAAAAATTAGAATTCTTTTTATTTTAAATGTGTCATCATTTTTGCATTATTTCTAAATCTTGATTAAAGCATTTATATTAAAAAATATTTCAATGCATGAGACAGTAAAACATTTTTGATATTGAAATAACGCATTATAAATCTTATAAAGAGGCGATGCAATTGATTTAAGTGTTCTTTTGCATTTTTCCATGATTTTATTTTTTAATTTTCCAATATGAAAATATTCTTTTTATATACTTCAGCAAAAAGTAATTGGTCAGGAAATTCGTGTAAGATATAAGAAATACACTTTTATATCGCATGTAACAGCGTCTAGTGAAAGTTTATGCCTATTCTTTAGAGAAATGAACTAACTTGATTTTTTTTTTAACAGAAAATAATAATAATAAGTGATGGTATGTTTTCGGGGCCGGAGACTTTCAAATTCAGTGCTCGATTCTAGTCAAGAAATACTATGTAACTGGCTAGAATCACACTGGTAATACTGCATATAAAGAGGATTGCCGGCTCATGTGTGAACGGCCCTTGCCATCTAACCACGGTTCAAAATTGCGAGCTTTCCCTTAAAATAGACTTAGTGTTGCTAATGTAGCTCGTACTAAACTGACTATTGCTAAAAGAAAGGAATTATCTTTTAATTTAACAAAGCAGTTCAATAGAGCAAAAATATTCAATGTGTGTGTAACTTAAGTTCCCAAACGTTAGAGGATATAATTTATGTTTTAAGGTGGCATCTTCATAATAAATAGAATTCAACTGCTTTCATACAAGAATGTTTTTTTCAATGCGTGCATTTTCTGTTAATTTTCATTTAAGATGATACTAGTTAAATAATTAAGTGTGGATTGTATTCCAATTGAAAAAATAGAATAAATTTGAGTTACTGTAAAATTTTGCTTGAGTTTTAGTGTTTTTTATCTAATATTGCAAACAAATATAATATAAAAATAAGATAATTATTTAATGAAATATAACACTGCAAATAAAGCTTCAATGCAAATACATATTTTTAAAAAATATACATTTCAGTTAAAACTAGATTTAAGTTTTAGACGTGAAAATTAAAAATTGTGTTATAGTCTGTGTATTTTCTGTAGGCGGTTCAAGGTCACATTTTCTACAAATAGGAGTAGATAAGAAATAGGAGTAGAAAGTATTATTTAAGTAGTGGATTTACAAGTAGGCAGATGAAGCAGACCGCTGAGCTCAGGAGGGCGCAAGTAAATCGACTAAAAAGGCATTATTAACAAAGGAAACAATTTGTCAAATAAAAACAAATACTTCGAATAAAAAAATACTTGGATAATATTAACTTTGTCTTGTAAAATTGGTAAGGTTTCAATTTATTTCATAACAATCACTTAGTTATTACAGTATTCATAAACGATGAGTATCTGCTGAAACAATATTGTGTGAATGCTAATAAGCAAAAAACAAAAATATTTAATTTTCATTAAATTACTAAAATGAAAAATTAACTTTATACAAATCACCGACGTATTAATAAGTTAAAAAAATGTGGAATTGTGGGATTAAATTAACCAATTTTGTAAACGAGAGGCCTCATTTAGTGATTCGCCTAAGGGCGCAAAATGCGTTATTCCTTGACTGTATAGCAGACAAGGGTAGTGATCATGTAATTCCTATTAAATAGTTTTATGCTTTTTCACAGTATCATTACATAGTTCTTAATTCTTTTTTTCTTTTCAGATGAAGACAGCGATTAGAAAAAGAGTTAAAACCGAACATGTTTAAACCTTCAGCCTAACATGTTAAACCTTGCTTATGGTTTTGCTTAGAAACCTCTTCATTCTGTTTATTGAAATGAAAATAAAAAGTTTATAAAAATGCATCGTATTATTTTTGTAAATGCTTACATAATATTAGAAAGAGAAAAAAATCCTCTGAAATAGAACGCCTACTACTCTGCTACTTAATTCAAAACTCCTAGTGTCAGTCGCACAAGTTTTTTTTTCCTTTTCTTTTTAGTATTACGTCTGGTTAAATGCAATCAAATGGGAAAATGACAACGATGTTTTATCTGGGGTTATCCCTCTTCGATTATCTATATTACTGTATAAATGTGAAATGTTGGATGGATAGAGGGATGGATGTTTGTTAGTCAATCACGCCAGAACGGCTGAACGGAATTGGATGGAATTTAGCACAGGGATAGATTATTGTCTGGAATAAGACATAGGCTACTATTTGTTCTGGTTAATTGAGTGTTTAATTTTGTAATAATTGAAAACTAACTTTCCCGCCTAAAGTCTTTATTTCCCCACTGCCAAATGAGTAGGGCTTCATTGTTTTTGTTACCCACGCTGAAGAGGCAAGGCTTAAGATATTTTCGATCGATTATTTCAAATGATTCTGTTCATTTTCTTAGTGTTTGATGCATTTAAAATTAAAAATTGTTAATTAATCGATCCCTCGGATTCGTTCTGAAGTACTTTTAAATTAAAATAAAACAGAATAAAGGAAATAAAAATTTCTAATTTGCATTGCATTACCCTAACTGGTATAGAAAATTCACGCATTTGCGTTACGCCAAAATAGAAAATTCACGCATGCGCAGTGTGTTCTGATTGTTGACAATTGTAATTAAAAGTTTAAAAATTATGTGTATTATACTGTTGTAGCTATCTCAAACTCGATCAATAAATAAAATAGACTTGACTTGATTTTAGAGAAATACGGACTTAATTTTCTATTTTGTTTTATTATATATTCTTAATAAATTTATAGCTTTAAGTGCATCGTTTTTTGGGTTAGTTTAAATCTTTTTTTATTTGTTATTATTTGATACATTTTCGAAATGCCCAGAAAATACAAATCTAATCTTTCGAAAAGGAGTAATAAAGTTCGGGCTATGAAAGTATCTAGAAGACCTGTTTGCAATTTTAGTGAGGACAGCTGACTGTCAAACCTCCTCCAATTGTGGGATACATACAAGGACGCTTTGTAAGTAGATATAGTGTTTAGGAAGGAGGAAGGCTTCGTATCAGAGAGTTTGGCAGTAATATTATAAAAGCTACCATTATTACAGGAGCTGCTAAAGGAGGCAGCGTTTTAATTAACCGCATACCTGTCTTTACTAAAAAAACCCATAAAAATGGAATTAAATTACCATTAAAAAAGCAAATTTACCTCGTAAATGGATCAAAATTTCGAATTGTAATTATCAGCAACGTATTTTTGAAAAATTATCGATATTTCTTTTGAGGTGAGTTACTTGTAACGAAGTAATGTACTCTAGATGTGTTTTTGTTATCATAATATGAAAACATAACTAAAAACGTAACGTATAAGAGAAATTATTAGTTAAAGAAAGTGAAACGAAACTTAAGTGAGGGGGGGGGGGGCGTCAGAAGTTGATCGAGCGCCGATCCAGAGATGCCCAAAATATATCTCAGTCTGCACTTTGCTCAAGCAGAACATACAATAATATAGAAATAAGTTTGAAAATGTAAGAACAAAATTAGACAAATTGTATGAAATTCAATTTTTCACCAAAATGGAAACTATTCTGGACAAAATAAGTAGTGGAAGAATAGTTTTAATAATTTCTTTTTAAAAAAATTACATATCAATTCTCAGAAAAATTCGTTTGCTCATTTGTTTGTCGTCATATTTAAGTACATCATTTTATGTATAGACGTGAAAAAAAAAGGGTTGGAGGGACAACTTAGTAACTTAAGCATTTATTATTACATAACTGACTTTGATAGAAATAGCTCAAACGGACAGGCTTATTTACATCAAAAAAACTGATTTACATAATTTCTAATTTATATATCAAGATTTTTCCATGATGGAAATCGAGATATTTTTAATAATTCGATCCAATATGCCTTTTTCAAATTTCGTTCAAAAATTTGTGTACAAAAAATTCGTATATCAGATCTCATTCCAGAATTCGCAAATTTTAATGGTATTTTAAGTTAATGAATTTATCTGGTTTTATTTTAAGGCGGAAATTTTATTGTCAGGTGAAAGCGAATATTAATCAATAAGAAATTCATTAACCTGAAAAGCACTTTTTTATTGAAAATAAAGATAATACCGTTTGATTTTAAATAGATTTCAACAATATTTTAATCAGATCAATAAAATAAATAATATAATTTCACATTGCAAAAATGAATGTTAATTTCCAGAATAAAAGTTCATATGCTTTAAAGAATTGTATACAGAGGATTTATTAATTCTTCATTAATACTAACATTTTTTCCCCCTTTATTTCACTGAAACTAATTTTTATTTTATTTTTTCGTACCAATCGAAAACTCAAAAATGAAAGGAGTTAGAAACGAATTATTGTAACCGTCAAATAATTAAAACCAATACTTTAAGAAAACCTTTCTTATTAAATTTGCCTAAAGCCGATATTTATTTATTTTTAGAGTTGTGTCTGCCATTCTGCGGAAATAAAGACTCAAAAATGGAAAGAGTTTGAACGATGAAATTTCGTATATTGTCTTTAGAAGTCAAATTTACAAATTTTAATATTGCAATAAGTTTCGGTCTAATTCTTAATAAGGGAAATCATTATGCCTGCCTATCCCATCCCATGCGTATAAACACGATTGCTCAAAAAATGCTAGGTGGATGAAATTTGGTAAAAGATTTTGCCAAAAGATTTAAGCTCGGTCAATAGTTGATTATCTGTCCATTATTGATTGTTCAAACGTGATTGCTCAGAAATACAACATTCTAAAAAAATGAAATTTGGTTTAGTGTTAATGCTAAAACAATTCACTTGTGTAAAGATTTCGATTATTCAATAAGTAAATGAAGAAAAGATTTTTATGTTTTCCTTATTTCTGCAAAGTAATTGAAACATTATATGCTTTTTCGAATATTTAAAAACATATACTAGAAATACTATATATATATGTATTATACATAAGGGCAATCACATCAGATGATATTAAAAAATAATCTCTAAAATTATCATTGCTGTTTTTAATATTTCAGAAAATATTACTCAACTATAATAGAGATACTATATAAATGTATATATGCATAAGGGCAGTCACAATCAGGGTATATTTTTAAAAAGTCAATAAAAAGATGAAGTGACTACTAATTTGCGGATAATCTGCGTGACATTGGAGTTTTCCGGATGATCCTGGAAGTCCATTATCAATACCGAAATTATACAAAGAAGCGTGAGAATGTATATAATTGCCGGATTGTATAAGTGATTGTGACCACGAATATGACATCGTTTTCTCTTTTTAAATACAGTGTTAAGTATATAACAATGGTATTTATAAAATTTTATTTTAGTTATTTTCGTATAATAATGTTATGACATGAGAAGAAGTGATTTTTTTGAATGAGAATGAAATGGTGTTGCCATTGCTTATCACATTTATTCAAACTAAAATGAATAGTTCAAAGGCAGGATTTTCAGTGGTATAAAACAATACAGATACAATAAGAGTAGATGCCTTAATGAATCTGAGGGTGATAAAAATGAACATGTTTCAAGGAATAGAAGGGGAAATTATCATGAAACGGTTAAAACCGTAGGACGGCAACACATTTGGTATCTGTATTTCAAATTTCTACGATGAAATTAACAATGAATGTGGTACAGTTCTAAGCATGGATTGTTATTTCTGCAACAGAAAAAGTGATGGTGAATTTTATGCACTTATTTCTTTGATTCAATATATTTGTAATTATAAAATTAAAAAGTTTTTTTTTTTTTTTTTTTTTTTTTTTTTTTTTTTAACGTTTTGGTTTAGATTTGGCATCGAATTCAAATTTTCTGTTTGTAAAATTCTCGCAAAATGGCATTAGAATTTTAAAGACTGTAAACCTCGTAATGTCATTTGCAAAACATATATGAAACATTGTTTAATAATTACGTTTTTTGTTATCTAACATTTAACATTAATCATTAAAAATCCCGGCAGGTTACTAAATAAAACACCGTAAACGTGTTATTTTATTATAAATGAAATTAATATTATTTTAAGTAATAAAGGACATTATATAAGGAAAAAAGCATGTTTATTCTACAGTTTATAGGATTACAAAAAAAAATTCCTTAAATTAATAGCTTTTATTAATAAAAAAATCCCTTTTATTAATAGCTAGAAAATGCAACCGACTAGATGAGATGTTTTACTGTGAACAATATCTCAGATATGATTATTATAGATTAATTAACGAAAGTTTTAGTAGAAAATCTCATGTACATTGGTGGAGTGTTTGAGAAATTTTAAACAATCTTATTTGTGGTACATTTTATATATAAATATAAAAGTTCTGTCTCTTTGCAATGATGTTCATGAACACTTAAATCAAAATTAATCAATAAAATTGATGTGAAATGAATTGTGATTAACAAGCGGAAAAAAAAGAAAGAAAAATATTTTGTCACGCATTTTACCGTATTTAACAGAATCATCATCAATAATTTCGGGCTCTATTCGGGATCAAATTTAAGTTTATATAATAAAAATTTCAAACCTGAGATTATTGATCTTTATGACAATTCAGGATAAAAAAATGTAAATAAAACGTGAAGTTTACGACTCTATAACTAATTCTTCTTCTTCTTCTTTTTTTTTTTTTTTTTTTTTTTGCTTTTTTGCTATACTAATTATTCGTTAGCATTCAAAAGCTTGTTATAGTAAATCGTTTGCATAACATTTCGAAGAATGTAATGAAAAAGCAAATTTGCTGTGAAAGAGGTAGGATCACAATAAAAAATTCATCAAAGCAATAATATTTGACATCGTGGACATGAGTAGTGTTGCGAAAGGCTTTTCTCAAGAACTAAAAAATTTCCGAAATTAAATTTTATTTGCGATAAATTCAATTTCCCATCTTCAATACATAATCCGAATTTTCATCGTTTTAACAGAATTAAAATCATTAAACCATTAAAAGTTTCAGGTTTACAATTAATCCAATTATATTTTTTAAAAAAATCTCTAATGGTGAATACAAAAACCTATCTTTATATTATTTAGCTCTTTTCAATATCCATTTAAATTGTTTCGATACTTTCAAAGTTAATACCAGAAAACGGTCGAATATACCCTGAAATATGCTATCTTAATTGATTTCCTCTTTAAAGAGTTATCTAGAAACGGAATAACTGTTTAGTGGCAAAAAGATTAAAGATAGAAATAAATTATGTGCATTAAATTGGGAGTGTTCTTTTTACGTGAAAATTAACCCATTGCACTCGGACGGTGCCTCTCACTCACCATTCAAGACGGTGCATCATTTTGAAGTTTTATTTATTTATCTATTTCATTTTGATTGTTAGAAATACCTGCAGAGTAGTAAGAACGAGAGAATTCAACTTAAAACAATGAAATCTGTTTATTTTTCGGAGCAATGAACATGTCTTTGCATTAGGTGAGTAATTATGCATCGAATTACTTTTCCGAGTCAAAATTAGTTGAATAAATAAAGCAAAAGAAAAAATGAGGTGAAATTATTTTAGTTCCCCCACTGATATCAATATTTATAATTTTATAGGAGTGGCATAGATTATATTACAGCGGGAAAAGAAGGGTATAAGCAAGATCGTAGAAAGATAGAAGGGGCAAAAATAATATTACAGTATATTATTGGCTGAGGCCTTAATTTCCTTTTGCCATTCTCACTAAACCTTTTTGCTCTCAATTTTGTAAATGAAACTTTTACAATCTGGTGCTTTTTATTCCTTATTTTTATTTTATACATGAATGAAATCGAGTTGCAAGTTTGCATCGAGCTCATACGTGTTTTTTTTTTTTTTTTTTTTTTTTTTAAATTTCCGCAAGATAACTCCTCAAGGAGGAAGAAAAGAAGGTGACTTGTTCCGGTCAACTGGCGTTGTAGAGAGGGGAATGTGCTTATCAGTGACCGACGAATGGCCGAACGTCATGGCTGCGAGGTCATTGAAAACTGCAAGGTTAGTGGTTTTAGAAACAGATGCTACCTTATTTGACTACGCTAGTTTGATTTTGATTTTTGATTCGTTATTTCATAAATTTTATTTGATAAAAGAAAATTGATATAAAATAAGGAAACAAATTGCTACACTTTTTTTTAAATGGCCATGCATATAAATAAACGTTTTGATAACGACCTCTGTTTGTAAATTTCAGGTAAAAGAAAATACGAGCGCTGTGAGCAATCATTTTACAATTGTCATGATTGTATAATCAATATATATATATATATATTTAAAGCCTCACAAGCCTTTTAAGTTAACTTTTTCTTACAATATATTGCGCTTTTTTGCCGAAAATTCATACAGCTATTCTGAGATATAGATAAGACTCTCTCTCTATATATATAGTGCGGTGTGTTCGATTAGTTGTAGATTTATCTTCGAGACATGTTTAAGCTTCAAGCGACAATACAAAACCCTTTTTAATAAGCCGTATTGTGTCTTTTAATAAAACATGAAATATTTACGAGAATTTTTTTGGAATTCAAGTGATGAGTTCCCGTTTTTAGAGCGCTGGAATTTTTATAAACATTTTGGAATATTTTTTATATTTTTATTTTTATACAAATTATTTTTAAAAAGAAATGATTAGTTATGTTCCTAAAAGTGTTAAATTTATGTTTGTTTTTTATCATTTTTTTTTTTTTTTTGTTTAACTGAAAATTTTTTAACTTTGGTTAAATTCATTAAAAATTGAATTTATTGAGAAAACTATTAAAGTGGACGAGTTACGTTCACTTGCCACAATTTTAAATTTGAGAATTAAAATGAAAAGTTGAAACAAAACTTCTTTTAGAAACTTAAAGAAGATGTATAACATTAATAAATGTCTGTTTTTCTCTCTTGTTTTATACTTTACCTGAAGTGTTGAATTATATTCAAATAAGAATAATCTAGTATTCCACAAGTATTCTAGTACATCTTAAGTACTCTAGCATTCGAAATCACGTGCTGTATCAAGTGGTTTTAGCAAAACTAGTAAAAACATACAAACGAAAAACAGAGGTAATTAAACAAGTAGATATGAAAACATTCAATAATTTTTCAGAGAGAAACAGTTTTTCATAAACATATTTAATATTTCTTCTTTGTTCAGTTCAGTTCTTGCCACTCAGATAATTTTTTACAGTTGAATTCGCATGATAATTTTTAATCGAATCAGATGTGCATATTTGATGGATCTCATTTCAAAATGGGCTTCATTGCCATGCTAAGGCAAACTTTTAGACGTTTTAAAGCAGGCCCATAAGAAAAAAAAAAAAAAAAAAAAAAAACGCATCAGCTTTGTTAAATCTTTCTCTTTTCAGCTGCAGCATATACAAAATATCGATAAATTTTTCTGGAATCTATTTTTATTACAGCTACTATCGAGGAGTTTGGTGACAAATTTCGGCTTTCGGAAGCCGAAATACCTCTTCTGAAGGGATTACCTGAAGTTGGGACTGGAACACGTTAAATACGTTGTGAATCATAGGTCTACCTGTTTATGTGGTGTGAAAGTATGGAAGGGGGGGGGGAGTTCCAAGATTGTCCATTTCTATTAGTAGTCTCGGGTTAGTAAACTTTGGGTTCCTAAGCATTTTTTAAAGATAAAACGATTTTAAACAATCATAAAGCAACTTTGATAAAAGATCTATTACTATAAAATTCATGTTGGATGAATTTTTTAGCATAAGACGCATAACTTTTTTAGGACCTTTGTTGGGTGTTTACTTAATAATTAGAAAGTCTTAACCATTTATTGCATTTAAAATTGTCTAACACGACACCCAGTGGAAGATACCTTACCTTCAGACATCTCTACCCCCCCCCAATTTTTTTATTGTATTATCCTTAGATATTCACCCACATTCACGATGTGGGAGGGGATTACTAAGGATTATTCACGATGTGGAGGAATTTTGAGCGTAGAATTTCCTAGGTATGTAAAGGAAATAGTAGAATCTTACCAATTGTCAGCGAAATGAATCATCAAAATCATCAAAACTGACCATTTGGGAACGTCGTCGGGGTCATAGTAGCAATGCTTTTATTGCATAATTACAATAAAAATATTTTACAGTAGAAAAATGAAACAATAAATTTATATCATGAAAATAATTTATCTCATATTATATAATGATTTCAAAAAAAATAAATAAATAAATAACAGAGATATCTGCATACTGCAACCAAGCGAGTTCGCAAATTGTACAGACTGACTGTACCGCAAAGAATACCGATGTTCTATGATTTGTTTAAGCCTTGGCATCTTCTTGACAATGTTTTGCACTCATAATAGTCTGTTAAAGCTTATTTAACTCAAACCTTGTTGCTTTCCTTAGTTTCATGGAAGATAAGAATGAATTTCAACGCTATCAAATTTTTATTAAAATAATTCTCTTCTCTAAATATTTGTGTTTAATGAAACAATAATTCAAACGTACAAGAAAAATATTTTAATCGTGAAAAACGTTTATGTTTCTAATGCATAAAACAAGTAATAGAAGCATCTAATATTGTTTACGTACAGAAATGTAAAAACTATATGATGCAGCAATTAAATACTTCTTATTTTTTATGATTACCGTGCCATTATTAAAAAATTCATACAACCACTGAAACTTATAACTGAACATTTGCTACTTTCCCATCAACGGAACATGGGGGGGGGGGGGAGATGATTACTTAACGCTCCAAAATGTATAAGTATGTGAGCTTTAACAGAATATGTGAGTTCGTAGCTAATTTTTTTGAGTTATATCAAAATAATATTAAGAAGAAACACAAAAATATTTTTAATAAATTGTAATTTTCATATTTCTGAAGTTTAGGTTTCAGGATTTGATCTTTTCTACTGCATACGTGTTCAAGATTAATATTATATGTAAACCGTAAAAAAAAGAGGGAGATAAATGTAAATATTTCATTTATTTATTTAGAAATATATTTGAGAGTAATAAAAAGTATTGAGAAATTTCGTATATTTTCCAAAACTTTCATTAATCATTCAAAACATTTTATTAAGAGACGTTACAAAGAATAATTTTAATATTTATTGTTCAATAACTGGAGTCGGATATCTCTTACTCCATTTCAAATCAATTCCTTCTGACTTTCAAACAATTATTATTTTAAGAAACTTCTATCTTTAGTATTTGTGTGTAAAATATATTAGTTAAGTTCTAACATGATATTTAAAAATATTGCTCTATTTCCAGAAGCGAATATGACTTGAATTTCTTCTACGTCAAATAATATGTTTTCATTGCCTCAGCAATTAAATAAAATTACAAAAAAATGAAATAACATATCAAATAAATGCTAAGTCCTGTGAAATGAAAAATAAAATTTTTATTCCTTTATTAATTTTTTAAAAATCTCTTTTCAATTATAAATTTTCTTATATTTAGAAATTTATTAGTTACATTTGGAGTAATAGTATGCACTAACTATCAAAATAAAATAGATTTAACACAGTTTCCATTGTTCTCTCTGTTCACATAAATTATTTTATTGAAAAAATGTACTGACTTTAAACAGAAATCTTCTAAATTCTTTTAAACTATTTTTGCCTTCTCTGTGAACTTTATTTATGGAGCATATGGAAAAACCTCAAAATGAAAAACTTAATTAGGAGAATATCTCCTTTTAACAAATAAATTAAAAGATTCATTAAAGCTTGAAGACTTTTGTACACGTTTATGTTATTAAGAAATATCTTTTTGATATCTTTCAGGGAAATTATTCATAATATAAAATGTTCTTGGTATACTTACTTTTTAACTTCTCCTAATAAAACATAATACTGATTATTTGTACAAATCTTTTATGGATTAGGGATACATTCTTTCTAATACTTTTCTCTCTTTGTTTAGTTGATAGATTTATAATTGATATAGAAACTTTTTTTCTTATATTTGAAATTTAAAAAAAAAAAAATTATTTTTCTCGACATTCTAACATAAAATGTTGTTATAATTTTTAAGATTAGACACTATGTTAAATCACTTCCTCACTTCGCCTTCATTCCTTTGGCATGACAAGACACTTTCATTTTTAAGAATAAATAAAAGTATGTTTTATGTCGCTAACTACTTCAATTTTCAGCCGAAGAGGAAAATGGAAATTCCTTTGAGGTTATGTGCTTCCCAAGGCCCCTTCTCTCTCCCTTCCAAATAATTTTTAAACTTCTATTTTTTATGATAAAAAATTCATAAATTATTATTTTTTTTTTTTGTTTGTTTGTTTCTTCTATGCACTGTTAAAAACACAATTGAAAAATTTTTAACATATAAGTTTCATGACATAAGTGCTATTTAATACCATAATAGCATTAAAAGTTTTTTGTCCTACTTCCAATTACTTTAACACCATACAAATAATCCAGTTAGAATGCTCTAGTACATTTTTAAACATATGCAAAAAAAAAAAAAAAAAAAAAAAGAAGAAAATAAATTACAGTTATCAAGTATATTTTTGAAGCTTGATAGAAATATAATAAGTATAAATTAAATAAAAATATAAATTAACTTTGAAGAGATACAATGTTTTCAACACAATATGTCAAACTATAAAAAACAAAGCACAATAAGCTCTGTTTCTGCATATTTTTTAGGTAACTCATTGAAAATTCGATATGCATGTTCTTTTAGGGCAGGTGGCAATGCTGGCTTAACTGGTATTCCACCCTCTTGACTTTTCTTTCACAATAAATTTATTTTCTTTTTGCTATTTCTGTAGGTTGAACAAGTAATTGATTGTCTCTGCTTCTGCTGCACTTCAAAACTCTATTTGAGTAGTTAAGATTTCTAAAAGGGGGGAAAAATAAAAAAAGAAAACTAAGTAAATTTCTTCCACTTTCAACATACAATTGAAAAGATTAGTGTTAGAAAGTCCTACAAGACATTTTAACGAATCAAAGAAATTTAGCTTTGGAATATATATAAATACAAGAAAGTCAATTACAAAATGATTATGCGAGTACGGCCGCTCACATAATACAGAAGATTCTACAACTTCTGGCAGAGGTTCTTGGTGTTTTGGTAGTGAAAAGTAACTGTAATCAAAACAATTTGATCGTTCCATCAAGGATATATTATATGGATTGCAAAAGCAAATTTAAGTGTTTAAAAGTATGATAATTCATAGTAATATTATAGATAAAAAAATATTATTGAAAATATAAGGAAGAATTAATGAAATTGAAAAATAAGTAATTAAATGGAGGAGATATTAAACATTAAGACATATGAAGAAAAATGCAACCTGATTTTAAAAAAAAATTATATTTATAAGTATATAAGTGCCGAATAAATCCAACATTTGCACTAAATAAAAATATCTTATCTGAATCTTTTTTACAACTCATGATAAAAAGGCATAATAAATTCAATTTTATTTCTTTGGAGTACTGTATTTTAATCATAAAACTGAATTCATCAGTTAATTCTTGATGAAGTTTTATATTTGAAACTAAAATCAGAATGTATATAGAATGAATAACCAGTCTTGTACGCCACAATATATACTAGTTACCTGTGATTTATTATTTTAGTTTCAAGTTATGAAAACATAAATATTTTTCATGTATACATTATATATATTACATGGCAAATTTAAAATGTTTTATGTTTAAACTCATATGCACAAAATAAAAATAATCTATATTTGCAATCTGTTTCTCAATAAATACCATCTACATTTTATTTATTTGTTTATGTATTATTATTCATTATTATTATTAATAAAATTTAAATAATTAATACTTACCTCCGAATAGTAATTTTAAGAACTGCACTGCATCCAGAATTTTCACTCTCTTTCAAATATTTTGATACCAGTAAAAACAGATTTTATATCATTATCAATAATGAGAGTTCTAAGTGTTGAGTTCTAGTACATTTATAGTATCATCTAGTAAAAATTATGTTATTTATAAAGCTATGAAGTAATGTTTTAATATTTTGTAAATAATAATAAACAAACTTAAAGTCTTCCTTTTTTGTTTTAATAATATTTAAAAAATTTTCTAAGGTTAAAATTTATTCGAATTTTTTTAAATTATAAAAATGAATACTTTATTTCAGTTCTTAACTTTTCATTGTGTGCAAATCGCCTAACAGGTAAGCTTTTAAATTTAAGACAATTTATTGCCAGATCTGAAATTTTTCATATATATTTTTATAACATAAATTGTGCTCTTATTCAGTAAATGTGTGTCATAAAGGTCAAAAACTGCAGTACAAAAAAAGTAGAAAAAAAAGCCAGAATTTCTTTCCTATATCGAACTGGTAAGTAGATTGAAAAGAGAATTAAAAGAGCAGGTATTTCCATGCTAGGAAAACACATGTAAACTATGCAATATTTGATAAGTGCTCTGTATCAAAGCAGGCACTAAATATCATTCTTGCCTCAAGCAAAATGAGCTTTAGATCAGACCTTGGTAAAAAATATGTGTTGATATGTTGTATAGAGCATGGAACCTCTAAAACTTTTATGGATTTGTAACATTAAAAGAACCATAAAACAGTTTTAAAACATGTATAATTCAAATACTTTTAATAATGGAATTGGATGCAATTAAATATATCTTTAGCTAGACAGACATAAATATGTCCCTTGCCGCATGCAAAATAAACTTTAAATTTAACATTGGAATTATCTAAATACTACCACAAAAAATGGCTAAAATAACACATGTATAGACAAATATTCTTTATGGAATTTGAAACAATAAAATATAAAGCATTAATTATTACTTGTTCCACATTGTGCTGGCATCTATAAAGTAACTTTTATAAACATAAAGGCGTCCAGTTGATTTGTGTTTCTCGGAACACGCCAAACCTGTTTCTGATATTTGTTCCTATTCTTTAATCCATTCCTAAAATATGTGTTACAAAAATGCAGTAGAAATTCCGATATTAATTATTTAGAAATTCCGATATTAATAACTAAACAGAGTTGAATTAAATTCACAGTATGCTGCAAAGGAACTTCCTAAAAGTTTACAAGCTGAAGGGAAAGCCAGAAATATCTAGGCATTTCTTAAAAAATGAAACAATTCGGAATATTGTTTCTTCATTATTAGATAAGTCAGTAATATTACGATTTTTTTTTTTTTTTTTTTTTTTTCATAACAGAGATGAAATATTTGATGAACAGCTAGTGCTCACCACTTTAAATTATTTATCTGGTATCTGTTTCTCCATACATAAACTAATGTTTCATATTTTAGAATATCAATTTATAAGTGAAATAGTTTCTTTTTATTCACAAAAGTAAGAATTTTATTTAAATTTAAACTTTTTTTTTCTATAAAATTACTTATTTTGTTTTCAGATACACATAGTAAATTTTAAATATTATCTTTAATTTTATTTATTTATTTTGAATCTCTCTTCATCCGATATGCCTCCTCTTGTGCTATTTTATTTTGCATGCATATTCAGTATGAAATTGAAATGATTCCTAAACCGTTTAATTTCATCTAAATATCTTTAAAAATATAGCACATTTGCAGATAGACATCTTATGGTAATAATTTTATCATGAAATAAAAAAACGAATATCTCTTTATATTATTTTATTTTACATATTTTATTTTATTTATATTCAATAAGAATTGTAATGATTTCTAGAAAGTTTATTGTCATCTGAGTATCTTTATAACTCTAGCATATTTGCATATATACATTTTATGGTAATATTTTTAATATAAAAATAAATAGGCCAAACATTTTCTTAAAATAAAAGCCTGGTTAGAGTTTCAGCAGTTACAGCAAAGAAAAGTCTGTGAGAAAGAAATTGACCAATCAGAGTATCCTTTACCATAGAGTCAGTCTGAACAATTTGCAAACATGCAACCAAGCCTTTTAACATTAACATATAAATAAATGTAAAAAAATAAAAGAAAAGAAGAGGGGAAAAAAATCATAACTGTGGGAAATCTGCTTGTTAATCCAAAAGAAAAAGATGGGGAAAAAGTATATTTCTGCCATTCCGTTCTCCGGGAACGAGGATAATAAATTATGAAAAACAGATCCGTAAGTGGCCGATTGAAACAACTATATTTTTGGAATTCTCTCTTTAACGAGTTCGTTTCCTTGTGACCGTCTGACGTAGTCATTACTACTTCGAGTTAACGTTTACAATCAGCGATTTGATTATTTCAACTGTTTTGAATCCTTGTAAGTAATTAATTTATTGTAAGTAAATGCTATTTTATGTACATTAATAATATATTTGGCCGTTTACTTAATTTATCAAAGCTTGTATTAATTTGAACATTATATGCGCCATTTTGTTTTCAGACCAAGCTTTAAAAATTGTTATGTTACTAGATATACGATATAGTATTATATTCGAAAGATTTCATTGCACTTGTTTATGACAATATTTCATAATTTCCCCCTTCACAGTGTCGTTTCATTAAAAATTAGCTTTTCACTCCTGGACATATCGTTTTCACATATGGACCAACTGTGTTATTTGTTCAATGATTTAGAAAAACAAAGCTATGCAACGGAAAAGAAATTGTATTTTTGTCTTTAAAGGTATATTATACGTCCTCTAATCAGGGCAAGTCTTTCTATGTGTTTATTCCCTGTGTTTTGTTTTCCGATTGTTCATTGTTTCCGTTGTTTATGTTTTATTAGTACTTAAGGGATGGTAGAATGAAGGAGCGTACGATTGTAGTCTAGGCAGATTAATTGTAAGAAATCATAATGTAATGATCTGGAATAATTTACACCCCATCAGTACCGATACTAAAATTTTGGTTATTTATAGTCTGATGAAATTTATTTCCTTCAAAAATCGGATGTGCAAGTAAAATGGTTACATGTTCTCTGATAAATTTTCAAATCGGCGCTTTTTCGAAACAGGAATTTCAAAACACAGCTTCCATCATTCCAGATCGTATGCATAATTCATTCTAAGAATTAAATTATCAATTGCAAAAACAGAATATTTTACTAAATATTCAACATAATATAATGCATTGTTAAGTTCTTTGTATTTTATTTCTTATTTCTAAAATTATTTATGTAGTTGATACACAAATAGATATTTTAATACATAATATAGAAAATTTTTATTCAAGCAAACTAGTATTTAGATAAAGTAGTACAAAAAATAAAATACCAATAATAATGACCAGTTTATTATTTGCCTTACTTTTATATTCTATATACTCATTAAATTTTATTTTACATTGATTTTAATTAAAAGAGTAGAACAATTTTTCAGATATAGTTAAGAACATAATGTGAAGTAAATAAAAAAAATGAAGCAACATTATTTTGAGGATATTAAATACATCTGAAAAAGTCAGGGAATTTTTTTTTAAATCTAGAAATGTGAAGAAAATTCAAATAGCAGAAATAATGGCCACTTTGTTATTATGAAACTCATATCCTCTCTCAAAATGTGATGTTTATTTTGAATCAATGCCACAATGAAATGAATACAATAAAACCAATTGTGAGAAAAATTTACAAAATTCATTCCTGCAGTTTTTTATGCAAAAAAAAAAAAATAATAAGAACTTTCCTCTACTTTTTTCTCTATGTTACAGATGAAACATTCAGCCAGTATGCTCATTATCAGTTTATGGATTTCAGATAAGCTTTAGTTATGTAAAATCCTCTCCTCTTTTCAAATATATCAAACAACACTAGAAGACTAATGCCACTCTAAACCGACTTTTAGTTAACCTGTCATATATTAGAATTGCTTATTCGGATTTACTTATGAAAGATGCAGTACAAAATCACTTGCACATTGACAGAGTGCTGATGCAGTACAAAAACACTTGCACATTGATAGAGTGCTTGAAATTATTTGTTTCCTATCCACACTGCTCACTAACACACAAATCAGAAGTATACAATAACTCCATAAATTTAGAAAAGGAAATAACTGCATCAAAATGAGAAACATTATATAATGATATAAATATTGCATTAACTTTTAGACCACCAACCACACAAAAAAAATCACCATCATACTGGGTGAATGCTTCACATTAACATAGGGAAAAAAAAATGGTTCTAATTTTTTTTTTCTTTTGTTGCATAAAAAGAAAAGTGTTTTAGAAGTATAAATTTTAAAAAGGCAGTAGGAACGAATTTTTTAAATTTTTGTGAAAATTGATTTTATTGTATTCATTTCATTGTGGCATTGATTAATCATAAACACTTAACATCATATGATGAGAGTGTATTTAAGTTTCATAATAATAGGGTAGCCATTATTTCTGATATTTGAATTTCCCTGAATTTTCCTTGATATTGGCAGATTTAAAAAAAAAAAATTATATATTTTTTTCTGTGGAAATTAAAAAACTCAAAATGATAATGCTTTATTTTTTTTCCCTTTATTTATTTCACAATATGTTCTTAACTGTATATGAGAAATTGTTTTACTCTTTTAAATAAAATGAATGTAAAATAAAATTTAATGATCTGAAAACTTCTTCATTCTACTAATTTTAAAAGATTTTTTTTTTCTTTTTATAGAATTATTGTAGAATTCTGGATAGAAAACAAATAATTTGAATGGTCAGCATTCTGTGAATGTGCAAGTGGTTTTGTACTGCATCTTTCATGAGTATATCTGAACAACCAGTTCTGATATATGACATGTTAGCTAAAAGTCGGTTTAGAGTGTCATTAGACTTCTAGTATTGTTTAATATATTAGAAAAAAAAGGGAGGTACTTTAAATAACTGAAGTTTAGCTGAAATTCAATAACTGAAAATAATGTTTTCCGTTTTGTTTTCAGATCATTTCATTTTACATTGATTTTAATTCAAAGAATTTTTTGCTGAAACAATTCAGAACATATTTTGAGATAAATAAGGAAAAAATTTTAATAAAGCAGCATCATTTTGAGGATATTAAATACATCTAAAAAGAATCAGGGGTTTTTTTTTTTCAATCTGGAAATATTAAGGGAAATTCAAATATCAGAAATAAGAGTCAACCTGTTATTATAAAACTTATATACATTCCTAATATATTATGTTTATAATGAAACAATGCCACAATGAAATGAATGCAATGAAACCAACTGCAACAAAAATTTACAAAATTCATTCCTGCTATATTTTTATGCTGGTGATTTTTTTTTTCTATGGTTGGATGGGTTAAAAATTAATGCAAATTTGATATCATATGGGCTGTGTTTGATATCATTGTATAATGTTTCTTATTTTGATACAGTAATTTCCTTTTGTAATTTTAAAAGATTTTTTCTTTTTAATTGAATTAGTGAACACTTCTGATTTGTGTGTTGGTGAGCAGTATGGACAGGAAACAAATAATTTCATTCTTAAGTACTCTGCAAATGTGCATCTGTTTTTGCACTGCATGTTTCATGAGTAAATCTGAACAAACAGTTCTAATATCTGACAGGTTAGCTAAAAGTCAGACAGTTAGCTTAGAGTGGCATGAGACTTCTAGTGTCGGTTTATATATTTGAAAAAAATCACAGGAATTTTACATAACTGAAGATTATCTAAAATTCAATAACTGATAACCAGCATACTGGCTGAATGCTTCACCTGTAACACACAGAAAAAAAGCGGAGAATGGTTTTTATTATTTTTTGTTGCATAATAAGAAAAGTGTTTTAGAAATATAAATTTTAAAATGACAGCAGGAATGAATTTTTTTAATTTTTGTGACAACTGGTTTCGTTGTATTCATTTCATTGTGGATTGAATCATCATAAACATCATATGTTGAAAGAGCATATAAGTTTCATAATAACGGGTTGCCATTTCAAATCATTAAATTTTATTTTACAGTGGTTTTAGTAAAAAGAGTAGAACAATTTTTCAGATACAATTAAGAATATATTGTGAAATAAATATTGAAAAAAAAATAATAAAGCAGCACCATTTTGAGTATATTAAATTTAACAGAAAAAAATGAGGAAATTTTTTTAAAAGAATCTGTAAAAATCAATTAAAATCCATGGAAATTCAAATATTAGAAATAATAGCTACGCTGTTAATATAAAACTTACATGTACTCTCAATATATGATGTTTATGATGAACCAATGCCATAATGAAATGAATACAATGAAACCAATTTCGACAGAAATTTGCAAAATTCATTCCTACTGTCTTTTTAAAATTTATACTTCTAAAACACTTCTCTTTTTATGCAACAAAAAATAATAAGAACTATTCTCCTCTTTTTACTAAATGTTACAAGTGAAGCATTCAGCCAGAGTACTGGTGATTTTTTTTTCTGTAGGTGGTGGTCTAAAAGTTAATGCAATTTTGATGTCATACTGACTGTCCTTGATATCATTGTAATAATGTTTCTTATTTTGATGCAGTGATTTCTTTTTCTAATTATACATTTGAAAAAAATCAAGGAAAATTTAAAAAACCTGGAAATATCAAGGAGAATTCACTGAAATTGAAATAGCAGAAATAATGGACTCCCTGTTATTATATATATGCACTGTCTTTACTGCTGAAACTTATATGCACTGTTAACATAAATGATGGTATTGAATTCAAAATAATCCTACTACACTTATCAGATTTCAGATAACGTGATTACAGAATTAGTATTACAACATTGATTAAATGCCTATTAGGCATCTATGTGCAGGTATAAGCTTCATCTTTTCTCAATGACCGTCTCTGTATGAACATTTTTTGAACCATTATGTAAGTTGACGTGCACATTAAAAAATGAAGAGTAGTCTCGTTGCATTGCCAGTTAAAAAGTTTGTTTTTAATATTAAACAATTAATATTAAATTAAGTTTTTGCTTCCTATTTAAAATACTAAAGCAAATTTTTTCAGCCTTATTAGCCCATTCTATAAAAGACCATGTGTCCTGGGAGACCAGAAAATTTAAAATTTTAATAGATATTTCCAAGTTTTTAAAGCCATATTAAAAGAAAATGACAGAAATCAATCGAAATTGTCTGAGTCCATTTCCCTTTACACTATCAATTGTATGAAATCGATATTGTTTAATTAGTTCCTCGTTATTTCCCCCCATGTTTTTAGCTATTTGTTTGAATTGGCTACCTTCTTATTATTGAAAGAAAACGTGTAGAACACGTTGGCAAGATTTCCCGAATTTTAAGTAATGAAAATGTTCCCCAAGCTATTCCTGTTTGGATAAAATGTCCTAAATTTTTCCAGTGTTTTTGGATGCTATTACGGTGATGCTTTTCTAAAATATAAATAATTAAGAACGCGAAGTGTTATAAATATGATGATAGTTATCAATTCATACGACACATGCAAGGAATGTCAGTCAAGAAAAATGACTTTATGCTATAGAAAATCCTTACAAATCTTACTAAAAAAGAATAACTTTTTTTAATACCCTTTATTGTTTTTCAATCAGTATTTCACATCATTAAGTAAGAAATTGCTCTAAAAATTTGGAAAGAATTGATATTTATTTATGTGACAAAAAGAAATCAAAAGATCAATTTAAAAAAGTTAATTACTGATTAAGGGTTTGTTGCATTGGCATTCCGGTTTGAAACTGTGTGAGACCTACTGAGAATAGCCTTCTTAATTTTTAAACCACAATCAGGTACTGAGAATATTGTAGGAATACTCAGTTCTCTTGAAAACCCATTCTCTTTTAACTTGAACAAGTTCGAATATTCGTAATTTTAATATTGCACCAACTCTGTCATGTTTTCCCTGAAATATTTACCCTACCTAAGAGTTTGAAATCATATAAAGAAATTGTAACACTACTTTTCTGTAACATAAATATGCTTGCTAAATGTTAATTTCAAAAATTAGCTTCAGTTTAAAAAAAAGTATTCTGGAGTAATAAGGCCTAGAATCCTCAGATTAATGTAGAATTTGCTGTGAAAGTCGGTTTAATTAATTCTGTCTCTAAATTATTATTAATAACAATACAGTCCCGTTTTAAATTAATAATAATTATTATGCTTTTGTACGTGTAGTAAGTTTGTTCCAAAATAAAGAAAATAATTTTTTCGAATATATATGCAATTCAATGTAGAAATAACTCTTCTTATAAAAATATGAAGATCAAACACAATCATAAATGTTAAAGAAGGTGACAGAAATATTATTTGCAAATTGAAATCTTAATTCCTTAAATGCTCGCGTCTCTTTTTGGGAACTTGGGAATAAAATAAACAGAAAAACTTTTTTGGCTGAAACGGAATCGCGATTCACCCCCCCCCCCCTTTTCCTTCCACCAATAAGAGGGTAGCGAGTAGAAAAAGTTTCAGAGCCCTGGGAAGCTCACTTTTAGCCTGAAAAAAAAGTTTCACCTTACAGATATCTCCAATGTTTTATTGAATTATCTTTTTCTAATTACTGTATCTAGACCTTGATTTAAACTTCTGAAATACATAAAGTTTTCCTTATCTTATGCAGTGTGTTCCAAAAGTAACAACCTATTGTTGTGGAACATTTGTGAATTTGTTAACTCATTTTCAACTACATAAACATAAATAGACTTCAGTTTTTTCAAAGTACCTATTTTATAAAATAATCTAATGAATTTTGGGGGCCATTATTTAAGAAAATAGTTCACAGAATCAAATAAGGAACTTTTCTGAATATCTTTCTTAATTCTATGACATTACTCTTTGATCAAATTGTACTTCAAATTGTATTCATTATTTCTATTTCTAAGAGATTTGCCATTTACAGAAAAATATTTAATATAGTCGTTTTATTTACATATTAAATGATGCTCCTATAATTTTATGATTTAATGTGTTTTAGTATAAATATAATAATCTTTCTGATAAAGTTTTCTCAGAAGGCATACATTGATTTTCCTTGAAATAAATGGTCATTTTCTTCTAGTGCAGAAAATAATGGCCGATAATAATGCCAGAAAACGCTCTTACACTTTTACTGTTAGAAGACTCAGAACATTAAGTGGCTTGAATAATCTCCCTAAAACCAAGTTCAAAGTTCGTTGTGAAACCAAAGACGAATTCAAAGCTGTAGAGGAGTAAGTAAAAATATTTTTTTCTTTCTCCGAACACTTATGAACGGAGAATATAGTTTTTTTTTTTTTTTTTAATGAAAAACTTCTTTGAAACATTCTTTGAAAACAAATAACAGTTAGATCATTAGAGATAATAGGCTGACTTAAACAGTCAAATCATCTTCATGTAAACTCTACATTATGTATCTCTGACGAATAAAGAGTTGGGATTACAGTGACAGATTTACGACTAGGCAGCTGGTTAGGGCCGCAGTCAGGTCAATTAAAAAAATTTACATACATGTATGTGTGTGTGTGTAAAACATGATTTGTAAGAGCACGCATAGGAGTTCGTAAATGTCTTTAATAATACTTCAATAGTTTTTTAATATTCTTTAATAATGTTCTTAATGCAATTCAGAAGTTAAAATTACAGACAAGCCGGAGTACCAGTGATTAGAAAATTAACTTTAGAGAGTAAATTAAGCAGAAATTATTGTATAGTTGCGTATCAGTCAAGGCAAACGGCGCCATAACTCTGCTGAAGCCCACAATGATGTCTTATAACCTAAAAACCTAAACTCATTAGTTGTTGTCATGATTAATAGATGGTTTATTGGCTTTTAATGGGTTTAGGTCAATACCAGTTTTGATAATAGCTTTATTTCTGTTGAAAAGTGTCAGGTATTATTAAGTGATAATTCGAAAAAATAGAAGAAAAAAATGAAATTTAATCAATGGTAATGGCGCTCATAATAATGAAAAAAATCCAGAAATCCTAAAAAAAAAATCTGGATATTATTGTGTGAAGAGGGTTTCTAAAATCTGGAATGAAAGATCAACTGTTAAATTTCAAACAGCGTTCAGTCGATAATTTCTAACAAATATTAAGCCATTTGAACTTAACAGAACTTGGAATTTGCTAAACGCTGAATCTTTAGATTATACCTAAAAAGTGTACCAAAGCATTTAACAGAAGTAAAAAGTTATGGATATTTACTAACCAAACATACTTGTTCTGATAACTATGTATTTTCTTACTGAAAGATTTAAAGAATCGAACAATGTCACCAAAATTGCAGAACTCGGGGGAAACAATAATCAGTAAAGAGGCAAAATTTTGATTTTTATTTATTTTTTTATATTATTTTATTTTTATTCGGAGAGGTAATTCTTTGGAAAAAACTGGTTCTACAATATATCAAATGTGTTCAAAAGAAGTTAAGTATGGCACAATATTTTGGAACATATTTGCATTTAATAAAAATTTTTAGTTAGTAGTTTAGTATTTCCAAGCAAAGGAAAAATTAGATTTTCTTGTCACTCCCAGACGAAATTTTTGTAGGAATTTTGAATTTCAATTTAGAATATGGGGATTTTTTTTAAAAAAAAGAATTGCATAGAAAAGCATGTCTATCCTGGTCCAGGTGAAACCAATTATTTATCAAAAATAACATTGGATGAATTCATAGAGCTTCAGTACAAAAAAGTGGTAAATAAAATAAAAAGTGGAACCAAAGCAAAGTAAATATTATTCCATAAAAATTTCTCCACTCCACTCATGGCTCATTCAGATCTGTATACTTTTGCACTTCGATCCATTATATTTAACAACGATCTTGTAAAAAGATTTATTAAATTCATGAAATTAAGTAGTCATACAACAATTAAAACGGAGAATTTAGTTTTAGAGACACTTTTTCAGTTTAATGTTTCAACTGCCGATATGAGACGCCATTTTATGATAATACTAGCAATATATTAGGTCAATAAAACGGGCTTGAATCTTTGATTAGAAATAAGAACCCACTGATAGAATACATCTGTTATTCAGTGTATATTTCGAATGTGGTTGGTACATATGCTGCCAGTTGTCTCCAAGCAATTAATCTACTATGTTTGTTAAAGAACAGTTTGAATTTATTTTTTCCCTGTAAGTAAAGGCTTTTATATATATTTAAAGAGATCATATCAAATATTTGTGATGAGATTTTCAAGAAATTTATAATAACTGTTTAGTGACTTAAAAATATGTTGGAAAAAATGTTGCAGCTTATATATGAAAATAAATTTAGAAGTTTTTTGAAATGCGGTTGGGAGGGCTCATAATGTGCACTGCCTGTGCCCAGAAAATGTCCAAATCTCCCACTAGCGATAGCGATAAAGGGAAAAATCTAAATTACGTGCACTATCACAAATTTCCTTTTCCTTCTTTTTCTCCTATTCAAAATATGAATTCTAAAACAATTTAGAAGATATTATTTTTGAAAATTTATTGGTTTCCTTTTGTTGTGGTTTTTGCTCATAGGGGGGGGGGACGGTTTGTCTATTTGTTTTTTCTTCTGGAAAGGTTTTTTTTTTAACACTCGACCATTTATTTTTTCTTTTCTTGTAATTATTATTATGTCAATGATGTGTCAAAGCGGATCCCATACGATACAACATAGTTTCGCCTCAACGTCTGAATGTCGAAGTTCTTTATATATGGAAAAGTTGCTTGAAAAAAAATTAAGGTCATCGCAGACTTTCAGATTAGCAACTTTTTCTTAAAAAAATAAGGTAAATTTTAATGAAAGTGGAAAGATTACTAGCGAAACACTGCCATTAATATTTAAGATATTGACCTTTAAAAATTTGCGAACATATCTATTTTATAGGACATATAGATTGGAAAAAAATCTAAATGCTTTTTATAAACTATTTGTTTTATTATGTTTTTACGGGACCAAAATAATTTTTTTTTATTTTTATATTCCTCAAGCAAATTAATTTCTATGTATGTGTATATGGACATAGAAAATTGGTTCGAAGGAGAGCATCAAGTAAAGACCGAGAGTGGAAGCGTTCTATCCTTCAAGGTCAAGATGATGAAGATGGACAACCCAACTCTTCTTTATTGCCGAGTCTTTGTTCGCAATTTAGGTAATCTAAAGTTTAAAAACGTTTTAAAAATGTAAATTTTATTTTAATCTTTTATCACTTTTATAATTTCCAGCACATTTTTAAAGACCTACTTGCTTCTTACTTTATCACCTACCTCGATTTAGAATTTTCATTTTTACAGAATTACATACAATCTGCTTGAATAATTGTATTAGGAAAATCCATAATAAAAGTAATTGATTGCAGATTTCTCTGAATTCTGCAATCATAAATTTACTGTGAAATTTATATAGAGAGTAGTCATTATATTTTTTTCGGAAATCGTCCATCAAAATCTATACTTTTTTTTTTTTTTTTTTCAATATTATAAGAAACGATTTTGGATTTAATCTCAAATTTAATTTCAAAATGTAAAATGAAACAGTGGTTACAAGAATTAGAATTCTTTTTATTTGAAATGTGTCATCATTTTTGCACTATTTCTAAATCTTGACTAAAGCATTTATATTAAAAAATATTTCAATGCATGAGACAGTAAAACATTTTTCATATTGAAATCACGCATTATAAATCTTATCAAGAGGCGATGCAATTCATTTAAGTGTTATTTTGCATTTTTCTATGGTTTTATTTTTTAATTTTCCAATATGAAAATATTCTTTTTATACACTTCAGCAGAAAGTGATTGGTCATGAAATTCGAGGAAAATATAGAAATACACATTTATATCGCATGCAACAGCGTCTAGTGACAGTTTATGGCTATTCCTAAGAGAAATGAATTCTTTTTTTTAAAAAAATAGAAAATAATAATAATAAGCGATGGCCTGTCTTCGGGGCCAGAGAGTTTCAAATTCAGTGCTCGATTCTAGTCAAGAAATACTATGTAACTTGCAAGAAGCATACTGGTAATACTGCATATAAAGAGGATTGCCGGCTCATGTGTGAACGGCCCTTGCCATCTAACCACGGTTCAAAATTGCGAGCTTTCCCTTAAAATAGACTTAGTGTTGCTTTAACGTAGCTCGTAAATATACTTAATGTAACTCGTACTAAACTGACTATTTCTAACAGAAAGGAATTATCTTTTCATTTAACAAAGCAGTTTAATAGAGCAAAAATTTTCAATGTGGGTGTAACTTAAGTGTCTAAACGTTTTGGATACGAGAGGATATAATCTATGTTTTAAGGTGTCATCTTCATAATAAATAGAATTCAACTGCTTTCATACAAGAATGTTTTTTTCAATGCGTGCATTTTCTGTTAATTTTCATTTAAGATGACAATAGTTAAATAATTAAGTGTGGATTGTATTCCAATTGAAAAAATAGAATAAATTTCAGTTACTGTAAAATTTTGCTGGAGTTTTAGTGTTTTTTTATCCAATATTACAAACAAATATAATATAAAAATAAGATAATTATATAACGAAATATAACACAACAAATAAAGCTTAAATGCATATATATATATTAAAAATATACATGGCAGTGAAAACTAGATTTAAGTTTTAGACATGAAAATTAAAAATTGTGTTATAGTCTGTGTATTTTCTGTAGGCGGTTCAAGGTCACATTTTCTACAAATAGGAGTAGATCACAAATAGGAGTAGAAACTATTATTTAAGTAGCGGATTTACAAGTAGGCAGATGAAGCAGACCGCTGAGCTCAGGAGGGCGCAAGTAAATCGATTAAAAAGGCATTATTAACAAAGGAAACAATTTGTCAAATAAACTTCGAATAAAAAAATACTTGGATAATATTAACTTTGTCTTTTAAAATTGGTATTATTGTATTACATTATTGTATTGTATTATTGTATTGGAATTACAGTATTCATAAACGATGAGTATCTGCTGAAACAATATTGTGTGAATGCTAATAAGCAAAAAACAAAAATATTTAATTTTCATTAAATTACTAAAATTAAAAATTAACTTTATACAAATCACCGACGTATTAATAAGTTAAAAAAATGTGGAATTGTGGGATTAAATTAACCAATTTTGTAAACGAGAGGCCTCATTTAGTGATTCGCCTAAGGGCGCAAAATGCGTTATTCCTTGACTGTATAGCAGACAAGGGTAGGGATCATGTAATTCCTATTAAATAGATTTATGCTTTTTCACAGTATTATTACATAGTTCTTAATTCTTTTTTTCATTTCAGATGAAGACAGCGATTAGAAAAAGAGTTAACACCGAATATGTTTAAACCTTCAGCCTAACATGTTAAACCTTGCTTATGGTTTTGCTTAGAAACCTCTTCATTCTGTTTATTGAAATGAAAATAAAAAGTTTATAAAAATGCATCGTATTATTTTTGTAAATGCTTACATATAATTTTTTCTCTTCTTTTTAGTATTACGTCTAGATAAATGCAATCAAATGGAAAAATGACAATGACTTTTTTTATCTGGGAATATCACTCTTCTATTATTTACAATATTTTTCAAACAACCGCAATTATTGAAATGAGAGGCTCTTTTATCAAGAATTCAAACATAAATTTTTTTTAAAATTAGAAATAACAATACCTTCTTTGCAATTATTGTCTTCATCGCTTCTTTCTGTATTTCGCTGCTTTTAGAAAAATAGTAATCATGAAAATTTTGATTTAGAATAGAGTCCCTCACATTCTAGCTCGCAATCTGACGTCGGTTTGCTCAAACACTCATAATGATTTTTTTTTTCAGATTTTTTTTTACATGTTTGAGCCTTGTCAGCGCCGCTCATCAGTTCAAAAATGAACAGTGTTAAAGAAAATGCATCATCAAAAGAATAGAATTAATTCTATAGAACTTCCATTAAAAGAGCAACATGCCTTCTATGTGGACTAAAATTTTTAATTAATGTTATCTTTATCGTATTTTTGAAAAATTACCGATATTTCTTTCCTAAAAATAACCATAAAAAATGGAATTAAATTACCTATAAAAAAGCAACATTACCTCGTAAATGGATCAAAATTTCGAGTTGAAATTATCAGTAACGTATTTTTGAAAAATTATCGATATTTCTTCTTGAGATCAGTAACTTTTAACGAAGTAATGTACGCCAGATGTCTTTCTGTTATTGAAATATGAAAACATAACTAAAAACGTAACGTATAAAAGATATTGTGGGTAAGAAAGTGAAGCAAAAGTTAGATGGGGGGGGAATCATAAATTGATTGAGGGCTGAGCCAGAGATGCTCAAAATATATCTCAGTCTGCACTTTGCTCAAGGAGAACATATCGCTTTTAACTTTCCAGTAAATAACTCTGTTTTGAAGTGAGCAAATTTTATATGTTTTATGTTTTTATCTTTTTTTTCAGAATTCAATAATGATGAAATAAGTTTTAAAGTGTAAAAACAAGTTAATTAGACAAATTGTATGAAATTCAATTTTCAGCAAAATGAAGACCATTCTTTACGCATTTTTATAATTTCTTTTTAAAAATATTACATGTCAATACTCAGAAAAAAATAATTTCAAGAGGAATATCTTAAAAAACATTTAAATTAATTTTAATCTAAAATTTATCATCTCATTTTATTCTAATAAGAAGAATCTAATCTCTAACGGAAGGCCTATTTTGATCGAGAAACTGATTTACATAATTATTAAATTATATCTAGGGATTTTTCTATTACGGAAATCGAGACGTTTTTAATAATTCGATCCAATATGCCTTTTTCAAATTTCGTTCAAAAATTTGTGTACCAAAAATTCGTATATTAGATTTTATTCCAGAATTCGCAGTTTTTTTGAGATACAAACAATTTCTTTCGCTGAAAACTCCGCCAGAAAAATCTCAATCCACCAAATATTTAGTAAAACTCGGATTTCTAACAAAAAAAATTGCATTTTCTTCGTTTTCTTTCATTGTGATTCCAAAAAATTAGTCAAACGTGACTTAATTTGGTCTCTAGCCTTAATATTCATTTTCAAATCCCGTTCATTTCAACATAATTTTTTTAATTGTAAATTTACGATTTTATAATTTTTTAAAATAATTTAGAATTTATCTCTGTGGTTTTTTCTGTCCCAGAAATTTCAGCCAATTTTTCACAGATATTTTTATTACTAATTTGATGCATTGGTGAAATTTTGTTTCTTTGTTACAAACTAATTCGTGTAATGGCCTTTTAAGTTAATGAATTTATCTTGTTTTATTTTAAGGAGGAAAAAATTTTTTTCTGTGAATTCATTAACCTAAAAAGCCCTTTTTTATTGAAAATAAAGATAGTACCGTTTTATTTTCAATAGATTTCAGCAATATTTTAATCAGATTAATAAAATAAGTATTATAATTTCAAATTGCAAAAATAAATGTTAATTTCCAGAAAGAAAGTTCATATGCTTTAAAGAATTGTTTACAGAGGATTTATTAATTCTTCATTATTACTAACATTTTTTCCCCGTTTATTTCACTGAAACTATTTTTGATTTTATTTTCTCGTATGAATCGAAAACTCAAAAATATAAAGAGTTAGTAAACGAATTATTGTAAACGTCAAATTAATAAAGCCAATAATTTACTGAAACTTTTCTGTTTAAATTTGATTAAAACCGATATTTATTTTTTTTAGAGTTGTGTCTGCCATTCAGCGGAAATAAAGACTCAAAAATGGAAAAATTTTGAACGATGAAATTTCGTATGTGGTCTTTAGAAGTCAAATTTACAAATTTTAATATTGCAATAAGTTTCGGTCAAATTCTTAATAAGGGAAATCATTATGCCTGTATATCCCATCCCATGCGTATAAACACGATTGCTAAAAAAATGCTAGGTGGATGAAATTTGGTAAAAGATTTTGCCAAAAGATTTAAGCTCTGTCAATAGTTGATTATCTGTCGATAGTTGATTATCTGTCCATTATTGATTGTTCAAACGTGATTGCTCAGAAATACAACGTTCTAGAAAAATGAAATTTGGTATTTAGCATTGATGCTAAAACTATAGACCCGTGTAAAGATGTCGATTCTTCAATCAGTAAACAAAGAAAAACTTTTTAGGTTTTCCTTATTTCTGCAAAGTAATTGAAACATTATATGCTTTTTCGAATATTTAAAAACATTAATCATCTATACTAGAAATACTATATATATATATATATATGTATTATACACAAGGGCAATCAAAGTCAGTTATATTAGAAAAATCAGTAAAAAGATCATTGTTTTTTTAATATTTCAGAAAACTTTAATCAACTATAATAGGGATACTATATATATGAATATATACATAAGGGCAATCACAATCCGAGTATTTTTTTTAAAAAAAAATTGATAATAGGACCATTGCTATTTTTAATATAAAAGAAAATATTACTCAACTATAATAGAGATACTATATAAATGTATATAGGCATAATGGCAGTCACAATCAGGGCATATTAAAACACAGTCAATAAAAGGATGAAGAGACTCCTAATTTGCATATAATCTGCGTGACACTGGAGTTTTCCGAATGATCCTGGAAGTCTATTATCAACACCGAAATTATACAAAGAAGCGTGAGAATGTATATAATTGCCGGATTGTATAAATAATTGTGACCACGAATATGACATCGATTTCTCTTTTTAAATATAGTGTTAAGGCTATAACAATGGTATTTCTAAAATTTTATTTTAGTTATTTTCGTATAATAATGTTATGACATGAGAAGAAGTGATTTATTGTCTTATTTGAATGAGAATGAAATGGTGATGCCATTGCTTATCACAGCGATTCTCAACCTGTGGGGCGCGCATCCCTAGGGGGGCGCGAGATTATCCAAGAGAAAACATTATTTAAAAAAATTGATTAAATGACTGAAAGGAAAGCACACATACACATAGAAAACAAAATGCATTTCGAAATATTTAATAGCTTAAAAAAGTAAATAAAACAACTTACTTAATCAAAACATACTAACTTAAAACAAATTTAATAATTATTAGTGACTTCCGTGGGCCTGTCCTGCAGAGCAAAGTTTTTCGAAGGAAGGCTTAATATTAGAAATAGCCACTCTCAGTTCTGCCGAGATCTATATTTTGTCTTCAAAGTAGCCACAGCAGAAAATCCAGTTTCTCAAAGGTAGGATGTTAAAAATGGTAATAGAATGCGAAATGCCCTTGTTTTTAGTGCAATTAAAATCCTCCTCTACTCCTGCCCCAAATTCAAATAGTGATTTATTGCTAAAGTGTCTTCTAGTTTCGCCACTTGTCGTGAAGTCTATGAATTTTTCTTCCTCATCAATTGAGAGCCCTTCAGGAGTCTTATGAAATGGATCCCTAACTCACTATAACTTGCTATCAGTTTGTCGTCAGCAAGAAAATAGTTTTTAAAATTCTTTGCCAGCATGACTGAATGATTTTCAGTGGTTACAAAACCAACTTTTACATCTTCTTCTTCAGCCTTGTAAATTTTAGTACAATAATCCACATTTGCAAGCATTGTTAGATTTCTTTGCTTTAAATTTCTGCTTCACAATTCCAATTTTCCACAAAAAGCATTGACTTTATCACTCGTATCCAACATATGTGTATTTGCTACTCGGAGTTGAAGATTCAAGTTATTTAATTTCTCGAATATGACGACTAAGTATCTCAATTTCATCACAAATAAACCATCGCGAAAATTCTCAGCCTCCGGTATGTTTTCTTCTTCTAGGAAAATGGCGATTTCTTCTCTTAATTCAAAAACACGTTGCAAAAATATCCCACGTGATAACCATCTTGCAATAAAATAGTAAAGCTGAATGTACTGAACCCATGTCTTTACAAAGTGCGGAAAAGATTCTCGATTTCTGGGGGTCTCATTTTTATATAATTTACTATCGTTACAACCGTAGTTAACACAATATTCAGACCAGGACTCATTTCTTTCGAAGCCAAAGCTTCTCTGTGGATCATGCAATGTGTCCAGATACACTAAGGCGATTCTTGTTTTACAAGTGCTTGTATACCTTGGAATCTTCCGGACATTGAACGAGCACCATCGGTGCATATTCCGACGCAATTTTTCGATTCTATGTTTGCCTAATTCAGAAAATCATTTAAAATAGCAGATAATGCGAGGGCCGTTGTTTTGAGTTCTATTGGTTTGCAGAAAAGTAGTTCTTCTACTACTGACATATTATCACAAAATCGAATATAGGCAATTAAATGAGCATCTTTATTACTATCGGATTCTCTTCCACAAACATTACTTATTTTTTTCTCTTTTGTTTAGTCAGGCTTCTGTTTTATTTATTTTATTATTCTAAAAAATGTATTCCAAGTTTCTAAATTTAGCTCACCCCGTCTAGGTTAACTTTCATTAAAGAATTTTTCTACTTTCATATTTTTTTAACGTTATCTCCCTATTTGGCTTTCTTTTCAAATATAATATGTAAATTTTTTCGCTTTCATTCGCTTCATCTATTCACTGCCCGCTTTGCAAAATGCCAAATGTGGTTTATCGCCAATGTTGACTCGCATTTACTCTTTTATTGGCAGTTAGTAAAAAATAATTTAAAAACAGAATATAAAATACTCAATATACATTATTGTTGTATAATTTTTATTGTAAGAGGGGGGGGCGAGGTGAAAATTATGAATGAAAACTGGGTCACGAATACTCAAAGGTTGAGAAACGCTGGCTTATCACATTTAATCAAACTAAAATAAATGGTTTAAAAGCAGGGTTTTCAGTTGTATAAAACAATACAGATACATTAAGAATAGATGCCTTAATGAATCTGAGGGTGACAAAAATAAACATGTTTCAAGGAATAGAAGGGGAAATTATCATGACACGGTTAGAACCGTAGGACGGCAACACATCTGGTATCTGTATTTCAAATTTCTACGATGAAATTAACAATGAATGGGTCCAGTTCTAAGCATGGATTTTTATTTCTGCAACAGAAAAAGTGATGGTGAATTTTATGCACTTCTTTCTTTGATTAAGTATATTTATAATAATAAAATTTTTTTTAATTTTATTAAAAGTTTTTTTAAAATTTTATTAAAATTTTTTTTTAAATTTTATTAAAAAATTTTTTAAAGTTTTGGTTTAGATTTGGCATTGAATTCAAAATTTTCTGTTTGTAAAATTCTCACAAAATGGCATTAGAATTTTAATGACTGTAAACCTCGTAATGTCATTTGCAAAACATATATGAAACATTGTTTAATAATTACACTTTTGTTATCTAATATTTAACATTAATCATTAAAAATCCCGGCAGGTTACTAAATAAAACACCGTAAACATGTTAATTTATTATAAATGAAATTAGTATTATTTTAAGTAATAAAGGATATTACATAAGAAAAAAAAGCATGCTTATTCCACAGTTTATAAGATTACAAAAAAATATTCCTTAAAACGTACATTTCAAACTGTGTGCCTGAAACGTTCTGAAATATAATTTCCGAAGCTTTTGTACATGTTAACTGTATTTTTATTAATAGCTAGAAAATGCAACCGACTAGATGAGATGTTTTACTGTGAACAGTATCGCAGATATGATTGTTATAGATTAATTAACGAAAGTTTTAGTAGAAAATCTCATGTATATTGATAGAGTGTTTGAGAAATTTAAAAAAATCTTATTTGCGGTACACTTTATATATAAATATATATAAATTTTAAAAGTTGTGTCTCTTTGCAATGATGCACATGAACACTTAAATCAAAATTAATCAATAAAATTGATTTGAAATGAAATGTGATTTACAAACGCAAAATAATAATAATAATAATAATATTTTGTCACCCATTTTACCGTATTTAACAGAATCATCATCAATAATTTCGGGCTCTATTCGGGATAAAATTTAAGTTTATAAAATAAAAATTGCAAACCTCAGCTTATTGAACTTTATGACAATTCAGCATAAAAAAGTGTAAATAAAACGTGAAGTTTACGATTCTATAACTAATTATTATTCATTTTTTTTTTTTTTTTTTTTTTGCTTTAGCTAATACTAATCATTCGCTAGCATTCAAAAGCTTTTTATAGTAAATCGTTTGCATAATATTCCGAAAAATGTAATAAAAAAGCAAATTTGCAATGAAAGAGGTAGGATCACAATAAAGAATTCATCAAAGCAATAATATTTGACATCGTGGACATGAGTAGTGTTCAGAAAGGCTTTTCTCAAGAACTAAAATAAACAATTTCCGAAAGTAAATTTTATTTGCGATAAATTCAATTCCATTTTACCGTATTTAACAGAATCATCATCAATAATTTCGGGCTCTATTCGGAATACATAATTCGAATTTTCATCGTTTTAACAGAATTAAAACCATTAAATCATTTAAAGTTTCAGACTTACGATCAATCGAATTATAATTTTAAAGAAATCTCTAATGGTGAATACGAAAACCTATCTTTATATTATTTAGCTGTTTTCAATATCCATTTAAATTGTTTCGATACTTTCAAAGTTAATACCGGAAAACGGTCGAATATGCCCTGAAATATGCTAGCTTAATTGATTTCCTCTTTAAAGAATTATCTTGAACGGAATAACTGTTTAGTGGCAAAAATATTAAAAATTGAAATAAATTATGTGCATTAAATTGGGAGTCTTCTTTTTACGTGAAAATTAACCCGTTGCACTCTGACGGTGCCTCTCACTCACCGTTCAATATGGTGCATCATTTTGATGTTTTATTTATTTATCTATTTCATTTTGATTGTTAAAAATTCTTGCAGAGTACGATCTGGTGCTTTTTACGTCTTATTTTTATTTTATACATGAATGAAATCGAGTTGCGCGTTTCAATCGTGGTCATAAGATTTTTTTTTTTTTTTTTTTTAATTTTTAATTTTCGCAAGATTACTCCTCAAGGAGGAATAAAAGAAGGTGACTGGTTCCGGTCAACAGGCGTTGTAGAGAGGGGAATGTGCTTATCAGTGACCGACGAATGGGCGAACGTCATGGCTGCGAGATTATTGAAAACTGGAAGGTTAGGGGTTTTAGAAACAGATGCTTCCTTATTTGACTACGCTACTGTCATGCTATAAGAACACCATTTATTGTTATTAATTCTGAATGCTAGTTCTTGAAGATGGATTTTTGATTCTTTATTCCATAAATTTTATTTAATAGAAGAAAATTGATATAAAATAAGGAAACAAATTGCTACACTTTTTTTTAAATGGCCATGCATATAAATAAACGTTTTGATAACGAACTCTGTTTGTAAATTTCAGGTAAAAGAAAATACGAGCGCTATGAGCAAGCATATTACAATGGTCGTGACAATATAAGCAAAATATATATAAAAAAAAAGCCTCACAATTTTAAGTTAACTATTTCTTTCAATATATTGCACTTTTTTTTGCTGAAAATTCATACAGCAATTCTAAGATATAGATAAGATTCAATATATATATATATATATATAGTGAGGTGTGTTCGATTAGTTGTAGATATATCCTCGAGTCATGTTCAAGTTTCAAGCGACAACACAAAACTCTTTCTATAAGCCGTATTGTGTCTTTTAATAAATCATGAAATATTTAAGAGAATTTTTTTCGAATTCAAGTGACGATTTCCCGTTTTTAGAGCGCTGGAATTTTTATAAACATTTTGGAATATTTTTGATTCTTTTATTTATATACAAATTATTTTAAAAAGAAATGATCAGTTAAGGTCCTAAAAGTGAAGAATTTATGTTATTTTTTTATCAATTTTTTGTTTAAGAGAAAATTTTTTAACTTTGGTTAAACTTAGTAAAAATTGAATTTATTGAGAAAACTAGGAAAGTGAACGAGTTACATTCACTCGACACAATTTTAAATTTGAGAATTAAAATCAAAAGTTGAAAGAAAACTTCTTTCAAAAACTTAAAGACGATGGATAACATTAATAAATATCTGTTTTTCTTTCTTTTTTTATACTTTACCTAAAGTGTTGAAATTAGTTTGAAATAAGAATACTTTAGTATTCCAGAAGTATTCTAGTACATCTCAAGTACTCTAGTATTCGAAATCACGTGATGTATCAAGTGGTTTTATCAAAACGAGTAAAAACATACAAACAAACAAAGAAAAAACCCAGAGGTAATTGAACAAGTAGATATGAAAACATTCAATAATTTTTCATAGAGAAACAGTTTTTCCTAAACATATTTAATATTTCTTCTTTGTTCAGTTCAGTTCTTGCCTCTCAGGTAATTCCTTACAGTTAAATTCGCATGATAATTTTTTGTCGAATCAGATGCGCATATTTGATGGCTCTCGTTTCAAAATGGGTTTCATTGCCATGCTAAGGCAAACTTTAAGATGTTCTCAAGCAGACCCATAAAAAAAATATTATACAAAACATATATAAATTTTTCTGTAATCTATTTTAGCTATTATAGGACAGTTTCGTGACAAATTTCGGCTTCAGCCGAACTACCTTTTCTGAAGGGATTATCTGAAGACGGGACTGGAACACGTTAAATACGTTGTGAATCATAGGTCTACCTGTTGATGTGGTGTGAATGTCTGGAAGGGGGGGGGGAGTTCGAAGATTGACCACTTCTATTCGTAGTCTCGATTTAATACACTTTGGGTTCCTAAGCATTTTTTAGAGATGAAACTAAAAGGATTTAAAATAATCATAAAGCAACATTGATAACAGATCTATTAATTTAAAATTCATGTTGGATTATTTTTACAGGATAAGACGCATAACTTTTTCAGGACCTTTGTTGCATGTGTAACTTAATAATTTGAAAATTTTAACAATTTATTGCATTTAAAATTGTCAAACACGAGATCCAGTGGAAAATAATTTGCCTTCATACCTCCCTCGATTTTTTTTATTGTATTTTCCTTAGAAATTGACCCACATTCACGATGTGAGAGAGGATTACTAAGGATTATTCACGATGTGGAGGAATTTTTAGCATAGAATTTCCTAGGTATGTAAATTAAATTGTAGAATCTTGCCAATTGTCAGCAAAATGAATCATCAAAATCAACAAAACTGACCATATTGGAACGTCGTCGGGGTCTTAGTAACAATGCGTTTGTTGCATACTTACAATGAAATTATTTTACGGCCCTTTACCGTACTGGAATTTTCCCTCTATTTCGCCAGAAAAATTTCCTGGGCATCTTTAAACAAGCCAATGTGATATCATTTTTCGTTTTTAAAAATGTAAAAAAAGAAGGGCAAAAAAAGTGAGTATTTATTTCTTGAGGGGCTGGTGTCCATGGCACCCAAATTCACACAGATGGCCAGTCCTGGATGGCTCAAGAACATCTTCTTTATTTCACTATGGTTGAAAATTGTGCATCCATCCCAAAATAATACTCGTGTTGCTTCAAAAGAGGAAATGAATCTGATTAAACTTATGTGAACAAATGGGCAAAAATAATACAAAATAAAATATGATTGGCAAGTTTTTTCACAGTTGTTTGTGCAAAAATTTTGGAAATGGTGTATAGAAGGCCTTACAGAGTGTCTTTCCCCCCTCCAAAAAAAGTGTCACTTTTACGTACGGAGCATAAAAAAAAAATTCAATTTAAAAAAAACTTTTTACTACCAACCTCTACAGAAACTGAAGTGTATTCTTTCAATTTCCAACCTTCTTAAAAGAAATTTTATAATGGGAAATATATCTTTAGGTACAATATTTGAGACAAAAGGGCTTGTTCCACTTTTTTGGGACAGCCTGTGTACTAACTGTTGGCATCTTCCAGGAAACTGTGCCTGAAAATTCACAAAAATATTATTATTTCTTTTTTTTTCTTTGTAAAATTTCAAAATGTTTAATTTCTTCTTCTAACAGAATGATATCTGAAAGTAAACAAAATGTAAAATTTACATTTGGTATCCCTGGTTTAATGGTCTCATTTAAAGAATTTTAGAGATTTTCATCTTTTAAGACTTTTAGATTTAGACCTTTTACAAATTTATCAGATTTATAGATTAGAGATTTAATTAGAAGATCTAAATTAAAGTTTTTACCAACATTTAAAAAATATTTTGTTAAGAATGAAGTAAATGTTTAGAAAAACTATATCTATATTGATGTAAATGCTGTAAATTTATTTCATGAAGATAATATATCTCAAATTATATAATGATTTCAAAAAAAAAAATAACAGAGATATCTGCATACTGTAACCAAGTGAGTTCGCAAATTGTACAGACTCACTCTATCGCAAAGAATACCGATGTTCTCTGATTTGTTTAAGCCTTAGCATCTTCTTGACAATGTTTTGCACTCACAATAGCCTGTTATAGCTTATTTAGCTCAAACCTTGTTGCTTTCGTTAGTTTTATGGAAGATAAGAATGAATTTCAACACGATCTAATTTTTATTAAAATAATTATATTCTCTAAATACTTGTGTTTAATGAAACAATAATTCAAACCTAAAAGAAAAATGTTTCAATCGTGAAAAACGTTTATGTTTCTAATTTATAAAACTAGTAATAGAAGCATCTAATGTTGTTTAACTTACAGAAATATAAAAACTATATGATGCAGCAGTTAAATACTTCTTATTTTTTATGATTGGCGTTCCATTATTAGATAATTCATACAACCGCTGAAACTTGTAACTGAACGTTTGCTACTTTCCTATCAACGAAACATGGGGGGAGGGGAGATGATTACTTAATGCCCCAAAATGTATAAATATGTGAGCTTTAACAGAATATGTGAGTTCGTAGCTAATTTTTTTGAGTTATATCAAAATAATATTAAGAAGAAATACAAAAATATTTTTAATAAATTGTAATCTTTATATTTCTAGAGTTTAGGTTTCAGGATTTGATCTTTTCTGCTGCATACGTGTGCAAGACTATTATTATATGTAATCCATAAAAAAAAAAAGAGGAAGATAAATGTAAATATTTCATTTATTTATATAGAAATATATCCCAGATTAATAAAAGGTATTGAGAAATTTCGTATATTTTCCAAAACTTTCATTAATCATTGAAAACATTTTATTAAGACACGTTAAAAAAATAATTTTAATATTTATTATTCAATAACTGGAGTCAGATATCTCCAATTCCATTTCAAATCAATTTCTTCTGACTTTCAAATAATCATTATTTTAAAAAACTTGCATCTTTAGTATTTGTGAGTTAAATATATTAGTTAATTTCTAACATGATATTTTAAAATATTGCTCTATTTCCACAAGCGAATAGAACTTGAATTTTTTCTACAGCAAATCATATGTTTTCATTGCGTGAGCAATTAAATAAAATTACAAAAAAATGAAATAACATATCAAATAAATGCTAAGTACTCTGAAATGAAAAATAAAATTTTTATTCTTTCAGGAATTTTTTAAATAGCTCTTTTCAATTGGAATTTTTTTTTAATATTTGGAAATTTATTAGTTTCATTTGGAGTAGTAGTATGCACTAACTATCAAAATAAAATAGATTTAGCACAGTTTCTATTGTTCGCTCTTTACACATAAATTATTTTATTGAAAAATTGTACTGACTTTAAACAGAAATCTTCTAAATTCTTTTAAACTATTTTTGCCTCCTCTGTGAACTTTATTTATGGAGCATATGGAAAAACCTCAAAATGAAAAACTTAATCAGGAGAAGATCTCTTTTTACAAATAAATTAAAAGATTCATTAAACTTGAACGCTTTTGTACACATTTATATTTTTAAAAAGTATCCTTTTGATATCTTCTAGGGAAATTATTCATAGTATAAAATGTTCTTGGTATAGTTACTTTTTAACATCTCATAATAATGCATAATACTGATAATTTGTACTAATCTTAAAATGATAAAATTCATGGATAAGAGATACATTCTTCCTAATGCTTTTTCTCTCTTTGTTTAGAAAAAGCATATTTAAAAAATATATATATATTATGCCACTAACTACTTCAATTTTCAGCTGGAGAGGAAGATTGAAATTCCTTTGAGGTCATGTGCTTCCCAAGGCCCCTGTCTCTCTATTCGAAATGTTTTTTTTCTAATTTTTTATGATAAAAAATTCATAAATTATTCTTTTTTTATATGTTTGTTTCTTCTATGCACTATTAAAGTCCATTTATTTTGAATAAATTTATTCAAGAATTTTGAAGAGTATTGCAGAAAATAATAAAAACAGAGGAAAAAAAAGGTGTAGGGGAAGAATGACTTCAACCTATAGGAATAAGTTTTAGTACGCACATGTCAAGCATAACATTAAATCCCATCAAATAAGAGTTCAAGTATGATTTTATGAAACCTATGATTGATAAATGTGAATATATGTAACACCAATAAAAAAAATTCAGGACTCTTTGGCTTCAAAAGTGTGTTTTATTCATCTTCTGAAAATGCTTCAATACAGAGCAGAGCAACTTGGAAATACTTTGTCCAACTTCTTTTTTTTTAAATATATATATATATATATATATATATATATATATATATATATATATATATATATATATATATATATATATATATATATATATATATATATATATATATATATATATATAGTTTTATGACATAAGTGCTATTTAATACCATAATAGCATTAATTATTTTAACACCATACAAATCCAGTTAGAATATTCTAGTACATTTTTAAAACATGTGCAAAAAAAAAAAAAAAAAAAAAAAAGAGAGAGAGAGAAAGAAAAAAAGAGAAATTACAACCTGCAAGTATAGTTTTGAAGCTTGATAGGAATATAATAAGTACAAATTAAATAAAAATTTAAACTAACTTTGTAGAGATACATTGTTTTCAACACAATTTGTCAAACTATGAAAAACAAAGCACAATATGAATTGTTTTTGGATGTTTTTTAGGTAACTCATAGAAAATTCAATATGCATGTTCTTTTAGGGCAGGGATTTAGGACTTTTCTTGGACAATAAATTCATTTTCTTCTTGCTATTTCTGTAGGTTGAAAAAGTTACTGATTGTCGCCCTTTCTGCTGCAATTCAAAAACTCTTTTTGTGTAGTTAAGATTTCTAAATGAGGGGAAAAATAAAAAAAGAAACCTAAGTAAATTTCTTCCACTTTCAACATACAATTGAAGAGGTTAGTGTAAGAAAGTCCTACAAGACATTTTAATGAATAAAAGAAATTTAGCTTTAGAATGTATAAAAATACAAGAAAGTCAATTACAAAATGATTATGCGAGTACAGAAGCTCACATAATGCAGAAAATTCTACAACTTCTGGGAGTGGTTCTTTGTGTTTTGGTAGTGAAAAGTACCTGTAATCAAAACAATTTTAATATTTCACCAGGGATATATTACATGCATTGCAAAAGCAAATTTAAGCGTTTCAAGGTATGATAATTCATATTAACATTAGAGATAAAAATATTATTGAAAATATAAGGAATAATTATTGAAATTGAAAAATAAATAATTAATTGGAGGAGATATCAAACATTAAGACATATGAAGAAAAATGCAACCTGATTTTTAAAAATTTACATCCATTTGTATATAAGTGCCAAATAAACCCAATATTTGCACTAAATACAAATTTCTTATCTCAATCTTTTAACAACTCATGTTAAAAAGGCATAATAAATTCAATTTTATTTCTTTGGAGTACTGTATTTTAATCATAAAACTGAATTCATCAGTTAATTCTTGATGAAGTTTTATGTTTGAAACTAAAATCAGAATGTGTATAGAATGAATAACCAGTCTTGTATGCCACAATATATACTAGTCACCTGTCATTTACTAATTTAGTTTGAAGTTATGAAAACATAAATATTTTTCATGTATACATTATATACATTACATGAAAAATTTAAAATGTTTTATGTTTAAATTCATAAGCACAAAATAAAAATAATCTATAATTGCAAGCTATTAAAATAATTAAGAATCTCTTTTTAGTTGGAGATTTATTTTACACTTAAGACATGAAATATTAGATAATGTTCTATTATGAAACTATTTAAGTTTGCTGTAAAGGAACTGCATAAAGTTTCAAACTTAAAGAAAAGTCAGAAATTTAAGGGCTATACTTACCTCTGGGCAATTTTTAAAATACCAAAATATGGGGATGTTGTTCCTGAACTGTCATAAAGTCATGTCAGAATCGGCATGTGATTTTTTTATAACAGAGTTAGAAATCCAGTGCTCACCACTGTACATTAAGTATTTGCAATCTGTTTCTCAATAAATAACATCTACATTTTATTTATTTGTTTATGTATTATTATTCATATATTATTCATTATTATTATTAATAAAATTTAAATAATTAAAACTTATCTTTGAATAGTACTTTTAAGAACTGCACTGTATCCAGTATTTTTATTTTCTTTCAAATATTTTGATACCAGTAAAAACAGATTTTATTATTTAAACAGATTTATAATTATCAATAATGAGAGTGCTAAGTGTTTATGAATTCTACTATATGAAAATTTATGTTATTTATAAAGCTATGAAGTAATGTTTTAAAATTTTGTAAATAATAATAAACAAACCTAAAGTCTTACTATCTTATTTTAATAATATTTAAAATTTATTCGAAGAGCATAAATTTATTTAAATTATAAAAATGAATATTTTATTTTAGTCCTTAACTTTTCATTGGGTGCAACTGGCCTAACAGATATAGCTTTTAAATTTAAGCCAATTTATTGCCAGATCTGAAATTTTTAAAATGTTTTCTTAACAAAAAATGTCCTCTTATTCATGAAATGTGTGTCATGAAGGTGAAAAACTACAGCACAAAAAAAAAAAAAAAAAAAAGTCACCAGATATTCTTGCCTTTGTCGAACTTGTCAGTAGATTGAAAAGAGAAAATTAAAAGAGCAGATACTTCCATGTTAGGAAAATTAGGTATATATGTAGCTAGACAGACACAAATATGTCTCTTGCTGCATGCAAAATAAACTTTAAATTTAACATTGGAATTATCTAAATAATACCACAAAAAATGGCTAAAACAACACATGTATAGACAAATATTCTTTATGGAATTTGAAACAATAAAATATAAAACATTAATTATTACTTTTTGCACATTGTGCTGGCATGTATAAAGTCATCTTTATCAACATTAAGGCTCCCAGTTGATTTGTGTGTTCTCGGCATACGCCAAACCTGTTTCTGATATTTGTTAGTATTCTCTAATCCATTCCTAAAATATGTGTTACAAAAATGCAAGAAATAAGTATTCAAAAGAGATGTATAAAGTATTTAGAAATTCCGATATTAATAACTAAACAGAGTTCAATTAAATTTACAGTGTGCTGCAAAGGAACTTCCTAAAAGTTTACAAGCTGAAGAAAAAGCCAGAAATCTCGAGGCATTTCTTAAAAAATGAAACAATTCGGAATATTGTTTCTTCATTCAATAGAGTTGCAGCAGCTACAGCAAAGAAAAGTTTGTGAGAAAGAAATTGACCAATCAGAGTATCCTTTACCATAGAGTCATTCTGGACAATTTGTGAACTTGAAACCAAGCCTTTTTAACATTAGCATATAAATAAATTTAGGGGGGATAAAAAAAATTAAAGAAAAGAAGAGAGAAAAAAAATCGTAACTGCTTGAAATTTGCTTATTAATCCAAAAGAAAAAGATGGACAAAAAGTATAAACTATTTCTGCCATTCCGTTCTCCGGGAACGAGGATAATAAATTATGAAAAAGAAGATCCGTAAGTGGCAGAAGCGGATAGCGAAAGAACGATCATACAATGTTAACGGACTTAGAAATTTTCTGAACAGGAATGAGTGTCTCTGCGCATGCTGAGATTTTACTGGAAAAAATAAGTACTATTCACTATGGTTTATGATCGTTCTCTCACTATCCGCTTACGTCAGGAGCATCATCAGGATGAAGAATTTTTTCGTGTTTAGAAAATTAAAAATGTTAAAAATATTTTAGCATTTACAACTATTAAAAAAAAGTAGGAACATTTTTTTTAACGTATTTTTAAAGTAAATTTAAAAAAAATACTTACTTTATAAATAAAAATGTTTTATAATTCAAACTTTAAAAATAGGGTTGATTTTTGGTTTCTTAAATATTTAATGAAACTTCCTGAAAAATGACAGTAAAATTAATGTGTCTTCAGTACTATGTTGAGGATGTAAGTTAGGAAAGTATGGTTATGTTGTTGTTTTTTTCCTTATATTTAAAGTGAAATATAGGTTAACCTTATTATTTATAAAATTTAATAAGATCCCCTCCCCAAATACTTTGGATTCTTAAAAATAAACAATATTTAGATAAAATTTAACATGACTATATACTCAAAAGTTAGTCAGTCATGGAATAACTATCTTGGTCATGTCTTGCTGAAATAGTTTTCTGTAGTTAGGCAAGTAAGATAAAATAGAAAATCTACATGTTTTTACCACCATGATTGATATGCATTTATCAGAAACAAAATTAATCAATAATCCAAGAATAACTATTAACCATTTCTTCTTTAAAAAAAAATCTTAATAACTCACATGATTTCAACTTTTCTCCATCCAGGACTATTGGTGTAGCTGATAGCAAGATTTTTCAGCAATTTTTTTTTAAATTCAGAGAATTTAATTTATTATCTCATTCTTTCAGATATATTTAAATAATACAAATATGTTTTTAAAAATTTGATTTCTGAACACTTTAATTTAAATAAAAGTTTCAATTTTTTGTTTGAAATTATGAATTATAAATATTAATAATTTTATATTTTTATAAAAATCTGATAAGATATATTATGTTGCCATACCAAAATGTTAGTGTTTTTATCAAAAAATTATAAGAGATTTCTTATATCATCATATTCATTTTATTTATTTTAATCAATAAATATTTTGATATTTTTACTTGATATTTTTCTAAGCTAAATGAAAGAAAAAGTGTACTGAAATGTAAAACTGAATGAGATTAATAAATTAGAAGAATTATAAATAATTTTGAAATTTTTATTACAGACATCAGAACTACAAAATGCATCTGATTACTCTTTACAAAATATAAGATGAAAAATACACTAAGTTATAAATACAAACATTTTTCAAATATCAAAATCACAAAATAAATTTTGAAATTATAAAATAAATTATTATGAGTATAATTTAATGTAGAATTTACAAAAGTTTTACAATATATAGGTAGAAAAGATAAAAATCAAGGTAAGAAAAAAAAAAAAAAGATTAATTCTCTAAAATATCTGAAAATCATGCAGCATAAATATAATTGCCATTGTATACAAATTATAAAAATTAAAAAGCATAACAACTTCTGAATCTTCTGGACTAATTAATAATACAAAAACTCAAACAATATAATTGAAGAGATTTTTAGGTAAAAAATTGCAGAAAAAATCGTTTAAAAAAATTGCAAAATATAGAGGGTTAAAGCAATACATGAGTGACTTGACAGAGAATCTAAAATAATGTAAAATTTATAAATGAATTTAAAATCAGATATGTAAGATTATTATATTCCTTATGAAACCTTATCATCCTATTCCTTGAGTTATAATTTAAAACAAAAAAAAAGACAAAAAAAATATTGCTTTTGGATATGCACTAATCAGAAATATACAAAAATTAAATAACAATGAAAGTGATATATGTAATTGTGAAAGTGTGATTAATAAAGCATATATTGAAAAAGAGTACAGAACCATAAAGAATTTTATATGGCTGAAGCAACATAAACAGTTTTAATATAAAAATTTATATATATATATATATATATATATATATATAGTAAGATAATATATATGATTAAATAGGAGAAAATGATAATAAAACAAAACATTTTTTTACAAAGCTTATATTTATAATAGTGTAAATTTTTATTTTTAATAATTGCAGTTTCAAAAATTTGATAAAATTAATCACTCAAATGATAAAAATTCTAATTTAAGTCATAGCATAGAATAATTCAATTAAAATTATTTATATCCCTATCTATACATATATATGCATAATTCTAGATAATGACACATTTAAAGTGTTAAACAAAAATCTAAATCAAAGCAAAAAAATTACATAATAAATAAAACAAATAGTCTAAAATTATTTGCATACAATAATAAACATAAAATAATATTATATCTGATCCAGAGTGCGTAGTGTGAAATGGATGCAAAATGTAAGCACTTAGCCAAATGTTATCGATTAGAGCTGCCTGGTGGACATTTCTCCATGAACCATAGTGAATAGTACTTATTTTTTCCAGTAAAATCTCAGCATGCGCAGAGACACTCATTACTGTTCAGAAAATTTCTAAGTCCGTTAACATTACATGATCTTTCTCTCGCTATCCGCTTCTGTAAGTGGCCAATGAAACAACTACCGTTTTTGAATTCTCTCTTTAACGAGTTCGTTTCTTTGTGATCGTCAGACTAAGTAGTTACTTTATTATCATTATCATTTGCAATCAGCGATTTGATTATTTCAACTGTCATGAATACCTGTAAGTAATTAATTTATTGTACGTAAATGCTGTATTATGTACATTAATAATACATTTGGCCGTTTACTTAATTTATCAAAGCTTGTATTAATTAGAACTTTATATGTGCCATTTTTTTTTCAGACAAGGTTTAAAAATTGTTATGTAACTGTATATACAATATTTTCGAAAGATTTCATTACTTCATTTAGTAATTGCACTTGTTTATGACAAAATTTCATCTTTTCCCCTTCACAGTGTCGTTTCATTAAAAATAAGCTTTTCACTCCTGGACATATCGTTTTCACATATGGACGAACTGTATTACTTGCTCAATAATTGAGAAAAACAAGGCTATGCAATGGAAAAGATATTGTATTTCTGTCTTTAAAGGTATATTATACGTCTTGTAATCATGGCAAGACTTTATATGTGTTTATTCCCTGTGTTTTGTATTCCGATTCTTCATTGCTGCCGTTGTTTACGTTTTATTAGTACTTAAGCGAAGGTAGAATGAAGGAGCGTACGATTGTAGTCTGGGCTGGTTAATTTTAAGAAATAATAGTGTACTGATCTGGGATAATTTACACCCCATCAGTACCGAAACTAAAACTTTGGTTATTTATAGTCCAATGAAATTTATCTCCTTCATAAAACGGATGAGCAAGTAAATAGGTTACGTGTTCTCTGATAAATTTTGCAAATCGACGCTTTTTCAAAACAGGAGTTTCAAAACCCAACTTCCACCATTCCAGATCGTATGCATGATTAATTCTAAGAATTAAATTATCGTTTGCAAAAACAGAATATTTTACTTAATATTCAAAATAATATAATAATACATTGTTGAGTTCTTTGTATTTTATTTCACATTTTAAAAATTATTTATGTAGTTGATACACAAATATATATTTTAATTCATAATATAGAAAATTTTTATTCAAGCAAACTAGTATTTAGATTAAGTAGTACGAATAATAAAATACCGGTAATAATGACCAGTTTATTATTTGCCTTACTTTTATATTCTATATAGTCATTAAATTTTATTTTTTATTGATTTTAATTAAAAGAGTAGAGCAATTTTTCAGATACAGTTAAGAACATATTGTGAAATAAATAAATAAAAAAAAAGCAACATCATTTTGAAGATATTAAATACATCTGAAAAAGTCAGGAATTTTTTTTTTTTTAAATCTAAAAATATGAAGAAAATTCAAATAGCAGAAATAATGGCCACCTTGTTATTATGAAGCTCATATGCTCTCTGAACATGTGATGTTCATGTTGAATCAATGCCCCAATGAAATGAATAAAATATAACTAATTGTCACAAAAATTTACAAAATCCATTCCTATTGTCTTTTTAAAATTTATACTTCTAAAACACTTTTCTTTTTATGCAACAAAAAATAATAAGAACCATTTTCCTCTTTTTTCTGCATGTTAAAGATTTTATAAAAAACCTAGAAATGTCAAGGAAATTCAAATAGCAGAAATAATGGCCACCCTGTTATTATAAAAATTATATGCACTCTCAACATATGATGATTATGATGCTCCAATGCCCCAATGAAATGAATAAAATAAAACTAATTGTCACAAAAATTCACAAAATCCATTCCTGCTGTCTTTTTAAAATTTTTACTTCTAAGACACTTTTCTTTTTATGTAACAAAAAAATAGTAAGAACCATTGTCCACTTATTTCTGTATCTTACAGATGAAGCATTCAACCTGTTTGCAGGTAATTTTTTTTCTATGTTTGGTAATCTAAAAGTTAATGCAATTTTAATATTATACTGGTTATGCTTGATGTCATTGTATAATGTTCTTTTTTTTGGATGCATTGATTTCCTCTTCTAATTGTAAAAGATTTTTTTTTTTTACTTTTAATATAATTATTGTACAATTCTGATTTGTGTATTCATAAACAATTTGGATAGGAAACAAATAATTTCAGTGTTCAATAAATTCAGTGTTTTTGTACTGCATCTTTTATAAGTAAATCTGAACAAATAGTTCTGATATATGACTGGTTAGCTAAAAGTCGGCTTAATGTGGCATGTGACTTTCAGTGTTGTTTAATATATTTGCAAAAAAGGGAGGTATTTTAAGTAACTGAAGTTTAATTGAAATTGAGTAACTGAAAATGCTGTTTTGTTGTCAGATCATTAAATTTTATTTTACATTGATTTTAATCAAAAGAGTAGAATAATTTTTCACATAGAGTTAAGAACATATTGTGAAATAAATAAAGAAAAGAATAAAGCAGCAGCATTTTGAGGATATTAAATACATCTGAGGAAAATGAGAAATTTTTATTTTTTAATCTGGAATTACAAAAGTAATTCAAATAGCAGAAATAATGGCCACCCGTTACTATGAAACTTATATGCTCTCTCAAAATATAATGTTTATGATGAACCAATGCCCTAATGAAATGAATATGATGAAACCAATTACCACAAAATTTTTCAACATTGATTCCTGCTGTCTTTTTATGCAACAAAAAATAATAAGAACCTTTGTCCACTTTTTTCTGTATGTTACATGTGAAACATTCACCCAGTATGCTGATTATCAGTTCATGGATTTCGGATAAACTTCTGTTATGTAAAATCTTCTCTAAAAATAAAACCCTCTCTTTTTTTCAAATATATTAAACAATACTAAAAGTCTAATGCCACTCTAAACCGACTTTTAGCTAACATGTCATATATTAGAATGAAATGAACACAATGAAATATATTGCAACAAAAATTTACAAAATTCATTCCATCTTTTTAAGCAATTCAAAATAATAAGAATCATTTTCCACTTTTTGTAGTATGTTACAAGTGAAGCATTCAGGCAGTATGCTGGTGATTTTATTTTCTGTGGTTGGTGGGAGAAAAGTTAATGCAAATTTGATATGATATTGGCTGTGCTTGATATCATTATATAAAGTTTCTTATTTTCATGCAGTGATTTCCTTTTCTAATTTTAAAAGATTTTTTTCCTTTTAATAGAATTATTGAACACTTTTGATTTGTGTGTAGGTGAGCAGAATGGATAGGAAATAAATAATTTCATTCTTCATTACTCTGTAAATGTGCAAATCTTCTTGTACTGCATGTTTCATGAGTAAATCTGAACAAACAGTTCTGATATCTGACAGGTTAGCTAAAAGTCGGTTTAGAGTGGCATGAGACTTCTAGTGTTGGTTAATATATTTGAAAAAAATCACAGGGATTTTACATAACTGAAGCTTATTTGAAATTCAATAACTGATAACCAGCAAGCATACTGGCCGAATGCTTTCACCTGTAAAATGCTGAAAAAAAGTGGAGAATGGTTTTTATTATTTTTTGTTGCATAAAAAGAAAAGTGTTTTAGAAATATAAATTTTAAAAATCCAGCGGGAATGAATTTTTTTTAATTTTTGTGACAATTGGTTTTATTGTATTCATTTCATTGTGGATTGATTCATCATAAATATCATATGTTGAAAGAGTATACAAGTTTCATAATAATGGGTGGCCATTTCAAATAATTAAATATTATTTTATATTGATTTTAATAGAAAGAGTCGAACAATTTCTCAGATACAATTAACATATTGTGAAGTAAATATTGAAAAAAAAGCAGCACCATTTTGAGTATATTAAATTCAACAAAAAAAAAAAAAAGTCAAGAAATTTTTTTAAAAAAAATCTGTAAAAATCAAGGAAAATTCAAATATTAGAAACAATAGCTACGCTGTTATTATGAAACTTATATGCAATCTCAATATATGATGTTTATGTTAAACCAATGCCACAATGAAATGAATACAATGAAACCAATTGTGACAAAAATTTGCAAAATTCATTCCTATTGTCTTTTTAAGCAATTCAAAGTAATAAGAACCATTTTCCACTTTTTGTAGTATGTTACAAGTGAAGCATTCATGCAGTATGCTGGTGATTTTATTTTCTGTGGTTGGTGGGATAAAAGTTAATGCAAATTTGATATGATATTGGCTGTGCTTGATATCATTATATAAAGTTTCTTATTTTCATGCAGTGATTTCCTTTTCTAATTTTAAAAGATTTTTTTCCTTTTAATAGAATTATTGAACACTTTTGATTTGTGTGTAGGTGAGCAGAATGGATAGGAAATAAATAATTTCATTCTTCATTACTCTGTAAATGTGCAAATCTTCTTGTACTGCATGTTTCATGAGTAAATCTGAACAAACAGTTCTGATATCTGACAGGTTAGCTAAAAGTCGGTTTAGAGTGGCATGAGACTTCTAGTGTTGGTTAATATATTTGAAAAAAATCACAGGGATTTTACATAACTGAAGCTTATTTGAAATTCAATAACTGATAACCAGCAAGCATACTGGCCGAATGCTTTCACCTGTAAAATGCTGAAAAAAAGTGGAGAATGGTTTTTATTATTTTTTGTTGCATAAAAAGAAAAGTGTTTTAGAAATATAAATTTTAAAAATCCAGCGGGAATGAATTTTTTTTAATTTTTGTGACAATTGGTTTTATTGTATTCATTTCATTGTGGATTGATTCATCATAAATATCATATGTTGAAAGAGTATACAAGTTTCATAATAATGGGTGGCCATTTCAAATAATTAAATATTATTTTATATTGATTTTAATAGAAAGAGTCGAACAATTTCTCAGATACAATTAACATATTGTGAAGTAAATATTGAAAAAAAAGCAGCACCATTTTGAGTATATTAAATTCAACAAAAAAAAAAAAAAAGTCAAGAAGTTTTTTTAAAAAAAATCTGTAAAAATCAAGGAAAATTCAAATATTAGAAACATTAGCTACGCTGTTATTATGAAACTTATATGCAATCTCAATATATGATGTTTATGTTAAACCAATGCCACAATGAAATGAATACAATGAAACCAATTGTGACAAAAATTTGCAAAATTCATTCCTATTGTCTTTTTAAGCAATTCAAAGTAATAAGAACCATTTTCCACTTTTTGTAGTATGTTACAAGTGAAGCATTCATGCAGTATGCTGGTGATTTTATTTTCTGTGGTTGGTGGGAGAAAAGTTAATGCAAATTTGATATGATATTGGCTGTGCTTGATATCATTATATAAAGTTTCTTATTTTCATGCAGTGATTTCCTTTTCTAATTTTAAAAGATTTTTTTCCTTTTAATAGAATTATTGAACACTTTTGATTTGTGTGTAGGTGAGCAGAATGGATAGGAAATAAATAATTTCATTCTTCATTACTCTGTAAATGTGCAAATCTTCTTGTACTGCATGTTTCATGAGTAAATCTGAACAAACAGTTCTGATATCTGACAGGTTAGCTAAAAGTCGGTTTAGAGTGGCATGAGACTTCTAGTGTTGGTTAATATATTTGAAAAAAATCACAGGGATTTTACATAACTGAAGCTTATTTGAAATTCAATAACTGATAACCAGCAAGCATACTGGCCGAATGCTTTCACCTGTAAAATGCTGAAAAAAAGTGGAGAATGGTTTTTATTATTTTTTGTTGCATAAAAAGAAAAGTGTTTTAGAAATATAAATTTTAAAAATCCAGCGGGAATGAATTTTTTTTTAATTTTTGTGACAATTGGTTTTATTGTATTCATTTCATTGTGGATTGATTCATCATAAATATCATATGTTGAAAGAGTATACAAGTTTCATAATAATGGGTGGCCATTTCAAATAATTAAATATTATTTTATATTGATTTTAATAGAAAGAGTCGAACAATTTCTCAGATACAATTAACATATTGTGAAGTAAATATTGAAAAAAAAGCAGCACCACTTTGAGTATATTAAATTCAACAACAAAAAAAAAAGTCAGGATTTTTTTTTAAAAAAATCTGTAAAAATCAAGGAAAATTCAAATATCAGAAACAATAGCTACGCTGTTATTATGAAACTTAAATGCAATCTCAATATATGATGTTTATGTTAAACCAATGCCACAATGAAATGAATACAATGAAACCAATTGTGACAAAAATTTGCAAAATTCATTCCTACTGTCTTTTTAAGCAATTCAAAGTAATAAGAACCATTTTCCACTTTTTGTAGTATGTTACAAGTGAAGCATTCATGCAGTATGCTGGTGATTTTATTTTCTGTGGTTGGTGGGATAAAAGTTAATGCAAATTTGATATGATATTGGCTGTGCTTGATATCATTATATAAAGTTTCTTATTTTCATGCAGTGATTTCCTTTTCTAATTTTAAAAGATTTTTTTCCTTTTAATAGAATTATTGAACACTTTTGATTTGTGTGTAGGTGAGCAGAATGGATAGGAAATAAATAATTTCATTCTTCATTACTCTGTAAATGTGCAAATCTTCTTGTACTGCATGTTTCATGAGTAAATCTGAACAAACAGTTCTGATATCTGACAGGTTAGCTAAAAGTCGGTTTAGAGTGGCATGAGACTTCTAGTGTTGGTTAATATATTTGAAAAAAATCACAGGGATTTTACATAACTGAAGCTTATTTGAAATTCAATAACTGATAACCAGCAAGCATACTGGCCGAATGCTTTCACCTGTAAAATGCTGAAAAAAAGTGGAGAATGGTTTTTATTATTTTTTGTTGCATAAAAAGAAAAGTGTTTTAGAAATATAAATTTTAAAATCCAGCGGGAATGAATTTTTTAATTTTTTGTGACAAGTGGTTTCATTGTATTCATTTCATTGTGGATGGATACATCATAAATATCATATGTTGAAAGAGTATACAAGTTTCATAATAATGGGTGGCCATTTCAGATCATTAAATTTTATTTTATATTGATTTTAATAAAAAGAGTCGAACAATTTCTCAGATACAATTAACATATTGTAAAGTAAATATTGAAAAAAAAAAAAAAAAGAAAAGAAAAAAGCAGCACCATTTTGAGTATAATAAATTCAACAGAAAAAAAATCAGGAATTTCTTTTAAAAAAATCTGTAAAAATCAAGGAAAATTCATGGAAGTTCAAATATCAGAAACAATAGCTACGGTGTTATTATGAAACTTATATGCAATCTCAATATATGATGTTTATGTTGAACCAATACCACAATGAAATGAATACAATGAAACCAATTGTGACAAAAATTTGCAAAATTCATTCCTATTGTCTTTTTAAGCAATTCAAAATAATAAGAACCATTTTCACTTTTTGTAGTATGTTACAAGTGAAGCATTCAGCCGGAATTCTGGTGATTTTTCTCTTCTGTGTATGGTGGTCTAACAGTTAAAGCAATTTAGATATCATACTGAGTGTCCTTGATATCATTGTCATAATATTTCTTATCTTTAAGCAGTGACTTCCTTTTCTAATAATACATTTATGAAAAAATGAAGGAATTTTTTTTAAAAATCTGGAAATATCAAGGAAAATTTAGGGAAATTCAAATAGCAGAAATATTAGCCTACTTGTTATTATATATATGCACTGTCTTATCTGCTGAAACTTATATGACAGAAATCAATCCAAATTTTCTAACTCCATTTCCCTTTACTCTATCAATTGAATGAAATCGATATTGTTTAATTAGCTCCTCATTATTTCCCCCCCCCATATTTTTAGCTATTTGTTTGAATTGGCTACCTACTTATTATTGAATGAAAACGAGTAGAACAGGTTGCACGTTTTCTGGCATTACTTAGTTTTTCTTTGTAAATGAGTACTTAAACCAGAAAAAAAAAAAAAAAAAAAAAAAAAAACTAATGGACTTCTCTGGCGTTCTGCTGTTGCGATTATGTTATATTATGTTCCAAGGGAATGGCAAGATGTCCCGAATTTTAAGTAATGAAAATGTGCCCCAAGATATTTCTGTTTGGATAAACTGTCCTAAATTTTTCCAGTGTTTTTTGATGCTATTACGGTAATGCCTTTCTAAAATATAAATAATTAAGAACGCGAAGTGTTATAAATATGATGATAGTTATCAATTCATACGACACATGCAAAGAATGTCAGTCAAGAAAAATGACTTTATCCTATAGAAAATCCTTACAAATCTTACTGAAGAAAAATAACTTTTTTTAATGCCCTTTATTGTTTTTCAAACAGTATTTCGCATCATTAAGTAAGAAATTGCTTTAAAAATTTGGAAAGAAATGATATTTATTTATGTGACAAAAAGAAATCAAAAGATAAATAAAAAAAAATGAATTACTGATTAGGGGTCTGTTGCATTGGCATTCCGGTTTGAAACTGTGTGAGAGCTACTGAGAATAGCCTTCTTAATTTTTCAACCACAATCAGATACTGAGAATATTGTAGGAATACTCAGTTCTCTTGAAAACCCATTCTCTTTTAACTTGAACAAGTTCGAATATTCTTAAGTTTAATATTGCACCAGCTCTGTCATGTTTTCCCTGAAATATTTACCCTACCTAAGAGTTTGAAATCATGAAAAGAAATTATAACACTACTTTTCTGTAACATAAATATGCTTGCGAAATGTTAATTTCAAAAATTAGCTTCAGTTTCCAAAAAAGTATTCTGGAGTAATAAGGCCTAGAATCCTCAGATTAATGTAGAATTTGCTGTGAAAGTCGGTTAAATTAATTCTGTCTCTAAATTATTATTAATAACAATACAGTCCCGTTTTAAATTAATAATAATTATTATGCTTTTGTACGTGTAGTAAGTTTGTTCCAAAATAAAGAAAATAATTTTTTCGAATATATATGCAATTCAATGTAGAAATAACTCTTCTTATAAAAATATGAAGATCAAACACAATCATAAATTTTAAAGGAGGTGATAGAAATATTATTTGCAAATTGAAATCTTAATTCCTTAAATGCTCGCGTCTCTTTTTGCGAACTTGGGAATAAAATGAACAGGAAACCTTTTTTGGCTGAAACGGAATCGCGATTCACCCCCCCCCCCTTTCCTTCCACCAATAAGAGGGTCGCGAGTAGAAAAAGTTTCAGAGTCCTGGGAAGCTCACTTTTAGCCTGAAAAAAAAGTTTCACCTTACAGATATCTCCAATGTTTTATTGAATTATCTTTTTCTAATTACTGTATCTAGACCTTGGTTTAACCTTTTGAAATACATAAAGTTTTCCTTATCTTATGCAGTGTGTTCCAAAAGTAACAACCTATTGTTGTGGAGCATTTGTGCATTTGTTAGCTCATTTTCAACAACATAAACATAAATAGACTTCAGTTTTTTCAAAGTATCTATTTTATAAAATAATCTAATGAATTTTGGGGGCCATTATTTAAGAAAACAGTTCACAGAATCAAATAAGAAACTTTTCTGAATATCTTTCTTAATTCTATGACATTACTCTTTGATCAAATTGTACTTCAAATTGTATTCATTATTTCTATTTCTAAGACAATTGCATTTTACAGAAAAATATTTAATGTAGTCGTTTTATTTACATATTAAATGATGCTCCTATAATTTTATGATTTAATGTGTTTTTGTATAAATATAATAATCTTTCTGATAAAGTTTTCTCAGAAAGCATACATTGATTTTCTTTGAAATAATTGGTCATTTTCTTCTAGTGGAGGAAATAATGGCCGAGCTTAAAGCCAGAAAACGCTGTTACATTTTTACTGTCAGAAGACTCAGAAGATTAAGTGGCATGAATAATCTACCTGAAACCAAGTTCAAAGTTCTTTGTAAAACCATAGACGAATTTGAAGCTGTAAAGGAGTAAGTAAAAATATTTTTTTCTTCCTCCGATCACTTATGAACGGAGAATGTAGTGTTTTTTTTTTTTTTTTAATGAAAAACTTCTTTGAAACATTCTTTGAAAACAAATAACAGTTAGATCATTAGAGATAATAGGCTGACTTAAACAGTCAAATCATCTTCATGTAAACTCTAAATGTATCTCTGACGAATAAAGAGTTGGGATTACAGTGGCAGATTTCCGACTAGGCAGCTGGTTAGGGCCGCAGTCAGGTCAATTGAAAAAATTTACATATATGTATGTGTGTGTGTGTAAAACATGATTTGCAAAAGCACGCATAGGAGTTCGTTAATGTCTTTAATAATACTGCAATTGAGAAGTTAAAATTACAGACAAGCCGGAGTTCCAGTGATTAAAAAATTAACTTTAGAGAGTAAATTAAGCAGAAATTATTGTATAGTTGCGGTATCAGTCAAGGCAAACGGCGCCATAACTCTGCTCAAGCCCACAATGATGTCTTATAACCTAAAAACCTAACCTCATTAGTTGTTGTCATGATTAATAGATGGTTTATTGGCTTTTAATGGGTTTAGGTCAATGCCAGTTTTGATAATAGCTTATTTCTGTTGAAAAGTGTCAGGTATTATTAAGTTATAATTCGAAAAAATAGAAGAAAAAAATGAAATTTAATCAATGGTAATAATCCTGAAAAATTCTGGATATCTTTGTGTGAAGAGGGTTTCTAAAATCTGGAATGAAAGATCAACTGTTAAATTTCAAACAGCTTTCAGTCGGTAATTTCTAACAAATATTAAGCCATTTGAAGTTAACAGAACTTGGAATTTGCTAAACGCTGAATCTTTAGATTATACCTAAAAAGTGTACCAAAGCATTTAACAGAAGTAAAAAGTTATGGATATTTACTAACCAAACATACTTGTTCTGATAACTATGTATTTTCTTACTGAAAGATTTAAAGAATCGAACAATGTCACAAAAATTGCAGAAGTCGGGGGAAACAATAATCCGTAAAGCGGCAAAATTTTGATTTTTATTTATTTTTTTATACTATTTTATTTTTATTCGGAAAGGTAATTCTTTGGGAAAAACTGGTTCTACAATATATCAAATGTGTTCAAAAGAAGTTAAGTATGGCACAATATTTTGGAACATATTTGCATTTAATAAAAATTTTTAGTTAGTAGTTTAGTATTTCGAAGCAAAGGAAAAATTAGATTTTCTTGTCACTCCCAGACGAAAATTTTGTAGGAATTTTGAATTTAAATTTAGAATATGGAGATTTTTTAAAAAAAAGAATTGCGTAGAAAAGCATGTCTATCCTGGTCCAGGTGAAACCAATTATTTATCAAAAATAACATTGGATGAATTCATAGAGCTTCAGTACAAAAAAGTGGTAAATAAAATAAAAAGTGGAACCAAAGCAATGTAAATATTATTATATAAAAATTTCTCCACTCCACTCATGGCTCATTCAGATCTGTATACTTTTGCACTTCGATCCATTATATTTAACAACGATCTTGTAAAATGATTTATTAAATTCATGAAATTAAGTAGTCATACAACAATTAAAACGGAGAATTTAGTTTTAGAGACACTTTTTCAGTTTAATGTTTCAACTGCCGAAATGAGACGCCATTTTATGATAATACTAGCAATATATTAGGTCAATAAAACGGGCTTGAATCTTTGATTAGAAATAAGAACCCACTGATAGAATACATCTGTTATTCAGTGTATATTTCGAATGTGGCTGGTACATATGCTGCCAGTTGTATCCAAGCAATTAATCTACTATGTTTGTTAAAGAACAGTTTGAATTTATTTTTTCCCTGTAAGTAAAGGCTTTTATATATATTTAAAGAGATCATATCAAATATTTGTGATGAGATTTTCAAGAAATTTATAATAACTGTTTAGTGACTTAAAAATATGTTGGAAATAATGTTGCAGCTTATATATGAAAATAAATTTAGAAGTTTTTTGAAATGCGGTTGGGAGGGCTCATAATGTGCACTGCCTGTGCCCAGAAAATGTCCAAATCTCCCACTAGCGATAGCGATAAAGGGAAAAATCTAAATTACGTGCACTATCACAAATTTCCTTTTCCTTCTTTTTCTCCTATTCAAAATATGAATTCTAAAACAATTTGGAAGATAATATTATTGAGAGAATTTATTGGCATTAATGAACATTTTGAAGAAAACTACGTTTCCTTTCAAAACAGCAAGAATTTTTGTTGTTGTTTTGATCGGAGGGGGGACGGTTTGTCTATTTATTTTTTCTTCCGGAACGGTTTTTTTTTTTTTTTTAACACTTGAATTAAGATAATCGCAGACTTTTAGATTAGCAACTTTTTCTTAAAAAAATAAGATAAATTTTATTGAAAGTGGAAAGATTACTAGCGAAACACTGCCATTAATATATAAAATATTGATCTTTAAAAATTTCCGAACATATCTCTTTTATAGGACATATGGATTAGAAAAAAAAATCTAAATACTTTTTACGAACTATTTGTTTTATTGTGTTTTTACGGGACCTAAATAATTCTTTTTTATTTTTATATTCCTCAAGGAAATTAATTTCCATGTACTTGTATGTGAATATAGAAGATTGGTTCAAAGGAGAGCATCTAGTAAAGACCGAAGGTGAAAGTGTTCTCGCCTTCTCTGTGAAGTTAAGGAAGGTCACCATCGGAACTAGCGAAACTAGTTTTTATTTCCGAGTGTTTGTTCGCAGTTTAGGAAATCTAAAGTATAAAAAGGCTTTGAAAATGTAAGTTTTATTTTAATCTTCTATCACTTTTATAATTTGCTGCTCATGTTTAAAGAACTACTTTGCTTCCTTTATTATCTGCCTCGATTTAGAATTTTCATTTTTACAGAATTACATGGAATCTGCTTGAATAATTGTACATGGAAAATCCATAAGAAGGGTAATCAATTGCAGATTACTCAGAATTCTGCAATCATGATTTTTAATGTGAAATTTATATGGAGAGTAGTCATTATATTTTTTTCGGAAATCGTCCATCAAAACCTATACTTTTTTATTTCAATATTATAAGAAACGATTTTGGATTTAATCTTAAATTTAATTTCAAAATGAAAAATGAAACAGTGTTTACAAGAATTAGAATGCTTTTTATTTGAGATGTGTTATCTTTTATGCACTGTTTCAAAATCTTGATTGAAGCATTTATATTAAAAAAATATTTCAATGCATGAGACACTAAAACATGTTGGATATTGAAATCACGCATTATAAATCTTATAAAGAGGCGATGCAATTCATTTAAGTGTTTTTTTTTTTTTTTTTTTTTTTTCATTTTTTCATGGTTTTATTTCTTAATTTGCCAGTATGAAAATATTCTTTTTATATACTTCAGCAAAATGAGATTGGTCATGAAATTAGAGTAAGATATAAGAAATACACGTTTATATCGCATGTAACAGCGTCTAGTGAAAGTTTATGCCTATTCTTTAGAGAAATGAACCAACTTGAATTCTTTTTTTTAACAGAAAATAATAATAATAAGGGATAGTACGTTTTCGGGGCCGGAGAGTTTCAAATTCAGTGCTCGATTCTAATCAAGAAATCCTATGTAACTGGCTAGAAGCACACTGGTGATACTGCATATAAAGAGGATTGCCGGCTCATGTGTGAACGGCCCTTGCCATCTAACCACGGTTCAAAATTACGAACTTTCCCTTAAAATAGACTTAGTGTTGCTTTAACGTAGCTCGTAAATATACTTAATGTAACTCGTACTAAACTGACTATTTCTAACAGAAAGGAATTATCTTTTCATTTAACAAAGCAGTTTAATAGAGCAAAAATTTTCAATGTGGGTGTAACTTAAGTGTCTAAACGTTTTGGATACGAGAGGATATAATCTATGTTTTAAGGTGTCATCTTCATAATCAATAGAATTCAACTGCCTGCATACAAGAATGTTTTTTTCAATGCATGCATTTTCTGTTAATTTTCATTTAAGATGATACTAGTTAAATAATTAAGTGTAGATTGTATTCCAGTTGAAAAAATAGAATAAATTTGAGTTAATGTAACATTTTGCCGGAGTTTTAGTGTTTTTTATCCAATATTACAAGCAAATATAATATAAAAATAAGATAATTATATAATGAAATATAACACAACAAATAAAGCTTAAATACATATATATATATTTTAAAAATACACATGGCAGTTAAAACTAGATTTAAGTTTTAGACGTCAAAATTAAAAATTGTGTTATAGTCTGTGTATTTTCTGTAGGCGGTTCAGGGTCACATTTTCTACAAATAGGAGTAGAAAGTAATATTGTAGTGGATTTACATGTAGGCAGATGAAGCAGACAGCTGAGCTCAGGATGGAGTAACCAAATCGACTAAAAATGCATTATTATCAAAGTAAACAATTTGTCAAATAAAAACAAATACTTCGAATAAAAAATACTTGCATAATATTAACTTTGTCTTGTAACATTGGTAAGGTTTCGATTTATTTCATAACAAGCACTTAGTTATTACAGTATTCATAAACAGTGAGTATCTGCTGAAACAATATTAGGTGAAAGCTAATAAGCAAAAAACAAAAATATGTAATTTTCATAAAATTACTAAAATTAAAAATTAACTTTATACAAATCATCGACATATTAGTAAGTTAAAAAATGTTTAATTGTGAGATTAAATAAACCAATTTAGTAAACGAGAGGCCTCATTTGGTGATTCGCCGAAGGTCGCAAAATGCGTTATTCCTTGACTGTATAGCAGACAAGAGTAGTAATCATGTAATTGCTATTAAATAATTTTATACTTTTTCTAAGTATCATTACATAGTTCTTAATTCTTTTTTCTTTTTTTTTCAGACGATGCTACGATTTGAAGAAAATGTTAACACCGAACAAGCCTTCAGCTTAACATGTTAAACCTCGCTTATGGAAACCTCTATCAATCTGTTTATTAAAATAAAAATAAAAAATTTATATAAATGCACCGTATTATTTCTGTAAATGCTTACATAATATTAGAAAGAGAAAAAAATCCTCTGAAATACAACGCCTACTTTTCTGCTACCTAATTCAAAACTCCTAGTGTCAGTCGCACTAGTTTTTTTTTTTCTCTTCTTTTTAGTATTACGTCTAGTTAAATGCAATCAAATGGAAAAATGACAATGATTTTTTTTATCTGGGGATATCACTGTTCTATTATTTACAATATTTTTTCAAACAACCGCAATTATTGAAATGGGAAGCTCTTTTTTTAAGAATTCAAACATAACTTTTAAAAAAAATTAGAAATAACAATACCTTCTTTGCAATTATTGTCTTCATCGCTTCTTTCTGTATTTCGTTGCGTTTAGAAAAATAGTTATCATGAAAATTTTGCTTTTGAATAGAGTCCCTCACATTCTAGCTCGCAATCAATCTGACGTCGTTTTGCTCAAACACTCATAATGAATTTTTTTTCAGATTTTATTTTTACATGTTTGAGCCTAGTCAGCGCGGCTCATCAGTTCATAAATGAACAGTGTTAAAGAAAAAACATCATCAAAAGAATAGAATTAATTCCATAGAACTTCCATTAAAAGAGCAATGTGCTTTCTAAGTGGACTAAAATTTTTAATTATTGTTTTCTGCGTTGTATTTTTGAAAAATTACCGATATTTCTTACCTAAAAATAACCATAAAAAATGGAATTAAATTACCAATTAAAAAGCAACATTGCCTCGTAAATGGATCAAAATTTCGAATTGTAATTATCAGTAACGTATTTTTGAAAAATTATCGATATTTCTCCTTTAGATTCGTAACTCTTAACGAAGTAATGTACGCCAGATGTGTTTCTGTTATCGAAATATGAAAACATAACTAAAAACGTAACGTATAAAAGATATTGTGGGTAAGAAAGTGAAGCAAAAGTTAGGTGGGGGGGGGGAGGGGATCGTAAATTGATGGAGCGCCGTGCCAGAGATGCTCAAAATACATCTCAGTCTGCACTTTGCTCAAGGAGAAGGTATCGCTTTTAACTTTCCAGTAAATCACTCTATTTTGAATTGGGCAACTTTTTTATGTTTTTATCTTTTTTTCAGAATGCAATAATAATGAAATAAGTTTTAAAATGTCAGAACAAGTTAATTAGACAAATTGTATGAAATTCAATTTTTCACCAAAATGGAGACCATTCTGGACAAACTAAGTAATACAAGACGCATTTTTATAATTTCTTTTTAAAAAAATTACATATCAATTCTCAGAAAAAAAAATAATTTCAAGAGGAATATCTTAAAAAAACATTTAAATTAATTTTAATCTAAAATTTATCATCTCATTTTATTCTAATTAGAAAAATCTGTTCAATCACGTCAACGTATATTTTATTCTGATCATTTGCCGTACGTTTGGGACACTTGGTTTCCTATTTACTATTACTCGTCTTCATGCGTACTATCACCCCTTAAAGTTACTCCCATCATTTATGAAACACCCTGTATTTTATTCTGATTCGTTTGCCGTCATATTTAAGTACATCATCTTATGTATAGTCGTCAAAAAAGGGGGGGGAAGGGAGAGACAACTTTGTAACTGAAACATTTATTATCAAAAAACTTTCGTTGATAGAAATGGCTCAAACGGACAGGCTTATTTAGTTCGAAAAACTGATTTACATAATTACTAATTTATATCTCGGGACTTTTCCATTACGGAAATCGAGATATTTTTAATAATTCGATCGAATATGCCTTTCTCAAATTTCGTTCAAAAATTTGTGTACCAAAAATTCGTATATTAGGTTTCATTCCAGAATTCGCACATTTTTTTAGATACAAACAATTTTCTTTGCTGAAAACTCCGCTTGAAAAATCTCAATCCACTAAGGACCATATATTTAGTAAAACTCAGATTTCTAACAACAGAAATTCCATTTTCTTCATTTTGTTTCATTGTGATTACAAAAAATTAGTTAAACGTGACTTAGTTTGATCTCTAGCCTTAATTTTCATTTTCAAATCCCATTCATTTCAACATGTTTTTTTAATTGTAAATTTACGCAATTTATAATTTTTAAAATTATTTTAGAATCTATCTCTAGGATTGTTTCTGTCCCAGAAATTTCAGCCAATTTTTCACAGATATTTTTATCATGAATTTGATGCATTGGTGAAATTTTGTTTCATTTTTACAAACTAATTCGTGTAATGGCATTTTAAGTTAATGAATTTATCTAGTTTTATTTTAAGGAGGAAAATTTTTTTTCCTGTGAATTCATTAACCTAAAAATCACTTTTTTATTGAAAATAAAGATAGTACCGTTTTATTTTCAATAGATTTCAGCAATATTTTAATCAGATTAATAAAATAAGTATTATAATTTCAAATTGCAAAAATAAATGTTAATTTCCAGAAGAAAAGTTCATATGCTTTAAAGAATTGTATACAGAGGATTTATTAATTCTTCATTAATACTAACATTTTTTCCCCCTTTATTTCACTGAAACTATTTTTGATTTTATTTTCTCGTACCAATCGAAAACTCAAAAATGGAAGGAGTTAGTAAACGAATTATTGTAACCGTCAAATAATTAAAACCAATACTTTGCTGAAACTTTTCTTTTTAAATTTGCCTAAAGGCGATATTTATTTTTTTTAGAGTTGTGTCTGCCCTTCTGCGGAAATAAAGACTCAAAAATGGAAAGAGTTTGAACAATGAAATTTCGTATGTTGTCTTTAGAAGTCAAATTTACAAATTTTAATATTGCAATAAGTTTCGGTCAAATTCTTAATAAGGGAAATCATTATGCCTGCCTATCCCATCCCATGCGTATAAACGCGATTGCTCAAAAAATGCTAGGTGGATGAAATCTGGTAAAAGATTTTGCCAAAGGATTTAAAGAACTACGTCAAATTCTGAGCCAGCTCTGCCAAATAGTTGATTATCTGTCGATTATTGATTGTTCAAACGTGCTTGAAACAGAAATACAACATTCTAGATTAATGAAATTTGGTATTTAGCGTTGGTGCTAAAACTATAGACCTGTGTAAAGATTTCGATTATTAAACCAGTTAATGAAGAAAATTTTTTTAGGTTTTCCTTATTTCTGCAAAGTAATTCAAAACATTATATGCTTTTTCGAATATTAAAAACATTAATCATCTATACTAGAAATACTATATATATAGATATATGTATTATACATAAGGGCAATCACAGTCAGAGTATATTAAAAAAATCAATAAAAAGATCATTGCTTTTTTTGAATATTTTAAAAAACATTAATCATTTATACTATATATTTGTATTATACTTAAGGCCAACCACAGTCAGAGTATATTAAAAAAATCAATAAAAAGATTATTGTTTTTTTTTAATATTTCAGAAAACATTAATCTACTATAATAGGGATACTATATATATGAATATATACATAAGAGCAATCACAATCGGAGTATATTAAAAAAAATCAATAAACGTATCATTGCTATTTTTAATATTTCAGAAAATATTACTCAACTATGATAGTGATACTATATATATATATATATATATATATATATATATATATATATATATATATATATATATATATATATATATATATATATATATATATATATATATATATATATATATATATATATATATGCATAAGGACAGTCACAATCAGGGTATATTAAAAAAAGTCAATAAAAGGATGAAGTGACTACTAATTTGCATATAATCTGCTTGACACTGGAGTTTTCCGAATGATACTGGAAGCCTATTGTAAAGTCTCGATCCAATAACAGGTAGCGTTATGATCAAATTCTTTATTTACAGCTTTATTACATAAAAACAACTCTTTCTCATCTAGGTTAAATGAATGATGCTATTTATAGCACGAAATTTAAACAAGAATAGTTCCTCGAACAAATTTGGAGAAAACGCCTTCCCAAGAACAGCTAACAGGCGGTTGGCGTCTCAGGCTACTGCAGGGTTAGCTCTAGGAATCCACCGAATTTCCTTCGGGTTGAATTTTTCTCAGAAGTCCACTTCATACCAAGATCCTCTCCCCTTCTTCTTAAGAAAAATCTCACCTTTTATCTTTCTCTCAGACTCCACCTTTCCTGTCCACTCCCTGTTACCCAATCACCGTTCAGAACAACCCGAATCGTCTCTGGTCGCCCGTGGGAAATGTCCATTGATGATCCACCTTCCACAATGGGAAAAATGAAGGACATCTGGACATCTGGAGTGTTTGACACTCTCGCCTTTCGAAGACACGATTTATTTCCCTGGGAAACGCACGTGTGGTTCCTTATCTGGATTAGCACTAATTGGCCAGACGACCGTACTTAAAAGGAGGGTCTTCCATTTGGCAATCTGGAGGCACTTAACACTGTGGGAGTTTCGTTGATGAAGAATGGCCCGGAATGTAAATTATCGAGTGTGGGAAATAGGAATGTCACAGTGGTCACCCAGGGAAGAAGCTGAATCATTACACCATTATCAACCCCGAAATTATACAAAGAAGCATGTGAATATATATAATTCCCGGATTGTATAAGTGATTGTGACCTCGAATATGACATCGTTTTCTCTTTTTTAATATAGTGTTAAGGCTATAACAATGGTATTTCTAAAATTTTATTTTAGTTATTTTCGTATAATAATGTTATGACATGAGAAGAAGTGATTTATTGTCTTATTTGAATGAGAATGAAATGGTGATGCCATTGCTTATCACATTTAATCTAACTAAAATGAATGGTTCAAAGGCAGGATTTTCAGTGGTATAAAACAATACAGATACAATAAGAGTAGATGCCTTAATGAATCTGAGGGTGATAAAAATGAACATGTTTCAAGGAATAGAAGGGGAAATTATTATGAAACGGTTAGAACCGTAGGACGGCAACACATCTGGTATCTGTATTTCAAATTTCTGCGATGAAATTAACAATGAATGTGTTTGAATTCTAAGCATGGATTGTTATTACTGCGACAGAAAAAGTGATGTTGAATTTTATTCACTTCAATCTAATGGATTAATTATTAGTTATCTTATATTTAATGATTAAAATTTGTTTTGGTTATACCATCTTTATTTGAAATACTTCAGAAAAATATATAATCATATTTTAAGAACAGATGTTCCAGTTATTCCAAAAAAAAAAAAAAAAAAAAAGAATTTCAATAAATAAAAATTGATACTCTATTGAGTGCATTGATAAGAAAAAAAAATATCATTAAAAAATAGAGCAGCAGAAATGTACATTTATTTTTGACTTGCATATATAAATGGGGCAGGGGTCATCGCCGCTATTTGAAATCCTTATGTCAAACGAAATTTAAAATATTTAAACTTTATATGATTGATATTTAAATATTAATTTTACATAATAATGCATTATTTGCATAACTTGTCATTGATAATTATAGCTTTGAAAAGAGAGAGAGATTAAAATATAAATCTTTTTTTAAATCACATTTCAACTATATAATTATTCTTCCTTCTGATTCGCCTGGTAGAGTTGGCAGGGGACACGGTTCTTTGAGACTCCATCATCCGTATATCCAGTATTTAAACCTTGCCTGTTGGATGAAAGTAAATTTTCTGCTTGCTGAAAACAAGGGACGATGATGACGAATTATAATGATTAAACTAGCCCTTACTCTTCTTCTAAGAATTTGCAATAACTTTTTTAATATATCAAAACATATTATTTCAATTAGTGGCCAGATATTCTTATTTCGATCAGGACCATTCTGTAACCTCAAAACGCACATCGCCACACCAGAAAGCAGGATGTGGTAAAATACAAATAATAAATAAATACATACATAAATAAAAATCGGAGGCAGTTAAATAATTTGCTGTTAAGAATTTCTAAAAAAGAAGCATGAAAAGGTAAAATAAATAAATAAATAAATCTAAATAATGCATTTTGCTGTTTTATTACTATTTTCTCTATTAATTTTTTATATGAACTATTTACTAATGAGTAATGTACTTCATGAAAGCAATTTTTAAAAGGACACTTTTCTTAATAAGCTAAAAATATTTATTTTAATTATTTTTTACATTCTAGTCTTTAATTTTTAATTCATTATTTTAATTATTATAGAATCTTATAATAAATTTTTCTCAAATCCATTGTCAAATGGTGTCATATATACCAATATTTAAATAAAATAATCTTTTACCTGACATATTAGTTCTGAACATGCTAAAATAGTGTCTAATAATCGAGAACACACAACTGTGTAAAATGTCAGAGCTCTAGCACACCAGAAAACGCGAGAAAAATAAATTACAACATTCCATCTTTACAAACAGGAAACAAATCGAGTCAAATAAAAATCGGGACAAACGAGAAATATAATTTCAGTTTGGGTCGAATCGAGCAAACGTTTTTATATTCATTACAAATAGTCGAAATTTGAAACTTTCTCGATTAACCTCGGATCACTTAAACTGTATTCTTGATGCAATAGGTTTCTATATAAAAAGGAATAAATAATAATAAAAACCTCAATATAAATAAACATTATTTTATTAATTATATAATAATATTGGAGATCATAAAATTATACTATATACATCAGAAAATTCTCTGTGGAATAGTAAAATAAACACATACAGAAAATTTTAACAGATAAATGAAAATGAATAAATGGAATATGAATTATTATTTTTTTTATGCATTTTAAAATGTGTCAGAGGTTAATATGGCCATGTTGTTGATACGGCCACATAACGGTTTCAGCTTTAGTTTAAGTTTTTATCAAAAAAGGATTCTATTATCTTGGAAAGGAAAGTTTGAGAAGATTTTTCAATAGCTTGATGAACTTAATTAGTACAATAACATTTCTTATGAATGAAAAAAATTCAGTTTCCTTACTTTTCAAAGCTATAGTTCTAATTAAAAAAAATTTTCGTGTAGTTAGAGAATTAAAGAAATATAAAGAATGTCCTATCCTATATTAACCTGATAGGAGTTTTAATGTTCTGCCATTATGTGTAACGAATTTTATCAAGACGTTGATCATTCTTGCAAGAATCACGAGAGATTTCATAAATCTATCAGTTATCAAAAAGTTATCACGCCATTAGAGGTTGTAGTACATGCAGACTTTTTTTCAATCAAAATTCAAGAACTTTTTGTTTAAATACTTATTTTATCCTATCTCGTGTTTTTGGTAATGGATCTTGACCATTTTAATTTTACAAAATTTAAGATTTTTTTTTTTGTATGTGATTTATTTTAAGCATGAATTATTTCAAATGGATATAAACAAGTTCTTTTCATAAATATAATGAATTTATGCCCTGAGCGCATTTATTCAGAAAAATAGGAAACTGGCAGAATTATCTTCAGGGACCATGTTACCTTTATAAAAAGGTGTTTTGTAGAATGTGAAATTTGAAATTGAAAAACAAAAATTACCCTAAAAACTTAAATAGTACAATTAACAAACGCTAATAACACTTGCTTTTCTTGTTTTAAAAATTACTACAATCACAATATTAATGTGAAATTAAAATGGCCCCATTGATTTCAAGTACTTTAACAGAGTTCTATAAAGAAATAAATGAACTTTCAAAATAAGTTTATTAAGCTTGTAATATCAAGGTTGAACATAAAAAATATCCTTGAAAATGTTAAAAAATTATTTAAAAATTAACATATATATAAATAAATTTTATCATAATAATCACGTGAATATATGAAAAACATTTCAACTTAGAAATGAAAATGAATAAATACAATATGAATTTCTCGCTGTTTTATACATAAAACCATTTTACTATTAGATAGTATACTATTTTATTGCCTTTAACAAAACAATTGTATGAATACTATTATGTGTCCTGGAATGACGTTACATCAATACTACCTTTCTGTCTCCGGATGAAGAAGTGCAGGATGATGCTTAAAACCATGCCAAAACCAGCAAAGACGCTCAAGTAGAAGAAAGTAGTGTGACCTCCTAAATTGTCAAAACCTAATCCGGCTACAATGCATCCAATACCAGCACCTGCAATATTAATCGTATAAAATGGGAAATGAATGAAGCAAAATATTTTTAATGCAATATATTTGGTACCTATAAAAATATATCCCGAACTTATTGAATGATAATTTTTTAATAGCTTTTGAGAATATTTTGAAAATAAATACGTATTAACATTTACCTAAACCTTCATGAGCCGTAAAAAGAACGGCTTGAGTTGTAGCTTCAGTTCCAGGCTTAGCGCTGAGCTTCGCGTAAGATGTCACAGAAGTATAAAATATTCCATAAGTGAATCCGTGAAGAACTTCCGCCGGAAGAATAAGCCATGGGTTACTCAAGTGACTGTACCAAAAGAACCGGATGCAGTATGACATCAGAGCCAAAGTTAAGACATTGAAATGCCCAATCTTCTTGATAACCCAACCTGAAAAGAACATGAAGGGGATTTCTCCCACAAAGCACTGCACAAACTGGACCATGCCGCAAAGGAAACGACTTCCACCAATTGTCGTCAGATACCATACCAGATAGAACCATAAAACTCCTGTGCCAATACCATTCAATAAGACACAAAGTTTAAAAGCTAAGAACTCCTTTGACTTTAAAACAGCACCTATATCTTTCAAAAGGTTCTTCGAAAACTTAGGTTTCACTAAATCCAGTCGAAGTATGTTCAATAAAGATACAAGGGACATAGCTGTCATAAGAATCCATGCAGCTGTGAAGTCATTCGTATAATCATTGAGAAGTCCACCAACAGGAGACATCAGTCCCCAGCCGATTGCACCATACAGTCTCTGACGACCGAACTCAGCACCAGTTTTTTCTACACTTTCACAGCATGCTGTGTCAGAAAGCGTAAAGAGACCATTTGTGCATCCCATACCAAAAGTGGTCAGTATTGCATAGATCCAAAATTGGTACGTTTCAAAATCGCTAACGAATTTCTTTTTTGATGAATCTTCCTTTTGTTTCTCTTTCAGAGTTCCACAGTCGACCTTGTGGCACATTCCTGTGGATTTACAACATATTTCACATGTCGGTAAGAAATGGAAATAAAGTAAAGTTAACAAAGAGCCATTTTCCTTTCCTTTAAAAAATAGAGAATTTTCGCTTTTATTATTGTTTAGAATAAGAATTTCACTGATATTCATTGCTTTCAAATCTTGGTTCGAGCATTCATCAGAAAAATTGGACAGATAATCTAGTGAAAGAAAACACAACTGAATTTTTTCATTATTGGCGGTCTCCGGAAGTGATTCTGAGAAAGAGCTATTTCCGTTCGAAGGACAGTTAATGTACAACTGCGATGAATTCAGGTATATGTAGGAATTAAAAAAATATGTGTTATTGTCCAGTACCGCTTGATCTTCTCCTTTTTCGATTTTTGGAATCGTTAGAAGCAGAATAAAGAAGATAGTCTGGACTATTGAAAGAATGCAGATGACGGCCTTCAGCTTGTTGAAGTAGTCAGCAATGTAACCTATGACTGGTTTAGTGAAGATGAACAGAAACTGTTGAGTAGTTAGAATAGCCGCAAGGGATGAAGCTGTGATACCGATTCTGTTCTTTGCAAAGATAGTGATATATGGTAGTGAAGTACCTAGAGCTTTTTGGGGGAAAAAAAAGGAATAAAAAATTACGATAAACACAGAACATAATAAAATTTGAAAATATGAATTAAAAATTGAAAAATAAATAAGAAGCTTAAAGCATAGGATATATTACTTGCAACAATAATATTAAACTAAACTTAAAATGTTTATAAAAAAACTGAAGCTATGTTTTATTGGAAATAGGCTTTTATCGTTTTTCATTCTTTGTTTGTTTGGCAGCTTGTTATTTAAGAAGAATAAAAAAATTAATCTGGCTGATTGCCATTTGAGTTTTTATTATGGAATTGCTAAGAAATTTTTTAGTTCAAATATTTGTCTTTTGTTACCAAACAAAACGCGAAAGCGGAAATTCAGTGTCTAAAATGGTTACAAATTTCGACATTCTTCGCGATAACCGTTTTCTAAACAGCAGATTTATTAATGCGACTATAAAACAGTGCCTGTTAAAATAAAAGCGGCAGTTGGAAAAATAAATTTTATCAGCACCCATGTTGATTCTTTTTCCTATTTCTTGATTAAATTGGACTGTAATACGAATGTGTGGAAATTGTGATATCTTGATCAATTTTGGCTCATCTTTTTGTTTTTATCAACAAAATGTGTTAAGAAGTAAAATTAATTAATTTTCAGTTACAAACCCAACTAAGCGTTAATATAATTTAGATTAGGATCGCAAAGGAAGTATAATACAAATGCTTCAATAATACAATAATACAAAGGAAGACAAATGATGCCAATGAAAATGGAAAATGATACTAAAATATACTTAAAAAAATGGTTTGAAATTTAATATATGAACTCGGAGAGAATCTGAAATTTTTTTTTTTAACAAAATCTTTTTAAAAACGCTTGTTTATTAGTGTACTAAAAATTATGATTTTTTTTTTTTTTTTTTTTTTTTTTTTTTACGTATTTTCTGCTTTTTAGTCTTTAAATCATAATTCATCTTTATAATTACAGAATCATAAAATCATTTTTTTCCTCAAATTCACTATAAACTATAAACAGAAATTTAAGTTCTGAAAATAGTAAAATAGCATTGGGTTTTCATTGAGAATACCCAAGTGCATTGCTCGTTTCGGTATCCGGAGACTACCAGTTTCTGACGATTCTACATCGCTAAGGGGTAAGACGCAGGTGGATGAGCACATTTCCGGAATTGTTCGTCATTCTTTGACATTGATTTTCGCCCCATTAGATACTTTTTTCGTTTTTTTTTTTTTTTTTTTTTTCCCAACGTGTATGTGAGTGTCGTGTTGTTATTGATCGTACTATTATATTTTAACTCAAAATTGCTCATTGATTGATTACATATAAGTTTAATTCAAATGGCAAGAAAGTTTTTAGGAATAGACCGAGATTATCAACCTTTGTTAATTTCAAGTTGCTTTCAAAATATTCAATAACAAATAAAAAAAAGTGTTTTAACATAAAAAAATTATTATTTTGTAAAACAGTAAATTATCAAATTTTAAGAACAGAGATCTTCCATATATTATCAGAATTTAATGTTTAAGCCTCTGATGGTAAATAAAAATTATTTTAAAATATTTTATTGTGAATTAGAATCTTTTTCCTGTAATATTACAAGTTATCTGCAATTTTTTCGCTTTCTAAGTCTGCGAAAATTCTAAGTTCACTTTAGTGTTAAATATAAACATCTCCTTTTTTTTTTTTTTTGTCATCTTTTTTCTAATCCTTTTTTTGACTAAATAAACGCATCCTGACGCATGCGAAAAGCAAGGAGGATTTTCGATGAAACTCTGCATATCAAGAAGTATTACAATCTATTACAGAATTTTGTCTTAACAAATTCGAAATAAATCAAGCTAAATAGAAGTTTTTAAAAAATAGGTGCAAATTTTGAAAAATATATTCTATTAGTGAATTTTATCAATTATAAACTGTGGGAATAATTCATAACAAAAATTCAATCAGCCATCCTCCTTGAAGAAAACGGAGAATTATAAAAAACAACGTAATAGATTTGTCTCGGCGATTAAAGTACAACAAAACTGAAAATATTGCTGAAAAACTGAATCTAGAAGTTGCTTATTCGTAGATTTTTCACCTCAAACTCAAATTAAGAACTTTGTCTTTCAAAGTGAAAGTATAAAAGGGCACTTGAAACAGATTTTTGATTGGAGAACCAAGTACCCTCGAAGAATTAATGACATTCTCTTCCAAATCCTTTTAATTCAGGGGCAATTCGTCAACTCAAAATCCAGTAGTATTACAAAAGATATATTTCAAATCCAAACCAACGCTCCCTTCGATTCTTTCAAATGCTCGATAGATTGCATTTCTTCCTATCGACCGTTTGGGTCCGAAATTTACTGTTTTGACGTCAAAATCATATAGCGACATTTATCGTATTTAATCTGTTTTGTAATTCATTCACATGTACATGGACTGTTTGTTCAACTGATGGGTTTAGTTAAAAGACTTATCTATAATTCAAGAATAAAGATTGCATACTAAAATTTAATTATCTAGCTGGTTGAGATTATTCATTGTAGTACTCACATATGAATGAATAATTAAAAATCCAATCCATTGGCAGACTTGATCCAAAATTTGATACAGATATAAAATTCTAGTAATAAAACCATATTTCATCTATATAGCTCGCTGCATTTTTGAGTTACTGTACTAAACTCGCACGCAAACAGAAATGAAATTATTTAAAAAAGAAGGGGGCCAATTTGTGATCTTCCCTATCATTAGGGATGGGCTTTTTTGAGGTGACGTTTGGCGGTTAGTTTAGCGTTTCCCCCGAATTTAGCAACACTTCACGAAGCGAAGTGAGCACAGACAACCATAAACTAATCCGTCCCGCCCATAGGCATTCGAATAAATTGAGTGATCGGAACGCTGTGATCTCATAGACGGGAACTATGCTATAGGTGGGATCTCATAGTCCTAAGGGTCATTTATTACTGGCCATGGTACAACCCCTCCCATTGGAGGTACGTCCCTTATCGGTAAGGAGTAGTCCTTCACTATTTTTGTACCCATCAGAACGGCACCATGCCGGAAGCTTCTCTTCCCCATTTTTGAGGTGACCCACTAGGGCGTGGGAGATAACACAGATAAGGTTATTCCGTGCTGGAAGCCTGACGGCCCATGGTTTTAATTTGGAAATGTTGCAATGCTTCAGGCAAAAAAACGAATAGAGTTTGAGCTATTTTGCAGTAATAATAATAAAAATAGTACGACTTTTGAATATTAACTGATTGGATTGAAAATTCTATACAAGTCTTCAGTTTTCATATCGAAGCTACATACCGAAATTTATATATCATTTCTGAATAATCACATTTTAACAGTCAAAAATCGCCAAACTAATAAGCAATCAACCATTTTCAGAATTGATTTCTATTTGACAGAGGTCTTTAAAACTATGATAAAGCATTATACCAAACTTTATCTATCTAGCCTTTTTTGAGACATCATGCTCGAGTGTAGATTAAAATTTTATCCAAAATATGATGTAATACATTATTAGTACAAAGACTGCACACGAAATTTCATTGCTCTAACTCTTTTCACTTTTGAGTTTTAATTTTTTCAGACGGGAGGACATAATTCTAAAACGGACTTTTTTTTGGTTTCAAGGATTTATAAAACATGAAATTTCGTGAAATTCTAGGTTTTATTTATTTAGTGATTACAGTGCTTTGTATTGCATACTCCGTGTACAAGAAAGTAAAGGCAAAATATCTCTAGTGAAATAATGAAGGAAAAAACAGTATATAAAGTACCGCCCGCCTTTAATTCTTTCAATCAGAAAATGTCAACTGAATTTTCTGCTGGAAACTAAGCTTTGTTCTTTTAATTTAAAATTCGAACAACTTAATTATTCCATTGATAGGATAAAAATATTGCTGAAATCGATTTAAAATCAAGCGTGTTCGTTTATTTTTTTAGGAAAAGTACTTCTTAGTTTAATGAATAAGTTTCCTTAAAATAAATCTGATAAATTTATTGCCTTAAAATGTCAACGAGTAGTACGAATCAGTTTCTTAACAATAAAATAAAGTTTCATTTAAAAATATTGTAACCTAAGAAAATCATTTAAACAAGAATGTCCGATGTTATTGAAAATGTCTTGAATGGAATCAACCGTAGAGTTGTATTCTAAAATATTTTGAAAAAGTAATGAAATTCTTAAATTTTAAATAAAAAAATTATATATTTCTTTTAATTTGAAAATGAATGGCCAAGTTTAAGATCAATTTAAATCTTTTTTTCTGCTAATTTTTTGAAATGCCGGAGAACAAATATTATTTTCCTATGAAGAGGCGAGATTTATTTAATATACAATCTCTAGTGGGTTGGCTAATAACATATGTAAAATAATACTTTATAAAATGTAATAACTAAATCTAAAATTTCATAAAAAGTTTTTTTGATTAGTTAATTTTTTTGAAAGTGAACAATGCGTCTACAATATATAATTAGATGAAAAGAATCAAGATGTAATTAGATGAAAGAATCAAGCGGTTGAAGACCGGGGAAAATAGCCCTCCTCGCCCCTCTGCTAACGCCGCCTCTGGTTCCCGTTGTTTTTTATAAAGGACTACTCCTTGATAGACACTACAGTGTTATTTTCCTACCTCCGATGAATAGAAAGAAATGCAGTTTAAATCGGAGCATTTCTCTGTCGATGTGCCAGAACTTCTGGATCTCCGCCGTCTTTTGTGTAGCCGATTTGGAAGGGATTATGTAAATGTCTCCATTTTTTCCATTTTCCTGGGCCATCATTATGAACAAAAAACTCTGTAAGAAAACAATAATATTAAAAAATCAACATCACAGAAAGAGAAATAAAAATGATGGAATGCCAATGACTAGAATTTGACTTTAAATAAAGAAGTTGACATTATTTAGTCTTGCTTTGCCAAGTTGACGGTGTGACGCAAGAACTGCGTGATACCAAACGAACCTATTTTGATAAGTTAGAAATTCTGATTGAGTTCTGCTCCTTTATAATATGCGAATGGAGATATATTAATACTGGTAGAGTGAAAGATGCCCTCAATTTAACACAATCATATTTATTAAAATTCCATTATTTCTTCTCATATTGTTCACCGCTTCATACATTTTTCTCCTTTTCAGTCAATACACTCGTCTGTCTGAGGTGGAAGACCAACTGCCAACTTTACAATCAAATTATAGTATTGTGTGCCTAAACCGCTATTACAGACATATCAGAAATTTGTTCATTGTAGCGGGGATTTAATAATTCAATCAAATATTGATTTTTATTGGAAAAGGAAATCGAATTTGGAATTACTCTTTTCTCCTTTTCGTTCTTACTGTTAATTGTGTTTTAGTTTTCGAATGAGGAAATGAGTTCTCAATTGTTCACTGAGAGTGCAATTATTATTCTTGCTAATGAACGAAATTCTATCAAAAATTGATTCTCTTCCTCCTATTAATGGATGTTTTGTTATTTCTATTAGGAAAACGAATATATTGATCAATAAATACTAACATAACAGGATCTCTCCAGGTTCCTATAAATTTATTGAATGTTTCTACATAGTCATACTGTCCTATATATTTCAATTAACCGAGACAGAATTGAAACTTTTAGAATGCTTCATATTATTGTCTTTTATTATGCAGATTTACTCCAGGTCGTTAAATGACTCTGCAGGACACTCACTCCCTGCAGCTGGCCAGCATCACAAATTGCACCTTGTTTAAAGGAAATTCGAGTTCTGTACATATTCATACACAATTGTTTATCTGTCGAAGTATTTACTGAACTGAGAGATGTGCAAGAAAACGTACGGGAATATGTAAAAATGAAAGTGAATACACCTACTTCTTTGATACGGTAATTTATAATATGCTTATTCATGTTTGTTACTATTAAATTTCAAGGGATTAAAAAAATCTAGACAACTTAGGTATTATCTCTTAATTTTTCACCCAACATTCAAATTATTTATTTATTTTACCCATTTCAATTTTCTAATCATGGCAAATTTTTTTTACAGCAATTACATTTTTAAGATTTCTAGATACCATTTCCGTAAATTAAAATCAAAATTTTCCCCAGAGGCTGGCAAATTCGGGCATTTAAATATTAATTAATTTATATTATTTTAAAGAAAATGTACGCTACTGAAAACATTCTAGTTCCAGAGTGCATGGCATAAAATGAACGGCAGATAAATAATTAATAAAAGCAGAAAGCGATAAAACTTTGAAACATTAAAGATCATAATATAATTTAGACTTATAATCAATCTTAAAAGAATTTGAAAACACCCTAACTTAAATATTGAAACTTAAACACATTAAAAAATATAGAGGAGACTGGTGCAAAATGAAGAACGGCTTTGTTTACGTTTATGGTAATCAAACTTCACCATCTTACTGATACTAAAAGCGCTTCATACTGCCAGTGACTAAGAATTCACAAAAATGGTGACAGTGAAGCCACTGCTATGGTTTCGTTGTTTGTTAGATGATGTTCGCATATTTTGTCTAACTTGCTGTAATTTTCAAACTCCTAAACCAAAGATGTCGTCGACTGGAGATCTTTGGGTTAGATATTTTTTGTTATCTATAACTGCTTTAGACAATATGCTTCCCAAAATCACTATTCTGACTCTTGTTAATCCAACCAGAAAAAAATACTATTTCCAAATGAGGCAAGATGGCCTGGGTAAGTTAATAATCTAGCCTCGATTGCTTTTTAGTGTTTTTTATTTGGCGTTTATATGGATTTTTTTACTTATTTTATGTAATTATTTAGAACAACATGCTCCACAAACTGTTTCATACAACATTGTAAGACTCATAGAGCTATGGATAATAATTTGATAAATTAATCTTTGGGAGATATGCTACTTCAAAAGGAAACAGATGAGATATATCAACTACATTTAAAGCAACAAATGGAAGAGACTCAGAATGCAAAAAAGGAATTGTTACTAAAAAAATTTGTCTCCTGAAGAAAAAAAAAAAAAAAAAAAACTAAGAAACCCGTAGCTTATGATATCAGCTTAGACTTCCAGAGAAAGTATGAATTTTTACCTTTAGTGAAGTCTATGTTGACCTCAAAACTAGGAGAAAGTGTTGCAAGTGTTACTAATAGTGGTTAATACTGGCTTAGAAATGTGAAAATTTGTGTCAGATATTTATTAAATAAAAAATATTGATTTTTTTGGACATATAATTAAATAAAATTTACAATTTTTTGAATATATCCTTTTCATTACAAACTGTTTATTTTATGCTATTTTCTCTCATATGTTATTAATTAATTGCCATAACTTTAAGTAAATCCTCAGTTTATCTTGAACAACCACTTACTTAATAATCTCATTGTCATATTATTGCTCTATTCACCGGTTATGTCTGGAGGTTAAGAGTTCAAACTCTTTGTGACACTCCTCTCACATCGGCAAATCGGTCATACAAACAGTTTAAGAAAAATACTTAACAAAGTTTAATGAATTTTTGTTCTGTTTTACATTTAAAAAAATAAAATGTATTAAATTTTTATTAGAATTTTCATTCTACCCCATGATAATATCTTGTCCCAATATCGGGGCAAGACGATACTTTTGCATTATCGTTTTAAAATAGGAAAATAATAATTGATTATATCAAAAAATATTATCCAGCTAGTTACAATGCAATTTTTATTGCATTATATCTAGCAAGGGCATTCTAATAATTTATCTCAAAACCTGAATTTATTAAAAATGATCAACTGTGAACAATGTCACCTTGCCCAAGTCTCCCCTATAAGGAATTTGAAATTGAACACATTCAGTCTTAAAAACTTTAAAAAGCACATTAAGAATTTAAAAGCGGAAAAATTTAATTTCAAAAATAACAAGAGGTATATAAAAATATCGTTATTCAGAAAACTTATCAAAATTTTTGTAAAATGTATGAAACAAGAATTTATCAATATGATTGAATTTTACAAATACATTCTCAATTAAGTTGTTGTCTTGAGAGTTCTGACTTGAGCAGATATAAGAATGAATCTCAGGATATCGGCACAATCAATTTTATTATTAATGATTTTGTGAAAAGGAGAATATATGAAGATTGTTGTCTGGATTTGTTGCGTATTATTATTTGTACGCTAAATGTTATGTAAATAAGATGAAGATATATACTGGAAATCAAAATAATTATTTTTGTAAAATAAATAACGTGTGAATTTAATTATAACTAAATACAACGAAAGGAACTTACAACGATTATTGACCAGTAGTAGACAAAGATTATTCTAACTTTTGCCTTTAACTTCACCATTTGTTGATAAGCCCCCATGGCTATACTGTAATTTTTTAACGCTCTGCAAACAACTTCAGGCATTATTTAGGAAATTCTTTATTTTCGGTTCTTTATATTCGATTTGCCTTTTTACAAGTATTAACTATTTATTTTAATTTCTTTAAATGTTTTTGCAACTTGATGATGCTTCTGTTAAAAAATGTAATGCCTCTTCAAACGCGATAGTACATTTTCTCTCCTAAATATCAATTTTGTCTGAAGACAGCCTACGATTTGTCTTAGCTACAATCTGTCTTAGGCAAATTCAGTTTTTGAAAATTTATATAATTGTATAATACGAAGAAATATTTCCCAAAAATACTACGAAACTTACAGAAACGCCACATAAAAACTTTCATTTCTTATAATTTTTGCTTTTTTTCCCCATCTAAATAACTAAATTTTTTATTATGTTTATAGATCAATTTTATCCATGGATTTGAATTAAACGTTTGAATTTCTATGCACTTTATCTACTCTGAGTTACATATTTGACAACTTCGAAAGGGCGCGTTCAACGAAAACAAATGTATAAAAATTGCACACAGCCGTAGTCGTATCATTATTTGAACATTATGTGAAGAGAAGACTACGTTGGCATTCTTTTATCAAAAGGTATATTTAATATAATATTCTTTTTAATTAAATAATGCGGAGTAAACAGGTGGAAAAGAGATTAATTAACCTGAGATATATCTGCCATTTTTTTAATATTTTGAAAATATTTAATCTTGTGCTTTTTCCAAAAAAAATTATTTTTGAACGAAAATATTTAAAATTACGAGAAAACGCCCAAATATTTTTTGAAGCAAAAGTACGACTTTACGATAATCGAAACTTGATTTTGTAAGTTTATTTTTGTCCAATAAGAGCATACTTTTGTACATTGTATAGTATTCAATCACATTTTAAAAAGAAAACTTCTCTGAAATATAAATATGAATAGTTTTAAGCACTATGTGATAATTTTTTTTCATGAAGCATTTCATTTAAAAAATATATATTACAAAAACGATTATTATAAATTATTTTCATGGCTGTTAATTTTTTTATTTGAAGATGTTTCAATACACTTTCAATGTATGAAAGTAGTAACAAAAGGAAGATAATTTACTCACTTTTCAAGACAAGTTTGAGAATATTGGTGGAGTACTTTAACTGCTATTGGTGGAGTACTTTAAACACAAGTTACAATTAACAGAAACTTTTATATGTTTTCGTACGATACACAATCGTCAAAGAGAGAGTATTTCCAAACCCGTTTTCTCCGCTGCGAGAACTAAATCCATGTCATTAAATTCACCGCAAAATCTTAAGTGACTGAATGCAATTCTTATCTAGGGCAATAAATAATAATAGATCATATAATCAGCAAAATCGTAAATATGCAACGAACTTTGTATATACAAGACAATAAAAATAACTTCCAAAACTGAATACGCTAAACTGGGTGTCTGAGAAAAGCTGTTAATACATTGTTTGCTAACTCAAAACTGTTTTATTTTTACCTAAAAGTCTAACGATTTTTCAACTGACGAAAATTTTGCATATTTAGTGACAAGCTTAAATTAATTTTTTAAAAATTATATCTGTAATAAAAATTCTCGTAATCAGTTATATAAAAACTGAAATTTAGAGCTTTTTCCTTCTTTCGGTATTCTAAAAAGTGTACGGAATGAAAGAAAACAATATCACAATTAGTTTTCGGCGTTCCTTAGTTAAACAAATTATTTTGCTTTATTTTGTTTTCAAATAGTATAACAGAATAACAGTTTTGATTTAACACATCTATTATTATATAGTCACCTTAGACGGCCATTTGAATCGCTGGATTTATTGATTATATTTAATAAAAGTTAAATCGTTTATATATAACTTTATGCCCATCCCATTAACTTGTCAGGCATTAAAGTTGTGTCATTTAATTTTTACGTATGTTCTGTTCATTATGCACAAGGGTGCTCTGAATGAAAGAATACTCCGAGAATAATCTCACAATTACGTAGTTCTCGGTGTTACTTAATAAAACAAATTATTTTGCTTTATTTCCGTTTTAAATGGTATAACAGACTACAGTTTTGATTTATCACATCTATTATTATGTAAGACTAGTCGTCTTAGGCGATCAATTGGATATTTGTCATATTTAATCTCATTTAAATCGTTTAAATATAACTTCCTATAATCCTATATATTTCCTATAAAGTCCTATAATGGTTAGGCGATCAGTTGGATCGCCGGGGATAAGAGTCATATTTAACCTCAGTAAAATCAACTTCCTATCTATGATCCCATCAACTTATCAGACATTAAAGTCGTGTAATTTTATTTACCTTATATATATTCTGTTCATTGTGTACATTAACTTTCCTAATGATGATCAGTCCCATGACATCATAGCTCTATTAAAATTGTAAATTTTCCGGTTCAACTATCTTCTAAATTTCGCTATATTATAATATTATTTATTCGTCTTTTAGTCTACATAGATATTAAACACGATCCTTCTTCGTTAGCTTTCAACGATGGAAGAAAATCACGCGATTAAATATTTAATGAAATTATGAAAATGGTTTGAATGTAATGCGTAAGAATGTAATGTATCATTAAAAATTAGGCAAAAAACAAAGAAATATTTTTAATAAACCTCTAAAATTAATGAAAATTTTGTGCTACTTTTAAACTAGTATCATTAAAGAGACATTTTTTAAAAACATTTTAGAAAGGTGTCAAATTCATTTCTGTGGTTTAATATTTTCAGTAGTTATAGAGGAAAATGTTTGATATTTAATTACTTATAATCGATTCGAAGTTTCACATTTGCATCTTTCAAGGTATATACGAACCAAATATAATAGCTCCAGGTCAAACGATCTGACCTGCAGAGCAACCAAAGCACGTACACGCACACAAACAGATACGCATTCATTCATCTTTATTATAAATAGTGATATTTTGCCTTTAAATGATTTTTGGAAAGTTCATGCAGTGATTTATTAATTTTCTCTAATAATAATAAAAACGAGCATATATCTGTATCTGTTGGCACTCTAATGGCAGATTATTGGGGCCATAATCTGCATGGTGCAATCTTGGTGCATGCATACTTTGGAGGGTGACAATGTTGAAGATATTTTTTTTTATTATTATTTATTAGAATGTTTTAGTAGTTCGAAAAACTGATTGAAATTTTATAATTTTTAAGAAGCAATTATTTGACGAAAATCAGTCGAATTGAAATTTTATTTTAATTTTTTAAAAGCGCACCAATTTAGGATATTATCTCCACCATAATATATATCTAATTTTTGCGCTTTTTCCATCTTTTAATTAAAAGAATATGTTTGAAAATTATTTCTTAAGTAAGATTTGCAACAATGTTTTTCTATATTATGAAGAAAACTTTTTGAACTTGACATGTTCCAGTAGTTTAATTGTACGAAAATCTGATATTCATGGACAAAAGCTGATTTCTGAAAGAAGGTAACTAGTCCAAAAATGATAATAATGTACATTTGTTAGCCGTCTATAGTAAAGGTTGTTAGAAGTGGAGTAATCTAATTTGTCACGAATATATTTCGGAGGGTCATCTTGTGTACTTCGGCATATTTGTTTAAAAATTTAATGTGCTTTTTAATTAATTAAAGATTTAATTAAATGCTGGTGCCTTTCGTTGGTAACTGCCTTACGAATAGACGCACGTGAGCAATTTGTAAATCATCTTTATTTCAAAATTTATCTTTGCAACAATATCAGCAGTGCCAGCTATAGAAAAGTGGAATCTTTAATAAAAATAATAGCGAAACTCTTGGAACAACAGTTGTTTTTTCATTAAATTCTACAAATCAATATGTGCTAGCATATTATAAATAATTATAATTTAAATGCATTAAAATCATAAACAGATTAAATAAATAAAAAAAAAGGATACCGTTTATTAAGCACAAAAGTATTACTTTAAAAAAAGAAATGTTTTTAAAAATGTTAATTTTGTAATTCAGAATTTATAGAAAACATGTTAATAATGCTTTTATGATGTAGTTTATTCGGCAATTGTAAAACTGCCTATGAGAATTTTTTTTTTTTTTTTTTTTTTTTTTCCTTTCAAGTGGTGTCTCGTCCATTGGAGCTGTAGAGCTAGAACACTCCATGCAGTTGGTTCAGATTTTTTTTTTTTTTTTTGCCATGTTTACTTAGATTTTGTCTACCAAATGGTATTAGACATAGAATTCTTTTATTACATCCAACAATAGTAATTTGGTATGAAAATTTAATAACATTCCGTAAAATTTCAACTAAATCGAAAGACCTCTCGCTCCACGTTGGAGCTACGAATCTGTGTTCAAAATCCCGTACTGAGCATAGGGAAGTTGTTTATGACCTCGGGACCTTGGGGAAACCTTGGGAAGTGACCTTGGGGGAAACTGACGTTTCTGTGTTGCTATCGGGTCAAAGTTTCTGATTTTTGCCGTCCAATCTTCTCTTAAGTTGTGCTGCTCTCTGGATTAAATTTTTGATAATTTCGATTAATTTTATGATGTGTTTCATGTTTATCAAAAATTTATTAACCATTTTTTTTTAATTTCTTTTGCTTGAAACCAATTATTTAGATAAAGAAATTGTTTTTCATTGTAGAAAGTTAGCCTATCTTGAAGCATGTTTATTCCCAGTGCTTCTATGTTAACTAGCAAGTAATAGTCTTTACAAAGAAGTATTTTAAACAAACGCTAATCCTTTAAAAACTGTTAAATTGAAAAACATTTATTATTGAATTAGAGAATTTTTATTAATAAAAGTTAAAAAGGACTATTCTTTAAATATCTTTTACAACATAACTCTTTCCTAAATCCAAGAGCTTTTCCTTATATTCTTGATTCATTCGGGACCTTTAAATTATTTCTATTGTTAGTTTCAGTCCCTCTTTTTTCAGCAGATACAACAACAATTGGTAGTATCAACATAATTTTTGAAATAGTAACAAAGCAAGGATTTATTTCATATAAATTATTTTTAAATAAATGTTATAGAGTTTAAAAAGTGATAGTAATCGCAAGAATCTAGATTCAGCCTTAAATGCGATTAAACAAATAAGCCCTTGTAAAATTTCATTGAAATCTTTACAAGGGGCTATAATATGCATTAACTTTGCCATAATAGTATATTTGAGAAGATTGCTGTTGGTCTATTTTTAAATTTTAATAGAATAAAAATCAAAATAGGGTTTAAAGTTCATTATAAATTGTCTATTTTCTCTTCAACAAATAAATGCATAATGGCGTTTTAACTTTTTTCTTCCATTTTTAAATTTGGCTGTCACCTTTCCGCAATTTCCTTGCCACTTTTTCTCTCAGTCTAGATTTGAACTTCATTTTACGATACTTATTTAAAGCTTTAATAAAGTTTTTAAGTATGAATTTTTGATAGTAATATCCATATTAAGATTTTGAAATGTTTTTGCTGTCTCTATTTTGTTTATTTATTAATTTTCAAAAGATGGTTAAACATAATGATATTCAGAATGAAGTAATTTTATTTACGTTTGATAACATTTCAGATTTCAATTTTATTGCCATTGGGATGTTTGTAAATGCTTATTGTTGTTGCTTATATTATTCGTTGTTATGTTATGTTATTCGCTTATTGTTGTTGATGTTGTTGTTCGTTGCTTACGTTATTTACCATTGTAATCCCATTAAACACTATTTCAAATTTTGGCAAGGGTTAGGAGGTAAAAAATTTCAAATAATGTTTTAATATAGAGCGAGATGATGCAAAATAGGGAAAAATGATTTATGATACCTACGGTCCCTTTTATTTCAAATTAAAATTGTGCCTTTTGAGGCAATTTTAAAAAAATGAAAAGCACTTATTTACTTATGAAATTTACCCTTTTTCAGATATATAATTCTTTTAATATTAATTTTCAATAAGACCAATGAAGATAATTCGACCACTTCCTATTTTCTCCATAAATCCATTTATGCTGTCCTTTATCTCTAAGGCATAGCTCCGGTATTATTTATTTCTATATAAAACAATACGAACAAAATTAAAAATATTCCCGGATGCTGTTAAAAATTCAAGCGTTTAAACAGTTTGAATCCATTGAATAAAAAAAAGAACACACACACACACACACACACACACACACACACACACACACACACACACACACACACACACAGTAAGTTAGAATAGAATAAGTATATAAAAACAGTTCTTAAATCTTGAAGGATTAAAAACATTCAAGTATTGTCGCGAAAGAAGGGATTGCTCATAATCAGCGTTGCTCAGAGGCAAAGTACGTGCTTGCAACGCACCAAGTCAAGGGTTCGAATCACAGTCAATTCCCCCCAGTTTGAAGAACCCTAAAAATTAAACAGATTCTGTAGTTCATTATGTTTTTTCAAGTCAATACCTACATGAAGTAAAAGGAAACTTAGGAGATCAAAATAAGAAAACCGCTTTGAGAAGTTAGAAAACATAGATATTTTTCATTTACACCAAAAATTATTCTACTTATTCAGTTCATTGTCTCCAACATTAACCATCTTTTCCAATTATAGAATCTTCTTAGTTTTTTTTTTTTTTTTTTTTTTTTTTTTTTTTCAATATAGTAGCCTTACTTTTTGGTAAAAATTTAAGCGTATTCTGAAACTACCCAAATGACCATAATAGCATCACTAACTGTTTTATCTTCACATTCCTTTTACTATTTAGTTCCAAAAATTTTATTGTTAGGACACACTATCTTGAAATTCAGTGGAAACAGTGAATGGATTGTGCACTGCAGCTCTTTTGTAAAGTACGAAATGTATGAACTCTTTTACATACTATGACTTCACGATTATCTTTCATATTTACGCTGGTTTTTGATCAGCTTTTGACTGTCCTTTCAACATGCGATTCTTTATAAAATAATTAAAAGAAAATTAACCTCTTCATTAAAGAGTCGTTTAAGTAAAAAAAAAGTAATTTAATTTTTTTCATTTGTTTTATAATTTTTTTGGCAAGAATGCAATGAATCGGAAAGAATTAAACTGATTCTTCTGAATTTTTTTTCATCAACTTTTAACCTTCTTTTGTTGAAAATGATTTAAAGCAAACCAAATTTACATATATATGTCTGTGATCTTAAGGAAGTTCGAATAGACTAATAATTTTGGGACAACTTATATACCCTTTCATAGTAACTTTGTCATCTTATTTCTATCAATGTAAGTTTTCGCAATATAATACAAATTTTTTAAATATATTTTTAGCTTATATTCAGTTTTCTTAAGCAATTTTATTATTCAATAACTTTTTTAAGCGAAACAGGAAACAATTTCTCTTATAACATCTGAAATAAACATGAAGATAATAATTTTTGCTTGAAATAATGAAATGATATATTTTTAAATATAAAAGGAGTTGAATATTGTAAGGTCATAGTATTGTGTGTAGATACGTAGCCCCAAAATAGTAAAAAGGTAAATAGTGCAAATATATATCTATCTCCACAATTTAAATAAAGATAAGTAAGTTTTTGATTTCTCACTATTTAAAAAAATCATTCATATCTATAAAATATTCCAGCTCTACCAAGAAAAAGGAGATCCATTCAAAGAAACGGAATGAAATGAAAAAATGAAAGTAAAGAATTACATTAATAACGAAAAATGACTACGTTCAATGATCTACCACCGTTTAGGCATCTAAAACTGACGATGAAAGATATCAGAGACAAATAAAAAGGTTTCGAAGAACGTTTATAGGAAGATCATCAAAAACAGATGAAGAAAAGCTTCAGGCATAAATGACTTTTATTTGAAGAACGATCTTTATAAGAGTGTCTGAAACCAATGCTTATCTCCAGCTAAAGTAACTGAGTACTGCAATAAAAATATTAAATGCAATTTCAGCAATAAATATCTAAAAAATAAAATTCCATGCTAATTACAAGTATTCATGATCTGTCATATCTACTAATTACTATACAAAGTGAAGAGTAGAAAAGTGGCATAAATATTTCTGTATTTATTCAAGCATTTCAAACAAATATTTTAAGTACATCGGGCAGAATGTACGGCGTACCGGGCGCTACATCTCCGAAATACTACATAGAACCCCATAGATGTTTAATAATCGAGCGTAGATATTTTGTTTCTCATTCTGGATGTTTAGGATTTAAAAAAAAAGGATGGTTTATCTTATTTATAACTTTCAAGTGAGGTACTCTGTTCGTAATTAACGTTGCAATAAATCCATTAATACCCGACTTTATGTGCTGCAATTTTTAATATTCTTCACTCATTTTTTGCATTCTATGTTGAAAAATTATTCTTCCATCAGCCTTATTGCGCTATTCTTAGGCAACATGATATATAAAATGTCTCACTGCTCCATAACAAATTTTTATAATAATAATCAATTTGATTTAGATGAATATGTTTAAGATGTTATTTATGAACTTATATATTTAAGATGTTATTTATTTTTCACATTTGAATCTGTCGTTGCAATTTATCCTGTTCATAAATGAATTTTCCAATTGAAATTTTTTTTTAACTTTTTAAAGAATGGTTTAGTTTGATGTATAATGTCATATACATTTTATATCGTCAATAATTCGTTGAATCAAAAAGAAAAGCTAAATTATTATTGTTATGGCATTTTAGACAGAAATAATGACAAATACTCAAAATAAACTCATATTTTTTTACTGAACATCGATAATACTGTTGCCGAAATATCAAAATGCAGTTGCAAATTTTCATCTGTACAGTAAAGAAATTGAAATGAAAATGAATGAATGCGTTATGAATTATTCACCAATTTATATGCACGTAGAAAACTTTTTTGAAAGCAGATATTTCAGCATCAGTGGTTATCTAATATTCATATAAAAACTTTAGTGTTTAAATCAAATATTTTCCCGAGGAATCACGGGCTCTGCAATGGCGTCACATCAAAGCTGCCTTTTCGTCCCCGGATGCAGAAATGCAGAATGATGCTAAAAATCATGCTGCAACTAGCAAAGATGCTTAAGAAGAAGAAAGTACTGTGACCTCCCAAATTGTCAAACCCTAATCCGGCAACCACGCATCCAATTCCAGCACCTGAAATACATTTTTTCATTAAATCATAAGTGGTAAATAAACAGCAATACATATTTAGAATAGGATCTCTGAAACATTTCCGTTTACGACCAACTTTTAGAAACAAAAATATTTCAAGGCCTCATTTATAAATGAAAACTATTTACATTCGTTGAGAGATTAAATGGAAAAATGAGAGATTAAAAGCTAATGATAATCAAAAGTAACTTAGTGAAATATGTGCATCTGTAATATTTTAACCAAATATTTTGTATCAAGATGGCTTTCTAGTTATTTCTGTTCACTTATATTGAAGAAACTGATATAAACATTCACTATCAATGTTTTCATAATCCCACATGGGAACAGTATCCATATCTTAGGGAGCCATGATTTAGATTTGATTCATCTTATTCTTACAAAAATCAATCTGCAGATTAATTATTTTATTTTATTTTGAAGTCAGATTACAGTTTGATTTTCAAATTAGTTAAGAACTTGAATTGCGACAAATAAATGATTTATGGTTAAAGAAGTAACAGAATTTATGCTTGATAATCCCAGTATTTTGAATATCAGGGATTTGGATATCTCTCTTGGGAATAATATATATTGTTAAATTTGTAAAAGCTCAAAATTACAGGATTTGGGAGTCTGAAATTCCAACATGGGAATTCTGAATGGCTTAATGGAATTGACTGACGATTTTTTTTTTTATTTGATTCAATCTTTTGGTTTGTAAAAACACAAAATTCCGGAATTTAGGCACCTGGGAACTTACACTGAGGTTGATGCACTGTCAGACCATCTTATAAATAGTAATTACATCATATCCTGTTTATAAATCATTGTATCACTTTTATTCGACACAATAGAGACAGCTCCACGTATTGTCGACTTCGTACGGTAGTCGAATGATACGGAACTAAGAGAATTGCTTTCAACAGGATGCAAGGATTTATTAAACGTCCAATATATTCATAAAATTGGTTGAGGGCTGTTTCTTCATCCTCTATATCTATAAAGCGATGCTGCCGCAAGAAAAAGGAGGCTATGTTTTATGACACAACAAACAAAGTATTATTTAATAATACGAAGTTATTTCAGCCAGTTCTGCAACTTGCCGGACCCTCCATCTATCATGCGGCTCATCAAAGGCAACAAATTTGATATATTGTAAATTTAATAGGGCATGCGCAATGACATTGTTTGTTATAGACTCCTGACTGAATATAATCGAATATAATCATCATTCATCAGACAGGGAAAATCTAGAAATTACTTGTAATAGCGGCAACAATGGCTAATTATTCTCTGTGCATGGAGATGCTTACCGTAATAGAATTAGGACACTGATTAAATATCATCCGAGTTTCCTTAACATAAAAATTTTTGAAAATGATTTTTTTTTCCAGTGTAGAAATGATGAATTTGTGTGAATGAAGGTCGTTCGTTCCAAAGACTAAATGTCATTCAAAAATAGAGTTTAAATAAGTACTCAAAGTGCTTACTTGAATAAGTACTTGGTCAAATTCTATATATTTATCAAAAATACATAGTATTTGATTTCATCATGTATCTATGTTGAGTGCTTTAACCTTCAGATCTTTAATAAAAATTATTTTCTGCAAATTTAAATCAACAAAAGTGTGCCTTTTTTTTTTTTAAATATAATATCTTTTGATTTTCAATGTTGAATATACTTCCTAATTTATCAATATACTAATTTTTGGCCTTTGTTATCACTTTTTCTTAGATTCACTTCTACATATCGCCTCTCTTATCTATTTTACCATTTGTTTGGCGCAGTATAGCCATGTTTGGCTCTTGCGCCACTAAATTTCATAATACCTACCTACCTGCCTGCCTCTCTTATCTAATCAAAATTATATAAAATTAAAAGGTTAATTGATAGTTAAATTATGAAAATCTTAAAATATTGAATAATAATCGGGACACACAGCAATTCAAACTTCCGATTCTCTAGCGCAATAAGGGAGAAATATATTAAAGATTCTATCATTATAAATATGAAACAAATGTAGTTAAATAATAATGTTAAAAAATGCAAGATGAAATGAGTATTATATTAAACAAAATTAAACCTAAATAGAGTCCTATGAAAATTACAAGAGCATTATAAAAGTTCGACTGGCTATCTGTCAAGTATTTGTCAAGTCTAACAGTATTTGATAAGGAGAATTTACACAAAATGTCCTCTTCATCAATCTCAGATTCCTCATCATTATTATATGCAAATTATAGATTCTTGACACATGTAGGCGTCCTTAGGTTTTGCATCTTTTTGTATCAAAAATTGTATCCGGCGTCAACTTTCTTTTAATATAAAAAGCAGCGATTTTTTTGATTTTCAAATTCCAAATAAATTTAAGAAAAACAATTTTGATAACACACTTTTATTGATGTGCTAAAAGATGGAATTTAAAAAATTATTTCAATTTTTTAAATCCCTTATTTATAATGCATTATTATAAATACTACAGATTCATGAAAATTACTTTTCTGAAATTCACTAATAGTGGCCCTATTCGTATGGAATCAAAATTTAATACATTAACTAATAATTAATTCTTGAAAATAATGAAATAACGTATTATCATCGCGAATACAATAATGAACAAAATTTTAAAGCTCTGAAGCGTCAGGAAATGTATGAGTATTCGATTATAAAGTTCTCTTTTTACCACTTTTTTAAAATAAAAGTGGTTAATAAATTGTTCAAACATCGATAAGCAACTATGCTAGTGGCGTACTGGAAATAAATAACAGAAAAATGTGAATGCGAAGAAAACTATGTGACCTCTTTTTCACTTTTACCTCTGCAATAAAGAAGTTCTTATTCACTTGTTCACCTTTTGAGTAGATTGAGCGTGGTACATGAAGGAAACTAACACTAATACTTTGCATCCGCTGGAACCTGTCCCATAATCCCATGAAATTCATATTAATTTGCCAATAGATGCAGATACTTTTAAGCAGGATGGATTCTTGTATTTTTTGTGACCCGCAGCATTCATCACCAAAGACAAATAAATAAATAAATAAATGAAGTACGTAGAATTTTCGACCCTATATAATAATATACTGATAGTAAGATGTAAAGTATTATCTTGGGGGCATCTTTTATGTTAAGGAGAAATGTAAACCATACTTAGTATACAATTCTGGAAACAGGAGAAATGAACTTTTAAAAATATGCTTCCTTGAGCAGAAATATTCGTTAACATATTGCTACAAAAATTTTTTCGTGTTTTGGATTTTAAAATATGTATTAATATCTACCTAATCCTTCGTGAGCTGTAAACAGAAGAGCTTGAGTTGTAGCTTCAGTTCCAGGCTTAGCGCTGAGCTTTGCGTAAGATGCCACAGAAGTATAAAATATTCCATAGGTGAATCCATGAAGAACTTCCACCGGAAGAACAAGCCATGGGTTACTCAAATTGCTGTACCAAAAGAAGCGGATGCCATATGACATCAGAGCCAAAGTTAAGACATTGAAATGCCCAATCTTCTTTATAACCCAACCTGAAAAGAACATGAAGGGGATTTCTCCCACGAAGCACTGCACAAACTGGACCATGCCGCAAAGGAAACGACTTCCATTAATCGTTGTCAAGTACCATACTAAGTAGAACCATACAACGCCTGCGCCAATACCGTTGAAAAACACACAAAGTTTATAAGCTAAGAATTCCTTTGACTTTAAAACACCACCGATATCTTTCAAAAGGTTCTTTGAAAACTTAGGCTTCACTAAATCCAGTCTAAGTATGTTCAATAAAGATACAAATGACATAACTGCAGTGAGAATCCATGCAGCCGTGAAGTTATTTGTATAATCATGGAGAAGCCCTCCAACAGGAGACATCAGTCCCCAGCCGATTGCACCATACAATCTCTGACGACCAAACTGAGCACCAGTTTTTTGAACACTTTCACAACATGCTGTATCAGAAAGTGTAAAAAGACCATTTGTGCATCCCATAGCAAAGGTGGTAAACAGTGCATAGAGCCAAAACTGGTAGCGTTCAAAATCTCTTACATTCTTGATCTTTGACGTAGCTTTCTCTGAAATTTTCTTTGGAATCTCACATTCGATTTGTTGGCATTTTCTTGTGAATTTACAGCATATTCTGCATGTCGACATCAAATAAGGATAAAATGCACTTGACAAGGAAGAGCTATTTACGCTTCCCTTTGGGAACAGTGAATTTTTGATACTATTATTTATTATTAGAATTTCGCTGATATTTTTTGTTTTCAAATCTTGGCAGGAACATTCATCAGGATCATTAGACAAATTATCTAATGAAAGAAAGCAAAAGTTATTACCTTCTAAGTTGTTGAAATACAAAACACTTGAGAAAGGGCGTGCATCTTCCTTTGACGCACAATTCATATATAATTGTGAAATGTTTACGCTTCCGCCGGAGAATAAGAAAAATGTGTCATTGTTCTCTGTCATTCCTCTTTCTTCTTTTTGGATTTTTGGAATTGTCAAAAGCAATAAAAAGAAAACAGTCTGAACTATTGACAGAATACAGATAATGACTTTCAACTTGTTAAAGTAGTCCGCAATATAACCTAAGGCCGGTTTGGTGAAAATGAACAGAAATTGTTGAGTGATTAAAATCACAGCCAGAGAAGAAGCGGAGATTCCAATTCTGTTTTTAGCAAAGATAGTGATATATGGCAATGAACAACCTAAAGCTACGGAAGAAAAAATGAATTTACTATTTTGATATAACATAGTAAATTAGGCAAATATCAGCTAAGAGTTAAAAAATAAAATACAAGCAACTTATCAGTATGTCCATTTGCATTAGTTGTATGAAAATATATTTGGTGGCTTATTAATAATATTGAGGTTTACTTTTACCTATTGTTTTTAAAATCCTTCACGTGAAAATTTGTAAACAATAAAATGAAAAAGGAGAATTCTCAATCGATTAATGAATTCATTATTATGTTTAAGAATAATTTTTGTTTGGAACAGTTGTAATTTAGCAACCAATTAATATTTATTTAACAAAAGTAGCTGAGTTATTGGTTCGATTCTCTTTATGTTGTGGTTATAAAACAATATATAATACGCATGATTTCCCACCTCAGATAAAATTAGTTAGAATCAAGAATGATAAACGCATATTCCGAAAGCAAATGTTTTTTTATATTCAAGAAAATATTTTTATAACAATGTTTGCAATACATTTAATAAATGAATGCATACTCCTACAACTGATTGAATTGTAAGCCTTGAGGTGGATTCTGTTTTGAAATACATTTGTATACTTACAAGCTTCGAATAAAAAGAAGTGCATTTTAAAGCGAATCATTTCTTTGTCAATGTGCCAGAACATGTTGTTGGTTTCCGGTATCTTTTGTCCTGCCGATTCAGGAGGAATGGTGAAAATATCAACATTCCTTTGCTTTTCCTGTAATGCCATTATATGCTGTTGGAAATTCTGTAGAAAGAAGAAAAGAAAAAGAAAAACTGATAATATCTGATAATACGGATATAATAACGGCTTAGCAAGCTTTTGTGGATACATTGAAAATTTCATATTTAGTAAATTTTTCATTTGTGAAAGGTTTCAACATACATTTGAAGATTTCATCCTTTGCCCAAATGTATTCAATTCATTTTGTCAAACCCGAAACGTTGACGAATTTGGCAAAATGACTATCCACGTATGTTATAATGAGAGTTGGTAAATGTATTAATAAAAAAAATCAAAATTTTAACTCGATAGCTTTAAAACTTGTCCTCCAGCAAATGTGCTCATATAATTATAACACTTCAGGCTGCTTCCACTCTCTTAAGGTTGAGGGCTTCCAAAATTTTACCATTTCAGTCATTCTATGCCTTGTGAATGTCTGCAACTCAACCACCATTTGTAATTTTCAATTTTCTTTCTAGGTTCATTGAATAATTTGTATTTTCACTCTAAAATTATGGTTAAAAGGGGATTAATTAATTGATTGATTAGAATTCTTATCAAATAATCTAATTCAAAAAATAGATTAGTTTGAAATTGAAATAAAAAAAAAATAAAAACCGGAAAGTGATTTCAAAAATGGGAATAAAAAGAGGAGAAGCATGCTTTCGGTGGTGTAGATCTTCATCTCTAACTGTCAAGAATTTAAAGGTTAGCAAGGAAAAAAAAAGTATTTTTTCTGTGTTGTATTGCTCTGAAATAGTCAGGAATAGAAAAAAGAAAAACGCAATTTATTTTTTCTCATGCTGAAAAATTTTAGATTCAGTTTATAAATTTCTATGTAACCACCGAAAAAAATACCTTTCTCTAATTCATATAAATGTATGTAAATGCCCACTAATCTATTTTCTTCAATGTATTTGACGTAATTCAATTCAGTTCAAAAACGTATACTTTGGTAACTTATTCTCATGGATTATTTATTTTGTTATTCGAAATGAACCTAAAAGTTTGTCCTTATTCACATAATGAAGTGTAATAAACATTTATCTATTTAATGCATGAACTTGCCTGCACACAATGTTGTTCCTAACACAGATTATTTCACTCTTCTTGACCATTTTAAGTAACGTGTACATAGATACAATATTTAGAGTAATTTCTTGATCTTTGAAGTACAGAACAAATATTTTATACATTTTATCATAAGTATTATACTTTACTCATAATTTTAAATCAACGACAACAATACCTATAATCTTCTTTCCAAACAAAATATAAAAGAAAGAAGTTTTTAAGTTTCTAATTTAAAAATTTAAACAATGTGAATAAGATACATGAGTTAACAATAAGTGACATAGACTTAATACAACGTAGAACAACACTGGAGATCAGTCATAATTTGTTATCATATAATTTATATCATATATAATTTTATTAACTTTCATACTAAATTTTTTCACTTAGGAAACTCGTTGTTTTTTCTTCTTGCAGTCGCTTCTAAAATCATTGGATTGTTTTGGAAGTCTTTCCAATCAGATTTTATTTTATATTTTTAAATTAAATTTTTCGTTCACTTTTAAATGTCATTCATTTTATTTGTGTTTGGGTAAATTTTGCTTATGCAAATTTGTTTCGTTTGAAATGCATCAAAATAATTCACAAAGATTAGTTTACAGAAAAGAGAAAAAAAAATGATATTAATGCAAGATTCTATTTTTTTTTAAGTGAATCTTGTTAACTGAATGTTATTTTAAAATTTTATAATAGCTTTTGGGTCAGAATATCCACTTCGGTTACTTATTTTATTAAAAAAAAATGCGATATGAATCTAGAAAAAAAAATTGTCTGAAAACTGATTTATTTTAAAATTTAAAACTCCTTTTTCCAATAAAATCCGATAGATCCAATATTAATGTTAAATAACTTTTTATAAATTAAATTCCTTTCCAAATAGTATTAACTAAAAAAAAGGGGGAGGGGAAGCTGCACAAAGAGGTTGCTATCTTATTCTTTAAGGCATTAATTAGTTTAAAAATAAAATTTGTGTCAATAGTCTGTGTGCATTTTTCTGTTTTACAGAGTATGTAAATGCATTTAAAAAGGCATTCTGAACTGAAATATCTTAAATTACTTAGGTTCTTGATATTTTCGTGCTATAGTACGAGCTTATTGTAGTACAAAATTCATTGCAACACTATTGCATTTCAAGACGTCTTTATAACGCTCCGTTTCGGCTACAATCTATATTTTATTTTACACCAGAAGGATAATAATATCTACTTACCTTTTAAAAAAGATTTTTGTGAAACTGTGAGCAACTAGCACATGCTCATAAAAACCTTCAACTTGTACATGATGTTCGTCTTTCTTAAAATGAGTAAAGGACAAAGAAAAGTTCATTTTGAAAATTCTCTTCTCTTATATGCTATTTAAATCCAAATAAATAAACTGATCGTAAAACTTCTGGAAACTGAATGCAACTTTATTACAGACAGTAAATAATAATCATAAATATTATCAGCTGAATCGTAAATTAGAACTGTGTGCTCACAAGACAGCAGTAACTACAGGAGAGAGGGGGGCATAGGTTAGAATAGATATATGAGAACAACTGCATTGTTTTCTTTTTAAAAATATTATATCCTTCTCAAAACTGAGAAATTTTTACAAATAAATTTTTTTTGAATAATTATATCTATTTACAAATAAGTTTTCTTCTTCTTTTTTAAATATTGAGAAATAAAGAAACCACTTATAATTATTATTGGAGTATTCTATTCTTTCCGAGTTGCCTGAAGTTCATTTCATCTACAGGTAGCTACTAATTACTGTAACACTTTTGAAAATAATAATTAATTTATATCATTCTTGGTATATATATATATATATTATTAGATAACAGAAAATTAGAAATATTTCTTTCCATTTTTTTACTCAGCCCTTTGAAAATAGGAAAAACTCTTTGCTCATAATAATTTGTCATGAATTGCAGAAGAAGCTGATATCGAGCAAGTATAAATCTAATAGCAACGATATTTTTTCTCCCTGTTTACCACGAGAGATCCTGGGTTAATCGATATAATTATCTTTCCTTCTTTCAAAAACATCTGAAGGTGGTCGAATTTGTCTACACTCTCCCCCCTCCCAAAGACACAAAACTTTGAAAATGTCCTTAACGAACTTTCGAGTGCAGATAAGAAGTTTTTTGGTCTTCAGATCCCTGTAATATAAAAATATTTGCATTTTTTTTAGAAACCTTGCCTGCAATTGGTCTAGCATATTAACGAAATTTCAAGAGTGAGGAACAGTAAGTACACTATGCCACTGAGTGCATGAGGCGGATATAGCAACGCTACAATCTAACAACCCTAAAACAAAGGACTCACTATAGTAATTTTTAAATGCTTTTTACACTATCTTGCATTGCTTTTTTGCGTTTGTATTTTCTCAAGTCTTTCGTTTTTACTTCTGGAGGTGATTTGTACTATTCGGTGTTACTTTTGAAATTAGGTCTTCCATCCATCAGATATTTTTAAAGTATTAAACTATTTTTAAAGTATTAATTGTACTATCTTAGCTAGAGCTTTGAATTGAAATAAATTTTAATTTTGTAGAAAATATGCAGATATAATGGATCAGAAATTATATTTTCATGCTCAATTGAAAAATATTATAAAAAAAACAGACTCATGAAACCCGGATTATTTATTTATTTATTATTATCATTGTTCTTGTCGGTTAACTAACAACTAAATACGAACCAAGATTTTAAAACTTAACAGAGTTGCAGATCAAGAAATGTTTTCTCACTTTTTTTGAAGGAAATAAAATAATATATTCTTATGAAAAAGAAAAAAAAATACTTTACTTGCATCTAATGCTGGATTTATATATATATAATTATATAAACAGATTATTCTGAAATTTATGAAGAATATAAATGTTTGTTTGTGAAAGGACATGACACCAACACTGAAACCAACAACTCGAAATTAACTCTGCCGAAAGTGACTCGCAATAAAAAGTTTTGCTACTTCAGTTGCAAATCAAAATTTGCCTCTTAAAACTACATATACCGAGATTAGATTAAAATTAATAAAAATATTTAATTTCGGAAATTAGGGAGGGAAAAAGGAACCTCCAATACTTACATTGTTTAATAGCCCCTTGAAAGTTTAATCCACCCCTAGCTGAGTGGTTGCTACATCATACTTACTTCATAACACTTCAGAAAAAACTGGTTTTCATGTATGTAGTAAAGGGTGTCCCAGAATTAACGCAAGATTTGAATTTGCCACCATTGGTACAGTAAAGTGTTGGCAACCCTATTAAAAAAACACTCGACAGCTGATAGTTTAGGGTTAGTAAAAATAAAGCGTTACACGATAGAATAACATGTCTTCATTGTTGAACAATATTTCAAAAATAAAGAAAGACTGGTGGCCACAGTTCGAAAATTTGAGAATTTCCCCCCTAGACCGTGTGATTTAACAACATTTGATTTCTTTCTATGGGGTTATTTGAAGTCAAAGGTCCATGCCAACAAGCCCACAAGCACGCGTGCATTGAAGGAAGAAATTCAACGCTGCATCGACGAAATTCAACACCATTTATGTAAAATGGCCATGGAAAATTTCGACAAAAGAGTTAGTAAGTGCCAACAAAGCCGTGGAAGCCAATTGCACTATGTGTTATTTCATACATAACCTTATCCCGTGTATTTTACGATTCAATAAAAATATAACAATTTAAAGAAAAAAAAAAACTGTGTTTTTTTAAAAATTTAATTCGTATCTTGCGTTAACACGTTGTTCTATCGTGCAGCGCTCCATTTTTACTAACCCTAAACTATCAGCTGTCAAATGGCGCTTTTTAATAGCGTTGCCGACACTTTACTGCACGAATGGTGGCAAATTCATATCGCGATAATTTTGGGGCACCCTTTATTTTTCTTTTTAGATCTACTCAGAAGTTTTGAAATGAACAGTATTCCAAAGTGGACACTTTCTACTTCTTCGAGAAACGACTGAATTATATTTTGAAAAAGGTGAACATCATTAAAACATATTTTCAAATTTTTAATATTTTTTTTTCATTAAATTCTTCCATGCAGTTTATAAAAATGTATAAAGCTAATGGAATTATTTTAACATGTCGTATTATTGGTTGAATAACTTATTTTTTACACATTTAAAATTGTTTTCATTTGCAAATTTTTTAAAGAATTTATACAACTAGAATTTCGACATACAATCTTTCTCCAGCTGTTTGTTAAATGGATTCTTTCAAATCTAAAATTTAAAATGTGTGAAAAGGGAAGAAACTTAATAAGTTATTAGCTATAAGAAATATAAACATTACATACTTTATTACATAAAAACACATTTCAGATAAAATCTAAGTAGCTTTTATTATGTGCAGTTTACTTTCGCAACATTGTTTTACATACTTGAAACTAAAAAGATCTTAATGAATTCGTGCTACCGTAGTTGTTATTTAGCGCTTCCGGATTTAAATTCAGAAAAATCGGTATCTCCGCCGTTCCGCTGTAACGATGTAACAACATTTCATCATATAAATCGAAAATGTTCAGTCTTAAAGAAATAAAAATTGCGGGTTCTTTTGATTCGCGTGAAAGTGCCTTTCATAAATTTTGACGGTCAAAAACCAGTTTAGAGGATAGTGTATTGTTAATATGCGGCCACAGGCGTTGAAATATTTTTTGGAACCTCCTGGATAAACCATATTGATGTCAAGAAAGTAATTTGAACTATACGTTTTTGAGCTTTTGACTTTATTCTTGTTTTCTACTGTCATTTTATAATTTGAATTTCCTATATGTTATTTAATCCTTCTATAGATTTTATTTCCCCTCATTTGCATACTTTTTATCTGCATACACACATATGCATTTGCTATGAATTGATTAGGTTTCTTTATCTCGGATTGATATGTTTATAACCGAAGAGATAAAAAAAACGATCCAATATTTTGTAGTCCTTCATTTTATTTTTTACTCGGAAATTTTAAAAAAAAATAATGTAAAAGAATGAATAACTGTTATTTCTTTCGACTTTCTAAATCGGATGGGCATAACAACGCTCAAACATCCGAAATTTTGTATTAAATGGAGACAAAAATGAAAAAAAAATATCTTAATAAATATATCATTTTTGTTTTCTTGGTAAAATTTGTTTTTAAAAGGATTTATATTCTTATTCAATTTAACCAGAGGGAGCTGTCTTCCTGTAACTTTCTAGTGCTCTCTCTAATAAAGCCATCAGCCTTTCCAACAATAGGCTGTTAATACTACAAATACTCAGATTTTTATTTTCAGAGCCTGCATATGAGTTTTGAGCTTCAAAATACAAAAAACCAAATATGCATTGTAAAAATCTTTTTTTTTTCTTTTCCCAATGAACTAAAATCAAGATTTAATGCTGAATTGCAGTTTCAATATCAAGATCACATACCAAATTTCATTTATTCTAGTCATTGTATTTTGATACAAATCTACAAATTTGATGTAAAGCGACATACCGAATTTCATTTGTTTAGCTCAAGGTGTTTTTGAGCTATCATGTTTACAGACTTATAGATAGACATAATTTCCAAACTGTTTTTCGAACACAGGGAGGACAGAAATGTTGAGATGAGTTCATAAATCGCTAAATGTTTTGATAAATTATAATATATTTTATTATAAACTGAGGACTATAAAAGGAAGATTTTATATTTTTTTCTGAATATCAAGCTGAAATAAATATTGTCAGCTTTCCATAAACCGAATGGAATATTTTGTAATCTATCATATTTTCTGATAAAAAAAATTAAGTCAAATAAACTTGTTTGAAAGAAAACGAAAGAAATATTAATGTCAAAATTATAAACAAACTTAAATTAAATTTTAGAGGGAAGTACAAAAGTGCATTTTGAGTAGCAATAAATTTATGCTTTTGTATATGGTAATAATAAAAGAAATGGAAAAAAATGAAATTAAAATTTTACAAACATATAAACAAATAATGAAAAGCATCAAAATATCAAAATGTCATTTTTCTTGTTTTTAACTGGCAGAAATTGTCTGTATTTTTTTGATAATACCATTTTCAATAAACAAGCGAAGCAATTGACACTCACTATTCCGTACATAATTCTTGACTATTTTAAAATTTAAAAAAACCTCTCAATTTGCATTTCAAATTCGCCTGTCTCTCTTCTAGATTTGACTTCAGAAAAAACTAAATAAAAAGTAATCAAACTATTTTTACTTAAATATCTAAATGTTATTCGTAACTTACTAAATTTAGAATGTCACCGTTAATTTAGAAAAAAAAAGTAGTGATATTATTCTCATTAATTTAAGTGAGTTGACATTAATGAAAATGAAGTTACCTGATTTGAACGAGGATGACACTTTTGTGGAAAAGAATCTCTTGATTACTGCCAACTTTGATTTTAACAGAAAAGAAAAATCGCACTATAGCACCAGAATTCGACGACTGATGTAAATCATTACTTCTCAGAATCATTTTTTCGGGGGGGGGATATGCAAAAGATTGATAGATACTTTTTTTATGCTTTTAGCTTAAGAGCTTCGGTGACCAGCCGTTCGTCTACCATATTAAAAGTAATAATTTAGCCATTTTAATTACTTTTTGTAAATTGCATTTAGCAATAACAAAAGGAAATAATATTTTAAAGCAATCTTGCACAATAAACATCGAACGTACTGATTGATTAGCTATGCATGCAAAATAGCTAAATTAATTGCGAATAAAACTGATTTAATTGGTCTCGTTGTTCAAGGTGAATATTATATTTTAATTTTTCGTTAACTCTTAAAATGGGGAGGTAAGGGGAACTGGCAATCATTGATGACTTATCTAGAGATCATGAACTTTCATGTGAAAAAGATTTTGACAAAATCGAATCAGTGGTTGAGGCTGGGTGATTGGTCAATTTTTCCCTTACTATTTTATACAGATTGTTGATTTAATAGTATCGTTTTTTTTTTTTTTTTTTTTTTTTGTCATATATGTCTTAGAAGCTTCTTGAATACTAAATATTCAACGAAATACAAGAAAAAACTATTCTAATAACACATTCAAAGAAAACAATACACAAACAAATCTTTGTTTATTAAAAATGATCAACTATTAGCATTGTCAACTTGTCCCGATATTCTCTTACTGAATATTCTAGTTACTATTCATGTTTTTTCCCTAAGAATAAATATTTAAATTCTTCTTATAATATTATCAATGTGTTATTTTTAATTGTTTTTTTAAATATGGATGTCAAAACAATGCTGTGACATATATTTTGATAGAAATACTCTAAGTAACTGAAAATTTAAACATATTTTAAATATATTTAAACTTCTAAAAAGCGCCTTGATTTTTTCCCTCATATTTTTGTTTCTTCTGAATTTCTTTAAAATACTGCTAAAATTTGGAAGAAAAAATTATAAACATTCCATATTTGATCCGATTTTGTATAAAATGTCAGGGATGGTCTCTTTTTTAACTTTTAAGTAACCAAATTAAAAAAAAAAAAAAAAAAAACTATCATTTAAAAAGATTATAATTTTAAATTTTTTTAATGATTAAAACTTTTTATATTGACTTTGTCGGCGTTACCTTTCGTATTTAGAACGTATCGCCTCTGAAAATAAGAAAATCTAGTCACTTAAACTAATAGATTATTAATCATCATAATATAAATAATTTTGGCATTAAGTAGCGGTAATTCCAAACTGATTCGGAACAAGATATCGGACTTAAAAGAAGCAATGCGCATTGAATAAAACAAGGGGGAAAGTTTTAGGTTCTGAGTAATAAAGACTGAGAAACGCAGCAAATGGATTTCCTAGTGGGTGAATGATGAAGTGTTGAATCATAAGAAACACAACACCCATAAACTACGGAAGGATGAAAAGGAAGCACTTGGCGGGAACGAGGGTGAATCGTTTTTCTGCCTAAGGAAAATAAAATAACGGTTTACATTAAAGAGCGCAAAAGAATCTTCTAGAGTGCAATAAATTTTTCGTTGTACTCGATGTTCGGCGTGTTTCGACATCCACTTGGATAGCTTTAGAATAAATATATCAGTCAAATATACAATAATGTCCCACTAAACAGTATAGTTAATCATCAAAGCGATGACATTCATAAGTGAGTTTTCTACATCTGGAGTGTATAGCAGTCATTGAAGCATTTATTTCAGTCAAAGGTTAAATTGAGATATCTTAAGCAGTTTGGAATTATTGAAACCATTCAGAAAAAGAAAGCGTAGTTACGAAAAAGGATTCATATATAAGCATTTGTCTGGTATTTTAAACAAATTTTGAGGACTTCGATACCACAAAGATTCTTTTCTTCACCAAAATTAAATAATTTTAATTACTTGATATCCTGTTTTCTTACTTTTTTTTTTCAGTTACGAATCTACATAAGAGCAATTATTAGTTGCAGAAATAATAAAAAATAATTGATGATATATAGAAATCTGAAAACTGAAAATTTCTACAAAAAAAATTTAAAACTGCAGGGGAAAAAAAAGCAATAAGCGGAATCCAATTTTATTTTCATTTTTCTTCATTTTTACACGAAATTACATTTAACCAGTTTATCTCTATTTTCAATAAAGATATTGATTTATAGTGTATGCAACGTCAGACAATACAATTTTAGCTAATGCAGAAAAGCAAAAAATAAATAAAAATGAAATATGGATAAACTTGATACAAGCCGTAATATGCTGCATAATCACAATTATTTTTCACACAACCACACATATATAGTTACCATTCACATATTAAGCAAAATTCGTGAAAAGTGAAACAATGAAAGAAAAACTGGGGCAAAATAAACAATAACTTAGTTTATGTTCATATTACTTAAACTTTGTCACCTTACGGACGGACACTGCTAGCGCCTCATTAAAAATTCTCATATGAAGCTACTGCCGCCATTTTGTTATTTGTTAGATGATGTTCGCGTATTTTGATGTGTTGTAATTTCCAAGATATGCAGTTTAAGATATCACTGATTAGTAGAGAATATATTAGATTATTCCTTGTTATACAGGATTGCTTTAGGCAATGTACTTTTTATAATCACTATCTACTCGTATTTATATTTTATTCTTGTTTATTTTAGCAAAGAGAGCAGTTTTTTAACGTTTCCGACTGGGACAGAACGACCTGGTGAAGTTGACGACCTTGTCATCTAATCCCCTGTGTTTTTTACTGATTTCTATTTGGCGTCTATATGCATTTCTACTTTTTGTGACTTTTTTTTATGTAGATGATCCACAAATTCTTTGATACCATACTGTTAGTCGCATAGACCTGCAAATAATATATTAGCATTCTTAACCTTGGACGGTATGCCAACTAATTAATTTTTTTGTGACTTTTTTTATCTACATAATCCTAAAATTCTTTCATGCCATACCGTCAGTTGCATAGATCTATAAGTAATATGAAAATATTACCCTTAGAAAATATGCTAACTCCATAAGGCACAACAAGAACATTGGAAGAAAAAAAATGGAGGGGACAACAGACTGGGAATGTAAAAAAAAGAAAGAAAAAGAAAAAAAAAAAAAAGAAAGAAAAAGGAGCTATTATTAAAAATCTGAAATTTGTTTCCTGACACTCACAACATGAGCTGAAACTTCCCCAAGTGTAATTCTTGCATGTTATGAGATTTATTTTGATCCTCTGTCAAGAAACTAACATAAAATGTTGTAAACTCTACACATGGTGGCACAAGGGATGCTCAAACTTGATGAAACTTGTGTTCAGTTTTTGATAACAACAATAATAATAACTAAAAAAAAAAAAATGAGCTACTTGAATTTACTATGAGTTAGAGTTTTAAACATAATAGCCCTTTCGTTACACATTATTCCAGAAGAAACTACTTAACAACGTTTAATTAATTAGTGGTCTGCCGTATATCTTCTAAGAATAAAAATTTATCCAACTTTTATCAGGGGACACCGGGGTAAAATGACACTTGTGCATCATCTTTTTGTAATACCAAAATATTATTGATTGTATTAAAATTTTTAAAAAAAAATCCAACTAGGTTTAATACAAGAAAAGGCCATTCTAATAATATAAGAAAGGAAAAACAATTTAACAAAAAATTGAATTTATCAAAAATGTTCGATTTTTAACGTCGTTAACTTGACTCGTCTGTTTTTATTCATTTGCTTTGTTACTAACACGCAGTGGCGGATTTTGATAATAGGAGGAGGCCACAGGCGCTGAAATATTTTAAGGCCCCTCCTCGGTGAATTCTGTTGATAAAAAGAAAGTAGCTTGGATAAACTTATTTGAGTTTTCCCAACTTTATCTTCATGGTTATTTTGAGATATCTTTATATAATTGAAAGGCAACTCCTAATGCATTTATTTTCAATTTGTACAGAGAGTATACCTTTCATCGACACAATTTCTATACTATGTCACTTTTTTAATGTTTCTACACCAATAAATTTCGTATTTTATTAAAAATATATATGCGCTTAAAGTCATGAAGTTCCTTAAGGACTTTTATTCTTTATAATTTCAAGAAAATAACTCAATTTTTATATCAAGATTATTTGTACAAACCCTGGTGAGCACGTTGTAGCGTACGAATTTGAAAGCAGAAAATAGGAAAGAAAGCAAAAAATAGGAAAGTATTCTGAATTTATAAAGCTTTAGAAAAGAGTTTGCAATCTCAGCGGCTTAATTCCGTGATAAGAAAAAAAGAGCTTGTATAGCTGTAAAATCACAAATGCAGTGAAATAAGAGCACGATCGATGAAGAAATTATTACATTATATATCTTCGATCAGTTTCTTCATCTTGGATACATATGTATATAATCGAACCGATGAAAATAAGAAATAACTTTTTACTGCCTGTTCACGCGAATGTCGCTTAACGCCAAACTTGGCAATCTTAAAATTACGGCAACCCCGTCACCCAATCTTCCGGTCGAGTCTTTCGGGGGTTCATTAGAACGTTGACGCGTATCGACCCCCCATCCCCCGCAGAAGTTGTAAACAACTTCAGTTTGTAAGGCTCAACAAAGCCAACCGCAATCAGCCATGTATGATATGAACTACTCACCGCAAAAGGAGTATAGTATGTAGCGTAAATAGAGAAATTTAAGCATAAGTACAGTCCATTGCTCACTTCGATTCAACACTGTCCTTCATTTTTATTTTTTAAATAATACTTTAAAAAAAATAAAGTAAAAGAATGAAATGACAGTGATTTTCTTCGATCTTTGCGCTCTTCTAAATTAGATAGACATATCAATGTACAAGCCCTCGAATTTTATATGAAATAGGAACAAAAATTTAAAAAAATATTCTTAATAAATATATTATTATGGCTTTTCTTTATTTAATTTTTAAAAAATGGAAACTTATTCAATTTAATCACCAAGAATGGTCTCCGAGGTATGCTCTCTACTAAAGATGCTCCCCCTCTCCTCAAAAAACTTAAGAAAGGCTGTGGCTCAAATTTTTATTTTCAGACTCCCGCACATGAGAGTTTTATGCTTTATAATATAGTGAAGAAATTGAAATGCCTTTTTTTTTCTTCTTTTTTTTTTTTTTTTTTTTGCCCTTGCGTTGTGAATGCTGTTTTTTTCAACCGAATGAAAAAAAAAAAAAAATTAACTCAGAATTACAGTTTTAATATCTAGACCAAATACCAAATTAGATTCACCGAAGTCGTTGCTATCGCGCTTAATGCGTTCATAAGTACAGACCAACAGATGCTCAATTCTTTGAAAGATTTAATTCTAAATCCAATAAGTATTCACACTTTAGATGCTTATTTTGTGTACTAAATTTTATTCATAAAGCTATTTAAGTTTTGTAGTTTTCATGCTCACTTGTTCTCGAACAGGCAGACAGATAGATTTTCAGTCAATAGATTTCGTTAAAATTTGATGGAAATCTACAGATTCGAAGAGGACCACACCAAATTTCATTCATATAGCTCAAGTCGTTTTTGAGTTATCGTATTATTCATATATACAGACATAATTCACAGTTGACTCGCACTGTTCCGCAAATAATTCTATTTTAAAACAGAAAACGATTTCTTTCCATTTTTATAGAAAATTAGCTTTTCTTACATTTAAGTGGCTTTCCTATAAATAGTTTTTCCCTAGATTTAAATTTGGAGTAAACTGAACAAAAAGCAATTAAAGAATTTTTTTAACTTAAATATTAAATTATCATTTGCAACTTATTGCGTTTAGACTGTTTCTACTAATTAAAAAATGTGCGATATTATTCTAACTAATTTAAGTGATTTGACGTTAAATAAACAAACGAAATGGAAGTACCCAGCTCTGAAACGAAGTGCCCGGTTGCAGCAATAATGACAATTTTGGAAACAAAAAAAAAAAAAAAAAAAAAAGGACAGAATCTCCTTAATACCGACAATTCTGATTCTAGCAGAAAAGAAAAATAGGACTGTAGCAGCAGAATTCGATAATTAATGTAAATGATTATTCTTCAAAATTAAGCCCATTCATAATTGGTAACTAAACAATATTCTTTTTATGCTAGTAGTTTAAAAGATAATAGCCGCCTTCGGTGGCAGCGGTTCACTCACAATACAAATAGTAATAATTTCGCTCTATAAACTTTATTTTACCTAGAAAATTAAAAATATTTTAAAACATTCTTGTACAATAAACATAAACTGATATAATCGGTGGGCTAAGTTATAGTTTTATTTTTCGATAACTTTGGAAGTAAGAAGGGAAGAGAAGCATCATTAATAACTCATCTGTCATGGTATTTCATGTGCAATAGAAATTGGCGAAATCGAACCAGTAGCTGAGGGTCGGCTAATTTGTTTTCCTTATTATCCTTTGTTTTTCCTTATTTCCTATTGTTGATTTAATAATATACTTTACTTGTCACATTTATATCTTAGAAACTCCTTGAATATGACTTTCGAAATTATTTATGATCTATTTTTTATTATTTCCATCAGTAATTCCCCCACTCCAACATTTTATTTAGTTGTTTTTTAATCAGTCATTTCCTTTCTTACGTACATTTTCTTTAAAGAAAAAGTAAAAGGAGAAAATTCTGCAATTCGGACCGAAGGGGAGAGAGACTGTGAACAGTTAAATTTCCATCGGCTCAGCATTATGATATTCGTTGAAACAGATTTTGAGACCTCTATAGATTTCAAAGCACGGGGCGACCGCCTCTACCACCTGTGCGGAAAACTGCTACTGCTAATTCGTAACTTTATGTTAATTAACTTCTCATTATTTCAGAAACAGAAGAAACACCTGACGAAATCGCAGAGAAGGACCATTGACAGGCCAAAATGGAGAATAAAGTCAAGGTCCAAATGTAGAGAAGTGTGTGAATGTTCAACACAATTTAGAAAAGCAAATTGATTGTTATCGAAAATTGCTAAAAAAAATTATATTATCCACGACTAATTGATGTTAAATAAGTTTATTATTGAAAAAATTTTTTTTAATAAATACTTGCCAATCAATAAACTCAAAAACTTTTGTGTAAAGTATTTCAAGTTTTTTAAACTAAACACTTCAATGTTTAAATGAGTGTGCAATGAAATATAAAGATGTATGTAAGCCAGATTATCAAACAGGTAAAAAATACAATCACTTGCCCTTCTTCTGAAATCTAGTGGCATTTTTCGCAGTATTAGCAGGATAACATGTTTGATTTAAATTTCATTGCTTGGTTTTTTAATACACAAAGGTATATGTATTCGAACTTATTCAAATTGAAATCAAGAATTCTGTAAACTCCATATGCATATTAAAAGGATATGAGAGTCATCTAAATTCGTAATAAACAATTCTGAAAAGAGTATTTTTCTGTTTTCAAAGAACAGGGAAAAGTGTGGGATTAAATACTCCTGCTTTCTTGTTTGGTAAAATGTAAATGGAGTCTATTAATATTTAGAGTTTCTATGAACAAATATACTTCACAATATTTTGCCGGTATTCACAGTATGTTTGTGAATTTGTCTCACTGGATTAATTGAATTCCGAACATTTTATCTTAATTATTTTTAATTATGTGAACAGTGGAAATGAATATTTGTTATATGTTTTACTAATGTATCAAAAATTCCACCGAAACAACTTTTCAAATATCTCGTTGAAGCTCACTTTCTTATAATTGTTGTTTTATGATGTTCAAATGATAAACTAGCAAATTGTCAAAACAAATTTAGCAAAACAAAATATATATATATATATCAAATAAAATTGTCAAAGAAATTCATTAAGAACTTTCAAAATGATTCTATAATTTTTCAGATTTTTTTGTAATATGTTTTTATGATGCCTTTGCAGTGAAACAGTTGATCATATTGAATGGATATTGTAAAATCAGTGCTAATACTAAAATCGAATATGCGTGTAGCTACCGATCTGTCTGTTGTCAAAAAATAAGAAAAATAATTTACCTTAGAGTTAAGTTTGTACAAACATTCTTTTAGGAATGGAATGTTCATCTCGAAATGATTTTCAAAACCTTTAATTAAAATTTTAATTAATCAAAAATTATGCAAAATTTTAATTTTTTTTGCAACTTTTGATGATATTGTTGCATAAAAATAATTTTTATACCACCTTAAAATTATAAAAATTATTTTTTCAATGAAATATATTAAGGTATAATGCAATTTTTCCGAAATTTCACGACTTTTTAAAAATTTGATTTGTAACAATGCTGAACTTTAAATCAACCCGTTCCACGACTTTATCAAATCATAAAAATAGTTTGCTTTCCTTCTTCTATTAAAAAGATCCTTCTACTTTAGATAAAATTTTTAATCAGTAATTTGACTTTACTTTTAAGTCATGAAAGGGTAGTAGTTGATTTTATAGCTTCCGAATATTAGATTTTCTTGCATTGTTTTAGGCATAATTTTTTTTTAATTTCAGAATTATATCTAGTAATATGTAATATTATTATGTAGGCATGACTCATTTAGAATTTTTTCACAACTTCTGAAGCTTTAAATATTTTTAATTGCACATTTCACTAGACAATTATAGTTATCTTCAATAGTTCAGATATCTGTCATCATTGAATTATATTAATCAGTTATATATTATAATTAGATTATATATGTAATTTCTAATAATTTAAAAATGCAATTATATTAAAACCCATTTGAATTGTATATGACTTCAGTGCTTTAACAAACGTTAAATAGCAGACTTGCATTCAGTAACGGGGCACAAAACGTTTTTCAGTGCCTTACTTCATTGTGGGACCTATTTCATAGATCGCCACTGTCTAATATGGTTTAAATTTAAATTTATTCTATTCAGGAAAAGAGCTTTAAAAAATACCCGATTAAGAATTGGTTATTGCATCCACAATATTTTAAATCACATCAACCTTATTATTATTACGTATAAATTAATCGTTAAGTACTTTTATTTTTAATGACAGTTATTCCTGGTTCTTCTCATTCAGATAAATAATAAACATTTTCAGAGAATTATTGGTCTTTTTCTTTCAAATTAAGAAGGGTTTTCGATGAATAATAATAAATAAAGTGCTCTTTTTGGCTAATTTATATCTAGTCTGTCGCCGTCCTCCTTTGCACTCTTTCAATAAAAAAGCTTGTAACTTTAGTTTATTACAAATACTTATAGTTTGATTCATTATTTTATCTTAAGATGCTCGCTTTGGCTATTAATCAAAAGAATACTTCCAAGCAATCGTGACTCCACTTTTCAGGCACTTGAGTTATTGGTACTCCTTAACTGCTGATGGTTGGAAGTGGGATGAAATAGCGAAAATTGAAAGAAAAAGCTCTCTCTTTTCATATGTTCCTGATATGCGGTATACATGGATGGAGTACGGATGCATTAGGATAGATCTCTTTATTTATTGCAAAGGCTCAAATTTTCTTTCGGAATTTCAGCGAGATCGCTTGTTATCAGGATTTAAATTCTACATTACTTCATTTGTGTTTATATATATGATGAAAGAAATTAGGAAAAAGAGAAGTTCTTTTTGTTATTCCTATTTATTCAGGATTATTAATTTTAAAAAATTCTCTGGGATATTTGAATTCACTTAAACTAAGGGTAAGTGGATTATTTTTATTTAAATATATGTTTATTTCATAATTTCGAATTATCTCTCCGATTTCTTAAAAATCTTTTAGTTCTTTCTTAGCTAAAGTAGTTTTTTAAAAGTTTGAATTAAAGATGGTGAGTTTCAGATGTACTTATCTCCGTATTTGTATAAAGAGCATATTGGAAAGAAGAGAGCGTTATATTAAGTTTTTTTAAAATATATTCCCAATTTTGGGTCTTTCGTATCGTTTAAGTGTTTAGCTTAACATTTCCAGTAAAAATCAGGTCAGGAATATTAAATTTCTGTTGCCAAAGGAGGGTTTAATATTGATATTTTATATTTCCTAACATTGGAAAAAACTAGTGCTGCTCCTATAGTGATGTCATCTACACTCCTTTCTTTATGACCTTGAACTTTCTACTCAAAGTATTCTGCTTTCAGTAATCCGGCAAATATCAGATAAGAGGACTGCAGAATTAATATATTTATTTAAAAAACACATTTTAGTAGCAAAATCTGTTTTTTGCATAAAACATAACAAAATGAATCAAATTATTTAATAAATCATACTATATGTAATAAATGTTACATAATGTCATTCAAAATTCTGTTGTTTGGAACATGCCAAGGTCACTGAAATCCATATACAATAATTTATTTCTGCTTTAACATTCCCCAATATATATATATAACAGTTTTTTTTTTCGCCAACAATTTTAATTTTTTAGATATTGCAGTGTTTATGGATACCACATTTATTTTCCTGTGCGTGTCTTAATGAGCATTTCATAATTTCGAATTTCAGATTTATATCTGCCATGCGATGCATTTTGTTTTTCAATTGCATATTATAATTTACTTAAACATGTAACTTTGAGTTAATTTCGTAATTTTCAAGCTTGATGCTTGAAATTAATTTTAATGCTTGATAAAAATGATAAACTATCTTCATCTTCTTAATTTTTTTTGTAATACTATTTAAACTTCTTTTATTAAATAAACGCAAGGGCATGAATTATTAACATCATTAGCTGAAAAACATTCAGTAAGTTTTCATTTTGCCTATGCTTCAAAATTAATACAAAAAGTAATACATTTTTATAAATTTTTTTTCTTTTTTTTTGCTGTTTGTTTATTTGTTGTTTGTTTCTAGAAATTATTGTTTTAAGCATACCAACTATCAAATAACTTAATGAAAGTTGGTTGACAGTACGAAAGTACAGCATTGCATTTGATGGGTGAATTAAAAAGTTTCAGAAAACAGCTAATTATGTACTATGTGAATCATATTAGTTCAAAAGTGTTTGATCAAAAGTCTCGATATCAAATTGAATGTTCCCAGGCGTAAAGTTTCAAAAGGAGGGGGAAAAAATACGGTTTGCAGTTTTTTAAAAAAAGGAGGCGGGGGATGCTGCTTTGGTATTTGTCATGGAAGCCATTTTATGCAGGTACACCTCTGACATTTTCCCATTACGATAGATATTTAATCATTGAATTTGAGTTAAATAATGGTCAACTAATTACCACAAAGATCGAAGTAAATAAAATTGATGTTATTTTTTATCGTAGAAATCAGAACTTTGGCTTTGGACTGAATTACAATTATTTAGAGATTTGGTGTACAGTTACTACAAGTGGCCTCCATCAAAGCCTATATATTGAATAACCGGCTTTATGATAATTTACCTTCTTTGTGAGGCGAATGCGAGTTTCTTTTCTTTCAAATGTATTCATTTTTATATCTTTCCTGAGGCTGATTCAGCCATCTATTGTAATTTCTCATTTTATATTGCTATATAACTGACCTTTATTTTTCATGTTAATTTGATTATGTGTGATTACAAACAGCAACACCAATTCCATTCTCATTCAGTCTAGGAAATAAAGCACTTGTTCGCATCATATAATCTTACTGAATGAAGATAGCTAAAATAAAAATTAAAAGGGCAGAAAGTTATACAGACTTAGAACAAAAGTATAATTAAATGACATATTCGTAGTTCATATTTGACACAATTATGCTAATTCCTTTTTTAGGCTTTTTTCTTTGGTTTTTGGTGTCTGTAATAGTCAAATGGGAAGATGTAATAACGCAAAATTCACGTGCAAATTAATGGAGTTTTTTTTATTGCAATTGCCTTCATGGCTTAATACATATTATATCTGTACTGAAGGTGACTTTTGTTACTGAAAATATTCAAAAAGTCAAATAATGCTTTAGTTACTTTATAGTAATAAAAACATGTCTTTCGGACATTTAATTGATTGAATCAAAAATTCAACGCATGAATTTGAGCAATTTTAGTATCAAAACTGCATACCAAATGTTATACATCTAGCTTGTTGCATCTTTGAGCAATCTCGTGCGAACATTCGGGAATCGAGAGACTGACTGGCAATCAACCATTTGATAAAGTGAGTCCAAATTTTGATACAGAACTTTTAAGTGTGATGATAAATCCTTAGTCTTAATTCCAGCCGTCTAGCCGTTTTTTTTTTTTTTTTTTTTTGAGCTATCGTGCTCTCATGCAAGTGGTCGGATAGGCAAACATAATAGCTTCCCTTATTTTGGTTTAGTCAAAAGTAGTAATACAGTGATATAGTATAGTAGTAATTGGTCTGGCTTAAAATCCAGATTCCATTAGATAAAATAACGACGGACCAGTGTTGCCTTTTTCTAAATTATTTATTGACATCACACAAGACAACACAAAACATTAATATAGATGACAGTAAATTTTGTTATTGTGGGTTTCGATTCATACTTTAGCACAGTGATTACCCACATCCGTTATTGCCGAAATCCTGACGGCGTCTCCCCTGGTTTCCCCTTGTTTACACTCATGATCACATGACCGGTTGGGAGCACGCATGCGCCAACAGTAATATAATTTAGTAAAAAGATAACACACGAAATTTCATTTTTTTAATTCGCTCCATTTTTGAGTTCCATGTTCACTGATAGGCGAATAAAATTTCAAATAAATGTAAAAAAAAAAAAAAAACCTTCAAAGAATGACTTCTTCAGAGCTCTAAAACATGAATTTTCAGTAAATTCACGGTTCAAATTATTAGACGATTATGATGATTTGTTTTGTATACTTCTATACGAAGAAATAAAAATTAAAAAATGTAATTCTAGAGAAATAAAGAAAAATAAATATTAATTAGGATGATGAATTATTTCATCATCATAAATATTACCCTTATGCAGTTATTTTAAGCATGTGAAGTCTATTGAATTTTCGTCAGTGAATCCATTTTTATTTCTGTAATTTAGAATCTTAACCTTGGTCACTTTATTGATCTGATTACAACATTATTGAAATCTGTTTGAAACCAAAGTGAAATACATATTATAAAAAAAGTACTTCTCAGCTTAATGACTTTCTTAGCTGATTAACAATTGCTTCGACATGAAAATAAAATTTCCTTCCTTATATAAAGGATGATAAATTTATTTGCTTAAAATGTCATTACACTAATTATCATTTTTTTAATCTAAGAAATAAAATTTCACTTAAGAATAATGGTTAAATACATTAAAAACATTCACAAATTATAATAATAAATATTTAATTTGAGATGAAAATTTCTGGGTGGTATTGAAATATGTAGGGTCGAATTAACCATGGAGATGGATTCGAAAATATTTTTAAAGTAATAAAATGCTTAAACTTCCAGTAAAGAAATCATGTATTAGTTAAAATTTGAAAATGAATAGTCATGCTAAAGATCAATCTGAATCGTGTTTGATTAATTTTTTTGGAATCTCAGTGAAATAAAATGAAAGAAATGTACCTTTTGCTTTTATCTGAGATTTACTTAATATATGATTTTCAGTGGGCTGGATTTCTTCAGAGGTAGTTATAAGCAAACAATATTATTAAATCTCAAGCACTACTGTGTATTTTGGAACGATATTTAATAAATAAAAAGGGAAATTGGATTGAATTATGGAAAAAATCTCGATTTTCGTAGTGAGGAAGTTCTGAGATACTAATTAATTAACTATGTTAATTATTTCAGCTAATAAGTTGTTCAATCCAAATAAACCATCAGTATTTTTGAGTAATTTCCATCGACACCAATTTTGTGAAGATGCGATATTAAGTAATTAAGTTACAGAGGTGTACCATTCTTTTTTTGAATAAAGGCTAGGATAGTTCTTATAAAAAAAATTAATATTCAAGGATATGCGAGTTTTTTTTTTCAAATTAAAGTTTTATTGTGAAAAATTTAAAACACCCGGCAAATTATTAAATGGAATATCTTTAAAACTGGGTTGATTTTTTTTTCATTGAATAATCTTGTTCCATTCATCTTGTCATTCAACTTTTCTGAAAAAGAAAGAAAGTATTCCATATAAAATGCATATTCGGAGAGGACAAAAAAAAAAAAAAAAAAGCGATTCTTCCCTTTCCATCTAAGAGTGAAGAGTGAATACTTAGTGAATAATGAAAAATATTTCGGTTGTACTTATAATTAATCTTAACAGCTGCTTTCAAATTTTACCATTGGAAATTTAAGAAAAAAAAAAAAAAAAAAAACTTCACTAAGTTTAGCCAGAAAGTTCTAGGATTAAACAATTATTAATAATATCTAAAGAATGCTAATATATTTGCTAAAAAACTTCATTCGAGAGAATAAACGGCCTCTTTATATGACGAAAGCTTTTGAATTACCGTATCCTCATAATTTTTAGGTTTGAAGGAAAGTTGTTGAAAGGAAAAAGATTCGTAAGCTGCAACTGCAGACAATTTTCAAATTCTCCCTTTCCCATCGTTTTCGACAGCTCATCGTTGACTCAAAAGGTCAAATGAAGCAATAATCACCGAAGAGCCAGCAGACGTTTGGAAGCTGGCCTTTTTTTTTTAAAAACGAAGAATTTTATTTCTATTCATGCAGTGTTTCCCTGAAAATTCGTAATTGAGATTAGAATTGTGGGAATGACTGGATAAATCTCAGAAAAATCTCCTTCCTAATATTTTTTTTGAACAATTAAACAATTCCTTTCATACAAAGAAGCTGGAAGAATTATTAAAAGTAGCTTTGTCTTTTATTTAATTATCAGGTAGCATCTTTTGTTTTTATTTAAGGACATATTTTTTTTCCCGAAATTTTCAATAATCATTTGAACATTCTTTAAGATTTCCCCATCTGTTTGGTTTCGTACAGTGATTTTGGCTTTAACTATTTTTGATTGGTGCTGAGCCCTCTTGGGACATTGTCAAAGACGGCGGTAGCAGGGGGACAAGGGGGGAAATTGCCCCCTTTCGGCAGCGTCTTGCCTCCCCTCCCCCCCTCGTCTGCGAGAGATTCAGTTTCATCGGTAAAAGTGTTTACCACTTCAGGATGGTTGTAGAGAGATGCGCATTATCAAATATGATTATTTAAAAACTGCCTTGAAGTTTGTATATTGTAAACCGTCAAAATATCCAAGTAACGATTAAAGTGTTTAGCCTATATTTGTCAAAATAATCGATAGAGTGGTAGGTCAATAATATGACGTATTTAGCGGACAATTTTTGATAGACCAACTAAGAACTGAATGCAATGGATGTCGAAGATATTAAGTTCGCGCAGATTTTCAGACATCTGATTCAAATGTCGTTCATTCAGCTTATAATTTGTACTACTTTTGACATATAACCGACAAGCTAACCAGTGAATAAGTTATTAGCAAGGTAATAGGCTCATTTTGTTGGAAATTTTTGATCGGCCGACTATGAACGCAATGTGACGAGTGTCGAAGACGTTAAATATGCAGATTTTCAGACATTTGATTGAAATGTCGTTCATTTAACTTATAATTTGCACCTGTTTTGGCAATATATCCGATTGAAGATATCGCATTCTTCCGACAATTTTAAGGCGGCCGACTGTGAATGGGGTCAATTCATGTGATGTAAAAGCTACATGTCATGAACTTCTGCGCATGGCATTTAAGTTTCGTCCGCATCGCTTTCGTCGATTAGTCTGCCATTAACGTTCTCCGCCGCGTATGAAGCGGATTTTTTGTTTACATTTGAAGTTATGTTACATTGAAGACTATATCCACAGATTCAGACATTTGATTCAAATGTTGTTCATCAAGCTTTAAATTTTCACTACTTTTGGCAATATAACCAACAATGCGACATGTGAATAAGACATATCGCATTTCGTCATTATTTATTCATGTTAAATTGGTTATGAGTGAATAGAAATTGCAGTACCAAAATCATTCTCATTCAAACCAGGCAATAAATCAATGCTTCTTATCATAACACCTTATTGCACGAAGATAAATAAAATTAAATTAAAAAAGAAAATAATTTGATCGGCCGACAATTTTACATTACCGGATAATTTATACATTACCGGAGTTTTTAAACGCAAAATTGCGTTTAAAAACTCCGGTAATGTATAAGTAGCTCATTTTTTTTATACTATCCTGCTAATTGCATTCTCACGTTTCATTCTAAGTTTTCTGTTGTCTGTAATTCGCTTCGAATGGACAGCTGCAATATCGCAAAGTTCATGTGCAAATTAATGCTTTTCTACTTTTTCCATTGCTTTTTTTACTGTAATTATTTTCATGGCTGAATACATATTGTGTGTATATGTAGATAGATAATCTTAGTGAAAATATTCAAAAAGTCAAATGATGTTTTAATTACTTTATAGTAATAAAAATATAATTGAATTAGATTAGATATTAATATAATTGATTAGAAAATTGAATTAGAAAATATAATTGAATTCATTGAAAAAAAATTTGACATGACTGTAGTTTTAGTGTAAAACCGACATGCCAAATTTCACGTATCTAGCTTGTGATATCTCTGATCAATCTCATTTGAATACTCTGAAATCGACTGAATAACAGGCAGTCTACCGTTTGACAAAGCTGGATTAAAATTTGATACAGGATTCCTTTTTTTTTTTTTTTTTTTTCTTTTTCCTAAACTTCAGAATAGTCTCAAACGAGAAGTTTCAGTAAATTTACGAAGTTAAATTATTTGATGGTTGCAATGTCTTGATTTATACACTTCGCATACTTTTGAATGCAATAAAGTATATATATATATATATATATATATATATATATATATATATATATATTTGTAGTTTAAGCTGATGTCAGTTTTTATTATTGAATTTGCATTCCAATGAAATTAAAATAAATTCCCTTGAGGAAGCTTTGAATTTCATACCATTTTTGGAAGATTAATATATTTTAAAATGAATGAATGTTCCAATAATATTTTTCTTTTTGTTTTACTTATTGTTTTGTCTTTAATCAGTTAAGTTTACTATACACTTATACATTCAATATACACATTTATTATATATATATATATATATATATATATATATATATATATATATATATATTAAAATCTAAACTAAACCCTTATTAATTTCCGAAGTTTTATCTTAATTCAGGCCATATTAACTTCAATCTAAAATGTTCTCTCATTTCCTGACCCAATTCCACTTTTTTTATTTAATTAATTCAACACGAGTTCTAAAATTGCTAAAATCGACAAGTTCCCACACTCCGAGTGAAGGGATAAAAAACTTTCAACCTAAACAAATTCTTTTAAAAGATATCTAAATTTCCATTACCTTTGCATTAATACAGAAATAATTTTTAAAAAGGATATTAGGAAAATAAAAAGGCAAAGAATTATATTTGTGAAAATATTATATAAACCTAAATAATTCTCAACACCCAAATAATAATAATATTAAAATGTGCAATATAAAAATGATTTTCAGCAGAAACTCAGCTGATTGTCTCTTTGGTGAGGAATGTCTCTAAGGAATGCTTGCACACATTGTCCTTCCTCCATTGTCCATTGTCATTGTTCTTGCACACATTGTCCTGCCCTTAATAGCAGAAGGCTCAATAGAATTATCAAATAGTGTGTAAAATAATGCAAATATAAATTGAACTTTTATAAAAATAAAATATGAAAATAGTTCTGATTTTATATGAAACACTTGAATATGAAAATAATAAATATGAGATTCAAAATACTCTTATTGTAAACATTAATACTCAAACAAATGGCATAAAAATGTGTAATTTTAAAAGAAAAAAAACCTTTAACCCACTAATTAGCCAATTAGTGGTGAGTAATTAAACCTTGTTCACTAATTTCTAGTAGTGGATGAAACAATGGCCTAAAAATTAGGACATCAATTAGAATTGAAATTGGATTTTAAAATTTCATTACACACACACAAACATATACATATTAGAAGTGACTTATAATATGTATGTTGAAAGCGAGAGTAAAGTTTTGATTCTGATTTAAATTTTCTAATTTTTTTTCAGTGGAATTCTTAATCAAAGCTGATTTAAGCAAAAATAAAAAAAAATAATAATACGAAGAATGAGTTTTAAAACAATATGAATAAACTCCTACAGATGGTTAAATTGAAACAAAGGATAAGTGCAAATCGTATGATCTAGATTATCATTAAATACTAAATTTAATTGCACTTCAGTTTGTTTAAAAATGGTATTAAAACGCCAAATCTTACATGTTTAAAAATGGCATTAAAACGCCAAATCTTATAGACTCAAATCCGCAAGACAAAATTGCAACCCAATAATTGTCGAACGTCACCTAACAAAGGAGGATTTATACAGCACGTTTCCGCCCCGTTAAGTCAACATTCAGCGAAATCATCGGTTGAATCCCGCCTTTTGTCTGTGAAATGTTCCTCTCGGCCAATGAAATGTTCCTTCCTTGCTAAAACACTCCTCACCAGCGATCGCTTCACTAATTGGCCAGCTTGTGGATGTAGTGAAGGAAAATTTCCTCTAATAGTGTTCTTTGCGCCATCTACAGGACAAAATGGGAATCAGTACCAGCATTCCGCTCACGGAGAGCAGCGGATTATAATTAATCCACGACGCATTGACCTAATATTTTGTCTGAAAGTTATATCGAAACTGGAATTGTGTCCTTCTATATCAAAAATATTAAAATATATCAAATTGTGTAATTAAAATGTAAAATGAACTGAAAGAAGAATGCCGAGAGGTGATAAAGATTTTTTTTTTCCTGGAAAGGCTTCTAAATGCATCCAATAGTCGTTGTAATAGAGATGTAAAGGCGAAAAAAAAATATTTTGTTAAATTCGTTTTTTTTTTTTAATTCTGAAACATACTGGATAATATTCATTATTATTAGCGCAATTAACGAAAAATAAATTCCGAATTTCGTCCAGGAAAGCTGGATTGTATTCCAAAACCAGCGTTGTCTTTGCTAATCGTTAATATTTGGTCAATTTACTATCTGTATCAATGATAGCATAAAATTTCATTGGCTAATAATACCGAAAAGAATTTCGATAGAAGCAAGGGTAAATTGTTCTTTATTTTTTTTTCTCCCCAACATCGCCGTATTCGTTAATTTATGAAAAAAAAAAAAAAAAAAAAAATCAACAATAATTGGAAATTATGACTGCGAAAATCAGTTCCCATATTTTTAATTTTCGAACATAGGATTTACTTATATGTATTTTTCAAAAATTTATTTATGGATTTTTGTAAACCCAATCCCAATTGAGTAAATATAACTGTGACTTTAAAACAGAAAATATTCAGTTTTTAATTTTTCAGCAGAATTCGTGCATTTTACAATATACAATAAATGAAAGAAATGAAGGGTAAAAAGTAATATTAAAATTTTAAAAAGAGCTATAATTTCAATTAAGATTAAGTAATTAAGTTAGCTATAATGATATAATTCAATTCAATTTGAATTAAAACATTTTAATAAATTAATTTAATTATTAAATGCAAATAAATTGAAATATTTTTTTCAACTCTGAAAATGCTAGTGATGTAAACATATATGCATCATTGCACTATCTCGCATTAAGCTTGATAAATATTCTTTCAAATTATATTATTGATTCAGTGCAAAAACTTTTTTCTCTATTACAATTAATCCTATCAAATCACTCTTTTTATATGCTAAAAAACGTGAAATTACTTTTGATCTTTATTCTGTGATTGCTTTAAAAATGATATAATCAAACTGAATTTCAACTAACATTTATTATCAGAAATCTTCACACTAATTTTTATAAATATTTAAAATGCAAATTTTAGATAACAGAATATTTAAAATAATAATTATCGAAATATTAATGGAAGATTTTTGGAAAACATCTAGCCTTATGTGAACTAATCCCATCTTTGAAAATACAGATCAATTAAAAATTATGACAAAAAATTTGCTGCTATTTTTACGAATCATAATAAATGTATGGTATTTAAAAAAAATCTTTCAATCACTTTGCAAATCGTATCAGCATCTCTCATATAACTCATACTAGCATTTTATGCATCTACATTTCATTGTAATTGGCTTTGGATACAGCTTTATGGGGAGATAGCGATTTTATCTCCCCATAAATTAGTTGATATATGACGGCGTAAGATTTATTTAAATAAACTAAATTTATTTCCATCCAAGACTGAAGGGAAATCTATAATTTTGGTGTACAGATCACGTGTCAAATTTCATCTGCTAATCTCGTTACTCTTCTGAATATTCGTATTTTCAAACATACAATAGACTCCGAAGTAATTGGTGGAAAAGCAGATCGGATGGGATGCAGATCTCTATAAATGCTCCTTTATTTCTGAACTTATGTCGCAAAAAAACGCTTTTTAAAACCGCTCTTATTCATATTTTCATACCACACTATGCAGACGAGTTATTTTATAGTGCTTGTCATGCACTACAGTATATATTTTAAAAAAAGGGTGGGGGTGTCAAGTTGAAGTGCTAATATGGACTAAATAAACAATATATGAGTTTATATGGGTCATAAAAAAAGCCTCAGTTTTCATAGAAATTAGTCTGTTTCGAAAACGCAGTGTAAAAAAAAAAAAAAAAAAAAAAAGGCCAATGAAAAATCTAATGTTTTCTTTCTGGCGTTTTGTATCTCTTTTTCTGCTAACATCTATCTTATTTCGAGAGACATTTCCTATCATTTGGGCACAGATTAATTTCAAATTGATGGAAGGTGAAAGCCAGTAATTCTGGATCAGAGCGGAAACTTGTTTTTTCTCATAAGTGAAAACAATTGCGCTCACTATAATTACTTCCAAACATAGAATTAATTTCAAATGTTGATTTTTAAGCATTTTTACTCTTGGCAGGCAAATATTTGTAAAATTTTGGCATTTCAAATTCGTTAATTTTGTTTCCAGATCTGATCAGCATTGGATTTCGATTACCAACATCTGCATATGTTTAGGCACTAACTCTACATCTATAGATAATCTATCCGAAATGTATAGGTTCGTGATTGATAATTAGGATTAGGAATTTTAAAAACTGAGTTCTGAAATGTTTATTACCAGCTTTGTTGTAGACTGTTATGCTTGTTGGAGAGCTAAAATAATCGTTGTGGGCCACATATAGCTAGTGGACCATAAGTTTGACACCCATATTTAAAAAATTTGTCATCGGGAAAGCAATTTCAAAGAGTAGAAATATTTGGCATAATTTAAGATAAACTTTGTATGCAGAAAGCCTAAATGCAACCTGTACAGTATTAATACATACACTTTTATAATAAATAATGATTTTGTCCTAAAATACAAACTTGATTTTTAGAAAATAAAAAAAATTAAACATTTTATTAAGAAGTATATTTTTAACTACTTTGTACAGTTCCGAATATATTAAAATTTCTAGAAGGATTTTTTGCTCAAGGGGGATGGAGGTGGATTGATCCGAAGCTGGTCTTAAACCCTGGAAATTCATCAAAATCTCGAAGTTGTGCATTTCACGATTGCGATGTCATTCCCCTCGTATTACAGATATTAAAAAATTGTTTTATTAAAAAAATTACTTTGAATATTTCATTAATGTAATTTTAAAGGCCGAGGTTTTTTTTCCTTCCCACCGCATTTAATAATTGAATAAATTGTTCAAATAGATTAAAATTTCTCCGTCCCCCCCCCCGTCTAAAAGTTTTAAGAATATAGTATTTTGGTTAGCCTAACCTCCTTTTAAAATTGCGTCTTCCTACCTCATAACAATAATATATACAATTAGCTCTGCACGTACAAAAAAAAAAAAAAAAAAAAAAAAAGATACGGTAAGAAAGTAAAAGCACGAAGACTAAGCTAGGGAAAAAATTCTGTCAATCAATCGTTATTACATGAGCGCAGTTTGAAGCAAGAATCATGGTTTTACTAGAATAAGCATTTCTTGAAAGATAAACCTAAATAAATATAATTCACTTTTTAAATTTTGAAAACATCCTGAAAAAAAAACAAAAAGCTAAAATTGTTTGCTTGAGAACTTCTCCCAATCTGTTGACAAAGCTGAGAAGGCAGGAGCTTTAAGGCAATTCCAATAAAGTAGTTTGTATATCAAAAAGCTTATATTTTCACCGATTTAAAATTTTAAAAAAAGCTAACCAAATAAAAAAATGTTTTGATCGATGACTATTTCAATATATTTTCAGTAAAAATTTTATAAATAATTAAAGTTACTTAAAATTTCCTCAAATTGAGTAGTATTATTGTCCAAAAATGCAATTTGTACAACACTTTCATTAAATAAAATTGTAAACGTTAACAAGGCCACACATTTGTTTATTAACAGCAGAAGCACTATTGCTACTCAACCCTAATTTTATTAATTCATCTTTCATCTTTTATATAATTGCGAGTTGAAAAATGTCGCCACACCTTTATTTAAGGACCATAATTTTTATACTTTTAACAAAATTGTTTGATATAAAAAATTAGAATATTTTAATATTTGATTTCAAATGCTCTATTAAAAGCATTTCCATACTTTTTCATGTTGCCAATTCGTCTTTCTAATGATTGGTCGAAATTCCAAGTGCTTTTGTTTCGTCTGTGCCTAGCGTCGCCGCCATTAGTTGCTCGAGTACAGTAGCACAACTGCAACAGGAACATTTACGTACATAGTAACTAGCATGTAATTTTATTTACTTATGAATACTTGGTACTTGGTCTAGAATGTGGTTGGTCTTATATTTGGTCTGATTAAGATATAGAAGAAAAATCGTCTAGAGAGCTTTCTCATTTATACTCGGGTAAGTTCGTTTTTAATTATTTACTTATCTGCTATACTATGTACATTACTTGTTAAATATAATATATATAAATATATCCTTAATAAATTGTTTAACTTGAAAACGTAATTTTTATTAATCATTTTGTTATCGGACCATTTTCGATTTGAGATACGTTAAGCAGCTAATGCCAAACTTGTAAACAAAACAATTGGTTACTTCATTAAATACACGAAATATGTATGTCAATTAATTTTATTGAATTTTTCCATGAAAAGATGGCTTTGCTAATACAAGAAAGTAAATTTGCGAATTTTAAAATATTGAATGTCCGAATTCCCTTTGTTTAAAGCAAATGTCGACGAAAAAAACTGTCAGAATAAAAATTCAATTATGAATGAACTATTTCTAAAATATTCATTGGTTTCTAAACTATTTTTCTTTTAAAAATATTTTTAAATAAAGAAGGTTAAGGTCCAACTTTTAAATGTGTATATTTTCTTTACATGGCTTATTGTCTAGAAATTGTCAGTATTCATATATTTCCAAGCAAATACTCACTGATTCAAAATAAACACTACTACTGTTTCAGTTTTGTTACGCTACTGCCGTTTCAGTTTTGTTTTATTACTGCTGTTAAGTGCATAATTTATTGACAGTTTTGGAATGTTGGTTTTTTAGTCATATAATACAGCTATTTAAATTTTTCAGAGTATAATTTATTAAAAATTTTAAAAAGTGTATTCATGTTTACATTGTGCCTCTAAAATTTGATGATTTTTAGGAAATAAATTTTTAAAATTTAGGAATATTGTTTTGATATTGAGTTTTCTTTTCATTATAAATTCGAGATATTTTCTTCATTATTCGACTATTTTTCAGTTAATGATTTGTTTGCATTATCGTTGCTCTAATTTAAGCTTTGAATATAAACTTCGTTTTTTTTTTTCTTCATAAATTTCTTTTTTGCGTATATTTATTACACTAACAGCCATATTCACCAACTGTTAAATATCAGCTGATGATTATTAAATGTGCAGCTGTTAAATCGGTATTCTCCAGACCAAACCAGTAGTCAAATTTCCCGTTTTGCCCCATTTTTTGATCATCCGACAACAAATGATCACATTCTGATCAACTATTTTTCCGGCACAGTTGCGGACTTGTGATGATTTCGAGATAGAGACTAATAAGGAATCTAATATCATTGTTTTCCTGTATTTTAACTGAAATTGATTGTTTTTGTTCATTACAAGAAAATAATTAAAATAGTATTTTGAAGGAAATAAATATTATATTTGCAGTGTCTGGATTTTATCTAAGGAAATCTATTAAACATTCTTGTTTTGAAGAGAAATCCAGAATTTTTTGTCAATTATAGTATGATTCTTTTAAAGTAAGATTGAGCCACAAATATATTTGAAAGTTTTATTTAGTTCTACAAAATTTTGCTGTTATGTTTTATTTAAAATTAATTTAATTATCTATCACCAAGGTAGAGTTCATATTTTTAAATTATATAAGTAATTGGTCATAAATTTCAGAGTTATATATCATCATTAAAAACTGATATACATGGAATGTATGTGTTATAATGTTGATAACAAATCATCAATTGCTATACATAACTAAAACTTGAAGTCATATTTATTCAAAACTTTTTAAAATATTATTTTGTAATACTGTATTCTTCGGCTATAAAATTCATTAAATATTTATCTTGCTTTCAGTATAATTTTTAGTTTACCAGTAGCAAATTTTATGGATTTTCATTGTTTTGGAGGCGATAAATCAATTTGCCTCATGATGATTTACAGGATTGATTTTTGCACTATAAAAACTTTCCTGTATGATCTGTTTCCATGGATACCTCTAATTATAACTTTTCTGTCATTAATAAATAAGTTCTTTGAATTAAATATCATGTTGCATCATAGTGTTTTTCATTGATTAGTGTTTTAAAAAACTATATAGGTGATTTTATGGAAATACAATTTCTGTATCAACTTAATTATGTATTTTTTATTCTCAGTTCTTATAAAATTGCAGGGAGTTTTTATTCTCATCTTTGGTGCTACATGAATATTTTAGCAGAGCTGTTTTCTGTTATGTATTACTAAGTTTATATATTATATCATATATTAAATATATTGTATTCATTATGCTCTTTACTGTGGGAATTAATTAGACTTTTTAATTGTTGCTTCAGAAGAAAAAATATGGTTATTATTTATATTTATAAAAATTTAAATATGCAAAAGAAAAGGAAAAGGTCTGACATCTGCTATGCTCGAATACAAATCACATAATTAAAAGCTTCTACAGTGGGATGAGGAGACAAATTGAAAGAAACAAATTTAAATTTAATGTACCAAAAAGATAAAAATACTACTCAAGAAAATGTACAATCATTTACAAGTGAAGAAGATAGCATAGGAAAAGTTAATTCATGTAAGTCATCTGGTTTTGACCATTAATTGTGAAATGTGAATTTCATTAAGATTAATGTTTAAACCATAACCTAAGAATCCTAAAAGAATTATGAGCAATTCTTTAATTTTAGTTTTCATTATCATCTCCTTATTATTTTAAAACGAAACTCACCATTTTCTTTTTATAATTTAGCTAAAATGATTTATTTCTTTACAAAATCAGCAAATACATTATTATTCATTTAATATTTGTAAACTGAAAGGATTAATATATAAATTAAATTTTGTATGAAAAATACATAGTTGCTTGTATTTTTTCTTGTTAATTTTGTAAAAATTTTCATGAAATTAAAACTGTATAGCTGCTTATTTTTCCTTATCTCATTTTTATGCTCAATGTATATAAGAATATCATATTACACACCAATGCAGGCCTTTTATAAAATAAATTGAAAAATAAACTCATTACAAATAAATATGCAAGTAGATCACTATTACTATTGTTACTTACATCACTATTTATTATTGTTTTTAAAACAGTTATGTTTTTACAATACTTTCATTTTCAATCTAAGCAGCTTATATTGATATTTCAAACCCTTCATTCACCAATGCTGTATTGTTATTATAAGTGAACCATTCAGAAAATATTTTGATATGTATCAGGATAGGAAAAATTTAGTAAAAATTAATTTTTATGTGAGGATTTTGTTAATGTAAATTTTTGAATCAATATACCCTGGCAAATTTATTTTTAATCAATCTGAATTTTAAACATATTTGCATTTAAAAAATTCAAATAGAAATGGCACTCATATAATCTAAATTTTCATAGCTATTTTATGGAATCAGGCCATGATCATTTGTTGTCTCTCAGAGCATAATTGTTGGGATCAGAATTTGGTTCATAATTTTAAGTGTACAAAGTTTGTGAAAAATATCAAAAGGCATTTTATCATTATGAAATTTAACAAATGCAGGTTTTATGTATATTTTTAGTTGCATATTACTTTTTTTAAAAGGAAGTAATACATTTTCATAGAGTTTAGTTACAACAATACAAATGCAAGAGTAAAAGTTTTCACCTACAGAAAAAATTCCCTACAATATTTATTAACAGTAACTTAAATTAAAAATCAGAAAATAAATATTTTACAAACACATTCATGAAGTAACAGGATTTGAAATGTAATTGTTTTGTTTGTGCAAAATCATATGAAATAAAATGTTTCCATTTGAAAGAAGAAGAAAAAAAAAAAAAAAAATGAAAATGTTATTAAAAAAATGACAGGAGAAAAAATTTTGAGATCGTTTTGGTCAAAATAATTTACTGTCATAGAATTTATTTTAATTTATAAACAAGATTTCTCTTCCTCTAATATTTTAAATGCAGGTTTCTAATGCATTGTTAAGTGCACAAAACATTCTAAACTAAAATATTTTCTAAATATTCTAAGAATTTGTTCGTAAAACCTAGAGAATCAGTTTATTTAATAGTTTAGAAGATATAAAATTTATTATGAATTCATGAAAAACATAGAAGATCTTGAGAATGAACAAATATAAAACATTACTGTTTTGATAATATTCTGTGTACAGCATTTGTAATACTACTCTGTGTACAGCATTTTCATAAAGATCTGGATGTTTACTATTCATGAAGCAGGCGTATATTTGATATAAAGATATCGACTCTATAACTCTTATTCAAATTGATCAGAATTATATATTTTCAAGTTAACAACTGTTTACTCATTCAAATAAATTTCAGAAAATTTTAGTTATGAGATTGCAATAAGCTCTCTCCTCTTGAACAGTAAAATTCTGCTGTATTTTAATATTAATTAAATTGACATATATAATTATTTGCTTTGTTTAAATAGATATTGGTTTTCATAAAAATTCTTCCCTTTTCATATAGAGTTTTGATCGATTTTAAATTATAATTTTTACAGTTGCAACTTCTTATTTGGATATTCTGGTAACAATTACTTTAAATTAATAATATACATTAATTCCCATTTGTACCTAATAAAATTTTAATTTCATTAGGTAACTATTGTATTAATATAAAAAACAAAATGCTTCAAAAATTTACAGCCTACCTACTTATTAAACCAAGTCAGAAAAACAATCCCCAAAAATGCCTAGTTGATATCATACAAGCATTTCTGTGGGATTGTCACTAGACATTAGTGCAATTAATCTATTGTAAATGGAAATTTGATTTCCATTTACAATGGAAATCAAAAGAAAAGGGAGGGGGGAAAGGAAAAAAGAAGAAGAAGCAAGAAAAAAAATAATAAAAAAGCAAGCATATAATAAATAACAAAAACATAAGGTGCCAATTTTCAGGTGAAAATCCACTACCGGGTCGGAAAAGCTGGTTACATCAGCGCCACCTGTTGGCAGGATGCTTGACCGTAAAACTACCATTTGCGCATACGAATGGTCATTGGCTGATGATCTTTCATTGGTCATTGGTTGAACGTTCTGTTCTCTAGCAGTTGTTTCCGGTTTTGTTGGCTGGCGCAGTATAGCCAAGCATGGCTCTTGCGCCAGAAACCAACACAAACCAAACCGGTTTTGTGAATACGGCCGTAAGTACCGCAATCAGCTGCACCTTCTATGAAGACTTTATATTTCCTTTAATCTAAATAATTATGTAACTTATGCATGTATATATTATTAAGACAAATTTGAATGCAGTTATTTTGTTATATTGTTAATGTCGTTTATGATATTTATTGCAAGTTTTCTTTTCTTATTTTTTTTTGTATAATTTAAGTGTGTATTTTAAACTGGCAATTAAAAGCTTAATACATATAAGTTGAAATTTGCTTTTTATGTTTTCTGAATCATTTGCTCGTTGAAATTTGATTTTAATGTTTTCTGAATCATTTATTCGTTCATCATTTAATTCAATATGAAACTGACTGTAAAAACAAATATCGGTTATTAGATAACCCTTAATTCTTTCTACATAAAATAATTCTTTTATATTTTACCTAAGAACACATCATCAGCATGTATTGCTTATTGTTTATTTGTGAGTAGTGAATTTAAAAGTTTCACAAGTGCATTTTTCTATACCTCTTTTTTTTACATCTTATATCTAAAAAAAAAAAAAAAAAAAAAAAAAAAAAAAAATTAATGCTCTATGCATCACTGTTGTCTCAACTTTAACTGTAAGATCTCCTAAGAATCGACATTAATTCCTTATTTTAAAATTAATGTAAGCACAGATTTTATATTTATATTTTTATAATAAATAAATGTTTTTTCTTTACCAAGCATGTTAGGTTGTACATGCATCTGATGATTTTATTGTTCAGGAAAGTATATTTAAATGATAAAATATTAGAAAGTTGTGAAGACAGAAATTGTAAAACCAAAAGGAGGCATCTTTTGTTTTAAATTATTTTTGAAGATTGAACTTTTAATATCATTTTTAAAAAAGCAATATGCTAATGAGAACTGGACAACAGCATCTAGATAATACATTTACTTATATATATAGACTCCTAGTGTTTAAAGACTCACTTATAAATGACTAAATATCTCTCTAATGCAATAAGAAGTCATCTGAAAGATGTTTACAGAATGCATTTAAGGAAACTGTTTTGTAATATATGAAAAGGGTATATAATATATATTTTAAATAGAATTTATAATATATATTTTAAAAAGAATTTATGTAAACATTTCAGGTTTTTTTTTTTTTTTTTTTTTTTTTTTTTTGTAGTAATCAGCTCAAAACAGTAAAAGTATCTTCTTTATATCACTAGAAATAAAATATTGGAGCCACTTGTCTACTTTGCAGCAATTATCTAGATAATAGAAATAAAGAAAATAGATGAATTTAAAATAACATTTCAAATAAGATTTTATGAATGAAATTTTACAAAAATTAAATCATACCTTTGGAGTTTTATTGAAGAAATTTCCAGCAGGCTATTAACGTTAATTTGAAAGCTATAAACAAATAATAAAATAAAGGCTTTAACTAATTTATTCTGAAATATGAAACCTGAGATTTTGTTTTCACAGATAAAGTTTCCCACCCGCAGCAATTGCTTTGAGGAAATCGTAAAATACTCCCATTATATACATTTGAAAAGAATTAAATCTATAGAATTAAGCTAAAATGAAGGTAATAAACTTTCATAAAAAAAAGATAATTTTCCTCAGTTCACAGAAAATTAGAAAATAACTCAATAAAAATCTGGAGATAAAAAAAATTGAAAAAAAAAAAAAAAAAAAAAAAACGTGAGACGCTAATATAAATTTTCTTAGTTATTTAGTGTAGAATTTTGTACTCAATCACAAATTGAGCAATTAAAGAGATTTTATCTTTTTTTTTCTTAATTTTCACGAATAAATATTATCTTCATCTATTTCATACCTTTATTCTTTCCCCTCCCCTCTCCTAATCTTTCCTTAAAATTCACATCTGCTCAGAATCAGGTGAAGTTTTCGAATGTTCTTTTATTCCTTCAGAAAAGGTTACAGCTTGTTTTTCCGAAGGGCAACGTCAGAACGGTTCGTTCGTTCCTCAATAAAGTCAAAACTTTAAAATAATTAAAAATCCATTTAATAAATTCTGAAAACATTAAAGCATCGAATAATCAACTGGTACTCACAACTGTAGTAAAATCTCATCCAAAAGGAAACAAATCATATTAAATGAAAATGCGAAAACGATTATTTTTTCATTATATTTGAAAGGCAAGAATCGTAAACCATTCTTTGCATTTTACAAGAGCAACTTTCCTTTTGAATGTAATTCTGTGAAGTATTATCAAAAAGAAATAATTGCTTCCCTAAATGTCTTTTAAGGGAAACTATTGAAATATTGAATATTACCACATCATTTGAAAAAGAAAAAATGGTGATATATATTTCTGAAAAATATGTCATATTCCTTATAAATAAGAAAATCGAATGTGTGTGTGTATCTCTGTTAGAGCTCCACAAGAAAGATTTTTATTACCTGGCGTTAAAGATTTGGCCTTAACGTGCTTTAGATGGTTTGAATTCACAACTTTAAGCTATTTATTAGAAACTTTGAATAAAGCTTCCATTAATGAAAATAAGGCAGAATTTTATTCTTAAAATTAAAAAAAAAAAAAAAATCTAATTATGTCAATTCAGTAATGCAGTTTTTCTAACAAATTGAAAAAAAAACAAACAATTTGTTACAAAACTTTTCGTAATTGTTATGGAAATCAAATTAATTTAATCATTTCTTTAAATCATCTGTTTTTCCTTTGAAGACTGATATAAAGAACTTTCTTTATTTTTGAAAATTAACTCAATTTTTTTTAACTATGCCAATTTTTTGCTTTGATATTTTTTGTAAGATTTTAACTATTTTTTTAAAAATTAGTTAATATAATTTATTAAGTCATCTTCTTTGGTATGATATACAACAAATTTCATTGCTTCTTTAATTTTTATAGTCAAATTTTTATCGTAATTTGAAATTAAAATATGAAAGTAATTGTTGTTTCTTATTCCGATTTTTTTTTTTGTATTGACTGGAAAAAAAATAACTTTTAAAATTTGTTTTCCATTAATTTTGAATGATTGACAGCCTTCTCTTAAAGCCTATCCTTTCACTCAAGGAGGTCAACATATGCAATACGAGTTTAGTTTAGCTATATTATCATCCCGTTCTGAAGCAACACGAGGGCTATTTTAGTACGGACCTCGTAATTTTGAACCGCTGGCAGATGTGGAGAACAACGTTTGAGCTGGCACCCCCTTCTCCAGACTTTCGCCCCTCACCAGCGGCAGAACGTTTGGCCCCGACGGATTTAACGTGTACCAGACCCGCTTGCACGACAGTTTTTCGATGGAATCGGGTCTCGAACCTAAAATCCATCGTTTGTGAAGCTGAGACCTTACCACCACCGGAGACCTCAAAAACAGATTAATTAAGATCCTCAAAAATTAATCTCTGAGAATACAAAGATGAGAATGTATTTAATTAAAGAAAAACAATTCATAATTGCAAATAGTTTTTTTAAAAATAATTTTCTGTGTGAACTCCGTAGTTTATTCACACCGAACACAATGTATTTACTTTAAAAGGAAACTCAAGGACTAGATAAAAAATTTGAAAATACTCGAATTAACCGTATTTCACTCTGTTTGAAAACATTTCAAAATGTTATACAATTGATACGATTTCCTTTCCTTTCTGAAGCGCAGTGATTGTATACTATTATTGTAAGGAGGTTATATGATAGAATTATCTCTCTCATATATTGTGTAAATGTATAAAGATAAGTCATATCACTAACTCTCCGAACCCGTCCGAAGCCACACGGAAAAATAATGCTGAATGATCGGACCGCCGCAATAGCAACACTGTCGAAAACTGTGGTTGAGTTCTAAGGGCAATCGCCGGCCACGGTACAACCCTTCCTTAAAGAAGTATGTCCCGTCATCAATGGGAAGAGCCAGACCCCCACCTCTTCGTGTAGCCTCCAGTGTGGCGAAAACCAACCATTATACCGTAAGCTTCTCTTCCTCATTTCAAGGTGCCTCCGCCTGCGGGAATTGTAAAATGATAAATAAAACTTGCATAATTGACCAAAAGCACTTTTTCGATGAATTACTGTTCATAGGGGCATCTATTATCCACAAATAATTTATATTCAAATAATTATGTATGAATATTTTTTTGATGATGATTATGTGCTGTGCTTTGATTCAAGCTCAGAATATTGTCACTTTTCAAATATATTAAAGTTTTTAAGGGTACGTTTTTGTAATTGATCGCAAGTTGGCTGTGTTCACACGGGCTGTTCGAAGCTATCAGCAGCGGTGCATTTTTGGCTGATTTTGGTCTTACCTAACTTCATTCACTGAAGCGATAGACATTATAGGAGAAATATCGATTGGTAACCCAGTGAAACAGCTTGCACTGTTTAGTCTATCATTTTTCATTTGATACCTTGGTAAACCGAAATTGGTCCTGAACTTAGATTGCTTCTAATATAGCGAAATTATTATTTATTATTATTCTTATTTTAAGAGATAAATTTGCAAAACGTTTTTATTCACAATCCCTTAGAGTGGAAAGATGGGGGAAAAAATCTAGAATTTATATGTTGGCTAAAATTTATATATAAAATTTATAAACTTCGAAAATATATTTAATAAAAAATGAAATAAAATTGTATTGTTAAATGTTTATCCAACACAATTCTTTCTTTCTGTGTGGTTTTCTACTTTTAAAATCATGATTCATGAAACCAAATCAGATAACAGAAGTACTCGTTTATTTGTATTAGTCAAGAATTAATTTTTAATTATTATTTAAAATGCATACATTTAAAAGAGATTTGTAAATGACACTAATTTTTTTAAATACTATTGTTTTTTTATGTGCTACAATTTCATACATAAAATGCAATTTACTTATAAGTCAAATGCTTACATATAATTTGCATTATGTACTAAGTATCTATTAATGAATGTTTAATTTGTTTATTATGTTCTACAAAATGAATTTTCAATATTTATTCAGTTCTTGTATGCATGCCAATAAGATGCTTCTTCTTTAAACATTCTAATAATTGAAATTTTTTTGAAATACAAATAATTTCAGGGAAATAATGTTTTAAAATCAAGGAAATACTTATAATGAATTAAATGCAAATATTTAGCAAACATATTCATTGAATTCTATCAATGTCAATTTATTATTGGATATTAATCATTTTCTATATTTTGTTTTTTAACAACTTTGCACCATGTCAATTATTTCATTAATGTTTGGACAAATAACATTTCATTAATATGAGTTGGTATTTAAGTCAAATGATTTTCGTGTTTCATTATTAAAAATTCAAACTCATTTAATGTCAATTTTTATCAACAGTTCATTCTGTACTGTCCAAGAATGACTAAAAGCATTATTTAGTACTAATGCAGATTGCTGTAAATTCAAGTTTTTTTTATATAAAATAATGCCTGTTCGCTGTTTCAGCTCTGTTTTATAAGCAATTTTAAGAATTAAAAGTAAAAAATAAGTTTGGAGTAGTAAAAACCTCTATTATTAAATGGCATTTGAAATTGTTTGAATTACTGTTGAATGATTTTGAAGCATTTGATTTTATCTGCAAGGTCAATGAATTCACTGATTTTTACATTGTTCTGAGTATAATTTCTATATAGTTCTGTTTCTTCTGTAGATGGCTGAACACTAATAAAAACTTTTGTTAGTTTTTTTAAGGTTTTTAAGGCAACTTTTTCAATTAATTACAATTATGGACTGATATTTTTAATATTTTACTTATTCTTTACAAATACATTTCTTCTGGGTCTAGTTTATTTCTATATGTTATTTTACTTATTTAAGATCTTATTACAATTCATTTACGATACACATACCACTGAAACCTTCTCGATTTCCAGATTATTACTTTGTACCAATTCTTTGATCATTATCTGTTGCTATCCATATGTCCTTCCAACTTTTTTCCCCCCTAGGTCTCTATTTTTTACAACTTATGCTTTTTTTCATCACTGCACCTATTCATAATTATTTTTATATATGAAGCATCATAATAACTGATCATAATTTTTTTTATGTAACTGGTTAAATATTATTGACATTTTAGATCAGTTGAACATTATTTAACATCTTTGAAATTGTCAGTGATGCTGCACATTCTCAGTTTCACGTTATAGTGGCAACAAAAGTGCATTTTATAGAAAGAGATTCTTTTTAAGTGATAAGAAAAGACGCTTTTACTAATAATATAGTATGTGTTTATTTTATAGCTTTCTAAGAAAAAGTACTTGACAGAATGCCAGTTGTCATTTATTATATATTGTTTTATATTCTTAAGTTGTAGAATTCTTTAGCCGCTGAAGGGGAAACATAAAAGATTATTGATAGAAGGAAAGGTATTTTCCGCACGTTATTATCAGTAGGGGGCAGAAGAGAGGGCCACAATTGTTACACGATTGTATTTAACAGTCACCTTCTACAAGGGTGGTGCAGTTTCATATGTCCAATCTATCTGCAATGACATTGCTGATTGTCATGAAGACTTTGTGTGAGGTGTAAATGAATAAGACGACGAGGTAAAACATATACATATTATCTAGATAAGAGCACGAATTTAAATATTTTCGCATATGATATCATCTTTTATGAAGGATTATAGCAGATTCCAGTCTGAAAGCGAAAAGAGGGAGTTATTGGTTTTTCTTTGAATAAGGAGGGGGATGAAAGGGCGAAGCTTGTTACATATTTGTGTTAAAAGAGCAAACCTGTAATAAGGTTTGTCTTTTTTCTACCTTCAAACACTTAACAGGTAATTGTAGATCTCGGTAGCAAATGAAGCAGATTAATTGCCTTGGATATATTGGACCCATAGAGAAACGCTCAAGTAAACGAGCCTCATTGCAGGTTTGTATTTGTTTCGCTATTGACTTCTATTTGACTAAAATTAAAATAATCAAACCGAAAGCTAAAGAAAATTTTTTATTGAACGTCAAGTTCCTAGTTAGCTTAGTAAAATGAACGAAGGTGACAGAATGCGTATGATTTTTCCACAGCTGTCATTTATCATATATTGTTTTATTTTCATAGGTTGCAGAATTCTGTAGCCGCTGAAGAGGAAACTTGACAGATTATTGATGGAAAGCAAGATATTTTTTGCACGTTATATTCAATAGGGGGCGGAAGAGAGGGCTGCACTTGTTACACGGTTGTGTTTAACAGTAACTTTGTACAAGTTCAGCCCTTGTTTTCTGTGTCCAATCTAACTGCAATGTCATTGCTGATTGAGTTTTGACGGTGGCGATCAAGTGTCATGAAGACTTTGTGCAAGATGTAAATGATTAAGACAACAAGGTAAAACGTATACATATTATGTAGATAAGAGAATGAATTAAGATATTTTCTGATATGATATCATCTTTTATGCAGGATTATGACATATTCCATTCTGAAAGCGAAAAGAGGGAGTTATTGATTTTTCTTTGAATAAGGAGGGGGATGAAAGGGCGAAGCTTGTTACATAGTTGTGTTAGAAGAGCCAACCTGTAATAAGTTTTGTCTTTTTTCTGCCTTCAAACACTCAACCGGTGATTGTAGATCTCGGAAGGAAATGAAGGAGACCAAATGCCTTGGATATATTCGACCCATAGAGAAACGCTCAAGTAAACGAGCCTCATTGCAGGTTTGTATTTGTTCGCTATTGATTTCTATTTCACTAAAATCAAAATAATCAAACCGAAAGCTAAAGAAATTTTTTTATTGAACGTCAAGTTCCTAGTTAGCTTAGTAAAATTAACGAAGGTGACAGAATGCGTATGATTTTTCCACAGCTGTCATTTATCATATATTGTTTTATTTTCATAGGTTGCAGAATTCTGTAGCCGCTGAAGAGGAAACTTGACAGATTATTGATGGAAATCAAGATATTTTTTGCACGTTATATTCAATAGGGGGCGGAAGAGAGGGCTGCACTTGTTACACGGTTGTGTTTAACAGTTACTTTGTACTAGTTCAGCCCTTGTTTTCTGTGTCCAATCTAACTGCAATGACATTGCTGATTGAGTTTTGACGGTGGCGATCAAGTGTCATTAAGACTTTGTGCAAGATGTAAATGATTAAGACAACAAGGTAAAACGTATACATATTATGTAGATAAGAGAATAAATTAATATATTTTCTGATATGATATCATCTTTTTTGCAGGATTATGACAGATTCCATTCTGAAAGCGAAAAGAGGGAGTTATTGAGTTTTCTTTGAATAAGGAGGGGGATGAAAGGGCGAAGCTTGTTACATAGTTGTGTTAGAAGAGCCAACCTGTAATAAGTTTTGTCTTTTTTCTGCCTTCAAACACTCAACCGGTGATTGTAGATCTCGGAAGGAAATGAAGGAGAAGAATTGCCTTGGATATATTCGACCCATAGAGAAAAGCTCAAGTAAACGAGCCTCATTGCAGGTTTGTATTTGTTCTCTATAGATTTCTATTTCACTAAAATCAAAATAATCAAACCGAAAGCTACAGAAAATTTTTTTATTGAACGTCAAGTTCCTAGTTAGCTTAGTAAAATTAACGAAGGTGACAGAATGCGTATGATTTTTCCACAGCTGTCATTTATCATATATTGTTTTATTTTCATAGGTTGCAGAATTCTGTAGCCGCTGAAGAGGAAACTTGACAGATTATTGATGGAAATCAAGATATTTTTTGCACGTTATATTCAATAGGGAGCGGAAGAGAGGGCTGCACTTGTTACACGGTTGTGTTTAACAGTATTTTTGTATTAGTTCAGCCCTGGTTTTCTGTGTCCAATCTAACTGCAATGACATTGCTGATTGAGTTTTGACGGTGGCGATCAAGTGTCATGAAGAATTTGTGCAAAATGTAAATGATTAAGACAACAAGGTAAAACATATTCATATTATGTAGATAAGAGAATGAATTAATATATTTTCTGATATGATATCATCTTTTATGCAGGATTATGACAGATTTCATTCTGAAAGCGAAAAGAGGGAGTTATTGATTTTTCTTTGAATAAGGAGGGGGATGAAAGGGCGAAGCTTGTTACATAGTTGTGTTAGAAGAGCCAACCTGTAATAAGTTTTGTCTTTTTTCTGCCTTCAAACACTCAACCGGTGATTGTAGATCTCGGAAGGAAATGAAGGAGACCAAATGCCTTGGATATATTCGACCCATAGAGAAACGCTCAAGTAAACGAGCCTCATTGCAGGTTTGTATTTGTTCGCTATTGATTTCTATTTCACTAAAATCAAAATAATCAAACCGAAAGCTAAAGAAATTTTTTTATTGAACGTCAAGTTCCTACTTAGCTTAATAAAATTAACGAAGGTGACAGAATGCGTATGATTTTTCCACAGCTGTCATTTATCATATATTGTTTTATTTTCATAGGTTGCAGAATTCTGTAGCCGCTGAAGAGGAAACTTGACAGATTATTGATGGAAATCAAGATATTTTTTGCACGTTATATTCAATAGTGAGCGGAAGAGAGGGCTGCACTTGTTACACGGTTGTGTTTAACAGTAACTTTGTATTAGTTCAGCCCTTGTTTTCTGTGTCCAATCTAACTGCAATGACATTGCTGATTGAGTTTTGACGGTGGCGATCAAGTGTCATGAAGACTTTGTGCAAGATGTAAATGATTAAGACAACAAGGTAAAACGTATACATATTATGTAGATAAGAGAATGAATTAATATATTTTCTGATATGATATCATCTTTTATGCAGGATTATGACAGATTCCATTCTGAAAGCGAAAAGAGGGAGTTATTGATTTTTCTTTGAATAAGGAGGGGGATGAAAGGGCGAAGCTTGTTACATAGTTGTATTAGAAGAGCCAACCTGTAATAAGTTTTGTCTTTTTTCTGCCTTCAAACACTCAACCGGTGATTGTAGATCTCGGAAGGAAATGAAGGAGACCAATTGCCTTGGATATATTCGACCCATAGAGAAACGCTCAAGTAAACGAGCCTCATTGCAGGTTTGTATTTGTTCGCTATTGATTTCTATTTCACTAAAATCAAAATAATCAAACCGAAAGCAAAAGAAATTTTTTTATTGAACGTCAAGTTCCTAGTTAGCTTAGTAAAATTAACGAAGGTGACAGAATGCGTATGATTTTTCCACAGCTGTCATTTATCATATATTGTTTTATTTTCATAGGTTGCAGAATTCTGTAGCCGCTGAAGAGGAAACTTGACAGATTATTGAGGGAAAGCAAGATATTTTTTGCACGTTCTATTCAATAGGGGGCGGAAGAGAGGGCTGCACTTGTTACACGGTTGTGTTTAATAGTAACTTTGTACAAGTCCAACCCTGGTTTTCTGTGTCCAATCTATCTGCAGTGACATTGCTGATTGAGTTTTGACGGTGGCGATCAAGTGTCATTAAGACTTTGTGCAAGATGTAAATGATTAAGACAACAAGGTAAAACGTATACATATTATGTAGATAAGAGAATGAATTAATATATTTTCTGATATGATATCATCTTTTAAGCAGGATTATGACAGATTCCATTCTGAAAGCGAAAAGAGGGAGTTATTGATTTTTCTTTGAATAAGGAGGGGGATGAAAGGGCGAAGCTTGTTACATAGTTGTGTTAGAAGAGCCAACCTGTAATAAGTTTTGTCTTTTTTCTGCCTTCAAACACTCAACCGGTGATTGTAGATCTCGGAAGGAAATGAAGGAGACCAATTGCCTTGGATATATTCGACCCATAGAGAAACGCTCAAGTAAACGAGCCTCATTGCAGGTTTGTATTTGTTCGCTATTGATTTCTATTTCACTAAAATTAAAATAATCAAACCGAAAGCTAAAGAAATTTTTTTATTGAACGTCAAGTTCCTAGTTAGCTTAGTAAAATTAACGAAGGTGACAGAATGCGTATGATTTTTCCACAGCTGTCATTTATCATATATTGTTTTATTTTCATAGGTTGCAGAATTCTGTAGCCGCTGAAGAGGAAACTTGACAGATTATTGATGGAAATCAAGATATTTTTTGCACGTTATATTCAATAGGGAGCGGAAGAGAGGGCTGCACTTGTTACACGGTTGTGTTTAACAGTATTTTTGTATTAGTTCAGCCCTTGTTTTCTGTGTCCAATCTAACTGCAATGACATTGCTGATTGAGTTTTGACGGTGGCGATCAAGTGTCATGAAGAATTTGTGCAAAATGTAAATGATTAAGACAACAAGGTAAAACATATTCATATTATGTAGATAAGAGAATGAATTAATATATTTTCTGATATGATATCATCTTTTATGCAGGATTATGACAGATTTCATTCTGAAAGCGAAAAGAGGGAGTTATTGATTTTTCTTTGAATAAGGAGGGGGATGAAAGGGCGAAGCTTGTTACATAGTTGTGTTAGAAGAGCCAACCTGTAATAAGTTTTGTCTTTTTTCTGCCTTCAAACACTCAACCGGTGATTGTAGATCTCGGAAGGAAATGAAGGAGACCAAATGCCTTGGATATATTCGACCCATAGAGAAACGCTCAAGTAAACGAGCCTCATTGCAGGTTTGTATTTGTTCGCTATTGATTTCTATTTCACTAAAATCAAAATAATCAAACCGAAAGCTAAAGAAATTTTTTTATTGAACGTCAAGTTCCTAGTTAGCTTAGTAAAATTAACGAAGGTGACAGAATGCGTATGATTTTTTCACAGCTGTCATTTATCATATATTGTTTTATTTTCATAGGTTGCAGAATTCTGTAGCCGCTGAAGAGGAAACTTGACAGATTATTGATGGAAATCAAGATATTTTTTGCACGTTATATTCAATAGGGAGCGGAAGAGAGGGCTGCACTTGTTACACGGTTGTGTTTAACAGTATTTTTGTATTAGTTCAGCCCTTGTTTTCTGTGTCCAATCTAACTGCAATGACATTGCTGATTGAGTTTTGACCATGGCGATCAAGTGTCATGAAGAATTTGTGCAAAATGTAAATGATTAAGACAACAAGGTAAAACATATTCATATTATGTAGATAAGAGAATGAATTAATATATTTTCTGATATGATATCATCTTTTATGCAGGATTATGACAGATTTCATTCTGAAAGCGAAAAGAGGGAGTTATTGATTTTTCTTTGAATAAGGAGGGGGATGAAAGGGCGAAGCTTGTTACATAGTTGTGTTAGAAGAGCCAACCTGTAATAAGTTTTGTCTTTTTTCTGCCTTCAAACACTCAACCGGTGATTGTAGATCTCGGAAGGAAATGAAGGAGACGAAATGCCTTGGATATATTCGACCCATAGAGAAACGCTCAAGTAAACGAGCCTCATTGCAGGTTTGTATTTGTTCGCTATTGATTTCTATTTCACTAAAATCAAAATAATCAAACCGAAAGCTAAAGAAATTTTTTTATTGAACGTCAAGTTCCTACTTAGCTTAATAAAATTAACGAAGGTGACAGAATGCGTATGATTTTTCCACAGCTGTCATTTATCATATATTGTTTTATTTTCATAGGTTGCAGAATTCTGTAGCCGCTGAAGAGGAAACTTGACAGATTATTGATAGAAATCAAGATATTTTTTGCACGTTATATTCAATAGGGAGCGGAAGAGAGGGCTGCACTTGTTACACGGTTGTGTTTAACAGTAACTTTGTATTAGTTCAGCCCTTGTTTTCTGTGTCCAATCTAACTGCAATGACATTGCTGATTGAGTTTTGACCATGGCGATCAAGTGTCATGAAGAATTTGTGCAAAATGTAAATGATTAAGACAACAAGGTAAAACATATTCATATTATGTAGATAAGAGAATGAATTAATATATTTTCTGATATGATATCATCTTTTATGCAGGATTATGACAGATTTCATTCTGAAAGCGAAAAGAGGGAGTTATTGATTTTTCTTTGAATAAGGAGGGGGATGAAAGGGCGAAGCTTGTTACATAGTTGTGTTAGAAGAGCCAACCTGTAATAAGTTTTGTCTTTTTTCTGCCTTCAAACACTCAACCGGTGATTGTAGATCTCGGAAGGAAATGAAGGAGACCAAATGCCTTGGATATATTCGACCCATAGAGAAACGCTGAAGTAAACGAGCCTCATTGCAGGTTTGTATTTGTGCGCTATTGATTTCTATTTCACTAAAATCAAAATAATCAAACGTAAAGCTAAAGAAATTTTTTTATTGAACGTCAAGTTCCTAGTTAGCTTAGTAAAATTAACGAAGATGACAGAATGCGTATGATTTTTTCACAGCTGTCATTTATCATATATTGTTTTATTTTCATAGGTTGCAGAATTCTGTAGCCGCTGAAGAGGAAACTTGACAGATTATTGATGGAAATCAAGATATTTTTTGCACGTTATATTCAATTAGGAGCGGAAGAGAGGGCTGCACTTGTTACACGGTTGTGTTTAACAGTATTTTTGTATTAGTTCAGCCCTGTTTTTCTGTGTCCAATCTAACTGCAATGACATTGCTGATTGAGTTTTGACGGTGGCGATCCAGTGTCATGAAGACTTTGTGAAAGATGTAAATGATTAAGACAACAAGGTAAAACATATACATATTATGTAGATAAGAGAATGAATTAATATATTTTCTGATATGATATCATCTTTTATGCAGGATTATGACAGATTCCATTCTGAAAGCGAAAAGAGGGAGTTATTGATTTTTCTTTGAATAAGGAGGGGGATGAAAGGGCGAAGCTTGTTACATAGTTGTGTTAGAAGAGCCAACCTGTAATAAGTTTTGTCTTTTTTCTGCCTTCAAACACTCAACCGGTGATTGTAGATCTCGGAAGGAAATGAAGGAGACCAATTGCCTTGGATATATTCGACCCATAGAGAAACGCTCAAGTAAACGAGCCTCATTGCAGGTTTGTATTTGTTCGCTATTGATTTCTATTTCACTAAAATCAAAATAATCAAACCGAAAGCAAAAGAAATTTTTTTATTCAACGTCAAGTTCCTAGTTAGCTTAGTAAAATTAACGAAGGTGACAGAATGCGTATGATTTTTCCACAGCTGTCATTTATCATATATTGTTTTATTTTCATAGGTTGCAGAATTCTGTAGCCGCTGAAGAGGAAACTTGACAGATTATTGAGGGAAAGCAAAATATTTTTTGCACATTCTATTCAATAGGGGGCGGAAGAGAGGGCTGCACTTGTTACACGGTTGTGTTTAACAGTATTTTTGTATTAGTTCAGCCCTTGTTTTCTGTGTCCAATCTAACTGCAATGACATTGCTGATTGAGTTTTGACGGTGGCGAGCAAGTGTCATGAAGACTTTGTGCAAGATGTAAATGATTAAGACAACAAGGTAAAACGTATACATATTATGTAGATAAGAGAATGAATTAATATATTTTCTGATATGATATCATCTTTTATGCAGGATTATGACAGATTCCATTCTGAAAGCGAAAAGAGGGAGTTATTGATTTTTCTTTGAATAAGGAGGGGGATGAAAGGGTGAAGCTTGTTACATAGTTGTGTTAGAAGAGCCAACCTGTAATAAGTTTTGTCTTTTTTCTGCCTTCAAACACTCAACCGGTGATTGTAGATCTCGGAAGGAAATGAAGGAGATCAATTGCCTTTTATATATTCGACCCATAGAGAAACGCGGAAGTAAACGAGCCTCATTGCAGGTTTGTATTTGTTCTCTATAGATTTCTATTTCACTAAAATCAAAATAATCAAACCGAAAGCTACAGAAAATTTTTTATTGAACGTCAAGTTCCTAGTTAGCTTAGTAAAATTAACGAAGGTGACAGAATGCTTATGATTTTTCCACAGCTGTCATTTATCATATATTGTTTTATTTTCATAGGTTGCAGAAATCTGTAGCCGCAGAAGAGGAAACGTGACAGATTATTGATGGAAAGCAAGATATTTGTTGCACGTTCTATTCAATAGGGGGCGGAAGAGAGGGCTGCACTTGTTACACGGTTGTGTTTAACAGTAACTTTGTACAAGTCCAACCCTGGTTTTCTGTGTCCAATCTATCTGCAGTGACATTGCTGATTGAGTTTTGACGGTGGCGATCAAGTGTCATGAAGACTTTGTGCAAAATGTAAATGATTAAGACAACAAGGTAAAACATATTCATATTATGTAGATAAGAGAATGAATTAATATATTTTCTGATATGATAGCATCTTTTATGCAGGATTATGACAGATTTCATTCTGAAAGCGAAAAGAGGGAGTTATTGATTTTTCTTTGAATAAGGAGGGGGATGAAAGGGCGAAGCTTGTTACATAGTTGTGTTAGAAGAGCCAACCTGTAATAAGTTTTGTCTTTTTTCTGCCTTCAAACACTCAACCGGTGATTGTAGATCTCGGAAGGAAATGAAGGAGACCAAATGCCTTGGATATATTCGACCCATAGAGAAACGCTGAAGTAAACGAGCCTCATTGCAGGTTTGTATTTGTGCGCTATTGATTTCTATTTCACTAAAATCAAAATAATCAAACGTAAAGCTAAAGAAATTTTTTTATTGAACGTCAAGTTCCTAGTTAGCTTAGTAAAATTAACGAAGATGACAGAATGCGTATGATTTTTTCACAGCTGTCATTTATCATATATTGTTTTATTTTCATAGGTTGCAGAATTCTGTAGCCGCTGAAGAGGAAACTTGACAGATTATTGATGGAAATCAAGATATTTTTTGCACGTTATATTCAATTAGGAGCGGAAGAGAGGGCTGCACTTGTTACACGGTTGTGTTTAACAGTATTTTTGTATTAGTTCAGCCCTGTTTTTCTGTGTCCAATCTAACTGCAATGACATTGCTGATTGAGTTTTGACGGTGGCGATCAAGTGTCATGAAGACTTTGTGCAAGATGTAAATGATTAAGACAACAAGGTAAAACATATACATATTATGTAGATAAGAGAATGAATTAATATATTTTCTGATATGATATCATCTTTTATGCAGGATTATGACAGATTCCATTCTGAAAGCGAAAAGAGGGAGTTATTGATTTTTCTTTGAATAAGGAGGGGGATGAAAGGGCGAAGCTTGTTACATAGTTGTGTTAGAAGAGCCAACCTGTAATAAGTTTTGTCTTTTTTCTGCCTTCAAACACTCAACCGGTGATTGTAGATCTCGGAAGGAAATGAAGGAGACCAATTGCCTTGGACATATTCGACCCATAGAGAAACGCTCAAGTAAACGAGCCTCATTGCAGGTTTGTATTTGTTCGCTATTGATTTCTATTTCACTAAAATCAAAATAATCAAACCGAAAGCAAAAGAAATTTTTTTATTGAACGTCAAGTTCCTAGTTAGCTTAGTAAAATTAACGAAGGTGACAGAATGCGTATGATTTTTCCACAGCTGTCATTTATCATATATTGTTTTATTTTCATAGGTTGCAGAATTCTGTAGCCGCTGAAGAGGAAACTTGACAGATTATTGAGGGAAAGCAAAATATTTTTTGCACGTTCTATTCAATAGGGGTCGGAAGAGAGGGCTGCACTTGTTACACGGTTGTGTTTAATAGTAACTTTGTACAAGTCCAACCCTGGTTTTCTGTGTCCAATCTATCTGCAGTGACATTGCTGATTGAGTTTTGACGGTGGCGATCAAGTGTCATTAAGACTTTGTGAAAGATGTAAATGATTAAGACAACAAGGTAAAACGTATACATATTATGTAGATAAGAGAATGAATTAATATATTTTCTGATATGATATCATCTTTTAAGCAGGATTATGACAGATTTCATTCTGAAAGCGAAAAGAGGGAGTTATTGATTTTTCTTTGAATAAGGAGGGGGATGAAAGGGCGAAGCTTGTTACATAGTTGTGTTAGAAGAGCCAACCTGTAATAAGTTTTGTCTTTTTTCTGCCTTCAAACACTCAACCGGTGATTGTAGATCTCGGAAGGAAATGAAGGAGACCAATTGCCTTGGATATATTCGACCCATAGAGAAACGCTCAAGTAAACGAGCCTCATTGCAGATTGTATTTGTTCTCTATAGATTTCTATTTCACTAAAATCAAAATAATCAAACCGAAAGCTAAAGAAATTTTTTTATTGAACGTCAAGTTCCTAGTTAGCTTAGTAAAATTAACGAAGGTGACAGAATGCGTATGATTTTTCACAGCTGTCATTTATCATATATTGTTTTATTTTCATAGGTTGCAGAATTCTGTAGCCGCTGAAGAGGAAACTTGACAGATTATTGATGGAAATCAAGATATTTTTTGCACGTTCTATTCAATAGGGGGCGGAAGAGAGGGCTGCACTTGTTACACGGTTGTGTTTAACAGTAACTTTGTTCAAGTCCAACCCTGGTTTTCTGTGTCCAATCTATCTGCAGTGACATTGCTGATTGAGTTTTGACGGTGGCGATCAAGTGTCATGAAGACTTTGTGCAAAATGTAAATGATTAAGACAACAAGGTAAAACTTATTCATATTATGTAGATAAGAGAATGAATTAATATATTTTCTGATATGATATCATCTTTTATGCAGGATTATGACAGATTCCATTCTGAAAGCGAAAAGAGGGAGTTATTGATTTTTCTTTGAATAAGGAGGAGGATGAAAGGGCGAAGCTTGTTACATAGTTGTGTTAGAAGAGCCAACCTGTAATAAGTTTTGTCTTTTTTCTGCCTTCAAACACTCAACCGGTGATTGTAGATCTCGGAAGGAAATGAAGGAGACCAATTGCCTTGGATATATTCGACCCATAGAGAAACGCTCAAGTAAACGAGATTCATTGCAGGTTTGTATTTGTTCTCTATAGATTTCTATTTCACTAAAATCAAAATAATCAAACCGAAAGCTAAAGAAATTTTTTTATTGAACGTCAAGTTCCTAAGTAGCTTAGTAAAATTAACGAAGGTGACAGAATGCTTATGATTTTTCCACAGCTGTCATTTATCATATATTGTTTTATTTTCATAGGTTGCAGAATTCTGTAGCCGCTGAAGAGGAAACTTGACAGATTATTGATGGAAATCAAGATATTTTTTGCACGTTATATTCAATAGGGAGCGGAAGAGAGGGCTGCACTTGTTACACGGTTGTGTTTAACAGTATTTTTGTATTAGTTCAGCCCTTGTTTTCTGTGTCCAATCTAACTGCAATGACATTGCTGATTGAGTTTTGACGGTGGCGAGCAAGTGTCATGAAGACTTTGTGCAAAATGTAAATGATTAAGACAACAAGGTAAAACGTATACATATTATGTAGATAAGAGAATGAATTAATATATTTTCTGATATGATATCATCTTTTATGCAGGATTATGACAGATTCCATTCTGAAAGCGAAAAGAGGGAGTTATTGATTTTTCTTTGAATAAGGAGGGGGATGAAAGGGCGAAGCTTGTTACATAGTTGTGTTAGAAGAGCCAACCTGTAATAAGTTTTGTCTTTTTTCTGCCTTCAAACACTCAACCGGTGATTGTAGATCTCGGAAGGAAATGAAGGAGATCAATTGTCTTGGATATATTCGACCCATAGAGAAACGCTGAAGTAAACGAGCCTCATTGCAGGTTTGTATTTGTTCTCTATAGATTTCTATTTCACTAAAATCAAAATAATCAAATTGAAAGCTACAGAAAATTTTTTATTGAACGTCAAGTTCCTAGTTAGCTTAGTAAAATTAACGAAGGTGACAGAATGCTTATGATTTTTCCACAGCTGTCATTTATCATATATTGTTTTATTTTCATAGGTTGCAGAAATCTGTAGCCGCAGAAGAGGAAACGTGACAGATTATTGATGGAAAGCAAGATATTTGTTGCACGTTCTATTCAATAGGGGGCGGAAGAGAGGGCTGCACTTGTTACACGGTTGTGTTTAACAGTAACTTTGTACAAGTCCAACCCTGGTTTTCTGTGTCCAATCTATCTGCAGTGACATTGCTGATTGAGTTTTGACGGTGGCGATCAAGTGTCATGAAGACTTTGTGCAAAATGTAAATGATTAAGACAAAAAGGTAAAACATATTCATATTATGTAGATAAGAGAATGAATTAATATATTTTCTGATATGATATCATCTTTTATGCAGGATTATGACAGATTTCATTCTGAAAGCGAAAAGAGGGAGTTATTGATTTTTCTTTGAATAAGGAGGGGGATGAAAGGGCGAAGCTTGTTACATAGTTGTGTTAGAAGAGCCAACCTGTAATAAGTATTGTCTTTTTTCTGCCTTCAAACACTCAACCGGTGATTGTAGATCTCGGAAGGAAATGAAGGAGACCAAATGCCTTGGACATATTCGACCCATAGAGAAACGCTCAAGTAAACGAGCCTCATTGCAGGTTTGTATTTGTTCGCTATTGATTTCTATTTCAATAAAATCAAAATAATCAAACCGAAAGCTAAAGAAATTTTTTTATTGAACGTCAAGTTCCTACTTAGCTTAGTAAAATTAACGAAGGTGACAGAATGCGTATGATTTTTCCACAGCTGTCATTTATCATATATTGTTTTATTTTCATAGGTTGCAGAATTCTGTAGCCGCTGAAGAGGAAACTTGACAGATTATTGATGGAAATCAAGATATTTTTTGCACGTTATATTCAATAGGGAGCGGAAGAGAGGGCTGCACTTGTTACACGGTTGTGTTTAACAGTATTTTTGTATTAGTTCAGCCCTTGTTTTCTGTGTCCAATCTAACTGCAATGACATTGCTGATTGAGTTTTGACGGTGGCGAGCAAGTGTCATGAAGACTTTGTGCAAGATGTAAATGATTAAGACAACAAGGTAAAACGTATACATATTATGTAGATAAGAGAATGAATTAATATATTTTCTGATATGATATCATCTTTTATGCAGGATTATGACAGATTCCATTCTGAAAGCGAAAAGAGGGAGTTATTGATTTTTCTTTGAATAAGGAGGGGGATGAAAGGGCGAAGCTTGTTACATAGTTGTGTTAGAAGAGCCAACCTGTAATAAGTTTTGTCTTTTTTCTGCCTTCAAACACTCAACCGGTGATTGTAGATCTCGGAAGGAAATGAAGGAGATCAATTGCCTTGGATATATTCGACCCATAGAGAAACGCTGAAGTAAACGAGCCTCATTGCAGGTTTGTATTTGTTCTCTATAGATTTCTATTTCACTAAAATCAAAATAATCAAACCGAAAGCTACAGAAAATTTTTTATTGAACGTCAAGTTCCTAGTTAGCTTAGTAAAATTAACGAAGGTGACAGAATGCTTATGATTTTTCCACAGCTGTCATTTATCATATATTGTTTTATTTTCATAGATTGCGGAATTCTGTAGCCGCTGAAGAGGGAACTTGACAGATTATTGATGGAAAGCAAGATATTTTTTGCACGTTCTATTCAATAGGGGGCGGAAGAGAGGGCTGCACTTGTTACACGGTTGTGTTTAACAGTAAGTTTGTACAAGTCCAACCCTGGTTTTCTGTGTCCAATCTATCTGTAGTGACATTGCTGATTGAGTTTTGACGGTGGCGATCAAGTGTCATTAAGACTTTGTGCAAGATGTAAATGATTAAGACAACAAGGTAAAACGTATGCATATTATGTAGATAAGAGAATGAATTAAGATATTTTCTGATATGATATCATCTTTTATGCAGGATTATGACAGATTTCATTCTGAAAGCGAAAAGAGGGAGTTATTGATTTTTCTTTGAATAAGGAGGGGGATGAAAGGGCGAAGCTTGTTACATAGTTGTGTTAGAAGAGCCAACCTGTAATAAGTATTGTCTTTTTTCTGCCTTCAAACACTCAACCGGTGATTGTAGATCTCGGAAGGAAATGAAGGAGACCAAATGCCTTGGACATATTCGACCCATAGAGAAACGCTCAAGTAAACGAGCCTCATTGCAGGTTTGTATTTGTTCGCTATTGATTTCTATTTCAATAAAATCAAAATAATCAAACCGAAAGCTAAAGAAATTTTTTTATTGAACGTCAAGTTCCTACTTAGCTTAGTAAAATTAACGAAGGTGACAGAATGCGTATGATTTTTCCACAGCTGTCATTTATCATATATTGTTTTATTTTCATAGGTTGCAGAATTCTGTAGCCGCTGAAGAGGAAACTTGACAGATTATTGATGGAAATCAAGATATTTTTTGCACGTTATATTCAATAGGGAGCGGAAGAGAGGGCTGCACTTGTTACACGATTGTGTTTAACAGTATTTTTGTATTAGTTCAGCCCTTGTTTTCTGTGTCCAATCTAACTGCAATGACATTGCTGATTGAGTTTTGACGGTGGCGAGCAAGTGTCATGAAGACTTTGTGCAAGATGTAAATGATTAAGACAACAAGGTAAAACGTATACATATTATGTAGATAAGAGAATGAATTAATATATTTTCTGATATGATATCATCTTTTATGCAGGATTATGACAGATTCCATTCTGAAAGCGAAAAGAGGGAGTTATTGATTTTTCTTTGAATAAGGAGGGGGATTAAAGGGCGAAGCTTGTTACATAGTTGTGTTAGAAGAGCCAACCTGTAATAAGTTTTGTCTTTTTTCTGCCTTCAAACACTCAACCGGTGATTGTAGATCTCGGAAGGAAATGAAGGAGATCAATTGCCTTGGATATATTCGACCCATAGAGAAACGCTGAAGTAAACGAGCCTCATTGCAGGTTTGTATTTGTTCTCTATAGATTTCTATTTCACTAAAATCAAAATAATCAAACCGAAAGCTACAGAAAATTTTTTATTGAACGTCAAGTTCCTAGTTAGCTTAGTAAAATTAACGAAGGTGACAGAATGCTTATGATTTTTCCACAGCTGTCATTTATCATATATTGTTTTATTTTCATAGGTTGCGGAATTCTGTAGCCGCTGAAGAGGGAACTTGACAGATTATTGATGGAAAGCAAGATATTTTTTGCACGTTCTATTCAATAGGGGGCGGAAGAGAGGGCTGCACTTGTTACACGGTTGTGTTTAACAGTAACTTTGTACAAGTCCAACCCTGGTTTTCTGTGTCCAATCTATCTGTAGTGACATTGCTGATTGAGTTTTGACGGTGGCGATCAAGTGTCATTAAGACTTTGTGCAAGATGTAAATGATTAAGACAACAAGGTAAAACGTATGCATATTATGTAGATAAGAGAATGAATTAAGATATTTTCTGATATGATATCATCTTTTATGCAGGATTATGACAGATTTCATTCTGAAAGCGAAAAGAGGGAGTTATTGATTTTTCTTTGAATAAGGAGGGGGATGAAAGGGCGAAGCTTGTTACATAGTTGTGTTAGAAGAGCCAACCTGTAATAAGTATTGTCTTTTTTCTGCCTTCAAACACTCAACCGGTGATTGTAGATCTCGGAAGGAAATGAAGGAGACCAAATGCCTTGGACATATTCGACCCATAGAGAAACGCTCAAGTAAACGAGCCTCATTGCAGGTTTGTATTTGTTCGCTATTGATTTCTATTTCAATATAATCAAAATAATCAAACCGAAAGCTAAAGAAATTTTTTTATTGAACGTCAAGTTCCTACTTAGCTTAGTAAAATTAACGAAGGTGACAGAATGCGTATGATTTTTCCACAGCTGTCATTTATCATATATTGTTTTATTTTCATAGGTTGCAGAATTCTGTAGCCGCTGAAGAGGAAACTTGACAGATTATTGATGGAAATCAAGATATTTTTTGCACGTTATATTCAATAGGGAGCGGAAGAGAGGGCTGCACTTGTTACACGGTTGTGTTTAACAGTATTTTTGTATTAGTTCAGCCGTTGTTTTCTGTGTCCAATCTAAGTGCAATGACATTGCTGATTGAGTTTTGACGGTGGCGAGCAAGTGTCATGAAGACTTTGTGCAAGATGTAAATGATTAAGACAACAAGGTAAAACGTATACATATTATGTAGATAAGAGAATGAATTAATATATTTTCTGATATGATATCATCTTTTATGCAGGATAATGACAGATTCCATTCTGAAAGCGAAAAGAGGGAGTTATTGATTTTTCTTTGAATAAGGAGGGGGATGAAAGGGCGAAGCTTGTTACATAGTTGTGTTAGAAGAGCCAACCTGTAATACGTTTTGTCTTTTTTCTGCCTTCAAACACTCAACCGGTGATTGTAGATCTCGGAAGGAAATGAAGGAGATCAATTGCCTTGGATATATTCGACCCATAGAGAAACGCTGAAGTAAACGAGCCTCATTGCAGGTTTGTATTTGTTCTCTATAGATTTCTATTTCACTAAAATCAAAATAATCAAACCGAAAGCTACAGAAAATTTTTTATTGAACGTCAAGTTCCTAGTTAGCTTAGTAAAATTAACGAAGGTGACAGAATGCTTATGATTTTTCCACAGCTGTCATTTATCATATATTGTTTTATTTTCATAGGTTGCAGAATTCTGTAGCCGCAGAAGAGGAAACGTGACAGATTATTGATGGAAAGCAAGATATTTGTTGCACGTTCTATTCAATAGGGGGCGGAAGAGAGGGCTGCACTTGTTACACGGTTGTGTTTAACAGTAACTTTGTACAAGTCGAACCCTGGTTTTCTGTGTCCAATCTAACTGCAATGACATTGCTGATTGAGTTTTGACGGTGGCGATCAAGTGTCATGAAGACTTTGTGCAAGATGTAAATGATTAAGACAACAAGGTAAAACGTATACATATTATGTAGATAAGAGAATGAATTAAGATATTTTCTGATATGATATCATCTTTTATGCAGGATTATGACAGATTTCATTCTGAAAGCGAAAAGAGGGAGTTATTGATTTTTCTTTGAATAAGGAGGGGGATGAAAGGGCGAAGCTTGTTACATAGTTGTGTTAGAAGAGCCAACCTGTAATAAGTTTTGTCTTTTTTCTGCCTTCAAACACTCAACCGGTGATTGTAGATCTCGGAAGGAAATGAAGGAGACCAAATGCCTTGGATATATTCGACCCATAGAGAAACGCTCAAGTAAACGAGCCTCATTGCAGGTTTGTATTTGTTCGCTATTGATTTCTATTTCACTAAAATCAAAATAATCAAACCGAAAGCTAAAGAAATTTTTTTATTGAACGTCAAGTTCCTAGTTAGCTTAGTAAAATTAACGAAGGTGACAGAATGCGTATGATTTTTCCACAGCTGTCATTTATCATATATCTTTTTATTTTCATAGGTTGCAGAATTCTGTAGCCGCTGAAGAGGAAACTTGACAGATTATTGAGGGAAAGCAAGATATTTTTTGCACGTTATATTCAATAGGGGGCGGAAGAGAGGGCTGCACTTGTTACACGGTTGTGTTTAACAGTAACTTTGTACAAGTCCAACCCTGGTTTTCTGTGTCCAATCTATCTGCAGTGACATTGCTGATTGAGTTTTGCCGGTGGCGATCAAGTGTCATGATGACTTTGTGCAAGATGTAAATGATTAAGACAACAAGGTAAAACGTATACATATTATGTAGATAAGAGAATGAATTAAGATATTTTCTGATATGATATCATCTTTTATGCAGGATTATGATAGATTCCATTCTGAAAGCGAAAAGAGGGAGTTATTGATTTTTCTTTGAATAAGGAGGGGGATGAAAGGGCGAAGCTTGTTACATAGTTGTGTTAGAAGAGCCAACCTGTAATAAGTTTTGTCTTTTTTCTGCCTTCAAACACTCAACCGGTGATTGTAGATCTCGGAAGGAAATGAAGGAGACCAAATGCCTCGGATATATTCGACCCATAGAGAAACGCTCAAGTAAACGAGCCTCATTGCAGGTTTGTATTTGTTCGCTATTGATTTCTATTTCACTAAAATCAAAATAATCAAACCGAAAGCTAAAGAAATTTTTTTATTGAACGTCAAGTTCCTAGTTAGCTTAGTAAAAGTAACGAAGGTGACAGAATGCGTATGATTTTTCCACAGCTGTCATTTATCATATATTGTTTTATTTTCATAGGTTGCAGAATTCTGTAGCCGCTGAAGAGGAAACTTGACAGATTATTGAGGGAAAGCAAGATATTTTTTGCACGTTATATTCAATAGGGGGCGGAAGAGAGGGCTGCACTTGTTACACGGTTGTGTTTAACAGTAACTTTGTACAAGTCCAACCCTGGTTTTCTGTGTCCAATCTATCTGCAGTGACATTGCTGATTGAGTTTTGACGGTGGCGATCAAGTGTCATGATGACTTTGTGCAAGATGTAAATGATTAAGACAACAAGGTAAAACGTATACATATTATGTAGATAAGAGAATGAATTAAGATATTTTCTGATATGATATCATCTTTTATGCAGGATTATGATAGATTCCATTCTGAAAGCGAAAAGAGGGAGTTATTGATTTTTCTTTGAATAAGGAGGGGGATGAAAGGGCGAAGCTTGTTACATAGTTGTGTTAGAAGAGCCAACCTGTAATAAGTTTTGTCTTTTTTCTGCCTTCAAACACTCAACAGGTGATTGTAGATCTCGGTAGCAATTAAAGGAGAGCAATTGCCTTGGATATATTCGACCGATAGGAATACGTTCTAGTAAACAAGCCTGATTGCAGTTTTCTATTTATTTCGATATTGACTTCTATTTGACTAAAATCAAAATAATCAAGCCAACAGCTACAGAAAATTTTTTATTGAACGTCAAGTTCCTAGTTAGCTTAGTAAAATTAACGAAGGTGACAGAATGCGTATGATTTATCCACAGCTGTCATTTATCATATATTGTTTTATTTTCATAGGTTGCAGAATTCTGTAGCCGCTGAAGAGGAAACTTGACAGATTATTGATGGAAATCAAGATATTTTTTGCACGTTATATTCAATAGGGAGCGGAAGAGAGGGCTGCACTTGTTACACGGTTGTGTTTAATAGTAACTTTGTACAAGTCCAACCCTGGTTTTCTGTGTCCAATCTATCTGCAGTGACATTGCTGATTGAGTTTTGACGGTGGCGATCAAGTGTCATTAAGACTTTGTGCAAGATGTAAATGATTAAGACAACAAGGTAAAACGTATACATATTGTGTAGATAAGAGAATGAATTAAGATATTTTCTGATATGATATCATCTTTTATGCAGGATTATGACAGATTCCATTCTGAAAGCGAAAAGAGGGAGTTATTGATTTTTCTTTGAATAAGGAGGGGGATGAAAGGGCGAAGCTTGTTACATAGTGGTGTTAGAAGAGCCAACCTGTAATAAGTTTTGTCTTTTTTCTGCCTTCAAACACTCAACCGGTGATTGTAGATCTCGGAAGGAAATGAAGGAGAACAATTGCCTTGGATATATTCGACCCATAGAGAAACGCTCAAGTAAACGAGCCTCATTGCAGGTTTGTATTTGTTCGCTATTGATTTCTAATTCACTAAAATCAAAATAATCAAACCGAAAGCTAAAGAAATTTTTTTATTGAACGTCAAGTTCCTAGTTAGCTTAGTAAAATTAACGAAGGTGACAGAATGCGTATGATTTTTCCACAGCTGTCATTTATCATATATTGTTTTATTTTCATAGGTTGCAGAATTCTGTAGCCGCTGAAGAGGAAACTTGACAGATTATTGAGGGAAAGCAAGATATTTTTTGCACGTTATATTCAATAGGGGGCGGAAGAGAGGGCTGCACTTGTTACACGGTTGTGTTTAACAGTAACTTTGTACAAGTCCAACCCTGGTTTTCTGTGTCCAATCTATCTGCAGTGACATTGCTGATTGAGTTTTGACGGTGGCGATCAAGTGTCATTAAGACTTTGTGCAAGATGTAAATGATTAAGACAACAAGGTAAAACGTATACATATTGTGTAGATAAGAGAATGAATTAAGATATTTTCTGATATGATATCATCTTTTATGCAGGATTATGACAGATTCCATTCTGAAAGCGAAAAGAGGAAGTTATTGATTTTTCTTTGAATAAGGAGGGGGCTGAAAGTGCGAAGCTTGTTACATAGTGGTGTTAGAAGAGCCAACCTGTAATAAGTTTTGTCTTTTTTCTGCCTTCAAACACTCAACCGGTGATTGTAGATCTCGGAAGGAAATGAAGGAGAACAATTGCCTTGGATATATTCGACCCATAGAGAAACGCTCAAGTAAACGAGCCTCATTGCAGGTTTGTATTTGTTCGCTATTGATTTCTAATTCAATAAAATCAAAATAATCAAACCGAAAGCTAAAGAAATTTTTTTATTGAACGTCAAGTTCCTAGTTAGCTTAGTAAAATTAACGAAGGTGACAGAATGCGTATGATTTTTCCACAGCTGTCATTTATCATATATTGTTTTATTTTCATTGGTTGCAGAATTCTGTAGCCGCTGAAGAGGAAACTTGACAGATTATTGAGGGAAAGCAAGATATTTTTTGCACGTTCTATTCAATAGGGGTCGGAAGAGAGGGCTGCACTTGTTACACGGTTGTGTTTAACAGTAACTTTGTACAAGTCGAACCCTGGTTTTCTGTGTCCAATCTATCTGTAGTGACATTGCTGATTGAGTTTTGACGGTGGCGATCAAGTGTCATTAAGACTTTGTGCAAGATGTAAATGATTAAGACAACAAGGTAAAACGTATACATATTATGTAGATAAGAGAATGAATTAAGATATTTTCTGATATGATATCATCTTTTATGCAGGATTATGACAGATTTCATTCTGAAAGCGAAAAGAGGGAGTTATTGATTTTTCTTTGAATAAGGAGGGGGATGAAAGGGCGAAGCTTGTTACATAGTTGTGTTAGAAGAGCCAACCTGTAATAAGTTTTGTCTTTTTTCTGCCTTCAAACACTCAACCGGTGATTGTAGATCTCGGAAGGAAATGAAGGAGACCAAATGCCTTCGATATATTCGACCCATAGAGAAACGCTCAAGTAAACGAGCCTCATTGCAGGTTTGTATTTGTTCGCTATTGATTTCTATTTCACTAAAATTAAAATAATCAAACCGAAAGCTAAAGAAATTTTTTTATTGAACGTCAAGTTCCTAGTTAGCTTAGTAAAATTAACGAAGGTGACAGAATGCGTATGATTTTTCCACAGCTGTCATTTATCATATATTGTTTTATTTTCATAGGTTGCAGAATTCTGTAGCCGCTGAAGAGGAAACTTGACAGATTATTGAGGGAAAGCAAGATATTTTTTGCACGTTATATTCAATAGGGGGCAGAAGAGAGGGGTGAACTTGTTACACGGTTGTGTTTAACAGTAACTTTGTATTAGTTCAGCCCTTGTTTTCTGTGTCCAATCTAACTGCAATGACATTGCTGATTGAGTTTTGACGGTGGCGATCAAGTGTCATGAAGACTTTGTGCAAGATGTAAATGATTAAGACAACAAGGTAAAACGTATACATATTATGTAGATAAGAGAATGAATTAAGATATTTTCTGATATGATATCATCTTTTATGCAGGATTATGACAGATTCGAGTCTGAAAGCGAAAAGAGGGAGTTATTGATTTTTCTTTGAATAAGGAAGCGGATGAAAGGGCGAAGCTTGTTACATAGTTGTGTTAGAAGAGCCAACCTGTAATAAGTTTTGTCTTTTTTCTGCCTTCAAACACTCAACAGGTGATTGTAGATCTCGGTAGCAAATAAAGGAGAGCAATTGCCTTGGATATATTCGACCTATAGGAATACGTTCTAGTAAACAAGCCTCATTGCAGGTTTCTATTTATTTCGATATTGATTTCTATTTGACTAAAAACAAAATAATCAAACCAACAGCTACAGAAAAATTTTTATTGAACGTCAAGTTCCTTGTTAGATTATTGAGTTTTGAAAGTGGAGATCAAGTATCATGAAGGCTTTCTGCAAATGAATAAGTCGACAAGGTAAAACGTATGCATATTATATAGATAAGAGCATGAATTAAGATATTTTCTCATATGATATCATCTTTTATGCAGGACTATAGCAGATTCGAGTCTGAAAGCGAAAAGAGGGAGTTATTGATTTTTCTTTGAATAAGGAAGCGGATGAAAGGGCGAAGCTTGTTACATAGTTGTGTTAGAAGAGCCAACCTGTAATAAGTTTTGTCTTTTTTCTGCCTTCAAACACTCAACAGGTGATTGTAGATCTCGGTAGCAAATAAAGGAGAGCAATTGCCTTGGATATATTCGACCTATAGGAATACGTTCTAGTAAACAAGCCTCATTGCAGTTTCTATTTATTTCGATATTGATTTCTATTTGACTAAAAACAAAATAATCAAACCAACAGCTACAGAAAATTTTTTATTGAACGTCAAGTTCGTTTTTAGCTTAGTAAAATAAAGAAGGTGACAGAATGCGTATGATTTTTTCACAGCTGTCATTTATCATATATTGTTTTATTTTCATAGGTTGTAGAATTCTGTAGTCGCTGAAGAGGAAACTTGATAGATCATTGATGAAAAGAAAGATATTTTTCGCACATTATTTTCAATAGGGGGGCGGAAGAGAGGGCCGCACTTGATACACGGTTTTGTTTAATAGTAACTTTGTATCTGTGTGGGTCTTTCTTCTGTGTCCAATCTATCTGCAATGACATTGCTAATTGAGTTCCGACGGTGGAAATCAAGTATCATGAAGACTTTCTGCAACGTGTAAATGAATAAGACGACAAGGTAAAACGTATTCATATTATCTAGGTAAGAGCATGAATTAAAATATTTTCTGATATGATGTCATCGTTTATGCATGATTATAGCAGATTCCAGTCTGAAAGCGGAAAGAGGGAGTTATTGATTTTTCTTTGAATAAGGAGGGGGATGAAAGGGCGAAGCTTGTTACATAGTTGTGTTAAAAGAGCCAACCTGTAATAAGTTTTGTCTTTTTTTCTGCCTTCAAACACTCAACAGATGACTGTAGATCTCGGTAGCAAATGAAGGAGAAGAATTGTCTTATATATATTCCAACCAAAGGATATGCTGGAGTAAAAGAGCCTCATTGCCGTTTTGTATTTTATTCGCTATTGACATCTATTTGACTTAAATTAGAATAATCAACCACCAGCTACAGAAAAATTTTCATTGAACGACAAATTTCTAGTTAGCTAAGTAAAATAACGAAGTGGCAGGATGCCTATGATTTTCTCTGAGCTGTCATTTTGATATATTGTTTTATTTTCTTAGATTGTGGAATTCTTTAATCGCTGAAGAGGAAACTTGAAAGATTTTTGATGGATAGCAAGGTATTTTTTGCACGTTACATTCAATAGGGGGCGGAAGAGAGCGCCACACTTCTTACACGGTTGTGTTTAACAGTAACTCTGTACTAGTGCGGCTCCTGTTTTCTGTGTCCAATCTATCTGCAATGACATTGCTGATTGAGTTTTGAAAGTGGAGATCAAGTATCATGAAGGCTTTCTGCAAATGAATAAGACGACAAGGTAAAACGTATGCATATTATATAGATAAGAGCATGAATTAAGATATTTTCTCATATGATATCATCTTTTATGCAGGACTATAGCAGATTCGAGTCTGAAAGCGAAAAGAGGGAGTTATTGATTTTTCTTTGAATAAGGAAGCGGATGAAAGGGCGAAGGTTGTTACATAGTTGTGTTAGAAGAGCCAACCTGTAATAAGTTTTGTCTTTTTTCTGCCTTCAAACACTCAACAGGTGATTGTAGATCTCGGTAGCAAATAAAGGAGAGCAATTGCCTTGGATATATTCGACCTATAGGAATACGTTCTAGTAAACAAGCCTCATTGCAGTTTCTATTTATTTCGATATTGATTTCTATTTGACTAAAAACAAAATAATCAAACCAACAGCTACAGAAAATTTTTTATTGAACGTCAAGTTCGTTTTTAGCTTAGTAAAATAAAGAAGGTGACAGAATGCGTATGATTTTTTCACAGCTGTCATTTATCATATATTGTTTTATTTTCATAGGTTGTAGAATTCTGTAGTCGCTGAAGAGGAAACTTGATAGATCATTGATGAAAAGAAAGATATTTTTCGCACATTATTTTCAATAGGGGGGCGGAAGAGAGGGCCGCACTTGATACACGGTTTTGTTTAATAGTAACTTTGTATCTGTGTGGGTCTTTCTTCTGTGTCCAATCTATCTGCAATGACATTGCTAATTGAGTTCCGACGGTGGAAATCAAGTATCATGAAGACTTTCTGCAACGTGTAAATGAATAAGACGACAAGGTAAAACGTATTCATATTATCTAGGTAAGAGCATGAATTAAAATATTTTCTGATATGATGTCATCGTTTATGCATGATTATAGCAGATTCCAGTCTGAAAGCGGAAAGAGGGAGTTATTGATTTTTCTTTGAATAAGGAGGGGGATGAAAGGGCGAAGCTTGTTACATAGTTGTGTTAAAAGAGCCAACCTGTAATAAGTTTTGTCTTTTTTTCTGCCTTCAAACACTCAACAGATGACTGTAGATCTCGGTAGCAAATGAAGGAGAAGAATTGTCTTATATATATTCCAACCAAAGGATATGCTGGAGTAAAAGAGCCTCATTGCCGTTTTGTATTTTATTCGCTATTGACATCTATTTGACTTAAATTAGAATAATCAACCACCAGCTACAGAAAAATTTTCATTGAACGACAAATTTCTAGTTAGCTAAGTAAAATAACGAAGTGGCAGGATGCCTATGATTTTCTCTGAGCTGTCATTTTGATATATTGTTTTATTTTCTTAGATTGTGGAATTCTTTAATCGCTGAAGAGGAAACTTGAAAGATTTTTGATGGATAGCAAGGTATTTTTTGCACGTTACATTCAATAGGGGGCGGAAGAGAGCGCCACACTTCTTACACGGTTGTGTTTAACAGTAACTCTGTACTAGTGCGGCTCCTGTTTTCTGTGTCCAATCTATCTGCAATGACATTGCTGATTGAGTTTTGAAAGTGGAGATCAAGTATCATGAAGGCTTTCTGCAAATGAATAAGACGACAAGGTAAAACGTATGCATATTATATAGATAAGAGCATGAATTAAGATATTTTCTCATATGATATCATCTTTTATGCAGGACTATAGCAGATTCGAGTCTGAAAGCGAAAAGAGGGAGTTATTGATTTTTCTTTGAATAAGGAAGCGGATGAAAGGGCGAAGGTTGTTACATAGTTGTGTTAGAAGAGCCAACCTGTAATAAGTTTTGTCTTTTTTCTGCCTTCAAACACTCAACAGGTGATTGTAGATCTCGGTAGCAAATAAAGGAGAGCAATTGCCTTGGATATATTCGACCTATAGGAATACGTTCTAGTAAACAAGCCTCATTGCAGGTTTCTATTTATTTCGATATTGATTTCTATTTGACTAAAAACAAAATAATCAAACCAACAGCTACAGAAAATTTTTTATTGAACGTCAAGTTCCTTGTTAGATTAGTAAAATAAAGAAGGTGACAGAATGCGTATGATTTTTTCACAGCTGTCATTTATCATATATTGTTTTATTTTCATAGGTTGTAGAATTCTGTAGTCGCTGAAGAGGAAACTTGATAGATCATTGATGAAAAGAAAGATATTTTTCGCACATTATTTTCAATAGGGGGGCTTAAGAGAGGGCCACACTTGATGCACGGTTTTGTTTAATAGTAACTTTGTATCTGTGTGGGTCTTTTTTCTGTGTCCAATCTATCTGCAATGACATTGCTAATTGAGTTCCGACGGTGGAGATCAAGTATCATGAAGACTTTCTGCAACGTGTAAATGAATAAGAGGACAAGGTAAAACGTATTCATATTATCTAGGTAAGAGCATGAATTAAGATATTTTCTGATATGATGTCATCGTTTATGCATGATTATAGCAGATTCCAGTCTGAAAGCGGAAAGAGGGAGTTATTGATTTTTCTTTTAATAAGGAGGGGGATGAAAGGGCGAATCTTGTTACATAGTTGTGTTAAAAGAGCCAACCTGTAATACGTTTTGTCTTTTTTTTCTGCCTTCAAACACTCAACAGGTGACTGTAGATCTCGGTAGCAAATGAAGGAGAAGAATTGTCTTATATATATTCCAACCAAAGGATATGCTGGAGTAAAAGAGCCTCATTGCCGTTTTGTATTTTATTCACTATTGACATCTATTTGACTTAAATTAGAATAATCAACCAACAGCTACAGAAAAATTTTCATTGAACGACAAATTTCTAGTTAGCTAAGTAAAATTACGAAGTGACAGGATGCCTATGATTTTCTCTCAGCTGTCATTTATGATATATTGTTTTATTTTCTTAGGTTGTGGAATTCTTTAATCGCTGAAGAGGAAACTTGAAAGATTATTGATGGATAGCAAGGTATTTTTTGCACGTTACATTCAATAGGGGGCGGAAGAGAGGGCCACACTTGTTACACGGTTGTGTTTAACAGTAACTCTGTACTAGTGCGGCTCCTGTTTTCTGTGTCCAATCTATCTGCAATGACATTGCTGATTGAGTTTTGAAAGTGGAGATCAAGTATCATGAAGGCTTTCTGCAAATGAATAAGACGACAATGTAAAACGTATGCATATTATATAGATAAGAGCATGAATTAAGATATTTTCTCATATGATATCATCTTTTATGTAGGACTATAGCAGATTCGAGTCTGAAAGCGAAAAGAGGGAGTTATTGATTTTTCTTTGAATAAGGAGGCGGATGAAAGGGCGAAGCTTGTTACATAGTTGTGTTAGAAGAGCCAACCTGTAATAAGTTTTGTCTTTTTTCTGCCTTCAAACACTCAACAGGTGCTTGTAGATCTCGGTAGCAAATAAAGGAGAGCAATTGCCTTGGATATATTCGACCGATAGGAATACGTTCTAGTAAACACGCCTCATTGCAGGTTTCTATTTATTTTGATATTGATTTCTATTTGACTAAAAACAAAATAATCAAACCAACAGCTACAGAAAATTTTTTATTGAACGTCAAGTTCGTTTTTAGCTTAGTAAAATAAAGAAGGTGACAGAATGCGTATGATTTTTTCACAGCTGTCATTTATCATATATTGTTTTATTTTCATAGGTTGTAGAATTCTGTAGTCGCTGAAGAGGAAACTTGATAGATCATTGATGAAAAGAAAGATATTTTTCGCACATTATTTTCAATAGGGGGGCGGAAGAGAGGGCCACACTTGATACACGGTTTTGTTTAATAGTAACTTTGTATCTGTGTGGGTCTTTCTTCTGTGTCCAATCTATCTGCAATGACATTGCTAATTGAGTTCCGACGGTGGAAATCAAGTATCATGAAGACTTTCTGCAACGTGTAAATGAATAAGACGACAAGGTAAAACGTATTCATATTATCTAGGTAAGAACATGAATTAAAATATTTTCTGATATGATGTCATCGTTTATGCATGATTATAGCAGATTCCAATCTGAAAGCGGAAAGAGGGAGTTATTGATTTTTCTTTGAATAAGGAGGGGGATGAAAGGGCGAAGCTTGTTACATAGTTGTGTTAAAAGAGCCAACCTGTAATAAGTTTTGTCTTTTTTTCTGCCTTCAAACACTCAACAGATGACTGTAGATCTCGGTAGCAAATGAAGGAGAAGAATTGTCTTATATATATTCCAACCAAAGGATATGCTGGAGTAAAAGAGCCTCATTGCCGTTTTGTATTTTATTCGCTATTGACATCTATTTGACTTAAATTAGAATAATCAACCACCAGCTACAGAAAAATTTTCATTGAACGACAAATTTCTAGTTAGCTAAGTAAAATAACGAAGTGACAGGATGTCTATGATATTCTCTCAGCTGTCATTTATGATATATTGTTTTATTTTCTTAGGTTGTGGAATTCTTTAATCGCTGAAGAGGAAACTTGAAAGATTATTGATGGATAGCAAGGTATTTTTTGCACGTTACACTCAATAGGGGGCGGAAGAGAGGGCCACACTTGTTACACGGTTGTGTTTAACAGTAACTCTGTACAAGTGCGGCTCCTGTTTTCTGTGTCCAATCTATCTGCAATGACATTGCTGATTGAGTTTGAAAGTGGAGATCAAGTATCATGAAGGCTTTCTGCAAATGAATAACACGACAAGGTAAAACGTATTCATATTATATAGATAAAAGCATGAATTAATATATTTTCTCATGTGATATCATCTTTTATGCAGGATTATAGCAGATTCCAGTCTAAAAGCGAAAAGAGGGAGTTATTGATTTTTCTTTGAATAAGGAAGGGGGATGAAAGGGCGAAGCTTGTTACATAGTTGTTTTAGAAGAGCCAACCTGTAATAAGTTTTGTCTTTTTTCTGCCTTCAAACACTCAATAAGTGACTGTAGATCTCGGTAGCAAATGAAGGAGAAGAATTACCTTATATATCTGTGGTAAATTAACTTCACGAGAGGGCGCTCTGCGTTCTTCCGGTGATAGCCAGCAGTCGGAGGGCAGAGTTCAGAGTTCACTAGACGAGGGGAGAGAACGGACGTCCGCCGAGAAGGGTGCGACCGGAAACCGAGAAGACGTGATACTCTGAAAAAGGGCCGAAACTGGAATTCTTGCGTTGAAGAATCCCTATGAAAATGCCAGTGCACCACGCGTAGGTGGGAAAGATCCTTTGAACGACATCAACTGTCCATCTTCATGTAATATAAATTCCTTCTTCATCATTGAATTCCATTTGTAAAAACCATCCGAATCATCATTTGTTAATCAAGAAATAAAAGATTAAGCTAATTCAAGTGGACTGATGCATTAAAACCCATCACACCCACAACCATGGGGGCTCGAAGCCGGTGAACAGCAAATTTTAAAAGGTACTGTGCTACTTCTGTTTTATATTTAGTCTTTCATATTTCTTCAAAATGAGTATCTTGAATAATTTAAAGAAGTGTGATTTAAAAATACTTGCCGAAGAACTCGGTGAAACTGTGTCAGAAAATGCTAAAATTTTGGAACTTAAGAAATTAATTGAGAATTCTGATGTTTTTAAAATGGATCAAGAATTTGTCCGTGGCGTCATCAAATCGATCGTTGAGGATCGTACGGCTAAGGCAGTTACTGAACAATCCAAGTTAGAGATTGAAAGAATGAAATTGGCCCGACTCGAGAAGGAGATTGAGCTAGAAAAATTGAAAAAACAATCATTGCCTAGTGAGCGATCAAACGTGCCTTTTAGTGTTGAAAATTTAATAAGAAGTATTAAAACACTAACAATTTCTGTTCCTGATAAACCCGAGGCAATGCATTTGTTTTTTACTTCCTTAGAAAAGGCATTTATTATTAAAGAAGTTCCTAAAGACTTCCAAGCTGAGATATTAATTAATTTGCTAGGGGTTAAAGCTAATAATGTTTTAACGTATGCAACTGAGCAGGATTTGTCGGATTATGAGAAATTAAAAGAGTTATTTTTAGCTGAATTTCAGCCGACACCTCGAGAATGTCTTAGTAATTTTAAAAATGCTCAACGTTTACCAAGCGAATCGCACGTACAATTCGCATCGCGATTAACTGCAACATTTGATTACTATTGTCAGGTAAGAGAAGTGAAAAGAGATTTTAAAAAATTATGTGATTTAATTGTTGCAGATAAGTTGTAAGAAACTTTAAATTTCCGAACTAAAGAATACATAGGTATTCGCGAAGGAAAAACATGGTTTCCGCCAACTCAGTTAGGTCGCGAATGTGATTTATTTTTTTCATCTCGGGGTAAATCGTTATCTGAAGTCAGTAATTCTAATGTACATAGTAATGAAACGAAAGTATCAGGGTTTCAGAAACAGGCAATGAAAAGTGAATCATTCCGTCGAAACAAAAATCAAAATGTTAAAGTGGAAAGGGTTTGTTATGTATGCGGGGGAAAGGGAGAAAGCTTTCATTTCGCTCGTAATTGTCCAAAACGATTAGACAAATCTACAAATGAAAGTGAAACAGGAAATAAATTGGTTATATCGAGAATTGGAACTAAGTCAAAAAATATGCTAGAATATATTGATATTTTTGTGGATGGGAAAAAAATAAAATTTCTAAAAGATTCAGGAAGTGAACTTATAATTGTGAACAAATCATTTTTTCCTGTCAAAAAAACAACGGGAAATATACAAGTTGAAACTTGTTTCGGAAATGAAATTTCTGCTCAAACTGCAACCTTTTCATTTGCTTTTAATGAGGAATGTAAACCCGTTGAGATTGAGGCAGTTATAAGTGATCAATTAGTAATGGAGGGAATTTTCTCGCCAAAATGTCTGAGTCTTATTCAGAATAATGAATTGGTAAGCACCGAAAATAAACAGGTAGATGCATTGAGCAGGAATGCAGTGTGCATGGTCACCCGTTCCCAAAGCCAAATTATATCTAAGATCGCAACTGCACAAGAAGCTGACGAACGTATGCAATTGCTGAAAACTCTGGTCGAGAAAGAACTCAAAGATGATTACCATATAAAAGAAGATGTCTTGTACATACAGGTGGATGGACGTGAACTCATCGCTGTACCGGAAACGATGGAACTAGAGGTCATTCGCGGGACAGGTGTGAAGATGCGAAACAAAACGGACCTAAGAATCAAAGAAATCCTAGATCAAGAATTCTTGCACTCCATGATTCAAGAAAAAGAAACAATTCGTGAGGAGGCCAAAGCAAATATCTTCAAAATTCAAGAAGAGAACCGACGGCAATATAACAAACATCGTAGAATTGCCCCACTCTATAAAATAAACGACTTGGCAGCAATTAAAAGAACACAGTTAGGAGGAGGTCTGAAGCTAAGACCTAAGTTTCTTGGACCTTACAAAGTAGTCAAGATAAAGCCACATGATCGTTACGACGTAGCAAAAGTAGGATCTCATGAAGGGCCTGAGGCAACTTCCACTTCAGCTGATCACATGAAGCCCTGGACTGTTGCAATTGCAAATTGAGATCAATACATTTCTTTTTTTCATCATCACCCGTTTTTTTTATTTTTTATTTCTATCCTTTGTCTTCAATGTCCTCTCTGTTTTTTTTTCTCCTTCATTTGTGTGTTTCAGAGTTCGGAGGACCTCACATGTCGATGGCCGAGCGATGTGGTAAATTAACTTCACGAGAGGGCGCTCTGCGTTCTTCCGGTGATAGCCAGCAGTCGGAGGGCAGAGTTCAGAGTTCACTAGACGAGGGGAGAGAACGGACGTCCGCCGAGAAGGGTGCGACCGGAAACCGAGAAGACGCGATACTCTGAAAAAGGGCCGAAACTGGAATTCTTGCGTTGAAGAATCCCTCTGAAAATGCCAGTGCTCCACGCGTAGGTGGGAAAGATCCTTTGAACGACATCAACTGTCCATCTTCATGTAATATAAATTCCTTCTTCATCATTGAATTCCATTTGTAAAAACCATCCGAATCATCATTTGTTAATCAAGAAATAAAAGATTAAGCTAATTCAAGTGGACTGATGCATTAAAACCCATCACACCCACATATCTTCCACCCAACGGATATGCTGGAGTAAAAGAGCCTCATTGCCGTTTTGTATATTATTCGCTATTGACATCTATTTGACTTAAATTAGAATAATCAACCAACAGCTACAGAAAAATTTTCATTGAACGACAAATTTCTAGTTAGCTAAGTAAAATAACGAAGGTGATAGAATGCCTATGATTTTCTCTCAGCTGTCATTTATGATATATTGTTTTATTTTCTTAGGTTGTGGAATTCTTTAATCGCTGAAGAGGAAACGTGAAAGATTATTGATGGATAGCAAGGTATTTTTTGCACGTTACGCTCCTGTTTCCTGTGTCCAATCTATCTACGATGACATTGCTGATTGAGTTTTGAAAGTGGAGATCTAGTATCATGAAGGCTTTCTGCAAATGAATAAGACGACAAGGTAAAACGTATGCATATTATCTAGATAAGAGCATGAATTAATATAATTTCCGATATGATATCATCTGTTATGCAGGATTATAGCAGATTCGAGTCTGAAAGCGAAAAGAGGGAGTTATTGATTTTTCTCTTTGAATAAGGAGGGGGATGAAAGGGCGACGCTTGTTACATAGTTGTGTTAAAAGAGCCAACCTGTAATAATTTTTTTTTTTTTTCTGCCTTCAAACACTCAACCGGTGACTGTAGATCTCGGTAGCAAATGAAGGAGAAGAATTGCCTTATATATCTTCCACCCAAAGGATATGCTGGAGTTAAAGAGCCTCATTGCCGTTTTGTATTTTATTCGCTATTGACATCTATTTGACTTAAATTAGAATAATCAACCAACAGCTACAGAAAAATTTTCATTGAACGACAAATTTCTAGTTAGCTAAGTAAAATAACGAAGGTGATAGAATGCCTATGATTTTCTCTCAGCTGTCATTTATGATATATTGTTTTATTTTCTTAGGTTGTGGAATTCTTTAATCGCTGAAGAGGAAACGTGAAAGATTATTGATGGATAGCAAGGTATTTTTTGCACGTTACGCTCCTGTTTTCTGTGTCCAATCTATCTACGATGACATTGCTGATTGAGTTTTGAAAGTGGAGATCTAGTATCATGAAGGCTTTCTGCAAATGAATAAGACGACAAGGTAAAACATATGCATATTATCTAGATAAGAGCATGAATTAATATAATTTCCGATATGATATCATCTGTTATGCAGGATTATAGCAGATTCGAGTCTGAAAGCGAAAAGACGGAGTTATTGACTTTTCTTTGAATAAGGAGGGTGATGAAAGGGCGAAGCTTGTTACATAGTTGTGTTAGAAGAGCCAACCTGTAATAAGTTTTGTCTTTTTTCTGCCTTCAAACACTCAACAGGTGATTGTAGATCTCGGTAGCAATTAAAGGAGAGCAATTGCCTTGGATATATTCGACCGATAGGAATACGTTGTAGTATACAAGCCTCATTGCAGGTTTCTATTTGTTTCGATATTAACGTATATTTGAATAAAATCAAAATAATCAAACAAACAGCTACAGAAAATTTTTTATTGAACGTCAAGTTCCTAGTTAGCTTAGTAAAATAAAGAAGGTGACAGAATGCGAATGATTTTTCAACAGCTGTCATTTATCATATATTGTTTTATTTTCATAGGTTGTAGAATTCTATAGTCGCTGAAGAGGAAACTTGATAGATTATTGATGAAAAGAAAGATATTTTTCACACGTTATTTTCAATAGGGGGCGGAAGAGAGGGCCACAATTGTTACACGGTTTTGTTTAATAGTAACTTTGTATCAGTGTGGGTCTGTTTTCTGTGTCCAATCTATCTGCAATGACATTGCTAATTGAGTTCCGACGGTGGAGATCAAGTATCACGACGACTTTCGGCAACGTGTAAATGAATAAGACGACTAGGTAAAACGTATTCATATTATCTAGGTAAGAGCATGAATTAAGATATTTTCTGATATGATGTCATCGTTTATGCATGATTATAGCAGATTCCAGTCTGGAAGCGAAAAGAGGGAGTTATTGATTTTTCTTTGAATAAGGAGGGGGAGGAAAGGGCGAAGCTTGTTACATAGTTGTGTTAAAAGAGCCAACCTGTAATAAGTTTTGTCTTTTTTTCTGCCTTCAAACACTCAACAGGTGACTGTAGATCTCGGTAGCAAATGAAGGAGAAGAATTGCCTTATATATCTTCCACCCAAAGGATATGCTGGATTAAAAGAGCCTCATTGCCGTTTTGTATTTTATTCGCTATTGACATCTATTTGACTTAAATTAGAATAATCAACCAACAGCTACAGAAAAATTTTCATTGAAGGACAAATTTCTAGTTAGCTAAGTAAAAAAACGAAAGTGACAGAATGCCTATGATTTTCTCTCAGCTGTCATTTATGATATATTGTTTTATTTTCTTAGGTTGTGGAATTCTTTAATAGCTGAAGAGGAAACGTGAAAGATTATTCATGTATATCAAGGTATTTTTTGCACGTTACATTCAATAGGTTGCGGAAGAGAGGGCCGCAGTTGTTACACGGTTGTGTTTAACAGTAACTAAGTACTAGTGCGGCTCCTGTTTTCTGTGTCCAATCTATCAGCAATGGCATTCCTGATTCAGTTTTGACAGTGGAGATCAAGTATCATGAACGCTTTCTGCAAATGAATAAAACGACAAGGTAAAACGTATACATATTATCTAGATAAGAGCATGAATTAATATAATTTCCTATATGATATCATCTGTTATGCAGGATTATAGCAGATTCGAGTCTGAAAGCGAAAAGAGGGAGATATTGATTTTTCTTTGAATAAGGAGGGTGATGAAAGGGCGAAGCTTGTTACATAGTTGTGTTAGAAGAGCCAACCTGAAAAGAGTTTTGTCTTTTTTCTGCCTTCAAACACTCAACAGGTGATTGTAGATCTCGGTAGCAATTAAAGGAGAGCAATTGCCTTGGATATATTCGACCGATAGGGATACGTTCTAGTAAACAAGCCTCATTGCAGGTTTCTATTTGTTCCGATATTGACTTCTATTTGACTAAAATCAAAATAATCAAACCAACAGCTACAGAAAATTTTTTATTGAACATCAAGTTCCTAGTTAGCTTAGTAAAATAAAGAAGGTGACAGAATGCGTAAGACTTTCTCTCAGCTGTCATTTATCATATATTGTTTTATTTTCATAGGTTGTGGAATTCTGTAGTCGCTGAAGAGGAAACTTGATAGATTATTGATGAAAAGAAAGATATTTTTCGCACATTATTTTCAATAGGGGTCGGAAGAGAGGGCCACACTTGTTACACGGTTTGGTTTAATAGTAACTTTGTATCAGTGTGGGTCTATTTTCTGTGTCCAATCTATCTGCAATGACATTACTAATTGGGTTCCGACGGTGGAGATCAAGTATCATGAAGATTTTCTGCAACGTGTAAATTAATTAGACGACAAGGTAAAACGTATACATTTTTCCTAGAAGAGCATGAACTAATATAATTTCTGTAAGGATATCATCTGTTTTGCAGCATTATAGCAGATTCCAGTCTGAAAACGAAAAGAGGGAGTTATTGATTTTTCTTTGAATAAGTAGGGGGATGAAAAGGCGAAGCTTGTTACATAGTTGTGTTAGAAGAGCCAATATGTCATAAGTTTTGTCTTTTTTCTGCCTTCAAACACTCAACTGGGAATTGTAGATCTCGGTAGCAAATGAAGGAGACCAATTGCCTTGTATATCTTCGACCCATAGGGATACGCTTAAGTAAACAAGCTTCATTGCAGGTTTGTTTTTGTTTCGCTATTGACTTCTATTTGACAAAAATCAAAATAATCAATCCAACAGCTACAGAAAATTTTTTATTGATCGTTAAGTTCCTAGTTAGCTTAGTAAAATAATGAAGGTTTCAGAATGCGTATGATTTTTTAAACAGCTGTCATTTCTCATATATTGCTTTAATTTCATAGGTTGTAGAATTCTGTAGTCGCTGAGGAGGAAACTTGACAGATCATTGATGGAAAGCAAGATATTTATTGCACGTTATTTTAAATAGAGGGCGGAAGAGAGGGCCACACTTGTTACACGGTTGTGTTTAACAGTAACTAAGTACTCGTGCGGCTCCTTTTTTCTGTGTCCAATCTATCTGCAATGACATTGCTGATTGAGTTTTGAAAGTGGAGATCATAGTTGTGTTAAAAGAGCAAACCTGTAATAAATTTTCTCTTTTTTCTGCCTTCAAACACTTAACTGGTGACTGTAGATCTCGGTAGCAAATGAAGGAGACCAATTGCGTTGGATATCATCCACCCAAAGGGATACGCTGGAGTAAACGAGCCTCATTTCAGATTTGTATTTTATTTGCTATTGACTTCTATTTCACTTAAATCAGAGTAATCAACCAACAGCTACAGAAAATTTTTTATTGAACGTCAATTTCCTAGTTTGCTAAGTAAAATAACGAAGGTGACAGAATGCCTATGACTTTCTCTCAGCTGCCATTTATCATATAATGTTTTATTTTCATAGGTTGTAGAATTCTGTAGTCGCTGAAGAGGAAACTTGACATATTTTTGATTGAAAGCAAGGTATTTTTCGCCCCTTATTTTCAATAGGGTACGGAAGAGAGGGCCACACTTTTACTCGGTTGTATTTAAGAGACACTTAGTCACAAGTAACGCCTTGTTTTCTGTGTCCAATCTATCTGCAATGACATTGCTGATTGAGTTTTGACGGTGGCGATCAAGTGTCAGGAAGACTTTCTGCAACGTGTAAATGATTAAGACGACAAGGTAAAACGTATACATATTATCTAGATAACAGCATGAATTAAGATATTTTCTGATATGATATTATCTTTTATGCATGATTATAGCAGATTCCTGTCTGAAAGCGAAAAGAAGAGGTTATTGATTTTTTTTTGAATAGGGAGGGGGATGGAAGGGCAAAGCTTGTTACATTGTTACATTAAAAGAACTAACATGTAATAAGGTTTTTCTTTTTTCTGCTTTCACACTTTAAAAAGGGGAGAGTAGATTAAGGAGCAAATCGAGGAAACCAATTGTCTTTGATATCTTCTTGCCGTAAGGATTCGGTCGAGTAAACAAGCCTGGTTGCAGTTTTTATATAATTCGTTATTAGCGTTGTATTTGACTATTATCAGAATAATAAAACCAAAAGCTACAGAAAATTCTTTATTGAACGTTAAATTCCTAGATAGTATAGTAAAAGAAAGCATGTGACAGAATACCTATGTTATTCCCTCAGCTTTGATTTATCATATATCGTTTTATTTTCTTCGGTTGCAAAATTTTTAATCACTGAAGGGAAAATGAGAGAGATTATTGATATAAAGCAAGATTTTCCACGCATTCACGTTTCACTGGGGGATTGTTAAATACAACTAGTTACACTGTTGTATTTAACAATCATCCTGTACACGTGTGACTCTCTTTTCTGAGTCGAATCTTTCTACAATGAAATTGCTGAGTGAGCTCTGACGGTGGAGATCAAGTTTCATGAACGCCATTCTATAAAGTGTAAATGGATAAGACGAGAAGGTAAAACTTACTGATTTTCTAGATAAGAGCATGAATTAAGATATTTTTTTGATATGATATCATCTTTTATGTAGGATCGAAGCAGACTTTAGTCTGAAAGCGGAAACTGATATTTTTTTATTATTATTATTTAAAGATAGCAATGCCGTCTTTCTTCTATGTACCAGTTTGCAAATAGAATTATCCTCCTAGTATAGAAAATATAAGAGTACTTAAATTCCCTAATAATTCAGATATGAAGGGAGAATGACTCCGAAAAATACCTAGAAAAATTTTTTCGCCTGCTGTGAGATCGATTGTTTATATCTTTCAATTCAAAAATAATAATGCAATTAAAGAATATACCAGTACACTGCCTGATAGTAGTGCGGAAGTAAAACAACGTAAAAGATTCTAATTGAAGCCCAAATTCATTTCTTGTATTTTTCTAAACTTGCCTCTATATCTCTCCGCTTTTCAAGCAAATTCATTATCTTCAAGAAATGATCCTGAAGTGCGGCATGACATTCAGTGTCAGAGATTTGTTAAAAAAAAAAAAACAGAATTTTTAAACTCTGGTGTTACGCCTTGTTTTCATGATTTATATAAACGCACAGATATAATCAAAAGTTTTTTGAATGCACTTATTGAATATTAAAGAATTAGTCACTACACATTAAAATCCAATTCTCTTTCTTTCGAAATTAGTTTCACATTTGATTCTAAAATTAATATAAATATTTTCTTCAATAATAAAAAATTTGACTATAACAGTATGACTCGGCTATTATCCATAAATGAAGACAAACATTTAAAAGTAACTCTGTATTCTCAAATTGAAAATTTATTTGCATATCTCGAAAATAAGTAAAATATGAATGAAAATGCTGTCCTTGGAAATATTTTGCTTGATATAAAATTACTCCTAACTGATTCAAAAGAAAATGAAGATCCTCTTAATTTTGATATTAAGTTTTGTTTACGAGCAATTGAAATTATTCTCTGCCTCACCACCTTTAAGATATTCTCCTTTTATGCTTTCGTGGGCATTTTCAATTTTCATAAAATCTTCGGTAGTTTATAATGAATTACGTTCCAGTCACAGCTTTGTCTTGCCTAGCGAAAGGTACCTTCGAAAAATATCTTCTGTATAATCTTTAAAGGCAAGTAAAGTTGGTACAAAATACAAATTTTTTTTATCAGAAAACTGTTTGAAGCTGAGTGTACTTGAAAGGACAGTAAACCTGCTTCTAGATGAAATAATAATCAGACCACACATTAGCTACCATTCAAACTCACTAACTGGATTGAGTGTGAATAAAAAGTTTAGAACAAGATTCAGTTGTACAAACATTTATGATTTCATCTGTTAATTCTAAAAACAAAGATGTTGTTCTTTATTTCCAGTGAAAAATGTGAATGCTGATCAATTTTTAGATTTGGCAAAAAGTTATTTTATTTATACAAGAATGTGGATAAAAAATAATATCAATTATTTCAGATAATAACAGAATAAACAGAAATATGTTCACTAGTCTATGTGGAGAAGAATTAAAATCTTGGATATCAAATTCATATCTTGAGAATGAAATTTTTTTTATTTGATTTGATTTTGTGCATATTATCAAGTGCATTCGAAATAACTGGCTAAACCATCAAATAACAAATAATACCTTTCAGTTTCCCTCATTTATAATTTTGGTAAAATTATGCATGTATCTTTTGGGCATCTAAGAGAAATATACAGAAAAGAGTCAAAATCCGTTATAAAATATGCTCAAAAATTAACCTTTAATCCTTAATCTTATATCAAAGTAACATTGAGAGGCAAAATGTCAGTTTATTTTTTAAAATATTTGATTTAATAAATTCAAAAACTTTAAAGAGATTGAATGACTCTGCTTACAATGGAACGACTGAGAACGGAAGTAATCAACAAATGGTGGAGCATAAGAAAAGTGAAAAGCCCTCGAAAAGGTTATGAGAAATTAGAAGAAAATAGTAAACCTTTCGAAAAAATTTCTGACGATAGTTTTTGGAAGAAATGCATTAAAATGGATAAATGGAAAACAATTTCTATTTCAGATCAAAAAAAGTTACTAGGAAAATTGACGGCGGTTTGTTCATTTGAACATACCACCAAAACAATCAGAGATATAATTATTTATCAGCGGCAAATTTCTCCTAATAGCTACGTCTTAACTGGCAAATACCAAACCGATCCTCTTGAAGGCAGATTTGGTTAATACAGGCAGCTAGCTGTGTTGTGGTAACTTTAGTGTTTCTGTTGAATAAATTTTACAGGCAGAAAAAAAAATAAGAATTAATACCATGTTAAAACTACATTAAAAATTTTTTTTCTTTTTTTTTAATTTTCTCTTTTCATTTGAAAGAATTTTTTTGTGATTTTTCAGAAAAAGAAACACCTTTCCGAATTTCGGAATTCGAAATAAATGTTGTAGATTTCTATAATTTTACTGAAGAAGAAGAAGACTTGATTCCTTTGTATATTTATCTTACGATATGCGGTTTACAAGTTAAAACCTTATTTGCAATGTTCCGACTGTATAAAATTATTATCAGAGGAAAAAGAATTGAGTTTTGAAATGACAAACTCTGTTGCTAAAGAATATCTACTTGACATTGATAAAGGAAAGTTGACATATCAAGTCGAAGACATCGTTAAAATTTTTGTAGCAAGCTTCAAAATTTTTAAATTTATTTTGACTGACAACGAAAATCTTCACCACTCAGAAAATATATGATCAGCATTAAAAAAATAATATTAAGTGAAATTCCAGATTTAAATATTGAAGCGTGACCTCCGAGAGACAAGGCCTGCTGGCTTTACTACTCGCTCCTGCATGAGTCATCACTGCTAGGCGATCGAGAAGCCGGTTAACAATCGTCTTAAGTATTTTTAATCATGACAGTGAATTTTATTTTTAAAGTTACAATGCAGATTAATATCACTATGAATATCTATAAACAAAGAAATTTACATTACTTTATTTGAACTTTTATTTTAATTAAATCATTTATTTTTTGATAAATAAACTTTACCTTTTCTTTCTTTTAAAAAAAAGATGCTATATAAATGCTCAGTTCCAGCTTGCCGTGGAAATTATGATGAAGAAAATAAAGTCGCTGTTTTTGGATATCCCACTGATGAGGCTTTAAGAGAGAAATGGCTGCATGCAATTCCAAGAAAAAATGTTACCATTACAAAGAATTCTAAGGTTGGCAAAAATTAACATTGATAATTAATACGTTTTAATATTTTGAAATAATTTCAATTATTTTTAGGTATAAAATATTATAAATTAATTATTAAAAATTACCTGTTATATTATTTATTAAAATTAATTAATTATTAAATTATTAAAAATTATTAATAAATGTAATGTGTAATTATTAAAAAATTGATGAATTGGAAAGGGAAAAAGTACCTGTTATAATATAAGTATAGAAGGGGAAAAAATTTGTTTTGAAAGAATAAAGTGAAAATTATTTTTAAAAATTTAATTGAATGTAACTGTGAAATTAAATGTATTTATATTGTTTAAGATTAATAAAATTATAACCTGTGCAGCTTAAGACTATTACAATTTAAATTGTCATTGTTATTTTGTTAGAAATCATATTTGAAGTGATATTTCTATTTTGTATATGCGTTCTAAATAATTGTATTTTTTATATAGTACATAAAAATAATTATTGTTTATTAATCACATTTTAGTAGTATTTCTATTTTGTATATATGTATTCTAAATAATTGTATTTTTTCGTATAGTACATAAAAATAATTGTTTATTAATCACATTTTAATAGTATTTCTATTTTGTATATGTACGAGTTCTGAATAATTGTATTTTTTTCTTGCTATTTATGTTGAAATAAATAAATGTTTACTAATATATTTCTATTTTGTATATATGTATTCTAAATAATTGTATTTTTATATAGTACATAAAAATAATTGTTTATTAATCACATTTTAATAGTAATTCTATTTTGTATATGTACGAGTTCTGAATAATTGTATTTTTTTTTCTTGCTATTATGCTGAAATAAATAAATGTTTATTAAAATGTGTCTTCATCTGGTTCATATTTTATAATTTCTTAATTCATTCATATTTATTAACTTAAATATGTTATTTCTTTATACAAGTACAGCTCATAGATTTGCTATATTTTTTTAAACAAACATTTCTAGTAAAAAATTTTAAATCCAATATTTAAAAAGCATACACAAAATGAATAATCTCATTATGTTACTAATCAAATTTTTTGTTTACAGCAATTTTTATTTTCTACATGTAAATCTTTTACTATTAATTAGCTTCCTTTTTTAAAAAATAAAATTCCTGAGAACTAAAAAGCTTCCATTTCAAAGAAAATTTAATGTAAACATCTATTTTACACAAACAGATAATAAATAATTCGTAAATTAGCAATTATTATTCATCTATTTAATAATTCGGTGAATGTGTTTTTAATAACGAAAGTTGTCAAGAAATTGTGATATTCAATATCGGAAATTATCAAACCGCGATTGTAATTATTTAAATGTCAATTTTTTAAATACAAAGTAATATTTTTTAATTAGTATCTATGCAATCATTTGATAATTTAGAGAATTGGCGAGGAAGCATAACGCTATACATCGCAAGTTACGCGTTATGTTAATCTCAGTAATTCTCGGAGCGTCCGCCTAGCCGTGATGACTCATTACAACAGCCAGTAGGCCTTATCTCTCGGAGGTCACGATTGAAGGCACACGCTGTGCATGTCAACGAACAAAAGAAAAGCACAGTCAAAGATTTATATCTGTTTTTATTAATATGTTTTTAAATAATTATTCCAAACTCAAAAACAAAAATGCAAAATTAAGTATAGACAAAAAAAAAAAAAAAAAAACTGGATATCATCAGTGCATCTTAATTGTATTCATGGAAAAAGGTATTAATAGTAATAATAGAAGAATGGAAATAATTAATAATAATATAATTAAATTACTGAAGGATAAAAAAAAATTTTTGATAGGCGAAATCTGGATTTTAAAAAATTAGATGGCTGATCTGGCTCTGGCAATTTCATGTTAAAGATCAATAACTTTTACAAATTTTTTACTTTCAAATAGTGTTAAAAATTACCCATTAAAATATTTTAAATAAAGAAAAAATACTATCTTGAATCGTTTAATAATTATTTTCTGAAATTAGTTTTTTTATGCCAGATACAAGCGCTTCAAATCAATATCCAAATATATATATATATATATATAAGCATTTAAAATTTTGGAAGCAGGTGACAGGTTCGACAAGCATTGAAGAGACTTGGCATTTTTAAATTCGATTTAATCCCTCCCCGGAAAGCATAATTTATTTACAAGAAGGCGCGGACAAGGCACGTCCATCACAGCGCAGTACAAAAGCAGAAGTTGGAAAGAAGCGAGAAATAAATTATCCCTCGTCTTATATAACATGAGATATTGATAGGGAAAATATTTTTTTACAGTGCTAATATATTATTAAGATTCTGATAGGAATTTCTGACTCATTTCAATCACAAATAAGGGAAACACAGGGATGTTTTAGAAAGAATGTGCTTATTGGACTTTTTCTAGCCCTTCACGCCGATTCAGCTATTTTATAAAGCTTCTCTTGAATTAATTAAGTATAGAAAGTGGAATTGGATCAGAAAATAAGAGAATGAAATTTCTATGGCTAAATTAAAATTTTAAAATAGCATTACTCATATATATATATATATATATATATATATATATATTTCAAATCTTTTATGTGTTTATTCTGTTTTATGTATAATTAAATTTAATATCTCTATATAAAATTATCAACAACTAAGAAAGGATAACGATGCTGTCAATTACTCCTAAATTTCTTTAAGGAATAGAAGAAAAAAACTGACTGAAAAAGGGTGTAAACAATACGCTTAGGTGAAAAACAGCCATCGGTTAGTCATCTCTTCTTTTCTGCTGTTCAAGGCCCATAGAAGATAAAGCACTCTTCTCGAAGACCCCGGTCTGATATTGTCATATAGCAAGGAAACTCCAGATGCCAGAAGACCAAATCGCGTGTTTTGTATTTCGACGTTTAGTCAGCATAACGCAGTAAGCGGTTACATTTATTGCTGTCCCTTGCTTCGTAAACTCCACTAACAAGATTCCATGTCTATCTGAAAACATGGTTGCCATAACCTTACGTATTGAGATTGTTTGTTTGGCTTTGACTCGGACTGGTGATGTCGTATTACGGCATTCCATTGACTGACATTTAGACTGGGGTCATGTGAGAAACCCATGTCTCTTTCACTGTGACAATGTTCTTTAAAAATTGATCACTTTTTTAATATCTGTAAAAAAATCAAGATCACAGGTCATTCTTTTTATTTGGTGTTCCTTAGTAAGTATCCTAGGAAACCAAAGTGCACGCACTTTGCGGAACTTCAAATTTCCAGAGAAAATTTTGTGCAAAATTGTTTTAATAAGATTCGGAAATTCCGATGTTAAAGTTGAAACTGTAATTCGCCGTCTTCACGAATCTCTTCGTCCACGGCATTGATCAAATCTTCTGTGATCACTGATGGTCGGCCTGATCGCGGTTCATCATAAACATTTTCCCGTTCCTCTTTGAAAGCTGTTACCCATTTATGCAGTTTGCTTTCACTCATCTCATTAGGGCCATACATCTCATTTATCTGTCGATGAATTTCCGCTACTGAAACGCTCTTTGCTATCAAAAATTAAATCACTGACCGTATTTCACAGCCCGCAAACTTACCAATCGTTTTAAACATTTTGAAACGGCACTGTAAACAGCACAGTGCAACAATACCAATTAAATGGCATCGTTTGACTTGCAAGGCATGCCTGGAGTTGCTGCTCGTGCGCGTTTCAATGTTCACGCGACATCCGATTAGCTACAGAAATTCAGACCTTACTTCCTGATTAATCCTCATAATAGAATATTTTATGCACATCGGCTGAGTAAGTAAAAAAAATAAAAATATATATACTATTTGCAGTACACTTTAAATGTAAATATATAGTGACAATAAAAGTTTTATTTCCTTTTGTAGGATCTTTTCTACCCATAAAGCTCTTGAATTCTCAAATCATAATTAATCAGGTTTAGAACAAAAAAAAAAAAAAAAAAAAAAAAAACTTTATAAGATAAGAAATTTTGGCGAACATGAACACTGAGAAAAAATATATCTGATTAAATTAACAATAAATGAATAAATTTACACAAAAAGTGCTTGAGATAAAAATATTGTCGAATCAATGCATAAAAAGAAATTAAGTAATATCAGGAACAATAAAATTCGATTACGAAAACGCTGAAATCCGCATTTCTACGGAAATGCAATGCCAAATACAAACTGAAAATAATGCTGAAAGAAAATTAGCCACTAATCATTTAATCAGATTAACTTCCAACGAATCATTAAAATAGAATTGAAACAAAAGGTAATTTACTAACAGAAAAAAAAAATTGCATTACTAAATACAAAAAAAAAAAAAAAAAAATGCTGATAAATGAATGAAATAAATAATAGATACATAATAAAAACTAATAACATAATAAAAACTAATAACATAATAAAAACTAATTATTATTTATACTCGCTTAAAACAAGAATTCGCAATACGAAAAAAAAAAAAAAAAAAAAAACCTTGACAGACATCACTTTAAAACTCTATAAAGAAATTACAATCTTTCATTTAAGATGATAAGTGTCTTAAACTTATGTTTAATCAAATTAACATTTCTCTGTGTATGTAAGCCTCACAGTGCTATAAGCCAATAGTTATGATACAGAGGATGCATGTGGATAATTTTTACGTGGTAGAATTATCGGAATGATAGAAACGATTCATATTCAGATGGAAGTATCGGAGGAACTTGGAAGCGGCGAAAATGCCATCTTTGGAAACGATTCTAAAATGATAGAAATGTCAGTAGACGTTACAGCACAGTCACCCCCGAGTTACAACGCCGAATGAAGACGGGTATTTAGCAGTAACTGCCAAAAGAAGCAGACGGAGCACAGCATCAGACCTCATCTTGTCAGCTGTCTTCAGCCACGAATACGAGTTCAAGGCAAACCGTGTGTAGACGTTTGGGACATATTGGTCTATATGCTCTCGGGTCTGTCGAAGGAAGGGGAAAAAAGCAGAAAGCAGCAGACTGAGGGAAGGTTAATCTGGAAGGCTGACAAGATCATTAGGGTTCCTCGAGATCATGAAGCCTGTCACATCTGAAGAAGATGGGCTTCTGAGGGGCAAGAATGATTTGGTTTGTTGCCAAATCACAATCCAAAAAACCAAGAACCATGAAAATTTATATAAAAACCAATTTATATGTAACCATATGGACACAAAATCTTGCCGAATGTGTTAATTGTTGTTTGAACAGCTGGCAAGTTTGGATTGTTTGCTAGTTTTAATCGGTGGAAAGGCTGGGGCAATGATTTTTTTTGTTGTTGTTAAGTAGTTTGAAAAAAATGAGTTTAATTTAAGAAAGTTTCAATTGAAATTGAATTTAAAATGAAGATTCATTAATATGTTATTGCAAAATTTAGCTCCAACAAAGAGTCTTTGCAAAGGAACTCACTTAACTGTAAACAAATTACAACGCAACATTATAGAGTAAAAAGAAAAAAAAAATGGTCCCGCAAATAGTAAAATATATTTTATACCACCCATATTTATCATGCAAAAGGTGGTAGAACCGTAATAACATATTAGGGGATCATCAGCATTGATATAAAACAATGAATTCCTGAATCGGTACAATGGCTATGCGGGAATTCTGTCGATGATTTTCCGCCTAGAAATAGAGAATTTTTCGATTTCTTTGGAAAATATAAGAGTGGTAAAGCGTAGTTGATCACTAATCTAAACTTTCGTGAACTTGAAGTTAAAATTTTTAAAATAGATCCAGTGTTTGTTGCTGGCGAATTTGTCAATTGTTTCCCCATAGGCAATGCACAGAGAGGCTGTGCTTCTTTTATTTCTTTCAAAAATGGATAGGCGAGGGAACAGGCGACGATTGATGACATATCTAGAAGACATGAATTTACTAAATTGTACTAGTGGTTGTGTGGGGGACTGGATCATCGGTTTTGATAATTATTTTAACTACAGATAGCTTAAGTTTTTCTAAGTTTGAATTTACTAACTTTCATCATATCGATGGGTACTGCTAGTGTACAATATAGTATAAATTAATATTTCAGTTTCGATCATATTTCTGTTCCGTTTATTTGGAATACTATAGAATTTTTACAACCAGGATCTATTTAAGGTGTAACGTTTTGTCAAGGGGGATTTTCTAAATTTCAACTGTATTTTAGGATATTAAATAGAATTTAGGTGTTTCTTTTTGTAGTATTATAACTTCAGAATATTTTGAAAATATCAAATTCGATGCACTTATTTCTCTAGCTTTTAAAGTTCATTTAAAGTAATTATTAAGTTTATTCAATTAAAAACGTAATCAAAGAATTAATCAATTACTAAGCAAAATCATTTCATTTGTTTTGAGTCTTTTTATTGAGTATTTTAATTCATAATAAAATAAGAATTATTTTCGAAGATTCATTACATCTTAAAATATTCTGTAAAACGAGACTTCAATTTTTTAATTGCTTATAACTTACCAACAATTAATTCAGAATTACAAAATATTACATGCGTTTGGGTTATTTTAATCTGAAGAATTCTGATATGTATTCAAAATCGGATGCTGATATTTAAAAAAAATGAGTTTGAGTAAATCTAAATATGGAGATAACCTTTTACATGAAGAAGCATTTCACACACTTATATAGAACATCTTTCTATAGTGACAGTCATTTACAATTTTAGTGTGCAGTATTTAGTTTCGAAATAAAGAGCAGAGTCCGGATATTTATTCTGTTATTATTATTATTATTATGAACTGTACGAAACAAAATTCTAAAGTTTAACTGAAATGCTGAATGGGGAGTTTTCTTAATGCGGATTCTAGCATTTTAATTAAAGTATCGCTTGAATTAAGAAAGAGAAGCCGTCATATTTTGCTTTCTCTGATAGAAATATAATCTTATAGATCTTAATACTTGTTGCATTAGATAGAAAAATAACAAATGGACAATCATTAAAATAGTCCATATTTGTTTAAATAAACAAAATTTCAGTTATAAAGACATTTTTTTTAAATTTTTATTGCAAAATATTTGTAAATTATACTGTAAGGTTAGATTCACTAGAAACATTACTCGCATCGAAGGAAATAAACTAAATTTGAATGATGTTTTTCATTTTTTCATTATGATTCATCATTATATGTTCAACAGGTAAAAGAATTTTTCAATACTGATTCATTAAATTTCTATACTTGTAATTGAAAGCACCATTCACAGACAGTTCCATTTTATTATTTAACAACTCTCTAAAAATGCAATTAAATAATAAGTGATGTTATTGAAAAGTATTTATTTAAACAACAGGGGTGTTTTTTTTTTTTTTTTTTTTTTTTTTGTAATACACAAGATTTTTTTTACCTAATACACCTGTTTACCTGCCACTTTCTTAGAAGATAAATTTAGTGATAACATCCTGTAGGTGCAAAATATTTTTTTTTTATCTACAAGATGCTGTGGTTTTCTCATTGCCATCTCTCAACTTCAATTAATTTTTTAATGTTTCTTGCCATAAAAAGAAATGTTTTGGAACTTTTTTTTTTCATTCATTCAAATTATAGTGCTATTTATTAAGTAATAAAAAATTGTCTGATCTAATAAAGTTTTTGATCATTTAAAAAGAAAAATTTAATAAATATATAACTTCTAAAATTACATGGATAGTAACTAAAAGTAACATTAGCGAGATTATGCTTACATTAAGTTTCAAAAGATACATTCTAAAATTCACATTCATTCTAAATCCAATCGAAATACATTTCGCTTTCATTTTGCAATCCTAAATAAGTCCTGTAAAAGCCTTCACAGCTATACAGGGTGGTTATAATTACATTTCCCCTATAAACAACATCATACAACACAAATGGGTGAACAGATTGCGACGAAATTTAGTATATAGACTATACACGAGATACGCTCACGGAATTTCGATAAAAAATTTGCAGTTCCAAAATGTTCACCAGAAGAAGCCTTTCCCGGAAAAACATTAATTTTAACACAATAAACGACCAAAATGGAATACAGAAACAATATCAACATTTATTGACTAGTTTCTGATCACCTTGTCATCGAAAAAATAACAGTATGCTGTTTGTGAGGGAAAAAAACAAACAAAAAAAAACAGTTCGTCTGCGGAAACAAGAACAGATTAGGCCGAAAACGCACAAGAGGAGCTGTTGTTAATCGTGTCCAGGACGATGTAGGGAAAGACGCTCCATGCGATTACCCTCATTCACCTGCAAAATTTCAAGTCAATGGACAGTGTGCTCAACAGTAGATCGTAACTATCAGTTGTGATGCTTCGCACATGAAGCGTTATGAAGTTCTTTAAGTCATTCAACGTCGCAACAAGATATCATCATGATTACAGCCGGAAACATCGACATAAAACATGACAATGAAGGCACACGTTTCTTATACTAACCTGTTTTGCATAAAGCTTCCTCTTCACAGGCATGCAAATCTCGACATTTTTTTCTTAGAACTAACAACTTTTACGGGTTTTACATTTTATTACCCATAATTCTTGTTCTGGATTGTTAATATTGTTTCTGTATTCCTTTTTGGTCGTTTACTGTGTTAAATTTAATGTTTTTCTGGAAAAAGCGCCCTCTGGTGAATATTTTGGAACTAAAAATTTTTTTCGAAATCACGCTAGCGCATCTCGTGTATAGTCTATATACCATATTTTGTTGTAATCCGTTCACCCGTTTGCGTTGTAGGATGCTGTTTATAGGGGAAGTTTAATTATAACTACCATGTACAACAATTCATAATTTGAATAAAATATACTGTTCAAAAATACTAACGATAATAATAATAATAAATGATGCAATTGTGCTTATTTTCTTATTATGTTAGTCTCAAAAATAAATGATTGAAACTATAATTCTTTTTGTTTGTTTGTTTGTTTTAACATGCATGAAAAATATTTCGTCAATCTAATATTCCCATGGCAGGAAAAATAATTCTTAATGGATTTACTTTCGGAGTTCTCCGTGACGGAGCATGTACAGAAGCGAGTCTGTTTCTTCATCTATACTTATAATAAAGCTCAATGTGTGTGTGTGTGTGTGTGTGTTGGCGCTCTACAGGCCAGGTCATTTGACATACAGCTATCAAATTTGGTACATGTATACCTTAGAGGTCGGGAATGTGCACCTGGGGTCCCTTTTTTTGAAATTTTAATTATTAATTAAAAACTAACTTTCCCGCCAAAAAAATCTTCCATTTCCCCCACCGCCAAATGAGTAAGGCTTCAGTTTTTTTTCTCCCAACAGTAATGAGGCTAGGGTTAATATTTTTAGACGGATTATTTCAAACGATTCTGTTTATTTTCTTAATGTTTTATGCATTTAAAATTAAACATTGTTAATTAATCCATGTTTCAGATTCATTCTGAAGTACTTTTGAATTAAAATAACACAGAATAAAGGAAATTAAAAATGTATAATCTGCATAGCGTTACCCCAACTGGCGTAGAAAAATTCACGCATTTGCGTTACCTAACTGGCGAAGAAAATTCACGCATGCGCATTCTGATTGTTGCCATGACAACCGTTATCAACGGACGATTTAAATTATTTTTAGGTTAGTTGCATGCTTTTGTAAGTAAATTGTATTTATGTTAGTTATATATTTTTTGTATATGCTTATAGTTTTAAGTACATCGTTTTTAAGTAGATTTTTTTAACCTGTTTTCAATTATTTAAATTATTTTTAGGTTAGTTGCATGCTTTTGTAATTAAATTGTATTTATGTTAGTTATATATTTTTTTGTATATGCTTATAGTTTTAAGTACATCGTTTTTTAAGTAGTTTTTTAAACCTGTTTTCGACCGATTATTTTAAACGATTCATTTTATTTTCTTAAAGTTTGATGCATTTAAAATGAAACATTGTTAATGAATCGATCTGTTCATGATGAATCTGAGAAAATTTTGTTGACAAATTCTTGAGATATTACATAACTTAAGAAAGATATTTTTTAGTGCCCATAAAGTTTAAACGCTCAGTGACTCTATTATCAGTAATCATATTATTAAAAAAAATGCTTTGTTTCAGTAAAAAATATTATTATATTAATTGCAGTTTAGTCATTTCCATTTTAATTTTAAGCATAAATTCTACCGGAACTAACAGAAAATTAGAGAGATACATATTATGTTATGGCTGAAGGACTTTATATTATTATGAGTGAATTACATGACTATCAAAATTTGAATCTTTAAAATATTTGATGAAGAAGCTATTAAAGTAGGAATTACATAAAATATTTAATTATTAAAATTTTAACGAGCATTAAGATTGGCGAACCGGCTGGTCGCCAAAGGCGGCTAGTGTATAATAAAATAAAAGTTGGAATTGTATAAAATTATTTCGCTACTTCTAAGTATTATAAATAAAAATACGGGGAAAGGCAGCGACCAGCATTAATACTTGACATATATTTATTAAGAAATGACATATAAGTTAATACGGGGACAAAACATTACTTAACATAAAAACATATAAAAAGGTAAATGAATGCGAGTGGCGCGTCTTGCCGTCTCAGAGTCAAACTTTCGTCTGCCCATTTAGGCGCGAAACAATCATGTGATTATCATGACGCAATCAGAGACGCAAAATGGCCCCATACAGAATATGAGAATTATTAGATTGGCAGTTCCCACAATAATTATAAATTTTATCTTTTTTTTTCTTTTTGGTAATTTTTCAGATGTAAAATTATGATCTGATGATAATTGATCAATTTGATAATGGTGTATGATGCTTTGGGTTTTCATTGTTCTTTAAGGATTAGTAGGACTATTTATTTCCAGTATCACATAGCTCTGTCCTGATTAATTTGACTATCAGATGACGCTGAATAAAGATTTTTCATAGCACTAGTGTAATATTTAATTACATATAAATAATAAAACAAGACAAGCTAATGTTGAAAAAAATAATAAATTTGAATAATTAATAAAACAAATATTTATAAATAATTCCTAATAATTAAATATGTATGCAATATCCATAAAATATTTATGTAATTCAGATTACACAAACTCGAATTATGTAAAGGAATAAAAAAAAAAATGGATTCTGCTGAGAGCACGATTTTATTTCTACTTTATTTTTAGGTCATTCGAAAATGATTAAAAGTAAAATAGAAATCAATATTTCTAAACTAAAGGTTCAAAATTAATGAAAAAATACAAATCAAATTGTTCTCATAAGATATAGGATACAACAATATAACTATATCAATTGTACCCTTCACAGCGGCATCGGAACCGTAGTAAGGTAACTAAAACTTACCATTACGAGAGATAATCAAGTGTGGGCAGAAATATTACGCGCGTGGTATAGGACCTACACTATAGATAATTGCCACGTGAGCCTGAATTGATCTTTTTGCCTGTTTTAAAAATTAATGCTGAATACATTTTTACATATTTTAAATAATAGGTATTATTACGATACTTATAATTTTTAATTAGATCTTTACAAATTGTTTAAATCACATCTTTGAAAATTTCAAATGCTGGATTTTCCATTTGTTATATTTGAAGGAAGCAGTCATCAGCCGAGGCTCGGAACGGATTAATTAAAAACATTATTTAATGGCATTAAACATTATTTATTAATTTACACGTACATTGCTTCATTAAAATGATTATTATATGAAATTATTAATAATAATTTTTTTATTCTGGTATCTAGATATTAATCTTGCTTGTTTAATATAAATGCCATGCCACTTTAAAGAGCTGATTTATGAATAGAAATGTATCATTTTACTTGAAAAACATTCATGCAGATATTTTAATACTGTATGTTCCAGGAAAAGATATTTCCAAAAAACAGTATATACAAATGTTTGAACTTATAAAGATCAATCGCAGAACTACACATTGACTGTCGAAGGATAATTTAAAAAAAATTTGAACCCAGATCGCATTCTGAGAACGGCAACTGAGCTAATACCATACTCTCTAGTCTACAGCCCTCTCCACCCGTGGTTGCGGTGATCTCGTACAGATTCTAATTTTCAGGCCAAATGATTGAGGGTTCAAACCTTCATTCGAAAAAAGATCTGCCAAGTACATGGGCTTGATGAACATTACTTTCGTCTAGATCAAGTATCCTTCTTTTAGCATGTTGAAGTTTTAACTCAGGTTTAGTCGTTCGAACAGAATTCAAAGTTACTATGCTTGCCCCAAAACAGTCCTCATATTTCTTCACATGGAGCGTTACTGTAGCTAGAATATACTTCCAATTACATACCCCAGAGATCCTTTCAAACAAAATAAAATTAATTTGAACCATTTTACATGCGGCAAATCTTTGTTGAAATCGATATTCATATTATCATCTTTCAACAAGTTCTTAAATTGCCACTTTCCAGTAATAATCTTTAGCTTGAAAATGGGTTATTAATTTTAGGTCAAATGAAGTATTCGATATAAAATATGGAAAGCGTGTCCATTACATCGTTTGCTCTCCTCGAAAGAGAAACAAATCTTCACAATAACACCTGTTTTCTTTGAGTTATTCTTATTACAATATTAGAAAATTTTCTGGAAAGTTAAAGGCGACAGCTTTCATTATACTTCCGACGGACTATGAACTGGGCAGCACTCCAAATTAGTGAAATATGGTGTTTGTAAAATTAGCTAAAATATTAAAAGAAAAGTGTAATTAAATTAGATATTTTCCAATATTATGTTGCTCATGTAGGACATCGGTTTCAGCCACTAAAATCAACATGTAGTCCCTCCATCCATCTTATTATCAGAAAGTAATTGCTGAAGCATTTCTACACTAACACTACAAGTCTTTTTGTTGATATTATTCAGTTGAAAAATATCTGAAATAAATTCTTGTGATTAAAATAAATGCAATAGTGTTATTGGATAAAATTTCTGAAAGATTAACTCGATATTTTGAGGTATTAATTTGATATTTAAATTCTGAAGATGAAATCCATTTTGAAGTGATCTGAGAATAGTAATTTTGAATATTTAATGCGAATCTTCTCAATGAATTCAGTTTTAACGGTATCTTTATGGAATTAAATTGAACAACTTTTTTTTTAAATTTCTGTTCTGATCTAAATCAGTTTTTGAAACTGAGAATTGTTGAAATGGCTGAAGATAATTTTCTATCAGTTATAACTAATAATGAGCGACTATTGGATGGACATAAAATAGTTCATTTATTTAAAGTTAATCGCCTCGATGTTACAGAAAAATCGTTTAATCCACTAGAATACGATACACAATGCCCAATCATACCATCTTCATGGCTACTTGAAATGGATTGCGAACGAATGGAGGTGGATGGTGATTCTTTTATCTTTTCAATTAAGTTAAAAAGAAAGGATTCTTCGAATCATCGTGTGAAAGCATCTTTTTCTGTGCTATTTTGTGATGCCAATGGCGGGGCTCTTCTACATCCAATATCTTCTACTAAAGGTAGAATGATATGCGAGGATGAATTGCAAAGTTCCTTGGATAATATTCTGCCGTCAGCACTTGTTGAAGTAGCTTGTGTTGAAGTTACCATAATAATTCAGAATTGTCATGCAGGAAGCGATTGGCAACTCTGTGCACCATATCTTAATATTGATAAAAATAGAATAAATTTATCAAAGCTATAATAATTTTCTTTTTAATTGGCAAGTATCCTTTGAAGTTTTCGGAAGAATGTTGTTTAATTCGTCTATCTTTATTCATAATTCCTGTCACCAGTTCTGGACTTGCTTGAGAAATGATTTCTTCACTCAATAAAAATTAAAATAAAATGCTCTATCATGCAAGTTTAAATTTGCTCTTTGTATTCTGGAATATTTTATCGCTACTCTTGGATAAACTTTTATGTATTAAATTGGGATCAGTATTCTAATTTTTATTTCCATTTGTATTTATTAACAAGAGTATTGCCTAATAAAGTTTCTTGAAATGAAATTATAATCTTATTTGTTTTTGTTTTTATTGGTGTTTATACATGTTCAGTTTGAGTTTTGGGAGTAACTAAAATTTTCACATGCATAATTAGATTTACAGTAATGTTTGTAACCCGGAAACGCTATAAAGTAATCTAAAAACATTTTTATGAGTCGATGATATGATAGAATTCCGTAGCAGTAATAGATCTTCATTGTAATGGAAATGCAATCAAAACAAATATATTGAGTAAACTAGGTCCAAAACATGAGAATCATTGAAGTGTATGTATAAATCGATACCCGAGTTTAGAATCTCCAGTGACGAACTAGAAACAAGGCATCGCTTTCATTGCAATCCTACAATTTGAATTTCATTTTAAAAGTTTGCATAATAATTTAGGGCGTTTCATTGTGAGCAGGAATAAGAACAGCAAATAAAGCAAGAAGTGGAGATGTAGAGGTTTTTCTCCTAAGATAGAATTTTAAATATCTCTTCAGTTATCAAATTCTATACGCTATTAACATCTAATCTCCGTTGTTAAATTCGTTATTTTAATGGCCATTTGAATTACCACTAAATTCAACGATTTTTAAAAGTCATTAAGCCATTTTAGAAACTTTGATCAAACAGTATTAATAATGGAATTAAACAAATAATGAACAATCCGATTTCATGACATGGTTTTAACAATCAAATTATGAACATTTATTATGTTGAGATTGTAATGAGTCAACACTTAACATTTTTTTCCGGCGTTGTTTCGATATTTTTTTGATGAAACGGCAGCCTAAATGTTCTCATTTTTCTTCTCGTAACATATTGAAATTTTTCAATTTGTCAATTATTAACTAATTAAAATGATTTGACCTAAAAAACTAAATGAATTTCTTAGCTTTCAAACTGGAAATTAAACTGTAATCTGTGCTTCGATTAAATGATGCACAAACTATTATTTATTCTTTGTTTGATATCTTACTCTAGAGTTCCATTTATAATTCTTAGACAAATATAATTAGGAATTCTCTTCCCATCAATAATAGTTAAAATATTTGAAATTTCAGAAAAATTCAGATTGAAACTTGCGCCAACTTTAACAAATGTTGATATTACAGATAAAAAGTAAGTCCGGAACTCCAATTTTAATGATTTTGTAAATCAGTCCAATAGTCCACGTCTTGTCAAAAGCTTTTGCCACATCTAGGAAAATCGCACCTTTGTCCATTCCCTCAGACCATCCATGTCTAATTATTTCTGTCATACGTAGAAGTTGTGCAGTTGTGGAATGTTTATTTTTGAATCCAAATTGATATGGGATTAGTTGATCTACTAGTGGTTTGAATCTATTTAATATTATTTTTTCTGCTATTTTGTTTATTGATGAGAGGAGGTTAATTGGTCGGTAGTTTGTAGGATTAAGTGGGTATTTGCCTGGTTTATGGATAGGGATGATGACGGCTCTCTTCCAGCAGTATAGGAAATATTGATGTTTCAGTATTGCATTGATCAATTTAGCGATTCTAAATAGTATTTTTTGAGAGATTTTTAAGCATTTCGTTTGTGATTCCGTCTTCACCCGGTCTTTTCTTTTTCTTGGTGCCTTTGATGGCGTCAGCTACTTCTTCTGGGTTGCATGAGTCTATTGATGATGTTGGCTTATTTTTTAGGAACTGTCGAACAGTTTTTCTTACAATTTTGTCATTAGTTTTGTCAGAGATATTGTGAATTGTAAATTAGTCATGTAGGTTTATGGCTATTTTTTCTGCTTTCTCTGCATCACTGTATGCTATGGTGTTGATTCCCCATAGGGGAAGCATTTTGAATTTGTTATTAGTGTAGCATCTGGTCATCTGCTAAATTGATTGACCTTCGGTGGATGCATTTTCGATTTTATGTGTCCAAATTTCATCTGAATAGATCTCTCCCATTTTCGAAGTATTTAGTTTTTTCTTGTCTTAGAGGTTTCTTGAGTTCTTCCAGGTTCTTCTAAGTCTATTTTTGAGGGTGGTTTGATTTCTTATTTCAAGAGGGATTTGGATATTATTTATTTTTGTTTTACTGTTTTTTGAAAAGATGTTATTATGTCTTCTGCCAATTCTTTGGTTTCTATTTCAATCTCTATAGCTAAATTTATTTCCCGGGAGTGTCTACTATTGTCAATAAGATTATCTCTAAATTTTTGCCAGTTAGGGAGCAGTCTATAAATTTCTTGTTTGTCTATTTGATTGATATTAATTTGCAGCATTATTGGGACATTATCACTTTATAAATCAGTGGGGGATTCTATTTTTGTAGTGAAGTTCATATTTCGAGTTACGGCTGAGTATATTGTGGTTTCACTGAGAGTTCTGGCAGACTGGTGTATCTGGTTGGTCTATCAGGTGCTATTATTTTCCTTTTTTAATTTTCTGGTGAAAGAGAGTAGATTCATCCTTTGTGGATTGGCTCTTTCACAGTTCCAGTGACGATGTTAGGCATTCAGATTACCTATTATTATTGTGGTGTAATTAGTCTGAACCAGAGCTTCAATGTCAAGAGTGAATGCAGAGTTGCAGACAGGTGGGATATAAGTCGATATAATATTAAAAGAGTCTTGCGTTCCCGGGACTTTGATTTTTACTATTGTGGCTTCGATGTGTCTGAGGGTAGGTGTGGGATAGTGGGTGTAAAAGGAAAAACGAATTACCATTTCATTTAGTAAATTATATATAAAGATATTTTAATTACTTTTTGTGGTTATATGATTAATGTATAAAATGCATCATATTATGAAAGTTAAGATGAATAAGTTTTAATGTTTCACACCCATACAAATGTATTTTATACACCGACTCAATATCTTGTGTCTTCACATATTTTAAGCAATCATACTTACCTTGATTGCTTCATGTTTACCTCCAACTAAAACAGACCGGAGTATTCTGAGGATTAAGAACTAGCAGGAAGTTGCGGGGGATAGAAAGCGCTGGAAAGTACGCGTGGTTGAGGCAGCCAAGGTTTGCAAGGGAATATTGGCTCATGAAGAAGAAGATACTTACCTTGATGAAATTCGATATTCTCATCTTAATTTTGAACCTGTTTCATCCATGCATTCAAAAATATTCTGGCTTGAATATTGTTGAAAGATTATTTCTTTTTATATTGTAACTTTTTATGAAATATTGCAAAAGAAATTCAAAATTATAGATTAGCCTTTTTTTCCCCCGTCATCGGCGATTGTAGTACATATGAAAATATAATTTTTCATTTAAAATTTCCGGTGGTATGGCGGCCCTGCATAACCTTTAACGAAGTGAATCTCCTATCAGCAGATTATGACAGTAAAGTTAATATTATAGATAAAAATTCTTTATTCCGCTCATTAAAAAAAGGAAGGAAAAAAACACCCCTATAACTTAGAAAAGGATGGAATGGTTAAATACTCACAATAGGACTGCCAAATAAATCACTATACTCCACAAGTATTGAAAAATTTGCTCTACATTTTATTGTTTTTAATTTAAATGTATATGAAAGTTTGGAACTTGTTAGTTTAAATAATAATATTGTAAATATTGGTTTCCTGTATGCAAATCCATTTTTTCCGCAAGTTAGTAGGATATGAGATTGCGTAAAATGCAAAGTGAGAAAAACGGGTTTACATGCAGAAATAATACTAAAAAACCATCTTATATTAATACAGTTATTTTTAACATCAGTAATAAATCATATATAGGTGAGAAATTGACAATAAAATAATTTTTTTCATTTCCATGGTTAATAGTAACTCTAGTTTAATTCAACCATAATTAGAAAACACAGAAAAAAAAATTTAAAAGATAGTTTTTAGATTTATTAATGATTTTACTATCAATATAATTCGGAAATCCTTGTTAATTCTTTTAATCAGATGCTTATTTATACTCAGAATTAATTTTACACCTTTTAAATCGAAATGTGTGAGGTTCCTAGAAAAATGAATTGCATCAAAATTTGGTTTAAATATATAAACAAACTCTAAATCACGATTAATTTATAAGAAACAAAACTATATGACATAAGGCAGTTGTAAATTTCGTGTTAAAACTGAAATGTTCTAGAAAGCAAATACAGATACATAAATTTTAGTCTTGCTAACAAGTTTGAAAATCAAATTCAAAATCATTTTATTTGAAAATGTGATTTTCAAGCCCTAAATCTCTTCATAATAAAACCATTCGTGATAAACCAATATGTCGTCTTCCTGTTCACTCGCAGCATTCCAAATCTTTCATAATCAAAATAGGTAATTAATTGCGTTGGGATTTTTTTAAATATCTTTTTTTTAATTAATGGAAAGAATACAGAAAGACTGATAAAATAATCAAAATGAAAAAAAATAATGAATAAACAATAATACTTTCAGAACAGTATTTTGTTTACTTCAAGATAAAAAATTTGGCGGCTTACTAGTAAAAAAAGAAAAAACTATTGAAAAGGGCGGGGATTTGATAATGTGTCTATCAATATGACTTCATATCTGAACATAATATTTGTCTTATTCTTTTGAAATATTAAGAGAATTTAACCAAAGGTCGAGAGATAATTCCAAACTCGAAATTCAAATATCACTATTTTCATTTATATTAGAGTAAGTTCTGGAATTAAAACCACAAATAAATGTAATTCAAAAATTTTAATTACATTCGTTCTTTTTAAAAGCAAATAATTCTTCTGATAAAGGAAAAAATTCACATTTTGCAGTAGTTTGATACGGAGTTACATTTCGGTATTAGTGCGGCATTTTCAAGATTTTTCTAGCTCTTAGAATTCGCTAAAAGAATCCATTCTTACATTCGATAACATCAGCTTCAACTACGTGAATAAGTAGAAACTGCTTTTATTCATTTAAAATAAGCCAACGAAATATCAATACTTTACTATTTTTTTTTATAAAATAAGTTAACGAAATATCAATACTTTACTATTTTTTTTATAAAATAAGCTAACGAAATATCAATACTTTACTGTTTTTTATTAGCTTTCCTCTGTAATTATAAGGGTAATCAAATTTAAATATTCTATTTTATTTTTAATCTTTTTGAATTGATATTTGTAGAGTTTTGCATGACAATAGAAGCATATTGATCACATTTGAAAGCAAAAATTAATATATTGTTCCTTTCATACATCTTTATGAAATGCCTAAAATATTTTTTAAATCTTGTTTGATGATATTGCGTGTATCAGTCTTTAAAAGTGCTCAATATATAAGGAAAGAATATATTTATTTTCTGTTTCCAAATGTTTTAACTGAATAAGTTCCCTTTTTTAAACCTAAATTAATAAAAATAAAAATGATGTATTTGTCAAGAATAATTTTTCAATTTTTATTCCGTTTTAAATCGAAATTTGAATGCTTGGGTACTGTAATGCCCACCCTATTTAGGAAATAAATAGAGAGAAAAAAGAGATCACTGTCACTTGCTCCTTTCTACAGCATAATTAATTTCACAGAGTTTATATGTAAAAGTATTCTGAATTTCAAAATAATTCAAGTGTTCATTCAGGCACATACCAGATGCCTTGGACTTAAAGGAAATGCCAATTGCGCAAAATATAATGCTCATTTTCTTTTATTATACTGTCAATTTTATATATGATTTCCTTAGGGCGATTGCTATCAATTAGCGAATACAGTTCCACTTTTCGCATTTTCATGTCGCAGGCTATTCCATTATTAATCAGCCAAACGGTCATTTCTTTCTTTGTTCTGTATTTGGTAGGTGTCAGATTTGAAACTTTTCTGTGATATGGCCATGCACACGACATTTTTTTTGGTTGTTAATTTGGAATGAGTTTTTCCAACAACCGTTTCTCAAAATTTTCATAATTCATTTGGCCATGATAATCTCCCTTTTAATTGACGCTTTGTAAATTAATTGAGTACCAGGAATAAATCCCTTGGAAGAGCCAGCAAGCACAACAATCAATCGATTTTTTTTAATTAACATTTATTTTGGCCCCTGAAATTGCATCATTCTGCCAGAATTTTCTGAATGTTGCTTTTGACCAATGTTTCATCAATAAAAACTATCTGTCATTGACTTTTTCTGTACTGCCTCATTTTTCGCAAGTAGTCATACCTCCAAAACAAAATATCAGGTCTTTCGATGAGAAATTTTCTTTTATTCTCCAATTTCTTCCAGCGAAAGTTCATGGCTTGAAAAACTTTTCTCAGGGATTCCTTTTTCCAATAAAAATTTAACTTCTCTCTCAATACGGGAAGTAATTTTCTTAAAGAAAACACTTTCTTTTGTTGGGCGTAAAAATCTTTAATTGTTTGCCGAATTTGTCAAAGTCGTCAGTTTCACAATTTCGGTGAATAGGCCTTTTACGGTGCTTTCCAGGTGTTCTCAAAACTTCCGTTTCGTCCAGTGTCGAAACTTCATTTTTAATTTCCCTAATAAAAAATTCCGACACTCCAGTCGCTTGAGAAGCTCTTTTCATAGTTTATGAAAAAGGAACTTTCAAAGATTTTGCTGCAGCTTCTTCGGAGCAAAACTCCGCACAATTTTACGCGCTTGCTATTTTAAGACGAGCTATTGCATAGATTAAGTATAAATACCCCTAAAGCTTACAGATTGATTTTGCAGGATTTTCAGGTTAATCAGATATATTAAGTTTTCATTTTAGTTGTGATGGTCATGCACTCGAATGTAATCAAATTAAGATCATATATATAAAAAGGAGGGCAGGGTCAAAATTTGTATTGTTTAAGGGCCCCTACATAATGTAATGCGTTCCTGCAAATATGTAATATTATTTTGAAAGATAAAGTTATTTTCTATTTTATTTTGAGAAACCTAGCTCGAATTGGCTCCCAGGTTATGAAAAGGATCGTCCTTTGTATGTTCTCCGACACTTCAATAGGGAAAATAGAAATTTTTGAAAACTGGGAAATAAAAGTGCGTCACTTTTCTCCTGAATGCAGTTAATTGATTCTTGAACTCTCTGCCTTCTGGTATTAACATTCAAGGCATTTACTTTCTGGCTCCATTCTTGTTACACCACTGCCTATATGAAGATGACGGAACCCCAACGGATGACAAGCGCATTTAATCCAGTTCCTATTCAAACTTTTAATATGATAAAATAAAAATTAAAATTAAAGAAGTGAAATCTGACCAGGAAATAAAGAAATTTCAGCTTCTTTCATGTCTAAAAGGCGAAGGTTTGATGATGAAAAGGCAGTTTCTTTTGACGGACAAGCGCCTCACCATTGTAGTACTCACAGGCAGCCGATTTTTCAATTATCCTTAAAATATATGGTTGTTTGGAAGTACCTGGGATTGGCTGGGAAGCACCTGGGATTTCATTTTCCGTTCGATTGAAATAAATGGGTTGGTAGCAAACAATATATGTTGAGAATAATTTCTAAATTATAACAACTATATTGATAGTAAGTATTGGGAGGAAATACATTTCATTCCACTAGAATTATCATTAAGGAGAAAAAAAACTATAAGGAGAGAGAGGCATATTTTAGTGATTCAATTATAAGTACACTTTAATTTTATATTTCTCATCCTTATAAGTGCTTGGCCATTATTAATTTAAAATTTAATACTAGTAGGATCAGAGAGTCTTTAACCCCCCCCCCAAAAAAAAAATTAATAAGAATATGTTACATTTTACGGTATACAAAGCATCTAGATTATTATCAGGCAATTGTCTTAATGGTTGTTTTTGATTTTATCTAATATCATTCATAAAAGCTAGATTTCAGAAATTTTCATAAAGATTCGGAATTCCAGTTACATCCAAAAAATCAATTCTGGTGTAGCAATGGATTCAATTCAAGATATCGAGGCAGCATGATTTAAATTAATAGCTAATGCTATGAAATTTTAGAATGTGGATATAAATTTAAAGCAAGATAACGCATTTGATATAGTAGATTGCGTAGGACGTTGCAGAGCTAAAGTTATTGCATTAAATTTCCAAGTAAGACGTAAGTGTTTTAAACCCTTTTTTTAAGCCACAATTAAAATAATAAGGAATAAAAAAACTAGAAATTAGAAAATAATAATTATAAAAAACGCTTTTATTAGAATAATAAAAAAAGAAAAATAGTTTTTTTGATTTAAAATCTGGAAATCAATAAACACTACAGTACAGAAAATAAAGACAGAAGGAAATAAAGCCATAATAAATTTCATAAGAAACAAGAAATCCCAAACATTCAATATAAAAAAATTAAAATAAATCTTTAATGGGATGACAATTGTAATTTATTTGAAATTTTCTAATCTGAGCCTCAAGCTTTTACAAATTTTATTTTATCGTCCAGATTTTTGGTTCGAATTTTTTTTCTTCGTTTTGAAACACTTATAAAAACATTTCTTATTTAGGCTTTTTATATATATATTTATTATTCTGAAGCTCTATCTCAAAAACTGTAATTAAATCTAAATAATATTAATATATAAAGTGTTTCGTACTAATATGATTTACACATTACAAATGACTTTACAATAAGTATTATATGAATATTTCAAAAAAGTGTTTAAAAATCAAATTTTATAAAATCCCTTTGGAAGTTTTTAATAAAACTGAGCAAAAATTTTAAGTATTTTTTTTTTTTTTTTGCATTCTAATTTTAATTTCTGAACCGCACATTATATGATTAAGAAATGCATTCCTCTATTTACTTCAACTTTACCATTTTAAATAACAATCAAGTGAAGCACAAATGTTATATTTCAATTAAAAAATCGTGAAATACATAAATATGTCAAGTTTTCTGTGGATTCTCATTTAAACCAAAACGACGAAACATTCTTGAAACAAGTGGTTTTAACTAAATAGATACTAGAGAAAATAATCAGGAATTAATCAAATAGGGTTAAAAAACAGTTTGTTTTAAAATTTTGATATATTATAAAAACATAATACTACGATGAATTTTTCAAAGAGGCATATTTCGTTCTTAAAAAAATAAATAAATAAAAAATTAATATTTCCGCATTGAAAACAGGCAGTCGACTCACCATGGTCGAATGGTCATAGCACTGGTCTCTTAATTAAGAGATCATAAGTTCGAATCACGCTAGAAACAATGCGATTCACAATCTGTATAAGCATTTAATTCCTTGATTTTATGTTTTCCTTTATTTCATATTCCAAAAGATTCTGGACATTTCTTTAGTTTACGAGACAAGTGTTCTGGAACTTTCTCTGCTAGTATAAAAGCAGAAGATCTGTCAGTCACTGAGTTCAAAGTTGAGTTAATAAATTGGTTTAGCTCTACTTCTTGTGTGTGTCATTGAGTTCCACACAAAAGAACCTACGTGACATTCTTTGGTGGAGGCGCCGGGTACGATTTCAGTCAGCGTGGAAACGGATTTACGAAGAAGCGATCGCCTTAAAGGCCTTGAACCAGAATTTGGACATTATAATCCACCAGCCAGAAAAAAAAGGAAAATGCCTGTGGAACAGGAAACTAAACCGGTCATCCTGACACCAAGACAGTAACAATACAAGAATCCTTCTGTATTTAAAAGAGACGTGGGACAGGACCCAAAAAAATGGCTTTAAGAATATGACAGAGTGTCAAAATTCAACAGATGGAATGACATGACTTATCTCGCAAATGTGTTCTTCTTCCTGGGTGGCACAGCGAAACAATGGTTCGAAAATAATGAAGATAAATTGACTTCTTGGGATGTTTTCAAATCAATGTTAAAAGAGGCAGTAGTCGATCCCGAATTCCTAGACAAAAGCATTGAAGCTGTTGTTCGAGAGGAGGAAAATGCTTTGGCTCCTTTGTCACAGACAACACCAGAGTGGACAAAGGTCAAACCAAGACGCCAACCTTATAATAAACCACCCAGAAAGTCAAGGAAAATGCTTGTGGAACTGGAAAATAAACCGGTTATCCTGACACCAGCACAGCCACAATACAAGAATCCATCTGTATTTAAAGGAGACGTGGGACAAAACCCAAGCAAATGGCTGAAGGAATATGACAGAGTATCAAAATTCAACAGATGGGATGACATGACTTGTCTCGCAAATGTGTTCTTTTTGCTGGACGGCACAGCGAAGCAATGGTTCGAAAATAATGAATATATATTGACTTGCTGGGTTGTTTTCAAATCAAAATTAAAAGAGGCATTTGGGGAACACAGTATTATGTAAAGAAGGCAGAAGATGAGCTAAAGTATAGAGCTCAAAAATCTGGCGAAAGCACGCAGTCATACATCCAAAGCGTGTTGGGATTATGCCATCAAGTCAAACCAGATATGTCAGAAGAGAAAGTGTCTCATTTGATGAAAGGAGTCGCCGAAGATGTTTACCAGGCACTACTGACGAAAGAGATAACCACTACAGAGGACTTTATTAAATGGTGTAGAAAAATCAAAGAGATGCAGCAAAAGAGGATCCGGGGTAGGAAATTTGAAAGGCTCCCAAATGTCGTACCAATGGCTGCAATTGACCAACAACTGGATCTGGTATCACTAGTACGTCAAATAGTGCGAGAAGAGGTCCAGCGCCTCATATCTCCGGTAGTAGATGCCGAAAAAGACCAAGGCATTGAAGCCATTGTTTGAGAAGAGGTGGAAAATGCTTTGGCTCCTTTGTCACAGACAACACCAGAATGGACAAAGGTCAAACCAAGACGCCAACCTTCCTATGCTGACACTGCCAGACGACTTACGCCCATAGCATAGCAACCACAGAGGAAGACAGATGTCTGGCGCACTCCTGATAGAAGACCCGTCTGTTTCCATTGTGACTGCCTTAGCCAAGTAGTTCGATACTGCCAAGATCGCAAAGCTATTTTTGAGGCATATCGGGCTAATAGGAGAGATTTCGGCCGTCCGCCGTCAAATGAGGGACGCTACGCCACCGAATACAGCCGACCAGCAGTCCGAAGTTTGTCGTCCTGCCCATCACGAGGACGATCGTCGACACGCCGGTATAGATTTCCGTCGCCACATAGAAGATGCAGTCAATCTCCTAGCCTTAGTAATGAGAAAAACTAAGCTGTGCGACCTTCCTTGGGGTGAGGCCGCTAGTGACAAAAATCCTCCGATTGCCGTAAAGATATCCGGAAACAATATTGAAGTAATCGTCGACAATGAGCCAGTACATACCCTTCTGGACTCTGGAGCCTCATTTTCTGTAATCTCGGGGAAGTATCGTCACCTACTGAATAAAGTTATGTTTCCAACAACTAACAATGTTCTTTTAAAAGTCTCCGATGGAAATTACGTGAAACCAGTGGGAAAATGTACGCTTCGTCTCAAAATAAAGGGCCGACCTCAAGCTTTTTAATTTATTGTTTTGTCGTAATGCAGTCACAATATCATCCTTGGTTGGGACGTTTTGGGCGCTTCTCAAGCTGTTATAGATTGTGACCGTTCGGAGCTTTTGTTTCAGGACGTCTTTCGAGAATTCCAGACTCCAGCTGTTTATTCATGTTGGAAGATTATACGGTACCTGCTCGTTCTATCAGAAAGATCACCGTCTTTGGCCGTAAGAACCTTCGAGCTATCGACGTAATACTAGAAGGAAATAGGATGCTCCTCTTGAACAAGGAAGTTGCTATTCCGTCTACTATAGTAACGCTCCTTAATGGTAAAGCCGAACTATGGGTTGCCAGCGGACAAGTGGAACCTCAGATCATCCCTAAAGGCATGTGCATCGGATATGCCGAACGCTTACGCAAAGACTGCGTAAATACCATAGATGAAGGATCGCCTTATTCCACGACCACTTCAAAGGCAAATTTGGGTGTCGTTGACTATACCATGATGATAACTCCGGATTTGAGGATCGACCAAAAAGAAAGAATATTTCATCTACTCCAGAGGTTTTCAGAAATTTTCGATCAAGAAAGGACGTTCAAGAACGGAGGTCAACTCATTGTTAAACACCGAATAAACACAAGCTACCACTTACCTATCAATCAGAGAGCTTACAGAGTGTCCCCATCTGAACGCCGCATTATCAGTGAGGGGGTAACTAAAATGTTAGAGATATCATTCAACCATCAGAAAGTCCATGGTCATCTCCAGTCGTCTTGGTCAGGAAAAAAGATGGCAGCTGGCATTTTTGTGTTGATTATCGCCGACTCAACAAAATTACCAAGAACGACTTGTATCCATTGCCGCGTATTGACGACGCCTTGGATTGCCTGAAGGGGACAAAATATTTTTCGTCTATGGATCTCTACTCCGGTTACTGGCAAATAGAAGTTGATGAAACCGACCTTGAGGAAACAGCTTTTATAAGGAAAACAGCCTGAGGGATTATACGAGTTTAAAGTAATGCTATTTGGCTTATGCAACGCTCCTGCAACTTTTGAAAGGATGATAGATAATCTTCTGCGACATTTAAAATGGAGTATGTGCCTTTACTATTTAGATGACATTGTGGTGTTCTCAGAAACATTAGATGAATATCTTCAGAGGTTGAATACCATCCTTCAGTGTATGCAGAACGCAGTTCTTACCCTCAATTCAAAAAAATGTCAGTTTGGAGCACAAGAGATAAAGATCTTGGAACACCTAGTATCCAGTGATGGTGTACGACCGGACCCAGAAAAAGTAAAGGCCATGAGTGACTTTCCCATGCCTAGGAATATCCATGACATCAGAAGCTTTCTGGGACTTTTCTCTTATTATCGCCGATTTATAAAGGACTTTTGCCATAAAGCCGAACCTCTACTACAGTTGCTACTGAAGGGGGAACAAAATTCTGTTGGGGACCTGAACAAGTGGAAGTTTTTAATAACTTAAAGAAAGATCTTACCTCCGATCCTGTCTTAGGCCTTTATGACGAAAATGCACCAACGGAACATCACACCGACGCTAGTGGATACGGAATCGGAGCAGTATTAGTCCAAATTCAAGATGGGAAGGAAAAAGTAATAGTTTATGCCTCGCGTACTCTGACGAAGGCTGAGAGAAACTATTCCATAACTGAAAGAGAGTGCCTTGCGGCTGTATGGGCTATAACTAAGTTTCGGCCATATCTCTTTGGAAAAGCTTTCAATATCGTCACTGACCATCATTTTCTGTGTTGGCTGACAGGACTGAAGGATCCCTCTGGAAGACTCGCTAGATGGGCGCTTCGACTCCAAGAATACGACGTATCAGTGGTGTACAAAAGTGGAAGAAAACACAAAGATGCTGATAGTCTGTCCAGAAACCCATTAAAAGTCGATGCTTCATGGTATGGGGACTCCATACGTGCCATTTTATTCACTAATCTTTCAGAAGAACAGAGGAAAGATCCGAAATTGTAGAAAGATCCGAATTGTAAAAATAATAAGATACCAACAAAGTACCGAAGCAAGCAGGCTGGGAAACTTTGAATTAGTCGAAGGAGTCCTCTACAAGAAGAATTTTGATCCGTCCGGAAGGAAATTTCTACCAGTGATCCCGAAGCATTTACGGCTCAGTATTCTAAAATGTCTCCATGACGACCCTACTGCCGGACATCTAGGATTCACCAGGACGTATGATAGAATAAGAAAGCGATTTCATTGGCCAGGCTTGTACAGAAATGTTCGATGATATGGGATGCACTGCCAAGAATGTCAAAGGAGAAAATCTATTCCTCAGAAGCCACCAGGTCGTCTCGTGGCTATTCCACCAGCTGCCGCTCCTTTCCATCGCATCGGAATCGACCTTCTAGGACGATTTACAAAATCTGACGACGGCAACCAATGGATTGTAGTATGCACCGATTATTTGACACGGTACGCAGTCACCAGAGTTTTGTCAACGGTGGAAGCTAGGCAAATCGCCAAATTCTTACTAGAGGACATAATCCTGAAGCATGAAGCTCCACGAGTTATCATTACAGACCGTGGACAAGTTTTCCAGTCCAAGCTGGTGTCCGATATTAATCGACTGTGCAATATCATTCATCGAATGACTACAGCCTATCATCCGCAAACAAATGGCCTCACAGAGCGATTCAACAAAACGCTAGCAGATATGCTTTTTATGTATGTTGATGTCGAACAGAAGAACTGGGACCAGATATTGCCGTTCGTCACATTCGCCTACAACACTGCCGAGGACGACACGGCAGGTTTTACGCCCTTCTACCTACTACATGGGTAAGAAGCTAAAACGCCGTTGGATGCGATGTTTCTCCTCTGCCCCAACGAGTTCAGCCAAGAAGACGATTACGTTAGTCATCTGATCAATAAAGCAGAAGAATCGAGGCAATTAGCTCGTGCATGAACTTTCGAGGCTCAGCAGAAAGATCGCCGGCGTTATGATTCCGAACATCGGATGGTGGCATACGAACCAGGGGATTTGGTGTGGATTTTTATACCAGTTCGTAAAATAGGGCTTTCCGAGAAGCTCCTCAAGAGGTACTGCAGCCCTTATCAAGTTTTGAGGCGGTTGTCCGACGTCACCTACGAAGTAGCCGAATTCGATCCTAATTCTAGAAGGCGGAAACCGAAGGAATTTGTCCACGTTTTACGCATGAAGCTGTACCATGACCCAGACGAACAAGACGACCAGCCTTCTTATGAAAGTATGGAGGTTCCGGAAAGAGACATTTCTCAAGAGATTACTCCCCGTAAAGACGTAACGACTTATACTGGCCCTGCGACTCGATCAAGAACTAGAGCCACAAAATTAAATTACATAACATCGAGACGCTGTTCTTCTAAGGAGGGAGCAATGCCTGTATTGAAAAGCGACAGTCGACTATCCATGGCCGAATGGTCATAGCACTGGTCTCTTAATTAAGAAATTGTAGGTTCAAATCCCGCTAGAGACAATGCGATTAACAGTCTGTGTAAATATTTAATTCTTTGATTTTATGTTTTCCTTTATTTCATGTTCTTGAAGATTCTGGACATTTCTTTAGTTTACGAGACAAGTGTTCTTGACTTTTCTTACTGTCTCCAGAAAAGTATTCTGAAACTTTCCCTGCTAGTATAAAAGCAGAAGATCTGTCAGTCACTGTATTCTGAGTTGCGTTAATAAATTGGTTTAGCTCTACTTCTTGTGTGTGTCATTGAGTTCCACGCTAAAGAACCTACGTGACAGTGTGTACAAATTATTTAATCTATCAAAAAATACCTCTTCATAAAAAAAATGAAAGAATTATATGTATTACATTTTTAACCATAGATATCATGTAAAAATCTATGTGCTGAAATAAATATTTTGATAATACAGATAAAATGTATAAATGTAAAATTATGGTTACAAAAGCCTTAGTAATGAAGCTAATATATATTATAAATATATATAATAATATTTAACAGTTTTTTAAGAAGTATTTTAAGGCTGATTTTAAATTCATTGCTTGAAAGAATCTCAGAAAATGTCAAAATGCTGATTGAAATATGCATTAAAACTGTAACCTAATAAGTTTGACCATAATGTGTAAAACAATATTTCTTTTATTTTTTTTTTTATTTTTTATTTTAATACAGTTTATTTAGGCTTGTAAAAAAGGACATGTTACCAATGAAAGATTTTGAAGTATTAAAGACTCTAAAAATTCAGGACTATTAAATTTATTTTTCTGGCTTTTCATAAAATTAACCAATTTCACTAAAGTCACATTTTTCAGTTTTTACTTTCTATACATTCCAAAGGGTACAGAGTCTTTTTTTTGTCCATTTGAAGTTATGAGGTTGCTTTGTTGTTACTTTTTATAAAATCGATTTAACGGAAGAAAAATCTCCTGTAAGAATAGAAGAAAGTTTAAGATCTACTTTGAATTTTAAAATTTATTTACTTAAATAAATCTCTCAAATTTTAAATGTATATATTTATAGAAAAATATTACTGATTTAAGAAAATTAACTAAAAGATTTAGAACCAGTTTAGTTTCTAAGGCCTCAATGCTCCAAAAACTGGTTTCAGCTAGATAGCATTTCTAATTTTTTCCAAAATAACCTCATTCCAAAATGCATAGGGTACTTTAGTACTAAAACGTTTATACATAAATTAAATGTAAGAATTGCATGCAAAGAAGAAGCAGCGAATTTCAAATAATTTAACGTTTTGAGAAAAAAGGTAAATAACTAAGCATAACTAAATAAGCGTAGAGGGAAAAAAACTATGAATATTAATTAATTATATTTTTATATTAATCATGTGAAAAATCACTTCCATCTATCTTAAACTTAATGGTAGTATCGACTTTTAAATTTTATTCGCATCTATTTACTAATATTTATGCAGTATCGCCTGGTCTTTCACCATTTTTTATTATGTGTTTAGCAATGAAATTGCACTTTGGTGTTTAACGAAATAAAATAAAAAATAAAAAATTATATTATCAGCATGCAAATTACGTTGTTACGCTCAAATGTTTAGTGCTAGAAATAATGTAACAATAGCGAAATAGTGGACATAAAAATATGTTGTTGTTTTTTTCACTCTGACTGAAATAAACATAATACTTTTTAGTTGAATATTTGCCACGAACTTCAAAGGAAGCAGCAGATATCTAGTCATTACAACAACATTTTGTCAACAGACACAAGACAACAACATTTTGTCAACAGGTGTAATGTGGGAGAGAAAACTTGCGAATCTTTATGGAATTAATCGATTCCAACGAATCGTCCTAATTTCTTCCCCACCCCCATCTCCATCTTAGTGGATAACAGATCGATACCGACCGGCACGTGCCAGCGAAGCGGGGGGGGGGGGTGTTGGGTGGGAGAACATGTGACTTCTTTTAGATGAGACGGAAGAGTAATGGCCGTTGCGTCTTCTCCATTCAACTGCCATATTGTTTGCCGACAAATCTTTTGGTGAGGAGGGGAAATTGAGTTTTTGAATGAAAGCAATTTGATGATACGGCAAAGATCCAAGAAATAAAAACAGGTAATGTTTAGTGAATTTAGGTAGAATAATGATTTTTTTTTGTGACAAACAAAGTTTAAAGCTTTTGATACAGCCGGAGTAAGATGCTATAACAATAATAAAACTTGAGCAATTTCTTGTTATATGCCTATATTCTGCTATCGTCGTATTTTAATTTGTAAAAACATTTTAATGTGTTCACTTGAATTTGGAAGCTAATTACCATAGTTATATTTGTAATTTTTCAACTAAAAAATAACACTAATGCAGTTTTTTTTTTCCATTATCATAAAATCTATCTCTCTGGTTGGTTTAGGTAAACATTAAAAAAAATTGAGACTTTTAGCTTATTCTTTAAAATTTCTAAACTTTCTTCAGTTGTTTTATTTATTTATTTAATTATTTTGGTGCTTAGACAATGACAAAAAAGTAGGCATTGCTGAGCACACTGAGACTTCTAATTTCGAAGTAATTCCGATGTTCCAACTTGTTATTTGTCGCTCCCTTTTCACCCTGTTTGATCTAATAGCATCTACATTTTTTTTCAGCTTTATAGCACCATATAAAATTATCCATAAAACCATGTCCTGTCTCAACTAATTGAGGGGCGAGGGTGGACATGAAATAAGAAAAATAGGTAATTCCCTATTTTGCCTATTTCATCCACCCCTAATTAATTTTCATTCGAAATTATGACATATTATTTTGCAATATTTTCTGATTATTTTAATTTTATACTTCCCTTTCATTTACAAGGTCAATGCACTTCTACTAAATCAGGTATCAAATAAAGTCTAAAATATCATTCTAGTATTCTTAATTAATTATATTTAATAAATGTTACGTTATGTTGTTGAAAAATTTTGAAAATAATATATTGCTTTATATTTCAAACAAGGCCCGTTTCTATAATTAAATCGTTTTAAAACTTAAAATAATCTGCTTATTAAATGGCTCAAATTTCTTTTAAAAAATTCAAAAAATGATTTGCTTTGTTCTTAAATATTATTATTAGTTTTAATTTTCCCGTATATTCCCCGAGCAAGGGAAAAAAAGTATAAACTTTAATAGTAACTAAAAAAAATAAAAATTATGAAGCTCATGGCAATATTAGAAAAGACAGGATATGAAATGCATATGAAAATACAATCATTAAATAAATAAGCAGCAGAGTTGTAACAACAAAAAATAAAGAAATAATTTTATTTATCCTAAACAAAGTATTTGGAAGAAAAAAAAAAAGGTAACAGAAAATTCAATAAAAATTGAAGTTTTATGAGATAAAATCTGTACAGTAATAATCTATTAGCAATGCACTTTCCTACAAAAAAAAAAAAAAAGAAAGAAAGAAAGAAAGTATAAGACACGAATTCATCAATATTAATTTTCTGAAGTTATAATTCAAGTTGATCAACGATATCTGGGCCATTATTTAATTAAATAGAAAGCTAGCAGTTTTTAGCCATTGTTTATAGTTTCTAAGTTTGAAAACAGATTTTAAAAGGATGAAATGGTGAAAATATATGAAAAAAGAGATCCATGTTTTGTTACCATGACGCGTGTTTACCCGAGGTCAAAATCTAAGTATGCATGCGTTTCTCTATCCAAAATAGAAATTTTATATAAGAATAAAGAAACGGCCAAACACGTGCCATCTATGATTGGTTGACTGGGATTCGAGGGCGTGCGCACTATAAAATTTTGTGTTTATGACGTAGAAGAAATACCCGATTTTATTGATTAGCTATTCTCAGAAACGAGCTAGGTACTAATAAAATTGTTGGATGTCAGGATGCAGAGGCCCACTCAAAGAATAGATAAAATTTTCAAAAGATACATGTATTGAAATGGAAAGATGCTAACGCAATTTTTGAGATTATATATGAACTGAAAATCTAATTATATAAATAAAAGTAATGCTTACAAATAGTTTTCATGATTTAGAAATCCATATATTTTTCAGAAACTTTAGTCACAAATACTATTAAGTATAAGAAAGGTTTTATTTAAGGTTTCGTAACAATAAATTGAAATGGCTGGTTTTTTATTAATTAAAGACTATATTTCCATAAATTGATTTGATTAATTTATCTTCCATGATATATTCCAGATGAATGAAAATGTTGTAGATATTTTAAATAATTTTCATTTAATCGTCTCAAAGATACTACTCGCAGTGCTCAGTTTAATTTTGTATTATTCTTTTAATATCATAAAAAAACTGATGGAAAAAAAATTGTGTGTTACTGTCTATAATTTTTCTTCAAGTCGACAAGATGTAAAAAAATGTTTTTTTTTTTTTTTTTTTTTTTTGCAAATAATATTCGTATTTTAATTAATACAATAAGAGGATTTTGTGTAATATAATTATAATTTTATTTGAAATCGTTATTCTGCACAATAAATTTTTTCAGATAAAAATATTATATATATAATATTTTCAAAAAGAAATTTATTTATTTGTCATCTTGCATTCCAACCGGTTTTTATTAATAAATATATTTTTTATTTGCTTGCATAACTCATTCGCACCATGTACTCATTCAGCAGCAATTAATCTGATGTAATGACTATAGCTTTGATAATGTTACAAATACTTAAAATTTTGCTTACAAATATTGAAAAATTAGAGAGTTGTGAAATTCTTAGGATAATTGTTGCTTGGTTAATTTTGTATTAACAAACTTGGTTTGCCGGAATCATTTGTTGTGGCGAATTGCAATTTAATCTCTTATACTTATTACTCTTAATGAAGTATGATGCTTTGCAAGTGAAACAAGAGTGTTTCGATTTGCATTGAGAGATTTTATGAAAAGTGAAACAATTTCAACACAAGTGTTTTTCTCGTACTGTTTCGTATCGTTTTTGAGGGGAGAATTGCAAATTTGATTACATTTATGCAATGGATGATATGCATTTCTACACAGTATACAAAACTCCGAATTATCAAATGATTTAACTTTGCCTTGCGCTTTATTTGTCTGTTCCCGAGCATCCGAATATTTAGATTTGTAAGGAATATTCTGTCCAATGGCATTTCAGATTTGACATCTTCTTTCTAAGAATTCCATGAAGTCATCAATCAATTTCGCGGTCTAATTTTTGAAGAATTATATTTATTAAAATAACATTTGAAAATTCAGTGAGTTCAAATTTTAAAACTTTTAATGCTCTCAAATTTTTAAGAACACGATCTATTAAATTGCATAAATCCTTCGCGGATTCGTGAACAATCTTTTCTTGATTTATGATGTTTTTTATACGAGTATCTACAATTATATGTTTATTTTCAAATCTTTCTTCTAAAGCTTTAAGAAGGGATTCCTAGGTATCTTCAGAAGTTTCTATTAATTTTGCTTCGTTTCTTAAACATGAACGTAAATAGTAGCACTTTTGGTTTTCATCTAAATTGGAATTATCATTTATTAAATTTAGAAATTTTTGCTTAAAGAAATTCCATTCTTCTATTTTGACATTAAACAACCGATGAGGTATTTCCAGTAGCTTAACTGAAATCGTTATATCTATGAAATCTTTAGCAATTGTATCATTCGTAGAAGAGTTAGAAACAGAAATATTTAATTTGAGTTCATGCAATTTAGATTTGAGGCTTGCCTCTGTTTTGAAAATTTCATCTTCGAGTTCAGATAAACTGGATTCCACTTGATCAAAGTCATTATCCGACACAGTCCTTTAAAATTCGTTTCCGAGTTCTTCAAACCTTGTACTTGTTCTTGACAGAATATTAAGTTGAGTAATCACTGTCGCTTCAGCTAAATTTTCTCTTTTTTCTATGAATGTACGAAGTTTTGTCGATTGTCCTCTGATGCTACCTGTTTTTCTGTTTAAGACAACTAAATCACTTGCCATATCTTACTAATTTGGATGGATATCAAATCGAAATCTAGTATGTTCCAGCTTCGACGGACCAAAAAATGTGAAGAGGCCGTAGATGAATGATGTGAAATGAGAAATGAACTACAAATGATAATGAGAAATGAACTAATAATTTCTGTGTAGTTAATGAAAATAAAGTAAGGAATTGCGGTGTACCTAAAATTATGAAACAATGCTTCTATAAAATGCGGTTTATTTAACTATAAGAAGGGGCATGGAGTCACCCCGCTACCAAAGGTAAGCATCGCGTTTGGAGTTCAAATCCAATTCTGGCGGGTCATGACCCGCGCAGTTACAAAGAGGAGCAACCCTAGAATGGGAGCCCGCCAACTTAGCGCGTTGGTAGCAAAGTACTGAACAAGAAGTTTCAGATTTTTTTGCTGGCCGTGACGATTTCTTTTTATTAGTACGGTCTTCAAGAAATTTATTTAATGGGGATAAAATGTGAGCAGCCTTGGAAAGAAATCTTCGATTAAAATTTACCATACCTAAAAATATATGAAGTTGAGTAAGCGTAGTAAGTCTTGGAAATTCTTGAATTGCACTGGCTCGATCAGGGGAGAAATACCCTCTTTGAAAACTTTAAAACCTAAGAAATCTGAGGTAGGAACTCCAAATGCACACTTTGATGATTTTATAATCAGTCTATAATTATCTGATCTTGAAAAAAGAGCTCGAAGATGTTGAATATGCTCTTTGTCAGATTTGGAAGATATTAATATATCATCAATGAAAGCATAAATACCACGTAATCTTCTAGTTACGCCATCAATAAATCTATGGTAGGTATTAGATGCATTGCACAAACCAAATTTCATCCGTGTGCTCTTGACGAGTCCAAAAGAAGTACAAATAGCAGTTTTATAGGCATCTTCAGGAACAATCGGAATTTGATGAAAGGCTTTGACTAAATCAACATGTGAAGAAATTTTCGTTCCATGAAGTTCGCTATCAAAATCTAAAACACGAGAAATGGGAAATTTGTCCTTCTTGGCCTGAGCATTAAGGGCTCTAAAATTGCCAACTGGACACCAGTCGTCAGTTACTTTCTTGGGAACCATATGCAAAGGTGAAGGATAATTACTGTTGGATGGTCGTATATGACCTAAATCCAACATATGCTGGAATTCCATCTTAACAATTTTAAGACGATCGGGTGCTAATTAATGTGGTTCTCATAAACAAGAGAACCAAAAGTTTCAATGTGATGCATAAAAGAGTGTTTCACAATTTGGTCTGCACAAGGAGCTTTAACAATATTAGGAAATTTATTCAGTAATTTTGAAAAATTATCAACACAAATATAGATTTTACAGAATAAATATCAACATTTTTAACAATACCATGAGCATTTAAATTAGCGCAAATGTCATTCGAACGACAATTTCTAAGATTATGTTGTAAGTTAAAATGATATAGAAAATCTGCACCAATAATTGCTGTTTTAATATTACATACATAAAAAGGATAAACAAATTTTTTTCTCAAACCCAAATCTATAGATAACAATTTTTGTTTATAAACATTAATAGTTGTACCATTAGCTGCAAAGAAATTTTGGATGGGAACAGACAATTTATCATGTTTGAAAGCAGAAATTAAACTGCAATCACTTCCAGTATCAACTAGAAAATTTACATTTGTTTTGCGATCTAGAACAAAAAGGCGATGCGAACTAGAAGGAGAGGAATATGTCGCTGCTACTCCTTGCCGTTTAAGTTTTCCTAGAAAGTGCAAAGCGTATTACACTTTGATACTTTAGAACCAAATTTTCGATGGTACCAACATAAGTTTTCTTTGACTCTTCTCTGCCGAAAAAGAGGCTGACGATTTCTAGAATGACTTCTCGAACGACGGAGCAGTTCAACTTCTTTTCGAAGCAATTTTATTTCCATTAACAGTTCAGAATTAGACGTAATACAATCAGGCCTCAAACAAGAATCAGAAACTGCAGAAAACTGAGCTGGTGAGATATCAAAAATTTTATCTGCAATTTCTGCAGTTTTCTGTGCTGTTAATGGTGTAATAGATGCCAAAATAGATTGCACGTTGGACAGTAACTGCTGTAAAATCAGTTCTAGAAGAAGCGAATCGGCAATGCTATGGTTTTCAGCGCGACATTACATCACTATTAATAGCTTCGAAGGCTTACGATCATTGAGCTGTTCACCCGCAAGTATTCGGCGAATTTCCTGAGATCTACTCTCCCCACATCTGGAAATTATTTCAGCTTTCAGTTAAGCATATGGGTCATCCTTGTTAGGCGAACTAATTATATCTCGAACAGTCATGGCAATTTCCGGCGGCAGCTTAGCTACGCAATAATTGAATTTAGTTCGGGATACCGTAATTGGCTTTGGAACTGCCAATTCAGGAGTAGATTCCACCATAGTGAACCAAAGCGATGGATCGGATGGGATGAAATGACCCATTTTACCGCAGACACTTTCTCCATGACGAAAATATCCAAAAAGCTACACGAATCCAAAATCCAAAACGAAACTGGAATGCGAATTCTATAAAGAATAGCTACTGATGTTCTACTGTCGTTTTCCGTGAAAAAATAAAATTTTCAGAAAAGTATCCAAATAGTTCCAAAGATCGCCATTTATAGCTGTTTAGAGATTATTTTTGTATAAATATTGAACAGCCGTTAGAAAAATAAATCTTTTATTAACGCGCAACCATCATCACATTCGCTCGTTCATTGAAGCGAGCTCTTTCACAATCCTTGCTCTTTTCATGACTACATATGCTTTAAAAGAAATAACTAAATATTGTCAAGACGAATTCGGAATGAAGTACATTCTCCCAGGAAAATTTCAGACCGACAATTTAGAGGCACGATTTGGTTTATATAGACAAATGGCAGGAACACAATATCATGTTTCACTCCGACAGGTATTTGAAAGTGAAAACAAACTAAGAATGCATAGTATTTTAAATATTTGTTTAAAATCAAACAGACATGGAAATCTCGAACTTTTTCAGGAAGCAGTTGGCGAAAACTGGGAAGAATTTGAAAAATCTATTTCTGAAAAATTACCTGTACTTAGCATTTTGCTTACAGAAGAAGATTTTAAAAAATCAGAAGATGTTTTACCAGTGTTAGTTTATTTAGGAGGTTACTGTGTACACACAGTCCTTAAAAAGTTGAAATGCAGAATTTGCAAAATTTTTTTAATAAATGAAAAAGAACTGGAATGTTCAACTTCTTTAATTCAGAATTTAAGTCGAGGAAAACTTTTATACCCCAAAAAATGCATTGTAAATGTAATTTTATATTCTTACATTAATGATAAAATATATAGTTAAATAAGAAAGCTCTTCTAATGTTTCAAAGATTTATTGGATATTTTTTAAGTGTCAATAGAATAGAATACTGTTTCGTGAAATATTGTTTTTATTGCTTTCTTGGAGTTGACGCCACGGCAAATATTTATAAAACCATTTTTGTATGGAATTGTTTTGAAATTAATCAACAATTTTTTTTTTCATTCAGTTTTTACTAAATAAATAGTTTTAAATCTAGGGGAGATACACCTACTGGGAAACCTGCCCTGCACATAATGCAAAAAAGGTAATGCATACCAAGCACCGTACCTCCAGGGTGATGTGGAAAGCGGCTGCATTTTAATTATTAATGAATTCTGCAATATATGTGTGTTGAATTGCATGATATGGAAGTATATGAAATGATATTAATAAATGAAAAGTAATTTCTCCTGACTCTCTAGCGCGCAGAGACTTAACGTTAAGGGAATGAAGTGTATCGTCTCGTTGTGACGTCACGGAAGACCGCAGAGGCCTTGTCTATCGGGGGTTGTGGCTCTTTCGTATGATTACATCACGGGGAGGAATACCATGGCCCCCGGCAGAGTATAAATACAGAGTAGTAAGAGCCCTTTTTGATTAATTGATTGATTGACATGAAATACAGATGTCGCTACGATCACTACAAGGATAAATAGGAATATTTTCTCTCAACAGTTCTCGGTCTATAATAAAACTCGTTAAAGTTAATAAAAAAAATTGGAGATTTAAAAACTCAAATCATTTTTTAATTGAATAAATTGCTTTTTATTTAAAAAAGTTGCAAACCATTAAAAAATAAATAAATAAAAACTAAACTGATGTATTTGTCAAGAACAATTTTTCAGTTTCAAAAATTTGAATGTTTGGACACTGTAATATTCATTCTAAAGTAATGTAAATATACAAAGTCAGAAATAAATCATTGTCAGAATATCACTTTATATTATCAAATAAATAAATAAATAAATAAATTAGAATAAAAAATAAAGATAAATGATAGCAAATATATATGTAATGATATTTTAAACTCTTAGTTTAATCCAAATTAATTTCCAAAGCTTTATCTTAATTTAGCCCATAGTAATTTCATTCTCTTATTTCCTGATCCAATTTCTCTACTTAATTAATTCAAGAGAAGCTTTGTAAAAATGCTTACGTTTGCACTTTCACCCACTCGGCGTGAGCGAGACGAGATAGAAGAATGTCCAGTAAGCACATTCTTTTTTAAAGATCCCTGTTTTTCCCTTACTTGTGACTGACATGCGTCGGAAATCCCTATCAGAATCTTAATAATATATTAGCACTGTAAATATATATATATATATATATTCCCTATCAATATCTCATGTTATATAAGATGAGGGATAAGGTAAATGATACAATAACCGACCATTAATTGGGTATTTTCGTTGTTCCTACTGCAACTGAAATAAATTTATTATCTCTTTTAATTCAAAACAGCGTTTGAAGGCGAAAAATCTGTCTCAGATCGACGTAATGCGCAGAAAAACTTCTGCGCATCGAGTTTGTGCAGAAAGAGAGAGACGATTTGTGCAATACCCTCCTTTGTGTTGTATGTTTTATGCTAGTGGCATCTGACGGAAAGGAAGGAATTTTGTTCTCTTTGCCGGTTAAGTGTAGCGTCGGCGAGTGTGAGAATATTGCTATTTGTGATATCAATGGTATGTGATTATTGATTTGACTCCCGATAGTTTCATTGTTCAATATTTAGCTGTAATTTTGAGTTAAAAGTTGTAATTTTAATGAAAGGAAGCAGTTTTTGAGTAATAATATGATCTTATGTTAGTAAAACTGAAAAAAGCGTTATAGATTTTTCATTAATCTGTTCGAAATTATGTTTGTTATAAACTCGCCGAATGTTAAGTAAAGAAGGAAAATATGAAGTATGAAAATTTTTTTATTTCATATTGTGTTTGAATTATGAATTTGAATGTTTGAATTAAGAAAATTAGGCCCTACAGGAGAATCTTCATACATTTTTCATAAACTACTGGATTTAACTATCGGGCCATTTAATTTGTAATGAGTGGTAATGTTTCTGCTGTTTGCTTAAATAATTTCAACTAAATAAAAAAATTTGTTGAGTTTGTTTTTAAAACGATTAATAACTACGAGATTATAAGTAATAGAAACTAAAGATATAATTGTGTATAATTAATTTTGTTTGAATGTTTAGGTTATGCCTTAAACATAATCTAAATCTGATCAGATATTGCGAGAGTCCAACTCGGAGTTAAAATTCGCTGATGAATTGTACAATCTGTTTATTTCTATGTCATCTTAACTTGATCATTGTACACATTCTTGTACTTTGTTTTTATTTCTTGCGTTATTCATGTTTTGATTTTGTGAACCGGCACAAATAAGAACCCGTTAAGGAGCATACTCCGGATACCGATCCTTCATCCTTCCTTTGTTTTTATGTGTGGTATGCCTTCCTTCAATAAACCTAGTTTTTGTTTCTTTCACTTTGTGTCTTCTTCATACAGTTGAAGTCTCCCGCTTTTATGATAGACAAATGGCTTAGCTAATCTTTTAGTTGTCAATCTCTTTCTCTCTCTTCCTCGTGTAACCAAATGAGTGTTAAAAATTCTTTCAGTTGCAACAGGTGCACTTCAAGAGCACAAAGCGCCATCAGTTATAATGCTAGTGTTATGCATGAAAATCGCGGAACTAAAGAGGCCGTTTCTTTAAATGACATATTTCAGTAAAAGTAGCATTTTATTCTGATATAATTTTTTGGGAAGTAATTAGCAGTAACATTATAATATAAATATATTTTTTGGCTGTAGAATTATAAAAATTTTTTAACAAATTTCTTACTACATTTTGAACACAATTCTATTTTAAAAGCTTGTATCTGTGATCATTATCACATTGAACTTGGAAAATATTAATGGATTAATTTTGATGAACATCTGTTTTAATTTTCAGATTGAATGTCAGAAATATTGTGTAATCTAAATAAATATTCTGCTTTAGAAGATTTTAGAATTGCATCATGCTGTTGGGATATAATATTCTTTATTAGTAGATTATAGATAATTCTTCATAATTTTTGTAAACAGCCATACTATTGTGTGTTGAAATTTACTGTGCAAATACTTATAATGTTAAAAAAAAAGTATTGTATTTAAAATTATATGTCTAAAACATTTAAACATTTTCTTTATTGCAAAATGATAAATGTTTTTCTCTTGTTAAATTAAAAGTGAATTAGAGAGTTGAAAGTAATAAAAAAAACATGTTTTCTCCCATCTTCATAAAATAGGGCAATATTTATACAGTTTCCTTTTGAAATGATTAAAATCATTTCTGTTAATAACAAACACACAAGACGCTGTTCAGTTAGGCATTAAAATTTTATTATAATTGTGAAGATGAATTAACCTTTGAGATGGTACTGAATTTTATGCATGTTTTTTTTTTTTTTTTTTCCTTTACAACATTTAATTCATTATTTCTAATAATGTGGATACTTCCAAAATAGAGGGGGATCACCAAAAGGCTATCACCAAGTAATAAGTTTAGTTAGCCACTTGTTTCATCTGTGGGCGTGTTGTGACTTGTTGATCTCTTAGATTTTAAATGTTTCTTATGTATCTGCTTCAGCAAATAGTTGTTTGTTGTTATTATATGTAATGCTTTTGTGCTTTTGCTTTAATATAAAGTTCCATTTAGTAATATTAAAAATATTAATAAAATTGAGTAATAAAAGTTAAGTAATATAAAAACCTTGAATTAAAAAAAATCATTTACTTTTAATTTTCATTTACTTAACAGTTCAAAGTAATGAGAAAATTAGTAATTTAATTTACTCCTATAGTAATAATTTCTTATTTTAAAAATATTTGTTGCAAATCATTTTTTTTATAAACAAGGTAACAGTTCTGTTTAAAAAATGTTTACTTTCACACAGGTTTTACAATGTTCTTTGTTCTATGATGTTTGCTTTGTTTTATAATGTTCTAAAGCATAATTGAAGGTTTTAATATTTTTAAATGTCTGCAAAATCTATTACATTTTTTTTTTTTACTTAATGTAGTTAGAAATTTTTGTAATATAAATATATAATAGTGTTTCTCACTATATTGCTAATGTTTAGAATGCATATTGGAAAATTTAATTTTTCCTGGAAATTTCGATTATTTATTACACATGTCGTATTTTTGAAAAATGTTTTTTTTTATATATATATAATTGGTCACTGAAATATAATAAGCATATATATATATCCCTAAATTTTCTAAAATGTTAATTTTTAAATTTAAAATTGTAATGTAAAAAAGTAAAATTAGATATGATTTATTTAGAATTTGATATGCAGTATTAATTATCATTTATGTTAATTCATGTTTATAAGTTGGCATAATCAATAATTTATTTATAACTTATTGCTGAAAAGTAGTAGTTGCAATAATATTGTGCTGAGAAATAATTCTTCTGTCTTTGAAAGATTTTTAATTTTTCCTGAAAATCTCTTTATGAAATTCTTGACATAAGTGTCTTCAATATTAATGATTAGTATTATTGATGTGGATAATTGATATCACAAAAATAAGGAATGGGTAAAGAAAATATTCGATTCGGCCCGGTATAACTTATGAATGAAATTATGTTTACTCATTCCATTCATCCTGGACTGCTTCTTTTGAGAAAAATGTTACCAAAGCATGGCTCATTATTGCTAACACAGTTTTTAACATCTGCTGGTTGAAATCTCCTGATACTATGGGATATAATTCAATAGGGAAAGGATTTTATGGGGCAATTAGAGTACTGCTGAAAAGCTTACTTGGGGGAGTGAAATCTTGATTCATTATCTGTATTATAGTTGTATTGGCCTGTAAGCAAAGAGATTAAATATCATCTTAACATTTCTTTCTTTAATCATATCTAAGATTATACATGTGGGAATATAAGAAATTTCGTAATGAATTTAAATTTGAGAAAAACATTTAATTTAAATATCTATAAACAGATATCATATAGTTTTCCCAAAATCCATTGTAATGTGAAAACTCGTTAGAAATCCAGACAACTTTTTGATGATTACAGTATCTTCTCTTTGTATACAAGAAAGTAAAAAGTACCTTTAAATTACAATTAATATGAAATTACAAAATGGACATAGCCACAAATAGGCAAACTTTTTATGTTTTATTGGAGAAATATGATATACTAATTTAGTGCAATAGTAGGTCCTAATGATACAAATGCAACTGAAATAGCCTTTTTGAATGCATTTTACAAAGCTTTTTTACAGTGCAATGAAAATCTTATTTTCTTGATGCAGAATATAAAGATTGCTATATCAAAAAAAAAATTATTTTATATTTAAAAATAATTTTTCACTATTACATTTTGAAGAGACATTTTAATTTCCATTTTAAATGTTATTATTCTAATATTATTATTCTATTGTTGCCATACATTCCACATAATATTATAAATACAAAGCTTATGAATGATTTGTAGTGGTTACACTACTTTCCTTTCAAGTAACATACTGTTCATTTCAATATTAAAAGCTTTTCACTTTCCGGGCAATTTTTCTCGCTAAGGGGTGAGATGTAGAAAAATGAGAGAAATTCTGGTGTTCTTCATTCTTTGATTTTGATTTTCTTCATCCTTTATTCTTGATATTTTTTCGTTCTGTTTTATTCCATGTGTATGCAAGTGTTATGTCATTTCTGTTCATACTATTTTATTATAACTTGAAATTGCATATTGATTGTGTATACGGCTGGTTCAAATGACAAACTCTCAGAGCTGGAATAAAAAATATTTTATAGTAAATCATTAAATGTGACTGAGACTATCTACCATTATTAATATCAAAATGTTATAAAAAAATTCAGTAACAAATAAAAAAGAGAATTATCAAATTTTAAGAACACATAATTCACCAATTTAATATTTAGACATCTCATAGTAAATAAAATTGTTCTAAAGTGTATTTTATTGTGAATTAGTATCTTTTTCTGACAATATTGCGAGTAACCTGCAATTTTTACGCCTTCTAATTCTATTTATAATCCGAGTTCACTTTATTGTTAAATGTAAACATCTCTTACTTTCATGTTTCTTCTCTCCAATATTTTGACTAATAAACACATCCTGGTACATGTGCAAAAGCACGGAGGGTTTTAGAATCCTAAAATGAACTGTAGTTGCGATACAAGGAAGAAAAATTTTAGTTTTATTAACTAATATTTGAGATAACCACCTTTAAGATATGAGTAAATTTGAGTTTATTTTTGAAATAGTAAAAATATAAAATAAAAAAAACTTTTATATTTTTTGCTTAAATTTTAAAATTGCAGTGAAAGTGTTAGCATTATCTTCTGATGCTGGTTGTTTTTTGAACTAATATAATTTATAGTTGATTATGGGTTTTTTTTCCATAACTTACAAAGTTATTTGAAAAGAAATTAATTTTTTAATGCATTTTTATCAAAGATATCTCCATTTCACTGATTATATAATTGTTCAACATTTGTAATATTGTTCTTGTATAAATATTCATTCTAATCAATACCTCATAAATCAGAACTTCCAGTTCTTGCATCAATTTTTTTTAAATGTTGACATTTTGAATGCGCAATGATGCTTGATTTTACCTCTAAACAAGGCTAGGAACATTTTTAGAATTTTCCTTATCATATTGGAATATTTTGATCAATGTATAAAAAGTTATTTTTCTGTGTTAGTTTTTTTTTTTTTTTTTTTTCAAAGATTGCTTCTACAATCAATTGATTAGCTTTCATTAGTTAATCCTGTGTTTGCTATTTAAAAACAATATTAATTAAAATAAAAATATGAATTGTATTTTCTTAAAACACTTTTAATACAGAATGACATATTGATTTTTTTTTAAGTGTGTCACCTAATATTTGTTTGATTTGATGGAAACATAAGATTTTTTGCCCCTTCCCCCTTCTAAAATGTTTTGGTTATGCTATAATTTTACATCAGCATTTTTAAAACTGATGCATGCATCCAATATGGCAGTTTTTTAATTTTAAATGTTAAAAAGGTCACAAATTAGTTTTTTTTTTTTGTAATGTCAATTTGCATTAATTTTATATATATATATATAATATATAACTTGTTTTAAAATTAAAGGCATTAAATACTGAAGTATTAAGAATTTGTAATACTGAATTATTGAATTTTTTTTAAAAAATTACTTTTGAAATTTTAAAAAGATCAATAAACAATTATTTGCTATAAACTAGCAGACATCCTGTGCTTAAAAAAATAATGGGTCTGTTTATGTGCAAAAGTTTTAATTTTATTTTAATTCTTTAGGCTTCTGTGCTTAAAAATGCTTCATTTTTACAAAAATTTCTCGTTTCCACAACCTAATAATATAAAAAGATAAACATTTTTGTTAAGTTTCATTTTTTGGGAATTTTGGAAATACTGTTACATTAATAAATTCCTACAGGACTTATGCTTTTAGTGGTATTGTTAAAACATAACGCTAAGGTCATTAATAACATTATTGGTAGCATTAATTTCTGGCAAATGCACTAGTGTTCTTCCATGGAAGTTATGACTACATAGCATTAAATATAAGTTTTAACTCTCATATTTAACTTGCATTCTTGAATCAAGTTTCGCAGATATTATAGGCATTTTTAAATTAAGTAGGAATGTAAAGTATGAAAGAGTAATTACTTTTCATAGAATTCAGTTAAGTACTGAACAGTTTGACAATCTTTTGTATGACTTATTTTTAATTAAATTTTTCAATACTTAGATTAACTGATTTGGAGAAACCAACATTTGATTCTTTTTGAGTATATGCAATCTCTATGGGACATATTAAGACATTTTTGTGACCTTTAATTGAAAAATCATGTCTGCCTAAAAGGCTGTTGTGTATTTCATCTAATTTCTGAAAATTCATGCTGCTTCTGCACTTCTGTAGAGGTTAGGAAAATTTTCACATATTATAAAGACTAATCCTTAAAAATAGAGATTTTCGAAGTCTCTATTTTTAAGGATTAGTCTTTAATAGTTGATTACTATTCATGCATTATATATTTTATTTTCATTGTGAACATTTGAAATTAACAGGACCATTACATTGGTGAATATAGTTGTTTTGCTTATATTAGAAAATGTTTAATATTCTATTAAAAGTAAATATATATATTGTTAATTTTGTCCTATACTTATAGCTGTTTTTCTGACATCTATATATTTTCCAGCTAAATTATAGATTGATATTATTATAGAAGTTTCTCTGCCAGCGTTTTATTAGAAATTTTAAATTCAATAGAAATATAATTTATTGAAATTTAGATTTTTTATCATAGCTAATTATTTAAGTGTAATTTTTTTTGCCTTAAAAATTAACACATTTCAATGAATCTTTTGTCTTCCATATTTTTTCTTGTGTCATCTTGCATATTCTTTTTATTAAAATAAATGGAATTTTCTGTGCTGATTATCTTCTTTTCCAATATATTCCTTCCATATTTTGGTTGATTTTTGTTTGCATGAAGATTAATAAAAATGAAATTAGCTATTTTTTTGGAAACTTTCTCAAAATCATATCCTTTATTTTGCTAAGCATTTAGATATTTCTTTGATTGCATTTCTGAATTCTTCTTTCCCTCAGGGGCACATATTCTTTTGATGTGATGGGCTTCACGACCCCAAGGTACCCCGGTGTCTGCCCTAATTTCAATTTACCTTTACCTCAGTCTTCTGCTTTTCGACTTTTGTTTTTTCTTCCTTTGAGGTTAGACGAAGGATGAGAACCCTTTGCTGCTCTGTTTGCTTCCTGCTTCTCATGGACAGCGAATACTCCCTCATGGTGGCCGTGTCTGGCGACCTGTAAGACGGATTGTACATTTCGGTCCCCTGTCTGTTAATGGACCAGTATCACTGCTAATAGGCTGGTCTGCTCAAGGGATTAAAAGAAGGGATTTCTTCTTGGGTTTGGTGTTAAGGGTGGTCGCTGTCTGAAGGGAATGACTCCTAGCATATAGGTTTTGACTAGCATTATGGCAAGTACTGAAGCTATCAATTTTTAGAGCCAGTAACTACCGTCCGTTGTTGAGCTCCATGGTGGGTGTTGCCGTCGGCCCCCAAATATTCACAATATTGTATGCGTCTTTTTACTAATCAACAAATATATATATATATATTTTTATTACTAGTTCGAAAGTAAAAAAAGGAAACGAGTTGAAATTTTAGATCAACTTTAATACATAAGACATTTATAGCAATAATTGGAAAAGTAAAATCAGTTATAAAAATAATAATCTACTGATTAGGATAATGATTTCTAAACAAGCTGGAAATTTAATAAAACTAGAGATATTAGAAAATATCCAAGTTAAAGCCGGTCCACATCATACACTCAACCATTCAAAAAATGTATCTGAAAGCCAATTCTAGAGATCTTGAAGATCTCCTGGACTGTTAATCAAAATATTATAGCAGTGAAAATATTCTTAATTAAACGAAATGTGCAAATGTTTCCAACTAAACATTTAATCTTACTTTCGCAGGGTTGTCACGCTACCGGAAAAACACAGGAAATTTAAAAATCGACAGAAAAAAAACCCCGCGAAAATGCAGTGAAGTTTGAAAATTTTCATAGAAACTGGGAAAATATAGGACATTTTAAATTTCTTTTTTTTTCCATCTAAAAAATGCTGATATCTATAAAGATTGCAAGAATAAAAGATCATAGTTATAACTTCCGAAAATAAAACAATACCACTCGCGATTGTGTAATGCGAAAATTCGCCTCTTCTCTACTCTCGTCCCTTTTTCTATGTTTAGATAGATCAGTTCAGTTTCGATTTGCGAGATGGTTGTTCTTTTGTCATTAGATTCCCGAACTGTAGCTAATGTTCTGGCTTCAAGGAATGCTTAAAAAAAAATGCTTTCTTGCATTAACGAGGAAGTAAAAAGGCATTTTTATTTTTTCATATACAAAATTTTGAGGAAATATTGCAATAGTAAAAAATAATAATAATAATAAATAAAGCGAATTCGAGTTTTTGATGAATCTCCACGTTTCAAACCTCCTTGAAATCGAAAAAAACATTTTTGGAAAATATCCGTCTGTGACAAAGACAACACAAAAAGAATTTGAGCTAGAAGGATAAAATTTTGTATACAATCTTCACCTCAAATCTGCAGATTTCTGTCAAATTTTTAGCAATATCCGTTTAAAGGAAGTTTGTTTGTTTGGCCGGCTGTTCGAATATAAGTTATCATGATAACTACAAAACGAAGAGTGCTAGTTAGATAAAATTCGGTACACAGATTTAATATCTATCAGATTTTGAGCCTAATCCAACAAGGAATTCACTGTACGTCGTTCTGTACTTTCAGAAACATGTAAACATGGTAACTCAAAAATGCAGTAACTTAAATGTATCAATTTGTGTATATAATTTTGTGACTACGAAGAGTGCTAGTTTTGAGTCACATTTTTGTTTTTATCAATTGAGAAGAATGCGTCTGAAACCCAAATTTGCTTTTCGGATACTTTCAGTCGCTATACTGCCAGAGATTAATCGCCAAAACACTTGCCAAGGATCACACATTAGTATCAGTAAAAATGTTTAAATCACGCCTAAGGTTAATATTTCGTAACTATTATACGCGAATGCCACGCAAGGCATTTTCTGGCATTATGTGAGAAAGTTTTGGGGAGACACTCCCGCTTATTTATTTTCGTTTTATTTCTAACTAAAGAGCTTTTTTTTTTTTTTTTTGACTTTATGAATTTGTTTCCATTATTTATGAACAATAGGGATTGTTAAAACTCTCATTTATTCGTAGAAAATATATAGCATTTCTTCTGTAAATTTTTGTTTATAAATTAAAAAGCTAGTTTTCATGAAATTGTAGGAACGTTAAATGTTCATAGAAAGTTTCTTTACTAAACTTTAGAAGTAAGAGGCGATGTGACAATTTCTTTTTAGTTTGATCATTTGTGAACACTGCTATTATTTACTATTACAAAATGATCTAAAAAACTCATTTAGAACATGGCATTGTTCTATAATCAATTTCTTGGCAATTTTGCCAGTCGTTATGATAGAAATAGGAATGCTTTAGTTCTTAGGTTTATAAGTTTGCAAATAAAATTAATGAATAAAATGAGTTAGTGCAGGAAAAAATTAAATTTTTCCATCCGAGCCATGTTGAATCTTATTTGTTATTGCTTACATAAAAACCAAATAAAAAATTTTGGGTCATGCTGTGCTTCTACATCACTATCGATAATTTCAGAAATTTTAAAGATTTTTATTTGTGATCACATAAAAAGTTGACTTATTTTTTTGGGATTGGAAGTTTTTTCATTTTTATGATCATTTCCATGTTTTTGTCAAATCTAAAATTTTACAATAGAAGACATTGTGCAAATACAGAAATAAATATTAAAATTTAAAGAATAAACATTTAAAATTAATCAAAAAATTTCAATAAAAACTATGCATTATTATAAAACAAAAAAAATCCTATGCTTAGAAAATACACAGTTTACATATGCACATTTATACAAAAGTGCTCAATTTTTTTGGATAAAGTGCTAAAAGTACTTAATTTTTGCAGCAGTTTCTCACTAAGCACTCTGTTGGAGGTTAAAGAATCCATGTACTGGCTAGGTATTTCTAAATTATTTTTATCAAAACCAATTACATTTATAAATCTTGAACCCGATAATTTTTTTTTTAAATATTAGAACGACATATTAAAGCAAAATGATTTTTACATTTACAAATATTATGCCGGCGTCCTGGCATAGGGGTAGCGCGTCTTCCCCGTGACCTGGGCGTCCTGGGTTCGAGTCCCGGTTCGGGCATGGTTGTTCTTCATCTGTTCTATCTGTGAGATGAGTGAATGTGCCCTCCTGTAAAAAGGGGTTGTCCAAGCGAATGTGATGTGTGAGTAGCTAAGACGTACTCTTGGCCCTAGTTGGCGCTACTAAAACAAGAGACGCTCCCTTGGCTTAAAATCACTGACTTCGTCAGCGAGCTTGTCTATGGCAAGTGCCATTATAAACAACAACAACAAATATTATTTTATTAAAGGCCAGACGTTAAATCATTCTATGATACCTTTCATATTTTTTTTAACGTTTTAAAACAATACCATTTGAAGAATTTATAAATGCACTGTTAGAAGAGTTAGAATCATTGTTCCTCACCTGATATACTACATCCACATCAGCTTTTTAGCACTGGTAGTCTCATTAATAGCTTTCAGTTGATCTTTACTTACTTCCGCTGAGGGAATAAATTCTGTTTCTTTTTTTTAATGTTGGGAGGTGGGATTAAGTGATTGCTCACTATTGCTGTAAAAGCGATTATATCATCTGCCATAAAATCGGTTAATTTCAACTTAAGATATAATCATCTTGAGCATAATATAATAAAAATAACATTATTCTCTCTATTCATTCCTTCTTCCTCCACTGCTTCTGCTTCACATAAATTTACTTTTCTACTTATATTCAATAAGAACATGTAGTTAAACCTGATTGGTCATGTCATAGTCAGTTCTTATTGACCATAGCATCACAGCTATGAAATTTACATAATACAAGGTGCGTCTAAAAAGTACGGGGAGTTGGAATATGAAACAAATCATGGGAACAAAATATCTTTATTCTCCTTCAAAGTAACATCCATTGACCACAATACACTTTGACATAGTTGATAAAGCTGTTAGAATGAGTCAACGAAGGCCTTTTTCAGAATAGAGTGAAGCTTAGATGTCCCACGTTGTTGGATGTCTGCAAAACGTGTGCCTTCAGGATCCCCTTGAGGCGAGGAAACAAAGAAGTCCGCAGGCGCCAGATCAGGTGAGTATGGTGGATGTGCGAGGACAGTTACACGGCGTTTGACCAAGAAATTGAGTACACGGATCGCGTACTGAACTTCTTGAGCGAGTCATGCAACAGACTGCACTTACCAGTTCTGTAGAACTGTGAGCTAACACATTGAATGCGTAGCAGTAACCTTTTCCCCACTTTTTAAGAAGATTTCATGTTAAACCATTGTTCCATTTCAATTTGATGCGAGTTTTCGCCCACATGTCTTTCGATTGCCCGTAGTAAAGTAATTTGCGTCAATTTCTGGTACTCCTTGATACAAGGCGTCTGTTCATAGGTCCCTCCTATAAATATTCATATGTTTAGAAAATAAATTCATTTGTTAAGAAATAGTAATGCTTTATAGCTTCCTCTTTTATTTTCTGTCCTATTATACAGATGTGACACATTTTTGCAGAAACTGATTCCAGCGTTTTCGACATTGAATTTTAACACTTGAAATTTAATTTATGTAGTAATTCTATTGTATTTTTAATATCTCGAGCATTTTTGTATAATTTTTTTCAAATTATTGTTCAATTAATGGTACTTATTTTTACTTCATATTGCTTGTTTGGCACAATTCATTTTATGAAGTTACACTTTTTTTATTCCAAGCTGTGTATGCCTCTATATATTTCCAGGTTAAATGGTGTCTTTTTTTTTTAAGAGACTACAGATTTGTGTATTTGTTTGCAATAATATTGTTTTTATTAACATACAAAAAAAAATCTACTAATCTATGCGTATTAAGAAACATTTCATTACATAAAGCAGAAAAGGAAGAAATGCCTTATTTTAACCCTTTAAAGGGCCATTTTTTCTAGTCATATTATGTTAAAATATTTTTAGACTTGAAATTAGAATAATAAAAGAGATTCATTTAGCTTATTAGATAAATTTAATTTGATTTATTAATTAATTTGGTTAATTAATAATTAAGTAACAAATCAAGACACATCATTTTGATTGAGATAAAGAACTGAAGCATCTAAATTTCTGTCTTTCTAAAATAATTTGTCAGAACTTATGCCAACCTACAACATTTCATACAAAGATTGATAAATAAATCAATGGTGGGAAGCATACTTCCCACGGCCCTAAAAAGGGTTAATAAAGATATGCGATTAAACTTGTGTGTATAAGTTAAGCCAATGTTTAAAAAAAATTTAATTTTACTTATGCCGTATCAAAAATAATTCATTTTTAGCATTGCTTTTGATCATCTGTAAACTGACTGAAATACCTAATGCATATATTATTTAGCGACTGTAAATGTTATATATTTTCAGAAGCAAGCCAAATTATAGATTTGTATATTTATGATAACAAGTATTATATTTTTATAATATTGGTGACTTATTATACCTTTGTTATCATTCAATCATACATCATTAATTAATATTAATTTTATTCACTACGCCAGTCATTCCATTTTCCCTGATTATATAATTTTGGTGAAAGTTCAGTATTGTAATCTTCCAAATTTTGTTAACAATAGTTAATTCAAAAATTGTTTATTGTCACCTTTTTCCTTTTTAATATACCATTAACATTCTTGTTTGTACAAGCTATCAAAAAGTTTTCAAAACTTATATTTTAATAACTTAAAAGAAATTGCTCATCCTTAAAAATAATAAGACTTTGATTAAAAAATTCCATTATTTGCTTTTGCGTTTTCAATATTTACCCATTCGTTCAAATGGGTTATAAGATTTGCATTATGAGAGATCGTATTTCTTCCATACTTTTGTTATATAAAAATATACAAGTAAAAAAAAAGCATTACTTTATCATTTTATTAGAGATGTCAACTAGATTTCAGCTTCTTTACATAATGGAAACTATATCCAAAAGGACAGAATTCTGCCCATAACAAGGGAACAAACATAGAAAATAATAATTATAATGTAGTGTGATAGTGATTCCTATTTATTAAGTCAGAATTTTCAGATAGGTCAACAATAAATTTAGAATACTGTTAGTCAAAACTATTTTTAAAAATTCAAATCGTCTTTACAAGATTGCACTAGAAAAATCGGGAAATCACAGAGAATTTTAAATTTCTTGGTTTTTTTCCGTCTAAAAAAATGTTTTTCCTGTCTTTAAACATTGCAAGAGTAAAAGATCATCACTATAGATAAAAAAACTAAACATCATTCACTATTGTTTAAGCACAGAAGCTGATTCTTTTTCTTCTTGCTCTCTTTTTCCTCTGCACAGATCAGTCAAATTTCCAAGATTGATCAATAATGCCTATATTGGAATAGTGACGACAGATACTTGACTGCTAGTAGGGCTAATGAAACTGAAAAAAGGAACTTTTTAGCCGAGTGTTTTATGTTTGTGAAGAATACTGCGCAAAAAATATTTAAATGCATCTCAAATTTTGCTATTTTAATAGTTTTCACTTGTTTAAATCTGCTTTTATGGAAAAAAACAATACAGTGTTATATAAAAAGCAAGTAGTTTGCTTTCAACTTCTTTATTCAAAGCCACAAATTTCCACTGTTCAGAAAGTGCAAAGATACAATTTGGAATTTTCCTGAAAGAACTAAAAAGTGAATATGAAGAACTGTTTGATTCATTTTATGAAGAATTTAGTCTATTCTAATGTTTTAAGATCCAAAGAATTTCTGGGCATTGTAAAAATAATTTTTGTATTGTCATGTATCGATGCAGCTGTGGAAAGTAATTTAGTATCATCAAGGATGTATTTATTGAAACTTTGGAAGAACATTCTTTAATTGTTCATAGAACTGTGTATGGTGGCATAAACTTTTATTCAGGTGTCTTAATTGTACCGATCTCACGAGATTTTTACAGTATGCGAAATCAGCACATATTTTAAAGCTTTAGAAAAGCAAAGTTCAGGGGGAAAAAAAAAAGTCCAGCAAACTCAAAGTACTTTTGCAAATTGAATTGTTGGAAAAAAAAAAAACATGGTAAATCTGCAGAAGTTAATGAATTTTATGCTCAAATATGTTGGGAGGGGGATGCTTTTTAACATTTTTTGTTAGTGATCATTAAATAAGGAGGAAATTAAGGAGTATTGTTATTCTGTTATAACTAGCACATGCTGTTCAGACATTTTCACTTATGCATGCAGGGAAAAACACATGGATTTTTTTTTCCGGATTTGCATTGCAATCCTAAAATAGCGGCGTGAGAAAATATTTTTATCAGAAAGTCTTTTACTAAAGGAAATAGTCGCTTGTTTAAAATATATTCAAATGGTTTTTTTTGTTTAGGTTTACTTCAAAAGTGTTAACTAAAAGTTAACCATGAAAGATCTTATTAGCTTGAGAATTTCTCATTGAATGAATTTTTCATACTGAACATGAATTTCATCCAGTCTTTCTGTCAGTAACATTGCATGATTTATTGGGCTTTTTACTTTTTTTATTCCTTTTCGGCAGAATCATGCTTTACTGACAAATCATTTAATTATCAATAAATAGGTTCTCCTGAAATATTAATTCTTTAATTGGCATGTAAAGTGTTAATTGTGAGTCTGCATGCTTATCATTGATGATTTATTTTTTCTTTTGTACACTATTATATTTATGATAGAAAAGAATAAGAAACAAAATTCCTACTTATTAAATTTTTAAAAGAGTAAGTAATATTGGTTTTAAAATATACTGAATTGAAAATTATTGCATTTTACATAATGAGAGAAATTTCCAAGCATTGGCTAAATTTTTATATGCCAGAAATTGTAAAAATATTAATTTATGAAAGTATTATGAATTAGAATTCGTTTATTGTATATCATATGGATGTAATTTTTTGTTAGTTTTTTTAATTTTATGAAATTGCCTAATTTTCAGAGTACTAGAGACTAACTTTGGTGCAGTAACCAAAAAGAAAAGTCAAATCTAGCACTAACAGTTTTATAAAAACATGATAAAAAAAAAGTGTTAAATCAGCAGAAAAATGGGTGAGAAAACATTTAAAACTTATACTTAAGTTTTCTATTGGAAGCTGGGTTTTTTTTGGTGTTTTTTATCAATTGTTTTTCCTGTTTATTTAGATGCAAAGAAGATAAAATGCTGCATCTCCTTAAAAGTATGTATAATTTTTATTTAAACTATTATTATAGTAAAATCTCACAAGGATAGGGTATGGGTTGGTAAATTGAGCCTGGGATGAGATTTAATATAATGATAGCATGCGTTTAGGATGCTCATACATTAAAACATTAAAGCGCAATAACCACTAATTTCGAAAAAATGGTCCTCAAGGTCTCAATATAGCTTATATAATAATGAGTACTGTCGCCGAGGGCCCAAACAGTGCAGTCGATAAAGCTTTGGCTTATCATTCACGAGACCTGAGTACGGTCCTGGGCTAGGGTTTTTTAATTTTTCTTTCTAAATTATTTCAAATTAATTTAACAATTCATGAATACTTTTAATTAATGTTTTTCATTTTTTATGCAAAAAATAAAGGTTTATTTTCCTAATTTCTGAATTTTAATTTAATTTTTACACGAAAAATAATTAAAGATATAAATGCATTTTTTCTTTAAAAAAATTATAAAAATTAATTAAATAAAATAACTTACAGACAGTATTAATATGTAACTCTTTTATAATGCCAAAGTAAATATTCATTCATCTAATACTTGAATAATAATTTTATTTTTAAAATGGAAAAATAATTAAAAATATAACTTAAATGATGATAAATATTAATTACAATTGCTATTATCATAAAGATATTTCATTAATTTTATGTTACATGCAAAAACTAGAATAATTAACCGTAAAAGCATTGGAAACAAAATAGATATATTTTAACATCTTGCACAATTCATAAATAATGATTGTCCTTAAGACAAATCTTAGTGATTGATTGGAAAACAAATTTCATTTACCTTTAAAAAAAATAATTGTCCTTATTCAGAAAAACGGGCAGTGCTGCGACCTTCGTAAAACGAACGTGTTTTATGAAGGTCGTGGCAGCGTGCAAAGCATACCGTTATATATACATCATGTTACTAAAATTTTTGAACTATTTGCCTATGCTTTCTATAATTTAACACATTTTTTCTACTTTTTCTATTCAATTATTAATATTGAGAACGTGAGTTGATATTTTTATTAATTTTAGCCGCTCTCTTTCATTTCCGATATAAACACAGCTTCATTGAGTTATAACAAATAATTTATTATATTAAAATTCAAAAAAATTAAATATTTTTAAGGATTTTAAGATGAAAAAAGATTTAAAAAATTTTATCATTGAAATTATATTTATAATTATTTTTACACTTAAAAATTAAATTATAATTCAAGTACTGTATGAATGAACATAATTATTTTTATTAAAAATTATTATTAATAATAATTATTTTATTTAAAAATTAAATTAAAACTTGCATATTAAGAGAAAACATTTATTTTTGAATACAAAATCAAATAACATATCAATTGAAACCATCTTTAAATTGTTAATTTAATTTGAGTAATTTTGATTATTTTGTAAACACATTCATATCTTATTATTAATTATTTATTTTCTAAATTTATTTTTCTTCTAAAAATGAGATTCTAATTCAAGAATCATAAAAATAAACACTTATATTTGCATAAAAAAATGAGAAATATATGAATTAAAACTGTTTGTAAATTGTTAAATTAATTTGTAATAACTATGAAAAGAAAGCAAACAAAAATTAAACACTAGCCCACGACTGAACTCTGGTCACATGAAAGATAAGCCAGCGTTTTACTGACTACTCTGTTTGGGCGCTCAATGACGCTGATACATTATTAGTACATAAGCTAGACTGAAAATCTGAGGGCCATTTGTCGAAATTGGCTGGCTATTGCACATTAATATTTTAATATATGAACATCCTAAAGGCATACAATTACACTAAATATAATCTGGAACTAATTTTTCCAACCCGAGGATTGTAAACCTAGATTTTTGTTATCCAAGCCAGTTACATTAAATCAGACTGTTTACTTTTAATAGTCAGTGATTTTTTTTTTTCAAATTAAGTTTTTATTGGACCTAATTTTCATGATGCGAAGATTTAAAAAAAGTTAAAGTGAGATGGACAAGAATTTATTTTGTTTGGAGGGATATAAAAACACTGTTCTTCTAAACATTTCAATAGTGATTTAATCAAATTTCATAAATTTTCATTCAAAAAACGACTTTGCAAATGTGTTTTGCATTATTGAGTTTGGGAATGTATTCTTAACCGCTTCCAGTAAAATGATGAGTATATTGAATTTGTCATTGCTTGTCATTGAATTTTCATGCCATACAGCACGATGACGAGCTACACTCGTCATGCGACTAAAATTACTGTTGAGTATGATAATAAATTAGGTTTAAAATTCTAGTGTTCTGAATTTGGCAGCACTTTTATTACTTTTGTTGATATCATAGATTTCTATCACATTGTTTATTGTTAGGATTTCTTGGTACAAGTTACGGCCAAATTGTTGTTGGGATGATTTCATTCTTATAAACATTTAGTGAAAACATCGGTCAGGCCGATATATATTTTTACTAAAGGAAAAAAAAAATTGTTGTGAAATAAACACCGTAGTGGGCAGTGAAGACTATGAATATCAAGGTGATTGGAGGAATTTTGAAGAATCAGAAAAATATTTACGCCATACTGATAATGAAACTCATGATAGTGAAATATTACCAATTAGATGAAAACACACTAGCCGACTATTAAGTAATTCTAGTGAATATTCCGGAATCGCAGACACATCATCAGAAGAATGGAAGGAAATAGATAATGTGTCTGAAATAAAGAAATTTCCTGAAGTGCCTGATGTAAACGCTCTGATATTGGAAAAACTAGGTGCTAATCCGAAGTCATTTAAAGATTTTTGACGAAGTATCGAATATGAATTTATGAATTGCAATTCTTTCCATATCAATAATATAATTTTAATTAACACTATGTAAGAATTATAAAATGAAACGTTTTTTGAATAAAAATTAAATGGTTATTTCGTGCACAATTTTTTATTATTAATTCTTACTGGAAGGGGTTAAAGAATCATTCGGAAAATGCAAACTAAACATCAAAAGGCAATAATGTTTGTAAACTCTCTTATAAAAAATTTGATGACGTAGAAAGAATTTCTTAAAATCTAAAAACATGGCAATATTTGCAGACTTATTTTTATAATTTAAAATAAACAACTTTAATAAATCTGTTCAGAAAAGAGATCTTGATTTGAAATTTGATTGATATTAGTGAAATTTTTGATTATTTGAGATGATTACAGTTCTAATCAATGCAGACTTAATGGCTTTATGTATGTAGCCAATTATTTCACTTGGATAAATTTTAATTTTGAGAGATAAAATTTAAAATTGGATGCATGGTTATTTTGGTGTCTGTAAAATTTTTAGAATTATGGAATCTGTAAGATTTTCATTGAAAAGATGCAAATAAATGCAATGTAAAACTGAGTCCGAGTAGTTGAAAAATTATTCCTGCCATTTGAAGAATTTACAATAATGAAAAGAATACATCCTTTAAACTCTTATTTTATAAAAAAAAATTTTATTTCGTGTATTATATAAACATGTAAAGTAATATGGGATTTGTAAAAAATGTGTAAATGTTTAAAATTTAGTGCCTCCCCCTCTTTTCCCATCCTCAGTCTAGCCTAGAAAACTTTTTTCTCTCTTTTTCCATCTTGTAATTTTTATTATATTATCTGTATTAGACAGTTATTAATGTTAAATTAGAAGCACATGAAGTTTACAATTTCTTCCAAGTATATATGATTGTAAAAATATTTACATGCATTTCAATAAATAGTTTATTATTCTCTTCAGAATCGAGTGCTACAAAAGTAGGTACCATCGTATCGGCTCCTAATTCAACAAATGCAAATGGCAATGAAAAGAGAAAAGATTTACCTATTCAGAAATTCCCTTCTGTTCATTCATTAAGGTATGTATAACTTTAAAATGTATGCTTCTTTCTTACCTGGCTTTAAATAATATTAATTATTCAAGATATAAAAATGTTTTAATTTGGTAATGTGAAATACCTTAAATTGTTCACATTTAACCTTTTTTTTTTTTTATCAGGGATTGGAAAAATATTTTTTTTTAATCTTAAATCAGTTTCTTAAAGCTTGCACATACATACAAAATTATGGAAGTTTTATTTGATCAAAAAGATTGTCTTAGAAATAGGACAATGGTACAAACCACTTCTATTCATTCTTATATTGGAATGGATGAAAGATGGAGGCAATTCCATTGTTGAAGATATTTGAGAATTTCATCATTTTACAGAAATTTTATTTGATAAAGTTTTTACCTTGATGAATGGTCCATCCATAAATTGGAAGATTTTTTTTAGCATTGTTAATAAATGTGGGCAGCTATAGTTTTCATGTTATTATCAAAAATTCATTTAGACATGGTGAAATAGTATCCACCTGGAACATTGATATTTTATCAAGTGTGTGGGTTCGTTAAGGGGTTCAGTAAAAAGTCCGAATTAGTTTAACAGTTATATATTTACAGGTTACGTTACGTTTATACACAGTATACGTACAAAAATTTGGAATAATTTTAAGATATATATTTAGCATGTATTAATTTATGCAACACATGCTATTGTTAGATCTGAACTGAGTCATTGAGCCACAAGACGTCAGAGGATCTCTGACGTCATCATAAGTCATTTTTGGTTAATATTACAAAAGCAGCTACAAGCGTATCCCGCGATTTCCGCGGTTTGGCAGTCAGTTCATTTTTTATTGCATTCCGTATTTTTTGCAGTTTTGTGTGTGTTTTACGATTACGGATTTTTATTATATCCTATTATTATCGTGTAGGATATAGTATCATTTCACTTTGTTTGAAAAATATTTGAACTTATTTGCAAACAACGCATCTAAATGGTGATTTTAATAAATTACGTAGTCAAAGGGTTAATATTTTAAATTTCCAGTTCTCAATTGAAGCCATAACAATTTTCCAACAGAAAGAAGTTCAAACAAAAATGGCAAAATTCATTTACGGCTATAAACATGCTTTGCTACAATTTGTTGAGAAATGGGATTAAGTGGTGGACCACTATTGCGTTAAAATGACCATCTACCGTTATAGCAATTTATTTCTACTAGAAATAAGTAAAACTATATAAAAAACAAAACTATCTAAATTCATTCTGCTGTAAAAAATTAGCATGCTGCTTATATACAGTAGTTACAAATGTGGCTCATCCCGACTAAGCATGATGTTATAGACAATTCTTACTGGCCATGGCATCATAGCTGTAAAATTTACACAAAACAAACTTGTCGATTCAGTGTTTAAAAATTGAAATTAAACTGCATCTAACTAGACTTGATTTGAACAAATGACGACGATTCCCTCCCACACATTAATATCAAACCTGTATTGTGTAGCATCTAGTCTGGTCCCATGCGAATTGTTTATGGCCCATATGTGCATGTTGTAAGTATTGACAAAGATGCTTCATCAGCGAAAAAACCAGAATATGGAGATGCCGGTTGGATATACTTTTTTGAAAGAAAAAAAAAACTGATGTCTTTTTTGTAAATTTTTATGACTTAAAATTATTTATTTGAAGTCTTAATTTGATGCATTGCTTGTTTTCATTTTTGAGTTTTTATGTAAATTTTATAACTGTGATGTCATGGCCAATAAGATTTGTGTATGACATCATGACCAATCAGGTTTAGCCACATGCATTTATTATTATTGTATAGAACTTTCATGTTAACTTATGTGTACTGAAGAATAATGAATAGTTATTTTTATTGTATTATGTTTTGTTTATTTCAAGTTCAAATAAATAGTTTTCAATGGCAGATGCATTTTTGCAGCAATAGTGAGCCACCACTTAATCCCACTTCCCAACAAACCACTGTGCAAAACAGCACATCGTGGATAATATTCTTCCTGCTGTACTTATCCTTTTCTAAGATGAGAAGGATGTAAGCCTTCAGAACATATCATTCAACTGTGAAGGCATTTGTTCTAGCAGCAGGTGCCTGTATACTGGTGCTAGAATCTCAGTCCACAGCATTCAGCAGACCTTCTTAATTGCATCTGCCCAGTGTCCTGCAGCGGTACTCTGAAGGATCCACATTCACAAAGGTTCTAATATACAAGAGTTAGCATTAGGCAATTTGGTATTCGTCTCATTGAAAATCTTCCTCAATACAGCGTTGTGTCCAGTTCCATTAACTTGGCCTCAAAACAATGTGAATATCTGCTAACTTGGTGTTAGTGAAACGCTTCATGGTCACTTCACTTAAATGCCGGCTACATAGGCTGACTTCGAGTTAGCTTACAGTGCCACTTGTCCTTTTGTGATCCTCCTTTCCTATACAATTCTGATTCCTATTGTTTTTTACCTCCCTAAGATTGTACATCATATGCATACATTAGTATTCATATTTAAAGTTCTTTTCATTACATTTACATGAAATTTATACTAGAATATTTGCAACTATTATATATCTATTAAAACTATTTTTCTTCAATACTCTTTCAAATTTAAGTGTGCCTATTTAAATAAAAATACTTTTTTTTATTGAACTTATATATGCAAGTTTGAGCAAGGCGTGTGCAGAATTTTCTTTTTCTAATGTATCGATTTTTGATTATGAATTTAGAAATTATTACATCACAATACATTTTCTGTTTAATACATATATAATATATTATTTTGTGGTAGAAACAGTTTATTCTTTCTATATGTGCTAAATTTTATATCAGATACAATAAATGAGAAAACCTTTTATTTACAATTCAAATTCCATTGATTTTCCTTATCAAGTATATTTCTGTTTCCTTAAGCAGAAATTGATTGTACTTTTTTATTGGTGATATTGTTTAGTTGCTATTACTTTTTTTTTTTTTTTTTTTTTTTTTACTGAAATGGATATTATTGCATTACAATTGAAATATGTATTAATAATATAAGAATCCTTTTCATAATTCATATTTATATATTTTGTTGAATGGGTCATTATATCTCACAATTATAACTTCTAATACCTCTATTTTATAATTATTTTTTAATAGAAAATGGATTATTCAAAAATTAGCCGTAAGACCTTATGAGAAATCAGAAATTGAACAACACTTTTGTATAAAAGGTATGTTGAAATAAAGTGTATTTGATTTTATATATTTTAATTCTTAGGTAAAGTTACGAAGCCACAGAAAAATATAATTTTTGCCTTTATTCATGATGGAAACTGTAAGGTTATGTTACATTCATTATGCGATTTTATTCCTGTTAGAAATTTCATGCTATAACTCATACCTACTATATTAATATTAGTTGTTGTTTCTCACCAAGAAATATTAGTACTTGTATAAGATGCATGATTATGAAACTTGCAAGTAAACAGTCCATATTATGGAGATTACTTACTTTATTTTATTGACTTTTATGTGATAGTTTTATTTGTCATTGCTTTGTATTTGAAATTAGAGTAAATCTTGGCATTGTATTGATTTTGTTATTTTCAGCTTATTGAAATTTGTATGTTAAAATTTCTTCCATTTCTAACTTTTTGATTAAATTATATAAAGATTCATTTTTTAAATCTGCTATTTTAAAGAATTTAAAAATATGTTGCATATATTAAATGAATGTTTAACATGGGGTGTTTAGCATCATGAAGTTCTTGAAAAGTGCTTAGTTTTTTTAGAAGCACAAAGAAAACTTTTCTGTTTTTGTTTCCGCAGACATTGAATACAATAAAATGAAAGCATGATCATAAAAATTTGTTTAGCAGATGTATCTAGAAAAAGTAGCAAAAGAGAAGAAATTCGATAAAGGAATGTAAAGTGAAATAGAGACAGGAGTGCCATCATATATTAAGACAACGTTTAATGACCCCCCTCCCCTGTTCTTACTCTCTCCAACAATGTGCATCATCATTTATTGAAATACTGGGATGGTTATCCTGAAGGGGTAGTATGAAATTCTGCAGTGTCATATTTGGTGCGACTCGGAAAACATTTGAATTTCAATTTTTAGTGCTTTAAATGGTGAAGAATTTTATATTTATGCCCGATGAATGTATCCTTAATCTTTTATGTGTTGCTGAAGAAGAATATGGGTATTAGTTCGATCAAAGGAAAATAAATGTAAAGCCAGATTAACTTGATGTCCAAATGTATCAAATATGGGAGCTACTGCTCTAAAAACATTTACAATGAAGCCGTTGTGGTACATTACACATTCAATCATCATTCTTGTTAATAAGGAATTTCGGAGCAATCCCTTAAACAATTCTATTAAAGGGCTTTTATTGTATTATACAGTATTGAAATATAATTCATTGCAATGTGTAATTATGTTAGTTGATTGCATAAAATGTTCCTTAAAAATTGATTACTTTTGATGGCCCTTATATAAAGGCCTTTAAAAAAATATTTTATTCAGGTACTTCTACTTTCCTACAGATGAGAAGGGGGAAAATAACGTTTTCATCAGCTGAATTTGCCTGCTTATAGGTTGTATTTTCTTTGTGATGTACCTTTAGTGATTAACAGCTTTATTGAATCCTCAACTCAGTGTAAAAGCTTTTATCTCAATTTAGGGAAATACTGATAAAACAATATACTTTCCACATTTTGTAGTACTCGACTCTTCTTTTACCTGTTCAGATAGGGGGGGGGATCCTTTCTTTAGAGATAATTTCATGTAAAATCATGAGTGTTGTTTTTTAACAATAACTTTAACTGATCGTTGCTCTTCTACCCAATATTACTTGTTTGAAGATCATTTTTTAGTTTTATTTCAACATCATTTAGTGACTTGCCATTAGTTAATTAATTGAATATTTTTACTACGTTTAATTTTTGTGCGAAAATTTAAAACTTTGAATAATATGTTAGAGAAAGTGCATTTCATTCATTGTGGGCTTCCATCAGTGAATACATTGAATGCTTCAAGGTTTCTGAAAATAAAAATAAAACAATGTGTAAGATACTCCAGAGTGACTTTGTAAGTCATTTGGTATTCTTGCGAAAAGGTACCAAAAATAAATTAATGCCAATAAAATTCTTTTTTTACTTTTTTGGACATAAAGTATTCTCAAAGAGAAAGAACTGTAATTGGCAAAGTAATTCGAATTCAAGATTTTATCCAATATACTTGATCCAAACCTCCAAATAACATATTTTTGGAATAATGTCTGTCTTTGAACATAACTAAAACATATTTTGAGCTGGAATGTCTTAATATCAGATTTTGAAAAAATCCTAATCTGTGAAGTTTTTTGCCTGAATACAAGTAGGCAAGATAATTCCAACAGGTTTACCCCTGTTAGCACAGAGATACCGCCAAACGTCTGTAGTATATCTACAAATATTTGAATCTTGGAATCTGACCTTCCAGGTTTTTCATTTTTCAGATAATGCGATTTTACTTAAAAACAAGCTAGAACTTTAATTTTATTGGTGTAAATCAATTAACTTGTCTTTTGAAAGTACTTTTGCTCTTTTTAAAGAGCAATAATTAGTTATTATTAGCAAGAATTAATAACTTAAGTCTGGTGTCATTATTTTTTTAAGCCCCCTGTTTCAAAATTTTCCACTGTTATGATATCCTTTCTATTCTTCGAAATGACCTCAGCGGTCTCTCATTCTGTGATTGGTTCTCAGAGTTACAATGATATATGAATGCAACGATTTTTAAAAAAATGCGGAAGATAAAAAATTTAATTGCCTATTAGTACAAAACTTGTTGCAATGTTTCTTAGTTATAAAGTTAAAAAAAAAAAAATTATCAGTGGTAATGCATTTAGAATAAAATCTTTATACTATCACACTTTTCTCACAGTATTGAAATAGTGATTTATTTTAAAATGGGATTTTTAAAAAATACGTGTGAAATTTATTGAATGCTGAATAAATAAAATGAAATAAACGTATTTTTCATTATCAGACTTTGTGCAAAAAAAGTTAATTTTGATATTTTTTCGAGAACTAATTAACTTATTGCATTTAAAACAACTGCCCAGCTAATTATTCAAAATTATCTCGCATACTTTTTGAAAAATGAAATGATTCTTGTAATTATTAAATAAGAATTTTTAGTAAAAAATATTTGATAATTTATTAATTAGGAATCCATCAGGAGATTACGTAGTGACCAAATTCAGAATTTAAATAAAAAATCTGATGGCAATAGTCCCGTCTTAGTAAATGTTAAGAAAATAAATAAATAAATAAAAATCGTGAAAGTTTTAGAAAATATTGCACTGTAACAGGGGTGTTTGTGCTCCGGGGAAACCCCGGAATTCCGGGGATTTTGAACTTCGATACCCGGAAATTCCGGGGATCGTCGTTCAAAAGGAAGTAGGAATAATAATGAATGATTTATTTTGATCTGGGTAATTTTGTTTGCTTTGAAAGCAGAAAACGCAAGGTCAGTGTGTATGGTGAAAACTTTTCCTTTTTTTCTCCAAAGGCAGTGATAATGCGTGAAAAGGGGGGAAAAACTTCTTTTTTGTTCTTTCCTTATTGCGAGTTATGACTCATTCCCCCGGTTCTCGGACATTCTCTTCTGGATTCTTTTCGGCAAGTAGGCGCGGCAGAAAAAAAAGGGAGAGACTTCGTTCGACCAGATGTGCGATCACGTGACCTGGGTTCAAAGGTCTTAATTTTGCAAAATTAATGGTTATTAATTTTGCAAAAAAAAAAAAAGTAATTCATTGAACTTTTATAATTAGGTCATTCAATACTTCATAATCGTAATTTTTCATTTCTCCCCCCCCTCCTTCTCGAAACTTCAAAATGTCGGTAGTAAGTCCGTAAAAGTTTCAGGGGATTTTTTTAGGTCCCACAAACACCCCTGCTGTAATTTTGTTACCATTAAAAAGGTAGTTTTTGAATTTTAAAAGGATGAAAAAATTATCCTTTTGTAATAACATTTAAGGAACATTAAGGAATTTATCTCAGGTTACATCCAAAATCAAACGTCATTATTAATTACATTTTTTAAAAAAATCATTCCGATGTACACATTTTTTCTCTGTATATTCCACTGCGAATTAACTTTAAGAATAAAAGTATTTGACAATTTCGAAATCAGTGTCTCTGGCATAATGTAAAAATAAATATTGAATTTTGTAATATTTTTTTTATATAGCCTAACTTGTTACATAATTTGGTGCATTCGTAACATATTGTGTTGTTAAAATAGGTTTTGATGTGAAATTTGTGGCGGTTTGAATTGAGCAAGGATAGAACCTGGGACCTTGTGGTTTGCAGTCCAGTAACATGACCATGATACAAAAGAAATTGCTCGGGTAGCGTAGCTGTTAACTGGCTTATAAGCTTTCACCACAGACTCTCCCTCCAGTGAGTCGGAGGTGAGACGAACGATATGGCTGTTGAGTGGTGATGTATTATTTATTAGCTGTTGATTCTAATGCGCCGGTACCCATTTGAGTAGCGATAAGCGTTATGGCGAGCGTGTGTGGGTTAGTGTGTCAAATGAGTCTGACGACTTTGGTTTGCTGTGGGTAGATGGCGCCACAACAGCTGTACGAAGGTTGAAGGTTCATCGTCCGAGGTCACCAATGTGGCGAATTGGTTATGAGCGGGGATAGAGCCTGGGACCTTGTGGTTCGCAGTCCAGTAACATGACCATGATACAAAAGCAATTGTTCGCGCAGCGTAACTGTTAACTGGCTTATAAGCTTTCACTACAAATTCTGCAGATTTTTTTATCTAATATCTCGCAAATTATTGAGATTACTGTATTCATATAAATTTTTGAATGTGATGATACTTCAAGAGTTGCTGAAACCAATAATCTTGTAAATTTGAAAATATGTTGCACTTTTTATTTTTTAGTTAAATATCAATATGAATTTATAGTTTGGTATTTAAATGTCAATATTAAAAAATAAGAATGATATATACACAGTCTTTCTGAATTAAGTGAAAGAATACATGCAAAATATATTTCTATAGAACTGCAGAACTGATTAAAGTTCGAATATCAATTTGAATATTAATATTTGAATGAGTGAAAACTTATTCCACTGAATATTCAGTGTGTATGTGGGCCAGGCATGCAATATAACTGATATCATGAGTCATATGTATTTACATTGGTATTGCATGGAATTCTGGAAGAAGAAATGTCAGTTCTTGTATCTTTCTTGTCATCTGATACCAGAACAGAATTATCAATTGGAAAGCAAGCTAGGGGCCAGGAAATTTTGACATATTCTTTTGCGATATTTTCTGAACATATTAATTATATGCTTTCATTTAACCTCATGCACTCGAACTGATTCATATTCAAATCAATTGCCGACTGAAACATAATATATAATTTATCTTTTATATATTATTGTTTAAGATCTTTTAAAAAAGTACTTTCCCTATTAGTACAAAATGTCCAACAACATTGCTACATGCTTTATATCCTATAAAAAAGGTCAGCTTGTTTAATTAAATAGTATTTAGATTGTGCACAAAAGTTTCTTATTTACTATTTTATATTTACATTTTACTTAAACTGCTTACATAAAGAATAATACTCAATAAAAATTTCAGGTGTAGAGAAATTAGAAATTGAAAAAGGGAACACCGGGAATTAAATTGCTTAAAGGCTCTGAGAAAGCTTAATTTGACCTTATCTAACATTGTTCAAAATCAGAAATTCCATCTCAAAAAAGCCTTTTTATAGCTTTATAATAAAATATTCATTTAATTAAACTGAGCTTTATCAATATACATTAATTTTTACTGCTCGCCATAATAATTTAAATTACTTTAAGCTAGGTAAAAAGAACAAACTTGATTTTATCCTAATAATTTTTAACTAAGGCTTAAATTAAAATTTTCATTAAAGCTCTGTTGTTAGATGACTAAGCATGTTCTTAAAACATAATAATATATTTTGCACTTTGTATTATTACTATTAAATTTAAATATGTATATAAAACAACAAATTTTTGAATGTCCAATGAAATCTAGAAAAATTTCATAAAAATGAATTCCAAGACTTTTAAATAATACTTCTCGAAGCGTTTTTAAAGAGAAATTAAGAGTGGTTTCAGGTCATGAAAGAAATTAGAGAATATGTGATACAATTAAAATGGTACAAAACTGTTATGACAAAATGTTAAAATTGTAATTAAAACTTTGAAATTCATAATTAAAGATATAACTAAATTGAATTACTCTTTTATACAAATAGGGATAAACCACTGCATTTGAAGATGAAAAAAATTAAAAGAAACAGAACAATATGTTATGGAACATTTAGCATATTGATCAAACTTCAATAAAAATATCTCAATTTAAAGCAATGTTATTCTAATTTGTTTAAAATTAAACTTGTTTTTGAAATAATTATGCAAGTCTTTCTTACAAGGAACATCTCCGATTTTCGTTAGGTGTTTATTAAAAAACTTCCAATTTCCTAAAAGTATAAACTATTTTCTATGTGTCCCAGGAAAGATCTGGTCCTTTGATTATAGCAGAAGGCAAAAATTTGTTACGGGGGCCTTGTTGTGATGGGGCTATAAATTACCACAAGCTATTAGACTTCACAGTAGTTGAAGAATCATTCTCGAGAGTTAATATCCCTTCAAGTGGGAGTGACAAATCTTGTACATTGTAGAAAGTTCTCAGAATGGGAGACAGGAAATCTGAACTTGCACAACAAGAAAATGATCTCTCTATGGAACAGGATTAAATGCGTATAAAGGCTAACCCAGATCTTGATGGTGTTTAATTCATAAACATGTTAGTATTGCTAATTGGAAGTTGTAAAATAAAATATTAGACCTACATATATCAATTTTTAGAGACTAAATTAGACATTTGGTAATTGTAATTTTGATACTTTCAGTAACGTTCAGTTTCGTTGTATACTTCATGGGATATAACTACCATTAAGATAATATTTTTGACTTACGGTAACGAAGTTTCAAATGTAAAAATTCGGATATCTATATGTGAGCTATATACATATATATATAATAAAATATAATATAATATAAACATTTATTTAATCAAGATCCTTTTGGATTCTGTACAAAATTTAAGAAATTAAGTAAATGACTTTAGAGAAAGTTTGCACCCTCGACTCTTACATAAATTTAAATTAATAAGGTGCACTTTTTCTTCAGCTTTGTTGTATGGTAAGTATAATAGAATGTGTATTTAAGATGTCATCCTACTTTCAAAAAGAATAAGAATTTCTTTCTAAAGAATAAGAACTGCATTCTTTCTAACTTGCTCGTTTTCATGTTTTGTAATAAATAATTTGAAATTTTCATAATTACTATGCTTTTATTATTAAAAACTGGATTTCATAATTGTTGTATTGTTTAATTTTAATTATGTGCAGGGCAGTTATCAATAAACAATATAATTTTTTTTCGAGATAAAACAATTCTTTAATCAGTTTTTTGAATCCAAGATTTGAATAGTTCGATGATATCAAAGCTTTATTACTGGTATAATCCATAAAGATTTATATTGTAGTCCATTGTAAAAATTTACACACAGGGATGCATGCCACCAATTGTTGCCTTGAGACAGACACTAATCTTGAAAAGGAAAAAGAAGTTCTTGGAGGGGGGTGGGGGATATTTTGTAAATATTTTTACTATGACTGGGGAAGAAAAAGATATTTCGACGTATGGAGTTAGTATGCAAGGAAAAATTACCAAAGGTCATGAAAAAAAACTTGGATTGTTGAATATTTCGACATAACAAAATTTGACTTGCTGTAAGTAATAACATTACAATCTTTATACAATTAGACTGGCAGAAATCATCCTTCAGCTTATCGAAGTTCCACTGCGTATATCCACTTTCCACTTTTTATTTGAAATATTCTATTATCAAAAATTATATTTATAACATGCAACATCCTCTTACTGTATGTATTATTTTTAATCAAAATATTAATATTATTTATATCAAGCAGGCTTTTAAATTTCGTAACTTCTTAGAAAAACTGTCAGTAAGCAGCAAATGATTTTAAACACTGCCAAAAATTTAGTTCCATAACTTATTAATAATTTTTATAGAATGATGCATATTGTAAATATACATTGAAAATGGCTGTCATCTGTTTTGTTACGGAAAAATAGTTTTTAATTAATAAAATTTTAAACACCTCATTGTCACTAAACACACTTACATCACAGGATTTCTGAGCTAAATTTGAAGACAATCTTTGAATTTTTATAACATACAAACTGTTTATCGATTTTACTTTTATTTGTATAGTCATATTTTTATTTCATACATAATCCCAAAAACTATATTAGAACATTTGTATTTCAGGAACTTCTTGAAAATTTCATCTATATTTTATAAAATCTGAATGATAGCAATAAGTGCGAGTAGCTCCACAGTGCCTCATAGTAACCAATATTGAAACATCCAGTTTGCCAATTTAGAGGACTTCATTCATCTTAATGCTTGTGCTTATACATGATTATAAAGATTTATTAGATTTTCTGCAGAAATGCATATATCAGGTGCTAGAGAATTTAATTTGAGTAATGAATTTTCCTTTTATCTTTTAGGCCATGGTTTATAATTTGAGAGGAAAAAAAATTAATGGCATAATGTTATTTGGCACGGTAAAAACAGACAATATTAATCATTTTTTGTTCAAATTAATTAAGTATGGCTATATAATTAACTATCCACAGAAGGAACCATGTTTCTTTTTCGTTTTATTATACATTTATCAAAATAACGTACGAACTTCTTACAGTTTATGGACATCTATTTATTTTTTTATTAAAATTCTAATCAATTGAGAGCGATTTCTCAAACTTGAAGAAACTTGAATGTTTAATTTTTTATATCACATGGAATTTTAATTTCTTCTTATCTATCATATTCACATACACGGCAACCGTGATTCGGTCTTTATTATGTTTTTATATAAAGCATTTAGTGTTTCTAAAAGTAAGAATTTTTTTTGGGCAGACATTAGGATATACCTTTAGTTTTATTCATTTAAAACCATGGGAGCATATAAGCCAGAATTTTAGTCCTGTAATTTGATATATCAATCTCTGACGACATGTATTAAAGAGAAGTGTTACCCCTTCCCCCCTTAGAATTGATTTTCATATCCTATGGTAAGCGCCTGGTGAATGTCTCATTGCTCGAAGAGGAGTGAAATACTAGAAAGGTCGAGTAGTGTTCAATGTTCCAGATTTAATTTGATACGTTATATTTGGTATTTCTAATATTTAAACGTGCTTATACTGCAAAGTATATTATTTTCAATTAAATTTATTTTTATTTTAAAATGCAAAATTATATTGAGAGTAAAAGCTGTTGCTGTTCCGTGTACCATCACAAATGATATTAATAATGTAAAAAGGATGAATTCCATTGAGCCGAGTTGCTACATCACCGGGAGAACAGGGAAAACACAAGGAATTTAAAAATCGTTTTTTAAAAAAAACCAGGAAATGCGTAGAAATTTGAAAATATTCATAAAATCAAGGAAATTTTAAGTTTCTTAGTTATCTCCCCTCCCCGTCTAAAAAATGTCGATATCTAAAGATTGCAAGAGTAAAAGATTGTAGTCACAGCTTCCAAAGGCGAAATAATGCCATTCGCGATTGTGTAATGCAGAAACTCGCACCTTTTCTACCCCCACACTCCTTTTTTGTATAGATCATTCCAGTTTCGATTTGCGAGACAGTTGTTCTTTTTCCATGAGATTCCTGAATTGCAGCCTGTGAGCATACGCGAGACTTCTGTAACTGTGTGAAAGAATAGAATACATTTCTCTGGCTGGAACATTCAATTTGCGGAAGCAGCGCGGTGGTGTCTAATGTACCGTACTTGAGTTTATTGAATGGTTTGTTTATTATTTGAGAAGCTACCAGCTTATTCAAAGTAGATTAGAGAATTTTTTTAAAATCAATGAGTTGCTCAAAATCCGTATTTAATATGAACTGTTCAGATTTAAAAAAAAAAAAAAAAATCTTGATATTGCTGAATGGGTACGAAAAGTTTCGAAAAATCCATTTGTAGAGTGCTGATCGCTTTGTAAGAAGATAATAAGCCTAAGTAATATGAAATAACAGATACTTACTAGTCATGCTAAAAGAGGAAAACATACAGCATTGCCAGCATGCAACATACAGCATGCCAGTTCAAAAAAATCATCATAAATGCTGGACTTAGTATCTAATAGAATACAGGAAAAGATGACATGTTAAACCCGAAATAGTTAAATTTAATGTTCGAAAATATATCGATGTCGAACTTTTTTTAGTTCAAGAACAATAATTTAATGCTGAATTTTATTGGCATTAAAACTTGTTGTATCACATTCGTCCTTTAATGCATTCAATGAATATCGAAAATATTTTCACATATGTTCATTGAAAGTGAAATAGTTATTAAAAAAAATAGAAGAAGGTACGTCAAGCCGTACAAAAATATTGTAACTTATTTGTTAAGAATTGAAACTGATGACTCAAAAATCTGCAGAAATTGATGCCCAAATACATAAATTGGCAAAAGTAAATAAATAAAAAAGAAAAATTAATTTTTAAAAAATTTTATTTTGCTAAGTGACCATTAAATGATTTGTATCATGATAACAAAAATATTTTGTGTGACTTAAAATTAAAGAGTATTAGAAGTAATGTAACTCTAGATAATAATAAAAAAAGGCTATATTCTAAATGATAAATAAGAAAAAAAAATTTGTATGTAAATATAAACTTTCTTTTAATATCCTATTATTTCGATTGTGTGAAATTGTTTCTTCCTTTCATTGTATTTTCTTCTCTTTAAAATTATATTACATTATAACTACTTGCACATGAGTGCTATTCGTGCATTTCCCCGTATCTTGTAATCTGATTGCTGTTTAAAATTACTAGGTCCAAAATAGCTCTAGTGTTGCTTTAAAATGGGGCGTTAATGTAGCTAAACTAAACTCCCCGTATCTTGTATATACGTACAGGGAATTATTTTATCGATATGAGTAGCATCCTTGTTTCAAAATATAAAGCCCTACATCAATAAAATTGGCACTGTTTTAGCATCTAAAGTATAGATCCATTTCAAAATTTTGAACTAAATCCGTCAATAAGTTGACCATCTCTTTGACTATATGTTCTTATACATGTAGACGCTTTAACAAGAAAAATATAACGACTTAGATAAATGAAATTTAAGTTATCTTGTTTCTAAAATTGTAGGTCTGTCATAAATTTTGGCATCAATTACACGACCAAACAATTTCGAATTCTTACTCTGGTCCTCCCCCCCCCCCCGCTCTTGCTATGCTGTGATTTTGAAAATGAAAATCTTTGTACTTATGGCCTCAGCAGCCTTGCCCAAGGCTCCTAATATTTATGCCAGAAGGTAGAGGGATAATACCTATACGTTTCACATGTTGTAGACTATATGAAGACCTTTCTTCAAACATATCTGAGTGATGAGTTTTGCCTTTTAATACATCTGATTTATGGAAGTTAGTAAAACAATTGTGGTTTCGAAAGAAAATTTCTCAGTTGAAATTATTTCTACAATAAATTTGATTTTTCTAACAGTGTATTTGTTCTGCAATTAATAAAGTGTGTACAGGCATAAAAAAAGATGAATTATTGAAAAACTTACATTTTACAAATGCAGTGTCTTGTAAAAATATATGCATTTCAAGCATGATTGCCATTAGCTCACTTTTAAAATGTTGGAATGCATTGTGAAGTGGGAAATTTGAATGAAAAATATGTTTCACAGCAAGTATAATATGATTGCTTAAAACAGTTCAGCAAAATCTACACAGTAAATAATATTAAAGAACTGAGAATGTTAGCAACATTAGCCTATTAAAAATATGGCCTATTTTGGGGGAGACAGAAACAGAAAGTTGTTAGTGACATAAAGAAAGTTAGACGCTGATTTCTGGATCTCTTTACGGTAAAGGAAATTTCTTGTAGAAAAGGAATTTGCTGAAATTGAATATAAAGCAAATTCACTTGTTCAACAAGCCAGGAACTTTTCATTATTTACAAAATATAATGTGTTGGGAAAGGCTATTAGTGAAGAAATTGAAAGTATTTAGAAGGATCTCTAAAAAGAAACAACTTTTACATATTTAATAAAATTAACATGATTTTTATGTTCTGTCTGCTTAAGCTCTTAACCTTTTTTCTGGGAATTGAAATGTTTGTTAAGTAACAGTATAACTGCAGTGTGATTAAATAATTTAAGATAAGCAACGAGAGTCTTTTAATAATATTTTTCAAATGAAACACAATTTTTTTTAATAACTTAGCTTAAAGTTTATTGAAAAGTATTCGTAATTCCCGATAGTGTTTTGTGTTTATATTTGTATAAAATTAGGCACTTAATTAATACCCAGCTTAATTTATTTCATTTAACTCACTATATAACTATAATAAAAAATACAACCGTAAGGTTGGTTCTTTTTTTTTCTCTTATTTTTTTAGATAAAATTTGTCTATGCATCCTGCAGATAATTTGGGATTCACTTAAGAGCTGTCTCGTACCTTTATATTGGTTTTTGATGGCAAAATTCTGGAATCATCATAGTTATCTCAATTGGTTTTCATTCTGTTATCATATTAAATGTTTCTAATATTTTTTTTTTTTTTTTTTTGCATAATTTTTCTAAGATAAAGTGATGCCTTCTTACGGTTTTCACTTCTATTCCTAAACATGTTAGAATCTGTTGTTTAGCTTATTTCTTTCTTCTTTCTGTCAATTTTGTTTATCATTTCTGCTGTCTTGAGATAACAACAAAAAAAATCTTTATATATCCCTATGGGAAGAAATTCTGTATCTTTCTTTTTGGTGTTTATGGAAGGGTCATATGTTAATTTTTTCAATCTAGCTTGTATTAGAATTTCACTGAACTTATTGCACCAGCATTTCCCAGATGATGTCAAGCAATAGGTACTTCTTTTAATTTTAAATATAATGAGAATATCAATATGTAACGTACATAATTTCAAACACAATTATAAAAAATGCTCTTTGTGACAATATGAAACTGAAATATAAGTGTTACCAGCTTATTACTGTTTTGCAAACTGCCATTCATGTTGAGACATTTGTCCCACTGCTGGATCAGTTAAAAATCTGTTATGTAGAACAACATTGGCTGATATGAAGTCATTATCAGTGTCAAACTTTTGACCAAAGACAGATTTATTCATAGATTCAAACAGTTGAAAATTTGCGGGGGCTGTATGTTAAGTACTCCAAAATTTCCGGACTGAATCCTTGTAATGTGGTATGAATGGGCCAACAGTGTTCTATGAGACCGGAATTTTCAAACTGATCCTGCTCTGGGGCAAGTACCTTAACATTACCATTTCAAAGTGTCATGCATATAATTTTTTATTATTATTCAAAATTATGTGCGTCATTTATGAATATCACTCGTTCTGTGTTGCTTTTTAGCTTGCTGCCTTTTGGTGGTTCAATATATAATTCATCGAGGGTTCCATTCAACTAAGCAGTTTTAACATTAAAGAATTTTGCTAATTATTTTTTTTTATTGCTGCTATTTTCTTAAAGATTCTTAGTAAGTCTGATTTCATGCTAAATAATTTTTCAAAATCTGTGTCTTGTCTCTATCCACATACTACTGCAAAAATTCTTACCTTGTAAAACTTTTCATCTTCTAAATCTTTTATTTTGTATACCCAACGACTTTTGATGACTTTCTTGTTTGGGGATCTCTTTGCTTACCATTAGGTATCTCAAATGAATTGATGTCTTAGTTCAGCACCTCTCTCCATTTCTCTTTATCTTTTGAAATAATTGCATTTTCATATTATTTCTGGATTAATATCATTAATGGAATATACTGTATATTTTAAAGATATCCGTTTCTCTAACAGGTCTATTTAAGTCACTTTGATTCTTTTCTTCATCCCTTTGTGCATTATTTTCTGTAGAAACTGTACTGTCTATTTGTTCTTGAATAAGCAGACTACTGAATTGTTGTTACTTTCAGGATTATTCCATTTATACTCAATATATATAATTATATTTTAATATCTAATTTAATCGAAATTGATTTCCTAAATTTTTGCCAAATTCAGCCCATGTCAAAGTCATTCTAAAATATTCTCTTATTTCCTGATCTCATTCCACTTTTTAATTCAACTGAAGCTGTGTAAAAATTACTACGCCATCAGTTTCCATTGCCAGGTCAACACGAGTATGGAATTGACACGTGGTCGGAAATCCCATGTTATATAAGACTAGTGATCTTTTGTTTCGTCCCTTCTGCTTTTGTTCCGTGTTGTTGTTGACGTATTCTGTCCGCGCCTGCTTGTAAATAAATTACCTTCCCGGGATGGATGAATGAATTTTAAAATGTTTCTTCTATGTCTTCGAACCTGCATGCTGCTTCAAACAAAATAAACTTACATTACATATATAAGCATTGATATTTTAATATCTAATTTAATCAAAATTAATTTCCTAAATTTTTGCCTAATTCGACCCATGCCAGGGTCATTCTAAAAGGTTCTCTTGTTTCCTGATCCTATTCCACATATGAACCTGTGTAAAAATTGCTACGCCATCAGTTCCACGTGTCAATTGAAAATGATCCCTCCGTTGCCCTTGTCCAAGGTGAACACGAGTATTGGATTGACACGTGGCCGGAAATCCCATGTTATATAAGACTAGTGATCATTTATTTCGTCCATTCCTTACTTATGCTTTTGTATCGCGCTGTTGTGGACGTATTCTGTCCGCGTCTGCTTGCAAATAAAATTGCCTTTCCGGGATGGATTAAAATGAATTTTAAAATGTGAAATGTCTCTTCTATGTCTTCGAACCTGCATTCTGCTTCAACCAAAATAAGCTTACATATATATATATATATATAATAAAATATACACACACTACTGGCCAAAAATATTGCTAGTTTGGGAAACTTCACGTTTTTTCAAAAATAAGCCCCCCCCCAAAAAAAACATTTTTTTCATTTAAAATGATATTTTTTTTATGTCAATATGTTCAATTTGTCTAAAGGCAAGATATAAATAAGTTATTGAACAAAAAAATTATTTTATTTCAAAAAGAATAGAATACAATCAAAATGTACTGATTATCAGTATCGGAATCCATTTTGGCTCCGATAAAAAGATAATAAAACAGTAAAAAAAGTTTTATAAAAGACTGTTTTATAAAAGATAATAAAACAGTCAAGTTAATTGAAAAGCATTTAATATTTGGTTGGACCGCCTCTGGCTTCGAGCAACCCCTCTGTTAGACAAGGAATCCACAAGGTTTGCAACACTTCTTTCGGTATTTTATGGTGCCAAACTTTAATTATTGTTTCCTGAAGTTTTCGTTTTCTTCTGAGATAATTCTCAGTTATTTTCTTTTCCATTATAATCCATAAATTCTCAATAAGGTTTTTATCTGGCGAGTTACCTGGCCATGCGAGAGCATTAATACCATGTTTTGCAAATGCAGCCTTAACCTAAAATAACGAATATTTCGATATGGAGGTCAGAACTGAACTGAACTGAAATTTAAAATTAATTGTAAAGTTTGTCTTGCCTTTTTCGATGTATGGCAGAGTGCTAGATCTTGGTTCCCTGTACAAAATGAAGTCATCCAGTTGACTGATATGACATGTACCCCCACACCATTACGCTTTCTGGGGTTTTTGATGTACGAACCAGACATTCTGGCCTCATGCTCTCCTTTGCTTTATGTCAAACGTGGCCAGGCTTGCCAGACATTAAAAAAAGCGACTTTCGTCGCTGAATATAACTTGTCCCCATTCCGAAATATTCCAATTTTTATGCACCTTGGCCCACTCCAATCGTTTTTTCCGAATTGCTTTTATCAGTAGTGGCTTTTTTCTTCGTACTTGTGCCTTTTAACCAGCTTCACAGAGCCTCTTGCGAACTGTTCTGGGACTGGCAATGACAGACGTGGGCTCATTCCATTCTTTTGCAAGGGTAGCAGAACTTGCAAATCTATTTTTACGGCATAATCGTGTAGATGTAGCATCAGCACGTTTTGAAGATAACCTTGGACGACCATTTCTGTGTCTTTATCTAAGGTTCTTTCGATTTTGAATCTCCTTATGAGGCGTGAAACAGTCGACTCACTGCAGTCGTACTGATAAGCAATCCTAACAAATCTTTTCTTGATGCATTAAAATAACAGCCTGGCGCTTCTCACGAATTAATTCACACATTTTAAAAAGGAATGAATAGTTTAAGTTGAAAAGCAATGCACAGCGAATGCACTTTGAAAGCGCAACAAACGAGAATAAATCCTTCGCAGTCGGAGCGATTTTATAATAAACTACCGGGACAACGCAATCATTGCAGATTATTGCTTCACAACGGATGACACAATAGCTTGAAACTTCTTCACCACATTTATAGTAGTAAATATCACTTTAAATGAAAGAAAATATTACTTTTGGGGGGATTATTCTTGAAAAATCGTGAAATTTCTCAAACGCAATACTTTTGACCTGTAGTGTGTATATATATGTAATGATATTTTAAAATTTTATTTAATCATAATTAATTTCCTAAATTTTTATCCTAATTCAGCACATGTCAAAGTCATTCTAAAATATTCTCTTATTTCCTGATCCCATTCCACTTTTTCTGTTTAATTAATTCAACTGAAGCTTTGTAAAAATGATGCGCCATCAGTTCTACGTGCCGAGTGAAAGGTCAACACATGTATTGAATCGACACGTGGCGGAAATTTTATGTTATATAAGATCAGGGATAAAATGTTCAGTTGGCCTTCATTCTTCTCTTTTCGCTCTGTGTCGTTGTTCTATATTGTGTGTATTCTTCGCCCCTGCTTGCAAATAATGCGTGCTTCTCCTGGATAAAGTAAAACGTCAAGAAATCGAAAGTCTCTTCAATGTCTTCGACCCTGCCTTCTACTTGTAAGAATTATGAGCTTACACATATATAAATATTTGCAATACTTTTGATTTATATCCAATTCTCTCATTGCATATCAGATATGTTTCATTAACTTGTTTTTCTTCAGAATCATATATCCATTAATGTTTTCTTTTTCTGGAAAGCCAGCAAATACTCCTTACCTTGATTCTGACCAGTTTGTCTTCTGCTATTAAATACTTTGTAGGATGCAAAACAACCAATTTGTTTTACATGTCATACAGAGGGTTTATTCCCATTCCATAGCTCCATGGTTGTTTTAACTTTACTTTTAGTTAGTATTTATTGTGTATGTACTCTGCTGGTAAAGCAGTTACGACCCAAAATGTAAGTAAATATCTGCTGTCTATCCGGAGAGCTTTTGCTATATCCAATAAAGTAATTATATATAATTCTTTTTATATCCAATTTATTAATTTTATAATTAAAAAAATTATTTTATCTAATATATATATAACATATAATAATTCTGAAAGGAAAATCTTGCATATTCAAGAATGGCATGTTTGGGACCGAATAGAAATCCAAATTGTAGTGGGTTTGTTCACAGTGAAATCCAGATTGTATATTAATTAGTACCTTGTATATTAATTATAACATTGTTTCTTTTAGATGATGATGGGAAGCGGACATTGAATATCATATGGAATGAAGTCACATACATGAGGGACGGAATAACTTCTCTGAAATCCGATTTATGGAAGGAAGTTGAAGCTAACTGGTTCTTTTATTCACCAGAAGATGCTGCAATTGTTCAAAAGTATGTCCCTCATCCTTTCAGGGGCTTTAATTTTCTTTTTTTGGAATGATCTCTAGAGCATTTTCTGAGCCAACATTTTACTAAGAGTTTTCAAACATTGTACTTCTTACTTATTGTTTTTCTTTTTTACTAATGAGTATTCTTGAAGTGATATATAAGTAATGATTTTTTTAATAGTTGAAAAATTTCTCAGACTGCATATTTCTGTAGGAAACATGAAGTAAACTTTTTCACGTAATTCTGATAAAATACTAGCTTTAAAATTATATTTTTTACTTAAAAAATTTCCTCAGGGCGTATGTTGGTCATAATTTCGTTAAAAGAATTAACTTTAACTTCTTAACTGTGATGCTCAAGCATCATTTATGCATTGAATTATATTGTTACGGATTTTTCTCCACCGGGTTCTTTTGATAGTGGGTGTATGGTGTGAAAACACAATCAGCAGGCGACAGTAGAAAACAGCGACGACGTTTGTTTACACGAAGACACGAGTACACAAAGACGACGAATACACAGACGACAAATATTTATAGCCGAGACGAACACAGGTCAGCACACTACAACAGATAGTAGCCAACAAATAGTAATCGTCCACAGCACACGAAGCAACCAGACAGAATCCTGCAGGAGAGGGGATCCTCGGAACTTCGCTCTACAGCACAGGTTCCCAAAGTGGTCCAGGTGGACCCCCAGGGTTCCATAGGAGACCACACAGGGGTCCACGTAGACGTGAAAAGAAAACAGGGGTTCACAAATTGTAAGTGGGGGTCCACGAAAAATTTTCTGGTTTTCATAATAAATAACAAAAATTTTGGCTTGGATTTACCTATCAACGTAGGCAGGTAGCATCGGTAGGTACTCAAAAATATTCGAGACTCAGTTCAAACACAAAATTGAATAGAACAATAGATAATAATACAAGTGTACACCACATGTCGAGACTTGCAAAGTGCCGCCCGCTCGTCCGGGATGCTTGTTTAGACCTGCAAAGGGATGAAATGCGACTTGCGCTGTGCTTGCAATCTACATTAGTATAAATACGAATGCCAAGAACAAAACGTTACTCATTTGTTTCCTGATATATTTAATGTCCTGAGTGATTTTTTTTACAGAAAAATCTATTCCATTTACAAACATTATTTCGGTGGCAGCAGATGGAGCTCCAGCCATGTTCAGGCGATATCGTGGGTTTATAAGCCATTTTAAAAGAATAATACCAGGACTAATTGCAATTCACTGTGTCATCCTCCGACAACACCTTGTAGCGAAAAATTTGAGCGATAGATTGCACCAATCGCTTCAATTTATGATTAACGCAGTTAATAAAATAAGAAGCAATGCTTTGAATACCCGTTTATTTGCACTATTGTGCGATGAAAATGACGGAAGATTTCCAACGACTGCTCTTACATACTGAAGTACGCTGGTTGTCGAAAGGTGCATGCTTATCGAGATTTTTCTCACTTTTGAATCAGTGATAAGGTGTCTGGAAATTAAAGCATCAGATTTAAAAGAAAATCTGATCAAATATAAAGCGGAAAGATTTGTTCATAAAATTCAGTGACGTTAACTTGCAGTTACAAGGGGACAGCCTTTATTGAATAAAAACAAAGGGTGTAATTTCGGCTTTTCTTGGTAAATTGAAATTAATGAAGCAAAATATTAGTAGGCGCAAATTCTCCCAGTTTCCGCACTTGTCACAGATAGAATGTCTTGATGAGGATATTCAGACATACGCTCAACATTTAAATACCCTGCATGATGACTTCAAAAATAGATTTGAATATATTCTGACGATGGATCATAACCCCATTTGATGAAACGGAAGAGGCGAATGTGTATTACAAGAGGAGCTACTTGAGCTCAGCACCAACGAGGAACTGAAGGTGAAATTTAAAAAAGGCTATCAAACATTTTGGCTGCAGGCAGAAATCCCCGAAAAATATCCTGGGCTGTGGGAAATTGCGAGGAAATTTTGGATAGCGTTTCCCTCGTCATATCTTGTCGAAAGAAGTTTTAGTGCCGTTACCAACCTGTTGACAAAAAAAAAAAAAAAAGAAGAAGAAGAACAGATTGAACATCACAGAACGGGTAGATTTGAGATTACTTCTTACAAAACTGAAGCCAAATATTGATAATTTGCTGTCAATTGATCAAGTACATCCGCCTCATTAAAAGTATGACTATTTTTTATTGTTGATTTCTATTTCAGAGTTCATTGTTGATTTTTTGTCAATTGTTGATTGTTTGTATTAATAAATGTTTATTATTTTGTATAACCACAAGTATAATTTTTATAAATAGGACACAAGAAAATGTGCTGCTTTTTTTTCTTCTTAACACCCCCAATTTAGGGTGATATTTTTTAGGAGTTTTGGGAATACAGTAGAAATGTAGCAGCAGGGGGTCTACCGAAAATAGTAAAACTTTGAAAGTGGTCCACGAGAAAAAAAAGTTTGGGAACCTCTGCTCTACAGTTTCTCCAACGGCTGAACTTCTTACTGTCTCTTCTCGCGTTTGCTGCCGACTCACTACTTCTCACAATTGGCTACTAAAAAAAAGATACGACGCTGCTTTCACAGTAGACAACAGAATTCGGCACACAGCAGTTGAGCACTCGTTCCACGCAACGTTGGCACTCCGCTGTTTCTTCGCTATCCTCTCGAAGATTCGTTACTCGTCGGTGACTCCGACTACAATTACTGGCAGCTTGAAACTGCCGTCCTTTTATAGTTCCTGGGATGCGGGGCTAGAAGCTTCTAGGCCAAGCAGGCGTATCTTGGGTCCTAATGGGCGGATCGACAAAATTCTCGAAGTTTCGAGCATTATCCATTTTGTCACCAAGCTCTGGGATCACCGGTTCGGCATCCAGCAGCATCCAATAGGGATGACTGTAAATCAGTCTTTCTTATGATGACACTATTAGTGCTGGAAAGCAAAATCACACGTTTGTAAAAATATGTAACCTCAAATGTTCTCCGAACTGTTAATGGGATCATTACAACAACAACAACACATTCCAAAAATAGAATGTATCATGAAATAGCTAAAGAAAAAAGCTTACTTAAGATATTTCAATTCTCTAGCTGAATTTTTGTTATAAATAAAAAGTTGATTGCATATGTTTACCAAGACAAATGTGGTATTGTTGCATTTTAAGAATTGTATTATTTATTAACTTTAATAATTTTCATAATTATAAATGTCAATTCTTATCATTTGATGTAATACTTGTTAGTACATATGTTATCTATTGCGGTTGTAAATTTTATCCTCAATATTTATTTTGGTAAACTTATATTTTATTTGGGTATAGAATATTTGAAGTTTTGAAAATTTATTTTTTACTATTTCTCTCTATATATTTTTTAATAGAAAAAATCTGGCTATCCATGTAAACCAGGCTGATGTAACTCTGGTGTCCAGAAATCTGCTAAATTATTCTGAAGCAAGAAAGTTATAATTCTTGTTATTAAAGAATCATTTGAGATCTAGATATGTTCATTAGACAGGTTGCCAAAATCAACTTTAAAAAAATCGAGTATTTCCGTTTATATTGTTGCAAATTCCGATGACCGGTTCATGGATTGAATGGACTTAGTTAGAAAAGTGCAAAAAAAAAAAAAAAAAAAAAAAAAAGGATTTATTTACTACTGTTTATGAATATAATTTACAGTAGATACAATTATAGCCATTCAGTTTTCATTTGTTATTGAAAGTTCAAATTACTTCAGTTATTGAAACTTCAAATTTACTTCAGTTAACTCATAAGCACAAAAAAATGGGAAACCATCGATCTGTGAATGGGCTTACGGATTGATGGTTGAAACCTTGGTGAAGTAACATCTCTCGACACAGTCCAGTGCTAATATACAAAAGATCACCTTGTTCAGTCTGAGCAAAATCTCGACTAACTCTACAAGATGGCCACTGGCATTTTATACTTTTAGCAAAATTTCATAATTTTCTTGAAGTGTGTAGGGGATTCCATTTGCTTTTTTTGCCAAAAAGTTAATCTAGAAACTTTCTTATCTACAGTTTACAGAGTTCATAGCGATATTTGGAAAATTTAATCATAATATATTAAAGTGTATTTGCTGCTTTCAAATGCTAAAAGTATTCAGTTTTTAAAAGTGGTATCGATTAGCTTATTTATTGCTGCATTTTGTATATTTATACTTAATCATATAAATCAGTATTTCAAGTTTTACTTACTACATTGTTTTCTGACTTTCCATTTAAACCATATCGGTTATCATGCCAACGTTGTTATTAAGAAACAATGTTGGCATGACAACCGATGTCTACTTATACTGTTTAAACAAAGCATTATTTAAATAGTATAAGTAGAATCTTTAAAATTATTATTAGTTTCCAACTATTAAATTGCTAATTAATTCAAAAGTTTGATATTCCTGAATAGAAATATGCCATTCTTAAGGTACATCATTGATTTTTTATTTTAAGAATATTTTGAAGTGAATTGAATATTACTTTTTAAGTTTTTTAAATTCCGTTTTTAAGTAAATTAACAAGCAATTTTGTTTCAATATTTGTAATACCATTATTTAAGTTAAAAATAATTTTTTTTGCAGAAGCATTCTCTTGTGGATGATGAGGTCATTGCCAGTTCTATGCCTATTCAAAAGAAGCAGAAGAAAATTAACACTAAAGAAGAAAAACAAGGTATGTTCTTTTTTCATTTTATACTTCCATTTTTTTCACAGTTATAAAATCTTATTTTTCTTTCTTTTCACTTTCTCATTATAACAATACCAGGGTGTGTAACATCAGGAAAAGTCCTAAAAAACTGCTTATATTTAATGGTCCTTATATAATGATCCGAAAGGGCTTTATTTTCGTCCAGTTACTTGTTTTTTTGTGTGGAGAAAACAAGATAAAACCTTTACAACATTACAGAAACATTCTTGTTCAGCCCAATTATATGATTGCATTTTGGGTGGTATCTGATCTTTGGCCTTTCTATGAGTCTCAATGAATAAATAAGTTTGTTGTAAAGGTTTTATCTTGGTTTAAGGAAATATGGATAATATGGCGAAAATATATTTCTTTTGTTTATTTAGCTTTTGCTTATTTAGAGAGGAATTTTTTTTTTCTTTTTAAAGATAATTTTATGTATTCACTTAAAATAACGTAAATTAGTTCTTAACAATGTTGTTGTTAACAGTAACTATGTGTTGTTCAAATTGTCATTGTGTAGTTTTCTACATTATTTTTTTATAGAGATCATTGTTTTTTAGTTAGATTTTATCATTTGATAAATCACCAGTAATTATTTTAATATTTTTATGGCAAAGAAACTTGTGCACAAAAAAAAAGTTTAAATTGTCAGGAAAATTATGCAATTAACTTCCAATGGATTTTCAGAAATGCATTCATTGAATGGTTCAAGGCTTCTAAAATAAAAAATTAAGCATAATATTCATGGTGCTCCAAAGCTACTTGAAGGTCATTTGTTATTTTTACTCAGAATATCAATAATAAATTGGTACCGATAAAATGCCTTCCCCCCCCCCCCCCATGAAGTAAAGAGAAAGAATTGTAATAATGAAAAAGTTCGAGCTTCAGTTTTTGTCCAGTTTGCATAATTGAGGTCTTCAAAAAACTAAATTCTGGAATAGTGCAATTTTGACTGTGATCACTAATTCAAAGAGTTAGATGGATGAAATTTGCTATGTTTTTTTAACACCGAATTTGCAAAATTCTATTAAATTTTGAATGAAATCCATATTTTTCTCTTTGAGTGCAGGTGAAGACGATTACTTCAAATGCAAAGATCTGTAAGTAAAATCCAGTACACAGTTTTAGCATGTGAAATTTAGATCAGTATCAACTTTTGAACTAATTCATCAAAAATTTACCATCTGTCATTTTCTGCATTTGCATGCATGTAAATCTGATCACTCATAAATGCATCAATTTAGATAAATGGAATTTGGTATGTACTTTTATAACTGAAATTGTAGTTCTTTATCAAATTTTGATTTCAATTGGCTAGCTAAATAAAACTCTTGTGGAACTCAGAAAATAAAATCTGAATTTTGTGGCTTTTTCAATCTTTGCAACTTTTTATGCAGGAGGAAGGGGTAATAACATTTTTACTGGAGAGTGAGTGCTAAAGTTTAATGTTTTGGATAAAAATTCTCAGGTAAAATTTCTTCTGCTTTTTAATTTTTTTAACAATGCATCATGTTCAGCAAATGATAAATTGAATGCAGATTTTAAAACAGAAAAATGACTGGAAGATTAACATTTTATAATAGCAATATCTAATAAAGTTATATGCTTTACAACATGATTAACTGCTTGTTTCCAAAATTTGGAAATGCATACTGAATTGATCTCTAGTAAATTATGAGTCAATAAGAAAAATTTATTTGGCCAAGAAAATTAATGTGAAAAAGTTAAATATGTTTTGTGTGGTTGCACATCTGAAAGGATAAAAAGATGATTGTGATTTTGAATCCATGGAGTATGTAAATTTATTTCATGAAGTATATAGATATTAAATCACATTGACTCAGTTTCAATAATTTTAATGTCTGAGATGAGATTGACATAACTGCTGAAAGCTTTGAAAATTATTTTCAAATAAAAGATTTAAATAATCTCATGCAATCTCATCTGAAGATACTTCAAGACTAGCAATTTTCTTTATCTGGGAAGAAGGTTTACTTCTTAGTAGTAGTTAAATTACTACTTTATTTCACCAGATTATCATCAAGAGGCAATGAATGCCAAATAAAATTTTCCCGACTTGGACATTCGGCAGTAGCAAGTACTAATAAAGGGCCTGACAACAGTTGCTTTAGTACTTTGCAAAAATACTTCAACAACATATGTAGTTTCACTTTTTTTCCCTTCTATCATTTGGAAAAATAACTCTCAGTTTAGGAATATCTCCTATTTTAAGATTTCCACTTCAACACTTCTTTTCATTATAAACATCTTTTAATAAATTTTTGTTAACCTTATGCACAACTCTTACGAAGCCATTTGCGGAAGCTGTGAGTTCAAGCTGTTATTTCATTTCATATCTTTACCTCTGGAAAGTCATTTATTTTGATATGATAATAATCACAAGTTTGCATAATAAGCTTTTAAATGCAATTGAATCTTTAATTAGAAATTTTTTTAATTGCTCAGTTTTAAAGAAAGTATGATTTTGCTAATTATTAAATTTATTATTGCAGCTGATAAATAACTAAATTTATGTGTTGCATTCCTGTTTGGCCACTTGTAAAATTTATATAGTTTTCTTCTTATTATAATGGTTTTTAATATAGAGGAGAGGAATGGAACAGCCATATCCTTGTCTAGATAAAACATTTGAATCTGTTTCTAGTTTCTCTATTAGAGCAGCTATAGCCTCTTGCTTCATTCTAATTATTAAACTAGCAGTTGTGATGTTTGTGTTTAAACACAGAACCTTATTTTTATGCCTTAATTTATTCAATCATTCATTACAAATGCCTAGAAGATTGGCTATGATGCCATTAGATCTCTAGCTTTCCAATATGTCAGACACAAGAAAGGAGGCAAACTTTGTGTTAACCAGCGTGCACCGCGTGGAGGCCTTCTACATTACACCCCTTTTTTGCCTCAGTAGTAAATACATTTTTTTTATTTTTTCGATGAATCTTTCAGTCTTACTTTTATTCTTAAAATAAAAATACTATAAATATATAAGGAACTTAAAAATGTAATATTTGTGAAATAATAGTAAAATTAAACCTGAATGTTGCATGTTTTATATGGAAAAAAAAGTTTAAGAATATTCCGTAGTGGGGGGGGGTCGATTACATTTCAAATAGCTAATGATTAAATTCTTAAATTTTTCTTAATGTTGTTTCATAAAATTAGTTGTTTGGGTGTTATAATGCAATAATAAGTTACTGATTTTAAACTTTTGAAAATATATGTTAGTATGCATTATTATGCTATATAAAATATTAATTTTTCTAAATAATATAGGGTAATAACATATAACTATAAAAAAAAACATCTATTAACCAAAACAAAAGCCATAAAATAAAATTCCACTATTTTTCAAAAATTTACTTAAGAATACCTGTGTCTCTAAACTTGTTTTTTTATACTCTATATTTATTAATAATTGTCCATAAAATATAAAAACATACTATAAATCATTCTGTATCATTTCATATAAAACAATTTTCTGCATGTTTACCACTTAATTTCACTTAAGAGATATTCTACTGTAAATATGGTAAAGTGGTAAATGTGAAAAAAAAATGAAATTTTATTTCAGCCAAAATTCTGTTACTCTAAATGAAAAAGAATTACCAGTTTTATCTTTTCTATATGAAAGTGCCTAAATAATGGGGGGGAAAGCACCCAGAAAGAGAAAAGTATATTAAATAACATATTGTTATCAGTGGAAATGATTGTAAAAGAAATTTTTTGAGATGCGGCTGCACCAATGTAGATTTCTGGATCAGCTCTTGTTTGGCATGTCCAAAAACAAAAACATAAATAATTGGAGGAAAAGGATTATCAAAATACATAGTTTATTAATTTTAATTTTTTCAAACCTTGTTCCATTTCTCCCTCAGGCAGAGAAGTATGGGACAAAAATATTACAGTTTTTAAATATGCAAATAAAAACCAGTTGTTTATATTTTTCTGTTTTTGTATTTTTTGAAATAAATTAAAGACCTTATTATATGTTTATAAGCTGCACTCTCGGTAAATCTAAATTAGTGAAATAAAAAAAAAATTGAAGTCTGTCCCATTCCTCCTAACTCTCCCTTACTAATTTTCACTTTTTCTTAGGCGAAGCATTGTAGTCAATGAAAAAGTGTTTATGTCAATTTATTGATGAATTTACTAGTTTTGACTTCTTTTGGCTGAGCCTAAAGATTTTAGTTGGAATTATTTATACGAAATGAAGCCAAACTAACTTTAGAGAAGTGAAATTTGATATGTGATCTTTACACCAAAGTTATAGATCCATTTATCATTCTGAACTAAATGTGTTAACAGATTAACTGCCTGCCTGTACTTATGTAAATAGAATAATATAAAGATGCAATCAGCTAGGTAAATAAAATTTGAGTGTTTACTTGTCATTAGCCCATTAATTGCCTTAAAAGTTGTCCGGATAAGTATATGCAAATGTCCCAAAAGTTGTATAAAGTAAAATTATATTCAAATTATGTTTTCTTTTGAAAATATTTGATATTTTTTTAAAAAAAGATATCATTGTCAAATGATCAATAAAAAAACAAGATTGAGTAATTAGCAGATCATTAATATAATGTCTTAATAGCAATTTAGGTATGGTATTTTATTATATTATAAAAACTTAACAAAAAAATATAATGGTATTTGAAATGTTACGTATTTGCTTGTTCTAAAGAAACGAAATAGAATACACACTTTCTGTTATACACATTATTGACTGATATATAGAATGAAACTAAACTATCAGGCATACCCTGAATGGTGTGCATAAAATTCCCAAATGGGGATCATGGCAGCTAATGTGTTAAAATTACAGATCTGTTTCAAACTTTGGATCCAAAAAGTAAACTCTTCACTTCACTATCCTTAGAATCACAAAATGTACCATCTTTTATTAGTATTTGAGAAGAGCAAGGGAATAATACTGCCACTGGTTTCAATTTAAAGATCTGGTTTTATAAAATTTGATTTGAAGTTGAATTATGTGCAAGTATTGAGTTTACGATGGCATTTTTAATTTCTGTTCCCAAAAGTAGGAAAAGTTGTAACAGATTCTTTACATCAAATTATGTCCCATTCTTCAGAATAACTGCTTGAAAAAGTCCACCCCTATCAACGATTCATTCTCTGGGCAACATTCTTTCTTTCTTTCTACTCCTTTTCCCTGATTCCTTTCTTGATTTAAGTTATTTTTCTGCCAATATCTGGCTGACCAATGACTTGGGCATCACAAGAAAATTCAGTACTTGAATTCTTGTTATTTCATATAGTCTGTGTTCTTGGTTTTGCAATATAGATCCACCAAAAACTGAATGCATAACAGTTTTAATTTCAGTGGGTTTCAAATTCATTTCCTTAATTGTTTTCTTTAACAATAGAAACCGCTTTGAGCCATCGTCCAATAAGTGCTTGGATTTTGAGTATTTTATATTTTGCTTCGAAATTAACTAGAAAAGTTTGAAAACAAACTACTTCAGAAACGCAATGAGTAGATGAATGAACAATCTGCATGTTTAAAGAATTTGTTTTTATTTTTATTTATATTTTTTTAATTTATTTTTTTACTGTAATATGAATAAAATGGGCTGTATCATATACTTGGTTTTTGAAATTTAAAAAAAAAAAAAGGCGTACAAAAAGAAATCTCTGGAATGAAAGAATGAACTAGTGGACTCTTGCAAAAAGCTAATGGAGCAAAGGGTTTTTCATTCTTGGCAAAATGCAACAACATTTAAAGAATTTTTTTTACGCAATGTAAAATCTGAAATTGCCAATAAGAAAATTTTAAAAAACTAAAATTACAGTCAGATGTAATGATAATTTTTGGTACCTCTTTCTTGCTTCTACGTTTATTATTTCTGTTTTTTAATATTAATACAATCTAGTTTGTTATAAAAATGAAGGCAAAACAAAAGCTGCATATATTAGTTCATTCAGTTTAATTTATCAATACCAGAATGCTGTCAGATTTTTTTCAGTTAAATTTTAAAATTTGGGCTGAAGATTTTAAAACTTATAGAAAAAAAATAGTGTAATTTTTTTATGTTACTTTGCTTGTGTAAGTTTTTAAAATTATGCACATAAGAACATAAAAATTACTCAGATATAAAACTTATTTAATTATATTTTTCTGATTTTTAAAAAAAAATCTGAATTCGATTATTAATTATAGTGATAAAAATTTGTAAGTTTTCTAAACTAATATGTACGGTTCTTCGGTGTAATTGTTATAGACGTTTCAGTTGGAAAATGGCAGAAGTTGCCTCCCCCATTGTCCCGTGCAATTAATTTTTTAGCCCTGTTTTATCCATGTTTATCCCATCCAGTTGTATCCCAATTTACCTATTATTTGAATCGTTAATGTTTGTAACATTTATGATTCTGTTCAATTTGCTCATAACTTAAATTTTTAGAATTTTCTTGCATTATTTATTATTTAAAAGTAATACAGCTGAATTCAACCTGTAAACAAAGTTATAACCATTTTTAGAATTTGCCTTATCATATTAAAAAATGTGATAAGTTTTTAGAAAAAAATTAATATATATATATATATATATATATATATATATATATATATATATATATATATATATATTAAAAATTTCTATGAATACTTTATTATGAAACAAAAGGAGGAAAAAACTCCTGTGCTTAGAAAATACAGATTTATGTATTCATGCGTGTATTAATGTGTTAATTTTTGCATCTGTTTCTCACTGTGCACCCTGTAAATTTAATTACTCGCTCAGTACTAACACTCAGTAAGTAACACATATTTTCCGAAACTTGATTTTAAACTTTATCCCATATGAATAATTTTTATTTATCTGTGGGTAATTGTCTATAATTTCATGTGTTCTTATTTATTCACTTACAGATTTAATAAAATACTGGAGCGTTTTCTAATTTATTATAATGATGACTTTTTAAATTGGCTAAAAAAAGACTGAGCTAATTCTTAATTTCACTTTGAATATTAACAAGTTTTGTTTTTGGTAGCTTCAGTTTTTGTTTAATTTCAAAGAATCCAGGTCAGCGCTTTCCCATTTTTAGTCAGAAAATTTATTAAAATACAGTTCGTTCTAACTTTGGTATCAGTCATTTTTGAGTAAATTCTTCTCAAATTGATAAAGGATGTTTTTTTTTTTTTTTTTTTTTTTTTTGTTTGTTTGTTTTTTCCCCATAAGAATCATCAGCATTTATATTTTGAATCAAAACATGAGAGCTAATTTCTTAATAGGACTTTGTTTCTTAAAGAATTCTTACTTCAATAAAAATGCACTTGCCTTATATTTAAAAATAAAATGGTCACTTCCAGATTCACCATAGTGATGAAACTGTCTGAATATTGTTTCTTTCAGGCAATTCTCCATTTAAAATGCTTTTATGATGTTGTTTCAGTTTACTGATTTTGACTTGCCTCAAAGAACTCTCATGGCATGCCTATTCTACCGAAGATCTGCCATACGTGCATTAAATTTTGTTTTGTGAATTTAATATCTTTAAATAAACATAGTGTAGATGTTCGGCAAATAGAGTATGAGTGTGGATGATAATCTTGGCATTCGACCACATTTCAAAATTCCATGATCCATCTCAAAATAACTCATTTATAGGTATCAAATAAGAGATTTTTTTAAAAAATTGATAACCAGTCTTTTTAAAAAAATTCATGTATTATCATAAAATTTTCAAAACAAAAATAGCTTGCATGTTTCACATGGGATGTATGAACATTTGAAGTAGTTGCAACACATCTTTGTTTAAATTGTAATCCTTGAATAAATAACTATATGGTAAATCCTTGAATAAATAACTACGGAATTTTAAAGAAGCAAATATAAAGAGTGAATAAGATTAAAATTACTGCATTGCAACACACACAAAAAAAAAATCGAATTTTATAAAAAGCTTTGTGTGTAACGACTGTATATATCTCTTAGTTTTAAGGAAATGCAATCGATACAATCTAAGAAATTGTTCTTATGTTTATTGAAGTTTATTTTCAAAATGGTAAGGTTCTTTTATATCTATGTCTTTACATCTAGGTTTACATTAATATTTAAATGTCTGTAAAATTATAGAATTTATATTTCACTGATTGTTTTAGTATTTTACTTTTATAATATAAATTAAATTTTATTTTTCAGCAACCTCCAAGACCATTTTGTGTTGATTTGGGAAGAAAAGTTAAGCGGGGAATATGTCTTTTGGAAGAATATACAAAACAGTGGGGTGATTGTCATGCGAAATTAAAACACTTAAAATCTCATATTCTTGACTTTGACCTGGAACAACTATTGGGTTGGCAACTAAGTAATTGCGGATTTCACCCATAGATGGCTTCAGTTGAATTTTTAGGTTTGCAGACATAGTACAAATGTAATCTGAATGATCCTTGCTAATTTCCTTATCGAAGGAATATGGATTGCCATGTTCTCTTTTCTTTGAACATTCTTCATGCCATCTGTAATTTGGTGTTTTTTCTTGCACCAAACTTTTTCCTGTTGTTTTTATTTTGTAATAGAACTTACGTTCTAAATGAAAATCATCATTACTGCTTCATTTGTAATTATTACACTTTTCCATTAATGATGAGTGCTGCTTGCTAAAACAGTATTTTTTCCTCCATAATCATCATGAATTACATTTTCCATGCCTCTTATATATAAAACATATGCTAACAAGATGTAATAATTTTCTTTGTGAATTCTTCCATATACTTGGAAGCTAAATATCATTTCTACAACTTCAATTTCTTTATAAAATTGAGCTTAGAATGACTCGAGTGGAATATTTTTTATCTTAATTTTTTTCTTCTTTTTTTTTGCAAATGATTCTTAATATATATATATATATATATTTCAATAATAATTGTCATACTACAATCGAAGTTTCTTTTTACCCTACCTTGAATGAAGTACGAAATGAAAAAACATTCTTTAATATGTTATGTATTATATTTTGATCAAATTACTGTTGTTTTAGCAATGCATATTAACTCTAGAAATGTAAATCATAATTTTCCTTTTTGATTTGTAGCATAGAAAAATATGAATAAATAAAGTATCTAATTGTCTTTTCCATAGTTAGTAAATTTTCATTGTGATTGTGATGTATTGGTTTTTGTTTGCGTGCTTAGTTAGTTTTAGTTATGTTTTCTGAAACTTGTACGCATTGTCGTCATTTTTGTGAACCAGCCTGAGTGTTTGTTGAAATTGTTAAATTTCATGTGGTGATGTAGTTAGAGTAAATTGTGCTCAGGATGTGATATTATTTTTTCTCTCTTCATTGTATTTAAGTTTATAACAGGCATATTGATGCTAATATTTTATCTTCATGGTGTCTTATAAAACTGGGACCTGCTTCATGTATACCTTCGTTTCCCCTCTCCCATTCGCTACACCACGGACTTCATTATGTCTATTTGCAAAATGGGGTTTATGCACATTTGTTTGTATTTTGAATATATCTGTGTCAATTCTAATTGATAGGCTATTGTTTTAAGATGATATTGTCATACTAACTTACATTATATATATTGTCTATAAAGGACTTATATTATTGACTATGTTCTGCCCTGAATGTAGTATGAACTATTTTGTTATCTGTTAGTTTTGTAATTTTTTTGTCTCAAAGAATTTGTTAAAAAAATGCATTTATATATTTTTTGATTTACTTGCTTCTGTGCTTTTCTTAAACTACAGACGAAAGAATTCCTGTGAATATTTTAACATAATATGCTTCAACTTCCTGCATTTTCAGATAATAATAGAACAATTCAAATAAATGTGGAAAATAATATTTTCTTTTTATAAATGTTACATGTGTAAAAATTCTCTTTTCCATTGGCGAAATGTATTTAAAGTGCATTTTCTAAAGTAACAAGTATAACATCAGGCTTAAATTTATATATAGAACTTTTTGCATTAACTTTTTCTCGAAATTGTTTACTTTTAAAAATGTGTATGTATCCTATGATATCTGTTGTTACTTTTCAATAATCTCAGCATGTTTTTTGAAGACAGCACATTTATTGGACATAGAAAACGAAAAGAAAAGAACACAGGTATTTACAATTAAGCACACAGCATCTAGTTCGCGGGAGGAATGGTGCCGGAACGAAGCGCCAGAAGCGGAGTCGCACAGATATTCCTACGCGAGAAAAATAGTCCGCTCGCTTCATCCCAACACACCCCTCCTGCGAGTGACATTTTTCGAGCATTTATAATACACATAAAAATTAAATGCACACAACAATACAAAAAATTATATGTACATACAAAAATTAAGAAATTAACGAAATATTTTTCACAGAATACCTCAGTTTTTCTTCACTAACAGCTTTTGTAAGAAAATCTGCAATTAAACATTCTGTTTGAACATATTCTAATTTAATTACATTATCTTTCAACAAATCTTTCACAAAATGAAAACGTAAATTCATATGTCTTGATTTATTTGAAGACCTGGTGCACTTAATCCACTGAATTGCTGCTTGACTATCTGAATTTAAGGTTACAGCATTATTTATAAATTGTTTACAGTTTAACTCAGTTAATAAGTTTACAGTCCAAATAATGTCTTTACATATTTCAGAAATAGCAAATAACTCAGCTTCACATGTTGACAGACTGACACTTTTTTGTTTATGACATTTCCATGAAATTAATGAATTACCTAATTTAATTACATCACCAGAAAATGATTTGCCATTTTCTGCATTCCCCCAACTAGCATCAGAACTTGCATTAAGAAAACCAAACTTACTGTCATAAAACAATTTTTTATCTTTTGAACCCATTAAATATCTTAGAACTCTTTTAGCTAAATTATAGTGCCTTTTTTCTGGTTTATGATTAAATTGTGACAAATATGTTGTTACAAATGATAAATCAGGCCGCGTTCTATTAGCTAAATATAAAAGTTCACCAATTAATTCTTGATACATCGTGATGTCAACCAGTTCATTTGTGGAAGGGAAACTCTTATCTTCTCCTTTTACAATTGGAGTTTTAACACTTTTACATTTTTCTAGATTATGTTTAACCAATAATGATTCAATATATTCAAATTGACACAGACCAATACCATTTTCATGTTTTACAATTTCTATACCTAAAAATTTACCGGTTTTGTTCTCTTGTAATTCAAATATGCTTTTGATGCTATTTACAATCTCTTGATACATTTCATCATTATTAGAAAAAATTGCTAAATCATCTACATACATTCATAATATAAAAATATTTTTACCAACAGTTTTAATGAATACACAATTGTCAGAGGCCAGTTGCATCAATCCTAATTTTTCTAATTTACCTTTTATAGTCATATACCAGTTTCTACCAGATTGTGGTAAGCCATAGATACTCTTTTGCAACTTACAAACTTTTTCATCTCCAATTAATTTTTCATAACCAGGTGGAGGTAACATATAAACAGTTTCTTCAATATCACTATATAAATATGCAGTTTTAACATCAAAGAACTTAAAAAATAAATTTAATTTAGATGCAAGTGCCATTAACATTCTGAAAGATTCGATGTTCACAACGGGTGAATAAGACTCGGAAAAATCTTTATTTTTTATTTGATTAAAACCTGCTGCTACAAGTCTCGCTTTATATTTTGTTTCACCAGAGTTATCTTGTTTTAAAGAATATACCCATTTACTTTTTATTAATTTTGTTTTTGCAGGCTTATTTACTATTTCCCAAACTTCATGTTTATTTAACGAATCCAATTCATTTTTCATTGCTCTTTCCCAGTTCTTCCAATCAGCACTATTTTTTGCCTCTAAGTATGTATTCGGAATGTTATAAACTACATTAGCTGACATTTTAGATTTGAGCTTTCCGAACGTCTGACTGGAATCTGATTTACGATATTATTACTACTTGATTCAACATCTGGTGTTTCGTTTTCATCCCCTATAGCGGCGTCTGTCTGACGCGAAGTTCTACTATGGTATAGAATTGATGAATCACTATTCTCATCCTCTGCCGATTCATCAGGAATTTCTAAACTAGATATTTCACTTTTTGTTTTTTGATTTATCTCGCATGCCGCTGGAGAAGTTTCAAGAAGTGAATTAATATCCCAAGTTTCTGCTTTCGTTTTCCCCAAATACGTACTACCTTTTAAAGATTCATTGAATTTAACTGATCTCTCTTCTATTATTTTTCGGCTTTTGATGTCATAAATTCGATAACCCTTTCTTTCTCTAGCGTATCCTAGCATTATACCACGTTTCCCTGGAACTTCAAATTTATTTCTCATTACTTTCGGAAAGTGAAAATAAGCCACACAGCCAAATTTTTTAAGATAATTTAATTTCGGTTTTCTACCTGTCCAAATTTCAAGGGGTATTTTTTCTTTTCCTTTACGTGGGGTTACATTAGACACTTGGGTGCTACAATTAATGGCCTCGGCCCAAAATTTTAATGGAAGCTCACTTTCATATAACAAAGATCTAGCCCTTTCTAACAGAATGCGGTTCGCCCTTTCAGATTTACCGTTACTTTCATTATTGTATGGGATAGTTTTTTCTAAAATATTCCTGAATTAACAAGATAAGTATCAAGTTGTTCATTTACAAATTCTAAGCCATTGTCAGTTCTTAATTTTTTAATTCTTTTATCGGTTAAATTTTCATATTTGGCTTTAAATTGTGAAAATATATTAAACACTTCATTTTTATTTTTTAAGAAATAAGTAAAATACATGCCAGAAAAATCATCCACCAATATCATGAAATATTTTGCGCCACCAAATGATTCAGGTTGAATAGGACCACACAGATCAGCATGAATCAACTCAAGAATTTCAGAACTTTGATTTACGGTAATATTAGGATGAGTTTTTCTGGTTATCTTACTTATATCACAAGTTTCACATCTGAAATCATTTATATCATTAATATCAATATAATCTTTCATTTTAAGCATATATTTAGGGTTTAAATGACATAATCTGTAATGCCAAATTTCATAATTACTAGAGGATTGCTTAGAAAAATAACACTCTGAATTATACGATGGTTCCAAATATAATTCTAATCTATTGTTATTTTTAAATGCTTTAGTAACTAAATTATTATCTTTATCAAAAATTAACATACAATTATTATTGGATTTAATTTTACAACCCTTATTCATCAAACAAGTTACTGACAATAAATTATATCTTAGTTCAGGAACATAGCTAACATTAGTAATTGTTAAATTTCTAGGATTATTACTTACAGTTTTTGTTTTAACTGTTCCGACTCCCACACACAAAACTTTAAAGTCTTTACCAGCTAAATAAATATCCCTTGTTTCAGGGATTATTTTTTCAAACCACATACTGTCTTTGGCCATATGACAAGAAGCTCCACTGTCCAGCAACCATATTTTATCACTTAGGCTTTCTTCTTAATGAGAAGTAGTAAACACATCACTAACACTTCGTCGTTTTGTTGATTGATTGGCACGATGTTGTGCATTTCTCCTTTGATTATTTTCATTACATGGAGCACTTCTACTAGCATTTTTATTCATGTAAAAACAGTCCTTGGCGATATGATTTGGGCGTCTGCAGATGTAACAGAGCCTTACACCAGAACTTTTGTTTTCTCTAGAATAAAACACTTCCGCACTGATTCCTTCAGCTCGAGTACTCGTCGGCGAATAACAGGTATTTTCTTCTTCACGTAAAATTTCTAATATTTCGTCCATTGACTTGTCACGTTGGGTTTTGAGAATTTCTCGCACTTTAGAGAATTTTCCTTTCAGCCCACGCACTGTATAATAAACGAGCTCCCTAGGTGAGACATCCAGTCCTAAAGAATGACATTTTGTAGCAATTCCTCTTGCTCTGGCAACATAATCGTTTGCCGATTCATTATTTTTCATTTGAAGATTTTTCAATTCATTGCCGGCATCTATTTTGCGGTCTTCTGCTTGACCCGTAAATGTTGACTTTATTTTATCCCAAAGAATTTTTGCATTTTCTTCTGCTGCGAACTGTAGGGCCTGTTCGTCTGACAATGATAACTTAATGTAAGCAACGGCGTCAGAATTTTTCTGGTTCCATTCTGCTGCATCTTTTTCACTTAGATTATCTGGTTTCACCGCGGATATAACAGAGTTCAATCTTTTCAAACTCAGCGCTGCCTGTATTTTCAATGCCCAAATGAAATAATTAGTTCCATTCAGCTCAGGGACATTTACTTTATCCATGCTTGCAATTTCGTTTTTGACAGTTTCGTTTCAGTCACACAGTTCACTTAGAAATTTTAACGAAACATTTACCACCAACCAGAACCACGGACCTCTGCTACCAATTTGTTGTTACTTTTCAATAATCTCAGCATGGTTTTTGAAGACAGCACATTTATTGGACATAGAAAACGAAAAGAAAAGAACACAGGTATTTACAATTAAGCACACAGCATCTAGTTCGCGGGAGGAATGGTGCCGGAACGAAGCGCCAGAAGCGGAGTCACACAGATATTCCTACGCGAGAAAAATAGTCCGCTCGCTTCATTCCAACAATATCCTTTAAATTTAGGTTGATATAATAGGCTCAATCTTCGCTAACAAGCTGTTGATTTAAATTTTAGATTACAGTTGAAAAAAAGAATCCTACAAGTGTTTTGAAAAAGGTCATCAAAAGATAAAAATTATAAGTTACATTTAAGGGTGAATTTTTTTATATCTTTCTGTATCCATACCTAGTTATACATTTAAATGGTGTCATCTGATTAAATGTTTTGTTTCTGATAACAAGGAAATAATACAGATTATTTTACAGAACGCCAGTCCATGTCCTTTGCTTAGTTCTCAATTACTCAAATCGGATAAATGGACGAGGTTTGAGTATGTGGGCTCCAAGCCGTAACATCTAACATTAATATAAATTTTGCTTAGATGCCAAATAACACGATTCAACAGAAAAATGAATTTTGTCTTATGATCAGATATTCGGAATTTATTTGTTTTATAAATAATTAATAGTTAAGGGAGAGAAAGAAAATAATCTGAAAGGAAAACAGATGATTAATAACATTTTGTTGACATGCACTCTATTTACCTAGCTGTGATTGAACGCGTCGTACATCCTTCACTTCATTCTTCTGTGGCTCATGCCATGGTCAAAGATGAAGTAGGATCCCGGTTTCTGTCAGCCCTGTTCCCGTTTCCGGTACTTGGTAAAATAATCCGACTTCAGAGGGCAGCGGATGGACTGGTCGTGTGTTTCCATCCCTACCCCATTTCGAATATGGGAAAAAAATCGGCAGTTTGACAAATATAATTATTTTATAATTAAACGTCTAACTAGAAAGATGTTAGCCCGTATCATAGCAAGTTATTAATAGCTATTATATTGTTAAAATATGTGCCCTCGCTTTAAAAAAAGTGAATGCATGAGTGAAGTAAGTGTTTTCGTCGACTTAAGTTGTATCTAATTTCAGCTTATTACAAACAGGATTTCGATTTATCGTTCCTTGTTATACTGTATTTATTATTTTTTTAATGTATACATCTTTTGTCCATTTATAGGTAAAACCGTAGTCATAAATCGTGGATGATTACAATACCTTCAATTTAATTACAATCATATGTCATTTTTTAAAATTGTTAAGAGTGAAGATCTCAAAAGTCTCGTAAATATTCATCTCAGAGTATAAAGATTGCAGGAATCAACTGAGGAATCAGTTTTTAAAACGTTAATTGAATTTCTCTATCACTGAACTTTCCTTCTTCCAGTAAACGATTATACAAATTAGTTTATTAAACAATTTAAATGATAAAAAAAATTGAAAAATGTTAGTGATGCAAATATGAGTTGCTATATAAAGTAATGGTAACAGTTAACTTACCTTTATTATTATTATTACCAGAGTGAATTTTTCCATGTTTTCAGATTAAATTATCTGACAGTTTGTTATTATTTAACCATTCTAATAAATGTACTACATTTTTCACTGAAATAATTAAATACTATTGTGAAATGTTAATGCTCTTAACTAAAATCTAAAAGTAATAAATAGAAAATACGAATTAAAAAAATTGGAGAAGTATCGCCACAATACGAAAAATATAATTTAATATAAATGGTGAATTTTTATTACTTGTAATGGGTGTCAAGATAAAAATATAAATTTGATTATACCTATGTTCATGTTCAATTTGCCATTGTTCAAAAAATCGTATTAATATCCCAACTGAGAAAAATTAGAATTTTTTAAACTTTTGATTTAAATTCGGACATGAATAATGTTTCATTTTAATTAAAATATTTATGATGGCCCTTTTGTTTCTCAGTTGGGATAAGCTAAAATGCTTATTTTATTCACAATTGACACCCAGAGAAAAAAAAATCTTTCTAAAATTTCCAAATAAAAAATAAATATCGCAAAATTAAAGAATTGATGTAATGAAAGAACAATACCCTTGAATTAAATTTAAAATGAATGGTCCAAACTCTATTAGCACAAGATATTTTGTGATATCTCCAAGATGCTGTGCGATATTCCGAATGCTGGGTAATATCTTGAAGATATTATAAACTCCTTAATGACTTTTTTATGATAATAGGAAATATATAGTTAGTTTTAAATATATCGTTTCAATTAAAAACAGCTACAATAAAATTTAAAAAAAATGATAGTATTTTTTACCAATCTAGTAGATTTTAACAGAACAATAACCTGAAGTCAATGGAAAAGAAATGTTTGTATTTTTTATTACACAAATATGATAAAAGTTACAGTTTCTAACTTTTTGAAGATTTAAAATAAAACATCTATTTATAATTATTTGAGAACAAATATTATTGTCATGTATCTGTAGTATTTTTAGAATGTAATAAAACTTTTGTGTTTTTGTAGTTTGATTATAAGCAATAATAATTATCACAGTTTTTAATGATTACTAAGATGAAAATATTTATTAAAAATTGAAACTAAATTTTTTAATGAATGAAAAGAAGCAATCTTTTCAAATATACTTACAATATAAGATATATAAGCAAAATATATACTGCGAGAAATTTTTAAAAAAAGCCATTCTATCCTATACTAAATTCTAGAAATATTTCAATCAACTTGGATATTAACTACATTTTTTTTTTCAGCATTGATATTATTGTAAAAGAGAACAACTTACTTTCATGCGAAATTTTACAGTCCAAGCAGAGGGAATATATAAATAAATACTTTGATTAATTTAATTTTTTTAATTGTATACTAAACCTTAAATAATACATCATTACTTTGTGCAATTTCTCTTTCGGAATTCGAAGGTTTATATTTTACTATCATATTCTTTATAATCGTTTCCTTTTAATGATGAGTTAAAAGGAAAAATGATAAATCACTCAATTAATAGAAAAGAGAAGCTCGTTGTTCGGAAATTACAAATTGCGAAACCCAAGTAATAAGAACCTAAAGAGATAAACCTAACCCAAAGTTCGTCTATAATGACACCACTCTCTCTTTGCAAAGTACCCGGCGGTGTGAGGCAATGATATTGTCAGATTTTCTTCCATACTTTAATAGCATAGGAAATGAGAATATACGAATCGATCAGCGCTGCCTGTGTTTCCTTTCAGATGACCTATTATAAATTGTGAGAAGAGAAAGAATCGTGTACACGATACCGGTCATTTCTAATTGTTTTGTTTTAAATATTATTTTAGTTTACATTTTTAATCTCAGTTGGCGCTCTGTAGGCTTAACCGTTTGGCCTAAAGCTATCAAACTAGGTTCATGTATACAGTGGAGAGTAAAATTGTGCACCTCGGAGATTTTTTTTTCTAAGGTTCTAAATTAATGTAAATTATATATCTGTCAAAATATGAACTTTCAAAATATTTTGTTGAAGAAGCTATTAAGACCAAGTTACATAAAATATTCAATTAAAATTTTTAGCTACCATTTATCCCTGCGAACCTCGGATTAATGGTCGCTGATGGTCAAAAGAGGCTTGTATATTAATAAGATAAACTTCTTGCTGATATATTTCAAAAGTGAATGTTCAGTTAGTAAAACACTAAATGTAGTAATTGGTTTCAATCTAATTGAAATTTCCAGACTTTTCTTTTGCAGAGATTTATCGACCTGGGGGGGGGGCAAGAGCAGTTTCTATAATTTAGTTTCAAAATAACTCATAATAATTTATGGTGATTCGAAGTGAGCAGTGGACTGTACTTTTGCTTAAACTTCTTTATTTACACTATATACACTCCTTTTGCGGTGAGTAATTCATATAATACATGGCTGATTTCGGTATTGCATTGCGGTTGTCTTTGTTAAGCCTTACAAACTGAAGTTGTTTACAGCTTCTGCGGGGGCTGGGGAGTCGATGCGGGTCAACGTTCTAATGAACCCCTGAAAGACTCGACCGGAAGGGCGGGTAAAGGGGTTGCCGTAATTTTAAGATTGCCAAGTTTGGCCTTTAAGCGACATTCGCGTGAACAATTTATTTTAAATTTAATTAAGGCCAATTAAATATTTATTAACTCATTAAAAATTTTCACCCTCTTAATTTTAATTTTTATTCAGATAACTGACACTAATTTTTTTCTCTTTAAAAATTTTGATATTTGTTAAGGTGTCTCAGTTTATTTTACTGACTATCAAACGACTGTTAAAATTTGAGTTTTATTTATTTTTTATAAGATGCTTGAGATTTAATTGGCCTGGGATCAGCAGCATTGACAGCGGTACCCTGAAGAGTATTGACGCTTTTATCGTCTTCAAGCGAGGAACTTTTGATGCTATAATTTCCCATGGATTCTTCCTTCTTCACTCCCACTTCTAAGACTAGAACTAAAAGATATCACACTCGTGTGTCTTTAAGCGTAATCTGTGTCAAAGCAATCCTGACAAAGAGCGCATTCAACTTTGTATCCACTGCGCTCGAATGACATGTCGTGTTACAAATGAAAGCATGCTCTTATAATGGATTATTAAATGCTGTAATGGATTATTAAATGCTTATAATGCTGTATTAAATGAAATATTGAAACTCAATTCAAAATGTTTTATGAAGGAAACTTTTCAGAAACCAGAATAATTAATAAAAAATATTTGATATTTTCGATTTTTTTAGCGTAGTCACTAACCTAAAAGAATTTTCAAATAAAGATTGTAACAACGAGCAGGAATTCAGATATGTTTCGACTCTAAGGTGAATTTGCTCGCGTGTATGAGCAAACATTTGCAATAGTTAGGGACACGAACAATAGGGATGTAATAATGCTGTGCTACTATGATATTTTAAGAAGGCGTAAGTAAGTATTTTCTAAATATATGTACGGTTGCGCGGGGGGGGATCACTCGGCTTTATTCTGGTAGTTCATCGTACAACCAGAAAAGAAGGTGTCATTTGAAAGAGTTTGACGTAATCTAAAAGAATTTTTAAATTAAATATTTCTTAAGTGACCATCTATATATATTGAAATGAGAGCAAACTTCAAAATTTCCAATGACAACACCCACTTTTCTCATTGAATTTTAAAACTACATCAAAAGTTATTCTCGGAAACCAAGTTTCATTAGTATAGCCTATTTGTTTCGAAATTATGAGGTAACAAAATTTTGATATTCGAATGTTAAAATTAAATTTTGAACTTTTATTCATATCTCAAAAACTTATGAAATTATTGACCTAAACCCTTTTTCTTATAAAAATAAAAAGTATTCTACACATTTTGCATGCATATTTAACATGAAAAAGCAATTTTTAATACGTGAAAAATTACAAAATTCGAGTTTAAAAATTTTTAATGTACAACATGCTTAAATTTTGGCATAAATCGAAGGTCAAAATTATTTTATGGGTACATGCAAAATTTCAGCTCATTCCGAAGAGTAGTTTTCCTGTTACGTTAAATTTTCTGTCTTGCTCCTAAAACGATGAATTTAGTGGCGCATTCAAAAATTTCGAAATATCAGCGCTTTTTTATATGCCATTGAAATGCTGCTGATCATGCATTCTTTTATATAAAAATAGTTTTTGGCATTGTTGTATTATAAAAGTATCTTTTAAAAATTCATCAGCGGCAAAGAATATGAAATCAAAGGTTAAAAAAAAATTCCATCGCCATAATATTTAATTAAAAATGGCCTTTTTTTTTTTTTTCAATGTGGAAGATAATCTCTGCCCTTGTAATAAGATAGAATTTTTAGCCGTCACCTTTTATTATGTCGCTTACAAAACATAACAAATTCCAGAATAATGGACATTTTATTTCGTAATAAATACTTTGTCGAATTTAACTGTTTAATTTAACAAATATTCTGATGAATTATGGATAACGAACTCCATATTAAAATTATTAATGTTATAATGTTTCTTACACAAGACTCAAAGTTCATAAGATTAATCAGTCGTAATTCTAATCATTGTATGTAATCAAATATGGAATAAAAAATTCAGGCATCAAAAAATTATTTATTAATTTTTAATATTGATATTTTGTAATAAGATATATATTTTTGTGATATATAATTGTGATAATAGATTATTATAACTTATAATTTTTTATTGATTGTATTAATTTATTTAATACAATTGGTTGATAAATGCTAAATTTTTCAATGCCAATTTAATTAATTAACTTTTTTCTGTTTAAGCAAATAGGTTTTGTTATAACTTATTGATATTAAGCCGGTTGCTTCTTGAAGACGTCCAAAGAAATAATTATTCTTATAATTATACATAATTCTTATAATAATACATCCTTTCAAATTTCTCTTGAAATAAGAAGCAGAAAGATATTTCATGAAATATAGCTTTAAAAAGTGTTACAATAATGGAAATTAAAGATATCAATAAACATTTGGAGTGATGTTCTACAGTTTATTTTTCACGTCTCTAACAAGCATATATCTTTTATGCATAACTCCATATGATGAAATCTTTGGCAAGCAAAAAGCATTTGCATAGAACACTAAGTTACCTGTAAAACACGGAAGAAAACTGATTTCAGTGAATGAAATGCACTACTTTTTTAACTGCTCGTAAAATAAAGAAATGTATCATTTCATATCTATTTATGAGTAATAAGTACTAATGATGATAGAAATAGTATATACTGTTAACGAAATTCAGGAACAAAGCTCAAAGCAATAAAAACTTGTTAATTTCTTTCTCTCTGAATCGGTAAGATATTCATTTTAACACTAAAAATGATGATTCTTTTAAATAATAAAAATATATTTAACTTTATATTTTTTTCTCCTACAACAAAACTTTCCATTTTGGTGCTTTCAGCGTAATCATGTGCGATTTAAACAAAACTTTTAATGCTCTTGAATATTTCTTTGCCTCAAAACAATCAAAATTCTTCCTAAAATTTTCGCTATGAATATTTTGCCATAAAAGAAATAGCAATCGATTTTAACATGTAGATTGTAACTTTACAAATGCCTTTAAAGTTTGCAAAACTAAAAAATAAAATATATTATCTACGTATACAGAATATCAAAATCTTGCACATTTAAATATGGAAACAAACTCTTAAGAGAAAATGTAAAATTTCACCAGATGTAATTATGGCATATTAACCAAAAGCTGTACGCAGGGTGGTTTTTTTTTTTGTGTGTGTGTGTGTTTAGGGAATCTATTCATGATATCAAAAAAGAGTGACTGCCATAGGAAATTTCAAAGTGTGCGCAATTTTAAATATGTTCACAATCCCCTACATTTTAAGTACATCATCTTTTAGTTATTCATTACTATACTTAAAAAATGGTACTTTTAGTTTTCACATTGAAAGATCAATTGCAAAATAAATCTAGGTGGCTCTTTTTTTTTTTTTTTTTTTTTTCCGCGACTGTACAAATATCTAATGCTTTGTAAGATATCAAAAATATATGTGAAAAATTGACTACTTAAACATTATATTCCCCATGTACAGTCGTCAAAAATAAATAAATAAAGGGAACACCTCTGTAATTTTGATATTTATTATCGCATCTTCACAGAATGGGTGTCCATGGAACTAATTTAAAGGGACAAGTTTGTTGAGAAATTGATTAACTCAGTTAATTAACTACTATCTTGAATTTTTTCCATTACGGAAATTGAGCTTTTTGTAATGATTCAGCAGGGGGTATTTTTTATGTATGTGTATCACATTTCTTTCCGAAATGCACAATAATTCTTGAGATATACTTGATTCTGTTTGCTGAAAAATTCTCCTAAAGAGAGCCAAACCTCCGGAGAGTAAATCTCAATTTGAAATAGCAAAATATAACTTTCGCGTTTTTACTCCAGGAATTTCCGAGGAACAAACAATACCACTCAGATTTGTCCTTAAAATGAGTATGATTTTTCAAAATATAAATATTCCTTTCTTTTTATTTAAATTTTGAAGCATTTAAATTACTTATAAAATCAATTAATCAATTAGTCTTTTTTAGTTGATCTCACCCTAAGAAATTAACATACATCTTAATTTTCATGGAGAATGAAATACGCCGTTTACCCCATCTGTAAATATTTCACATCGCATTATTGTTTGTGCTGGGTACTGGGGGCAGCATGGAATTTTTGTATAAAGCAAATCTCACTTATAAAGTCAGTAACACGAATGGGGACTACCACGGACAGATGAGCTCACAAATTTTTAAGAAGTGAGCGAAAAAAAAAATTGATTCATAATTTGCCAGAAAATGCGGTGATTACAACTGATAACGCGCCATATCATATAATGAATAAAGAAAGTCATAGCGAAGCCACCATTTTAGCGGAAAGTGAGGATGACATAATTAAAGATATAATTTTGCTAATTATTTCATGTAATATATTTAAAAATAATAATATTTTTTTAAATATTAAATTATATATTTAAAAATATTAAACTATACAGTTAAAAATATCATATATTTTAAAATAATATTTATAATATTTTTGAGACTTTCAGTATTTACAGCAGTTTATTAAAGGAAAATAAAATGTTTTAAATAGAGTAAACTCCGGATTGTCCACAATTGTTAATCTAAAATATTGTCACAAAATTCAATAACCTATAAAAAAGTAGCATTTAATATTAAAAAATTATTATTATTTTATAAAAAATTAAATTACCAAATTTTAAGAACGGAAATTTTCCGTTCATTCATCATAATTTAATGTTTATGCCCTTTACAGTAAATAAAAATCGCACTGAAATATTTTCTTGTAAATTAGCCCTTTTCCCAACAGTAATGTGAGTTACCTGCAATGTTTACTCCTCATAAGACCGCGAATAATCTGAGCTTACTTTTATGTCTCTCTAGAGTCTCAATCGCAACGTTTATCCCTATCGGATAGACGAATCCATCGCAAACTGTACTTTTCATAGGTAGGACCATTTGAGTGAGACGGGCACCAGGGATAAGCGTTGTCGTATGTTGAGTTATATCAGACAGTCACAACGCTTTTCCCTGTCCTTTGGGAAGGAATGGTACTTTTTTCCAAACGATGTATCGACATGTTAGCTTAAAACATATTTTTCAGTAATCTTTCTACTTATTTAATGGATATTTAATACAAATTCCTTTTCATCTGTTATAAGTGTTCCTTTGTATATTATTTCACTACCGCGTATGCTGGAGAAAAATAACATAGTGTTAATCGTTCAGTACATTCGAAAAATTTTAGACTATTTATTTTCTTCAGGTGGCTTTTACTTGTTTTCCACTTTTATTATTATTATTATTATTACTTCTATTGCTGTTTTTAGATGGTTCTGAATTTCCTGATATTAATGAATCTTGAATTTATTTTAAAAGTACCTTTAGCCTATCGAATGTTTTCATTGATACATCTTCAAAGCAGGTGATTTATTGATTTAAAAAAAATTAACATTAATATCTTAACTTATATTCCTTTACAGAAGACTTCTAAATAATATGGAGACATATTTTTCACTAACATCTAATGTGCACTGTTTCTGCAAAAAAATGGGGGGGGGGGGAGAGGGGCCTTTTAAGACTTAATATGATTGTATAAATGCAGTATTTTTGTAGTCAGAGAGAAATATTCTGCTAATGATTATATTTCTCTTGACACTCCCAGAACAGCTTATGTCTATTTTTTTATAATTTCTAAGCTCAACATTTCTATTTGTTTTTATATGTTACCATCAACTGAAAAAATAAATTATATTCTACTATTGCTAATTTCAAATTATGATGCAAGAACATAAAATAAAATTTGGTTTTACTGAAAGTTGTATTTTTAAATCATATCTAGTTTCAAAATGCATTAACGAATTGAAGCATCCTGAATATATATATATACAGTAGGCAAAATGATTATTTGTACACCACTTTTTTGTTAAGTTTTAGAAACATATAAGCAGCTATTTTATTCATTGCGACGTGTGAGCGTGAGTTTATTGTTTATTTCTAAGTAAACGAAAAAAATATTTTGAAATAATTGAAAATAAAATCTAAATCTTACAAACTTAGAAAATTTCTTGCAAAAGGTATATTTGTACACCTATATCTCCAGTAAGTATTACTATCATTTCATGTAATTTTTCACATTATAGTTAATTTTTTGGATAGTTTGTATTTTTTAAACATTGAAGGTTATCTTTTTTCATAGTGAAGGTCATTCGCAGAGAAAAGTTGAGAAATGGCCACGAAATCAAAAGAAATCTCTTTAGACATGAGAACTCATATTGTTAACCTTAATAAAAGTGGAAAATCTTATTGCGAAATTCAAAAGATGGTTAAATTACCCTTTACAACTATTGGTTACATCGTAAGAAAATATAAAAATACTGGACGCGTTGAAAATAAACGCAAGCCAGGCGGCCCAAGTAAATTAACTTCAAGAAATAAATGAAGTATTGTTAAAGTATCTATTAGAAAACCACAAATTTCTGCTCAGAAAATTGCAGATGACCTTCTCACATCTTCTAACATTAGAGTGACCGCTCAAACAATAAGAAATGTGTTACATAGTGCTGGTTTAAAAGGCAGAACTCCGAGAAAAAACCAGTGATCTCTGAAGTAAATAGAAAAAAAACGTCTAGAATTTGCTATGAAATACAAAAACAAACTGATGAACTTCTGGAAAAAGGTTATTTTTTCATATGAGAGTAAGTTTGAAATTTTTTCAACCTCTAGTATCAGAAAAATCTGGCGAAAAAATAAAACAGCCCTTGATAGTAAAAATGTACTTCAGACCCTGAAAGATGGTGGTGGAAATCTGATGGTTTGGGGCCGTGTAGCTCATGTCGGTATTGGAAAATTACACTTTATTGACACAAAAATGACAGCTTTAGGTTACATTGATGTGTTGCGGCTTAACTTATTAGACAGTGCTAGAAAATTGGGTATCGGTGACACTTTCTTATTCCAACAAGATAACGATCCAAAACACACTGCGATAGTTACTAAAACATGGTTGCTTTATAATGCGCCAAGACGTCTTGAAACTCCACCACAATCCCCGGATATAAATCCAATTGAAAATTTGTGGATGCTATTGGATGCTGAAGTCCGAAAAAAAAATATTACAAGTAAAAATAGTTTGAAAGAAGCACTCGTGGAAGCTTGGGAAGAAATAGATTAAGAAACCACCAAAAAGTTAATAGAATCAATGCCAAGACGTCTTGAAGTAATTGTAAAAGCCAATGGAATGCATACAGAGTATTAAATTACTATAAAATAACTATAATTATGTTTAAAATTTGTCACTAAGTAAGTGTACAAATACTCTTTTTGTATAGTTTTTATAAGGTTTTATTCATTAATCAACTAAAGTTTATGTGATTGTTTTTTTGTTGATATTTTATTATTATTTTACGTCACTAGAATATATTTCTGCAATTTTAACTTAGTTACCTTATTTTATTTTGCTATAATATTCCAAAATTGAAGTGTACAAATAAACATTTTGTCAACTGTATATATTTAATAGAATAAACTTCTTGATTTAAACTTTCTGTAGAAGCATTTTCTATAATATAATTAGAGTTAAGAGTAGATGTTGTTGAATCAGAATTTAAACTGAAACATTTTGGACTGATATTTTGCATTTTCTGCAATTCTAATTTAAAGATACTTATAGCTAGCTAACTTTTATGGCATAAAAATCTCATTCCCAAAATTATCATGTTCTCATATCATAAATACATATACATTTAAGACACTGTCAGGGAACTTCATATGTTTTGCATTTATTTTCCTTTAGACAATTTCAGTTATTAAATTTCTAAAAATAACTATGCAATGAGAAATTCTTTTTAAAAATATTTTTAAAAAAAATTATGTAAAGTATTGTAATATTTCATACACAGTTTCATGGGATCTATTTTAGAATGTACCAAATGTTCAAAAATTGATTGTTCCAAAACAGTCTTAAACATTTTTTTAATTATAAAAAGTAACAGTTCATTCTTACATCTTTCTGTATTTTAATGATTTTTGATCCTCAGATTGTAATTAAGGTAGTCATATTTTTCAATTGAAATATTTTTTATATTATTTATTGCCTTATACTTCATAAAGTATACAATTTTGCGTAGCATTTTTTCATGTAGTTTGTTCATTTAATATGTATCTTTATTAATTGCTCTTGATAGTATTAATTCCATTCATTAACATTTTACAACCTAAATTATAACAATTCAATAGACATATAAAAATTTTATATTAGTATTTCAATTTAGTTACATGCTAAGCAATTTGCTTTTTTTATTATTTGATTTTGAAAGTTATTTAGGAAACTCTACATCCTAGACATCTCATATCATGCAATGTCAATGTTTGTTGGACTAACTCAGTGGAATATTCATATGTGAATGTTTTACATTGTTATTTTTATAAATTATGAGACATATATAATTCAGTAAATAAACACCAGATTGTAGTTGCTATTTTTATTTTAATTGCTAACCATTTATCAAAAGAAATGTTTAGTAAGCATTCAGCTAAGCGAAGTCCTAAGGATTCCAATCTGGAAATATTCTTATTCTGTTCTTTAACATTTAACATCCCTATATTTTATGTGAATAAATATTTATCCTATATCTATAGGTAAGCATGCTCAATGGTTCCTTAGTTAACTGAGAGTACATTACAAGTTCTATGCGTAGCAGCCATTCATACCTTGGTTTCGGTAATGATTTCCAAGCAAACCGAATGAAAACAAATGTATAATTTTCTTAACCATCTCACAAAAATCAGCTGGTATATAAATATTTAAAACAAGTGTTAATCAAAATACTTTCATTCATATTTACTTTGTTTCCTTGACTTTTCAGATTTGCTACAACTTTGTGTTCATCTAAAGTTACTATATGTTCATTTTTTTATCAAGTAACAATGTAAAATTATCGAAGTATATTTCTGTTCATAGAAAAGAACATATTTTTGTATATATAAAAATAAAAAAAAAATTGTAATAACTATTTTCTTTGTAGTCTTTTAATACATTTTATTATATAAGTTTATTCAGTCTCAAAAAGTCAAATATCACAAATAAGTTTATGAAATGCTGAAATATATTATATGCTTTTGCAAAATGTTTTGTTTCTAATATAGCTGCAATGCTAAATTTTTAATAATTAGATACAGTAAGCCAATAAAAAAAAAATATCTATCGAATAAAAAAATCCCTGAAAAATTAAGATTTGTGTATAAATAAAGTTAAAAAAGTATTTTATTTCTTATGCTATATTCCATAATGATAATAAAAAAAAGTTGATTGCAATAGATACTTTATAGAACATCATTATTATTAAAGTTTCTTAAAAATATCTATTAACTATTATTGAGCTAATACCAAGTTCTCAATTCTTGAAAGATGTAGTTCTACAGATTCACTAGATTATTTGATATAATTTTAATATATGAGCCAAAATATGGTATGCAGTATTTAACCAAATAATGCACAGAGTTGTAAGTAATCAATAGTGTATTTATGCAAATATCTTTGTATTATCTAATCCATAAAACAACTATAAAAAAAACTCATTTATTATATTACTTGTATAATTTTTTTTAGTTATTTCTTTATTTAACTGGAGTCCAAACTAAAAGAAATATTCATTAATTTGGAAAGAAAAATACACAGATGCCTTTAAACATTTTTTTTTAATAATCATGCAATAATTTTTAGTTGAACATAATTAAAAACTGAATAAATATTCATTGATTCATTACCTGTTAGTGATACCTTAATTCTTATATTTATACTATTGTTGAAATATAAATTATACAATGCATTAAATCTTCTGTAAATAATCATGCAAGAATATATTGTTGAAACCGAGAAATTTATTTTATTAACGCACAAATAAACATATTAAATATCAATGATATTTATGACATATTTCTCTGATAAATTTCAGTAAGAAATAAATTTATTATATTACAATTAGTTTGGTTTTGTACTTTTCTTTTTATTGTAAATTTCCTTTGTTCAGTGATATTTTTGTTAGCTGGAAATTGGGATGTTTCAGGTTATGCATTTCGTAAATATGCAACACTATGAGAAAGTAAAATCTGTTCTCTTGATAAGGAATATATATATATATTCTCCCTATTTATTTTTATGACACAATGAAATTAACCAAGGTTTTTCAAACAAATTAATAAATATTGCAATTATTTACAAGAAGAAGAAGATAGCATTACTTTATTCTCAAACACTGCAAATATAATTCTGTGAAACTAAACAGCAATCTGAAAGAAATTACCATGAACACATTTATTTACATTTTATAGTTATATAAAGCTGACAATTGATGAATTTTATTTTCATCACTCTAAATTACCTAGTTATGATGTGAACTTATTACAGTTTAATCTAAAAATTGTGAAGTAAAATAGTGTTATGTATTATTTATTTTCTTTAATTACTATTTTATATGTTGTTCACCATTTAATTATTTATATTACTTTGTCAAACCAATAAGAATTTGGCACTTGATATTTGCTTACATTTTTATTTTCCCAAGTGTTATTGCTTCATTCAAAATCCAGCATTAGTTTGTTACTTAACTATAGACTTATCAGGATATTATATTCATTCTCCTTAACATGAAAAAAATCAACTGCTGTATGAGTTAGCAAGTAAAATTAATTCTTTCCAAACTATAATTTATTTGCTCTAATTTTTATTTTTTATATGAATTCTTAGAACTTCATTTAAAATAATTTATATAGTGAAACTATAAGGTGACCATAAAACAACTTTGCCTATTTAGAGGCATTTACAATTAAAACTAATAAATAGAATAAAGCCAGATTCCATTAAGGACAAAAAAAAATCACATAGAGACATTAGTTCTACTAGAACCAAAACATTAGGATCCCAAGGCTCATGTGGATCATTTTCAATATGGTGCTCTTCCATTTATACAATATATTGTACTGTAGACTTTTTTTGAGTGAAATTTTTTTCCCTCTGTCTTCTACAGTCTATATATGCAATGTGGTTCCATTCTGTTCATTAGTTCACAGTTGTCTCCAAACAAGGAAATTTACTTTATTGCCTTTCTTGTTTGATTGATTCAAAGCCATATTTGGCTATGTTGCAAAAAGTATATTATTCAATTGAAAAATGGCAACTTATATATATATATATATATATATATATATATATATATATATATTGAAATTATAAACATGCTAAACAGTCAAGCTATCTATATTTGTATAATATATTAGTTCAATGTGTAACATTTTATTTTAATCAGTGTCATTTCTGTTTAAATTATTAATTGGAAAATGTAGTAATTTTATTTTTTTAAAGTAGAGGTTTATTCCTTTCCTATATTCAGAGTGTCAATAACAGGCTTCAATGTTATGAATGTTCTTAACTTTTAATCAACAAAACCATTATTATTAATCCTTCATTATTTTTTTATATTTTGAAACATACTGAGAAAGCTTCAAGTATAGACATGAAATTCTTCATAATATGACTTAACAGCTAGAAAAACACTATTAAAAAGACTTATATCCTCCGATACATTAGCAGGAAATTATATTTAAATAATTTTATGTAACTGAATATAGCTTTGTATGAATTGTCACTAGAAAATTGGATTTAAATAGTTCTATGTTTAAAAAAAATCACTATAAAATACAATTCTTTGCAACTTTAAATCATTAACAGGTGCATCTTATTTTCAAATAACACTAATTAGGCTGATAAATAACTTTATCAAATGGAAGCATTTTAAGTATATTTACAATTATGTTATAATTTATAAATGATTAATTTGTCACAAAAATAGTGCAGTAACAAATTTTTGTAGTAACAAAAATTTTATTCAAAAACTTTTGAAATTTATAATGTATTACACTATATTGGAATATAGTAAGGTAAATCTCAATCAAACATTAATTTTGAATTAATTAAAATAATAAATCTCAAAATACTTTCAATAAATTCAGAATACATGATCAGAAAACTGATTCTTGAATAAAGGCTTGCCTTGATATACAACAAAAATTACAATATATACTTACTTATTCAACATGCTATATTTATTATACCACTATGATATGAATGCTATTGCTTAGCTTTTATGTTTTGTTTAGTCAGTTTTATTTAAGTTAGATATAAATTGAAGACTGAATAATTGAAAATAAAGAGAGAGGAAGATCTAAATACTTTCCTTCAGTAGTTAATTATAATATAAAGTTGTTTTTACAGTGAACTTTTAAAAAAATTTCTAAATTATTATTTTTATAAATTTATGTCAATGTTGTTTTACTCATTTTTTTAAAAATAAAGATGACAGATCATTAACTTTTGGTTATATGTCTTCTACTCATAAAATGTGTTATTTAATTATGACTACAGATATGAATTCCTGTTAGTTTATCACCTTAAATTATTTAGAAGTTACAAGAATTTAACATGCATTTGCTTAAAACTACAAAGCACAAGAGTAATATAATGACCAAATAAAAAAGAAGCATATATGGAATGGATAATAATTTGTTTTATTTTCATATTAGATACATGAATATAAACAGATCATATACTGTGATATCAATATCACATTACCTTTTCATTTACAATGTAATTTATACATTTCTAAAAATTTTATATGATCTGTTTATGAAACGCATCACAAGAACAAATTGTAAACAGCAAAAACATGAATTACAAAGATAAGAAATTGCGATTTAAAAATAGACATTAATTAGGGGAAATTTATGATTGATTATTCGCACTCGCTAGATTTAAAAAAAAAAAACAAAAAAAACCGACAATTTATTCACGTATAAAAGCAATGACGATGTTTTCCCTCATGCACATCGAACAACGATTCAACTGAACAGGGAAAAGTGTTGAGCTGCAACTCAACATTTAAAAGACAACTTTTATCCCTGGTGCCCCTCTCACTCACACGTATCTATCTACCTGTGAAAAGTACGGTTTATGATGGATTCGTCCATCCCATAGGGATAAACGTTGCAATTGAGACGCTAGTATGTTAAATATAAATTGATCCTTCTCTCATTTTTTCCCTCACCCCTATTTTGATGAATTAAACCCATCCCAACGCATGCGCAAAAGCGCGGAGAAAATTAGACAAGCAGGTGCTTTTAACTTTTTTAGTTTGTTTATTTTCCCGTACTTTTAAATAATTAAACTTTGTGTGAATTTTTTTCAGTTTTCGTAAAAATCACCATTTAACTTTAAGGTGAGTGTGACTTGGCTTCCATAATAAAATATAAGAAAATTGTATTTACAGGATTATTCTCGCATATTCCAAACGCCAAACGGAAATTAATCTAAAAGTTTGTTTCCACCTGCCGCCATGTTGCATATCGTTTTGTAATTGAGACCGTTGTAGCTGTGAGTTTTTTATGAACTACATTTCTTAAGATTATTGTATTTTTATTGTATTGTAACTATTTGTATTCTGAATTCATTTCTTAAGATTAACAGCATTGTATTTTTATTGTATTGTAACTATTGAAATTTGAAGAATACAAAAATATAAAACAGGAGAAAAAATATTTCCCTTTAATCAAATAAATTATAACTTTCGTTTAACGTCTTATTCTTACCACAATATATTCATAATACATTTTCCAATGTTTTCTGTAAGTATGTAATATTAATTTATTTACTTCTGTAAGAAGCAATATAAATTTAATAGTAGTTTTATTGCTTTTAACTTTAAGCACAACACAATAATATGTATGCAATATTGCATTTAGTGTTTAGTTAGTGGTGTAAAAAGATCAGTTGATGACTAAAAGAATGACAGAATTTCTGAAATAAATGATACAATTAATAATATGAAAGAACATTATTCGATATATTTCAGGTATTTTATCCTTATTTTTGACATTTTGAATATCACATTCAAAGAAAAATATTACTACATTTAAAACAAATATTCGAAATTGAAATAATTCTATTGATTTGAATGTATACTTCCTTGAAAGTTATTTTGTCATCTACGTTCGACTTATTCTTTCGATGATTCATAAAAATATATAATTCCTTTTAAATATTCCCAGAAGATTGTTTTCCTTGCATTTACAAACGAAAAAATAACGAATCTATTTCTATTCGAGTAAATGAAGCGCATTTTTGCTCGTGTGTTTATATACTTTTTTTAAAAAATACATAAGGAACTGCTAAATGAAATGAACATTTCAGATATAAATTTTATTCTTTAGACATAATTCAATTAATAAAAGTATCATATACGGACCGTTTCACTTAAGCTTCACTCGACAATCTGAAGAGATGCCTCGCTGTTTCTTGCTGAAGAAATGTGTGAGGAGTTATAAAGAATCAGATGGAGCTGCAACCGGTGAATGGAGAGTAAAGCATAATGATGTGGCTGAAAATAAAGGTTTGCAGATTAGTGATAAAGAGACTGTTGGTAAGTCGAATTTTGTATAGAAATTTTTATATTTTGAATTCAGTTTATCTATATAAACTCATATACAAAATATATTCACTGATAAACAGCTAGACAGCCAGAAACAGCTGCAGCTGGTGCATGGAGTGTAAAGCATAAAGATTTAGTTGTAGATAGAGGTTTGCAGATTAGTGATAAAGAGCCTATCGGTAAGTCGAATTTTGGTTTATACAAATTTTTGAATTCAGATTAGATCTATAAACTCTTAATCAAAATATATTCACTGATAAGCAGCCGGAGAGCTAGATCGAGCTGCAGCTGATGCATGGAGTGTAAAGCGCAATGATTTAGCTGAAAATAGAGATTTGCACACTAGTGATGAAGAGCCTGTCGGTAAGTCGAATTTTGATTTATACAAATTTTTGTATTTTTGAATTCAGATTAGATATATAAACACTTAATCAAAATTATTCACTGATAAGCAGCCGGAGAGCTAGATCGAACTGCAGCTGATGCATCGAGTGTAAAGCGCAACGATTTAGCTGAAAATAGAGATTTGCACACTAATGATGAAGAGCCTGTCGGTAAGTCGAATTTTAATTTATAGAAATTTTTGTATTTTTGAATTCAGTTTAGATATATGAGCTCATAATCAAAATATATTCACTGATAAGCAGCCGGAGAGCTAGATCGAGCTGCAGCTGATGCATCGAGTATAAAGCGCAATGATTTAGCTGAAAATAGAGATTTGCACACTAGTGATGAAGAGCCTGTCGGTAAGTCGGATTTTGATTTATACAAATTTTTGTATTCAGTTTAGATATATAAACTTATATGCAAAATATATTCACTGATAAACATGGAAGGTTTCATGTATCAGTTGACATTAAATTATCTGAGTAGTACTAATTAATTCCGAAATTATTTTTATCTCAAAAATTAAACTTCTGTTGCTGTCTTTAACTAACATAAAAAGTTGTTTCTACTGCAAATTGCAGATCATGTGGCAACACTTTTACGTTGGTATAAAAGCAATTTACACTGGTGTAAGAAATTAAGAGAATTTTCATATTTGATCTACGATCTCCAGAACTACTGGACAGATTTTAATAAAATTTGGTGTGAACATAGGTTGATATAATGCAAACAAAATAAACATTCAACAGTTATAATAGACACACATGTTTGTGCGTAACATTCATGGAAGTCTGAAGCTCTGAAACAGCGGTTGCAAAATACACAAAAGAAAGGGTTAATAGGGGGTAGGGTCCCCTCTTACAGCTATATACGCAGCAACGTGATGTCTACTGGAAATGAGGATGGGGTCAATTCACGGTCACGTGTCAGGTACCAAATAAACCGCTTCTGTTCAATTTTCAACCGTTCTGCGCATGTATTCTGTTCAATTTTCAACCGTTCTGCGCATGTCGGGATATCTGCCGATAACGTTGATGAAACCATTGTTTAGTAAATGTTACGCTAGCCGATCAATTATTAAAAACACTTGATTTAAAAAAAAAAAATTAATATTTTGAATTATTTTCTCTAAATGTTCGTAGTTATGTAATTTTATTTCTTATATTAAAATTTTAATTGGCATTTTCAATGGAATTATTGTTTTTGCATATTAATTAACAACGCTTTTTAATTCGTTTGGTGCCGTGTTATTCTTTCCTTACCCATGTTCTTTTTTATAAAAAGAATACATTTTGACAAATGACTATGACATGCTTTTGAAAAATTACATATGTTCTTTTTTACATATTATTTAAATATTATTGAATGTTGAATCTTATGAATAAAGTTCTTTTTAAAAATAATTATTACTCTTAGATAAGTTAATATTTTAAAGCTTACTAATGAAATTATTAACTTTTTTTTTTCTTATGTGATGATTTTTATTAATAGAGACTTTGATGTTTTCAGCTTACTCAGAGGAAAGAACATGAAACTCAAATTAGTATATATTGAATAATTTATGTTTACAATTTCAAATTATGAAATATAAAAGGTATAGATACCTTTTTTTTTTAATCTATGCAACTTATGAATCATTTACTTCATTTTAATTAGTAGAAATCATTAAAGGAAAACAAACAAAATTACGCTTTCATAGTTTTTATTTACACATTACAAAAAAAAAAAAAAAAAAATGTATATGATAATTTTTTGAAAAAAATATGTTATGGATGAAATGGATTTGAAAAAAATATGATATGAAATGGATGTTTCAATATACTCACTAATTCAAAAAACTCAAAAACTATTTACTATTTATCAACATTTATTTTTCTAGACACTTAGAAAGAATATAAACACAGCATGACAAGAATGTCAATGTAAATGATGAAATCAATTTTATTCAACAGAAGCATCCTAGATACTAAACAACAGTTGTTTTTTTTATCACCAATAAAAACTTAATGTTGAACAATATACTTTTAAAGCAGAACATTTATGAATTTTTTTAAATGCTAAAGTTACAATGATAAAAATTACATTGAATAAAATCATAAAATAAAATAAAAACATACAATACAGTAAATTTAATAAACAAGTATATATATATATATATATATATATATATAGAGAGAGAGAGAGAGAGAGAAGTTAAATAGGATATAAAGAGGAGTTGGAAGAAACATTTTTATGCTTTTACAGAATTTTATAATTCAAAATTGATATGTTAAAGAAATAGAAGAAAAGAAAAAAAAAAAAGAAGAGTGAAACATCTATGTAGCAATGAAGTTGGGAATAAAAATATAATAAATGCTGATATAGAAATTGATTTTCAAGGAAAAGATCTGTATTTTTTAAAACAGAAATAACTGAGATGCACAATGGCATAGCATGATATTATAACAATCAATTTCAGTTTAAATACAAGAAACTAATGACATTTCATTTTTTGCAATAGAAACAGTTGCTTGACACACCTTGATTGATTCACGTTCAATCCTTCACAAAACTAGTAATAATGCTTTCTGGAGCAATCCATGTTGCTCTTTTGTTATTAGACATGATTACCTAGCAATAACTAAATAATATCACTTACTAAAAAGTAAAGAAAATTTTAAGATTCATAATACAAAAGTAAACTTATAATGCATTTTATCATAATGCTAAAAATAACAAATAAAGTCAAATATAAACATTTTTTGATGTTAATTAATGGTCTTTGAAAGTTACATAACAAGCAAGTAATAAAAAATACTGAATTGACATTATATAAACATGTATAAGGGAGAGTAATGTACAAATATACATGTATAACATGTATATTTGTACATTTTATTCTTGAAATAGCTCTTTCTACTGTAACCCCTACACTGGATACCTTGGAGTTATCAATTCTTTCAGTAATATTAAACTGAATAGTCTTTTAAAAATTTAGGATATTTCAATTTATATCCTATTTTTTGTAGTTCTTGTTCTATTTTGAAGCCTTTATCTGTCATTACAACATTATTCGGTTCTAATATATCCATCAGATTACTTTTAGCAAAAAGTTCCTTGCCAGATATGCTACCACAGTATAATGGTGAAATGAAGCTGATGGTCCTGAAGGCATTACGACTATCATATCTTTTAAAGTATTTGTCTTCTTATAAAAGCTTAGTCATTTGCTGTTCTACTGGATTACTAGGTTTCTATATAGGAAATTCAGTGCAGTCAATAATGACTCTGGAGTCTTTATTTCAGAATCAAACTGTTTTATCATGGTTTCAATAACGAATGACTTTGGAGGAAATATAGGTAACAATTTCAACTTTTCATAAAAAAACTGTTGTTACAAAATTAAAATTCTTGAAACAGTAGAATCTGAAATTTCAAACAAAATAGATAAAAAATCATTTGAAATTCCAGTTCTTAATTTAACAAGGAACAGAACACATAAATCAACTGGACTCTTCAACAAATTTAATTTTTGATGATCTGCTTCAAAATTCAAAAAAGAACATTTATAGAGAGAAACCTTTCTTTAATGAAACATGTCAATGCACCGATTTTAATATCATCAACAATATTCTCTGGAATAAATCTCTTTCATTCTCACAGAATCCTGAACTTCTTGCAGCTATTTTTGCAAATTGCTGATCTAGTCGATTATTTCAGAAAAAGTAATAGTCTGGGAAGAAGCAGAGTACATCCTACTGAAATCAGAATTCAAATAATTTTTCTTAGTAATCAATTCTCTTGCATTTATATACTTTACTAAATGACATGTATTTTCAAAACTTTAATATATATTTCTTATATATATAACATTCAATTTAACAAATTAAGAGCACTTTTATTAAAATACATTAATTATAAACGCTGATAACAGTCAATAAGAAAATTGGATTTTCATTAGTTAGTAAAGGATTCACTTATTAAATAAATCTTTAAGAAATTTATTCACTTCCACCCAAGTTTAGCATTATATCAGTTGTTAATTTTAAATTAAGAGTGATATTTTTTTGCAACAGGAGTTTGTTTATTTACATCAATTAATTTTAGATAAGAATTTGCAGGTAAAGTGCAATACAATATTCATGTAAACATTTTAAAACCGTTTAAGCATATTCAAAATTATCAGAAATTTCATCAAATGTCAATAAAATAAATTAAAAATGCACTCACGATTTTGTTTGATTGTTTTTGATGGCAGATCACTTTCCGATTTCTTTTTCCTCGAAGAGTTTTTCTAAAAAATTACTGGAAAGCTTTGAGTTTCGATTTCTTATATTTAGTAAATGGACACACACTGAATGGATTCTTCAAAATGATCGGAGCATATCACCGACTTCGAAGAAGGCGTAAAACCTTCTAATTCAAAGCTAATAACCCAAGTCAGGATTGTTGAAAGGAAATTAAAAAAAACATTTTATCAAGACAATCACTCTTATGTTTCGCATTAGAGCATCCAACAGTACACCAGTATTTCCTCTTTTAACATATAATAAGAGGAAAGAAAATGACTCAAAATTGTAACTTCAAATTCAAATGTAAACAAGAAATCCGCTTCATACTTGGCAGAGAACGTTAATGGCAGACTCGTCGACGAAAGCGTTGAGGATGAAATCTTAAATGCCATGCGCATAAGTTCATGACATGTGACTTTTACGTCACATGAATTGGTCCCACTCATTCACCAATGCTGTTTTCAGTTCCTGGATGGTTCTCGGAGGGGGGGGGGGGTGCGAGTTTGCAATTGCCCTCCCCAGAGCGTCCCAGACATGCTGTATAGGGTTGCGTTCTGGAAACCTGCCTGGCTAATCCATCCGGCGAATATACTCACTCTCGAGGAATTCGTCGACCAGAAGAGCTCTATGTGATCTCGCGTTATCGTCCATTAAGATGAACTCGGGGCCCACTGCACCCCGGAAAAGGCGAACATAGGGCTCCAAGACCTTATCCCTATACTTCACGCCAGTCACAGTGCCTCTGTCAAAGACGTGGAGAGGTGTGCGGTCATCTAACATGATGCCTGCCCAGACCATTACACTGACACCGCCATGTCGATTTCGTAGACATTGGAGGGTAGGTAGCGGGTCCCTGGCTCTCTCCATATGAAAGTACGGCGAGAATCGGTGTTTAGGCTAAAACGGGACTCGTCGGTGAACAGAACGGTTGCCCGTTGCTCCACACTCCAATCACTATGTTGCCTGCACCATGCTAATCGGACTCCTCCTGTTCGTAGACGTGAGCGGGACGCAAACAGCCAGTCTTTTAGCAAACAATCCTCTCTCATTCAGTCTCTTGAAACAAGTCACCCTTGATACACTGGTTCCTGTGACTGCATACAGGTTCCGAGAGAGCCGGGAAGCTGTAGCCCCTCTGTTACGTTTCGCTAAAATGGACAAATGGCGATCTTCTCTGGCCGTCATGGCTCTTTGATGACCTTGCCCAGGCTTTCTCTCGATGGATCCAGTATTCTGGAACTGTTTCCATAGTTTACACACGACGCTGGGCGTTAAATGAAACTTTCTGCATATCTGGATTTGCGATTGGCCTGCCTCTAACCTGCCCACAATTCGCCACCTCATTCCATCATCTGAACGTTGGTGGTTACTCATTTTTACTATTCCGATGTGAATTTCACCGATTGCTGCAAGATAACACCAAGAAATTCGCCGATGTGTGCTAGCGAACGAAATTCGTCTTACCCTCCACGCGCTTATAAAGCCTGTTTTTATGCTGGCTCCACCTACACACACGTGTACGCTTACGTATTAGCCGTAAAACATTTGCATTTTTATCTAGAAGCAGTGGTTTTTCCTTCAGTTCAGTTCTTTTCATGAATTCGATAAAATATGCAAATTCTCTTAGTTTCTTATACCAACATATCAACATTAAATTGTCTATTTCATTAGTTTCATAGAATACCAGCTTCTTCGTGATATAAATTATCATAACCTATCATTTATTTCAGACTATTTTGTATTTGTAATCCTAACATAGTTTAAACAGCTTTTTTATATCAATATCTCGAACAATTGTTTAGAAAATATATTTTGAAATAGATACCTTAAAATTAGTGATGAAGCAATTTCATGTTATGTCATCTAATTGCCTTTAAACTGTGTATACAATTAAATTTAACGGAATTTCGGGTATTTGCTTATATTTACGGCCCTCTCAATAAGTCGCCGAAAAGTACAAACTGTCGCCAACTTGGCGATTAACAAACGGAAGCTAGTGACCTTGGCGTAATCTGGAAATCGTCAAGTAAACTCAGGAATGCAACCATCTTGGTGAAATCTTGGCATCTTATGTTTAATGGAGCATGGCGATCTTGACGTAATCTAAAAATCCCCAAGTAAACCTTGGTACAGTAAAAATAAACAAGTACCGAATTTTGTAACTAATATATTTCAAAATCAGCATGATGGTATATGACACAACTTGTTTAAATTGGGTTGATATCAAAAGGGTTGATGCAAAAATTTCTATATTCCTTCAAAACCATGCAACCTCAGTCGCAAAATTGGTAATCTGAACTTGTTTGATTCATATTCTTTTGAACATGCTTTTTCAAAGAAGAATTCATTACATTACTCATGATAAAAACCATTTTGGCAGATATCGAGTCAAAAGATCTAAAGGTAGAGTATGACGCAAACTTGGAAATTTTTCAATGAATATAGCTTACATATATCCATTGAAAAGACAAACACTGAATCTTCCTTGTATTAAGTGTTTCACTCATAGTTTCTGCTTAGTTTCTTAAATTTACTCCATTCTTATTTCTTTCAACATCTGGAAGTGGAAAAATATCATATATTTTTTTTATATAAATTTCGAGAGATATTCGATGAAAGTGAAATTATTATGAAGGAAAAATTCAGAAAATTGACTAGAGATATGCTAAGGATTGCTAGAAACCTTCTCCCTCACACACACACCTACTGAAGCTCCAGCATATATGTTGGTTTCAAGTACATTTTAAATCTATCATGACTGAAAATTAATCCTGCTGATGGTGCATGATAAGTTAGAGGGAAACATTGAGTTTAAAGTGCCATTTTTATCATCTGACCTTAATGAAAATCTTTAAATTCATTCTAAATGATTTTGTTTAGTTTAGTCCTTTAATTAGCAAATGTTGAGCAGTTGTAGTAAAAAGTATTTTGGGTGCATATACTAAATATATGTATAACATATTTACATGTTCGTAGATTTTTTAAATTAATTATTAAAAATTTATTTTAATTCGTATTCAGAAATCTGTGTACAAAGGCATGCTTACAATATTCATGTAAAATATTTGGAATTGTAGAATCTCCTATAAGAGCCAATGAAAATAACTTAATTCTGAGCAACCATGTCAAATAAAGAGTTAATTAATATGCTAGTATTAATATTAATTAATATGTTTTTTTTCTTTTAGTTTATTCTCTAAAAAAAGTATATTAAGCAAACAATAAAAAAATATCCGATATTACTGCAGTTATTATTCGTTGTGCATATATTTTACTTACTTCAATACAACTTATTTTCTTCTTTTCAGAAGATAAACTTCACATATGTAATTATTGTGGTAAAGCTTTGAAAAATCTATCAACTTTCAGAGGCCATAGTGAACTGCACATCGGAGTGGATCATTATCCCTGCATTTTATGCAAATGGAAGTTTCGAAGCCTGCCACAGCTAGTTCTACATATGAATTCAGAGCATCCCACGGAATTTAAAAACTCAGAAGACCCTCAGAGTCTAATATCAGATGCAATATATTCTAAGTTCTCTTAAATTTCAAAACATTGATATATCTTCTAAGAAATCGAAATTTTATTTCCGTGTTTCATAAAATGTATTAGTGATCATTATTTGGAATGTATAAATAATATTAAACTCTAAGGAACACAACACATTAGATAAGAAATGCACGAGCATGTTTGATTGCTGTGTATCTTACAAGAGTGGAGAAATTGAATTTGCAACATAATATTTTGCTGTCTTACATTTTTCAAAATAAATGTGAAGGTCTACATATTGTATGAACACTGTTAATAAAATCTTATGCATGAAAAATGTATTTCTTTCTCTCAAATTTTGTATTGAATATGATTAGTTTGATTTTATTAAAATAAAGATAATTTTAAGAAAAAGTGTAAATAAAAGAAGGATCATAAATCTATACTTATATAAAGTTCAATGTGTGTGTGTTGGCGCTCTACAGAAAAGACCATTTGACCTACAGCTACCAAATATGGTACGCGTATGACTTGGAAGTCGGGAATGTGCACCTGGAGTCCCTTTTTTTTAAATTTTAATTATTAATTAAAAACTAACTTTCCCGCCAAAAAATCATTTCTTTCCCCACCAACAAATGTGTAAGGCTTCAGCATTTTTTTCCCAACAGTAATGAGGCTTAGGCTTAACATTTTTCGGCCGATTATTTCAAACAATTCTGTTTATTTTCTTAATGTTTGATGCATTTAAAATTAAACGCTGTTAATTAATCGATCTCTCAGATTCATTCTGAAGTACTTTTGAATTAAAATAAAACATAATAAAGAAAATTAAAAATTTCTAATCTGCATAGTGTTACCCCAACTGGCGTAGAAAAATTCACGCATTTGCGTTACCATAACTGCCGTTGAAAATTCACGCATGCGCATTGTGTTCTGATTGTTTACATCTATTTTCAACGGAAGCGGACCACAGAGAGGAGATCTCTTTCTCTGTGAAGCGGACTTGATTTAAATTATTTTTGGGTTAGTTGTATGCTTTTGTAATTAAATTGTATTTATGTTAGTTTAAGTTCATCGTTTTTTAAGTAATTTTTTTTACCTGTTTTCGACCGATTATTTTAAACGATTCTGTTTATTTTCTTAGTGTTTGATGCATTTAAAATTAAACATTGTTAATTAATAGACCTGCTCATGATGAATCTGAAAAAATTTTGTTGACAAATTCTTGAGATATTACATGAATTAAGAAAGATATTCTTTAGTACCCATAAGATTTAAATACTCAGTGACTCTGTTTTCAGTAATCATATTACAAAAAAAAATGCTTTGTTTCAGTAAAAATATTATTATATTAATTGCAGATTAATCATTTCCACTTTAATTTAAAGCATAAATTCTACGGGAGCTAACAGAAAATTAGAGAGATACAGATTACGTTATGACTGAAGACCTTTATAATATTATGAGTGAACTGAAATTTGAAGTTTTAAAATATTTTAATGAAGAAGCTATTAAAGTAGGAATTACATAAAATATTTAATTATTAAAATTTTAACGAGCATTATGATTTGCGAACCGGCTGGTCGCCAAAGGCCTGCTAGTATAATAATAAAAATAGATTAATAAATAAAAGAAGGACCATAAAATTAAAAAAGAAAAAAATTACACAGTAAATATTGCTCTTCTTTCGTTATTCTACTTTTATCCCCCTTCTTTATCTTTCTCTGTTGATAATTTTACAATTTGTTATGAATTTTCTGGAATGTGAAGACATATTTCTTGTATGATCAATGGTAATAGCACATCCATTATTTTTATTATTGTTCGTTATGATATTTAGCTATCTCAAATTTGTTATGCAGTAAACAATAAATTATAAATAGGATATGACTAGGTAGGGCATTAGCCCAGAACCAAGATTATGATAAATTACTTATGATAATAATATCTATCCATCTCTAGGAAATTAAACGTAGGGGTTGACGAGATAAGAATACGGCATATTTTAAAAGGATTTTATTCAAGTGTTGATCATTATATATGCATATATATTCATAAAATTGAACACATCACAAGTTTTTCTATTCGTATATAACTATAACAAATATTAAGGTAGTATTGTTATTGAATCACCAGGTATACAGAATGTAGAAAATTCAATCAAAACCTTAAAATTTTTTTTGTAAAGAATATTATACTATTTTATAATAAATGGAGAAATTAGGTTAATAAAAAGGAAATTTGAGAAATAATAACTGTGAGTGTGCTATTTTTTTTTTTTTTTTTTTTTGCATTCATTATACAGGCTTTGCCATATTAATCAGCATTTTAACGCATAAAAACACTTAAATCTGAACAAATTAAGCTTTTTCTGCTTCTTCATCATTACTAATTTCTGTTGTAATTCAATGATAATGAAACCATGAAAACTATAACCCTGGAAATAAGAATAACACAGTTTTAATTTAAATAATAAGGAACAACAAAGCACGTGTCTCTAAAGTATATTTATTTAGAAAATTTGGTACTAAAATAAAAATTCCTAATTTCTCTTTAAAAGCAATGAAACCTGGAGTCCCCTTTTTTGAATTTTTAATTAGAATGTTAATAATTGATTAAAAACTAACTTTCCCGCTAAAAAAGTCTTCATTTCTTCACCTCCAAATGAGTAAGGCTTCAGTTTTTTTCCCACGCTAATGAGGTTATTCTTAATATTTTTCGACCGATTATTTTAAACGATTCTGTTTATTTTGTTAATGTTTGATGCATTAAAAATTAAACATCTTTAATTAATCGATTTTTCAAATTCACTCTGAAGTACTTTTGAATTAAAATAAAACAGAATAAAGGAAATTAAAAATTTCTAATCTGCATAGCGTTACCCCAACTGGCGTGGAAAAATTCACGCATTTGCGTTATCATAACTTGCGTTGAAAATTCACGCATGCGTATTGCGTTCTGATTGTTGACAACTATTTTCAACGGATGCGGGCTTGATTTAAATTATTTTTACGTTAGTTGTATGCTTTTGTAATTAAATTGTATTTACGTTAGTTATATATTTTTTTGTATATACTTATAGTTTAAGTACATCGTATAAACACAAATATTTGATATAAGTCAAAAATACCATTTTTTGTATCTAAATTTAGAATTAATATCTATTTAGTATTCATTTACACAGTACACCTATTATATATAAAAAAAAAGGACATAAGATATTCTATTCTCAATCAACAGAAATGTGCAGTCTAAAAATTTGTAAGTGATTCCAGATAACTTTGGAAAATATTCTACAGAAAGAATATTTTTTTACCTAATCTTAAAATATTATTTGCTCAACGAAAACATATTTATTATTTAGGATGTTTTTCCAAACCCCCTTCTTGCTTTAAATATTCAGACAAAAATCTGCCATAATTTTTGATATACAGCTGTATAATGGTAGGGGTGGAGGAATAAGAATTTTTCAATATGGAATAAAGTATAATTAAAATTTTAAGTTTATGTTGCAAATAATCTTCAATACGTGAATTCTTTATTATATTTTTACAGATTTACAAAATCGAACAATAAAAGGAACAATTTAGGGATGACGAATATTTTAAAAGTGGTTATTACGGAACCAATATCATAAATAGGGATGACGAATATTTTACGAGCGGTTATTACGTAACCAATATCAAAAAGTCACAAATACCAGTGATAAATACTTTTCTTTGAGGGCTGTTATAGGGATGACGAATATTTTACGAGCGGTTATTACGTAACCAATATCAAAAAGTCACAAATACAAGTGATCAATACTTTTCAAAGAGGGGTGTGATTCAAATCCTTGATTAAAGATGCATAATCCTCGATTTTTTGAATAACAAATAATATTGTTATTTTTAAATATGCGTTCCAAATATCTGCTATTTCAATCATATTATTAATTAAAAATTATTACTTAATATTAAATATAAAATTTATTAATTGTAATTAATACTTAATTTACTAATTTAATTAACGTGTGATTGAATTAATTTATCTGTTTCAGCTTACTTCTTAAATTTTATTTTTTTCTCAAAACTATTTAATTAATTTATTTATTAAAGTGAACCATTTTCTGGAAAAGATGAGTTAAAAATATATGTAATTTCTTTTTAAATGTTTACTTTAGTTCTATATTCTACCAATAGATGGCACCAGCAGTAAACAGAGTACATGTAATCAAAGTCAATCATGTCAGGAGCAATTAAAAATGATCTGTATGGAAATTGCATCATCAAATACGAATATCGGTCACTCCCGTAAAGTGGAGCGGTGACTTCCACTTTCCAGTGAAGCCTCGCACTTTCCGGTGAAATCACCGCTCCGATAAATTTCAGTGATGTGCAATTCAATGATATGATACGATAATTCCAATAACCGGTCCATTCACTTTTCAATCCAATCACAGATTTCTTTCGAGAGCTTCCATTGGACAGATCGTATCGATTGTTGCTTTCCAGTGAAGTCACCAGTTCGGCAAATTTCAGTGATATCGTATCGATTGTTACTTTCTATCGTGATCCAAAACCTGTAATCGAAATATCATCAGTAAGATCGTATCAAGGATTTGAATCACGCCCCTCTTTGAAAAGTATTGATCACTTGTATTTGTGACTTTTTGATATTGGTTACGTAATAACCACTCTGAAAATATTCGACATTCCTATCCTTGATACGATCTTACTGGTGATATTTCGATTACAGGTTTTGGTTCACGATAGAAACTAACAATCGATACAATATCACTTAAATTTACCGGAGCGGTGACTTCACTGGAAAGTAACAATCGATATGATCTGTCCAATGGAAGCTCTCGAACATAACAAAAAAGGAGAAATCTGTGAACGGATTGAAAAGTGAACGGACCGGTTATTGGAATCATCGTATCACTGAATTGCATATCACTGAAATTTATCGGAGCGGTGACTTCACTGGAAAGTGTGAAGTCGCCGCTCCACTTCATGAGAGTAACCGGTCTTACTGGTATGTGTTGATGCACTGTTTCATACAAATCGTTCTTCATTGTTTGTGATTTGACTTTGCATATATTCCATTTACTGCTGGCGCCATCTATTGGTAGAATATAGAACTAAAGTAAACAATTTAAAGAAATTACATTTATATTTAATTCAAATTTTTCAGAAAATGGTTTACTCCAATACAAAAATTAAATAAATAGTTTTGAAAAAAATCAAATTTAAGAAGTAAGCTGAAATAGATAAATTAATTCAATCACACGTTACTTAAATTAGTAAATTAAGTATTAATTACAATTAATAAATTTTATATTTAATATTAAATAATAATTTTAAATTAATAATATGATTGAAATAACAGATATTTGGAACAAATATTTAAAAATAACAATAGCAAAGTTATTAATTATTCAAAAAATCGTGGATTATGCATCTGTAGGCTGTGATTCAAATCCTTGTTACGATCTTACTGGTGATATTTCGATTACAGGTTTTGGATCACGATAGAAAGTAACAATCGATGCGATCTGTCCAATGGAAGCTCTCGAACAAAACAGAAAATGAGAAATCTGTAGATGGGTTGAAAAGTGAACGGACCGGTTATTCTTGGAATTATCGTATCATTGAATTGCATATCACTGAAATTTATCAGAGCGGTGATTTCACTGGAAAGTGTGAAGTCGCCGCTCCACTTTATGAGAGTGGATTTGACTTTCCATATTCGCATTTGATGATGCACTATTCCATACAAATCATTTTTAATTGCTTGTGACAGGACTTTGCATATAATCTGTTTACTGCTGGCGCCATCTGTTGGTGGAATATAGAACTAAAGTAAACATTTTAAAGAAATTACATATATATTTAATTCAAATTTTTTCAGAAAATGGTTTATTCAATAAAGAAATTAAATAAATAGTTTTGAAAAAAAATTAAATTTAAGAAGTAAGCTGAAATAGATAAATTAATTCAATCACACGTTACTTAAATTAGTAAATTAAGTATTAATTACAATTAATGAATTTTATATTTAATACTAAGTAATAATTTTTAATTGATAATATGATTGAAATAACAGATATTTGGAACAAATATTTAAAAATAACAATAGCAAAATTATTTGTTTTTCAAGAAATCGTGGATTATGCATCTCTACGAAATAATGTACAGACTGAGAATTTGCTACCCGGCGAGATAGTCATCCTTCTCCGTGACGTTATGATAACATGTCAACAATAATTCTCTTTCTCTGTGAGTGAGCTTGAGCTATCGCTTAACGCTTACTTTGTTTACTATTCGGCAATAACATGTTTGCAACTATCCATGGTATCCGAATTTAAATTTTAGCTCGTACGATTTTTTAATGTAATCATTTGACAAACTATGGATAATCATTCTTCTTATGACAGTGTAAAATTGAAGCTTAATGAGAAAGAATTTGTTTTTGAAGATGGCAAATGGAATGGAGGCAAGTACTTGTTTATATTGTTTCAACAAATACTAATTATGAAGACAAATTAGAATTCACCTCTAAACTGATGCATCACTTCATACTGACTTATATCAAATTTACATTTGTGATTGTGTCAGTGCAACTAAAAATAACTAGTTTGTTGGAAATTAAAAGGAAGATGAGCAGCTATTCTAGTATAAACTTTATGAGCAAAATTCTTTTGATGTTTATTTTTTGAATAAATCGTTGACGTTAGAAGGGAGGGAAATTTATTATTCTGTACCAGTTGCATTGATAATATCCCTTACCTTATAAATTTAAATTCCTTACAATATTCAAATTTAAGTTATTCTAAAGTCAGCACTGTTTGCACTTCATCAGTAAATATGTAGTGATATTTTATAAACAACTATGAAGTTTAAATCATTCTGTTTACTTATAAATGCATTAAATTTTTTATTGTAAATTACAAAATCAGATGTCCATGTAAATTGATATTTTTAATGCATTAAGTTATGAGGATTAAAATTGAACTATCAAAAAATATGTAAAAATCAAAGCTTGAAAAATTATACTTAATTCTTTATTCAGTAATTATTTTTATACTATTTAGTGCTGTGTTAAGTAATTAGTTATAATTGCCTATGTAATGATATTCAAATATAAGCTTAGTTTTTTTAGGGAAGTGAAATTTTTTATTATATTGTTTTTTATGTAAAAGTATAGATAAATAATTTTATTTATTTTATCAAAAAAATTTTATAATAAATATTTTTATTAAGTAAAAAAAATCTGGAATTGTTTACTCTAAGCTTGTAAAACCAATATACTATCCAGAAGAAATAGATATCCTTTTACATTTACCTAATTTAAGCTAAAATGAGTTGATCTATTTTAAAGCTAAAAAAAATTCAGATGTTAATAGCATTCATTAAATGAAAACAAGTTGCAGATATCAGGTATTTGCATGGCATATTGTAAACCAAATCTGAAAGTGTAAGAGCTTTGCTTGTTGTGTGTTTTGAAATGTTGAAATATTTTATATAACATAATATACAAAGCATATTATGACATAACCATGGCAACCAATGGTTATGTCATAATATGCTTTGTTAACTAATACATGTTGTATGCCATTCATATGTAATTCACTGTCTATGTAAAGTGTATATAAAGTTAAAATGATCTCATATTCTTGAACCTTATTTTGTGATATTCGAGTTTTGATTTTTGTGAACCCGGCACAAGCTAAGAATCCGTTCAGGAGCATACGCCGGAAAACAAACCTCATTCCTTCCTTCCTTCTTGAACCTTAAACACTAGTTAGCAATGAGAATGTACAAACTTTCATTTTCAGATAATAGTTCAAGCGAATTTTGGTTTCAGTTTAAGATAGGACAGTTCCTTAAAGTGTGCAAAGGTGAGATGCATTACTTTCCTTTTTGATTCAACCAAGAGTGTTATGGAGCAACAAATAAAAACTATTGAAATAGAGTCAAAATTGATTCTTTCTTTGTAAAAAACAAATAATTCTTCAGTTGGAAAGGTGACTGTTCAGTTGGAGAAATTTAATGAAAAAAATGAAGTTTTATTGGTAATTTCAAACATACATAGATGTTCAAAAAAACTAACAGATGGTAGAATTAAAATTATTTCTTCTCTGACTACTAAACTGTATTTGTTGTTAAAAATTTACTGGTTTTTGACATTGTTTCTGGTTAAACATTGGGCAAACTGAGAGATGTCTTAAGCAGCATTTAAGCCCCTTCATCATACCAATATATATTTTTTAAATGAAAGCAGAATGAGGGATAACGAATAAGTGTTCATATTGCGGAACTTAAAATACTTGTCATAAACAGCAGTTATGATGTTATGCTATATGATGTTTTAGTTAGTGGATTGTGTGATAAAACAATATAGATTGATTGTTTGAGAAAGATAACATTGAAGAATCTTTACAGATAGCATCTTAAAGAAATTTTATAGATAGCATCTTAAAGAAACTTTACAGATAGCATCTTGAAGAAACTTTGCAGATAACATTGGCTGTGAAAAAAAACTTTTGAGTGTATATGAAATTTAGCAGGATTTTGTTTACTGTGTGTCTTGAGATATTGAAACCAATGCTTGCCAATAATGATGTTATATTATTCTTTGTTGACCTATAAATGTTGTATGGTATTTGCATGTAACTCATTGTCCAAGTAAAGTGACTATAAATTTAAATAGATTTCATATTTCAAGAACACAAAACACAACAGATGGTAATATATTATTAAAGTCAACTTCATGATGTAAAACATAATTGAAGAAAACTGAGTAAATTTTAAACTTCAAAAATAAATACTTAACAATTTGAGGACTTAAACAGTCATGAGATGACTCAGTGAATAGAAATTATTTAGTTTGATTCAAAAATTATATGGATAACTAAATAGGCCTTCAATAATGCAAATAGCATGATTCTACATTGTGCAAGTAAAAATGATTTGTTTGGATCTGTACATTTATTGAGGTTTCTTATCTCACAGATATGACGAAATAATTAACTTGAAAACATGTCCAAGATATAAATTGAATCTGCTTATTTTGAGAACTTTCTCTGTAATTTTATCTGGTTAATGAAAGCACAATTTAATACATTTAGAATTTATGGTTGATTTTGAAAAATGGCAAGTTTTTGTGAAGTCTGAAAGCTTCTATTATTATTCTATTTATTAATACAAATGGTACATGCTGTGAATATACAATACATACATATATGAATTTTTTTTTAACTTCTTACAAACACTTTTACAATATTACTGTTTATATTTTCTTATTTTTCAAATTTTTTTAAATGATTTTATGTATTGTTTTTCCATTAGAATTCTCAGGAGATGATATTGCCTCACTTCTAAAACAGAATCAGGACCTTATTGAAGAAAATAATTTCCTCAAGCTGAAAATAGAAATGTTATTAAATATGGTAGGGTTGAGTTTTAAATTTAGATTGGGTGTAAATTTTATTTTTAAAAACTGGTTTTTGTCTTAAACTTTATTATTTTTGATAAATTCTTGTTTTAAAATTTAAAGAACTTTTTATTGTATATACTTTTTTAAAAAATAATTATATAATTTTGCATCCCCTGTATTTTATAATAATCACTTTTTTATATATTTTTATGACTTGAACTTCATTAGTTTGTTTTAAAATGTCAGGATTTCTCTTGCTTTTTATCTTTAAAATTGCTGTCTCAATAAGTATCTTTATTATTCATATTACTTAACTATCAGTAAATTTAATATATATATATAAATGAAAGAAATCTGAGTGAATATTTACTAAATAACAAGTTTATATATATATATATATATATATATATATATATATATAAACTTGTTAGTTAGTAAATAATTTATGAAATGTGTTGTGAGGAACCATGAAATAGACCTTTTTTTCCCCTCCAGTAATATCTTTATATCTTTTCTTTTAAAATTCAGATGAATGTGCATAGCAGTATAACTATTTGTATGTACATTATTTTGGAACTTTTTTTAAAATTTGTATTTAATGTTTCCTTTTATGTTTTCAATCATCACTAAATATAATTTCGATTACAAGATTCCTATTAGATTTGATATTCTTAATATTTTCCATGCATGATAACAACATGAAAATAAAATTGATCGCAACTTCTGATGATCATTAAATAATAATATTGGGATTTGTATACTTCATTGAAAATTGCTGTTTTACGTGAAATAAAATAACATAACTTGTTGTTCCTGGAAATATTATTTTAACAAAGGTGGTGCAGGGGAGAAATTCTAAATTAAAGTTTCTGACTGCTAATGTGAGTTTAATATTGTATGACAAATTTTATTTCAACTGAAGTCTTAAAAGAGAAGTATAAATTAAAAAAAGGGGGGTTGGAGCAAAAGGATCGATGGCAAGATAGATTCAAGGTTGTCAACATGTGTTAAGGCTTCTAATCCCTCATTTTCAACAATAGGTATTACTCTATATTAAATACAGAAATATTTATCCCTGAGGAGCAGTATAAAATACAGACTGTGCCAAACTTGCTATGACTCGAAAATCATTTGAGATTCTTTAATTTATAATGTTTTAAATGATGCAGTTATGCTTGGAGAGTTGGTATGTTTAATTCTTTATGAATTATTAATAAGAATGCCATTTGAGTTCTTTCTATAGAGTATTATATTTTGCCCAATTGAAGACCTGACGTGGTTTACTGGACAGAGGGGAGGAATGTATTGATGTTCCTCTCAGATTTTCATCAAACCTTTATTTATCTTGTATTTGTATAGCCCATTGTATAAATGAGATATAAAAATACTATCAAAATCCTTAGAGAATTTTTTTAGATATTATTGTGGCTGTATATTATTAAAAAGAAATAATTACCCCCACCAATGAAAAAGTTATCATCAAATGACATAATTCCGTTTCCTTAATAAAAAGTATTTTAAATTTAATCAGACTCAAACAAAGCACAGAAATCAAATCCAAACAGTTAAATTATAAATCTTATTCAGTTTATGATAGCATGTGTTATTTGTATATCTCAATAATTCCTTTAAATGGTATCTTAACATTTTTCTTACTACATTCATCTCAAAAGTTTTGCATATAAGAATATAAAAGTTTTTGCAATTAATTTAAACTTGAGAAAAACATTTAATTTCAATATTTACAAATAGATAGCACTGGCATTTGGTCATTCCTAGATATTTAGTGGTATATTTCACATTTCAAAAAAAGGCTTTTAAATTATAATAAATAAATATGATATTGCAAAGTAGACAAGCACAAATGGGAAAAAACATATTATGCTTCATTGGGAAAATGTGATGTTCCAACTCATTGTGGTAGTAGTGTAAGTGCAATTGAATCTGACTTTTTTAAATATATTTTATAAAGCTGTTTTACTATGTGGTACAAACATGGTTTTCTTGATCTGCTACTATTCACTCAAATGATCATGAGGCTTTGAAGCCTATTCTGAAAAATTGTAGTGTGCATATAATTTTTAACAATTTGAAATGTACTAAAACATTTTACACTTGCATGTGTTGACACTAGTAAAGTGCATGCTTTTTTTATCAATCTGTTCATTTTATAAAAGGGATCAGCAATTGAAAAATTGTATGGTTACAATTATAATAATCTGAACATGAATCAGTTAGATTCATGTTCAGTTTAGATGTATCTTGCTTCCTTCCAAAAATATGACACATATTCTCCAGATCGATTTTTAAATCTTGTTATTTGCTTTTGTAGAATTGTCTAAAAGCAACAATATCTTTTGTCTTCAAAAAATTGGTTTACTGTAGTTCCAAGACTTTTATGCTAAATAGTCACTAGAATTAGCTATCTGTGTATGAACAGTAAATGTCATCTGGTAAAATAAAAGAAAATTGCAGATTTTTTCAACCCCCCCCCCTCCCACCATAGATTTTTTTTTTTCACTCTCTTTTTTTGCCTCACTGCTGGGAGGGCACATTTTCCTTGACAAAAGGGCTGGGTATGACCCTCAAGGTGTAAATGAGTTTGAGTTCATTAATTTTACAATTGTAAAAATTTAGACCTAAATATTTATTTGATTATATATATATATAATATGTTTTTTATTCAAATTCTGAACTTAATTTTTTTAAAACTATAGTGATAAAAATCTGTCAGCATTATTTCATGTTGATAAATTATATTTTCTGAACTAATGCAGAATTAGTAATTGATTTATTTTGACTCTTTTGTATAATTTGCAAAAATGCTTATGTCGGAGAATGGTGCAAATCCTGTTCCCATCCAGCTAAGCAATTAATTTTTTAAACATTTTTATCAAAGGTTTGTCCAATTACTGATTATCTAAATTTCCAATTTTTGTTACATTTTATATATGTATATATAGAGATAGATAGATAGATGGGTGGATTCTCACCACTATCTCATAAATTTCGGAATTTTCAATTCTTGTATCAGTTATTGCTTAAAAGATAATGTTGACATTCTCAATAAGTAATATCTAGATTCAACCTCTAATGAAAGTTTAAAAATTTTTTCTAGAGTTCGTCATATCATATTAGAATATTTCGATTAAATTATGAACAGTTGTTTTATTGTCAAAGAATTTTTTTTCAAAGAATGTTTCTACAGGCAATTTAAATGCATGAATAATACTAAATTTCTTAAAATATTTTTAAAATAGGATGGTATATTAATTGATTTTTAAATGCATCCTCTATTTTTTTTTACTTTGTTTTGGTATAAAAATGATGAAAAAATTTTTGTTGCCCATTTCTAAAATATTTTGGTCATGCTATGTTTTTACATCAGCTTTGACATTTTCAGAAATGATTCATCAATCCAAATTAAGTGGTAATTTTTTAATTAAAAAAATTACTATAATCGCAGATTTTTATTCTTCTTATTAAAGTCGATTTAAATTTTTGGAATGACGATTTGCATTATTATTTTTATTTTTATTTGTAATTTCTGTCAAACCAAAAAGATATCCTTTATTTTACAGTTGAAGATGTTGGGTAAATGCAGAAATGAATAGTATAAATTTTTAAAAAAATTACTAAAAACTATGCAGTATTATGAAACATAAGACATCCTATGCTTAGAAAATACATAGGTTTATATATGCACAAATGCTTAATTTTTAAAAGTGCTTTATTTTTTAATTTTTTTTTTTTTTGGCTATGGTGTTTAAAAAGTTGTTAATTTTTGCAACAATTTCTCACTATGCACACAGACATATTTATTTCTCTTAAAACATGTCTTGATGCCTATTTCATTTAGGACATTATTATTATTTTCATATTGCATGGCATAATTGATGAAGGATAACAGTAAAATCTCAAGACTTTCACCTGCTTATCTAATAGTATCAATGTTGATTTCAATTTTTGCTTAAGATTGCAATGATTTGTGTCTACCTCACCAGATTGTGTTATTTTATTTATTACTGCTCCTCTTTTCACTTGTTTATGTATAAATAAAGAGTATTTTCTGCCTTATAATGGTATGGGAATATGAATTTCTTAATGTAGCATGACTTCTCTTGAACCATTAGAAAATTTCAGTGAAAATTTTAATACTTTCACATTTGCTAATAAAAATTTAAACCTATATATAAAATCATGTAAAATGATGAGCATTTGAAAATATTTAAAATATATATTTCATCTTTAAAATTTAGAGGAATTTTTTATGTTACTATTATTTCTTGAAAGTCATTAATTCAAACAGTGTGACCAACAAATTTTCATTATACTGCAATATTTACATTATGATTTTAAAATATCAAAAAGTAATTAATTTAAATCTCATTGTAGCTAGTTAAGAGAAATTATGCTGTATTTTTTTTTTTCATGTATAATGTTTAATGCAAACTTGATTATTTATTATTATTTTTTTAGGTAGCAGAAGAGTTTGCAAAAAATCAAACAAGAGATGCCAGTCAGCATAAAATTCCCCGTTTGTAATAAGGTTGTATTTTCAAGAAACTGGAGAATACATTATTTATTTTGAAAAAAAAAAAAAAAAACTGCTGTTTATTTATCATTAATATATGTTGTTGTTTCTTATGGCACTTGATATAGACAAGCCCGCTGACGAAGTCAGCGATTTTCAGCCGAGAGAGCATCTCTTGTTTTCAGTTGCGCCATTTAGGGCCAAGAGTACGTCTTAGTTACTCATGCGTCATATTCGCTTGCATAACCCCTTTTTACAGGGGGTGCATTCACATGCCTCACAGATTGAACGCAGAGGAAGAACAACCATGCTCGAACTCTGGACGCCCATATCACGGGGAAGACGCACTGCCCCTATACCAGGACGCCGGCATCATTAATATATAAAAATAGTTGAGCTGAATCAAATACAAATACACATCTAGTTCTCTGTTTTTGAATAGAATGTCTGCCTGTTGGTTACAAAAAACATCTGAAATTGTATTTCAATCTTGGACTTTTTAAATAAAATTAATTCAGGAATTTTAAATAAAATTCCGCAAATTAGTGAATCGAATGAAAACTTTATTCTTCTATTTATCTAATAAAGCAGCTCGTATGGCTAATAAAATATATTTAAGTTAGAATTTGACTAACTATGGCCAGCCGTACTTTGATGTGCTTGAATCTTGCACAGGGCACTTCAGTTTCTGTGACTTGTCTCATCTATCACTATCCCTCTTACAAATTACTAGAAATACTACACGGGATTTTCTATCTGCTAAATTTTTGAAGATGCCAGCTTCTGTACACATTTTTAAAGTGTAGAGACAAACAAAGGCATTTTTAAAAATTAAAAATACGGTTTTTCTCAGTTATCATAAATATTTATTCACTGCCATTTTTGAATGATTCAAAGAGAATTCCTTCTATAGTTGTCTGTTTGTGTCAATTAAAAAAATGAATGTATTTTATAACAAAAATAATAAATAGAAAATGAAATGATAATTTTAATTTTGGGACTTGCCATTTTCTTATTAATTTAATATTTTTAAATGAAAGAAAACATTTATGAATTCTTATTTAAAAATTTCCATAGTAAATAAGGGATATATTATAATTTGAATTTTCCCAGATGAAATTTTCTAAAAACACACTTAGTAACACACTTAGCGCGTGTGAATGTTTCGGTGTTTAGCCGATTCAGCAATTTTATAAAGTTTCTCTTGAATTAATTAAGTAGAGAAAGTGTAATTACTATGGCTAAATTAAGATAAAGCTTTGGAAATTAATTTGGATTGAAATTAGAGTTTAAAATATCATTTCATATATATGTATGTGTAATGATATCTCTTAATTTAATTTAATTCCTAATTAATTTCCTAATCTTTATCTTAATTTTACCCATATTAACTTAATTCCAAAATGTTCTCTTTTTTTCCTGATTCAGTTCCACCTTTTTTATTCAATTAATACTACACGAGCTCTGTAAAACTGCTTTAATCAACATTTTCACACGCTCCAAGTGAAGGGATAGAAATCTGTCAAGCTAAACAGATTCTTTTAAAAGATGCTTAAATTCCTTTTCCTAAATCTACACGTGTCAAAGAATTCCTATCAGAATCTCATAGTACAAAATCATTCGGGAAAAATATTTTGGTCTCTTTCGCTCTTTTGCATTTGCATCGCGATATGAACAGAAGTCAGTTTCATCATCGCTTCTTGCTTATACATAAATTATGCCTCCCGGGATGGAATAAATCGGAAGTTTTAAAAAGTCAAAAGTGTCTTCCCTCTTCGGCCACGGAACTGTTTAAAAATATGTTTTTACATATATATGTAAAGATATTTTAAAATCTTAATTAACTTCCAAATTTTTACCTTAATTTAGCTCATATTAACTTCATTCTAAAATGTTCTCTTATTTCCTGATCCGATTCCTCCTTTTTTATTTAATTAATTCTACACGAACTCTGTAAAATTGCTTTAATCAGCAAGTTCCCACGCTGCGAGTGAAGGGATAAAATTCCTTAATGCTTTGCAATATTCTTTTAGACATACCTATATTCCCTTACCTAAATCGTCAAAGAAATCTCTATCAGAATCTCATAGTATAAAATGACTGGAGAAAATATTTCGATATGTTTTCGCTCTTTAGCTCTTCTCTTGTGTCGTGGACCGACGTATCACGTCGCTTCTTTCTTGTACATAATTTATGCCTCCCAGGATGGAATAAATCGAGTTTAAAAATTCAAAAGTCTTTTCTCTTCTTCGGACACGATACTGCTTAAAAATAGGTGTTTACGTTATAATCAGTCGACAGGATAGTCATATGTGCCAAAATTTCAAATTATTAAAAGAAGTAAATCCGCTGGAGAGACAAGTAAAATGAATGACGCAACAATTCCGACACCAACGCTTTTCATCCCGTCTAACCGGCCACGGCGTTTCGCGAAGCTTAAGTTCTTCGCTGCCTTCGGATCCAAACCACACCGCTGATGGAATACCCTACGCTATCCGTACTCTAGTGTCCAGTTCTCATTTCATTCCTTGTAGGTTCGCCTCATCATATCTTAAAGAGATTTGATACATTCTCAAGATCCTTGCCTGTGTCAAATGACCCATCCAGGTCTTAATATCATCTGTGTTCCATTCTCACCGCAATAATAATTAATGACCTTCCTTCAAGTTTAAAAGTGTTGCTCTACATTTCAGCGCTCAAAATTTTGCCTTACTGTGATTCATCAAGAAGTGATTAAAGTGCTCAGAAAAAATCTCCATCATAAGTTCCTGACTCAACAAATGAAAGATTATAAGTGAATTCATCAATAATATTATTATTCCTTACAGAAACTCAAAATTTATATTGTGTATTTTTTATTTTATTTTGAATTGCATATTTAAATTATAGCGCTATTGCAAATGATCGTTTTATATTGTTATCTAAAATATTGAATTTTTGAGTCTTTTATCAAATCTATTTTCAAAGTTTTATGCATAGATTTAAAATTTGGTTTATTTGAAATTTACTTTAATATTTGTTAGATCAGGAAAAATGACGAACCCAGTTAAAACAAATATGCCTAACCCTTTAGGTCTAAGTTCAGAAAATAAAATTGATAATGATAAAAAAAAAAAAAATGAAGAAATAGCACAAGAACCCTCCGTAATTACTTTTGATCCCGAAAATGGGATGAAAATGGAATTATCGTCTGAGTATTTCAGTAAAATTTGTAAAGACAGTAACAAAACTGAACTTGTGGAAAATTAAAAGCATTGCTAAATTTCTTAAAGGGTCAACTCTAATTCATTGCATAAATTGTTCCTTAAACATGGCTAATTTTGATGATCTGTGCTGTGAATTAATTGAACAATTTATTCAGGCCTGTAGTCTAAATTTTGCTGACGTTTCCCAACTTAAATTTGACTCCAAAAATGATAAGTTATTGATTATTTTCATAAAAAAATTAAATTTTGGCAGACGGTTAGCCACAACTGATTCTGGAAGGTCTCAACTGATAGGCTACCAACTCAATTAAAACAATTGGTAAGCATAAAACCCCCTTCTACCCCTACAGAATAGCTTACAATACTACTAAACTTTTAAAAATGCAAGAACCTTCAGAACCAAACTCAGTCAGGAGTTATGAAACCCTAATCAGAGGAAGACAACCTGCATCTTTTGTACATAGGCAAAACTTTAATTATAGATTACAAAATTCCTTTGTTCCTCGGACTCAAAATAATTTTAGACAAAACAATCAAAATTTAGTGAGGCCGTGTCTAAATAATTTCAATAACCAAAGTTATAACTTGTATTTCCAACAGAGATTACCACCTTCTCCATGTAGAATTTGTATTCAAAAAAAATATTCCAAATGTCTATCATTGGGCACAATTGTGTTCTTTTCAACAACCCCAATTTGTGACTAATCTTCCCATAACAACTAATTTGACTTTCACGTGCACATAAAGCACACCCTCTTAGCTGTTCTTAAAATCCTGAAATGAGACAAAATTTTTCTAATGAGGCCCCTGACCCAGTACAATGGCAATTACTTGTGTTCTGACACATCTTACCTTTACCAAGCCTCGCTAACTTAGGCAATGTTCTAATCCTCATATCAATGTAAACATTGTTATTGACACAGGACCCACTCTTTCAATTATATCTGCAGATATTGTAAAAAAACTTAACTTGACAAGAAAAAAATATAAACCCTATTAGAGTCGAACAAGCTCGTGGAATCATCCAATTAACCCAAATTTGTGATATTTATTTAAAAATTGGTCTAATAAAAAGGAAAATCAAATTATATATCATTGACAACCCTTTACCATCTATAATCTTATGGCTTTCAGATTATAGTTTATATAAATTAGTTATAGATTGTGATAAAAATAAAATATGAAAAAATGAAAAAAAATTATTACAAACTTGCATACTTCCAATAATAATTCAATGTCCTTGCATATTGTTGAAAATAATAACACTGGAGATAATAGAAGTCAAGGTAGTGAATACCTCAGAGGAAATTTTTCCACCTCTGGTTGTAAACAAACTATCTAAACCTGTGTTACCTCTTGTGTCAGAATATTCTCTTGTGTTTGCAAAAGATAAATATGATGCTGGTAGAATAATTATGGAGCTCTCTAGAATAATTCTAACATCTGATTTAACAGTTTCACTAAAGGCTTATAGAACCTCTGCTACCGGTGAAATTGAAATAAATAAACAAATAAAAAAAATTTTTAACTGCCGGTTTAATAAAAGAATCTACTAGCAATTATTCCTCCCCTGTAACTTTAGCATATAAAGGAGATGAAAATAGAAAAAGTCGTCTCTGTATTGATTATCGTAAAATTAATTCCCTTTGCAAATCTGTGGCAGAGCCCCTTCCTTGAATAGATGCTTTTTTAGTTAAGTGCTGCTAAAGTTTTTCCAACTTTGGATCTTGCATCTAGTTATTGGCATATACCCGTGCATGAACAAGATAAGCATAAATGGGCATTTGTAACTACTGAAAGTTTATATGAATTTCAAGTGCTACCTTTTGACTTTAAAAATGCACCTGCAATATTTAATAGAACCTTTCGTAGAATTTTAAATAAACATAAATTTTCAAATTTTGCATATCACTATTTTGATGACATAGTAGTTTTCTCTAATTTATTAGAGGATCACAATGATAATTTAAAATAGATTTTCTAAACTTGTGAGAAAAAAAAACATTAAGTTAAAATTTTCTAAATATGTATTTGCTCAAGACAAAATTAATTTCTTAGGGCATGAAGTCAAAGAAGGATGCATTTCTCCTCATAATCATAATATTGAAAGTATAAAAAAAATTACAACTTCCAAAAAATGTTAAACAGCTTCAAGATTTCCTTGGTTCTGTAAATGTTTATAATAAGTTTATTAATTCTTATGCCAAAATTAAAGATACCTTAAGTAATCTTCTTAAAAAAGATACACCCTGGCAATGGACAGAAGAATGTCAAAAAACTTTTGAAATATTAAGAAATAAATTGATTACTAAACCAGTGTTACAAGTGTATAACCCCAATTTACCTCGTTATGTTTTTTGTGATGCATCTCAGGTAAGCATTGGAGCTGTTTTAAAACAGCCTGACTGTTCTGGTAAATTACATCCTGTATCTTATCATTCAAGAACTTTACGATCTTATGAAAAAAATTATTGTATAACTGAGTTAGCAATAGTAGATGCCCTTGATAAATTTTTTATTATTTACATGGGAAAAAATTCATAATTCGGACTTAACATGCTGTTCTTGTTTGCCTTAAAAATTTAAGGGGAAGATTACTCTTGTTTGCCTTAAAAATTTAAGGGGAAGATTATTTCGTTGGTCTTTAAAACAAAGCATGTTTGATTATGAAGTTAAATATTTAAAAGGAACATCTAATGTTGAAGCTCATATGTTAGCAAGGCATCCTACTGCTCAATATCTCCAGCATTCAGTGGATTTATTGGAATTGGATTAAAATTAAACATTAGTAAAATTTAGACAATTTGGATAATACTAAATTTAAAAATATTAATGATGTAGTTAAAAAGAAAAATTTGTTTAAAATAGTTGTACCTTTTTCTCTTAGAAGAAAAGTTTTACAAAATGCTTATGAACAATTTGGGCATCCAGGCACTCAAAAAATGATAAATCTAATTACTTCTCAATATTATTGGCCTCTTATTACTCAAGATATTGCACTTTTTGTCAAGGATTGTGATGTTTGTCAACTTAATAAAAAGAAAAGGAAAAAACGATTTGGCCTTTTACAGGCTGTGTCCCCCACAGATCGACCTTCTGAATGTCTTTCTGTCGGTACTGTTGGTGGATTTAATTATTACAACTCAACTAAAAAATTTCTTCATATAGTAATTGATCATGCAACTAGATATGTTTGGGCTTTTCCTTCCAAAAATGGAAATTCTGAAACTTATATTAATATATTGAAGCAGGTTTTCCAAATTCAGGTACCTTTCATATTATTAATTTATAGAAATCATTTCACCTTTTATTACCTTTTACCTCATATAAATTCAAGCATTTCCTCAGAAATTACAGTGTCAAGCATCTGTTAATCTCCTCATATCACCTACAAACTAATGAAAAATGTGAAAGAGTTAACTAATCAATAATAACTAAATTAAAATGTAAGATCAATTCTTCTTCAACTAAAATTCCTTGGACTAGACATTTAGAACAAGTAATCTAATAATTTAACACCCCATTCTGTTACAAAATTTCCTCCTGCATATTTGGTATTTTACCTTATTCTCCTCCCTAAACTCAAAATCAATTCTATCTTCCAATAGAAGAAACCAGAAAATTAGTCAAAGATAATACTATAAAATATCATGATAAAATAAAATAAGATATGATACTAAATTCATAGATTCTCCATTCAAGCCTGGTGACATTGTAATGTATGAGGAATTCAACTATCCAAAACGTAGAAAATTACCTCCAGTATTTTCAGGTCCATATAAAATAGTAACTAAACTTTCAGGTGTAAATTATGAAATGATAAAAAACAAAATGCATTAACAAACTACTGATATTGTCCATGTGTAAAAACTAAGAACCTATTATCCACCAGAAAAATTAAAATTAAGTCATGAATTAAAAAACTTTACTTTGAATTAAAAAAATTACTTTGAATAAAAAAACCCCCACCTTTTTATTTTCTATTTTTTTTATTTTTTTTCACGTGAACCCCCAACTTTGGGTGGCCCGTTGTCTCCGCTCATAAGAGTTAGTTTTTCTTTTCCTTCATGATGATGATGATGCTGTTGTTGTGATATGCACCATCACATCATGTATTCAAACATAGCATTCTTATTGAGAAGCGAGTATTGAGTCAACCTCCCAATTAATTTCTACTTTCTATTTTTGTTCTTAGAACTCTTAAGAAAAGAAGAAATATCTAATTCCTTGATTTTATGTTTTCTTTTATTTCATGTTCCAGCAGATTCTGGACCTTTCTTCAGTTTACCAGACAAGTGTTCTGGACTTTTCTTACTGTCTCCAGAAAAGTATTCTGGAACTTTTCCTGCTGGTATAAAAGCAGAAGATTTGTCAGTAACTGTGTTCTGAGTTCAGTTAATAAATTGGTTTAACTCTACTTCTTGTGTGTATCATTCAGTTCTGAACTAAAGAAATGTCCAATATCTTCTGGAACATGAAATAAAGGAAAACATAAAAACGACGAATTGAATATTTACATATACTATGAATCGCACTGTGTCTATCGGGATTCGAACTTACGTTCTCAGGATTATGAGACCAGTGCCATGACCATATGGCCATGGAGATTCGACTGTTTTTCTTCAATGCGGCATTGCTCCCTCCTTCGAAGAACAGTGTCTCTATGTTATGACATTTCATTCTGTGACTCTGGTTCTTGATCGAGTCACAGGGCCAGTATAAGTTGTCGTGTCTTCACGGGGTGTAATCTCTTGAGAAATGTGTCTTTCCGGAACCTCCATACTTTTATAAGAATCTTGGTCGTCTTGTTCTTCAGGGTCATGGTATGGCTTCATGCGTAAATGTGCAGTGCACGGTGGTCATACTCCATATTAAACAGGCTTTTCCCGAGATAAATGCTTTATCTCTGCTTCATAATGTAACACTTTTTTGATATACTTTGTTTCTTATATCCCAATTAAAATCTTTTCCATGTTGTTATGTGTCTATGTTCTTTCTTCCAATGTAGTGTACCTCTGTGCCAAATTTCGTGGCAACACAGTGAATAGTTTTTCACTTTTCGCAGATTTTATGTTTGTGACCTTAATTTTAGACATGAGTGTATTTTATTCTCCTCTTTGGAAACGAATATTCCTGAATCGGAATAAAAAGAAAATAAGAATTACATTCCCCTTCTTGATGTCCTAATTTTTAAATCACTGAGTGTCATCCTTTATTAGAAATTAGGGGACAAGGTCTAATTAGTCACCTTCTAATTAGCTAACTAGTGGGACAATTGTTTTTCTTTTCAAACTTGCACATTTTAATACCATTTGTTTCAGTATTAATGTCTATAATTACAGTATTTTGAATCTCATGTTTATATTATTTTCATATTCAAGTGTTTTATATAAAATCATAACTATGTTGATATTTTATTATTACATGAGTTCAATTTTACTATTTCATTATTTTATACCCAAATTGATAATTTTGATGAGCCTTCTATATACTGTTAAAGGACACTGTGTGCAAGCATTCCCTAGCAACATTCCTCACCAAATAGAGACAATCAGCTGAGTTTCTGCAGAAAATCATTTTTAAATTACACATTTTACTATTGTCATTTTGTTGATTATTTAATTTTATCTATTATTCTCACAAATATATTATATGTTTATATTTAATTTCCTTACTGAAAGGGATTTTTGTATTAATATTTTAATTAATAATAAAGGAAACTTAAGTATCAATTTTAATATGCATTTAAATTTAAATTTCTTACTTGGACACCACTGTAAGGTATGGTTGTGTGTCGAAGGGCCCCGACGCACTTCACGTATTGCGGTGGGGGTATTGTAATGATATTTTAAAATCCAATTTAAATACTGATTAACTTCCAAATTTTTATCTTAATTTAGCCCATATTAACTTAATTCTAAATTGTTCTCTTATTTTCTGACCCAATTCCACCCTTTTTATTTAATTAATCTTACACGAACTCTATAAAACTGCTTTAATCACCAAGTTCCCACTCTCCATTATTTTTGAACTATTTCTAAGAAAGTTCAGCAAATATAAACTATTAATCATGGACATTCATTAATATTATTAATAAATGTTCATGATAAAATAAAAGAGCATTCATTCTATTTGACTGTCGAGAAATTTATAATAAGGAATAGAAATTCGATTTGAATTGGATTTCAAAGTAGTTTTCTATTTATGGCGAGATATGTTATAACAGTTTTGATTGCCAGAAGTAAGAGCATTTTACTCTTTTCCACAATGTCATTAAAACAATGACTATGGTTTTGGAATAAATCAGCGAAATATTTATTCATTAATCATGTATTTGATACGCATTAACTTCTTCTCTTTCTAATAAATGAAATTCCAGTGAGTCTTTTAAAAATGATTATTTTAGAAAAATTAGTTATTAGTTTAATAACCAGAGCAGAATAGATTGTTAATAAGACAATAATAATTTTAAATTGGTATGAAATGTTATGGTTTTCAATTATATTATTTAAAATTTTTCATGTGAAAGCTTTGTTAGCTCATCTAAAATTTCCAAGTCTCAAAATATTTGCCATTTGCTATATTTATAAATATATCTTCTAAATTATGCGGTTTTAAAACTATAATCCAAATAACATGTTGATGCTAGCTTTCCTCTGGTAACTATAATGATAATCAGTTTTAAATGTTCTATTTTATTTTTAATCCTTTTGAATTGGCAGCTGTAGATCTTGGTATAAGTATATAACCAAATTAATCAAATTTTAAAGTAATAATTTTAATATTTCTATATTGGTGCAATCATAGATCTTTATGAAAATTCGCACATTCTTTTTATTTTTAAATTTTGTTTATGATTTAGTCTTTATCAGTCTTTAAAAATGGTCGATATATAGGTAAAGAATAGATTTCTTTTCTACTTCTGATGGAAAAATTCGTGATGTAATAAAACGTGCCAAAATTTTGACCGGTGGATTTATATTAGTAGAAAAGCTTGATAATTATGAGATAGAGGCAAATAGAAAAAAAAAAAAAAATCGAAGACAGTAACGCCGAAGATCTTGTACTTAGACGAAAGAAAAAAACTATAAGTGTTATAGCAAAATTAAGAGTCAGATATGCTACGCCCAGAACTTTCGTGGCGTTTTGAAGCGTATAGTAAAGTTTATCCAATATTTGGATACTTGGTTACTTTTCCAAAAAGAACGAACATCAAAATTAAAAAGCTGCTCAAAAAATGTAAAGAACATTTTTCATAGAATATCGTATCTATATTTGGTAATGAAATGGTACATTTTAAATTCTATATGTCACAACTTCTGGAAGTAAACAGTGAAAAAATAGTACCTGCAAATAATTCTTATGAACTGATGTATCATAATACGGTATAATCAACTTTCCCGAATGTAAAGGCTGCGTTTACAAATGCTTAATGGTCAGAAAATGCAAGCAATTTCATGAAATTAAAGCTGCTGAAAAATTGTTATAGTTTGTCGACAATTCAAGAGTGTCTGAACTTTCTAGCTATTATGGTCAATGAACATTATGTGTGAAACAAATTGATTTCTAAGACTATTTAAAAGAATATGTATAAAACAAATTGAAGAAAGTTACAACATGAGATTGTGCATAATATAATAATAAAAAATATGAAGTATGATTTAATATGAATCATGCTTCATATTAAAAATATGAAGTATGGTTATAATTCTATCACTTAATATTGTTTTAAATTTCAAAAATATCCAGTCGCATAATTAACGAGTATTTAATTGGTGTTAAAAAGCTTTAGCACCTTTTTATTATTTTGCTGAAAATAAAGTTTTTGTTATTTCGATTTATTCTATCATTTTTTTTACTTAAAAATTCTTAATGAAAAATTTGTAAGTCAACAATTTTTAAATAATTAATTTAGACCATGAAATAATTTTAAATTCAAGTTGTAACTAATTAAAGTAAGGTCATAATACTAATTTAATTATTTTAAAATGTATTTTCACTAAAAATTAACATACAAATAAACAGTTGAGTGAAAAGTAAGATTCGGTTCATGGGGCAAAGAATTTTTGCCTGTTTATTCCAGTTCAAAAGGAATTTAAATAGGTATATTTTCCCTCAACAATTTTCGGTTTATTATAAAATTCGTTACAGTTATTGAAAGAAAATTAGGGATTTACGAACTCAAACCATTTTTTAATTGAATAAATTGCCTTTTATTTTTTAAAGAAGTTAAATAAATAAAAACTAAAGTGATGTATTTGTCAAGAATAATTTTTCAGATTCAAAATTTGAATGCTTAGACACTGTAATGTCCATCCCATTTAGAAAATATGTAGAGACAGAAATAAATCACTATCTCGTTAATATTTCATATTATTAAAGAAAATTAGAATAAAAAAATGAAGATAAAGAATAGCAACTTTATTAATTTGATATACAATTTACATAGAATGGAACTCAGAATAATTTAGCGCCTGTGGCCTTAAGTTGTCAAAATCCACCACTGGCCACATTCAACTTGCACCACACACACACACAAATGTATGATGTGTTCTTGCCTCTAGTTTCTTAAATATTTTTAAGAAATGGAAGAGAAGTTAGTCTAATTGCTGTATGCCTACCCAGTGCTTTACAACAATAGTCATTTGGAATGCATATAAAAGCTAAGTTGAAGGAAGAAATTTGGGTAAAAATAGCAAAGGGATTGAACTTGACAAAGGATGAAACATGCTCAAAATTTTTTTTGTTACATTAGTTACATGAAATGAGCCCTGCTAGTGTGAAAATTCCAATGCCTCAAAACTCAGGATAATTTTTAATTCATGATAAAGTGGAAATACTCTTTCTTCAGGGAAATTATAAAAGGGGGACAGCTACTGGCCTATCAATGAAAAGCACCTATAATTTTCTGCAATGAAAGGACATTTTATTCCGAGATTGAATGTTTTCAAAAATAATAATCTTTTTCTCAATTTTAAGTACTGTTTTTTTTTATTGTGAGCAATGTGAGTATCCTTTCAGCATTTTTTAATTAATCCTCAGTTTAATAAGACACCATATGCCATTAAAAGAAGCATTTGGAATAATATAGTTTTTGCCATGAAGTAATTGAAAGAAGAGAAAAAAAAATCACATGCCAATTTCATACTTATAATATTGAAAATTGCGTCTGAATAATTTTCGCATGAACTCTTTCAACAAATTTAGTGTGTTGTTGTATAAATTAACTGCGGATAATAGCCTACCATATAATGTGTACTTTTTTTTGTCATCAAATTGCGATTGTAATATTTTATTAGTGAAATAATTGTAGTATAATAAATTAAATCATAAAAAACAGATACTTTGTACGTAGGTAAATTAATTTCCATTTGAGCTTTTTATTTACACCATTGGTTTATGTTGAATTTATATTAATCCACAACAACAAGGCAGTTCTTCTTAGCAAACCCACATTACAAGAAAGTAGTGACAGCAGCTGCCTGTGTTTTCACTTGATCGGCTTTAGTCTTCTACCAGGTTGGAAATATCATAAATTATAAAATCTTGAAAATTTATTGCTTCCAGAGGAAACGATTGGAAAACTAAAATATTGCTTCATTTCTTAAGAGTTCAGTAAAATTTGAATCGGGAAAAAACTAGTCTAAAGGCGCCTATGCATTTGCTGCATCATTCGAACTCTCCGATCTTGTAAAAACTGACGCATTCATTTTCCTAAACAATGCCACCGACAAATTATCAAAACAATCGATAACTGCAACAATCCATACAAATTTTTAGCCTTCCTATTGATTTCTTAGTTAATTGACCAAAAACAAGCAACGAGATGCAACATCTGATTCACATTGTCGCGATATTGGTTATTCTGCCAAATGTAAATACCGCCTGCTGAATGGACTACAACAGAATCAGATGTCCGGCAATCCAGGTCTTCAGATTTGTACAAAATTCGTTTTTTTCGATTGTTTACTATTTAATAAGTCTAAGATAGGATGTAAGTTATCGGCGCATTTATTGTCTAGCTCTCTTCCAAAACAGAAAAGTCCCCCCCCCCTGACGAACTTTTAACCTCTCGCCTACTGGGAGGATGCGGTCCGACAAGGAGGATATTGTTCCCACTTTTGTCACCCACCCTAAAAAACCTCGGCTTTTTTATCGAATAATAGTTAAGAGTCGTTATAATTATCAATAATAGTTAAAAGTAAAGAACAAAATAAAATATAAAATGACTCTTTAACTCCGGCAAAATGGTTCATGCCATGCAACCGTGAATGAACACAAACGAATGGCTTGCTACGTATGCCCGATACTTCCTTTGATTCGAAAGAGAAAGATCGACAACCTCCGGAACATCTTTCATCTTGAATGTCTCACGTTTGTTATTAGAACCTTTTTGTTTGAAATCTTCCATATTATGCTACAAATTATCAAACGTCCAACGTTGGAGGTGCTTAGCGCATTCCGTGGCGCTTGTTTTAGTAGGGATAAATTATTTATATAGCTTAAGTAGTAAATTCTCACAAAATGAAACAATAAAACACGTTAACTTCCGATAACTTATTTAAAAATTGGTTTCAATCTATTGTGCAATTTCAGTATTATAAAAATGCACATCTGAAAGTTAAAAATAATTTTAAACAAAATAATGAAATAAAATGACAGAACTTTTTAAACTGCAATCTAAATAATATTCGATAATATGATCGAACATTTTTTTTAAATTACAAAGCACCCCATTTTTAGAATTATAAAATAACATTGAACTTGCAAAAGATAATTAATGAAAAATACCTTTGGAATAATGATCCAAAATTAATTAAAACAATATTTGATTTTAATTTGAATTTATTCGATTGCACAATTTTTGTAATTAAGTGGGAAAAAATTAAATAATTAAAAATTCCTCAGAAACAATATCAAGGAATCAGGCTTCCTAAAATGTGGGGACCCTAAGCAATTGCTTAGTTTGCCTATTTAATAATCCAGTCCTGCTTATTAGTAAAAAATATTGTACCCTATCTTCATAATGTTGTTGTTACCTTATACACTGGTAAAAGACAAACCGGTTGACGAAGTCAGTGATTAAAGCCGAGTTTGTGAAGTAGCTTCTGAGGGCAAAGGCCCCTGAGCACACGAGGGCAAAAGTCTGACCTCTTGCTCGTATGGTGACACTCGCACAATCGCTTGCACAGCCCCGTTTTACAGGGGGGGGGGGGACTTTTTCATACACCTCACAGATAGAGGACGGGGGTAGGGGAGAACAATCATGCCCGAACCGGGACGCCCAGATTACAGGGAAGACGGGCTACTTCCAGACCAGGACGCCAGCCGTAATGTTCTGTCTGAATGCCGGATAATGTCATGAAAAAATAACACAAATTTGTTGGGCGTTTTGTATTTATAGGGTACTGACTTGAAGTAAATTGATAGCAGTTGGATATTTCACACTGATCACCCATATGTACTGAAAGCCGCAATTGTGATTTCTAGTCTGTTTTGATTTCTTCAGGAAAATGTTAAACAAGATGGCCGCTGATTATTTTTTCAAGCTTCTTGTCACTTCCACGGTTTTTGGTGCTATCGATATATTCTATTAAAATTGGACGTGACAACCGAGCCTTCACATCTATAAAAAAATCTAATTTGGGTAGTATTCCAAATAACCAGATTTTTTTTTTTTTTTTTTTTTTTTTTTTTTTTGAGAAAAAGATAACAGAAAGAAATTTAACAGTATAACAGGTTTAAAAAATGTCTTTTTATGCTGCCGTTTCAATAAAAAAAATTGACGATGCGCTCTTCTTTTCCATGTACAGGTGCTTAACAAAATACCGGTAGAGGATATCGATTCCGTATTGAAAGTTCTAAAATAGATCATAATGGTTCAATTATATTGTCGGGTGATTGTGCGGGCCAAGGTAGATGTTTAACTTGATAATCGTGTTCATCAAATCATGATTGGACACGTCTCGCTGCATGGATAGGTGCATTATCATCCTGGAAAATTCCATCTCTTGCATGAAACAAAGTTTGCATCATAGGATGGACAGGTCAGCTAAAATTTCTCTATACTTTTCCCCCAATTGTCCTTCCTTTCAGGGTTACGATTGGTCCAGTAAAAAACCACGACATGGCTGCCATGACATATTCACCTCCATGCTTGACAGTTGGAAAGAGACAATCACGATCATACGCTTGTGTAGGTGTCCTCCAAACGTGCACCTGCCCTGTTGTAGGGAAAAGTGTGAAACACGATTCGTCAGGCCATATTACTTTCTTCCACTTATCAATATACCAGGTTTTGTGAGTGTGACACCAGTGTAGACGACGTTTACCATTAACATCTGTGACAAGTGGTTTGGGAATTGCTGCTCTACTATAAATGTTCTGTTTATGAAGGTGCCTTCTAACTGTAATCACTGACACTGGAGAATCCAGATAAGTATTGAGCTCTGCGGTCACTTTTGCTGCAGTTGTCCGTTTTTTAGACATTACAATCCGCTTCAATATCCGTCGGTCTCTTTCACTGAGCTTCTCTTTCCATTTACTATTTTGCTTTGCCGAGCTTGTCTTGCCGCGCTGTGTGTATGCTGTCATCACTTTAGATACCGTACCTCTAGAAACGTCTAAACGTTGGGATGTTTCGGTCACACTTGCTCTAGCTAGACGGGCTCCTACAATTTGCCCTCTTTGAAAAACATCCAAGAATTGCAGAACTTCAATAAAGATAACATATACTACCAAAATATATACATTGCTATTTATAAAAAAAAAAAGCTGGTGTCTAGTATTATATTTATATTTTAATGCTTACGAAGCGCATTCAAAAATGTCACTTTTATTTACAGGTGTTTCCATTATTTTGATAACCACCTGTAACTCAGCAATCATTATTACTAATGATGGCTTCAATAGATAAAGCCCCTGTTCCCTCAGTGATTGGAAATTCTTTACTGCAAATGTTCTTCTATTTCCCATTCATTATTTAATTGCACGTCCCATGTTATTTGAGAATAAGAATGTGTAAGATATTTTATTTACTCAATAAGAGTCAAAACATATTATCAATACATTATTTATTTTTTAAGGAGAGGAATCAAGTTTGTAAAATAATATTTATACATGATAGACTATTAATTTTTTCCCTTGGAGATAAATCATACCAAATTCCAGAATCTTTTAAATGAGTGACATTGCTCTCTAACTGAATGTTTTAACAGACGCAGTAGTAGAATATATAGTATCAAAAAAGCAAGGAAATGTCAGAACATAAATAATTTAAAATCATTGTTATACAAATAGGAACTAAAGTTATTGTAGAGATTTAGGTTTTGATCACTTTTATGGGAAAAAATTAAATCATCTTTCAGTATTAATAATTTTATTAATTATTTCTTTAAGCTTTATAATTTGCCGAATACTGTAGCTATTTATTCAATAGTTGTAACCAAAGTAATTTTATACGGAAAGGGCGAATTGTTTTTTCTCGTATGTAATGAATTCTCAATTATTTCGATGATATTTAAATGCAAATATTTTTATAAGCGAATTACAAGTTTAAATTTCCTAAATTCATTCTCTGATTTAAAAGCATATTATCAGAATCATAAACTAATTACCTAGATAATTAAAATTAAACTATAGAGGAATTATGAAACACAGTTATTGTGTATCAAAATCAAAATATAGTTCTTATGAATAAAACAGTACAAAATTATCATATTTTAAAATTTCTTAATTGAAAAGAAGAAAATGAAAGTACATATATATGATACTTTCGGAGGCTATCTGCAAGTATGATGAAATAAATATCTTATGCAAGTTCCATGTTTTTTAGCTATAAAATTATTCATGTTACATAAATTATTACATAGTTTTTAAAACTTTTCCTCCAGCTTATTTAGCATATTTATACAAAAATTTGTTTATGGGCATTACTAGTAGTAACTAATTAATGCACCAGTAAAAACAATTAAAAACTTTGTATTGTATTAACATTTTAAAAATAAAATAAGGCTTAAAAACTCTAATGACTTAGTATCTTTTTGCATAATACGGGTGGGAACAGGTTTCCCTCTTCTTTTTTTTTCTTTTTGAGCTTACTGAAAATTTATATTTGTAAAATACTGTACCTTCGTCTGTCATATCTCGAAAAATGCAGTGTAAATGGTTTTTTTTTAAAACCTGCTAAGAATTGATTACTTTTTTAAAGAGTCATTCCACGCATCGAAGCAGATGTTAGTATTTCTGATTTATGTTTGAAAGCGTAAAGATACTACTAAGCTATAGTTAAAGAGTCATTGTTAATAACATTGTATACAAGACAAAGACACAAAGAATCTTGTATGCATTGCTATGATATTGCAATTATTGTTATGCATTGCAGTACAATAATGTTATTTTTAAGACATTTATCCAACAGGTATAACCCAATTTTATATTATGTCAGCGAATTTGTAAAAAAAAAAAAAAAAAAAAAAAAAAAAAAAAAAAAAATTGCAAGAAAAGTTATCCCCTCGGTGGGGCACCTCGAAATGAGGATGAGAAGCTTCCGGTATGGTGGCTGGTTCTCGTCACCTGGCGGGTGCATGAAAAGGCGGGAGTCTGGCTCCTCATATCGTGACGGGACGTACTTCCTTAGGGAAAGGTTGTAGCGTGGCCGTCGATGGCCCTTAGGACTCAACCACAGTTCCCGCCAGTGTTGCTGTAGTTGTGGTCCGGTCATTCAGTTTTATTATACGTGTGCCTTTGGGCTGATTGGAGGTCAGTAATATGACTTATGCAAGAAAAGTGAACGATTGTAATAATGAAAGCGTTTTAATTTCATATATAGTGTCAAATTTTTTATGAATATTGTACAGCTCAGGTAAATAAGGGAAAAGTCTGTATAACGCGGAAACATTTTTTACTATATTTTTTCATATGAAAAGGGTTTTCTTGTTGAATATCAAATTTTTTTATAAATTAATTTTGCTGCCACAGTTGTCTGAGGCATTCTTTACTTTCTTTTCTTTTGTAGTTTCCAAAAAAATATTTGCTAGTGATGCATGCGAATATTAACAGAGGATATCTTGTCACTGTCTATATTTATTAATAAAAAAAATTTCAAATTTTTATTTATTTGTATGCGCGATCATTTGTTATTTTTTTGACAATGAAAGGAATATTTAGAAATCCCTTAGAACAATATGAAATTATTTTTTTATCATTATTATTTTTATCATCATTTAATTTTTGCGACTTACGAAAGTAAAAATCAAACCAGATACACATGATCTGATTTGAAAAAATCCCCTTTAAAATCGTATGTGAAACATATTGCATTCATAGAATGCCATTCATATTCATGCTTACATCATTTCTGAAATTTCCAATGAAAGCCTTATCTTTTTTTCCTACGAAAATATTTTGTATTCTGATAACCTTCCAGGAATAATTTCTGATGCAACTCGAAACGCATACTGATTGTAGATTTAAATAGAAAAATAAATTTGAACCGTCTCAATGTATTTCATCATAAAAAATTCTGATCATAGAAAGAGGAAAAATTTTCAGCAATAAATTGTTACTCATTTTGTACGATCAAAACAATAAATGAAAATATCTTTCAAATGTTTAGGAAAACATCGGGCATATAATGTTGTATATTATTAAAACTACTTAGATTTCTTATTATATAACTGACCAAAACTTAAATCGCACTTGTTTAGAAATTAAATTGCAAAATTTAATACAGAATTACTGTTCTGAGCATTAAGGAAGGAGAAGAAAAGACGGGCAATCTTCTTAAAAAGCTTTTCTTATTCAAACAAAAATTGCGCAATTAAAACTATTTTGATTTCTGATTTGTAATTTTTTTGGAAAAAGGGTTTGAGGAATTTATATTGCATTAATATGTATAAAAATAACAATCGAATATTTTGAGACATTTTATATTATAAATTTAATACAGAAACTTCTCACGAGTAATTATTTACCAGCTTAAGTAATTTAGTAGATAATAAAAGTATCCCAAAATAGTAATTTTACTGTACTCTTGGCACTCAGCTGTTTCTGTAATAAGAAAATGTAATGTTAAATGTTGTGTCTATAGATTTTATTTTTTATTTCTGTGTAGTTTAGTCAAAGAAAACAAATTATCCGTTTGGTGCAGATGGCAATATAAAATGTAACATTTTATGAACGAATGTCTGTAAGTAAAGAGGATATACTCCAGACGCTTCCTACACTTGGTGAAAAGGTTTTGGTCTAGATGAAATAGTTTTCTTAAGAAAGAAGAATGGACGTTGTTAATTGAAAATCTATTTCTTATGCTTTTTGTTTGCGATTAAGGAAAAGCTTGGATTATTTAGACTCGCTTGAAAAGTTCTTTGTTAGAACCATGACTAAAAATGGTGTAGTCGAAATAGAAAGGCAGAAAGCAAGGAAAAGAAAATGTGTGAAGGTATTCCAAACTTATATAGCTTTAGAAGGGAATTTTGTTGACGCAGTAATTTTGGTTAGGCATATGTTAGCATTTGAATAAAACCTGAATTCGAGTAATTAAAAAATAATTATTTTTAGAACAAGGATATATATTATAATTTCTGATTATCTACGTTTTAAAAATAATTTCCTAATCCCTCGAATTTCGGCTTAATTGTAACTTTAACTTCTGCGCACGCGGTCTATTATTTTTCCCATGCAATCAAAACACTAAGCCGGAAAATTCTTTTTTAAAATAATATAAGCTCAAAGTATGGTTATGCTTTCTTTTTTCCTGCTTTCTGCCTTTCTTCGCTGCACTGCTTTCATTATATCTTGGACAAAAAAAATCTAGACAAAAGCTAAAAATTGAATTATTTCTCTGAAGTTATGAAGCATGAAAATTCTCGAAGAACTCTACGCGTACTTTTTCAGTTCGTATTCATATATTTTGTAGTGCGTAAATAAAAGTTTAAAATGTATGTACCGTGATAAAAAAAAAATGCGGATTAAAAAATCAGTACATCCTATATGGAGTGTTTGAAATCAAAGAATAAAACATTTTAAATTTATATTTTTCAATTATATTTGTGAATATAATAATATTGAATTGTAATAAAGTATAAATACATTATATATTAAAATAAATATTCATTAATTATTCATAATAACAAGATAAAGATTTATTATTGGTAAGGATTAATACGCCTGATGAACCTGTTTCGTTGTCATTGTTTCGCGTATCGGGCTTTGTTTTCATTTATTTTAAGGAAGCCAATGTTCAAGTCGCAGTCGTACGCTCCATATATTTTTAATTAATAGCATGGCTTGAAATTTATTTGTTCTTAAATATGATGAGGTTTAAGGTATTAAAAATTGCATCGCTGTCTTGGAAATATGCTGATATTCACTTCTTCTTTTGAACTAAAAATTACATTAGTTTTCTTTTTTGAATCTATTCATGAAATTTCTGCAGCATGAAATATCTGAAGTACATTCTTGAACTATATATTATCTAGTAGAGTGTCAGAAATAGAAAACGGATTACTTATCTATCTTTAATTTTCTAAATTTTCAAAATAGTATTTAGAGAGCTGTAACTAGAATACAATGAGTGTAGCCGCAACAATAAACACTGATCTAAAAGAGAGCAGGGAAATTAAAAAACGGCATGAAAATAAATATCCGAGTAGTAAAGATTAAAACAAAATATTAAAAATGGCGATATTTTGGCATTCATTTTCAACATGCAGTCTTTCAAGTAAAAATATGTCATCAAAAATAACGTGATGTATCATTAGTGCTACATGATCCATAGTTTCAGAAACTCTACTATAATACATTTACTCATTTTCTAAATCTATATATTTCAAATTAAAAAATTTCGCAGTTCTCTTAATTAACGAACATTTCATTATAGGTAGTAGAAAACTTCATTTTTTTACTGTCTCAGTTTCTTTAACATCGGGTAAATTTCTTCATAGGCAACAAAGAACATGATTTTCTTATTTAACAAATTTAATTAATTCATCATTAAATTCAAAGGAAAAAAATATGCAGGTAAATTTTTTGTTTTCCAACAATAATAAAGATTTTTTTAACAACACATATAGTGGTGGTGGTGGAGGGAGAACACTGAATACTGCAAAAAAAAAAAAAAATGTCTGATGTGCTGCTTACCTGAATTGCATCGCACTTGAGTGCATTTGCCTGTGCTTTGATGGTTGTAGTCGAGCCTACGTAAATGCTGTACCCCCTTCGTGTATACATGTGAGGCAAAGTCTTTATTATTGTTAAGAAACAAAATTCTTAAAAACAGTTCTGTGATCTTTTAAAAATTCGTTAAATTTTTAATATTTAATAATGTTATGTAAATAATTTTTATTAAGTCAAGAAACGGATTTTTTTTTTTTTTTTTTTTTTTTTTTTTTTTTTTTTTTTTTTTTACAATTGGCAAAATGCATTTATCTGATAATGTTTGTTTAAAATGAAGCTGACCTCCATTGGTTTTGAAATAATAAATTTTATCGCAATAATTTTGATTTCTGCGAGTTCTTACACAGTTTTGTCACTTCTCGCATCTTCGCTGATAAAAGTGAAGCGAACAGTATGTCAGTGTATATCGTTAAGAACATTTAAAATGATTAGCGATCGGTATCAATTTAAGTTTAGTACTATAAACATTGGCGTGCTCACCTAAAATGGCACCTAGGATTAACATCAAAGCTGAGCATTTCACTCGTTTTCTTTAGAAATGCAATCTTCATTCTTTTTCTCAGACGCTTTATTAATGAGTCAAAAATTGCAAATGCCATTTAATAATAATACATAAAACATTTTCGAATTGATATGACATATATTTTACAGGTAATTATACAATGGTCATTATATACGAATATTTCTTTAATTAAAAATGTATCGTAAGAATATTTCTCAAACAATTTCCTTCCTCGTTTTTAAATTAATTCAAAAAATTTTAATGGAATTACGCTTAATTTTTAATAGAAAATTTTATTTATTCTAATTTTAATCAGGTTCAAATAAGAAAATCAAATAGCTGTTTGTGTGGAATTTTTGAACACGTTATAGAAATATAACTCGAAGATAATTTCCATTTATACTGCATTTGAAAAAAAAAATTATAAAGTGTTTACAAATTTTTTAATCTGTAAACAGAAATATATATTTCATGATTTCAGTTTATCCATGTTCCAAAAAAAAAAAAAAAAAAAAAAAAAAAAAAAAAAAAAAATTCTAATTATTCAAACATTGGTTTCGTTTTAACTTATGAGTTGCCCGAGCTCTTATTTTCTCACACTGACTCTTCACCCGCTGAAATCAAAAATGATTTCCCTTCAAAATTCCTTACTAAAGCTATAAAAATTCAAAAGGCATTCAGGTCGCTTTTTTTTCGTACATTCTGCCTTCTTTTCAGTCTACGTCAGTGCCTAGTCATTGCTTTAATGAAGAGTTTTTCCAAGTGCATCTTAAAAATTGAAAATTTTCCTAAATCGCGAAAAATGAAATGTGATCTTAGGCTAACGACGTCTTTTCACCTTTTCTAACAAAACCATTAAATTTTACGCTTAAGTTAATGTACAGGGTGATCGATCAAGTGCTTTTAAGCCCTTTAAATTCAAAGCAGCAGGCCATGAAAGTAACTTCTACCTATATAACTTATTGAGACAGGTTAGAGCGCCACTGCGGCGAAATAAGGAATTTAGATCGACCAAAAAGCCCACTTAGAAAAATGTATACTCTACCTTATATACAAAATATTGGATTGAACGATTTTTTTTTTTTTTTTCAGAGCGCAATTCCGTGAATGTTATGTACATTTTAAAAGGAAGCTTTATGAATATTTCTTCATTGCTTTTATTATCAGGACTAATGTCTTCATTTGAAATACCAATCTTTTCTGAATTAGAGATATTGTTCATTCAATTTGTGGAAGAAGGTTTTCTGATGCCGATGCACTTAATTTTTCACAATCAGTCTAACTTTTTTTGCAGTATTTGTTATTTGCTCCATTGTTTCTAAATGGCGTATCAAGTACAGAGGGAGGAGGAGAAACATGCGCTTCGGATTTCAATATTCGGAAGCGCCATGGAGACAAACGTGACTGCGTTTATGTTACTTTTTAAAACCAAATATGATGGGGGGGGGGAAACAATGCCATGTTGCACCATGAGCATTTTCTAAATCATTGATGACGAATAAAGTAGGAAAAAAATCATTTTTTTTTTTTTTGTAATTGCAGAGTTTGACTACATTGAAGAGGAGGGACCATAATTCTCCTTATACAAGCCAGAGGCGTATCTATATGAAATGGAACTCAGAGCATATACTGAAACAACGCCTTTCTCCTTTTTTAAAGAATTGAAATTTTAATATTCTCTTCCTCCCGAAATTACAGGAAGGATAGAAATTAAACTTAAATAATTACATATACATCAATTTTCATTTAATATGATCTGGTCATCAATCAGACTTCTTAATAATATAATCAAATTAATTAAATTACATGTAAAAATAAACAAGATAACAATTGCTATTATTATCAATACAAATATAATTAAAATATATATAAGCATTTGAAATTATGTTTTAAAACGTAATGACTTATAAATCGAAATGAGAAAAAAGAACTCTAAAGAACATCAGAGTCAGGGGGCTCCAAGCAAACTTATTTAGTTCCTGATGAAATCAATGAAATGTATATTTGTTTTATATTTTTCTAATGTATCAAAACTTTCACACAAACAGTTTTTTAATTTCCTCAATTTTTTTAATTTTTAAATGGTTAAAATATTAATAAATCGATAACTTTCTGTGCAATTTTGGCAAAATTTCATTAAAAGCTTTCGAAACGATTTTATTAAACAAAATTTTATTAATTGTAATGATAATTTCTAAAAATATAATTGTGGAAAATAATCATTACATCATCCTAAAATTCGAAACCTTCTCTTTTGAATGTTTTTGCATTACAATGTATTTTCCCTCAATTTTTACAAAGTTTTAAAAATATTTATAAATATCAATTGCTGCAGTAGTTTTCATTGTTGAAATTTAAATCAAACCGATTTCATTATTTCGTCAAATTTTTTTATTCTGTTGTGAAAGATCAGTATATCTCAAATAGCGTTTTTCTATCAAGAGTTTCACTTTACTCACAATGAACTTTGGCTACAATGAAGAGTAGTAAATGATATAGCTTTGGAATATTAAACTTTCTTTTCTTTTACTGCTTGATCTGCATGCAATAATTTTTATTTCATGATATTACTTATTATGTGATAATTATTAGGTGATTATGAAATATTTAGGCGATTTTTCATAACATCTAATGCTACAGATATTTTTAACAATGTATTTTATAAGCAAATGTTAATTCTTCGTATTATAAGAGTTGAGGAATCTTTAACTATTAATTTAGGTTATTTATTTTTTTAGATAAGATGTAATATTTTATTCAATAAATGCAATTATGAACATTAGAATAATGTGCGACCTCAAAGAATAAAAAATTATTATATCAGATTTTATATATCTTATCTTATCAGATTATATATATATTATCTTATCTTATAATATATATCTGATTTTTTTTTTTTTTTTTTTATTCCTGTATTTTTAGATGTTTTGCAACTTACAGTTGAAGAAATTTTTACCCCAGTGAGTATTGTGATGCTTTTATATATATATATATATATATTTCAGATGTATAATTGGCATGTACTTTTTGGGTTGATGAATGATTTAGATGATTAATATGACCGTTTTTCAGCCTTAGATATATTTAATTTTTCATTTTATAAGATGGTAATTTCGCTTAGTTTGAGATTAAAACCATCCTCAGCAATTATTGCATTCTTCATTTCTCTATTATAATTTTCTGAAATATGCATTAATAATTATTATATCTTATTAATATTTTTTACAGTCCAGTTTTAATTTTTTAAAAATTAAATCGATTTTTTCACGTTTTTTTTTTTTTTTTTTTTTTTTTTTAATCTTGAGATAGTAGTTCGGTCTGGTTCATTATAGTCAACGTAATAGCTCTAGCGCAAAAAATACCAATACCAAACATAACTTTAAATTTAACTACACAATGTACAATTATTTTTATTTTAATAAATCATGCTTTACCAAAATGATAAATTATTTTCATTTAATCTTATATTTTTCAAAAATTCATTCTGGCCAGAATTCATTTAGAAGAATTAGAATTAATTATTCATTTTAGAATTTAAATATAAGAGCCTAAATTGTATACTTCTCTTCTTATCTCATTTTCAGAAAAGATTAATTCAAGAGTAATACATTAGGTTTTTCTTATTTTACAATTTATTTCTTGCTTAAAAATTTCTGCCTTCAGGGTAGAATTGTATTAACTAAGGTCAATAATTTAATTAAAATTGGTTGACATTAGGAAAGGGATACAATTAATTTAATGGGCGAATCAATTATATATATTAGTATATAATACAAAGAATTTATTTCTTTTATAATGAAAGCTGATGTTAATGATGTTTGCTTTGTAATCTGCCTGGATTTTTTCAGTGATCTATATTAAATACTAGTATTGAAAATTATTAAACAATGCTTCATGCATTACTTACAAATGAGAATTCAAGGTCCATTCTCATAAATATTCAAATGTCAAGACACTTTGTCTAGGAATTTTACAAATAGAAAAATATAAGTTTAATGCCAAAAACTAAATCAAAATTTCAAGGGTCTTTTCAATGAAATACACAAAAAATAACTCTTTGATTTTCATTTTATAATCGGAAATATACGGAATTAAAGAATACAGAAATCAAGTTTAAGAACATATATTTTTAAAAATTAACATATCTTTTTTTATAAAATTGGAGTCAATAGTTAATTATATAAAATTTGAACTTATGACTGACTCTTCATTGTTTTTACTTTAATATTTAAAATTATTAATTACTTGACTATTAAAAGATTAAATTAAGTTAAGCTTGATCAAAACTTCTGAGATGCGTTGTTACAAAGAAAATGTATTTTTTTTCTTCAAAGGAAATCTAAAAAAAAATATATCAGCAGTCTATATTGCAATCATCGAAAATATAAAACATGAAAAAAGAATAATGATTAAAACCCTTACTTTTTATGCTTAGTGATAAAGTAATTTACTATTACAATACGTCGAAATTAAATAACGTCAACGAAAATAGAATGCCACATTAAAAAAAAATGAAAGATACCGACACTCAATTTCTGTATATAAAGATATTTTAAACTTATGTGAAGTGCATATCTTTTATTTCTGTTTTGGAGTTCAGTGAACTTATATAAACGATGGGTCTTTATTCGATTAAAGATTTCTGTCAATTACTGTGTAGCATTTAAATCCTACATTAAATGGCTTTTATTTATTTAATTTTTTTTTATTGTAGGAGGTTTTCAAACTGAATACATTTCTAAAACAGAGCAGTAAACTCTGCGTATAATTTATTTTCAAGCGTAGCTTTAATGGTTTTTTTTTTTTTTTTTTTTTTTTTTTTAAGAAGACTAAAAAACTGACAAGGTCATTTATAGTTCTGTGATTCAAACTTGCAACGAAATTAATACAAATCTGTCTCAAGAAATTACACGATAAATATTTATTTTTCTATGTAAGCCATCCTTCATCACACAGCGCTTCTTCTTCTTCTTCTTCTTTTTTTTTTTTTTTTTTTTTTTTTTTTGCCTTATAATTACTGGGCTTATAACTTAGCTGATTTTACTTTCGGTACTTTTCGTTCAATATAGTTTATAGAAATTCTAAACAAACCATTACCTTTTTCAAAACACTAAATCCTTTTGTGCTAATCTATGGAAATATTCGGTGAATAAAAATATGTTTCAATGAGCTTGTTAAAATCTTCCAATGTCAAATTATATAGGAGAAATAATATATTATTGATTGATTGATTGAAAGAGGGGGTTAAGGGATTTTTAGTAACAAAGGTTGTCTTCCCAGCGTTCAACAATATCTCCAATTAATAAATGTCAAAAAATTTCAAGTGTTGAAGGAAAATATGGAGAGACAGTTTATCTGCAAAAGCTTTGCTCGTGAATTGTTTAAAATTACAGGCTGAAAGAGAGTTGAGGCCCAACTTCGACCAGATGCAATGTCTGATGCTTGAGTATTTTCGGCAATGCAGTAAGATATGATCCAAATTATTCAAAGAGTGTCATGTATCGCAATTTGGTTGATTCGACAGATTAAAACGGGGTAGAAGGCTAGGTGTAATTAGTGTTTTGGTAGAAATTCTAGCGCAAATGATGTCTTCTCTTCTATTTCTTGTCCATTTGGCAATATTTTTTATGTCCGGAATTTCTCCAAGAATTTCATAAAATTTGCTCTGTCTATAGCTGTCTGTTGTTTTTCTTTTTGAGATTTCTTTGATGCGTGAGGTGATGTCTTCGGATGCGATCCATTCAATGCTTGGGCTGATTTCTGTTACTGATTTTGCGATCAAGTCCGCTTTTTCATTCCATAAAATATATTATTTTTCACTCACATTCCGAATACAAAGCTGGGAAATCCAGTTTTTCAAATACCACTTGCTTGATCCGTATATATTTTGGCGATATATGTCTTTGCTTTTAAATCCAAAAAATACTTTGAAACAGTTATAATCTGTAGTAAATGTCAGAGTCAATTTAAGTAAGGAACTTACATTGCATTTAGAATTTTGATATTAACTAAATATTTCGAAATATTAAAACGAGAAAAAAAAATCTTCGGTTTAATTTTTAAAAATTTGCCTTAAAATAACAAAAATGTACTTTTCTCTCAAATACAACTATTTTATTCCTTGATTTTGGCCTTCCTGATAGTGGCGGCCAGGGCACTTGCCCTGCATGCCCCATTCTAGTCATATCACTGATCCAAGTATCAAGCTGAATCAGGAATTGTTCTATCGAACTGGGGATGAAAATGAGCTATTTTCTCATTCATAAAGTTATGCTATAGTTAACCTCAAAATCACAAAGGAAATATATATACAGTGTCTCACAAAAGTGATGGGACACTTGTGCTTTACAAAAGGGAACTGTAATAAAATAAATTAAAAAAAACATGTACAAATTTTTTGTGGGTGTGTTTCATACTTAAATTTAGTAACAATTTTTACATAATATACATTTTGTCAAAATATTAAAATATTAATTTAATAAAAATACAATTGTTTAGAACGGAGCAAAAAATAGGTCACATAAGTGATGGGACACCATTAGATATGCAACAAAAATCGTCTGAAATAAGCAATAAAAATATTTTTGGTGGTTTTATTTTTACTCAAAAGCAATTGGCAATAATTTATAAAATCGTCTGTAGTATTTCTCTCCAGTTTGTTTTGGAATTTTTGTATTTTTTAGCTCTGTGCAGCCATGAATGATAAACGAAAAGAAACTTTGCCTGAAATTCGAAAATTAGTTATTAATTTGCATATTGAAAGTGGAAAATCTATTAGAAAAACTGCTGAAACAGTTAACTTGAGTCATTCAACAGTTTTCAATATCATTAAACGATATAAAAAGAATCATATTATTCAGGATGAAAGAAGACCTGGCCGACCATCAAAGCTATCCTATGGAATAAAGCGAATTATCGTTCGAAATATTAAAAAAAAAAAAAAAAAAAAAAAATCCAAGAAAGAGTGCTCCTAAAGTTGCTGTTATTCCATATAATGCTGATTTACAAGCATTATATGGAATAATTGTTAATCCTGAGACTATTAGAAGGGTAATTCGATCTTCTGGATATCACGGTAGAGTAGCCAGGAAAAAATTCTTCGTAAGTGAAAAGAATAGAAAACTCAGAGTAGCTTTCTCAAAATCCAACATAAATAAGAATTCTGATAACTGGAATAAAGTTATATTTGCTGATGAGAATAAATTTAATATATTTTGTTCTGACGGTAGAATCTTGGTGTGGAGAAAACCCAGGGAAGAATTTCGCAAACAGAACTTAGTGCCAACAGAAATACATGGTGGGGGAGGAGTTATGATATGGGGGTGTATGTCGTCCTCTGGAGTTGGTAATCTTGTTTTTATTGACAGTATAATGGATCAGTTCAAGTATATTGACATTTTAAAGCAAAATTTGAAATCTTCAGCACAAAAATTGAACCTTCATAACGATTTTAAATTCTACCAGGACAATGACCAAAAGCCCACTGCTTTGATCGTTAGACTCTGGTTACTGTATAACTGTCCTGAAATAATAAAAACACCACCACAATGTCCAGACTTAAATCCCATAGAGAATATTTGGCAAGAATTGGAATCAAGAATTCGCAAACACACCATTTCTTCAAAACAACAATTAAAATCGGTGCTTCAAGAAGAATGGGGTAAAATCACTCCAGAAATCACAAAAAAATTAGTCGAATCCATCCCAAGAAGATTAAATCATGTTTTAAAAGTAAAAGGAAACCCAACAAAATATTAAAACCTTTTAAAAAGTAAATTTTTTGGATAAATATTTGATGGAAAAGTAAGTGTCCCATCACTTATGTGAGCCATTTTTTGCTCCGTTCTAAACAATTGTATTTTTATTAAATTAATATTTTAATATTTTGACAAAATGTATGTTATGTAAAAATTGTTACTAAATTTAAGTATGAAACACACCCACAAAAAATTTGTACATGTTTTTTTAATTTATTTTATTACAGTTTCTTTTTGTAAAGCACAAGTGTCCCATCACTTTTGTAAGACACTGTATATATATTGGATATCGAAAGTTACAATATATTTTATTTTACCTAGATTATTTTTACCATTTTATTGTATTCACAGAAGGATTAAGTTGAAAATGAAGGATAGGGCTGTAGTAAGAAAGTTCTCTTTACGCTTCGTAAAGCTCGTGAAAAAAGTACGACGAATTAATAAATTGGAAGACAAATGCTGACGTTTATTTCTTAAAAAACAGCACATAGGAAATATATATTGTGATTGGACAATGGTTTGAGAACGGACACCAATCGATGAGAAGAGTCACTTGTGCTTACGTAAGTTCACGGGAAAACATTTCCCTCCTCAGCTCTGCTCCTTTGCACCTCTTTCCTTCAGCCGCTTATTTTGACAACGAGAATTTAATATTCTTGATGAAATCGAGTTTGCTTTTCACTAGTAAGTGTCAAATTGAGCTTCAAACTAATTTAAAACAAAAACTTATGCAAAATTAGTTTTATAGAATTTATAAGAAATTGAAAAATATCGAATTTTTTCTTCCAATTCATGAGCAGTTTATCCATCTAGTATATGTTAATTTACAATTTATCCTTTGTTGTTAGCAGTTTGTTATTAATTACATAATACAATAATAACATTTTATATATTTTCTTAGATTTTTTTATGGTTACCAGGAACAGATATTTATGCTGTAATCTTTACATGGTTGTAATTCGATTTTCGCTTATATTTGAAAGAATTAATACTTTCAGAAAATTTCATCTCAGAATCTAAAAATTAATTCCTCATTTATTGATGCTGCTGTTAAATGAATTTTCTGTTTGAGAGTATGTTTTTATTACTTAAATATTCAGATGATTTTCCTGAACATCGCATTAATTTATTCATGCGTGAATAATTCGATGTTCATATTTCTACAGAATGTTTCTAAGAAAAATCAGCTCTTGATGAACACGCATTTGTTACGTTCGCTTCCGTGCTGATTCATTTAGCTTTCAGAAATTCGTTTTATTTTTGTAAATAAATTTTGTAACAAATTTATTCATATGATTTCTCGTGACTGTAAATCTAGTTAGTAGTCTTATGTAATAAAATTTTAAACATAGGGAGGAAAAAATGATTAAAAATTCTGACAATCAGCTTAGTATGCTCATTCTGTTTACCTGATGATATTTAGATATGGAAGAGTTTCATCTAATATTTAATTTGATTGATATATTAAAATGTTATTTATATTATGTTATTTTGGACTAAACTAAAGAATACGGCACATGCGTCAAACAGTTTTTTAAAAACCCATAAATTGCCAAATAAATTAACTTAACTATGGTCTTTAGTTAATATTTGATGAGTTTTTATTGTTTGGCAGAGATTGGCGAAAAATTTGCCCATTTATTGAAGGTGTGACTTGGAATACATTTCTGTTTGGAAGGATTCTTAATTTAAGCTTTACAGAAGTTATAAAAATTATTTCACTCATTTTTTTGTAATCCTAATAGTTTCCTTACCTTAATAATTGCTTAACAAGTTCTGGTTAATTCATCCTCTTATAATAAATTAAAACTAAATTCTATTTATTTTTTAAAGTGTCTTTTTGAATTCTTGGACAAAAAAAAAATATAATTTTTTTTTCATATGCATGAAATTTATAAAAATATGAGTAATTTAATATTTATAATTCAATTCCCTAATTTTGCATCTGAGTATGTTGAAAATTTTGGTAATTTAGATGTGATATTTTACTGAAGTGTCTTTTATGAAATGAATGTAGTTAATTTTTGTTCTAGAATAAAAAATGTTTTTGCAGTGTAAGTAAAATTCTCTTTTACATTCTGTTTCTTCTCATTTTGTTAAATGGAAAATAAAGATGGGGAAAAAAAGAAACTAGTGTTTGAAACAACTAAAAATAGCCAGCTTTTAAGTTTAAAGGATTGAAATTTAAACATAGACATATTTCAGAGGTAATTTATTTTTTAATCAGATTTGTAAAGATTTAACTGTATTAAGATTGATTAGCTATTAAAAATTATTTAATGGAACTGAACAAATTAAAGATTCTCATAGCAAATAATTTCGTTTTCTGAAATATCCCAATATCTTTTATTTTAGATTTGGTGTTAAGGTAAAAGCCTAAGATGACTAAACAAAAACAATACCTAGAATCAAGTACACAGGAATCTTATGCTGGTAATACTGTTGCCTTACCTCGTTTGAATTCTTCATTGTCTGTGAGTAGTTCCACTGATGATGAAAATAAGCGATCTACTTGGAGTAGACAGCTTGATTTCTTTTTATCATGTGTGGGGTATGCAGTTGGTCTTGGAAACATTTGGCGGTTTCCATATTTGTGTTACAAAAGTGGTGGAGGTAAGCTTTCAAATTATGTACTCAGAATATATAAAAGTTTTGAAATATTTTTAAATTATTAAAATTTTGCATCGAACTTTATTTGTATTGAGACACAATTTATTTTGTAATTTTTTATTTATTTTGTTATTATATATTTAAAAAAATAAAAGAAGAAGTCAGTGATAGTGATAATTATCTTCAAAATATATATATTTTTTAATTATTAAATTTGTATTCAGTTAGGAGAGTAGAAATTTATTTGGGGTTAATTTATGTGGCCTTGGTCTAATTGCAATGATGTGGAGTAAGAAAGTTAAATTCACTGGTTTTGTGCTGCTCTCAGTAAGTATATTTATGATTTGGCAGAGGTATTAAAATACCAAACATTTACACTTGATTTAAAAAATAATTCTAATTATATAGATTTATTTATAATAAACTGTAAAATTTGCAACAGTAAATTAATAGTTGCTTTTTTGTATTGACTTTTACCTGTCTTAGAAATAAATTTCAACAATGTTTGCAATTTTTAAATCTTTATATTTTTTTTATAAAAAATTTTCTTAATAGCTACGGAGTTAGTACCTACTCTCTTGTAAATAGATGTGTTTGGGATATATCATAATTTCAACTTGAAAGCAAAATTCAGTGAAGCTGGAATGTCTGAGATTCATAAATACATGTTTATCACTGAAGTTTGAGAAACTGAAAAATTCATAATGCTCCTTGCTGAAGTTACTTTCTGTTATCAAAGATAATAAGTTTTTCCTGATACCCATTATTTTTTACATTTCCCTTAGTCAATTTTGAACCATGTCTTTGTATTCCATATATCTATCAAAGTTAGAGTTATGGTAAGAAAGGCTAAAGGAAATGAAACAGTTATTTTACTATTGTATGTGCTTTTTTTTTATATCCTAATTTTTGAAGCAAATATATGTTTCTAGGAAAATTGTATGTTTTTTTGGGTCAACCCCACATGAACTATATCCTTGGCAATTCTGTCTTTGTCCAGTTGCATATTAAAGGGTAATGGTATGCATGACATTTTTTTTTATTGTTCCATCTTACCATCTTTGGCTTTAAGAATTAAAATAAATATCCTAAATAATTTGTCACTGTGGACCCTTTTAGACTAACATCTTAGGACATCTGTATCTCCTGTGCTTCCTTCCCTTTGGCCATTACCATGTCACTGTCCTTTTTAGCTTTTGAGTTTCACATCCTCAATATGTGTATATACAGTGGGTAAAAAAAGTGGAATGGATGACTAAATGGAAGACTAAAATAAAAATAAACTAGCATAATTTCTAATCTTTACTTTTTATCTTTAGAAACTACTTATATATTGTTAATATGAGTCTTTAAAAGGGAGTTTCATAATAAATTTCTCTTTTCTACAAAACCCAGCAAGTCCGTTTGCAATTTTTAATATAAATGACTAAGTATCGTGCAAAAAAACTTTCTGTATGCAATATGCAAATTCCTCCTGACGTGCTCTACAACTAATCCACAGTAAATATTCGAAGTTTGATGGTTTGTCAGAGTGAAGAATATGACATAACAACAGTTGTTTAATTCCGATGTATTGCTGATCGTCTTAAAATGGAAATTCAGAAATCCATTCGCGAGTTAATGATTCGGTTGCAAAAAAAAAAAAAAAAAGGATTATTTATGGAAAAAAAAAAATCAGTGAAATGACTTACAAACCAAAGCTTACAGTGCAGTATATTATTGAAAGATACTGTGATATGTAAACATTTCAGAATAGAGATCGATCCGGAAGAACTCTGAAGTTAAATCGCTTGCATAAAAGAAATATCATGTGTAAGGTCCCTTGAACTAGTGCACCTCAACTTGCAACTGATTTAATGGTTAATTACATTAAATTCACATCTTAAATTGCGAGAAATGTCATTTTAAAAAAAGGTTACAATGGATATGGGGCCTGTAAGAAGCCTGTTATAAGACTCTACTACAGAAAAAGCGTCTCCAGTTTACAAATAAGCATATAAGCAAGCCTCTATCTTTTTGTGAATCGGTCCTTTTTAGTGATGAATCAAAATTTAATATCCGTGGGTCAGATGGTCGAGTTATGATCTGGAGGGAATCAAAACAGCATATGTTACTTATATGGAACTGTGAAGCACGGTGATGGTTGGAATATGATATGGGGTTGTATAAGTGCTGCTGGTATCAGATATTTATGTTTAATAAATGGAAATATGGATAGGTACATACATCTTGACATTCTAAAACAAAACGTTTTAACCAATGCAGCTAAACTGTCCTTTGGAATGGACTTTACTTTTCAACAGGAATACGATCCTAAGCACACCTCCAAGATTTGTCAAGTGTAATGTCTCTATAATGTTAAAAAACAGCTTCATAGCCCTCCCCAGTCTCCCTATTTAATCCTTATAGGACATTTATTGGAAGAAATCATTCGTGAACTAAAAAAATATGACACAAAGAACAAGGTTGAACTCAAAAGGGTCATTCAAGATATTTGGAGTAGTATTTCTCCAGGACAGCAAAAACACTTATGGGGGTTATGCCACAACATTTGAGAGAAGTGATAAATGCCAAAGGAAGGCCTACTTATCATTAAATGCAAGTTGGTCAGCATGAAAAAGATTTTTCATGTACTATGTAAATGCCGTATGGAAACTTTTTTGTTTCTTATTAGTGGCATTTTTTTATTCTTTCAATTTAAGTATTTAATTTTCTTCATAGTTTTTCTTTTATAATAAATAATAAATGAAATTGTGTTAAAACAATTTTAAAATTTTCATTTTTATAACAAAATATTTTGTGCCAAAAATTAAACTTATTAACAGTCATAGTTGCATACATAAGCTTTTTTTACCCATTGTATACTTTCAATATTTTTTAATCCTATACTTTTTATGTAATATAAGCATTCAGTATTTTATATTTCTTTCATATGTGTTTTCATTATATTTTTTCTTATATTTTAGGTGCATTTCTCATTCCATATGCCATTTTTCTGGTGATTTGTGGAATTCCATTATTTTTCTTAGAAATGAGTCTTGGTCAGTTTGGTAGTCTTGGTCCAATTGCAATTTGGAAAATATCACCTATCTTTAAAGGCATGTAAACATAAGTTTATATTAGTTTCAAGTAAACAAGTATCCTCATTGGAATTTAATTTTGAAGTTTCTGTTATTATTATTTTATTTTTTTAGGGTTAGGATTTGGAATGGCTATAGTTTCGGGAGTTGTTTGTGTTTACTACAATGTTATTATTGCATGGGCTCTTTATTATATATATCAGTCATATTCTGTATCTTGGTCTTCCTGTGAAAATGCATGGAACACTCCTAATTGTGTGTCGCAGGATGATATGAAGATGCAGTTGAACATTACATCAGTTGCAAACATGACAAATCTTTACAATTCTTCTGAAGTTTCCAGGCTATCAGATTCTCTCTCAAAAATGACATCAAGTGAAGAATTTTGGCTGTAAGTATTATTTCTTATATTATTTCATCAGAAGTACTAAGTGTTATGAATTATAGTCACAAAAGAAGTAAGTGATGCTGTCTATAATACTCTTCTTATGTACATATTCTCTACTTCTTGTTTCTGTACATAATATCGCCATAATTGTGTGATCTCTTGAGTTTAAATAACTCTTAAATATGTATAACATGATATGTAAGACATCCCTGTTTCTTCTTTATAGATTTATATTAATTAATAATTGCTAATGAAGTTAATTTCATTATTGCTAATTAATAAATAAATTTGTGAATGAATATTCATTGTTAATCCATTGAATATATAAATAATATGCATTAATAATTTCCTAATAATTTTAGCATTATCTATCTAACTTACTCATTAGTAAAAAATAATGTAGATTTCTTTAGATTTCTATTTCAATTGCTTCCAAATAATAGTTGCTTATAAAAGGTAATAATGAAACATTCCCACAGTCATTTTGTCCTGCATTTAAATTATATAACATATCCAAGTGGGAAAAAAAAGCAGTTTTTTTGTAAGAAAGCAAAATTCATATTTAATCAAAATCATCTCATCTGAAAATAAATTTAATATTTAGCCAACTGTGATTTTCTAATGGTGTTTCTATATCATTTAATCTAAAGTTTATGTTTCATGAAGAGTAGATCTAGAAATACATATAAGTGTAATATGAAGTCTCTCCAGAGCCAGCCTTCTTCTCTATGAAAGGACCCTGGTGCAAAAAACCATTTGGAGCCCTAAATTTCTTGCAGAGTAAAAAAAAAAAAAAAAAAAAAAAAAAATGAATACATATTATTGCATGTCTATTTAATGCATGATTTTCTTTTTGCTATTAATTATTTCATGAAAATTACAATTATTTTTTCTATGCTTAATATATCAAGTGCATTTAAGCGTTATGCAAACATGCTTGACTGAAGACAATTCTTGAAAGAACAATTGAAAGAGCACTCAGCATTAATTATAGGAACCAACAATGTAAAGAAAAGTTTCAACACAGTTAATACGTTTAAAAATAATTCATTATAATTATTAATTAGTATGTATTGCACTATGTGTTGAACATTATTTACATCACTTTCATTCAAAATCAAATCCCATAGCAAAACAATGATTTGGATTAGGTTTTCATCTACATTATTATTATAAAAAGTTACAAAGTTTTTATTTTTTCTAATTCACGTTTTTCTAAAGTTTTTATATCTATGATTAATTTGAAATATTTTTAAATCTATCTTCTATTTGCACAACAACAGTATTAGTTACAGAGTTAAAAATAACATCTAAATTCCTCAATCGAGTTTTCTATAATTTTATCTTCTGCTGTTTCAAAATATAATTTTTCTCTTTTTCAAATTTGTTTTTCAGGAAAATGTTCTGAAAGATTCAAATTATGTGCTATTGCTTTTCCTTTGTCTAAAAATGATTTAAATTTTGGATTTCAATTTAAATTTTATTGACTAAATTAAAAGCCCAGTCAAGAAGAATTGATTTTTACTTGAAATAGTTTATGGATAGTGCTAATTTTGGGCAATATTGTAAACCAAACTATTAAACATAAAATAAATGTCATTTCTTGCATTGAATCCGATAGACTTTTAGCTTTGGATACCGCTGTATTATTGTTATTTGCATGACTGAATTCTAGCGCATTACAAGTTTGTTCAGACTGCATATACACTGCTTTAACCATATCTGTTTCGGCGTCTCAATGAGTGTCGCATAATGGTTTAAGAGTAATATTTAAATACTTTTGTAGAATTTCCCATCATTTCGTAAATGCAGCAAATAAGCAATATAAACATTTGTTGTAATAGTCACTTTCTTCGCAAATTGAAGCTTGAATTGGAACTTCTGAAGTGGAAGCAATTTCAATGCCAGAATTATTTCGTAGATAAGAAAACAGATATACTCGAGACTTTTTGAAATTTAGCTTTTTTTTTTTTTTTTTTTTCCATTAATTTTCTTTTTTGAAACGAGTCTTGACACCCAGAGAGACACTTCCTTGGCATGGACATGATTAGATCTAATAATAATAAACATTTTATAATATGAATTATCAAAGTAATATATGCAATTTAACCTAGTAAGTGAGGTAAATGACCATACTTTATGTTTATAATATGTTGTACACTTGCACTAAACTGAAATATATCTGTAAACTTCATATATTTCAAAACCCATCTATTGTTCCAGTTAAATTCCATCCTCCTTTCTTTCCATCCCACTATTACCATTAGTATAGTTCTTGATCATGTTGGGGGCCCCTTGTTTGCTGGGGCCCCAGTGCATAGCATGTGCCCCCCCCCCCAGATGGCCGGCCCATGTCCCTCAAAACGTAGGCCTTGCAGATTGACTGTGGGGATTTTACAGTTTCAAAATTTTCACAAAAAGTGAATATTTAAAAAACTATTTGGGATATGTACATGATTTTTTGATTTCCTACACTTTAGCTTGTCAGCTTTGCTCTCATCCAAAGATTTTATTATATTGCAGTTCACTTTTTTCAACATTCATATTTAAAAATTCATAAAGAAAATATTTAATTTTTGTTATTTATACATTTATTTATTATGAAATAAGATAATTTTCTTATAATGAATGAACATTTTTTAAGAAGTATTTAATAATTTCCAAATTATCATTGAAAGTTCATAAAATTAATTTAAAATTGGAAGCATCATTTTTTTTCAAAACCTTATAACTTTTGAAATTATCATGTTAATATCATGATAATAAATTGATTGAGTGAAAATTTTTGAGATAATAATTAATTAACTTGGTTAATCAGTTAATCAATTGGAACAAACCTGTCCCCTCGAATCATTTCAATATCAACATCAGTTTTGTGCAGATGTGCTAATAAATAATGAAGTTACAGCTGTGTCTCATTTTTTTTTTGTTTACTAATTGTATAATATCTATTAAGATGCTTTTGAATATACTCTTATCTATTAAGAGGCCAAACCTTGAAAGGGATAAAGTGAAATGTAAAATCGCTTCTAAAACATTTTTGGCGAATTTCAAGTTCAATTAAATGATATGTGTGAAAATAATCTTGGCAAGATAGTGGGACTACATGATTATATTTGGGAAATATTAAGTATTAATAAAATTAGTGTGAAAAATATTTTACTAATTATGTATAATAGGATTGGAAACTACTTAAATATTCAGGCATTATCATTTTTTCAAAATTATGTTTGTCATGCTTGGGTCAGTAATTTTTAAAATGGACATCATGTATTTAAATACATTGTAGAATCTAAGCATTAAATTAAAAAAAATTACAAATTTTTAAATGTATTATCAAAAGACATCAAGTTATATCCAATATCTATCTATCTATATATTCATTTATAAATCAGTCTGAATGATAGATGATTGTATACCAAATGATAATCATTGTGACTTCTAGTTATTTGTTTTTCTCATTCAGAATTTTTATTTCAGTTTTAAAGTTTTGAAACAAAGTACGGGCATTGAGAGTATAGGTGGATTCCAGTGGCCCTTAGTTCTGACTTTGCTTATTGCTTGGATTCTGGTGTTTATGTGCATGATGAGAGGAATCAAAACATCTGGCAAAGTAAGACAGAATATCATATGTTTTTATGTTGTTTCCATTGTAAATTTTTGTACTATTTTCATTTAAAGACATACTAAATTTTTAAAGTAAAAATATAATTTAAAGTTAAGAAATGTCTTTATCAGCTTAATAAGTTTTGAAGCTCTATGATCACTTAAAAGGTGATGTACTTTTTTCAAAAATATTGAGTACAATTATTCTTTTTTTTCATTATAACTGTTAATTATTTTAATAAAAATAACCAAATATGTTAAATCTTTATGTTTACCACACCTAGAAATGATTTTTTTTTTCTGTTGTTTTGTATTCATATTAAAATAATTAGAAAAAGTTTGATACATTCATTCAAAACTAGCTGCATTTGTCAATCAGCTTGGTTGTTGGAAATAGCTAATGACTGTGCTTAGCTTCAATTAAATCTGTTTCTCATAATTTAATCTTTATGGTCCCAGGGAAAAACATAAATTAAAACTTCAAATTATGATAACTGTTTAAGCTCTGTAATTTCAACAAACTTGTATCTCTTCTGTTCATTGTTCATATGAACTTCTTGAATGATATCAATTCATTTGACATAACTGCTCACAATATGTTATATAAAACTGCACATTTATTTTTTATCCATTATACAAAATATGCATTTAATTTCAGCATCAAAATGATGCAATGCATTTTGTATCCAATAGCATTGTATCGGAATTAAAATATGCTGATAAAAAGAATTAAATAAAAGTAATTATAATTTTTTAGCATTCCATATATATATTTCCTGACATAATATCTCTAAAGCCTTTGTGTACAGATTTCTTAAAAAATTTCATGGAAAAAAATGAGTGAAGTTTATTATATTGCCAAATAATTTAAAAGCAGCAGGATTATTCTTCCTAAAACTTTCTTATATGCTCCCAAATGAAAGTATTATTCTCTTCTCCCGTGCAATTATTGTGGACTTGAGCAAGGCCGGGAGCATAGGAATGTTTTAGGCTTCATAGTATAGTAAAGAAAAATTAGTATACATTTTGAGCCCCCACCTTCTTTTGAGAGATTGAAATTTAACCCAGAATTACAATTTAGTTATAAAATTACACATTAAATTTCATTTATGTAAGCCTTTGTTTATGTGCATGTGAATGTGCTGATTGAAAGAAAATCATCCCAGTGGCAGATTTGGTTCAAAATATGATACAGATCTACATTTTAGATGCTGAAATAGTGTACCAAATTTTATTAATCTAACTTTCCATTTTGTGGTTACTGTGTCATGGTTACTGTGCACATGGACAGATAAACTTCCTCTAAATGGATTTGATTGAAACTTTGTTAGAAATCTACATAAGTGTAAAGACTAAATACCAAATTTCATCTAACTAGCTAAAAGCATTCTTGAGTTATTGTATTCACAAACAGGCAGACATATTTTGTGGTTACTGTGTTTCATTTGTACATGGACAGATAAACGTCCTCTGAATGGATTTCATTAAAACTTTGTTAGAAATCTACACAGATGTAAAGACTAAATACCAATTTGTATCTTTCATAAATTATAAGCATTTTTGAGTTATTTTATTCACAAACAGGCAGACATATTTCCAAAAGGTGTTTTTTGGAAAGTCTGAAATGTTTTTTCTGCAAGATTATTCTTATAAGATTCTACAAAATCTCAAAATCAAATTTTTTGTTCAAATCACAAAACTAACAATTACAATGCTTTCTTTTTGTGCACTTCATTTATGAAAGAGTAAAAATAAGTTGAATTTTCTTCCCTTAGCTTTCGATGATGGAAGAGAAATACACAATTAAATTTTTATATAAACAATGAAAATGGTGTGAATTTCATTACATCAATGAAAAGTGTTTTTGAAAGTTATGCATAAAAATATTTTTTATATTTTCTTAAAATTGGGGAAAAAATTGATGATAAGTAAATTAAAAAGATAGTTTATTTATTTATTTTTAATTTCAAGCTGTCTTGAAAATTATTTTTGTTCCAAACACTCTTCAGAAGTTATTGCTAAGGAATGCAAAAATTCGTTAAATTTTTAAATTTATCTAAAATTTTTAAAAGATTGCTCTTACTGTCCAAAATATATTTGTACCAAATTCAGTAATCTAACATCAAATGTCTGCTAGCACAGCATACATGTTATACAATATTGCCACTATGTTGTTTGAAATTCTAAATGCTGCACAATAATGTGATAGTATCATAAACTGTACATTTTATTCTTATTTTATTTAAAGCATTAACACCAATATATTTTAATTACAGCAGAGATTGTAATAAATCTTCCCATAGTTTCACAAAAGTTTTTTTACCTTCATGTGGGTACCATTAAAGTTTGGAATTTATATTTCTCTCCCTTTAATTTTTTTTTATTTTTAAGCACTCGGTTTCTGCACCTTAGGTTCAAAAACATATTTAAATTTTTGCACTCAAGATTCTTGTTAGAATAATACAATGTATTTTTAGAATTAATATTACAGAGATTTTACAGATTTCAGTTTTCAAAGTATTTAAATCATAATTGAAAAATGGCATGGGAAATAAAATTTGTAGAAACTGTGGTAATTTGCATATATTTAAAAAAACTTCCTAAATACTGCAAAAAAATTGAGAGAAATAAGAAAAATTGTCTATTGCAGCAATATTTGTGTACTAAAGTTTATCAGTGTGTTGGATTATAGTTGATAAAAATGTATAATGTTCAATTTGTAATACATATTAGGGTGGATCGAAAAAGTATTGATTTTGAAAAGTAGTTGTTCTGTTCTATGTGGCAAAAGCTATCTAGTGACTAGCATATCACTGCTGGATAATTTTTGCACTACAACTTCATTCCTCTCAGTAGCCTCAAATATTTTACTTACAAGTTATTTCATATATTTTGCTGTAATTTACTGGAATTCAGTTAGTTCTTACTGACCTAGCCAGTCAATATTAGTAATTTTCTTTAATTATGAACTATTAATTATGCAAAAAGGCTTTCTTGTAACTGTTATTCAGCAATGAATTTTTTAATTTATGATATTTAAATTTAACATACAGATGATATTATAATTTTCTTGCATTTGCAGAAAAGAATTTTACACAAGCCTAGTTCCATTTTATGTGATTCTTAGAGCATAGCTGTAAATATTTTTCCTGATTGCATAAAAAAAACAAAAATAAACCCGTTTCACTGATGTGGTACTGTAAGACACTTTTAGATGGTGTAGGTGAAGAGGAATTTCCATGGGGTGTGATTGCATTTAACATAAAATTAATGTGATGAAATTCTATTAATGAAATAACCATACATAAAATTTTATTATGAATCATATATTACCCGTAAGCAGATGCCTCTCTTGTGTTTAAGTGAAGTTGGAATATCCCATTGTTAGTTGTGAGTTCTCAGACTTGTGACAGTTTTCTGGAATTTTTATAAGTGAGGCTCACTGAGCTGTGTCCTGAAATAACATTCAATATCCCATTGACAATATTAGTACACACTAAAATTATGGCTGGCATTTTTTTCAATTGTAGGAATATTTTATTAATTGACATATGTTCGCAGCTTCTGAACATTTTGTTAATTGGCCCAGGGAGTCCAAGGGGGCCAGTTGTTCTATCAAATGCCATAGTGAAATTACAAATCATCCACTGCAGGGATCTTGTAATGTGCGTTTTGAGAAATCATATAATGATTCCATTATGACCTGTATTAACAGCAATGTCATCACACTCAAGCATTACAAATTTAGATAGAAAGTTTTAATCATTTTTGAAAATATTCATTATTATTGTTTTGATATTTTGTACTGATCAAGAAAATAGTAAGATGTTCCTAAGATGTAAATTACCACTTTTTGAAGAACTTAAAAGTATTCTTCTTTTCTCAACAACTATCTGTCATCTTTTCCATCACTAAAGTTTCTCTTCCCAGCTATTGAAGTGAATATTCTGAGAATTCTACCTTCCCTCAGTGATTGTTTCAGAAGGTTACACCTGGATTTCAATATCTCTCTACACACTTTAATTCTGTCATCAATTATTTGGAAGTTTTCATCAGCCCTTTTTTTCACAACTGGTGTCATCAATTAATGCTGAAGCATGGGTAGCAGCTGAAAAATACCCATTCCATTTCTACTACATGTTAATGTGATTATAAACTGTAGATGTTCTTAGGGACTGAAATATGTTGGAGTATTTTGATCATTGGCAAAGCCTGTAACATTGCAGCCTTCCTCAATTTCTCTCTAACCTCTGTCTTAAAATTGCTATAATGCTTAAAACTTCAAAAAGTTCTAACATTTAGAACAGAATGCGAATACAATTTTTAACATGGTGTGTAGTGTCATTAAAAGAGCTGAAATATTTGACAACCAATTTTAAAAATCTTAAAATTACTTAATTTTGAAAAGGGGTCCTTAAAAAGTGCTCAATTTTCTCAAGAAGAGTAAAGCATTTTGTTTTGTTTTATTTTATTTCTTTATATGTTGAATATGGTAATAAAATAGCAAGCTTAAAGGCTTATCTTATGTATCAAGAAAGAAAATCAACAAAAGGGAAGAATTTCGAAGAAGGAATCCAGGGTGAAATAGATTCAGGGGTTCCACCATATATCAAAATAGTGGTTATTGAGTCTTTTTTTTTTTTTTTTTTCCTCGCTTCCTTCTTCTTCAACAATGCAAATTGCTGTTTATACTTGTTGCAATAAAAATAAACATTGAAATCTTAATGTTTATTAGATATTGAAGAATTTATTTGTTATGCCTGTTAATTATATGTTTAGCCTTTTATGTGTTGTTAAAGATTGGTCCAAAAATAAAAATGCAGAAGAAAGAATTGAATGCACCCAAGATATACATTGAACATGGAGAAATTGCTGTAAAAACATTTGATTTTTTTTTTTTTTTTATGTTCTAATGTTTAATGTTTTTTAATGTCCCTTGAAAATTATTATTTGTGGATTCAATCTTTCCAAATTTTAGTTCTTACCAAGGGGATTTAATGAAATAAAATTTTTCAAAACTTTTGCACTTCAGTTCTCAGATTTTATCATTTTATGATTTTTTTTTCTCTTTATATCTCTTACAGAAATTCTCTTTCCAAATAAAATCTGTCTTCATAATAAGGGTTTATTCTAATTGATAGAGCAATACCTTGCATAAACAACTGAAATTAGGAGCATTAAATTTGGGAGAAAACAAATTTTTCAAAATTTTAATTCAAAGTTTAAGTAAAAAATATAAATCGAATTTTAATGTGTTTTTGAAATTAACATCAAGGCATATTATCGCACAAAATTTATTTTTACACCATTTCAGAGGTTTTAAAAAGTAGCCCTTTGATGATACCAATATTATTTGAATGAATACATTTTTTTTCTTTAGTTTTAGTAATTTTTGAAAAATTAGTTTTGAAAATAATTGTACCAATGATTTTAATTATAAGGAAATTCAAAACAAAATCATTGCTTTTTCATATCATTAAACCATGTTATTTTACCACTGTTAATACTGTGAAGAAAGAAGAAAAAAATGCTTTCTTTGCTTTAATTAAAAAAATTTTAAAGAATGCTTTTAAAAAATGCTTCATTTTTTTTTTAACTTAATGAATTTGTTTTTGTTATTTATGAAAACTAGGACTTGTTAAAGCACTTTCATTTCTTCATAAAATAATGTACAATCACATTTTTCTATAATTTTTGCAATGTAATAAAGGCCTTTACTAAAATTGAGAAGTAAGACAGTTTTTTTTTAATTATTGGATTATTTCTGAATGCTGCTGTTATTTTTTATTAAAAAATTACCAAAAAAATTCATTTAGGACATGACATTGTACTATTGTCAATTTAATGGCAATTTTACTAGTCTCACGATGGTAGCCATTCCGGAATGTTTTAGTTTATAGCTTTATTAGACTGCGAATAAAATTACTTAATATAGTGAGTTAGTGCAGGATGAAATTTACACTTTCCATCCCAGCCATGTCGAATCTTATTTGTTGTGGCATATATAAAAATCAAATACAAAATCTTTGGTTATGTTATGATTCTCTCAACTACTTCAAAAATGATGTATCCATCTAAATAAACCGATAAGTTGTTAATTAAAAAAATATATATGAAAAAGATCTTTATTGTTTATCTTATAAATGTTGACTTAATTTTTTAAGCATTGATATTTTGATCATTTTATATTTTTGTCAAAGCCAAAAAGACGCAATTTGTTTTACAATAAAAGAAATACAGAAATATTAAAATTGAAAGAATACATATTTAAAATTAATTTTGCCTTAATACACAAGTTTATGTTTGCAAATACGTACAAAGTTTCTTAATTTTTTTGACTGTTTTTAAAAAGTGCTTAAAAGTACTTAATTTTTTCAGCAATTCCTCACTATACACCCTGCTTAAAATTTGATCTTTGTCCTTTATTGTAGCAGTTATTTTAAGCTGCTGAGTGGTTTTCAGATTCAGTAGCATTTATGTTCGTTGCTTTTCCAGATGTCTGGCAAATTATAAAGTTTTTTTTTGTGTGTGTGTGTGTGTTTGTAATGGCATTTTTTAAAATTTTTATTTCACATGCTGGTAGACATAGGCAAAGTTCAATTGTTTTTACAATGCTAAACTTGCTGTTACCCGTGATCAGTGATGTTTTGGTGCTGGGCAATGTGGTTTGGACTGGAATATGCCATTCTCATACTGGTGCAATTTCCCATATATTTGCACACTGCACCCCCTCCCTCATTTTTTTTTCTCTAAAAGTTTCAAATTTATTTTCAAAACTAGATTAACCTTTTCCATATGGTTAGGATTTAATTAGCTTCAATTCCTTTTCATGCATTTTTTTTTTTATTAAAGTAATTATTCTATGATGGAGATCTAGGTGAAGCTTTGTACCATATCTCTTTGATCTAGATAGTGGTTTGTAAATATGTCAATTCTCTTTTCACATTTAAAACAATTGTAGTACTCCAATACATCTCCAAATATAGATAGAACAATGCAACTAAGCTTGTTTTTGCTGCCTATGATGGGACATTTAATATAATATCTAATTTAAGCCATTATTCCAGTTTTTAAATAAATTTGGATCATTAATAAATTAAAAAAAATGTTTAGTTAAAGAGCAGTTAAATAAACATTTTAAGCACTTAAATACTCGAGAAATAAATGCTGTAATAGGAAATGCTCAGTGGACATAAAGCTGTTGGTGAAGCGCTTTCAAACTAAGAAATTTAATTTCCATGTATTATGGCTCCAGCCAAAATTTTTTAATTCCATGTTATTGAAATTATCTTTTAAGACATTTCAGATTTGAAAGAGCTTATGAAAATCAATATAATTAGAAGCAACTACCATCAGATCTATGACTATTAAGCACATGAATTGTTTTTTTAAATATGAAGTAGAATTTAAAGACGACAACCAGGATACATGTCTGTTTCTGTGATATTATATGATAGTATTAAATTATCCTAGCATATGATTTCAGAGATAAAAGATTATTTATTAGAGATCTAGGCTTGTGTAGGATTGATTCATTTTGCAAAGGCTGTGAAAATCACAATATCATTTATCTGTAAACAAAAGTACAGAAAAAACAAACAAACAAACAAAAAAAACAAAACAGTGCAGAATAGTAGTTATGAGAAAACCTATTTTGATATGATTAATAGTTTATGATTATAGAGAATTGCTAATTTTGATTGTCTAAGTTAGTAAATTAGCAATGTAACTACAGAAAACTGCCCCTAAAACTACAACAAAATGTGTGAAATGTTCAGTAATGTAAGAAATGAAATTAAGTCTGTAAGAAACAAATTGTTGAAAATGAACTGCAGAGCTTCAGCAGTATGTAATATTCAGATCAGAGAAAAACGTTTATCACCTAACGTTATTTGATATGTCAAATTTTAATCCTTCAATCCATCTTAATCCACATGTCATTGCATTGAAAGAGGAAAACATTAAAAAAATGGCTCTGAGAATTTTTATTTTATTATCTGGGTATGTGACCCCAAGTACATGAAAATGTTAGTAAAGTAATTATGTCTGTTTTAGAATGCATTGTGGATGAAATAAGGGACTAGTAATTAGTAAGAAGAATTTATTTGTTAAATTCTTTTGCCATTTATGAAATGAATTTTTTTACAAGTATTGGAATTTTAAAATTATATATTCATCATTTAAATTTAAAATTGCATTATATGTATTTTTGTTAAATAATTTTTCTTTTGCTTAAGAAAACTGAAACTGCATTTTTGATGATGAATATTACTTTTGTAGGTTGTATATGTAACTGCAACTTTTCCTTATTGCGTTCTCTTGTGCCTGCTCATTCGAGGATTAACTTTACCTGGAGCATGGAATGGGATTTCATTTTATTTGAGCCCTCAGTGGGAAAAGTTGCTAACTTTTAAAGTAAGCATTATCTATTTCAAGAAATTAAGCTTTAGTTTCTAAAATTTTTATACTTTAAAATTTAAATTATTTATTGAAGAAATATTAAAATGAATTCATGACTTCTTAGCTTTTAGTTTTCTAATTTAATTTCTAATTGCTGCTGAAATTTAGATTTAATATGTTAAAAAATGTTCTTTTGGAATCGCAATTTATGGATATTGGTCACTTCTCGCACTGGAGGTCACCAAGAGCTGGGGCTAGTTGTAATGATATTTTTAAAAAAATGTTTCTATTTTTAAAAATAGTGAAAAATCTTTAATATTCACTTATAACTGCTTATTTTTAGTGCACAACTATTCCTTGATTATATACAAAAAAGAAACATTTGGCAGTTTTAATGATTTTAGCATAATATATATTTTTTCTGTAAATAAATCGGCTGTTATAACTTGTCCCACCCCTGGAGCAAGTTGTAACAGTAAAAACAACAATATTTAATTTTTTTTTTTTTTTTTTTTTTTACTAACATTCTTCTTTAACTGAAATGAAAAAAGACATCTGCTAATTATTATTATTTGGCATAATGCCAATGAATTATATCAAGTGGTTCATAACAATTCATTCTTCATCATCAGAGTTTATCAACTATTTTATTTTCATGCCAGAAGAAGGCAGTTTCTGAAGGATAATACTTACAGCACTCTGATAAGCCAACTTTCTTACTTTCAATGGCAAGATATTTTCGCTTCTTCCATAGATGGAAATATTAATCTTGGTTTAGCATATCCTAAAGAAAGATTAATGTTTTGCTTTTTTTCTTTTTAATATATTTATGCAGAGACAGGCGAATAATTCAGCTTTACATTTTGATGATGCAGCTGGAGGTCCAAATAAGACTTTTTTCCCCCTTCCTTTTAATATGTGTTTTGTAAAGCAGTTCATTATTATTTTGTCTATAACTAAAATTATTGTATGACTTCTGTAATCAGTTTATGAATTTTATATCAGAAAACAAATTGTAGAATATGAATATGAAACAAATTGTAGAATTCTGCCCTAGTTAATTTTTGTGGAGCATTTGGTGGTTATATTTAAATGTTTTTTTGGAAATCGGCTATCATGATTTATTTCAATATTTTTATTGTAAGAAATTTTGCACAAAAAAGATTTAGAACTCTTTAACAATATATTGGGAAAATGTGTAATTAATTTGCTGTGTATTATCAAATATATTTACACTGAATGGTTCAAGGATTCCAAAAATAGCAAGTAAAGCAAAATGTTCATGCTGCTTTAATTTTGCTAATAAGTCATTTGTTACTCTTATCCATGGTATCAAAAATGCCAATAAAAATCCTCTTTTATTTCTTGCATACGAAGTATTGAAAGAGAAAGAACTGTAAATTGTCAAAGAATTCAGATTCAATACAATTATATGTATGAACATAGTAATGCTATGAGTTGGGCAGATGTAGTTTAGTATGTTGTCTTAATGCCTAAGTTGCAGATTTCTGTCAAATTTTCATTGAAATCTATTTACAGCAATTTTTGTCTGTCTGTCTGAGTGCAAGTGAACACAGTAAGTTCAAAACCCAAAGAGCTAAATCCGTAAAATTTGGCACACAGTTGTAGGGTCTAAAATATAGATGAATGTCAACTTTTGAGCCAGCTCAGTTAATGAATCGACCATCTGTTTGTTCATATTTGCGTGATTATTAATGTGATAACCTGGAAATGCAGCAACTTAGATAAATGAAATTTGATAAATAATATTGGTAATGAAAAATTGTAGCTTTGTATCAAATTTTGATTAAAAAAACTTCCAAAATACATTCTCGGTTTTCTTTGCAACACTGCAAAGTATAAAATGCACATATGCGGAACCCTGAAAATAAGAATCTGTCTACTTGTGCCTTTCATACTGTTGCCCAGTCTCTAATTTTTATGCAGGGTAGATATTACTTCTTTTATTTGGGAGTGTGTAAGAAATTTTTAGGGAAACTACTTCTAATATTTTCACATGTATTGCATGGCATTTTCAACGGTTTCTCTGTTGTAATGATGACCCACTTTTGCCTTTTTATGAATATAATATTCATAAGCTAGTAAAGTAATAGTAATACTTTATTTTTTAAGTTTTGAAACCGAATTTTGTAGGTAATTTTTTTTCTCTAAATAGCAAGTGCCAGTTTAATTTTTCTGATAATGCATCATGTTCTGCATTTGAGATAGTGAATGCTGGTGTAATAAGGGACAAATTAGTGAAAGCTTTACCTCCACCAAAAGAAATATCCAAATCCTGTTTTAAAAATGATGGAATGCATAATGAATAAATATCCAGTGAACTAAGTATCAGTAAAATTGTTGTTTTGGGAGAGAAAACTAGCAAGCATGTAAAAAAAAAGGGTAAAAAGATGAAGATTATTGGAATACTATTCTCATGATATATATATATATTTCATGGAGTATACAGATAGTAAAATTTTCTATGCTCGATGTCAAGAATTGAATATCAAGAAAATAAAATTGGATGAGCTTAAAAAAAAACAAAAAAAACCTTTCTTTGAAGACAATATATTTATGAAATTGTGGAGAGTTTTGAAAATTATTTCCATAGTTTTTCATGAACCAGCATTTGATGAAAGAGGATTCAACATTGATAAAAATATTGAAATGGAAATTTTGAAGGAAATATCAAGTTTCACGTTTTTAGACTGTGTAACGTAGCGTAGCAAAGCCCTCTAAACATTATCAAATAATTGAGAATACCACCAACACCAGCCCATTCAAAATATTGTATATTTTTGTAGGAGCAGATGGCTGAAGAAATAACTGCTAAAGACTTAAAGAAAGGTAGAATCTTATTTCTTGATGCCTTTATGGAAAATGAAACTGCTTTTAGAAAAGGAAATTATTGAATATAAACATCTAATGCACTTGTTCAATTTGAGCCAGAACCAATAAATCAATGACCCATTAGAAACAAAATCATGTGAGTTGGGAAAAGCTGTTATTGAGAAAATTGAACAAAATTAAAAGAAATTGGTTAAACAATTTTTTTTCTAAAAAAAAAAAATAATTTACATATTAAAAAAAACTAGCATGATTTTTATTTCTCCAAGCTTTATTTACTTATGTGCGTAACCCCCCCTTTTTTTTCAAGGAATTAAAATGTAATGAAATAGTGATATAATGTTTTATTCTTAATATTATTTAGCTCTAGTATATTAAAATAATTGTAGATATGCAATAAAAGTGCTTTAATAAAAGTTTTCAAACAAAATGTTTTTTTTTAATAAAAAATATTTTAACAATTGAGTTTCAATGTTGGTGAAAAATATTCATCAATTACTGATGATATTTTATGTTTTATGGAATTGAATGCATTACTGATTGGAACTACCAAACATAGTTCATTGTATTGTAACATGTAATTTTATAATCAAAAATACTATGTTAATTTTGGTTCTTGTTTTTCTCTAAAGGTGCTTAAAAAGTGTTGATAAAGTGCTTATTTTTTAAAATGAAATTTGATTGTGCACCCTGTAGAATATTTTAACTCTTTATTATTGTTTTATTATACTAATTTATGCAGTTTAATGTTAAAAATCAGTATTTTATAATGAAGGCTGTTTTTGGTGCAACAGCTGCTATTTTGAAATTGATATTTCATACAACTTTATTGGTTATTTAAGGTTATGAAGTACTTTCCACTTTTGATGTTTTTCTGAACTTAATTATTTAAGACATTTTATTTCTTTACTATGCTAAAGAAAACAATCATATTCAATGATTCCATAGTTTTTGTTCTGATTATTATTATTTTATTTACCATTTTTCATAATCTGCTGATAATATTCTTCTAACTTTAATACTTAAAAATCTTTTTTTTTCCTTCTTTTTTTTCTCTCTTTTCACTATACATTTTATAATTTTTCTTTTTCAAGGTGAGGAAATATGTGCATGGAACTAGATAAATTTTTGAAACTTGCCTTCTATGATTCTAATTTATCTGAAATCAAAAAATGCTTTCTTATGAATAGATTGCCATTTGTACTAGTTGTCCTTTCTTATTTTGGATATTGCAATGCTCTTAAAATTGTAAAAACTGTGATTGTGAAAGTCTGCTTTGCTTTTTTGTCTTCTGGGAATCTTATTGCTATTTTGATTTGTCTATTAAAATAGAATTTTTAGTGGCATTTAATTATTTAAATAGAGGCTTTAAAAAAAAATATTTTGCCATTTTTATAATAGTAATTTAAAAATATTTTTATATTGAAAAAAGTAAATTTCCATTTACAAATTACTGTAATATAGTTTTTTTTTTATTCAACTTTATTATAAAACATGATTATCTGTAGAAACAAAGTAATGTTTAGTTCATTTTTAATTTGTTAAATTTACTGGTATATTAATTTTAATGTATAAGTATTGTTCCTTAATTTTCAAAGTGTTATTCTCTATCTTAGAAGTTGAGATAATTTAAAGTTTTTCTAAATATTATATGCTTATTCTTAGGTCTGGGGAGATGCAGCTACACAAATTTTTTATTCTGTTGGTGCAGCTTGGGGTGCTTTACTCACTATGGCTAGTTACAATAAGTTTAGCAACAATGTTTATAGGTATTTATATTTTTAATTATTATGTTTGATTATATCAATAGTATCATTGAATAGTTTAAAACATTTTCGAAAATATTTCGTATTATTATAAGTGTGTCATTTGATTATAATGTTGTTATATTTTGAATAAATAATTTATGTTCAAATTATTTTTCTGCTTTTTTCTAAAAATATATTTAAGCTCTTCTTTTCTATCGATATACCTTGACATAACTGCATTATAGTAACAATCTAGCCACTGAATCTGTCAAAAATATGGTGCTCTGTTTTCCCATTCATCATCATGCCCCCCCCCCCCCCCAGTGGTCTCTTTTCTTAATGTTAGTGGGATGAAAACATTAGGTATAGGGATTATATTAGGGTTAGGTGGATGTTTTGTCAGTTCCAAACTTATCAGCAATACTTGTTAAACTACACTCTTCTTCCAGTTTTCCAATAATTCTACCTTATGTAAAGTCAACTTAATGGATTTTTGTAGCTATTTTGAACTAATAACATAACTTTCACTTACAGCAGATGTCTAGAAGTGCTATTTTCCTTTTATGTTGCCTTGCACTACATGTGCTCACTTTGCATGTTTTACATATCTTCACATCATCTGTAACAGCATGGTCCTGATATTTGCATTTACTTCACAACCTAAATGCAAACAGCCTTTTTCTGCAATTTCATAATTATGTGTTGAAAAATTACTAGTTGCTTAAGTTTTGCCCACTATTTTAATTGTTTATACTTTTCATTTGGCAAATCGAAATGTGTGGTTTAATGCTTCCAGTACTAAGCTTTCATTTTCCGTTCCACTTGTTTAGTTTCAATTTGTCAGATCAGATCAGATTTTTTTTTTTTTTGTAATTCACAATTTAAAAAATTCAATTGATTGAAGGTTCTATATGTCAAAAAGGGACAGTTATTCTAATTTGACATTTCATTTTTCTGAGCTAAAAATAATTAGATCAAAATATTTGACAAAAATTCTTGATAATTAAGAAATATTTTATAAAAATTCTGTTTTCAGGTATTTGTACTTTATTGAGATTAAATAAGATTTAATTGTTATTTATTCAAATGGAAGTTTCTAAGTTTATTTTATATGAAGGAATTTAAAGTAAATATATTGAGATATTAGGTATTCATAACAATCGATTGTGTGAAGAAATAATAAATAAACATTAAAACTCTTTATGAATCAAAAAATCAGCTGGGATTGATAAAATCTATATCTGTATGAATATTCTGTTCTGGATGTGAATATATCAGTGCTAAGAAAGCAAAGCATGTTTCAAATGATGTTGATCTGATATGTAGTTATGCCATTAAAATTGTAAAGCTTTTTAATTATGTTGACCAATTAATGTAAATTGTATCAAAACCTTTCGTACTTACTGTTTTCATTCATTAACTCAATCCTTTTTAAAGAGTTTTATTGTTGATCATATATAATGAAGTGTTGTCTAATTATGGAATTTATATACATATACCTTCAGCATATCTTCAAAATATGCTTTTATAAAAAAAAAATGCATTCATTTTAAATTCAAAATATATTTTATAAATAAAATCTAAAGTTTAGGCATTCTTTGATGAGAGGGAATAATTGCATGAAATTCTTCTTCTTCTTCAAAAAAAAAAAAAAAAAAAGTGAATGTGGAAGAATTTTAATGTAATAATTAATGATAAAAGTCTTACAATTAGAAACTATTATAAAATGTTGACAATTCATTTAAGAGAAGGGAGACCTGATTTAATCTAGTTATATAAATAGCAATAATGAAATAAAAATGTTATCCTAAATTCAGACACTACCCTGCTAATAGATATTCACACTGCATCTGTATTCTCACTGTAAAAAAAAAAAAAAAACATAGAAGTTAGGTGATGATTTTATGATATTGATAACTTTCAAATTGTTGTTATTTAATTTAATACAATTATTTTTATTCTTGGAATTGCTGAATAAATAATGTTTGGCTATTTCTTGTCTAATAATTGATATTTTTAAATAGGAAGTCTCTAACGTATGCCCTTTCTACTTTTTTTCCTATCTCCTGTCATTTTTTGTGGCATATAATCTGATGCATTATTTATTTAACCAGAAAAATAAGATATTTTGCTTTAATTTAGAAGCCTTGTGTTTATTCTGATGCTTAATGAGCAAGTACAAAAAGAATTTTTCAGCCAAAAGTTAGAATTGAATGAATTCATATTTTAAAAATTTATTACTCTTATATAACATTTATTTGGGCTATAAAACAGTTACAATTGCTTTCAGTTGCTCTTGATTATATAGATCAGTGATTACCAACTTCTTTTTCTCTCATACTCCTTGGTTAGACTTTTCCTTTTTGAGTTCTCCTTGTTCTCATTTTCCCCTTACCTCCCAAAATGACTTCATATGCAAAGAAACTTCATAAATAATGTTAAGAATTTTGATGAACTCAAGAATGAAATGACTTGACTTAGCTTAATACATGTATATATTTATGACTTGCTTACATGTATATATATGACGAATACTCTTTCTGCAAGTTTAGATGAGCATGTATCTTCTACTGTTGGTTTATATATTTGCTGTTGGTTTATATATGCAAATGTTTTTTTCTGAGAATTAAATTTTATTTATATTGATTTTAGTTAAAAGAGTAGAACAATTTTTCAAATAAAGTTAAGAACATATTGTTGAATAATTAACCTGTTAACTGGGTATGACGAAATATTTCTATGCAAAACGAATTGAATATAAGTTTATTACCCGGTTAACAGGTTTAAGAGAATAAAATAAAGCGACATCGTTTTACAGATATTAGAAACATCCGAAAAATGTCAGAAATTTATTTAAAAACTGTATTTTGAGTATATTATTATACTAATTTTTACTTCATTTGATAATTTCAAAGCATTCTTGAGTAAGAATCTATGCAGTATTTAAAAAAATTCTACTGATATTTTTTATGCAAAATTTTGAGAAACTCAGTTTCTTAATCATGAACTCGACTTTTTTTTTTTTTTCCCAACCACCTTAGGGATAATTGTGAGACTGTTGTAAGTTAAATTTATTTCTTAAAAAACGTTTGATAAGTATTCGTGTTTCTGCAATAATTCGCTTTTAGGATATTTGGAATTTATAGAAAACAGTTTTTTAAGAAAAAGAACCCTCAAACTTTATATTTCATTTCAAACGATTTTCTGAATACATTTCTTCCATCTACTTTGTGACAAAATAATGTAGTATGTAGGCTATTCATGTCTTCAGATAAAGATTTAATCAGCCTTGAGTTTGTTGAATTAACCTAAAAAAATTAACTTTGATGTATTAATTGAGCTCTTCTTTTAATGAATCTGGTTAGAGAACTGGATGCTAAACTTCATGAATACAAGGGTGGTTCCAAGCTTTGTAAAGAACGATTATTTTGATTAATTTTTTCCCCTTCCTTATTTTAATTCCTTATATTTTGTGTTTTTTGCTTTCACCAGTATCACGAATTTTTTTATTTATTTATTTGTGCAGTAATATGTTAGTGTATTTTTATGACATTGTGTGATATATATTTTCTTCAGAGATTCATTGGTTGTTCCTCTCATCAATTGTGGAACAAGTGTTTTGGCAGGTTTTGTTGTGTTTTCTCTTCTTGGGTTTATGGCAGAAGAAACTGGCAAAAGTGTAGCTGATGTTGTTTCTGAAGGTATTAAATATATTTTTAAAGCTTCAGTATTTTCAGTTTCTTAGTATAGTATAAAAAATCATTCAAACAGAAATGTTGTGAAACAAAGTTTAAAAAATTAATTTTTATGAATGAGTTGTGTGTTGATAATTTTTTGTTCCCATATTTTCAAATGTGTGATAAAAGAAATTGAGTTAAAAGAATCACAATATAATTTAACATATATTTGAAATTAACACCAATCAGTTTCCTCTTTAATTAAATTTCTTTTTAGTTAAAAAGTGCATGCCTTTTAATAAAAGCATCATTATAATGCAAACAAATTCTAGAGATTAATTCTAATTTTTTTTTTTTTCTTTTTCAAATTTATAAGCGTTTTGTAAAATTTTGAAACAACTTATGAAAGTAACTTTTTAATGAAAATGAACTGTTGGTTAGTCAATGCTAATTTTTAAAAACCTTTTCAGATTAACTATATTTTTGTGTGTAATCTAGAAATTCATCTTATTTTGTTGGATTTTCTGTTTCATTCAAAGTAATCAAATGGCTGATAAAAGTGTAGTCAAATACCATATGATCTGAGAATAATTTCAAGGAATGCAGGCATTTTTTTTATAAGTATGTAAAATTTGTTGAAGGAACAAGGACATTAAAGATTTTCATTTAGAAAATGTAAAAGTTTCTTTCTTGCTAAAAGTTTTAGTTATTAGATAATTAATTTTTTTTTAAATGCTTTCTGAGTAGTATTATAAATATTTGTTGAAGGAATTCAGTTTAAAATTCAAAAATTAGAAATTAAATTATACTATTCTAAATTTGATCCATGATATAATACAACACCACTTGCATATGTTAAATATTAATATGTCAAAATAAAAGATTTAATTAGACATGAAATGTGGGCAAATTCATAAGAACACCTTCAAATTTAATAAAAATACAAATTTATTATTGAAAATGTAGTATTGGGTTTTTCTAACATTTAGAATTTCATCTTTACTATCTTTCTGGATTCCATGGCAATATTAATTCAGAGTCATTATTTTAAATTTCGCCCCCTAGATGAATTTTGGTAACTCTAGGGCTGGCTCTAGAGATTTTCACACCAAAACAAACATTTGTTTCTAAGCCCGTATCCCCTCTGCTTGGTTAGCAACTTTCTTACTACTCTTGGTTATCAACAATCTTTCTTTGCATGAAATAAAAATGAATATTATAAAATAAAAGTGTCATTAAATCGCGAAAGAGTCATTAAATATTTTCTTATGAAATAATTTATGATTATTTATTCATTATTTATATGGAATTAAAGCATTTATTGACAAAAAAATACATTTGTTTAAAATCTTTAGTTGTCAGCATTATTGCAATAAAATTAAATTGTAAAACAATTGTAGGAAAAAAATGCTTATATCATTAATTATCAGTTTTTTTTATTTATTTATTTATTTTCAAATCTGAAACTTATAAAAAAAATCCTGCAGATGAAAAACATTTTAAATCCTACTTCTAACATTTTAGGAATAATATTTTCAATAGTACCTTTGTTCCTTCAGATTGTGTAGGAAAATGATTGCATTTTATTAATGTGCATATGCCGCAGTCAAAGTCAATACTAAGTTGAACGGTAGTACTGTGAGAAGTTTATTCTCTCTACAGCATACCTTGCATTTCCTTTGAAATATGCCAAATGAAATTAATTAGTGACTATAGTTAAAATTAACTAGTGACTATAGTTAAAATTATCTAGTGACTATAGTTAAAATTAATTAGTGATTATAGTTAGATACAATCAAAAGAGGGAAAACTGCAGTTCTTCATTGTCTCTGCAGAATGTCCTCTGTATATGAATATTGCTTATCAGGCAGAATTAAGAAATTTGTGTTAATTGTAGCGTTTTGATAAAATTTCTCTATTAAATTATTATTTTACGCATAGTAAAAGGTGAAGCCAAAATGGAGATGAAATCGCACAGCAGCATAACAACTTGTTAACTTTTTCACTGATAGTTAAGGTTTAATTAGAAAAAGTAAAAATATTTTCCATTTGGTTTCACATTATCTGTTCTTCTGTGTTTTATTTGTTTCATATTAGGATTGGCTATCCAATTTGTTAAATTCAAGTTCTGTTGGGAAGCTACACAAAAGCTGTTTGGGAGTTAGTTCACCATCTAATTTTGAACAGCGGTCAGATGATGAGAATGACATCATAGCCATCATGCCTTCTTCAAACGTTTATATAACACTAATTGGAAGACAATCTATCTCAACATATGGATTTAACATGTATTTATCTTGTTTATGAAGCAAATCTTTTTGCAGTCCATTTTAAATGCATGACCTTCCTGTAATGAATCCAAGATTTAGCCACTCATTACTTTGTATGGAATATTGCAAGGAACATTAGTTGGTTGTGAAATAAATACATTTAAAACTTTTGTTGTGGAATAAATTTTAATTCTGATGCAAGATAATAATCATTTCTTTTATTATATTATGGTACAATAATTAATTATCGCTATATAAATTACATTTTTATATCAAAATTGTAATTTTTAATTATGGGTCGATGGTTCCTATAACCTGAACTTTCAAATTTCGGAAATTTTAATCGAAAATAATATCTTAAAGATTGGTTGTATTTTTTCAGGTCCTGGACTAGCTTTTGTAGTATATCCTGAGGCAATATCTAGGTTACCTGTTTCTCCTGTATGGGCATTTCTGTTTTTCTTCATGCTTTTTACTGTTGGCTTAGATACCCAGGTAGTACTTTTCTTTGCATATTTTTGGTTTTTCAACTATTCTCTTTCAAAATTAACTTTGAGGAATTACTTTAATAAATATTTTCTGTTTGTTTTTCCTTATTATATCCATTATTGCACAATTAAATGATTTATTTCTTTTATTCTCATTAATCAAATGTTTCAATGAATGATGCTATTATTTAATTTTTACAAATGATGAAAGCTTTGAAAAACTGTCTTGACTGATAAGCAATTTCAGGGTAGCATTAAGTTTTAATTAAAAAAAAATATTTCCAATATATATACTATATAGTACATTTATTTGAATTTCATTGTAGCATTTTATTGATTACTCACAAGCAAATAGGCATAAAACTTTTTTATTTTATTTATTTTTGAAAAAACGTTTTCATTTAATAAATGCACCATTTAAATTTTTTTCTTAAATTTTTTTAAATTAATTAATTTATTTATTTCCACTGAGATGACATTGCATAAAATTATGTGCAAGTAAAAAGAATCCCATGGAGAGAAAAAACTTTGGTGAATAATAATGTTAGAATTTATTAATTCTTATTGTAAATGCTGCTCTAATTGGAAACTGGAATAGAAAAGGAAATAAGAAAACAAAATAATAGAAGTCTTGGGGATGTTTTATTTAAAGAGAGAGAGAGACAAATTTATTAATTCTTATTGTAAATGCTGCTCTAATTGGAAACTGGAATAGAAAAGGAAATAAGAAAACAAAATAATAGAAGTCTTGGGGATGTTTTATTTAAAGAGAGAGAGAGACAAATTTTCTCTTTACTTTCTTATATTATTAGTGAATGGATGGGGTTTGTGTTCTTTGATATAGTCTTTTGTGAGTTTTTATGAAGTACATTTCTACTGTTCAAGTTAAAATTAATTTAAATTCAATATTTTATACTATTTTTAGAATTTGATTGTCCTGTAATGTCATTACAGCAGCCATTGTTTTGATACCTTGATATATAACAACCAATCCAGTGTACTAAGAGATAGAAATCCTTGTTGATATTCTTGTTTGCTATATGTACATATCACAACATACTGGATAGGATATGGACACATAATATTTGATCATTTCACTTCAGATTTCTGTTTTGGATTTGAACCTTCCAGTAATGGAAGCATTTAGTATTAGTGCTAATTTATTCTTTTTTTATGCCCAATTATTTTTAAAAAAAAGGAATTACAGTTTATTTAGTGATCTTTTATTAAATCGCCTAAAGAAATTAAGGATGAAGTAGGATTTTGAAGTTTGTTATATTTTTTTACATTTTTGGAGTTTGAATTAGTTGAAAGTTAAATTGAAGGTTAGCTTTGGATATGTAAATTATATTCGTCATTAGTTTTCCGTAGTTTTTAGTTATTTTAGTCTAGCTTGAAATTTTTGTGAAAGAAAAAAATTACTTAAAATTGACAAAAAATATGCAGTTAAAGACCATTTCTAGAGTTAAAGAAAAAAAGCAAAATAAATGAATGAAGTTTTCTTTTAATATTTTCATTATTTGTGGATAATGTAAAATGACTTAAAAACTTTGGCAGAATCATTCATACTTAAAGTAAATGCAGACTTTAAAAATATTGTAAATGCAACACTGCATTGTATCTGTCATTTTAACTATCTTTTGTTTTTTAACGATGACCTAGGATTTAGACGGAAGTACTAAGTCTTATCTTAGATCATAACATTAAAAAGAAAGGTCGTTTATTTGCCATTTTCATACATCAAATCTACTTTTTTATTAGTAGTAATGTAGTTTTGAAACAAATTAAAATGTGTTTTCTCATTTAACATAATGAAATGCCTTGATACTCAGCTCATTTTTGTTTAGGCATAAGAAACGTGTGTGTAGTTTCATACTTTGCATAAGTGTTTTGTTATTATTTTCCAAACTGTAAAAGATATTAAATTGTTGCGGAATTCAGGGTTCTTTTTCTGATTGTTGGTCGATGAAGAAACAATCCATTAATAACGAACGACGGCCTTTATTAAACATGAAGGACACGAGTACACAGACAACAAATATACAGCCGAGACGAACACAAGCAACACACTACAAAAAACAGTAGCCCACAAGTAGTAATCGGTAGTGATAACAAACATAGCACACAAAGCTGCCAGACAGAATTCAGCCAGAGAAGGGAATCTTCGCAGTTTCTCTCTACGGTCTCCCCAAAAGCCTGCAGTTCTCCATTGTCTCCTCGCTTTAGCTGTATCCAATTGCCGACTTCCTACTATACGACTGGCTACTCCTCACACGACGCGATGCTGCTTCTACAGTAAACACTAGTACTCGGCGCACAGCTTTATTCAGCAATCGCTTGAGCTCCATACAACGCTTAGTCTTCGCTGGACTAATCCAACTATTCCGCCATTGACTCTTTCCACGATTCAATACCCGACTGACTGCGGCTTGAGACTGCCGGCCTTTTATAGTTTCCGGAGGATGGCAGAGAAGGTTCTGGAACAGTCAGGCATATCTCGGTTCCTATCACCCAAATTCTGGAATATTCCAGTATTCTCTATTTTGTCGCCAACCCCTGAGATCACTGATTTGATACCCGATCAGCATCTAACAGAGCTGATCGTAAAACGATCCTTTCAGTGATTGAACTAACCGTGCTGGGAAGCAACATTACAGATTCGTAACAATATTGTTCTTTCACTAAATTCCTTTTCGTATATCCAGTTTTTGGTTATATTTGTTATAGCGGCATTTACATTATTGTTACAAATATGAAACAGTGGAATTGAAATTTCAATTTTAATTTTTTGCATAACTGTCATTTTTTTCCCTTCAAAGTAACTATCTTTTGGGAAGTTAATTATTTAATGTTTTCATTTCCTGCTCTTTGTTTAGAAAACTATTGCTATTTTTTAATTAGTTTGTGTATAATATGTGCTGTCTAATCATAGTACATAATTCATACTTTGCAGTTTGTTATTTTTGTTGTATATTGCACCTCTATAAAAATATTGTCATAGTTTTTAAAAGATGCACTTTTGGGTTTAATTTAATGCTTTCTGCCTAATGTGCCTGAAAATTGATCTGAAGTTAAGTCTATCTTAAACTGATATTGAGGTCTTATAAATTGAACACGTCAGAGTAGGTTTATATCAAAGAATGTACACTGATTGAGGCCCAGTTTCATTCATAAAGGAATACAGCACTCTGTTAACCATTCATTTTATTTTGTAGTTAAAGGCAATTAGAGGTGCCCAAATCTTATTTTAAAACTTGTTCTCAAAATTAAAAACAGACCTGCAAGGAAACTTATCTGAATGATGGAAACTATTTTGATAAAGATGGTGGAAACCTCAGAGGACTTGTCAAATCAATAAAATGCAGGTTGAAAAAATACACTGGCCTCATATCCCAGTAACACAAATATATTGTGCACTATTTTATGATATTTAATTTTCAGTTTTGTGAAACCTCTGTTCATTTACATTGAGATTAGGAAAAAAATAAAATTAAATACTGAAAATATATTGTTAAATGCAATATTTTTTCCACCCCAGATTTTGAGTGCAGAGATCAATTTATCACTTTAAAATATCAAAAATAAATATAAATAAACAGAAATAATATTAGCATAAAAATATGAAACTTGCTGAAAAAAGAAATAGATGCCAAGGATTGATTAAAAATTTAGATAAAGGAAAGGCGGAAAAATACGAAAGTTATAATATTTGTTATTCTTGACTAGCAAATGATGTTACCTTTACTGAGAAGTGATGTTTTAGTCTTTTTTTAATACAGAGTCCTTCTTTAGTGTATCAAAGAATGTTATCAATATCTAGGGGGGGGGAATTGGATATACTTCATCTTAGCAAGACCAATTTTATTTTCCAATTCCATTCTGACTGTTTGGATAAAATATTTCCCTAATTATATTACTATTTGAAAGTGAAAAAAGCCTTTCTTGATATTCATTTATATTGAGGCTCAGTATTTTCATTTTGAATTTACTGTTAGCTCTATTCACTGGCAGCTCATCCATTAAATCTGCAGCATTGACTGCAATTGTTTAAAATCATTATTTTTTAATAACATTGTTGACATTATTTTGTTTTTGATGCTCTTGTATAATTCAAGTATTAGAAACTTAATTGAATCCCATAATCACAATTTAGTCATAAAAGCTTATTTGCACTCCCTGAAATCTCAATCCATATTACAGAATTAGCTTATATATATATATTGCTTTAGCTCAAAAATGAATTTGTGTGTTGAAATGATGTGTAACTAAAAAAAATATTATTATCTGCACTATATTATAAAATAGCACTTCCCTAATCATAAAATAATAAAAATCAGCACTTTTCTAATCACCTTCCTGCCTTTACTCTTCATTTTTACCTCTCCTGAATTCTTTTCGTTGTCTTATCTTTTAATCATATCACTCCAATACTGATACATCTTTTTGGTGCTATAATCTGTATTCAAATTATTAATTATGACTTCTTATTACTTCCTATAAATATGTTATTTAAGTAAAGATTGCCCTCCTGAGAAAAAAAAAATAATAAACACATTTTGATGGTTGTTTTCAATCCTACCAAATCTATCTTTTTAATTTGCTGTAATTGTTGAAGATGGGGCTTTTTAAATAGATATTAAACACTAACTCGTTTAACATCATTGAAATGCAGAAAATTTTCAAGTCTGAATCTGAACAAAAATTTTGAGTTAAAAAAGCTGTTTTTGAAATATCTGTTGCAACACTGCCAGTTTCTGAGTTGAGTATAATCACTGATTCTGTAGTGCTTTGTTACTAAATTTTTATGTTAATTGTGACATTATGTGTAATAAAGTATTAAATATCTTAGTAATTTGAAACATATAATTCATTGGAAATTGCAATTTGTTTTATTTCTTGTTCCTCTAGTCCCTCTGCTTTCATTTTTTGTATTTAAAAAACAATTGAAGAAAGTCATATCTATTGAAAAACAAACAATGAAAGAATTATTTTTATTATTTCATTATTCTGGAAGTTTTGATTAATGAATATTGCAAAAACACTAATGACATCTTCATTAATATATTGAAACTTTTTATATATTCAAAAGTCGTACCTCTCACTGTAATATTTAATTATAATTTAAAGGAACCTTATTAGAAATGTACTTTTTTTTCCTTAAATTTTTATTTTTTATTATTTATATATAAAAGAAACATGACAATATTTCTCAAGGTGTGCAAAATGCAAAATGTCTACATCTGTGATTTTGTTATTCATTTATTCAGTGATATGCTTGAATGTTATTTTTTTATGAAAGAAATAGAAAAAAAAAACCTTTACAGCAATATTGTTTTGATTACATTATTTAAAACAAATTATTTGATTTTTGCTTTCAGCAGATTTTATGCTTCATATGAAGATGAAAACTGACTGTGCAGTCCTACACTGTCAAAATGTGTAACTACCCTGGTTTTCTGAATTAATTTTTTTTATTGATATGATTAAAATGAACATCCCATCTGCATTTGATGTACTGGACTGCACAGTCAGATTTTGACTGACAATGAAAAAAAACCGTTCCAGCGCACGACTGAGACTCTACTGCTGGCATCTGAAGGAGGTACCTTTTCACTATGTACATGGTTTTGATTGCTTACAGTGTGAAGAGAAGATCGAGTGCAATGATATTTTAAATTTTGCTACTGAAATAATTACAGATGTTTTTTGCTGTTGCTTACAAAATTCTGAAATTTGATTTTAAAAAAAAAATGTTTTTTTTTTTTTTTTTTTTTTTTTCATAATTGCAACATTTGTTTTTCTTTGCTGTTATTTTTATCATTATTAATATGTTTTTATTGTGTTGCAAATTATAATATTTTTTTAAATTTGTGAATGGATAGCATTTCTTTTATTTATTGTCCTTCTATAAAATTTTTATTTTAAACTGCTTTTATAAATGAGTTTTTAAAAAGTTTTTTCCTGATGGAAAATTTTGTGTCTGTATTAACTTTAAAATTTCTGTCTTAAAATATTACAGAAAAAAAATCATGACAAAGTTGCTTTTATAGATGAAATGATTCCGTGACTTAACAATAATTCATAGATAAGTTCTTGTACTGCAAGTTTATTTTTTCCCCGAAATAATCATACAAATTATCTCACTCAGCTATTTTTCTCTTCAATTTCATATTCACTTTTTCATGAAGACTAAAAGAATGAAAGATGCTTAATTGTTTTCTCCGAACTTATTTTAGAATTTTTTTTTGGGGGGGGGGATTTTTTTATTTTAAAAATCTTTATTTGCCGTAAATATTCATATATTTATGGCTGCAGGACTTTTTTGCAGGTTCAATTTGATTATATTTGAAGTGTTAATATCCATAGAAAAAGATTTTTTTTTATTTTCTTGATATCCCTCCATTCAAATTACAGTTTATGTTGGGTTTTCTTACCTATATACACGGCAATTATTTACCTTTGTTGTAAAAATGCCAAATCAAAGTGAAGTCTATGTCAATCTTTTCAAAAAAATTTTATTTTTATTCTTAGATATTAAAAAATAACAACTTTTGAAAGATATTTTAATGTATCTTTGTCATGTTTTTGTGAGGGTTTTTGCATGTATACCATCTGATGCACCAGCTTTTTTGCATGTATATTGTGGGTAAATGTTTAACAGGAATATGCTCATGAAGGAATAAGTGTTACTTTTATTAATAAGGAAGTTATTTCTTTGGCCATTTTTTCTAATTATTTATTTTATTCCAGTTGCTTAATTCTGTTTTCTTTTGCTTGAATACATATTTTTAAATGTTTTTTTTTTATGTTTAAATTTCAATTTGTGATGCTGAATCAAATTTTCTTTTACAGTTTGGAATGTTTGAAACTGCTGTTAGTGCCTTTGTAGATGAATATCCTAGTTTCCTACAAAAAAGGAAGACTCTATTTACAGCATTCCTTTGTATTCTAATGTTTCTGTTGGGTTTACCTTGTGTGACTCAAGTAAGCTTTATTTTACTGCTAATTTTGATCATAGTGCCATCTTTATGAAATAGTATTCCACTTAAGTGTCAGTTAATTAGTAATTTGATAACTTTTATTTTGTATCTTCTTATGTATAGAGCTGCTTGCTGAAAATGTATTTATCATAGCCTTTATTATATTTTTGGAAAAGAAAAAAAATTATTAAATTATTTAAATTTTGGAAAAATTTCCATTAAACACTATAGATGAAGCACACAAAAAACAAAACAAAAAAAAAACATACGTGTGTAAAAAATATGTTGCAATTTACATAGGAAATCTAATACACCTGATATAGTAATCTGCAACACAGTGGTTATTAAAAGAGATGGTGTCAGTTTCGTGTGGTACGCACCTATCGAACCCTTTGAGACACAGCATCAGACTTATCAGATTTCTGAAGAGACATAATAATTGGTATACATTTAGCTTAAGTTTCAGTGATGAGAGCAGCAAACCTTTTGGAGAGTGCAAGGAACACAACGTTAGTGTTATAACATTTATGAAAGGTGGATATAAAGTTTTTAACATTTTCAATTTAGCAAGCAATACCAGAATATTTTGCAGTCCTTTGTTTGGAGCAATTATATCTGCTTCTTTTTTTTGGTTTATAAGAGATAGCATTTCTACCAACGTAGCTCTTTAATTCCACACAACATTCTTTTTCTTCATCCAAAGCATCTTTTCATTTTTGTTGTTTACTATGAGGTAGTGTTGAAATGTCATCAAAATGTGAAGTTTCTTAGGTAAAATTGCTTCATAACTTTCAAGGTCTGAAAAGCTAGCCGGATGTTTTCTTTCTCTTGAAGATTTTCTTACTCTTTCTTCTATTATACATTCTATTCTATTATTTATCTATTATATATTTCTCATATTGATTTTCATTATAAAGCTAATTTTCATCAATGTTATGAAAAGCTTTTGTAAAAACTTTTGAACTTTTTTTCTTCATGGAATTTAACATTTTTTGATATAATGATGCATGTTTCAGTGGTTTTGGTCTTATCTGATCAGGCTGTTATCATTCTAAACCAATGGCATGGCCAAATATTTTATTTGAGACTTTGCAAATGAGCACTTCTTTAGGTTAACTGTGAAGTTCAAATCGTGGAGCTTGCCCAAAATTATTTCCAGATGAAGCATGTGCTCCTTCGAATTATCTGAATACACAGCTGTCATTAATATAAGCATGAGGACATTCTCTATATTGCAACAAGTTTTTTTTGCTGATTAACTGAAATATCAGTGAGGATTTCTTTAGATCAAAACTCATTATTTGAATTTGTATTATTGATAATGTGTCTTAAAAGATGTCAATTCTTTGCACTTTAGGTCCATAGCTATGGTCCATTAATCTTTTAATAAATCCAAATTAATAATGACTTTCTCCTTGCCAATTGATTGAATTAAATCAACAGCTTCCTCCATTGGAAAATCATCAGAGATGGTTACAATTAATGAACTGTAGTCTACACACAGATACATACTGCCATCCTTCTTCACTCAAATGATGGGATAAGCGATCTCAGCATCGATCTCCTCTATGAGATCTTGAGCTAAAAGTTCTTCTATTTGTTCATCCACTTTGTCTTTTAGGAATAAGATAAACAAAATTTTCTTTCTTTCTAAATAAGGTTTGAGTCGTATGCAATGAGCAGCAACGTTAATGATTTTCACCTTACCAGTAAACAGTTTTCTACATCTAGACAATAACTTGCAAATTTTGTTGCTCCCTTTTTATCTAAATGACTCGCATTTATTTTTATACTATTCGCAAAAACCATTATTTGATATGTTGAGAACTGGATTGATCATGATCTTCCTCAAAAATAGCTCCGACTGTGTGAAAACAAGGATGGTATTTTTGGGTTTTGCTTATGTGCACATACCTAACAATACCATCAGCTGACTTCATTTTGTGCGAATGGGGAAGATGGAATTGAATTGCCTCCCTGGGACTAATCTATCTAGATTAGAACTTCTTGCTAGAGCCTGATATTAATAACACACTTTCTCCAATGCCAGAAGTTTGGACTGATGATCTTTTGTTGAAATAGTTGCTGTATGATTTTTGTTATCTGCTTCTACTAATGAATCTTTCTCAGCAGCTTGTCCCATTCTAATTTTCATCTTTTGTAAATAGTCTGTCATTGATTGGGTAACTTTTGGAAGTAAGTGGGCTTCACTGTCCATGAAGACCATTAGAATGGCCAAAGGTCCCTGAGAATCTCTGTCATATAGTAATTTGAAGTGATATCCAGTAGTGATATTTGGTACCTCACGATAAATGAACAATAAAAATGGTAATTGCAAGTCCCAATTTCGTGAATCTTCTTAACAATATTGTACAGCATATTTTTAACACTGCATACCACTTCTCACCTCTCCATAACTGGCTGTATGGCCAGGGATAGAAAATCTGGGACTTGATTCAATTTTCTTAACAACTTTCTGGGTCAGAGAAGATTTAAAATTGGTTCCTTGGTCAATAGCTACGATGCTTGGAATGCCAGACTTAGAAAATATTTGCAAGAATGCTTCACATGTGCCTTTGCGGTAAGTGATTGAAGGGGCAACCTCACTATTTCTTTAGACTCTCCTCAGTACTCGATCCGTCAGATACAGAATGTACTTATATCCATGATTAGATGGATCTTCAGTTGGACCTATCAAATGTACATTTACGATTTCAAAAAGGGATTCAGGTCCAAGCAACTGCAGTGATAGGGACCCTGTCATGTATTTAATTTTTTTTTTTTCTTTTTTCCTGGACTGGCAACCCATGCACGTTTTGACAAAATCCGAAACATTGTTGGACTTGATAGGGAAATAAAAATTATACCTAATTCTTCCCCCTCCCATTATTCTCATGTGACCTCCGAAAACTGACTCATGCAGAAGTCTTAAATCCTTTTACACCCTTCTGCATAATAATACTAAATGACATATGGACACATTAAATATTTTATCTTTATGATAAATTAATTCCACACTTGCTATAAAATTTCTTTTTTGTGGCTTTATTTGATCCTATCCGTTTCTAATGATAAACATTCTTTGTACGCTTGTTGTAATTTAATCGCATCCGAATAAAAAGTTGAATAATTTACATTTCATTCAATAAAGAATGAGTTCTATTTTTATCCTCACCGCTTGAGAATTCCTCTAGACATTCATTTTTATCTGACACTACTTGCAAAACTTTTTCCTTATTAAGTACGAAACACTGCTAACATTCTTCTGTTCGATTTGGTCAGAAGTTTTATTAATTACGCTTAAGGATTCGAAAAATAGCTGTGGAATTAAATCATCTACTGTGGAATTAAATCATCTGTGTGTAATTTATATGTAATCATCATACATTGGAGCAGATGATTCATTTTATTTGGAAAAGCTATAGCAATTTTCAGTAACCTCCCTTCCACCAAATGTGAATGTCAATAATATAGTTTGCCGAAATCTTCACTCTCTAAATGACTCAGCAACGCAAAATTTATTACCAAAGCTTGAGTATCCAAATCCAAAATGCAATCTATCCCCCCCCCCAACAAACAGAGATCGTAATGCTTATAAGCGGATAAACTATGGACTAAACTATATCCTATAAACTACGGATGGCTTTAACTATTCAGAATTAACCTTTGCTATGTCAGTTTTAATTTTTGTATCCGATTTGGGATATTTTTTATTGCAGTACCGGACCAGGCGTTTTTTTTTTTTTTTACAATTATAACATTTTAACGTTTTTCTTTTTCTTTCTTTTTTGTCCCCTCCTCCCTTTCTTTTTTTCTTTGACTTTAATTTCGAATCATCCCTCTGGAACTGAGGAGAGATGCTTAGTTGCTTCTCGCAGTTTATATTCATTTGAACTGTTCTTATGTAAATTCGAATGAACTTTCAAAAATGATTTATTTCCCAACGTAAATAACAAATCGCATTTTTTCCCTAGCACATATGGTTTAAATCATTTTTGTTCTTGCAAGTATTTATGTGAGTAGCAGTCTTCTAATCAAATGATTGATAAAATTTATCACTAACAATTTTAACAATTTTAATGTTTCAAAATCATTAACATCAAGTAGCTTATAATATTGTTCCCAACTAGTCGCATCGCTAAGCGAATCGAATATTGGTTTCGGTTTTAGTAATGCAGTATCGTTTATTTTCTGATGATCTTTTTATATGTCTTCTTTGATATAGATAAGGGTATTAGTCGCTTTCTCCCCCATTTAGTCTAGCAGAATTTCTCCTTTAAATGTATTTAGAGCATTTTTCATATTAAAGGCCCATTCTAATGAAGAGAAAAATAGATTTTTAGCTATTGCTTCTCTCGGAATCGGAAATGTTAGAATGCGAATACTATGAGTAAAATTTTTGATGAAGTAACCATTAACTTCTCGAAAGCGTTTTTAAAATCGGAATTGATTTGCCTGCTTTCTATTTTCGTTTTCTCTAAACTTTTTGCTCTATTTCTAAATCTTTTTCGAGTCTCTCTTTATCTAAACTAATTCTTTCTCATTCTAGCAATGACTGTAAATTTACCTTTTCTAATTTTATTTTTTCTAATTTCATCTGGCCATGTTGTTCTTCTCTTTGTTTTCTCGCGTCTACTATTGAATTTACAAAATTTTCGACAAATTCTAGATCTTTTTTATAGGCTTCGCTGTCTAAAATAGTATTTTTTAGACCAATTACTTTTACATGCGGAGTGAATGTTTCTCTAATTTCTTTGGCAATAAATTTAAGTTCGTCTTTTTGCGCGCGATGAAGCATTATGCCCAACTCTTATTCATTTTCAATTCAAATTAATTTAATAACACAATACTTTGAAATATCTAAGCAATAATGCAACTATAAAGTTACCCGCCTTCAATGATCCTGTCGGCTGTACCACTGTAGCATTCATAGCATAGGTGATTTGTGAAGTGTGCACTTCCAGAAAATGCGCCAGAATTCACAACGAAAGTTTATTGAGGACATTTAACGAACAGACGATACAATACAGACATAAATAATACAGCAACTCTGGTGACATGGCAATATTATACAATGCAGCCCTAGGCCGTCAACAACCAAAATAAATCGTACTATTTCAAATGCTTCACTGATCTCGCTAGCTGGTATTTTCTTCTCCATTAAAAAGATATTGATCATTTTCTCCTGATTGCCTACGGTGTTCTGTGTTCAGTTTTTTCGTTATCACAAGTGCTCCCTCGGCCCCTTACTTTCTACTCATCTCACTGATTCCCAACTAGTCAGAAATTGCAGTGCAGGAAAACGGATCAGAACGCTACAAATGTCTAAATATTATAATATTATTAAGTATTTTTATAAGACATATTTTTTTCACAAAAAATGTATCCTTTTTATATATTTTGCAACTTGTGAATGTTATTCTTTCTTTGCTTTTTATTAAGAAAATGTGATCATTTATATTCTTGCATCATGTTTAACATGTTATATAGTTTTTATACAAATGAATGATTTTGATGGTAGCTGTGACTTAAAAAAAAAAATCTACAGTACTGTGCAAATTAATTGGGACAAACACAAAATTTTTTACAAATATTGTTTAATTCGTATAGGTTAGCTTACATGCACGGTATAGCAATCTAATACAAAATATGTCCTCCTCTAGCTTGAATGAGATCCTGTTCACGGTTTGGCATGGGTTCCACTAAATTATGACATAAACATTTGATCTCGTCATCACGAAACCAAACTTTAATAGCATTCTCAATCATTGTTTTCTTTGTTGTGCAGTCCATTTTACTCAAACGTCTCTTTACAATACTCCACAAATTTTCGATGGGATTTACATCAGGAGAATTACCAGGCCAATCCAAAGCCATTATTTTCTGTTTTTGAAAAAAATTCGCTGTTAGCTTAGAAGTATGGCATAGAGCAAGATCTTGTCGAAAGATACCAACACTACCAGTGAACGTTTGCATCATGGGCATAATTTTACTTTCTATTATAGAAATGTATTATTTAGAGTTCATCATTCCTTCAACTGGTACTAAGCTGCCAGGTCCTTCAGAAGTAAAATAACCTCAAAACAACTGTTTCTGAGGGTGCTTAACTGTTTGAATAAGATGTTGTTCCCTGATGGGTTCTCCACCACTTCGCCTGAAAAATCTTGGCCGAAACCGTTGCATAAGAAAATGCATTTCGTCGCTGAATACAACCTTCTTCCAATCTGGTGCAGTCCAGGATTGATATTTCCTGTCCCAATCCAAATGTTTTTTCTTCATTGCAGGTGTTAATAACTGTTTTTCGATTGGTTTTCTTGCAAATCGCCCAGCTTCACTAAGCCTTCGTCGAACTGTCGATGAATCCATGCTCACACCAGTAGCAAATAATTCTCTCTGAAGATCTTTACTTGTTTTGTAAGGATGCATTGTACTATTTTGTACAAGAAATTTGTCTGTTCGAATTGTGGTCGTGCGTTTGCGTCCACATTTACTCTTTCATTTTGGAGACACTGTCCCAAAATTCTTTTGCTGATTAATAATCCTAAAAAACACTGTATTTTCCAACTCCAATAACTGGAGCAATATCCCTGACGGTCATAGAAGTATGCTGACTAAGGGTAACAATTTTAGTTCTTTTCCTGGGAGTGATATCCATTTTTTTTAATACACGTCAGAAGGAGACTATTCACACAAGCGACCACTTTTTACAGCAACTGAAGGAAAAAATTTTCGACATGTCATGATCAAGTGGTCAAACCGGTTTAGACTAGTCAAGGGCAGTCACGCGTTCTAAGAAAATGTAGTTGAAAACGGTTTGAGGCAAAAAAATCCCCTAGGAAGGAACAATTTTCTTAAAAAATCTGTTTGTCCCAATTAATTTGCACAGTACTGTAGGCATGTGTATTTGTGCATTTCTTAAGATGGTAATTTTGCTTGGTTTCGGGATGAAAGCATCTACAGTGATTTACTTGTTATTCATTCAAAATATAGCTTAAATGTGTATTTTATAATTAGCTATGCAATATGAAAATTTTATAATTTGAATTATTTTCATGCTTTGTCCAAATGATGAATAATTTTAATTAAGTTTCATATTTTTTAAAAAAAATCATTCTGCTTAACTTTATTAACAGATAAATGTAAAGGCCTAAATCGTTAGTTTGATTAGCAGCAAATGTGCAGGACATTTTAATTTAATTAATGCATCAAAATTTAGTTTAAATAGAAATGAATATATTTGGGTGGAGGAAGCAGTACTTCTTATTGTTTGTAATGGGTCATAAAATTAATGTTTTTAGAATACCAAAAATTAAATAACCTCAATAACTAAATTAAAGTTGGGTAATATCTTAATATTAATGTTTGTTTGGAGAATATAAATCATATGTCCAAAATGGTTTTACATATTATTTAGATTTCCTTACAATTTCAATCGTTTAATGCACCCTGGCATAAAGTTTCAGGGAAAGGGGGAATTATGCAAATTGTAGATTTTTTAATGGAGGGGAGTGCTGTGTTGATATTGCCCTGGATGCCATTTTATACAACTGCACCATTATTAGTTACACATTTATTTTTAAGTTTAAAAGATGAATGCAGATTTATATTGACCTTTGTTTTGAAGGGTTAAGTTTATTAACTTAATATAATAAAAAACCTTACGAAAAACATTAATATTTTGTCATTTTTTTTATACATCTAAAAATTAATAATATTTCAAGTTTCATAATATAATCTTATCAACACCCCTCTGGAAGGCGCTCAAAAGTCTTTTCATTCAAATAACTTTTTAAGCGTGTAACTTTATCTATAAATATTATTTAATAATTTGCTTGGATTGTAATTATTTCTAGAATAATATTCTGGACCTAATGAAAAATTTAAAAACTGCCAATTATGGTAGTACAATTAGATTACTGTATTACAGAAATTATCTTATTACTCAGGTTGATTATTTAGGAAAATTTAGCATATTTTTGAATTAATCATGTGGTTTCAAATGTAAAATACTTTGACAACTTATTTATTTAATATTTGTATTTTCTTATAGAAATTAACCTTTTTTTTAAAAAAAACAAACTAAGATTTGCTTTTGTTTTATAGATAATTGAAGTTTATATATTATTCCTGCATCTAAAAATTTTCTTGCTTCTAATTTGATTGCAGGGTGGCATTTATGTAGTACAACTGATGGACTGGTATAGTGCTGCATTTTCTCTGATGGTTATATCTCTACTGGAAACAGTTGCTGTAGCATGGATATATGGTACAATTTATTTTCTTCTTGGGATTTTGATGTGGGATTCAATTTACGGAGTTCAATGATCATGATTTTTAAGTAAACTTATCCAACTGGTATTTTTAGTGATATGGCAAATTTGAACATTTTGGGAAAACATTTTTCTTTGTAAATGTCATCTTTTATCAAAGTATTAATTTTTAGTAAACAAATCGATATTTTGAAAAAACCTTTGCATGTATATTTTTATACATTAACTTAGGGATATGTTGTAAAAAAGGATTTTTCAGGGGACAGGGGGCAAAATTTCATTGATTGAATTGATTCAGGAATAAATATTTTTTATGTTGCCTCAACATTTAAAATAAGATAACACTAAAAAAAAATTTAGCTCAGTATGGAATTTTGAAATATGCTAAAAGTGTGCAATACAATATTCAATACTTTGCACACATCAACCTAATAATATGTTGCAAAAAATGGGATATTCTTTTCTTGGCAAATTCTATTGATTGAATTGATAGATGAATAAATGTTTTTTGTTGCCACAACATTTTAAATAATACATGACAAAAAGAAAATTAGTTTAATATGAAATGCGCTTAAGCATAAAATGGAATATCCAGTATTAAATGTCCAAATAATTATGCCAAGCATGCAAATTTTCAGCATATTTTTTAGTTTTTCATCTCTCATTGAAATAGTCTCTTAGAAACATTTGTAACACTTCTGCAAAGGGCATTCTCAGTCTTGTGCTATTTCTCCTTTTGTCCACTTCCCATAATTATTTTGAATTCATATGTATGCATATTAGCATTCTAGAAATCATTCTATAAAATATCCCTATTAGTTCAAATTATTCAATGATATCATGGAGATATTGTACAGTACCTTATGCCAATAAGGATATGTATACTGAAGATTGATGATGAATTTATTAAAGTTATGCTAAAAACATTTTCATGTATTCAAAACATAGTTTTTAAGAGTTTAGGAAAAAGTTTGGAACATGAACTTATTATCAGAAGCATAAACTCTAAAATATAGATATTCTAAAAATGCATTCTTTATTCATTGGTGTCTCACATGATGCTTAAATAAAGTTCGAAATATTTTTAGGTTATAAAATTTAACTTATAAAGGATATTTTGACTATTTGAAATATTCAATATTTGTTTAGTAAATTAGTAAGTATTTACTTTATATTCATGTATTATAATTTTAGAACAAGACGGTTGAAATGGCTTGTGAATTAACCCTTAACTAGGGAGGTGAAATTTTAGGACTTAACTGGAGAGGTGCGGTCTACGAGACCGCATTTCATTTAGACTCAAATTAAATTTTCTAATGAATGTATTAGTATGAAAAACTGCCAATATATTTTACTGATATTTTTCTTGATATATAGATATGTTTTAGAAATTTTTCAAAATATATTGTCATTGAAAAAAGTAAATGCGTTGGAACATACATTTTCTTCTCAAATTACACGTTGCAATAAATAATATTCTTGAAAAAGCATATTACTTTTTACTTTTTAAATCATATTTATTTTTACAGTATATGAAGGTAAATAGAAGACAATATAATGTAAAATTCAACAATTATATGAAAAATAAAAATGACAATGGGTAAAATTGGCCCTTTTTTTATCGGCTTGTGTGACTTTCATAGCACGGTTTTCTAGGACATTTTAAACATACAGGTTAAGAACTAGTATAAAAATCAACCTATAAATTCTGTATATATATATCTTGGTATATTAATATATTTTATAAATTTTTCAAAATACATTATCATTAGAAAAATTGATTATGTTTGAACATACATATCAAAATCAGTTCAATACGAACTTTCATCGAAAAACTCTTCTGTGCAATTATCCATATCACTAAAATCACTTTCTGCTTCATTTAAAAGTGTCTGGAGCACTGCTTCATAATAGGATCAGTAAACTGGATGATATTTCGGGTCCCAAGTTTTAGTGCTATTTGCTAAGCCTTGTGTATCACTGGGACACTAACAGGGAGATGCAGTCTTAGAGACCGCGCTCGAAGAAATAACTGAATTATTTTAAAAAGCACCTGCTGAAATCGGTTGAAAATAGTGCATGTGTATTGAAGGTCACAAAACAGGAAGCTATAGGGTCAATCCTTTCAACTGAGCTAAAAATAGAATAGGGGTGATAGAAAATCCATCGCTAGCGGTCTCACAGACCACACGTCCCCGGTTAAGGGTTAATTTTTTCATCTATAACAGATAATCTATATACAGTCGCTCCAAGCCAAACTCGGACACCATAGAAAAAAATCTTGTTTTGCAAAAATACTTTGACTAAAAGGAATTCAAAAAAAGTAAAGATGGTTTTCTAATAGTGAATTTATTGCTCTATTAAAAACAAACCAAATAACGCTAATTCATAAATTATAATGACAAATTTAGAGATGAAAACAAAATTGCGGAAGGAAGAGAGCGCAAGCCAAACTCGGACATCTGACAATAAAGCGCCAAATAATTACAATCCTGAGTGAAAATTGTAGACAACTTCATGAGAAACATTGTAGTTGTTCAGCGGAATTCTCGATTTGACGTTTTTTCATTTATTGCAGAAAAAAACTTAATTTATTGAAAATGTCAAGGCAAAGGGGCCAAACGAGCATAGAGTTAAGAAAAGTGATTATTAAGCATACTGAAGATGGAAAGTCTGTGCGAGAAATATCGGAGATTGTCAAAAGAAGTCATTCCACTGTTCATGACATCATAAAACGCTCCAAAACCAATAATCAGGTGGGAAATAAGCCTTAAAAAAGTCCATAACAAGATTTTCACCGAAGCAGATGAGCGATGTTTAGTGAGAAAAGTGAAAGTAAATCCCTTCTTTACCGCTCCAAAGCTAGCTATTATTGTTGAAAATGAATTAGGAAAAAAATGCTAGTCCATCAACAATTAGAAATGTGCTCCATAAGAAAAATCTCAATGGAAGAAAAGCCAGACAAAAGCCTTTCATAAGTAAGCGAAATCAAAAAGTAAGACTTAAATTCGCAAAGGAGCATGAAAACAAGGATTTTTCTTACTGGAAACAAGTATTATTCACTGACGAGAGCAAATTCAACATATTTGGATCAGATGGCAAGCCATATGTTTGGACAAAATCGAATGAGGAATTGCGTAGAAAAAACTTGAAACCAACTGTTAAGCATGGTGGCGGATCAGTAATGGTCTGGGGATCATTTTCAGCTGCTAGCCCAGGAACTTTGCATTTCATTGAAGGGAGAATGGATCAGAATGTATACTTTGACATTTTAAAAACAAATTTGCCACTATGCGTGCAAAAACTTTCGCTTGGCAATAATTGGAGATTTTATCAGGATAATGATCCCAAGCATAAAGCTTATAGAGTGCGTTCCTGGCTCCTATATAATTGTCCTCACGTCATGGAAACACCATCCCAAAGTCCGTACATAAATCCCATCGAGAATTTGTGGGATCATCTTAACAAAAAAGTCCGGGAACACGCTGTTTCAAGTACACTCATGTCCAAAATTAAGGTCACAAACATACAATCTGCGAAAAAGGAAAAACTGTTTACTGTGTTGCCACGAAATTTGGCACAGAGGTACACTACAATGGAAGAAAGAACATAGACATATAACAACGTAGAAAATATTTTAATTGGGAATTAAGAAACAGGATATATCAAAAAGTGTTACATTATGAATCAGAGATAAAGCATTTATCTCGGGAAAAGCCTGTTTAATATGGAGTATGACCACCGTGCACTGCACATTTACGCATGAAGCCATACCATGACCCAGAAGAACAAGACGACCAAGGTTCTTATAAAAGTATGGAGGTTCCGGAAAGACACATTTCTTCTCTTCATAAAGAGCCCTTTCAGCTAGACGTCTGTATACGTTTTGTTTGGAAATTCTTATTCCAGAGCATGAGCAAGCAGAGCAGCAAGAGCATGAGCAAGTTGAGTAGCCGTTGTCAGCCTATGCCGTCGTGCGCTTAATGCCAAATAGCGATCCTGTGCAGGCGTCTTTGCTCTGATACGGCCTTGGCCAGCCTTCCTGGTTACAGTACCACTTGTTTAGAATTGATTCCACAACCTGGATACCACATTCGGTGCCACTTGTAACCATCGAGCCACCTCCGCTTGAGACTGCCCAGCTTCAAGCCTACCAACGGTTCTCCATCTCAAGACATCGTCTAAACGATTATGAGAACTCATTCTCACTGGAAACAGTTTAAAATTTTTGTTTTAATGCAATATTCACAAAATTGCAAGCAAAAATCCCAAATGCCTAAACAGCCTAATTTCAGTAGTTCCCCAAAAACTAATGCTAAACAACATTTTTTCTCACAAAAAACGGTTAATATCGTGTTAGCGGTCCTTCACAATATATAAAATACAATTTGTTTAAATTTTACTGGTAGTCATTTAGAATTTCTTTGAAAAACATTTTTGTGACCTTAATTTTGGACATGAGTGTAAAACTGAGTTGAAAAGAGTATTATTGCAAGAATGGAACAATATTCAGCCTAATTTTTGTGAAAAATTGGTGCAATCTATGCCTAAACGCCTTAAAATGGTTATAAAAAACAAAGGATTACATACAAAATATTAATTCATTTGAAAAATTAACTAGTTTTAAAAATCTTCTTAGCCGTCCGAGTTTGGCTTGTGCGTTAATTTTTGTTTTGTTTTTTACCATAATTTCTGGTTACAATGTAATAATTTATATGTTTTGTTACCTGTTTTTAATACTGCAATAAATATATTATTGAAAATGCATTTAATTATTTTGCTAATCATTTTTATTTAAACATTTTTTTTACTTAATTAGTTGATTTTCTTTGATGTCCGAGTTTGGCTTGGAGCGACTGTATATAACCTATATTTTATATAAGATAAAACAACAAAAATGAATCTTCATTCAATCTTACTAATGTCTAATATAAATCTTATTTATCCGTTCATAATTAAATGACCATGCTTATTTCTTGTTAATATTCCACAAAAGATAAAGTATTAAAAAAGCAAACTTATTTGCATCTATGCTGTTTTACTCTCCATTTTGATTTTGTAATGATGCATGCTACACAGTACTAAGTACTTGTTTGCATGTGATTTTTTAATGATACACATTAAAATTTAATTTTATTGAATGTTAAATTTGGCATTTAATGGAATTTAATGTTATAAACTAAGCTTAACCCTTTCTAAGGTTGTGGGAAGTATGCTTCCCACCAAATTTGTGAATCATTGTATGAAATTATGTAGGTTGGCATAAGTTCTGACAAAATTTTTTAGAAAGACAGAAACTTAGATGCTTCAGTTCTTTATATCACACAAAATGATGTATCTTGGTTTGTCACTTAATTATTAATTAACCAAATTAATTAATTAATCAAATTAAATTTATCTAATAAGCTAAATGAATCCCTTTTCTTATTGTAATTTCAACCTTAAAAATATTTTAACATAATATGACTAGAATAAAATGGCCCTTTAAAGGGTTAAATAGGAAGAAACATTTCCCACATAATGATAAGAAAGTCTAAAGAGTCAGTGATATAATGAGAGTTGTTCAAGAAGCATGTGTAAGTCTCAGTTACCATTCTTTGGGATAAAAGGATAAAATAACATTTTTTATTTCATGTTTTTGAAATCAAATCGGATCAAGGACATCAAAAAAAATATTTGGCTTCAAGTGCCATTTATTATCACTGATGCTTTTCTCAATAACCCTCAAGATGTTTTTGCTCTTAGATTCTATTTTTAATATATATATATATATATATATATATATATATATATATATATATATATATATATAGAGAGAGAGAGAGAGAGAGAGAGAGAGAGAGAGATTTGGATAATAAATTTACTTAATTTTAAAGTTTCTAAGCTTTGAAATAATAGATATGTCAAAATATATTTTATACAAACAAAAATCATATTTTGACAGGTTAGAATTAAAAATAATTTTTCCCCCTTTAAAATTCTGTGGAAGAGAATGTCTATATTTTAATTCTATAAGAATGTTTTAATGCTATGCCATCCAGTGGCATTACATTACCCTGAGAACTATCTGATCTAATGATAACTAAAATTATCTCAACTAGCACTTCTGACTTCAAATTAAAAAATCCCATTTAAATGTGCGGAGGCATAGTTTTAATTTTGATGCTATAAAAGAAATCATTACTTTAAATCAACATACTTTGAAGTTAAAAGATAACGGCTGGAATGCTGCATTTTATTTATTACAGCTTTTAAACTTTTAGAATATGAAAATTATATTTTAGGTTTTCTTTGCATATGTATTCTCTTCTGAAGCACACTAATCTTTCATAATTGCAGGAAATTTATTCAACAAAATGTTTATCAGGACTAACTGAACAACAAAATAAAATAATATCTTAAATAAAACTTGTATTGTCAATTTACTGTAAATGTGACCAAGTAGAAAAAACAAGAATAACATAAGAGTATTTCTTCTCTTGACTCTCACATGCTTAGTTGTGAGATTGGTGAGGGAGGTGACAAAATCAGATTCATCTACATAAATATTCTCATGGTCATTAACAATAATACTTATCTAAATTCTGATAAAATTATGTATTTAATTTCACCCATCTTTTTCAGTGGACTTTTGAATTGCTATGTTCAAATGCAGGTAGACAGACTTTGCTTAGATGGATTTCCTTCAAAATATGCATGGAATTTACAATTTTGGTGTAAGAACCATAAATCAAATTTCCGCCCTTTATCTCAAAGAATTTTGTATTTATCGGGATCATTAGTAGACGGGAAACATAATTCGAAAAATGTGTTTATAGGACATAGAGTAGTCTGAAATGTGGAAATTCTTCAAAATTTTGACAACTTTTTACGATTACAGAAATTCTCTCTCTGTGTGTGTGTGTGTGTGTGTGCTTCACGTATGAAAAATATTGAGTTAATTTATTCTTGTTATTTTAAAATGTCATCTCTGTAACAAAAAAAAAAAAAGATTATGCTTATTAATAGATATGTATTTTGTATTGTATGCTAATAACACATCAATATATGTGATTTTTCTGTTGCAGAAATGACATTTTCAAAAGAGTACTTTAAGTCAGTTTTCTCCTGACCTTATCATTTAAAGAAGTATACTAGCAGTATTTATCATTAAATAATTTGAAATTTATTCATTTTTGATGTTTAATATTTTTAGACTCAGAAAGTACTGAAATTTGTTATAAAATATATACCATATATTAAAATAATTTTGAATAATTAGTACATACATTTTTTTTTCTAAATGCTTCATAACCAAGACCTAATTTAATTAGCTTATAATTCATCTGAATTATGAATACTTCACAAAATGGAACGTTTGGTTTCATTCCAAACTGACGCGATACATTTATTTTGTAGATATATATAACTTTGAATTACTGGCACTTATTTGATACATTTATCTGCATACTCTTCTTCATTAGTTAAATTTTTCTAAATTTATCTTTATAAGATTTTTTTTTTTTTTTTTTTTTTTTTTGTATTCATAAATTAACATTTTTACAAAAGAAGTATTTCAAAACGATGTGCACATGTTATATTATCTATTCATTTAAACAGGAAAAATATAGAAAATTTTAAATTTCTTAGCTATTTTTTTCTCATCTAAAAATGACAATCTCTAAAGATTGCAAGAATAAAATATCATAGACATCGCTCCCAAAAATGAAACAATACCATTTTAAACTGTTTAATGCAGAAACTCACACTTTTTCTACTCTCCGCCTCTCCCCTTTTTTTCTGTAGATCAGTCCATTCTAGATTTGTGAGACAGTTATTCTTTTTCCATCAGATTCCCGAATTGCAGTTTATGAGCATGCGCGAAACTTCTGTAATTGTATGAAAGATTAGAATACATTTATTTGACAGGAATACCAACACGCAATCTGCGGCCGCATCGCGCTGGTATTTAGTCACTCACACATCAGTTTATTGAATGGTTTGTTTATCATTTGTGAAATTATGCGGAGTAGACTATAGAGATTTTTTTTAAACAATGAGCTGCTGAAAATCCGTATTTAATACGAATTGGTGGGTTATTAAAATCAATCCTGATTTTGCTGAAAGAGTTCAAGAAGGCCCTCAAAATCTGTTTGTTGCGCACTGCCCACTTTGTTAGAAAATAATAATGGAGGAAAACAGGCTGTTATGACTCATGCCAAAAAAAGGAAACAAATTTGCGTTTCAATTCAAAAAAGTCATAATTAATATTAGACTTTGTATCTAAAAGGAATGAAGAAGAAGGTAATATGCCAAGTCCGAAACGTCAAATTTAATGTCCGAAAACAAACCGATTTCGTGCTTTTTAGTTCAAGAACAATAATTTAAAGCTGAATTTTTACTGGCATTAGAACTTGTTGCGTCACATTCGTCCTTTAATGCATTCAATGACATATCGGAAATATTTTCACATATGTTCACTGAAAGTGAAATAATCTAAGAATGTACGTTAGGCCGTACAAAAATGTCGTACCTTATTTTTTAAGGATTAGCTCCATGAAACTGTTAGATGAAAAATCTGCAGAAATTGATGCCCAAATACATGAATAAATTGCAAATTGAATAAATAAAAAGTAATTTTGCATTATAATATTTTTTGTTAAGTAATCGTTAAATGAATTATGATAAAAATGTTTTGTGTTTTATTTCAACTGAGTTCTTAATTTTGTGTGACTTACAATTAAAGAGCATGAGAGGTAATATATCCCTTCCCCTTTAATATCTAAATTTTATCTTGCTGGAAAATAAATAAAGAGAAATTGTTTTTTTTTTTATGTAAATATTAAAATTCTTTTAATATGTTATTATTTCAAATAATGTTAAATTGTTGCTTTCTTTCCTTGCTTATTCCTCTCCTTAAAATCATATTGCATTATAGTTAGCACATGAAAGCTGAATTTACATTTCCTCATATCTTGAATATACGTACAGGGAAAAAACAGGGAATTTTTTTTTGCAGATTTGAGTGGCAATCCTGATAAATATGAATGTATTTTTATACATCCTATATGTACATTTGTGTGTGTGTGTGTGTGTAATATGCACTTAATTTAATTATTTGCACTCGAAAGGCGATTCTCATTCACCATTCAAAACGGTTCATCATTTTGACATTTATTTATTTATTTTTGAATTTTCATTGTTAAAAATTTTCTACAGAAGGTTAAAAATACGTAGATTCATTTTTCGGGGATATTCAACTTAAAACAATTATATACATATGTTTATTTTTTGGAGCAATAAACAAGCCCTTGTATTAAGTGAACAATTATGTATTGAATTACTTTTCCAAGTGCAAGGAGTTAATGTTTTAGTGTCATCCAAGGAAATGTTTAATTCATTCACAAAGTACACTTTTCCTGCTCTCTAAACAAAGTATATAATCGAATGTAGAATTAGAAATAATGAAAGAAAACATCAAGTAGGCATGATTATCTGTACTATTTTAAGTACTTAATTTATGAAGTATGAATTATTCTTTGGCTCTGAAAAAAATATTGGATAACTAAATCGTCGACTCCTTCAAAACACAAGGCCAGCGTGCCTTGTCATGCCATTTTTATTTTTAATCCATTTTTTTCAGAAATATTAAATTAATTAAAAGACGCATTCTCAAGAATACTTTCATGAACTCCAAAATACTAAATATACCATGCAATAATCTCCAATGCTAATATTGTCTGCTGAAGAAGAAAATCGAATGGTAATTATTTACTTTCTAAAGGAAAAAATAACAATTTGACCTCTAGTGTCTATAAATCCATATGAAGCTGATTAAAGACTTCTGAGCGTATGAAGTTATACTTCCTGTTCATTCGGTTCCTACTTCTAATGCCACCTTTTATTTGCGCTATTAGCCGATTGCCAACTTGCCCCTGGTACCAATTCCAAATAGCCTTGGTCTCCCCTACTTCTTTTTTGCTTATTGTTATTATTTATATTTTATTGTACATGCCCTCATTTATTAACTACAAATTTAAGGATTAACAAACAGAACTTCTGTTTACAGAGTGAATTTCTACAATCCCAAACATAGTCACATAAACAAGTATTAGCCTTGCTTTATCCTATTATTGCTATAGTTTATTTTACAAAAGCAGTGTAGAAAGTAAATAAATACTTGTTTAATCTATATAAAAAGCACATAGAGCAAAAGAATAATCAAAATATAATAATGAAAGTTTGCAAAAAAACATATTCTCAAAATATTTAATTTCCTGTTTTACTATAAATTCTGCTTTATAATACTTTTATGAAAGTTCATTTGAATTGAGATTATCTGTCATAATTAAGTATATATGTTGGATATTTTCCTTTAATCTATTCAAGACCATTATTTTTATAGTCTATTGTGTTAATACTGAACTTCATTTATTCGCAAATGAAAGATATGCTAGTGATAAAATAAATAAATATAACAATAACAACTTTACTTTTCATTATGTCATAGCATGAGAATTTAAAAATTGTTACAAAAACATGATTGAAGCAATTACAGGAAATATTTATTTTTAAGATGTATAGATTTAAAATTTGTCTACTTTTGTAAATGGATGGGGTGAAGATTATCTGGATTTCATTATTAATTGGTTCTTTAAATTTGCCAAGAAATATCCTAATTTTAAAACTTTTTAGGGAAAGCTATATACCGGGTGTCTCATAAATTTGTAAATACTTTAAAAATTCATAAAAATTGAAGGACTGGGTATATTTGAATGCGGTTTGCGAAACTATTATTCTCATGAAGGGGGATTTTTTTTTTTTTGATACAGAAAAAAAAAATAATAATTCAAAAATTTGTCAATCGAGGGCGCTGCACACAAGCAAATCAGTGGAAATATGCAAATTAAAGTCTTATGAAAGGCAGAGTGAGCGATTGGCATATCATTTCTAAAGGTTTGCATAAGGTTTGTATTAAGATGTTGACACTAGTGGATAAAGCACTATTGGTAAAGTTGTATTATGTCAGCAACGAATCGGCTGCTGAAGCCTTACGAAAGTTTAGGACCCAGAAAAGATTGAAGAAAGGTTCAGGTCCGATCACTCCTGCTGGACTTGTTTCCCTAGTACGCCGTTTCGAAGAAACTGGAAGTTTGTGTCATCGGCCACGCAGTGGTGCACCTCGTTTACCAACAGTCCGTACCCCCGATGTCTCTTCACAAATGGACACACGCTAAGGGAACAGTCTACAAGTGCAGTCAGTAGCGCACGAGAAGTGGCATGAATAACTGGTATACCAAAGACTTCGGTGTACCGTATCCTTCATGGTGTATTGCAATTGTACCCATACAAAGTGCAATCGCTACATCAGCTCTTACCAAATGATACAGCTAAGAGATTGGAATTCTCAAATTGGGCTTTGGCGAAAATTGAAGATGATCCGCGATGACTGCTGAAAATATAGTGGACAGATGAGGCTCATTTTGCTTTGCATGGAGCAGTTAATACCCATAACTGTAGAATATGGGCACATGAGAATCCACATGCTTACACTGAGAAGCACCTCCATTCACCACGGGTTACTGTTTGGTGTGGTTTCACTGCATCCATTATTGTAGGCCCTTTTTTCTTTGAAAAGCCCTGTAAAAAAGCAGGATAGAAGACATGTTCAGTTAATGGAACAAGTTACTTGGAAATGTTACAGAAGGAAGTGATACCATCCTTATTGGAACACGATGTCCTTGACACAGTGACATTCATGCAAGACAGGGCACCTCCTCACATCGACACCGAAGTGAAGGCATTTTTGAGAAGAACTTTTACTGAAGAACGGATAATCAGCCGTCACTTTACACATGAATGGCCCCCACGCTCACCAGATTTAACGCCCCTTGATTTTTGGCTATGGGATTACCTTAAGTCTCGGGTGTACCGCCATAGGCCAACTTCGTTAGTGCAGCTAAAGGAAGCCATTCGCCACGAAATCTCATGCATTTATCCGGATATGCTGTATGATGCAGTTACACAGTGTTGTCTCCCGCTTCCAAACTGTTATTTGTGGTGATGGCGGACGCATAGAACGAGTATTGTAGTACTGGTGTGATACGCATGTAAACAATTGCTTGCATGCAAATAAAAGTATTTTTCCCGTAGAATTGTATGTTTTGCTTGTGTTTAGCGCCCTCTATCAACAAATTTTTGAACTTTTTTTCTTTTTCTTTTTTTTTTTTTGTATGAAAAAAATCTCCCTTCATGAGAATAACAGTTTCGCAAACCGCATTAAAATATACTCATTCCTTCAATTTTTATGAATTTTTAAAGTATTTACAAATTTATGGGACACCCGGTACTATAACTTTTAAAATTGTTTAGGAGTGACTTTATTGTTTAACATAAAAATTGATTTTACCAATCATTGTTTTTCTTTTCATTTTGAATGTTAATGTAGTTTTACTCTTATATATGAGGTGTTCAACTTTTAATTTTCTAGGTGGATAACATAAACTGTAGCCAGCAGAGTTTTTTTAAAAAAATAATGTATTGTTTTACTTAGAGTACTTACTCTCTAAATATTATTCTGGGAGTAATGCATATAAGAAGGGTATATATTTTTTAAATATAATAGTGTCCTGCATTTCGATCACTAAGGTTGAAATTCATTTATGGAATACTAAATCTTTAAAGTATGTAATTAATTTATTTTGAATTTTTCCTTCTACTGTTGTGCTTCATAAATTACATGTCCTTTACACTTTTTGTTCTACAGGTGTGGATCGTTTTCTTCATGATATTTTCCTTATGACTAGGAAAAGGCCATCTTCTTGGTGGAAAATATGTTGGTGTTACATAACTCCAGCTACTATCATAGCTCTTTTATTTTTCATTCTTATCAACCACACTGCTATAACTTATAACGATTATGTGTACCCAGATTGGTCAATTGGCATTGGATGGATCATAGCAATGTGTTCTATTACACCCATTCCAGTGGTCGCAGCTGTGACTTTGTTTAGAGAGAAAGGAAGTTTTAAAGAAGTAATTTTTTTTTCTTTTTTTCATTTTAGTAAATTTAAATATTAAGTATTTCTGCTTCTTTTTTTTATTAAAGAAGTTTTTCCTCTCAATATTGATTGAAAATTGCTTTATAATATAACATTATAATTCATTTTTTTCAATCTATTATATATTTCAGAGATTTTAATCTTCTAAACACATTTTTTTTCAGAATTTAAATATTTTGCTGTGAATAAAGGTCAGATAATTTTGTAATAAAATAAGTTTCTATTTGCATCGCTTCTTTCGTGTTATTTTTCCAGCCAAAAATAATTTTGATGTCAATTCTTCCTCGTTAAAAATATTTTAATTCCCTCATATAATGCATCCATTATTTTAATAAAATATATAATAGTATGTGTTATTACAATAGTTAATGTAAGGGATGTCTTTCATAAAATATATTTTTATGTTAAAACCAATTATTTATTCACATTAAAAGCTCCATTTACATTCAGAATGCTTTATTCAGGTTTTATTAAGAAAAATTATAGAAGAAATAATTTCAAAAAAATATGCCACTTTCTATTACAGATTAAAATTTTTCCTGAAGTAAAGTAGTTATTTTCAAGATTCTTGAAAAATAGCCTTTTAAAATTTTGCAACACATTTAGGTACATTCACATGCGATGGTAGCAGCGAGCTCAACTAACAGTCGAAAGCAAGTTTTTTGTGTTTACTTAGGGTGTTTAAAAGGCAGGCTGCTGTACACATTCGACAGGTTTCAGTTTTGGGTTAACTTAGTTCTTCTTAGATGGGCGCCATAGCAAAAGTACCTTCAAATCAGTAGAATAGTTATTTGACATTAAAAATGATTCGAAAACTCCCCCCCCCCTTCCCCAAAGTTCTGAATATAAGAGAAAAAAATTTGCAAAACCTTTCTATTCATAACCTGTTAGAGTGGCAAAATGAAAAATATCTAAGAATTTTTATATAGAGTTTATTAATCTTGAGCATATATTTAATAATAAATAAGATAAATCTTAATTTTTGTTTGTTCAGTGAATTCTTTTATTTCTATATTCTTTCCTGCTCTGAAGATTATAATTCATTATATTAAAAGAAAAAATGCTATTTTATTTATATTTGTCCCAAATTCAAAACCATAAGCTGTTCTTAAAAATGTATGTATTAAAAAAACAGTTGTAGATGGTAATTTTCAAAATACTGTTTGATTTCCTGCCTCAATTTCATATACAGAATGTTAAATTTGTATAAAAACCTTTGTTTGTTTCTTTAAAATAATCCTTATATACTTATAAAATAAATGCTTATATAATTTGCAAATTCACTAGGTATCTATTAATGGATGCATAAATTGTGTATTATGTTCAATAAATTAAGTGTTCATGTTTATTCAGTTCTTGTGTGCTAGTATTTTTGAATGTTAGTAGGATTATTTTCTTTAAATATTCCAGTAAAAGAAATTTCAAATTCAGCTTTTTAAGATAAATACTCTTTTAAAATTAATGAAGTACTTATAATGAGTTAAATACAGACATTTAGTTCATAAACTCCTTGAATACTGTCAATATCTAGTTATTACGATATATGAATAAATGTCTGTATTTAATGCTTTAAAATTTTGTATTGTATCAGTTATTTGTAATTAATGTTTAAGATAAATAACATTTCATTAATATCAGTTGTTATACAAATTAAATGAAAAGCCTTTATGTGTTACATAGCTGAATATTCAAGCTCATTTAATGTAAGTATTTATCAACCATTATGTAGTGCCTAGTTGATACATGCAGCTGCAAACTTTATCAGTTTCTATAAAACAATGCATGCTTGTTGTTTCAAATATGCATTGTGCTCAGTTTTAAGAATTAAAGGTAAACAGCACGTTTAATATTGTTTATGATATTAAATTCATTCTACGTGTGTTAAAACACACACATATTGATGCATTTTCATTTTTGATTTGGTGAAAACGATTAATGAATATATTCTATTGCTTGTTGTTTCATCTTGAGTTATTTAATTTTATCTTGAAGCTCAATAAATTAATTTATTTTTGTACTTTTCTGGGTATACTCTAAATTCTGTTTCTTCTCCCGGTAGCTGACCACAACCAAAAACTTTCGCTTTAGGGTCATCTTAAATTTTTAAAAAACTTTTACAATCAATTGCATGTACTAAAATTTTTATTATATATTCATTTTTTTCTTAATGTATTTCCATGGGATTGAGTAGATTTTGATATGTTATTGAACTTATTCCAAATGTTATTGCATTTTATTTATATCTGTCATTGAAATTTTACAACTCAAATTATTACACCTTATCGACTCTTAGATCACTATCTGTTGCAATCACAATATATTCTTAAAGTATATATGTAATGATATTTTAAACTCTCAATTTCAATTTAATTAATTTCCAAGATTTTATTTTAATTTAGCCCATAGTAACTTCATTCTAAAATATTCTCTTATTTCGTGATCCAATTCCACTTTCTCTACTTAATTAATTCAAGAGAAGCTTCATAAAATTGCTTAGTCAGCTAAACACCGAGATACTTTCACACGCTCGGCGTGAAGGGGTAAAAATGTCCAGTAAGCACATTCTTTCTTAAAAGATCCCTGTGTTTCCCTTACATGTGATTGACATACGTCAGAAATCCCTATCAGAATCTTATTAATATATTGGCACTGTGAAGAAATATTTTCCCTGTCAAAATCTAAGGTTATATAAGGCGAGGGATAATTTATTTCGGCCCTTCTTCCCCACTTCGGCTTTTGTCTGCGCTGCGGCGGACGTCTTGTCCGCGTCTCTGCTTGTAAATAGTTATGCTTTCCCGATGGATATTAAAAATAATTTTAAAATGTTAAAAGGTCTCTTCACTGCTGGTCACAACTGCATCCTGCTTCACAACAAATAATGTTACATATTAAAAAGCCGACAGGATTCGAAAAGTATTACATATATATATATATATATATATATATATATATATATATATATATATATATATATATATATATATCATTAATTTTTTATATTTATATATATATATATATATATATATATATATCATTAATTTTTTACATCACTATACCTATTGTAAATTTTTTATGTATGAGGTATCATAATAACAAATTATAATTATGTTTTTTGTGTAACTTTATAGATCAGTTAAGAATTATTAACATCTCTGAAGATGTCTGTGTTGTTCTCAGTTTTATGTTAGACTGTCAACAAATGTGCATTTTAATCAAAATATATATATATAAGTGATAAGTCAAAAAGCCGTTGCTAATATTCACAGTACTTTTGTGCTTATGATCTCTTTTTTGATGTAACGACAGAGAATTGTTCAGTTTATTCAAGTTGCTAACTGGACTTTGATGAAAACTGATTCTTGAAGCTGTTACTTCACGATTGTCAGTAAATCTTCATTCTTTTAGTATCTTCCTCTCGCTTCAAAACGTGAAAATAAAAATGGAGAAGACTTATCTACCTTTTCAGTAATTATTTTATGTTGAATTATATGATGTAACAAATTATTTGGTTTATTTTGAAATTGAATACTGCCAAAATGTACTTAATTTGGGCGAAATAAGTTTATTTTGCATAGAGTTGCAATATTCAACCTTTTATTTTATTTGGACATCTTACGTAAAATTGCGCCAAAACCTGATAAAATTTTGTTTGATTAAATATTTCCATCCTCTGCAGATGCATACACATTCACTGTAATTTTCAGAAATGAAAATATTTTAAATGTACTTAGTGCAAAATTTATTGTAAAAGTTAAAAAAAGAAAGATGATGCAAGTAATGATAAGTTTTTACCTACCATCATAAATAGATTAAATATTTGTAATGGCCGTCCACCTAAGTTGAATATTGTAGTTAAACAAAACATGTATGGACACTGCCCCATGTTTCAATGGGTGCATGTTCCAATTTGGCGAGAAAACCCGATCATTTCCATTCTAGGAAACAAAGGTGTGCTTAGACCAAGATGGCGTGGCACCTAAGTACTTGTTGTCTCGGAGAGGCTGAATTTACAGCAATCGCCCTGTGTGAATGTACCTTTAATTTTCATAAGATTTGACAATGTTTATCGTTTTTTCTCTTGCCATTAATATTTATAAATTTCTTGAGGTATATTAAAAGTGTTTTCTTAAAACTTTCATTTTATCTTTGTGTTAAAAATCAGTTTGTTTTTTTATTATTAGTTTCAGTGCTCTTTTTGTTCCTCTTTCATTATACTATAAATTTCCATCTTTCTTTCTTTCTTTTTTTTTTTTTTTTTTTTTTTTTGTATTTTATTTAATTACACAATACTTCTTCATCAGTTTCCTTTTTACCTTAAGTATATCCTGCTCCTTTCACTTTGCATTTGGGCATTATCAAGAAATTTAGGTTTTACATTTTGGTGTTAACTTGTTTCAGTCATTAAATTATATATGGGCTTTATTATGTCTTGCCATTATCTCATTTTTAACTTGCATAGTCTCTCTCTCTCTCTCTTTTGCATAATAAACTATTTTAATATTTGTTTCCATTTCATTGGGACCAAGCTTTATAATATGAGGCTGTAATTTTGATATAGTTGAAAAATTATGCAATGGATATCTATATGTAAGTTTATGTATCTACAATGGGGAAAAAAGTAGAACATTTTTTAAATCTTTTTTTTTTTTTTTTTTTTTTTTTTGCTTGCAATTTGGAGAAAAATATGCTATATGAAACTTGCAGATGTTTTTTATAATCTTGTGCAATATATTTGATTTACTATCATTCTTAATGAATAACATTTTTATTCAATTTTTTGTAAGTGGTTGAAAAATATTCAGTTCAAATAAGCCAACAGCAGGGATAAAATATTATTTTGTGTTAAGCTTTAAATAGTAACCTAATTCAAAATTGAGCTTTGTAAATATGCATAGTTTTGGAACTAAAGTGTGAATAAGCTAAAGGTTCATTCCAATTTCCTTTTCTTTTCTTTTTTTTCCATGAAGATATTCAAAATAATTTTATGTTATAATTCATTATTTTTTTTTCTTTATGTATTGCTTGCAGTTTCCTTGATTTAGGGATACAATTAAATTTCATGTTATTGAAAAAAGGTAATTTTTTAGGGAAAACCGAATCGCAGTTAGCAACAGATTCACTAGCAAATTATCTATATGATGTTAGGTTTCTTATTAATGTTTTAAATGAGATATTTGATCGAAATTATTACTTTTTGAGCAAGGAAGGCTGTTTAGTATATTGTATACATTGCTAGGAAAAACTATGTATGATTCTGCTTACCATTATGGTTATTACCATTATTACCATTAAGCTTATTAATGAGAAATGAGGTACACAGATTGTCAAAACTTCTTTTCAGATTTTATTTAAAAAAGAAAAATAAAATAATACATTCTGAATTCGTCAGCAGTAGTTAAAATGTAGAAAATATTTTTGTGTGTGAACTAAAAAATTAAAGTATTTTGTAATTACTTTTAGTAAATAATGTGTACAAAAACAGATTCAAAATAAATAAATAAATAAAATAATTCATTAGTGAAATTTATGAAATCTATCTTCTGTTTTTGAAAAAATATAATTGCATTAACAAAAATCTTTTTAATGATGCTGTTTTAAGACATTTTATAATTCTGTTGTAGAGATTGATAAAAAGTTTAAGGCCTAGTTCTGATTGGGGACCTGCTTTGGAAGAGAATCGAATTCAATACAGGAAAAGCCTCAGTATTGTTTCCAGTCGCTTTTATCAGAAGTATACTGAACAAGTACCTACTTTAGTAAAAGACATTGATGTTGAACAAGATGAACATAGTGAAGCATGCCCTTTCCGTACTGAAACTGCTTTGTAGACGTAAGTTTATATAAAATTTTTGCATAAATTCTGCTTTGATGAACTTTTATGATTTTTATAAAGATTTACAGCAGTGTAATTTTAACGTTTTTGGTTATTATTTTTTTAAGAAAAGCAATCTTTTTTTAAATATATTAAATGCTATCATATAGCTTTTTTTAATTTTATATTTAATGTCATTTATATGCTGTCATAATATACTGAACTGACATGGATTTAAATTATGGTTTGGCTAGTTTCTTTATATCATCATGTCAAATTTCTAAATATTTAGACTCAACACTTAATAAAATTGCATTTATCAGAAGGGTAAGATAAGTGGATGATTAGAATAAAAAAGAGCAAAATTAATTTTAAATCTACCACATCATAAGTGAACTCTATTTTGAAGCATTTTCTTGTGTTTTAGTAAGCATCTTTCTCAAATCATAATACTGATAGGACACCTCCGTTGTCTTTTATGATGTCACAATAAGGCATGAAATTTCGTTTCTTTATTGTTAAGTCTATCAGCATTCGGATGCCTAGAGAAATTACTTTTCATGTATTAGAATCATTTCTTATGTATTTATGTAATACAAGAACTATCTGTTGCAGAGTTTACAGTGATTAAAATGCGGCTGCTTCCCACATCACCCAAGGGGTATGGAACCCTGAATACATTACTATCTTTTTCAGTATTTATAAGGCAGGTTTTTCTGTTTGTATAACTCTCATTTAAACCAACAATTTATTCAGAAAAAACATGGAAAAAAGTTGATAGTAAATTAAAAAATAACAGCATACAAAAATAGTTTTATGAATATTTGATGCTGCGTCTATTCCGAGTAAGCAACGAAATTAATATTCAATGAAAACTATGCTGAAAATTCAAAATATATAAATTAAATCTTTAAAGCATTAGAAGTTCTTTGACTTGCATTTAGCTGTACATTGCATCGCTATTTTTCATTCGAAATATCTCTACTGACTTTTTCACTTTTTCTTTTCTTTCCAGCTTTATAAGAATTTTTCAACTGTTCATTTTTAGAAACATCGTCTGGTTTGTGCCTTCTTAAATTACTAAATTATTAAAAATTATTTCTTTTGTTAAATGCTTTTGATTTGATATTTTCAAAAACTCTTCATCAAAGTTATTTTTGAGTAATCGCTTAAGAATATAAAAGCAATTGAACAGTCTGGTTCCAGAGTGGCCATCTAACCGGGAATCATCAGGAAATACTGGGAGGTCGGGAAAAGTCAGGGAAAGTTATTATAAAACTGGAAATATTTTATAAATTGATAATTCGCTGGTATTTTTTTTCATAAATAGAATGAAACATCGTTGACCACTAATGAAAATCAAACCTTTACTGATAGTCTAAAACAGACTAGGGAAGAGAAAGATTAACCACCATATCTAATTTATTGCATATATATAAATATATAATATTTTCGCCCCAAATTTTTGTTTGCTTATTTTTCAGAACGACACGTTATCGGCATAATTAGCGAAAATTGTTTTTGCTTACAATGGGAAAAGGCAGTCTAATTAAAGTCCAGCTCCTTTTACTTAAATAATTTTAAGCCTTTATGGGCCTCTTTTATTTAAAAAGGTATATATGGAGTTATCCCCCCTTTTTTCTTCCTTCAGTCGTCAAATCGATCAAACCACGTGTTATGAGAGGGAAAGTATGAATTTTGGGTATTAATATTCAAAACAGATTTTAAAATATTGACCCATTATTATAATTCTAAATTAATTACTTTTATTTAAATAAGTATTTTACAATAATTATTTCCCCCCTCTTCTCGGAGATCTTTTTGTTGAATTATGAAGTATAGGACGTTATTGCTATTATTTCCGTAAAATATTTTTTTGTAATTTATTATTAAACATTATGAAACACGGATTATTAAATTTCATAACATCCACATGAATGGATGTTAAGGATGTTATTGCTAATATTTTCTTTTAACATTTTTTAAATTTTATGTTTGTTTAAAATTCTCCATATATTCAACAAAATGCTCTATGATCTTAAAATAATATTAAATGAGAAATTAATTTGTTTGATACATTATAGGTAAAGTACACATACCTCTTGTAATTTTTTCAAAAAAAATTTATAAAAAGAGAAAAGCATCATTTTGTTTTTATATGGTTTGATGTAAATGTAATTGTTGCTAGAAAAATTTATACAATTCATACATACTGTCTTTTTTTAAACTTATACCTCTAAAACATTTTTCTTTTTATGCAATAAAGAAAAAAATTTGGGGGAACCAGTTTTCCATCCCCCCCCCTCTTTATTTTACAGGTTAAGCATTGAGCCAGCATGCAAGCGATTTATTATTATTATTATTATTATAGTTGGTGAGCTAAAAGTCAATGCAATTTTGATTTCATTGAAGAATTTTTCTTATTTTGATGCAAAGATTTCATTTTGCGTTTGTAAATGATTTTTTTTCCCTCCTGTTCGTAAAACTATTGCTCAGTTCTGATTGGCAGTATGCAAAGGGGAAACACCACTGAAAGGAAACAAATCACCAATGTACATAAATTTTTGTACTGCATTTTTCTTGAGTAGATTTAACAAACAGTTCTGAGATATGATTGATTAGTTAAAAATCGATCTAAATGGACGTGTATCTTCTAGTGTTGGTTAATATATTTTCAAAAAAAGGGAAGGGTTTTACATAATTGAAGCTTATCTAAAATTCAGTAAATTTTTTTTTTTTTTTTTTGAGAATTAAATTATATTTTACATTGATTTTAGTTAAAAGAGTAGAACAATTTTTCAAATAAACTTAAAAATATATTGTACTATAATTATGGAGAATGAAATAAAGCGACCTCGTTCTGAAGGTATTAGAAACATCTAAAAATTGTCAGAGAATAAAAAATCTGAAAAATGTCAGAAAATAAAAAATCTGAAAATGTCAGAGAGAAGTCAGGGAAACTCAAACAGCATAAATGCTGATCACCCTGAATTCTTTTTCGCAAATAATGCATTTCGATTTTTATCATTTTATTTTTTAAAAAAAGACTGTGAACGCAGTAACTACCTAAAAAGATTAGCGCTGGTAAAACATCTTCATATTTTTTTTAAAAAAATCTTCTTTTGAGAGTAGGATAGCAATATAAATAATTTTTTCTGAAATGATGTTTTCAGTTCTTTCCAATTATCATAACTGCTTCGTGAAAAGGTTTGAGATTTCTTTGTTGAACAGAATTTTAGCATATTATGCATACTTAATTATTTTTACTTTTAAGTGTGTCAAAGTGAAACATGGTATTGTTCTCCTGCCATTTGTTGTTATAAACCAAAGCCTGCCACCAAATTGTCAAAGTAAAATTCCCCCCCCCCCCCCCCAAAAAAAAATTGCAAATTCCTTTTTAAGATATTTAGTTATTTCTTTTAGCACAGATATTGGTATGTAGAGAGCAGAATAGGTTTTCTTTGTTTACATGCCAGTATCACATCCAATATTTTTCTTATCTTCCAACTAGTTTAAAATCGGTCTAAAAACTTATATCTAGACATAGCTTGTTATTACGTGTCTAATTATTCACAGTAAAACTGTAGATGTCTGTTGCTGTAGAAATATATAACTGTATGAAATATTTTTTGTACATATTTAAACTTACACAAATTCAATTTTTTCAAATAGCAACACCTAGTGTCAAATACATATCTAAATTTTGCCGCTTAACATAACCCAAATGTATATATTTTATAATTTTGATGAAATAATTAATAAGCAATTGAAAATTTGAATTCCTAACGTTAAATGAGAATTCCCATTGTTTTTTCTCTGTGGAAAAGTGAAAAAAATTATGCATTTAAAAAAATAAAAGTGTATATTATATTTTTATTAATTTTTTAAATTTATAAGTTAAAATTTTTTGAATGGAAACTCAAAAAAAAAAAATGATGCCACTCAGAAGAGTGAGACCTAAAAGATCATTTTTCCAAATGGTATCTTCTATCTTGCAATTCACTTGTTATTTTGAACTGCTTTATCTCAAATTTTATATATATATATATATATATATATCCTTATTATTTAGAATCATTTAAAAGGTGAAAAATTGGAGATTGCACTTAGAAATTTTGAAGGTTATATGAGTATAAATATATAAATTATTCCTTTTGTTGACGTAGTTTGCATATATTTAAAGATGTATAAGTTGAATGTTGTATTTTCTTTGAAATAAGCTTTTGTAGATTACAAGCAATAAGAATTGTCCAGATACTTTTTTAATAGACTGTACTTTTCATTAATGTTGGTTTTTTTTTTTTTTCTTTTTTCTATGCATTATTTTTATGCACTCACTCCAGTGGATGGAGTTTTACATTTACTAAACCCACTATTCGTTTTTATGTTTTCTGCTGTTTCTTTGTAATTTGGAAACTTAAATTTCTTGCTTAGTTTCACAAAACTGTCATAAAAATTTTAAGTGGTTTTTTCCCCCCCTAAATTACTGGGTTCCAACGCTTTTAAAGATAAACTGTATCCATAATTAACAAGAGTTGGATTTTTTTTTTTTTTTTTTTTCAACTTCACGCAACAGTTTTAAAGTTTTGAAAGATGCTGTGCTCAAACCAATATTATTATCAGATTTACTCTTAGAACTCTCCATTTTTTGTAATCAGCAAAGTCAATAATAGTAACATTTGTTTCTTCAGCATTTTTAGTACAATCTTGTGAACTTTTTTAGGAGATTGTTTCTGTAATATTGAGGGGGGGTTGCATTTATCACTTCTGGTTGATCCATATATTGCGAATGCTTTTCAATAAATGGCTAGTATCAATAAAAAAAATTTTAAAAAAAGAAGAGTTTTAGGTTACTGAATGAAGATAAACAGAATATAACTGTAAAAGGGAAGCAAACATTGACATTGACGTTGCTTTTTGATTAATAAAATTGTTTGTCATTACTCTTATCACTTCAAAACCAATGTATGCAATCCAACAATTATTTTCTTAAGGAATATGTGTAATGTGTCTGCTGCTATTTTATTTTCAAGATGAATCTGAAAAACGTATTTGTATGAAGATAAAATACTACTCATCATTAAGGTCATAACACTTGTGGTAGTATTTTCTGAATTATAATAGAAACCATATATATGTTTTCCCCTTTATTTGTAAGCTCGATGTGCATTTCATCTATTGAAAAGTCATATATTTATCTTCAGAAGCAATGAATTGTGAATTCTGCTTGATAAAAAATGCAATTCATTCTCCTCTGACTAAGGGCAAATATTGATGGGCATGCATATATTCCTCAAAGCACTTGGCGAGGTAACAAAATATAGCCTGACTTTCTGATAAATTTCTATGCATGTGGCAGCATTGGATAAAATAATGAGCAGAGGTATCATCAATTCATTGGCGTATCTTTGATTATTCTTGTTAGGAATTACCAATAAATGCATGCCCTTTAATAAATGCAATGGCATTAGTTAAATTTTCTTGAATTATATTTAGATTATCCATGAAAACATTTATATTGCAAATAATATCAGATTTCAACAATGTAATATTTTTCTTCATTTCTGGTAGTATCTCTAATATTTCTTTTTAGCTATTGATGTTAATTTTTATTGGAAAGGAAGTAATATTAGTAATAATTGATAAGCTTGTTATTCCAATAAAAGTTGAAAGCTCTAATAAATTGTTTAATATAATAGAAAACGCAATTTCTGGAACATAATTTAATTTGATATTTGTGAACAATGTGCTGATTGAGTTACTCTAGATTTCTGAACTCTCTTGACTCATCATATATATATTTTTTTTTCCTTCTATGCTTCCCTGAAGAGGTTTTACTATGTATTGTTACTCTAATTTCATTTTAAATTCTGGAATTTCCTTATGGAATGTTGAAGGTGACAGAAAAAAGGCATAATTTGGCAAGTGGCATTGTTCCATTGACTAGTGTAGAATATTTAAGAAGGGTGTTTATTAATTTTCCTGTTTAGAATGAAACATGATTGTTTCTCTTTCAATGTCATTTTGTATGAAATACAATTCACAGGTCTACTGTAATATAAATTATTCTTAAATTCTAAATTCCTTTTATGTGGATTGTTTAATTTATATACTGCATAAAATAATATATAATCATAACTAAGGTACCTTGTTGCTTTGTTAACTGTGACGTAGTTATTATTATGTCATAAAAGTAAAATGTGACATAATGATGGTGTATGGTGAATATATAATTATAATAATTATGAATATAGTAAAGTATGGTGAATATAATAATTATTATTACATATAACTTGCATAACATTTTGTGAAATAATTCTTTTTCTAATATCAGATAATTAACATTTAATAAATGTTCATAATTTGTATTTTAAAGTAATAATTTTTAAAAATGCACTTGCAAAAATTTGACATAATTTAGAAATAGTTAAATGAACTAACCCTACTTTGCTTTGGCATATAAATACATCTTAATATATAGTATTTAGCTGTTATATGAGTTTCATCTTTAGGGAAGTCAAAAACATTGTGCCATTACTGTAATTTCCACTACAACTTGGAACACAGCAGATTATAACGAGTATTTCTTATTTTCTGAAAACTCAACAATTTGTTATAAACTACAAAACATGCTTTTCTGTCTCCTCAAACATGAGATTGATAACTGGTTGAAAAAATGGCATGGAAAGAGAAGAGTTCATTTCCAATTAGTAGTTTTCCCTCTTGGTTCTTAAGTTCATTTGTGTCACCACTTGGTGCAATGTCAGGAATTTCTACTGAATGTTCGTACTTTGTGTTATTGGTGGTTACAATGTTGCTTATTATAATGAAAATATGATTGTTTATTTGATACAAACTTGTATTATGCACTTATATGTAAACCAATTACTTTAGTCCGTAATAGAGTATTTTGGGCTTACTGTACCAGAAAACTTCAGAATCATCTTGTATTAAGATATATATTCCTTCAATAGCATAGGTATATCTTTAATATAGCCATTTCCATTGCTTATGCTGATTATTTTGTTCGCGTACGTGTGTATATATATGTATCTCTGTGTGTGTGTGTGTGTGTGTGTAAGATATGCCTTAATCACAATGAATATATTAATATAATATTGTTGTGATATTGATTACTTTCGAGATAATTTGTATTCAAACTGTGATTTTCATCGGCATAAAAATGTTTACTAAGAATCTGCTTATCTTCTAAACAAACCCATTTTAACATAAAGCAGTGCATGATAATGTAAACTAAACTGTGAGGTAAATAAAAAAAATGCCTTGACCCCCCCCCTTTTTTTTTTTAGCTTGGAAGATTGATGAAAAAGTATTATATCAAGTCTAGATAGAAACAAATTTATATATTCATGTTTGGTGGCTGTTCATTTTTAAATATTAATTTTTTCTTTTGCAACCATTAAGTCGTTTTCATGTATGTACAAAACTTGGAAATTTTAAATTGTGTAAGTGGATGGAGAAAGAGCTGGTAAATGGTGATTTTAAAATCCAAGTAGATTAGAAAATACAAAAAGAGAATAAAAATTAATAATAAAAATAGCAATAAGGCTTTATGCTTGGCATGTCGAGTTGTTTACAATGAAGGAATAAATAAAAAAAATTATCCTAATTACATGAAAAAATAATTTTCGATAAAAAAGTATAGTTTCTGTTTTGTTCAATATCATTGCTAATGTTTGAAGAACTGTTTATAACTCAACAACAATATCATTGAAAATATTAAACATAAATGATGTTCAATTATAATTTGAGCAATTTATTTGTACTCTTGAACTATCATTTTTGAATGAAATGTTAGTACCCCTCCCGTTGAACCAACTGCTCAGATTGTTTAATATGAAACGATTTGAGCTTTAAGTTATAATAAAAGGTTTTAAAAACATGTTTTTTTTTTTTTTTTTTTTTTTTATCTTATCAGTTTAAGAGGAATTTATGCGTGTGTCAGATTGCTTCATGGTTCAAGTATCTTGATATTGATTTGATTTTAAAACTTGGACAATGAATGATGGTGTAATTTTTGTTTCAATTTTTTTTTCTTTTTTTTTTTTTTTTTTTCTAACTGATATCAAAAGTATTTTGAATAATATGTATGTGATAGAATATGATGTGACATTGAATTTTTAATATACATTTTCTTTTGTTTATTTCACAGGTATGTCTTGTGATGTTATTGTGAGGGGCTATTATATTCTTCTGACTTGTTTCATCACCTTAGATTTTTAAGAAGGATTTTGAGTTAAAGATTTTTTAGATACTTCTATACTTACATTATCTCTGGTCACCTATATTGACTTTGGTTTGGTTCTTTATACATGCAGTTATGAAATTATTATTAAGGATGATTAATGCAAAAGCAACTTTAAAGCGAATTTAGTACTTGATATATCTTTATTTCGTATATAGTAAATTAATAAGAATTTAAAAGTAACATTAGCTGGTTTAGCAGCATGTGATATTTTTTTTTTTTTTTTTTTCTGAAATCTTTAGGTTTTTTTTATTTTTTTTTATTTCCATTGAACTGTGATATTTTATTTCCTGTTGTTATAAGCTTGGTTTGAAATAGTTTGGTAGTTAAATAATATTGCAATTAAATAACAGATTTTTGCTTTAAATCATTTTTAGTATATTGTCTTAGTAAGTTAAATTCAGCTTGCAAATCTAAGAATTTCTCTTAATTTCTTCCTTTTTTCTTTTTTTTTTTTAAATCAAAAGCTTCAGATTTCTATAAAATTCTTTTACCATGTCAAGCCTTTAACGGCAGATTAATAAGATTTTTTTACAATCAATTTTTATAAGCTTATATCTTACAAATTAATTATACTTAACTTTCTTTTTAGTAGTTTTTCTTGTGTAAAAATTATTATTTTCTGCCCTCTGCGTTCCTCTCTTATTGTTTCTGTTGTTAAATGTGAGATTTTATAAACAAGCTTATGCTACCTTCATTTTGTATATTTTCTTTTTATATTGCTAATTATTGTAAAATTAAATTTATTATTAAAGGGAAAAAAATTACAGAAGAATTTTATGAAAGAAGAATGAAAAATTTTCCAGTTTTACAAAACGAAAAATTTTTTCCCTCTTGCATTTCAGATATTTTTTTTTTTCATAGAATTTTTTAAAGTTTGAAATATTAGATAGATTGGATTTCATAATTGTTTTATGGTTTATACATTTTTTTAAAAAATCGCTCCTCTTTGTAATAAATATTATCTACTTTCACAACATAATACAGTACAAAAGTCTTGATTGAAAATTGTAATTTCCAAACTAACGTTCAACTCTGTTTTTATTGTGAGGTTTTTATCATTTTGAAGGAAATATCTTTTTTATTTTAAGTGATTTTTTTAAATTGTAATTTGTGTAACTGACTTTTTATTTAAATTCTTATTTCTAACTATTTATCTGTGATATTTTAAAATTTGGGAGCCTTGTGAAGAAAAATTACTGCATTTTATTTACACATATTGTCATATTTCCTCATGTTTTTCTTTTTAAAAAAAACATTAGAACTACATCCATATTTTTATTAATGAACCCTAGAATTAATTGTGACAAAATATATTTAAAGTCGAGATTGCTGCGTAATATTTGTTTATTCAAAGTTTTATTGCCTTTGATGAGATTTAAATTGAAATATTTTATCTACTGCATTATAGTATATTTTTAAATAAATTTGTTTAAAATTTCTGAAAATGTGTCGTTTATTTTTGAATACCTGGATAAAGTTTTGTATGCTTTTGTCATGCTATCTGTAGTAGTAATGTCAATGAAGAAAAGATGCCTTGCAGTTTTCCTTTCAGTTAGCAATGCAGTTCGATCTTAGTGATTACAAATCTATATAAATAAAACAAATGCCATTTCTTTTAATATTGTTGTCTATAGAAATCTAAACTATTCAGTGGATTTTCTAGGACTCTACTCACAAATACTGGTTACTGCGATGGTTTCATTACGATGAATTAAAATCTTTGTTTCCATTGTACATTGTAAGCAAACAACATACCGGCATATAATGTTTGTTTAATAAACTGAATTTAAAATAGACAAACCATAGAAAAGAGATATTTAAATAAGATTTCTTTTACCTTATTTTAATTCAAAGATGTCTCTTAATTGTTGGGAGATTTCCTACTATTAAAAATTAATCAAAACTTGACTATATGCTTCTAATAGTAGTTGGAGATTTAAATTCCTTATTGAAAATGGTTGCCTTTATGTTCCACGTTGTAGACGTTTATTTAAGTCGCCCTTCACAATTTTTAGCTAAATTTTATATTCCTTTTCAAAATTATTGTAATTTATTGGGAAAAAAAATCAACTTTTTGCTTTTTTAAAAAAAATAGTTTTCGGACAATTTATAATATGTGAGAAATACGCAGTTTTAAATTTCTTTGGCATAACCGGTTTTCTTTCATTGTACTATGTAATTCATTGTGCTATGCAATTCCTTCATTTTCTGTCTATATCTGATCGATCCAAATATATCACAGGAAAGAGTACCACTTTCAAGAAATGAGCATGCTTTACAAATGTTTCATTATTGCTGAATTTTGAAGTTAAACCTTAACTGCAAGAGCAATGAAATTTGTAAACTTTTATTGAAAAGAAGTCTTAAATTGAAACCTTCTAAACACTGAAAAAGTAGCCGAGTCTCCTTATATTGTTCATCAACAAGGGAAAAAGAAGTCAGGATGAAATAATAGTAGCAACAATGAAAACGATTTGAGTTTCATTTTAGCAGTGAAATATATTATAGTAAAAATACGCTTAAAATATTATTATTTTTTTTTTCAAAAATTAATCAAGAAAAGAGAAAAAAAAATTACACAAAAAAATGGCATCATTGAAATGATAATTTTTTTGAATTTTTAGGTGTAAATATTTTTTGTTATATTTTTCAAAATTTTCGTGGAAAAATGCATATTTAATTATATAAAATTTAAAATAGTATCTTCAAGGTGCACATTTCCACCTTCCAAACTATATATATGCCGAGTCTAACAGCTCTAGATCTAAAGCCTGTAGATCGCCAACATACACACACATTGACTTTGTTCTTAGTAGAGATAACACTAGGTATCAAATGGACTTGAAGCCCTTATGAATCGTTTGCATGTTTTTATAAGCGAAATCTCAATAGTGATAATATACCTAGTTCTGAAATATTAACTGGCTGTGGCTAGTGTGCGGTGTAATTAAAATGAAGCCAATAAAGCATATAACCTGGGCACCCTTACCAGGGGTCACACAGTCAAGGTTACTTTAATTAATGTTAATTTATTAAGAAGTTCCTTTCTGCTGCCAAAAGAGGTACAAAAGCAGACAAAACGAATATTATATTAATAATGTTATAATTATATGTGTGACACCGTACCTCTAATATTGCTTCTATTTACTATTTTGATTAAAAACTCGCCAAAGAGGTTTAAAAGAGAAATAGATTGAAATACAAATTGAGAAATTATTTTTACTTCTTTGTTTTATCTGTCCATAGAATAATGGTTATTTAATTAAATGTAAATAAAATTTAGCTTGCTTTTTAAAAGAAATCTTAATTAGTATAAAAAAGATCTCTTAAAGTACACCTTTATTTCAAGCAAGATATTTGCAAAGCTTTAGCAACTCATAGTTTGAAAAAATCATTTCAGTGAAATTAAAAATTTTTATCTGAAAATACTAGAATAATTAACAGTGGCATTAATTAGAATTAAGTAACAAACAAAGCATTTTGTATGAATCGTGCATTACAACTCAACTCCATATGGAATAATTCACTTCAGATTTATTTTTGTCGATGTAAATACGCATTGAAAATTTTTTATGTAAATATTCGCAATTAAAGTGTTTTCTCATATCACATCCATTGTAATCATTGAAGATTTTTTACAAACTGTCATCCGCGACTGAACTATGTATTATTTAAAACGAGGGAGAACGCAACTCGGGCGATTATTAACAAAATCGCTGTGATAATGGAACCGGTAAATAAGATTAAATTGATATTGGTATTTAATATTTTAAATGATAAAGCTGAAAAGTTATTTGAACTATATGAAAAAGTTAGAGTGATATGGTCCGAAATGGAAAATGTTGAAGTAGAATTTTCTAATGACATTGATTTAATGGGAAATTATCGCGATCAATGACTGCTCTGAAAAAGAAAGTCGATTTTATTTTTGCGACAAAAGAAGGAAATAGTAATACTTCGGGTGTATTAAATGAAACAAAACGAACTTTTGCCTTCCCAAGTTAGAAGGAAAATGTTTTGAAGGCGATATAAAGAATTGACTCGGATTTCTGGGGACAATTAAAAAAAATCACGATGGTGATAGTATTGATTCGGATGATAAATTTCGGTATCTTTTGCAAGCGACAGAAATTTGTTCATCAACAAGAGATTTAGTAGAAAGTTTACCGCCGTCGAGCGCAAATTTTAATAAAGCTATTGAACAATTGAAATCGCGTTTTGCTAAAGATGAGTTGTTGATCCAAATTTATGTTCGCGAACTTTTGAATCTAGTTTTAATGCAAGCAAAGGATGAAGACAATTTCACTTTACGTATCCTTTATGATAAATTAGAAATCAGTTAAGAGCATTTGAGACATTAGGAATGATATCTGAAAAATACGAAGCAATGCAGTACCTATTAGTAGAGTCAGCTCTTCCAGAAGATCTCATAAAAGAGTGGGGATGAACAGGTAGAAGAGTTGAAAATAAAAACAATCCGAATATTTGGGAAATTTGGTAGAATTTCTTCGATGGAAAGTCGAAAGAGATTATAACTTTCTCGATCCGGTTTTGCGAAGGATCAATTTTCTTTTCCATGTTTTTTGTAGAATGATCTTTGGAATTAGAGTAGTTGGACTCCTAAATCCTATTGAGTCTTATATTCGTTGAGCAACAGGTAATAGTGTTCGTTTAGTAATATTTTCTGAAATTTTAACAGCACTGTTACAAGAAAATTCTTGTATTGAACCTTTTTCTAACAATTTCAAGCAATTTCCTGTAGAGTCTTTTACTGAGGCATCGAAAACTGACTGCCGAATCTTTGTAATTGTATCCCCAGTAGGGCTGGGCGATGACCGAACTTCATCATAGCGATATATCATCCAACACACATCGATGTTTTTCGATATATTGTAGTTTCATTATTTATTTATAGCTCTTATAAGTTATAAATAGCATCTCTTAACATATTGACTGATCAGAACGACTCCAAATAAAAGAAAGTTTCAATTTATATAAAAAAAAAAAATATTCGTTTTCTTTTGAATAGAAAATAGTTGTGTTGAAAACCCTTTAATAAAGTGTGTCAATGTTAAATCAATGTCTGCATTTTACAATTTATAATGCGTTTTTTCAATATAATAATTTTTTTTATTTTACTCTTTTCACTGCTGTTTAAAAAAAAAACAAAAAAAAAAAAAAAAACTTCAATTTCTTTCATTCTTCACAGGGGAAAAAAGGAAAACTACATAATAATGCCATTAACAAGTAAAATAAGCAGTTTTAATAAATCATGAATTCAATATCTGATGTCTTGAAAAATTAATTTTGTACATATACATAATATTTGTACATAAATTTTTATTCTTATTTTAATAGTATTATTGGCAGATTTAATTCAAATATGAACTAGAATTTTAACAATAGGTATGTTATATAACTAAAATTAATCATTCAATTTACTATTTCAAAACTTAAAGAGAGACGAAAAATAGTAATTCCGAAATGAGTAAAACATTAATAACAAATATTATGGAGGATTAATTTATTTACGGACGAATGATGAAATGCATTAAAAATTTTAGAAACGGTCCTGATCATGTTCAAATAAAAGAAAAATATCCCATCATCATTAATATAAACTCAAAAAAATAACCAGCACTCAAGTACAATGCTGTGTTTCTGAATATTCAAATTCTAGCTAATTATCTTTTATTTCTAAGTATTCTGTCAACATTTTAGCATATTATAAAATCTGAAATGAAGTAAAAAAAAATGAAATATAAAAAATTAAAATGAAGGACGGGGAATGAAAAAAGGATTATATAAAAAACAGTTAAAAGGTTGAAAAATCACCTCTAAAATATCTTTGCATTAAAAACAGAAAAATGGCAATTTCACAAAAAATACCTTAAGTCAATCGAATGCAGAAATTTTTAAATCATTTCAAAATACTGTATTTGAAAATAAAAAAAGGAAAGAAAAGAAAACTTTTTTAATCTGCATGAAAATTTGAAAAAGGCGCAACATATAATCCAATCACATAAAGTGAAATAAATTAAAGTAATAAAATTTATCCATTAAAAATAATCCTTATCTTAAATTTTTAAAAATAATATATTTTAATAAAAATATATATATAATGAATTTGAAAAGAGCATTTTTTAAAGATATAAAACAAGAAAAATGATGCACTTTTAGAAATATAAAAGCGTATGAAAAGCATGCTGTTTAAAAAGAAAAGAAGACTTTCACTTCCAACACACACTTTCCAACGATATGGAAAGACACACACTTTCCAATGATATGCAAAAAAATGCATATCATTGCAAGTATTTTTATATATGAGAATATGACGGTATTTAGCAAAAATTAAGTACGAAGGTGAAAAACAATGAAGAGCAACAAAAATAAACACCAACCGGAAACTGAAACGAAATCGAAAATTAATTGCGAATATCAATTTATTGTATCGCGATTCATCGTGAACCATTATTCATAATCACGATACCGATATATTGATATTTTGGAAAACTAGCATCAAAAATTAACTTTTCAAAAATATTGATTTTTTTTCGATAAATCGAAAATTAGCATACCCGGATCGGGTGATGTGCTTCCACTAGACATATGTAATGAAATTTTAGCCTGGTACAAACATGTAAATCTGCTGAAAGATTGCAAAATTTCACGAAGTCTCATTTCAAATCCTTTTAAAGAGTGTCAGATAAGTTTTCACCGCTTCAGTGACGCCAATGAAGTCTCTTATGCCGCATGTATTTTCTTACGTGCTGAATATAATGGGAAAATTTCAGTTCAGTTAGTAGCAAGTAAATCAAGAGTGTCACCAACAAAAGAAATGACTATTCATCGATTAGAACTATTAGGAGCTCTCATATTATCCCGATTATATTACCAGGTGGCAGATGGACTTGAGGTAAAATTTAATGAAGTATACTTTTGGACTGACTTGACCGTGGTTTTAACTTGGACTAAGCGGGATGGTTCTTGGAGTACAATTTTAAGAAACAGGATCACAGAAATAAGAATTTCTGATTACTGGCATTTCGTGCCAGGTCATATGAATTCGGCAGACCTTCCTTCAAGAGGTTCTGATGCAAAGATCTTATTGAAGAGCAATTGAGGGAAGGTCCTGAATGGTTATCAAAGTCACCAGAATTCTGGCCTTTGAATGAGAAACAAATTATTGATGAAAATTTAGTTGAATCGGAGAAAAAGAAAACAATAATCAGTAGTGTGGAGCATGGGTCAGTTCATTTTACTGACAATTTACTTTATTTCTCGAAATATACGAAGATTTTAAGAATGCTGACTTGGATACTACGTTTGATTAAAAACTATCACCTTAAGGAAAAATTTAAGGAAATCGAACTAACCTATGAAAAAGTCCAATCAGTTGAAAACTGTTTGCTAAACTAATTCAAAAGGAAAGTTTTGCAGGAAGAAAAAGAGAAGCACTGAAAAATATGCGAACTTTCAAAGATGATTCCGACGTTATTAAAGTTAGAACTAAACTATTAAAGTTAGAACATACTGAGAGATGAATATGAGAATTTTAAGTGCCGAATATTGCTGCAGGGTAAGCATGAAATTATTCGTCGATTGATACAATAGAAATGTTGTGAGTTGCAGCATGCCGGACTTCGAACTCTCATTTCCAATTTGAGGGAAAATTGCTGGATCATTTCTGTCAGTAAAATAGCAAAACAAGTAAGCTCTCGTTGTATTACTTGTAAAAGATTTAGAGTCAAATCTACTGAGCCACCTTTAGCACCTCTTCGAATGAAAGAAATATAATAGAATGAAAGTTGCTGCAGCATTTGAAGTCACAGGGATTGATTTGGCAGACCCGTTGTATTTGAATTCCGGAGAAGAGACATGGATTGTCCCTTTTATCTGTGCTATTTATAGGGCTGTTCATCTTGAATTAGTCAATTCCTTGTTCACAGAAGCCTTTTTAATGGCTGTAAGAAGTTTTTTTTTGCTAGGAGGTGGAGTTAACATAATCTACCCTGATAACGGCACCAACTTTGTTGGTTCAAATAATGACTTGAAAAAGTTAGATTGGGAGAAGATCATGTCGTTTTCCACTATCAAGAAAATTAAATGGAATTTCAACCCTCCAACTATTGCATGATGAGGTGGATGGCGGGAGAGGATGATCCGCATGCTAAAACAAATGTTAAGGAGAATTTTGGGCAGAAAGAGTATTGACTATGAAGAATTGGAAATTCTTACCTGTAACTATGAAACTACAATAAATTCCAGGCTACTCACATATGTTGAAAATAATTCAGAAAGTCTAGAGCCACTAACACCTGCTTGTTTCTTGTAAAGCATTCCTAGTAGTGATACAACTGATTTACACGAAATCGACAGTAAAAGTCTAAAAAGAGGATTGCGTTTTATTCAAAAACTATGGCATGATTTAAGAATGAGATTTCGCAAAGAATACTTAGCAATGTTAATACATAAAGGTCACAATTGAGAGGAATCTTTGAATGTCGGAGATGTAATTCTCCTTAAAACTGATGGCAAACGCCTTCACTAGCCAGTGCCGGCCTTCTCTATGAAGGGGCCCAGTGCAAAAAACCATTTGGGGCGCTAAATTTTTGCAAAGTAAAAAAATTAAATAAATACGAACATTTATTGCCATTGCATGTTTATTTAATGCGTGATTTTGTTTTTACTATTAATTACGTCAGGAAAATTACAATTTTTTACCAATTTCTTTTTCAATACTTAGTATAGCAAGTGCATTTTAGCATTATGCACATATGCTTTACCGAAGATAACACTTTATTAATTTTAATTTTCTGAAAGAGCACTCAGCATTTATTATAGTAACTGGCAATGTAAAAAAAAGCTTTTACACAGTTAATACATTTAGAAATAAAACATTATAATTATTAATTAGTACATATTGCAATATGTGTTGAGCGTTATTTACATCCCTTTCATTCCAAATCAAATCCCGTATCAAAACAATTATTAGAATTAGGTTTCCATCTACATCGTTATTATAAAACATTACAAAGTTTTTGAAACATTTTTCTAATTTATGTTTTTCTAAAGTTTTTATATCGGAGATTAATTTTAAATACTTTTGTTTGAAAAACTTAATATAAATAAACATACGCAGATGCACGCATCAAAAATATTACATTAGATATAGAAAAAAAGAGATAGCTGATGATTTACAAGTCCATTTGAACCCAGTCTCAGCCTCGACTTCTGGGCGCCAAGCATGTCGCTCTGTCTTAACATGTCTGAGGGGGATTTCCTTACTCATAAATGAACTCCCTCCCCCTCTTTTTTTATAGGTATCCTGCGATCGTTGCGTAATAAAGGCGTCAGTCGACGCTAAGCCAGCCATATGAAACAAGCTTGTAGACTTTCAGTATGTGTAACTTTATTATTGTTCAGAACACTATTTTAATTCTTAATCGCGGTGGAGCCCCCCTCATTCGCCGGGCTCCGGTGCATAGCACCGTCGCCCCCCCCCAGATGCCTGGCCCTGTCACTAGCCTTTGGAAATTGTAAATGAAGTCCTCTCTGGAGCAGATGGACATTCTAGAGTCGCCAAAGTAAAAGCAGCTCATGGGGGAAAATTAAGACCATTCCAGAGACATTATTCCTTGAAAATCAGTAATTCTGAAAAATTACCATTGATTGCTCTGCAAAAGGATAAAAATATAAATACTAAACTTCCTGAAAATACAGTTGTTTCAGATCAAGATTCCAATGAAGATGGCGATTATATAACCAAAGTTCCTAATGTCACTAAATCCGGTCGACGTATTAAAATTCCCTATAGACTCAATTTATAACTTTTATTATAATTTCAAGTACTCCATAAAATTGCAAGGTGGGATATTATGTATACATCGTACCAGTTACAACTGAATTCCATATGGAATAATTCACTTCAGATTTGTTTTTGCTATGTAAAATTCGCTTTCAAAATTTTTATGTAAATATTCACAATTAAAGGGTTCTCTCATATAACATCCATAGTAATCATTGAAGATTTTTTACACATTTCTGTAATTAAAAATTCTAATTCAAAACTATTTACCAGCTATGAAAATTTCTGATGTACTTCAGATCTTTTTCCAAAATATATTTTATATGTGTATAATTTTAACTTTTTGTTTCAATTTGTGTCCGGGGTCAAATTGAGTGCACTTGATTGCGAAGCGATCATTTAGTTGAAACTTTTTAGCTTGCTTGCGAAGCAGATCACACATTTCCAAATAATTCAATTCCTTCTTTAATTTAGAAATGTCGAATTGGATGATGTTCCTTTTTTAAAGCAGCCAGTATATGTCATCATCGTTGCACCAGAACACGAAGTAATTGAAACTTGAAAGTTTTCATTTGAGTCATATCCATCAAAAACATGCACTAACGTAATCAGTGCAGTAAATCATCCACAGCAAGAATCTGCTCTTATGAAAATTTTATCGTCTTTAAAAAATACACGTCTAACATCTACAACTTTTTCAACAATTTGGCGGGATTTGCTAGGGGTATTCACGAGAAAGGCCGAGCCCCCCAAAATATGGGGAAAGCACCCAGCCCATGGATTTCACATATTAATGTGGACCAACATTAATATGTGAAATATATTTATTAAGACTACAAGGACGAAACATTACCAAACTAACATAAAATTCATAAAAAGATACATGAGCGTAAGCAATACGTCTTACCGTCTCACCGTCAAGCTCTCGTCTACCAATTATAGCGGGAAAGCATCATGTGATCAATGACACAACATGGCGCCATACAGGATATGAGAACTGTTATAAGCCCCCCCCCCATATTTATAGATACTTATATATAATAATTAAATTTTCCCAGAAAAAGTTATTTAAAAAAATTGGTAAAAAATAACACTGAAGTAAAATGTATATTATTTTAATATATTTCTCATGACTAATCCAGCGATTTTAAAAGCAGATTATAAATAGACAGCGCGATTTTATGCAAGGAAAGATATTTACAAAGTATGCTATGAATGAGTAAAAAAAAAATATAATTTTCGCTGCTCCATTGAATACTAAGGTAGCACAATATGCAGTATGATATGGTACAATATTCTTAAATATTATTCAATATTGTACGATACTGAGTGGTATTATTCTATATTATACAATATATGTGCACTACTGGGTATATTTACAGACTATTTAAAAATTTTATTGTGGATATGAATAGAGCAAACTGAATATTGATAAATTTAATGGAAATAGTGAATTAATAATAAGTATTATAAAACAAAGTACTAATACGTATTAACACTAATAAGCATTATTTAAAAAAAAAGATGTTAGAACTGAAAATCAACTTCGTGTACGCAAGCTCTTCGCTTTCAGTGTTGTCGAAAGCTGGATAACAAAACTGTACTGAAAATGATGATAAAAGTGGATGGAGGATTCTGAGAATGCCATTATTTGTATTGCGTCCTTCCATTTTATAGCCCCATGAAATTTAGAGTTGGTTTTTCCTTGCTTCAGCAAAAGCGTTTTATTTTCTAGAAGATGTATTAGTGAAATAAAATTTAAAAAGTATAATATTATTGCAGCAAAATAAAAATATATATATATAAGTAGTATACAGAAATATATAGTCATCTTTTGACATATGCCTACATATTATATTTGGCTAAATCTACAAAAATCATGCATGCATTTAAAATGTAGTATATTGCATTTATTAATGATAATAATCTATAAAATTCTTATTTTTGGTTCGCAGATTATCTTTTTCTTAAATATCCTCTCAATAAGGAATTATAATAATTCATAATTATAAGTATAATAGTAGAGACCTAAAGAACAAAGTAAATTTTTTTAAAATGATTAATGGTGACAAAATGACTGGTGACGTGCGGCTATGCGCTTACGCAAATTGTTTGCTTTCTAAGTTCGAGACTTTGATTAAGATTCAATTTGAAAAGACGAATAAACTCTGTACGGACCGCTTCACACCAAAATGATGCATTTCATGTTTCTACTGGTGGTTATCAAAATAATGGAAATACCTGTGAATAAAAGTGACATTTTTGAATGCGCTTCGTAAGCATCAAAATATAATAATAGACACCAGTTTTTTTGTTTGTTTTTTTTATAAATAGCAATGTATATATTTTGGTAGTATGTGTTAAATTTATTGAAGCTCTGTAATTCTTAGATTTTTTTCAAAAGCGTAAAATGTCGGACCTCTCAGATTTTCAAAGAGATCAAATTGTATGAGCCCGTCTAGCTGGAGTGAGTGTGACCGAAACATCCCAACTTTTAGATGTTTCTAGAGGTGCGGTGTCTAAAGTCATTACAGCATACACACAGCGAGGCAAGACAAGGAGGCAAAATAGTGGACAGAAAGAGAAGCTCAGTGAAAGATATTGACGAGTATTGAAGCGGATTGTAATGTCTAAATTGCGAACAACTGCAGCAAAAGTGACCGCAGAGCTCAATACTTATCTGGATTCACCAGTGTCAGTGATTACAGTTAGAAGGCACCTTCATAAACAGAACATTTATAGTAGAACAGTAATTTCCAAGCCACTTGTCACAGATGTTAATGGTAAACGTCGTCTACAGTGGTGTCACACTCACAAAACCTGGTCGATTGATAAGTGAAAATAAGTAATAAGGTCTGACGAATCGTGTTTCGCACTTTTCCCTATAACAGGACGGGTACACGTTTGGAGGACACCTGCACAACTGTATGATAGTGATTTTCTTCTTCCAACTGTCATACATGGAGGTGGAGCTGTCATGATATGGACAGTCATGGTCGTGGTTTTCTGCTGAATCAATCGTAACCCTAAAAGGAAGGATCACTGGGGAGTAGTATAGAGAAGTTTTATCTGACCAGGTCTATCCTATGATGCAAACTTTGTTTCCTGCAATAGATGGAATTTTCCAGGATGATAATGCACCTATCAATACAGCGAGACATGGTTTGATGAACAGCGAGATACTTCAATCATGGTTTGATGAACACTAGGATGTAGTTAAACATCTACGTTGGCTCGCACAGCCGCTCGACCTCAATATAATTTAACTGTTATGGTATATTTTAGAGCGTTCAATACGGAATCGATATCCTCCACCGGCATCTCTCCCAGAACTTTCACAACATCTCCCGGAAGAATGGTACAATATTCCTCTAAACACTATTCAACATTTGTATGAATCGATTCCTAGGCGAATCCAAGCTGTATTACATGACAAAGGTGGTCCTACACCATAGTAATGAAGGATTATTTTTAAATCTAAGGTGTTTCCATTATTTTGATAACCACCTGTACGTCTTTTAGGGTTGCTCTTTATTAGATTTCACCAACAATAAACGGAAATAGCCCTAGTGTTGCTTCAAACGGGACGTTAATATAACCAAACCAAACTAACAATAAACGGTAAATTTATTCTCTTAACTGTGGGTAAGTCAAAAGAATTTTTAACGTTTCGCTTTCAAAAGAAAAAGGGAAAATTATCGAATGGATGTTTGCTCAACGCAGCATTTTCAGTATTCAATAATAAAAATTTGAGAAATACTGATTCAAAAAAAAAGAAAAAGAAAGAAAGAAAAAGAAACCGTCACACAATATTTATAATCATATATAAAAGAAAATTTCGTCCAAAAAATTTAAATTGTCTCCATCAGTTATTCTTTGTTTAAAAATGCAATGCACTTCCGAGCATCGGGTTCGCGACTATCTGGCCTAGTTTTCTTTTATCGCAATTAAATTAGGAAGGCAAGGTGTCTATTAAGTCATCTATTAAGAAATTTTTCAAAATCTTATAACTGAAAGTTTTGACTCTTATCTTAGGGTTACCTTTTCATATCTCTGTAATTATTTATCAATGAAGAATAAAATGAATTTGAGCCATTTTTTCTTTAATTAGGCCTACGATTTACGTTAATGTTGTGTTTATGTTTCCTGCATTTAAGTTGGCTAATACAGAGTTTAGGTTAAAATGTGAACAATTTATATCCTTTAACTTACTTTTTGTCTAATAAATTCTTGAAACTTGCTGTGTAGTATATAAACATATATAAACTACCAGTACAGAGCCTTCTATTTTAACACGACACGTTATCGGCAACTGCTTCTATGATTCACCGGGCCGTGGCTGCCTTAATATTGAGAAAAATGGAGGGGTGAAGTGAGAAAATACATATTATAATAGTAAGTTTTGATATAAAAACTTTGTCTTCTGGTATTGATGGGCAAAGAAATGAATTCATCGAACACCGGCCTGCCCTTCCGCCACATTAGGCCTGCTACTCGGGAGTGTACTATATTTAGATATATTTACCCAATTTCCCTGAAGATAAATACTGTAATACTAGAAAGAAAATTACATTTGCATGAATGAAGAAAAGTTTGTACAATGTACAAAAGTACAATGAAGAAAAGTTTGTACAATGTACAAAAGTACAATGAAGAAAAGTTTGATAAATTGTTTCCAAAAAAGCCCCATTCAACTGCACGAATGCATTAGGACCTATCATATTTTACAATAAACGGAACCATTTTGCCCTTTTGGGGTTTAGTTTAGTTATATTAACGTCCCGATGTAAAGCAATTTTGGGACGGACCTCGTAATTTTGAATCGAGGTCAGATGACGAGGACGACACCTGAGCTGGCACCCCACTCTCCACATCACACCAGCGGTAGGACGTTTGGTCCTGACGGAATTAACGGGCAACAAACCCCTTTACACGACGGTTCTGCCGTCGAATTGGGTCTATATATAAATTACGCTATATATATATATATATATATATATATATATATATATATATATATATATATATATATATATATATATATATATATATATATATATATATATATATATATATATATATATATATATATATATATATATATATATATATATATATATATATATATATATATATATATTGGTTGAAGCAGCAGGTTTGACAAGCAGTGAAGAGACTTTGTATTTATAATTTCGCTTTATTCTCTCGCGGGAAGCTGGCATGATTTATTTACAAGAAGGCGCAGCGAGACACAAAAGCAGAAGTAGAAAAGGAAGGGGCGAAACAAAGGATCACTAGTCTTATATAACATGGGATTTCTGGCCATGCGCCAGTTCAATACACGTGTTGACCTTTGTGAAGGGCAACAGAAGTATCACTTTCATTTGATACGTAGAATTGATTGCGCAGTACTTTTCACACAGCCCCACACGTGGAATGAGATCAAGAAACAAGAGAATATTTTACTATGGGCTAAATTAAGATAAAGTTTTGGAAACCAATCCGGATTAAATTAAGAGTTAAAATATCATCACACACACACACACACACATAAAAAATATTTAACTCTATTAAATATTTATTAAATATTTCACTCTAATTTCTTAAATATAAAAAAAAATTAAATGTTTAAAAAATTGCTGAAATATGCAAATAACGCATGTTATCGTAACTGAATGTGAAAATCTAAAATTTAACCATCAGATTCTATTTCTATGATATGTTTCCCGAGTCCAATTTGAAATAGTTCTGATTAAAAAAACAAAATTATGTAATTTGAAGCTAATTTTATGAACTGTGTAGGTAATTATGTCTTACAAAATGTATACAACCAGAATAATAATGTATTTACACATAAAGAAAAATTTTCTACAAATTTTCACACCACTTTTAAAACCAATTCAGGCAAAGGGCTTTCAACTAGAAGATAATGATATGGTGAAAGACTATCTTTAGAGCCCTCCTCCTCTACAGAAAGTAGTGCCCTTCTGTTGAATAAAGTGTGCCTCTCTCCATCGGGCAGTTTGAAATAGTTCTGATCAAAAAAACAAAATTATGTAATTTGAAGCTAATTTTATGAACTGTGTAGGTAATTATTTCTTACAAAATGTATACAACCAGAATAATAATGTATTTACACATAAAGAAAAATTTTCTACAAATTTTCACACCACTTTTAAAACCAGTTCAGGCAAAGGGCTTTCAACTAGAAGATAATGATATGGTGAAAGACTATCTTTAGAGCCCTCCTCCTCTACAGAAAGTAGTGCCCTTCTGTTGAATAAATTGTGCCTCTCTCCATCGGGCAGATGATGATTCTTTGACGGACGTATTCTGACATCGATCCTGCTGCCTACTACTGACATCGCCTCACCACCTTTCGAAGCTTGTAGCTGGAAGTCCCACCACACGATGCTACTAACTATCAGGTGTCCAGCATTGAAAAATATATAATACAACTTGGGGCGCCGGCTTTACCTAAATCAGTCAGTGGCGGTTTTTCGCACAAGTTGTAGAGACGGTCGTCTCCTGCTCAAGATCTATAGAGGCCTCAAAAATCTATTTCTACATATATCGTAGTGCAAAACCGAGGGCAAATTTTCTTGTTCACAGTCTCTCTTCTGTCTGGTTTTTAGAATCCCCCTCCTTTTACCTTTTCTTTAATATATATATAAAAAAATGAATCAGTAAAAAGCCAAATGAAACACTGGGAGAAATAAGCACAGACGGAAAATTCGGATTTAAAAAAAAAAAAAAAAAAAAAAAACGGATCATTAAATAATTTGAAAATTTGTGGTATTTAGGGAGTTTATAAGATATAAATATGACAAAACGAACCTGCTATTATTAAATCAGAATTCTATATATTTAAAATAATAAGGAAAAAATTAACTAGTCACTCGGCCTCGACCTATGATTCGATGTCGTCAATTTTTATTTACATAAAAGCTCATGATATTTAGATACACCTCCCTTATCACTCATTTCGAAAGGTACTGCAAAAAAAAATTATAATGCCCCAGACCGATAACGTCAGTTTTATTCGCAATTTCGCAAGCTTAGCTGCTCAGCTCTATGTTTAGTGGAAGAATGCTTTAAAATATTACATTCATTTACTCTTACAAAATGCAGTTGATCGAACGTGGTTAAATTAATACTACTAATAAGAGGGGTGAGCAGCTGGTGGCCGAAGGCGGCTTGCATCTTTAAGGCTAAAAATATAAAACGAATATTTTTCAGTCTCTTATTTATCCATTGAAAGGGATTAATTTTGACTAGTAAGCATTTGCATCAATCCTTGGATTCGGGTGCTATAGTGCGATTTTTCTTTTTCGCTAGAATTAGAGTTCTTGACGTTGAGGGGATTGGGTTTTTTCCCCTCAAAAAATTGTCAATTTCTCTCAAACCGAGTACTTCTCTTTTCAATAACGTCAGATCATTTAAATTAATGAAAATATTATTGTAACATTTTTTTTTCTAAATTAGTGGAAGTATTTTAAATGCAGTAGATTGCAAATAGAAATTAAATATTTAAGTTAGAATTCTTTGATTGATTTTTGCTTAATTTTCCCCAAATTGAAATCTAGCGGAAAACCATGACGAATTTGTGACGCAAGCTTCTCCCAATTAACACATTGACTGCCGCATGACGCGCCAGTGCGTTACAGATAATATGTAATTGTACAAACCATCTATGTTATTAGATGAACCCTTCTCTACTACAGTCAAGAGATAGCAAAGAAGGGGTCATCTAACTAGATAGAGGACCCGAATATTGGGTGTGAGTCGTGGCAGCGAAAGTGTTAAAAGCAAGAATGTGATATTTTGGTATTTTGATGCCTTTGAATGTTTGTTTTTTATGCTTGTAAAATTTTACTCTCGTTTTTTTATATATATATTTCTTTCACTGTCGTAACAAAGGTATAAATATAATGCAACTCATATACCCTTTTTTACCTCCCTTTAAAATTTAATTTAATTTGTAATTTGGCATTAATGTTTCTATTATTTTCTTTCAAAACTTTTTATTTATCTTTCTTTATCAGAAAATATGCCAAAATATAGAACATACCATTCAATCTTTGCGTTTTAAAAAGTTGACAATGTTTTTTTCACTTCGAAAGTGCAGAAAAAATCTAACGTTTTCTTTGAATAATTCTATGTTTATAATAAAATTTATTATGATCCATAAAAAATTAAGTGATTTATGAACTCGGGCTCATTTTTGCTTACTCGTTTAATGAAGTATACAAAGAGAGAAAATATTGTAATCATAGAAATATTCGAACTCGAGATTTTGATAAATCTCAACATTTTAGACTTCCCTGTATCCGTAAAGCACAATTTGGGAATTATGTCTATCTGTACGTCTGTGATCACAACAGTAGTAAAATGTCTTGAGCAAGACAGATTCAATTGAGTGTGTGATCTTTAACTCAAAGATGTAGATTGCTATCAAATTTTGAATGAAATCCATTGACATGAAGTATATCTGTTTGGCTGTCCTAGTACAAGTGAACATGGTAACTACAAAACATGAATATCTACATGAATAAAATTTGGTACACAAATATATCGTCTAAAGTGTAGATACTTATTGAATTTTGAATTAAATCCGTCAAAGAGTTGACTATCTTTTGGTTTATGCTTTTGCTTAACCTTAAAAAAACACAAAGACTTAGATAAATGAAATTTGGTATATAATCTTGATATTAAAATTGGAGTTCTGTGTTAAATTTCAATTTCAGTTGGTTGAAAGAAAGGCATTCACAATACATATTTGGTTTTCTCCACTATACTATAAAGCACAAAACTCATATTTGCGGGTGTCTAAAAGTAAAAAAATTGAGCATAGCTTTACCCAAAGTGTAGAATTTTATGAGGGGGCGGGATGACATCTTTATTAGAGAGTATATTAGAAAGCTTCGGGAAAACTACTCTCGCTGTATAAATTGAATAAGGTTTCTTTAAAAAAAAACTTAAATAGATGAAAACAAAAATGATATATTTATCAAGAATATTTTTTTTTAATTTTTGTTCTTATTTAATATAAAATTCAAATACTTGAATATTGTTACGTCCATCCGGAATTGCCTTCAAATTATATAACGGCATTATAAAATAAGCATGAAGATAAAATTATTTGAGTTTTTAATAAACTCAAATAAGTTTAATTAATGTTACTTTCTTGTCATCAATAGAGCTTACTAAGGAGGGGTCTTAAAATATTTCAAATCCTTTGACTTCATATTGTCATAATCCGCCACTGAAGTCAGTAAGCTATTTTGTTTGCTTAAGCGTAGAATGCTGAATGATTAAAAAAATCATGGTTTTATTTTTTAAATATTGTCATTATTTTTAAATACTTCATATAATAAATCGAAGGGTGCTGAGAAATTCATTTACCTAAACAACAGTTATTTTTACTAATTTTTTTATGAATTTATTTCTTTTAATAATAAAAGCAAATATGTGCGTGTCTATTGGTGCTCTACAGAACAGATTGTTCGACCCAGAACTACAAAATTTGACACAAACACATTTTGAATAGTGGGAATGTGCACATCTGAGCAATTATTTGGACATTAAAATTAAAATTCTAGCGAAATTTTGAGTTTTCTTCGAGAACTTTCGAAATTTTTATAATTCAAAAGTCATTTTTATACCGTCTTAAAATTAAAAAAAATTTCCTTTTCAATGATACCAATTTAAATGCCATACAGTTTTCCTCTACTTTTTAAAATTTTTAGTTTTTTATGTTTATTTTATAAATTATTTGTAATTATTGTTATAAAATTCATATCGTTTTCATTATTGCTTCAAATATTTTAACTCAGGTTTTTCTTGTATTGCTAATAATAAATGTATAAAATTTTGGTTTAGTTTTTGAGTATTTTTAAAGCAGGCTTGTAATGAGATCCCTGAAACCTCTCTTATTTTCTGATAATTATAATTAAGGTATAATTTCTGAAATAAGCAGTGATGAAATATTTTTACAGTTTATCCATTTTTAAGTTCTAATTCTTTCCTTTAATATACTTCGGATATATGAAAATATATTATCGCTCTTTTAGCTTAAAATTTTGCTTTCTTATTTTAGTGGATTAATTTTTTTAAAACTGAAATCAGTAAACAAAATCCATATAATATATTAAGTAAATTATGAAACACAGTCGGTAGTAGACTCGAAACTTCACAGCTAAATATCTGTATGTTTTTTACGATCATGTTTCGATACAGCAAATATGTTATTGGATTAGGGGAATTTTAACCAATTTTTTAAAATTAAATCTTCCTTTTCAATTAAATTTTAGATAATATGCAGATGACATAGAGAAAGAAAGGCACATACCACAAAGAACAGAAAAGTGTAAAACTTATTAAATTTGAAATTTCAAAACTTTTTGTTGAAGGAGCCATTAAGATGAAGTTGCAAATAAAAATGATTGAAATTTTTCTCAACTGATTATCCCAGCAAATCAGCTGGTCGTCGAAGGCAGGTTTGATGAAATATTTGCTATTAAATATTATGCAGTAATTAAATGATACATTAAATAAACTTATCTTTTTGTCTATAAAATCTTATTAAATGAATCATGTAGTTAAACAGATATGTATCAACTTCCCAATGAAGAATTCGACTTCAAACAATTATGCAAAGGATATAATTTTTAAAAAATACAAACAGACCAAAATCTGTTACTCTTTTTTCTTCGTCCTACTAAGGCTAAGAAAAAAGGATTCAATTATAATATATTTGAACTTCAGAGGGGGTAAAAAAGACTTTCTTGATGCGCTGAAATGAAAACATTTCATTAATAATGCGTGTACGTGCATGCTGCAAAAAATGAGAAAAAAGTTAAGCGGTTTTTAATGTCTGATTAAAAACCGCTTAGTTTATGTGTATGTGAGTATGTCCATTTCAAAACACAGTTACGATGTTTTATTTAAGGATTTCGCTTTTTAAAAAGGGATTTTTTTCATTCACACTTTTTTTAAGTTTGAACATTTTCTGATGTTAATATACCACATGATCACACAAGAGCACCTTCGAATTCTTTAAGAGCATTTGATATTTATTTTTTATTGAAGAACTCACAAGCAGTATTGCAACATTATGAACTTTCTGTTAACTTTTAATCCATTCGTCAAATAATGGTAATTTTAAACCTTTTAATTTAACTTCGCATGTTTCATATTTTTAACGACAGAGTTTTGTAATCGTTTCTTTCACTCATTTCCCTAGACACTAGATAACAATGCACAATTTTAACATTTTAAGAACTTAATTATCAGTTCATCCATCGATTTGATTCCTTATTCATGTCTCCAGTTGGCATTGATTTTGAGAAAAGGTGGACAATATTGACACGAGTCCATATTATTTACAGTTATGATTTTGTTATTCTTTTTATTTATGATTTTGAGAATTACAAATTTAGGACTCAAAAGTAGAAAATAATTAAAATGAAAAAAATATATATACTTTTTAGTATATTAATAAATGCATGTTCCTAAAAACAGTTTTTCTTAAATTTATTATTCATCCAAGCCATTTGAAAAGTTCTTTTACAACTTCCGTCATTGTGATTGCGAAAAATTACTACGGAAGCTGATCGCCTGGTGGTACTGAGTTAATAATGTTTGTTATATTGACTTCCCGAACAAGTTTTGCCGACACGAATTTGTAGCTCTTATTTTGTTGGTCGCCATGGTAATAAACAAGAAATAATAAACCTTCATTTGGAAAAAAAAAAAAAATTAGCAAGTTTTGTATTCAATTGTATTGATAATGTATGTCTCCCAAACTTCAATATTTCAGTTCCTTTTCTTTCCGTCAATCGAAAAGGAAACATGGTGGTCTGTCGGTGTATGTTAGGACTTTTTATAATTCTTCTTTACTTTGGGAAAGAAGTATATGCCCACGAGCCTAATTTTCATCTAGCAGATATGGAATTGATTACGGTTATAAAAGCAAGGGAAAAGGAATGTTTTTATCAATTTGCTAAGCCCCGACAAGCTTTAAGATTTGAATATAGGGTAAGTTGAAATTGATTCTGATTTGATTGTGCAAAGAAGTCATATAATGTTTTTTATTATTGTTTTAGAAAATGCACATTTTTATATTTAAAAATAAGTAAAGATAACATTTCATATATGATAAATTATAAGCTGGCCTTTTTTATTTATTTTCTTCTTGAGTTTTTTCTGAGAAAGGGAAGAAAATAATTGGTAATTGTTCAAACAGTCAGCCCGTAATAAGCCCTATTAAATGAAAGCATGTCTTTTACTCTTCCTTTTAGTAAAAAATTAAGCATACTTTGATTATCTCAAATAATTACTTGATAAAAGAGAGAAAAGGTGAAATTAAAAAATAAATTAATATACAATGTCACTTACATATGTACGAACATATATTTAAAATCCTTTAAATAATATTGTTTGAAGTAGAATTTGAGTGCCATTTTTTGATGGCGTGAATGCTATAAATAGATATTACATATTCTATAGTTTGCTTCAATAAAGGTATCCAAAGCTATTATGTGGCGATCAAGGCATCTGGAATGAAATCGGCTTCCGGTATCAGGAAGATTTCAGTATGGGTATACAAAGAATAGACTCAATATGCTTAGAAGGTTTGAGATTAGTGACCAGTGGTGTAATTAGGGTAGAGCAGGCAGGATCAGAATATTAGGCACAATTACGGGTACGCAAAATCGAGAAACATTTAAAAGAAAAGAACGGTTTTTTCCTTCCGCAACTCTCATTTCCTACATTCTTAAAAATGAAAAATGACTGAAAAATTTCTCTCTATTAAGGTTTCGAAATATTCATTTAATTTATAAATTTCCGAATTTTATATCATATTTTAAATTCCCTGCTCAAATTTCGTTTCTTACGTTTGCAATCGAGTCATGAACGTTCGAAAATACTTTTTTTATTAGCTAATCAGATTTTATTAGCTAATTAATTAATCAGCTAATCAGATACATCCCCATAATACTATAAATTACTGCACAGCGAACTGAATATATCATTGAAAAAATTAGTTTTCGAATTTTAAGATTTAGTAAAAATTATTTTTGTGCGAAAAAAAAATTTCAAAAATTATCATACAATCATCGAAATTTTGCTTTATTTTTATTTTTTAATCTAAGAAAAAGTAAAGTAAAATTTCGATGACACATAATAAAGTTTCAATAAATAGGAGTGCACATTCCCATTCCCCAGAAGATATACATATACCAAACATAATAATATTAAGTCAAAGGTTTAGGCTTATAATGCAAAATAGACAGACAGACACCTACATTTTCACTTTTAGTTTTTATAAAGATAATTGCACATTGATCATTAAATACTGACAGATGTTTCATCTAAAAGGCACATCAATAAAAATTATGTAAAATCATTTCGAAAGTTTTTGATAAAATTTTACTAAATTTGTTCAGGAAGTTGTTTTTTACATTAATACTTTAACCACTTACCAAAAACTTAAATAAGAAATTGGAATATTTGTTTGTGTAAAAGCCTGAATACAGTAGAAAAATTATAAAGCAAATATGTGCTCTATTGATCCATGAGTTGGAGAAAGGCATCTATCGTCAATGTTCTCGCGGTCTCCTGTAAAATAACAACACATAACACACATTTCGAGTAACTCATTGTGTTTCCAAGATATAATTTCAAATGTTTTTACCTATTTTGACTATATTTTATTGATAATTGGTGCTTTTATAATTTCCATATTTTTAATACTTCGTTTAATATATCTAAATGGGTAATTAAGAATGTAGATTTAATTTTTATTTCTATCTCTCCGGTAGAAAATTTCTGGAGTGAATGAAATTCCGGAGATAGCATTTAGAAAAAGAAATGGCACTGTTTCGATATGTGCTATTTTATGCAAGTAATCCTTTATTAAAGACTAAATAGACCAGAGGAAACCAAGAATGTTACTTGATACAAGATAAATTATCCATATGGAAATAATAAGTAAAAGCTCTAAAAAAAAATTTTTTTTTCAAGCAATAATATGATAATTTTTTGCCGATTTTTTACAGTTTGTTTTCTTTATATATTTAGGTAAACTTCTTTAAAAAAATTAGCATCTTTAATGTCAAACTTTTGTAAGAAAATTGTATAAAATGTTACGAGTTGAATATTAAATATTCCTGTTCAATAGATTTTTGTGTTTGTTTGTTTGTATATGAAAAAAAAACAAAAAAAAACATTCTATTTTCTTAAAATCTTTAATATTTGTTTCTTCAGTAATTTGTTTACCTTTTAGGAAAAAAAGTTGACGATTGTTTCACATGGTTAAAAAATATTAAAATTGTAAAAATATTGAGAATAAAATATTTTGGTGGATTTCTAAAACTATTATATAGTTTTTAAAGAAGCGTCTTAGTTTAGCATAGTTACCTTTACATTCTGTTTTGAAGCTATTTGAAGGTTATATCTTTGAATCTTGAACAGATGACGAATATGATACCTGCATTTTCAAAGTACCAGTGGATGCACATGTACTCGACTTATTAAATGCATACCTGACTCTACACAATTTTGATGGAATAGAATTTCGAACCCAAAACCCTTTGATCAGGAGGCCGAGAGTCTGCCACGGCAATCATATTAGATAACATTTTAAAGACATGTATTCCATATGGATAAAAATATGGTATAGACATGTATTCCATATGGTAAAACTTCTTAGATAGAAACATATACTCCTAAACATGAATGCATTTTGTTTTAGATATTAGAATATGAATATTAATTTTACTATTAAAAGCTGAACATTGATCCAAATATCAAATTTTTCAAATATATTTCTTAGATTGTATGGTACCTAATCAAATTTAGATTGATTTAATTTGTGAATTCATGCACATAAAATTTAGCATCGCAAATAAAAGATTGGTTGATTTAAATTATTAGTAATTTTACTGTTAAAGGCAAAACAGAATGTTATTCGTTTGCTTATTTTCATATATATTTCGTGAGTACGGTTGTACAGTACACTCCCGATTATCCGCGGAATTGGGTGGCGCGGCCGCCGCGGATAACAAAAATCGCGGATAATCCGAAAAAAGCTAAACACGGGTATAGCAAAAAAGAAAACAGTCATTCCAACTTTGAAAAATCGTTTTATGTACAATAAAACGTAAAATAAACAGCAGGAAATGTTTAACTAACGCTTAATATTTTAGTATATCACTCAAAACTAACCTAAAATGCATTTTGTTAATGAAAACAGAAAAGTGCTTTGTATTTACGAGAGGCGTCAAGGATACACAGAAAAATGAATACATATGTACTGTTTTAATACTGTAATGTATTATGTAATTACAAAAGCATAACTGTAAAACTGCACCTTTTTGAAAAAATTAGTCAAAAAAAAAAAAAAAACTTTGTGCGACAGACGCGGATAATTCGCACCGCGGATAACCCGCCCGCGGATAATCGGGAGTCTACTGTATTTGTGATTAGCTATTCATTTCACATACATTATTTTCAATATCAATTTTGTTTTAATTTTGTAGGTGGTTGATGCTGGATTTAGTAGCCTTGGCATTACACGAGATCTCAAGATCACATTTTACGTGCGTTCTCCAGACAATAAAGTAGTAGTGAAAGATGTGAAGAAATCCAATGGAATAAAAACGTATGGTAACTTCGATATGTATAGCAAATTTCTTCTTAACCGTTTTACTAAGATCAAAAGTATGCTTATGATCTTACTTGCAGTCTATAATTTATAAATTATGGTGAAATTACTGTCATAGTTTTTAAAAACGTAAAACTCATATTCATTGGAAAATTATGAATGAATTGAATGAGGAAGTTTCAAAAAAATTATAATAATTATAAATGTTATTCCATTTCTAATAATTCTAATCTAATTATTTTTTATCACATTTAAGAAAATTAAGAGTTGTTTGACTATTATCGAATAATCCATAAGATTTAATAAGATTCTGCTAGAGAAATTCATACAAAAGTGTACTTGAGCATCTAACTATAATATCTTTTACAATTTTTTTAAGAACTTGATTAATTAGGATAATCTTGTCACATACCACATTATGTACGTTATCATCTTGAGGTGAGTTGTATTTTCAATGGCATATTATGCCATTCTCAGATTTATGACGTTCTAATTAGAAATGCTACCATATATTCCAATGCAAAATTAAACATTCAGCTCAAGATTTGTAAATTACTACTTTTGTTTGCTCGTAGCAGTTTATTTAGAAAACGAGACTTTTAATTATTCTGTTATTGCGTTCGTGACCTCATAAAGGCGGGTATAGAAATTTTTGTCATAGGAAACATATAATTCTGTATGATAATGGCTCTATTTTTCAAAAGTCATTAATGAGTTCTGCATGTCAATTTCTTTCTTTCTGGGAAGGATGAATGTGTTCATTCTTTCTCGCAAAATATGCTTTTTAGTTCAGTTTAATTAATATTTTAGAATTTTTAGTAGATTTTATTTATTTAACTGGTCTTATTCAAACTTCGATCTCATAATACTTTTCTTGCTGAGATACCATATTTATTATTATATTCTATTTAAATATTTCACATAAATTTAATTGCATTCAAATGGTAAAATTCAGACTTAAAAAGTAAAATCTACGTTCATAGCTTCAGTAATGAAAGATCATCAGATTTTTCATGATCCCAATAAATACTGCAAAATTGGTCGATCTTATATTTTAAACAAAAACCATGAGATCAAAAAGCCAAAGGCTTACAATTGTTTTAGATTCCGAAGTTTTCTCGTGAAAAAACGAAAAACTTTAGATTTTATTCCATATATACAAATTTCTTAGTAGTATTTTATATTTATATATGATGCATTTCTTTTTTTTTAACTGAGTAATTTTCGAGATAAAGGCTTTTCTTGATAATAGAAAGCTTTAAGTATTTTAGCACTATTTTCAGTCTATGAAAAAGTTATATAAAAATATTATTAAACTCCTTTACAGATGACAATTTTTTAGTGTTAAAGAAAGATTAATTTTTGTTCGATTACTTTTTTCCATTTTTTGTCGTATAACAGACCACTCGATTTAAAAGAATTTCACAAGTATTTCTAAATTTTTTTTAAAAATTTATTCAGTTTCAATTTTTTTTTTTTACCAATTAACACATATTATTTGTTTTAAGAGTCGTTTTGCTCGCATGAATTTGCAAGTGATTCCTTGGAAACCTTGAAAGGGTTTAAGAGAACACCTGATACTCTTTCCAGAAAACGTTTAATACATTCATATGAACTACTTCTTTTCAAATCCTACGAATAAATTCTTATCTTTCAAAATGAAAAAAAGAAAAAAGACCGGGAAATACCCAGGCCTTATTATTATTCCCTTCCGTATCTGTGTTGAAGCATTGTAGCTTCTTACATCAGATGACGCGACTGAAGTCAAGGTCTTTGGCTCCTTATAAAGGCAAATGAATACTTAGCTCGTATCTTTCATATTGAGGACACATTGCGACATTACAAATTCGTTTTCCATTTCCAGATTTTATAATACTGAAATAAAATAATTATCAAAAGGTAGTCTCATCACGTTTCTCCAACCATGTACAGATTTCCAAATTAATGAAAATGAAAGTACGTCAAAGGGATAGTGAAAGTTCTCCATACAGAGTCATTAAGATGTATCTGTTTCTGAAAAGTCTGGAAAAAAAAAAACTAAAAATTCACTTTGAGGAAATGAAGGAAGAGAATTTTCTTACAATAGTATTAGAAAATAACAGATAAAAAAAAAAAAAAAACGATTTTTTTTTCTGGCAAAAGATGTATTTCTCCGGTTCTTCTATATAATGATTTCTTAAACTATGGATTCCTACCTTAAGTGAGGTCGTAATGTATAATTCTGTGGTCTCGAAAACTTTCACAAAATGTCATTTTGATAAGTGTTTAGAAATTAAAAGTACAAAATCCGCAATAAGAAGAAGATAAATATATATTGATCTCCTTATGAGACATTTAATAAGAAGGTATTGAATAACTGAATTACAAGAATATGCTGCTCATTTATCTTGGAGTGCAATACTTGTGTGTCTTATTATTTTCTGCAATTATAAAAACACTTTTCGGCCAAAAATGGTGAAGCATATAATTTTTTGAACAAAACCGCGATTGAAAAAATTTAAGAAGAATTTTTTACACTGTTGGTATTGAAAGATGAAATCAAATAATTTAATGGCATGATATAAAATAAATAAATAGAAACAATTGAGCATATGAAAGAATATCTCTGTATGAATATAATATTAACTCTCTTTCAACACTCTATAAATATTAAATTTTAGACATTATACATAAGCTTTTTTGGAAAATGGAAAAAAAGTGCTTTCCATAAGCTCTATAGATTTATTTTGATAGTGTTCCCGAGTAAAGTGTTTTCGGAACGTTAAAATTGCAAATTTATTCTGCCTATTATTTCGCAAACCATGGATTTGAACTTACGATTCCTCGTTACATGCTTGTAGCAAATGATATTGGAATTTATCGGAAATTATTATTTTCTATTCAATTGATCTAGTTTAATTTGTATAAATATATGTAGAGGAAACGGGATATTTGAGCAATGATAATTTTCTGAAATTCTGAGACAAATCGTTAATTATATCTCTATACGAATTTTTCAAATGGTATATTGGAAAAGAATCTTTCTCTTAAGATGGGTCACTGTAATAATGAGAAAATTGGATATTCAAAAAATTAAAAAAAATTAAAAAAAAAAAATTGCCATCTCCGGTAGGTTTGAATTCAACTCTTGAAATTAGAATTCTAAAAAAAATATTATAAATTAGAATATTTTTTTAATCTTTAGCTTATTTTATGCTATAATTTGATGTATGATTGGCAAATATTCATACATATGAAACAAATATCTCTATCTTAGGGTACCTGCCTTCATCTACCGTTAATCAAGTATCCCTAACCTTGAATCAAGTATCTCTAACCCAGGGTCAAGAGTACTAACCTTGGGTAAAGCATCCTTCCCTTTAGAGATACTTGACCCACGACTATTTCATGTTATTTATGTGCATAATGTTTAAACGAGATTAGAATCAAGTAAATATATGTTCTTCAAATTTAAGCCTTTTCTGATATTAACAAGAAAAATATTCCAGAAATAATAGAAAAAATTTAAAGTTAAGTCCAAGACCCTAAATACTCTTAAAATAGATAATCTTTCAGTTGAAGAAGGAATTTATAAGTTCAGTTATAATTAATCCATAATCTATTGTCTTTTATTCTAAGTTTTCCATTATATACCATATCCTTTAATTTTAAAATCCTTCCATAACCACTCTCTGTACTGGAAAAAGAACGAAGAGGCAGTAAGAGTGTAAAATAAAAAGGGAGGATTTAGATGAAATGTAATTTTGAATCTAATTCATTGATTCAGCATTATTTATGAAGTCTTATCCAAGTGAAATTTAGTCAAAACAATTAAGGAAATCAAGAGAAATTTAATTAAAACTTTGAACAATTGAATTAAACCTTGAAGTACAAGATTTATCCCTTATATACATATAATTTCTTTAAAAGAAATAAATTTCATATAAAGAAATCTAAGTAATAACATTTCCAATCAAGAACAGATTATTGTATGTTAGATCTGTGTAATGTAAAAGTGTAGATTCTGGTATACCCATATTTAAATTTTTTGGTAAGATTATTAATGTTTTACAGCTATTAATTTCTTAAATAATACGATAAAATTCAGATGACATTTAAACGTAGTTTCAGAAGATTCAATCATTATTTAATTTTAAAAAGATACAATAGCATTGGATATTTTAGCACTTTAGAAAATGCACTAACTTCAAAAATATTTAGATACCAAGTCTCTCATGTATTTACTTCGAGAGAAGTAAATAGGATAAAAAATAATTTTTCTATGTTTTATAGTGATTTTCATAGTGTTTTTAGAAAAGATGCTGCAAAATTAATTGCTAATAATTTTATTTTATTTTGAATTCGGGAATCAACAATAACAAAAAAGAAAACAAGGTTATCTATAGAATGTCTTTCATTATTTCGATTTTCTGCCTCCCTTTGGTTATAGTGTGAGATTTTTAAAGAATCCTACAGTGTATTTAAATGCTGTTTATTCAAATTTCTATGGAGTACTCAATAAGAAATTAAGAACAGCAATAAATCCTTCATTTTGATTAGGTTTTCTTACATTATGTTGATTAAAAAGTTTCATAAAGATTTATCGATAATAATTTTATTTTATTTTCGATCATTTGGGCACTTTTTCTATCTTCTATACATTTAGTGTGAAGCTGTGCACATTGACTTCAGCTAGCATTCAATATAATAATAGTTATATTTATCTTTCAAACTGAGCTTTGAGCGTTTGTGCCAAGACATTATGAATGAAAAATTAGGAAAAGTGATTAATGTAACGATAACGAAAGATTATTTTTAACTGAAAGACGAGACAGTCTGTTTCACTTCGGGTGAAAACATTTTCTTTTAATTTATACTATCGGCATGAATGTTTTCCGATTCATTCTGCATGAGTATAATTCATGTCTTCCAGTCCATTTTATAGAAGAGATATTTTCTCTCTTTTAATAGTTCTTAAAATCGATGAATTTTTGGAATTATAGTAAAATATTTTAGAATTCTTCACGCCATGAAAAGCAGATCTGCATGACCTAATGATAAAGAGTTCGTGTCCGTATAGACCGGAGAATATCAAATTCGATTCCACTAAAGACCAGATTTTCCTCGGATCTAAGTGAATCGAAATCGATTCATTTCACTTCGGGTGAAAACATTTTCTTTTAATTTATACTATTGGCATGAATGTTTTCCGATTCATTCTGCGTGAGTATAATTCATGTCTTCCAGTCCATTTTATAGAAGATATTTTCTCTCTTTTAATAGTTCTTAAAATCGACGAATTTTTGGAATTATAGTAAAATATTTTAGAATTCTTCACGCCATGAAAAGCAGATCTTCATGGCCTAATGATAAAGAGCTCGTGTCCGTATAGACCGGAGAATATCAAATTCGATTCCACTAAAGACCAGATTTTCCTTGGATCTAAGTGAATCGAAATCGATTCATTATTGGATGTTTAAAAAAGGGTTACTTCTTCAAGTGTGTTAATGGATGTGTGAGTTCCGAAAGGCTTGCGAAACCCGAGATTCTATATTGTTTTTCTTATGGGTTTTTATAGTAAAGAGTTAAAATTTTGTCTTCACTGGGCCCAAACTGGCACTCGGAACATTTAAATCTTCTTTCACCTCTAACTTCAGCTTCTTCTTTAATATTTCTTTCCTAAAAAAAATTTTTTTACGACTTTGAATGAACGAGTAAAAGTTATTCATATCCTTTTTAAAACGGTATTCCTCAATTTTCTCCTTTCGTGTTTTCCAGCTTTGCAACTATTACGTACGTCCTCTTAAGTGAATGTTGCAGCATATTTTTTTTTTCTTTTTTTTTGCGATGCAAAATGATATGAATGTAATAACATCCAAATTTATAAGCCACATTATCATACATTCAATTCTATATAGCCTCGATCTTTTGAAATTATTAAGCTCTTTAAAATAATTTCTAATTGGTTCATTGAGTACTTTCATTTTGTTTTGTCTTTTCTTTCTACTTTCCTTGAACGCGTTAAATTTCTGGAAATTTTTGTTCCGTTTTATATGCATCAATGGAAATCTCTAAAAATTCTGTTAAAATGTTTAAGCGCATTTAATATTTTGATTTAAATATTATGATAAGAACATGTTTGCTAGATTATTACGAGAGCAACCTTTATTTACTGTTGCATATAATGCTATGTTGTAATCATTACAACGTTCTGCTTAGAATCTTGCTTATCTCAGACCTTCTACCAAGTTTATACTAGCGTTACGACAAAAGAACTTTTGAGCAAAAAGTACTAATATTCAAATTTAAATATTTCTATTTCTTTCAATCTTTAATTAATTCCTATTTTAGTACGTAATATGATAATTATTTTAAATATTACTATTGATGAATACACTCAGAATTCTAAGTCTGGATATTAATATTTGAATAAAATAAATTCTTAATTCAAACCTGATTCAGCTAATAATTAATTTTTGGGCAGGTATGAATGTCAAATGAGTCAAACGAAACTCTAGAAATATAGTGACCTTGTCCTTGGAACTTCAGAATGTACCATGAATACAAATGAGGAAACATTTTCTTGTTTTTCTACTTCACATTTTAGTTTTCAGAGTCAGTGTTAATGGGCTTCCAAAGTTCGGTATTCAAGGAGCATTTCACTTTCTCCTAATCTTTTTTTTTTCTTATATTAGATCTACTATAGAAGAATACTCTTTATGGTCTATTTCCTTTCTTTATACTAATAAGAATTTCTGGCAAATAACATCAATTTTTTTAAGGATATTTCTCTCGTCTAAAAAACAATTAAAAACATTGCGTTAATTTTTAATTTGCATTCCTTAATATTATTTACAGTTACAGTGATTTTTATGCATTTTTATGTTAATTTAACTACTGATTTTTTTTTGTATTTGCATTAACGGAAGTTCAATTTTCCTTCATATAAAATACTTTAGACTAAGTGAATAGACGTCCCAGATTAATCTAGATAGCCCCGAAATTAAAGTGGATCTCCCAGCTGGGAAAAATTCCGGAATTTTTTCCCGAATTTTACTTACCAGTAGATAGTTTGTATTGATAATATTGAATAAATATAAGTTTTAAAAAGTTAGATTCAAAAGTAATTTAAATTCCAAACAATTATACAATAGTATTAAAAAAAAGGCCAGATGTCCTATATCAATAGAAAATGTACTGTTCTTTGCCACTAATCCCAGACTGAAAAAAACGTCCTCAATTTGAATTAAATATCCCAGATATTCCTGTTTTTTACTTATCAATGAATAGTTCATATTAAAAAATAAACAAATAATTTGAAAAAATGAATTAACATAATTTTCAAAAGCGTTAGCCTTCTCAACAACTAAACAAAGCTTATGGGCTTTAATATCATGGATAAATTAGTCTGAAAAAAAATAATGGAAGTCAGTCCTGCATTTTAAAATAGATAACTTTTTCATTGTTACTGAATCTTTATCTTATTTTATTCATTTATTTGCTTATTTTTTAAAGTTTTGTCCAATATCCTCTATACCTTTCTACAACAATAGCCTAGATTCCAACGTCGGTTCTCGGACTGAAGTTAAGAAAATAAGCCACTTCCCTTAAGCTGAAGATCTCCGAAATTAAGCTAAAGTTTAAAAATTAAAGTTAACATTTTTTTCAATGTTTTATATCATTTAAACCAACTTTTTGGAAATGTTGACTGATATTCCAAAACTAGAATGAAATGACTTTTCCTTATGTTTTGTTGATATGTCAGGGAACATATATTTCCACTTAATTGTATCTAAAGTGCATTTGCTTTGATATCTGTTTTGATCCATACTCTGCATTAAATAGACTGGTAATAATTAGTTCAAATAAGGCGTTTTTTCATTATTAAAAAAATTTCTTATATTAAGTTCAATCCAAAGTTCTTATTTTTAAACAAAACAAAATTTTGTACGTTGAATCAACATAGAATCATCAAAAAAACTTATTGTAAAATGCTGCTCTTACCTTGCATTCTGAATCCTTTCTTACATCAAACTAATTTAGGAAGTATGAAGCAAGTTTATCATACATGACAGATAACTATCATCAGATGTAAAAATGTTTTTACAAAAAGAAAAAAGAATGGAAAATATGAGGCAATATCTATAAAACTAAAGCAAGTTTCTAATTTTTTTACGTAATTTTGAGCATACTTTATATGTTCGTATGGAAAAATGAAACTTATCGTGACAATTGCTGAGTTTTTCTGCGATCATGAAGTATTTGCAATTGTCGCCATCTATTTATTATATTCTTATTAGTGTGAATGACTGCATAGATGGGAGATATTCAGATTTCATTACATGACATAAAAGAATCAATTTAAATTTCATAAAAGAAGTTTTGAATAAAACCATTAATAAAGAATTTCATTTTTAAAAATGCAGTGCCAACTTTTCTTTTTATTGCAATATTCACATTTTTGCTTCCAAAGATCCTTTTATTACAATATTCTCCTTAGGCAGATCGATTTAGAATGCTAGTTACTAAATGAGTAATTTTGTAAAAAATACAATTTTTATGTATTATAAAATTATAGGATAATGCTAACATTCTGCCAAGTATAATTGGTTACTTTTCCCTATGTTCCATCACATTAATTTAATTATTATAAAATGTATAAACACAAAGCGTTTTTTAATTGTGTTCAGATATGGATATCGCGTATTCATAATAAAAAATAAATAATTCATTTTAACAAAGTGAATTAAATAAAAAAATATTGCAAACAAAAACCATTAACATATTGATTAAGTTAAAAATGTATTGAAATATGAAACTAAGTTGAAAATTTTATTAAAAGAACGGCCTCATATTGTACCTAGGACCACAAAATGCCTAACCTTATATTATTTACTTCCAAATAATTAATTGAAATTACTCAGTGTAAAGTTGTTCAAACCGTTTTAACATTAAAATTTATTCATCTTTGACATGGGATTAGAGAGCAATCTATATGCTAAATTGATTCAGCCAAGGAAAATCAAAAACGAGTAGAAGATCTAAATGCCTTTACAAAATAGCATGTCATTCTTTTTTTTTTTTTTTCTTTAATTTCGAGTGAAAACAACATATTTTTCGTTTTGAATTCTTCTGGATGAAAATAATTTTCTAAAACTCTAAAATTTATCTGTTCGTTTCTTGTTTTTATATTTATGAAGGATTATTCTCTCCTCCTCCCCCACTTTTTCTCCCATTTTCTTCTGGAATTGTGAGACCTGTCAAAAATTCCATATAAACTGTCTCATAAAACAAAATCTCTACTTGATTTGTTCAAATCTTTAATTCCGGTCAAAAATGTCATGACAAGAAAAAAATCTTTTACTCCATAATCATACTTTAATATTACTTTTGAATAGTGCGCAAAATTAATAATCTCTAAACGTTATTATAAAAATAAATTAATAAATATTTCACCATGATATTGGGAAAGTAGATGCAGATTAAAGTTATATTTCAAAAAAGATTTATGTAGTTACGGTATTTAAAACCTCTCCTGAATCCAAAGGCCTTCATTTTAGATAAGAAAGGCAGGAACAAATATAACTTGCGAATGCCAACCTGACTATTAAACAACAATGTCTGCCTGATCCCAGCCAATTTCATTTTGACATTAATAATTTCATAAAACTAGCAAGATATGTGAAAATAAAATTAAATGAAATTAATAAAAATATAGAAAACTACCTTTATTTGCAGACATTCCATACAATCTAAAACTTGTATATAATTTTACTTAAACGAAAAATTTTATCTGAATTCACTACCGATCCGGATCATACATGTTAAAGTTTTCTGCTCAAATATGTGCACTAAAAGCACAGCTTAACCCATTCGATTTGATTTCGCATAAATTGCTAATTTTCTTCCAAAAAATGTTTCTGCACTTTGTAATATTTTACTATAAATTCGTTTAATATATATTTGTTCTTGAATTATTTTTTTAGGTACGAAATCAAAAAAGCAGGTGATTATGAAATGTGCCTCGACAACTCTTTTAGCCAATTGTCATCAAAAACTGTTTATTTTGAAGTGTCAGTTGATGTAAGTTCTGCAGGATACAGATGGACTATGATAAACGAATTATTGGAATCTGATCAGAAGAGAAATGACACTATTAGTCGACTGAAAGTATGACAGATGTTTCATTATTTAAGTAATCTTTTATGAAATAAGTAAATTTAGATTGGAAATAATTATCCTCAAAACCACTTTTCACAGTGTTTCTTTTCCTTTACACGCTGAAAAACAAATTACTTTCTCTAATAGAATAAAATATTTGTCGTAATCAGCTGAGATGAAACCAAATTTCATCAGAATAAAAGGAAAAGTAATATTTATATATCTTTAAATTATAAATATTACTGAAAGTAGAAAATGAGATAAGAGATGATAACAACAAAATATATTTTTACGATAACTCAGTTTTCTATCCTAAGTGGGTAAAAGTATGTACTAAGTGGGTACTTTTATGTATTGATAGACAAATCTGTTTTTTTATCTTTTAACTGAAATATCGGTAATTAGTATTGTTAATTCGATTAAGTTTCTCAGACGAAGAAAAAATTTTAGTCTCACTTATACAATTTTCTTCTTCTTAAACATGTTGAAATATGTTATTTTTACTCAAACCCTATTCGAAAGAAACTATTCCATTCAGCTGACTGATCAGTGCGAACACTTTCTTAATCATAATTACAAAATAGTTTTCTGGGATAACGATAATTAATCGAGTATTTTGGGATGTTCCGGAAGGAGAGCAAATGTCAGTGGTGTATTTTTCACTAGGCTTTTTCCTAGGGCCGCTATGCTGAAGAGAGGGGCACAGGGAGACTGATTAAAAAATGTTAATAGCTAGTTGCCACATAAATAAATTTATAGAAATTAAAAATGTTATATTATAATATATTAGGATAATATTAATTAGGATAGGATTTAGCATATTATAATTTGTCAGGTTCCTGTCTGTTTGATTAAGTTCACTTGTTCATTACAGTATTTATAAATACCAAGTGTCTGCTTAATTGCATATGAACGGTTATTCCGCGTAGTCATGAGTTATTATAAATTAATAAATAAACAAATAAAACTATAAATTTTTACAAATAAGTATAATAGAAAATAATTTAAAATAAAGAATAAAAATGTTGATAACGTTTAAAATGTGCTAAAATGTGAAACTAAATTAGTTAGTTTATTAAAAGAAGAGCCTCAAAATACCCTCTGCCAAGGACCGAAAAATGCTTAAATCCGCCACTGATAAAAGTAAACATTCACTGAAAAGTGTTTCTGTTGTACATTAAAGAAAAAACATCTAAAGTTTTGATTCTTTTTAAATTCAAGAGAATTTACAACAGGAAAAGACTAGAAAATTGTATTTTGGTGAACTCATAACGATCAATTATAAGAATATTTTATTTATACATTTCTAAGAAACGAAGTTAAAAGGAAACAGATGTCGAAATTTCAGGAGTTGTAATAGTAAACTTTTGTAATATAACTTAGATCATTCTCTCGTAAAGAATTTCCGATTTTTTTGAAAATAATTTTTTTAATCGATTCCAAAGAAAAACCCCTGCATTTTTTTGCAAACAATAGAATGTGGATTTTGAGTTGTTTCGCAAGATTTACTCTGTTAATGAAGCTTTATATTTTTCGTAAACATTGTCGTCATTACATTTCTCTATAACGGCAAATGTTTTTGGATAATACGCATTTAAAAGCTATTGATGTAAAAGAATTTTCCGTTCAAATGATTCATTATGCATATCTTGACATTCATTTGGTAGCAGCAATAAGAATTTATTAAACATCATTGCGCAATTGAATTTTGACACTATCTGAAATTCCGGAAACTGCAATTAGTATGTACTGTTAAATGTTCCGTAGCTGATTGATTACAGTAGACTGATGTACGACGCGTTTAAAAGGTCACGTTTTGTACGAATACGCATTATTGGAAAACCCGCAGTAGGATAAATTTATCTCACAGGAGTCTATTCAAAATAAAATAATCTCACGCAGGATTAATGTTTATATTAAATAAATTTGCCGTAATGCTCAGTTTCCCGTAATGCGTATTCATTGACCGAGTGACCTTTTAACCATGTTTATAAGCGTTTGTTTTATTCATTGAACGAGTGACGTAATCAGTTTTGTTTATAAACAAAATATTTTTTTTAATATCCTCTTCTATACGTGTTGCTCTACCTCGTATTCGTTTTTTTTTTTTATTCTGGCTAGCCATTTCGTGCAGTCTGTAGGTGAGTGAGGAATCATGATTGTTTTATATTCCTGTCAGTTTTTTTTCCCTTGTCGTTTTTGTTTTTCATAAGTAATAGCTGATCTCGATTTTTTTTAAACCAAATTTGTTTGATGTGCAAACAGTCAATAATTTAACTTTTAGAATCGCATGTTGCTGCGCCTAATATTAGTTTTCACGAAGTGTCTGTTTTAAAAGGAGAAATAAACAAAAAAATATTCTTATGTTTTGAAGGGATTATTTATATGCATTTTTTTGCTTCAGTTAAAATACAAGGCATATTATTAGGCCTAACGTCGAACATTTAATACACATTTGCTCGTATGAATCTTGTTATTTGAATTTTGTGGAGTAGTTCATCAAAATAATTTCATCACATTTTTTTAAAAATCTTTTAAAGAAAAAAGAAGTAAAACTGTTTAAATAAATTAAATAATAATTTTGAAATTTGAGCAAAAAAGCAATATCGCAATTCATTTGTACTTGTTCACCCCTTTACTGCATGCATGCATCACTTACATTTTTGACTTTTGAAAGATAATTTTGATAATTTTGTTGATTAATTCATTGTATAATTTACTTAACATTTCTGATTTTAAGTAACACCTTTTTGAACGATAATCTATTTATAATGAATGAATTAAATTATATTCAGTACTAATTAAAAAAATTATTTTACTTACTTACATATATTGATATCGATTTACGTCATTACTGATTTAAATAAAATTGTAGGATTAAAGTTCATTGAAATTAAACAGCATGAACGAATGCATTATAATTTTTTAGTCAAGTTATTAATATTCAGAATAATTCAAAACAGCACAAATGGCTATAATATCCTAGTTAATTGTGATAAACGAAAAAGAAACAAACAAAATTAAATTCCATGTAGAAGGTTGCTTAAAGTTTTGTTTGTGTGCATAATTTTTTATCTATGTCACTTCGCTTGATCACTTGGGCAACGTCCATGCAGAAGTCCACTTCTTACCAAACACTACGAAACATGTTCGCAACAAATCTTTCAATAACCACTTTCAGAGCATACATACAGCTATCTAAATTTTCCAATTACAGTTACAGATGTAAATCTATAACTGTGATTTCATTTTAATAGGATTTGTGGTAGTCTCTGTCCTAACACCTCATTTGCATTAAGAAAAAACCCGAAATGAAAATGTCCATAGAGAATGCTTCTCTTGGTAGCGAAATCGACTGTTGTTTAAGTGTTTTTATGACACAGGATAGTCACAATGAACAGTTATTATGCACACAAAAATTACAAACTTGCTTCCGAATTGTGCTCAAATTTTTTCTTCTTATCATTTTTTGCAAAAAAAGTAATAGTCATTTGTAATCGAGGCAGCTATTTTGAATTACTTTGCATATATATCTATTTAAAAATTTCGAAATGTTCTTATCTTTTAGTTCATGGAAACAGTCCAAATTGTTCGCAGAATATTGCATTTTATTTTTCGGTAGTTATTGGTTAAGTAATTTTCATGGATTAAGATCTAACCCTTTTCGGTGCACTACCCTTTAAATTTTAAACTCGAACAGAAAAAAATTGTTGATAACCTACTTAGGCCTATAGGAGTGCATAGATTAAATTTCGTCAAGATTGTATATATCATTTTGATTTTGGAGGGTGTTCCATCGGAATCCAGTGGAACACGGCGCCACTAGAGCTCTCAAAAGTACAACTAAGCAAACATTTTTTTTAACAGATTTGGCATGCGCGAAGGTGCACCACAAGGAGGCATTCTCAGATTCGTTATTGGAGGGCAATTTTTGGAGCATTTTTGGTGTTTGTATATATAATTTAAAAAATATTTACACTATTATATAAAACGAATGTTATCGAAACTCAAAATAAAGAGCAGGAAATTCTGTGCAGCTCTAAGTAAAGATGACCAAGGCTGCTAATAAACACACACACACACACAAAACTTCGGATCCATAGTAAGGGTTGGTCATTTCCAAGAATTCTGGCCCTCCTTAACACTATTCCTTGAATTGAGTTCAGTTTCCACGAAAAAATGAGAACAGGATATGAAGACACAAATGTTCTCTTCCCATCATAGCCTCTCGCCTAGTAACACTATCGGTGCAGTGTTCCAGCTAATGGAACACTTAATTTTGTCCTATAATTATGCGTATGCTTTCTATAAAAATTTTTTAATGTATAATAAATAGTTTAAGATACAGCCAACAAAATAACACTGAAATTATTTTTATAACAATTATTTTTTACTAGAAAAAAATTCCTTGAAAAAATTTAGGCCTTTACATTACGTGCTATAGTTGAAAATTATGGATTAGCTTGATTTAAATTGCCATCTATTATTAAAAAAGAAGATTAAAAGTGAATCTTAAACATATTTTTTTTTTCCATTAATAGTTGAATTTAACGATTTTAGAAACAAGCGAAATTAAGTGTTCCATGTAGTGGAACACTGTGCCGCAAAGAATTCAGGAGTAAGAAATATGGGCTAAATTAAATCTGGAATGTTAATACGGAACCATTTTGACTTCTGTCCCCTCAAATTAAAATTCTACCTCATCTGGGAGAAAGAAGAACCTCCTCCTCATTGTGCAACCTACTGTCCTTGACAGAGGAGAAGACCAAATACCATACGAGTATTATCTGCCGTAGAAGGTCGGGGTTAAAGTGACATCTCGTCTTAATAGAGGTCGTAGTTGGGAGTCCATGGATGGATTAAACTATCTCGGGGGCTTTTAGGCAATTGAAGTCTTGAAAGTCTCCTTCTCCTTCCCCTTTCCTCACTTTTTATATATTTTTGTTGATTTTAATTTTATGATTATATAAACAGTTTAAAGAAGCAAACTTTGATAAACTGAAATTGCGGATCACTTTCATTGATTTGGCTTCAGTACATTGCTTACGAAAAAAAAAAGTGCAAAATTAGTTTTAAAGGGATTATTTATACAAAATAGTTAAAACAAAATGAACAAGAAATTTTTTAACACAATCGAATTATATTTATTTATAGGAAAAGGCATTTTTTAAAATTATACTGAAACGTAATATAAAATTTACAAAAGATAATTAATTAGGAATGTGGTTAGAATAAATTTCCAAAATTAAACGATATTTGATTTTTAACTTGCATAAACTCTAATGCAAGGTCTTGGTCGTCATAAATTCAAGAAAAATGCGAAATTAAATTTCTTTGAAATGCTGCAAAAAGTATCGAGGCCTATTTTACCTGTTCAACAATCCGGCTCCGAGGGTGCTTGATTTTTCGTTTCCATTCAGCTTAATATAAAAGGTGGCAGTTAGAATCCTTATCTCCATTTTGCACCTTATGGGGTTTTGATATAATTTTGCTTAAGATTGTATAATTGCTGATAATTTTTTTTTAACAAAGCGTTATAATTCTTGTTATAGAAAGTTTTAATTCTCTGTCAGAGAAAGTGCCAAAAAAGGAAACAAAAGACCTTTACAACCAGAAGAATTCTTGTTCTATTGGCACACAGTATAACATTTTAATAACTGATAGAATAACAAGTAAATCCTGATAATGATTTTACTTATAATTTTTTGAGATTGATTTTCAGTAATAACTTTTTAATTAATTATCTTTTTTATAAATACTTGCGAAATTTATATTTGCTTAGCACTTTGAAAAGGCATTTAAAAAAAAAAAAGAAGAAGAGCTTTTTCCTCATAAATTTTAGGAATTCCCTCATTTATTTCGTCTCTAATATTATGATAACTTTTATTTTGCCCCTTTATTTACATGATACTATATTAGTGCTTTTGCATAACTACCATACTTTTACATTATATTTTACTGCCTTAAACAATATTATTTTCGTAAATGTTTATGAATGTTATTTTCTTCAAAAAAAAAAAAAAAGGAAAAATCAACTTTTAAATTTATAACATTTGAAGAATAACAATATAATATTTGGTTTTACTTATTGTAGGCATTATTTTGTTATAATAATATTCAAACCTTGTTTTAATTATACTTTGCCTATTTGCTTTTGTTTTAAAAATGGCCAATTCATATTTACTGGGCCTTACCCTACTCTTTTATAATCACAAATATTGTTCTTCGAACTCATGTATTTGTAAATAATTACAATCCCTAAGAAATAATCAAATTTGTTTATGAAAATGATATTTATGCAACAATTGTTAGTACTTTAATAAATGAAAATATTTCTTGCTTAATTAAATACACTAACATTTCAAGATGGACTAATCTTTGGGTCAGAGGGAATTTGACTCCACGTTTCCCGTAAAGGAGTTCATGAGTCACCTTATCATTCCACGATGATAAGGTGACTCATGATGCAAATTCCGATATCCATTCAATGATCATTATGAGAAAGATAGAGTAAGAATGCACTTTTACTTTTGTAAAGCTAAATGCAATAGATCGGCGGTCAACAGTACTAGCTTATTTAAATAGAAACAGAAAACTTCTCCTTGATAAAATACAATAGAAAATGATTTCCGAAAAGTGGTGAAAGGGGCGGGTGCGATAGAACTCTGCCCTCCAGATTTTTCCCCCAAGGTGCAATTAGTTCGTTATTCGGCAATATCTGAAGGTGCATGATATTTTATTTTTCATGTTGACGACATTTGGATAAATATGATTATAGTTAAAAAAATATCGTCAACTTTTGTTTCACAAGTTTGTACTTTTGCGAAATATTTACAGACATTTTGTTTAAGTAGTTTAGTTATTAAAGAAAAAAAAAAAAAAAAAAACATGGAGCCTCTGCGAAATCAGCAAAACTATGTTTGCTGTGAGAAGAAAATGTCAATTAAGTTCCCTGTGAATATAATATTCTGCAAAATCGACTTTTTTCTCAGAAATTTAAAAATACATTATTTTTGTATAGACGAGCAAATAATTCGTCTTACTTTTAAAATATATATTGATTCTTTAGAATTAGCATATAATACATTACATAAGCAATACGATTAGTCGGTAAGTAATGATGATGCTAAAAGAAGTGAAACGATGATAGACAATATTACTAAATAGAATTAAATGGAAAACAATTGCATGAAAGTTCTAAATCTTAAAGATGAAACAAATGTTGTCTAAAAAAAAAAAAAAAAAAGTAAATTTTGTAAAAACAAAATTATTTTTATTAGACTTTAACAATTTTTTGAATCGTATATGCACTTGATGCATATACAATTATGATTAATACAATAATGATTAAGAAAAAGCAGACGAATTTTGAGTAAATAAACCTTATTTTCCAAAGAAAATTTTAAACTCCAAATTAACAAAAGGAGGTTGCAAAGTATGCTGCTGCCCTGAACGCCAATCTTGAAGGTTTATTTAATGTTTTGAATGGGAAATACTTATTAATATTTTATTAATGTTAGAAAATAAAAATAGCATGGAGAGTATCTTCTGTATCTCTATGAGCCCGGCTAGCGTAAAAATTCCAGTGCCTGAAAGTCCTGAGCCGTTTTTCGAAGACGGAAATAGAATGGAATCGTCTTTTCCTTCAGAGAAATAACAGGAGGGGGACACCTATTGAGCTATAATTGAAATGCGCGGTCAGTTTTTACTCCCATGTGGTTGTCGTTTGCGGTTTGAAGGAAGGGTTTGCTTAATTTGTTGTTGCTGAATTTACACTCGCACGTGTTTCGACAATTTTAGACGCATTTTTTTGTTTGCATTTTATCGTTGCTATAGTATTAAGAGAGTAAATTTTAAAAATAAAATAAGGATGAATTAATTAAACATAAAACATTATTATCTTCAAATTTCCTTCAGATGTTTTTTTTTTTTTTTTTTTTTTTTCAAAAGTGTATTTTCTTACTTATGAAGTATGAAAACATATGATGATGAAAATAAAGTTGGGATTTTAAATTTGTATTTTAGAATTAGTGTTTTTTAATTATTTTTTAAACCCTTAAAAAGCATATAAAAATTACCATGAAGTCTTCAAAGAATGGGAAATTATTTTAGCAACAAAAATCTTGAAAATTCAAGCTTTTATTTCATAATTATTAATAAAATAATTTAAATTTATTTATTAAAATAAAATTAGGCATGTTTTTATTTGCTTTTTAACTTACCCAAAATATTTTTACAAACTTTGTAGATATAGTGCAATATTAAATAAGAAAATATGCAAATAATGGCTCGAAAAACTGAAAGGAATCTAATGAAAAGTTTAAAAAAATGTATCTTTAAAATTTATTATTTTACCAATATAAAATTTAAAACTTCTCTAATTACCAAATATCAGCCGTAATATAGAATGCAGTTTGTAAAAATCTCTTCCCTTCTGCATTGTATATTCAATTCCCTGAAAAACTAATTCAATGAAGATGATCGCGAAGAGTATCTTAACACAATTCTACATTCTTTTGCTTCTTCAAAAAATATCTATTTTTATATTAGTACATAAAGTACATAATTGGGCAGTGCTCTGGCGATATTTTACAGAAAAAATAATTATCGTTATCGGTTCCTCAAAAGGTCATTTTATTTTATTCTCATAAAAAATTCCAGTACGTGTAGAATTTTTACAGCAATTCAAATTAGACTCTGAATTAAAATTAATATTTTTTATTTAATTTCCTAATTAAAACAATAAATTTTATTCCAAACAGCAAGATATTTGTATTTGTATAAAACTGAGAAGTTTTGAAAAACAAAGTAAAAAATATGTTAAGATTGTTTGTAATTTTCACACGCATGTAGACATTTATCAATCGTTTCATGATTTTTCAATTATTTTCACAGAAGTTACTTCAAAATTGAAACTGAATGCATCAAATTTTACTTTATTTCTAAATTCTATACAGCAATCGATTTAATTAACAGTCACCATATTTTTTCTAATATGTAAATTGTAAAAACGTGAAGAAAGGAACAGTAATTGTCGAAATTTTTATTTTATATCTAATTGAGGTTTTTTAACAATGCAATAAATTTAGAAAAATCGATTTGTAATTAAATAAGGTATCAGTAAAGAAAACACGAGTAAACAGATTTTGAAAAAATATTTGAATAATCAGTGTCAATAAAAATAAGTCAAGAGAAATAAAATAGATTTTTTTATTGATAAATATATTAAAAATTGTGATATCTTAAGCATAAAAAAACTGAAAAACTTATGGCAATCGTAATAAAACGTTTTAAAAAAATTCAATCATTAGATTTAGTTCTTCTTAACTGATAAATAATGTTTCATCCCCTTAGTTACTATCAGACGTTTGCAAGCATAGCGGACTTGAAAAGCCGCTCATCAATCAATGTCAAAGTCAGCGGACCCCCCCATAGCGAGCATATGGTGCACTCGTCGCGAAATACCTTTCACCCCTTAAATTCACCTAAACGCCTCAAAGCGCCTGAGTCAGGCCCCTGTTGAACGGGGCGAGTTAGGGCTCATAGGTTATATGCTTCAAGAACTGTCCATGTATTTTTCCAATTCCTAGAAATTACACAAAGGATTTACAGTGAAACTTGGTCAGTTGGAATGTTTTTAACTCAAAATCGTGAGTAATTCAAATTTTTTTCCCCCTAGTCCTTGAACTTCCTATTAATATAATGTTAAGACATTTTGTATAATTTAAATATATTTTGTCTAATAATATAATGTATAACCAAAAGTTATAATCTAAACATGTTCGTAAATCGTGTTTTTAGAAAAAATTAATGATCGTGAAGAAGAATTTTTAAGTCCTTTAATTTATTCGAAAGATAGCAGGAAGTTTTGTAAGCGAAAATGAAAATTCAATGATGGAATATCCATTTCTGTCAAATTCAAAGCTTTCTTTTTCACTTTTATTTTCCTGTTATTGCCAGTGAACTTTAGAATTTAATTTAGCCGAATCATTATAACATCTAAACTAAAATTTTGGCACACTTAAGGCAGTCATTTTTTATTAGTCAGTAAAAAATGACTGCAGTCAAGAATTTTACTATATTTGTTCTACAAAATAGTGTTAAGTAGTTATTAAAAAGAAAAAAAATCACTATTAACATAAGTTAATGAAAATTTTTATTTTTAAAATCTGCTCTTATTCATCTTATTACAAGGGTGTTCAAATGAAAAGGTACGAAACGACACTGTAGGTATAAATGAAGACTTTATTCAAAGTATACACCTGAGGTCTAAGCACAACGATCCCATTGATTAACGAGCCGAAGGATTCCTTGTTCCTAGAATTCCTGTGGCCGTGACGAGACCCAATCCTTCACAGCGCCCTTGAGTTCTCCGCCAAGTTGAAGCGCTTCCCTTTCAGATGTTTTTTCAGGGGACTAAATACATGAAAATCGCAGGGCAACATGTCGGGGTTGTAGGGCGTATGGTCGATCTGCTCCCACTTGAACTTGGCCAGTTTCGTGTGTGTGATCCTGAAGACGTGTGGACGCGCGTTATCATGGAGCAGAACCACACACTCCGTGAGTAGCCACGGTCTTTTGTTCTTGATGGACCTACGTAGTCTTCGGAGTGTCTTACAGTACACATAGGAGTTAATGGTTCTGGGCTCGAGGAATTCAACAAGTAGCGGATCTTGGAAGGTGCTCTTTATAAGAGCCTCTACTCTCTCCTGCGCATGCGGGCGTCCGCGCATGCTCTGATCTACGCCGAAGGCTCCAACCGCATCCCTAGATGTCTCGCTACGTTCTCCCATAGCGGCATAGGCAAATATGTTAACGGTTATGTTGTTACGACGTTTCGTACCTTTTCATTTGAACCCCTTGTACTAATTACCTTTTTCCTATAATTTAAGAAATTTTTCACATTATTAATGTAAATAAAATTAATAATCATTAATATAATAAATATAATCTTTCAATTTTCAATTAAAACTGATGTCAGTCGAAATTGAAATTATACTCCATTGTACGAACATATCTGTAAATTTTAAACCTCGTATATATATATATATATAATTTTTTAATCAGAAAGCAGTTTCGAAGACAGTGATGAGACTTTCGATTTTTTTGACGGCGTTTTATTTCATACCGGAGAGACACGCATTATTACAAGCAGGAGCGACGAGCACACACACAACACAGAACTACACAGAGCGAAAAGAAAGACACGAGGGCAAGCTGATGAACATTTTATAGCTGGTCTTATATAACATGAGATTTCGATATGGATTTCTGACACGTGTCGATTCCGATGGGAATTTCTCACACGTGTCGACCTTGATAAAGGAAACAGAGGGATCCTTTAGAAGAATCTGTTTACATCAGCGATTCTCTATCCCTTCACTTGGCACGTGGGAACCGCTGATGCAATCATTTTTGCAAAGCTTCGGTTGAATTAATTAAATAGAAAATGTGGAAAGGAATGAGGAAATAAGAGAATATTTTAGAATGACTTTGACATGGGCTGAATTAGGCTAAAAAAATTAGCAAATTATTAAGATTAAATTAAATTTTCAAATTATATATATATATTTAAACCCCCACCGTTCCTCCAAAACTGAGAGGATTGCCATGTCCTTGAACGATTTGCTGATTCATCATTTTGATAGAGTTCTCGACGTTGGACAATACCGTTGGAGAAAATCAGAATATTTTCCTATAAGTGTCAAAGGACCTGATTAATGTCTGTCCCTCAAGGAGTTAGTATATCTCCAGGGAACTTAAGATTTTTATTTCAGAAATTAACTGTTTAAGAATTTGCACACTTGTCCTTATCATGTAGGTTTTGCCAGTGTAGCCATTCGTAATCTTTATACTTTTAATCGCGAAACTCGATCGGTTTATTTTTTGTGAAATATTTCTTTTAAATGAATTGTCACCACTTAGAAGTGTGTACCATCATAGATGAACTAGAAATATACAGAAGGCTACCATTTTTTTACTCTTCTGAGGCTAAATTGTTTCCGGATAGCTTGAAAAATTTGATTGTGAACCCTATTTACGATGTTTAACACCGCCTATTTTTAACAAAGTTTCAACAAGAAGTAACACTAAAATAGACTGATAGATGTTAGATATTCAATGCTCAATGGTTTTTAATAATTTGCAGTCTTCATTTACTCTTTATCGCTTCTTTCAATAAATAAATACATAAATAGCGTCTTTTAATAATATCAGAAAATCATTACTAAAGGAGACAAATGTTCTAATTAATCTTATACCAATTATTTACAAAATTGGAGGCAAAATATATTGACCAATTTTTAAAAACAATTATTAATTGTTTATGTTTTAAAATTTATTACTAGTTTTTTTCCTTGTTATTACTTTCATTAGTTACAATATTATGTCAGTTTCATTTTTTTCCTGCTTTTTTATTATCGTACTTTGTTTTATTCTGAAGCAAAAATGTAATTATTTTTCAGCTTTTGATGCTTATATTTTAGGCTGGTTAATAATGAAATGGCATATATTAATGATTATGTGCCATTTAGCTATTCTGTTTTTCTTTTTCCTACTTTTTTTTCATCCAATTTCTAAAATATGTGATGCTTTAATTTCTTTCTCAATAGAATATTTTGAGTCAAAGCACTTCACATGAATACACATCAAATGTATTGCTTCTATTTAATTTTTTTATCCGTTGAGCTTCTTGCAGGAAGGGAAAGAATGTGACAGAAACGAAAGGCAATTTGACATTAGATGACATTCTTAGTTACATTTATGATATAACTATACCGTGTAAATATTCACTTAAGTGAAGTTGAATGTATGCACAAAAAATGCCCTTTTTAATTGAAAGCGTGTAAAATAAATGAATGCGTGTTGATCCATTGCTTATTTGATAAATGAAATTTTAATAAATATATTTAGCACGATACGTCAAGAAAATAACTTCAAATAACATCTGTAATTTTTTCAGAGGACCGTAAACAAAGTAAAAGATGACCTGGAGAATATCAAACATCATCAAGATACGTTCCGGGCTGTAGAAGCAAGAGATATACATATTCAAGAGAAAAATTTGACAAAGGTTAATGCCTTTTCCTCTTTGACGACGGTTTTCATTATGCTATTCGGCTCATTTCATCTTTTTGTCTTGAAAAGTATGTTTACTCCGAAAAGTTTGCTGTACAGGATTTTCAAACGTTTGTGTTGATATTTTGTCATTTTTTGTTGTTGTGTTATGCTTATTCGAATATTTGTGTTTTCAGAAAACAATAAAAATATTTCAGCAGAAAATCGTTATTTGATTTTTGAGTGATATTGAGTTATTCTTCCTTTTTTTTTTTTTTTTTTTTTTTTTTTTTTTTTTTTGTGCAGATGCTGTAAGCTACTCTTAATGTACAATGAAAGAGAAAATTTTTGAAATCTGTAGTTTCTCCAATATTCAGATTTTAAGACTTTACTTGTGCAGATATGGGCTATATATTATGTACAAATATGGGGCAGTGCTTTAAACAGAAGGAATGGGCCATATTTACCTCTGTGCTGTTGTGTGTTATCCAAGTTAGTTATTTGGATTTTAATGGTTAAAGAGCGAGAGTTAGATATATTTTTGTAAACATATGGTGAAAATTACAAATTTAGGACCATTCAAAGAAAGCAGTTATGAGATAATAGGAAAAAATTATTCTATTTGAAACCGAGATTTCTAGATTTAGTTGCAAAATGGCATAATTTTTAATTTCAAAAAATATTATGAAAATGCCCTGTACTATTTTCATTTGTTGTAATTGTCCATTTATATATTTTTATTTCTCATATAAGTGGTAATCTTTCGGGTTTTTATTTATTTATTTTTTACTCGTAGGATTCTATCTGCTTATTTTTAGAAGTATTCCATTTATGTTTACCCTTTTACTTTCTCGTATACGAAATATAAAGGAGGTATTGTAATGGTCAAAAAATTCGAACTTGCAAGGTTGGACAGCGCTAAAGATAACAGTCGGCCACAAAAAATCCTGACAATACTGCCACGTTCAGTGGTGGCGGGGTGGTCGGCTGTACGCAAGAAGAAGAAAAAAATCCCAAAAACATATTTTTAGCATTATATCTATCTGTCTGACCGCCAATTTATCTGTGAACATTAGAACTCAAAAACGCTTTGAGCTAGACTGATGCAATTTGGCACATGGGCTTAAGACCAAATTTGCAGATTTATATCAAATTTTGAATGAAATTCATTCTCTCATGAAGTCTCTCTGGCTGGTTGTTCTAGAACAAGTGACTTGATGAATACAGGACGGAAGGATCTAGGTAAATAAGTTTAATACCTAAAATGTAGATTCCTATCAAATTTTGAGCGAAATCTGTCAAACGGTTGACCGCCTGTCTGTCTTTACTTTTGCATGTATGTACACTCAATAATTCATAAACGTAATGACTTAAATCAATGAAATTCGGTATGTTATCTTGTAACTGGAATTGAAGTTCAGTGTCAATTTTTGGTGCCACTCCTCTGGAAAAAAGTCGTTAAAAGACGTATTCTTTTGATAGATTTGGTAAAAATGCTAGATTCACGCCAAAGATCTGTATTTCATAACAATGGTTCACTAATATCATGCATGCAGATGAAGAGGACTAAGGCCTTTATTGGAAAATATGCAAGAATATTTCGCGGAGATCACGTCTGCATATTTTCCTAATATACTTATTATCGATATTGTTATTTTAATATTTGTGATTATTGTGTGTTATTTTAATATTTTCGTGATTGTTACACTCTTGCCGTGCTTTGCGACACTATGTTCCATTGCAGTTATTGAACCTCTTGATATCTATAACAAACCCTTTGAGTTAGTCGGTCCATTAACAGAGCGCCCTGCATTCTATACCAATATCGCACTGCGAGCATCTCAGATATAAGAATGAATAGTTGTCATATGAATAAATAGGTTCTCGCTTCCGTAGTAGGTGTAAAAATGGTGTGGGGTTGAGTTACCTCCATGTCGATATTGGGTCGAATCCCTTCGTCGGTGGTGAATGTATAGGCTGCACCATAATGGGGATCATTTTTCGTTCCTCTCAGTGCTTAACTGCGCTGTTATGGCGGCCTAATTATTCATTTTCCCCTGGAGATGCGTTTTGTATGGCAAGCTCAATACCTATGTGATTAAAATTTTTCAAATAACAGAACTAGAAATAAATAAAATTAAGCCCATAAATGTGTCTCTATTACTCTAGGGTAGACTTATTTTTAAAGCTTGACCAAAAGAGCAATTTTTTTTTTTTCTTGTCCGATTCCAAAATATTTTTAATTATTTAATCCACCCCGTTAAAGGTAGATCCGAATCTGCGGATTCTAGCTCTTATATATTCTTCTTCTGCGAAACTGATAAATAAAAATGAAGGAGTTACAAAATGCTGTAATGTTTAATGTAGATAAGAAAAATTTACAAAAAATAAATTACTTCGGCGCTCTTTTTAAGACCGATAGTCAGTTTTAGTGAAATAAAGCTGTATCTTCTTGTTTAATAATGCTGTCCAAATCCAGTTTCTGAAAATACCAAAATAGTATCGTTTGCTCTTTAATCTCTGTTTAAATGGTTAAATAGAACCAGAATCATTTAAACATAATTACCAAATTTGCTGGATGAGGTGAGCAAACTATTTTTAAATTAAAATTAAAAAATGGAAAGTTTATGTGGTATTTTTTCTTCCGTAACGGAAAATATTGGATTAAAGACTCGATTTCGCGGAAGGGAATTCATGCCCATTGATATCATCTCATGACGGAGTGCTGTCTAACTCTGTCCTGGGTATCAAATATTTTTTAATAAAGTGAGGAACAAGAGAGAGTAGATTACTAGTTTAATTCTCCAGAAACCTATACTTTCCCCAGAAAAAAAAAACACTTAAAAAGTTTTTAAGTTGTAAAGCTGGCTATTCAAAACAGGCCTCTAAATTTGCACCCGGCTATGTTATCGGATAAGGTGGTGATAAGAGATAGAATTTTTATCACCGGTTTTTCGCATTTAAATAAAAGGCTATTAATATGAGAAAAAATTTAAAAAAAATTTGGTGTTAAAAAGCTTATAAAACATGTAGCATCATTAGATCAGGGGTAAATTATATTTATATACAATTTTTTTAAAAAATGATCCAAATTTTTAAAATTGCACTTAAATACGTATTATATATAAAATAATAACTGCAAAAAGTTTTCAAATCCTTATCTGTATTATTTCTTGTATTATTGATTGATAACAGATTTTCGAAAAATGCTTCTAAGTATTTTTGTTAGAATTGCAAGTGGATTTTTTTTTTAATTCTAAGACTGTTATTATACGATTTCAGATGGTGTCATAATTGTTGATTTTCAAAAAAAGTGATGAAAGTTAAATTTAATGTTAGTATTTATCTCAATTCTTATGCCTGAATTCATTTTCCAACCGTTATGCTCTTGAACGCTACAATTCAATATATTTCGTGAATCAATCGTCTCAAAATATGGCATTTTCTTTTTCAAATTTAACTTTCACCACATTTTTAAAATCATCATTATGATACCAGTTGAAATCGCAGAAAAACACTTTTAGAATATTTTTTTTTCGGTCCGTGAATTCTGACTGATAAAAAAGTAATTATAGGCATTTTCAACAAATCTATTATTTTCAACAAAGTTTAATTTTTCAAAAATATAAAGTAGACACTGACCTGAAATAGTTATTTCCTTCTCTATAGTGTTTACCTAAGTAGAATTCCAAAAAGTTCGGTGAAATTAAAAAAAAAAAAATACTTTTCCAAATTCACACTCTTTTTTTTACGATTTAGTCTTTTCTAATGAAACTATGATTACTATGATATACAATGATTACTATGATATGAATTCTAAAAAGTTCGGTGAAATTTAAAAAAAAAAAAAAAAAATACTTTTCCAAATTCACACTCTTTTTTTACGATTTACTCTTTTCTATTGAAACTATGATTACGTTCTAAAATCCGTAAGTTTTTTAAATACCTGCAACTTTTCAATTTTAAACTTTCCTCTTAGGTTATTAACTTTTTATTAAAACACGAAAGCAGAGTTTCACAGTTAAAACAGGGAAACAGCCAGCTCAATAACGTCAATAAAATTGATATTATGTATTTTTTCCACGCTGACATTTTTTATGACAATTCAAGTGGATTATAAGAACTAGACAAGTTTTTATCCTCTTTATTTGATTTGATTCAGAATGATCAGGTCCGTCTCTAATAATCGTCATCTTGCTTTAAATTAGGATCTTAACCAATAAACTGAATCTCTAGAAATAAGAAATTTGTTACAGATCATGAATTTTATTATTTTTTAAATGTTCTTCAGTGGAAGCTAATACGTGCAATGTAACCATTAGGGGTACTGTAACATAAAAAGTGCAGTGATACAGTTATGTGTAATTTAAATTTTGCATTTTTTATTCAATTTTAATAATTTTTCATTAAAATGTCAATAAATAGAATTTTGACCGTGTAGGTAAGATTTCAAAAAAGAAATTTTAAATCAGCAAGCATTATTTTGTAATTAATTTTAATTATAAATGTAACATCAGAATAAACGTTCAAATTTATTTTCCCGGCATTCTTTAGTATCGTCTTTAAAGATTTACAATATTGCGGCTAAATAATAATAAATCCTTAATTATGAGGTGAAAATCGATACACTCAGAGAGAAAAAATTATCATATGTATTTAACAGAAAAAAATTTAAATAAAATTAATCAATTTTTTAATATTTTTAATTATTTTTCATTTTTTATTTATTTCCAAAGTTTTGATCTCGTGAAAAAAAAATTATTAATTACAAAGTGTTTGAAATCCCGCTTTTATAATCTGTGAATCTGCCCTTTTATACAAATCTTTTTTCGCTTCGCACCATCTTGTAGAAGTGTTCTTACGACAATGTGATCTGGAAGTTTGGAGAGCGGAGTATCGACTAAGCTGCCTTCTCCCTACATCAGAACAAAGTAAAAAATTACCATATACCATACCCAAAGTAACCCACTTATTGCTTCGAAACTTAAAAATGGAGTTAGAGAAATATTTTATACTTGCGTCATTTTTCAAACGAATGCATATTTCAACAAAGTTAAACCCAGACTAATCGAGCAGAAATTCATAAGAAACATTTGCGTTTTAAGCCATAAGCTACATCAATATTTAAACGGCAACCTTAACTTACTTCTGTATTAAGAAACATGCTCTCTACCTTGTTATTAAATTTTTCAGTAAAGATCTGTTTTGAAACTACATAAAAGCATATTTTGAATGAAATTCGCAATTTTGAACTAAAGTCAAATGTCAAAGACAACACCTGAAATGCTGCAACACTCTTCTCCATATGAAATTAACCTGTGCACATTTGGTTGAAGGTTAAAATGAAGCGGGAGATATAGATGGTAAGTATCGGGTCACTTCACATTATTTTTTTTTTCATTATTATTATTATACTAGTACTGGAATCATGAAAAAAAATGGCAACAATGAAACAATGTTAAAGTTACATCCTTCGCGGTTTCCTGCCACCGGTCGACAGTGGCTTATTCCTTTTGTTAATTTGAAGTACCTTTCATGTTTTCGAAGGCAATATTAGAATGGAGATTGTGCTATTTTAAAGACATATTTCCCAATTTTTACTAATTTATTTCTCGAAATAAACTAACAATACAGGAACAGCATTCCATTTCCATTGTATTTCGGGATATTATTATCAACGAATTCCAAGTTCCATCATAAACTACGTATTGACATTATAGACAAAACTTTAGATGATATATTTATTATATATATGCATAGACATTTCATTAGTTATAATATATATAATGTATATAGTCTCCATCTATTGGCTGTTTTTAAAGTGTTGCATTTTTCCCCTTGCAGAATATTTATTTACATTCTCATTAGAACTAATTATTAATGAAGGAAAAGTTACTAAAGCCGGATGGACACTTCAAGGAATAGATTTGATATTCACGAGATGCATAGCAGCCATTTAAAAATCATTTATCGAAAGCGTATATTTTTATTTTTAAAAAAGCAAAACAATGCTTATCATCACCTTTTTACTAGTCTTATAAAAATATCGGGCTTTTAATAACACACTGAAAATATTTTCACATTTCCTTAGGATTCTTTTGTATGTGAGATGGGTACAGATTATGCAGTCGAGACAATACGAATACTTAAAATCTTAAAATGCAAATATGGTTTTCATTCTACAAATTAACGATGATTTATCAAGAGGCTACTTTGTATTCTATTCAGCCTAGAGTATCATGATACACGCATGCGGTGTAGAATCCCGTCCGCATTTTAAAATTTGAATCTCGTGCCTTTGGGCGGGGCGTAGCCTTGGACGCTTTCGTGTTCCTGATTTGCTCGCGGTCGAAGGTCGACTCATCTGCGGACGAGCGTTCTCCAGGTATAAAACAGGGATGGAAGATTAAATCCGTCCGAGAAATAGCGTCTCCCCTCCCTCAGAACGAAGATCAAACTCTCTGGTCAGCATGACTTTGCTTCGAGTGAGTCTTTTTCTTCTTCATTTTTTTAATTAAATTTGAAATAAGATAATATCAGGAATATTCAGTAAGATAAATGCATGATGTGTTACAAACTATTTAGACAGTATTTTCTTCTTTTTTGAAAAAAAAAAAAAAAAAAAAAAAAAAAAACATATTTAAGCCATTGATTCGAAAATTATCTTACATTTTGTACGTTCGCCATTTTAGAGGCTTTAGTAAGATCCACTTACTATTACATTTATTATTATTATTATTATTTTGTGTGTATGTGGTGAATTATTGCCTGCTTTAAAAATAACTGAAATGGTTTGATTAAAATTTGAAATGAAATAGAATAAATAAGATCTTGAGATAAATATTCGAAAGAATAATGTTGCTTCGAATATTTCATAACATTACAATCCAAACTTATAAAAAAATTATTGGCAAGAAAAAAAATAACAATAAATAAAAATAATTTTTACAGCTTGTTTTAAATTACAGGCAGTAAAATTGTAATTTTATGAGTTTTTATGATACATTTTTGATAAAAATGCAATAAATTTTATATAAAGCTAAAGCATCATATTTCAACCTTTTAGTATTTGCCAGCCAACTAAAAGGTTGAAACCAACTAAAGGTATAGCATATGCTTCATTCCCATGTCCCTTTTTATTTAGATTTATTGAATTTCGTTCTTTTCGAATAAAGTTTGTAATTTCAAATAAATATTAAAAGAATAATTATACATATTTATATGTTTATAAGAATAATGTTTTTTTTTTTCCTGCATTAACGATATCGTTTTTTTTTTTTTTTTTTTTTTTTTTTTAATTTTGGTTTCAGTAATTATTTTTATTTATTTTTGTCACCTTTTTTGAATCTTTCGATTTTTTTTTCTTGCCTTTCTTTTATATTATTAATGGATTATGTTTCACATATGGAGAATCACTGATATAAAGCAAAATCATTTTTTCTAATTTTCCTAGATTAGAACGTTCAATAGGATTTTTTTTTCTCAAAATTAGCATTTTCTTTCTTTACTTTTCTTTTCCTTTTTTTCATTTCTACCTACCAATTTCTTTTTTTTTTTTTTTTGAAGTTAAAGTATTTGTTCGTGTATTTTAAAATTAGCGAAAATAAATCTAATGAAATTTTCATTCAAGCCAAATATGACATAATTTCCTCCAAATAATATTGCAGCTTTTTTATTCTAAATCAAATTGAAAAACAGCAAAACAAATTTATGAAAACAATTGCATAAATACTTGAAAACCAACATCTCAAAAATCTGCTGTGCATTTAAATGAAGCTTTCTGCTGTTATTTAGATATTCTTAAGTGAATTTAGCGCAAATAAATAAGTGAATTTAGCGAAATATAAATTAACAGGTCCATAAGTTGAAGTAAAACTTAATTAATGCTATTATGATAATTCGTATGTATTTAAGTATTTCGAAATATTTCTGTGGTAAATCATGATCCACAACTTAATCAAGGATATGAAAACTTTGAAAATGATTTTTTTAACTTTCGGGGAGATTATAAATAAACGAATGATAACAAATATTCTTAAACTACATTTATAGTTTTATATAATTTAACTATGTAAACAAGATCTTAAACTTGTTTTATTTGTGTCTCTTTTCCGGCTAAATCAAATTCCCAATTTCAAGTATACATTTACAGAGAAAAACAAAAAGTGCTAATGAAGTTTTAACTGACTTAAAAACAATGCGTGATAAATCTTCATGAAGAATCTTAATTGAGTTATATTATGGTTGAATATATTAATATTTATGATTCGATTTAATACAAGGTTTTCGCAACCCCAAAATTATACAGGGCGATCCTAATTTTAATTAATTAAGAAACTCTAGACGATAATTAAATGGAAATTTTTGTATTACTTAGAAAAAGGTTCCAAAACTCGATTGTAACAGATTGATTGATGTAAAATATAATGCATTTTGTTCCTCGAAATTCCTTGAATCATGGCGGATTTTTTTCTTAAAAGTGCAAAGAAAGCACTGCGTTTTTTTACAGTAACCGTGAAAGCTCTTTAGGTGTCTGAGAAGACTGCCTATAACACTTGCTTTTCTGTTTCCTCTATCGCTGGAATCAAGGCTATTTTACATTCAAACAATGAACGTTAACTCTGACATATCAATTTTGTCTTTCGACCAGTTTTGTTGCTTATTCGTCTTGCAATACGTGGAATTTGACACAGTTGTCTCGAACTTCCCAGCATGCCCAATATCACGGAACAAATTCTCCATGTATTGTAGTAAACTGGAAATCGTTTGTTTCGCTGTCCGCCACGTTAACCTATATTTATATAGAATTCACTCAAACAAGCATTCTGAGAACCCAAACTACAATTCAAAATTTTAGACACTTGTAACACGCTATTAAAACAAATAATGTCACAAAAATATGTTTGGACCATATAAAGTGCTTCTGGTGTATTTTTGACTATTTATTTAAAAACAACATTTATAGGTTGTTTCTCGATCATAAGTATTATTAATCACTAGTCGTTGTAAGTTTTTGATATTAAAACCGCTTTATTTTGTCTTACTTAATTTCTATTTATTTCGTTCATGAATCTGTCTAATGGAGACAGTCCCATAACATTATAGCGTTATTAAAAACGTAAATATTCGGTTTATCTATTTTCTAAATTTCGCGGTATTGTAATTTCACTGTTTCATTTGTCTTGTAAATTATACAGATATTAAGCAGAACTCTTCTTGTTTAGCTTTCAACAATGGAAAATCACCTGATTAAATATTTCATAAAACAATGAAAACTTTCTGAAGCTGGAAATTCGGCAAAAAATATTTTTGAAAAAATTGCCGAAATTCGGCAAAAATTTCCTCTAATAAGGTGATATCATTAAAAAAAGATTTTTTTAATTTTAAAACGGTGTAAAATTTATTTTTGTGTAATAATACTTTCGGAAATTGTCACGGAAAAATGTCGAAATTCAGTTTTATTTTTAATTATTTAAAATTTTATTTAAAATTTCATAAAAATCGCTCCTTCTACTATTGAACATTTCTATTCTCCAAGTTATATATGAGCCAAATTTGGTAGCAGTAGGTCAAACGATCTGGCCTGTAAAGTGCCAACACACACAACATATTCATTTTTATTAGTAGTAGTTTTATTATTAAGTCTCAGTTTCAATAAACATATAATTTCATCTCAATCAAGCATCTATTCAGTTTTGTAAATCAGTCATTTCAAAAAAATGAATATCGTGACACAGAAAAATAATAGTAAAACTCATTTTATGCTACGTAAGTTAACATCGTATTGTGATGTAAGTTTTTTACACTCGTTCTTTAAAGCTTTCTCTCCCCCCCCCCCTTTTTTTTTCGTGAAGTCCGTTTTTCAATCTCTGTATGGTATTCAGCCATAAATATTTTAACATTCCCCCTATCCTTATACTTTATTTCTCTTCGATGTTTTGATGGAATTTTAACTTCGGTTTTTCTCTGACACTCCCCAAATTGAACAAAAAATGTTTTATTTGAAAGTTGTAAATATGCATTTCAAACCCCTGAAATGTCACAATTTCGTGAATTTCTTACATATATCGTCCAAAATAATTTTTCCTCTAGAAATAATTATTCGTCTTGAAATGCGTGGCTAAAATTTAATCACTATTTCTGTGCAAGTTTTCGACAATTCTTTACAACAGCTACCCACATTTATTTGAAAAATTCATATTTTAAAGTTTTCTTCTTTTGCTTTTTTCCTCTTGTAAATCATCTTGGAAGCAATAAAGATACGATTTTTTTTTTTTTTTTTTTTGCAAATATCCAAAAAGTTTTGCGAAACACATTTTAACATCTGATGCTGTCACTACTAGTGTCACTCTGCACCTAAGCTGTTTCATTAATACGAAAATCATGGATATTTGATGCATCCTTTTTGTTATACACCAAAACATTCATTTCAAACTGACCACCCGTGATCATTCTAAGTTAGCTTGCTGAGAATGAAAGTTAAACTTCCGTATCATCTGTGAAGAGCACAGAATGCTTTATTACAAAAGCATGCTTATTGTTTATTATGGTGGAGAATAGCTTTGAGAATTCCTTATCACAGCCGTCATTACTCACATCAACCCTCATCAGTTAATTAAATCCTTAGGAAAAGAAAGGAGTAAGGTGCATTTTTCTGTACTTAAGCTATAAATACGAAATAAGGCCTGATCTAGTCTGGAAAGAAATATGTTTTTTATATGGTTAGTCTCAAGGCCAATACTGTAAATTGTTAGGCTCTCGCTCGGTGAAAAGTTCAACATTATTCTTGCATTCTTTTATTATTGAAAACCAGTTTATACTCATACACCTAAGTAGTTTATCATATATTTTATTTACGGACTAGAAATAATAAATATTTCATATTAATATACTAATGATCTTAGTTTAATTTACATGCGAACGATGACTGAGGGAAATTTTTCACGATTTGTCATTCGGAAAGGAAGATCTAAAATTTTTTAAGAATCAGTTATTATTTTTCAGTAAATTTTGTAATCATATGCTTGTGTAATCTATTGTAATTCAGTTACGGTTCTACATAGTTTTCTGTGAAGAAAATAATAATTTTCCATTTAATTGTTGCTCTTTAATTGCTCATTTGTGCATTCATCTTTGTCGAACCGTATTAGTCGTTCCCAATATAGATATATAGAAAGAAAAAAATTTATACAGAAGCGAAAAACTGTTTTTGAAATTTTATATAAGATAGATATTTAAAATTATAACAGCTACCGAAAAACAAATTTCAAGCGAGAAATTGAAAATCATTGTGAACTCAAATGATCATAAAAATATTTTCCAACAAGCATGTGAACGATAGAATTTAGAAAATGCAAGTTTACAATCGTGCCTTGATGAAATAAAGATATGAATAAAAGAATTTTTTTAAAGAAAGTTTTCTGAATAATTAGTCCTATTTAAGTGAAATGGAACTGCCATAAAAACGATCCAGATAGGAGCAAGGTCGTATTCTTGACCTATCTGGATCGTTAGGGATATTAATATATTATCCCTAAGTTTCGCATTTATTTCCTGGAATAAAAAAGCAAAGACAAGTTTACTATCTTGAATTCCATTAAACAATACAGATCTGCTAAAGAACCAAAGTTTTTTGAATATTTGTGCCAACAAAAGAATGTCATAAATAAAAATAAGTATGTGCCATGAACAAAAAAGAGGCTTAAAATAAAAATTTTGTGATTGAAAAGATGTGAGAAAATAAATTTTAAAACTGATTAAGTTAGCAGATACAAAATCCTTCCAAAATTCCAATTAATTACATCAAAAAAGCCTCTTACCCATTAACTTGTTATAAGAGAGCAGCTAAATAATTTAACCAACAAAATATCATGCTTCAAATTTTTAAATTTAAACCCTTCACCAAAATTTTGAAAAATTTATGAACCAAAAATTATTTTAACTAAATATTAAAATCCAATTTTAAGTTCCTGGGATTTGTATATAATTTTCTATGAAACTTCTGCTTTCTTCTAGCCTTAAATAAGCATAAAAACTTATGAATCGCAATTTAAAGCAATTTCACAAAGCATTTAAAGACGGTTAGTTTGTAAATATATTACCTTTCTATCCCGAAATACCCAATGAATAGTTTATACATCAAGATAAATTTGAAAAATTTCGGAACTAATAAATGTCACATTTTTTCACTTACGTATTTTTGTAATTTTTTGTTTGTTTGTTTTTGTCCAAGTCGCATTATTTATTTATCACTAGCTTGTGCTCGAACTAAGTAGATTGTGGGGTTAAAAAGCATGAATGCAATGCGCAGTTTCCGAGTAACAAAAGTATTGCGTGAGGAAGTTAATTATCCACAACACGGAAGGTTTGACTATTTGCTCTCTTACATATGACGTGATAAGTCATGCCTATTTCACTGGAAAATGCAAGTCTGTCATTGTAAATAATGCATTATTAAACAATGAAAGTGGTTTATTGTTAATGAACTTGAATAACTTTCTGCAACTTCTGAATTTCAGTTAAAAAAAATAACTTTTTCTATTGATGAAATTGATTTCAGTTTTCCAGTTAAAATTCTGTACCCGACATCTTGATGATTTCAATCTAAGGTTCATTATTACCATTCTGCATATTAAAAATATAAAATATAAAAGTTGAAATTATAATATTTATTAGAATATAAAAGCTCCAACTATAAAAGAAATTATTTAAAAGTAAATACATTAGTATAGGTTTTTTTCTGCAAAACATTTCTTATAAAATCGATATATGAACTTGCAAAGATAAAAAAAAAGACGCTCTTTCGGAAGAAATTTTCCTTGCATAAAGCTCTACAGTGTTCACAACTGCATACATGGTCCGCACGCAACTGAAATTCAATGTAACGTCATTAATACAAATGCTTGTAAATACTGTAGTTTATTTATAAAATAACAAAAACCAGATCCAAATGCGGCAAAATATTTCCTAATGAAAGGAAACGAATTCGTTCCTTGACATATGACATATTAATTGTTTACATCTGATTGTTGAAAATTTATAGAAAATAATAAAAACCAAAATAAATTGACTAATATTTTACTATCAGAATAAATTTAGATATTTTCAAGTAAATGTTAAAAAGATTTTGTTTTGTTTTATTGTATTTCATTATTGTACTTCCTATTTGTATCATGATTTTTATGATATGAACATGATACTGCCTATATGTTTCAGAAATGTACTATTTATATCATAGTCCATTCATCCTACTGTTTATTTCAAAGAAGTAATGACTGTTAATCGTTTTCATATTTATTTAAAACGAATAAATGTCATATACATGCATATTGCTTACGATGATAGTTTCTGACTATAAAACATAATTATCAATTCCTCTTGATTCATGGTATTTATATAATTAAATGAAAATTTTCGATACATCTAAAAAAGGTTCTTTTACAGCTTTTATACATTTAGGGAATAAGACTTAATTTGAAAGTATTTCATATTCTATAAATAAATATATTTAAGAGTTTCTTTAAACTAATAAATGCTGATATTTATCATGCTGCAATATCATATTTCGAAATCTTAACATTTTTTAAAAATTTATTTAAGTGACAGGTATGAATAAGACAACAATTCAACAAAGAAACCACAAATTGAAGTCTCGAAAATGAATGCAATTAAAATACATCTCTCTCTCTCTTTCTTTTACTCCGACATTATTTTAGTTTCGAGGCACTATTGCAAAATATTAAGACGACACCCTTTTCTTGATTTTGGCGCTTGTTATGATTAATCAATGTGGAGGCCACTTGATCTACGTCGTAGAACTGAAATCTAGAACAAGGGATAGGGTGGAAAAGTTGACCTTCAGAATGAAATTTAACTACATCCCTCTTAATACAATGAAGCGTGTGGACTTGCATTTCGCGTTCTTTTAAGAATGACTTGACTCTAGATAAGCATGAACAAGGCCACACCTTTCAATAATAGAAAGGCGGAAAGAGCAAATTGAAAGTTCGACTGACACTTGAAACTTTTGCAAATTTCATTACAGAGGAAATAATTTTCATACTTTAAGTGGAATTGAGGAAAACATTAATGCATATGCCAATCAATTTACAGTTAAAAACTTACAAACTTAATTACTTGTACACTTAAAAAAATAAACGGGATCAATTTGGAGTTGCCAAGTTGTATTTTTTTAAAGTATTTGTATAAGTAGGGCTAGATAGCTCCTAGGTCCATTTAATTTCAATCAAAAGTTTCCCATTTCGCATATTCTGTTTATGGCGGGAAGAAAACTTTTATTATACATTAATGGTTGAAAATTTGAAAAGTTTCGTTATTTAATGATGAAATGATGACATTCGGCTTGATTCAATTTGTTACATTATTTTCCAATTACTTCTCTACTAGAAACGGACTTTATGATTTAGATAGTAAAATGCAGTACTCCGCTAACTACATAAAAACGTACGGATGACTCAAAATTTGGTTTTTCGGAAAACTTGCATGGCATCCACAAAGTCAGCAAATATATGGGATCTGCAGACGAAACTAGATTCGAATACGCAATTCTAGTGTGATAAATATGAGATTCTGCCTCTTGATTCTCACTCTCCGAAGTGAAGGTATGTGTCATTGAATATTAAAGTTTCTTTGATTATTTGCACATATATATGGAGATGAGAATTTCCAGACGTAAACACAACGCATTCCTAACGAAAATGATATTAATGATTGTTGTATTAATTCATACTTTTTTACAACAATAAGAAAGACCACAAAAGTAGCTGCTCTCGAATTTCCTTAAGGGCCGCGGTGGCCTGGTGGTAAGGTCTCGGCTTCGGAGGGTTTCAAGTTCGAGACTCGATTCCACTGAAGAACCATCGTGTAAGCGGGTCTGCTGCACGTTAAATCGGTCCGGATCAAACGTCCTCCGGCTAGTGTGGAGAGGGGGGTGACAGCTCAGGTGTCGTCCTCTTCATCTGACCGCGGTTCAAAATTACGAGGTCCGTCCCAAAATAGAACTAGTGTTGCTTTAAAAAATGGGACGTTAATATAACTAAACTAAATTAAACTAAATTCAAATTTCCTTTCAGATGTTGCTATGAGAAGCTATCAAATGAAATAATGCTCCAAATAAATGTTCTCGACTCATGTGAAATATTCGACTGACCAAAAATTAAGAATGCATAAATTAACAATAATAATTTCATCAAAGAAATTCATCTAAAGCCATTCAACTTCCATTAGAAATTTCGCTTCTGATAGAATTTTTGTATAATTACGACATTTGATCTCTGTATTATGCTCACTAATTTATTCATTTTTTAGATATGAATTTTCCAATAGTTGCTATATGAAAATTCATCATTATGCGATTATTTTCTCAAAGAAATCGTTGTTATTTTCTAAACGTAAAGTAACTTTCCGAGATTTCTTTCTTAAAAACTCATCTCTTATAAACATACATAATTTAAAAAAAAGATTTGTAGTTTCTTCTCTCTAATAATACTAGTTGCTTGTATGAAATTCAAATTTCAGAAATGTTATCGATAGAAACAAGCCTATACGGTAGTGTATATATTTAATGATATTTTAAAATTTAATTTAAATCTTAGTTAATTCCTAAAGTTTTGTCTTACTTTAACCTATATTAACTTAATTCTAAAATGTTCCCTTATTTCCTGATCCAGTTCCACCTTTTTTATTTAATGCTACACGAGCTCTGTAAAACTCAGTACTTTCACACGCTCCAAGTGAAGGGGAAAATCTGTCATCTAAGAAAATTCTTTTAAAAGATACCTATATTTTTCGTAAGTCTATACGTGTCAAAGAAATCCCTATCAGAATCTCATAGTATAAAATCATTAGGGGAAAATATTTCGGTCTCCTTTCGCTTGTTTGCTTTTCTCTTGTTCGTGGACTAACGTATCTCGTCGCTTCTTGTTTGTACATAAATTATGTCTCTCGAAATGGAATAAAACGGAAGTTTTAAAATTTAAAAAGTGTCTTCTCTCTTCTCGGCCACGAAAATATATATTCTTTCTCTCCTATAAATTTATTTTTTTTATTCATAAATCTTAATCAAAAGAGTCAACAAATGAATATAAAAATAATAATAATCTTTTTTTAAAGAAAAGAATATCGTTTTATTTTAATATCCATCTATGCAAAAATATACTTATACCGTTGCACACAAAATAAAGATTTCAAAAAAAGAGTCGAAAATATTCTTTTACATGCTAGCAAAATACAAAAAAAAAAAAAAAAAAAAAAAAAAAAAAAAATACTGTATTATAATTTTTTAAATTAAATTACAGTCATTAACCATGGGACAAATTTTGGAAATACCAAAAAAAGGAAGCAAAATACTATCCCCATCAGGATGCGTTTATTTATTTTTTTTTAAAAAAAGGGTTTGCGCTAAATAAGAAAAGCAAAATGAGCGCACAATTGCATTAGCACAAAGAATTTTCCATTTTATGAATGGCAGACGAACGCCCTCTTTATAACTGAAGGTTTCACCTTCAAAATTGTTACTTTCTGGGTCGTTTTAGCAATGGAAAAATGAAAGCCATTGGCGAATGCTAGTGTTTGCGGATTCATTTTGAAGGGCATATTTGTTTTGAATAATTCAAAAGCTTATAAACAGTAATTTTTTTTGTTACAATTCATATCTTAGTTGGGTCAGCGCTTCCTCAATGGTACTTATATTTGCATTTCATGCAATTTAATAGTAAGATGGTGTTGTTTAAAAAAAAATAAAAGTTACATAAGTTATGATCAAGGATTCGACATTTTAAAAGTAACATTTTGAATTCTAATTTTACAGTTTTGCGTCAGTTAATGAAGTAATCAAACATAAAGGTTCATCGTAGAAATGGCGGTGTCTGAGTTTAATAACATATTTTGAAACATGGTGCTAATATCAAACTTAACAAATAAGGTTTATTACTATTAATAATAAAAATGGCCATCCATTATATCCGCAAATTGTATGTTCAGTGCTGAATTAGGAACGTTGGAGAATTAGACTGAGGTTGAGGCTCATATTTTATTTGTTAGTAATACATGAATTAACTTTAAAGTACATTTGGACATGGTATTTTTTCTTTATTTCAAAGTTTAGAAAGTACTTCGACAAATAATTAGTCAATTGATGACCTAGGGCCGCTACACTGATGGAGGGAGAGGAGTGCAAGCAGCTTGAGTTAAAAAATTGTCATCAGTTTAGGCGAGTAATAAATTCGTAAAAAATACAAATCTATAAATTATAAAGCATATAAAGACAAGTTCTTACTAGTGCTTTATCAACTATAAATGGTCAAGTTCCTATTGATTTCATTATGGCCATTCAGTTATTTCAAGCACCAAACATATGGCTAAATGAATATTGGGTGGCAAAAGTGACCGTCAAATCGCAAAATAAGTCTTTTCGCCACTTTCCCAACATAGCTGACTAATCAAAAAGCTCTATCGTTATTACGGATACACAATTTAAAACGGTACTTTTTTTTTGATAAAATGTATTTAATCAAAATTTTTCGACACAATGTTAAAACATTCATATGGTCGCCGAAGATTACAAGTATATTAATGATTGGTTTAGTCATGTTAATCAGCGCTGAAGAACTACATCATCGCAAAAAGAAAGAAAAAATCATATCACTTTAACAGAGAAATATCATATTTACCATATTATTTTAAACTACACTTAGGCAATAAATATAGAGCGTTCTGACTGGTTAGCTTACTTTAAAGTGGCGAAATTGGTTCAGTTGTTGATGTTAAACAATCTGTCAATCTTTTATTTTCCAATATATCTCGAAACGGGAGAAAAGTGGTCGACGAAATTTGTTGACTTATTTAGGAGAATATGAAACAAACATTTCTTTACTCCGTACAATAACTATGGAAATAACTCAGTTTAGGTTCTCCTCGTAGAGAATGTACAGTGAAGTAGTAGGGTTTCCCCCCCCCCCATTTCTCTGGGAAATGGCAGATGCAGGGGTGTTTGTGGGACCCCAAAAAATCCCCTGAAACTTTTACGGACTTACTACCGACATTTTGGAGTTTGGAGAAGGGGGGGGGGAGGAGAAATGAAAAATTACAATTATGAAGTATTGAATGACCTAATTATAAAAGTTCAATGAATTACATTTTTTGCAAAATTAATAACCATTAATTTTGCAAAATTAAGACCTTTGAACCCAGGTCACGTGATCGCACATCTGGTCGAACGAAGTCTCTCCCTTTTTTTTCTGCCGCGCCTACTTGCCGAAAAGAATCCAGAAGAGAATGTCCGAGAACCGGGGGAATGAGTCATAACTCGCAATAAGGAAAGAACAAAAAAGAAGTATTTCCCCACTTTTCCCGCATTATCACTGCCTTTGGAGAAAGAAAGGAAAAGTTTTCACCACACACACTGACCTTGCGTTTTCTGCTTTCAAAGCAAACAAAATTACCCAGATCAAAATAAATAATTCATTATTATTCCTACTTCCTTTTGAACGACGATCCCCGGAATTTCCGGGTATCGAAGTTCAAAATCCCCGGAATTCCGGGGTTTCCCCGGAGCACAAACACCCCTGCAGATGACCATAGATAACATAGCTAGAGGTCATGAGTTTTCGTATGTAATAAAAGTTTTGGAAATCGGTCTAATGGTTCGGGCTGGCGAAATCTCTCGTGTGAATTTTTAACATAGACAAAATACAGTGGAAGAGAGTGTTTTTTTTTATATATATATATTTCTCTCGAAAATGGAGCGTGGAGAAGAGCACGCGACCCTTGATGACATATCTAGAAGTTATGAGCTTCATGTAAAAAAAAAAAAAAATGTTGGAATCGAACCAATGTTTGGAGGAAGGGCAACGATTTTTTGGTTTTCCTTAATATTGTAAATATAGATAACAGCATTTGCAACAAAACTTTCTAATTTCATGTCTCCCTCTCTCTTTTAAAGCGTTTTCATTTTCATTTATTTATTTCATTTTTTATCGTCTACAGTTCATCAAACGATACCATTGGCATGAAAAATCATTATATAATTTTGATAGCTGAATTTTGTTTTTCTGGTTTTAATTTCAATAGCATACATCATGTCAAGGGCAACAGCGAGAAGGCATTGCTAGTAATAAAATAATAAACATTTTTTACGAAATTACTGAAACAAACAATAACAAAAAAAGCCCAACTTAAATAATAAACATAATAAATAAGTAGTAAAAATGAGAAGAAATGTGAAACCAAAATGACCAAAAGGAGAAGCCTCATAATATGCATTGTCTAGGACTGCAAAATGCTAAAATCTACCACTGATTGATTATTAGATGCCGGTAAGATAAATTTTTCATAAGAATATTTTTATAGTATGTTATTAAAATTTGTAAATATTTTGAGTTTGCAATTCGTATTCAGTTTAATTATTTTGATTTTTCTCAATGAAACATAATTTGGATTGAAAATATCGATAGTTACAACAACTTTTTATCTTTTTTTATATGTTCAATCTCTCCAGCATTACGTCTTTTTTCCCGTGCACTTTCGCTGGTGGATTTCCAACGTTAACTTCCTACTGCTGCTTTTCTAACAAAGGCAGGTCGAATTAAAACAAGAAGAAAAAAAAACCTTTTATTAGCCTATTTGTCAAATAAATAAATTTGTAAAAAATAAAAATCTCTAAAAATACAAATTTTAGAATATCATATTTCGTCAAGAATAATTAGTCAAGTACCAGTTTGTGTCATTCCGTTCACTTAGTAAGGTATTTAATATATAGTAGCATCATATGCTACTGGATATTAAATACTGTATACAAATGTGCCACTCAGTTATGAGTCATAATAAATAAAATCATACGCATTTTTACGAAATTACTAAAATGAAAAAAATTAACCAAAAAGAAATTATATATATATCTTAATTAAATTCAAAATGCGTTGCAATATGAAAGTAAATTGATCAAAAAGAAGTGCCCCATAATGTGTGCTACCTAAGCCGCAAAATGCCTCTGGCTTCAAAACATTAAGAAGCAGGGGGTTTTCTGACAAAAATTCTTTTTTTAAGGGTGTGTGATTTTTCTTCAATCCATCATCTATAATTATGTCGAGGTATAGCAGTGATGCTCGGAGGATACAATATCAGCTAATGAGGCATCAGTGTTACACCACTCCCTTTTATGTTCACACGTTGGTTAATGTTTATAGAAAGATTTGATATTTTTTTCTTTCCATGCGCCGTATCAGTGTACATTTTCTTATTGATAAAAACAGATACAATGAGGTATAAAAAATATAATTACAGGCATTGCCTAGGGTTAAAGATCTTTCTATTACTGAACACTTACATGATTTTATAACATTTAATGTGAGTTGGTTATGCATATTTTAGTAATACTTAATGAACGGAGTTTAGTTATATTGATATTGTTAATTTAGTAATATTGAAACAACAGTAGGGCTATTTTGGGACAGACCTCATAATTTTGGACAGCAGTCAAATAATAGGAATGATACCAGAGCTGACATCCACTCAGCAAGCAAGCTTGCAAGATTCCAACACATATTAACCTGAAACTCGGTTCATACAATTTTTATAGAGACAAATCAATTGTTTTTCATAGAGACAGAACAATAAAATTTTTTAAAAAAATGATGTTTGTAAATATTTCTTTCGGAATTTAAACAGAAGTCTATTTTCTGCTCAAATAATAATTTAATGAGCATATTTCTAAACTATGCACTTAGTGACAGCAATAAAAGTTTAAAATATAGCCTAGAAGAGTTGTTAACTTCAGTAGTTACAAACTGCACCGAAATGGATCTATTCTGTTGATTTCGGCTGTACACAGAAGTCTTAGAAATTCAAGCTCAAATGAGCAAACATGTCGAATCATAAAACTGCAGTTTTTTCATTGAATTATAACAAGATTAATCAAAAACGTTTATCCCTTTTTATGCTAGTTTTTCATAAATCAGCCATAAAAAATGCAAAAACATACATATACTTAAAAAATATTTTATTTTTGAGTTCCTCGGAATTTTAATATTTTTGAGATTATCTTGCAAGCTAAATATAATATTAACAAGTTAATATGTCAGTTGTGTCTGACAAGTTAATTTTCAATGTACCATTATCGTCCTTGCATCAATTATTAATTTATTTATCCTTTAATACTTACTTTGCTTAACTGATACACAACATATAATTTCACTGTATTTATTTTATAGGTATAAGTAATGGCTATAATAAGAAAATAATAATAAAAAAAAAATAGGACAGTTTTAATTTACCCTTAAATTAAATTCTTTTTTCATTAAACACTGAAGAGAGTAAAATTCTATAGCAATATTTGCAAGGATAAATTTTTAAATTTGTGCTTATAACTGATTCAGAATAAAAATAAATTTGAGTTGTGGTTATTTATTTATTTTAAATGGGAATAAAATATTTTTCTTAAATCATATTTTCCATTTTAAATGCAAAATTACTTGAATTTTAATATTTTGAAAAATAAAAATTAATCAAGTTATGGTTTCATCAAATGCATGCAAAAGTTCTTTCTAATAATTGTATTGTAAAGTAATAAACTTTTCTTTGGAACTATACAAAATATCTTCAAGTGTATAATAAATGAGCATTTATTTTTTAATGAAAAATTTACATGAATAAAGAATACTTAACCTGAAGTTCAAAGAAATTGAAAAAGATCTTATACACAAAATGTGAAACAGAAAAGCTTGCTGCAAAAAGAATACAGTAGGATCATTAAGAAAATGCATATTATATATATATATATATATATATATATATGCATGCACATATTATAAAATAATTGCTAATAAAAATTTACAAAGGAAAAGGAAATCTAAATTTATAGAAATAATAATCAAGCTTCATAAACACATAATTACAGATTATGATATTTTACAACTAACACTCAGAGGGGGAAAAAATCATCATAATTTATTTACAATATTTATGCTTATATTTTTTTTCCTTTAAATTCATTAACAAATCAAGAAATGTTTAAGAAACAATATCTAATTTTCATTCACATTATTAGGGGGGAAAAACTATTTTACAATGTAATGAATAAAGGGTTAAAAACTGGAAAAGAAAAAGCAACATCTTTCAAATTTACATACAACTTTGCAACTCCCTAATTTAGGTAGGAAAGGACCTTATAATTTTTTTAAAATATGAAATTCTATACTATTATGAGAAAGTAAAATATCATAACTTATTTAACAAACAGCATTTTAAATCTTCACAAGAAAAAACATGTGGCATAAAATATTACAAAATAAAAATACAATTTTTACCAATTATGCTGAACAGCGTTTTAAAAACGAAACAAAAATGCTTTTGTATATATTTACATTTTACAATTAAGTATAGTAATATTCATTCAATTATTATAATAATAATATAAAAAAAATAATCTCAGGCCTGTTTAGATGTATTAAACATTTAATGTATTACACCAATTATTTAGGAAATTAAATAAGTCCAAGCTACAAACTAAAACTACAAACAATGCTTTTATAAAATTAGCTTAAAATTAAATGACTGAAATGAAAATTATTTAATTTTAACAAACATATCAACAAGTCACATTTAAGAATCAAAATAACTCAACTCCTCAGAAAATGTTACCATTACTGAGCGCATAATATAAATTAATTCAACATGTACACAGACAAAATAATATTTTACTAATACAATTTTTATTTACAGGTATTGCTGATGTCAGGTGCAATTATTGTATCAGTCCAGACTTTTCCTAGTACTACTAGAGATTATGAAAAAAAATCCACAGCTGAACTAGAAGCAAAAGAAACCACAGATTCTATTCCAGTACATACAGAGGACCCTCAAACAATGTTGGAAATACAAACTAATTCCGACGGGGAATCATCTACAATAGAGTTTGTATTAAAAAGCCCAAAAGAAGGTATGAGTATTCAGAAAGGTTCAGCTCGTGAAAAATACACCATTTCTAACTTGACTATGAAGAATGAAGCTGAAAAACTAAATTTACTGGATTCAAGTAAAGCCAATGAAATTGAATCCGATAGAAAAGACGAATTATATAAATTGAATATCACAGTTGTCTCAAAAATAGGAGACTTTCCTACTGATATACAAATCAAAAGAGATCAGTGGTTGTTTAACCCACAAGAAATGTCTTCAATCATGGGAGGATTGCCAAAATATTATTATGATGCAGCAAAACCTATTAGACCATTTCCTGAATTAAGTGAAACAGAAAAAGGTGTAGCAATTAATTCTGAAAAAAGACCTGTGAATTTACAGGCACCTTTAGTTGAAAAATCTAATCAACCACCAGAAACAGGTGGTCCTTTGCTATATCCACAATCAGTATTCAGTAGAGAGATTGATGTTCCATTTTATTTTTAAAACATCACAAAGAGAAATTAAATAATGTACAAAAGAATTTAGAGGTGCTATAAGTATTGAAAGTTCAATAAAAATTTTACAATAAATTTCATATTATTCAATCAATAGAAAATACTTACAAACTTTCATAAAAAAGCATGCAAAATTAAGATATCGTAACTAACATCAACACTTAAATTGTTACATTTGGACACTGTTGAATACATTACAATAACACAGTTCATTCATCAAATTATTAGTCCTACTTCCAGAAGTGATTGCTATTAACAATCTGGAACCAATTTGAGTATATTTTTCAGAATATAACATTTCACCAAATGAAAGGGAAAAAAATAATTTCCAAACTTGCATTTGAAAAATAAATAATCAATAATTGTAAAAAATTTACAAGGTTCTTTGTACATAAGTACAAGAAAACTTTTTTCTTATCTGATATATGCAGTGTCCAAAAAAAGTGGAAAAACTGCTAATTTCCTTAAATATCGAAACTAAACATATACTTCCAATCACAAAATTTCATTAAAGATGAGAACTAGTATGAAAATGCTTCAACTCATGTGAATGCCGATAGGAAAGAAAAGAAACTAAATTTTTATACAGCCCAATAGTACAAAAGTGTTTATTAGTAAAATATTTCTCTAACATTCATTTATATATAAAAAACGTTTCATGCTTCTATCTAAAAAATTTGCAGAGATAAGTTTACTTATAAATTTCGAGGAGCTTGTCATATATTTTCATGGAAACATAGATTTCAGAAAAGGAAATTTATTCAATTACTGAATATTTTTCTAATAGTACATCATTAAATCATAATGACTTGAAAGAAATTTGCTACTCGCACATACTGTGTATTTTGATTGGCTGACAGTTGCAACTTCGATTTAATAAAAAAGAAACGTTAAGGTATATCAGAGATGTAATGCAATTCGAACTAGAAATTGTAATGTAGTTGCTTGTGAATTTAAATTTTGTAACAAGAATGAAATTTTAGATAGGTATAAAAAATGTTCATTTTGAACGAATTTTGTAAACTCATTAACGCATTATTTAACAATTTTTTAAAATTTAATATGAGTTAATGGATGGAATATTATTTTTTGATTCCACTCGTTAATAACATTGATATGGGTATTTCCCTGAAATGTACAAAAGAATCAATTAAACAACAATCAGAAAAAATGGTCTAAGTCAATAAATTTGGCTTAATATTTCTGCAAATTTTGTAGATAGAAGCATGAAAATTAGCATGTGTACAGATGAATGAAAGAAAGCATTTTACTAAATGACACTTTTACACAATACGGCTATTTAAAAAATTAACTTTTCAAACTTTTTGCTATCATTCTCCATAAAACTTAAAGTGCATTTATAAAATTACCTATTTTTTTTTTTTTTTTTTTTTTTAATGAAACGTTGAAAATGGAAGTATATATCTAGGCGCAATACTTAATAAAATAAAATGCCTGTTCCACTTTTCTGGACACCTTGCATGTTAACATATAAATACATGAATGTAAAACAAAGAAGCATTTTAATTAATCAGAAGCTGGTGGTTCACACATTTCAGGTAAAAACGAGCCAGTTCTCAAAGCTTCCATTTTATCTTCCATATCAAACAAGTCATGAGTAAGACGACGAATGGTATTTCTTAATTCCTGAAAATAAATGGTCATAAATCTTAATTGAAAATTCATTAATGAAATTAATATTTATATATTTTTATTTAGCAAATTCTATTAAAAATTGCTCCTATTAAAAAAACAAATTGTTTAAAGTCCAATACAGAATATATTATTTAAAAAAAGTGGTAATAATATGCTGAATTATTATTTTAAAAGAACCATATTTGAACTCAGAAAAGAGTAAGACAAAAGCAGATATTTTTCCTGATTTGGGGGAGGATGAAATTGCAATTTTATTCATTTCGAATAAAATTCAATTTTGTAGTATTACCAATGTGTACAGGATCACCTCAACCTCAAATTGTGAGACAATTACTCACAATACTGTAGTTAATACTGTATTGGCATCTAACTGGCCCTTAATACATTAATTTTTTTCATGCATGTACGCATTATTTCAGACATAACTTTCAACAGGAAAATTTGTTTCCATTTTTACGATTTTCTGCATTCATCCCAGCTTCCAAATTTAACTCACATAAAACTTATTATGCAAGATATCTCTTATGGTTTATGAATTAGCTATTGGGTCAAAATTAGAATAGACATCCTATATATGAAATAAGTAATTTTTCTGCCATAACAATATTTCAATTGCAGTAAAAATCAATATTTTACATATAAATTATATTTTCTGCTAAATCATAATGCTAAATGAATCCGAAATACTATAATTCACATGGCATAAATCTGATCCCAGACACCTAGTAAAAACTTAACCATCCTTTTTCTTTTTTCTCCATACTTCTTGTTTTAATTTCCTCTTTCAAAAACTACCCATGAAAATATGGAAGTAATACTAGCAAATTTTGAAAACTTCAAAGAATTTTTCAACAAATGAGAAATGGTTGATTAAGTTCTTACAATAATTATGTTTTAAAACCATTCAAAAAGAATATTATAACAAAAGAAATCCTTCTCAATAAAATATCCCTTTATTCAAATTATTGGAATTATGTTAAATAAATTCAAATAAAAAGAATTAGAATCAAATAAAAGAATTATGTATTGCACGAATTTATTTTATTTAAGAAATGTCTTGAAAAAGTTAATTTTATAATTTTCATTTATGCAACTTTATTACTGGATATATATGTCATGTATCATTATAGATGAAAATTCCCCTTCAACCAAAATTTATTTGATTAGGTTTATTGAATTAATTAAATGCAAATAAAAATTTACTATAAATGCTGTGTACCTTTTTTATTTTGTTTAAAAATATCCGGAAAAGATTAATTTAATAACTTTCATCTGCATGTTTAATCATTCATCTCTAATATTTTTCTGGAATTCTTTAAAACCCATTCTTGGGTTGGACATTCTTGAATTGAAGTACAATCATTTAATTATTTTTAAGATGAAATTTTTTTAATCTTCTTATTTTTGGGGTATGATGGAGGGTTTTGCAATATTTTATTAATACAGTGTATTCAATAATTTTAAAATTCAATTTTTAAAACGTTCATTCCTTAATCCAATTTTTTCTTTTCTTTTTAATTGGAATATACTTGAATCTTTCAAATACACAGGGTATTCCAAAAATGTTGAAATACATTTTAACTTTTTGCCTGTTGGAGATAAGCAGGTACTGTAAATTGAAAAAAGTATTTAAAATAAGTTTCATGTTAACAAAATTTATAATTACTATTAATTTATAAAAAAATTACACTTTTAAATTCTTAGATCAAATTGACCAATTAGAACATTTTTCAACAACTAAATCATTGCAAAGAACTGCATATGTATGGATCTGTAAAAATGAGTAAATTATAAAAAGGCAAAGACAACTTGTACCAATTTTTTTCAGTAAAGTTTTTGTATCAGTTACAATTTAAAATTTGTTGAACACAATTTAAAATGTGTTGAGAGCATTTTTCCCCCAGCTGTAAGAGTGCCTTTATAAAAGATTGGAATTCTTTTCAAGTTTCAGACTACATGAAAATAGAAAATTTCCTTCGTTGTTATTTATATATATATATATATATATATATATATATATATATATATATATATATATATATATATATATATATATATATATATATTCATTACAAAAAGAAGAGATTCAGAGTACCAATAATGATGTTTGTCAGCTGAGGAGCAGAAACAGAACCCATAATCATTCTTTTAAAAAAAATGCTCTAAGCAAAATTTAAATATCTATCAAACGTTACACACTGCCATAATTATACGATATGTTGCTCAAGGGCTATCTGTGAATGTGCAAGACCACAAATGCACAAACTAACAGATCTGTGAACGAATTTAAATACCTTGTTCTATTTTTTTCATTTCATAAAAGTATATTTTGGTGGAATATTCGGTGGCGGTTTTCCGTATAGGAGTCGCAGATGTTGGTTGCCTCATGACTCAACACAAGGAGTCTCAAAATCTATATTGCAGTGCTGAATTGGTGGCAACTTTTTTGAATGGTAGACTAGCCCACACAATTTTTTCCCTTATTAAAAAAGAATGAAAATAAGAAATAAAGAAACAATGAAAATGAAAAGAGTCAAATGAAATGTAAGTATCATTAACTGAGGGAGATATGGCACACTGCAACAATGATCTAAATGCTTTTTTTGAAAAAACTAATAGCCAACAATATAATTAAGATCAACTTTCGTTCAAATTTCAGAATATTTTTCAAAGGATTTATTTACTTTAAATTTGTTTGCAGATCAGTGACGTCCAATTGGCTTTCTTCTTCTAACTAATATACAAGTCCAAAATAAGCTATTATAAGATAAAGAAGATTCTCAGTTATCACAAGATAAAATTAAAAAAAAAAAAATGGCACTTTTAATAAGAGGTTTCTAAACAAAGCTGATGCAGAAAAACAGTGCAACTTGTACAGCTAAAATTAAATCTGCTTTGAAAGAGGTGAGCTAAATTCTTATTAAAAATCGAAGCAGTTACGAGACGCCGAAAAACAGTATAGCTTGTACAGCTAAAACTAAAAATGCTTTGAAAGAGGTGAGCAAAATTCTTATTATTTCACACTTTGTTGTATTAACCCTTATGTTCATTTTGTATAGTATACCATACATACATACAACTTTATAAAAATATACTACTACTATAAAATAATTTTTAACTCAGTTTTATTAAACGATTTTTATTACACTATTTTTTAATGTTTTTTATAGCGTAAAGAAGCTAGCTATATACATTTTTTTTTTTTTTTTTTGCTTTTCTTCAAAAAAGCAATCTTGCCACGATAAGGGTTAATTACTTATTTATAAAAACATGATTTTTTACACTATTTCTAAGAATGTTCAGTAGATATAAATTATGAGTAAATGTTCATGATAAAAAAAGCATTTATTCTATTTGAATGTCGAAAACTTAATAACTAATAGAAATTAGTTTCAGTTGGATTTTACAGCAGTTTCATATACATGTTGCGATAATTTCTTGTTTAATTAAACAACTTTAAATGTCTGAAGTAATAAGATTTGATGTTTTTTCACATAATTTTCAAAACAATGACTGAGATTTAGGAATTAATCTGCAAAATATTTATTCATTAATCATGTCTTTGATGCACATTAGCTCTTTCTCTTTCTAATAAATTAAATTCCAGTAAGTCTTTTAAAATAATTATTTTAGAAAAAAATTAGCTATTAATTAAGTAACCCTAGCAGAAGAGATTGCTAACATGCCAATAATAACCTTATATTGGCATGAAATTTTATGCTTTTAATTATATTATTTAAAATTTTGCAAGTGAAAGCTTTGTTAGCTTATCTAACATTTCAAGTCACATAATGTCTGACATATGCTATATTAATAAATACATCTTCTAAATTTTTTGGTTTTAAAACTACAGTAAAAAAAAATCATGTTGTTGCTAGTTTTCCTCAAGTAATTATAAAGTCAATCAATCTCAAACATTCTATTTTATTTTTAATCTTTTTGAATTGATAGTTGTTGGGCTTTGTAACCCTGTAAGTAGAATAATCAAACTTTAAAGTAATTTCAGTATTTCTATATTGCTTCTTTCGTCGATCTTTATGAAAATGCATAAAGTTTTTTTTTTCTTTCTGTTTTGTTTTATGATTTGGTATTAACTAGTCTTTAAAAGTTCTTGATATAAAGGTAAAGAATATATTTCTTTTCTGTTTCTGGCGAGAGAATCTGTATGTAATGAAAAACGGATAAAATTGAGGCCAGTGTATTTAGATTACTAGAAATGCTTGAAAATAATGAGATGAAGGCAAATGAAACAATTGATTTCCAATATAGAGATGAGGTCAATGTATAAAGAAAAGAAAAAGAAAAAAACATTTCAAAGACAAAAGTATGGAAAGCATTCTACTAAAAAGAAAGGAGAAACTAAGCGTTGAAACATATTTGCTTCCATTGGAAATGCTATGTTCAGAATTTTCATGGTGTTTTGAAGCATATAGTAAAGTTAAATCAACATTTGGAATTTTGGTTAATTTTCCAAAAAGAAACAATGATAAAATTAAGGAAGCTGCTCAAAAATTTAAAAGCATTATTCATAGAATATTGAATCTGATTTTGGTAATGAAATTATTCATTTTAAATCCTTCATGACACAACTTCTCGAAACAAATGAAGAAAAATAGTATATGAATTCTTATAAACTCATGTGTGATAATATGGTACAATAAACTTTTTTTAATGTAAAGACTGCATTGAAAATTTACAGATGCCTAATGGTTATAAATGCAAGAGGTAAACAAAGCTCCACAAAACTGAAACCATTACAGATTGTTGACAAATCAAGAATGCCTGAACTCTCTGGCTCATAAGGCCAATGAACATGATGTGTTAGAAAAAAAAATGATTTCCAAGATAGTTCAGCAGGATTTGTATCAAACAAATTGAGGAGTTTGATGCATGAGATTGTACATAATATAATACAACTATAAAATATGATTTGCTCCATAATTTTATAACATAATACTATTTTAAATTTTTAAAAGGTCCAGTCTTATAATTAAAGAATATTTAAATTGCATTCAAAGATTTTGACACCTTTTTACTATTTTGTTTAAAATAAAATATTTGCTATTTCATTTTGTTTTATTTTTTTACCACAAAACTCTTTAATTGAAAAATATTTAAGCCATCAATAATTAATACAGAAAATTAGAAAATGAATTTACAATGTTGTTACAAAATTCACAAAACTTTGTCTATGTTTTCTTCCCTTTGCTTCTAATTCTTCTAATTTAATCTAATCTACATCTAATTTTACAGATAGCATCCACAATTTTTAATTAAACATTATTAAGTCAATTTTAAAGATACAGATGTACAGGGTTGTTTTTATATAATAATACAGTTACAGAAAAAAAAAATCTCTAATTGACCAATCTTTGCCCATAAACTGGTAATGGGATTACATAAAACAAAACTTTAATTTAATTAAAATGAAATTATCTATGATATTTTCTATTGACAATTTCAATGCTTCTGAAAAGTAAAGTATTATCAATTTTCAGACTTAAAGGTTATGCAATTCAAAAAAAGGTTCATTATTTCTAAACCGAAAACAAGTTATTTGATTTTTAAAAATATGACTTCTACAATTTAAAGGGGGGAAATAACAGTTACCTGAACAAGCAACTGAGATTTTATCAGCTGTTGTGATATAGTGTGAATTTCTTTTGAAGCGGATTCATAGGGTTGAGTAACAAGTTCAACCACATTTTTTCTCAGCATTAGATTTTTTTCTCCTAAAAGTAAAAGGTTTATTATTAGAAGAATATTTTTTTGACATGTTTCTTTCCTCCAATAATATGATCAACAGATAGCTGAAGCCATGCCATTTATAAAAGACTAATAATATGGTAGAAAAATAACAATGTCTCTTTTTAACAGATTTATTTCAGTTGGAAAACTCATGCATCTATGAAACAGAAGGCACTAGAATATTAAAGCCTAACATTACACTTGCATCAGAAAAAGAATTTTTATTAACACAAAATAGCACTACTATTTTAGCAGACTTGCCAGAAACGAAACAAAAAATTGTAAACCGAAAAAAGAAAACAGTCAAATATTAATAGCCAGCTAGAGAAAAGTTACTTTAAACAATGAGTTACACAGAAAAATTTGAGAATACTCAAAATATATTAGATTCATTTAGATCAGTATGCCAAAATTTTAAAGAAAACCAAATAATTTCAATCTAATTAATTCAGTAACTTTTCTCTTTCTATATCAGGTATGACACAGATTTAGAACCAAAATGATAATAATAAATAAATTAAAAATAAAGCTGAATTTCATAAAATAGTGATTTATGTCAAACATAAATATCAAGAAGTAAAATTAGACATGATTCATAATTAATTGAGAAAAAAAAAATGAATGCAAAAAGTGCTTGAAATACTAAAAACAACATAGAATTAATATATGAAAGAAAATTAATCAATTTAAAGAAGGATAAAGTTTAATTCTAACGCTGATATTTGTGTTTCAACAGATATATGTTATCCTATATTATATATATATATATATATATAATACAAAGCAATAACATAATTTTCATCAAAAATTACAAAAATATAAGAAATGAGATGGCATTTTCAAAAACAGTAGAATGTAAATTTCACAAATAGTATTTATGCAAATTAGCAAATTAAATAAAAATATAAAGATATTTATTTTGACATGTTGATTATTCAGATACTGAAATACCGCTATTCACTAATTTATAAATCTGTATAATACTAATCACGTCAAAAAAACTAAAATTCAGTAATTATTCCATAGCGAAAACTCATAAATATTTAGAAAAGGAATTATATTTAATGGACAATAGCCTCTAAAGTGAACCTTAAAACCGAGTTAAAAAATAAATATTAATAAATAAATAATATTAAATATTCTAAGAGTTACAAAGATCATAAATATCTAGTTATTTTTGGATATAATCAAAGATAAAAATAATGACAGGTTATTAAGCTTTCACTGAAATTGAGGCATAGTTAACATAAAGTATAAATCTCTAGTCATATAAAATTATTCTTTTTTTTCATAAACTATAAAAATAGCAAGATTCCATTAAATTTTTAAAAAAATAAATTATTTATAATAATATTGTTACAGATATTTTCTAAACTTAAAATTAGAGATGGCACCAGTGGGAGGTTTGGAGTCTCTGTCCCAGAAGACAGGAATGATTTCCCACTTGACAGAGGAAAAAAAATGTCTTGTGGGGAAATTTTCTTTCATATTTTCTCTCAACTGGCAACTTTTATTTATTTTACAAGAGAGAATACAAAATGTACTATGCACATATGGATAATTGAGTTCATGATGTTGTTAGGTATAAAACCATAGGTACCACAGTCACCAACATTTTTGAAGACAGAAGATATCATTGTTTTTGGTGAACTGTCCTCAGCAAATCACAAGATTGAGAAATCGAACTGGAAAATACGCGTCATGTTTATAAAATATTGCAAGACGCATCTAAACTACAAACAATATTACAATTGCAACAATATAGTTCTTGAGTTGCTGATGTATCTTACTAAACAGATAGAATGATAAAATTTTATCAACAATATTATTCTACCAGTGTCAATTCAGTGCATGCGAAAGAAGTTTTCAGTAGATTTCAAATCTTCAAAAATTATATGCACACAACAATGGTTCAAAATAAGCTTCAAAACTTCATAATCTTGCAGAGTAGTATGTAAAAAAAATTAATTTTCCATCGTATAATAGAAAAGCTTGAAAAAATATATTTAAAAACCTGAATTCAGCTTTACTAATGTCATTCTGACCTACTATCTCCATTAGCTGATTTATTATGTTTTCCATTTGTAGTGATGGCTGGTTTGTAATATCAGATTTATTTATTTATTATAACTTAAACTTTCTTTCTGCAATGCGAAATCTATGACTGAATATCTGGGACTGGATGCTAAACTGCACTGATTATAAATATTTGAAGTAAATGTCTTCCTCGCATTTAAATTTATTGTTCTATTACTCTCTGTAATGAATGTAACAAGAAAAATGTTGGTTAAAAGTGCTACTAAGATATACACATAATGCATGTTATTGCATTTGAAATTATAATTTGGCCATCAGATTCCATTTCTGTATTTTGTTTGAATGATAGTTAAATTAAAAATATATCTAACCTCTTAAGATTTTTGTTTTTATACATCATTCTTGCAACATGCTATTCCACTAGAAGATAAATAAGGATTTAATGAAAATTTGGAAGGATCATCATTGCATCCTTCTCCCTCATATAACAAGTTGAACTCCTCTGTGTACACAAACAATGCTTAATGTAATGTAGAACAGATTTACTTAAAGTGGCAGGCAAATCCTATGGATTCTACTGAGAAAATTTTTAACATATATAATGGGGGGGGGGGAACTGGTGCCATCTTAGAGAATCAGCGAGGCAGAAATAAGAACTATATACAGTAAAATGAATATTCCCAATATACACTTTTTTTATTACATTTTGGTATTGCAAAATAACTAGATTTATAATTATCCAGAAAAAGAAAATGTGATAATTAAACCTTAAGAGAGAAAAAATATGCATCTTAAAAAAACATAATTTTACTTACTAAGCTTCTTGTGCAGCAATCTGAAAAGCAAAACATCTTAAAATTAATACTTTAAAAATTAAACACATCAATAAAAAAATTTCATGAATTTGGTTATTTTTATTTCAGATGTGCAGAGAAATGAAAACTTTAACAGGGTTTTAATTATTGATTATAAGCAAAGCTAATGCAAAAAATGTTTGGCTTAAAAGTCTTCATTAGAATTGACAAAATAACAATTTATAATTGCTTTTTCTAAAAGTCAGGGCAAAGACAAGGGAAACCAGTCTGCTTCAATCAGAGAGAAATTAAGAATTTTGTTGTCAAAAATTTACATAGTTACAGAAGGAAGGAATGATCAGCTTGGCTTAGTGAACCTTATAATTTTGATCCCATCTAGTTATTAAATAGTTAATAATAATATAGCAAAATAGCTTGAAATAGTAAATTTTGTCTGAATATGAAAGCAGAACAATTGATTCACACTGTTAGCCATTCAATCAATAGTTTGCTGAATATATTTGATAGAATAATAAGTTATTGCAGTGAATAGATAACTCTTTTAACTTATTTGCCAGATTCAGATATTACTTCCCTTAAAAAGAAACATTTTATTTATTATTTACCCCCCCCCCCTTTCGCAGTAAAATATTTTTGAAACATATTTTATTATATTTTATTTCCTTATGATAATTCAGTGCTTAAAATCTGGTTAATAATTAAAATCAATCTAGTAAAAACACAGGATACTAAGCTACTACTGCTACTGTCATAACCCTTTTGCAATATAGGCATTCTAAAAAAGAGTTTTGTTGCAGACAAATGATATGAATTCAAAATAAATCAATAAAGTACTGGAATTATGTAAATTAGATTTACTTTTATATGTAAATTAGATTTTATTTAGTAAAATGTGTTATTTTTTCTTCTAATTCATTAAGCTAGGATTATTTCACCAATAAAATTTTACAGGCAGTAATTTGACATTAAAAAGTAAATATATATGGTAGTTTAATATCCACAGTAATCATTTTTCAAATATACCTTGAATACAAGAATTTATCCAAAAACATGGAGAATTTCTTGAAAGAATTCATATTTAATTATTCAAATTCCATATTCAATATTATAAGCATGAAACCAGAATGTAAAACAGTATTCTTTCTTTCTTTTCTTTTTTTTTTGTCAATCATTTTATAGCAAAAGCTATAATTTTAAATGATTCTGAATATTTAATGGCCTATAGATGAAATAATGATTGATTGAAAAATTATTAACAGAATACTGATATATATAATATTGAAGCAAAGCAGCGCATAAAACTTAGAAGAAAAAAAACCCTCATATCTGAGTATATTTAAGAATGCAAAAGCTTCAAGAAAGAAGTTTGTAAAAATAATCAGACACATTTTTTTTAAAAATGAAGGCATGAGACATCAAACACAAGAATTTATTTCTTGTATTTGGAAAAAAACAACAAAAAAAAAAAAAAAAAAAAAAAAAACACGAATTATATTATAATAAATCTGTAATATTGTATCCCTGTAAAATTAATCACATAGTATGAAGGAGAATTTCACAAAGATTTTAATGGATGTCAGGTCAATGACTTCCTGCCTTAAAGACAAAATTGAAAATTCAAGAAAATACAAACACTATTTTGATTAGGAGTCGAGTTTCAGATCCTTCTAGAAATTTCATTGTCTTGTTGGAAAACAAATTAAATGGATCTCTTTTTAGTTTTGATCTTGGAGTGATCTCCATAGTTGCACTTCGAGCACTTTGCACAGTTGCAGTTATTTAATAACAGTTGCTGTTTACCAGTGTGTTGTTGATTTCTGAAAGTGCTACCTTGTGTATACTTCAACTCTGTTTTCTTGCAGAATAAAGCATTGTTAGGCTTTACCAAGCTTGTTGAACTTCTCACCGCACACTCACCAGAGGATCTCCATAATAATACTCATATAAATAAATATATAGGAAATCTAATTTTTAAATAATTCATTTTTTATATGTGCATCTTTATAATATTCTTTTACCAGTGTCTTAAGTGACACATTTTCTAGGGAAAAAAAAAAAAAAACTTTATATAAATATTCTTTAAACTAACTTTTATGAAAAATACCAAGAAAAAGACAAAACATAAAATATTTATTATTTTTCTAAAAAGAATCATATTATGATATTTTTCTGTCTGAAAATTTCCATCATAGGTACATTTATAAAAATGTGTCTAGTGAAAATAAAGACAACGACACCTATTGCTGCATGAATTCTTTCTAATTCTAGGGTATAACAAATGATAAAAAAAAAAAGGGCATGATTAAGCAAAGCCTAAAGCAGGATGAATGATTCTAGCTTCTTTCAGTATGAGGAAAAGGATTATAACAAAGTAGGTATTTTCCAATATATTCTTCTTCCAAGACTTTGGATAAAGGAATCGTGTGATGATCCAAGCTCAATCATCATCTTGTTTATATATTACCTGTTAAAAGAGATGGCTCTGACTTTTCTTTATAGGGGAAAGAAGTATTGTAAATTGGAAGTAATGATGAAGTTTGATCTTTTAGTGGTTGCATGATTAGTGTGCGGCAGTTTTTGAGAAATGATGAGGGATTTCCAATTTTTCTTGTTAAAATCATGTGGCTTAGATTAAAATTAAATTTTGCCTTCTACTCTTGCATATTATGCATTTTGGATTATAAAACATTAATTGTTTGAAATCTGTTGTTATTTTCTGAAACTATGCATTAAAATTAATTAGTTAAATTATAAAATATGTGAAACATTTTAAAGATTCATTCAATTTATTATCCCAAAACAAAAGTATTAATAAGGTGTATATAATTGTTAATAAACGTGTAATCAAGTGATTATCTTTTTTTTTTTTTTTTTTTTTTTTACTTTTTTTAAAAATCATTTGTGCATATGTATATATCTTGTTTAAAAATATAGATAAAAAATGAATTCAACTTTCAGGAATATAGTTTATCGTAAAATCTAAATTCGAAGAAGATGCTATTCATATGCCATGAAAGAATGTTTCAATAATGAATGCATGCCCTGCCATCTTAACTCAATAAAACTATTGAAGGATGGGGCAAGACATAATTAAAAGTAAATTAATTTTAAATTTCCTCAAATTTCATGTTTCTAAATTCTAATTGAAACTATTTCTGTATTTTATTATTTAATTTTAATATAGCTTATATTTTTAAACTAAATACTTTTTAATGTCACCCTTTAATGTATATCAAATTAGTGGAAAAACCTTTGCAGCATATGATCATTTCTTTATGTTATTCCCAATAATACTTAGTATTAAAAGAACCTATAATTTTAGGGAAATTTTATTTAATTTATTCGAAGGAAATTTTAAAAAAAATATATATTTTGCTTTAAATATATAAGTTATGGTAAATATGAAAAATTGGCTATTATTAATACTAACTGGTCATTATTAATAATAACCAGTTAGAATTAATAATAACCAATTATTCACATTGACCATAACATATATATGCACACATATAGAAATATATACATGCAGATGGATACAATACACACATTTATATATTAAAAAAATTTATCAAAAAAAATATTCTCACCAAAATACTTTTAAACTGAAAAATTTTATACTGATACTCTAATCTTTATTAAGATGTGTTAATTTTATAATACAAATACTTATTTATTTTACAAAAATATCAATAATAATCGAGTTTTTATACTTCGATAAACAAACCAAATTTGATTTTGAAAATGTCTTGAACATTTGACTTAAATGATTTCATTTCATACGGCATCCACTTAATTAGCACACATTTCATTCAATCAGCATAAAATATCATTCAATGAACAAGTTAATTAACAAATTAACACTTATTTTCACTTGTTACAGTTATTATTTAATTTTAATATGAAATTTAAATAATAATGTTTTGTTTCCTGTATCAGTACGATATATGCTTTTTTCTATATTCTCAAATTTCACTATCTCATATACAAAGTATAAAAAAAGTATTATAACTGTCAAAAATTTGAACTCGTGATTTTGACACATCTCCACAATTTAGACCTCTCCGAGCTTTGAAAATGCTTATTTTGCATTATACTAGTCTGTCTGTGACAAAGATAACTAAAAACCGCTTTAGATGAAGAAGTTAGATGAATGAAATTTGGTATATGATCTTTAAACCAAATTTGTAGATTTCTACTAAATTTTGAGCAAAATCCATTCAGAGGAAGGCTGTTTCAATTTAAGTTAACATGGTAACTGCAAAATGGAGAAAGTTAGATAGATGAAATTCAGTACAGATTTAATACTTAAAGTGTAAACACCTATCAAATTTTGAGCCAAATCCAACAAGAAGTTGATTATCTATCAATCTGCAAACACAAACACTCACAAAGGCAATGACTTCAATAAATTAAATCTGGTATATGATTTTATTACTACAATTGTAGCTTTGTGGTAAATTTTGGTTTCGAACAGTTGAAAAAAAAAATGCATCTAAAACAGAAATTCTATTTTACGGTACTAATTACTGTATGCCAGGGATTAATCACCAAGTAAATGCTAATAAATAGCAAGTAAAAATGTTAACTTCATGTCAAACCTAAATATTTCAAAGCTTATCAATGTGAATACCATGCAGGCATTCTTTGCAATATCCAAGGTCCATCATTTTTTACGGGGATGGAAGATAACACCTTTAACAGGGGTGAGCATTAAGTCTATTGCAATCGACCAATGGAGCACCAAGACATTTTGGGGTGATCGCCTTTAAAACACCTAAGACACACATATTAAAAGAAACATTTATGGAACATTACTATTTCTCAACTTTGCATTTTTATAAAAATGTTTTTTAAGGATATGAGTGTAAAAGAAGAATTATTAACAATATTGCCTCTTAAGAAAAAAATCCACAAGGTGAAGATGTTTACTGCACCTTCATAAAATACATCGAGGAGTGCTAAAAAACCCTCCAATTAATAAAGTTGTATTGATGACAAATGATGAGACCCCGTCAAAAGATTTTTTGCTATGTATATCAGAGATGCTGACTTACCACATTTCTTTTCTTATCAGTCATCAACAGGTCCTCTGTTGTAAAATTCTAAATATGCATCATGTTATGGGAAGTTTCATGAAAATTGTGAACTCAATTTGAGGAAGAAGTCTTCAGAGAAGAATTTTTCGAGCCCAACTAGGAGAAAATGAATCTGATTGTGGGGAATTGTTATATCATGCAGATGTTCGTTGGTTAAGTTGGAGTATATTTTTTCAAAGATTCAAGGACCTACTACAAGAGGTAAAGGATTATTTAGAGTCAAAAGGTGAAGAGTATGCTGAACTTGGTGATGACGTTTGGTTGGTGGATTTAGCTTTTCTTGTTGATATAAAACACCATCTTAATGAATTAAATACTTACAATTGCAAGAAAAAAAATTAAACAATAGTACAATTGATTGTATTTGCTAATACTTTCAAAAACAAATTAAAGCAAATATTTTCCCAGTTAATGATGAATGAACTAAAAAATTTGAAAAATATTTCTGAACGAGTAGTTTAAAAATGGAGGTACATTAAAAAAAGGGAAATATTAAGATAAAATAATAAAACTTCACTCCAAATTTGAGAGAAGTTTTCAAAAAATTACTAGACTAGAACCAATTGTTACATTCATGTGTTACTCATTTGGTAATGTTAATGTGGAAGAAATAACTGAAAATATAAATTATATATTCTGTTTACCACTTGAGAAAAACGAAGTTTTTCACCTTCAAAATGGTATAAATTTAAAAGCATGAAATTCAGAACCTAAGAATAACTTTTGGAAGAAATTGAATGAAGTAAATTATCCTAATTTAAAAAAAAGTTGCATATCATTTAACATTGTTCTTTGTCTCTACTTACCTGTGGGAATCTGCATTTTCAACGATGAATATAATTAAGACAAAATATTGTTCTTATTTCACAGACGACTATGTGAACTAATTACTAAGATTAGTAATTAGTAATAATATACCGAGATATTCAAGATTGGCGGACAGTATGCAGACTAAGTCTTCTACTAAGTGTAACTGCAAGAACTAAATCGACTGAAAATGATTTATTTTTTTAATGTATTTTGAATTATTTGATATTAACTGCTTCATTTGAAATTATTAAATTTGTGGCTGTTATTATTATATTTGTAGGTATGTACATATTCCTTATTTGTTATTAAATTATAATACATATTGAAGATTTTTTTTTTTTTTTTTAGCTCGCCACACCCACGCCACCAGGTAAACCTTGAAAAAATCAGAAGTAGCCTGTACCCTGGAAAAGTCTGCCCACCCCTGCCTTTATTAAAGAATATGTAAGAAAGTTTTCGGGAGACCACTCCTACAAGTTTATTATTGCTCTTCATTCTGTCTGATAATTCTTATTGTCCTAGTACCATACAAATAGTTAATTATGGCAAATAATTATTTGTTGCAATTGAATCAGCTATAAAACTATTAAATGTCTTCAATTAAGTATAAATTAATTATTGTATGGCATTTTAAAGTAAAATTAGAGAAATTTCATTTTGTCCCGTCATTAAAAAATTTCTGATGCCATATCTAACTTTTAGTTTCATTAATTAATACATCAATTTCTCCTTCATTTTTTAAAATTCTGGGTCAGAAAACTTTTTTTTTTTACCCAAAATGGGTCCCGAGTAGAAGTTTTAGAAGCTATGGTTTAGAATAACATAAATTAGGTAGAACAGTATTATATAAATTTAGAAAAAATAACATTATCTTTCACTATTTTAGGATTATAAATCAACTACACTGAAGTAAAAAGTTATATATATTAAAACCAATATTGGAGAACAAAAGTAATGTATTCATACGTATTGTACTGCACTGAAGAATCTCTAGATGAATCTTTCTCTCCTAGTTCAGAAGGACTTCTGCACCAAGCATCACTTATGGAATAGTCACTTCCTAAAGGCAAAGATATAATAAGTTTTAGAAACAAAAGACTTTAAGCCTAAAATAATCAGAAGATAATTGTTTGTAGAGCATGAAAGCATTTGATTTTTATACCTGATTGAGGCAAAGCCTGATGAGTATCAATTTCTTCATCGGACTCTGAAGCCTCCCCAGATATAACAATCCCATGAGGTATTCTTGAAGCAGCCTAGAACATTAATATTATTAAAATAAATAACAAACCAAATAAAAAGCATACACAACTAATAAAAAAACAAAGAAAAAATCAGCCCCAAGGAAAATACTTAAAAAAAAAATAAAAAAAATGTTTTATTGATAATATTCTAACCTACCCAAATTTTTTCATAACTCTTCATTTAAGAAAATTGCATTGACAAAAAAAAAAAAAAAAACTTCATTTAATGAAATTTCTTATTTTTCTCTCAAGTTTAAAAAAGTTAAATATTAAGGGAAAAAGTCAGGACACTAATTATCTATTATAAATATGTAATCTGATTTATTGAGCAAGTAAAATCAGTAAAATTTGTTTTTTATACACAGTGAATTTTTGTTTTTAAAAAGATATGGTAAATCTGTAAAATATGAATTTTAAATAATTCTTTTAATGACTTGCAGGTTATCTCACCATAAGCAGATTTAAAACACAATGAGATTATCTATATTTTCTTGGTCTAAATAGAAAATTTAATTTAATTTTTTTATTTCAAAATTTAAATTTTTTAAAAATTTAATTTATGAAATTAGTTGTCAGTAAATAATTTTTTACTTAATCTAATATTTGCATATGAAAATCTTTATCAAGAAATAATATTACAACAAATTATTCATTTACTCTAAAACCATATATTAATTAGTATTTACTCTAAAACCATAATCATAATATTTAATTATATAAAATAATAATATAATCCTGACATTCAAAATTCAGAATTAAAGAAATAAATTGATTCATGATCTAAGTCAAAGCAATGGTTAAAATAATAATAGAATCTTTTTAACAACAAAGTAGCAAGAAAAAAAAATTTAACTCTGATGATAAATAACATAAATATAACAATTCTGTGATTTAAAAATTCAGTTTAAACTACTGAATTTCAAACAAGATTTAAGTAATATTTAAATTAATTCATTCTTTTAAAAAGAATTTTTGAACAGTAAAGTTTACTCCACAAAATAAAAACCATTTCATCAGCTTATACACTTAGGAATAAAAGACATAATATTAGTAAATTATTTCTATATAATTTTAAAATAAAACAAATTATGGTTTTGGGAAAGCTATAATAAGTTATATAAAAATTAAACCTTGATATACGTTAATAATGAAAAAGATAAAGTAGTATTACAAGAAGAAGATAAAAAATTTTAATTTAAAGACAGAATATACTAAAAATTTTCTATATATTACATCAAAAGTTTCATTTTTTTTAAATCAAGCCAGCAAATTAAAGAACATTTTTAATGATATAAAACTAAATCTTAGGAAATAAAACTTTCAAAGGAAAAGACAGTTTCAAAGAAACAGAAGATAACAAGACCTCAGAAATGAAACAATAAAATTTACTTAAAATTTCAAATTTAAACATTTTGAATACTTTTAAGATAATGGAAAAATGTGTCCAAATAACATTTCTGAATTCATATATAATAATTTTATTAAAGGCATTACAAACAAATTGTAGAATTTATTTCATCATTAAGACTTTACAAATTAGTTATTCCCTTTTAAAGGATTCAAATTATTATACTTGCAAGAAAATGCTACCATTTTAAATCAAAAATAAAACTCTTTATAAGAATTATATTTGCTTTTAAGAGTTTAAATAAAACCACTAAAATTAGATCTGAAGATAACAAAATTAATTAAGTTATTTTTCAAAATTATATAGCATCAAAAGAATACCAGAGAAGAAGAAAAAAAAAGAAAAGAAGAGAGAAAAAAAAAAGGAAAAAGAAAACAGGAGATAAACGAGATACAATGATAGAAAAAGGTTAGGAAATTTGCAAAAAAGAATAGTTTTATTTCTTCTTGTAATGCACACACACAACAAAAGATGATTTTACTTTTATTTAGAAGCACACCCATATAAAAAAAATCAAACACATTCATTTCAAAAATTTCACACACATATTCGAAAATATGCAAATTGAGTTTAAATTACTTGACGATCTTTAGATTTCGATGAAGGAAGAAGTATTCGGACTTCATCTTCAACTTCTAAAGAAGCATCACTGCTTAAATCAGTGGCTGAAGCTTCTGGGTACGATTCTGTCATATTGACCAATTAAATTTAAAAAAAAAAAAAAGCAAAGGTAATTTACATTTTGATAGCCTACAAAATAAATACAAAAATCTAGAGAATAATTAAATCCAATTCCTCGTAAATCACTGCGTTAAAAGTATAATAACAAATTCTAATTTTTAAGAAATTACTACAGATATGCCATAAAGCAATCGTCTAACACCTCACATCCACCCAATCAAACTCCAATGATCATGCGTAAATTAATCGATTAGGTAGAATACTTGTGGATGATCAAAATGTCGCCAATTCGTATCGCCGGACTTTCTTACTGTTAATTGCCGCACGGATCTCTCTCGTAAACCCTGCGTCATATGATATGCGCAGTAATATATTCTTTAAAGGACATTGAAAAAATAAACTTTTTCTATTTTAAAATCGAAATTGTGAGGATCTCGTTATTTTTCAATTTAGAATTAGGAAATAATTTCTTTTCTTCTTTCTTTTTTGAAGAACCTGAAGATTCAAAATTCAGAAGTTCAATGCACTGTAATGAAATATTTCTTTAATTTACTTGGAAATAATATTAATTATACCCATACTGACAAATATTATTTCTGTTGAATAAAGTTATTTAGAAAAAACTATTCAACAGCTCTTGAAATTACTGAAGGCTCTATTAATTACTATGTTACCAAGATTATACGAATGTGATCGAAATTGCTTTAGGATTTTACAGTAGATTATCTCACGATCCCTTGAAAGGAAAAAAAGGAAAGAATTCAAAGAAATATATATATGCAACTAAAAGTTAATAAACGATAATAAATAGAAAATAATATTTTTATCTCTTGTTTCTTTTTTTATATATATATTTCAGTCATCAACTTTCTCCTCTATTCATTATAATGGGCAGGATGTTTCCCCCCGAAATATCGTCAAATTTACAAATATTTGAATCTTGGGATGTGACGCTCCAGGATTTTCATTTGTCAGATAGTGCGATTATGCTTAAAAACAAGCTAGAATTTCAATTTTATAAATCTAAGTCCTTTAACTTTTCTTTTAGAAGTACTCTTAAATAACATAATTAGTTATTATTAGAAATGATTAATATTTTAAGTCTGGTGTCTTTATTTTTTTAAATCGTTAATTTCATGATTTTTCACTGTTATGGTAACCTTTTCGTTATTCGAAATGACGTCAGCTTTTTCTCGTTATGTGATTGGTTATTAAAGTGTCAATGATAAATTAATACAACGATTTAAAGAAAATGGAAGGTAAACAAATTAATTGCACCTTAGTACAAAACTTGTTACAAGGATTTTTAGTTAATTATGAAGTTAAAAAATTTTCTTTTGATTGATGATAATGCGCTTAGAATAAGTCATTATATTGGCACACTTTTCTTGGATTATTCAAACAGTGGTTTATTTTAAAATGGACTTCGGGAGAAATTTAGTGGTTGCTGAATAAATAAAAAGGAATAAACATAAGTTTCGCTTTAAGACTGTGCGCAAAATAAGTAAATTGTTGATAGTTTTTAGAAAAATAATTAAATTATTTCATTTAAAACGACTATCCAGTTAATTATATAAAATCATCTCCCTTACTTTTCAAAAAAAAAAATAATTACTTGTAATTATTAAGTAAGAATATTTAGTAAAAATTATTTAATCATATATTAATTGAGAATGCCAACACGAGATTACATAGCGACCAAATCCAGAATTTACTTTTAAAAATTTCTTGACATAAGTCACCTCTTGGTAAACGTTAAGAAAAATTTTTAAAAACATTTTAAAATATTAAAAAATTTTGAAAATTTTAGAAAACGTTGCACTGTAATTAAGTTATTACCATTAAAACGATAATTCTTTGGATTTTAAAATGATGCAAAAAACTATTCATTTATAATAACATTTAAGGAATTGTAGGGGATTGGGATGAGTGAGGATAGAACCTGGGACTTTGTAATTCGCAGTCCAGTAACTTAACTAGGATACAAAAGCGTACGCACAGTAGCGTCGTTGTTAACTGGATTATATGCTATTCACCACAGTACTCTCCCTCCAGTGAGTCGGAGGTGAGACGAACGATATGACTGTTGAGTGGCGATGTAATATTAGTTATAAGCTGTTGTTTCTTAATGTGCCTGTACCACGACCATCGTAATACAAGGCCTCACAACTCCCAACGCTTTCAGCCCGTGACGTCATGAGGTTGGATGAGTTCTGTAGAAAACGATAGTCGTTATCGTAGTGAAGAATGGGAAATGTGTTGTTGGCTTTTTTGGTAGTTTTTTTATCTTTTTGCATCTTAATTTTAATTTATCGTCATGAAGATGCTTAGGGCATGCTGTGTTCCCAATTGTAAAAGTAATTACACAAAAAATAGCTCCAATGTTTCTGTATTTTCGTTTCCAAACGATGAAAACACTAGAAGAGCATGGATCTCTGCAATAAAGCGGGACGTTTTCGTACCAACTAAATATAGTAAGGTAAGTTTGATTTTTTTTTTTTTTTGCACAATTTTTAGTTAATTAATTCTTTTGAAATACGAAACATTTAAAATTATGTATAACTTCCATTTAACTTCTGTCATTTTTGTTTGCTCTGCATTTAGTTGTTTATTCTACCAATGGGGTCAATTCACGCGAGTTCGCAAATTGTACAGACTAAGTCTATGGCAAAGGATACCGACGTGCTCTGATTGGTCGATTTCTTTCGCACAGACTTTCTATGCTGTAGCAACCCTGTTGCATTGTTGTATAGTTGTACGTACTTTTTTGCCTGCCATTTTTCAAAATGGAGAAATTAAATCTTCCAGAGAAATACAATTATAAAATAATTGAGATTGATGAGAATAGAGCTATTTTTCGCATTTCTGATCTTGTAAATAAAGAATCAGCACAGGTAACAATTTTTCTGTGAAGTATTATTAAAATAAGGCTTGAAAATCAAGCTTTTATTTTACGGGAAATGATCGGCCAATTTTTTAATTAAATTTTCATGTTAAAATCATTTCCCAGAAAATATTTATATGCAAATAAACTATATTTATTAAGATATTTAGATGACATTAAACAGAATAGAAATCATTATAATTCTTATTGAATATTCATGTAAAATAAAATAACACAAGGAGATATTTATTTTTTAATTTTGTATTCAAATTATTATTATAAGATGTCTATCTGGAAATGTGCTATATTTGTTAAGATATTTAGATTCATATAGTTATTAACTTAATATTAAGATTTATAAATATATAAATAGTTTATACATTTTTTTTGAATACTTATTTCTTGCATTTCTGTAACACATATTTTAGGAATGGATTAAAGAATATGAACAAAGATCAGAAACAGTTTGGCGTGTTCAGAGAACACATAAATCAACTGGGCGCCTTAATGTTTATAAAGGTGACTTTAGATGCTGCACAATGTGCATCAGGTAATAACTAATATTTTATATTTTACTGCTTCAAATGCATTATGTGTGTTATTTTAGACACTTTATGTTTTATCATTTATATAATGACAAGGTTAGATTTAAAGTTTATTTAGCATGTGGCAAGAGACATATTTATATCTGTTTAGCTACAAATATATTTAATTGTATCAAATTCCATTATAATAAGTATTTATATTATACATGTTTTGTTAAATTGTTTTACTAAGTTTTAGAGCTTCCATACTCTGTACTATATATTGACATATATTTTTAACTAAGGTGTGATCTAAAATTTCATTTTGCTTAAGGCAAGACTGATATTTTTGGCTGCCTTGTTACAAAGCACTTAGCAAATATTGCATAGTTTATATGTATTTTCCTAGTATGGAAATATCTGTTCTTTTTATTCTCTTTTCAATCTTCTGACCAGTTTGATAAACGAAAAAAATCTGTTTGTGTGTGTGTGATTTGATTTGTGATCTTTATAACACACATTCCATGAATGAGATCGTATTTTATGTTAAGAAAAAAATTTCAGTTCTGGCACTAATTTGACTTGAATTTAAAAGCTGTACCTGATAGGCCAGTTGCACCCTATAAAGGGTTAATAATTGAAATAAAATTGATTTTTTTTAATAATTTTAATAAATTTATGATCTTTAAACACATTTTAAATATTGTTCAAATAAAAAATAAAGACTAGATTGGTTTATTATTATTTAAAATTTTTAAAGCAGTACTTCATAGCTTTATAAATAATATTTATTCTCTTCTACTGAAATTCATCGGCACAGTGCTCTCATTATTGATAATTATATAAAGATTATTTTTACAGGTATCAAAACATGTGAAAGAAAGTAAAAATACTGGATGCCCTGCAGTTCTTAAAATTACTATTCAAAGGTAAGTTTTAATTATTTAAATTTGATTAATAATAATAACAAATAATATATATAATAATATATAATCAAATACTTTTATTTAGTGTGATTATTGGATTTATTTGTCACTTACATACTTATAAAACTAATTTAAAAAATATATTACATTTTTCTTTATATGTGTCAATACCTAATATCTTCACTTACTTATTTATTTTTTAGTATCAATAATTATTTCTTATATTTTCAATAATAATTTTTTATTTCTAATGTTATTATGAATTATCATATTTTGGAAAGCTTAAATTTTCTTTGCTTTTATTTTAGATGTTTAATATATCCATGGTAAAATACTCAAATTATTTTGATTACAGGTACTTTTCACTGCCAAAACACAAAGATCCACTCCCAGAGGTTATAGAGTTTCCTGCATTATGTGAGCTTCTGTACTTGCATAATCATTTGCTTGACAGTGCTGCTGTTAAAAAGTTCAGGCCATTATCAAACCTAACGCAAAAGCGTCTGATAGAATGGGGTCAATTCACGGTCACGTGTCATGTACCAAACAAACCGCTTCTGTTCAATTTTCAATCGTTCTGCGCATGTCGTGATGTCTGTCGATAACGTTGATGAAACCATCGTTTTGTAAATATTACGCTAGCCGATCAATTATGAAAAACTTCCGAATTTTTAAAAAGAAGATATTATTTTGAATTATTTAATCCAAATTTTCGTAGTTATATAATTTTATTTTTTATATTAAAATTTTAATTAGTATTTTCAATGGAATTATTGTTTTTGCATAATTAATTACCATCGCTTTTTAATTCGTTTGGTGCCACTTTATTCTTTCCTTTCCATATCCCTTCCTTTTTTATCCAAAGGATACATTTTGACAAACGACTACGGCAGTGTTTTTGAAAAATTACATATGTTCGTTTTTACATATTATTTAAATATTATTGAATGTTGAATCTTATGAATATAGTTCTTTTAAAAAATAATTATTACTCTTAGATAAGGTAATATTTTAAAGCTTACTAATAAAATTATTACATTTTTTTTCTTATGTAATTATTTTTATTAATATTGAGACTTTGATGTTTTATGTTTGCTCAGAGGAAAGAATATGAAACTCAAATTAGTATATATTGAATAAATTATGTTTACAATTTCAAATTATAAAATATAAAAGGCATAGATACCTTTTTTTAAATCTATGCAACTTAATGAATCAGTTATTTCATTTTAATTTGTAGAAATCATTAAAGGAAAACAAACTGAATCAAACTTTCATAATTTTTATTTCCACATTACAAAAAAAATATAGATAAAATATATATGATAATTATTTGGAAAAATAGGATCAAATGGATGTTTTAATGCACTCACTAATTCAAAAAAACTATTTACTATTTATCAACATCTATTTTTCTAGACACTTAGAAATAATATAAACACAGTATTACAAGAATGTCAATGTAAATAATGAAATCAGTTTTATTCAACAGAAACATCCTAGATACTAAACAACATTTTTTTTATCACCAATAAAAACAATATTGAACAATATACTTTTAAAGCAGAACATTTATGAATTTTTTTTAATGCTAAAGTTACATTGATAAAAATTACATTGAATGAATATCATAAAATAAAACAAAAACATATACTACAGTAAATTTAATAAACAAGAATAAGGTCATGATAAATATATATATATAGAGAGAGAGAATTAAAATAGGATATAAAGAGTAGTTGAAAGAAACACTTTTATGCTTTTACAGAATTTTATAATTCAAGATTGATATGTTAAAGAAATAGAAAAAGAAAAAAAAGAGTCCAATATTTTCTGGAATGAATCTCTTTCTTTCTTACAGAATCCTGAAGTTCTTGTAGCTCGTTTTGCAAATTGCTGATTCTGTCGATTATTTCAGAAAAAATAATAGTCTGGGAAAAAGCAGAGTACATTCCACTGAAATCAGAATTCATATAATTTTGCTTAGTAATCAATTCTCTTGCATTTATATACTTAACTAAATGACATGTGTTTTCAAAACTTAAATATATATATATATTTCTTATATATAGCATTCAATTTATCAAATTAAGAGCACTTTTAATAAAATACATCAATTATATATATATATATATATATATATATATATATATATATATATTATTTAGTAGTTAGTAAAGGATTCACTTACTAAATAAATCTTTAAGAAATTTATTCACTTCCACCTAAGTTTAGCATTATAACAGTTGTTATTTTTGCAACAGGAACTTGTTTACTTACATTAATTAAATTTAGATAAAATTTTGTAGAAAAATGCAATGTAATATTCATGTAAACATTTTAAAACCTTCTAAGCATATTCAAAATTATCAGAAATTTCATCAAATGTGAATAAAGTAAATTAGAAATGCACTCATGTTTTTGTTTGATTGTTTTTGATGGCAAATCGCTTACCGATTTCTTTTTCTTCGAATAGTTTTTCTACCAAATTACTAGAACAGCTATATTTAATAAATGGACACACACTGAATGAATTCTTCAAAATGATCGGAGCAGTACACCGACTTCGAAGGCTTGAAAAAATCTATACCAAAGCTATCAACCCAAGTCAGGATTGTTTAAAGGAAAATAAGAAAACATTTTATCATGACAGTTACTCTTGTGTTTCGCATCAAAGCATGAATCCATCAGCACACCAGTATTTCTTCTGTTAACACATAATAAGAGGAAAGAAAATGACTCAAAAATTATAACTTCAAATGTAAACAAAAAAATCCGCTTCATACTCGGCGGAGAACGTTAATGGCAGACTAATCGACGAAAGCGGTGCGGATGAAACTTAAATGCCATGCGCGAATAGGTCATGACATGTGACTTTTACGTCACATGAATTGACCCCATTGTTTGAATTAGGGCATACTGCAGCTACTGCAAGACAGATGTTGCAAATGGAATTAGAGCTTCAGAGTAATGAAGATTATGCAGAAGCATGCATGGACAGTTCTAAACTACCTTCATTATCTGTCGTAAATCACTTGCTAAATAATGAATTTAGGAAAATCTATGGATCTCCAGGGGTGTTTGTGCTCCGGGGAAACCACGGAATTCCGGGGATTTTGAACTTCGATACCCGGAAATTCCGGGGATCGTCGTTCAAAAGGAAGTAGGAATAATAATGAATTATTTATTTTGATCTGGGTAATTTTGTTTGCTTTGAAAGCAGAAAACGCAAGGTCAGTGTGTGTGGTGAAAACTTTTCCTTTCTTTCTCCAAAGGCAGTGATAATGCGTGAAAAGGGGGAAAAAACTTCTTTTTTGTTCTTTCCTTATTGCGAGTTATGACTCATTCCCCCGGTTCTCGGACATTCTCTTCTGGATTCTTTTCGGCAAGTAGGCGCGGCAGAAAAAAAAGGGAGAGACTTCGTTCGACCAGATGTGCGATCACGTGACCTGGGTTCAAAGGTCTTAATTTTGCAAAATTAATGGTTATTAATTTTGCAAAAAATGTAATTCATTGAACTTTTATAATTAGGTCATTCAATACTTCATAATCGTAATTTTTCATTTCTCTTCCCCCCCCCTTCTCGAAACTCCAAAATGTCGGTAGTAAGTCCGTAAAAGTTTCCGGGGATTTTTTGGGGTCCCACAAACACCCCTGGATCTCGAAGAGAAAGCGATATTGACAGGGAAGTTGAAAAATATATTTCCTCATACAATCAACAGCCATTCTGCAAAGCTGCTTTTTCAAAAGTAAAGAACAGTTTGGCGATTGCTGTAGTGACGCCGATAATGAAGCGAAGTATAGATTTACTTAGCAACGTTCAAGAAATGATAATGCTTGATGCATCTGGCCACATGGACAGATTAAATCATCGTGTTTATTTTTTTATTTCTCCAGGTGTAGCTGGTGGAATACCTATTGGCTGCATCATCACAAATGCAGAAGAAACTAATATTTTTCGTGAAGGAGTGAAACTTCTTAGTGAGTGTTTTCCTGAGAAATGCTGTTTATTGCAAAATGGGCCACTGATTGTAATGACAGATGATGATCTGAAGGAAAGAGAAGTTCTGAGTGAAATATGGCCGAATTCTACTTACTTACTCTGTCAGTTTCATGTGCTAAAAGCAGTGTGGCGATGGCTTATGGACAATGAAAATAAAATTCTAAAAGAGCACCGTCAAGAATTATATTTTTCCTTTAAATCATTGATGTATGCAGAAACTGAAATGCAACTGAAAGAGTTGCTTCAAAATATGTTGGAGAATAGCACAGTCAGGAAATATGACAAGTTCATCATATATTTGAGCAAGTTGTTCTCCAAAAAGCATTTATGGTGCACTTGTCATAGAAAAATGCTTTTAACCAGGGGAAATAATACAACAAACTATGTTGAAAGTTTGTTCAAAGTTTTAAAAGAGACCATACTTGGACGAGTGAAAGCATTTAGCTTAGTTCAATTATTGGACTTCATTGTCACAAAATTTGAGAAGTATCTACATAGTAGATATTTAGATTTTAGTTTTGGTCGTTCTAACAAAAAACTAGTAAAAAGGTTTTTGCCTGATGATAAAGGAATAATTCAGAACATCAGATCACTAAATAAAGATAACACTTATTTTGAAATTGATCAACATTTTGTTGATTTGGAAAGTTCCATTTGCACTTGCTTTGTTGGCATGAATGGAAAGCTTTGCAAGCATTTAAGTGCTGTAATTCTGAAACAAAATAAACAATCAACATTTGTCTATTCTCTAGAAAGTAGAAAATTAATGTATGAAGTGGCTACTGGAAAAAAATTGGATTCAAATAGCACCCTCTTGCTACCTTTAAGTTTTAACCCATCACACAATTTTCCTTCTTCTCAATCTGATGATGCTCTACAACCACAATTTTCTTCTACGGTACTTCCACATTCATCTAATGATATACTTTCACAATTTAATAATAATACACTTAAACATTCTTCAAATGACACACTTTCACCTAGAGATATTGACACATTTTCACAACCTTGCAATGATAACATGATTCTACCAACTACTTCACAGCCCATTGCAGCTACATGTCAGAACTCGGACAGTGAAACAGATGATGATGATTATTTACAAAAATTTGAGGATATAATTAATCGGATTAAATCCGGTTACATAAATAATCCTGATGTTTTTAAGCCAGCAATAAAAAAAATGGTGAAGAATGTTAACAAGTTCGGAAAAACAGAAACTGGATTGGTGTCTGCCTTGCATAACTTTGGAAGGTACTTTTTTAAACTTATTTTTGTAGGCTTGTTAAGTTTACATTGGAAAATTCGCAAGATAATTTAATGTTTATATTATATTGTAGCAAATTAATTTTATTATTTTTAAAGACTAAACTTTTTTTAATCCAGTTTTGAAGTGTGTTTAGCTATAGATTTCTTAATGTTTTCTTTTAATTTTTATTGCTGTAAAAATTGAAACTGAAAGAGTGATACATTTACTACAATATACATTCAATACAAGAATCTAAAAATGTATTGTTAAAATTTTAGCTAAACAGTGTATGGGTTTTTATTAATTTTATTTTTATGTTTTCTAAAGTATAATTAATGTTTATGTTATGGGTTAATACTAACAACTTTTTTTACACCACATTTAAAGAGTTTAGCAAAAGAAAGTGTCAAATAGCAATTTAAAAACTCATACATTCATCATTTATAATATGGTAGGATATTATTCAATAGAAAATTTGATAAGAGAGTTTCAGTATGAAAAGGGGTTTTGTAAGTAGCTTTCTTGTATTTTTATACATTCTAAAGCTAAATTTCTTTAATTTATTAAAATGTCATGCAGGACTTTCACTAAACTCTTCGGTTGTATGATGAAGTTGGCAGAAATTTACTTAGATTTCTTCTTTTGTTTTCCCTTCCTTTTAGAAACCTTAACTACTCAAGCAGAGTTTTGAAGTGCAGCAGAAGGAGAGGCAATCAAATTCCTGTTCAACCTACAGCAATTGCAAGAAGAAAATCTATTTATTCTGGTAGGAAAACTCAAGTTGGTGGGAGGCCAGTTAAACGAGCATTACCACCTGCCCTAAAAGAACATACTTATGGAATATTCTCTGAGTTACCGAAAAAACATCGAAAAACAAAACATAGTTTGACGCATTGTGTCGAAAAAAATGTATCTCTTCCAAATTAATTTATATTTATTTTATTACTATCATGTTTTAAAAAAATATTTTCCTTTTTTTTTTTTTTTTTTTTTTGTACATGCTTTAAGAAAATTTGTACATGTATTAGAAAATTTTAACAAAATTTGTATGGTGTTGAAATAATTAGTATTAATATGATATAAAATTTTAATGCTATTATGGTATTAAATAGCACTTCCATGAAACTGTTGAATGTTAAATATTTTTCAGCTTATTATATATTAAAAATTAAAGAAGTTGAAAAAGTATTTACAAGTTGCTCTGTTGTATATTGAAACATTTTTAGAAGATGAATAAAACATACCTTTGAAACCAAAGAGTCCTGATTTTTTTTTTATTGTTATATGTATTTATATATATCAAACTTTTCATAAACTCAAACTTGAGCTGTTATTTGAAGTAATTGTTTACATGTGCCTTCTAAAACTTACTCCTATGCATAGGAGTAAAACTTACTCCTATGCATTCACAAACTTACTCATTCTTCTACTGCACTTTCTTTTCCTTAGTTTTTATTATTTTCTGCAATACTTCAAACTTATGGAATAAATTGTTTTCAAAGTACATGATTTTAAGCAGTGTATAGAAGAAACAAACAAAAGAAGAAAAAAAGAGACTAATTTTTATCATAAAAAATAGAAGTTGAAAAATTAGTTCCTAGGGATTAAAAAGCATTAAGAAGCACATAGCCTCAAAGGATTTGCATCTTCCTTTCCGGCTGAAAATTGAAGTAGTTATTTACATAAAACATAGTTTGTACTTATTTAAAATATAAAACACTAGATATTTATGATTAAAAATCTATTTAATGTTAGAGTTAGAGTTTAGAAAAAAAATTTTTTATCCATATAATTAAATTGACTAGTCATGCCAACAGATGAAAAGTGAAGTGAAGAAGGGATTTAACACAGTGCCTGAACTTAAAAATGCTAAGAACATTTTATATTAGAATATCGAGAATATTAATTTTTTTTAAATTTCAAATATAAGAAAAAGAAATATATGAAGTTTTTAGTATCTTCTGTAAACCTGTATTTCTATATCATTTATAAATCTATCAATTAAAAAAAGAGTGAAAAAGCTTAGGAAAAATGTATTCCTAATCCACAAAATATTTCATTCTAAAAATTGTAAAAATAATCAGTATTATGCTATTATTATGAGATATTAAAAAGTAAGTCTACCATCAACATTTTATACATATGAATTATTTTTACCGAAAGATACAAAAAAAAATCATTTTTAAAAACATAAATGGGTACAAAAGTCTTCAAACTATAATGAATGTTTTAATTTATTTGTAAAAAGAGATCATGTCTTAAATAAGTTTTTTATTTTGAGGTTTTTAGATATACTCCATAAATATAGTTCACAAAGGAGGCAAAAATAGACTAAGTATTTAGAATATTCATGTTTAAAGTCAGCATATATTTTTTCAATAAAATAATTTATGTGAAAAGTAAAATCTGTACTAAATCTATTTTGTTTTTATAGTTAGTATCTACTATTACTCCAACTGAAATTAATAAATTGCAAAATATAAGAAAATTTCCAATTGAAAAGAATTTTTAAAAAAGTTCCTAAAAAATAAAAATTTTATTTTTTAGTTTAAAGTACATAGCAATGATTTGACATGTTATGCCATTTTTTGTAACTATTAAACTGTTTTCATTGTTGAGGAAATGAAGATATATTATTGGCTCTAGATAAAATTCAAACTGTATTCGCTTGTGGAAATAGAAACAAATATTGTAAGAACTTGACTAATATATTTAAGTCACAAATACTAAAGACACATGTTTATAAAATTTTAATTGTTTGATTGTCCAAAGAAATTGTTTTCAATTGGAGTTGGGGATATATGACTTTAGCTATTGAAAAATAAATATTAAAACAGTTCTTTTTAACGTCTCTTAATAAAAATTTTGGAATAATTAATAAAAGTTTTGAAAATTATATTTTTCTTAATATTATTTATTATTCTGAAATATATTTTTATAAAAATAAATAAAATATGTAAAATTATCGCCCCCCCCCTATTTTTTACGATTTACATGTAATATTAATCTGGAACACATATACAGCTGAAAAGATGAAATCCTGAAACCTAAATTCAAGAAATATAAAAATTACAATTTATTAAAAATATTTTGTGTGTGTGTTTCTTCTTAATATTATTTTGATATAACTAAATAAATTAGCTATGAAATCACATTTTCTGTTAAAGCTTACATATTTATACGTTTTGGGCATTAAGTAAACATCTCCCCATATGTAGTTGATGGGAAAGTAACAAACGTTCAGCAACAAGTTCCAATGACTGCATAAATTATCTAATAAAGGCACGAAAATCATAGAAAAATAAGAATTATTCAATTGCTGCATCATATGTTGAGTAATTACGTTCATATAGTTTTTATACTTCTGTGCATTAATAACATTAGTTACTTGTATTACTAGTTACATAAATTAGAAATAGAAACGTTTTTCACGATTGAAATAGTTTTTTATTTTGTTTGAAATAATGTTTCATTAAAAACAAATATTTAGAGAAAACAATTATATTAATAAAAATTAGATCGGGTGATATTCACAAGTATCTTCCATAAAACTAATGAAAGGTACAAGGTGTGAGCCAAATAAGCGATAACTACACTATTATGATTGCAAAACATTGCCAAAAAAATGCCAAGGCTTAAACCAATCAGAGCACGTCGGTACCCTTTACCATAGACTTAGTATGTACAATTTGCGAACTCGCTCAATTCACGGTCACGTACCAAACAAACCGCTTCTATTCAATTTTCAACCATTCTGCGCATGTCGTGATGTCTGCCGATAACGTTGACAAAACCATTGTTTAGTAAATGTTACGCTAGCCGATCAATTACTAAAAACTTCTGATTTTTTTTAAAGATATTATTTTGAATTATTTTCTCCAAATTTTCTTAGTTATATAATTTTATTTCTTATATTAAAATTCTAATTAGTATTTTCAATGGAATTATTGTTTTTGCATAATGGGGTCAATTCATGTGACGTAAAAGTCACATGTCATGAGCTATTCGCGTATGGCATTTAAGTTATATCCGCACAGCTTTCGTCGATTAGTCTGCCATTAACATTCTCCGCCGAGCATGAAGCGGATTTTTTTGTTTATATTTGAAGTTATAATTTTTGAGTCATTTTCTTTCCTCTTATTATGTGTTAACAGAGGAAATACTGGTGTGCTGATGGATGCATGCTTTAATGCGAAACACAAGAGTGACTGTCATGATAAAATGTTTTCTTATTTTCCTTTCAACAATCCTGACTTGGGTTGATAGCTTTGGTATAGATTTTTTCAAGCCTTCGAAGTCGGTGATATGCTCCGATCATTTTGAAGAATTCATTCAGTGTGTGTCAATTTATTAAATATAGCTGTTCCAGTAATTTGGTAGAAAAACTCTTCGAAGAAAAAGAAATCGGTAAGCGATTTGCCATCAAAAACAATCAAACAAAAACATGAGTGCATTTCTAATTTACTTTATTCACATTTGATGAAATTTCTGATAATTTTGAATATGCTTAGAAGGTTTTAAAATATTTACATAAATATTACATTGCATTTTTCTACAAAATTTTATCTAAATTTAATTAATGTAAGTAAACAAATTCCTGTTGCAAAAATAACAACTACTAAAATGCTGAACTTAGGTGGAAGTGAATAAATTTCTTAAAGATTTATTTAGTAAGTGAATCCTTTACTAACTACTAAAAATCCAATTTTCTTATTGACTGTTATAATATATATATATAATTGATGTATTTTATTAAAAGTGCTCTTAATTTGATAAATTGAATGCTATATATAAGAAATATATATTTAAGTTTTGAAAACACATGTCATTTAGTAAGTACATAAATGCAAGAGAATTGATTACTAAGCAAAATTATATGAATTCTAATTTCAGTGGAATGTACTCTGCTTCTTCCCAGACTATTACTTTTTTTAAAATAAACGACAGGATCAGCAATTTGCAAAATGAGCTACAAGAACTTCAGAATTCTGTAAGAAAGAAAGAAATTCATTCCTGAAAATATTGGACTTTTTTTTTCTATTTTTTTAACATATCAATCTTGAATTATAAAATTCTGTAAAAGCATAAAAGTGTTTCTTTCAACTACTCTTTATATCCTATTTTAATTCTCTCTCTCTCTATATATATATTTATCATGACCTTATTCTTGTTTATTAAATTTACTGTATTATATGTTTTTGTTTTATTTATGATATTCATTCAATGTAATTTTTATCAATGTAACTTTAGCATTAAAAAAATTCATAAATGTTCTGCTTTAAAAGTATATTGTTCAACATATGTTTTTATTGGTGATAAAAAAAATGTTGTTTAGTATCTAGGATGTATCTGTTGAATAAAACTGATTTCATCATTTACATTGACATTCTTGTAATACTGTGTTTATATTATTTCTAAGTGTCTAGAAAAATAGATGTTGATAAATAGTAAATAGTTTTTTGAATTAGTAAGTACATTAGAACATCCATTTGATCACATTTTTTCAAATAATTATCATATATATATATATATATATATATATATATATATATTTTGTAACATGTAAATAAAAAATATGAAAGTGTAATTTTGTTTGTTTTCCTTTCCGTGAATGCATTAAAACATCCATTTGATCCTATTTTTCCAAATAATTATCATATATATTTTATCTATATTTTTTTTTGTAATGTGTAAATAAAAATTATGAAAATTTGATTTAGTTTGTTTTTCTTTAATGATTTCTACAAATTAATATGAAATAACCGATTCATAAGTTGCACAGATTTAAAAAAAAGGTATCTATGCCTTTTATATTTCATAATTTGAAATTGTAAACATAATTTATTCAATATATACTAATTTGAGTTTCATGTTCTTTCCTCTGAGCAAACATAAAACATCAAAGTCTCAATATTAATAAAAATAATTACATAAGGAAAAAAAAATGTAATAATTTTATTAGTAAGCTTTAAAGTATTAACTCATCTAAGAGTAATAATTATTTTTTAAAAGAACTATATTCATAAGATTCAATAATATGTAAAAAAGAACATATGTAATTTTTCAAAAACACTGCCATAGTCGTTTGTCAAAATGTATCCTTTGGATAAAAAAGGAAGGGATATGAGAAAAGAATGAATAATGTGACACCAAACGAATTAAAAAGAGATGGTAATTAATTATGCAAAAACAATAATTCCATTGAAAATACTAATTAAAATTTTAATATAAAAAATAAAATTATATAACTACGAAAATTTGTATTAAATAATTCAAAATAATATCTTTTTAAAAAAATAAGAAGTTTTTAATAATTGATCCGCTAGCGTAATATTTACAAAACGATGGTTTCATCAACGTTATCGACAGACATCACGACATGCGCAGAACGATTGAAAATTGAACAGAAGCGGTTTGTTTGGTACGTGACCGTGAATTGACCCCATTAATTAACATCGCTTTTTATATGAATATAGTTCCCCCAGTTAGTTCTTTTTAAAAATTCGTTTGGTGCAGTTTTATTCTTTTCTCCCCCCCCCTCTTTTTTTATCCGAAGGCTACATTTTGACAAATGACCATGGCAGTATTTTTGAAAAATTACATATGTTCTTTTTTACATATTATTTAATATCTTATGAATATAGTTCCCCCAGTTAGTTCTTTTTAAAAATAATTATTACTCTTAGATAAGTTAATATTTTAAAGCTTACTAATAAAATTATATTTTTTTCTTATGTAATTACTTTTATAAATATTGAGACTTTGATGTTTTCAGTTCGCTCAGAGGAAAGAACATGAAACTCAAATTAGTATATATTGAATAAATTATGTTTACAATTTCAAATTATGAAATATAAAAGGTATGGATACCTTTTTTTAAATCCATGCAACTTATGAATAAATAATTTCATTTTAATTTGTAGAAATCATTAAAGAAAAACAAACAAAATCACGCTTTCATAATTTTTATTTACACATTACAAATATATATATATATATAGAGAGAGAGAAAATATATGTGATAATTATTTGAAAAAATATGATCAAATGTATGTTTCAATGTACTCACTAATTCAAAAAACGTTTTACTATTTATCAACATTTATTTTTCTAGACACTTAGAAATAATTTAAACATCGTATGACAAGAATGTCAATGTAATTGATGAAATCAATTTTATTCAACAGAAACATCCTAGATACTAAAGAACAGTTTTTTTTATCACTAATAAAAACATAATGGTGAACAATATACTTTTAAAGCAGTACATTTATGAAATTTTTTTAAATGCTAAAGTTACATTGATAAAAATTACATTGATTGAATATCATAAAATAAAACAAAAACATACAATACAGTAAATTTAATAAACAAGAATAAGGTCATGGTATATATATGTGTGTGTGTGTGATGATCTTTTAACTCTAACTTCAACTTAAATAATTTTCAAGATTTTATTTTAATTTCGCCCATAGTAACTTCATTCTAAAATATTCTCTTATTTCGTGATCCAATTCCACTGTCTACTTAATTAATTCAAGAGAAGCTTTGTTAAATTGCTGAATAAGCTAAAATCTAACTTTCCCACACTGCGCTCGAAGAAGCAAAATACCACTGACGAGGCAAATTCTTTTTTAAAATCTCCCTGTGTTTCCCCTGCCTTCTCCGCGTTTGTAACGAAAATCCCTATCGAAATCTCTTATTATATTAGCACTATGAAGATAGTTTTCCCTATCAAAATCATAGGTTATATAAGACCAGGGAAAAAATGTCCAAGAGCTTTTTCCTCATTCCTTTTCTGTGTCGTTCTGTGTGCTCATCCCTTGTACATATGCCTGCTTCTTAAAAATGAAATAAAACGACATCACGAAATTAAAAGTATCTTCACTTTCTTCAAACTGCATCATGCTTCACAACAAATAATGTTATATATATATATATATATATATATATACACACACAAAAGTATTAGAATCAAGTTAATAGGAAAAACAAAAAATCAAATAAAAATTAAACCAAAAAAATTATAAAATATATAAAAAAAGAATCCGGCCTGAAGACTTTTTCAAGGGTCACCCTCAGGCAGGGATTCAAAGAAAGGGATTTTTTCTGTGAGGAAATACAGACATTGCCTAATAATGATTCCTCGTGACCCGAAAATCCCCTGAAATTATGCTCAAGAGATATACCATTTTAACAGAAAGAAAATACAAAACAACAAATTAGAAGAAATTAACCACAACAAAGTAAAAATACAATAACAAAAATAACAATAAAAACAAAAAATAGCACTAAAATTAAAGATTAAAAACGAAAAGGCCAGTACATACCATCAACAGTCAAGGAAACTTTAAACAATCGATTGTGATTCCATGTTTTTAAAAAACTAACGGTAAATTATGTAAACAGATGTAGGCTCCCAGCGATATCTATTGAGTGATCCAATATGCAAGGAAAGTTCTATTTTTATTTAAGCCAAAGGATTAATCCCAAACCATACCTTGTTTAATTAAAAAATTGACATTACAGTAATTTCTAGGAAACTCATTTTTAATTAAATTTTTAAGGAGGTTGTTTGATGATTCAATATAAGAATTTTTATTATTGCAAACCCTTTTGATCCTGTTAACTTGTGAAAAAAATTAGATTTTTGAAAATTTTGAGTTTAGATTGGAATGGTAGTTACATAGTTTTGTTATTTTAAAGTTGAAATCCTCCCTTTTATCGTGTATACCAACTATTGTTTTATCATTAGCAATTTCGATTTTTAAATCCAGAAAGGTGGCCTCAAGTTGATTTTTATTTGTATCTTTTAGAATTAAATCTTTTGGATAGCAATTAGTAATAATATTAATATTGTCGAAGTTAATCAAAAGTAGGTCATCAATATATCTCCACCCATTTATTAATTTATATTTAATTATATTTTTCTCATAGTAATGCAGGAAAATATTAGCTAAAGCACTTGAGAAAGCTGTTCCCATTGGAATGCCCTTGACTTGTTTATAAAAATTAATACCATTAAACACGTAATTTTCAGTAATATTAAAATTACATAACTGAAGCCAGTTATTTTTAGGAATGATATTTTCATTTAAATATTCGTCATATATAAAAGTGCAGACCTTTATTAATTTTTCATGAGGTAGATTAGTGTATTAATTTTCGAAATCAAAAGTATTAAGTTTATTAATGTTGTTATCTTTAAGAAAATCCTATACTTCTTTGTTACTAGAAATAATAAAGTTGTCTTCATTTTTTATTTTGTCCAGGATAATTTTTAAGTATTTAAAGAAATGTTTACCCGTATAGTAATTATAACTGCCAGTGCTACAGGTTACGAATCTGAATTTTAATGGATTTTTATGAAATTTAACTGTTGGGAATAAATAAGGATAGTTAAGAGAGCAAGTCTTAGTTTTTTTTTTTTTTTTTTTTTTTTGCGAAAGCTAGCATTCTTTTATCTAATTCCTTTTTCCCGGTGTTCTTTAACATATAAGTTGCATTAGAGTTATATTCATTAATTAAAAGTTCTTTATAATAATATTTACAAATTAAACAGAAATTATTTGCTGATTTATCTATTACTGTAATAACAAATTTTTCTTTTAAATTTTTTATTTCGTTTTTTAATGTTTTACTAAAATAAATCCCACGTTCTTTAGATCTGTCAAAATCAGTATTCATTTTTAGTTTAATTTCCTTTAAAATTCTCACTTTCCATTCCCCGAAACCTTCCGCAGGCCAATGGTATTTTCTAGATAATTTGGCAATAAAAACATCCAAATCATTACCAATAGAAATCAAAATTTTGTTACGTTTTATTTTTTCTCTTAATCTAAATTTTGTTCCTCTTCCCATCAAATCTCTTAAAGAGTTGGATTCAATAATTTTTAAATTACCTGTAATAATATGACCTTTATCAATATCTATAAAATCTTTATATTTTTCTTTGTTACAGTAACAATCTGTTTTATTTATTTTATCTAAATTTTTGCTATAGTAATTATAATTACAAATTTTTTTCTTTAAAGTTGAAGTGTAACTAAACGCTATTGATACAGTTGTTTTATCTGCAAGAGGAAAAAATATATTATTATTATGTATAATTTTGGGTAATTTTAGATATTCGAAGTAAATATCCAAGAATTTAATCACACAGTATTCATTGTAAACATTATTTTTATTATTAAAAAGTAAATCGTTTTTTCCAATGTTAAGTTTACATTTAATAAGATCTAGAATAATACATTTAGTGTACGAATTTTTAAACTCTAATCCCCCGAATTTTTTATTTAAAAACCATTTCATTTTATTATTTCTAAGACCAAAAATGTATTTCCTAATTTTGTGAATGTTTTCACTATTGTGTTCCAGATTACAGTAATTTTGAAATTCCTCAAATATAATTTGAAAATTGCCTCCTTTCCCTTTACCTCTTTTAAATCTTTTAGAAAAGTTATCTTTATTTAGAAAATTTTTAAATATGTTAAATTTGTTATAAATGCAATTATTGTTTAAATCTGCATAACCTTCCCCATTTAATTTACTATTGAGACCATAAGGAAATAAAGTTTTCAGGTTGCAAATATAAATGTTTTCCAGATCTAATCTTTTGTTTAATTCGTTAATATTGTCTTCTAGAATGTAGATATTAATATTGTTAAAGTTATGGTTTTGAAAATGCTCCAGTTCGAAGTCAGTGTTCCTAATTTTTATGAAGTTTTTTATATCGGATCTGTGATTGTTAATTCTCAAATTAAGCTCGGTGCTAGTTTGGCCAATATATTTTAAATTACATTCTGAACAATTAAGGAGATAAATCAAATTTTTGTTTTTACAGAATATTTGTAATTTTGAGTTTTCATTTTTGATCTGTTCCTTATTTGCTAATGGACATGTCTTACACTTTCCGTTTCCACAAATTTTATATTTTTTTGTATTTTTAAGATTTTTTAAACAAAACAATTGTGTCAGTAATTTTTTCTCCGTGAATGCTCCTGACACAAAGCTATCCACAATGCCCCTTGGTAGAGCGCGCGACGGGCCATGCGATATGATAAATTCGTTATTAACTTTTTGCATAGTTTAATTTATTTATTAAAATGAAAATATATCTCCCAAACGCCAAAAACAAGGAATTCTCGAAAAAGTAAATATGATCTGAAAATTCTTACATTTTTTAGGCAATACACCAAACTAGCACCGAGCTTAATTTGAAAATTAACAATCACAGATCCGATATAAAAAACTTCATAAAAATTAGGAATAAAAACGAAAATCTCCATTAAAACAAGAAAAACTAACAATAATACCCTAATGTATATATCTAATAAATTTACATTGTGATTTAAGTGTTATTAAATGGTCAAAAAGCTATAGAGCACCTTAAGATTTTCTACCATGCTGTTTCTTTTATTCACACAGGGAATAAATAAATAATTTTGAATTTTATGCAAGGTAAATGTCTTAATATTAATAATAAGTTATTTGTAAGTGAATTTAAAATATACCTAAACATCAAGGAAGAAAACGGGACTCCGCTCATGGAAGCCAATTATCCTACTCCTGTGACGTAATAAATAAGTTGTGAGGTCTTGTTTTACGAAGGTCGTGGCCTGTACTCAGTTGAGTAGCGCCAAGCGTTATGGCGAGCGTGTTTTGGGTTGCTGCGTCAAGTGAGTTTGGCGACTTTGGTTGCGGGTAGATGGCGCCACAACAGCTGTACGAAGGTTGTAGGTTCATCATCCGAGGTCACCAATTTAGCGACAGATGAATGAGCGAGAATAGAACTTGGGACTTTGTGGTTCCCAGTCCAGTAACTTAACCAGGATACAAAAGCGTACGCTTGTGTAGCGTTGTTGTTAACTGGATTATGCCGGGTTACATGCAAATTCACGCTTAATTATTAATTAAATAATTTTGTTTTATTCATTCTTATGTACACATTCTTTTCCTTTATATTTCACTGCGAATTACTTACCTTTAAAAATGAACGTGTTTCACAATTTCGAAATCAGTGGCTTTGGTACAATGTAAATAATACATTTTGAATTATATTGTGAAATATTTTTGCACTAGTTTAAATTGTTGCAAACTTTGGTACGTTCGTAACATTTTGTGCATTTAACATCGGTTCGGGTGTGGAATTTTACAAATCCGTCAGGTTTTTTATCTACTTTTGCCAGAATAATTGAGACTGTTTTTAAGTTTTTGAATGTGATGATATTTTAAGGATTGCTTAAATAGATAGTCTTATAAATTTGAAAATTTGTTGAATATATTCGAATCGAAGTTTTTCTGAATTAAATCAAAGAACACAGGGAAAATATAATATATTTATATAGAGCTGTAGAGCTGCTTAATGTTTGAATATCAGTGTTGGGATCAGACAATTGCACTCTGAAACCTATTCCATTGAAATGGAATAAGTTTCAGACTTCAATGCGAGTTTATCTCCTTCCATTCCATTTACATTGACAGACCCCGAAAAAATCTTTAACAGAAGATAATGAGCTACAGCACCCAATTTACCTTAGAAAAATAAACATTACTCATTAATACACTGAACAACTGATGAATTTATGACTTTTCTCCTGTTTCAACTGGGGATGACGAATATTTTACGAGCGGTTATTACGTAATCAATATCAAAAACTCAGATATACTAGTGGTCAATACTTTACAAAGAGGAATCTGATTCAAATACTTGATACGATCTTACTGGTAATATTCCGATTACAAGTCTTGGGTCACGATAGAAAGTAACAATCGATACGATCTGTCCAATGGAAGCTCTCTAACAAGAGTTCAATCATGCATAGGGAAATTCCCTTACCCACCGAAGTGAACGGACCGGTTATTCTTGGAATTATCGTATCATTGAATTGCATATCACTGAAATTTATCGGAGCCTTGACTTCGCTGGAAAGTGTGAGGCTTCACAGGAAAGTGCGAAGACACCGCTCCACTTCATGGGAGTGACCTTGACTTTCCGATACTCGCATTTGACGATGCACTATTCCATAAACCATTCCTTATGACATGACTTTGATTGCATATATTCTGTTTACTGCTGGCGCCATCTGCTATTAGAACAGAGAACTAAAGTCAACATTTCAAAGAAATGACATGTATTTATAATTCAAATTTTTTCAGAAAATTGTTTACTCCAATAAAGAAATTAAATAAATAGTTTTAAAAAATCATATTCAAGAAGTAAGCTTAAATCGATAAATTAATTCAATCACACGTTACTTCGATTAGTTATTTAAATATTAATTACAATTAATAAATTTTGCATTTAATACTAATTAATAAATTTTAATTAAAAATATGATTGAAAAAACAGATATTTGGAACAAACATTTAAAAATAACAATAGTAAAATAATTTGTTATTCAAAAAATCGTGGATTATACATCTCTAGATTTCAGTTAGGAAGGTCTAATCTCTAAATGTTTAATCGGGGAGTAAGGAAATAACTTAATACCCTCATATTCTTAATGGTTTGCCTGAAATGGTGAAATATGGGGAAAAGTAACAATGTTCGTTATTACTTATCATAGTTGTAATATTCTTATAAGCACTAATAATTTATGGTGAAGTTTGAAATAGCAACTTTAAGAGAATTAACTAAAAAAGTAATAAGTAAATTTATACAAATGTATATGGTGCAAAGCGATGAATAAGAAAAAAAAAAAATGTAACTTACATTTGTGGTGAAAGATATTAATTTCAGGATAGCGAAGTGAACTGAAAAAATGAAATATTTATTGTATACATTTACAATTTTAAATTATTTTTATTTCCAGCTTAGATGGGCATGCTGCAACTCTGACAGTTATAAATTGTATCTGAGTAATATCTCTGTGATATTAAGATTGGATTTGCTTAATATTTCTTTCGAAATAGAGTACGTTCGCCACAATTGTGGCAATCGTTTGCCATTAAGGTTGGGGAATTAAAGATGAGTTCTTCGATATTGGACTCGAGTTTTGATTAACGTTGATCACCACATTACTCATCCTCCAGTGAATCGGAGGTGAAACGAACGATATTTTGTCCTGTTTTTTGCTGTTATTAGTGGTGATATTGGCTATTGCGCTTTACCCATTTTTATTGTCTGAATATTTATCAGCTTTATTTATTTATTTTTTGGTTGATTATTTATCAGCTTGATTTATTTATTGGCTTATTATTTATCAGCTTGATTTATTAATTTTACAGTAATCTTGATTTTGGCAACTTTTTTTAGATGGTTTCCTGGTACATGGTTGTTTTTTTTCTTGGAGGAGTTGTGGATATCCGTTTCTTAGGTGTGGGTGAACGCTTTGGTCTTCTGCTTACTTTACGTTTCTTAGATGCTGGTAATCACTTCGGACTTGTGTGTTTTCACTTATGCCTTCTTTTTTACCTTGGCGGGCCTTTGAATAAACTGAGATTGGGATTTGATGTGTAAATATTTAATTTTATCAAATTTTAAAATTAATTATTTATGGCCTAATGTGTTTGTGTTTTACATTTCTTTAACAATACTGCATGTTGAATATAAACATTTTTTTTGCATTTCCTTTTATAGGTATGAAAAGTTATGATAGGGACTTAGTTGAAATGCAGGGAATGAGCTAAATAATTTAAGACATAAAGAGGCAGGTGTGTATTTTTTTTGTTTTTCTTTAATATTTTTAAGTTTTTTTTAATTATTTAATTACCACTTTGTGTTGTGAATTCAAGAAATGATACAACAAATCATGATTCATAATAATATATAACTGAGGATAAAAAAAGCTGATAAATATTTAGACAATAAAGATGGGTAAGGCTCAACAGCCATTATCCCCTCTAGTAACAGCAAGAAACAGGACAAAATATCGTTTGTCTCACCTCCGACTCACTCGAGGGGGAGTAATGTGGTGGCGCTTTATAAGTCAGACAACAACTACGAGACATGAGTAATTACTTCTGTCTTGTGGTCATATTACTCGGCTACAAAAAAAACATTGTGAGTTTGGTCCTCGCTATAACCAAATGCTACAGAGCTAAACTAATCTTAAGACAATTAGAGGTAGGTGTGTATATTTTTTTTTCTTTCATTTTTTCAAGGTTTTTTTTATTTAATGAACACTTTGTGTTCATATTAAATGTGTTCTAATGTAAGAGATCGGAAAAAGTAACATGAATTATAAATTGGACCTTTGTTCATGAATTCAAGAAATGTGTCTAGATACAACAAGTCATGAACTTATGGTATAAAATCAAAGTTTTTTGCTTCTTGCCACTTTCTATTTGTGTTTTTCATTCTTTATGCTTGATGCTGCTGCAACGGAATATTAGATCTCATTTTTCTTATTTTAATAGTTTAATCCTAATTGTACCGTTCACTTAAAATATTTGTATTAAATAAAATACTTCTTAGTCTATGTCTTTGTATTTCAAACATTGGAACATTTCTGTGTGTTGTTAAGACTGATTATGTTTCTCGTTCCTGTATATTCTTTTCTCAGCCTTTTCATAAAATTAAAAACTGAAAATATTGCTTTTTTAGTATATAAGGTATTTCAAAATGTAAAGTTTATTTTTTTGGCATATCAAGAAAAGTATGCTCAGTTGTTATTACATTTGAATTTCAATTATATCTAAAATCTCTGTTACATACTAATTTCAATGCAGAATGAAATCTGCTTTCTTTATGATGAAATTAATAATTAATCTGTATTTTGAAAAACTGAGATTGAGATTTGATGTGTAAATATTTAATTGTATGAATTTTTAAAAATAATTATTTTTGGCCTAATGTGTTTTTGTTTTACATTTCTTCAACAATACTGCATGTTGAATTTAAACTTTTTTTTTTTTTTGCATTTCCTTTTATGTGTATGGAAAGTTATGAAAGTTGTAATTCAAAGGAGCTAAACTAATCTTAAGACCTTAATCAGGTGTGTATATTTTTGGTTGTCTTTCATATTTTCAAGTTTTTTAAAAATTTTATTACCACTTTGTGTTCATATTTAAATGTGTTCTAATGTAAGGGATCAGAAAAAAGTAACATGAATTATGAATTGGATCTTTGCTCATGAATTCAAGAAATGTGTCTTGATACGACAAGTCATGAAGTTATGGTATAGAATCAATGTTGTTTGCTTCTTGCCATTTACTATTTGTATTTTTCATTTTTTATGCAGCTGCAACAGAATATTGAATCTCATTATTCTCATTTTAATAGTTTATTTCTAATTGTACTGTTCGCTTAAAATGTTGGATTTAAAGAAAATACTTCTAAGTCTATTTGTTTTTAGGACAAATTTTCAATCATTCCTATGCGATAATAAGACAAATTAAGTTTCTCCTTTGAGTACATTTTTTTTCTCAGCTTTTAGTAAATTAAAAACTGTGAAAATATTTCTTCTTATACTGCAATATATTAAAAAATGTAAAGTGTTATTCTGAGATTAAGAAAAGCGTGACAAATTGTTATTACGTTTTGAATTTTAATTTTAGCTATAATCTCAGTTACATACACTCTGATATTAATATTTATTATTGATGTAAATTATTTATGTTCTTTGGTATCATATAAAATAAAGCAGACAAATCCATCAAAATGTGGGATAAGGAAAATTTAAATAAAGCCATATTTGCAGTATTATAAGAATATTTAGTCTCCAAGCATTAAAATCACTCATTATTTTAAAATTAAAGGAAATAATAATAATTGGCAAATTTTTTCTTAAATATTCATAGAAACTTTAAACAAATGTTGAAATAAATAGTCAGAATGTAATTTACGTCAATAATTAAAAAAATGAAATGTGTCTTGAATATGAGTTTTTTTATTCCAACAAGTAAGTGAATTTTGCTGGAACTTGTTTCATGTGACAATTTCAAATGAATATGTAGTCTACATAGAGAGAAAACTTTATTTTGCGAATGAATAAAACTGAATTTTTAAAACATAAAAACTAATGAAGTTTTGACACCATATGAACAATAAATGAGGTCATCAAGGATGTTCGATTTTATAACTATTCAAGTTAGTTTTGTTATGTTGTATCAATCAAAATGTAATAAAGAAACAAGCTTATTGTGCAAAAAAATCAATATTCTAAATACATAGTAAATCAAAATTAAATATATTTAGAAAATATTAGTTCAATCCATTGACCTAGATGCAAAGTCAATCAAATTATTTAGATATCAATGATATAAAGTCCAATTTGATATTGGTGTAAATCATTTATGATCCTTATTATGAAATAAAATATAACAAGTTGTCAAATCCATTAAAAGAGAGAAGAATTTTTTTCTAAATATTTAACAACATAAAATAAAACACATGAATAATTTCAAGAGAAATTTTGACTTGAATTTGAAGAGAAAATTCAAATTAAAAATTGAAAAGTTGAATCATATGTGCTGTAAATAAGATGAAATCAAAATAATTTGCACATAATTTCTTAAATATTGATACAACTACTAAACTGTTGTTTGAATACAGTGGGAATATGCTATTCATATCAATAATTGGAAAACGAAAATGTGTGTTGAACATCAGTTTTTATTCCAAGATCAAATGAATATGTAAACTACATGGTGAGAACACTTTATATTGCAACTGAATAAAGCTGCATTTTCAATGCAGAAATTAAAAACTGAATGAAGTTTAGGCACCATATGAACAATAAATGACGTCATCAAGGATTTGCAAAATAATAACTATGCGAGTTAGTTTTGTTATGTTGTATTATTCAATATGTATAAAAAACAAACAAACTTATTGAGCAAAAAAATAAATAAGAAATAAAATACTTATTGAATCAAAACTAAATATATTTTTATAATATTAGTTCAATTTGTTAGCTTAGAAGCAAAATAAATCAAATTATTATTAAGCTACCAATGGTATGAATTCCATTTTAATATTCTTGTATCTTATCCTTGGTATCTAATAACAAATAATAACAGAAAATCAAATTTATAAATGGAGAATATTTTTAGTAGTAAAATATACAAACCTTAACTTTTATGGAAAACATTTTCCACAGCCTGAAACTACCCAGAATTTTCGTGCTATAAACAAAAGGAAATGATAATCATTTGCAACTGATTACTTAAATATACATTTATTAATTGCTTTTGTGAATAAAATGGCTGTATGTAATTTAAATCAATAATTGGAAAATGAAAATTTGTATTGAACATGAGTTTTTATTCCAAGATCAAATGCTTATGTAATCTGCATAGAGAGAAATTTTATATTGCAATGGAATGAAGTTGAATTTTAGTGAAATTAAAAACTAAACATGATTTGACAGCTAATGAAGAATTAACGAGACATTCACTGAAAATATGTTATATAATAATTAAGTAAATTATCTTTGATATGTGGTATCTGTCGAAATGTACCAAAGAAACAAACTTATTGTGCAAAAAATTAATTATTCCAAATTCTTAGTAAATCAAAATTAAACATATTTTTATAATATTAGGCCAATATGCTGACCTAGGAGCAAAATCAATCAGATTGTTTAAGTTATTAGTTGCATAAAGTCCAATTTAATATTCATGTAAATCATTTATGATACTTGGTATCATATAAAATGTGACAAATAATCAAATTCATTCTAAGCATTTAACAAAACAAAATAAAAGTAAACACCTAACAATTAAAAAAAATGCCTCCAAATAATAAAAATTAGACTTATCATGCTATAAATAAAATGAAATGGTAGTAATTTGCAAATAATTTCTTAAATATTCACACAATTATTAAACAGTTTTGTAAATAAAATGCAGATAGTAATTTTTTTCAATAATTGAAAAATGAAAATGTATATTGAACATCAATTTTTATTTCAAGTTCAAATGAATATGTAATCTCTGTAGAGAGATATCTTTATGTTTCAATAAAATGAAGTTGAATTGTAGCGAAATTACAAACCAAGTACGATTTGACACCAAATGAAAGATTTAGTTATGATGTGTGATATCATAAATATGTTTTGTGGTATCGACAAAATGTAACAAAGAAACAAAATTATAGTGCAAAAAAAAAAAAAAAAATTCCTTATTCTTAGTACATCAAAATTAAACAGATTCTTATAGGAAACCTCTCGTCTTTCAGCTTCTTTTAGAGAAGTACTGAATTCAACTTACTTCAATGCCGATATTCTTCTAGATCTTAATGGTATTCAGATGGAATTTTTATGTATCTTCCTATACGTCTGACTTTGAATTATGGAAGAAGGTATAAACTATATTTTACGCATACGAATTCAATTTTTTTTCTTCTGAAAAATAGAAGGCATGATTATGTGGCCAAAGATTGATAGCAACGACATCATTGAGCTGACGGAAGAATATAGAAAGAACTCCGGAAAAATTTATGGAAGTGTGTTCTGTACCGTACCAAGAAGTTGCAGAGGAGATTTGATCTGGAAAAAAGAAAATAATAGCTTCAACAGAGCAGCAGCATTCCAGTGAAATAAGGGCAATGCTGAAAGCTACTGTCTTATCAGCCTGATAAGGTAGTAGCTATACACACTAATTAATTTACGAATAATGCTGTGCTTCATTTTCGCCAAATTTCAAAGTGTATCTATCCTAAGACCAATGTCTTTAGACAGTTTTATTGTAAAAAATTCGGATTCTGCTTCTTCAAGTGATGTTAATTTTCACTTTAAAAAGCAATGTCTGGAATTTTTAATCGTCTTGATTTTTTGTCTTTATTTTGCTGTTGTTGTTGTTCTTTGTCTTAATTTATTTTTCACCATCTTGCCTTTGTTAAAGCTATTCATCATCATCCATTGCAGAATTAGAGCAAAGAGACATACGTCTCTTAGCAGTAAGAGAGCAGCGTGAAATAGAAGCTAACATTCTGATGAGAAATTGGATCAACATTGACTAATTATAAATTGCTCCTTCGGCATTTTAAACGAATTCCCGATGAAGATCCGTAATGTAAATATTGTATTTTTACCATTAAAATGTCAAATATTAGAGTAATATTTGAAATTTCAATCGTAATTTGGAATATATAAAAAATTAAACAATAAATGTATTAAATAATTTTGCTCAAAATATAGAAAACATTTTTCAATATTTTTTATTTATCACTCTTTCTTGTGATCAGAAAGCAGATTTCTTATGATTTTAGAAAAAAAAAAAAAAAAAAAAAATTATCATTTACAAGCAGGAATATCATTCTACACACTTTGAATGCTGTCTTGGCTTAACTTCCCTAAAAGCATTCATTTCATATCTTCCACTTAATGAGACATATATTTCAAATAGTGCCGCACACATGTGCTGCAATCCATGAACTGAAAATAAAGCTTTGTGAAACTGGACTATAATGACCCCGTGGATTTCAAAGTATTTATATTAATGCTGTATGTCATGAGAAAAATGAGGAGATTTAAGAGTCCCTTCAATAAATAAAGGGTTAATATAAAAATGTCTTAGGAGAGTTACATTCAGCAACATATCGAGACAAAGAATCCGCAAAATATTATAATCTATGTATTTTCTCTGGGCGGTTCAAGGTTAGGTTTTCTACCTCGGTACTGGTTGTCTGCGTCGTAATGCTGAGGCAGATAACACTGACAATCTTTTTTTTTATTTATTTTTTTTTTTTTTACACGGCTGTTAAGGTACTGTCAGCTTAACGACCTTACTGAAACGTACTGACGTGGAAAAAAACAAGCTTTGACGAAACCAGGGCAACTGAGAAGGAGAATAGTACGGAAAACGAGTGTCCTTGAAACGCTTACAGAAATTACACAGACCATAGTTTGGTTCAGAAAAAAAATTTATTTTTAATTGGATTTCATAATGATTGCATTTTTTATTAATTTCAATTTGAACCGATGTTTAACTCATTAGATGTGGGAATATTAAATTATAAGTACAAATATCAAGAAGGATCGCAAAATTTTCTAATTCCTTTTTTGCGAACACAGATATAATTTAATACAACAAAAGCAAACCAGAAACAAATGATACAAAATAGTATATGAAAATGCGAAATAATTATTTCCCAGTTTCGCAATGGTCTCAACTTTTATACCAGGTGTCTTGGCATCCCAAATTTTAGAGCGAATAATTTAAATATATGTTGCCGTAAGTGATGGATCATCCTCTTGAAATTTCAATAAATTTTTAATCAGAAATTCTCCAAATAAAGATATGACACAGAGATTTCTATTATCGATTTCATCAGAACAGGATTATTAAAATTTCGTGATTCAAAAAGGGATTCATATTCATTTAGTAAAAATGACATCCCATTTAGAATTTATCCTATGTCTGTTTTTATATGGACCTAGGAATTTTGAACCATAATTAAATGATTAGAACGATACCTGAGGAACACCGCAATCCATACAAAACTTATTAATATCGAAAATTATATCGTACGGTCTAAATGACTATTTAATGTTAGCTGAAAACAAAAGTAATAGGAATATTTGTGACTTGGGCCTCCTCATTTTTTCCCCCTCTAAGCAACTCCTTTCATTTTTTTCTGTGTAAAAAACGAAATAAAATCTTTTCTTTCTCCGCCATGAAAGATCATGGTAAATGCCAATTAATATCACCTGAATAGAAAGAAGAATGGAACATTTACTATGTACATGATAATATTGATTATTGGAGCTGATTGAAACCTTAATCACTTTCAACAATTTAAAATTTATTTAACAAAGAGGGGCATTTTCAATTATTTTTCATTTTAACGTTTTAAAAATTTAATTCGAAATTCTGAAAATAATTTCGAACTAAATATAATAATATTGTCGTTTATTAATATTTTAACAAACTGTTTTATTGATTATCAACTTAAATATCATTATTATATATATAATCAGTAATAAAATGTTTTGTCAGATTATGGGAATTTGCTACATAAAACTGCTCACACAAATAATTAAAATAAAAGAAAATTGCCTGATTTTAGTAGGGATGACGAATATTTTACGACCGGCTATTATGTAACCAATGTCAAAAAGTCACAAATACCAGTGATCAATACTTTTCAAAGCGGAGTGTGATTCAAATTCTTGATACGATCTTACTGGTGATATTCCGATAACAGGTCTTGGATCTCGTTAGAAAGTAACAATCGATACGATCTGTCCAATGGAAGCTCTCTAACAAGAGTTCAATCATGCATAGGGAAAGTCCCTTACCCACTGAAGTGAACGGACCGGTTATTCTTGGAATTATCGTATCGTTGTATAGGATATCACTGAAATTTATCGGAGCCTTGACTTCGCTGGAAAGTGTGAGGCTTCACAGGAAAGTGCGAAGACACCGCTCCACTTCATGGGAGTGACCTTGACTTCCCGATACTCGCATTTGACGATGCACTATTCCATAAACCATTCCTTATGACATGACTTTGATTGCATATATTCTGTTTACTGCTGGCGCCATCTGCAGGTAGAATAGAGAACTAAAGTCAACATTTTAAAGAAATGACATGTATTTATAATTCAAATTTTTTCAGAAAATTGTTTACTCCAATAAAGAAATGAAATAAATAGTTTTAAAAATCATATTCAAGAAGTGAGCTCAAATCGATAAATTAATTCAATCACACGTTACTTCGATTAGTTATTTAAATATTAGTTACAATTAATACATTTTGCATTTAATACTAATTAATAAATTTTAATTAAAAATATGATTGAAATAACAGATATTTGGAACAAAAATTTAAAAATAACAATAGTAAAATTATTTGTCTAACTTTTCTTTAATTAAGTCTCTAACTTTTCAGGAAGTTCGAATTTGCCAAATCAAAGGCCCAAGAAACTTATATTACCTTAAGGGACTCTAAATGTTTAATCAGGGAGTAAGGAAATAACTTAATACCCTCATATTCTTAATGGTTTGCCTGAAATGGTGAAATATGGGGAAAAGTAACAATGTTCGTTATTACTTATCATAGTTGTAATATTCTTATAAGCACTAATAATTTATGGTGAAGTTTGAAATAGCAACTTTAAGAGAATTAACTAAAAAAGTAATAAGTAAATTTATACAAATGTATATGGTGCAAAGCGATGAATAAGAAAAAAAAAAAAAAAAATGTAACTTACATTTGTGGTGAAAGATATTAATTTCAGGATAGCGAAGTGAACTGAAAAAATGAAATATTTATTGTATACATTTACAATTTTAAATTATTTTTATTTCCAGCTTAGATGGGCATGCTGCAACTCTGACAGTTATAAATTGTATCTGAGTAATATCTCTGTGATATTAAGATTGGATTTGCTTAATATTTCTTTCGAAATAGAGTACGTTCGCCACAATTGTGGCAATCGTTTGCCATTAAGGTTGGGGAATTAAAGATGAGTTCTTCGATATTGGACTCGAGTTTTGATTAACGTTGATCACCACATTAGTCATCCTCCAGTGAATCGGAGGTGAAACGAACGATATTTTGTCCTGTTTTTTGCTGTTATTAGTGGTGATATTGGCTATTGCGCTTTACCCATTTTTATTGTCTGAATATTTATCAGCTTTATTTATTTATTTTTTGGTTGATTATTTATCAGCTTGATTTATTTATTGGCTTATTATTTATCAGCTTGATTTATTAATTTTACAGTAATCTTGATTTTGGCAACTTTTTTTAGATGGTTTCCTGGTACATGGTTGTTTTTTTTCTTGGAGGAGTTGTGGATATCCGTTTCTTAGGTGTGGGTGAACGCTTTGGTCTTCTGCTTACTTTACGTTTCTTAGATGCTGGTAATCACTTCGGACTTGTGTGTTTTCACTTATGCCTTCTTTTTTACCTTGGCGGGCCTTTGAATAAACTGAGATTGGGATTTGATGTGTAAATATTTAATTTTATCAAATTTTAAAATTAATTATTTATGGCCTAATGTGTTTGTGTTTTACATTTCTTTAACAATACTGCATGTTGAATATAAACATTTTTTTTGCATTTCCTTTTATAGGTATGAAAAGTTATGATAGGGACTTAGTTGAAATGCAGGGAATGAGCTAAATAATTTAAGACATAAAGAGGCAGGTGTGTATTTTTTTTGTTTTTCTTTAATATTTTTAAGTTTTTTTTAATTATTTAATTACCACTTTGTGTTGTGAATTCAAGAAATGATACAACAAATCATGATTCATAATAATATATAACTGAGGATAAAAAAAGCTGATAAATATTTAGACAATAAAGATGGGTAAGGCTCAACAGCCATTATCCCCTCTAGTAACAGCAAGAAACAGGACAAAATATCGTTTGTCTCACCTCCGACTCACTCGAGGGGGAGTAATGTGGTGGCGCTTTATAAGTCAGACAACAACTACGAGACATGAGTAATTACTTCTGTCTTGTGGTCATATTACTCGGCTACAAAAAAAAAACATTGTGAGTTTGGTCCTCGCTATAACCAAATGCTACAGAGCTAAACTAATCTTAAGACGTTAAGAGGTAGGTGTGTATATTTTTGTTTTTCTTTCATATTTTCAAGGTTTTTTTTATTTAATTAACACTTTGTGTTCATATTAAATGTGTTCTAATGTAAGAGATCGGAAAAAAGTAACATGAATTATAAATTGGACCTTTGTTCATGAATTCAAGAAATGTGTCTAGATACAACAAGTCATGAACTTATGGTATAAAATCAAAGTTTTTTGCTTCTTGCCACTTTCTATTTGTGTTTTTCATTCTTTATGCTTGATGCTGCTGCAATGGAATATTAGATCTAATTTTTCTTATTTTAATAGTTTAATCCTAATTGTACCGTTCACTTACAATATTTGTATTAAATAAAATACTTCTTAGACTATGTCTTTGGATTTCAAACATTGGAACATTTCTGTGTGTTGTTAAGACTAATTATGTTTCTCTTTCCAGTATATTCTTTTCTCAGCCTTTTCATAAAATTAAAAACTGAAAATATTGCTTTTTTAGTATATAAGGTATTTCAAAATGGAAAGTTTATTTTCTTGGCATATCAAGAAAAGTATGCTCAGTTGTTATTACATTTGAATTTTAATTATATCTAAAATCTCTGTTACATACTAATTTCAATGCAGAATGAAATCTGCTTTCTTTCTGATGAAATTAATAATGAATCTGTATTTCGAAAAACTGAGATTGAGGTTTGATGTGTAAATATTTAATTGTATTAATTTTTAAAAATAATTATTTATGGCCTAATGTGTTTCTGTTTAACATGTCTTTAACAATACTGCTTGTTGAATATAAACATTATTTGCATTTCCTTTTGTAGGTATGAAATGTTATGATAGGAACTTAGTTGAAATGCAAAAAAGGAGCTAAACTAATCTTAAGACATTAAGAGGCAGGTGTGTATATTTTTTTCTTTGATATTGTCAAAATTTTTTTTTTATTTCATTACCACTTTGGGTTCATATTAAAATGTGTTCTAATTTAAGGGATCAGAAAAAAAATAACATGAATTATAAATTCGACCTTTGCTCATGATTTCAAGAAATGTGTCTTGATACAACAAGTCATGAACTTATGGTATAAAATCAAAGTTTTTTGCTTCTTGCCACTTTCTATTTGTGTTTTTCATTCTTTATGCTTGATGCTGCAACGGAATATTAGATCTCATTTTAATGGTTTACTCCTAATTCTATCGTTCACTTAAAATGTTTGTGTTAAAAAAAATACTTCTAAGACTATGTCTTTTGATTTCAAATATTTCTGTGTGTTATTAAGACTGAATATGTTTCTCATTCCAGGATATTCTTTTCTCAGCCTTTTTATAAAATTGAAAACTGAAAATATTGCTTTTTTAGAATATAAGATATTTCAAAATGTAAAGTTGATTATTTTGGCATAACACGGAAACTATGCTCAATTGTTATTATATTTGAATTATATCTAAAATCTCTGTTACATACTATTGTCAATGTAGAAGTAAATCTGCCTTCTTTCTGATGAACTTAATAATTAATATGTATTTCGAAAAACTGAGATTGGGATTTGACGTATAAATTTTTAATTGTATGATTTTTTAAAAATACCTATGTATGGCCTATTGGGTTTGTTTTTTACATTTCTTTTACAATACTGCATGTTGCATTTAAACATTTTTTTTTTTTTTTTTTTTTTTTTTTTTTTTGCATTTCCTTTTATAGATATGAAAAGTTCTGAAAATTGTAATGCAAAGATGGAGCTAAACTAATCTTAAGACATTGATCAGGTGTGTATGTTTTTGTTTGCCTTTCATACTTTCAAGTTGTTGTTTTTTTTAATATAATTACCACTTTGTGTTCATATTTAAATGTGTTCTAATGTAAGAGATCGGAAAAAAGTAACATGAATTATAAATTGGACCTTTGTTCATGAATTCAAGAAATGTGTCTAGATACAACCAGTCATGAACTTATGGTATAAAATCAAAGTTTTTTGCTTCTTGCCACTTTCTATTTGTGTTTTTCATTCTTTATGCTTGATGCTGCTGCAATGGAATATTAGATCTCATTTTTCTTATTTTAATAGTTTAATCCTAATTGTACCGTTCACTTACAATATTTGTATTAAATAAAATACTTCTTAGACTATGTCTTTGGATTTCAAACATTGGAACATTTCTGTGTGTTGTTAAGACTAATTATGTTTCTCTTTCCAGTATATTCTTTTCTCAGCCTTTTCATAAAATTAAAAACTGAAAATATTGCTTTTTTAGTATATAAGGTATTTCAAAATGTAAAGTTTATTTTTTTGGCATATCAAGAAAAGTATGCTCAGTTGTTATTACATTTGAATTTTAATTATATCTAAAATCTCTGTTACATACTAATTTCAATGCAGAATGAAATCTGCTTTCTTTCTGATGAAATTAATAATGAATCTGTATTTCGAAAAACTGAGATTGAGGTTTGATGTGTAAATATTTAATTGTATTAATTTTTAAAAATAATTATTTATGGCCTAATGTGTTTCTGTTTAACATGTCTTTAACAATACTGCTTGTTGAATATAAACATTATTTGCATTTCCTTTTGTAGGTATGAAATGTTATGATAGGAACTTAGTTGAAATGCAAAAAAGGAGCTAAACTAATCTTAAGACATTAAGAGGCAGGTGTGTATATTTTTTTCTTTGATATTGTCAAAATTTTTTTTTTATTTCATTACCACTTTGGGTTCATATTAAAATGTGTTCTAATTTAAGGGATCAGAAAAAAAATAACATGAATTATAAATTCGACCTTTGCTCATGATTTCAAGAAATGTGTCTTGATACAACAAGTCATGAACTTATGGTATAAAATCAAAGTTTTTTGCTTCTTGCCACTTTCTATTTGTGTTTTTCATTCTTTATGCTTGATGCTGCAACGGAATATTAGATCTCATTTTAATGGTTTACTCCTAATTCTACCGTTCACTTAAAATGTTTGTGTTAAAAAAAATACTTCTAAGACTATGTCTTTTGATTTCAAATATTTCTGTGTGTTATTAAGACTGAATATGTTTCTCATTCCAGGATATTCTTTTCTCAGCCTTTTTATAAAATCAAAAACTGAAAATATTGCTTTTTTGCAATATAAGATATTTTAAAATGTAAAGTTGATTATTTTTCATAACACGGAAACTATGCTCAATTTATAGTATATTTGAATTATATCTAAAATCTCTGTTACATACTATTGTCAATGTAGAATGAAATCTGCCTTCTTTCTGATGAACTTAATAATTAATATGTATTTCGAAAAACTGAGATTGGGATTTAACGTAGAAATTTTTAATTGTATGATTTTTTAAAAATACCTATGTATGGCCTATTGGGTTTGTTTTTTACATTTCTTTTACAATACTGCATGTTGCATTTAAACATTTTTTTTTTTTTTTTTTTTTTTTGCATTTCCTTTTATAGATATGAAAAGTTCTGAAAATTGTAATGCAAAGATGGAGCTAAACTAATCTTAAGACATTGATCAGGTGTGTATGTTTTTGTTTGCCTTTCATACTTTCAAGTTGTTTTTTTTTTTAATATAATTACCACTTTGTGTTCATATTTAAATGTGTTCTAATGTAAGAGATCGGAAAAAAGTAACATGAATTATAAATTGGACCTTTGTTCATGAATTCAAGAAATGTGTCTAGATACAACAAGTCATGAACTTATGGTATAAAATCAAAGTTTTTTGCTTCTTGCCACTTTCTATTTGTGTTTTTCATTCTTTATGCTTGATGCTGCTGCAATGGAATATTAGATCTCATTTTTCTTATTTTAATAGTTTAATCCTAATTGTACCGTTCACTTACAATATTTGTATTAAATAAAATACTTCTTAGACTATGTCTTTGGATTTCAAACATTGGAACATTTCTGTGTGTTGTTAAGACTAATTATGTTTCTCTTTCCAGTATATTCTTTTCTCAGCCTTTTCATAAAATTAAAAACTGAAAATATTGCTTTTTTAGTATATAAGGTATTTCAAAATGTAAAGTTTATTTTTTTGGCATATCAAGAAAAGTATGCTCAGTTGTTATTACATTTGAATTTTAATTATATCTAAAATCTCTGTTACATACTAATTTCAATGCAGAATGAAATCTGCTTTCTTTCTGATGAAATTAATAATGAATCTGTATTTCGAAAAACTGAGATTGAGGTTTGATGTGTAAATATTTAATTGTATTAATTTTTAGAAATAATTATTTATGGCCTAATGTGTTTCTGTTTAACATGTCTTTAACAATACTGCTTGTTGAATATAAACATTATTTGCATTTCCTTTTGTAGGTATGAAATGTTATGATAGGAACTTAGTTGAAATGCAAAAAAGGAGCTAAACTAATCTTAAGACATTAAGAGGCAGGTGTGTATATTTTTTTCTTTGATATTGTCAAAATTTTTTTTTATTTCATTACCACTTTGGGTTCATATTAAAATGTGTTCTAATTTAAGGGATCAGAAAAAAAATAACATGAATTATAAATTCGACCTTTGCTCATGATTTCAAGAAATGTGTCTTGATACAACAAGTCATGAACTTATGGTATAAAATCAAAGTTTTTTGCTTCTTGCCACTTTCTATTTGTGTTTTTCATTCTTTATGCTTGATACAGCAACGGAATATTAGATCTCATTTTAATGGTTTACTCCTAATTCTACCGTTCACTTAAAATGTTTGTGTTAAAAAAAATACTTCTAAGACTATGTCTTTTGATTTCAAATATTTCTGTGTGTTATTAAGACTGAATATGTTTCTCATTCCAGGATATTCTTTTCTCAGCCTTTTTATAAAATCAAAAACTGAAAATATTGCTTTTTTGGAATATAAGATATTTCAAAATGTAAAGTTGATTATTTTGGCATAACACGGAAACTATGCTCAATTGTTATTATATTTGAATTATATCTAAAATCTCTGTTACATACTATTGTCAATGTAGAAGTAAATCTGCCTTCTTTCTGATGAACTTAATAATTAATATGTATTTCGAAAAACTGAGATTGGGATTTGACGTATAAATTTTTAATTGTATGATTTTTTAAAAATACCTATGTATGGCCTATTGGGTTTGTTTTTTACATTTCTTTTACAATACTGCATGTTGCATTTAAACATTTTTTTTTTTTTTTTTTTTTTTGCATTTCCTTTTATAGATATGAAAAGTTCTGAAAATTGTAATGCAAAGATGGAGCTAAACTAATCTTAAGACATTGATCAGGTGTGTATGTTTTTGTTTGCCTTTCATACTTTCAAGTTTTTTTTTTTTTTAATATAATTACCACTTTGTGTTCATATTTAAATGTGTTCTAATGTAAGAGATCGGAAAAAAGTAACATGAATTATAAATTGGACCTTTGTTCATGAATTCAAGAAATGTGTCTAGATACAACAAGTCATGAACTTATGGTATAAAATCAAAGTTTTTTGCTTCATGCCACTTTCTATTTGTGTTTTTCATTCTTTATGCCTGATGCTGCTGCAACGGAATATTAGATCTCATTTTTCTTATTTTAATAGTTTAATCCTAATTGTACCGTTCACTTAAAATATTTGTATTAAATAAAATACTTCTTAGACTATGTCTTTGGATTTCAAACATTGGAACATTTCTGTGTGTTGTTAAGACTGATTATGTTTCTCGTTCCAGTATATTCTTTTCTCAGCCTTTTCATAAAATTAAAAACTGAAAATATTGCTTTTTTAGTATATAAGGTATTTCAAAATGTAAAGTTTATTTTTTTGGCATATCATGAAAAGTATGCATAGTTGTTATTACATTTAAATATTAATTATATCTGAAATCTCTGTTACATACTATTGTCAATGCATAATGATATCTGCTTTCTTTCTGATGAAAATAATTATCTGTATTTCGAAAAACTGAGATTGGGATTTGATGTGTAAATTTTTAAAAATAATTATTTATGGCCTATTGTGTTTGTGTTTTACATGTCTTTAACAATACTGCTTGTTGAATATAAACATTTTTTGCATTTCCTTTTGTAGGTATGAAATGTTATGATAGGAACTTAGTTGAAATGCAAAAAAGGAGCTAAACTAATCTTAAGACATTAAGAGGCAGGTGTGTATATTTTTTTCTATGATATTGTCAAGTTTTTTATTTTTATTTCATTACCACTTTCGGTTCATATTAAAATGTGTTCTAATTTAAGGGATCAGAAAAAAAAAATAACATGAATACTTTCAAGTTGTTGTTTTTTTAATATAATTACCACTTTGTGTTCATATTTAAATGTGTTCTAAAGTAAGAGATCGGAAAAAAGTAACATGCATTATAAATTGGACCTTTGTTCATGAATTCAAGAAATGTGTCTAGATACAACAAGTCATGAACTTATGGTATAAAATCAAAGTTTTTTGCTTCTTGCCACTTTCTATTTGTGCTTTTCATTCTTTATGCTTGATGCTGCAACGGAATATTAGATCTCATTTTAATGGTTTACTCCTAATTCTACCGTTCACTTAAAATGTTTGTGTTAAAAAAAATACTTCTAAGACTATGTCTTTTGATTTCAAATATTTCTGTGTGTTATTAAGACTGAATATGTTTCTCATTCCAGGATATTCTTTTCTCAGCCTTTTTATAAAATCAAAAACTGAAAATATTGCTTTTTTGCAATATAAGATATTTTAAAATGTAAAGTTGATTATTTTTCATAACACGGAAACTATGCTCAATTTATAGTATATTTGAATTATATCTAAAATCTCTGTTACATACTATTGTCAATGTAGAATGAAATCTGCCTTCTTTCTGATGAACTTAATAATTAATATGTATTTCGAAAAACTGAGATTCGGATTTAACGTAGAAATTTTTAATTGTATGATTTTTTAAAAATACCTATGTATGGCCTATTGGGTTTGTTTTTTACATTTCTTTTACAATACTGCATGTTGCATTTAAACATTTTTTTTTTTTTTTTTTTTTTTTTTTTTTGCATTTCCTTTTATAGATATGAAAAGTTCTGAAAATTGTAATGCAAAGATGGAGCTAAACTAATCTTAAGACATTGATCAGGTGTGTATGTTTTTGTTTGCCTTTCATACTTTCAAGTTGTTTTTTTTTTTTAATATAATTACCACTTTGTGTTCATATTTAAATGTGTTCTAATGTAAGAGATCGGAAAAAAGTAACATGAATTATAAATTGGACCTTTGTTCATGAATTCAAGAAATGTGTCTAGATACAACAAGTCATGAACTTATGGTATAAAATCAAAGTTTTTTGCTTCTTGCCACTTTCTATTTGTGTTTTTCATTCTTTATGCTTGATGCTGCTGCAATGGAATATTAGATCTCATTTTTCTTATTTTAATAGTTTAATCCTAATTGTACCGTTCACTTACAATATTTGTATTAAATAAAATACTTCTTAGACTATGTCTTTGGATTTCAAACATTGGAACATTTCTGTGTGTTGTTAAGACTAATTATGTTTCTCTTTCCAGTATATTCTTTTCTCAGCCTTTTCATAAAATTAAAAACTGAAAATATTGCTTTTTTAGTATATAAGGTATTTCAAAATGTAAAGTTTATTTTTTTGGCATATCAAGAAAAGTATGCTCAGTTGTTATTACATTTGAATTTTAATTATATCTAAAATCTCTGTTACATACTAATTTCAATGCAGAATGAAATCTGCTTTCTTTCTGATGAAATTAATAATGAATCTGTATTTCGAAAAACTGAGATTGAGGTTTGATGTGTAAATATTTAATTGTATTAATTTTTAGAAATAATTATTTATGGCCTAATGTGTTTCTGTTTAACATGTCTTTAACAATACTGCTTGTTGAATATAAACATTATTTGCATTTCCTTTTGTAGGTATGAAATGTTATGATAGGAACTTAGTTGAAATGCAAAAAAGGAGCTAAACTAATCTTAAGACATTAAGAGGCAGGTGTGTATATTTTTTTCTTTGATATTGTCAAAATTTTTTTTTATTTCATTACCACTTTGGGTTCATATTAAAATGTGTTCTAATTTAAGGGATCAGAAAAAAAATAACATGAATTATAAATTCGACCTTTGCTCATGATTTCAAGAAATGTGTCTTGATACAACAAGTCATGAACTTATGGTATAAAATCAAAGTTTTTTGCTTCTTGCCACTTTCTATTTGTGTTTTTCATTCTTTATGCTTGATGCAGCAACGGAATATTAGATCTCATTTTAATGGTTTACTCCTAATTCTACCGTTCACTTAAAATGTTTGTGTTAAAAAAAATACTTCTAAGACTATGTCTTTTGATTTCAAATATTTCTGTGTGTTATTAAGACTGAATATGTTTCTCATTCCAGGATATTCTTTTCTCAGCCTTTTTATAAAATCAAAAACTGAAAATATTGCTTTTTTGGAATATAAGATATTTCAAAATGTAAAGTTGATTATTTTGGCATAACACGGAAACTATGCTCAATTGTTATTATATTTGAATTATATCTAAAATCTCTGTTACATACTATTGTCAATGTAGAAGTAAATCTGCCTTCTTTCTGATGAACTTAATAATTAATATGTATTTCGAAAAACTGAGATTGGGATTTGACGTATAAATTTTTAATTGTATGATTTTTTAAAAATACCTATGTATGGCCTATTGGGTTTGTTTTTTACATTTCTTTTACAATACTGCATGTTGCATTTAAACATTTTTTTTTTTTTTTTTGCATTTCCTTTTATAGATATGAAAAGTTCTGAAAATTGTAATGCAAAGATGGAGCTAAACTAATCTTAAGACATTGATCAGGTGTGTATGTTTTTGTTTGCCTTTCATACTTTCAAGTTGTTGTTTTTTTTAATATAATTACCACTTTGTGTTCATATTTAAATGTGTTCTAATGTAAGAGATCGGAAAAAAGTAACATGAATTATAAATTGGACCTTTGTTCATGAATTCAAGAAATGTGTCTAGATACAACAAGTCATGAACTTATGGTATAAAATCAAAGTTTTTTGCTTCATGCCACTTTCTATTTGTGTTTTTCATTCTTTATGCCTGATGCTGCTGCAACGGAATGTTAGATCTCATTTTTCTTATTTTAATAGTTTAATCCTAATTGTACCGTTCACTTAAAATATTTGTATTAAATAAAATACTTCTTAGACTATGTCTTTGGATTTCAAACATTGGAACATTTCTGTGTGTTGTTAAGACTGATTATGTTTCTCGTTCCAGTATATTCTTTTCTCAGCCTTTTCATAAAATTAAAAACTGAAAATATTGCTTTTTTAGTATATAAGGTATTTCAAAATGTAAAGTTTATTTTTTTGGCATATCATGAAAAGTATGCATAGTTGTTATTACATTTAAATATTAATTATATCTGAAATCTCTGTTACATACTATTGTCAATGCATAATGATATCTGCTTTCTTTCTGATGAAAATAATTATCTGTATTTCGAAAAACTGAGATTGGGATTTGATGTGTAAATTTTTAAAAATAATTATTTATGGCCTATTGTGTTTGTGTTTTACATGTCTTTAACAATACTGCTTGTTGAATATAAACATTTTTTGCATTTCCTTTTGTAGGTATGAAATGTTATGATAGGAACTTAGTTGAAATGCAAAAAAGGAGCTAAACTAATCTTAAGACATTAAGAGGCAGGTGTGTATATTTTTTTCTATGATATTGTCAAGTTTTTTATTTTTATTTCATTACCACTTTCGGTTCATATTAAAATGTGTTCTAATTTAAGGGATCAGAAAAAAAAAAATAACATGAATACTTTCAAGTTGTTGTTTTTTTAATATAATTACCACTTTGTGTTCATATTTAAATGTGTTCTAAAGTAAGAGATCGGAAAAAAGTAACATGCATTATAAATTGGACCTTTGTTCATGAATTCAAGAAATGTGTCTAGATACAACAAGTCATGAACTTATGGTATAAAATCAAAGTTTTTTGCTTCTTGCCACTTTCTATTTGTGCTTTTCGTTCTTTATGCTTGATGCTGCAACGGAATATTAGATTTCATTTTAATGGTTTACTCCTAATTCTACCGTTTACTTTAAATGTTTGTGCTAAAGAAAATACTTCTAAGACTATGTCTTTTGATTTCAAATATTTCTGTGTGTTATTAAGACTGAATATGTTTCTCATTCCAGGATATTCTTTTCTCTGCCTTTTCATAAAATCAAAAACTGAAAATATTGCTTTTTTGGAATATAAGATATTTTAAAATGTAAAGTTGATTATTTTGGCATAACACGGAAACTATGCTCAATTGTTATTATATTTGAATTATATCCAAAATCTCTGTAACATACTATTGTCAATGTAGAATGAAATCTGCCTTCTTTCTGATGAACTTAATAATTAATATGTATTTCGAAAAACTGAGATTGGGATTTGACGTATAAATTTTTAATTGTATGATTTTTTAAAAATACCTATGTATGGCCTATTGTGTTTGTTTTTTACATTTCTTTTACAATACTGCATGTTGAATTTAAACATTTTTTTTTTTTTTTTGCATTTCCTTTTATAGATATGAAAAGTTATGAAAATTGTAATGCAAAGATGGAGCTAAACTAATCTTAAGACATTGATCAGGTGTGTATGTTTTTGTTTGCCTTTCATACTTTCAAGCTGTTGTTTTTTTAATATAATTACCACTTTGTGTTCATATTTAAATGTGTTCTGATGTAAGAGATCGGAAAAAAGTAACATGAATTATAAATTGGACCTTTGTTTATGAATTCAAGAAATGTGTCTAGATACAACAAGTCATGAACTTATGGTATAAAATCAAAGTTTTTTGCTTCTTGCCACTTTCTATTTGTGTTTTTCATTCTTTATGCTTGATGCTGCTGCAACGGAATATTAGATCTCATTTTTCTTATTTTAATAGTTTAATCCTAATTGTACCGTTCACTTAAAATATTTGTATTAAATAAAATACTTCTTAGTCTATGTCTTTGTATTTCAAACATTGGAAAATTTCTGTGTGTTGTTAAGACTGATTATGTTTCTCGTTCCTGTATATTCTTTTCTCAGCCTTTTCATAAAATTAAAAACTGAAAATATTGCTTTTTTAGTATATAAGGTATTTCAAAATGTAAAGTTTATTTTTTTGGCATATCAAGAAAAGTATGCTCAGTTGTTATTACATTTGAATTTCAATTATATCTAAAATCTCTGTTACATACTAATTTCAATGCAGAATGAAATCTGCTTTCTTTATGATGAAATTAATAATTAATCTGTATTTTGAAAAACTGAGATTAAGATTTGATGTGTAAATATTTAATTGTATGAATTTTTAAAAATAATTATTTTCGGCCTAATGTGTTTTTGTTTTACATTTCTTGAACAATACTGCATGTTGAATGTAAACTTTTTTTTTTTTTTTTTTTTTTTGCTCTTCCTTTTATGTGTATGGAAAGTTATGAAAGTTGTAATTCAAAGGAGCTAAACTAATCTTAAGACCTTAATCAGGTGTGTATATTTTTGGTTGTCTTTCATATTTTCAAGTTTTTTAAAAATTTTATTACCACTTTGTGTTCATATTTAAATGTGTTCTAATGTAAGGGATCAGAAAAAAGTAACATGAATTATGAATTGGATCTTTGCTCATGAATTCAAGAAATGTGTCTTGATACGACAAGTCATGAAGTTATGGTATAGAATCAATGTTGTTTGCTTCTTGCCATTTACTATTTGTATTTTTCATTCTTTATGCAGCAGCAACAGAATATTGAATCTCATTATTCTCATTTTAATAGTTTATTTCTAATTGTACTGTTCGCTTAAAATGTTGGATTTAAAGAAAATACTTCTAAGTCTATTTGTTTTCAGGACAAATTTTCAATCATTCCTATGCGATAATAAGACAAATTAAGTTTCTCCTTTGAGTACATTTTTTTTCTCAGCTTTTAGTAAATTAAAAACTGTGAAAATATTTCTTCTTATACTGCAATATATTAAAAAATGTAAAGTGTTATTCTGAGATTAAGAAAAGCATGACAAATTGTTATTACGTTTTGAATTTTAATTTTAGCTATAATCTCAGTTACATACACTCTGATATTAATATTTATTATTGATGTAAATTATTTATGTTCTTTGGTATCATATAAAATAAAGCAGACAAATCCATCAAAATGTGGGATAAGGAAAATTTAAATAAAGCCATATTTGCAGTATTATAAGAATATTTAGTCTCCAAGCATTAAAATCACTCATTATTTTAAAATTAAAGGAAATAATAATAATTGGCAAATTTTTTCTTAAATATTCATAGAAACTTTAAACAAATGTTGAAATAAATAGTCAGAATGTAATTTACCTCAATAATTAAAAAAATGAAATGTGTCTTGAATATGAGTTTTTTTATTCCAACAAGTAAGTGAATTTTGCTGGAACTTGTTTCATGTGACAATTTCAAATGAATATGTAATCTACATAGAGAGAAAACTTTATTTTGCGAATGAATAAAACTGAATTTTTAAAACATAAAAACTAATGAAGTTTTGACACCATATGAACAATAAATGAGGTCATCAAGGATGTTCGATTTTATAACTATGCAAGTTAGTTTTGTTATGTTGTATCAATCAAAATGTAATAAAGAAACAAGCTTATTGTGCAAAAAAATCAATATTCTAAATACATAGTAAATCAAAATTAAATATATTTAGAAAATATTAGTTCAATCCATTGACCTAGATGCAAAGTCAATCAAATTATTTAGATATCAATGATATAAAGTCTAATTTGATATTGGTGTAAATCATTTATGATCCTTATTATGAAATAAAATATAACAAGTTGTCAAATCCATTAAAAGAGAGAAGAATTTTTTTCTAAATATTTAACAACATAAAATAAAACACATGAATAATTTCAAGAGAAATTTTGACTTGAATTTGAAGAGAAAATTCAAATTAAAAATTGAAAAGTTGAATCATATGTGCTGTAAATAAGATGAAATCAAAATAATTTGCACTAATTTCTTAAATATTGATACAACTACTAAACTGTTGTTTGAATACAGTTGGAATATGCTATTCATATCAATAATTGGAAAACGAAAATGTGTGTTGAACATCAGTTTTTATTCCAAGATCAAATGAATATGTAAACTACATGGTGAGAACACTTTATATTGCAACTGAATAAAGCTGCATTTTCAATGCAGAAATTAAAAACTGAATGAAGTTTAGGCACCATATGAACAATAAATGACGTCATCAAGGATTTGCAAAATAATAACTATGCGAGTTAGTTTTGTTATGTTGTATTATTCAATATGTATAAAAAACAAACAAACTTATTGAGCAAAAAAATAAATAAGAAATAAAATACTTATTGAATCAAAACTAAATATATTTTTATAATATTAGTTCAATTTGTTAGCTTAGAAGCAAAATAAATCAAATTATTATTAAGCTACCAATGGTATGAATTCCATTTTAATATTCTTGTATCTTATCCTTGGTATCTAATAACAAATAATAACAGAAAATCAAATTTATAAATGGAGAATATTTTTAGTAGTAAAATATACAAACCTTAACTTTTATGGAAAACATTTTCCACAGCCTGAAACTACCCAGAATTTTCGTGCTATAAACAAAAGGAAATGATAATCATTTGCAACTGATTACTTAAATATACATTTATTAATTGCTTTTGTGAATAAAATGGCTGTATGTAATTTAAATCAATAATTGGAAAATGAAAATTTGTATTGAACATGAGTTTTTATTCCAAGATCAAATGCTTATGTAATCTGCATAGAGAGAAATTTTATATTGCAATGGAATGAAGTTGAATTTTAGTGAAATTAAAAACTAAACATGATTTGACAGCTAATGAAGAATTAACGAGACATTCACTGAAAATATGTTATATAATAATTAAGTAAATTATCTTTGATATGTGGTATCTGTCGAAATGTACCAAAGAAACAAACTTATTGTGCAAAAAATTAATTATTCCAAATTCTTAGTAAATCAAAATTAAACATATTTTTATAATATTAGGCCAATATGCTGACCTAGGAGCAAAATCAATCAGATTGTTTAAGTTATTAGTTGCATAAAGTCCAATTTAATATTCATGTAAATCATTTATGATACTTGGTATCATATAAAATGTGACAAATAATCAAATTCATTCTAAGCATTTAACAAAACAAAATAAAAGTAAACACCTAACAATTAAAAAAAAATGCCTCCAAATAATAAAAATTAGACTTATCATGCTATAAATAAAATGAAATGGTAGTAATTTGCAAATAATTTCTTAAATATTCACACAATTATTAAACAGTTTTGTAAATAAAATGCAGATAGTAATTTTTTTCAATAATTGAAAAATGAAAATGTATATTGAACATCAATTTTTATTTCAAGTTCAAATGAATATGTAATCTCTGTAGAGAGATATCTTTATGTTTCAATAAAATGAAGTTGAATTGTAGCGAAATTACAAACTAAGTACGATTTGACACCAAATGAAAGATTTAGTTATGATGTGTGATATCATAAATATGTTTTGTGGTATCGACAAAATAAAACAAAAAAACAGAATTATAGTGCAAAAAAAAAAAAAAAAATCCTTATTCTTAGTACATCAAAATTAAACAGATTCTTATAGGAAACCTCTCGTCTTTCAGCTTCTTTTAGAGAAGTACTGAATTCAACTTACTTCAATGCCGATATTCTTCTAGATCTTAATGGTATTCAGATGGAATTTTTATGTATCTTCCTATACGTCTGACTTTGAATTATGGAAGAAGGTATAAACTATATTTTACGCATACGAATTCAATTTTTTTTCTTCTGAAAAATAGAAGGCATGATTATGTGGCCAAAGATTGATAGCAACGACATCATTGAGCTGACGGAAGAATATAGAAAGAACTCCGGAAAAATTTATGGAAGTGTGTTCTGTACCGTACCAAGAAGTTGCAGAGGAGATTTGATCTGGAAAAAAGAAAATAATAGCTTCAACAGAGCAGCAGCATTCCAGTGAAATAAGGGCAATGCTGAAAGCTACTGTCTTATCAGCCTGATAAGGTAGTAGCTATACACACTAATTAATTTACGAATAATGCTGTGCTTCATTTTCGCCAAATTTCAAAGTGTATCTATCCTAAGACCAATGTCTTTAGACAGTTTTATTGTAAAAAATTCGGATTCTGCTTCTTCAAGTGATGTTTATTTTCACTTTAAAAAGCAATGTCTGGAATTTTTAATCGTCTTGATCTTTTGTCTTTATTTTGCTGTTGTTGTTGTTCTTTGTCTTAATTTATTTTTCACCATCTTGCCTTTGTTAAAGCTATTCAGCATCATCCATTGCAGAATTAGAGCAAAGAGACATACGTCTCTTAGCAGTAAGAGAGCAGCGTGAAATAGAAGCTAACATTCTGATGAGAAATTGGATCAACATTGACTAATTATAAATTGCTCCTTCGGCATTTTAAACGAATTCCCGATGAAGATCCGTAATGTAAATATTGTATTTTTACCATTAAAATGTCAAATATTAGAGTAATATTTGAAATTTCAATCGTAATTTGGAATATATAAAAAATTAAACAATAAATGTATTAAATAATTTTGCTCAAAATATAGAAAACATTTTTCAATATTTTTTATTTATCTCTCTTTCTTGTGATCAGAAAGCAGATTTCTTATGATTTTAGAAAAAAAAAAAAAAAAAAAAAAAAATTATCATTTACAAGCAGGAATATCATTCTACACACTTTGAATGCTGTCTTGGCTTAACTTCCCTAAAAGCATTCATTTCATATCTTCCACTTAATGAGACATATATTTCAAATAGTGCCGCACACATGTGCTGCAATCCATGAACTGAAAATAAAGCTTTGTGAAACTGGACTATAATGACCCCGTGGATTTCAAAGTATTTATATTAATGCTGTATGTCACGAGAAAAATGAGGAGATTTAAGAGTCCCTTCAATAAATAAAGGGTTAATATAAAAATGTCTTAGGAGAGTTACATTCAGCAACATATCGAGACAAAGAATCCGCAAAATATTATAATCTATGTATTTTCTCTGGGCGGTTCAAGGTTAGGTTTTCTACCTCGGTACTGGTTGTCTGCGTCGTAATGCTGAGGCAGATAACACTGTCAATCTTTTTTTTTTTTTTTTTTTTTTTTTTACACGGCTGTTAAGGTACTGTCAGCTTAACGACCTTACTGAAACGTACTGACGTGGAAAAAAACAAGCTTTGACGAAACCAGGGCAACTGAGAAGGAGAATAGTACGGAAAACGAGTGTCCTTGAAACGCTTACAGAAATTACACAGACCATAGTTTGGTTCAGAAAAAAAATTTATTTTTAATTGGATTTCATAATGATTGCATTTTTTATTAATTTCAATTTGAACCGATGTTTAACTCATTAGATGTGGGAATATTAAATTATAAGTACAAATATCAAGAAGGATCGCAAAATTTTCTAATTCCTTTTTTGCGAACACAGATATAATTTAATACAACAAAAGCAAACCAGAAACAAATGATACAAAATAGTATATGAAAATGCGAAATAATTATTTCCCAGTTTCGCAATGGTCTCAACTTTTATACCAGGTGTCTTGGCATCCCAAATTTTAGAGCGAATAATTTAAATATATGTTGCCGTAAGTGATGGATCATCCTCTTGAAATTTCAATAAATTTTTAATCAGAAATTCTCCAAATAAAGATATGACACAGAGATTTCTATTATCGATTTCATCAGAACAGGATTATTAAAATTTCGTGATTCAAAAAGGGATTCATATTCATTTAGTAAAAATGACATCCCATTTAGAATTTATCCTATGTCTGTTTTTATATGGACCTAGGAATTTTGAACCATAATTAAATGATTAGAACGATACCTGAGGAACACCGCAATCCATACAAAACTTATTAATATCGAAAATTATATCGTACGGTCTAAATGACTATTTAATGTTAGCTGAAAACAAAAGTAATAGGAATATTTGTGACTTTGGCCTCCTCATTTTTTCCCCCTCTAAGCAACTCCTTTCATTTTTTTCTGTGTAAAAAACGAAATAAAATCTTTTCTTTCTCCGCCATGAAAGATCATGGTAAATGCCAATTAATATCACCTGAATAGAAAGAAGAATGGAACATTTACTATGTACATGATAATATTGATTATTGGAGCTGATTGAAACCTTAATCACTTTCAACAATTTAAAATTTATTTAACAAAGAGGGGCATTTTCAATTATTTTTCATTTTAACGTTTTAAAAATTTAATTCGAAATTCTGAAAATAATTTCGAACTAAATATAATAATATTGTCGTTTATTAATATTTTAACAAACTGTTTTATTGATTATCAACTTAAATATCATTATTACATATAATAAGTAATAAAATGTTTTGTCAGATTATGGGAATTTGCTACATAAAACTGCTCACACAAATAATTAAAATAAAAGAAAATTGCCTGATTTTAGTAGGGATGACGAATATTTTACGACCGGCTATTATGTAACCAATGTCAAAAAGTCACAAATACCAGTGATCAATACTTTTCAAAGCGGAGTGTGATTCAAATTCTTGATACGATCTTACTGGTGATATTCCGATAACAGGTCTTGGATCTCGTTAGAAAGTAACAATCGATACGATCTGTCCAATGGAAGCTCTCTAACAAGAGTTCAATCATGCATAGGGAAAGTCCCTTACCCACTGAAGTGAACGGACCGGTTATTCTTGGAATTATCGTATCGTTGTATTGCATATCACTGAAATTTATCGGAGCCTTGACTTCGCTGGAAAGTGTGAGGCTTCACAGGAAAGTGCGAAGACACCGCTCCACTTCATGGGAGTGACCTTGACTTTCCGATACTCGCATTTGACGATGCACTATTCCATAAACCATTCCTTATGACATGACTTTGATTGCATATATTCTGTTTACTGCTGGCGCCATCTGCAGGTAGAATAGAGAACTAAAGTCAACATTTTAAAGAAATGACATGTATTTATAATTCAAATTTTTTCAGAAAATTGTTTACTCCAATAAAGAAATGAAATAAATAGTTTTAAAAATCATATTCAAGAAGTGAGCTCAAATCGATAAATTAATTCAATCACACGTTACTTCGATTAGTTATTTAAATATTAGTTACAATTATTACATTTTGCATTTAATACTAATTAATAAATTTTAATTAAAAATATGATTGAAATAACAGATATTTGGAACAAAAATTTAAAAATAACAATAGTAAAATTATTTGTCTAACTTTTCTTTAATTAAGTCTCTAACTTTTCAGGAAGTTCGAATTTGCCAAATCAAAGGCCCAAGAAACTTATATTACCTTAAGGGACTCTAAATGTTTAATCAGGGAGTAAGGAAATAACTTAATACCCTCATATTCTTAATGGTTTGCCTGAAATGGTGAAATATGGGGAAAAGTAACAATGTTCGTTATTACTTATCATAGTTGTAATATTCTTATAAGCACTAATAATTTATGGTGAAGTTTGAAATAGCAACTTTAAGAGAATTAACTAAAAAAGTAATAAGTAAATTTATACAAATGTATATGGTGCAAAGCGATGAATAAGAAAAAAAAAAAAAAAAAAAATGTAACTTACATTTGTGGTGAAAGATATTAATTTCAGGATAGCGAAGTGAACTGAAAAAATGAAATATTTATTGTATACATTTACAATTTTAAATTATTTTTATTTCCAGCTTAGATGGGCATGCTGCAACTCTGACAGTTATAAATTGTATCTGAGTAATATCTCTGTGATATTAAGATTGGATTTGCTTAATATTTCTTTCGAAATAGAGTACGTTCGCCACAATTGTGGCAATCGTTTGCCATTAAGGTTGGGGAATTAAAGATGAGTTCTTCGATATTGGACTCGAGTTTTGATTAACGTTGATCACCACATTACTCATCCTCCAGTGAATCGGAGGTGAAACGAACGATATTTTGTCCTGTTTTTTGCTGTTATTAGTGGTGATATTGGCTATTGCGCTTTACCCATTTTTATTGTCTGAATATTTATCAGCTTTATTTATTTATTTTTTGGTTGATTATTTATCAGCTTGATTTATTTATTGGCTTATTATTTATCAGCTTGATTTATTAATTTTACAGTAATCTTGATTTTGGCAACTTTTTTTAGATGGTTTCCTGGTACATGGTTGTTTTTTTCCTTGGAGGAGTTGTGGATATCCGTTTCTTAGGTGTGGGTGAACGCTTTGGTCTTCTGCTTACTTTACGTTTCTTAGATGCTGGTAATCACTTCGGACTTGTGTGTTTTCACTTATGCCTTCTTTTTTACCTTGGCGGGCCTTTGAATAAACTGAGATTGGGATTTGATGTGTAAATATTTAATTTTATCAAATTTTAAAATTAATTATTTATGGCCTAATGTGTTTGTGTTTTACATTTCTTTAACAATACTGCATGTTGAATATAAACATTTTTTTTGCATTTCCTTTTATAGGTATGAAAAGTTATGATAGGGACTTAGTTGAAATGCAGGGAATGAGCTAAATAATTTAAGACATAAAGAGGCAGGTGTGTATTTTTTTTGTTTTTCTTTAATATTTTTAAGTTTTTTTTAATTATTTAATTACCACTTTGTGTTGTGAATTCAAGAAATGATACAACAAATCATGATTCATAATAATATATAACTGAGGATAAAAAAAGCTGATAAATATTTAGACAATAAAGATGGGTAAGGCTCAACAGCCATTATCCCCTCTAGTAACAGCAAGAAACAGGACAAAATATCGTTTGTCTCACCTCCGACTCACTCGAGGGGGAGTAATGTGGTGGCGCTTTATAAGTCAGACAACAACTACGAGACATGAGTAATTACTTCTGTCTTGTGGTCATATTACTCGGCTACAAAAAAAAACATTGTGAGTTTGGTCCTCGCTATAACCAAATGCTACAGAGCTAAACTAATCTTAAGACATTAAGAGGTAGGTGTGTATATTTTTGTTTTTCTTTCATATTTTCAATGTTTTTTTTATTTAATTAACACTTTGTGTTCATATTAAATGTGTTCTAATGTAAGAGATCGGAAAAAAGTAACATGAATTATAAATTGGACCTTTGTTCATGAATTCAAGAAATGTGTCTAGATACAACAAGTCATGAACTTATGGTATAAAATCAAAGTTTTTTGCTTCTTGCCACTTTCTATTTGTGTTTTTCATTCTTTATGCTTGATGCTGCTGCAACGGAATATTAGATCTCATTTTTCTTATTTTAATAGTTTAATCCTAATTGTACCATTCACTTAAAATATTTGTATTAAATAAAATACTTCTTAGTCTATGTCTTTATATTTCAAACATTGGAACATTTCTGTGTGTTGTTAAGACTGATTATGTTTCTCGTTCCTGTATATTCTTTTCTCAGCCTTTTCATAAAATTAAAAACTGAAAATATTGCTTTTTTAGTATATAAGGTATTTCAAAATGGAAAGTTTATTTTTTTGGCATATCAAGAAAAGTATGCTCAGTTGTTATTACATTTGAATTTTAATTATATCTAAAATCTCTGTTACATACTAATTTCAATGCAGAATGAAATCTGCTTTCTTTCTGATGAAATTAATAATTAATCTGTATTTCGAAAAACTGAGATTGAGGTTTGATGTGTAAATATTTAATTGTATTAATTTTTACAAATAATTATTTATGGCCTAATGTGTTTCTGTTTAACATTTCTTTAACAATACTGCTTGTTGAATATAAACATTTTTTGCATTTCCTTTTGTAGGTATGAAATGTTATGATAGGAACTTAGTTGAAATGCAAAAAAGGAGCTAAACTAATCTTAAGACATTAAGAGGCAGGTGTCTATATATTTTTTTCTTTGATATTGTCAAGTTTTTTTTTATTTCATTACCACTTTGGGTTCATATTTAAATGTGTTGTAATGTAAGAGATCGGAAAAAAGTAACATGAATTATAAATTGGACCTTTGTTCATGAATTCAAGAAATGTGTCTAGATACAACAAGTCATGAACTTATGGTATAAAATCAAAGTTTTTTGCTTCTTGCCACTTTCTATTTGTGTTTTTCATTCTTTATGCTTGATGCTGCTGCAACGGAATATTAGATCTCATTTTTCTTATTTTAATAGTTTAATCCTAATTGTACCGTTCACTTAAAATATTTGTATTAAATAAAATACTTCTTAGTCCATGTCTTTGTATTTCAAACATTGGAACATTTCTGTGTGTTGTTAAGACTGATTATGTTTCTCGTTCCTGTATATTCTTTTCTCAGCCTTTTCATAAAATTAAAAACTGAAAATATTGCTTTTTTAGTATATAAGGTATTTCAAAATGTAAAGTTTATTTTTTTGGCATATCAAGAAAAGTATGCTCAGTTGTTATTACATTTGAATTTCAATTATATCTAAAATCTCTGTTACATACTAATTTCAATGCAGAATGAAATCTGCTTTCTTTATGATGAAATTAATAATTAATCTGTATTTTGAAAAACTGAGATTAAGATTTGATGTGTAAATATTTAATTGTATGAATTTTTAAAAATAATTATTTTCGGCCTAATGTGTTTTTGTTTTACATTTCTTGAACAATACTGCATGTTGAATTTAAACTTTTTTTTTTTTTTTTTTGCATTTCCTTTTATGTGTATGGAAAGTTATGAAAGTTGTAATTCAAAGGAGCTAAACTAATCTTAAGACCTTAATCAGGTGTGTATATTTTTGGTTGTCTTTCATATTTTCAAGTTTTTTAAAAATTTTATTACCACTTTGTGTTCATATTTAAATGTGTTCTAATGTAAGGGATCAGAAAAAAGTAACATGAATTATGAATTGGATCTTTGCTCATGAATTCAAGAAATGTGTCTTGATACGACAAGTCATGAAGTTATGGTATAGAATCAATGTTGTTTGCTTCTTGCCATTTACTATTTGTATTTTTCATTCTTTATGCAGCTGCAACAGAATATTGAATCTCATTATTCTCATTTTAATAGTTTATTTCTAATTGTACTGTTCGCTTAAAATGTTGGATTTAAAGAAAATACTTCTAAGTCTATTTGTTTTCAGGACAAATTTTCAATCATTCCTATGCGATAATAAGACAAATTAAGTTTCTCCTTTGAGTACATTTTTTTTCTCAGCTTTTAGTAAATTAAAAACTGTGAAAATATTTCTTCTTATACTGCAATATATTAAAAAATGTAAAGTGTTATTCTGAGATTAAGAAAAGCGTGACAAATTGTTATTACGTTTTGAATTTAAATTTTTGCTATAATCTCAGTTACATACACTCTGATATTAATATTTATTATTGATGTAAATTATTTATGTTCTTTGGTATCATATAAAATAAAGCAGACAAATCCATCAAAATGTGGGATAAGGAAAATTTAAATAAAGCCATATTTGCAGTATTATAAGAATATTTAGTCTCCAAGCATTAAAATCACTCATTATTTTAAAATTAAAGGAAATAATAATAATTGGCAAATTTTTTCTTAAATATTCATAGAAACTTTAAACAAATGTTGAAATAAATAGTCAGAATGTAATTTACGTCAATAATTAAAAAAATGAAATGTGTCTTGAATATGAGTTTTTTTATTCCAACAAGTAAGTGAATTTTGCTGGAACTTGTTTCATGTGACAATTTCAAATGAATATGTAATCTACATAGAGAGAAAACTTTATTTTGCGAATGAATAAAACTGAATTTTTAAAACATAAAAACTAATGAAGTTTTGACACCATATGAACAATAAATGAGGTCATCAAGGATGTTCGATTTTATAACTATGCAAGTTAGTTTTGTTATGTTGTATCAATCAAAATGTAATAAAGAAACAAGCTTATTGTGCAAAAAAATCAATATTCTAAATACATAGTAAATCAAAATTAAATATATTTAGAAAATATTAGTTCAATCCATTGACCTAGATGCAAAGTCAATCAAATTATTTAGATATCAATGATATAAAGTCCAATTTGATATTGGTGTAAATCATTTATGATCCTTATTATGAAATAAAATATAACAAGTTGTCAAATCCATTAAAAGAGAGAAGAATTTTTTTCTAAATATTTAACAACATAAAATAAAACACATGAATAATTTCAAGAGAAATTTTGACTTGAATTTGAAGAGAAAATTCAAATTAAAAATTGAAAAGTTGAATCATATGTGCTGTAAATAAGATGAAATCAAAATAATTTGCACTAATTTCTTAAATATTGATACAACTACTAAACTGTTGTTTGAATACAGTGGGAATATGCTATTCATATCAATAATTGGAAAACGAAAATGTGTGTTGAACATCAGTTTTTATTCCAAGATCAAATGAATATGTAAACTACATGGTGAGAACACTTTATATTGCAACTGAATAAAGCTGCATTTTCAATGCAGAAATTAAAAACTGAATGAAGTTTAGGCACCATATGAACAATAAATGACGTCATCAAGGATTTGCAAAATAATAACTATGCGAGTTAGTTTTGTTATGTTGTATTATTCAATATGTATAAAAAACAAACAAACTTATTGAGCAAAAAAATAAATAAGAAATAAAATACTTATTGAATCAAAACTAAATATATTTTTATAATATTAGTTCAATTTGTTAGCTTAGAAGCAAAATAAATCAAATTATTATTAAGCTACCAATGGTATGAATTCCATTTTAATATTCTTGTATCTTATCCTTGGTATCTAATAACAAATAATAACAGAAAATCAAATTTATAAATGGAGAATATTTTTAGTAGTAAAATATACAAACCTTAACTTTTATGGAAAACATTTTCCACAGCCTGAAACTACCCAGAATTTTCGTGCTATAAACAAAAGGAAATGATAATCATTTGCAACTGATTACTTAAATATACATTTATTAATTGCTTTTGTGAATAAAATGGCTGTATGTAATTTAAATCAATAATTGGAAAATGAAAATTTGTATTGAACATGAGTTTTTATTCCAAGATCAAATGCTTATGTAATCTGCATAGAGAGAAATTTTATATTGCAATGGAATGAAGTTGAATTTTAGTGAAATTAAAAACTAAACATGATTTGACAGCTAATGAAGAATTAACGAGACATTCACTGAAAATATGTTATATAATAATTAAGTAAATTATCTTTGATATGTGGTATCTGTCGAAATGTACCAAAGAAACAAACTTATTGTGCAAAAAATTAATTATTCCAAATTCTTAGTAAATCAAAATTAAACATATTTTTATAATATTAGGCCAATATGCTGACCTAGGAGCAAAATCAATCAGATTGTTTAAGTTATTAGTTGCATAAAGTCCAATTTAATATTCATGTAAATCATTTATGATACTTGGTATCATATAAAATGTGACAAATAATCAAATTCATTCTAAGCATTTAACAAAACAAAATAAAAGTAAACACCTAACAATTAAAAAAAAATGCCTCCAAATAATAAAAATTAGACTTATCATGCTATAAATAAAATGAAATGGTAGTAATTTGCAAATAATTTCTTAAATATTCACACAATTATTAAACAGTTTTGTAAATAAAATGCAGATAGTAATTTTTTTCAATAATTGAAAAATGAAAATGTATATTGAACATCAATTTTTATTTCAAGTTCAAATGAATATGTAATCTCTGTAGAGAGATATCTTTATGTTTCAATAAAATGAAGTTGAATTGTAGCGAAATTACAAACTAAGTACGATTTGACACCAAATGAAAGATTTAGTTATGATGTGTGATATCATAAATATGTTTTGTGGTATCGACAAAATAAAACAAAAAAACAGAATTATAGTGCAAAAAAAAAAAAATCCTTATTCTTAGTACATCAAAATTAAACAGATTCTTATAGGAAACCTCTCGTCTTTCAGCTTCTTTTAGAGAAGTACTGAATTCAACTTACTTCAATGCCGATATTCTTCTAGATCTTAATGGTATTCAGATGGAATTTTTATGTATCTTCCTATACGTCTGACTTTGAATTATGGAAGAAGGTATAAACTATATTTTACGCATACGAATTCAATTTTTTTTCTTCTGAAAAATAGAAGGCATGATTATGTGGCCAAAGATTGATAGCAACGACATCATTGAGCTGACGGAAGAATATAGAAAGAACTCCGGAAAAATTTATGGAAGTGTGTTCTGTACCGTACCAAGAAGTTGCAGAGGAGATTTGATCTGGAAAAAAGAAAATAATAGCTTCAACAGAGCAGCAGCATTCCAGTGAAATAAGGGCAATGCTGAAAGCTACTGTCTTATCAGCCTGATAAGGTAGTAGCTATACACACTAATTAATTTACGAATAATGCTTTGCTTCATTTTCGCCAAATTTCAAAGTGTATCTATCCTAAGACCAATGTCTTTAGACAGTTTTATTGTAAAAAATTCGGATTCTGCTTCTTCAAGTGATGTTAATTTTCACTTTAAAAAGCAATGTCTGGAATTTTTAATCGTCTTGATTTTTTGTCTTTATTTTGCTGTTGTTGTTGTTCTTTGTCTTAATTTATTTTTCACCATCTTGCCTTTGTTAAAGCTATTCATCATCATCCATTGCAGAATTAGAGCAAAGAGACATACGTCTCTTAGCAGTAAGAGAGCAGCGTGAAATAGAAGCTAACATTCTGATGAGAAATTGGATCAACATTGACTAATTATAAATTGCTCCTTCGGCATTTTAAACGAATTCCCGATGAAGATCCGTAATGTAAATATTGTATTTTTACCATTAAAATGTCAAATATTAGAGTAATATTTGAAATTTCAATCGTAATTTGGAATATATAAAAAATTAAACAATAAATGTATTAAATAATTTTGCTCAAAGTATAGAAAACATTTTTCAATATTTTTTATTTATCACTCTTTCTTGTGATCAGAAAGCAGATTTCTTATGATTTTAGAAAAAAAAAAAAATTATCATTTACAAGCAGGAATATCATTCTACACACTTTGAATGCTGTCTTGGCTTAACTTCCCTAAAAGCATTCATTTCATATCTTCCACTTAATGAGACATATATTTCAAATAGTGCCGCACACATGTGCTGCAATCCATGAACTGAAAATAAAGCTTTGTGAAACTGGACTATAATGACCCCGTGGATTTCAAAGTATTTATATTAATGCTGTATGTCATGAGAAAAATGAGGAGATTTAAGAGTCCCTTCAATAAATAAAGGGTTAATATAAAAATGTCTTAGGAGAGTTACATTCAGCAACATATCGAGACAAAGAATCCGCAAAATATTATAATCTATGTATTTTCTCTGGGCGGTTCAAGGTTAGGTTTTCTACCTCGGTACTGGTTGTCTGCGTCGTAATGCTGAGGCAGATAACACTCAATCTTTTTTTTTTTTTTTCTTTTTTTTTTACACGGCTGTTAAGGTACTGTCAGCTTAACGACCTTACTGAAACGTACTGACGTGGAAAAAAACAAGCTTTGACGAAACCAGGGCAACTGAGAAGGAGAATAGTACGGAAAACGAGTGTCCTTGAAACGCTTACAGAAATTACACAGACCATAGTTTGGTTCAGAAAAAAAATTTATTTTTAATTGGATTTCATAATGATTGCATTTTTTATTAATTTCAATTTGAACCGATGTTTAACTCATTAGATGTGGGAATATTAAATTATAAGTACAAATATCAAGAAGGATCGCAAAATTTTCTAATTCCTTTTTTGCGAACACAGATATAATTTAATACAACAAAAGCAAACCAGAAACAAATGATACAAAATAGTATATGAAAATGCGAAATAATTATTTCCCAGTTTCGCAATGGTCTCAACTTTTATACCAGGTGTCTTGGCATCCCAAATTTTAGAGCGAATAATTTAAATATATGTTGCCGTAAGTGATGGATCATCCTCTTGAAATTTCAATAAATTTTTAATCAGAAATTCTCCAAATAAAGATATGACACAGAGATTTCTATTATCGATTTCATCAGAACAGGATTATTAAAATTTCGTGATTCAAAAAGGGATTCATATTCATTTAGTAAAAATGACATCCCATTTAGAATTTATCCTATGTCTGTTTTTATATGGACCTAGGAATTTTGAACCATAATTAAATGATTAGAACGATACCTGAGGAACACCGCAATCCATACAAAACTTATTAATATCGAAAATTATATCGTACGGTCTAAATGACTATTTAATGTTAGCTGAAAACAAAAGTAATAGGAATATTTGTGACTTGGGCCTCCTCATTTTTTCCCCCTCTAAGCAACTCCTTTCATTTTTTTCTGTGTAAAAAACGAAATAAAATCTTTTCTTTCTCCGCCATGAAAGATCATGGTAAATGCCAATTAATATCACCTGAATAGAAAGAAGAATGGAACATTTACTATGTACATGATAATATTGATTATTGGAGCTGATTGAAACCTTAATCACTTTCAACAATTTAAAATTTATTTAACAAAGAGGGGCATTTTCAATTATTTTTCATTTTAACGTTTTAAAAATTTAATTCGAAATTCTGAAAATAATTTCGAACTAAATATAATAATATTGTCGTTTATTAATATTTTAACAAACTGTTTTATTGATTATCAACTTAAATATCATTATTATATATATAATCAGTAATAAAATGTTTTGTCAGATTATGGGAATTTGCTACATAAAACTGCTCACACAAATAATTAAAATAAAAGAAAATTGCCTGATTTTAGTAGGGATGACGAATATTTTACGACCGGCTATTATGTAACCAATGTCAAAAAGTCACAAATACCAGTGATCAATACTTTTCAAAGCGGAGTGTGATTCAAATTCTTGATACGATCTTACTGGTGATATTCCGATAACAGGTCTTGGATCTCGTTAGAAAGTAACAATCGATACGATCTGTCCAATGGAAGCTCTCTAACAAGAGTTCAATCATGCATAGGGAAAGTCCCTTACCCACTGAAGTGAACGGACCGGTTATTCTTGGAATTATCGTATCGTTGTATTGCATATCACTGAAATTTATCGGAGCCTTGACTTCGCTGGAAAGTGTGAGGCTTCACAGGAAAGTGCGAAGACACCGCTCCACTTCATGGGAGTGACCTTGACTTTCCGATACTCGCATTTGACGATGCACTATTCCATAAACCATTCCTTATGACATGACTTTGATTGCATATATTCTGTTTACTGCTGGCGCCATCTGCAGGTAGAATAGAGAACTAAAGTCAACATTTTAAAGAAATGACATGTATTTATAATTCAAATTTTTTCAGAAAATTGTTTACTCCAATAAAGAAATGAAATAAATAGTTTTAAAAATCATATTCAAGAAGTGAGCTCAAATCGATAAATTAATTCAATCACACGTTACTTCGATTAGTTATTTAAATATTAGTTACAATTAATACATTTTGCATTTAATACTAATTAATAAATTTTAATTAAAAATATGATTGAAATAACAGATATTTGGAACAAAAATTTAAAAATAACAATAGTAAAATTATTTGTCTAACTTTTCTTTAATTAAGTCTCTAACTTTTCAGGAAGTTCGAATTTGCCAAATCAAAGGCCCAAGAAACTTATATTACCTTAAGGGACTCTAAATGTTTAATCAGGGAGTAAGGAAATAACTTAATACCCTCATATTCTTAATGGTTTGCCTGAAATGGTGAAATATGGGGAAAAGTAACAATGTTCGTTATTACTTATCATAGTTGTAATATTCTTATAAGCACTAATAATTTATGGTGAAGTTTGAAATAGCAACTTTAAGAGAATTAACTAAAAAAGTAATAAGTAAATTTATACAAATGTATATGGTGCAAAGCGATGAATAAGAAAAAAAAAAAAAAAAAAATGTAACTTACATTTGTGGTGAAAGATATTAATTTCAGGATAGCGAAGTGAACTGAAAAAATGAAATATTTATTGTATACATTTACAATTTTAAATTATTTTTATTTCCAGCTTAGATGGGCATGCTGCAACTCTGACAGTTATAAATTGTATCTGAGTAATATCTCTGTGATATTAAGATTGGATTTGCTTAATATTTCTTTCGAAATAGAGTACGTTCGCCACAATTGTGGCAATCGTTTGCCATTAAGGTTGGGGAATTAAAGATGAGTTCTTCGATATTGGACTCGAGTTTTGATTAACGTTGATCACCACATTACTCATCCTCCAGTGAATCGGAGGTGAAACGAACGATATTTTGTCCTGTTTTTTGCTGTTATTAGTGGTGATATTGGCTATTGCGCTTTACCCATTTTTATTGTCTGAATATTTATCAGCTTTATTTATTTATTTTTTGGTTGATTATTTATCAGCTTGATTTATTTATTGGCTTATTATTTATCAGCTTGATTTATTAATTTTACAGTAATCTTGATTTTGGCAACTTTTTTTAGATGGTTTCCTGGTACATGGTTGTTTTTTTCCTTGGAGGAGTTGTGGATATCCGTTTCTTAGGTGTGGGTGAACGCTTTGGTCTTCTGCTTACTTTACGTTTCTTAGATGCTGGTAATCACTTCGGACTTGTGTGTTTTCACTTATGCCTTCTTTTTTACCTTGGCGGGCCTTTGAATAAACTGAGATTGGGATTTGATGTGTAAATATTTAATTTTATCAAATTTTAAAATTAATTATTTATGGCCTAATGTGTTTGTGTTTTACATTTCTTTAACAATACTGCATGTTGAATATAAACATTTTTTTTGCATTTCCTTTTATAGGTATGAAAAGTTATGATAGGGACTTAGTTGAAATGCAGGGAATGAGCTAAATAATTTAAGACATAAAGAGGCAGGTGTGTATTTTTTTTGTTTTTCTTTAATATTTTTAAGTTTTTTTTAATTATTTAATTACCACTTTGTGTTGTGAATTCAAGAAATGATACAACAAATCATGATTCATAATAATATATAACTGAGGATAAAAAAAGCTGATAAATATTTAGACAATAAAGATGGGTAAGGCTCAACAGCCATTATCCCCTCTAGTAACAGCAAGAAACAGGACAAAATATCGTTTGTCTCACCTCCGACTCACTCGAGGGGGAGTAATGTGGTGGCGCTTTATAAGTCAGACAACAACTACGAGACATGAGTAATTACTTCTGTCTTGTGGTCATATTACTCGGCTACAAAAAAAAACATTGTGAGTTTGGTCCTCGCTATAACCAAATGCTACAGAGCTAAACTAATCTTAAGACATTAAGAGGTAGGTGTGTATATTTTTGTTTTTCTTTCATATTTTCAATGTTTTTTTTATTTAATTAACACTTTGTGTTCATATTAAATGTGTTCTAATGTAAGAGATCGGAAAAAAGTAACATGAATTATAAATTGGACCTTTGTTCATGAATTCAAGAAATGTGTCTAGATACAACAAGTCATGAACTTATGGTATAAAATCAAAGTTTTTTGCTTCTTGCCACTTTCTATTTGTGTTTTTCATTCTTTATGCTTGATGCTGCTGCAACGGAATATTAGATCTCATTTTTCTTATTTTAATAGTTTAATCCTAATTGTACCGTTCACTTAAAATATTTGTATTAAATAAAATACTTCTTAGTCTATGTCTTTGTATTTCAAACATTGGAAAATTTCTGTGTGTTGTTAAGACTGATTATGTTTCTCGTTCCTGTATATTCTTTTCTCAGCCTTTTCATAAAATTAAAAACTGAAAATATTGCTTTTTTAGTATATAAGGTATTTCAAAATGTAAAGTTTATTTTTTTGGCATATCAAGAAAAGTATGCTCAGTTGTTATTACATTTGAATTTCAATTATATCTAAAATCTCTGTTACATACTAATTTCAATGCAGAATGAAATCTGCTTTCTTTATGATGAAATTAATAATTAATCTGTATTTTGAAAAACTGAGATTAAGATTTGATGTGTAAATATTTAATTGTATGAATTTTTAAAAATAATTATTTTCGGCCTAATGTGTTTTTGTTTTACATTTCTTGAACAATACTGCATGTTGAATGTAAACTTTTTTTTTTTTTTTTTTTTTTTTTGCATTTCCTTTTATGTGTATGGAAAGTTATGAAAGTTGTAATTCAAAGGAGCTAAACTAATCTTAAGACCTTAATCAGGTGTGTATATTTTTGGTTGTCTTTCATATTTTCAAGTTTTTTAAAAATTTTATCACCACTTTGTGTTCATATTTAAATGTGTTCTAATGTAAGGGATCAGAAAAAAGTAACATGAATTATGAATTGGATCTTTGCTCATGAATTCAAGAAATGTGTCTTGATACGACAAGTCATGAAGTTATGGTATAGAATCAATGTTGTTTGCTTCTTGCCATTTACTATTTGTATTTTTCATTCTTTATGCAGCTGCAACAGAATATTGAATCTCATTATTCTCATTTTAATAGTTTATTTCTAATTGTACTGTTCGCTTAAAATGTTGGATTTAAAGAAAATACTTCTAAGTCTATTTGTTTTCAGGACAAATTTTCAATCATTCCTATGCGATAATAAGACAAATTAAGTTTCTCCTTTGAGTACATTTTTTTTCTCAGCTTTTAGTAAATTAAAAACTGTGAAAATATTTCTTCTTATACTGCAATATATTAAAAAATGTAAAGTGTTATTCTGAGATTAAGAAAAGCGTGACAAATTGTTATTACGTTTTGAATTTTAATTTTTGCTATAATCTCAGTTACATACACTCTGATATTAATATTTATTATTGATGTAAATTATTTATGTTCTTTGGTATCATATAAAATAAAGCAGACAAATCCATCAAAATGTGGGATAAGGAAAATTTAAATAAAGCCATATTTGCAGTATTATAAGAATATTTAGTCTCCAAGCATTCAAATCACTCATTATTTTAAAATTAAAGGAAATAATAATAATTGGCAAATTTTTTCTTAAATATTCATAGAAACTTTAAACAAATGTTGAAATAAATAGTCAGAATGTAATTTACGTCAATAATTAAAAAAATGAAATGTGTCTTGAATATGAGTTTTTTTATTCCAACAAGTAAGTGAATTTTGCTGGAACTTGTTTCATGTGACAATTTCAAATGAATATGTAATCTACATAGAGAGAAAACTTTATTTTGCGAATGAATAAAACTGAATTTTTAAAACATAAAAACTAATGAAGTTTTGACACCATATGAACAATAAATGAGGTCATCAAGGATGTTCGATTTTATAACTATGCAAGTTAGTTTTGTTATGTTGTATCAATCAAAATGTAATAAAGAAACAAGCTTATTGTGCAAAAAAATCAATATTCTAAATACATAGTAAATCAAAATTAAATATATTTAGAAAATATTAGTTCAATCCATTGACCTAGATGCAAAGTCAATCAAATTATTTAGATATCAATGATATAAAGTCCAATTTGATATTGGTGTAAATCATTTATGATCCTTATTATGAAATAAAATATAACAAGTTGTCAAATCCATTAAAAGAGAGAAGAATTTTTTTCTAAATATTTAACAACATAAAATAAAACACATGAATAATTTCAAGAGAAATTTCAAATTAAAAATTGAAAAGTTGAATCATATGTGCTGTAAATAAGATGAAATCAAAATAATTTGCACTAATTTCTTAAATATTGATACAACTACTAAACTGTTGTTTGAATACAGTGGGAATATGCTATTCATATCAATAATTGGAAAACGAAAATGTGTGTTGAACATCAGTTTTTATTCCAAGATCAAATGAATATGTAAACTACATGGTGAGAACACTTTATATTGCAACTGAATAAAGCTGCATTTTCAATGCAGAAATTAAAAACTGAATGAAGTTTAGGCACCATATGAACAATAAATGACGTCATCAAGGATTTGCAAAATAATAACTATGCGAGTTAGTTTTGTTATGTTGTATTATTCAATATGTATAAAAAACAAACAAACTTATTGAGCAAAAAAATAAATAAGAAATAAAATACTTATTGAATCAAAACTAAATATATTTTTATAATATTAGTTCAATTTGTTAGCTTAGAAGCAAAATAAATCAAATTATTATTAAGCTACCAATGGTATGAATTCCATTTTAATATTCTTGTATCTTATCCTTGGTATCTAATAACAAATAATAACAGAAAATCAAATTTATAAATGGAGAATATTTTTAGTAGTAAAATATACAAACCTTAACTTTTATGGAAAACATTTTCCACAGCCTGAAACTACCCAGAATTTTCGTGCTATAAACAAAAGGAAATGATAATCATTTGCAACTGATTACTTAAATATACATTTATTAATTGCTTTTGTGAATAAAATGGCTGTATGTAATTTAAATCAATAATTGGAAAATGAAAATTTGTATTGAACATGAGTTTTTATTCCAAGATCAAATGCTTATGTAATCTGCATAGAGAGAAATTTTATATTGCAATGGAATGAAGTTGAATTTTAGTGAAATTAAAAACTAAACATGATTTGACAGCTAATGAAGAATTAACGAGACATTCACTGAAAATATGTTATATAATAATTAAGTAAATTATCTTTGATATGTGGTATCTGTCGAAATGTACCAAAGAAACAAACTTATTGTGCAAAAAATTAATTATTCCAAATTCTTAGTAAATCAAAATTAAACATATTTTTATAATATTAGGCCAATATGCTGACCTAGGAGCAAAATCAATCAGATTGTTTAAGTTATTAGTTGCATAAAGTCCAATTTAATATTCATGTAAATCATTTATGATACTTGGTATCATATAAAATGTGACAAATAATCAAATTCATTCTAAGCATTTAACAAAACAAAATAAAAGTAAACACCTAACAATTAAAAAAAAATGCCTCCAAATAATAAAAATTAGACTTATCATGCTATAAATAAAATGAAATGGTAGTAATTTGCAAATAATTTCTTAAATATTCACACAATTATTAAACAGTTTTGTAAATAAAATGCAGATAGTAATTTTTTTCAATAATTGAAAAATGAAAATGTATATTGAACATCAATTTTTATTTCAAGTTCAAATGAATATGTAATCTCTGTAGAGAGATATCTTTATGTTTCAATAAAATGAAGTTGAATTGTAGCGAAATTACAAACTAAGTACGATTTGACACCAAATGAAAGATTTAGTTATGATGTGTGATATCATAAATATGTTTTGTGGTATCGACAAAATAAAACAAAAAAACAGAATTATAGTGCAAAAAAAAAAAAAAAAAATCCTTATTCTTAGTACATCAAAATTAAACAGATTCTTATAGGAAACCTCTCGTCTTTCAGCTTCTTTTAGAGAAGTACTGAATTCAACTTACTTCAATGCCGATATTCTTCTAGATCTTAATGGTATTCAGATGGAATTTTTATGTATCTTCCTATACGTCTGACTTTGAATTATGGAAGAAGGTATAAACTATATTTTACGCATACGAATTCAATTTTTTTTCTTCTGAAAAATAGAAGGCATGATTATGTGGCCAAAGATTGATAGCAACGACATCATTGAGCTGACGGAAGAATATAGAAAGAACTCCGGAAAAATTTATGGAAGTGTGTTCTGTACCGTACCAAGAAGTTGCAGAGGAGATTTGATCTGGAAAAAAGAAAATAATAGCTTCAACAGAGCAGCAGCATTCCAGTGAAATAAGGGCAATGCTGAAAGCTACTGTCTTATCAGCCTGATAAGGTAGTAGCTATACACACTAATTAATTTACGAATAATGCTTTGCTTCATTTTCGCCAAATTTCAAAGTGTATCTATCCTAAGACCAATGTCTTTAGACAGTTTTATTGTAAAAAATTCGGATTCTGCTTCTTCAAGTGATGTTAATTTTCACTTTAAAAAGCAATGTCTGGAATTTTTAATCGTCTTGATTTTTTGTCTTTATTTTGCTGTTGTTGTTGTTCTTTGTCTTAATTTATTTTTCACCATCTTGCCTTTGTTAAAGCTATTCATCATCATCCATTGCAGAATTAGAGCAAAGAGACATACGTCTCTTAGCAGTAAGAGAGCAGCGTGAAATAGAAGCTAACATTCTGATGAGAAATTGGATGAACATTGACTAATTATAAATTGCTCCTTCGGCATTTTAAACGAATTCCCGATGAAGATCCGTAATGTAAATATTGTATTTTTACCATTAAAATGTCAAATATTAGAGTAATATTTGAAATTTCAATCGTAATTTGGAATATATAAAAAATTAAACAATAAATGTATTAAATAATTTTGCTCAAAGTATAGAAAACATTTTTCAATATTTTTTATTTATCACTCTTTCTTGTGATCAGAAAGCAGATTTCTTATGATTTTAGAAAAAAAAAAAAAAAAAAAAATTATCATTTACAAGCAGGAATATCATTCTACACACTTTGAATGCTGTCTTGGCTTAACTTCCCTAAAAGCATTCATTTCATATCTTCCACTTAATGAGACATATATTTCAAATAGTGCCGCACACATGTGCTGCAATCCATGAACTGAAAATAAAGCTTTGTGAAACTGGACTATAATGACCCCGTGGATTTCAAAGTATTTATATTAATGCTGTATGTCATGAGAAAAATGAGGAGATTTAAGAGTCCCTTCAATAAATAAAGGGTTAATATAAAAATGTCTTAGGAGAGTTACATTCAGCAACATATCGAGACAAAGAATCCGCAAAATATTATAATCTATGTATTTTCTCTGGGCGGTTCAAGGTTAGGTTTTCTACCTCGGTACTGGTTGTCTGCGTCGTAATGCTGAGGCAGATAACACTCAATCTTTTTTTTTTTTTTCTTTTTTTTTTACACGGCTGTTAAGGTACTGTCAGCTTAACGACCTTACTGAAACGTACTGACGTGGAAAAAAACAAGCTTTGACGAAACCAGGGCAACTGAGAAGGAGAATAGTACGGAAAACGAGTGTCCTTGAAACGCTTACAGAAATTACACAGACCATAGTTTGGTTCAGAAAAAAAAATTATTTTTAATTGGATTTCATAATGATTGCATTTTTTATTAATTTCAATTTGAACCGATGTTTAACTCATTAGATGTGGGAATATTAAATTATAAGTACAAATATCAAGAAGGATCGCAAAATTTTCTAATTCCTTTTTTGCGAACACAGATATAATTTAATACAACAAAAGCAAACCAGAAACAAATGATACAAAATAGTATATGAAAATGCGAAATAATTATTTCCCAGTTTCGCAATGGTCTCAACTTTTATACCAGGTGTCTTGGCATCCCAAATTTTAGAGCGAATAATTTAAATATATGTTGCCGTAAGTGATGGATCATCCTCTTGAAATTTCAATAAATTTTTAATCAGAAATTCTCCAAATAAAGATATGACACAGAGATTTCTATTATCGATTTCATCAGAACAGGATTATTAAAATTTCGTGATTCAAAAAGGGATTCATATTCATTTAGTAAAAATGACATCCCATTTAGAATTTATCCTATGTCTGTTTTTATATGGACCTAGGAATTTTGAACCATAATTAAATGATTAGAACGATACCTGAGGAACACCGCAATCCATACAAAACTTATTAATATCGAAAATTATATCGTACGGTCTAAATGACTATTTAATGTTAGCTGAAAACAAAAGTAATAGGAATATTTGTGACTTGGGCCTCCTCATTTTTTCCCCCTCTAAGCAACTCCTTTCATTTTTTTCTGTGTAAAAAACGAAATAAAATCTTTTCTTTCTCCGCCATGAAAGATCATGGTAAATGCCAATTAATATCACCTGAATAGAAAGAAGAATGGAACATTTACTATGTACATGATAATATTGATTATTGGAGCTGATTGAAACCTTAATCACTTTCAACAATTTAAAATTTATTTAACAAAGAGGGGCATTTTCAATTATTTTTCATTTTAACGTTTTAAAAATTTAATTCGAAATTCTGAAAATAATTTCGAACTAAATATAATAATATTGTCGTTTATTAATATTTTAACAAACTGTTTTATTGATTATCAACTTAAATATCATTATTATATATATAATCAGTAATAAAATGTTTTGTCAGATTATGGGAATTTGCTACATAAAACTGCTCACACAAATAATTAAAATAAAAGAAAATTGCCTGATTTTAGTAGGGATGACGAATATTTTACGACCGGCTATTATGTAACCAATGTCAAAAAGTCACAAATACCAGTGATCAATACTTTTCAAAGCGGAGTGTGATTCAAATTCTTGATACGATCTTACTGGTGATATTCCGATAACAGGTCTTGGATCTCGTTAGAAAGTAACAATCGATACGATCTGTCCAATGGAAGCTCTCTAACAAGAGTTCAATCATGCATAGGGAAAGTCCCTTACCCACTGAAGTGAACGGACCGGTTATTCTTGGAATTATCGTATCGTTGTATTGCATATCACTGAAATTTATCGGAGCCTTGACTTCGCTGGAAAGTGTGAGGCTTCACAGGAAAGTGCGAAGACACCGCTCCACTTCATGGGAGTGACCTTGACTTTCCGATACTCGCATTTGACGATGCACTATTCCATAAACCATTCCTTATGACATGACTTTGATTGCATATATTCTGTTTACTGCTGGCGCCATCTGCAGGTAGAATAGAGAACTAAAGTCAACATTTTAAAGAAATGACATGTATTTATAATTCAAATTTTTTCAGAAAATTGTTTACTCCAATAAAGAAATGAAATAAATAGTTTTAAAAATCATATTCAAGAAGTGAGCTCAAATCGATAAATTAATTCAATCACACGTTACTTCGATTAGTTATTTAAATATTAGTTACAATTAATACATTTTGCATTTAATACTAATTAATAAATTTTAATTAAAAATATGATTGAAATAACAGATATTTGGAACAAAAATTTAAAAATAACAATAGTAAAATTATTTGTCTAACTTTTCTTTAATTAAGTCTCTAACTTTTCAGGAAGTTCGAATTTGCCAAATCAAAGGCCCAAGAAACTTATATTACCTTAAGGGACTCTAAATGTTTAATCAGGGAGTAAGGAAATAACTTAATACCCTCATATTCTTAATGGTTTGCCTGAAATGGTGAAATATGGGGAAAAGTAACAATGTTCGTTATTACTTATCATAGTTGTAATATTCTTATAAGCACTAATAATTTATGGTGAAGTTTGAAATAGCAACTTTAAGAGAATTAACTAAAAAAGTAATAAGTAAATTTATACAAATGTATATGGTGCAAAGCGATGAATAAGAAAAAAAAAAAAAAAAATGTAACTTACATTTGTGGTGAAAGATATTAATTTCAGGATAGCGAAGTGAACTGAAAAAATGAAATATTTATTGTATACATTTACAATTTTAAATTATTTTTATTTCCAGCTTAGATGGGCATGCTGCAACTCTGACAGTTATAAATTGTATCTGAGTAATATCTCTGTGATATTAAGATTGGATTTGCTTAATATTTCTTTCGAAATAGAGTACGTTCGCCACAATTGTGGCAATCGTTTGCCATTAAGGTTGGGGAATTAAAGATGAGTTCTTCGATATTGGACTCGAGATTTGATTAACGTTGATCACCACATTACTCATCCTCCAGTGAATCGGAGGTGAAACGAACGATATTTTGTCCTGTTTTTTGCTGTTATTAGTGGTGATATTGGCTATTGCGCTTTACCCATTTTTATTGTCTGAATATTTATCAGCTTTATTTATTTATTTTTTGGTTGATTATTTATCAGCTTGATTTATTTATTGGCTTATTATTTATCAGCTTGATTTATTAATTTTACAGTAATCTTGATTTTGGCAACTTTTTTTAGATGGTTTCCTGGTACATGGTTGTTTTTTTCCTTGGAGGAGTTGTGGATATCCGTTTCTTAGGTGTGGGTGAACGCTTTGGTCTTCTGCTTATTTTACGTTTCTTAGATGCTGGTAATCACTTCGGACTTGTGTGTTTTCACTTATGCCTTCTTTTTTACCTTGGCGGGCCTTTGAATAAACTGAGATTGGGATTTGATGTGTAAATATTTAATTTTATCAAATTTTAAAATTAATTATTTATGGCCTAATGTGTTTGTGTTTTACATTTCTTTAACAATACTGCATGTTGAATATAAACATTTTTTTTGCATTTCCTTTTATAGGTATGAAAAGTTATGATAGGGACTTAGTTGAAATGCAGGGAATGAGCTAAATAATTTAAGACATAAAGAGGCAGGTGTGTATTTTTTTTGTTTTTCTTTAATATTTTTAAGTTTTTTTTAATTATTTAATTACCACTTTGTGTTGTGAATTCAAGAAATGATACAACAAATCATGATTCATAATAATATATAACTGAGGATAAAAAAAGCTGATAAATATTTAGACAATAAAGATGGGTAAGGCTCAACAGCCATTATCCCCTCTAGTAACAGCAAGAAACAGGACAAAATATCGTTTGTCTCACCTCCGACTCACTCGAGGGGGAGTAATGTGGTGGCGCTTTATAAGTCAGACAACAACTACGAGACATGAGTAATTACTTCTGTCTTGTGGTCATATTACTCGGCTACAAAAAAAAACATTGTGAGTTTGGTCCTCGCTATAACCAAATGCTACAGAGCTAAACTAATCTTAAGACATTAAGAGGTAGGTGTGTATATTTTTGTTTTTCTTTCATATTTTCAATGTTTTTTTTATTTAATTAACACTTTGTGTTCATATTAAATGTGTTCTAATGTAAGAGATCGGAAAAAAGTAACATGAATTATAAATTGGACCTTTGTTCATGAATTCAAGAAATGTGTCTAGATACAACAAGTCATGAACTTATGGTATAAAATCAAAGTTTTTTGCTTCTTGCCACTTTCTATTTGTGTTTTTCATTCTTTATGCTTGATGCTGCTGCAACGGAATATTAGATCTCATTTTTCTTATTTTAATAGTTTAATCCTAATTGTACCGTTCACTTAAAATATTTGTATTAAATAAAATACTTCTTAGTCTATGTCTTTGTATTTCAAACATTGGAAAATTTCTGTGTGTTGTTAAGACTGATTATGTTTCTCGTTCCTGTATATTCTTTTCTCAGCCTTTTCATAAAATTAAAAACTGAAAATATTGCTTTTTTAGTATATAAGGTATTTCAAAATGTAAAGTTTATTTTTTTGGCATATCAAGAAAAGTATGCTCAGTTGTTATTACATTTGAATTTCAATTATATCTAAAATCTCTGTTACATACTAATTTCAATGCAGAATGAAATCTGCTTTCTTTATGATGAAATTAATAATTAATCTGTATTTTGAAAAACTGAGATTAAGATTTGATGTGTAAATATTTAATTGTATGAATTTTTAAAAATAATTATTTTCGGCCTAATGTGTTTTTGTTTTACATTTCTTGAACAATACTGCATGTTGAATGTAAACTTTTTTTTTTTTTTTTTTTTTTTTTGCATTTCCTTTTATGTGTATGGAAAGTTATGAAAGTTGTAATTCAAAGGAGCTAAACTAATCTTAAGACCTTAATCAGGTGTGTATATTTTTGGTTGTCTTTCATATTTTCAAGTTTTTTAAAAATTTTATCACCACTTTGTGTTCATATTTAAATGTGTTCTAATGTAAGGGATCAGAAAAAAGTAACATGAATTATGAATTGGGATCTTTGCTCATGAATTCAAGAAATGTGTCTTGATACGACAAGTCATGAAGTTATGGTATAGAATCAATGTTGTTTGCTTCTTGCCATTTACTATTTGTATTTTTCATTCTTTATGCAGCTGCAACAGAATATTGAATCTCATTATTCTCATTTTAATAGTTTATTTCTAATTGTACTGTTCGCTTAAAATGTTGGATTTAAAGAAAATACTTCTAAGTCTATTTGTTTTCAGGACAAATTTTCAATCATTCCTATGCGATAATAAGACAAATTAAGTTTCTCCTTTGAGTACATTTTTTTTCTCAGCTTTTAGTAAATTAAAAACTGTGAAAATATTTCTTCTTATACTGCAATATATTAAAAAATGTAAAGTGTTATTCTGAGATTAAGAAAAGCGTGACAAATTGTTATTACGTTTTGAATTTTAATTTTAGCTATAATCTCAGTTACATACACTCTGATATTAATATTTATTATTGATGTAAATTATTTATGTTCTTTGGTATCATATAAAATAAAGCAGACAAATCCATCAAAATGTGGGATAAGGAAAATTTAAATAAAGCCATATTTGCAGTATTATAAGAATATTTAGTCTCCAAGCATTCAAATCACTCATTATTTTAAAATTAAAGGAAATAATAATAATTGGCAAATTTTTTCTTAAATATTCATAGAAACTTTAAACAAATGTTGAAATAAATAGTCAGAATGTAATTTACGTCAATAATTAAAAAAATGAAATGTGTCTTGAATATGAGTTTTTTTATTCCAACAAGTAAGTGAATTTTGCTGGAACTTGTTTCATGTGACAATTTCAAATGAATATGTAATCTACATAGAGAGAAAACTTTATTTTGCGAATGAATAAAACTGAATTTTTAAAACATAAAAACTAATGAAGTTTTGACACCATATGAACAATAAATGAGGTCATCAAGGATGTTCGATTTTATAACTATGCAAGTTAGTTTTGTTATGTTGTATCAATCAAAATGTAATAAAGAAACAAGCTTATTGTGCAAAAAAATCAATATTCTAAATACATAGTAAATCAAAATTAAATATATTTAGAAAATATTAGTTCAATCCATTGACCTAGATGCAAAGTCAATCAAATTATTTAGATATCAATGATATAAAGTCCAATTTGATATTGGTGTAAATCATTTATGATCCTTATTATGAAATAAAATATAACAAGTTGTCAAATCCATTAAAAGAGAGAAGAATTTTTTTCTAAATATTTAACAACATAAAATAAAACACATGAATAATTTCAAGAGAAATTTTGACTTGAATTTGAAGAGAAAATTCAAATTAAAAATTGAAAAGTTGAATCATATGTGCTGTAAATAAGATGAAATCAAAATAATTTGCACTAATTTCTTAAATATTGATACAACTACTAAACTGTTGTTTGAATACAGTGGGAATATGCTATTCATATCAATAATTGGAAAACGAAAATGTGTGTTGAACATCAGTTTTTATTCCAAGATCAAATGAATATGTAAACTACATGGTGAGAACACTTTATATTGCAACTGAATAAAGCTGCATTTTCAATGCAGAAATTAAAAACTGAATGAAGTTTAGGCACCATATGAACAATAAATGACGTCATCAAGGATTTGCAAAATAATAACTATGCGAGTTAGTTTTGTTATGTTGTATTATTCAATATGTATAAAAAACAAACAAACTTATTGAGCAAAAAAATAAATAAGAAATAAAATACTTATTGAATCAAAACTAAATATATTTTTATAATATTAGTTCAATTTGTTAGCTTAGAAGCAAAATAAATCAAATTATTATTAAGCTACCAATGGTATGAATTCCATTTTAATATTCTTGTATCTTATCCTTGGTATCTAATAACAAATAATAACAGAAAATCAAATTTATAAATGGAGAATATTTTTAGTAGTAAAATATACAAACCTTAACTTTTATGGAAAACATTTTCCACAGCCTGAAACTACCCAGAATTTTCGTGCTATAAACAAAAGGAAATGATAATCATTTGCAACTGATTACTTAAATATACATTTATTAATTGCTTTTGTGAATAAAATGGCTGTATGTAATTTAAATCAATAATTGGAAAATGAAAATTTGTATTGAACATGAGTTTTTATTCCAAGATCAAATGCTTATGTAATCTGCATAGAGAGAAATTTTATATTGCAATGGAATGAAGTTGAATTTTAGTGAAATTAAAAACTAAACATGATTTGACAGCTAATGAAGAATTAACGAGACATTCACTGAAAATATGTTATATAATAATTAAGTAAATTATCTTTGATATGTGGTATCTGTCGAAATGTACCAAAGAAACAAACTTATTGTGCAAAAAATTAATTATTCCAAATTCTTAGTAAATCAAAATTAAACATATTTTTATAATATTAGGCCAATATGCTGACCTAGGAGCAAAATCAATCAGATTGTTTAAGTTATTAGTTGCATAAAGTCCAATTTAATATTCATGTAAATCATTTATGATACTTGGTATCATATAAAATGTGACAAATAATCAAATTCATTCTAAGCATTTAACAAAACAAAATAAAAGTAAACACCTAACAATTAAAAAAAAATGCCTCCAAATAATAAAAATTAGACTTATCATGCTATAAATAAAATGAAATGGTAGTAATTTGCAAATAATTTCTTAAATATTCACACAATTATTAAACAGTTTTGTAAATAAAATGCAGATAGTAATTTTTTTCAATAATTGAAAAATGAAAATGTATATTGAACATCAATTTTTATTTCAAGTTCAAATGAATATGTAATCTCTGTAGAGAGATATCTTTATGTTTCAATAAAATGAAGTTGAATTGTAGCGAAATTACAAACCAAGTACGATTTGACACCAAATGAAAGATTTAGTTATGATGTGTGATATCATAAATATGTTTTGTGGTATCGACAAAATGTAACAAAGAAACAAAATTATAGTGCAAAAAAAAAAAAAAAATTCCTTATTCTTAGTACATCAAAATTAAACAGATTCTTATAGGAAACCTCTCGTCTTTCAGCTTCTTTTAGAGAAGTACTGAATTCAACTTACTTCAATGCCGATATTCTTCTAGATCTTAATGGTATTCAGATGGAATTTTTATGTATCTTCCTATACGTCTGACTTTGAATTATGGAAGAAGGTATAAACTATATTTTACGCATACGAATTCAATTTTTTTTCTTCTGAAAAATAGAAGGCATGATTATGTGGCCAAAGATTGATAGCAACGACATCATTGAGCTGACGGAAGAATATAGAAAGAACTCCGGAAAAATTTATGGAAGTGTGTTCTGTACCGTACCAAGAAGTTGCAGAGGAGATTTGATCTGGAAAAAAGAAAATAATAGCTTCAACAGAGCAGCAGCATTCCAGTGAAATAAGGGCAATGCTGAAAGCTACTGTCTTATCAGCCTGATAAGGTAGTAGCTATACACACTAATTAATTTACGAATAATGCTTTGCTTCATTTTCGCCAAATTTCAAAGTGTATCTATCCTAAGACCAATGTCTTTAGACAGTTTTATTGTAAAAAATTCGGATTCTGCTTCTTCAAGTGATGTTTATTTTCACTTTAAAAAGCAATGTCTGGAATTTTTAATCGTCTTGATCTTTTGTCTTTATTTTGCTGTTGTTGTTGTTCTTTGTCTTAATTTATTTTTCACCATCTTGCCTTTGTTAAAGCTATTCAGCATCATCCATTGCAGAATTAGAGCAAAGAGACATACGTCTCTTAGCAGTAAGAGAGCAGCGTGAAATAGAAGCTAACATTCTGATGAGAAATTGGATCAACATTGACTAATTATAAATTGCTCCTTCGGCATTTTAAACGAATTCCCGATGAAGATCCGTAATGTAAATATTGTATTTTTACCATTAAAATGTCAAATATTAGAGTAATATTTGAAATTTCAATCGTAATTTGGAATATATAAAAAATTAAACAATAAATGTATTAAATAATTTTGCTCAAAATATAGAAAACATTTTTCAATATTTTTTATTTATCACTCTTTCTTGTGATCAGAAAGCAGATTTCTTATGATTTTAGAAAAAAAAAAAAAAAAAAAAAAAAAAATATCATTTACAAGCAGGAATATCATTCTACACACTTTGAATGCTGTCTTGGCTTAACTTCCCTAAAAGCATTCATTTCATATCTTCCACTTAATGAGACATATATTTCAAATAGTGCCGCACACATGTGCTGCAATCCATGAACTGAAAATAAAGCTTTGTGAAACTGGACTATAATGACCCCGTGGATTTCAAAGTATTTATATTAATGCTGTATGTCATGAGAAAAATGAGGAGATTTAAGAGTCCCTTCAATAAATAAAGGGTTAATATAAAAATGTCTTAGGAGAGTTACATTCAGCAACATATCGAGACAAAGAATCCGCAAAATATTATAATCTATGTATTTTCTCTGGGCGGTTCAAGGTTAGGTTTTCTACCTCGGTACTGGTTGTCTGCGTCGTAATGCTGAGGCAGATAACACTGTCAATCTTTTTTTTTTTTTTTTTTTTTTTTTTACACGGCTGTTAAGGTACTGTCAGCTTAACGACCTTACTGAAACGTACTGACGTGGAAAAAAACAAGCTTTGACGAAACCAGGGCAACTGAGAAGGAGAATAGTACGGAAAACGAGTGTCCTTGAAACGCTTACAGAAATTACACAGACCATAGTTTGGTTCAGAAAAAAAATTTATTTTTAATTGGATTTCATAATGATTGCATTTTTTATTAATTTCAATTTGAACCGATGTTTAACTCATTAGATGTGGGAATATTAAATTATAAGTACAAATATCAAGAAGGATCGCAAAATTTTCTAATTCCTTTTTTGCGAACACAGATATAATTTAATACAACAAAAGCAAACCAGAAACAAATGATACAAAATAGTATATGAAAATGCGAAATAATTATTTCCCAGTTTCGCAATGGTCTCAACTTTTATACCAGGTGTCTTGGCATCCCAAATTTTAGAGCGAATAATTTAAATATATGTTGCCGTAAGTGATGGATCATCCTCTTGAAATTTCAATAAATTTTTAATCAGAAATTCTCCAAATAAAGATATGACACAGAGATTTCTATTATCGATTTCATCAGAACAGGATTATTAAAATTTCGTGATTCAAAAAGGGATTCATATTCATTTAGTAAAAATGACATCCCATTTAGAATTTATCCTATGTCTGTTTTTATATGGACCTAGGAATTTTGAACCATAATTAAATGATTAGAACGATACCTGAGGAACACCGCAATCCATACAAAACTTATTAATATCGAAAATTATATCGTACGGTCTAAATGACTATTTAATGTTAGCTGAAAACAAAAGTAATAGGAATATTTGTGACTTGGGCCTCCTCATTTTTTCCCCCTCTAAGCAACTCCTTTCATTTTTTTCTGTGTAAAAAACGAAATAAAATCTTTTCTTTCTCCGCCATGAAAGATCATGGTAAATGCCAATTAATATCACCTGAATAGAAAGAAGAATGGAACATTTACTATGTACATGATAATATTGATTATTGGAGCTGATTGAAACCTTAATCACTTTCAACAATTTAAAATTTATTTAACAAAGAGGGGCATTTTCAATTATTTTTCATTTTAACGTTTTAAAAATTTAATTCGAAATTCTGAAAATAATTTCGAACTAAATATAATAATATTGTCGTTTATTAATATTTTAACAAACTGTTTTATTGATTATCAACTTAAATATCATTATTATATATAATCAGTAATAAAATGTTTTGTCAGATTATGGGAATTTGCTACATAAAACTGCTCACACAAATAATTAAAATAAAAGAAAATTGCCTGATTTTAGTAGGGATGACGAATATTTTACGACCGGCTATTATGTAACCAATGTCAAAAAGTCACAAATACCAGTGATCAATACTTTTCAAAGCGGAGTGTGATTCAAATTCTTGATACGATCTTACTGGTGATATTCCGATAACAGGTCTTGGATCTCGTTAGAAAGTAACAATCGATACGATCTGTCCAATGGAAGCTCTCTAACAAGAGTTCAATCATGCATAGGGAAAGTCCCTTACCCACTGAAGTGAACGGACCGGTTATTCTTGGAATTATCGTATCGTTGTATTGCATATCACTGAAATTTATCGGAGCCTTGACTTCGCTGGAAAGTGTGAGGCTTCACAGGAAAGTGCGAAGACACCGCTCCACTTCATGGGAGTGACCTTGACTTTCCGATACTCGCATTTGACGATGCACTATTCCATAAACCATTCCTTATGACATGACTTTGATTGCATATATTCCGTTTACTGCTGGCGCCATCTGCAGGTAGAATAGAGAACTAAAGTCAACATTTTAAAGAAATGACATGTATTTATAATTCAAATTTTTTCAGAAAATTGTTTACTCCAATAAAGAAATGAAATAAATAGTTTTAAAAATCATATTCAAGAAGTGAGCTCAAATCGATAAATTAATTCAATCACACGTTACTTCGATTAGTTATTTAAATATTAGTTACAATTAATACATTTTGCATTTAATACTAATTAATAAATTTTAATTAAAAATATGATTGAAATAACAGATATTTGGAACAAAAATTTAAAAATAACAATAGTAAAATTATTTGTCTAACTTTTCTTTAATTAAGTCTCTAACTTTTCAGGAAGTTCGAATTTGCCAAATCAAAGGCCCAAGAAACTTATATTACCTTAAGGGACTCTAAATGTTTAATCAGGGAGTAAGGAAATAACTTAATACCCTCATATTCTTAATGGTTTGCCTGAAATGGTGAAATATGGGGAAAAGTAACAATGTTCGTTATTACTTATCATAGTTGTAATATTCTTATAAGCACTAATAATTTATGGTGAAGTTTGAAATAGCAACTTTAAGAGAATTAACTAAAAAAGTAATAAGTAAATTTATACAAATGTATATGGTGCAAAGCGATGAATAAGAAAAAAAAAAAAAATGTAACTTACATTTGTGGTGAAAGATATTAATTTCAGGATAGCGAAGTGAACTGAAAAAATGAAATATTTATTGTATACATTTACAATTTTAAATTATTTTTATTTCCAGCTTAGATGGGCATGCTGCAACTCTGACAGTTATAAATTGTATCTGAGTAATATCTCTGTGATATTAAGATTGGATTTGCTTAATATTTCTTTCGAAATAGAGTACGTTCGCCACAATTGTGGCAATCGTTTGCCATTAAGGTTGGGGAATTAAAGATGAGTTCTTCGATATTGGACTCGAGTTTTGATTAACGTTGATCACCACATTACTCATCCTCCAGTGAATCGGAGGTGAAACGAACGATATTTTGTCTTGTTTTTTGCTGTTATTAGTGGTGATATTGGCTATTGCGCTTTACCCATTTTTATTGTCTGAATATTTATCAGCTTTATTTATTTATTTTTTGGTTGATTATTTATCAGCTTGATTTATTTATTGGTTGATTATTTATCAGCTTGATTTATTTATTGGCTTATTATTTATCAGCTTGATTTATTAATTTTACAGTAATCTTGATTTTGGCAACTTTTTTTAGATGGTTTCCTGGTACATGGTTGTTTTTTTCCTTGGAGGAGTTGTGGATATCCGTTTCTTAGGTGTGGGTGAACGCTTTGGTCTTCTGCTTACTTTACGTTTCTTAGATGCTGGTAATCACTTCGGACTTGTGTGTTTTCACTTATGCCTTCTTTTTTACCTTGGCGGGCCTTTGAATAAACTGAGATTGGGATTTGATGTGTAAATATTTAATTTTATCAAATTTTAAAATTAATTATTTATGGCCTAATGTGTTTGTGTTTTACATTTCTTTAACAATACTGCATGTTGAATATAAACATTTTTTTTGCATTTCCTTTTATAGGTATGAAAAGTTATGATAGGGACTTAGTTGAAATGCAGGGAATGAGCTAAATAATTTAAGACATAAAGAGGCAGGTGTGTATTTTTTTTGTTTTTCTTTAATATTTTTAAGTTTTTTTTAATTATTTAATTACCACTTTGTGTTGTGAATTCAAGAAATGATACAACAAATCATGATTCATAATAATATATAACTGAGGATAAAAAAAGCTGATAAATATTTAGACAATAAAGATGGGTAAGGCTCAACAGCCATTATCCCCTCTAGTAACAGCAAGAAACAGGACAAAATATCGTGTGTCTCACCTCCGACTCACTCGAGGGGGAGTAATGTGGTGGCGCTTTATAAGTCAGACAACAACTACGAGACATGAGTAATTACTTCTGTCTTGTGGTCATATTACTCGGCTACAAAAAAAAACATTGTGAGTTTGGTCCTCGCTATAACCAAATGCTACAGAGCTAAACTAATCTTAAGACATTAAGAGGTAGGTGTGTATATTTTTGTTTTTCTTTCATATTTTCAATGTTTTTTTTATTTAATTAACACTTTGTGTTCATATTAAATGTGTTCTAATGTAAGAGATCGGAAAAAAGTAACATGAATTATAAATTGGACCTTTGTTCATGAATTCAAGAAATGTGTCTAGATACAACAAGTCATGAACTTATGGTATAAAATCAAAGTTTTTTGCTTCTTGCCACTTTCTATTTGTGTTTTTCATTCTTTATGCTTGATGCTGCTGCAACGGAATATTAGATCTCATTTTTCTTATTTTAATAGTTTAATCCTAATTGTACCATTCACTTAAAATATTTGTATTAAATAAAATACTTCTTAGTCTATGTCTTTATATTTCAAACATTGGAACATTTCTGTGTGTTGTTAAGACTGATTATGTTTCTCGTTCCTGTATATTCTTTTCTCAGCCTTTTCATAAAATTAAAAACTGAAAATATTGCTTTTTTAGTATATAAGGTATTTCAAAATGTAAAGTTTATTTTTTTGGCATATCAAGAAAAGTATGCTCAGTTGTTATTACATTTGAATTTTAATTATATCTAAAATCTCTGTTACATACTAATTTCAATGCAGAATGAAATCTGCTTTCTTTCTGATGAAATTAATAATTAATCTGTATTTCGAAAAACTGAGATTGAGGTTTGATGTGTAAATATTTAATTGTATTAATTTTTACAAATAATTATTTATGGCCTAATGTGTTTCTGTTTAACATTTCTTTAACAATACTGCTTGTTGAATATAAACATTTTTTGCATTTCCTTTTGTAGGTATGAAATGTTATGATAGGAACTTAGTTGAAATGCAAAAAAGGAGCTAAACTAATCTTAAGACCTTAATCAGGTGTGTATATTTTTGGTTGTCTTTCATATTTTCAAGTTTTTTAAAAATTTTATTACCACTTTGTGTTCATATTTAAATGTGTTCTAATGTAAGGGATCAGAAAAAAGTAACATGAATTATGAATTGGATCTTTGCTCATGAATTCAAGAAATGTGTCTTGATACGACAAGTCATGAAGTTATGGTATAGAATCAATGTTGTTTGCTTCTTGCCATTTACTATTTGTATTTTTCATTCTTTATGCAGCTGCAACAGAATATTGAATCTCATTATTCTCATTTTAATAGTTTATTTCTAATTGTACTGTTCGCTTAAAATGTTGGATTTAAAGAAAATACTTCTAAGTCTATTTGTTTTCAGGACAAATTTTCAATCATTCCTATGCGATAATAAGACAAATTAAGTTTCTCCTTTGAGTACATTTTTTTTCTCAGCTTTTAGTAAATTAAAAACTGTGAAAATATTTCTTCTTATACTGCAATATATTAAAAAATGTAAAGTGTTATTCTGAGATTAAGAAAAGCGTGACAAATTGTTATTACGTTTTGAATTTTAATTTTTGCTATAATCTCAGTTACATACACTCTGATATTAATATTTATTATTGATGTAAATTATTTATGTTCTTTGGTATCATATAAAATAAAGCAGACAAATCCATCAAAATGTGGGATAAGGAAAATTTAAATAAAGCCATATTTGCAGTATTATAAGAATATTTAGTCTCCAAGCATTCAAATCACTCATTATTTTAAAATTAAAGGAAATAATAATAATTGGCAAATTTTTTCTTAAATATTCATAGAAACTTTAAACAAATGTTGAAATAAATAGTCAGAATGTAATTTACGTCAATAATTAAAAAAATGAAATGTGTCTTGAATATGAGTTTTTTTATTCCAACAAGTAAGTGAATTTTGCTGGAACTTGTTTCATGTGACAATTTCAAATGAATATGTAATCTACATAGAGAGAAAACTTTATTTTGCGAATGAATAAAACTGAATTTTTAAAACATAAAAACTAATGAAGTTTTGACACCATATGAACAATAAATGAGGTCATCAAGGATGTTCGATTTTATAACTATGCAAGTTAGTTTTGTTATGTTGTATCAATCAAAATGTAATAAAGAAACAAGCTTATTGTGCAAAAAAATCAATATTCTAAATACATAGTAAATCAAAATTAAATATATTTAGAAAATATTAGTTCAATCCATTGACCTAGATGCAAAGTCAATCAAATTATTTAGATATCAATGATATAAAGTCCAATTTGATATTGGTGTAAATCATTTATGATCCTTATTATGAAATAAAATATAACAAGTTGTCAAATCCATTAAAAGAGAGAAGAATTTTTTTCTAAATATTTAACAACATAAAATAAAACACATGAATAATTTCAAGAGAAATTTTGACTTGAATTTGAAGAGAAAATTCAAATTAAAAATTGAAAAGTTGAATCATATGTGCTGTAAATAAGATGAAATCAAAATAATTTGCACTAATTTCTTAAATATTGATACAACTACTAAACTGTTGTTTGAATACAGTGGGAATATGCTATTCATATCAATAATTGGAAAACGAAAATGTGTGTTGAACATCAGTTTTTATTCCAAGATCAAATGAATATGTAAACTACATGGTGAGAACACTTTATATTGCAACTGAATAAAGCTGCATTTTCAATGCAGAAATTAAAAACTGAATGAAGTTTAGGCACCATATGAACAATAAATGACGTCATCAAGGATTTGCAAAATAATAACTATGCGAGTTAGTTTTGTTATGTTGTATTATTCAATATGTATAAAAAACAAACAAACTTATTGAGCAAAAAAATAAATAAGAAATAAAATACTTATTGAATCAAAACTAAATATATTTTTATAATATTAGTTCAATTTGTTAGCTTAGAAGCAAAATAAATCAAATTATTATTAAGCTACCAATGGTATGAATTCCATTTTAATATTCTTGTATCTTATCCTTGGTATCTAATAACAAATAATAACAGAAAATCAAATTTATAAATGGAGAATATTTTTAGTAGTAAAATATACAAACCTTAACTTTTATGGAAAACATTTTCCACAGCCTGAAACTACCCAGAATTTTCGTGCTATAAACAAAAGGAAATGATAATCATTTGCAACTGATTACTTAAATATACATTTATTAATTGCTTTTGTGAATAAAATGGCTGTATGTAATTTAAATCAATAATTGGAAAATGAAAATTTGTATTGAACATGAGTTTTTATTCCAAGATCAAATGCTTATGTAATCTGCATAGAGAGAAATTTTATATTGCAATGGAATGAAGTTGAATTTTAGTGAAATTAAAAACTAAACATGATTTGACAGCTAATGAAGAATTAACGAGACATTCACTGAAAATATGTTATATAATAATTAAGTAAATTATCTTTGATATGTGGTATCTGTCGAAATGTACCAAAGAAACAAACTTATTGTGCAAAAAATTAATTATTCCAAATTCTTAGTAAATCAAAATTAAACATATTTTTATAATATTAGGCCAATATGCTGACCTAGGAGCAAAATCAATCAGATTGTTTAAGTTATTAGTTGCATAAAGTCCAATTTAATATTCATGTAAATCATTTATGATACTTGGTATCATATAAAATGTGACAAATAATCAAATTCATTCTAAGCATTTAACAAAACAAAATAAAAGTAAACACCTAACAATTAAAAAAAAATGCCTCCAAATAATAAAAATTAGACTTATCATGCTATAAATAAAATGAAATGGTAGTAATTTGCAAATAATTTCTTAAATATTCACACAATTATTAAACAGTTTTGTAAATAAAATGCAGATAGTAATTTTTTTCAATAATTGAAAAATGAAAATGTATATTGAACATCAATTTTTATTTCAAGTTCAAATGAATATGTAATCTCTGTAGAGAGATATCTTTATGTTTCAATAAAATGAAGTTGAATTGTAGCGAAATTACAAACCAAGTACGATTTGACACCAAATGAAAGATTTAGTTATGATGTGTGATATCATAAATATGTTTTGTGGTATCGACAAAATAAAACAAAAAAACAGAATTATAGTGCAAAAAAAAAAAAAAAAAAATCCTTATTCTTAGTACATCAAAATTAAACAGATTCTTATAGGAAACCTCTCGTCTTTCAGCTTCTTTTAGAGAAGTACTGAATTCAACTTACTTCAATGCCGATATTCTTCTAGATCTTAATGGTATTCAGATGGAATTTTTATGTATCTTCCTATACGTCTGACTTTGAATTATGGAAGAAGGTATAAACTATATTTTACGCATACGAATTCAATTTTTTTTCTTCTGAAAAATAGAAGGCATGATTATGTGGCCAAAGATTGATAGCAACGACATCATTGAGCTGACGGAAGAATATAGAAAGAACTCCGGAAAAATTTATGGAAGTGTGTTCTGTACCGTACCAAGAAGTTGCAGAGGAGATTTGATCTGGAAAAAAGAAAATAATAGCTTCAACAGAGCAGCAGCATTCCAGTGAAATAAGGGCAATGCTGAAAGCTACTGTCTTATCAGCCTGATAAGGTAGTAGCTATACACACTAATTAATTTACGAATAATGCTTTGCTTCATTTTCGCCAAATTTCAAAGTGTATCTATCCTAAGACCAATGTCTTTAGACAGTTTTATTGTAAAAAATTCGGATTCTGCTTCTTCAAGTGATGTTAATTTTCACTTTAAAAAGCAATGTCTGGAATTTTTAATCGTCTTGATTTTTTGTCTTTATTTTGCTGTTGTTGTTGTTCTTTGTCTTAATTTATTTTTCACCATCTTGCCTTTGTTAAAGCTATTCATCATCATCCATTGCAGAATTAGAGCAAAGAGACATACGTCTCTTAGCAGTAAGAGAGCAGCGTGAAATAGAAGCTAACATTCTGATGAGAAATTGGATCAACATTGACTAATTATAAATTGCTCCTTCGGCATTTTAAACGAATTCCCGATGAAGATCCGTAATGTAAATATTGTATTTTTACCATTAAAATGTCAAATATTAGAGTAATATTTGAAATTTCAATCGTAATTTGGAATATATAAAAAATTAAACAATAAATGTATTAAATAATTTTGCTCAAAATATAGAAAACATTTTTCAATATTTTTTATTTATCACTCTTTCTTGTGATCAGAAAGCAGATTTCTTATGATTTTAGAAAAAAAAAAAAAAAAAAAATTATCATTTACAAGCAGGAATATCATTCTACACACTTTGAATGCTGTCTTGGCTTAACTTCCCTAAAAGCATTCATTTCATATCTTCCACTTAATGAGACATATATTTCAAATAGTGCCGCACACATGTGCTGCAATCCATGAACTGAAAATAAAGCTTTGTGAAACTGGACTATAATGACCCCGTGGATTTCAAAGTATTTATATTAATGCTGTATGTCATGAGAAAAATGAGGAGATTTAAGAGTCCCTTCAATAAATAAAGGGTTAATATAAAAATGTCTTAGGAGAGTTACATTCAGCAACATATCGAGACAAAGAATCCGCAAAATATTATAATCTATGTATTTTCTCTGGGCGGTTCAAGGTTAGGTTTTCTACCTCGGTACTGGTTGTCTGCGTCGTAATGCTGAGGCAGATAACACTCAATCTTTTTTTTTTTTTTTCTTTTTTTTTTACACGGCTGTTAAGGTACTGTCAGCTTAACGACCTTACTGAAACGTACTGACGTGGAAAAAAACAAGCTTTGACGAAACCAGGGCAACTGAGAAGGAGAATAGTACGGAAAACGAGTGTCCTTGAAACGCTTACAGAAATTACACAGACCATAGTTTGGTTCAGAAAAAAAATTTATTTTTAATTGGATTTCATAATGATTGCATTTTTTATTAATTTCAATTTGAACCGATGTTTAACTCATTAGATGTGGGAATATTAAATTATAAGTACAAATATCAAGAAGGATCGCAAAATTTTCTAATTCCTTTTTTGCGAACACAGATATAATTTAATACAACAAAAGCAAACCAGAAACAAATGATACAAAATAGTATATGAAAATGCGAAATAATTATTTCCCAGTTTCGCAATGGTCTCAACTTTTATACCAGGTGTCTTGGCATCCCAAATTTTAGAGCGAATAATTTAAATATATGTTGCCGTAAGTGATGGATCATCCTCTTGAAATTTCAATAAATTTTTAATCAGAAATTCTCCAAATAAAGATATGACACAGAGATTTCTATTATCGATTTCATCAGAACAGGATTATTAAAATTTCGTGATTCAAAAAGGGATTCATATTCATTTAGTAAAAATGACATCCCATTTAGAATTTATCCTATGTCTGTTTTTATATGGACCTAGGAATTTTGAACCATAATTAAATGATTAGAACGATACCTGAGGAACACCGCAATCCATACAAAACTTATTAATATCGAAAATTATATCGTACGGTCTAAATGACTATTTAATGTTAGCTGAAAACAAAAGTAATAGGAATATTTGTGACTTGGGCCTCCTCATTTTTTCCCCCTCTAAGCAACTCCTTTCATTTTTTTCTGTGTAAAAAACGAAATAAAATCTTTTCTTTCTCCGCCATGAAAGATCATGGTAAATGCCAATTAATATCACCTGAATAGAAAGAAGAATGGAACATTTACTATGTACATGATAATATTGATTATTGGAGCTGATTGAAACCTTAATCACTTTCAACAATTTAAAATTTATTTAACAAAGAGGGGCATTTTCAATTATTTTTCATTTTAACGTTTTAAAAATTTAATTCGAAATTCTGAAAATAATTTCGAACTAAATATAATAATATTGTCGTTTATTAATATTTTAACAAACTGTTTTATTGATTATCAACTTAAATATCATTATTATATATATAATCAGTAATAAAATGTTTTGTCAGATTATGGGAATTTGCTACATAAAACTGCTCACACAAATAATTAAAATAAAAGAAAATTGCCTGATTTTAGTAGGGATGACGAATATTTTACGACCGGCTATTATGTAACCAATGTCAAAAAGTCACAAATACCAGTGATCAATACTTTTCAAAGCGGAGTGTGATTCAAATTCTTGATACGATCTTACTGGTGATATTCCGATAACAGGTCTTGGATCTCGTTAGAAAGTAACAATCGATACGATCTGTCCAATGGAAGCTCTCTAACAAGAGTTCAATCATGCATAGGGAAAGTCCCTTACCCACTGAAGTGAACGGACCGGTTATTCTTGGAATTATCGTATCGTTGTATTGCATATCACTGAAATTTATCGGAGCCTTGACTTCGCTGGAAAGTGTGAGGCTTCACAGGAAAGTGCGAAGACACCGCTCCACTTCATGGGAGTGACCTTGACTTTCCGATACTCGCATTTGACGATGCACTATTCCATAAACCATTCCTTATGACATGACTTTGATTGCATATATTCTGTTTACTGCTGGCGCCATCTGCAGGTAGAATAGAGAACTAAAGTCAACATTTTAAAGAAATGACATGTATTTATAATTCAAATTTTTTCAGAAAATTGTTTACTCCAATAAAGAAATGAAATAAATAGTTTTAAAAATCATATTCAAGAAGTGAGCTCAAATCGATAAATTAATTCAATCACACGTTACTTCGATTAGTTATTTAAATATTAGTTACAATTAATACATTTTGCATTTAATACTAATTAATAAATTTTAATTAAAAATATGATTGAAATAACAGATATTTGGAACAAAAATTTAAAAATAACAATAGTAAAATTATTTGTCTAACTTTTCTTTAATTAAGTCTCTAACTTTTCAGGAAGTTCGAATTTGCCAAATCAAAGGCCCAAGAAACTTATATTACCTTAAGGGACTCTAAATGTTTAATCAGGGAGTAAGGAAATAACTTAATACCCTCATATTCTTAATGGTTTGCCTGAAATGGGGAAAAGTAACAATGTTCGTTATTACTTATCATAGTTGTAATATTCTTATAAGCACTAATAATTTATGGTGAAGTTTGAAATAGCAACTTTAAGAGAATTAACTAAAAAAGTAATAAGTAAATATACAAATGTATATGGTGCAAAGCGATGAATAAGAAAAAAAAAAAAAAAAAAAAATGTAACTTACATTTGTGGTGAAAGATATTAATTTCAGGATAGCGAAGTGAACTGAAAAAATGAAATATTTATTGTATACATTTACAATTTTAAATTATTTTTATTTCCAGCTTAGATGGGCATGCTGCAACTCTGACAGTTATAAATTGTATCTGAGTAATATCTCTGTGATATTAAGATTGGATTTGCTTAATATTTCTTTCGAAATAGAGTACGTTCGCCACAATTGTGGCAATCGTTTGCCATTAAGGTTGGGGAATTAAAGATGAGTTCTTCGATATTGGACTCGAGTTTTGATTAACGTTGATCACCACATTACTCATCCTCCAGTGAATCGGAGGTGAAACGAACGATATTTTGTCCTGTTTTTTGCTGTTATTAGTGGTGATATTGGCTATTGCGCTTTACCCATTTTTATTGTCTGAATATTTATCAGCTTTATTTATTTATTTTTTGGTTGATTATTTATCAGCTTGATTTATTTATTGGCTTATTATTTATCAGCTTGATTTATTAATTTTACAGTAATCTTGATTTTGGCAACTTTTTTTAGATGGTTTCCTGGTACATGGTTGTTTTTTTCCTTGGAGGAGTTGTGGATATCCGTTTCTTAGGTGTGGGTGAACGCTTTGGTCTTCTGCTTACTTTACGTTTCTTAGATGCTGGTAATCACTTCGGACTTGTGTGTTTTCACTTATGCCTTCTTTTTTACCTTGGCGGGCCTTTGAATAAACTGAGATTGGGATTTGATGTGTAAATATTTAATTTTATCAAATTTTAAAATTAATTATTTATGGCCTAATGTGTTTGTGTTTTACATTTCTTTAACAATACTGCATGTTGAATATAAACATTTTTTTTGCATTTCCTTTTATAGGTATGAAAAGTTATGATAGGGACTTAGTTGAAATGCAGGGAATGAGCTAAATAATTTAAGACATAAAGAGGCAGGTGTGTATTTTTTTTGTTTTTCTTTAATATTTTTAAGTTTTTTTTAATTATTTAATTACCACTTTGTGTTGTGAATTCAAGAAATGATACAACAAATCATGATTCATAATAATATATAACTGAGGATAAAAAAAGCTGATAAATATTTAGACAATAAAGATGGGTAAGGCTCAACAGCCATTATCCCCTCTAGTAACAGCAAGAAACAGGACAAAATATCGTTTGTCTCACCTCCGACTCACTCGAGGGGGAGTAATGTGGTGGCGCTTTATAAGTCAGACAACAACTACGAGACATGAGTAATTACTTCTGTCTTGTGGTCATATTACTCGGCTACAAAAAAAAACATTGTGAGTTTGGTCCTCGCTATAACCAAATGCTACAGAGCTAAACTAATCTTAAGACATTAAGAGGTAGGTGTGTATATTTTTGTTTTTCTTTCATATTTTCAAGGTTTTTTTTATTTAATTAACACTTTGTGTTCATATTAAATGTGTTCTAATGTAAGAGATCGGAAAAAAGTAACATGAATTATAAATTGGACCTTTGTTCATGAATTCAAGAAATGTGTCTAGATACAACAAGTCATGAACTTATGGTATAAAATCAAAGTTTTTTGCTTCTTGCCACTTTCTATTTGTGTTTTTCATTCTTTATGCTTGATGCTGCTGCAACGGAATATTAGATCTCATTTTTCTTATTTTAATAGTTTAATCCTAATTGTACCGTTCACTTAAAATATTTGTATTAAATAAAATACTTCTTAGTCTATGTCTTTGTATTTCAAACATTGGAAAATTTCTGTGTGTTGTTAAGACTGATTATGTTTCTCGTTCCTGTATATTCTTTTCTCAGCCTTTTCATAAAATTAAAAACTGAAAATATTGCTTTTTTAGTATATAAGGTATTTCAAAATGTAAAGTTTATTTTTTTGGCATATCAAGAAAAGTATGCTCAGTTGTTATTACATTTGAATTTCAATTATATCTAAAATCTCTGTTACATACTAATTTCAATGCAGAATGAAATCTGCTTTCTTTATGATGAAATTAATAATTAATCTGTATTTTGAAAAACTGAGATTAAGATTTGATGTGTAAATATTTAATTGTATGAATTTTTAAAAATAATTATTTTCGGCCTAATGTGTTTTTGTTTTACATTTCTTGAACAATACTGCATGTTGAATTTAAACTTTTTTTTTTTTTTTGCATTTCCTTTTATGTGTATGGAAAGTTATGAAAGTTGTAATTCAAAGGAGCTAAACTAATCTTAAGACCTTAATCAGGTGTGTATATTTTTGGTTGTCTTTCATATTTTCAAGTTTTTTAAAAATTTTATTACCACTTTGTGTTCATATTTAAATGTGTTCTAATGTAAGGGATCAGAAAAAAGTAACATGAATTATGAATTGGATCTTTGCTCATGAATTCAAGAAATGTGTCTTGATACGACAAGTCATGAAGTTATGGTATAGAATCAATGTTGTTTGCTTCTTGCCATTTACTATTTGTATTTTTCATTCTTTATGCAACTGCAACAGAATATTGAATCTCATTATTCTCATTTTAATAGTTTATTTCTAATTGTACTGTTCGCTTAAAATGTTGGATTTAAAGAAAATACTTCTAAGTCTATTTGTTTTCAGGACAAATTTTCAATCATTCCTATGCGATAATAAGACAAATTAAGTTTCTCCTTTGAGTACATTTTTTTTCTCAGCTTTTAGTAAATTAAAAACTGTGAAAATATTTCTTCTTATACTGCAATATATTAAAAAATGTAAAGTGTTATTCTGAGATTAAGAAAAGCGTGACAAATTGTTATTACGTTTTGAATTTTAATTTTAGCTATAATCTCAGTTACATACACTCTGATATTAATATTTATTATTGATGTAAATTATTTATGTTCTTTGGTATCATATAAAATAAAGCAGACAAATCCATCAAAATGTGGGATAAGGAAAATTTAAATAAAGCCATATTTGCAGTATTATAAGAATATTTAGTCTCCAAGCATTCAAATCACTCATTATTTTAAAATTAAAGGAAATAATAATAATTGGCAAATTTTTTCTTAAATATTCATAGAAACTTTAAACAAATGTTGAAATAAATAGTCAGAATGTAATTTACGTCAATAATTAAAAAAATGAAATGTGTCTTGAATATGAGTTTTTTTATTCCAACAAGTAAGTGAATTTTGCTGGAACTTGTTTCATGTGACAATTTCAAATGAATATGTAATCTACATAGAGAGAAAACTTTATTTTGCGAATGAATAAAACTGAATTTTTAAAACATAAAAACTAATGAAGTTTTGACACCATATGAACAATAAATGAGGTCATCAAGGATGTTCGATTTTATAACTATGCAAGTTAGTTTTGTTATGTTGTATCAATCAAAATGTAATAAAGAAACAAGCTTATTGTGCAAAAAAATCAATATTCTAAATACATAGTAAATCAAAATTAAATATATTTAGAAAATATTAGTTCAATCCATTGACCTAGATGCAAAGTCAATCAAATTATTTAGATATCAATGATATAAAGTCCAATTTGATATTGGTGTAAATCATTTATGATCCTTATTATGAAATAAAATATAACAAGTTGTCAAATCCATTAAAAGAGAGAAGAATTTTTTTCTAAATATTTAACAACATAAAATAAAACACATGAATAATTTCAAGAGAAATTTTGACTTGAATTTGAAGAGAAAATTCAAATTAAAAATTGAAAAGTTGAATCATATGTGCTGTAAATAAGATGAAATCAAAATAATTTGCACTAATTTCTTAAATATTGATACAACTACTAAACTGTTGTTTGAATACAGTGGGAATATGCTATTCATATCAATAATTGGAAAACGAAAATGTGTGTTGAACATCAGTTTTTATTCCAAGATCAAATGAATATGTAAACTACATGGTGAGAACACTTTATATTGCAACTGAATAAAGCTGCATTTTCAATGCAGAAATTAAAAACTGAATGAAGTTTAGGCACCATATGAACAATAAATGACGTCATCAAGGATTTGCAAAATAATAACTATGCGAGTTAGTTTTGTTATGTTGTATTATTCAATATGTATAAAAAACAAACAAACTTATTGAGCAAAAAAATAAATAAGAAATAAAATACTTATTGAATCAAAACTAAATATATTTTTATAATATTAGTTCAATTTGTTAGCTTAGAAGCAAAATAAATCAAATTATTATTAAGCTACCAATGGTATGAATTCCATTTTAATATTCTTGTATCTTATCCTTGGTATCTAATAACAAATAATAACAGAAAATCAAATTTATAAATGGAGAATATTTTTAGTAGTAAAATATACAAACCTTAACTTTTATGGAAAACATTTTCCACAGCCTGAAACTACCCAGAATTTTCGTGCTATAAACAAAAGGAAATGATAATCATTTGCAACTGATTACTTAAATATACATTTATTAATTGCTTTTGTGAATAAAATGGCTGTATGTAATTTAAATCAATAATTGGAAAATGAAAATTTGTATTGAACATGAGTTTTTATTCCAAGATCAAATGCTTATGTAATCTGCATAGAGAGAAATTTTATATTGCAATGGAATGAAGTTGAATTTTAGTGAAATTAAAAACTAAACATGATTTGACAGCTAATGAAGAATTAACGAGACATTCACTGAAAATATGTTATATAATAATTAAGTAAATTATCTTTGATATGTGGTATCTGTCGAAATGTACCAAAGAAACAAACTTATTGTGCAAAAAATTAATTATTCCAAATTCTTAGTAAATCAAAATTAAACATATTTTTATAATATTAGGCCAATATGCTGACCTAGGAGCAAAATCAATCAGATTGTTTAAGTTATTAGTTGCATAAAGTCCAATTTAATATTCATGTAAATCATTTATGATACTTGGTATCATATAAAATGTGACAAATAATCAAATTCATTCTAAGCATTTAACAAAACAAAATAAAAGTAAACACCTAACAATTAAAAAAAAATGCCTCCAAATAATAAAAATTAGACTTATCATGCTATAAATAAAATGAAATGGTAGTAATTTGCAAATAATTTCTTAAATATTCACACAATTATTAAACAGTTTTGTAAATAAAATGCAGATAGTAATTTTTTTCAATAATTGAAAAATGAAAATGTATATTGAACATCAATTTTTATTTCAAGTTCAAATGAATATGTAATCTCTGTAGAGAGATATCTTTATGTTTCAATAAAATGAAGTTGAATTGTAGCGAAATTACAAACCAAGTACGATTTGACACCAAATGAAAGATTTAGTTATGATGTGTGATATCATAAATATGTTTTGTGGTATCGACAAAATGTAACAAAGAAACAAAATTATAGTGCAAAAAAAAAAAAAAATTCCTTATTCTTAGTACATCAAAATTAAACAGATTCTTATAGGAAACCTCTCGTCTTTCAGCTTCTTTTAGAGAAGTACTGAATTCAACTTACTTCAATGCCGATATTCTTCTAGATCTTAATGGTATTCAGATGGAATTTTTATGTATCTTCCTATACGTCTGACTTTGAATTATGGAAGAAGGTATAAACTATATTTTACGCATACGAATTCAATTTTTTTTCTTCTGAAAAATAGAAGGCATGATTATGTGGCCAAAGATTGATAGCAACGACATCATTGAGCTGACGGAAGAATATAGAAAGAACTCCGGAAAAATTTATGGAAGTGTGTTCTGTACCGTACCAAGAAGTTGCAGAGGAGATTTGATCTGGAAAAAAGAAAATAATAGCTTCAACAGAGCAGCAGCATTCCAGTGAAATAAGGGCAATGCTGAAAGCTACTGTCTTATCAGCCTGATAAGGTAGTAGCTATACACACTAATTAATTTACGAATAATGCTGTGCTTCATTTTCGCCAAATTTCAAAGTGTATCTATCCTAAGACCAATGTCTTTAGACAGTTTTATTGTAAAAAATTCGGATTCTGCTTCTTCAAGTGATGTTAATTTTCACTTTAAAAAGCAATGTCTGGAATTTTTAATCGTCTTGATTTTTTGTCTTTATTTTGCTGTTGTTGTTGTTCTTTGTCTTAATTTATTTTTCACCATCTTGCCTTTGTTAAAGCTATTCATCATCATCCATTGCAGAATTAGAGCAAAGAGACATACGTCTCTTAGCAGTAAGAGAGCAGCGTGAAATAGAAGCTAACATTCTGATGAGAAATTGGATCAACATTGACTAATTATAAATTGCTCCTTCGGCATTTTAAACGAATTCCCGATGAAGATCCGTAATGTAAATATTGTATTTTTACCATTAAAATGTCAAATATTAGAGTAATATTTGAAATTTCAATCGTAATTTGGAATATATAAAAAATTAAACAATAAATGTATTAAATAATTTTGCTCAAAATATAGAAAACATTTTTCAATATTTTTTATTTATCACTCTTTCTTGTGATCAGAAAGCAGATTTCTTATGATTTTAGAAAAAAAAAAAAAAAAAAAAAAAATTATCATTTACAAGCAGGAATATCATTCTACACACTTTGAATGCTGTCTTGGCTTAACTTCCCTAAAAGCATTCATTTCATATCTTCCACTTAATGAGACATATATTTCAAATAGTGCCGCACACATGTGCTGCAATCCATGAACTGAAAATAAAGCTTTGTGAAACTGGACTATAATGACCCCGTGGATTTCAAAGTATTTATATTAATGCTGTATGTCATGAGAAAAATGAGGAGATTTAAGAGTCCCTTCAATAAATAAAGGGTTAATATAAAAATGTCTTAGGAGAGTTACATTCAGCAACATATCGAGACAAAGAATCCGCAAAATATTATAATCTATGTATTTTCTCTGGGCGGTTCAAGGTTAGGTTTTCTACCTCGGTACTGGTTGTCTGCGTCGTAATGCTGAGGCAGATAACACTCAATCTTTTTTTTTTTTTCTTCTTTTTTTTTTACACGGCTGTTAAGGTACTGTCAGCTTAACGACCTTACTGAAACGTACTGACGTGGAAAAAAACAAGCTTTGACGAAACCAGGGCAACTGAGAAGGAGAATAGTACGGAAAACGAGTGTCCTTGAAACGCTTACAGAAATTACACAGACCATAGTTTGGTTCAGAAAAAAAATTTATTTTTAATTGGATTTCATAATGATTGCATTTTTTATTAATTTCAATTTGAACCGATGTTTAACTCATTAGATGTGGGAATATTAAATTATAAGTACAAATATCAAGAAGGATCGCAAAATTTTCTAATTCCTTTTTTGCGAACACAGATATAATTTAATACAACAAAAGCAAACCAGAAACAAATGATACAAAATAGTATATGAAAATGCGAAATAATTATTTCCCAGTTTCGCAATGGTCTCAACTTTTATACCAGGTGTCTTGGCATCCCAAATTTTAGAGCGAATAATTTAAATATATGTTGCCGTAAGTGATGGATCATCCTCTTGAAATTTCAATAAATTTTTAATCAGAAATTCTCCAAATAAAGATATGACACAGAGATTTCTATTATCGATTTCATCAGAACAGGATTATTAAAATTTCGTGATTCAAAAAGGGATTCATATTCATTTAGTAAAAATGACATCCCATTTAGAATTTATCCTATGTCTGTTTTTATATGGACCTAGGAATTTTGAACCATAATTAAATGATTAGAACGATACCTGAGGAACACCGCAATCCATACAAAACTTATTAATATCGAAAATTATATCGTACGGTCTAAATGACTATTTAATGTTAGCTGAAAACAAAAGTAATAGGAATATTTGTGACTTGGGCCTCCTCATTTTTTCCCCCTCTAAGCAACTCCTTTCATTTTTTTCTGTGTAAAAAACGAAATAAAATCTTTTCTTTCTCCGCCATGAAAGATCATGGTAAATGCCAATTAATATCACCTGAATAGAAAGAAGAATGGAACATTTACTATGTACATGATAATATTGATTATTGGAGCTGATTGAAACCTTAATCACTTTCAACAATTTAAAATTTATTTAACAAAGAGGGGCATTTTCAATTATTTTTCATTTTAACGTTTTAAAAATTTAATTCGAAATTCTGAAAATAATTTCGAACTAAATATAATAATATTGTCGTTTATTAATATTTTAACAAACTGTTTTATTGATTATCAACTTAAATATCATTATTATATATATAATCAGTAATAAAATGTTTTGTCAGATTATGGGAATTTGCTACATAAAACTGCTCACACAAATAATTAAAATAAAAGAAAATTGCCTGATTTTAGTAGGGATGACGAATATTTTACGACCGGCTATTATGTAACCAATGTCAAAAAGTCACAAATACCAGTGATCAATACTTTTCAAAGCGGAGTGTGATTCAAATTCTTGATACGATCTTACTGGTGATATTCCGATAACAGGTCTTGGATCTCGTTAGAAAGTAACAATCGATACGATCTGTCCAATGGAAGCTCTCTAACAAGAGTTCAATCATGCATAGGGAAAGTCCCTTACCCACTGAAGTGAACGGACCGGTTATTCTTGGAATTATCGTATCGTTGTATTGCATATCACTGAAATTTATCGGAGCCTTGACTTCGCTGGAAAGTGTGAGGCTTCACAGGAAAGTGCGAAGACACCGCTCCACTTCATGGGAGTGACCTTGACTTTCCGATACTCGCATTTGACGATGCACTATTCCATAAACCATTCCTTATGACATGACTTTGATTGCATATATTCTGTTTACTGCTGGCGCCATCTGCAGGTAGAATAGAGAACTAAAGTCAACATTTTAAAGAAATGACATGTATTTATAATTCAAATTTTTTCAGAAAATTGTTTACTCCAATAAAGAAATGAAATAAATAGTTTTAAAAATCATATTCAAGAAGTGAGCTCAAATCGATAAATTAATTCAATCACACGTTACTTCGATTAGTTATTTAAATATTAGTTACAATTAATACATTTTGCATTTAATACTAATTAATAAATTTTAATTAAAAATATGATTGAAATAACAGATATTTGGAACAAAAATTTAAAAATAACAATAGTAAAATTATTTGTCTAACTTTTCTTTAATTAAGTCTCTAACTTTTCAGGAAGTTCGAATTTGCCAAATCAAAGGCCCAAGAAACTTATATTACCTTAAGGGACTCTAAATGTTTAATCAGGGAGTAAGGAAATAACTTAATACCCTCATATTCTTAATGGTTTGCCTGAAATGGTGAAATATGGGGAAAAGTAACAATGTTCGTTATTACTTATCATAGTTGTAATATTCTTATAAGCACTAATAATTTATGGTGAAGTTTGAAATAGCAACTTTAAGAGAATTAACTAAAAAAGTAATAAGTAAATTTATACAAATGTATATGGTGCAAAGCGATGAATAAGAAAAAAAAAAAAATGTAACTTACATTTGTGGTGAAAGATATTAATTTCAGGATAGCGAAGTGAACTGAAAAAATGAAATATTTATTGTATACATTTACAATTTTAAATTATTTTTATTTCCAGCTTAGTTGGGCATGCTGCAACTCTGACAGTTATAAATTGTATCTGAGTAATATCTCTGTGATATTAAGATTGGATTTGCTTAATATTTCTTTCGAAATAGAGTACGTTCGCCACAATTGTGGCAATCGTTTGCCATTAAGGTTGGGGAATTAAAGATGAGTTCTTCGATATTGGACTCGAGTTTTGATTAACGTTGATCACCACATTACTCATCCTCCAGTGAATCGGAGGTGAAACGAACGATATTTTGTCCTGTTTTTTGCTGTTATTAGTGGTGATATTGGCTATTGCGCTTTACCCATTTTTATTGTCTGAATATTTATCAGCTTTATTTATTTATTTTTTGGTTGATTATTTATCAGCTTGATTTATTTATTGGCTTATTATTTATCAGCTTGATTTATTAATTTTACAGTAATCTTGATTTTGGCAACTTTTTTTAGATGGTTTCCTGGTACATGGTTGTTTTTTTCCTTGGAGGAGTTGTGGATATCCGTTTCTTAGGTGTGGGTGAACGCTTTGGTCTTCTGCTTACTTTACGTTTCTTAGATGCTGGTAATCACTTCGGACTTGTGTGTTTTCACTTATGCCTTCTTTTTTACCTTGGCGGGCCTTTGAATAAACTGAGATTGGGATTTGATGTGTAAATATTTAATTTTATCAAATTTTAAAATTAATTATTTATGGCCTAATGTGTTTGTGTTTTACATTTCTTTAACAATACTGCATGTTGAATATAAACATTTTTTTTGCATTTCCTTTTATAGGTATGAAAAGTTATGATAGGGACTTAGTTGAAATGCAGGGAATGAGCTAAATAATTTAAGACATAAAGAGGCAGGTGTGTATTTTTTTTGTTTTTCTTTAATATTTTTAAGTTTTTTTTAATTATTTAATTACCACTTTGTGTTGTGAATTCAAGAAATGATACAACAAATCATGATTCATAATAATATATAACTGAGGATAAAAAAAGCTGATAAATATTTAGACAATAAAGATGGGTAAGGCTCAACAGCCATTATCCCCTCTAGTAACAGCAAGAAACAGGACAAAATATCGTTTGTCTCACCTCCGACTCACTCGAGGGGGAGTAATGTGGTGGCGCTTTATAAGTCAGACAACAACTACGAGACATGAGTAATTACTTCTGTCTTGTGGTCATATTACTCGGCTACAAAAAAAAACATTGTGAGTTTGGTCCTCGCTATAACCAAATGCTACAGAGCTAAACTAATCTTAAGACATTAAGAGGCAGGTGTCTATATATTTTTTTCTTTGATATTGTCAAGTTTTTTTTTATTTCATTACCACTTTGGGTTCATATTTAAATGTGTTCTAATGTAAGAGATCGGAAAAAAGTAACATGAATTATAAATTGGACCTTTGTTCATGAATTCAAGAAATGTGTCTAGATACAACAAGTCATGAACTTATGGTATAAAATCAAAGTTTTTTGCTTCTTGCCACTTTCTATTTGTGTTTTTCATTCTTTATGCTTGATGCTGCTGCAACGGAATATTAGATCTCATTTTTCTTATTTTAATAGTTTAATCCTAATTGTACCGTTCACTTAAAATATTTGTATTAAATAAAATACTTCTTAGTCTATGTCTTTGTATTTCAAACATTGGAAAATTTCTGTGTGTTGTTAAGACTGATTATGTTTCTCGTTCCTGTATATTCTTTTCTCAGCCTTTTCATAAAATTAAAAACTGAAAATATTGCTTTTTTAGTATATAAGGTATTTCAAAATGTAAAGTTTATTTTTTTGGCATATCAAGAAAAGTATGCTCAGTTGTTATTACATTTGAATTTCAATTATATCTAAAATCTCTGTTACATACTAATTTCAATGCAGAATGAAATCTGCTTTCTTTATGATGAAATTAATAATTAATCTGTATTTTGAAAAACTGAGATTAAGATTTTTTGTGTAAATATTTAATTGTATGAATTTTTAAAAATAATTATTTTCGGCCTAATGTGTTTTTGTTTTACATTTCTTGAACAATACTGCATGTTGAATTTAAACTTTTTTTTTTTTTGCATTTCCTTTTATGTGTATGGAAAGTTATGAAAGTTGTAATTCAAAGGAGCTAAACTAATCTTAAGACCTTAATCAGGTGTGTATATTTTTGGTTGTCTTTCATATTTTCAAGTTTTTTAAAAATTTTATCACCACTTTGTGTTCATATTTAAATGTGTTCTAATGTAAGGGATCAGAAAAAAGTAACATGAATTATGAATTGGATCTTTGCTCATGAATTCAAGAAATGTGTCTTGATACGACAAGTCATGAAGTTATGGTATAGAATCAATGTTGTTTGCTTCTTGCCATTTACTATTTGTATTTTTCATTCTTTATGCAGCTGCAACAGAATATTGAATCTCATTATTCTCATTTTAATAGTTTATTTCTAATTGTACTGTTCGCTTAAAATGTTGGATTTAAAGAAAATACTTCTAAGTCTATTTGTTTTCAGGACAAATTTTCAATCATTCCTATGCGATAATAAGACAAATTAAGTTTCTCCTTTGAGTACATTTTTTTTCTCAGCTTTTAGTAAATTAAAAACTGTGAAAATATTTCTTCTTATACTGCAATATATTAAAAAATGTAAAGTGTTATTCTGAGATTAAGAAAAGCGTGACAAATTGTTATTACGTTTTGAATTTTAATTTTAGCTATAATCTCAGTTACATACACTCTGATATTAATATTTATTATTGATGTAAATTATTTATGTTCTTTGGTATCATATAAAATAAAGCAGACAAATCCATCAAAATGTGGGATAAGGAAAATTTAAATAAAGCCATATTTGCAGTATTATAAGAATATTTAGTCTCCAAGCATTCAAATCACTCATTATTTTAAAATTAAAGGAAATAATAATAATTGGCAAATTTTTTCTTAAATATTCATAGAAACTTTAAACAAATGTTGAAATAAATAGTCAGAATGTAATTTACGTCAATAATTAAAAAAATGAAATGTGTCTTGAATATGAGTTTTTTTATTCCAACAAGTAAGTGAATTTTGCTGGAACTTGTTTCATGTGACAATTTCAAATGAATATGTAATCTACATAGAGAGAAAACTTTATTTTGCGAATGAATAAAACTGAATTTTTAAAACATAAAAACTAATGAAGTTTTGACACCATATGAACAATAAATGAGGTCATCAAGGATGTTCGATTTTATAACTATGCAAGTTAGTTTTGTTATGTTGTATCAATCAAAATGTAATAAAGAAACAAGCTTATTGTGCAAAAAAATCAATATTCTAAATACATAGTAAATCAAAATTAAATATATTTAGAAAATATTAGTTCAATCCATTGACCTAGATGCAAAGTCAATCAAATTATTTAGATATCAATGATATAAAGTCCAATTTGATATTGGTGTAAATCATTTATGATCCTTATTATGAAATAAAATATAACAAGTTGTCAAATCCATTAAAAGAGAGAAGAATTTTTTTCTAAATATTTAACAACATAAAATAAAACACATGAATAATTTCAAGAGAAATTTTGACTTGAATTTGAAGAGAAAATTCAAATTAAAAATTGAAAAGTTGAATCATATGTGCTGTAAATAAGATGAAATCAAAATAATTTGCACTAATTTCTTAAATATTGATACAACTACTAAACTGTTGTTTGAATACAGTGGGAATATGCTATTCATATCAATAATTGGAAAACGAAAATGTGTGTTGAACATCAGTTTTTATTCCAAGATCAAATGAATATGTAAACTACATGGTGAGAACACTTTATATTGCAACTGAATAAAGCTGCATTTTCAATGCAGAAATTAAAAACTGAATGAAGTTTAGGCACCATATGAACAATAAATGACGTCATCAAGGATTTGCAAAATAATAACTATGCGAGTTAGTTTTGTTATGTTGTATTATTCAATATGTATAAAAAACAAACAAACTTATTGAGCAAAAAAATAAATAAGAAATAAAATACTTATTGAATCAAAACTAAATATATTTTTATAATATTAGTTCAATTTGTTAGCTTAGAAGCAAAATAAATCAAATTATTATTAAGCTACCAATGGTATGAATTCCATTTTAATATTCTTGTATCTTATCCTTGGTATCTAATAACAAATAATAACAGAAAATCAAATTTATAAATGGAGAATATTTTTAGTAGTAAAATATACAAACCTTAACTTTTATGGAAAACATTTTCCACAGCCTGAAACTACCCAGAATTTTCGTGCTATAAACAAAAGGAAATGATAATCATTTGCAACTGATTACTTAAATATACATTTATTAATTGCTTTTGTGAATAAAATGGCTGTATGTAATTTAAATCAATAATTGGAAAATGAAAATTTGTATTGAACATGAGTTTTTATTCCAAGATCAAATGCTTATGTAATCTGCATAGAGAGAAATTTTATATTGCAATGGAATGAAGTTGAATTTTAGTGAAATTAAAAACTAAACATGATTTGACAGCTAATGAAGAATTAACGAGACATTCACTGAAAATATGTTATATAATAATTAAGTAAATTATCTTTGATATGTGGTATCTGTCGAAATGTACCAAAGAAACAAACTTATTGTGCAAAAAATTAATTATTCCAAATTCTTAGTAAATCAAAATTAAACATATTTTTATAATATTAGGCCAATATGCTGACCTAGGAGCAAAATCAATCAGATTGTTTAAGTTATTAGTTGCATAAAGTCCAATTTAATATTCATGTAAATCATTTATGATACTTGGTATCATATAAAATGTGACAAATAATCAAATTCATTCTAAGCATTTAACAAAACAAAATAAAAGTAAACACCTAACAATTAAAAAAAAATGCCTCCAAATAATAAAAATTAGACTTATCATGCTATAAATAAAATGAAATGGTAGTAATTTGCAAATAATTTCTTAAATATTCACACAATTATTAAACAGTTTTGTAAATAAAATGCAGATAGTAATTTTTTTCAATAATTGAAAAATGAAAATGTATATTGAACATCAATTTTTATTTCAAGTTCAAATGAATATGTAATCTCTGTAGAGAGATATCTTTATGTTTCAATAAAATGAAGTTGAATTGTAGCGAAATTACAAACCAAGTACGATTTGACACCAAATGAAAGATTTAGTTATGATGTGTGATATCATAAATATGTTTTGTGGTATCGACAAAATGTAACAAAGAAACAAAATTATAGTGCAAAAAAAAAAAAAAATTCCTTATTCTTAGTACATCAAAATTAAACAGATTCTTATAGGAAACCTCTCGTCTTTCAGCTTCTTTTAGAGAAGTACTGAATTCAACTTACTTCAATGCCGATATTCTTCTAGATCTTAATGGTATTCAGATGGAATTTTTATGTATCTTCCTATACGTCTGACTTTGAATTATGGAAGAAGGTATAAACTATATTTTACGCATACGAATTCAATTTTTTTTCTTCTGAAAAATAGAAGGCATGATTATGTGGCCAAAGATTGATAGCAACGACATCATTGAGCTGACGGAAGAATATAGAAAGAACTCCGGAAAAATTTATGGAAGTGTGTTCTGTACCGTACCAAGAAGTTGCAGAGGAGATTTGATCTGGAAAAAAGAAAATAATAGCTTCAACAGAGCAGCAGCATTCCAGTGAAATAAGGGCAATGCTGAAAGCTACTGTCTTATCAGCCTGATAAGGTAGTAGCTATACACACTAATTAATTTACGAATAATGCTGTGCTTCATTTTCGCCAAATTTCAAAGTGTATCTATCCTAAGACCAATGTCTTTAGACAGTTTTATTGTAAAAAATTCGGATTCTGCTTCTTCAAGTGATGTTAATTTTCACTTTAAAAAGCAATGTCTGGAATTTTTAATCGTCTTGATTTTTTGTCTTTATTTTGCTGTTGTTGTTGTTCTTTGTCTTAATTTATTTTTCACCATCTTGCCTTTGTTAAAGCTATTCAGCATCATCCATTGCAGAATTAGAGCAAAGAGACATACGTCTCTTAGCAGTAAGAGAGCAGCGTGAAATAGAAGCTAACATTCTGATGAGAAATTGGATCAACATTGACTAATTATAAATTGCTCCTTCGGCATTTTAAACGAATTCCCGATGAAGATCCGTAATGTAAATATTGTATTTTTACCATTAAAATGTCAAATATTAGAGTAATATTTGAAATTTCAATCGTAATTTGGAATATATAAAAAATTAAACAATAAATGTATTAAATAATTTTGCTCAAAATATAGAAAACATTTTTCAATATTTTTTATTTATCACTCTTTCTTGTGATCAGAAAGCAGATTTCTTATGATTTTAGAAAAAAAAAAAAAATTATCATTTACAAGCAGGAATATCATTCTACACACTTTGAATGCTGTCTTGGCTTAACTTCCCTAAAAGCATTCATTTCATATCTTCCACTTAATGAGACATATATTTCAAATAGTGCCGCACACATGTGCTGCAATCCATGAACTGAAAATAAAGCTTTGTGAAACTGGACTATAATGACCCCGTGGATTTCAAAGTATTTATATTAATGCTGTATGTCATGAGAAAAATGAGGAGATTTAAGAGTCCCTTCAATAAATAAAGGGTTAATATAAAAATGTCTTAGGAGAGTTACATTCAGCAACATATCGAGACAAAGAATCCGCAAAATATTATAATCTATGTATTTTCTCTGGGCGGTTCAAGGTTAGGTTTTCTACCTCGGTACTGGTTGTCTGCGTCGTAATGCTGAGGCAGATAACACTCAATCTTTTTTTTTTTTTTTCTTTTTTTTTTACACGGCTGTTAAGGTACTGTCAGCTTAACGACCTTACTGAAACGTACTGACGTGGAAAAAAACAAGCTTTGACGAAACCAGGGCAACTGAGAAGGAGAATAGTACGGAAAACGAGTGTCCTTGAAACGCTTACAGAAATTACACAGACCATAGTTTGGTTCAGAAAAAAAATTTATTTTTAATTGGATTTCATAATGATTGCATTTTTTATTAATTTCAATTTGAACCGATGTTTAACTCATTAGATGTGGGAATATTAAATTATAAGTACAAATATCAAGAAGGATCGCAAAATTTTCTAATTCCTTTTTTGCGAACACAGATATAATTTAATACAACAAAAGCAAACCAGAAACAAATGATACAAAATAGTATATGAAAATGCGAAATAATTATTTCCCAGTTTCGCAATGGTCTCAACTTTTATACCAGGTGTCTTGGCATCCCAAATTTTAGAGCGAAGTGATGGATCATCCTCTTGAAATTTCAATAAATTTTTAATCAGAAATTCTCCAAATAAAGATATGACACAGAGATTTCTATTATCGATTTCATCAGAACAGGATTATTAAAATTTCGTGATTCAAAAAGGGATTCATATTCATTTAGTAAAAATGACATCCCATTTAGAATTTATCCTATGTCTGTTTTTATATGGACCTAGGAATTTTGAACCATAATTAAATGATTAGAACGATACCTGAGGAACACCGCAATCCATACAAAACTTATTAATATCGAAAATTATATCGTACGGTCTAAATGACTATTTAATGTTAGCTGAAAACAAAAGTAATAGGAATATTTGTGACTTGGGCCTCCTCATTTTTTCCCCCTCTAAGCAACTCCTTTCATTTTTTTCTGTGTAAAAAACGAAATAAAATCTTTTCTTTCTCCGCCATGAAAGATCATGGTAAATGCCAATTAATATCACCTGAATAGAAAGAAGAATGGAACATTTACTATGTACATGATAATATTGATTATTGGAGCTGATTGAAACCTTAATCACTTTCAACAATTTAAAATTTATTTAACAAAGAGGGGCATTTTCAATTATTTTTCATTTTAACGTTTTAAAAATTTAATTCGAAATTCTGAAAATAATTTCGAACTAAATATAATAATATTGTCGTTTATTAATATTTTAACAAACTGTTTTATTGATTATCAACTTAAATATCATTATTATATATATAATCAGTAATAAAATGTTTTGTCAGATTATGGGAATTTGCTACATAAAACTGCTCACACAAATAATTAAAATAAAAGAAAATTGCCTGATTTTAGTAGGGATGACGAATATTTTACGACCGGCTATTATGTAACCAATGTCAAAAAGTCACAAATACCAGTGATCAATACTTTTCAAAGCGGAGTGTGATTCAAATTCTTGATACGATCTTACTGGTGATATTCCGATAACAGGTCTTGGATCTCGTTAGAAAGTAACAATCGATACGATCTGTCCAATGGAAGCTCTCTAACAAGAGTTCAATCATGCATAGGGAAAGTCCCTTACCCACTGAAGTGAACGGACCGGTTATTCTTGGAATTATCGTATCGTTGTATTGCATATCACTGAAATTTATCGGAGCCTTGACTTCGCTGGAAAGTGTGAGGCTTCACAGGAAAGTGCGAAGACACCGCTCCACTTCATGGGAGTGACCTTGACTTTCCGATACTCGCATTTGACGATGCACTATTCCATAAACCATTCCTTATGACATGACTTTGATTGCATATATTCTGTTTACTGCTGGCGCCATCTGCAGGTAGAATAGAGAACTAAAGTCAACATTTTAAAGAAATGACATGTATTTATAATTCAAATTTTTTCAGAAAATTGTTTACTCCAATAAAGAAATGAAATAAATAGTTTTAAAAATCATATTCAAGAAGTGAGCTCAAATCGATAAATTAATTCAATCACACGTTACTTCGATTAGTTATTTAAATATTAGTTACAATTAATACATTTTGCATTTAATACTAATTAATAAATTTTAATTAAAAATATGATTGAAATAACAGATATTTGGAACAAAAATTTAAAAATAACAATAGTAAAATTATTTGTCTAACTTTTCTTTAATTAAGTCTCTAACTTTTCAGGAAGTTCGAATTTGCCAAATCAAAGGCCCAAGAAACTTATATTACCTTAAGGGACTCTAAATGTTTAATCAGGGAGTAAGGAAATAACTTAATACCCTCATATTCTTAATGGTTTGCCTGAAATGGTGAAATATGGGGAAAAGTAACAATGTTCGTTATTACTTATCATAGTTGTAATATTCTTATAAGCACTAATAATTTATGGTGAAGTTTGAAATAGCAACTTTAAGAGAATTAACTAAAAAAGTAATAAGTAAATTTATACAAATGTATATGGTGCAAAGCGATGAATAAGAAAAAAAAAAAAAAAATGTAACTTACATTTGTGGTGAAAGATATTAATTTCAGGATAGCGAAGTGAACTGAAAAAATGAAATATTTATTGTATACATTTACAATTTTAAATTATTTTTATTTCCAGCTTAGATGGGCATGCTGCAACTCTGACAGTTATAAATTGTATCTGAGTAATATCTCTGTGATATTAAGATTGGATTTGCTTAATATTTCTTTCGAAATAGAGTACGTTCGCCACAATTGTGGCAATCGTTTGCCATTAAGGTTGGGGAAATAAAGATGAGTTCTTCGATATTGGACTCGAGTTTTGATTAACGTTGATCACCACATTACTCATCCTCCAGTGAATCGGAGGTGAAACGAACGATATTTTGTCCTGTTTTTTGCTGTTATTAGTGGTGATATTGGCTATTGCGCTTTACCCATTTTTATTGTCTGAATATTTATCAGCTTTATTTATTTATTTTTTGGTTGATTATTTATCAGCTTGATTTATTTATTGGCTTATTATTTATCAGCTTGATTTATTAATTTTACAGTAATCTTGATTTTGGCAACTTTTTTTAGATGGTTTCCTGGTACATGGTTGTTTTTTTTCTTGGAGGAGTTGTGGATATCCGTTTCTTAGGTGTGGGTGAACGCTTTGGTCTTCTGCTTACTTTACGTTTCTTAGATGCTGGTAATCACTTCGGACTTGTGTGTTTTCACTTATGCCTTCTTTTTTACCTTGGCGGGCCTTTGAATAAACTGAGATTGGGATTTGATGTGTAAATATTTAATTTTATCAAATTTTAAAATTAATTATTTATGGCCTAATGTGTTTGTGTTTTACATTTCTTTAACAATACTGCATGTTGAATATAAACATTTTTTTTGCATTTCCTTTTATAGGTATGAAAAGTTATGATAGGGACTTAGTTGAAATGCAGGGAATGAGCTAAATAATTTAAGACATAAAGAGGCAGGTGTGTATTTTTTTTGTTTTTCTTTAATATTTTTAAGTTTTTTTTTAATTATTTAATTACCACTTTGTGTTGTGAATTCAAGAAATGATACAACAAATCATGATTCATAATAATATATAACTGAGGATAAAAAAAGCTGATAAATATTTAGACAATAAAGATGGGTAAGGCTCAACAGCCATTATCCCCTCTAGTAACAGCAAGAAACAGGACAAAATATCGTTTGTCTCACCTCCGACTCACTCGAGGGGGAGTAATGTGGTGGCGCTTTATAAGTCAGACAACAACTACGAGACATGAGTAATTACTTCTGTCTTGTGGTCATATTACTCGGCTACAAAAAAAAACATTGTGAGTTTGGTCCTCGCTATAACCAAATGCTACAGAGCTAAACTAATCTTAAGACATTAAGAGGTAGGTGTGTATATTTTTGTTTTTCTTTCATATTTTCAATGTTTTTTTTATTTAATTAACACTTTGTGTTCATATTAAATGTGTTCTAATGTAAGAGATCGGAAAAAAGTAACATGAATTATAAATTGGACCTTTGTTCATGAATTCAAGAAATGTGTCTAGATACAAGTCATGAACTTATGGTATAAAATCAAAGTTTTTTGCTTCTTGCCACTTTCTATTTGTGTTTTTCATTCTTTATGCTTGATGCTGCAACGGAATATTAGATCTCATTTTAATGGTTTACTCCTAATTCTACCGTTCACTTAAAATGTTTGTGTTAAAAAAAATACTTCTAAGACTATGTCTTTTGATTTCAAATATTTCTGTGTGTTATTAAGACTGAATATGTTTCTCATTCCAGGATATTCTTTTCTCAGCCTTTTTATAAAATTGAAAACTGAAAATATTGCTTTTTTAGAATATAAGATATTTCAAAATGTAAAGTTGATTATTTTGGCATAACACGGAAACTATGCTCAATTGTTATTATATTTGAATTATATCTAAAATCTCTGTTACATACCATTGTCAATGTAGAATGAAATCTGCCTTCTTTCTGATGAACTTAATAATTAATATGCATTTCGAAAAACTGAGTTTGTGATTTGACGTATAAATTTTTAATTGTATGATTTTTTAAAAATACCTATGTATGGCCTATTGTGTTTGTTTTTTACATTTCTTTTACAATACTGCATGTTGCATTTAAACATTTTTTTTTTTTTTTTTTTTTTTTTTTGCATTTCCTTTTATAGATATGAAAATTGTATAGCAAAGATGGAGCTAAACTAATCTTGAGACATTGATCTGGTGTGTATGTTTTTGTTTGCCTTTCATACTTTCAAGTTGTTGTTTTTTTAATATAATTACCACTGTGTGTTCATATTTAAATGTGTTCTGATGTAAGAGATCGGAAAAAAGTAACATGAATTATAAATTGGACCTTTGTTCATGAATTCAAGAAATGTGTCTAGATACAAGTCATGAACTTATGGTATAAAATCAAAGTTTTTTGCTTCTTGCCACTTTCTATTTGTGTTTTTCATTCTTTATGCTTGATGCTGCTGCAACGGAATATTAGATCTCATTTTTCTTATTTTAATAGTTTAATCCTAATTGTACCGTTCACTTAAAATATTTGTATTGAATAAAATACTTCTTAGTCTATGTCTTTGGATTTCAAACATTGGAACATTTCTGTGTGTTGTTAAGACTGATTATGTTTCTCGTTCCTGTATATTCTTTTCTCAGCCTTTTCATAAAATTAAAAACTGAAAATATTGCTTTTTTAGTATATAAGGTAATTCAAAATGTAAAGTTTATTTTTTTGGCATATCAAGAAAAGTATGCTCAGTTGTTATTACATTTGAATTTTAATTATATCTAAAATCTCTTTTACATACTAATTTCAATGCAGAATGAAATCTGCTTTCTTTCTGATGAAATTAATAATTAATCTGTATTTCGAAAAACTGAGATTGAGGTTTGATGTGTAAATATTTAATTGTATTAATTTTTAAAAATAATTATTTATGGCCTAATGTGTTTCTGTTTAACATTTCTTTAACAATACTGCTTGTTGAATATAAACATTTTTTGCATTTCCTTTTGTAGGTATGAAATGTTATGATAGGAACTTAGTTGAAATGCAAAAAAGGAGCTAAACTAATCTTAAGACATTAAGAGGCAGGTGTCTATATATTTTTTTCTTTGATATTGTCAAGTTTTTTTTTTATTTCATTACCACTTTGGGTTCATATTTAAATGTGTTCTAATGTAAGAGATCGGAAAAAAGTAACATGAATTATAAATTGGACCTTTGTTCATGAATTCAAGAAATGTGTCTAGATACAACAAGTCATGAACTTATGGTATAAAATCAAAGTTTTTTGCTTCTTGCCACTTTCTATTTGTGTTTTTCATTCTTTATGCTTGATGCTGCAATGGAATATTAGATCTCATTTTAATGGTTTACTCCTAATTCTACCGTTCACATAAAATGTTTGTGTTAAAAAAAATACTTCTAAGACTATGTCTTTTGATTTCAAATATTTCTGTGTGTTATTAAGACTGAATATGTTTCTCATTCCAGGATATTCTTTTCTCAGCCTTTTTATAAAATTAAAAACTGAAAATATTGCTTTTTTAGAATATAAGATATTTCAAAATGTAAAGTTGATTATTTTGGCATAACACGGAAACTATGCTCAATTGTTATTATATTTGAATTATATCTAAAATCTCTGTTACATACCATTGTCAATGTAGAATGAAATCTGCCTTCTTTCTGATGAACTTAATAATTAATATGTATTTCGAAAAACTGAGTTTGTGATTTGACGTATAAATTTTTAATTGTATGATTTTTTAAAAATACCTATGTATGGCCTATTGTGTTTGTTTTTTACATTTCTTTTACAATACTGCATGTTGCATTTAAACATTTTTTTTTTTTTTTTGCATTTCCTTTTATAGATATGAAAATTGTATAGCAAAGTTGGAGCTAAACTAATCTTGAGACATTGATCTGGTGTGTATGTTTTTGTTTGCCTTTCATACTTTCAAGTTGTTGTTTTTTTAATATAATTACCACTGTGTGTTCATATTTAAATGTGTTCTGATGTAAGAGATCGGAAAAAAGTAACATGAATTATAAATTGGACCTTTGTTCATGAATTCAAGAAATGTGTCTAGATACAAGTCATGAACTTATGGTATAAAATCAAAGTTTTTTGCTTCTTGCCACTTTCTATTTGTGTTTTTCATTCTTTATGCTTGATGCTGCTGCAACGGAATATTAGATCTTATTTTTCTTATTTTAATAGTTTAATCCTAATTGTACCGTTCACTTAAAATATTTGTATTAAATAAAATACTTCTTAGTCTATGTCTTTGGATTTCAAACATTGGAACATTTCTGTGTGTTGTTAAGACTGATTATGTTTCTCGTTCCTGTATATTCTTTTCTCAGCCTTTTCATAAAATTAAAAACTGAAAATATTGCTTTTTTAGTATATAAGGTAATTCAAAATGTAAAGTTTATTTTTTTGGCATATCAAGAAAAGTATGCTCAGTTGTTATTACATTTAAATTTTAATTATATCTAAAATCTCTGTTACATACTAATTTCAATGCAGAATGAAATCTGCTTTCTTTCTGATGAAATTAATAATTAATCTGTATTTCGAAAAACTGAGATTGAGGCTTGATGTGTAAATATTTAATTGTATTAATTTTTAAAAATAATTATTTATGGCCTAATGTGTTTCTGTTTAACATTTCTTTAACAATACTGCTTGTTGAATATAAACATTTTTTGCATTTCCTTTTGTAGGTATGAAATGTTATGATAGGAACTTAGTTGAAATGCAAAAAAGGAGCTAAACTAATCTTAAGACATTAAGAGGCAGGTGTCTATATATTTTTTTCTTTGATATTGTCAAGTTTTTTTTTATTTCATTACCACTTTGGGTTCATATTTAAATGTGTTCTAATGTAAGAGATCGGAAAAAAGTAACATGAATTATAAATTGGACCTTTGTTCATGAATTCAAGAAATGTGTCTAGATACAACAAGTCATGAACTTATGGTATAAAATCAAAGTTTTTTGCTTCTTGCCACTTTCTATTTGTGTTTTTCATTCTTTATGCTTGATGCTGCAACGGAATATTAGATCTCATTTTAATGGTTTACTCCTAATTCTACCGTTCACTTAAAATGTTTGTGTTAAAAAAAATACTTCTAAGACTATGTCTTTTGATTTCAAATATTTCTGTGTGTTATTAAGACTGAATATGTTTCTCATTCCAGGATATTCTTTTCTCAGCCTTTTTATAAAATTGAAAACTGAAAATATTGCTTTTTTAGAATATAAGATATTTCAAAATGTAAAGTTGATTATTTTGGCATAACACGGAAACTATGCTCAATTGTTATTATATTTGAATTATATCTAAAATCTCTGTTACATACCATTGTCAATGTAGAATGAAATCTGCCTTCTTTCTGATGAACTTAATAATTAATATGTATTTCGAAAAACTGAGTTTGTGATTTGACGTATAAATTTTTAATTGTATGATTTTTTAAAAATACCTATGTATGGCCTATTGTGTTTGTTTTTTACATTTCTTTTACAATACTGCATGTTGCATTTAAACATTTTTTTTTTTTTTTTGCATTTCCTTTTATAGATATGAAAAGTTATGAAAATTGTAATGCAAAGATGGAGCTAAACTAATCTTAAGACATTGATCAGGTGTGTATGTTTTTGTTTGCCTTTCATACTTTCAAGTTGTTTTTTTTTTTAATATAATTACCACTTTGTGTTCATATTTAAATGTGTTCCAATGTAAGAGATCGGAAAAAAGTAACATGAATTATAAATTGGACCTTTGTTCATGAATTCAAGAAATGTGTCTAGATACAACAAGTCATGAACTTATGGTATAAAATCAAAGTTTTTTGCTTCTTGCCACTTTCTATTTGTGTTTTTCATTCTTTATGCTTGATGCTGCTGCAATGGAATATTAGATCTCATTTTTCTTATTTTAATAGTTTAATCCTAATTGTACCGTTCACTTACAATATTTGTATTAAATAAAATACTTCTTAGACTATGTCTTTGGATTTCAAACATTGGAACATTTCTGTGTGTTGTTAAGACTAATTATGTTTCTCTTTCCAGTATATTCTTTTCTCAGCCTTTTCATAAAATTAAAAACTGAAAATATTGCTTTTTTAGTATATAAGGTATTTCAAAATGTAAAGTTTATTTTTTTGGCATATCAAGAAAAGTATGCTCAGTTGTTATTACATTTGAATTTTAATTATATCTAAAATCTCTGTTACATACTAATTTCAATGCAGAATGAAATCTGCTTTCTTTCTGATGAAATTAATAATGAATCTGTATTTCGAGAAACTGAGATTGAGGTTTGATGTGTAAATATTTAATTGTATTAATTTTTAAAAATAATTATTTATGGACTAATGTGTTTCTGTTTAACATGTCTTTAACAATACTGCTTGTTGAATATAAACATTATTTGCATTTCCTTTTGTAGGTATGAAATGTTATGATAGGAACTTAGTTGAAATGCAAAAAAGGAGCTAAACTAATCTTAAGACATTAAGAGGCAGGTGTCTATATATTTTTTTCTTTGATATTGTCAAGTTTTTTTTTATTTCATTACCACTTTGGGTTCATATTTAAATGTGTTCTAATGTAAGAGATCGGAAAAAAGTAACATGAATTATAAATTGGACCTTTGTTCATGAATTCAAGAAATGTGTCTAGATACAACAAGTCATGAACTTATGGTATAAAATCAAAGTTTTTTGCTTCTTGCCACTTTCTATTTGTGTTTTTCATTCTTTATGCTTGATGCTGCAACGGAATATTAGATCTCATTTTAATGGTTTACTCCTAATTCTACCGTTCACTTAAAATGTTTGTGTTAAAAAAAATACTTCTAAGACTATGTCTTTTGATTTCAAATATTTCTGTGTGTTATTAAGACTGAATATGTTTCTCATTCCAGGATATTCTTTTCTCAGCCTTTTTATAAAATTGAAAACTGAAAATATTGCTTTTTTAGAATATAAGATATTTCAAAATGTAAAGTTGATTATTTTGGCATAACACGGAAACTATGCTCAATTGTTATTATATTTGAATTATATCTAAAATCTCTGTTACATACCATTGTCAATGTAGAATGAAATCTGCCTTCTTTCTGATGAACTTAATAATTAATATGTATTTCGAAAAACTGAGTTTGTGATTTGACGTATAAATTTTTAATTGTATGATTTTTTAAAAATACCTATGTATGGCCTATTGTGTTTGTTTTTTACATTTCTTTTACAATACTGCATGTTGCATTTAAACATTTTTTTTTTTTTTTTTGCATTTCCTTTTATAGATATGAAAAGTTATGAAAATTGTAATGCAAAGATGGAGCTAAACTAATCTTAAGACATTGATCAGGTGTGTATGTTTTTGTTTGCCTTTCATACTTTCAAGTTGTTTTTTTTTTTAATATAATTACCACTTTGTGTTCATATTTAAATGTGTTCCAATGTAAGAGATCGGAAAAAAGTAACATGAATTATAAATTGGACCTTTGTTCATGAATTCAAGAAATGTGTCTAGATACAACAAGTCATGAACTTATGGTATAAAATCAAAGTTTTTTGCTTCTTGCCACTTTCTATTTGTGTTTTTCATTCTTTATGCTTGATGCTGCTGCAATGGAATATTAGATCTCATTTTTCTTATTTTAATAGTTTAATCCTAATTGTACCGTTCACTTACAATATTTGTATTAAATAAAATACTTCTTAGACTATGTCTTTGGATTTCAAACATTGGAACATTTCTGTGTGTTGTTAAGACTAATTATGTTTCTCTTTCCAGTATATTCTTTTCTCAGCCTTTTCATAAAATTAAAAACTGAAAATATTGCTTTTTTAGTATATAAGGTATTTCAAAATGTAAAGTTTATTTTTTTGGCATATCAAGAAAAGTATGCTCAGTTGTTATTACATTTGAATTTTAATTATATCTAAAATCTCTGTTACATACTAATTTCAATGCAGAATGAAATCTGCTTTCTTTCTGATGAAATTAATAATGAATCTGTATTTCGAGAAACTGAGATTGAGGTTTGATGTGTAAATATTTAATTGTATTAATTTTTAAAAATAATTATTTATGGACTAATGTGTTTCTGTTTAACATGTCTTTAACAATACTGCTTGTTGAATATAAACATTATTTGCATTTCCTTTTGTAGGTATGAAATGTTATGATAGGAACTTAGTTGAAATGCAAAAAAGGAGCTAAACTAATCTTAAGACATTAAGAGGCAGGTGTGTATATTTTTTTCTTTGATATTGTCAAAAAATTTTTTTATTTCATTACCACTTTGGGTTCATATTAAAATGTGTTCTAATTTAAGGGATCAGAAAAAAAATAACATGAATTATAAATTCGACCTTTGCTCATGATTTCAAGAAATGTGTCTTGATACAACAAGTCATGAACTTATGGTATAAAATCAAAGTTTTTTGCTTCTTGCCACTTTCTATTTGTGTTTTTCATTCTTTATGCTTGATGCTGCAACGGAATATTAGATCTCATTTTAATGGTTTACTCCTAATTCTACCGTTCACTTAAAATGTTTGTGTTAAAAAAAATACTTCTAAGACTATGTCTTTTGATTTCAAATATTTCTGTGTGTTATTAAGACTGAATATGTTTCTCATTCCAGGATATTCTTTTCTCAGCCTTTTTATAAAATCAAAAACTGAAAATATTGCTTTTTTGCAATATAAGATATTTTAAAATGTAAAGTTGATTATTTTTCATAACACGGAAACTATGCTCAATTTATAGTATATTTGAATTATATCTAAAATCTCTGTTACATACTATTGTCAATGTAGAATGAAATCTGCCTTCTTTCTGATGAACTTAATAATTAATATGTATTTCGAAAAACTGAGATTGGGATTTGACGTAGAAATTTTTAATTGTATGATTTTTTAAAAATACCTATGTATGGCCTATTGGGTTTGTTTTTTACATTTCTTTTACAATACTGCATGTTGCATTTAAACATTTTTTTTTTTTTGCATTTCCTTTTATAGATATGAAAAGTTATGAAAATTGTAATGCAAAGATGGAGCTAAACTAATCTTAAGACATTGATCAGGTGTGTATGTTTTTGTTTGCCTTTCATACTTTCAAGTTGTTTTTTTTTTTTTAATATAATTACCACTTTGTGTTCATATTTAAATGTGTTCTAATGTAAGAGATCGGAAAAAAGTAACATGAATTATAAATTGGACCTTTGTTCATGAATTCAAGAAATGTGTCTAGATACAACAAGTCATGAACTTATGGTATAAAATCAAAGTTTTTTGCTTCTTGCCACTTTCTATTTGTGTTTTTCATTCTTTATGCTTGATGCTGCTGCAACGGAATATTAGATCTCATTTTTCTTATTTTAATAGTTTAATCCTAATTGTACCGTTCACTTAAAATATTTGTATTAAATAAAATACTTCTTAGTCTATGTCTTTGTATTTCAAACATTGGAACATTTCTGTGTGTTGTTAAGACTGATTATGTTTCTCGTTCCTGTATATTCTTTTCTCAGCCTTTTCATAAAATTAAAAACTGAAAATATTGCTTTTTTAGTATATAAGGTATTTCAAAATGTAAAGTTTATTTTTTTGGCATATCAAGAAAAGTATGCTCAGTTGTTATTACATTTGAATTTCAATTATATCTAAAATCTCTGTTACATACTAATTTCAATGCAGAATGAAATCTGCTTTCTTTATGATGAAATTAATAATTAATCTGTATTTTGAAAAACTGAGATTAAGATTTGATGTGTAAATATTTAATTGTATGAATTTTTAAAAATAATTATTTTCGGCCTAATGTGTTTTTGTTTTACATTTCTTGAACAATACTGCATGTTGAATTTAAACTTTTTTTTTTTTTTTTTTTTTTTTTGCATTTCCTTTTATGTGTATGGAAAGTTATGAAAGTTGTAATTCAAAGGAGCTAAACTAATCTTAAGACCTTAATCAGGTGTGTATATTTTTGGTTGTCTTTCATATTTTCAAGTTTTTTAAAAATTTTATTACCACTTTGTGTTCATATTTAAATGTGTTCTAATGTAAGGGATCAGAAAAAAGTAACATGAATTATGAATTGGATCTTTGCTCATGAATTCAAGAAATGTGTCTTGATACGACAAGTCATGAAGTTATGGTATAGAATCAATGTTGTTTGCTTCTTGCCATTTACTATTTGTATTTTTCATTCTTTATGCAGCTGCAACAGAATATTGAATCTCATTATTCTCATTTTAATAGTTTATTTCTAATTGTACTGTTCGCTTAAAATGTTGGATTTAAAGAAAATACTTCTAAGTCTATTTGTTTTCAGGACAAATTTTCAATCATTCCTATGCGATAATAAGACAAATTAAGTTTCTCCTTTGAGTACATTTTTTTTCTCAGCTTTTAGTAAATTAAAAACTGTGAAAATATTTCTTCTTATACTGCAATATATTAAAAAATGTAAAGTGTTATTCTGAGATTAAGAAAAGCGTGACAAATTGTTATTACGTTTTGAATTTTAATTTTAGCTATAATCTCAGTTACATACACTCTGATATTAATATTTATTATTGATGTAAATTATTTATGTTCTTTGGTATCATATAAAATAAAGCAGACAAATCCATCAAAATGTGGGATAAGGAAAATTTAAATAAAGCCATATTTGCAGTATTATAAGAATATTTAGTCTCCAAGCATTAAAATCACTCATTATTTTAAAATTAAAGGAAATAATAATAATTGGCAAATTTTTTCTTAAATATTCATAGAAACTTTAAACAAATGTTGAAATAAATAGTCAGAATGTAATTTACGTCAATAATTAAAAAAATGAAATGTGTCTTGAATATGAGTTTTTTTATTCCAACAAGTAAGTGAATTTTGCTGGAACTTGTTTCATGTGACAATTTCAAATGAATATGTAATCTACATAGAGAGAAAACTTTATTTTGCGAATGAATAAAACTGAATTTTTAAAACATAAAAACTAATGAAGTTTTGACACCATATGAACAATAAATGAGGTCATCAAGGATGTTCGATTTTATAACTATGCAAGTTAGTTTTGTTATGTTGTATCAATCAAAATGTAATAAAGAAACAAGCTTATTGTGCAAAAAAATCAATATTCTAAATACATAGTAAATCAAAATTAAATATATTTAGAAAATATTAGTTCAATCCATTGACCTAGATGCAAAGTCAATCAAATTATTTAGATATCAATGATATAAAGTCCAATTTGATATTGGTGTAAATCATTTATGATCCTTATTATGAAATAAAATATAACAAGTTGTCAAATCCATTAAAAGAGAGAAGAATTTTTTTCTAAATATTTAACAACATAAAATAAAACACATGAATAATTTCAAGAGAAATTTTGACTTGAATTTGAAGAGAAAATTCAAATTAAAAATTGAAAAGTTGAATCATATGTGCTGTAAATAAGATGAAATCAAAATAATTTGCACTAATTTCTTAAATATTGATACAACTACTAAACTGTTGTTTGAATACAGTGGGAATATGCTATTCATATCAATAATTGGAAAACGAAAATGTGTGTTGAACATCAGTTTTTATTCCAAGATCAAATGAATATGTAAACTACATGGTGAGAACACTTTATATTGCAACTGAATAAAGCTGCATTTTCAATGCAGAAATTAAAAACTGAATGAAGTTTAGGCACCATATGAACAATAAATGACGTCATCAAGGATTTGCAAAATAATAACTATGCGAGTTAGTTTTGTTATGTTGTATTATTCAATATGTATAAAAAACAAACAAACTTATTGAGCAAAAAAATAAATAAGAAATAAAATACTTATTGAATCAAAACTAAATATATTTTTATAATATTAGTTCAATTTGTTAGCTTAGAAGCAAAATAAATCAAATTATTATTAAGCTACCAATGGTATGAATTCCATTTTAATATTCTTGTATCTTATCCTTGGTATCTAATAACAAATAATAACAGAAAATCAAATTTATAAATGGAGAATATTTTTAGTAGTAAAATATACAAACCTTAACTTTTATGGAAAACATTTTCCACAGCCTGAAACTACCCAGAATTTTCGTGCTATAAACAAAAGGAAATGATAATCATTTGCAACTGATTACTTAAATATACATTTATTAATTGCTTTTGTGAATAAAATGGCTGTATGTAATTTAAATCAATAATTGGAAAATGAAAATTTGTATTGAACATGAGTTTTTATTCCAAGATCAAATGCTTATGTAATCTGCATAGAGAGAAATTTTATATTGCAATGGAATGAAGTTGAATTTTAGTGAAATTAAAAACTAAACATGATTTGACAGCTAATGAAGAATTAACGAGACATTCACTGAAAATATGTTATATAATAATTAAGTAAATTATCTTTGATATGTGGTATCTGTCGAAATGTACCAAAGAAACAAACTTATTGTGCAAAAAATTAATTATTCCAAATTCTTAGTAAATCAAAATTAAACATATTTTTATAATATTAGGCCAATATGCTGACCTAGGAGCAAAATCAATCAGATTGTTTAAGTTATTAGTTGCATAAAGTCCAATTTAATATTCATGTAAATCATTTATGATACTTGGTATCATATAAAATGTGACAAATAATCAAATTCATTCTAAGCATTTAACAAAACAAAATAAAAGTAAACACCTAACAATTAAAAAAAAATGCCTCCAAATAATAAAAATTAGACTTATCATGCTATAAATAAAATGAAATGGTAGTAATTTGCAAATAATTTCTTAAATATTCACACAATTATTAAACAGTTTTGTAAATAAAATGCAGATAGTAATTTTTTTCAATAATTGAAAAATGAAAATGTATATTGAACATCAATTTTTATTTCAAGTTCAAATGAATATGTAATCTCTGTAGAGAGATATCTTTATGTTTCAATAAAATGAAGTTGAATTGTAGCGAAATTACAAACCAAGTACGATTTGACACCAAATGAAAGATTTAGTTATGATGTGTGATATCATAAATATGTTTTGTGGTATCGACAAAATGTAACAAAGAAACAAAATTATAGTGCAAAAAAAAAAAAAAAATTCCTTATTCTTAGTACATCAAAATTAAACAGATTCTTATAGGAAACCTCTCGTCTTTCAGCTTCTTTTAGAGAAGTACTGAATTCAACTTACTTCAATGCCGATATTCTTCTAGATCTTAATGGTATTCAGATGGAATTTTTATGTATCTTCCTATACGTCTGACTTTGAATTATGGAAGAAGGTATAAACTATATTTTACGCATACGAATTCAATTTTTTTTCTTCTGAAAAATAGAAGGCATGATTATGTGGCCAAAGATTGATAGCAACGACATCATTGAGCTGACGGAAGAATATAGAAAGAACTCCGGAAAAATTTATGGAAGTGTGTTCTGTACCGTACCAAGAAGTTGCAGAGGAGATTTGATCTGGAAAAAAGAAAATAATAGCTTCAACAGAGCAGCAGCATTCCAGTGAAATAAGGGCAATGCTGAAAGCTACTGTCTTATCAGCCTGATAAGGTAGTAGCTATACACACTAATTAATTTACGAATAATGCTGTGCTTCATTTTCGCCAAATTTCAAAGTGTATCTATCCTAAGACCAATGTCTTTAGACAGTTTTATTGTAAAAAATTCGGATTCTGCTTCTTCAAGTGATGTTAATTTTCACTTTAAAAAGCAATGTCTGGAATTTTTAATCGTCTTGATTTTTTGTCTTTATTTTGCTGTTGTTGTTGTTCTTTGTCTTAATTTATTTTTCACCATCTTGCCTTTGTTAAAGCTATTCAGCATCATCCATTGCAGAATTAGAGCAAAGAGACATACGTCTCTTAGCAGTAAGAGAGCAGCGTGAAATAGAAGCTAACATTCTGATGAGAAATTGGATCAACATTGACTAATTATAAATTGCTCCTTCGGCATTTTAAACGAATTCCCGATGAAGATCCGTAATGTAAATATTGTATTTTTACCATTAAAATGTCAAATATTAGAGTAATATTTGAAATTTCAATCGTAATTTGGAATATATAAAAAATTAAACAATAAATGTATTAAATAATTTTGCTCAAAATATAGAAAACATTTTTCAATATTTTTTATTTATCACTCTTTCTTGTGATCAGAAAGCAGATTTCTTATGATTTTAGAAAAAAAAAAAAAAAAAAAAAATTATCATTTACAAGCAGGAATATCATTCTACACACTTTGAATGCTGTCTTGGCTTAACTTCCCTAAAAGCATTCATTTCATATCTTCCACTTAATGAGACATATATTTCAAATAGTGCCGCACACATGTGCTGCAATCCATGAACTGAAAATAAAGCTTTGTGAAACTGGACTATAATGACCCCGTGGATTTCAAAGTATTTATATTAATGCTGTATGTCATGAGAAAAATGAGGAGATTTAAGAGTCCCTTCAATAAATAAAGGGTTAATATAAAAATGTCTTAGGAGAGTTACATTCAGCAACATATCGAGACAAAGAATCCGCAAAATATTATAATCTATGTATTTTCTCTGGGCGGTTCAAGGTTAGGTTTTCTACCTCGGTACTGGTTGTCTGCGTCGTAATGCTGAGGCAGATAACACTGTCAATCTTTTTTTTTTTTTTTTTTTTTTTTTTTTACACGGCTGTTAAGGTACTGTCAGCTTAACGACCTTACTGAAACGTACTGACGTGGAAAAAAACAAGCTTTGACGAAACCAGGGCAACTGAGAAGGAGAATAGTACGGAAAACGAGTGTCCTTGAAACGCTTACAGAAATTACACAGACCATAGTTTGGTTCAGAAAAAAAATTTATTTTTAATTGGATTTCATAATGATTGCATTTTTTATTAATTTCAATTTGAACCGATGTTTAACTCATTAGATGTGGGAATATTAAATTATAAGTACAAATATCAAGAAGGATCGCAAAATTTTCTAATTCCTTTTTTGCGAACACAGATATAATTTAATACAACAAAAGCAAACCAGAAACAAATGATACAAAATAGTATATGAAAATGCGAAATAATTATTTCCCAGTTTCGCAATGGTCTCAACTTTTATACCAGGTGTCTTGGCATCCCAAATTTTAGAGCGAATAATTTAAATATATGTTGCCGTAAGTGATGGATCATCCTCTTGAAATTTCAATAAATTTTTAATCAGAAATTCTCCAAATAAAGATATGACACAGAGATTTCTATTATCGATTTCATCAGAACAGGATTATTAAAATTTCGTGATTCAAAAAGGGATTCATATTCATTTAGTAAAAATGACATCCCATTTAGAATTTATCCTATGTCTGTTTTTATATGGACCTAGGAATTTTGAACCATAATTAAATGATTAGAACGATACCTGAGGAACACCGCAATCCATACAAAACTTATTAATATCGAAAATTATATCGTACGGTCTAAATGACTATTTAATGTTAGCTGAAAACAAAAGTAATAGGAATATTTGTGACTTGGGCCTCCTCATTTTTTCCCCCTCTAAGCAACTCCTTTCATTTTTTTCTGTGTAAAAAACGAAATAAAATCTTTTCTTTCTCCGCCATGAAAGATCATGGTAAATGCCAATTAATATCACCTGAATAGAAAGAAGAATGGAACATTTACTATGTACATGATAATATTGATTATTGGAGCTGATTGAAACCTTAATCACTTTCAACAATTTAAAATTTATTTAACAAAGAGGGGCATTTTCAATTATTTTTCATTTTAACGTTTTAAAAATTTAATTCGAAATTCTGAAAATAATTTCGAACTAAATATAATAATATTGTCGTTTATTAATATTTTAACAAACTGTTTTATTGATTATCAACTTAAATATCATTATTATATATATAATCAGTAATAAAATGTTTTGTCAGATTATGGGAATTTGCTACATAAAACTGCTCACACAAATAATTAAAATAAAAGAAAATTGCCTGATCTTAGTAGGGATGACGAATATTTTACGACCGGCTATTATGTAACCAATGTCAAAAAGTCACAAATACCAGTGATCAATACTTTTCAAAGCGGAGTGTGATTCAAATTCTTGATACGATCTTACTGGTGATATTCCGATAACAGGTCTTGGATCTCGTTAGAAAGTAACAATCGATACGATCTGTCCAATGGAAGCTCTCTAACAAGAGTTCAATCATGCATAGGGAAAGTCCCTTACCCACTGAAGTGAACGGACCGGTTATTCTTGGAATTATCGTATCGTTGTATTGCATATCACTGAAATTTATCGGAGCCTTGACTTCGCTGGAATGTGTGAGGCTTCACAGGAAAGTGCGAAGACACCGCTCCACTTCATGGGAGTGACCTTGACTTTTCGATACTCGCATTTGACGATGCACTATTCCATAAACCATTCCTTATGACATGACTTTGATTGCATATATTCTGTTTACTGCTGGCGCCATCTGCAGGTAGAATAGAGAACTAAAGTCAACATTTTAAAGAAATGACATGTATTTATAATTCAAATTTTTTCAGAAAATTGTTTACTCCAATAAAGAAATGAAATAAATAGTTTTAAAAATCATATTCAAGAAGTGAGCTCAAATCGATAAATTAATTCAATCACACGTTACTTCGATTAGTTATTTAAATATTAGTTACAATTAATACATTTTGCATTTAATACTAATTAATAAATTTTAATTAAAAATATGATTGAAATAACAGATATTTGGAACAAAAATTTAAAAATAACAATAGTAAAATTATTTGTCTAACTTTTCTTTAATTAAGTCTCTAACTTTTCAGGAAGTTCGAATTTGCCAAATCAAAGGCCCAAGAAACTTATATTACCTTAAGGGACTCTAAATGTTTAATCAGGGAGTAAGGAAATAACTTAATACCCTCATATTCTTAATGGTTTGCCTGAAATGGTGAAATATGGGGAAAAGTAACAATGTTCGTTATTACTTATCATAGTTGTAATATTCTTATAAGCACTAATAATTTATGGTGAAGTTTGAAATAGCAACTTTAAGAGAATTAACTAAAAAAGTAATAAGTAAATTTATACAAATGTATATGGTGCAAAGCGATGAATAAGAAAAAAAAAAAAAAAATGTAACTTACATTTGTGGTGAAAGATATTAATTTCAGGATAGCGAAGTGAACTGAAAAAATGAAATATTTATTGTATACATTTACAATTTTAAATTATTTTTATTTCCAGCTTAGATGGGCATGCTGCAACTCTGACAGTTATAAATTGTATCTGAGTAATATCTCTGTGATATTAAGATTGGATTTGCTTAATATTTCTTTCGAAATAGAGTACGTTCGCCACAATTGTGGCAATCGTTTGCCATTAAGGTTGGGGAATTAAAGATGAGTTCTTCGATATTGGACTCGAGTTTTGATTAACGTTGATCACCACATTACTCATCCTCCAGTGAATCGGAGGTGAAACGAACGATATTTTGTCCTGTTTTTTGCTGTTATTAGTGGTGATATTGGCTATTGCGCTTTACCCATTTTTATTGTCTGAATATTTATCAGCTTTATTTATTTATTTTTTGGTTGATTATTTATCAGCTTGATTTATTTATTGGCTTATTATTTATCAGCTTGATTTATTAATTTTACAGTAATCTTGATTTTGGCAACTTTTTTTAGATGGTTTCCTGGTACATGGTTGTTTTTTTCCTTGGAGGAGTTGTGGATATCCGTTTCTTAGGTGTGGGTGAACGCTTTGGTCTTCTGCTTACTTTACGTTTCTTAGATGCTGGTAATCACTTCGGACTTGTGTGTTTTCACTTATGCCTTCTTTTTTACCTTGGCGGGCCTTTGAATAAACTGAGATTGGGATTTGATGTGTAAATATTTAATTTTATCAAATTTTAAAATTAATTATTTATGGCCTAATGTGTTTGTGTTTTACATTTCTTTAACAATACTGCATGTTGAATATAAACATTTTTTTTGCATTTCCTTTTATAGGTATGAAAAGTTATGATAGGGACTTAGTTGAAATGCAGGGAATGAGCTAAATAATTTAAGACATAAAGAGGCAGGTGTGTATTTTTTTTGTTTTTCTTTAATATTTTTAAGTTTTTTTTAATTATTTAATTACCACTTTGTGTTGTGAATTCAAGAAATGATACAACAAATCATGATTCATAATAATATATAACTGAGGATAAAAAAAGCTGATAAATATTTAGACAATAAAGATGGGTAAGGCTCAACAGCCATTATCCCCTCTAGTAACAGCAAGAAACAGGACAAAATATCGTTTGTCTCACCTCCAACTCACTCGAGGGGGAGTAATGTGGTGGCGCTTTATAAGTCAGACAACAACTAAGAGACATGAGTAATTACTTCTGTCTTGTGGTCATATTACTCGGCTACAAAAAAAAACATTGTGAGTTTGGTCCTCGCTATAACCAAATGCTACAGAGCTAAACTAATCTTAAGACATTAAGAGGTAGGTGTGTATATTTTTGTTTTTCTTTCATATTTTCAAGGTTTTTTTTATTTAATTAACACTTTGTGTTCATATTAAATGTGTTCTAATGTAAGAGATCGGAAAAAAGTAACATGAATTATAAATTGGACCTTTGTTCATGAATTCAAGAAATGTGTCTAGATACAACAAGTCATGAACTTATGGTATAAAATCAAAGTTTTTTGCTTCTTGCCACTTTCTATTTGTGTTTTTCATTCTTTATGCTTGATGCTGCTGCAACGGAATATTAGATCTCATTTTTCTTATTTTAATAGTTTAATCCTAATTGTACCGTTCACTTAAAATATTTGTATTAAATAAAATACTTCTTAGTCTATGTCTTTGTATTTCAAACATTGGAACATTTCTGTGTGTTGTTAAGACTGATTATGTTTCTCGTTCCTGTATATTCTTTTCTCAGCCTTTTCATAAAATTAAAAACTGAAAATATTGCTTTTTTAGTATATAAGGTATTTCAAAATGTAAAGTTTATTTTTTTGGCATATCAAGAAAAGTATGCTCAGTTGTTATTACATTTGAATTTCAATTATATCTAAAATCTCTGTTACATACTAATTTCAATGCAGAATGAAATCTGCTTTCTTTATGATGAAATTAATAATTAATCTGTATTTTGAAAAACTGAGATTAAGATTTGATGTGTAAATATTTAATTGTATGAATTTTTAAAAATAATTATTTTCGGCCTAATGTGTTTTTGTTTTACATTTCTTGAACAATACTGCATGTTGAATTTAAACTTTTTTTTTTTTTTTTTTTTTTTTTGCATTTCCTTTTATGTGTATGGAAAGTTATGAAAGTTGTAATTCAAAGGAGCTAAACTAATCTTAAGACCTTAATCAGGTGTGTATATTTTTGGTTGTCTTTCATATTTTCAAGTTTTTTAAAAATTTTATTACCACTTTGTGTTCATATTTAAATGTGTTCTAATGTAAGGGATCAGAAAAAAGTAACATGAATTATGAATTGGATCTTTGCTCATGAATTCAAGAAATGTGTCTTGATACGACAAGTCATGAAGTTATGGTATAGAATCAATGTTGTTTGCTTCTTGCCATTTACTATTTGTATTTTTCATTCTTTATGCAGCTGCAACAGAATATTGAATCTCATTATTCTCATTTTAATAGTTTATTTCTAATTGTACTGTTCGCTTAAAATGTTGGATTTAAAGAAAATACTTCTAAGTCTATTTGTTTTCAGGACAAATTTTCAATCATTCCTATGCGATAATAAGACAAATTAAGTTTCTCCTTTGAGTACATTTTTTTTCTCAGCTTTTAGTAAATTAAAAACTGTGAAAATATTTCTTCTTATACTGCAATATATTAAAAAATGTAAAGTGTTATTCTGAGATTAAGAAAAGCGTGACAAATTGTTATTACGTTTTGAATTTTAATTTTAGCTATAATCTCAGTTACATACACTCTGATATTAATATTTATTATTGATGTAAATTATTTATGTTCTTTGGTATCATATAAAATAAAGCAGACAAATCCATCAAAATGTGGGATAAGGAAAATTTAAATAAAGCCATATTTGCAGTATTATAAGAATATTTAGTCTCCAAGCATTAAAATCACTCATTATTTTAAAATTAAAGGAAATAATAATAATTGGCAAATTTTTTCTTAAATATTCATAGAAACTTTAAACAAATGTTGAAATAAATAGTCAGAATGTAATTTACGTCAATAATTAAAAAAATGAAATGTGTCTTGAATATGAGTTTTTTTATTCCAACAAGTAAGTGAATTTTGCTGGAACTTGTTTCATGTGACAATTTCAAATGAATATGTAATCTACATAGAGAGAAAACTTTATTTTGCGAATGAATAAAACTGAATTTTTAAAACATAAAAACTAATGAAGTTTTGACACCATATGAACAATAAATGAGGTCATCAAGGATGTTCGATTTTATAACTATGCAAGTTAGTTTTGTTATGTTGTATCAATCAAAATGTAATAAAGAAACAAGCTTATTGTGCAAAAAAATCAATATTCTAAATACATAGTAAATCAAAATTAAATATATTTAGAAAATATTAGTTCAATCCATTGACCTAGATGCAAAGTCAATCAAATTATTTAGATATCAATGATATAAAGTCCAATTTGATATTGGTGTAAATCATTTATGATCCTTATTATGAAATAAAATATAACAAGTTGTCAAATCCATTAAAAGAGAGAAGAATTTTTTTCTAAATATTTAACAACATAAAATAAAACACATGAATAATTTCAAGAGAAATTTTGACTTGAATTTGAAGAGAAAATTCAAATTAAAAATTGAAAAGTTGAATCATATGTGCTGTAAATAAGATGAAATCAAAATAATTTGCACTAATTTCTTAAATATTGATACAACTACTAAACTGTTGTTTGAATACAGTGGGAATATGCTATTCATATCAATAATTGGAAAACGAAAATGTGTGTTGAACATCAGTTTTTATTCCAAGATCAAATGAATATGTAAACTACATGGTGAGAACACTTTATATTGCAACTGAATAAAGCTGCATTTTCAATGCAGAAATTAAAAACTGAATGAAGTTTAGGCACCATATGAACAATAAATGACGTCATCAAGGATTTGCAAAATAATAACTATGCGAGTTAGTTTTGTTATGTTGTATTATTCAATATGTATAAAAAACAAACAAACTTATTGAGCAAAAAAATAAATAAGAAATAAAATACTTATTGAATCAAAACTAAATATATTTTTATAATATTAGTTCAATTTGTTAGCTTAGAAGCAAAATAAATCAAATTATTATTAAGCTACCAATGGTATGAATTCCATTTTAATATTCTTGTATCTTATCCTTGGTATCTAATAACAAATAATAACAGAAAATCAAATTTATAAATGGAGAATATTTTTAGTAGTAAAATATACAAACCTTAACTTTTATGGAAAACATTTTCCACAGCCTGAAACTACCCAGAATTTTCGTGCTATAAACAAAAGGAAATGATAATCATTTGCAACTGATTACTTAAATATACATTTATTAATTGCTTTTGTGAATAAAATGGCTGTATGTAATTTAAATCAATAATTGGAAAATGAAAATTTGTATTGAACATGAGTTTTTATTCCAAGATCAAATGCTTATGTAATCTGCATAGAGAGAAATTTTATATTGCAATGGAATGAAGTTGAATTTTAGTGAAATTAAAAACTAAACATGATTTGACAGCTAATGAAGAATTAACGAGACATTCACTGAAAATATGTTATATAATAATTAAGTAAATTATCTTTGATACGTGGTATCTGTCGAAATGTACCAAAGAAACAAACTTATTGTGCAAAAAATTAATTATTCCAAATTCTTAGTAAATCAAAATTAAACATATTTTTATAATATTAGGCCAATATGCTGACCTAGGAGCAAAATCAATCAGATTGTTTAAGTTATTAGTTGCATAAAGTCCAATTTAATATTCATGTAAATCATTTATGATACTTGGTATCATATAAAATGTGACAAATAATCAAATTCATTCTAAGCATTTAACAAAACAAAATAAAAGTAAACACCTAACAATTAAAAAAAAAATGCCTCCAAATAATAAAAATTAGACTTATCATGCTATAAATAAAATGAAATGGTAGTAATTTGCAAATAATTTCTTAAATATTCACACAATTATTAAACAGTTTTGTAAATAAAATGCAGATAGTAATTTTTTTCAATAATTGAAAAATGAAAATGTATATTGAACATCAATTTTTATTTCAAGTTCAAATGAATATGTAATCTCTGTAGAGAGATATCTTTATGTTTCAATAAAATGAAGTTGAATTGTAGCGAAATTACAAACTAAGTACGATTTGACACCAAATGAAAGATTTAGTTATGATGTGTGATATCATAAATATGTTTTGTGGTATCGACAAAATAAAACAAAAAAACAGAATTATAGTGCAAAAAAAAAAAAAAAAAATCCTTATTCTTAGTACATCAAAATTAAACAGATTCTTATAGGAAACCTCTCGTCTTTCAGCTTCTTTTAGAGAAGTACTGAATTCAACTTACTTCAATGCCGATATTCTTCTAGATCTTAATGGTATTCAGATGGAATTTTTATGTATCTTCCTATACGTCTGACTTTGAATTATGGAAGAAGGTATAAACTATATTTTACGCATACGAATTCAATTTTTTTTCTTCTGAAAAATAGAAGGCATGATTATGTGGCCAAAGATTGATAGCAACGACATCATTGAGCTGACGGAAGAATATAGAAAGAACTCCGGAAAAATTTATGGAAGTGTGTTCTGTACCGTACCAAGAAGTTGCAGAGGAGATTTGATCTGGAAAAAAGAAAATAATAGCTTCAACAGAGCAGCAGCATTCCAGTGAAATAAGGGCAATGCTGAAAGCTACTGTCTTATCAGCCTGATAAGGTAGTAGCTATACACACTAATTAATTTACGAATATTGCTGTGCTTCATTTTCGCCAAATTTCAAAGTGTATCTATCCTAAGACCAATGTCTTTAGACAGTTTTATTGTAAAAAATTCGGATTCTGCTTCTTCAAGTGATGTTAATTTTCACTTTAAAAAGCAATGTCTGGAATTTTTAATCGTCTTGATTTTTTGTCTTTATTTTGCTGTTGTTGTTGTTCTTTGTCTTAATTTATTTTTCACCATCTTGCCTTTGTTAAAGCTATTCATCATCATCCATTGCAGAATTAGAGCAAAGAGACATACGTCTCTTAGCAGTAAGAGAGCAGCGTGAAATAGAAGCTAACATTCTGATGAGAAATTGGATCAACATTGACTAATTATAAATTGCTCCTTCGGCATTTTAAACGAATTCCCGATGAAGATCCGTAATGTAAATATTGTATTTTTACCATTAAAATGTCAAATATTAGAGTAATATTTGAAATTTCAATCGTAATTTGGAATATAAAAAAAATTAAACAATAAATGTATTAAATAATTTTGCTCAAAATATAGAAAACATTTTTCAATATTTTTTATTTATCACTCTTTCTTGTGATCAGAAAGCAGATTTCTTATGATTTTAGAAAAAAAAAAAAAAAAAAAAAAAAAATTATCATTTACAAGCAGGAATATCATTCTACACACTTTGAATGCTGTCTTGGCTTAACTTCCCTAAAAGCATTCATTTCATATCTTCCACTTAATGAGACATATATTTCAAATAGTGCCGCACACATGTGCTGCAATCCATGAACTGAAAATAAAGCTTTGTGAAACTGGACTATAATGACCCCGTGGATTTCAAAGTATTTATATTAATGCTGTATGTCATGAGAAAAATGAGGAGATTTAAGAGTCCCTTCAATAAATAAAGGGTTAATATAAAAATGTCTTAGGAGAGTTACATTCAGCAACATATCGAGACAAAGAATCCGCAAAATATTATAATCTATGTATTTTCTCTGGGCGGTTCAAGGTTAGGTTTTCTACCTCGGTACTGGTTGTCTGCGTCGTAATGCTGAGGCAGATAACACTGTCAATCTTTTTTTTTTTTTTTTTTTTTTTTTTTTTTTTTACACGGCTGTTAAGGTACTGTCAGCTTAACGACCTTACTGAAACGTACTGACGTGGAAAAAAACAAGCTTTGACGAAACCAGGGCAACTGAGAAGGAGAATAGTACGGAAAACGAGTGTCCTTGAAACGCTTACAGAAATTACACAGACCATAGTTTGGTTCAGAAAAAAAATTTATTTTTAATTGGATTTCATAATGATTGCATTTTTTATTAATTTCAATTTGAACCGATGTTTAACTCATTAGATGTGGGAATATTAAATTATAAGTACAAATATCAAGAAGGATCGCAAAATTTTCTAATTCCTTTTTTGCGAACACAGATATAATTTAATACAACAAAAGCAAACCAGAAACAAATGATACAAAATAGTATATGAAAATGCGAAATAATTATTTCCCAGTTTCGCAATGGTCTCAACTTTTATACCAGGTGTCTTGGCATCCCAAATTTTAGAGCGAATAATTTAAATATATGTTGCCGTAAGTGATGGATCATCCTCTTGAAATTTCAATAAATTTTTAATCAGAAATTCTCCAAATAAAGATATGACACAGAGATTTCTATTATCGATTTCATCAGAACAGGATTATTAAAATTTCGTGATTCAAAAAGGGATTCATATTCATTTAGTAAAAATGACATCCCATTTAGAATTTATCCTATGTCTGTTTTTATATGGACCTAGGAATTTTGAACCATAATTAAATGATTAGAACGATACCTGAGGAACACCGCAATCCATACAAAACTTATTAATATCGAAAATTATATCGTACGGTCTAAATGACTATTTAATGTTAGCTGAAAACAAAAGTAATAGGAATATTTGTGACTTGGGCCTCCTCATTTTTTCCCCCTCTAAGCAACTCCTTTCATTTTTTTCTGTGTAAAAAACGAAATAAAATCTTTTCTTTCTCCGCCATGAAAGATCATGGTAAATGCCAATTAATATCACCTGAATAGAAAGAAGAATGGAACATTTACTATGTACATGATAATATTGATTATTGGAGCTGATTGAAACCTTAATCACTTTCAACAATTTAAAATTTATTTAACAAAGAGGGGCATTTTCAATTATTTTTCATTTTAACGTTTTAAAAATTTAATTCGAAATTCTGAAAATAATTTCGAACTAAATATAATAATATTGTCGTTTATTAATATTTTAACAAACTGTTTTATTGATTATCAACTTAAATATCATTATTATATATATAATCAGTAATAAAATGTTTTGTCAGATTATGGGAATTTGCTACATAAAACTGCTCACACAAATAATTAAAATAAAAGAAAATTGCCTGATTTTAGTAGGGATGACGAATATTTTACGACCGGCTATTATGTAACCAATGTCAAAAAGTCACAGTGATCAATACTTTTCAAAGCGGAGTGTGATTCAAATTCTTGATACGATCTTACTGGTGATATTCCGATAACAGGTCTTGGATCTCGTTAGAAAGTAACAATCGATACGATCTGTCCAATGGAAGCTCTCTAACAAGAGTTCAATCATGCATAGGGAAAGTCCCTTACCCACTGAAGTGAACGGACCGGTTATTCTTGGAATTATCGTATCGTTGTATTGCATATCACTGAAATTTATCGGAGCCTTGACTTCGCTGGAAAGTGTGAGGCTTCACAGGAAAGTGCGAAGACACCGCTCCACTTCATGGGAGTGACCTTGACTTTCCGATACTCGCATTTGACGATGCACTATTCCATAAACCATTCCTTATGACATGACTTTGATTGCATATATTCTGTTTACTGCTGGCGCCATCTGCAGGTAGAATAGAGAACTAAAGTCAACATTTTAAAGAAATGACATGTATTTATAATTCAAATTTTTTCAGAAAATTGTTTACTCCAATAAAGAAATGAAATAAATAGTTTTAAAAATCATATTCAAGAAGTGAGCTCAAATCGATAAATTAATTCAATCACACGTTACTTCGATTAGTTATTTAAATATTAGTTACAATTAATACATTTTGCATTTAATACTAATTAATAAATTTTAATTAAAAATATGATTGAAATAACAGATATTTGGAACAAAAATTTAAAAATAACAATAGTAAAATTATTTGTCTAACTTTTCTTTAATTAAGTCTCTAACTTTTCAGGAAGTTCGAATTTGCCAAATCAAAGGCCCAAGAAACTTATATTACCTTAAGGGACTCTAAATGTTTAATCAGGGAGTAAGGAAATAACTTAATACCCTCATATTCTTAATGGTTTGCCTGAAATGGTGAAATATGGGGAAAAGTAACAATGTTCGTTATTACTTATCATAGTTGTAATATTCTTATAAGCACTAATAATTTATGGTGAAGTTTGAAATAGCAACTTTAAGAGAATTAACTAAAAAAGTAATAAGTAAATTTATACAAATGTATATGGTGCAAAGCGATGAATAAGAAAAAAAAAAAAAAAAAATGTAACTTACATTTGTGGTGAAAGATATTAATTTCAGGATAGCGAAGTGAACTGAAAAAATGAAATATTTATTGTATACATTTACAATTTTAAATTATTTTTATTTCCAGCTTAGATGGGCATGCTGCAACTCTGACAGTTATAAATTGTATCTGAGTAATATCTCTGTGATATTAAGATTGGATTTGCTTAATATTTCTTTCGAAATAGAGTACGTTCGCCACAATTGTGGCAATCGTTTGCCATTAAGGTTGGGGAATTAAAGATGAGTTCTTCGATATTGGACTCGAGTTTTGATTAACGTTGATCACCACATTACTCATCCTCCAGTGAATCGGAGGTGAAACGAACGATATTTTGTCCTGTTTTTTGCTGTTATTAGTGGTGATATTGGCTATTGCGCTTTACCCATTTTTATTGTCTGAATATTTATCAGCTTTATTTATTTATTTTTTGGTTGATTATTTATCAGCTTGATTTATTTATTGGCTTATTATTTATCAGCTTGATTTATTAATTTTACAGTAATCTTGATTTTGGCAACTTTTTTTAGATGGTTTCCTGGTACATGGTTGTTTTTTTCCTTGGAGGAGTTGTGGATATCCGTTTCTTAGGTGTGGGTGAACGCTTTGGTCTTCTGCTTACTTTACGTTTCTTAGATGCTGGTAATCACTTCGGACTTGTGTGTTTTCACTTATGCCTTCTTTTTTACCTTGGCGGGCCTTTGAATAAACTGAGATTGGGATTTGATGTGTAAATATTTAATTTTATCAAATTTTAAAATTAATTATTTATGGCCTAATGTGTTTGTGTTTTACATTTCTTTAACAATACTGCATGTTGAATATAAACATTTTTTTTGCATTTCCTTTTATAGGTATGAAAAGTTATGATAGGGACTTAGTTGAAATGCAGGGAATGAGCTAAATAATTTAAGACATAAAGAGGCAGGTGTGTATTTTTTTTGTTTTTCTTTAATATTTTTAAGTTTTTTTTAATTATTTAATTACCACTTTGTGTTGTGAATTCAAGAAATGATACAACAAATCATGATTCATAATAATATATAACTGAGGATAAAAAAAGCTGATAAATATTTAGACAATAAAGATGGGTAAGGCTCAACAGCCATTATCCCCTCTAGTAACAGCAAGAAACAGGACAAAATATCGTTTGTCTCACCTCCGACTCACTCGAGGGGGAGTAATGTGGTGGCGCTTTATAAGTCAGACAACAACTACGAGACATGAGTAATTACTTCTGTCTTGTGGTCATATTACTCGGCTACAAAAAAAAACATTGTGAGTTTGGTCCTCGCTATAACCAAATGCTACAGAGCTAAACTAATCTTAAGACATTAAGAGGTAGGTGTGTATATTTTTGTTTTTCATTCATATTTTCAAGGTTTTTTTTATTTAATTAACACTTTGTGTTCATATTAAATGTGTTCTAATGTAAGAGATCGGAAAAAAGTAACATGAATTATAAATTGGACCTTTGTTCATGAATTCAAGAAATGTGTCTAGATACAAGTCATGAACTTATGGTATAAAATCAAAGTTTTTTGCTTCTTGCCACTTTCTATTTGTGTTTTTCATTCTTTATGCTTGATGCTGCAACGGAATATTAGATCTCATTTTAATGGTTTACTCCTAATTCTACCGTTCACTTAAAATGTTTGTGTTAAAAAAAATACTTCTAAGACTATGTCTTTTGATTTCAAATATTTCTGTGTGTTATTAAGACTGAATATGTTTCTCATTCCAGGATATTCTTTTCTCAGCCTTTTTATAAAATTGAAAACTGAAAATATTGCTTTTTTAGAATATAAGATATTTCAAAATGTAAAGTTGATTATTTTGGCATAACACGGAAACTATGCTCAATTGTTATTATATTTGAATTATATCTAAAATCTCTGTTACATACCATTGTCAATGTAGAATGAAATCTGCCTTCTTTCTGATGAACTTAATAATTAATATGCATTTCGAAAAACTGAGTTTGTGATTTGACGTATAAATTTTTAATTGTATGATTTTTTAAAAATACCTATGTATGGCCTATTGTGTTTGTTTTTTACATTTCTTTTACAATACTGCATGTTGCATTTAAACATTTTTTTTTTTTTTTTGCATTTCCTTTTATAGATATGAAAATTGTATAGCAAAGATGGAGCTAAACTAATCTTGAGACATTGATCTGGTGTGTATGTTTTTGTTTGCCTTTCATACTTTCAAGTTGTTGTTTTTTTAATATAATTACCACTGTGTGTTCATATTTAAATGTGTTCTGATGTAAGAGATCGGAAAAAAGTAACATGAATTATAAATTGGACCTTTGTTCATGAATTCAAGAAATGTGTCTAGATACAAGTCATGAACTTATGGTATAAAATCAAAGTTTTTTGCTTCTTGCCACTTTCTATTTGTGTTTTTCATTCTTTATGCTTGATGCTGCTGCAACGGAATATTAGATCTCATTTTTCTTATTTTAATAGTTTAATCCTAATTGTACCGTTCACTTAAAATATTTGTATTGAATAAAATACTTCTTAGTCTATGTCTTTGGATTTCAAACATTGGAACATTTCTGTGTGTTGTTAAGACTGATTATGTTTCTCGTTCCTGTATATTCTTTTCTCAGCCTTTTCATAAAATTAAAAACTGAAAATATTGCTTTTTTAGTATATAAGGTAATTCAAAATGTAAAGTTTATTTTTTTGGCATATCAAGAAAAGTATGCTCAGTTGTTATTACATTTGAATTTTAATTATATCTAAAATCTCTTTTACATACTAATTTCAATGCAGAATGAAATCTGCTTTCTTTCTGATGAAATTAATAATTAATCTGTATTTCGAAAAACTGAGATTGAGGTTTGATGTGTAAATATTTAATTGTATTAATTTTTAAAAATAATTATTTATGGCCTAATGTGTTTCTGTTTAACATTTCTTTAACAATACTGCTTGTTGAATATAAACATTTTTTGCATTTCCTTTTGTAGGTATGAAATGTTATGATAGGAACTTAGTTGAAATGCAAAAAAGGAGCTAAACTAATCTTAAGACATTAAGAGGCAGGTGTCTATATATTTTTTTCTTTGATATTGTCAAGTTTTTTTTTTATTTCATTACCACTTTGGGTTCATATTTAAATGTGTTCTAATGTAAGAGATCGGAAAAAAGTAACATGAATTATAAATTGGACCTTTGTTCATGAATTCAAGAAATGTGTCTAGATACAACAAGTCATGAACTTATGGTATAAAATCAAAGTTTTTTGCTTCTTGCCACTTTCTATTTGTGTTCTTCATTCTTTATGCTTGATGCTGCAATGGAATATTAGATCTCATTTTAATGGTTTACTCCTAATTCTACCGTTCACATAAAATGTTTGTGTTAAAAAAAATACTTCTAAGACTATGTCTTTTGATTTCAAATATTTCTGTGTGTTATTAAGACTGAATATGTTTCTCATTCCAGGATATTCTTTTCTCAGCCTTTTTATAAAATTAAAAACTGAAAATATTGCTTTTTTAGAATATAAGATATTTCAAAATGTAAAGTTGATTATTTTGGCATAACACGGAAACTATGCTCAATTGTTATTATATTTGAATTATATCTAAAATCTCTGTTACATACCATTGTCAATGTAGAATGAAATCTGCCTTCTTTCTGATGAACTTAATAATTAATATGTATTTCGAAAAACTGAGTTTGTGATTTGACGTATAAATTTTTAATTGTATGATTTTTTAAAAATACCTATGTATGGCCTATTGTGTTTGTTTTTTACATTTCTTTCACAATACTGCATGTTGCATTTAAACATTTTTTTTTTTTTTTGCATTTACTTTTATAGATATGAAAAGTTATGAAAATTGTAATGCAAAGATGGAGCTAAACTAATCTTAAGACATTGATCAGGTGTGTATGTTTTTGTTTGCCTTTCATACTTTCAAGTTGTTTTTTTTTTTAATATAATTACCACTTTGTGTTCATATTTAAATGTGTTCTAATGTAAGAGATCGGAAAAAAGTAACATGAATTATAAATTGGACCTTTGTTCATGAATTCAAGAAATGTGTCTAGATACAACAAGTCATGAACTTATGGTATAAAATCAAAGTTTTTTGCTTCTTGCCACTTTCTATTTGTGTTTTTCATTCTTTATGCTTGATGCTGCTGCAATGGAATATTAGATCTCATTTTTCTTATTTTAATAGTTTAATCCTAATTGTACCGTTCACTTACAATATTTGTATTAAATAAAATACTTCTTAGACTATGTCTTTGGATTTCAAACATTGGAACATTTCTGTGTGTTGTTAAGACTAATTATGTTTCTCTTTCCAGTATATTCTTTTCTCAGCCTTTTCATAAAATTAAAAACTGAAAATATTGCTTTTTTAGTATATAAGGTATTTCAAAATGTAAAGTTTATTTTTTTGGCATATCAAGAAAAGTATGCTCAGTTGTTATTACATTTGAATTTTAATTATATCTAAAATCTCTGTTACATACTAATTTCAATGCAGAATGAAATCTGCTTTCTTTCTGATGAAATTAATAATGAATCTGTATTTCGAGAAACTGAGATTGAGGTTTGATGTGTAAATATTTAATTGTATTAATTTTTAAAAATAATTATTTATGGCCTAATGTGTTTCTGTTTAACATGTCTTTAACAATACTGCTTGTTGAATATAAACATTATTTGCATTTCCTTTTGTAGGTATGAAATGTTATGATAGGAACTTAGTTGAAATGCAAAAAAGGAGCTAAACTAATCTTAAGACATTAAGAGGCAGGTGTGTATATTTTTTTCTTTGATATTGTCAAAAATTTTTTTTATTTCATTACCACTTTGGGTTCATATTAAAATGTGTTCTAATTTAAGGGATCAGAAAAAAAATAACATGAATTATAAATTCGACCTTTGCTCATGATTTCAAGAAATGTGTCTTGATACAACAAGTCATGAACTTATGGTATAAAATCAAAGTTTTTTGCTTCTTGCCACTTTCTATTTGTGTTTTTCATTCTTTATGCTTGATGCTGCAACGGAATATTAGATCTCATTTTAATGGTTTACTCCTAATTCTACCGTTCACTTAAAATGTTTGTGTTAAAAAAAATACTTCTAAGACTATGTCTTTTGATTTCAAATATTTCTGTGTGTTATTAAGACTGAATATGTTTCTCATTCCAGGATATTCTTTTCTCAGCCTTTTTATAAAATCAAAAACTGAAAATATTGCTTTTTTGCAATATAAGATATTTTAAAATGTAAAGTTGATTATTTTTCATAACACGGAAACTATGCTCAATTTATAGTATATTTGAATTATATCTAAAATCTCTGTTACATACTATTGTCAATGTAGAATGAAATCTGCCTTCTTTCTGATGAACTTAATAATTAATATGTATTTCGAAAAACTGAGATTGGGATTTGACGTAGAAATTTTTAATTGTATGATTTTTTAAAAATACCTATGTATGTCCTATTGGGTTTGTTTTTTACATTTCTTTTACAATACTGCATGTTGCATTTAAACATTTTTTTTTTTTTTTTTTTTTTGCATTTCCTTTTTTAGATATGAAAATTGTATAGCAAAGATGGAGCTAAACTAATCTTGAGACATTGATCTGGTGTGTATGTTTTTGTTTGCCTTTCATACTTTCAAGTTGTTGTTTTTTTAATATAATTACCACTGTGTGTTCATATTTAAATGTGTTCTGATGTAAGAGATCGGAAAAAAGTAACATGAATTATAAATTGGACCTTTGTTCATGAATTCAAGAAATGTGTCTAGATACAAGTCATGAACTTATGGTATAAAATCAAAGTTTTTTGCTTCTTGCCACTTTCTATTTGTGTTTTTCATTCTTTCTGCTTGATGCTGCTGCAACGGAATATTAGATCTCATTTTTCTTATTTTAATTGTTTAATCCTAATTGTACCGTTCACTTACAATATTTGTATTAAATAAAATACTTCTTAGACTATGTCTTTGGATTTCAAACATTGGAACATTTCTGTGGGTTGTTAAGACTAATTATGTTTCTCTTTCCAGTATATTCGTTTCTCAGCCTTTTCATAAAATTAAAAACTGAAAATATTGCTTTTTTAGTATATAAGGTATTTCAAAATGTAAAGTTTATTTTTTTGGCATATCAAGAAAAGTATGCTCAGTTGTTATTACATTTGAATTTTAATTATATCTAAAATCTCTGTTACATACTAATTTCAATGCAGAATGAAATCTGCTTTCTTTCTGATGAAATTAATAATGAATCTGTATTTCGAAAAACTGAGATTGAGGTTTGATGTGTAAATATTTAATTGTATTAATTTTTAGAAATAATTATTTATGGCCTAATGTGTTTCTGTTTAACATGTCTTTAACAATACTGCTTGTTGAATATAAACATTATTTGCATTTCCTTTTGTAGGTATGAAATTTTATGATAGGAACTTAGTTGAAATGCAAAAAAGGAGCTAAATTAATCTTAAGACATTAAGAGGCAGGTGTGTATATTTTTTTCTTTGATATTGTCAAAAAATTTTTTTATTTCATTACCACTTTGGGTTCATATTTAAATGTGTTCTGATGTAAGAGATCGGAAAAAAGTAACATGAATTATGAATTGGACCTTTGTTCATGAATTCAAGAAATGTGTCTAGATACAACAAGTCATGAACTTATGGTATAAAATCAAAGTTTTTTGCTTCTTGCCACTTTCTATTTGTGTTTTTCATTCTTTCTGCTTGATGCTGCTGCAACGGAATATTAGATCTCATTTTTCTTATTTTAATAGTTTAATCCTAATTGTACCGTTCACTTACAATATTTGTATTAAATAAAATACTTCTTAGACTATGTCTTTGGATTTCAAACATTGGAACATTTCTGTGTGTTGTTAAGACTAATTATGTTTCTCTTTCCAGTATATTCGTTTCTCAGCCTTTTCATAAAATTAAAAACTGAAAATATTGCTTTTTTAGTATATAAGGTATTTCAAAATGTAAAGTTTATTTTTTTGGCATATCAAGAAAAGTATGCTCAGTTGTTATTACATTTGAATTTTAATTATATCTAAAATCTCTGTTACATACTAATTTCAATGCAGAATGAAATCTGCTTTCTTTCTGATGAAATTAATAATGAATCTGTATTTCGAAAAACTGAGATTGAGGTTTGATGTGTAAATATTTAATTGTATTAATTTTTAGAAATAATTATTTATGGCCTAATGTGTTTCTGTTTAACATGTCTTTAACAATACTGCTTGTTGAATATAAACATTATTTGCATTTCCTTTTGTAGGTATGAAATTTTATGATAGGAACTTAGTTGAAATGCAAAAAAGGAGCTAAACTAATCTTAAGACATTAAGAGGCAGGTGTGTATATTTTTTTCTTTGATATTGTCAAAAAATTTTTTTATTTCATTACCACTTTGGGTTCATATTTAAATGTGTTCTGATGTAAGAGATCGGAAAAAAGTAACATGAATTATGAATTGGACCTTTGTTCATGAATTCAAGAAATGTGTCTAGATACAACAAGTCATGAACTTATGGTATAAAATCAAAGTTTTTTGCTTCTTGCCACTTTCTATTTGTGTTTTTCATTCTTTATGCTTGATGCTGCTGCAACGGAATATTAGATCTCATTTTTCTTATTTTAATAGTTTAATCCTAATTGTACCGTTCACTTAAAATATTTGTATTAAATAAAATACTTCTTAGTCTATGTCTTTGTATTTCAAACATTGGAACATTTCTGTGTGTTGTTAAGACTGATTATGTTTCTCGTTCCTGTATATTCTTTTCTCAGCCTTTTCATAAAATTAAAAACTGAAAATATTGCTTTTTTAGTATATAAGGTATTTCAAAATGTAAAGTTTATTTTTTTGGCATATCAAGAAAAGTATGCTCAGTTGTTATTACATTTGAATTTCAATTATATCTAAAATCTCTGTTACATACTAATTTCAATGCAGAATGAAATCTGCTTTCTTTATGATGAAATTAATAATTAATCTGTATTTTGAAAAACTGAGATTAAGATTTGATGTGTAAATATTTAATTGTATGAATTTTTAAAAATAATTATTTTCGGCCTAATGTGTTTTTGTTTTACATTTCTTGAACAATACTGCATGTTGAATTTATTTATTTTTTTTTTTTTTTTTTGCATTTCCTTTTATGTGTATGGAAAGTTATGAAAGTTGTAATTCAAAGGAGCTAAACTAATCTTAAGACCTTAATCAGGTGTGTATATTTTTGGTTGTCTTTCATATTTTCAAGTTTTTTAAAAATTTTATTACCACTTTGTGTTCATATTTAAATGTGTTCTAATGTAAGGGATCAGAAAAAAGTAACATGAATTATGAATTGGATCTTTGCTCATGAATTCAAGAAATGTGTCTTGATACGACAAGTCATGAAGTTATGGTATAGAATCAATGTTGTTTGCTTCTTGCCATTTACTATTTGTATTTTTCATTCTTTATGCAGCTGCAACAGAATATTGAATCTCATTATTCTCATTTTAATAGTTTATTTCTAATTGTACTGTTCGCTTAAAATGTTGGATTTAAAGAAAATACTTCTAAGTCTATTTGTTTTCAGGACAAATTTTCAATCATTCCTATGCGATAATAAGACAAATTAAGTTTCTCCTTTGAGTACATTTTTTTTCTCAGCTTTTAGTAAATTAAAAACTGTGAAAATATTTCTTCTTATACTGCAATATATTAAAAAATGTAAAGTGTTATTCTGAGATTAAGAAAAGCGTGACAAATTGTTATTACGTTTTGAATTTTAATTTTAGCTATAATCTCAGTTACATACACTCTGATATTAATATTTATTATTGATGTAAATTATTTATGTTCTTTGGTATCATATAAAATAAAGCAGACAAATCCATCAAAATGTGGGATAAGGAAAATTTAAATAAAGCCATATTTGCAGTATTATAAGAATATTAGTCTCCAAGCATTAAAATCACTCATTATTTTAAAATTAAAGGAAATAATAATAATTGGCAAATTTTTTCTTAAATATTCATAGAAACTTTAAACAAATGTTGAAATAAATAGTCAGAATGTAATTTACGTCAATAATTAAAAAAATGAAATGTGTCTTGAATATGAGTTTTTTTATTCCAACAAGTAAGTGAATTTTGCTGGAACTTGTTTCATGTGACAATTTCAAATGAATATGTAATCTACATAGAGAGAAAACTTTATTTTGCGAATGAATAAAACTGAATTTTTAAAACATAAAAACTAATGAAGTTTTGACACCATATGAACAATAAATGAGGTCATCAAGGATGTTCGATTTTATAACTATGCAAGTTAGTTTTGTTATGTTGTATCAATCAAAATGTAATAAAGAAACAAGCTTATTGTGCAAAAAAATCAATATTCTAAATACATAGTAAATCAAAATTAAATATATTTAGAAAATATTAGTTCAATCCATTGACCTAGATGCAAAGTCAATCAAATTATTTAGATATCAATGATATAAAGTCCAATTTGATATTGGTGTAAATCATTTATGATCCTTATTATGAAATAAAATATAACAAGTTGTCAAATCCATTAAAAGAGAGAAGAATTTTTTTCTAAATATTTAACAACATAAAATAAAACACATGAATAATTTCAAGAGAAATTTTGACTTGAATTTGAAGAGAAAATTCAAATTAAAAATTGAAAAGTTGAATCATATGTGCTGTAAATAAGATGAAATCAAAATAATTTGCACTAATTTCTTAAATATTGATACAACTACTAAACTGTTGTTTGAATACAGTGGGAATATGCTATTCATATCAATAATTGGAAAACGAAAATGTGTGTTGAACATCAGTTTTTATTCCAAGATCAAATGAATATGTAAACTACATGGTGAGAACACTTTATATTGCAACTGAATAAAGCTGCATTTTCAATGCAGAAATTAAAAACGGAATGAAGTTTAGGCACCATATGAACAATAAATGACGTCATCAAGGATTTGCAAAATAATAACTATGCGAGTTAGTTTTGTTATGTTGTATTATTCAATATGTATAAAAAACAAACAAACTTATTGAGCAAAAAAATAAATAAGAAATAAAATACTTATTGAATCAAAACTAAATATATTTTTATAATATTAGTTCAATTTGTTAGCTTAGAAGCAAAATAAATCAAATTATTATTAAGCTACCAATGGTATGAATTCCATTTTAATATTCTTGTATCTTATCCTTGGTATCTAATAACAAATAATAACAGAAAATCAAATTTATAAATGGAGAATATTTTTAGTAGTAAAATATACAAACCTTAACTTTTATGGAAAACATTTTCCACAGCCTGAAACTACCCAGAATTTTCGTGCTATAAACAAAAGGAAATGATAATCATTTGCAACTGATTACTTAAATATACATTTATTAATTGCTTTTGTGAATAAAATGGCTGTATGTAATTTAAATCAATAATTGGAAAATGAAAATTTGTATTGAACATGAGTTTTTATTCCAAGATCAAATGCTTATGTAATCTGCATAGAGAGAAATTTTATATTGCAATGGAATGAAGTTGAATTTTAGTGAAATTAAAAACTAAACATGATTTGACAGCTAATGAAGAATTAACGAGACATTCACTGAAAATATGTTGTATAATAATTAAGTAAATTATCTTTGATATGTGGTATCTGTCGAAATGTACCAAAGAAACAAACTTATTGTGCAAAAAATTAATTATTCCAAATTCTTAGTAAATCAAAATTAAACATATTTTTATAATATTAGGCCAATATGCTGACCTAGGAGCAAAATCAATCAGATTGTTTAAGTTATTAGTTGCATAAAGTCCAATTTAATATTCATGTAAATCATTTATGATACTTGGTATCATATAAAATGTGACAAATAATCAAATTCATTCTAAGCATTTAACAAAACAAAATAAAAGTAAACACCTAACAATTAAAAAAAAATGCCTCCAAATAATAAAAATTAGACTTATCATGCTATAAATAAAATGAAATGGTAGTAATTTGCAAATAATTTCTTAAATATTCACACAATGATTAAACAGTTTTGTAAATAAAATGCAGATAGTAATTTTTTTCAATAATTGAAAAATGAAAATGTATATTGAACATCAATTTTTATTTCAAGTTCAAATGAATATGTAATCTCTGTAGAGAGATATCTTTATGTTTCAATAAAATGAAGTTGAATTGTAGCGAAATTACAAACCAAGTACGATTTGACACCGAATGAAAGATTTAGTTATGATGTGTGATATCATAAATATGTTTTGTGGTATCGACAAAATGTAACAAAGAAACAAAATTATAGTGCAAAAAAAAAAAAAAAATTCCTTATTCTTAGTACATCAAAATTAAACAGATTCTTATAGGAAACCTCTCGTCTTTCAGCTTCTTTTAGAGAAGTACTGAATTCAACTTACTTCAATGCCGATATTCTTCTAGATCTTAATGGTATTCAGATGGAATTTTTATGTATCTTCCTATACGTCTGACTTTGAATTATGGAAGAAGGTATAAACTATATTTTACGCATACGAATTCAATTTTTTTTCTTCTGAAAAATAGAAGGCATGATTATGTGGCCAAAGATTGATAGCAACGACATCATTGAGCTGACGGAAGAATATAGAAAGAACTCCGGAAAAATTTATGGAAGTGTGTTCTGTACCGTACCAAGAAGTTGCAGAGGAGATTTGATCTGGAAAAAAGAAAATAATAGCTTCAACAGAGCAGCAGCATTCCAGTGAAATAAGGGCAATGCTGAAAGCTACTGTCTTATCAGCCTGATAAGGTAGTAGCTATACACACTAATTAATTTACGAATAATGCTGTGCTTCATTTTCGCCAAATTTCAAAGTGTATCTATCCTAAGACCAATGTCTTTAGACAGTTTTATTGTAAAAAATTCGGATTCTGCTTCTTCAAGTGATGTTAATTTTCACTTTAAAAAGCAATGTCTGGAATTTTTAATCGTCTTGATTTTTTGTCTTTATTTTGCTGTTGTTGTTGTTCTTTGTCTTAATTTATTTTTCACCATCTTGCCTTTGTTAAAGCTATTCATCATCATCCATTGCAGAATTAGAGCAAAGAGACATACGTCTCTTAGCAGTAAGAGAGCAGCGTGAAATAGAAGCTAACATTCTGATGAGAAATTGGATCAACATTGACTAATTATAAATTGCTCCTTCGGCATTTTAAACGAATTCCCGATGAAGATCCGTAATGTAAATATTGTATTTTTACTATTAAAATGTCAAATATTAGAGTAATATTTGAAATTTCAATCGTAATTTGGAATATATAAAAAATTAAACAATAAATGTATTAAATAATTTTGCTCAAAATATAGAAAACATTTTTCAATATTTTTTATTTATCACTCTTTCTTGTGATCAGAAAGCAGATTTCTTATGATTTTAGAAAAAAAAAAAAAAAAAAAAAAAAAAAATTATCATTTACAAGCAGGAATATCATTCTACACACTTTGAATGCTGTCTTGGCTTAACTTCCCTAAAAGCATTCATTTCATATCTTCCACTTAATGAGACATATATTTCAAATAGTGCCGCACACATGTGCTGCAATCCATGAACTGAAAATAAAGCTTTGTGAAACTGGACTATAATGACCCCGTGGATTTCAAAGTATTTATATTAATGCTGTATGTCATGAGAAAAATGAGGAGATTTAAGAGTCCCTTCAATAAATAAAGGGTTAATATAAAAATGTCTTAGGAGAGTTACATTCAGCAACATATCGAGACAAAGAATCCGCAAAATATTATAATCTATGTATTTTCTCTGGGCGGTTCAAGGTTAGGTTTTCTACCTCGGTACTGGTTGTCTGCGTCGTAATGCTGAGGCAGATAACACTGTCAATCTTTTTTTTTTTTTTTTTTTTTTTTTACACGGCTGTTAAGGTACTGTCAGCTTAACGACCTTACTGAAACGTACTGACGTGGAAAAAAACAAGCTTTGACGAAACCAGGGCAACTGAGAAGGAGAATAGTACGGAAAACGAGTGTCCTTGAAACGCTTACAGAAATTACACAGACCATAGTTTGGTTCAGAAAAAAAATTTATTTTTAATTGGATTTCATAATGATTGCATTTTTTATTAATTTCAATTTGAACCGATGTTTAACTCATTAGATGTGGGAATATTAAATTATAAGTACAAATATCAAGAAGGATCGCAAAATTTTCTAATTCCTTTTTTGCGAACACAGATATAATTTAATACAACAAAAGCAAACCAGAAACAAATGATACAAAATAGTATATGAAAATGCGAAATAATTATTTCCCAGTTTCGCAATGGTCTCAACTTTTATACCAGGTGTCTTGGCATCCCAAATTTTAGAGCGAATAATTTAAATATATGTTGCCGTAAGTGATGGATCATCCTCTTGAAATTTCAATAAATTTTTAATCAGAAATTCTCCAAATAAAGATATGACACAGAGATTTCTATTATCGATTTCATCAGAACAGGATTATTAAAATTTCGTGATTCAAAAAGGGATTCATATTCATTTAGTAAAAATGACATCCCATTTAGAATTTATCCTATGTCTGTTTTTATATGGACCTAGGAATTTTGAACCATAATTAAATGATTAGAACGATACCTGAGGAACACCGCAATCCATACAAAACTTATTAATATCGAAAATTATATCGTACGGTCTAAATGACTATTTAATGTTAGCTGAAAACAAAAGTAATAGGAATATTTGTGACTTGGGCCTCCTCATTTTTTCCCCCTCTAAGCAACTCCTTTCATTTTTTTCTGTGTAAAAAACGAAATAAAATCTTTTCTTTCTCCGCCATGAAAGATCATGGTAAATGCCAATTAATATCACCTGAATAGAAAGAAGAATGGAACATTTACTATGTACATGATAATATTGATTATTGGAGCTGATTGAAACCTTAATCACTTTCAACAATTTAAAATTTATTTAACAAAGAGGGGCATTTTCAATTATTTTTCATTTTAACGTTTTAAAAATTTAATTCGAAATTCTGAAAATAATTTCGAACTAAATATAATAATATTGTCGTTTATTAATATTTTAACAAACTGTTTTATTGATTATCAACTTAAATATCATTATTATATATATAATCAGTAATAAAATGTTTTGTCAGATTATGGGAATTTGCTACATAAAACTGCTCACACAAATAATTAAAATAAAAGAAAATTGCCTGATTTTAGTAGGGATGACGAATATTTTACGACCGGCTATTATGTAACCAATGTCAAAAAGTCACAGTGATCAATACTTTTCAAAGCGGAGTGTGATTCAAATTCTTGATACGATCTTACTGGTGATATTCCGATAACAGGTCTTGGATCTCGTTAGAAAGTAACAATCGATACGATCTGTCCAATGGAAGCTCTCTAACAAGAGTTCAATCATGCATAGGGAAAGTCCCTTACCCACTGAAGTGAACGGACCGGTTATTCTTGGAATTATCGTATCGTTGTATTGCATATCACTGAAATTTATCGGAGCCTTGACTTCGCTGGAAAGTGTGAGGCTTCACAGGAAAGTGCGAAGGCACCGCTCCACTTCATGGGAGTGACCTTGACTTTCCGATACTCGCATTTGACGATGCACTATTCCATAAACCATTCCTTATGACATGACTTTGATTGCATATATTCTGTTTACTGCTGGCGCCATCTGCAGGTAGAATAGAGAACTAAAGTCAACATTTTAAAGAAATGACATGTATTTATAATTCAAATTTTTTCAGAAAATTGTTTACTCCAATAAAGAAATGAAATAAATAGTTTTAAAAATCATATTCAAGAAGTGAGCTCAAATCGATAAATTAATTCAATCACACGTTACTTCGATTAGTTATTTAAATATTAGTTACAATTAATACATTTTGCATTTAATACTAATTAATAAATTTTAATTAAAAATATGATTGAAATAACAGATATTTGGAACAAAAATTTAAAAATAACAATAGTAAAATTATTTGTCTAACTTTTCTTTAATTAAGTCTCTAACTTTTCAGGAAGTTCGAATTTGCCAAATCAAAGGCCTAAGAAACTTATATTACCTTAAGGGACTCTAAATGTTTAATCAGGGAGTAAGGAAATAACTTAATACCCTCATATTCTTAATGGTTTGCCTGAAATGGTGAAATATGGGGAAAAGTAACAATGTTCGTTATTACTTATCATAGTTGTAATATTCTTATAAGCACTAATAATTTATGGTGAAGTTTGAAATAGCAACTTTAAGAGAATTAACTAAAAAAGTAATAAGTAAATTTATACAAATGTATATGGTGCAAAGCGATGAATAAGAAAAAAAAAAAAAAAAATGTAACTTACATTTGTGGTGAAAGATATTAATTTCAGGATAGCGAAGTGAACTGAAAAAATGAAATATTTATTGTATACATTTACAATTTTAAATTATTTTTATTTCCAGCTTAGATGGGCATGCTGCAACTCTGACAGTTATAAATTGTATCTGAGTAATATCTCTGTGATATTAAGATTGGATTTGCTTAATATTTCTTTCGAAATAGAGTACGTTCGCCACAATTGTGGCAATCGTTTGCCATTAAGGTTGGGGAATTAAAGATGAGTTCTTCGATATTGGACTCGAGTTTTGATTAACGTTGATCACCACATTACTCATCCTCCAGTGAATCGGAGGTGAAACGAACGATATTTTGTCCTGTTTTTTGCTGTTATTAGTGGTGATATTGGCTATTGCGCTTTACCCATTTTTATTGTCTGAATATTTATCAGCTTTATTTATTTATTTTTTGGTTGATTATTTATCAGCTTGATTTATTTATTGGCTTATTATTTATCAGCTTGATTTATTAATTTTACAGTAATCTTGATTTTGGCAACTTTTTTTAGATGGTTTCCTGGTACATGGTTGTTTTTTTCCTTGGAGGAGTTGTGGATATCCGTTTCTTAGGTGTGGGTGAACGCTTTGGTCTTCTGCTTACTTTACGTTTCTTAGATGCTGGTAATCACTTCGGACTTGTGTGTTTTCACTTATGCCTTCTTTTTTACCTTGGCGGGCCTTTGAATAAACTGAGATTGGGATTTGATGTGTAAATATTTAATTTTATCAAATTTTAAAATTAATTATTTATGGCCTAATGTGTTTGTGTTTTACATTTCTTTAACAATACTGCATGTTGAATATAAACATTTTTTTTGCATTTCCTTTTATAGGTATGAAAAGTTATGATAGGGACTTAGTTGAAATGCAGGGAATGAGCTAAATAATTTAAGACATAAAGAGGCAGGTGTGTATTTTTTTTGTTTTTCTTTAATATTTTTAAGTTTTTTTTAATTATTTAATTACCACTTTGTGTTGTGAATTCAAGAAATGATACAACAAATCATGATTCATAATAATATATAACTGAGGATAAAAAAAGCTGATAAATATTTAGACAATAAAGATGGGTAAGGCTCAACAGCCATTATCCCCTCTAGTAACAGCAAGAAACAGGACAAAATATCGTTTGTCTCACCTCCGACTCACTCGAGGGGGAGTAATGTGGTGGCGCTTTATAAGTCAGACAACAACTACGAGACATGAGTAATTACTTCTGTCTTGTGGTCATATTACTCGGCTACAAAAAAAAACATTGTGAGTTTGGTCCTCGCTATAACCAAATGCTACAGAGCTAAACTAATCTTAAGACATTAAGAGGTAGGTGTGTATATTTTTGTTTTTCTTTCATATTTTCAAGGTTTTTTTTATTTAATTAACACTTTGTGTTCATATTAAATGTGTTCTAATGTAAGAGATCGGAAAAAAGTAACATGAATTATAAATTGGACCTTTGTTCATGAATTCAAGAAATGTGTCTAGATACAAGTCATGAACTTATGGTATAAAATCAAAGTTTTTTGCTTCTTGCCACTTTCTATTTGTGTTTTTCATTCTTTATGCTTGATGCTGCAACGGAATATTAGATCTCATTTTAATGGTTTACTCCTAATTCTACCGTTCACTTAAAATGTTTGTGTTAAAAAAAATACTTCTAAGACTATGTCTTTTGATTTCAAATATTTCTGTGTGTTATTAAGACTGAATATGTTTCTCATTCCAGGATATTCTTTTCTCAGCCTTTTTATAAAATTGAAAACTGAAAATATTGCTTTTTTAGAATATAAGATATTTCAAAATGTAAAGTTGATTATTTTGGCATAACACGGAAACTATGCTCAATTGTTATTATATTTGAATTATATCTAAAATCTCTGTTACATACCATTGTCAATGTAGAATGAAATCTGCCTTCTTTCTGATGAACTTAATAATTAATATGCATTTCGAAAAACTGAGTTTGTGATTTGACGTATAAATTTTTAATTGTATGATTTTTTAAAAATACCTATGTATGGCCTATTGTGTTTGTTTTTTACATTTCTTTTACAATACTGCATGTTGCATTTAAACATTTTTTTTTTTTTTTTTTTTTTTTTGCATTTCCTTTTATAGATATGAAAATTGTATAGCAAAGATGGAGCTAAACTAATCTTGAGACATTGATCTGGTGTGTATGTTTTTGTTTGCCTTTCATACTTTCAAGTTGTTGTTTTTTTAATATAATTACCACTGTGTGTTCATATTTAAATGTGTTCTGATGTAAGAGATCGGAAAAAAGTAACATGAATTATAAATTGGACCTTTGTTCATGAATTCAAGAAATGTGTCTAGATACAAGTCATGAACTTATGGTATAAAATCAAAGTTTTTTGCTTCTTGCCACTTTCTATTTGTGTTTTTCATTCTTTATGCTTGATGCTGCTGCAACGGAATATTAGATCTCATTTTTCTTATTTTAATAGTTTAATCCTAATTGTACCGTTCACTTAAAATATTTGTATTGAATAAAATACTTCTTAGTCTATGTCTTTGGATTTCAAACATTGGAACATTTCTGTGTGTTGTTAAGACTGATTATGTTTCTCGTTCCTGTATATTCTTTTCTCAGCCTTTTCATAAAATTAAAAACTGAAAATATTGCTTTTTTAGTATATAAGGTAATTCAAAATGTAAAGTTTATTTTTTTGGCATATCAAGAAAAGTATGCTCAGTTGTTATTACATTTGAATTTTAATTATATCTAAAATCTCTTTTACATACTAATTTCAATGCAGAATGAAATCTGCTTTCTTTCTGATGAAATTAATAATTAATCTGTATTTCGAAAAACTGAGATTGAGGTTTGATGTGTAAATATTTAATTGTATTAATTTTTAAAAATAATTATTTATGGCCTAATGTGTTTCTGTTTAACATTTCTTTAACAATACTGCTTGTTGAATATAAACATTTTTTGCATTTCCTTTTGTAGGTATGAAATGTTATGATAGGAACTTAGTTGAAATGCAAAAAAGGAGCTAAACTAATCTTAAGACATTAAGAGGCAGGTGTCTATATATTTTTTTCTTTGATATTGTCAAGTTTTTTTTTTATTTCATTACCACTTTGGGTTCATATTTAAATGTGTTCTAATGTAAGAGATCGGAAAAAAGTAACATGAATTATAAATTGGACCTTTGTTCATGAATTCAAGAAATGTGTCTAGATACAACAAGTCATGAACTTATGGTATAAAATCAAAGTTTTTTGCTTCTTGCCACTTTCTATTTGTGTTCTTCATTCTTTATGCTTGATGCTGCAATGGAATATTAGATCTCATTTTAATGGTTTACTCCTAATTCTACCGTTCACATAAAATGTTTGTGTTAAAAAAAATACTTCTAAGACTATGTCTTTTGATTTCAAATATTTCTGTGTGTTATTAAGACTGAATATGTTTCTCATTCCAGGATATTCTTTTCTCAGCCTTTTTATAAAATTAAAAACTGAAAATATTGCTTTTTTAGAATATAAGATATTTCAAAATGTAAAGTTGATTATTTTGGCATAACACGGAAACTATGCTCAATTGTTATTATATTTGAATTATATCTAAAATCTCTGTTACATACCATTGTCAATGTAGAATGAAATCTGCCTTCTTTCTGATGAACTTAATAATTAATATGTATTTCGAAAAACTGAGTTTGTGATTTGACGTATAAATTTTTAATTGTATGATTTTTTAAAAATACCTATGTATGGCCTATTGTGTTTGTTTTTTACATTTCTTTTACAATACTGCATGTTGCATTTAAACATTTTTTTTTTTTTTTTGCATTTACTTTTATAGATATGAAAAGTTATGAAAATTGTAATGCAAAGATGGAGCTAAACTAATCTTAAGACATTGATCAGGTGTGTATGTTTTTGTTTGCCTTTCATACTTTCAAGTTGTTTTTTTTTTTAATATAATTACCACTTTGTGTTCATATTTAAATGTGTTCTAATGTAAGAGATCGGAAAAAAGTAACATGAATTATAAATTGGACCTTTGTTCATGAATTCAAGAAATGTGTCTAGATACAACAAGTCATGAACTTATGGTATAAAATCAAAGTTTTTTGCTTCTTGCCACTTTCTATTTGTGTTTTTCATTCTTTATGCTTGATGCTGCTGCAATGGAATATTAGATCTCATTTTTCTTATTTTAATAGTTTAATCCTAATTGTACCGTTCACTTACAATATTTGTATTAAATAAAATACTTCTTAGACTATGTCTTTGGATTTCAAACATTGGAACATTTCTGTGTGTTGTTAAGACTAATTATGTTTCTCTTTCCAGTATATTCTTTTCTCAGCCTTTTCATAAAATTAAAAACTGAAAATATTGCTTTTTTAGTATATAAGGTATTTCAAAATGTAAAGTTTATTTTTTTGGCATATCAAGAAAAGTATGCTCAGTTGTTATTACATTTGAATTTTAATTATATCTAAAATCTCTGTTACATACTAATTTCAATGCAGAATGAAATCTGCTTTCTTTCTGATGAAATTAATAATGAATCTGTATTTCGAGAAACTGAGATTGAGGTTTGATGTGTAAATATTTAATTGTATTAATTTTTAAAAATAATTATTTATGGCCTAATGTGTTTCTGTTTAACATGTCTTTAACAATACTGCTTGTTGAATATAAACATTATTTGCATTTCCTTTTGTAGGTATGAAATGTTATGATAGGAACTTAGTTGAAATGCAAAAAAGGAGCTAAACTAATCTTAAGACATTAAGAGGCAGGTGTGTATATTTTTTTCTTTGATATTGTCAAAAATTTTTTTTATTTCATTACCACTTTGGGTTCATATTAAAATGTGTTCTAATTTAAGGGATCAGAAAAAAAATAACATGAATTATAAATTCGACCTTTGCTCATGATTTCAAGAAATGTGTCTTGATACAACAAATCATGAACTTATGGTATAAAATCAAAGTTTTTTGCTTCTTGCCACTTTCTATTTGTGTTTTTCATTCTTTATGCTTGATGCTGCAACGGAATATTAGATCTCATTTTAATGGTTTACTCCTAATTCTACCGTTCACTTAAAATGTTTGTGTTAAAAAAAATACTTCTAAGACTATGTCTTTTGATTTCAAATATTTCTGTGTGTTATTAAGACTGAATATGTTTCTCATTCCAGGATATTCTTTTCTCAGCCTTTTTATAAAATCAAAAACTGAAAATATTGCTTTTTTGCAATATAAGATATTTTAAAATGTAAAGTTGATTATTTTTCATAACACGGAAACTATGCTCAATTTATAGTATATTTGAATTATATCTAAAATCTCTGTTACATACTATTGTCAATGTAGAATGAAATCTGCCTTCTTTCTGATGAACTTAATAATTAATATGTATTTCGAAAAACTGAGATTGGGATTTGACGTAGAAATTTTTAATTGTATGATTTTTTAAAAATACCTATGTATGGCCTATTGGGTTTGTTTTTTACATTTCTTTTACAATACTGCATGTTGCATTTAAACATTTTTTTTTTTTTTTTTTTTTTGCATTTCCTTTTATAGATATGAAAATTGTATAGCAAAGATGGAGCTAAACTAATCTTGAGACATTGATCTGGTGTGTATGTTTTTGTTTGCCTTTCATACTTTCAAGTTGTTGTTTTTTTAATATAATTACCACTGTGTGTTCATATTTAAATGTGTTCTGATGTAAGAGATCGGAAAAAAGTAACATGAATTATAAATTGGACCTTTGTTCATGAATTCAAGAAATGTGTCTAGATACAAGTCATGAACTTATGGTATAAAATCAAAGTTTTTTGCTTCTTGCCACTTTCTATTTGTGTTTTTCATTCTTTCTGCTTGATGCTGCTGCAACGGAATATTAGATCTCATTTTTCTTATTTTAATAGTTTAATCCTAATTGTACCGTTCACTTACAATATTTGTATTAAATAAAATACTTCTTAGACTATGTCTTTGGATTTCAAACATTGGAACATTTCTGTGGGTTGTTAAGACTAATTATGTTTCTCTTTCCAGTATATTCGTTTCTCAGCCTTTTCATAAAATTAAAAACTGAAAATATTGCTTTTTTAGTATATAAGGTATTTCAAAATGTAAAGTTTATTTTTTTGGCATATCAAGAAAAGTATGCTCAGTTGTTATTACATTTGAATTTTAATTATATCTAAAATCTCTGTTACATACTAATTTCAATGCAGAATGAAATCTGCTTTCTTTCTGATGAAATTAATAATGAATCTGTATTTCGAAAAACTGAGATTGAGGTTTGATGTGTAAATATTTAATTGTATTAATTTTTAGAAATAATTATTTATGGCCTAATGTGTTTCTGTTTAACATGTCTTTAACAATACTGCTTGTTGAATATAAACATTATTTGCATTTCCTTTTGTAGGTATGAAATTTTATGATAGGAACTTAGTTGAAATGCAAAAAAGGAGCTAAATTAATCTTAAGACATTAAGAGGCAGGTGTGTATATTTTTTTCTTTGATATTGTCAAAAAATTTTTTTATTTCATTACCACTTTGGGTTCATATTTAAATGTGTTCTGATGTAAGAGATCGGAAAAAAGTAACATGAATTATGAATTGGACCTTTGTTCATGAATTCAAGAAATGTGTCTAGATACAACAAGTCATGAACTTATGGTATAAAATCAAAGTTTTTTGCTTCTTGCCACTTTCTATTTGTGTTTTTCATTCTTTCTGCTTGATGCTGCTGCAACGGAATATTAGATCTCATTTTTCTTATTTTAATAGTTTAATCCTAATTGTACCGTTCACTTACAATATTTGTATTAAATAAAATACTTCTTAGACTATGTCTTTGGATTTCAAACATTGGAACATTTCTGTGTGTTGTTAAGACTAATTATGTTTCTCTTTCCAGTATATTCGTTTCTCAGCCTTTTCATAAAATTAAAAACTGAAAATATTGCTTTTTTAGTATATAAGGTATTTCAAAATGTAAAGTTTATTTTTTTGGCATATCAAGAAAAGTATGCTCAGTTGTTATTACATTTGAATTTTAATTATATCTAAAATCTCTGTTACATACTAATTTCAATGCAGAATGAAATCTGCTTTCTTTCTGATGAAATTAATAATGAATCTGTATTTCGAAAAACTGAGATTGAGGTTTGATGTGTAAATATTTAATTGTATTAATTTTTAGAAATAATTATTTATGGCCTAATGTGTTTCTGTTTAACATGTCTTTAACAATACTGCTTGTTGAATATAAACATTATTTGCATTTCCTTTTGTAGGTATGAAATTTTATGATAGGAACTTAGTTGAAATGCAAAAAAGGAGCTAAACTAATCTTAAGACATTAAGAGGCAGGTGTGTATATTTTTTTCTTTGATATTGTCAAAAAGTTTTTTTATTTCATTACCACTTTGGGTTCATATTTAAATGTGTTCTGATGTAAGAGATCGGAAAAAAGTAACATGAATTATGAATTGGACCTTTGTTCATGAATTCAAGAAATGTGTCTAGATACAACAAGTCATGAACTTATGGTATAAAATCAAAGTTTTTTGCTTCTTGCCACTTTCTATTTGTGTTTTTCATTCTTTATGCTTGATGCTGCAACGGAATATTAGATCTCATTTTAATGGTTTACTCCTAATTCTACCGTTCACTTAAAATGTTTGTGTTAAAAAAAATACTTCTAAGACTATGTCTTTTGATTTCAAATATTTCTGTGTGTTATTAAGACTGAATTTGTTTCTCATTCCAGGATATTCTTTTCTCAGCCTTTTTATAAAATTGAAAACTGAAAATATTACTTTTTTAGAATATAAGATATTTCAAAATGTAAAGTTGATTATTTTGGCATAACACGGAAACTATGCTCAATTGTTATTATATTTGAATTATATCTAAAATCTCTGTTACATACCATTGTCAATGTAGAATGAAATCTGCCTTCTTTCTGATGAACTTAATAATTAATATGTATTTCGAAAAACTGAGTTTGTGATTTGACGTATAAATTTTTAATTGTATGATTTTTTAAAAATACCTATGTATGGCCTATTGTGTTTGTTTTTTACATTTCTTTTACAATACTGCATGTTGCATTTAAACATTTTTTTTTTTTTTTTTTTTGCATTTCCTTTTATAGATATGAAAAGTTATGAAAATTGTAATGCAAAGATGGAGCTAAACTAATCTTAAGACATTGATCAGGTGTGTATGTTTTTGTTTGCCTTTCATACTTTCAAGTTGTTTTTTTTTTTTTAATATAATTACCACTTTGTGTTCATATTTAAATGTGTTCTAATGTAAGAGATCGGAAAAAAGTAACATGAATTATAAATTGGACGTTTGTTCATGAATTCAAGAAATGTGTCTAGATACAACAAGTCATGAACTTATGGTATAAAATCAAAGTTTTTTGCTTCTTGCCACTTTCTATTTGTGTTTTTTTCATTCTTTATGCTTGATGCTGCTGCAATGGAATATTAGATCTCATTTTTCTTATTTTAATAGTTTAATCCTAATTGTACCGTTCACTTACAATATTTGTATTAAATAAAATACTTCTTAGACTATGTCTTTGGATTTCAAACATTGGAACATTTCTGTGTGTTGTTAAGACTAATTATGTTTCTCTTTCCAGTATATTCTTTTCTCAGCCTTTTCATAAAATTAAAAGCTGAGAATATTGCTTTTTTAGTATATAAGGTATTTCAAAATGTAAAGTTTATTTTTTTGGCATATCAAGAGAAGTATGCTCAGTTGTTATTACATTTGAATTTTAATTATATCTAAAATCTCTGTTACATACTAATTTCAATGCAGAATGAAATCTGCTTTCTTTCTGATGAAATTAATAATGAATCTGTATTTCGAAAAACTGAGATTGAGGTTTGATGTGTAAATATTTAATTGTATTAATTTTTAGAAATAATTATTTATGGCCTAATGTGTTTCTGTTTAACATGTCTTTAACAATACTGCTTGTTGAATATAAACATTATTTGCATTTCCTTTTGTAGGTATGAAATGTTATGATAGGAACTTAGTTGAAATGCAAAAAAGGAGCTAAACTAATCTTAAGACATTAAGAGGCAGGTGTGTATATTTCTTTCTTTGATATTGTCAAAATTTTTTTTTATTTCATTACCACTTTGGGTTCATATTAAAATGTGTTCTAATTTAAGGGATCAGAAAAAAAATAACATGAATTATAAATTCGACCTTTGCTCATGATTTCAAGAAATGTGTCTTGATACAACAAGTCATGAACTTATGGTATAAAATCAAAGTTTTTTGCTTCTTGCCACTTTCTATTTGTGTTTTTCATTCTTTATGCTTGATGCTGCAACGGAATATTAGATCTCATTTTAATGGTTTACTCCTAATTCTACCGTTCACTTAAAATGTTTGTGTTAAAAAAAATACTTCTAAGACTATGTCTTTTGATTTCAAATATTTCTGTGTGTTATTAAGACTGAATATGTTTCTCATTCCAGGATATTCTTTTCTCAGCCTTTTTATAAAATCAAAAACTGAAAATATTGCTTTTTTGCAATATAAGATATTTTAAAATGTAAAGTTGATTATTTTTCATAACACGGAAACTATGCTCAATTTATAGTATATTTGAATTATATCTAAAATCTCTGTTACATACTATTGTCAATGTAGAATGAAATCTGCCTTCTTTCTGATGAACTTAATAATTAATATGTATTTCGAAAAACTGAGATTGGGATTTGACGTAGAAATTTTTAATTGTATGATTTTTTAAAAATACCTATGTATGGCCTATTGGGTTTGTTTTTACATTTCTTTTACAATACTGCATGTTGCATTTAAACATTTTTTTTTTTTTTTTTTTTTTTGCATTTCCTTTTATAGATATGAAAAGTTATGAAAATTGTAATGCAAAGATGGAGCTAAACTAATCTTAAGACATTGATCAGGTGTGTATGTTTTTGTTTGCCTTTCATACTTTCAAGTTTTTTTTTTTTTTAATATAATTACCACTTTCTGTTCATATTTAAATGTGTTCTAATGTAAGAGATCGGAAAAAAGTAACATGAATTATAAATTGGACGTTTGTTCATGAATTCAAGAAATGTGTCTAGATACAACAAGTCATGAACTTGTGGTATAAAATCAAAGTTTTTTGCTTCTTGCCACTTTCTATTTGTGTTTTTCATTCTTTATGCTTGATGCTGCTGCAACGGAATATTAGATCTCATTTTTCTTATTTTAATAGTTTAATCCTAATTGTAACGTTCACTTAAAATATTTGTATTAAATAAAATACTTCTTAGTCTATGTCTTTGTATTTCAAACATTGGAACATTTCTGTGTGTTGTTAAGACTAATTATGTTTCTCTTTCCAGTATATTCTTTTCTCAGCCTTTTCATAAAATTAAAAACTGAAAATATTGCTTTTTTAGTATATAAGGTATTTCAAAATGTAAAGTTTATTTTTTTGGCATATCAAGAAAAGTATGCTCAGTTGTTATTACATTTGAATTTTGATTATATCTAAAATCTCTGTTACATACTAATTTCAATGCAGAATGAAATCTGCTTTCTTTCTGATGAAATTAATAATGAATCTGTATTTCGAAAAACTGAGATTGAGGTTTGATGTGTAAATATTTAATTGTATTAATTTTTAGAAATAATTTTTTATGGCCTAATGTGTTTCTGTTTAACATGTCTTTAACAATACTGCTTGTTGAATATAAACATTATTTGCATTTCCTTTTGTAGGTATGAAATGTTATGATAGGAACTTAGTTGAAATGCAAAAAAGGAGCTAAACTAATCTTAAGACATTAAGAGGCAGGTGTGTATATTTCTTTCTTTGATATTGTCAAAATTTTTTTTTATTTCATTACCACTTTGGGTTCATATTAAAATGTGTTCTAATTTAAGGGATCAGAAAAAAAATAACATGAATTATAAATTCGACCTTTGCTCATGATTTCAAGAAATGTGTCTTGATACAACAAGTCATGAACTTATGGTATAAAATCAAAGTTTTTTGCTTCTTGCCACTTTCTATTTGTGTTTTTCATTCTTTATGCTTGATGCTGCAACGGAATATTAGATCTCATTTTAATGGTTTACTCCTAATTCTACCGTTCACTTAAAATGTTTGTGTTAAAAAAAATACTTCTAAGACTATGTCTTTTGATTTCAAATATTTCTGTGTGTTATTAAGACTGAATATGTTTCTCATTCCAGGATATTCTTTTCTCAGCCTTTTTATAAAATCAAAAACTGAAAATATTGCTTTTTTGCAATATAAGATATTTTAAAATGTAAAGTTGATTATTTTTCATAACACGGAAACTATGCTCAATTTATAGTATATTTGAATTATATCTAAAATCTCTGTTACATACTATTGTCAATGTAGAATGAAATCTGCCTTCTTTCTGATGAACTTAATAATTAATATGTATTTCGAAAAACTGAGATTGGGATTTGACGTAGAAATTTTTAATTGTATGATTTTTTAAAAATACCTATGTATGGCCTATTGGGTTTGTTTTTACATTTCTTTTACAATACTGCATGTTGCATTTAAACATTTTTTTTTTTTTTTTTTTTTTTTTTGCATTTCCTTTTATAGATATGAAAAGTTATGAAAATTGTAATGCAAAGATGGAGCTAAACTAATCTTAAGACATTGATCAGGTGTGTATGTTTTTGTTTGCCTTTCATACTTTCAAGTTTTTTTTTTTTTTAATATAATTACCACTTTCTGTTCATATTTAAATGTGTTCTAATGTAAGAGATCGGAAAAAAGTAACATGAATTATAAATTGGACGTTTGTTCATGAATTCAAGAAATGTGTCTAGATACAACAAGTCATGAACTTGTGGTATAAAATCAAAGTTTTTTGCTTCTTGCCACTTTCTATTTGTGTTTTTCATTCTTTATGCTTGATGCTGCTGCAACGGAATATTAGATCTCATTTTTCTTATTTTAATAGTTTAATCCTAATTGTAACGTTCACTTACAATATTTGTATTAAATAAAATACTTCTTAGACTATGTCTTTGGATTTCAAACATTGGAACATTTCTGTGTGTTGTTAAGACTAATTATGTTTCTCTTTCCAGTATATTCTTTTCTCAGCCTTTTCATAAAATTAAAAGCTGAGAATATTGCTTTTTTAGTATATAAGGTATTTCAAAATGTAAAGTTTATTTTTTTGGCATATCAAGAGAAGTATGCTCAGTTGTTATTACATTTGAATTTTAATTATATCTAAAATCTCTGTTACATACTAATTTCAATGCAGAATGAAATCTGCTTTCTTTCTGATGAAATTAATAATGAATCTGTATTTCGAAAAACTGAGATTGAGGTTTGATGTGTAAATATTTAATTGTATTAATTTTTAGAAATAATTATTTATGGCCTAATGTGTTTCTGTTTAACATGTCTTTAACAATACTGCTTGTTGAATATAAACATTATTTGCATTTCCTTTTGTAGGTATGAAATGTTATGATAGGAACTTAGTTGAAATGCAAAAAAGGAGCTAAACTAATCTTAAGACATTAAGAGGCAGGTGTGTATATTTCTTTCTTTGATATTGTCAAAATTTTTTTTTATTTCATTACCACTTTGGGTTCATATTAAAATGTGTTCTAATTTAAGGGATCAGAAAAAAAATAACATGAATTATAAATTCGACCTTTGCTCATGATTTCAAGAAATGTGTCTTGATACAACAAGTCATGAACTTATGGTATAAAATCAAAGTTTTTTGCTTCTTGCCACTTTCTATTTGTGTTTTTCATTCTTTATGCTTGATGCTGCAACGGAATATTAGATCTCATTTTAATGGTTTACTCCTAATTCTACCGTTCACTTAAAATGTTTGTGTTAAAAAAAATACTTCTAAGACTATGTCTTTTGATTTCAAATATTTCTGTGTGTTATTAAGACTGAATATGTTTCTCATTCCAGGATATTCTTTTCTCAGCCTTTTTATAAAATCAAAAACTGAAAATATTGCTTTTTTGCAATATAAGATATTTTAAAATGTAAAGTTGATTATTTTTCATAACACGGAAACTATGCTCAATTTATAGTATATTTGAATTATATCTAAAATCTCTGTTACATACTATTGTCAATGTAGAATGAAATCTGCCTTCTTTCTGATGAACTTAATAATTAATATGTATTTCGAAAAACTGAGATTGGGATTTGACGTAGAAATTTTTAATTGTATGATTTTTTAAAAATACCTATGTATGGCCTATTGGGTTTGTTTTTACATTTCTTTTACAATACTGCATGTTGCATTTAAACATTTTTTTTTTTTTTTTTTTTTTTGCATTTCCTTTTATAGATATGAAAAGTTATGAAAATTGTAATGCAAAGATGGAGCTAAACTAATCTTAAGACATTGATCAGGTGTGTATGTTTTTGTTTGCCTTTCATACTTTCAAGTTTTTTTTTTTTTTAATATAATTACCACTTTCTGTTCATATTTAAATGTGTTCTAATGTAAGAGATCGGAAAAAAGTAACATGAATTATAAATTGGACGTTTGTTCATGAATTCAAGAAATGTGTCTAGATACAACAAGTCATGAACTTGTGGTATAAAATCAAAGTTTTTTGCTTCTTGCCACTTTCTATTTGTGTTTTTCATTCTTTATGCTTGATGCTGCTGCAACGGAATATTAGATCTCATTTTTCTTATTTTAATAGTTTAATCCTAATTGTAACGTTCACTTAAAATATTTGTATTAAATAAAATACTTCTTAGTCTATGTCTTTGTATTTCAAACATTGGAACATTTCTGTGTGTTGTTAAGACTAATTATGTTTCTCTTTCCAGTATATTCTTTTCTCAGCCTTTTCATAAAATTAAAAACTGAAAATATTGCTTTTTTAGTATATAAGGTATTTCAAAATGTAAAGTTTATTTTTTTGGCATATCAAGAAAAGTATGCTCAGTTGTTATTACATTTGAATTTTGATTATATCTAAAATCTCTGTTACATACTAATTTCAATGCAGAATGAAATCTGCTTTCTTTCTGATGAAATTAATAATGAATCTGTATTTCGAAAAACTGAGATTGAGGTTTGATGTGTAAATATTTAATTGTATTAATTTTTAGAAATAATTTTTTATGGCCTAATGTGTTTCTGTTTAACATGTCTTTAACAATACTGCTTGTTGAATATAAACATTATTTGCATTTCCTTTTGTAGGTATGAAATGTTATGATAGGAACTTAGTTGAAATGCAAAAAAGGAGCTAAACTAATCTTAAGACATTAAGAGGCAGGTGTGTATATTTTTTTCTTTGATATTGTCAAAATTTTTTTTTATTTCATTACCGTTTTGGGTTCATATTAAAATGTGTTCTAATTTAAGGGATCAGAAAAAAAAATAACATGAATTATAAATTCGACCTTTGCTCATGATTTCAAGAAATGTGTCTTGATACAACAAGTCATGAACTTATGGTATAAAATCAAAGTTTTTTGCTTCTTGCTACTTTCTATTTGTGTTTTTCATTCTTTATGCTTGATGCTGCAACGGAATATTAGATCTCATTTTAATGGTTTACTCCTAATTCTACCGTTCACTTAAAATGTTTGTGTTAAAAAAAATACTTCTAAGACTATGTCTTTTGATTTCAAATATTTCTGTGTGTTATTAAGACTGAATATGTTTCTTATTCCAGGATATTCTTTTCTCAGCCTTTTTATAAAATCAAAAACTGAAAATATTGCTTTTTTTGCAATATAAGATATTTTAAAATGTAAAGTTGATTAATTTTCATAACACGGAAACTATGCTCAATTTATAGTATATTTGAATTATATCTAAAATCTCTGTTACATACCATTGTCAATGTAGAATGAAATCTGCCTTCTTTCTGATGAACTTAATAATTAATATGTATTTCGAAAAACTGAGTTTGTGATTTGACGTATAAATTTTTAATTGTATGATTTTTTAAAAATACCTATGTATGGCCTATTGGGTTTGTTTTTTACATTTCTTTTACAATACTGCATGTTGCATTTAAACATTTTTTTTTTTTTTTTTTTGCATTTCCTTTTATAGATATGAAAAGTTATGAAAATTGTAACACAAAGATGGAGCTAAACTAATCTTAAGACATTGATCAGGTGTGTATGTTTTTGTTTGCCTTTCATACTTTCAAGTTTTTTTTTTTTTTTTTTTAATATAATTACCACTTTGTGTTCATATTTAAATGTGTTCTAATGTAAGAGATCGGAAAAAAGTAACATGAATTATAAATTGGACGTTTGTTCATGAATTCAAGAAATGTGTCTAGATACAACAAGTCATGAACTTATGGTATAAAATCAAAGTTTTTTGCTTCTTGCCACTTTCTATTTGTGTTTTTCATTCTTTATGCTTGATGCTGCTGCAACGGAATATTAGATCTCATTTTTCTTATTTTAATAGTTTAATCCTAATTGTACCGTTCACTTAAAATATTTGTATTAAATAAAATACTTCTTAGTCTATGTCTTTGGATTTCAAACATTGGAACATTTCTGTGTGTTGTTAAGACTAATTATGTTTCTCTTTCCAGTATATTCTTTTCTCAGCCTTTTCATAAAATTAAAAACTGAAAATATTGCTTTTTTAGTATATAAGGTATTTCAAAATGTAAAGTTTATTTTTTTGGCATATCAAGAAAAGTATGCTCAGTTGTTATTACATTTGAATTTTAATTATATCTAAAATCTCTGTTACATACTAATTTCAATGCAGAATGAAATCTGCTTTCCTTCTGATGAAATTAATAATGAATCTGTATTTCGAAAAACTGAGATTGAGGTTTGATGTGTAAATATTTAATTGTATTAATTTTTAAAAATAATTATTTATGGCTTAATGTGTTTCTGCTTAACATTTCTTTAACAATACTGCTTGTTGAATATAAACATTTTTTGCATTTCCTTTTGTAGGTATGAAATGTTATGATAGGAACTTAGTTGAAATGCAAAAAAGGAGCTAAACTAATCTTAAGACATTAAGAGGCAGGTGTCTATATATTTTTTTCTTTGATATTGTCAAGTTTTTTTTTATTTCATTACCACTTTGGGTTCATATTTAAATGTGTTCTAATGTAAGAGATCGGAAAAAAGTAACATGAATTATAAATTGGACCTTTGTTCATGAATTCAAGAAATGTGTCTAGATACAACAAGTCATGAACTTATGGTATAAAATCAAAGTTTTTTGCTTCTTGCCACTTTCTATTTGTGTTTTTCATCCTTTATGCTTGATGCTGCAACGGAATATTAGATCTCATTTTAATGGTTTACTCCTAATTCTACCGTTCACTTAAAATGTTTGTGTTAAAAAAAATACTTCTAAGACTATGTCTTTTGATTTCAAATATTTCTGTGTGTTATTAAGACTGAATTTGTTTCTCATTCCAGGATATTCTTTTCTCAGCCTTTTTATAAAATTGAAAACTGAAAATATTACTTTTTTAGAATATAAGATATTTCAAAATGTAAAGTTGATTATTTTGGCATAACACGGAAACTATGCTCAATTGTTATTATATTTGAATTATATCTAAAATCTCTGTTACATACCATTGTCAATGTAGAATGAAATCTGCTTTCTTTCTGATGAACTTAATAATTAATATGTATTTCGAAAAACTGAGTTTGTGATTTGACGTATAAATTTTTAATTGTATGATTTTTTAAAAATACCTATGTATGGCCTATTGTGTTTGTTTTTTACATTTCTTTTACAATACTGCATGTTGCATTTAAACATTTTTTTTTTTTTTTTTTTTTTTGCATTTCCTTTTATAGATATGAAAAGTTATGAAAATTGTAATGCAAAGATGGAGCTAAACTAATCTTAAGACATTGATCAGGTGTGTATGTTTTTGTTTGCCTTTCATACTTTCAAGTTGTTGTTTTTTTTAAATATAATTACCACTTTGTGTTCATATTTAAATGTGTTCTAATGTAAGAGATCGGAAAAAAGTAACATGAATTATAAATTGGACCTTTGTTCATGAATTCAAGAAATGTGTCTAGATACAACAAGTCATGAACTTATGGTATAAAATCAAAGTTTTTTGCTTCTTACCACTTTCTATTTGTGTTTTTCATTCTTTATGCTTGATGCTGCTGCAACGGAATATTAGATCTCATTTTTCTTATTTTAATAGTTTAATCCTAATTGTACCGTTCACTTACAATATTTGTATTAAATAAAATACTTCTTAGACTATGTCTTTGGATTTCAAACATTGGAACATTTCTGTGTGTTGTTAAGACTAATTATGTTTCTCTTTCCAGTATATTCTTTTCTCAGCCTTTTCATAAAATTAAAAATTGAAAATATTGCTTTTTTAGTATATAAGGTATTTCAAAATGTAAAGTTTATTTTTTTGGCATATCAAGAAAACTATGCTCAGTTGTTATTACATTTGAATTTTAATTATATCTAAAATCTCTGTTACATACTAATTTCAATGCAGAATGAAATCTGCTTTCTTTCTGATGAAATTAATAATGAATCTGTATTTCGAAAAACTGAGATTGAGGTTTGATGTGTAAATATTTAATTGTATTAATTTTTAGAAATAATTATTTATGGCCTAATGTGTTTCTGTTTAACATGTCTTTAACAATACTGCTTGTTGAATATAAACATTATTTGCATTTCCTTTTCTAGGTATGAAATGTTATGATAGGAACTTAGTTGAAATGCAAAAAAGGAGCTAAACTAATCTTAAGACATTAAGAGGCAGGTGTGTATAATTTTTTCTTTGATATTGTCAAAATTTTTTTTTATTTCATTACCACTTTGGGTTCATATTAAAATGTGTTCTAATTTAAGGGATCAGAAATAAAATAACATGAATTATAAATTCGACCTTTGCTCATGATTTCAAGAAATGTGTCTTGATACAACAAGTCATGAACTTATGGTATAAAATCAAAGTTTTTTGCTTCTTGCCACTTTCTATTTGTGTTTTTCATTCTTTATGCTTGATGCTGCAACGGAATATTAGATCTCATTTTAATGGTTTACTCCTAATTCTACCGTTCACTTAAAATATTTGTGTTAAAAAAAATACTTCTAAGACTATGTCTTTTGATTTCAAATATTTCTGTGTGTTATTAAGACTGAATATGTTTCTCATTCCAGGATATTCTTTTCTCAGCCTTTTTATAAAATCAAAAACTGAAAATATTGCTTTTTTGGAATATAAGATATTTCAAAATGTAAAGTTGATTATTTTGGCATAACACGGAAACTATGCTCAATTGTTATTATATTTGAATTATATCTAAAATCTCTGTTACATACTATTGTCAATGTAGAAGTAAATCTGCCTTCTTTCTGATGAACTTAATAATTAATATGTATTTCGAAAAACTGAGATTGGGATTTGACATATAAATTTTTAATTGTATGATTTTTTAAAAATACCTATGTATGGCCTATTGGGTTTGGTTTTTACATTTCTTTTACAATACTGCATGTTGCATTTAAACATTTTTTTTTTTTTTTTTTTTGCATTTCCTTTTATAGATATGAAAATTGTATAGCAAAGATGGAGCTAAACTAATCTTGAGACATTGATCTGGTGTGTATGTTTTTGTTTGCCTTTCATACTTTCAAGTTGTTGTTTTTTTAATATAATTACCACTGTGTGTTCATATTTAAATGTGTTCTGATGTAAGAGATCGGAAAAAAGTAACATGAATTATAAATTGGACCTTTGTTCATGAATTCAAGAAATGTGTCTAGATACAAGTCATGAACTTATGGTATAAAATCAAAGTTTTTTGCTTCTTGCCACTTTCTATTTGTGTTTTTCATTCTTTCTGCTTGATGCTGCTGCAACGGAATATTAGATCTCATTTTTCTTATTTTAATAGTTTAATCCTAATTGTACCGTTCACTTACAATATTTGTATTAAATAAAATACTTCTTAGACTATGTCTTTGGATTTCAAACATTGGAACATTTCTGTGGGTTGTTAAGACTAATTATGTTTCTCTTTCCAGTATATTCGTTTCTCAGCCTTTTCATAAAATTAAAAACTGAAAATATTGCTTTTTTAGTATATAAGGTATTTCAAAATGTAAAGTTTATTTTTTTGGCATATCAAGAAAAGTATGCTCAGTTGTTATTACATTTGAATTTTAATTATATCTAAAATCTCTGTTACATACTAATTTCAATGCAGAATGAAATCTGCTTTCTTTCTGATGAAATTAATAATGAATCTGTATTTCGAAAAACTGAGATTGAGGTTTGATGTGTAAATATTTAATTGTATTAATTTTTAGAAATAATTATTTATGGCCTAATGTGTTTCTGTTTAACATGTCTTTAACAATACTGCTTGTTGAATATAAACATTATTTGCATTTCCTTTTGTAGGTATGAAATTTTATGATAGGAACTTAGTTGAAATGCAAAAAAGGAGCTAAATTAATCTTAAGACATTAAGAGGCAGGTGTGTATATTTTTTTCTTTGATATTGTCAAAAAATTTTTTTATTTCATTACCACTTTGGGTTCATATTTAAATGTGTTCTGATGTAAGAGATCGGAAAAAAGTAACATGAATTATGAATTGGACCTTTGTTCATGAATTCAAGAAATGTGTCTAGATACAACAAGTCATGAACTTATGGTATAAAATCAAAGTTTTTTGCTTCTTGCCACTTTCTATTTGTGTTTTTCATTCTTTCTGCTTGATGCTGCTGCAACGGAATATTAGATCTCATTTTTCTTATTTTAATAGTTTAATCCTAATTGTACCGTTCACTTACAATATTTGTATTAAATAAAATACTTCTTAGACTATGTCTTTGGATTTCAAACATTGGAACATTTCTGTGTGTTGTTAAGACTAATTATGTTTCTCTTTCCAGTATATTCGTTTCTCAGCCTTTTCATAAAATTAAAAACTGAAAATATTGCTTTTTTAGTATATAAGGTATTTCAAAATGTAAAGTTTATTTTTTTGGCATATCAAGAAAAGTATGCTCAGTTGTTATTACATTTGAATTTTAATTATATCTAAAATCTCTGTTACATACTAATTTCAATGCAGAATGAAATCTGCTTTCTTTCTGATGAAATTAATAATGAATCTGTATTTCGAAAAACTGAGATTGAGGTTTGATGTGTAAATATTTAATTGTATTAATTTTTAGAAATAATTATTTATGGCCTAATGTGTTTCTGTTTAACATGTCTTTAACAATACTGCTTGTTGAATATAAACATTATTTGCATTTCCTTTTGTAGGTATGAAATTTTATGATAGGAACTTAGTTGAAATGCAAAAAAGGAGCTAAACTAATCTTAAGACATTAAGAGGCAGGTGTGTATATTTTTTTCTTTGATATTGTCAAAAAGTTTTTTTATTTCATTACCACTTTGGGTTCATATTTAAATGTGTTCTGATGTAAGAGATCGGAAAAAAGTAACATGAATTATGAATTGGACCTTTGTTCATGAATTCAAGAAATGTGTCTAGATACAACAAGTCATGAACTTATGGTATAAAATCAAAGTTTTTTGCTTCTTGCCACTTTCTATTTGTGTTTTTCATTCTTTATGCTTGATGCTGCAACGGAATATTAGATCTCATTTTAATGGTTTACTCCTAATTCTACCGTTCACTTAAAATGTTTGTGTTAAAAAAAATACTTCTAAGACTATGTCTTTTGATTTCAAATATTTCTGTGTGTTATTAAGACTGAATTTGTTTCTCATTCCAGGATATTCTTTTCTCAGCCTTTTTATAAAATTGAAAACTGAAAATATTACTTTTTTAGAATATAAGATATTTCAAAATGTAAAGTTGATTATTTTGGCATAACACGGAAACTATGCTCAATTGTTATTATATTTGAATTATATCTAAAATCTCTGTTACATACCATTGTCAATGTAGAATGAAATCTGCCTTCTTTCTGATGAACTTAATAATTAATATGTATTTCGAAAAACTGAGTTTGTGATTTGACGTATAAATTTTTAATTGTATGATTTTTTAAAAATACCTATGTATGGCCTATTGTGTTTGTTTTTTACATTTCTTTTACAATACTGCATGTTGCATTTAAACATTTTTTTTTTTTTTTTTTTGCATTTCCTTTTATAGATATGAAAAGTTATGAAAATTGTAATGCAAAGATGGAGCTAAACTAATCTTAAGACATTGATCAGGTGTGTATGTTTTTGTTTGCCTTTCATACTTTCAAGTTGTTTTTTTTTTTTTAATATAATTACCACTTTGTGTTCATATTTAAATGTGTTCTAATGTAAGAGATCGGAAAAAAGTAACATGAATTATAAATTGGACGTTTGTTCATGAATTCAAGAAATGTGTCTAGATACAACAAGTCATGAACTTATGGTATAAAATCAAAGTTTTTTGCTTCTTGCCACTTTCTATTTGTGTTTTTTTCATTCTTTATGCTTGATGCTGCTGCAATGGAATATTAGATCTCATTTTTCTTATTTTAATAGTTTAATCCTAATTGTACCGTTCACTTACAATATTTGTATTAAATAAAATACTTCTTAGACTATGTCTTTGGATTTCAAACATTGGAACATTTCTGTGTGTTGTTAAGACTAATTATGTTTCTCTTTCCAGTATATTCTTTTCTCAGCCTTTTCATAAAATTAAAAGCTGAGAATATTGCTTTTTTAGTATATAAGGTATTTCAAAATGTAAAGTTTATTTTTTTGGCATATCAAGAGAAGTATGCTCAGTTGTTATTACATTTGAATTTTAATTATATCTAAAATCTCTGTTACATACTAATTTCAATGCAGAATGAAATCTGCTTTCTTTCTGATGAAATTAATAATGAATCTGTATTTCGAAAAACTGAGATTGAGGTTTGATGTGTAAATATTTAATTGTATTAATTTTTAGAAATAATTATTTATGGCCTAATGTGTTTCTGTTTAACATGTCTTTAACAATACTGCTTGTTGAATATAAACATTATTTGCATTTCCTTTTGTAGGTATGAAATGTTATGATAGGAACTTAGTTGAAATGCAAAAAAGGAGCTAAACTAATCTTAAGACATTAAGAGGCAGGTGTGTATATTTCTTTCTTTGATATTGTCAAAATTTTTTTTTATTTCATTACCACTTTGGGTTCATATTAAAATGTGTTCTAATTTAAGGGATCAGAAAAAAAATAACATGAATTATAAATTCGACCTTTGCTCATGATTTCAAGAAATGTGTCTTGATACAACAAGTCATGAACTTATGGTATAAAATCAAAGTTTTTTGCTTCTTGCCACTTTCTATTTGTGTTTTTCATTCTTTATGCTTGATGCTGCAACGGAATATTAGATCTCATTTTAATGGTTTACTCCTAATTCTACCGTTCACTTAAAATGTTTGTGTTAAAAAAAATACTTCTAAGACTATGTCTTTTGATTTCAAATATTTCTGTGTGTTATTAAGACTGAATATGTTTCTCATTCCAGGATATTCTTTTCTCAGCCTTTTTATAAAATCAAAAACTGAAAATATTGCTTTTTTGCAATATAAGATATTTTAAAATGTAAAGTTGATTATTTTTCATAACACGGAAACTATGCTCAATTTATAGTATATTTGAATTATATCTAAAATCTCTGTTACATACTATTGTCAATGTAGAATGAAATCTGCCTTCTTTCTGATGAACTTAATAATTAATATGTATTTCGAAAAACTGAGATTGGGATTTGACGTAGAAATTTTTAATTGTATGATTTTTTAAAAATACCTATGTATGGCCTATTGGGTTTGTTTTTACATTTCTTTTACAATACTGCATGTTGCATTTAAACATTTTTTTTTTTTTTTTTTTTTTTTGCATTTCCTTTTATAGATATGAAAAGTTATGAAAATTGTAATGCAAAGATGGAGCTAAACTAATCTTAAGACATTGATCAGGTGTGTATGTTTTTGTTTGCCTTTCATACTTTCAAGTTTTTTTTTTTTTTAATATAATTACCACTTTCTGTTCATATTTAAATGTGTTCTAATGTAAGAGATCGGAAAAAAGTAACATGAATTATAAATTGGACGTTTGTTCATGAATTCAAGAAATGTGTCCAGATACAACAAGTCATGAACTTGTGGTATAAAATCAAAGTTTTTTGCTTCTTGCCACTTTCTATTTGTGTTTTTCATTCTTTATGCTTGATGCTGCTGCAACGGAATATTAGATCTCATTTTTCTTATTTTAATAGTTTAATCCTAATTGTAACGTTCACTTAAAATATTTGTATTAAATAAAATACTTCTTAGTCTATGTCTTTGTATTTCAAACATTGGAACATTTCTGTGTGTTGTTAAGACTAATTATGTTTCTCTTTCCAGTATATTCTTTTCTCAGCCTTTTCATAAAATTAAAAACTGAAAATATTGCTTTTTTAGTATATAAGGTATTTCAAAATGTAAAGTTTATTTTTTTGGCATATCAAGAAAAGTATGCTCAGTTGTTATTACATTTGAATTTTGATTATATCTAAAATCTCTGTTACATACTAATTTCAATGCAGAATGAAATCTGCTTTCTTTCTGATGAAATTAATAATGAATCTGTATTTCGAAAAACTGAGATTGAGGTTTGATGTGTAAATATTTAATTGTATTAATTTTTAGAAATAATTTTTTATGGCCTAATGTGTTTCTGTTTAACATGTCTTTAACAATACTGCTTGTTGAATATAAACATTATTTGCATTTCCTTTTGTAGGTATGAAATGTTATGATAGGAACTTAGTTGAAATGCAAAAAAGGAGCTAAACTAATCTTAAGACATTAAGAGGCAGGTGTGTATATTTTTTTCTTTGATATTGTCAAAATTTTTTTTTATTTCATTACCGTTTTGGGTTCATATTAAAATGTGTTCTAATTTAAGGGATCAGAAAAAAAAATAACATGAATTATAAATTCGACCTTTGCTCATGATTTCAAGAAATGTGTCTTGATACAACAAGTCATGAACTTATGGTATAAAATCAAAGTTTTTTGCTTCTTGCTACTTTCTATTTGTGTTTTTCATTCTTTATGCTTGATGCTGCAACGGAATATTAGATCTCATTTTAATGGTTTACTCCTAATTCTACCGTTCACTTAAAATGTTTGTGTTAAAAAAAATACTTCTAAGACTATGTCTTTTGATTTCAAATATTTCTGTGTGTTATTAAGACTGAATATGTTTCTTATTCCAGGATATTCTTTTCTCAGCCTTTTTATAAAATCAAAAACTGAAAATATTGCTTTTTTTGCAATATAAGATATTTTAAAATGTAAAGTTGATTAATTTTCATAACACGGAAACTATGCTCAATTTATAGTATATTTGAATTATATCTAAAATCTCTGTTACATACCATTGTCAATGTAGAATGAAATCTGCCTTCTTTCTGATGAACTTAATAATTAATATGTATTTCGAAAAACTGAGTTTGTGATTTGACGTATAAATTTTTAATTGTATGATTTTTTAAAAATACCTATGTATGGCCTATTGGGTTTGTTTTTTACATTTCTTTTACAATACTGCATGTTGCATTTAAACATTTTTTTTTTTTTTTTTTTGCATTTCCTTTTATAGATATGAAAAGTTATGAAAATTGTAACACAAAGATGGAGCTAAACTAATCTTAAGACATTGATCAGGTGTGTATGTTTTTGTTTGCCTTTCATACTTTCAAGTTTTTTTTTTTTTTTTTTTAATATAATTACCACTTTGTGTTCATATTTAAATGTGTTCTAATGTAAGAGATCGGAAAAAAGTAACATGAATTATAAATTGGACGTTTGTTCATGAATTCAAGAAATGTGTCTAGATACAACAAGTCATGAACTTATGGTATAAAATCAAAGTTTTTTGCTTCTTGCCACTTTCTATTTGTGTTTTTCATTCTTTATGCTTGATGCTGCTGCAACGGAATATTAGATCTCATTTTTCTTATTTTAATAGTTTAATCCTAATTGTACCGTTCACTTAAAATATTTGTATTAAATAAAATACTTCTTAGTCTATGTCTTTGGATTTCAAACATTGGAACATTTCTGTGTGTTGTTAAGACTAATTATGTTTCTCTTTCCAGTATATTCTTTTCTCAGCCTTTTCATAAAATTAAAAACTGAAAATATTGCTTTTTTAGTATATAAGGTATTTCAAAATGTAAAGTTTATTTTTTTGGCATATCAAGAAAAGTATGCTCAGTTGTTATTACATTTGAATTTTAATTATATCTAAAATCTCTGTTACATACTAATTTCAATGCAGAATGAAATCTGCTTTCCTTCTGATGAAATTAATAATGAATCTGTATTTCGAAAAACTGAGATTGAGGTTTGATGTGTAAATATTTAATTGTATTAATTTTTAAAAATAATTATTTATGGCTTAATGTGTTTCTGCTTAACATTTCTTTAACAATACTGCTTGTTGAATATAAACATTTTTTGCATTTCCTTTTGTAGGTATGAAATGTTATGATAGGAACTTAGTTGAAATGCAAAAAAGGAGCTAAACTAATCTTAAGACATTAAGAGGCAGGTGTCTATATATTTTTTTCTTTGATATTGTCAAGTTTTTTTTTATTTCATTACCACTTTGGGTTCATATTTAAATGTGTTCTAATGTAAGAGATCGGAAAAAAGTAACATGAATTATAAATTGGACCTTTGTTCATGAATTCAAGAAATGTGTCTAGATACAACAAGTCATGAACTTATGGTATAAAATCAAAGTTTTTTGCTTCTTGCCACTTTCTATTTGTGTTTTTCATTCTTTATGCTTGATGCTGCAACGGAATATTAGATCTCATTTTAATGGTTTACTCCTAATTCTACCGTTCACTTAAAATGTTTGTGTTAAAAAAAATACTTCTAAGACTATGTCTTTTGATTTCAAATATTTCTGTGTGTTATTAAGACTGAATTTGTTTCTCATTCCAGGATATTCTTTTCTCAGCCTTTTTATAAAATTGAAAACTGAAAATATTACTTTTTTAGAATATAAGATATTTCAAAATGTAAAGTTGATTATTTTGGCATAACACGGAAACTATGCTCAATTGTTATTATATTTGAATTATATCTAAAATCTCTGTTACATACCATTGTCAATGTAGAATGAAATCTGCTTTCTTTCTGATGAACTTAATAATTAATATGTATTTCGAAAAACTGAGTTTGTGATTTGACGTATAAATTTTTAATTGTATGATTTTTTAAAAATACCTATGTATGGCCTATTGTGTTTGTTTTTTACATTTCTTTTACAATACTGCATGTTGCATTTAAACATTTTTTTTTTTTTTTTTTTTTTTGCATTTCCTTTTATAGATATGAAAAGTTATGAAAATTGTAATGCAAAGATGGAGCTAAACTAATCTTAAGACATTGATCAGGTGTGTATGTTTTTGTTTGCCTTTCATACTTTCAAGTTGTTGTTTTTTTTAAATATAATTACCACTTTGTGTTCATATTTAAATGTGTTCTAATGTAAGAGATCGGAAAAAAGTAACATGAATTATAAATTGGACCTTTGTTCATGAATTCAAGAAATGTGTCTAGATACAACAAGTCATGAACTTATGGTATAAAATCAAAGTTTTTTGCTTCTTGCCACTTTCTATTTGTGTTTTTCATTCTTTATGCTTGATGCTGCTGCAACGGAATATTAGATCTCATTTTTCTTATTTTAATAGTTTAATCCTAATTGTACCGTTCACTTACAATATTTGTATTAAATAAAATACTTCTTAGACTATGTCTTTGGATTTCAAACATTGGAACATTTCTGTGTGTTGTTAAGACTAATTATGTTTCTCTTTCCAGTATATTCTTTTCTCAGCCTTTTCATAAAATTAAAAATTGAAAATATTGCTTTTTTAGTATATAAGGTATTTCAAAATGTAAAGTTTATTTTTTTGGCATATCAAGAAAACTATGCTCAGTTGTTATTACATTTGAATTTTAATTATATCTAAAATCTCTGTTACATACTAATTTCAATGCAGAATGAAATCTGCTTTCTTTCTGATGAAATTAATAATGAATCTGTATTTCGAAAAACTGAGATTGAGGTTTGATGTGTAAATATTTAATTGTATTAATTTTTAGAAATAATTATTTATGGCCTAATGTGTTTCTGTTTAACATGTCTTTAACAATACTGCTTGTTGAATATAAACATTATTTGCATTTCCTTTTCTAGGTATGAAATGTTATGATAGGAACTTAGTTGAAATGCAAAAAAGGAGCTAAACTAATCTTAAGACATTAAGAGGCAGGTGTGTATAATTTTTTCTTTGATATTGTCAAAATTTTTTTTTATTTCATTACCACTTTGGGTTCATATTAAAATGTGTTCTAATTTAAGGGATCAGAAATAAAATAACATGAATTATAAATTCGACCTTTGCTCATGATTTCAAGAAATGTGTCTTGATACAACAAGTCATGAACTTATGGTATAAAATCAAAGTTTTTTGCTTCTTGCCACTTTCTATTTGTGTTTTTCATTCTTTATGCTTGATGCTGCAACGGAATATTAGATCTCATTTTAATGGTTTACTCCTAATTCTACCGTTCACTTAAAATATTTGTGTTAAAAAAAATACTTCTAAGACTATGTCTTTTGATTTCAAATATTTCTGTGTGTTATTAAGACTGAATATGTTTCTCATTCCAGGATATTCTTTTCTCAGCCTTTTTATAAAATCAAAAACTGAAAATATTGCTTTTTTGGAATATAAGATATTTCAAAATGTAAAGTTGATTATTTTGGCATAACACGGAAACTATGCTCAATTGTTATTATATTTGAATTATATCTAAAATCTCTGTTACATACTATTGTCAATGTAGAAGTAAATCTGCCTTCTTTCTGATGAACTTAATAATTAATATGTATTTCGAAAAACTGAGATTGGGATTTGACATATAAATTTTTAATTGTATGATTTTTTAAAAATACCTATGTATGGCCTATTGGGTTTGGTTTTTACATTTCTTTTACAATACTGCATGTTGCATTTAAACATTTTTTTTTTTTTTTTTTTTTGCATTTCCTTTTATAGATATGAAAATTGTATAGCAAAGATGGAGCTAAACTAATCTTGAGACATTGATCTGGTGTGTATGTTTTTGTTTGCCTTTCATACTTTCAAGTTGTTGTTTTTTTAATATAATTACCACTGTGTGTTCATATTTAAATGTGTTCTGATGTAAGAGATCGGAAAAAAGTAACATGAATTATAAATTGGACCTTTGTTCATGAATTCAAGAAATGTGTCTAGATACAAGTCATGAACTTATGGTATAAAATCAAAGTTTTTTGCTTCTTGCCACTTTCTATTTGTGTTTTTCATTCTTTCTGCTTGATGCTGCTGCAACGGAATATTAGATCTCATTTTTCTTATTTTAATAGTTTAATCCTAATTGTACCGTTCACTTACAATATTTGTATTAAATAAAATACTTCTTAGACTATGTCTTTGGATTTCAAACATTGGAACATTTCTGTGGGTTGTTAAGACTAATTATGTTTCTCTTTCCAGTATATTCGTTTCTCAGCCTTTTCATAAAATTAAAAACTGAAAATATTGCTTTTTTAGTATATAAGGTATTTCAAAATGTAAAGTTTATTTTTTTGGCATATCAAGAAAAGTATGCTCAGTTGTTATTACATTTGAATTTTAATTATATCTAAAATCTCTGTTACATACTAATTTCAATGCAGAATGAAATCTGCTTTCTTTCTGATGAAATTAATAATGAATCTGTATTTCGAAAAACTGAGATTGAGGTTTGATGTGTAAATATTTAATTGTATTAATTTTTAGAAATAATTATTTATGGCCTAATGTGTTTCTGTTTAACATGTCTTTAACAATACTGCTTGTTGAATATAAACATTATTTGCATTTCCTTTTGTAGGTATGAAATTTTATGATAGGAACTTAGTTGAAATGCAAAAAAGGAGCTAAATTAATCTTAAGACATTAAGAGGCAGGTGTGTATATTTTTTTCTTTGATATTGTCAAAAAATTTTTTTATTTCATTACCACTTTGGGTTCATATTTAAATGTGTTCTGATGTAAGAGATCGGAAAAAAGTAACATGAATTATGAATTGGACCTTTGTTCATGAATTCAAGAAATGTGTCTAGATACAACAAGTCATGAACTTATGGTATAAAATCAAAGTTTTTTGCTTCTTGCCACTTTCTATTTGTGTTTTTCATTCTTTCTGCTTGATGCTGCTGCAACGGAATATTAGATCTCATTTTTCTTATTTTAATAGTTTAATCCTAATTGTACCGTTCACTTACAATATTTGTATTAAATAAAATACTTCTTAGACTATGTCTTTGGATTTCAAACATTGGAACATTTCTGTGTGTTGTTAAGACTAATTATGTTTCTCTTTCCAGTATATTCGTTTCTCAGCCTTTTCATAAAATTAAAAACTGAAAATATTGCTTTTTTAGTATATAAGGTATTTCAAAATGTAAAGTTTATTTTTTTGGCATATCAAGAAAAGTATGCTCAGTTGTTATTACATTTGAATTTTAATTATATCTAAAATCTCTGTTACATACTAATTTCAATGCAGAATGAAATCTGCTTTCTTTCTGATGAAATTAATAATGAATCTGTATTTCGAAAAACTGAGATTGAGGTTTGATGTGTAAATATTTAATTGTATTAATTTTTAGAAATAATTATTTATGGCCTAATGTGTTTCTGTTTAACATGTCTTTAACAATACTGCTTGTTGAATATAAACATTATTTGCATTTCCTTTTGTAGGTATGAAATTTTATGATAGGAACTTAGTTGAAATGCAAAAAAGGAGCTAAACTAATCTTAAGACATTAAGAGGCAGGTGTGTATATTTTTTTCTTTGATATTGTCAAAAAGTTTTTTTATTTCATTACCACTTTGGGTTCATATTTAAATGTGTTCTGATGTAAGAGATCGGAAAAAAGTAACATGAATTATGAATTGGACCTTTGTTCATGAATTCAAGAAATGTGTCTAGATACAACAAGTCATGAACTTATGGTATAAAATCAAAGTTTTTTGCTTCTTGCCACTTTCTATTTGTGTTTTTCATTCTTTATGCTTGATGCTGCAACGGAATATTAGATCTCATTTTAATGGTTTACTCCTAATTCTACCGTTCACTTAAAATGTTTGTGTTAAAAAAAATACTTCTAAGACTATGTCTTTTGATTTCAAATATTTCTGTGTGTTATTAAGACTGAATTTGTTTCTCATTCCAGGATATTCTTTTCTCAGCCTTTTTATAAAATTGAAAACTGAAAATATTACTTTTTTAGAATATAAGATATTTCAAAATGTAAAGTTGATTATTTTGGCATAACACGGAAACTATGCTCAATTGTTATTATATTTGAATTATATCTAAAATCTCTGTTACATACCATTGTCAATGTAGAATGAAATCTGCCTTCTTTCTGATGAACTTAATAATTAATATGTATTTCGAAAAACTGAGTTTGTGATTTGACGTATAAATTTTTAATTGTATGATTTTTTAAAAATACCTATGTATGGCCTATTGTGTTTGTTTTTTACATTTCTTTTACAATACTGCATGTTGCATTTAAACATTTTTTTTTTTTTTTTTTTTGCATTTCCTTTTATAGATATGAAAAGTTATGAAAATTGTAATGCAAAGATGGAGCTAAACTAATCTTAAGACATTGATCAGGTGTGTATGTTTTTGTTTGCCTTTCATACTTTCAAGTTGTTTTTTTTTTTTTAATATAATTACCACTTTGTGTTCATATTTAAATGTGTTCTAATGTAAGAGATCGGAAAAAAGTAACATGAATTATAAATTGGACGTTTGTTCATGAATTCAAGAAATGTGTCTAGATACAACAAGTCATGAACTTATGGTATAAAATCAAAGTTTTTTGCTTCTTGCCACTTTCTATTTGTGTTTTTTTCATTCTTTATGCTTGATGCTGCTGCAATGGAATATTAGATCTCATTTTTCTTATTTTAATAGTTTAATCCTAATTGTACCGTTCACTTACAATATTTGTATTAAATAAAATACTTCTTAGACTATGTCTTTGGATTTCAAACATTGGAACATTTCTGTGTGTTGTTAAGACTAATTATGTTTCTCTTTCCAGTATATTCTTTTCTCAGCCTTTTCATAAAATTAAAAGCTGAGAATATTGCTTTTTTAGTATATAAGGTATTTCAAAATGTAAAGTTTATTTTTTTGGCATATCAAGAGAAGTATGCTCAGTTGTTATTACATTTGAATTTTAATTATATCTAAAATCTCTGTTACATACTAATTTCAATGCAGAATGAAATCTGCTTTCTTTCTGATGAAATTAATAATGAATCTGTATTTCGAAAAACTGAGATTGAGGTTTGATGTGTAAATATTTAATTGTATTAATTTTTAGAAATAATTATTTATGGCCTAATGTGTTTCTGTTTAACATGTCTTTAACAATACTGCTTGTTGAATATAAACATTATTTGCATTTCCTTTTGTAGGTATGAAATGTTATGATAGGAACTTAGTTGAAATGCAAAAAAGGAGCTAAACTAATCTTAAGACATTAAGAGGCAGGTGTGTATATTTCTTTCTTTGATATTGTCAAAATTTTTTTTTATTTCATTACCACTTTGGGTTCATATTAAAATGTGTTCTAATTTAAGGGATCAGAAAAAAAATAACATGAATTATAAATTCGACCTTTGCTCATGATTTCAAGAAATGTGTCTTGATACAACAAGTCATGAACTTATGGTATAAAATCAAAGTTTTTTGCTTCTTGCCACTTTCTATTTGTGTTTTTCATTCTTTATGCTTGATGCTGCAACGGAATATTAGATCTCATTTTAATGGTTTACTCCTAATTCTACCGTTCACTTAAAATGTTTGTGTTAAAAAAAATACTTCTAAGACTATGTCTTTTGATTTCAAATATTTCTGTGTGTTATTAAGACTGAATATGTTTCTCATTCCAGGATATTCTTTTCTCAGCCTTTTTATAAAATCAAAAACTGAAAATATTGCTTTTTTGCAATATAAGATATTTTAAAATGTAAAGTTGATTATTTTTCATAACACGGAAACTATGCTCAATTTATAGTATATTTGAATTATATCTAAAATCTCTGTTACATACTATTGTCAATGTAGAATGAAATCTGCCTTCTTTCTGATGAACTTAATAATTAATATGTATTTCGAAAAACTGAGATTGGGATTTGACGTAGAAATTTTTAATTGTATGATTTTTTAAAAATACCTATGTATGGCCTATTGGGTTTGTTTTTACATTTCTTTTACAATACTGCATGTTGCATTTAAACATTTTTTTTTTTTTTTTTTTTTTTGCATTTCCTTTTATAGATATGAAAAGTTATGAAAATTGTAATGCAAAGATGGAGCTAAACTAATCTTAAGACATTGATCAGGTGTGTATGTTTTTGTTTGCCTTTCATACTTTCAAGTTTTTTTTTTTTTTAATATAATTACCACTTTCTGTTCATATTTAAATGTGTTCTAATGTAAGAGATCGGAAAAAAGTAACATGAATTATAAATTGGACGTTTGTTCATGAATTCAAGAAATGTGTCTAGATACAACAAGTCATGAACTTGTGGTATAAAATCAAAGTTTTTTGCTTCTTGCCACTTTCTATTTGTGTTTTTCATTCTTTATGCTTGATGCTGCTGCAACGGAATATTAGATCTCATTTTTCTTATTTTAATAGTTTAATCCTAATTGTAACGTTCACTTAAAATATTTGTATTAAATAAAATACTTCTTAGTCTATGTCTTTGTATTTCAAACATTGGAACATTTCTGTGTGTTGTTAAGACTAATTATGTTTCTCTTTCCAGTATATTCTTTTCTCAGCCTTTTCATAAAATTAAAAACTGAAAATATTGCTTTTTTAGTATATAAGGTATTTCAAAATGTAAAGTTTATTTTTTTGGCATATCAAGAAAAGTATGCTCAGTTGTTATTACATTTGAATTTTGATTATATCTAAAATCTCTGTTACATACTAATTTCAATGCAGAATGAAATCTGCTTTCTTTCTGATGAAATTAATAATGAATCTGTATTTCGAAAAACTGAGATTGAGGTTTGATGTGTAAATATTTAATTGTATTAATTTTTAGAAATAATTTTTTATGGCCTAATGTGTTTCTGTTTAACATGTCTTTAACAATACTGCTTGTTGAATATAAACATTATTTGCATTTCCTTTTGTAGGTATGAAATGTTATGATAGGAACTTAGTTGAAATGCAAAAAAGGAGCTAAACTAATCTTAAGACATTAAGAGGCAGGTGTGTATATTTTTTTCTTTGATATTGTCAAAATTTTTTTTTATTTCATTACCGTTTTGGGTTCATATTAAAATGTGTTCTAATTTAAGGGATCAGAAAAAAAAATAACATGAATTATAAATTCGACCTTTGCTCATGATTTCAAGAAATGTGTCTTGATACAACAAGTCATGAACTTATGGTATAAAATCAAAGTTTTTTGCTTCTTGCTACTTTCTATTTGTGTTTTTCATTCTTTATGCTTGATGCTGCAACGGAATATTAGATCTCATTTTAATGGTTTACTCCTAATTCTACCGTTCACTTAAAATGTTTGTGTTAAAAAAAATACTTCTAAGACTATGTCTTTTGATTTCAAATATTTCTGTGTGTTATTAAGACTGAATATGTTTCTTATTCCAGGATATTCTTTTCTCAGCCTTTTTATAAAATCAAAAACTGAAAATATTGCTTTTTTTGCAATATAAGATATTTTAAAATGTAAAGTTGATTAATTTTCATAACACGGAAACTATGCTCAATTTATAGTATATTTGAATTATATCTAAAATCTCTGTTACATACCATTGTCAATGTAGAATGAAATCTGCCTTCTTTCTGATGAACTTAATAATTAATATGTATTTCGAAAAACTGAGTTTGTGATTTGACGTATAAATTTTTAATTGTATGATTTTTTAAAAATACCTATGTATGGCCTATTGTGTTTGTTTTTTACATTTCTTTTACAATACTGCATGTTGCATTTAAACATTTTTTTTTTTTTTTTTTTTTTTTTGCATTTCCTTTTATAGATATGAAAAGTTATGAAAATTGTAATGCAAAGATGGAGCTAAACTAATCTTAAGACATTGATCAGGTGTGTATGTTTTTGTTTGCCTTTCATACTTTCAAGTTGTTGTTTTTTTTAAATATAATTACCACTTTGTGTTCATATTTAAATGTGTTCTAATGTAAGAGATCGGAAAAAAGTAACATGAATTATAAATTGGACCTTTGTTCATGAATTCAAGAAATGTGTCTAGATACAACAAGTCATGAACTTATGGTATAAAATCAAAGTTTTTTGCTTCTTGCCACTTTCTATTTGTGTTTTTCATTCTTTATGCTTGATGCTGCTGCAACGGAATATTAGATCTCATTTTTCTTATTTTAATAGTTTAATCCTAATTGTACCGTTCACTTACAATATTTGTATTAAATAAAATACTTCTTAGACTATGTCTTTGGATTTCAAACATTGGAACATTTCTGTGTGTTGTTAAGACTAATTATGTTTCTCTTTCCAGTATATTCTTTTCTCAGCCTTTTCATAAAATTAAAAATTGAAAATATTGCTTTTTTAGTATATAAGGTATTTCAAAATGTAAAGTTTATTTTTTTGGCATATCAAGAAAACTATGCTCAGTTGTTATTACATTTGAATTTTAATTATATCTAAAATCTCTGTTACATACTAATTTCAATGCAGAATGAAATCTGCTTTCTTTCTGATGAAATTAATAATGAATCTGTATTTCGAAAAACTGAGATTGAGGTTTGATGTGTAAATATTTAATTGTATTAATTTTTAGAAATAATTATTTATGGCCTAATGTGTTTCTGTTTAACATGTCTTTAACAATACTGCTTGTTGAATATAAACATTATTTGCATTTCCTTTTCTAGGTATGAAATGTTATGATAGGAACTTAGTTGAAATGCAAAAAAGGAGCTAAACTAATCTTAAGACATTAAGAGGCAGGTGTGTATAATTTTTTCTTTGATATTGTCAAAATTTTTTTTTATTTCATTACCACTTTGGGTTCATATTAAAATGTGTTCTAATTTAAGGGATCAGAAATAAAATAACATGAATTATAAATTCGACCTTTGCTCATGATTTCAAGAAATGTGTCTTGATACAACAAGTCATGAACTTATGGTATAAAATCAAAGTTTTTTGCTTCTTGCCACTTTCTATTTGTGTTTTTCATTCTTTATGCTTGATGCTGCAACGGAATATTAGATCTCATTTTAATGGTTTACTCCTAATTCTACCGTTCACTTAAAATATTTGTGTTAAAAAAAATACTTCTAAGACTATGTCTTTTGATTTCAAATATTTCTGTGTGTTATTAAGACTGAATATGTTTCTCATTCCAGGATATTCTTTTCTCAGCCTTTTTATAAAATCAAAAACTGAAAATATTGCTTTTTTGGAATATAAGATATTTCAAAATGTAAAGTTGATTATTTTGGCATAACACGGAAACTATGCTCAATTGTTATTATATTTGAATTATATCTAAAATCTCTGTTACATACTATTGTCAATGTAGAAGTAAATCTGCCTTCTTTCTGATGAACTTAATAATTAATATGTATTTCGAAAAACTGAGATTGGGATTTGACATATAAATTTTTAATTGTATGATTTTTTAAAAATACCTATGTATGGCCTATTGGGTTTGGTTTTTACATTTCTTTTACAATACTGCATGTTGCATTTAAACAATTTTTTTTTTTTTGCATTTCCTTTTATAGATATGAAAAGTTCTGAAAATTGTAATGCAAAGATGGAGCTAAACTAATCTTAAGACATTGATCAGGTGTGTATGTTTTTGTTTGCCTTTCATACTTTCAAGTTTTTTTTTATTTTTTTTTTAATATAATTACCACTTTGTGTTCATATTTAAATGTGTTCTAATGTAAGAGATCGGAAAAAAGTAACATTAATTATAAATTGGACCTTTGTTCATGAATTCAAGAAATGTGTCTAGATACAACAAGTCATGAACTTATGGTATAAAATCAAAGTTTTTTGCTTCTTGACACTTTCTATTTGTGTTTTTCATTCTTTATGCCTGATGCTGCTGCAACGGAATATTAGATCTCATTTTTCTTATTTTAATAGTTTAATCCTAATTGTACCGTTCACTTAAAATATTTGTATTAAATAAAATACTTCTTAGACTATGTCTTTGGATTTCAAACATTGGAACATTTCTGTGTGTTGTTAAGACTGATTATGTTTCTCGTTCCAGTATATTCTTTTCTCAGCCTTTTCATAAAATTAAAAACTGAAAATATTGCTTTTTTAGTATATAAGGTATTTCAAAATGTAAAGTTTATTTTTTTTGGCATATCGTGAAAAGTATGCATAGTTGTTATTACATTTAAATATTAATTATATCTGAAATCTCTGTTACATACTATTGTCAATGCATAATGATATCTGCTTTCTTTCTGATGAAAATAATTATCTGTATTTCGAAACACTGAGATTGGGATTTGATGTGTAAATTTTTAAAAATAATTATTTATGGCCTATTGTGTTTGTGTTTTACATGTCTTTAACAATACTGCTTGTTGAATATAAACATTTTTTGCATTTCCTTTTGTAGGTATGAAATGTTATGATAGGAACTTAGTTGAAATGCAAAAAAGGAGCTAAACTAATCTTAAGACATTAAGAGGCAGGTGTGTATATTTTTTTCTATGATGTTGTCAAGTTTTTTTTTTTTTTTTTTATTTCATTACCACTTTGGGTTCATATTAAAATGTGTTCTAATTTAAGGGATCAGAAAAAAAAATAACATGAATACTTTCAAGTTTTTGTTTTTTTAATATAATTACCACTTTGTGTTCATATTTAAATGTGTTCTAATGTAAGAGATCGGAAAAAAGTAACATGCATTATAAATTGGACCTTTGTTCATGAATTCAAGAAATGTGTCTAGATACAACAAGTCATGAACTTATGGTATAAAATCAAAGTTTTTTGCTTCTTGCCACTTTCTATTTGTGCTTTTCATTCTTTATGCTTGATGCTGCAACGGAATATTAGATTTCATTTTAATGGTTTACTCCTAATTCTACCGTTTACTTTAAATGTTTGTGTTAAAGAAAATACTTCTAAGACTATGTCTTTTGATTTCAAATATTTCTGTGTGTTATTAAGACTGAATATGTTTCTCATTCCAGGATATTCTTTTCTCTGCCTTTTCATAAAATCAAAAACTGAAAATATTGCTTTTTTTGGAATATAAGATATTTCAAAATGTAAAGTTGATTATTTTGGCATAACACGGAAACTATGCTCAATTGTTATTATATTTGAATTATATCCAAAATCTCAGTTACATACTATTGTCAATGTAGAATGAAATCTGCCTTCTTTCTGATGAACTTAATAATTAATATGTATTTCGAAAAACTGAGATTGGGATTTGACGTAGAAATTTTTAATTGTATGATTTTTTAAAAATACCTATGTATGGCCTATTGTGTTTGTTTTTTACATTTCTTTTACAATACTGCATGTTGAATTTAAACATTTTTTTTTTTTTTTGCATTTCCTTTTATAGATATGAAAAGTTATGAAAATTGTAATGCAAAGATGGAGCTAAACTAATCTTAAGACATTGATCAGGTGTGTATGTTTTTGTTTGCCTTTCATACTTTCAAGTTGTTGTTTTTTTAATATAATTACCACTTTGTGTTCATATTTAAATGTGTTCTGATGTAAGAGATCGGAAAAAAGTAACATGAATTATAAATTGGACCTTTGTTCATGAATTCAAGAAATGTGTCTAGATACAACAAGTCATGAACTTATGGTATAAAATCAAAGTTTTTTGCTTCTTGCCACTTTCTATTTGTGTTTTTCATTCTTTATGCTTGATGCTGCTGCAACGGAATATTAGATCTCATTTTTCTTATTTTAATAGTTTAATCCTAATTGTAACGTTCACTTAAAATATTTGTATTAAATAAAATACTTCTTAGTCTATGTCTTTGTATTTCAAACATTGGAACATTTCTGTGTGTTGTTAAGACTAATTATGTTTCTCTTTCCAGTATATTCTTTTCTCAGCCTTTTCATAAAATTAAAAACTGAAAATATTGCTTTTTTAGTATATAAGGTATTTCAAAATGTAAAGTTTATTTTTTTGGCATATCAAGAAAAGTATGCTCAGTTGTTATTACATTTGAATTTTGATTATATCTAAAATCTCTGTTACATACTAATTTCAATGCAGAATGAAATCTGCTTTCTTTCTGATGAAATTAATAATGAATCTGTATTTAGAAAAACTGAGATTGAGGTTTGATGTGTAAATATTTAATTGTATTAATTTTTAAAAATAATTATTTATGGCCAAATGTGTTTTTGTTTTACATTTCTTGAACAATACTGCATGTTTAATTTAAACTTTTTTTTTTTTTTTTTTGCATTTCCTTTTATGTGTATGGAAAGTTATGAAAGTTGTAATTCAAAGGAGCTAAACTAATCTTAAGACCTTAATCAGGTGTGTATATTTTTGGTTGTCTTTCATATTTTCAAGTTTTTTAAAAATTTTATTACCACTTTGTGTTCATATTTAAATGTGTTCTAATGTAAGGGATCAGAAAAAAGTAACATGAATTATGAATTGGATCTTTGCTCATGAATTCAAGAAATGTGTCTTGATACGACAAGTCATGAAGTTATGGTATAGAATCAATGTTGTTTGCTTCTTGGCATTTACTATTTGTATTATTCATTCTTTATGCAGCTGCAACAAAATATTGAATCTCATTATTCTCATTTTAATAGTTTATTTCTAATTGTACTGTTCGCTTAAAATGTTGGATTTAAAGAAAATACTTCTAAGTCTATTTGTTTTTAGGACAAATTTTCAATCATTCCTATGCGATAATAAGACAAATTAAGTTTCTCCTTTGAGTACATTTTTTTTCTCAGCTTTTAGTAAATTAAAAACTGTGAAAATATTTCTTCTTATACTGCAATATATTAAAAAATGTAAAGTGTTATTCTGAGATTAAGAAAAGCGTGACAAATTGTTATTACGTTTTGAATTTTAATTTTAGCTATAATCTCAGTTACATACACTCTGATATTAATATTTATTATTGATGTAAATTATTTATGTTCTTTGGTATCATATAAAATAAAGCAGACAAATCCATCAAAATGTGGGATAAGGAAAATTTAAATAAAGCCATATTTGCAGTATTATAAGAATATTTAGTCTCCAAGCATTAAAATCACTCATTATTTTAAAATTAAAGGAAATAATAATAATTGGCAAATTTTTTCTTAAATATTCATAGAAACTTTAAACAAATGTTGAAATAAATAGTCAGAATGTAATTTACGTCAATAATTAAAAAAATGAAATGTGTCTTGAATATGAGTTTTTTTATTCCAACAAGTAAGTGAATTTTGCTGGAACTTGTTTCATGTGACAATTTCAAATGAATATGTAATCTACATAGAGAGAAAACTTTATTTTGCGAATGAATAAAACTGAATTTTTAAAACATAAAAACTAATGAAGTTTTGACACCATATGAGTAATAAATGAGGTCATCAAGGATGTTCGATTTTATAACTATGCAAGTTAGTTTTGTTATGTTGTATCAATCAAAATGTAATAAAGAAACAAGCTTATTGTGCAAAAAAATCAATATTCTAAATACATAGTAAATCAAAATTAAATATATTTAGAAAATATTAGTTCAATCCATTGACCTAGATGCAAAGTCAATCAAATTATTTAGATATCAATGATATAAAGTCCAATTTGATATTGGTGTAAATCATTTATGATCCTTATTATGAAATAAAATATAACAAGTTGTCAAATCCATTAAAAGAGAGAAGAATTTTTTTCTAAATATTTAACAACATAAAATAAAACACATGAATAATTTCAAGAGAAATTTTGACTTGAATTTGAAGAGAAAATTCAAATTAAAAATTGAAAAGTTGAATCATATGTGCTGTAAATAAGATGAAATCAAAATAATTTGCACTAATTTCTTAAATATTGATACAACTACTAAACTGTTGTTTGAATACAGTGGGAATATGCTATTCATATCAATAATTGGAAAACGAAAATGTGTGTTGAACATCAGTTTTTATTCCAAGATCAAATGAATATGTAAACTACATGGTGAGAACACTTTATATTGCAACTGAATAAAGCTGCATTTTCAATGCAGAAATTAAAAACTGAATGAAGTTTAGGCACCATATGAACAATAAATGACGTCATCAAGGATTTGCAAAATAATAACTATGCGAGTTAGTTTTGTTATGTTGTATTATTCAATATGTATAAAAAACAAACAAACTTATTGAGCAAAAAAATAAATAAGAAATAAAATACTTATTGAATCAAAACTAAATATATTTTTATAATATTAGTTCAATTTGTTAGCTTAGAAGCAAAATAAATCAAATTATTATTAAGCTACCAATGGTATGAATTCCATTTTAATATTCTTGTATCTTATCCTTGGTATCTAATAACAAATAATAACAGAAAATCAAATTTATAAATGGAGAATATTTTTAGTAGTAAAATATACAAACCTTAACTTTTATGGAAAACATTTTCCACAGCCTGAAACTACCCAGAATTTTCGTGCTATAAACAAAAGGAAATGATAATCATTTGCAACTGATTACTTAAATATACATTTATTAATTGCTTTTGTGAATAAAATGGCTGTATGTAATTTAAATCAATAATTGGAAAATGAAAATTTGTATTGAACATGAGTTTTTATTCCAAGATCAAATGCTTATGTAATCTGCATAGAGAGAAATTTTATATTGCAATGGAATGAAGTTGAATTTTAGTGAAATTAAAAACTAAACATGATTTGACAGCTAATGAAGAATTAACGAGACATTCACTGAAAATATGTTATATAATAATTAAGTAAATTATCTTTGATATGTGGTATCTGTCGAAATGTACCAAAGAAACAAACTTATTGTGCAAAAAATTAATTATTCCAAATTCTTAGTAAATCAAAATTAAACATATTTTTATAATATTAGGCCAATATGCTGACCTAGGAGCAAAATCAATCAGATTGTTTAAGTTATTAGTTGCATAAAGTCCAATTTAATATTCATGTAAATCATTTATGATACTTGGTATCATATAAAATGTGACAAATAATCAAATTCATTCTAAGCATTTAACAAAACAAAATAAAAGTAAACACCTAACAATTAAAAAAAAATGCCTCCAAATAATAAAAATTAGACTTATCATGCTATAAATAAAATGAAATGGTAGTAATTTGCAAATAATTTCTTAAATATTCACACAATTATTAAACAGTTTTGTAAATAAAATGCAGATAGTAATTTTTTTCAATAATTGAAAAATGAAAATGTATATTGAACATCAATTTTTATTTCAAGTTCAAATGAATATGTAATCTCTGTAGAGAGATATCTTTATGTTTCAATAAAATGAAGTTGAATTGTAGCGAAATTACAAACCAAGTACGATTTGACACCAAATGAAAGATTTAGTTATGATGTGTGATATCATAAATATGTTTTGTGGTATCGACAAAATGTAACAAAGAAACAAAATTATAGTGCAAAAAAAAAAAAAAATTCCTTATTCTTAGTACATCAAAATTAAACAGATTCTTATAGGAAACCTCTCGTCTTTCAGCTTCTTTTAGAGAAGTACTGAATTCAACTTACTTCAATGCCGATATTCTTCTAGATCTTAATGGTATTCAGATGGAATTTTTATGTATCTTCCTATACGTCTGACTTTGAATTATGGAAGAAGGTATAAACTATATTTTACGCATACGAATTCAATTTTTTTTCTTCTGAAAAATAGAAGGCATGATTATGTAGCCAAAGATTGATAGCAACGACATCATTGAGCTGACGGAAGAATATAGAAAGAACTCCGGAAAAATTTATGGAAGTGTGTTCTGTACCGTACCAAGAAGTTGCAGAGGAGATTTGATCTGGAAAAAAGAAAATAATAGCTTCAACAGAGCAGCAGCATTCCAGTGAAATAAGGGCAATGCTGAAAGCTACTGTCTTATCAGCCTGATAAGGTAGTAGCTATACACACTAATTAATTTACGAATAATGCTTTGCTTCATTTTCGCCAAATTTCAAAGTGTATCTATCCTAAGACCAATGTCTTTAGACAGTTTTATTGTAAAAAATTCGGATTCTGCTTCTTCAAGTGATGTTAATTTTCACTTTAAAAAGCAATGTCTGGAATTTTTAATCGTCTTGATTTTTTGTCTTTATTTTGCTGTTGTTGTTGTTCTTTGTCTTAATTTATTTTTCACCATCTTGCCTTTGTTAAAGCTATTCATCATCATCCATTGCAGAATTAGAGCAAAGAGACATACGTCTCTTAGCAGTAAGAGAGCAGCGTGAAATAGAAGCTAACATTCTGATGAGAAATTGGATCAACATTGACTAATTATAAATTGCTCCTTCGGCATTTTAAACGAATTCCCGATGAAGATCCGTAATGTAAATATTGTATTTTTACCATTAAAATGTCAAATATTAGAGTAATATTTGAAATTTCAATCGTAATTTGGAATATATAAAAAATTAAACAATAAATGTATTAAATAATTTTGCTCAAAATATAGAAAACATTTTTCAATATTTTTTATTTATCACTCTTTCTTGTGATCAGAAAGCAGATTTCTTATGATTTTAGAAAAAAAAAAAAAAAAAAAAAAAAAAATTATCATTTACAAGCAGGAATATCATTCTACACACTTTGAATGCTGTCTTGGCTTAACTTCCCTAAAAGCATTCATTTCATATCTTCCACTTAATGAGACATATATTTCAAATAGTGCCGCACACATGTGCTGCAATCCATGAACTGAAAATAAAGCTTTGTGAAACTGGACTATAATGACCCCGTGGATTTCAAAGTATTTATATTAATGCTGTATGTCATGAGAAAAATGAGGAGATTTAAGAGTCCCTTCAATAAATAAAGGCAAAGAATCCGCAAAATATTATAATCTATGTATTTTCTCTGGGCGGTTCAAGGTTAGGTTTTCTACCTCGGTACTGGTTGTCTGCGTCGTAATGCTGAGGCAGATAACACTGTCAATCTTATTTTTTTTTTTTTTTTTTTTTTTTTTTACACGGCTGTTAAGGTACTGTCAGCTTAACGACCTTACTGAAACGTACTGACGTGGAAAAAAACAAGCTTTGACGAAACCAGGGCAACTGAGAAGGAGAATAGTACGGAAAACGAGTGTCCTTGAAACGCTTACAGAAATTACACAGACCATAGTTTGGTTCAGAAAAAAAATTTATTTTTAATTGGATTTCATAATGATTGCATTTTTTATTAATTTCAATTTGAACCGATGTTTAACTCATTAGATGTGGGAATATTAAATTATAAGTACAAATATCAAGAAGGATCGCAAAATTTTCTAATTCCTTTTTTGCGAACACAGATATAATTTAATACAACAAAAGCAAACCAGAAACAAATGATACAAAATAGTATATGAAAATGCGAAATAATTATTTCCCAGTTTCGCAATGGTCTCAACTTTTATACCAGGTGTCTTGGCATCCCAAATTTTAGAGCGAATAATTTAAATATATGTTGCCGTAAATAATGGATCATCCTCTTGAAATTTCAATAAATTTTTAATCAGAAATTCTCCAAATAAAGATATGACACAGAGATTTCTATTATCGATTTCATCAGAACAGGATTATTAAAATTTCGTGATTCAAAAAGGGATTCATATTCATTTAGTAAAAATGACATCCCATTTAGAATTTATCCTATGTCTGTTTTTATATGGACCTAGGAATTTTGAACCATAATTAAATGATTAGAACGATACCTGAGGAACACCGCAATCCATACAAAACTTATTAATATCGAAAATTATATCGTACGGTCTAAATGACTATTTAATGTTAGCTGAAAACAAAAGTAATAGGAATATTTGTGACTTGGGCCTCCTCATTTTTTCCCCCTCTAAGCAACTCCTTTCATTTTTTTCTGTGTAAAAAACGAAATAAAATCTTTTCTTTCTCCGCCATGAAAGATCATGGTAAATGCCAATTAATATCACCTGAATAGAAAGAAGAATGGAACATTTACTATGTACATGATAATATTGATTATTGGAGCTGATTGAAACCTTAATCACTTTCAACAATTTAAAATTTATTTAACAAAGAGGGGCATTTTCAATTATTTTTCATTTTAACGTTTTAAAAATTTAATTCGAAATTCTGAAAATAATTTCGAACTAAATATAATAATATTGTCGTTTATTAATATTTTAACAAACTGTTTTATTGATTATCAACTTAAATATCATTATTATATATATAATCAGTAATAAAATGTTTTGTCAGATTATGGGAATTTGCTACATAAAACTGCTCACACAAATAATTAAAATAAAAGAAAATTGCCTGATTTTAGTAGGGATGACGAATATTTTACGACCGGCTATTATGTAACCAATGTCAAAAAGTCACAAATACCAGTGATCAATACTTTTCAAAGCGGAGTGTGATTCAAATTCTTGATACGATCTTACTGGTGATATTCCGATAACAGGTCTTGGATCTCGTTAGAAAGTAACAATCGATACGATCTGTCCAATGGAAGCTCTCTAACAAGAGTTCAATCATGCATAGGGAAAGTCCCTTACCCACTGAAGTGAACGGACCGGTTATTCTTGGAATTATCGTATCGTTGTATTGCATATCACTGAAATTTATCGGAGCCTTGACTTCGCTGGAAAGTGTGAGGCTTCACAGGAAAGTGCGAAGACACCGCTCCACTTCATGGGAGTGACCTTGACTTTCCGATACTCGCATTTGACGATGCACTATTCCATAAACCATTCCTTATGACATGACTTTGATTGCATATATTCTGTTTACTGCTGGCGCCATCTGCAGGTAGAATAGAGAACTAAAGTCGACATTTTAAAGAAATGACATGTATTTATAATTCAAATTTTTTCAGAAAATTGTTTACTCCAATAAAGAAATGAAATAAATAGTTTTAAAAATCATATTCAAGAAGTGAGCTCAAATCGATAAATTAATTCAATCACACGTTACTTCGATTAGTTATTTAAATATTAGTTACAATTAATACATTTTGCATTTAATACTAATTAATAAATTTTAATTAAAAATATGATTGAAATAACAGATATTTGGAACAAAAATTTAAAAATAACAATAGTAAAATTATTTGTCTAACTTTTCTTTAATTAAGTCTCTAACTTTTCAGGAAGTTCGAATTTGCCAAATCAAAGGCCCAAGAAACTTATATTACCTTAAGGGACTCTAAATGTTTAATCAGGGAGTAAGGAAATAACTTAATACCCTCATATTCTTAATGGTTTGCCTGAAATGGTGAAATATGGGGAAAAGTAACAATGTTCGTTATTACTTATCATAGTTGTAATATTCTTATAAGCACTAATAATTTATGGTGAAGTTTGAAATAGCAACTTTAAGAGAATTAACTAAAAAAGTAATAAGTAAATTTATACAAATGTATATGGTGCAAAGCGATGAATAAGAAAAAAAAAAAAAAAAAATGTAACTTACATTTGTGGTGAAAGATATTAATTTCAGGATAGCGAAGTGAACTGAAAAAATGAAATATTTATTGTATACATTTACAATTTTAAATTATTTTTATTTCCAGCTTAGATGGGCATGCTGCAACTCTGACAGTTATAAATTGTATCTGAGTAATATCTCTGTGATATTAAGATTGGATTTGCTTAATATTTCTTTCGAAATAGAGTACGTTCGCCACAATTGTGGCAATCGTTTGCCATTAAGGTTGGGGAATTAAAGATGAGTTCTTCGATATTGGACTCGAGTTTTGATTAACGTTGATCACCACATTACTCATCCTCCAGTGAATCGGAGGTGAAACGAACGATATTTTGTCCTGTTTTTTGCTGTTATTAGTGGTGATATTGGCTATTGCGCTTTACCAATTTTTATTGTCTGAATATTTATCAGCTTTATTTATTTATTTTTTGGTTGATTATTTATCAGCTTGATTTATTTATTGGCTTATTATTTATCAGCTTGATTTATTAATTTTACAGTAATCTTGATTTTGGCAACTTTTTTTAGATGGTTTCCTGGTACATGGTTGTTTTTTTTCTTGGAGGAGTTGTGGATATCCGTTTCTTAGGTGTGGGTGAACGCTTTGGTCTTCTGCTTACTTTACGTTTCTTAGATGCTGGTAATCACTTCGGACTTGTGTGTTTTCACTTATGCCTTCTTTTTTACCTTGGCGGGCCTTTGAATAAACTGAGATTGGGATTTGATGTGTAAATATTTAATTTTATCAAATTTTAAAATTAATTATTTATGGCCTAATGTGTTTGTGTTTTACATTTCTTTAACAATACTGCATGTTGAATATAAACATTTTTTTTGCATTTCCTTTTATAGGTATGAAAAGTTATGATAGGGACTTAGTTGAAATGCAGGGAATGAGCTAAATAATTTAAGACATAAAGAGGCAGGTGTGTATTTTTTTGTTTGTTTTTCTTTAATATTTTTAAGTTTTTTTTAATTATTTAATTACCACTTTGTGTTGTGAATTCAAGAAATGATACAACAAATCATGATTTGGTCCTCGCTATAACCAAATGCTACAGAGCTAAACTAATCTTAAGACATTAAGAGGTAGGTGTGTATATTTTTGTTTTTCTTTCATATTTTCAAGGTTTTTTTTATTTAATTAACACTTTGTGTTCATATTAAATGTGTTCTAATGTAAGAGATCGGAAAAAAGTAACATGAATTATAAATTGGACCTTTGTTCATGAATTCAAGAAATGTGTCTAGATACAACAAGTCATGAACTTATGGTATAAAATCAAAGTTTTTTTGCTTCTTGCCACTTTCTATTTGTGTTTTTCATTCTTTATGCTTGATGCTGCAACGGAATATTAGATCTCATTTTAATGGTTTACTCCTAATTCTACCGTTCACTTAAAATGTTTGTGTTAAAAAAAATACTTCTAAGACTATGTCTTTTGATTTCAAATATTTCTGTGTGTTATTAAGACTGAATATGTTTCTCATTCCAGGATATTCTTTTCTCAGCCTTTTTATAAAATTGAAAACTGAAAATATTGCTTTTTTAGAATATAAGATATTTTAAAATGTAAAGTTGATTATTTTGGCATAACACTGAAACTATGCTGAATTGTTATTATATTTGAATTATATCTAAAATCTCTGTTACATACCATTGTCAATGTAGAATGAAATCTGCCTTCTTTCTGATGAACTTCATAATTAATATGTATTTCGAAAAACTGAGTTTGTGATTTGACGTATAAATTTTTAATTGTATGATTTTTTAAAAATACCTATGTATGGCCTATTGTGTTTGTTTTTTACATTTCTTTTACAATACTGCATGTTGCATTTAAACATTTTTTTTTTTTTTTTTTTTTGCATTTCCTTTTATAGATATGAAAATTGTAATGCAAAGATGGAGCTAAACTAATCTTGAGACATTGATCTGGTGTGTATGGTTTTGATTGCCTTTCATACTTTCAAGTTGTTGTTTTTTTAATATAATTACCACTGTGTGTTCATATTTAAATGTGTTCTGATGTAAGAGATCGGAAAAAAGTAACATGAATTATAAATTGGACCTTTGTTCATGAATTCAAGAAATGTGTCTAGATACAAGTCATGAACTTATGGTATAAAATCAAAGTTTTTTGCTTCTTGCCACTTTCTATTTGTGTTTTTCATTCTTTATGCTTGATGCTGCTGCAACGGAATATTAGATCTCATTTTTCTTATTTTAATAGTTTAATCCTAATTGTACCGTTCACTTAAAATATTTGTATTAAATAAAATACTTCTTAGTCTATGTCTTTGGATTTCAAACATTGGAACATTTCTGTGTGTTGTTAAGACTGATTATGTTTCTCGTTCCTGTATATTCTTTTCTCAGCCTTTTCATAAAATTAAAAACTGAAAATATTGCTTTTTTAGTATATAAGGTAATTCAAAATGTAAAGTTTATTTTTTTGGCATATCAAGAAAAGTATTCTCAGTTGTTATTACATTTGAATTTTAATTATATCTAAAATCTCTGTTACATACTAATTTCAATGCAGAATGAAATCTGCTTTCTTTCTGATGAAATTAATAATTTATCTGTATTTCGAAAAACTGAGATTGAGGTTTGATGTGTAAATATTTAATTGTATTACTTTTTAAAAATAATTATTTATGGCCTAATGTGTTTATGTTTAACATTTCTTTAACAATACTGCTTGTTGAATATAAACATTTTTTGCATTTCCTTTTGTATGTATGAAATTTTATGATAGGAACTTAGTTGAAATGCAAAAAAGGAGCTAAACTAATCTTAAGACATTAAGAGGCAGGTGTGTATATTTCTTTCTTTGATATTGTCAAGTTTTTTTTTATTTCATTACCACTTTGGGTTCATATTAAAATGTGTTCTAATTTAAGGGATCAGAAAAAAAATAACATGAATTATAAATTCGACCTTTGCTCATGATTTCAAGAAATGTGTCTTGATACAACAAGTCATGAACTTATGGTATAAAATCAAAGTTTTTTGCTTCTTGCCACTTTCTATTTGTGTTTTTCATTCTTTATGCTTGATGCTGCAACGGAATATTAGATCTCATTTTAATGGTTTACTCCTAATTCTACCGTTCACTTAAAATGTTTGTGTTAAAAAAAATACTTCTAAGACTATGTCTTTTGATTTCAAATATTTCTGTGTGTTATTAAGACTGAATATGTTTCTCATTCCAGGATATTCTTTTCTCAGCCTTTTTATAAAATCAAAAACTGAAAATATTGCTTTTTTGGAATATAAGATATTTCAAAATGTAAAGTTGATTATTTTGGCATAACACGGAAACTATGCTCAATTGTTATTATATTTGAATTATATCTAAAATCTCTGTTACATACTATTGTCAATGTAGAAGGAAATCTGCCTTCTTTCTGATGAACTTAATAATTAATATGTATTTCGAAAAACTGAGATTGGGATTTCACGTATAAATTTTTAATTGTATGATTTTTTAAAAATACCTATGTATGGCCTATTGTGTTTGTTTTTTACATTTCTTTTACAATACTGCATGTTGCATTTAAACATTTTTTTTTTTTTTTTTGCATTTCCGTTTATAGATATGAAAAGTTATGAAAACTGTAATGCAAAGATGGAGCTAAACTAATCTTAAGACATTTATCAGGTGTGTATGTTTTTGTTTGCCTTTCATACTTTCAAGCTGTTGTTTTTTTAATATAATTACCACTTTGTGTTCATATTTAAATGTGTTCTGATGTAAGAGATCGGAAAAAAGTAACATGAATTATAAATTGGACCTTTGTTCATGAATTCAAGAAATGTGTCTAGATACAACAAGTCATGAACTTATGGTATAAAATCAAAGTTTTTTGCTTCTTCCCACTTTCTATTTGTGTTTTTCATTTTTTATGCCTGCTGCTGCTGCAACGGAATATTAGATCTCATTTTTCTTATTTTAATAGTTTAATCCTAATTGTACCGTTCACTTAAAATATTTGTATTAAATAAAATACTTCTTAGACTATGTCTTTGGATTTCAAACATTGGAACATTTCTGTGTGTTGTTAAGACTGATTATGTTTCTCGTTCCAGTATATTCTTTTCTCAGCCTTTTCATAAAATTAAAAACTGAAAATATTGCTTTTTTAGTATATAAGGTATTTCAAAATGTAAAGTTTATTTTTTTGGCATATCATGGAAAGTATGCATAGTTGTTATTACATTTAAATATTAATTATATCTGAAATCTCTGTTACATACTATTGTCAATGCATAATGATATCTGCTTTCTTTCTGATGAAAATAATTATCTGTATTTCGAAAAACTGAGATTGGGATTTGATGTGTAAATTTTTAAAAATAATTATTTATGGCCTATTGTGTTTGTGTTTTACATTTCTTTAACAATACTGCATGTTGAATTTAAACATTTTTTGCATTTCCGTTAGAGGTATGAAAAGTTATGAAAGTGGTAATGCAGAGCTAAACTTTTCTTAAGACATTATTCAGTTGTGTATACTTTTGTTTGTCTTTCATATTTTCAGGGTTTTTTTTTAAAATTTCATTACCATTTTTTGTTTATAAATAAATGTGTTCTAATGTAAGAGATCAGAAAAAAGTAACATGAATTATAAATTGTACCTTTGCTCATGAATTCTAGAAATAAGTCTTGATATAACAAGTCATGAACTTATAGTATAAAATCAATGTTTTTTGCTTCTTGCCACTTTCTATATGTATTTTTCATTTTTTATGCTTTTTGCTGTTGCAACAGAATATTAGATCTCATTATTCTCATTTAAATAGTTTACCGTTAATTTAAAATGTTCGTATTTAAGAAAATACTTCTAAGACTATTTGTTCTAATTCCAAATATACGAACATTTTTGTGTGTAATTAAGATTGATTATGTTCCTCATTCCAGTATATTCTTTTGTCAGCCTTATAAAATTAAAAACTGATTTTTTTTTTTTTTTTTTTTTTTTTTTTTTTTTTGGAATATAAGATATTTCAAAATGTAAAGTTGATTTTTTTTGGCATATCACGAAAAGTATGCTCAGTTGTTATTACATTTTAATTTTAATTATATCTAAAATCTCTGTTGCCTACTAATGTCAATGTAGAATGAAATCTGCTTTCTTTATGCTGAATTTAATAATTAATCTGTATTTTGAAAAACTAAGATTGTAATTTTAATGTGTAAATTTTTAATTGTATGAATTTTTAAAAATAATTATTTTTGGCCTAATGTGTTTTTGTTTTACATTTCTTGAACAATACTGCATGTTGAATTTAAACTTTATTTTTGCATTTCCTTTTATATGTATGGAAAGTTATGAAAGTTGTAATTTAAAGGAGCTAAACTAATCTTAAGACCTTAATCAGGTGTGTATATTTTTGGTTGTCTTACATATTTTCAAGTTTTTTAAAAATTTTATTACCACTTTGTGTTCGTATTTAAATGTGTTCTAATGTAAGGGATCAGAAAAAAGTAACATGAATTATGAATTGGATCTTTGCTCATGAATTCAAGAAATGTGTCTTGATACGACAAGTCATGAAGTTATGGTATAGAATCAATGTTGTTTGCTTCTTGCCATTTACTATTTGTATTTTTCATTCTTTATGTAGCTGCAACAGAATATTGAATCTCATTATTCTCATTTTAATAGTTTATTTCTAATTGTACTGTTCGCTTCAAATGTTGGATTTAAAGAAAATACTTCTAAGTCTATTTGTTTTTAGGACAAATTTTCAATCATTCCTATGCGATATTAAGACAAATTAAGTTTCTCCTTTGAGTACATTTTTTTTCTCAGCTTTTAGTAAATTAAAAACTGTGAAAATACTTCTTCTTAGACTGCAATATATTAAAAAATGTAAAGTGTTATTCTGAGATTAAGAAAAGCGTCACAAATTGATATTACGTTTTGAATTTTAATTTTAGCTATAATCTCAGTTACACTCTTATATTAATATTTATTATTGATGTAAATTATTTGTACTTTGGTATCATATAAAATAAAGCAGACAAATCCATCAAAAAATGGGATATAGGAATTTAAATATTTGACAAAGGAAAATTTAAATAAAGCCATATTTGCAGTATTATAAGAATATTTAGTCTCCAAGCATTAAAATGACTCATTATTCTAAAATAAAAGGAAATAATAATAATTGGCAAATTTTTCCTTAAATATTCATAGAAACTTTAAAGAAATGCTGAAATAAATAGTCAGAATGTAATTTACATCAATAATTTAAAAATTGAAATGTGTTTTGAATATGAGTTTTTTTATTCCAACAAGTAAGTGAATTTTGCTGGAACTTGTTTCATGTGACACAATTTCAAATGAATATGTAATCTACATAGAGAGAAAACTTTGTTTTGCAAATGAATAAAACTGAATTTTTAAAACATAAAAACTAATGAAGTTTTGACACCATATGAACAATAAATGAGGTCATCCAGGATGTTCGATTTTATAACTATGCAAGTTAGTTTTGTTATGTTGTATCAATCAAAATGTAATAAAGAAATAAGCTTATTGTGCAAAAAAATCAATATTCTAAATACATAGTAAATCAAAATTAAATATATTTTAAAAATATTAGTTCAATCTATTGACATAGATGCAAAGTCAATCAAATTATTTAGATATCAATGATATAAAGTCCAATTTGATATTGGTGTAAATCATTTATGATCCTTATTATGAAATAAAATATAACAAGTTGTCAAATCCATTAAAAGAGAGAAGAATTTTTTTCTAAATATTTAACAACATAAAATAAAACACATGAATAATTTCAAGAGAAATTTTGACTTGAATTTGAAGAGAAAATTCAAATTAAAAATTGAAAAGTTGAATCATATGTGCTGTAAATAAGATGAAATCAAAATAATTTGCACATAATTTCTTAAATATTAATACAACTACTAAACTGTTGTTTGAATACAGTGGGAATATGTTATTCATATCAATAATTGGAAAACGAAAATGTGTGTTGAACATCAGTTTTTATTCCAAGATCAAATGAATATGTAAACTACATGGTGAGAACACTTTATATTGCAATTGAATAAAGCTGCATTTTCAAAGCAGAAATTAAAAACTGAATGAAGTTTAGGCACCATATGAACAATAAATGACGTCATCAAGGATGGGCAAAATAATAACTATGCGAGTTAGTTTTGTTATGTTGTATTATTCAATATGTATAAAAAACAAACAAACTTATTGAACAAAAAAATAAATAAAAAATAAAATACTTATTGAATCAAAACTAAACTACTATTGATGAAAAACTGTATATTTGTGAAAATTAAGAAAGTAACGTGTTATACTTTTGTTTGAACTTATAACTTTAAATATTTAATTATTTTCGAATATCGTTCAATAATTTGAACGTAATTCCTATATGTCATTTACGCTTTTATTTCTCCTCGTTTGTACAGAGAAAATTCATTTTATGGACATAATTTATTCCCATCCAGAAGAAACTACAGGATATAGAAAGATCAAAATTCCAAATATGTGTATCAGCTTAAATACACATATTTGGAATTTTGTGTATTGTACACATATTTGGAATTAAGGTTATGAAGCTACTCATTCATAAGAAAATTATCGACTTTATTGTCTCTTTCATACAACTTTCTGAACAAAAATACTCAGCGGACATTGTCTGAAGAATGCAACTAAATATAAACAGAAGTATAAAGAAAAGTGTCAACAACTTCTAACATCTGATGCTGTATTGACTCTTTATAATGAAAATCTACCTTTACAAGTATCTTGCGGTTCGTGGGGGGCCGCGGTGGCCTGGTGGTAAGGTCTCGGCTTCGGAACCGGAGGGTTTCAGGTTCGTGACCCGATTCCACCGAAGAACCGTCGTGTAAGGGGGTCAGTTGCACGTTAAATCCGTCATGACCAAACGTCCTCCCGCTGGTGTGGTGTGGAGAGGGGGCTGCCAGCTCAGGTGTCGTCCTCGTCATCTGACCGTTTTTCAAAATTACGAGGTCCGTCCCAAAATAGCCCTAGTGTTGCTTCAAACGGGACGTTAATATAACAAAACAAACCAAGCCAAACTTGCGGTTCGTTTTGGCACAGTGTTCGTTTGGTTCGTTTTGGTACAGTGTTATCATACATTTTAAATGACGAAGAAAAATTTGCAACGTATGCCCCACAAATATTAACAAAGGCTGAAGTCAACTTCTCATAAAATGTAAAAGTTTTATCTGTTTGATAGGAACTTTTTTTATTATACACTAATCATCAACCTTTGGTTATTATATTTTCTATCAATAAGGCTGTTCTAGCAAACGGCTACTGTTCTCTTACGAAGATTGGCATTACTCTTAATATCTTCGTATAATTATACCATTAAACAAAAGAAAGATGTTGCACATCTGAATGCGGATTTTCTTTCAAGGTTGCTCAATAAAGACCTAAATAGACTTCATGATACTCACCCTGAAATTGTGAACAGTGGTGGACTGGATCTGAAAATAGTGTTGCCAGGAGGCAACGGAAGGCATTCACTCCCCCCCCCCCCTCTCACACACACAGACACATCCAAACTCACATACACAAGCATACATGCACAAACACATACACTCACAGAATTTAATTTAAATCCTAATTAATTTCCAAATTTTTATCTGAAATTCACTCATGTTACTTAATTCTAAAATTTTCTTTTATTTCCTGATCCAAATTCCGCTTTTTATTTAATTATTTCTAACACGAGCTCTAAAAAATTTCTGAGTTGACAAATTTCATGCCACGAGCGTAAAGAGAAAAATCCCCAACACCCACACATTCCATTTAAGGATACTTAAGATTTCCTTTAAGAAGTCAGCAAGTGTCAGAAACCCTAAAAGAATCTCACTATAAAATCACTGAAGGGAAAAATTTCCATCACTTCCCTCTCGTGCTCTAAAGCGAGCATACGTGTACCATCTTTCGTCCCCTGCATTCAAATTATGGCTCCTATGGTGAAATAAATTGAAGTTCATGCCAAAAGTTTGTTCTTTCCGACCACACATCTGCAAAATTATGCTTATATATACATACATATATATAATTAAATTTCTAAAAAATATGTTCGATATATTACTAAATACAATATAAAATAATATTCATATTTACTAAGTAAGAAATAACAAATATAAATGCAAAATAATATTAAATTTTATATTAGTTTTTGATAGATGTTTAACGCATTGATATTTCGAAATTATATTGATATTTTTTTAATCCGTTTAAAATAAAGTGCAAAATATCTACAAATTTCAATATTTTAAAGATTATTTCGTTTAGCATCACAAAAGTACAGAAATTTATTATCTGCTGTTTACTACTCTAAGGAAAAGTCAATAAACACTTTTGTTCTCTAGATGATTGTGCAAATTTACGAATATTTATATCTGCATCCAAATGATCAAATACTGGATTATGGATACATGGATTGATCGAATTTTTTTTTTAAATCTTGGATACACATTCTGTTTTTTATATATAATATAATATATATATATATATATATATATAAAAGATGCAATAATTTGTTGTTCTGAACTTTTTTTAAAAATAATGGAAAAGAATGAATTGACAATGGTTTTTTTACCTTTGCCTTCTTCTAAATCGGATAGATAACAATGTTTAGGCATTCAAATTTTATAGAAAATAGAAGCAATTATTTTTAAGAATATATTCTTACTAAATAAGTCATTTTTATTTCACTTTAGAATACTTACTTATACACTTAGAATAGAAGCTTTTTCATTCAATCTAACTAGCGGAGTGGTCTCTCGGAAAATATCTAGTATACTCTCTATCGGTGGTACTACCCCCCTCCCCCCATAAAATAGTGGACCTTGGGCAAGGACATGAAGGATACAAGTGCACAGAGTTTTATTTTGAGACACTCGCACATGAGAGTTTTGTGCTTTATAGTATAATGAAGAATAGTGGCGGATTATCAAATAGACAAAGTAGAAAACTTGCCTAAGGGCCCTCCGACTTTGGAAGGGAGTAGGATCTACGCATCGAAATTAATTTTGGAAGCATGCTTCCATTTGATTTACAAGGATCATGTTTTCGAACTTACTCAAATTAAAACGAAGAACCGTTAAATCTTACTCAAATTAAACGAAGAAGAAATTTCAGAATACGATTCTTATGATTTTTTTTTGTGATGCAAATCCGCTTATAGATAAGGATGATCCAATCTCTTTTGCAACTCACATATTAATAACGCTGACAAACTTGTCATTAAAATAATCAGACAATATTTAAAAAGGTTTTACAAATTTTAAAAAATTACTTCTAAATTGTAAATTTATTTTATACAAGAATGACAGAATCCGGTTATCTTGAAGGAAACTTGAATGAATTTTTTTCAATTAATTTTAATACTTTTTAAATTAAAAACTGCTTTATAGAGATTAAAAAAAGATCAATAATTTTTTTCTGGCTTTTGAAGTTGAGCTGAAGGGAACTTTGAAACTTAGCTTGCCTAAATACTCCTGTTAACCTAAATCCTGGAGAAGAAAACTAAATATGTATTGTTACAGCCATGTTTTCAACCGATTGAAATCAAAATTTAAAACGGAATTACAGTTTCAATATCGAGATTACATACCAAATTTCATTTACAGTTCACTCAAAAAAGTATTGGGACACTTAGCATGAATAACTACAAAGCTATTTATAAAACTATTTATCACCTTAAAATAAAAACAAGATGAATCAAGAAATATTTTAACCTTTCTAGTACAGTTTGTAAGGAAAATTTTATTGATATTTTAAAATTATAATTTCATCTAGCTTTTCAAATATAATTCAAAGGCAAATGGGAGTCAAAAAAGTATTGGGACACTTTTGAAATGAGAAATTCAACAAACATCAATAGAATTTACTACCACTGTTTTAGACTATAACTTTAAACGTAAAAATTTCAACAGATAATATTTCTTATAGAAAAAATGTCGAGAAACAAAAATATATCGGTTAATGTGCGATATCTTGTAATATGTCATTGGAAAAATCAGTTCACTGTGTAGCACATATTTTGAAAGTGAGCAAGCCTACTGTTTTTAACATTATTCACAGATTCAAGAAAACAAATAGTACTCAAAACAAGCAAAGATTAGGGCGTTCACAGACATTTAATGAATTTGAAGAGAGGTGGATTGTGAAACAAGTTTACTGTAATCCAAAAATTAGTGCAATAAAATTGACTCTGCAATGCAAAATTAATTCGGAAAATCTGTAAATCCTGAAACTGTTAGAAATGTTTTAAGAAAACCTAAATATCATGGCAGAGTACCTCAAAGAAAGCCCTGCATAAGCAAAACAAATCAACAAGCTAAGCTGACATTTGCTAAAATGTATGTTAAGTAACCAAAAGAATTTTAGAAAAATGTAATTTTTGTTGATGAAAGCAAATATCACATTTTCGGATCAGATGGCAATCAAAAAGTTTGGTGGAAACCAGATGCAGCAATGCATGTCAAAAATGTACGGCCTATTATCAAATATGGAGGTGGCAATAAAATAGTCTTGTGTTATATGGTAAGTACTGGTGTCGAGAACTTGCATTTTATTGATGATACACTGAATAAATATGTCTATCTTGACATAAGCGAAATTTAAAGCAAAGTGCTAGCAATCTGGGAATCTCAAGACATTTTAATCTGTACCAAGATAATGACCCGAAACCTTCTGCTGATATTTGCAAGTTATGAGTCCTCTACTACTGTTCTACAGTTATTAAGACTCCTACACTAAGTCCAGACTTTAATCCCATTGAGCATGCATGGGATTATTTTTAGCAAAAACTGTACGAATATCAAATTTCTAAAAAGCAGGATTTAAGAAAACATTTGGTAAAGAGCAGGCCAACATCCAAGGATCATTTTGCAAAAAATTGGTCCAATCCATGCCAAATAGACTATGAGAAGTCATAATACGCCCAACAAGATATTAACTTTTTATTTTGAATTGTTTTTCTTATTTTATTTGGAAATGTCCCAATACTTTGTTGAGTACGTTGTTTTACTTGATTTCTTTTATTTTCAATTATAACCATAATTACATTAATATGAGAGTTTTGTTTGAATTATTATGATTAGTATATATCAAAATAATATCCATTTCTTTGTTTGAGTTTCATTTGTACATTTAAGTAAAGTATTATGATAAAAATCTATGAACTAGTAGTGTGTCCCAATACTTTTTTGACAGACTGTATCTAAGTCGTTGTGCTTTTAAGTTACCTCGTTCACATACATGTAAAAATACAAAATAGCAAATGGACAACATTTTGATGAATTGAATTAATAATTCGATAAATATCTACACTTCAGCTGCTAAATCTGTTTACAAAATTTTATTTATATAAGTATTAAGGTTTTGTAGTTATCATGTTCACTAGTACTAGGACAGACATACTTCATGCCAATAAATTTCAAAAATTGATAGAAATTTATAAATTCGGTGTAAAGATCACAAACCAAATTTTATCAACTAACTCAAGGCGTTTTTTGAGCTTACATATAGCCATTCCCTGATTGTGCTTAGTTTGAAATGATGAAATTGATCAAAATCTAGATTTCGAATTTCTTCGCGATTAGAATACTTTCTTTTTATATCTTGTTGATAAGCGTAAGAAACATTAGCTTGAGTTCATAAATCACTAAATTTTTACGAATTGTAACAAATTTTATTGCAAAGACAGGACTATTAAGGGAACATATTAATATATTTTCTGAACTTCAAACTGAAATAAATATTGCCAACATTCTATTCCCCGAAGACTGCACGGCATATTCTATATTTTAGCATATTTTCAGATAAAAAAGTAAAGTGAAATAAACATTTAAAAAAGTAAATGATATAAATGTTAATACCAAATAATAAACCAAATTAATTTAATTCTAGAGGGAAGTACAAAAGTGCGTAATGAGTAGCATTCAATTTGTACTTTTGAGATTATAATAAAAAAAATGGATTAAAATTTTAAAAACATAGAAACAGAAATTGAAAGGCATCAAAATGTTATCTTTCCTGATTAAAAATTGGATAATGTGTCTGTAATTTTCGATAACACCATTTTCAATAAATAAGTGAGATAATTGACTTATAATATTCTATAAATAGTTCTCTAACTATTTTATAGCAGAAAACGATATCTCTACCCTTCATTACAATTTCTGCATGGCTTTCAGATAGATTTCAATTTAGAGAAAACTAAATAAAAAGCAATCAAAGAAGTTTTACTTAAATATTTAATTCCTTTGTAACTCACTGCATTTAGAATGTTTAAACTAATTTAGGAATAAAATTTAATATTATTCTCACTAATTCAAGTGGTCTGACATTATTGAAAATGGAAATACCCGGCTTGAGTGAGGATGATAATTTATGGAATCCACATCAATACTAACAACACAGATTCCAGCAGAAAGTATAATGCATTTGTTCTATGGACTTCAATACATAGAATGGAATGAAAACAAATTAACTAAACGAAGACTATTTTGGGAAAATCACTCATTTTTCCACACATTGAAGAAAGGCCACACCTACCAAAAAGTGAGAACTCAATAAAAATAGTGAAACGAATACAGAGAAAAAGGAAAACGTACCATCTGGATCTGCTGAGAATACTTCATTGTGTGTCAAACGTGCAAGGTGCAAGCTCTGTCCATCAAGCAATGATTGGAACACTAATATGTTATGCTTCAATTGTAAGAGCCACATTTGCAAATCTCATGTAAAATATTATTGTTCAAATTGTAAATAAAAGTAAGTTTCAATTTCGAATATTTTTCTGTTATTTTTATAGATGCTTTATATTATTAGATCTATTTTTAAACTTAGATTACTATTGTTTAAACCATTTCTTAAATGACACCTGTCAATTATTGCAAGAAAGGTTAGTTTTCTGAGTCGGGTCATATTGACCCGAACGCTACATACGTGAAGTAAATACGAACAGAACAGCAGGGTTAAATAAATTTGTAATGCAGACATTGAGAAAGCCTTTCTTCAAATTTTCTTGGCTCCAAAAGACAAAAATGTAGTGAGATTCCTCGTTGCAAGTGATAAGGACAATGTAGAAGTGTACAGGTACAATCGTGTTCTTTTTGGTGTGAATTCGTCTCCTTTTCTATTAGCGAGTTTTTTAGGATTTTTAAATTCCCAGTGTTTTTCTGGTCTTCCAGGTTCCCCCGGGGGCGTGGAAGCCCTGTAGATGCAAAAGTTCTGAACCTTTCTTTGGCAGTCCAAATACTCTTATCAAACAGTGAATTCTCTTTTTTTGAAGTTTACTGAGTGTTGGCAAGTTTACTTAAATTCACTTCCATAATTAAATATAGACTATTTATCTTTGTCTGACAAAGGAATATTATTAATTAATATTACTATATCATAATGATAAAAAAAAGTATATTTATCATTCTGGAGTGCATTGGATCTCATTAAAAGCTTAAATTTACAGCAGCTCTGGCACACACGGAAAACAGAAGCAAGTGCAGATAAAATAATGAACATTCATGAATACAGTAAGGATGAGTTATATCCTTACTATATGGTACTATATTTTCAAATCAGGAAATTTCTGTTTACTTTTATTGCAATGAATACTACTTTTGGCATTGATACAACAAAAATATAGGTCATCAAGATGATCAACAAAACCTCTCCACAGCATTGGCACATCAAATTAAATACTTCAATTGCAAATATATATATAAAGTTAAATCAGCAGCTGCAAACAGCATTGAAATATTAATTATTGCATTATTCCAAAAAAAAAAAAAAAAAAAAAAACATTGTTTATTTAACAAAAAAAACCGCATTAGTTTTAAGATCGGTAGATCGAAATATCCCAAAAAGACTTTTTTGGATAAATGAAAAATGTTTTTCTTGTTAAGCAGTACCAAGAAAATTTTCTTTTTTCCTTTCTTCTATATTTAATGAAACAAAAATAAAAACTTTCCTCATTATCTGAAAAATATATCAATGGTAAACCTTTTAGAAATTATTTGAAGAGTTTTATTTACTGGAATCAGTATTAGCAAAAATAATAATTTTCATAGCATATGTCTTTACTTTTTATTATTTTTTTGGCTGTGTCCAGTAAAAAGATTATGAATCGTCTAATTAATTTTTTTAATGAAAATTAATGCTTACATAGGAATTCGTTAGTTTACCATTTACATTATACATGTTTGGTATTTTTACTTTACAGTAGTAATATTCCAAGAGTTTTCTTTTTAGTTAGCTTCTTAGCTAGACAAAAAAAAAAAAAAAAAAAAAAAAAAAAAAAAACAGATCACCAAGCACAAATTTCAAGCAACCCACCCCACCAGTATTTACAGTGCTTAAAAGTTGATAAAAATCAGTTTGTATTTGTTGATATCAATAAATATCAAACACCACTAGAAACTGGTAGAAGGAAACAGTTTGCATTTCCATAGCCATATTCACTAACACAAACTAACTCTGATTTGGGAGTTTGTTCACAGATTTGCTATTCGCCATGCTGAAACAGAGAGTAAAATTTAACCCATTGGTTCTGTATTTTGTCTCGACAAATCCGACAATGTAAATTTCGAGTTATGAGATTTTACATGAACAGTACAACCGAAATTGTTCTTTTCGCATGTTTTGGAATTCAGCATCTAGTAAAGTACGATATTTTCAATCCACTAAGGTCATTTGATCACGCAAACAAATAAGTATTCTTCAAAATAAATAAACTACATGAGAGAAATATTTCGATTTTTAGAGGTGATTAACATGGCACCAACAAATACAGACTAATTTTCATCAATTTTAACTACTTATAGTTATTTCAGGTATAACTATAAGTAGATAAACTAATGTGTTGAAGAAACACGCAAGATCAATTTTTAAATTCTTCATATGATTTTTACTCCAACAAAAACTGTTTATTGCTCAGGTAAATTTAAATAACAATCTTCTATATATATATATATATATATATATATATATATATATATATATATATATATATATTGTAATTTGAATTTGTTTCATATGCAATAGAAATCATCAAAGAAAAATGAATGGGCATTCTTTAAAGAAAACTGCTCTTCAGTAAATTAATCAATAAAGGTTTTATTATTATTATTATTTTCTTTTCTTAATGATGCCCCTAGAAAATTGCCTCTATATTTAATGAAACTTTTTGCTGTGGTGAGTTAAATAATTATGTTTTTCATCCTAATTTAGCGTATTACTTTAGTGCTATTCGTTATATTTTTCATTGTGAAATTAATTTTTAAAATACAACAGTTACTTCAGTGCAAGAAAAAATATCCTTATTATTTATGTTTATAAATATTTTAAATTTCCATATGAAAAATATTTATGACTGATTATATATTAATAAATTTATCTATGTAAAGTTAAATACTTAATTCATCAGACTATTTAAGTTGTTAGTTTTACAGTATTTAAGTAAATTTCTTTATCAGTAAGCAGTTTTTATTAACATGTTATCCACTTAAATGCTATATTATTGATTTTTACATCCTAGATATAAATAAAGAATTTGTTTTTTTTTTTCATATGTGAACTGTTATATAGTAGTTGTAAAACATTCTGATAGGCAACAGGGTTCTGAAAATCTAAATAAATTTATATAGTAACTTCATTAATATACTTACTTTACTTGTGTAATGTGCCTTTACATCAATTTGTTTTGATTAAAATTTTAAAATAACTCAATTGAAGATATGATATTTGAATTAAAATATTTAGATAGAATTGGGTTCCATGTAATCTAAATTACAATGAAAAAATTTATTTTAATGACTATTTTTTGTAATCGAACATTAATCAACTGCAATCCCTTTGATTTTGCTAAAACTATGAACCTTTTAATGGTTTATTTAAGGACAGAAGTGTATTTTAGAGTTTAGTATAAAATATCAGAGTAAAAGGCAATATATCATTGTAAAATATAGCATACACAACTGTTAAACATTTTGTTTTATTCCATTTCTCATTAAGGGTAATAAAGATTCAGCATAGTTCAGTTGATGGAATATGAAAGCATTGACATTATTGTATCTAAGCTACTCTATAATATTAAATAACAATGAACTTAAACGAGAAATCAGAAAATAAAATTTTTACATTTACAGGAAAATTACATGACATTATTTCTGCATATCTATATGAAATGAAATGCTTTTGGTTCAAAGGAAATGATTTATGTAAACTGATGAGAAAACCAATTTTGAAGCAACATGCAACACACACACGAGCACGGGTAAAAAGATTAAAAATTGCCAAGTGTAAAAAGATTATAAAAACTGGAGACATACAAAAGACTCTTCATTATAAAATTCTACAATGTTCTTCTATGCAAAAGAAATAATTAATCCTGCATCATGCTGTTTTATGTGATTAATCGTGAATCTGTTCACCAGATGAAGATGCACTGAACAGTGGTTGGAGAAACGCCATAACATTTCCCAAAATCAAAGCTGAACCAAAAGGAGATTGTGGTTAGAGTTTGGTGCTCATCAAAAGGAATTATCTGCTAAAAATTTCTAAAGCTGGGAAAATAATTAGAGCTAAAAAATACTACCAAAATATGGGCAAAATGCATCAAGAATTGCTATATTTATACTCAGCACAGAACAATTAAAAAGGAAAAATTCTTCTCCATAACAAATTATCATTCAGAAGTTATATCAATAGGGTAATTAAATTCTACCTCACCCAACTTATTCTTTTATTAGTTGGGAATCTTTTTCCAACTAATTACTATATTATCATGTATTTTAAACTACTTTCCCAATGGATTCAACAACTAAAAATCAGCTTTTCAACAGCTAAAATCAGCTGTTCCTGAAATTTTCATTAACAGTAATGAAATATTTCTATAACACTAGAATTCCTCCCCCCCCCCCTGCAATGAACAAACTTGTTTCTAAATGAGAAAGATGAGCAACTTTTTTTAATTCCAAAGTAATGGTATAAGTTTTAAATTCATAAAACTGTAATAAATTTTCTATGAATTTAATAAATATTTTAATAAAAAGTAATTATTTCATGAATTTAATAAAAGTGTTCCAGATAATTGAAATAATCATGATACATATGCAATTATTTAATATGAAGCAAAGAATATTTCTGTATTTAAAAATATCAAAACAGTTATTCATGTTTAAGAATTGTCCCCCTCATTTCCAGAATCATGCAAGACATTAATTAAATATAAATGTCAGTTTTAAAAAAGTAACTATTTTAGAAAAAAAGAAATTTCGATAGGCTTAAAATTGGGGGTGGGGGATCGTAAATGAAATGAATCAAGAAATCTTACAACACAATCAAGCATCTAAAAATATTTGTAGATATACATTATGTAGGCAGATTCCCATAAGAATTGTTACTGATTATTTCACTGCAGTTTTAATCCGATATAACTACATAAATATACTGCCCAAATGTAAATTATAGAACTCATTAAAAAAAAAAATTGTCTAAAAAAATGATAAGACTCTACTAAGCAAAAAACAATTACAATATCATTTTCTTTTGGGCAACACATTTTTAAAAGAAAAAAAAAAAATGCTGAAGAATTCTTAAAAAAAAAAAAAAAAAAAATTAAATATATGGGGGGGAAAAAAAAAAAAAACGTTATTTTAAATAAGGAAAGAACGGGAAGAAACTAAAAATAATGGGAAGATAAATAAACATGATCATGACAAATGGTGGCCAAAGAATTTTACATATGTACAAAAAGAAACATTTTTTTGATGAACATTTGAATGAATTGATGTGCATGAAAAATGAACATTTCTGAAGAAACCCATTGCAATTATTTTCTACTACAATGGGCGAGCGATTCTAATGCGTCCTTTTTTGCAGTGTCCTCTCCTATCACGCATTCTTTGAAAAGTATTTCCTAGAAAATAAGCAAAAAATTATAAGCAATGAAATCAAAAGTATATTACCAAAAGTCAAATGAATTCAATACTTCTAAAAAATAAAATAATAATCACTTGTAAAATAATTCAAATAAATGCCGCTACTTTTGCAATTTATGAAATATTTTAAATGAAACTGTAACTTTTGAATTATACACTAATTTAGTAATATGCAGCTTAATGCACTTTTTTTTTTCATTTATACCAAATTTAGGAAAGTGTATTAAACACTGATGAGAAATAATTTGATTAATAATTGGTTTTATACCAATTTACAAACATTTAATGAGAATTCCTAAAAATTTTTCATGGACAATTTAATAAGCCCAATGAATTTATTTATTCCTAAGTTTCTCTTAACAAGGCTATGAATTTCAGGAATTTTTTTAAAAATTTATCCTACTTTTTACAAATTAAACAGTTTTTAAAATTTGCAACATTGGAAGAGAATGAATCATTAAATAACCAATTAAACATTTTTCAGTAAATTTTGAATCTAATTAACAATTGCAGGCAATATAGAAATTTAAAAAATAAATTTATTTAATGAAATATAAAATAATGCCAAAATAATTAACTGTTTATTTTAAAAATTATGCTTTAATTACCATGTTAAAGTGATTTGTAACTTCTTCAACATAAATATTTTAGAATGTCAGCTATAATTGCAAAATTTTAACAGTTTACTTAACTTTAATTTAAAAGTATTTATAAATCATGCCAACATTTTCGAAATACAGCTTTTTTTTTTTCTTGACAGCATTCAAAATATGAAGAGCACAGCTCTGATAGCAATCAATAGATATCAGCTAATGGCCGAAATTAAAAATCTTTATTGATTTCATTAAGTTATTTTAACCATTTAAAAACATTTTTCTTCTTTCCTGAGGTTAATTTGCACCAAAACTTATCTAATGATGCAAAAATAAAATTGAAAATAAATAAATAAATAGAAAAAAAAGAATTAAAATATTATTTCAAATTTGAAATTTCAAGAAAAAAATCTACTTACAAATTACATAATACCATCATGTAGTTTAACATATAAAAAAATTGTGAAGACTTCAAAAATGCTTTTTTTTTTTTTTCTTTTTTACAATTCTGCCAAAATTTTACTAAGGGAATTAAAAAAAGTTAAAGTTTTAATCAAAATATCATTATATAAAATTGTTTGTTATTGATCCTCAATATATAAAATAAATATGTCATTATATAAATTCATTTACTACTAATCTCCAAAATATAAAATTAATATTTATTAATCTCTACATTTAATTAAATTAGGTAGCATAAAACCTGTATTTCAGGAACTTTAAAATTACAATTTTTTTTTTATTAAAGGCTATATTATATATGACAAAATTTTAATAATATTCAAAAAATATTGAAAATTGTACATTATCAGTAAAATGGAACTTTCATTTTATAGATCATAACATTTGTTTTACAGAGCCACACTGTTATTTTAATAGATTTCTAAAAGCATTTGAAACTTTTCTCATCAAAAATATACAATATCTATACATTATAATGACTCAACCATAAACTTCTGAACTAAATACAAAATTTTATATTCTGTTCCTATAAAATCAAGGAACTATATTAAACATTTAATTTTTTTTTAAATATATAACTAAAATAATATAAGCCTCATTTTAAATGGATTTATATATATAAATATACACAAAAATAATGGTGATATGAAAGAAAAACAAACCTCTACTTTGAGATCTGGTATGCATGCTGGGGTACGAGGGATAAATCCTATCATGCTGTCTGGCTTATAAACATTCAAGATTATAAAACCCTACAAAAAATAATTAGATAAAAAAAAACTGTAAATCATAGAAAGTGAGAAAATAAATAATATATTGTTATTTTGAAATGTATGTTCTTTCATACATCAAAAGTTATTTTTAAAAAATTCTAAGATTTTTCTTTTAATTTATTTTCCAGCTAATTAAATGAACAAAAATTATAATTTAAAAAAAAAATTATAAATTACAACTTTACAAAATTGCAAGCAAATGTCACCTAGATGTTGTTTTCATTGAAAGCAAAGAATATATATGTATTGATAATTACATTTAAATTAGAGACATAAAAGATAGTTTTCAATTAATTAATATTTTCATAACATTCTCAAAAATTAAGATAGTTTAAAAAGAAACTTAATCAATAATAGATTAAAATATAATTAAAATAAATATAATCTGAAAAATTTAGACTTTTTTTTTTAATTTTGTATTTTCAAAGGCATTTCCATATCAAAACATTACAAAAGTTATCTGAAATTTGTGTATACCTTTTAAAGCAATAGTTTTAAAAGGCTTTAATTAACCAGCTGTCTAAATAAATTTGGTTTTTCATGTAAGCCTGGAATAAATTCTGAAATAATTTAAAAATAGAAACTATGAAAGGTTGTATTTTACAAAATTAATTCACAAATAAAAAAAAATGCATATTCAGCTATCTTATACATAGATACATTCTTTAAAATTAATTTTAAATTATTTATTATTTTAATATAACAACAATTATTTTTAATTTGTATCATCAAAGTAAATTCTTAAATAAAATGAATTTTCACCAGAGTTTCAAAAACAATAACAATTTCTATTCTTAATAATATTCTATGGGGGAAAAAATACAGTTTCTGAATAAGAAAACTTGTATTTACCATGCCTTCAGCACTAATCACTCTATTAATAGCAGTCAAACTAGCCCAAGTGAGTTGTCTACTGTTCCTGAATGGTCTGGAGTCTTCCCTCAAAATTTGAACAACTACAGCATAAGTTGCATGATAAAAAGGAGGACCATCCTTATACAAAACTAAATAAAATATATTAAATTAGCATCAATTGAAATCATTAGATTTGAAATTAATTAATTGATTTCAATTAAATATTCTTTATTCAATGACATTGAGCAGAAAGATAATCAATTCATTGAATGTAAATACAAAGTCTTAGACTTGTCAGAAAAATTGATATTCCACAAAAAAGCATAAAAGAAAGTTCTGAACAATATTACTAATATAATCTAGGTCTAAAGATTTGTGCAATTTCCCACTATACATGATTATTTATTAAGATTCTTACCACAAGATTCCCCTTCTTTTACTGAATAAAAATTAAAGGCCTTTTTAAGTTTCCTTTTAAGGAAACTCTTACTATTTTCAAAGCATTTTGGAATATAATGATTTTATACACTATAAACAATTTAACTAGTTTATTATAAAAATAATTGACTACGAAATCTCCATTGAGATCACAATAACATTTTGAGTTTGTCTTTACAATAAATAAATAAAAATTAAACTATAAGTAAATATACAACTTGACTTTTCAAAAATTTATAAATTATGAATAACGTTTAAAAGTTTGAACATTATGTTTTAATCAAAATTGTACTCTTCATAATTTTTTTCCCCCACAATACGAATTTTTTTTTATGTTTGAATATACAGAAATGCTCTAGTACAGAAAACATCATCACAAGAGGTAAACATTAACATTCTTTTAAAACTATTTAAGCCTTGTATTTAATTTTTACTCAATACTTCCCATTTCTGCTTTTTACCAAAACACAGCAAACCCAAATTAAATCTGCTCCCTATTATCCTCAACTTTATCTTTAATTATTCATTTTATCTTAACCTCTCAAGCTTCTGCTCTTTGAATCTGTAATAAGATCTACCATGTTATCTAGGTCCCAATTTGGAGTCCCATTTCTCACTTAATCTTAAGTAGTTGCGAGTTTTTCAAAACAACAGTTTATGCAAATAATAAAGGCAATGGTGAATTAGGCATTTGCAGCCGTAGGCAGCTTATATTATGAGACACCTTTTTTAATAAGCTAGTCAATTTAGTTTCAGATTTAAATGTATTTTTTAAATTTACTCAACATGTTAATTATTTATGTAGATTAGAAACTACTTTATTGATAGACATATTTTGTGTCATTTTTCATGTTTGACTTTCTCTGTAAATTTCCCCCCCAGTTTTTGAATTGCGTGTTATAAGCTTGTTTATTTTTTAGTTCTCATTAGTGTCATTTTTCATGTTTGACTTTCTCTGCAAATTTTTCAAAATTTTTCCCCCAGTTCTTGAACTGCGTGTTATAAGCTTTTTTATTTCTTTAAATCATCATTATCGTTGTCAAAGGGGGGAGGACATTTCCTTTTTTGTGTCAAATTTATATAATTAATTTTGTGTCACAATATTAGTTACTTTGTGATTTCAAGGCAATTTGAATTGTCAGAATAATTCAAATTATTAATTAGAATATGTAAAGAATAAAAGATTTTTTTTAAAGTTTTCAGTTTTGATTCTTTTATTACAAGGAAAATCCTTTTCTTTTTATATTAGCTTGCACATGAGAAAGTATTAAAAGGGTCTGTATTATATTCCACAATATGCTAAAATTTTTATTTTTTGCTACATACCCATACAAAAAATTGTAAATACTACTTCTGATGGATCATATGTCAGAAATTTTAAGAATTTGGAAACAGTCCAATTTGTTTAAGCATGATTTGACAAGTACACTATATTTCAATGATATCAAAACCAATCTTCTCCCTTGTCAGCCAATATACATTCATTTCAACGACTGTAGTGCTTTATCATGACTTTCAAGCACCCATCATAGGAATAAAATGAATACCCCTTCCAACTTTATTACTAGACTGATGCATTTTCTGTGAATCTCTTTTTTATGAAGGCCACAATTTGTCCCAGAATTTCGATTCTTCAATGCAGATTAATCATTTTTCATTTTTGTAATTTTTCATACTGTGAGCTAAAGTGAGGAGGAAATTAAGGCATAAAAAAAGAAAAGGGATTTGAAACAGAAATTATGGCATTTTTAGATTTAATGGCATTTCCCCCCTAAAAGGATTCTGATATTTAGGACCATTTTAAGGCCTGTTGGAGCCTTTTACCATAAAAGATATTGAATAATTACAGTGTTATCAATGTATTATGACATTAGTGCAATGTGATATGAGTACATATAGAAATATAATTCAACTATTTTCCTTTAAGCTGGCATAGTTTTCAATTATTTTTTCATTGCAGCTGCTACATCTGAGCTGTTCCTCTACTGAACAAGATATATTTAAATGTACCTAAGAACTTCTGCAAAACTTCAATAAATTTCCATTAAAATTCACTTGAGAAAGAGAAAAGGAAGAAAGAGATTTCTTTTAATGTTTAAAGAGAATGTTTACTAACATTAGATTATAAAACAAAAAAAAAATGAATGAATTTAATATTAAACTGTCATTTTCATTGCATCATCCATTAAAATATACAAAAATAAATTTAAAAAAGTATATAGGCAAATATTTAGAAAAGTTATAAATTTTTTAAGATCTCGAAACATTATCTTCAGTAACTTAAAAAGCAATTATTTCATATTCTCCTTATAATACAAAGGCAAAAAAGTTTTCTGGAGAGTAGTTGAAAATACAGCACTCGCTAACATAATAAGAATAAATCATGTTTACCTCCAATTAACATAGCACTAAAAATACACTGAAAATGTTTTTAAATCTTCAAGCTCAATCTGAAGAAAAATTTGCAGATTTCTTTTTTTAAATGTTCATTTTCTTTTATTCTGTCTGCAGATTTAGAATCAGAATTTAGTATTAAGTGAATGGAGTTAAATAAATAAAAACCATTCCTGCTTTGGCAAAATTATGTGCTGCAGACATCTGAATATGCAAATATTTATAAATCAAGTTTGAATAGCATTACATGAAATTTTTTCCAAATTTGATATAGCTTATAAGTATGGATAACTATTTAATTTCTTGAAAAGACAAAACACAATGTTGTAAGAGCACATTTAAGATGTAGAATTATTAGTATTCGATATGAGTGAATTAAAGAAGTCAAAATTGTTGATTTCCATATTAGAAATAATGGTAGGCAGAGAGGATATGCAAAATAAGGATAGATTATAGACTGAAAATGTTATTTTATCTGCAATCTTAGATTTTTATATCTTCTTGAAATAAATATACTTTTTATGAGTGTAAGCATGCATGTACACATTATGCTAAAACAATGGTTCACGATCTGATTCTGAAGGGGTAAGGAAGCTGTATTGAAATGCTTTGGTCATGAGGAGCAGATTTTCTGAAGGTCTGTTTCTGTTTATCAACCCAGAACCATGGATGTGACACTTTTTGAGTAAAGTGTCTTTTACTTCAAGAGATGAAAGCCAGTTCCATCCACAAAGGAACCTGGATAATTTCAGAAATGTGAAATTGTTATTTAGAAATAATTCTCTAAATATCATGAATCCTGATTAGGAAATGGCATAAAAAGTACATAGAAATACTGTAAGTAAAAGCATTTACGTCAGATATTAACTGCGTGCACTTGTGTAAATCAATACTTGCTTATAATATGTAACAAGATCTAAGATTTTTTATTGTACATTTGACCGGTGTTAATACTTTGTTATTTTAAACTTCCAGAAAATTTAAAATAACTAGAGGATAAAAAATTTAAAGAAATCTGATGAACATGAGTTATCATATAATCACAGTATGATAATATATTATGCTTAATAACAACTATTAAACAACAGACTATTACAAATATTAAACAACAAAAATAAATTATTATAAGCCTACATCTTCCATGTATTTTAAAATAATTGCGTAACTTGTCTAGCATGCAGTTAAAATTTGTTTAGTATTTATAGCAATTTTGTAGTATATTTGTATAAATTTTTTAATCAATATTGAAAAATATTTGTGGTGAATCAGCCCAACATACATGAAAAATTTAACTTTATTTGTGCAAAGTGCATTAAAGAATCAAGGCAAGTAAAAATATGTAATGATTTTTCGTTTCAAAGAAGAATGGGAAAGGAAAGGAATCCTACTTTATTCTAATTTCCAGGATACATAAAATAGTAGGATTAATATTTTATTTTAAGGATGATACCAAAAAATACAATAAAAAGAAAACATCAAAATAAATTTGTAATGCTTGTACAGACATTGCTATTTTGATTCAATGTCTGTTTGCTATAATTAAAAAATTAAATCCCTTTCATAAAAAGAAGGAGGATAATAAAGAAATCCCAAATTAAAGAATTTACATATTCAAAATATAGCACAGGTAATAAACATATAAATAATATAACATGAACATATATAATAATATAATAATCAGGAATAATCAAATAATTTTAAAAAACATTAATCAAGAGAAATTATCGAAAATAATAAATCACTTATTTTAATTACTATAGTCAACTCCATATTTCGCTCCACTTCTAACAATCCATCCTTTACTTCTAAAATGATGGTATGCTGTATACATAGACGGAAAATTGGCAGCTTCAGTGCGATCAATGAACTTCCTCCATAGACATGCTATCGGTAATGGCTAAAAAATTAATATATATTAGATTCTAAATCTAAATAATTATATAAAAAGTAAACTTCAACTGATACTTATATAAAGAGAAAATAAAATTAATGTACAAAATAATGATAATATTTAAATTTCGGACCGTATTTAATGTCTATAAAAATCCCAATATTCTCAATTTTAAAGTTGCTTATATATCTGCTGCTTTTCTTCATCATAAAGTTACGATGAAGAAAAACTATTAAATAAATGCAAAACGGGACACTTAACAAATTTAAGACAGTGAAAAAAATAATCCATTACCTTGCAAGGTAAAAGTAAATATATAATTAATTTTTTGAATATATATCTGCTTTGTGCCAGCGAAGCACATCATCAATTTAATCAGATTATATGTCCAAGCTCACTTAATTATAATAATACAAATTTAAATGAATTTTGTTAAATAGAATAACCTTACGAATTAAGATGAAATTTGCGAGTTCGAACCTCGCCGGCCGAAGACTCCCCGCGGGAGTGGTGGCTGACGCGCGTATATTTCTGTCGTGGTCACAAAGTCCTCCATGTCGAGAGTAATACCACTGGGGGTATTGAACCAGAGGTGATCGTTCTCTAATTCAGGTCTAAATTACGATCTGTGGATGAGTGAATGAAATGCGTGAATGAAGTCCGCCCCGTAAAAAGGGTTGTGACATGTGCGTAGCTAAGTCGTTCTCTTGGCCCTAGATGGCGCTACTGAAAAAACAAGAGACGTACCCTTGGCTTAAACCACAAATGATTTCTTAAAGTCAGTGGGCTTGTCTTGACAAGAGCCATTAGAAACAACATCAACAAGATGAAAATTACAAAACTGTGCAGCGCTCTCACAGACGTCAAGCTTATTAGTAGAACAATTACTAAACTTTGATATCAACTTTTTAACTAGTAACTTCATTAAAATGTTTTATTTACTAACTATAAAAAGTGTTCAAATGAAAAGGTACGAAACGTCGTAACAACGTAACCGTTAACATATTTGCCTAGGCCGCTATGGGAGAACGTAGCGAGATATCTAGGGATGCGATTGGAGTCTCCGGCGTAGATCGGAGCATGCGCGAGCTCGCGCATGCGCAGAAGAGAGCAGTGGCTCTTCTAAAGAGCGCCGTCCAATTGACTAATAATGTTGAATTCCTCGAGCACAGAAGAACCATTAACTCCGATGTGTACTGTGAGACAATCGGAAGACTACACAGGTCCATCAAGAACAAAAGACCGGGGCTACTCGTGGAGGGTGTGGTTCTGCTCCATGATACAGCGCGTCCACACGTCTCCAGGGTCACACACGCGGAACTGGCCAAGTTCAAGGGGCAGCAGGTCGACCATCCGCCCTACAGAACGGACATATCGCCCTGCGATTTTCATGTGTTTGGTGCCCTGAAAAAAATATCTAAAAGGGAAGCGCTTCAATTCGGACGGCGAACTCAAGGACGCTGTGGAGGACTTGGTCTCGTCACGGCCACAGGAATTCTGGGAACAAGGAATCCTTCGGCTCGGATCAATGTGCTCAATGGGATCGTTGTGCTCAGGCCTATGGTGTTTACTTTGAATAAAGTCTTCATAACCACAGTGTCGGTTCGTACCTTTTCATTTGAACATCCCTTGTACTATTCTTACACACTCAAAATATAAACCTGACACTTAAATCATAAATCTATATATATCCTTCACAATTTTCTTTAATATTTTATAAAATAAATAATTAAAACTTCCGAATAAACTAAACATCTCATATAAGAATATAAACACTCCAGAAAAACTTATAAATGATAGGAAGCCCAAAACATTAATTTAATTTATATGAAATTTTATCCTATACGTTCTGTAAAACCTTTAAAACTAAGTTGCTCAGATGAATGATTGAAATCATTAATTTTATTGTTATAAGTTATTTAAACAATTTCATATTTTGTCTTAAAGTAAACATTAATAGGAAGTAGATAACATAAATTTTAATACCAATTTCGATTGTTTGCAAAACACATTATGCAGTGCTCCCTCTTTTGTTTCTTTCTCTCATACACACACATACTTGTATCATGTAGGCACACAGCATATTGATTACAAAACATTTAAAATGATGAATATTAATTTCCTTCCCTTTTTATTTTTAGTCTCCCTCTCTCTGTTATTAATTATAGCAGCATGTTAAGAAATTGATTAAATACAATACTTGATTTAAAAAAAAAACTAAAGATTAAAAAAAAGAAAAGAAACTGATAAATGATAATGAAAAGTTTGAATGACATTATGAACTTTCGTTCTTAAAATTTCATAAAAATAATCTATATGCTAGATTAAAACTATGAAAGTAAATTCTAGAATTGTAATTAGTCTTTTATTGTCATTTCTCAAAATATAGCAAGCTAAATTTTAATAAAAGAGGTTGTTTGTATTGTGTTTTATAGAGCAAGAGCAATTTTTTGCCATTCTACATCATTATTTTGAATAACACTTTTTCACAATGAATTCAAATGCTATAATATGTCCTAAAGGGTCATTTGTATAGACAAAATGGAAAAAATGTGTATTAAGGTATTATATAAAAAAAAATCATCAATTGCAGTATATAAACAAAACATGAAGTCATATTTATTTATTCAAAACTTTAAAAAATATTTTGTAGTACTGTATACTTCAGCTATAAAATTTATTAAATATTTATACTGCTTTCAGTATAATTTTTAGTTTATCAATAGCAAATTTTGTGGATTTCCATTATTTTGGAGGCGATAAATGAATTTGTCTGCTGATGGATTTACAGGATTAATTTTTGCACTATAAAAACTTTCCTGCACGATCTATTTCCATGGTAACCTCTAATTATAATTTTTCTGACATTAATGAATAAGTTCTTTGAATTTAATATCAGTTAAATCACAGAGCATTTCATTGATTAGTGTTTTAAAAAATTATATCGATCATTTTATGGAAAATCAATTTCTGTATCAGCTTTATTATATCTTTTTCATTTCTAGTTAATATAAAATTGCAGAGATTTCTTATTTTCAACTTTGGTGCTATATGGATATTTTGGCAAAGCTTTTTTCTCTGATGCATTACTGTATCATTATATATTAAATATATTGTATTGTAGCAATTGCATTACTCTATCTTATCTCTTTGGATAGTGAATGGCGATACCTAATTACTTACGCATCCCACAGTGCTCTGCGATGTCATTATTACGATAATGAGATGAGATGCTATTCTGTAACATGTGCGTGCATTAATGTTTTGTCTTGTCTTTCGTGTTTATGTTTCGCTTATGTGAAATGTGTTCATTAAAGAAATGTTCCCGAAAACATAGTCCTCTTGCTTCCATTGCAAGGATCATAATGATCTTCATTCCACCACATTGGCGCCCAACTAAAAAGAATTTCTGATGCAAATGATGAAATGAAAGTGAAGTCGTTCCGACGATCGCACGAAAACTTTCCCGCCAGCGGCAAATTATGAAACGAATGTGAAACGTATTGTCCTAAACACATCACAAAATTTTACCCATCCCGGGAACGGTTCATTATTGTGTTCTAGACATCGAATCCAGGGTGCGAAGTGTAAAACTGCTGCAAAAATTAAGTACTTTTAAGCACCTTTGCATAAATACTCATATGTAAACAGCGTATTTTTTAAGCAAACGGCTTTTATTTTTTCTATATTATAACAATACATTTTAATGAAAAATAATTTTTAAAATTAAGTTGAAACGCTTATTATTGGCATTTTAATATCTATTTCTGTTTTTCGGTTTTCCGCCGTTCATTGTAAAATTATGCTTTTTTTAATTTTGGCAAAAAAAAAAAAAAGAAAAAAAAAAAAACGCTCTGCAGTTAGAAGCAAATTGAAAATAAATAATCGGGAATGTCTCCTAAAAACTGTCTCACGTAATGCCAGAAAATGCCTTGCATGTGATTGCGTACAAAAGTTAAGAAATATTAACCTTAGGCGTGAATAAAACATTTTTACCGATTCTGTTGTGTGATCTTTGGCAAGTGTTTTGGCGATTAATCCTTGACATGCCGTGGATAGTACCCAAAAAGCGATTTTGGTTTTAGATGCATTCTTCTAAATTGATTAAAACAAAAATTTAACTCAAAGCTACACTTTCAGTCAAAAATTACATACCAAACTTGATATTTAAAGCAATGCATTTTTGAGTTATCACGTTTACACGTTTCTGAAAGTACAGACCGACAGACGATGAACCCCTTAATGATTTGGCTCAAAACTTACCAGATGTCTACATTATAGATGTTAAATCTGTATGCCGAATTTCATCTATCTAGCTCTCTTCGTTTTGTAGTTATCATGCTAACGTATATTCGAACAGCCGGACAGATAAGCAATGGTCCTTTAAACGGATGTTGACAAAAATCTGCAAATTTGGTGTAAAGGCCGTATACTAAATTTCATCAGTCTAACTGAAAGTGTTTTTGTGTTATCTTTCTCACAGAGAAACAGACATTTCCGAAAATGCGTTTTTCGAATTCAAGGAGGTTTGAAACGTGGAGATTTCTCAAAATCTGGAATATTTCTCTATATTTCGTATACGAAAAAGTAAAAATGCAAGCAGAGCATTTTTTTAAAGTATTTATTTTTAAGGCAGCGCGAGACAACAAATCGCATTGCCTCAAAATTTAAAAAAAACTCATAAAATAAAGAATTTTATTCAATGAACTTCCTTAAAATTTCCCAAGTTTAAATAAAAGCAAAGAAAGCGTTTTTCTTTCTTTTATCTCAATTTTAACACCCGCAGAATAAAGTGATTCAACGAAGCAATGATATTATTTAGTTTTTCATTATAATAAGCAGCAGGAATGGTCTCCCTAAAACTTTCTCGCATATTCTAATAAACTTGTCAAGCCAGGCAACGCCTTACATGGCATTGCCATATAATAGTTACGAAATATTAACTTTTAGCGTGTATTTAACATTATTACTGAATCTATTGTGCCATCCTAGGCGAGTTATTTGGCGATTAATCCCTGGCATTCACCAATGGTATCCAAAAATCGAATTTGTGTTTTGGATACGTTTTTCTCATGTTTGGAATAAAGATTTGACACAAAAATGCACTTGTAGTCACAAAATATCATATGTAATTTGATATATTTAAGACATTGCGTTTTTGAATTATCTCGTTTACATGTTTCTTAAAATATAGACCGGCAGACAGTCAACCCATAATTGGATTTGGCTCAAAATTTGGTATGTGCCTACACTATAGATATTAAATATGTGTATCAACTTTAATATATCTAGCTCTCTTCGTTTTGTAATTACGGTGCTAACTAATATTCGAACAGTCGGACTTCCTCTGAACAGGTTTTACTCAAAATTTGATAGAAATCTAGAAATTTAATGTAAAGGCTGTTTACCAAATTACAGCCGTTTAGCTCAAAGCGTTTTTTGAGTTATCTTTGTCACAGACAGATGAACAGACATACATTTTCCAAAAATGTGTTTTTCGAACTCGGGGAGAGCTAAAACGTAAAGATTCGTCAAAATCTTAAGTTCGACTTTTTTTTTTTTTTTTTTTTTTGCGATTACTATACTTTCTATAAACTACGTATATGTATAAACTGTGTCCAAACTAATTTCTCAAAAATTATTAAAACTAAAGAAAAAATCATTCAAACAAACAAATTTTTTATAATTGAAAAGCTATTTTTGTAACCTATAAAACGGCGGTAAAATAATTTTTGTGCGATAATGTTATGATGAAAATACGTTAAAACACTATTTTTATTTTTAAAATTAAACTTCGAATTAAAAGTTTGAGAAATCCCTTCTTAGTGTGCCTCTAATGACCCCCAAAATAACTTCCCGAATTTCAGTGTTGAGCGTTGTGCTGAGGACAAACCTTTATATATTAAGAGAGGCGTCATTGAAAAAAGAAATTCCTATAAAAATTATTAAAAGAAAAAAAAAAATCGTTATAAAAGGATATAATTTAAGCCCTGAAAAATAATAATCTCGAATAACTTTTTTTTTAATGTTTTTTAAAATTTTGAAGTACCAGATCCCAAGGTTTTTTTTTTTTTTTTTTTTTTTTCCCCTTTGGTCAAAACTAAAATTTGGCGAGATTGGCCCAACAAATAAAAATTTTCAAATGGATAGGGACATTCAAGAAACACCACGAAAGATATCAGGATCACTGAAAATTTAAGGCTTTAAGTTAAAATTTTATCATACTAGATTTTACACGACTGACTACCGTAATTACATACCGCAATTAATTACAGTTCATTATAGTGCAGTTGAATACCTGTAACATGTAGTTCGATTGTTCCAAAATGACATATTAATGAGAATGATGATAGAATATATAAGTGTTTTTAGAGCAGCTTCTCTCATGTTCAATATATCTTTTAGACGCACCAAATTCATCTTTCAGTTTTCTTATTTTACGTTAATCGGACCAATTTGCATATTCTTTAACAACACATTAAAGTTTAAATATTTACTTACCAGATAGAACTTTAAAAAAATTCATCAGCATCTAAAACATTAAAAATTGAAGTTCGTACGTTTTTCGAATCGCATAAAGTAAGACACAGTACGTATTTCCAACTGTCCTTTCCGGATAACTATTCTAGTATTTTAAAAAATGGCAATGTAAATTGTTGATGAAAAATGGTGCAAAAAAAAAAAAAAAAAGAAAAAGAGCCATTAAGCGTTATCTTAATATTTACTGAACCCCTGGATTCTTCCTTCGAATTTTCCCCTTCTGTTTTCTTTTTTGGTACATCCGGTAAACAAGCCTTTACGATCATGATTTCGAATTATCATAATCAACTTGTGGGGGGGGGAGGCGTGAGACAAAACGAAAATCTTCGTTCTACATGAGAAAATTAAGCACTTTTTAAGGACCTTTTCTCAAAATTAAGCACTTTTAAGATGCTTAAAAATGGTTTTCAAATTTAAGCACTTTTTAAGCATTTTTCATGACGCTACGCAGTCTGGAGTCTCAAAACTAAATCAGCGCTTGCCACCTTCGCGTCGTTGATGTCCTAAGGAATATTCCAGTATTCAGTTTTAAATCCTAAACGGACAACAATTGTTGTCTTGTGTTGGTCGTACTGGACGTCGCCCCTACACCGAGTATAATTTATTTTTTGTGCATCGCCAACAAAAATCTGTATTTAAATCCAGTGAAGAAAGTGTGTGTTTGTGTGTGTTTTCAAATTTACAGCACAAAAATTCATCATACATCAGTTCTGTTTTTGCTCGTTCCTGATCGATCCAGACAAGTGTCATAACACTTGTGCATTTATTTATTTTGTTCAAATTCAACAGCATCCAGGATGATTTGAGCCATTGAAATACAATATTCCTTCATGTTTGAATATACCACCAAGATTCTTTGTTTTCTGAGAAATGTTTTTATACTATTTAATATTTATTCTGCAATTGTATATAAAAAAGGAAATTGTTCCATAATGCTAAATGATTAAATTTCTAGGTATTGCTTAAATTGAATATTGCGCTATATTTTGAAATTTATTAGATCTTTTTACAAAATATCGTAAGAAGTTTAGCGAAATAATTTCTAAGTTACTATTGTTTTCATTGCTTATTCATCGTTGCAAGTTTATATATTGAAATATCTTTATTGTGTTGTTACTTTATCTCATCATTGAAAAGTACGTAGGAACATATCTTTAAATATTAAGGTATTCCTAATATATAATATTAAACCTAATATTAAGGTATAGAACTGTTTTGATAGAACTGTTTATTCCATATAGTAGTTTTCAAGTGTTGTATATTTCTGTATTTTATCCAAGCAAGATTTGATTTATCATATTTGATGTGTTCCTGCCTCAAACCGAAATTGCAACATTTGACCTTGAGTGACACCAGTCGTACTTATTACGCATTCATGATTCAGTGCCCCTAAAGTGATTATTTTAAACAAGTATTGAATATGTCTTATTTTTTTCAGCTGTATGGTATTTTGGTATAAAAGAACTGTTCTAATAGATTTATTTTATTTTCAGAGCAATGATTCAGCATATACCATTTTTTAATCGTATAAAATGTGCAAAGTTATTTCTGATTCTCAGAATGTTATTTTTAGGTTAAGAAGAGCTAAATTCTTTTTCAGTACTTACGAATATTTGTTTGCTATATTAAAATTGGGCATCTTCTTTTCTTTTATAAAGTGTGTATATATACTTGCAGTTAAAATTAACAATTGAAATATTTTCGAATTTAATTTCTGTCTTCATGTTTGCTTTCATCTAACTAAAACATAAACGCATAAAATTGTTTTGAACATTAATTTCTTTTTCCATTGCTGAAATATATATATTTATCTCCTACTTGATTTATTTATTTTGCATTCTTTATAAAAATATTAATATAAAATATTATATATTCTTTATAAAAAACGGAGATTTAAATAATTTGTATTCTGCCTACTTTATTGATTACTTTTTTTTAGTATAATCAAAAGAGAAGGTAGGTGTGTAACTGATCATTCATATTCAAGTTTTTTCTTTTCTTTAACTTCCTATTTTATTTCAGAAACTGCGTAAAAAAAAAAAAAAAAGGGCTTTTCTCTCTAAGGCGGAAAAAAGTTGATATTTATAACTTGGCATTAGAATCAGGCCTAGATGTTATATTCCAGGATAAAAAGAATTGACCTACACGTTAAAATAACCAAATCTACATTCTTTACAGATAACAAACAGTTTGTGACTGATACGTTCAATAATATTGTTGACGAACGGAAAATGTTAGAAGCAGAAGTAAAGAAATTGGAAGCAGAAAAACTAGCTCAGGACAGAGCATTTGAGCTTGAAAAGCTTACGCTCCAAAATACAAATTTGTCAAATCCTAATGAAATTGATTCTACCCCAAGGCGATTTGATTTACAAACAGTCTTACCTACGTTTCACCCTGGTACAGATGACATGACATTATTTTTAACTACGTTTGAAAGACAGATGAAGCTTTTAAATGTATCTAATGACTATTGGGTATCCTATTTAATTGGTGTACTTCCAATTGATATAAGTAAATTAACAGCCAGAGAATCCGAAGAAATGTTTAAGAACTACACCCACATCCGTGCTATATCGTTACAAAGACTTAAGCTGACAGCAGACCGATTTAGAATTCTTTTTAGACGACATCAAAAACGTGATCATCCCACATGGAAAGATTTCTTTTTCGAGCTTCGAACTTACATTGAAGGTTGGCTCAATGAATTAGAAATTAGTTCATTTAACAAATTAAAAGAACTAATCCTTGTTAATCAAATTAAGAAAACATGTCCTCCAGAATATAAAAATCACTATTTAGATAAATGGGAAACCATCAATGATCCTGTCCTCTTAGCTGAAAAGCTGGATTTGTATGAAAGTATAAAGTCGCCTCATCAAAAATTAACAAAACTTCCAAATCGCAAGAATTTCACAAACCAAAATTCCCTAGAAATGCCGGTGGTCAGGACTTCAAGAAATGCCAATTCACTAAATTTGAGAAAACAGATCCTTGGAGTACTCACAACAATACTATTTCTGACTCAAGTTATAGGTCATTAACGACATGTGGAAAATTCTGTTTATTTTTATACTGTGGCCATCCCTGATTTATCAAATCGAAATGTCCAAATTGTTCTTCAAAGAAAGACAATGCTCAGGTTAATGCCATACATATGTTTACTTGTTTTACTTCTCCCGTAGCCTTACTTGCCACTGAAGTATATGAAGCTACAGGAACAGTTTGTGTTGACACAGGAGCCAGTCAGTCAATTGTTGGAGGCTGCTTAATAAATAACGTCAGAGAAACACTCCTCAAAAAAAGCCTAGCTGATATCATACAAGCATTTCTATGGGATTGTCACTAGACATTAGTGCAATTAATCGACTGTAAATGGAAATTTAATTTCTTGTAAATAGAAACGATGAACGAAAAAAATAGCCAGCGTATAATAACAAAAACATGATAAAACGTCAACTTTGGGATAATCACGTGACATATTTGAACCAATGAGGATCCACTATAGGGGCAAAACACAGGAAAGGCTGGTTGGCTACATCAGCGCCACCTGCTGGCTTGATGCTTGATCGTAAAACTACCGTTTGTGCATACCAATAATCATTGGCTGATGATCTTTCGTTGATCATTGGTTGAACAATCTGTCGTTCAGCAACTGGTATGGTGAATACGGCCAGATAAGAGTGATTTAGTCAAAACATGATAAAGAACACGATAACCTGATCAAACTGAACTTCAACATCGTATGCAAACTTCATAGGACTTTTTACAAAAAATCTCCTGTTTATAATTGCCATTTATAAATGAGAAATTATCTTTTAAGCACCTGCAAAGTTACACTAATTGTTGTTCAAGTAAAAATAAAAAGATCAAATTAACAAGGGAAATTACTTGAAATGCATGTTGTATACCTGTCAGCAAAACCAGAAAAATAATATGATCTTATGCTGATAATATCCTAAATTTCGCGATTCAACAAGAACAGTTAAAATTGGTGCATTAAACAAAACATTTTTATTTTCAAAATGTCTTGTAAAAGTAATGAAATGTAATGCACAAATATATTTAGATGTCGGTAAGGTTTTGTGTATTAAGTAATAAGCTCTACAAAATATCTTAAGTAAAAAAATAATTTCATAAAAACTAATAAGAAGAATTCATTCACTATTTACCTGGTTTCTTTCCTTGACCATCAAGCATCCTAAAGCGTATGATAAGAAAAATGCCTAAAAAAGTTATTTACATTAAAAAGGTAAAGAAGTTTTTAAAAATTTATTATAAAATTTTAAGCATTATACATTTCAAAATAAAGGCAATAAATATATAAAATTATATATCAGGGGGAAAAGATATATTCTCTCCTTGTGCAAAATCCATATACATTCTTTTAATACAATTATGGAAAACATTGAATTTACTTGAAAAGAAAAAAGGAGGAGGAGGGTCACACTGACTAATATAACATATATACTTAAAGCAAGCAATTTCAATAACAATACAATAAAGTTAAAGATAAGAAGGATGTTGAAATATGTGCTAAATAACATAGCATACATAAAGAATTGTTTTTAAAATATAATCTTCTGCGTAATCTTCAAAAAATCTCACATTAGTTCTTAAAGATAAATCTGATATTCCTTTTCAAAAGTTTAAAAAAAAAAAAAAAAAAAAAAAAAACTGTAAATTTATGATGAAACAGCTAATAAGTAAATAATATTCTATAAGGAAGTTAGAACATTAACTTATCCTTTTAAAACATTTTGAAAAAACTTACGCAGAAATTTTTGCTGCTATTTTTAAGAATTTTAAATATGGTTAGAATAATAATTTGTCACAAAAAAAAAAAAAAAAAAATCCTTACTTCCTCAAAACTAAGTTGTAAACTTTCCTTTTCTTCAAAATCAGGTAGTTTTGGATACACTTTTCCAATATCAGGTGAATCCTCGGCAATTAAAACATCATCATCTTCTTCTTCTTCTTTGCTTGTTTTTGATTTTGAACCTTCATCACCACTGGAAACAACATCTATTACATCATCCACTTGACTAGCTGCAGAACTTGTCCTAAAGTAAGTATTTAAAATTCATTACATAAGTCTGCAGTAACCCAATTTAAAATCCCTTTTATTTATTTAATAAAAACTTCTTTATCACATTTCTAATATGTAAGCAGATTCGTGTAAAAAAAAAGGCTCATTCTATAAGTAAGTTTTAAAAACCGACTCTATTTTTTTATTACAGTGGAGATAGATGTTTAAAACTGAGCAATTATTAAATATCTATTTATTGTATAGTATGTATATATATATATATATATATATTTATAAAGCACAGTTTCTTTTTATGTTTAAATACGTTAGATTTTCACTCCATTTACATGTAAAATGATACTTTCAACAACTGTTTACTACAAATAAATTATTTCATTCATTTTCTGTTTATGAAAAAGATTAATAAATATCAAAATTCCAACTAATGAGATATAAGGGGGAAAAACAGCATGCATTTATTTCCCCATACATAGAAACAATTATATACATTTAGTTTTAATATAATTTAGAATGATAATAATCCACCAAAAAATAATTAACCTAAAGAAAAGTTTATAAGTAAGAAAACTTTAGAAAGCAGACAGACAATGTTTTTAATGTTAATCTTAATGGTGATCATAAACTATGAAATAATTAAATATTCTGACTAAAAAAATTGTTGAGCCAACAATTAAAATATTTTTTTAAAAAAATTACTTAAAAACTGTAATTTATTGTCAGTCTCAGTTTTAATAAGTGTAATATTCTGTCAGAGACAATGATGAGCTTCACATCCACCACCACCCCCATCTAAAAAAAGTAATTCATTAATATAATCTTCAAAATTTTTCTTTTCCTATTAATCCTTTCTTAGCCATAACAACCTTTGGTTATGCAGTGTTGATTTAACTTATTAACTGCAAGTACCTATGATGGGTGAGATTAAGACAGGGTGAGCATGAGTTATAAATAAATAATATAACAATCCAATACACCAAGTAGAAAAGAGAGATTGTCTAGTCGTAACAGAGGTTAAGTTGTAACAGGCGAATTATTGAGTGATTTTTAACACTTTTAATGAATAATTCTATCAAATACGATTTGTATGATTACATCTATTAAATAGGCACGATTAGTGCCTTGCTGAAATGGATAGCGAAAAACTCTGTTCAAGCTCAATTTCAACTCATTAATGGGGAAAAAAATATATATTTGAGAAATTTTGATTTAAGGTACATTAATTGACTTTGTAAAATTTTGTTTCCTGTTTATTTTGTCTATTATCAGATTCTAAAATAAAGCTTTAAATTTTTTATTAATCATAATATTTTTTAAGTCAATAAAAAATGTTCAAAACCATATGATGCGACAAGTTACAACAAAATCTTGGGGCAAGTTGTGTTTTGATTTTTATAGTTAGACTTACTTCTATTAATGCCAAATATTTTATTCTACATAAAATAATGTAAGAATGGTTGCAGATAAAGATAAAGAAAAAAAAATTACTTGAAAAGATGACAGAGTGGAAAGAAAACGCACATATACATACATATCAAGTAGATATTATCTAATCAGATTAAAACATGCCAAATGAAAAGAGATAATTACACCATATACTGGTGAAAGTAATAGAGGAAATGAAAAAGTTTACAAAACAAAATATCAGTCTGAACAATTTTATCATAAAGAATCAAGATGTATATGAACTGGCTATAATCAAATTCTAAGAATATGATTTAAGCATTGGAAACACATTTCAATTATTCATATTTATCACATATAGTTGCAAGATATATTAAAAAGGAAAAGCAAAATGTTTTTCTTTGTGCTAAATATACTAAATGAAGGTTACAATTTACATTTGCAGAAGAGAAAATATCTTCTTGTTCAATGAAATGTGCAGATATTTACTTCAGATTATTTGCATTAAAAGTAAGAAAACTAGCTTATCACAGTGCTGTAATTATTTGCCATTCAGTATATCCTTCTTCTTGACACAAAAATAAAATGTCTGCTCCAGACGATCTTAGTAAATTTGTGAAAAGGAATCCACAATTATCCTTCAAAACACCAGAAGCAACACCTACAAGTTCAATAACATCATACAACTAAACTAATGTGATGATTTTTTTAAAAAAATATAACTTTTCATCCTTCCAAACTTGGAACATGAATGAGACAGGGATTACAATTGCTCAAAAATGGAAAAGAATCATGATTGCACATGGCCAAAAAAAAGTTGGAGCTATTACATCCACAAAGAAGAATGCTTATTCACTCGTTTGCACTGTAAATGCTGTGGAAAAATTTAACAATTTTTCACTAATGTTCATGTTTGCTACGATCCAATATATGGAATTATTTGATTAAGTTTGTCCAACTAAGCTCGCATTTCATCAAGATGGATGATTGAAAAATAATTTGTAAAATTCATAGATCATTGCATCAAACATCTACACCTACAAAGGAACAAACTGTCGTTTGGTTACTTGATAATCACAGCTCATATGTATACATTACAGTTATAAATAAAGATAAGGATAATCATATAATCATGTTATCCTTTCTTCCACACTACTCCTATCACTTGCAGCCCTTGGATGTGGAATTTAAAATCTACTCAAAAACTACTTAAACAGAAATCAGGCAGCCTGGATGAACAGCAATCCAAGTAAAACCATGATTATTTATGACTTTTCAAACAAATGAAAGATTATTTGCTACTGGCTATATACACTGTCAAGTTCATGAATAGATTCAAAGCAAATGGTATATGGCCCTTAAATACTGACATCTTTCAAGATCCCTGCTTTGCACCATCCTATGTCACTATTCACCTAAATCTTAATGCAGATACAATAGGAGAAATGATTTTAAAACAAACTGGTCATGAGCCAACTGCAAGTCTTGAGCTGCTACAGACAGTGTCAGAACTGAATACAAGTGTTATTGAGAACACAAACCAGATCATTAGTGAAATATCTGCTGAGAAGATTCTACCGAAATCACACACCTAAAACAGAAAGTTCATTTCCCCCTGAAAGCTTAGACCTCTCTCTCAGACTTTACCTAGGAAAAAAGTCTAACAAAGGTCAATGCAAAAGTCCTAAATTCGCTGTCCTAAATAACACATCCAAGAATGACATATCAGGAAAAGAATATGACTGGATAATTAATAAGAAATAAAAGCAAGAAGAAAAGGGGGAAAAAATTATAGAAGGGAATAAAAGATTTTGAATTCAAATATAAAATCAGGAATACAAAAATGGCTTTATTTGTCATATGGAGATACCTCTATCGAATCTGATGAAGAATGTGTGTAATATTTAATATGCAAATCTGTAAAAGGAAACAATCTGTCATTAGTTTATTTCATTTACAATTCTGCTAAAATCTGACTTTTCTGTTGATTGATTAAGAAACTTTACAATTCTTTGACTATAAACTACTTGATATTCATTATCACTATGCTGTGTAATAATAATTTGCAATGTCTTTTTTATTTCAATTTATAAAAGAATATTAATGAAAAAAATATTTTTAAATAATAATGTTTTTATTGTTACAACTTGTTCCAGGGCCAAGGCAAGTACTAACAGTTGGTAAGTTTTGAAAAAAAAAAATATTTATTGTTTTAAAATCATTTAAATTGCCAAATGTTTTCTTTTTGGATGAATATTTATGTTATTAAAAAAAAGCAGTTACCATCAAGAAATTTTTATATTTTTAAAAATAATTTTTATTTATTTATTTTTTACAAATATTTTTACAACTAGTTACTACCTCCCCTAGCCTAATATACTATATAATAACAAAATAAGCTAAAAAGATATGGGAATTTGTACATTTAATTTATAACTTACATTTGCTTTCCTGATTCTGTGGACTCCTGGGAGCAAATTCTTGGGGCACCTCCCGTTAAAGTTCCTATCCCATAAAATCCCTGTCAGAAAATAGAAATTGTTAATTTAATATTACTTTAAAACGATAATCAATCAGATAAACAATTAAAGTAAAAATAAGCAGTCTTTTTATGTACACTTATATATATAAAAAAAGAAGAGAAAAAAAAAGTATATGGTCAAAATAAAAAATCTTTATCAAGTGGTATTCTTTTTTTTTTTTTTAATGAAACACAGAAAGATTTTTTTTAAATCAATTTTGTTTTTTTACGAATAATTTTAATATATTTCTCTTCGTGTCTGTGAGACGACAGACATTAACTATTGATTAAGAAATCAACAAGTATTTTTTTTTCTTCCTAATGTGACATTGCAATACACACACACACACATATGTAAGCATAATTTTTGAATGCAGAGAGGCAGTTTCGAAGACAAGAAAGACACTTTGAAATTTTAAGTTCGCTTTAATCCATCCCGGGAAGGCATAATTTATTTACAAGAGGCGTGGATAAAGCACGTCCGCTTACATCTCGGCATAAGAAGAGAGCGAAATAAATATATATATGGTCTTATATAACATGAGATATTGATAGGGAAAATATTTTTTCACGATGCTTACATACTATTAAGATTCTGATAGAGATTTTTCATACATGTTGATTCTGATAAGGGAAACACGGGGATCTTTTTTAACAGAATGCTTACTGGACATTTTTCTATCCCTTCACGCAGAGCGTATGAAAGTGCAAATGTAAGCATTTTTACAAAACTTCTCTTGAATTAATTAAGTAGAGAAAGTTGAATGGGATCAGGAAATAAGAGAATATTTTAGAATGGACTGTATTAGGATAAAACTTTGGAAATTAATTACAATTGAAATTAAAGTTTAAAATATCATTACAATTTTTCCCCTACCGCAAGACGTGCAAGTGCGTCAGGGCCCTTTGACACACAACCATACCCTACAGTGGTGACCAAGTAAGAGGTTAATACTTAAAGTATATTGAAAGTGATACTTAAGTTTTCCTTATCTTTACATTAATACAGAAATCTCATTAATCATTTTATATTAGAAGCATAAAAGACAAAGAATTATATTTGTGAAAATATTATATAAACCTAAATAACCGTCAATAATGACAACAAAATAGAAAATTATCTCCAGTATTTTCGGGTCCATATGAAATAGTAATTAAACTTTCAGATGTAAATTATGAAATAACTAAACCAAATGCATTAACAAACAAGGCTACTGATATTGTCTATGTACCAAAGTTAAGAACATATTACCCACCAGAAAAATTAAAATTAAGTCATGAATAATAATTTAAATTAAAAAAAAATCCTTTTGTTTTCCATGTTTCTTCCACATAAACCCCAACTTAGGTTGGCCCTTGTCTCCACTCGTAAGAGTTAGTTCTTTTCTTTTCTTCATGATGATGATGATGATGTGATAGGTGCCATCACAACATAATTCAAATACAGCAGTCTTATTGAGATTTGAGTATAGGGTCAATCTCACAATACATTTCTATCTTTCTATTTTTATCCTGGATATTTTGTTCTCATCTTTGGAAACAAATATTCCTGGATGAGAGTAGAAAGAGAATAAGAATTACATCCCCCTTCTTGATGTCCTAATTTTAGGTCATTAAATTTCACCCACTACAAGAAATTGGTGGACAAGGTTTAAATAATCACCACTAATTGGCTAACTAGTGGGTTAAAAGTTTTTTCTTTTAAAATTACACATTTTTATGCCATCTGTTTTGAGTATTAATGTTTATAATAATAATATTTTGAATCTCATATTTATTATTTTCAGATTCAAATGTTACATACAAAAATCAGAATTATGTTGACATTTTATTATTATACAAGTTCAATTTATTATTCCATTATTTTACATCCAATTTGATGATTTTGGTGAGCCTTCTACTATTAAAGGACACTGTGTGCAAGTATTCTTTAGAGACATTCCTCACCAAATAGAAACACTCTTACAGACTGAGTTTCTGCAGAAAATCATGCTTATATTGCACATTTTAATATTATTATTTTTGGTGTCATTGAATATTAAGTTTATCTAAAGATATCTTTTTTATATTTTACATAATCTTGTTCAAAATGATTTTTATATTAATGTAAAGGTAAGGGAGACTTAGGTATCACTTTTAATATGCCTTTAAATTTTAATTTATTACTTGGTCACCTATGTAAGGTATGGCTGTGTGTCGAAGGACCCAGATGCACTTCCACGTCTTGCGACGGGGGGGGGGGAATTGTAATGATATTTTAAACTCTAACTTCAGTTCAAATTAATTTCCAAAGTTTTACCTTAATTTAGACTATAGTATCTTCATTCTAAAATATTTTCTTATTTCCTGATCCCATTCCCCTTTTTCTACTTAATTAATTCAAGAGAAGTTTTTTAAAAATGCTTACATTTGCACTTTCACACACTCCGCGTGAAGGGATAGAAAAATGTCCCGCAAACACATTCTTTTTAAAAAAGATCCTGTGTGTCCCCTTGCTTGTGATTGAGACGTGTTAGAATTCCCTATCGAAATCTCATTGTATATAAGCACTGTGAAAAAATATTTTCCCTATCAATATCTCATGTTATATAAGACCAGGGATAATTTATTTCTTTCTCTTTTTACGCTAATCTGCTCCTGTGCCATGCTGTGAACGGACGTGCCTTGTCCGCGCCTCTTGTAAATAAATTATACCTTCCCGGGATGGATTAAAGCGAACTTAAAAGTGCAAAGTGTCTTCGACACTGTCTTCTGCTTTAAAATTTATGCTTATATATATATATATATATATATATATTAATCACATGCGAACGGCAAACTTTAGGTTTAACTACATATATAATAGAAAAAACATAGCTCATAAATAAACGTAACTTTTTTAGTGATTAATTGTTAGTTACAATAAACATGACACCTTAGAAGATTAATCACTCACATGCAATTAATACACAAGTACTAGAATTAGAAATATGACTATTTGACAATATGAATTTCTTTTAAATACCATTGACTTGAAAATAACATAACTTAACGAACATACAGTGCAAGAAAAATGTCACTACTACATGCCTCAAATTACAAGCTATTGGGAATGAAGAATATAATTATTGACCATAGACCAATCTTTGTTTTGCATCCCTTACACAAATCCCATCTCTCATTTGTATTTATTTATGCTGTAAGGGGCTTTAAGATTATAAGTTTAATAAATTCTGCAGTTCTTTTATTGATGATCTTTTACAATAATGTAAGATATCTAAAGGTTATTTCTAGTTTTCATGGATGACATTAAGAACATGAATACTGCACGATGATACAATTTTAGGCCAAGTATACAAAACTGATGTACGAACAAAATGGGTCGCTGCAAGTTACGTCTCAAAATTCTACATGCTTAATATTTAATAATCAATGCTTACAGTGACATCGAAGACATTCTTATAAATAAAATCAGATCATTTTATATAAAATAGATTATTTATATTTCGTTTTATTATTAACAGAAACCATAAATTCACTTTTTCACCATTACATATTTTTTGAAGGTTTTTTTATTTACTATTATTCGTTTATTCTGAATTATAGCATTTTTTATACAGGATATATGATTTTCAACATAGATTTACATCATATCAGATTTGGTGTGGCCCAATAAGAGAAGTTAATTAAGTTTGCATGGTATTTTAAAAGCAGCATGATAAAAGATTTATTATTGCCTAATATTAATGTTCAATTATTTGAACTTGAAGGTAAACTAGAAAATCTTTATTTTTTTCCCAGTATTTAAACTTGTAAACAGTTTTGACAGATAGATGTGATTCAAAGATAATATTCTGCTACCTCAAAATTGTTAATCTTCTTATGAAAGTCATTTTAATTGTTTCTATTGCAAAAAAGTTAGCTTTAACATTATTCAATAAGTATCAATTTAATAATTTATTTTTGGGTATTTAGAATTGTTTTATTTCCTTCTAAATAGCTAAGATTGCAAAGGTTATGAGTACTTAACCCAATTAATATATTTTTTGATATTTAAGCGAGAAGAATTTAAAATCTTATGATAACAATACATATATTTAAATTTGTTTTTCTGCTTTCAACTTAATTTAAGACACAGAACTTAATTCTTTCATAATTTTAAATAATTCTTTAAAATTATGAAAGAACAGCATATGAACAAATAAAGCATTTTCAAATAAACATATTTATAAAGGGATACTAGGGTCAATCTAAACAAATGAACTAAAAAATTTCGAAATTCCAACTGATAATTTCAAATCTGAATTAAACTTTTTGAGATCATTCTCTTTAATGGAATAAATGAAAATATATTTTTACATTTTTTAACACTTATTGGGTTTTGATGTACTTATTTTTTTATGTTTTTGAAAAATAGTCATTTCTTGGCATGCATTAACTTTTTAAATCTTGAATTACTTGAATTGAATTTTTAAACCTAAAAGGATATTTGATCCCTCATTTTAAAGAGAAATTCATATGATATGCTATTCAAATATGCTTGGCAAAAAAAAAATATTTCTTTATAATTTTCAATTTTTAAAAAAAATTAAAGATGGTGCTTTAAAAAAATATGTTATTTATCCTGATTCTGAATATCCTGAATTTACTAATATCCTGAAATTTACAGAGTGGGGTCTCATTGGCATCAGAAGATATGGAAAATAAGTTCAAGTTTATTACATAACTAATAATGGATTACAATTCCGATTTTATTATAAGTGCACATCAACAGAGATTTAATTTTAAAATCTTTGTGTATACTATTACATAATCAAATATAAAAAGAGAGAAGATAGGTTTATTTATAAAAGTTTTTATATATGTAACACATAATTTCTGGAGCAGAGTCATGGCCGAAGACAATTCCAAATTTTTAACTTCGTTTCATTCTATCCCAGGAGGCATGATTTATGTGCAAGCAGCACGGACAAAACACGTCGGCTCACGGTTCGGCACAAGAGCTGAAGACAGCAAAAAAGGGGCAAGAGAGCGAGAATATTTTTTCCCAATGTTTATATACTATGAGATTCTGATAGGGATTTCTTTACACATGTCGATTTCGATAGGGGAAACTAAGTACCGTTTAGAAGAATTTGCATAGCTAGACAATTTTTTAACCCTTCACTCGGAGTGTGGGAACCGCAGACTTAAACATTTTTACAAAGCTTCAGTTGAATTAATTAAATAGAAAAAGTGAATGAGATCAGGAAATAAGAGAATATTTTAGAATGAAGTTAATATTTGCTGAATTAAGACAAATTAATTAGGACATAATTTAGATTTAAAAATATCATTAAATATATATATATATATACACAAAAGTATTAAAATCAAGTTAATAGGAAAATAAAAAAACGAAATAAAAATTGAACTAAAAAAATATATATAAAAAAAAGAATCCGGCCTGAAGACTTTTTCAAGGGTCACCCTCAGGCAGGGAACTTCAAACTTTTTCTTACTATATATATATATATATATATATATATATATATATATATATATATATATATATATATATATATATATATATATATATATATATATATATATATATATATATATATATATAATATACTAAAGAGCAACCTCTTACTTTTTCTTAAATTTGACAGATAATTTCCTGTTTCCCTTATTTGTTTTTAAATCTCTAAGTCAATAAACTCTTCCTGTAGCTGTTATAGGATCAACTTTTATTAAAACCTTCTTTTTAAGCACAACTAGTATATCAGGAAATTGAGGATACTTGAAAGATGGATAATTAACCAACACTTATTTAAATATTGGCAAGAAACAAAGCTAACAACGTCATCAATGTCCAAGTCATCATGGCTGAGATCAACTATTTTTTTTACAGCCGATTCCTGGGAAAATGAATAGGTTTTGACTAAAACAAATTATGCTGCTTGTCATATCTTTGTATGTTTGAATTGGCAGCTCACCATTTGTCAGTTCTTGTATTTTACACTGAGCTATCATCAATTTGGCATTCTGACATATTGTGCAAACATACACAGAATGTATTCCATTGAATCCAAAAAGGATACAATATTTGGATTGAAGCTCACAAAATTTAGAAAATCCAATTGTCTGCTGATGGTAATACTCCTTAAATAATATATATCTCTTAATGTACTTAAAAGTAAATGCCATTGAACCTGTAAATGCTTGCCATCTTTTGTATTTATTTATTTATTTTTATTATTTTTTACAGAAACAAAGTTTTGGTTTACCATGTATCGGATGACTATATTCATTTTGATAGAAATCTTTGACTAAGTCTACAATTGCAGGATCTAATATTCTCCCAGGTTTTGGGTTTGGACACAATATTATACCATTTTAATTTAATAATATTTTTTTTTAAAAGTCTAGCTTTTGAGAAGCCTAGTTATAATAAGTGTTCTAATACTTTTGTTTGTAGTATGATTGCACTTTTCTTTCAATTGGTCAATAATTTCACAGTCATAATTTTTTACAGTGTCAGATTTAGAGATATTGGGACTTAAATTTAGTTTTTTTTTTTTTTTTTTTTTTTTTTTTTTAAGTTTACATAAGCTTTCCAATTTTTGTTTCTGAAGCATGTTTTTCAATTAAATGTTTTCTTTTAATAACCATTTCTTAGATAGTAGGCAGATTTTTTTCAAAGCTTCAACTGCCTTTATTTTCTCTGAAATTGATGATATTTCAGGAAAATTCAAATCATTTTACAATTCTAAGCTGTCTGAATGCCAATCTCCTTGACAAGTTAAAATCTCAGGAAGCTTTAGTGTAGTTTGGTAAAACTACACAACACACATTACATATCTAGAAACCTTCATTTAAACTGGCATTATGTATGAAACTATTTCCATTCACAGATCTCAAAGTCCTCTTAAGATAATCATGACTAGGCTTCTAAAATGGATAACAACAATATAGCAATTATTGTTTTGATATACTTGGTTTTTCCATGTTGTCACAAAATTAAACAAGAACAAAATTAAAATTTTAAATGATAAGTAAAAATGTCTTCATCCAATTGTTATTTCATACATAATAAGAAAATAACACACAGTAATAGACTTAAAAAACTAAATTGAACTGACAGCAGAAGAGATATTTTATATATCAGAACAATGACATAACAAAATGTTTTAATTACTTAACAAATAAAAAACATTTTTTTCACTTAAAAAAATGCTTGTAAGTGAAAATTTTAAGCAACATTTCTGCCAACTAATTGTTTACCCACTGAGATGAGATGAAACTAAGCAAAGGAAGAACTAGACTACGCATAAGTCACATTTCTGCAAAAGAAAGTCTAGATAAGTCTTCACATGCTTCTTGTAGATAAACAGAATAGTTGTGATTATCAAATGGTTTACTCACACTGACATATGCTACTTTTAATTTTTATATAAGATAAGTAAATAATTATTTGTAATATGTCATAATATAAAAAGGTAACTTCTTATCCTATGTTGTTGTTTTTTTCTTTTTTATTTACCGATTTTTATAGATTTTTAAAAGCATCCCCATACTTTCTCATCATGTTAACCATAGATTCCCATTAAGATCTACTTCAAAAATTTGAGGATTTAAAATACTGTAGTATATATACATATATATATATGAAAAATCTTTAAAAGCACTTTATATTCTTTTTCATTATTATTTTAATAAACTTATTATTGTCATATCTCCTGATATCGTTGAAAACCCACTCCGTAAATTTCAGGATTTATAGCATATAAAATAGCAAAAAACATATACATATTTTTTTTTTTTTTTTTTTTTTTTTACAAAACACCATAAAAAAAATTCTTTTCAAAACTGAAAAGAAATATTTTTTTTATCAAGTATATTTAAGTAAATCATCATCTTAAAACTTAAGAAATTCCCTTTAAAATAAAAGGTAAACAACCCTCTAGACATAATAGAAATTAAGTAATTCCAGATTTGAAAAGTTAATGCATGTCACCAAAATTTAAAAATTAATACCAAAATCCAATAAGACAAAAAAAAAATTCTAAAAATACATTCTCATTTATATCACTGGAGAGAATGATCTCTGAAATTTTCATGTAAATTGAAAATAGTCAGGTTGAGGACTGGTTAATTTGGCATGGAATGACATATTAAAATCTTAGACGAGCAGAGATTGGATAATAATGTTTAATACAAGAGATAAAATACTTAAAACTCAAATAATAAGACAACATATATCTTTGAATATAATGATTGGGTAAAGTTTTTTATTTAAAACTGGGCTAAGAAAATCCCATCTATGGTTTTCAAACAGATTATGTAATCTATTTCACAATTTCTTCAATTGTTTGTTGATTTTAAGATGAAATGCCAACTAAAAATATTAATGTTATATACAGTTCTATCATGCTGGAAAATGATTTAATTTCAGGATGAAAATATAATGTCAGAGACAAAATAAAAACTTATGTTGAAGAAAACCATATTATCAATGATCAAAATATTGAATTAAAACTCTAAAAAACTCAAGAAAAGTTTTTTAAAAGGTACATAATATCCATTATAGTTTTGGTTTTATCAGAGATTCTTAAACTCTTTCACATCCAAAATCCCTTTACTACGAGTAGAAACATTTACAATATCATTTTACTCTGAAGAATTCTATTTTAATCTCAAAATAGGAAAATAACATGCAAATTTGTGATAAATAATTATTGAATTAAAATAATTTTTACAAGTAATAAAATATCTTATATTAAAATTATTCTTTTAACTGCATTTGCATTTAAACACTAAACATCCTTAAAGAAGTAGACATTATGAAAGTTCTCAAAGCTTCAGTATCTCACGATCAGTCCAAACTCCAGAAAATGATCTATAGTAGAAAATTATTTTAAAATAAAAAATTTTGTAAAACTTAAAATGCACAACAAATTAACTTGAAATTAAAAAGGAATGAATTTTTAAAGAGAAAAATAAATTCATTAAGCCAGTTTCCTAAAACAAAATTTCAATTTGTGTATTAACTGAATGCCAGCTATCAATCACTAAAGATCACATGCCAATAGGTTTTTTCATATTTAAAATTTAACAAGTTTGCCAATGGCAAGCAGTTAATATTAAAGCTCTCCAATGGCATGTATTTAATATGCAAGTACGCAATATACTTTCAAACATAATTTTTCTGATTATTAGAATTTCTAAAGAGAAACCTAAATTCATAAAGTCAGTTTCTTAAAAATATAATTCTACTCATCAATTAGCTTTCAAATGTAATTTTTTTCAAACAGATTTTTAAATACATCCTTACAATAAACAAAATTCATTCGAATATTATGACACCACTAAAATACTTTAAAAAACTTTCTTAAAAATTTCTCAGTAATAGATCAACTAGGACAGCATAAAATATTTTGAACACAGAAATATGCTCACTATTAAACTAATATGACATAATCATCAACTTAATAAAATAACACTATACTTTAATAATAACTCTATACATTCAATAAAATAACACTATACTTTTATCTGTGGAATTTAATAAAAGTTTCAACATAAAACTGCATTTCTCTACAAACCAAAATGGGATTTTCATATTAACCACAACAAAAGGACTGGAATTACAACAGCATGACGGGAAATAATGAAATCATTTAAAATGCCTCATATTTTAAGGTTTAAGTAATAAAATTCACCAAAATAAAAACCTAACCAATTTTTCCTGCTGCTTATCTACTACAGTAAAATCAGAACACCTAGGAATTCAAGGCTGGCATCATTTATGTACAAAAAATAACGAAATTTTATAGCTGCTCTTGCTTAACAGTTTTAAGCAAGATATTCTAATTTAAAATAAAAAGGCATCAAAATTAAAAACATGTAATAAAGCATTTAAATGAATTTTTTAAAATTAGCACTTTATGTCAATTTTACATGATTTCCATACATTACTAATAGTTTTTCGAGAATTTAAAGAATGAAACGCTGACAAACTGTAGTACAATCTCAAGAGATTTTGAAATTTACTAAATCCCATACAATGGTATTTCGTTTTTACTGTAGAAATGTGAAATATGTAACGAAATAATTAACAGCACTATAAAAAAAATTAAAATACGAAAATTATATGGTAAAAAAAAATACTGTACCATAGTATACAACATTTTTATGCTTCGCTCCTCATGAACCAGTACGTAATCACCTTCTAGATAACCCTCGTGAATTTTCCAGTCAGGATCAGATTCATTTGGTTTACATTCAGGTGTTACGATCGGAAAAGGATATTCCTTTTTAAATGTGCAGTCTTCCTTTGGCACCGGTGTCAATAGCAAATTCGAGTTTCTCTCATAAATCGAGTTTTCCTCATCCATCGAGTTTTCCTCATCCATCGAGCTCTTCTCAGCCATCGAGTTTTTCTCTTCCATCGAGTTTTTCTCTTTCGAGTTTTTATCATCCATCGAGTGTTTCTCTTCCATCGAGTTCTTCTTTTCCGCCGATTTTTTCTCTTCCATTGATCTTCCAGAAAATTATATAAATCTCAGTATTTACAAATTAAAATCCTATAACAAGAAATGATTTTTAAGGTGAAAGGTAATGAAATATGAAAATTTTGACGATCGTTTGTATTTGAGAAAAATATTTATTTTCCTTATGGATAACTCCACAATCCGGTAAATGTCAAATCAGATGGTAAAGAAAACATACACGGAAGTAGAGATGTTTAATCCCTGTTTTTCTGAATAACAAATACTTTTTGCTATTCTTATATTTAAACGCTTATTGAAAATAACTATTATTTTATTCACATTTTTAATTTTTAAAAAAAATTATTAATATGTACAACAAAAAAATTTTTAAGGAAATAATTTTAGAAAATATAGTAATTATATTTACTTCAACTTTGTGATTTTAGTTTTATAGACTGCTAATAGATGGCGAAAGAAACACAATCGATGGCGAAAGAAACACAATCGATGGCGAAAGAAACACAATCTAGAAATCGACTCTTTGTATGTCAACCTTTTTCAGTCCAATCATTGGCTTTCTTTCTCCGTCTGTTTCGTGGATTGTGATTGGTTAGAGAATTACGTGTTTATTTACATTAAAGATGGAAAATAAAGAGGGGAATTTGTATTATTAAATTTCTGTTTGCCTATATAAGTTTGAGATGGGAAATGAAAATGTTTTTTTCCCTCATTCTTTCGAACCTTTAATGCCGTAACAGGCATTTTTTTAAATTATTTTCATATTGTCTATGAAAATTTTAGAAAATATTTTAGTGAATATAAACAACGAGTTCAGAATAAGTTATGAATGCTACTGTATTCCTAGCTTTCGAAAAGGTTTTAAGAAAACAATTGCAATTATTTATTTAGTAATAATTAATACTGTGTAGTAATTAAAAAAAATTCCCATTAAATTTATGCTTGTTTTAAAAAGTTATTTAATTTAGGGATTTTTTTTACGAATAATTCACTCTAATTATCTTAACTTTTTTTTGACCAACACTCATGCTTTTAAGTATTTTATATTTTATTGCAATTAATGTTCATCTAATTTTAGTGCTGAATTTAGATATTCATTAATAATAGTTGAATTTATAATCAATAAATAATTTTAATTAATGCTAACAAAAAGAAATATTAAATTTTTGTTTTAAATAATTTTTAATTCTAAAATTATTAAAACAGAAAAAAATTCAGTGAACAAAAAGAGAAAATAATTGCTGTAACTTCTAAATATTCAAAATTCTCATGAAATAAATATTGGTCAGTAGAAAATAGAAATAATAGTTTGTGTTTCATACCAATCATTAAAGGAATTAACTAAAATTTACATAAAGATCCTGCACTGTTTAACAGATTTATTACTCTTCAATTTTGCTTCATAAAGAAGTTAGTGTGTGTACTATAGGGCATAATTATAATTAAACTGATTTTTTTTTAAGGATTTTTTTTTCTTAAAATTTAGTTGACAGTGCATTCATATATTGAGTGTTTATTATTATTTTTTTTTTCCCCTCAGTATTTTGAAAATTTTCCTTACAATGATTTTCTGATAGAAGAAATTATTTCTGAATATAATATTTATTTTTAATATTTTTATATAATAATATTTTATTATTATAAAAGTTACTGAAATATGTCAGTTGTATTAAAAATAAACAGATTTGTAGCTGTAGTTGTATTAAAAATAAACAGATTTGTAGCTGTACTTATATTAAAAATAAACAGATAAAGTTATCTTGCTAAATAATTATTTGAACAATTATCAAAAAAGAAATTACATACTATCCATAAAAGAAAATTACTACATGTATATATATTTGAAAATAACATCACAATAATTATGATTTGTGTAGAATACTGCTTGTAATATTAAATCAGAATAGAAATAAACCATGCACTTACTTTCTTTTTGTTTCTTTTATTATTTCCTACATGTAGATTAATAAAATTAATTTTTTTATCAGCTCAAATGAAGGGTTTGTACTATAATAATAATTCACAGTATTCTATATACATATCCTGTTCTTTCTTCTAGTGACAAATTTTCTGTAGAATTCTTTCTTTTAGTGATTAATTTTTAAAATACTGTAGAATTCATTTCAAGTCATTTCTTGTTTGTAGTTAAATTGGCTGATAATCTAAGTTGTCTTGAAACAAACATTCTATATTGATATAAATTTTCTATATTTATGTTCAGTTTATAAATAATCAATATGTATATGTGCAAAAAGATTTGTATTATAAATTTCACTATTGAACTAATCTGGCTTTTTCAAATATCCAGATAATGCTCTGGGCAAATTTTAAACAAATAATATTTTCAAGTGAATTTCTTGTAGAAATCCTTAACTATTCTATATTGGTATAGTTTTAAACAGAATCATGTGTCCACTTAATTGAAATAAAGCTTGTGTATTAAAATCATTTTTAATAAAAGTATAAATATATAATTTTTTCTTATGCAAAAGATACTATAATTTCAATAAATCACATCAAAACCATTTCTCAAAAGTATCAGTGGTATTCCTTAAATCAGATATTATAGTATTTTCACATTAGTACTCAAGAAATAATTATATTGTGACAAAGAAAACAATAACTTCTTTCAGAATATAACATTCAGAATATTTGGAATTCTGTTTTTGTTAAAACGATGATTGTCAATGCTTTTTTAAAATTGCTGAAACAAAAATATTTTATACAAATGAATTTTTTTCCATTTCCCCTCCCCCTTTTTTTTCTCCAAGGAGTATATAAGAAGTTGTGTATGGCAGTCTATAGTAAATTTTAGACTTATTTATATCATTGTCATTCAAAAATATGAGAAATTACATGACTAGGAAACACTTAGCTGAGGGAAAAACTTTCAATTGAAATCTCCAGCTTCCTAACTTTAAAAAGCTGTTAATGTTTCAATTCATTCAAAAAGATGAGAAATTACATGACTAGGAAACACTTAGCTGAGGCAAAAATTTTCAACTGAAATTTCCAGCTTCCTAACTTTAAAAAGCTGTTGATATTTCAATTTATCAATTTGCATTATTCTTTTAAGGAGAATTGTAGAAAGCAAAAGGTTATGTAGATATAAGATATATAATTGTTTTCTAAATTTAAAAAACTTGATAAAAAATATTTATGTATTTAAATGTTGAAACTTTTTTTTTTCTTCTTATAGGAAATACTTTCTTTGCATAGTAATAAAATAGCTTTGAAACATATATATAAATAATACAGCTTTATAAATTAAATCCTCCCTTCTTCTGTGTCAGGGAGTTTATAAAACTATGAAAACAATTTGAACTTCAGGACACCAATGTAATCTATTGTTAGAAATTAGACAAAATTTCATATCTTGGAACCTAATAAATTTTCAAGTTTAGCCAAAATATTGTGCATACTTGAAATTTCTGGAATTAGTTTTTAATAAATCAAATAATTGCATTTCATTTTTCTCTTGCTAATAAAATAGAATATATAGATAAAAATGGCAATAATTGAGATTTAAAAAAAAAAGATATTTGTGGGGAGGAGTACTAACAGTCTAAATTCAAAATCAAGAGCAGTATATATAAGCAAGAGCACTAAGATGCATGTGAATAGTTTACAGGCATATCCATTCAAGAAGATCTATCACAAATGTGATGCAAGTAAATAACTGCTATCACAGATGAATAGATCATCTAGTCTGTCACAGATCTGGCTGGATTTTCGTTTGTCTCTGTAACAAGTTTCTTATCCAGTGTTCCCAAGTTGAACAATATTGTAAGCGTCATACCAGTTGCAACTCAACTCCGCTCCAATGTAATTAATTCAGATTTCGTTTTCTCGTTGTAAATATGCTTTCGAAACTTTCTATGTAAATATGCGCAATTACAGTATTCTCTCATATCACATACATAGTAATTATTGAAGATATTTTATAAGTATTAAACATAAATACATGTATTCATTTTTGTAGCGAACATGATATATGTAGAAAATGTAGATACAATCCCTGGAAAAACACAAATAAAATGATATAATAAAAGAAAAAATGAAAGCTAAATATGTGGCTCAAAATCTAAAGACAGTACACAACTTTTTAATATAATTATTATAAATCATGTAACGATTACATATTATATTTTGTTGAATTCAAAAGAGTTTTACATAATAAGTTTACTATGAAAGATTGATGAAAAAAGAAATCAATATTACGTATAAATAGTTACAGGGGAAAAAAGTGCATAAATACTGCTGAAGTAAATACGAATAGAACATCAAAACTTAACAATAGAATATTTTTTATTAAAATCATTAGAAAATAAGCTGATTACAATACATTATGCTTGATAAAGCAAAAGCAAATAATACACACAAAATCTTTTTTAAAAAAGAAAAATGATAAATACTGTTTTTTATGTCTTGCAATGTTATGGAAAAGTAAAATTAGGATTTATTAAAAAGTAAGACATAATTACTATTTGAATTAATGTAAAAGCAGAATAGATTCATCAAAAGTTTGAGTCAGAGATAACTCGGTAAATATAATTGATTGATAATATTGATTCTAAAATGTACTTATGTAAAATAAGCAACAGTAAACTAGATGTTTCCTACTGTGCTTACTTTGAGTTTCTAATAACTTACTTTGAACTTTATTCATTTTAGAAAATTTAGCAACATATTTTTATAGGCGTTACCATGCAGTGTACATTATGCAGTGAGAAAAATAATGTTAAAAATTGATCATTCTTAATCTTATTTATTATACACATGTGATAAATATGTTAAATAGTCATATTTAATGTACATTTGCCATAAATCTTTCTTCTTGAGAACTGTTGCAAATTATCATATACCTTACTTTGCTTTTATCCAATTCGTAGGATATTACTTTATACACATTACAACTTTTACAAAATGGGTACTCCCAATTTACATTATGTATGTGTTTGCTTCCTTCATACTTCTTCTTTGGGGCATTTTCCTGTGCAGCAGAAGACGTTACCATGAACTGAAGTTTAACAAAATAGTTATTTCAAAATGAAATCTTTCAAGTTTTGCATTCACATTTTTATTATAACACACAGGCCTATATTATGTGTTATAGTCTATAGTCACGATCTGGTCGATCTCTAGAAAGTGTTATAAGCAATCTTTCTGATTGACATAAACTAATTATTCATTAAAATATAAGATGCACTCTCTTTTTAAATATGTCCCAAACAATTTTATGATGAAATAAATTATAACTATAGCATAAAACTGCATATTATATAAAAATATTGATTTACTTACCAATTATTGTGTAAACTCTACATATAATATACGGTATTTGCATATTAACTGCATGCAGTTGGCAAATATAGTCAAGTTTTATTTATGAAATAACTTATTAGAAGGTGATCTTTGGTGGTTAATTGTTAGCATGCAGTTGATATACAAATATCTAATTACAAACTTTTTCTTGAAACATGATTATTATTTATAAACATTATTATTTATTAAATAAATCAAAGAAGATGACAGATACATTCATTTGATTATCATTGCTAAGCATTGAGTGAATATCCATTTAAAATTGAATAAAAAAAGGTTCATGACCAGAGGCGGCGGTAGCAGGGGGGCAAGGGGCGGGAATTGCCCCCCTGTCGGCAGCGTCTTGCCCCCCCCCGTCGGCGAGAAATTCAGAATTTCGTCGGTAAAAGCGTTTACCACTTCAGGATGGTTGTAGAGAGATGAGTATTAACGAATATGATTATTTAAAAATAGCCTTGAAGTTATTATATTCTAAACAGTCGAAATATCCAAGTAACGATTAAGATGTTTTGACTATTTGGCAAAATAATCTATGGAGTGGTAGGTCGATAATATGATGCATTTTGCGGACAATTTTTGATAGACCAACTAAGAACTGAATGCAATGGATGCCCAGTATCTTAAGTTCGCCGATTTTCAGACATCTGTTTCAAATGTCGTTCATTCAGCTTATAATTTGTATTACTTGACATATAACCGACACGCTAACAAATGAATAAGATATCGACAAGGTGATAGGTTCATTTTGTTTCCGATTTTTGATCGGCCGACTATGAACTCAATGCGGTGAGTTTGTCCGATGTTTATATAACACATCAGTAACTGCTAAATAGATGGCGTGTGAATAGCATAGTTGATTAATTATAGGTGATAATTTGCCAAATTGTTTCATAACAACGGCACCATCATTTGTTGCTGCAATTATGCTAGTTTCTAGATTCAAGTTGAAATTTTGTAGCCTTTCAGATACTAATTCTAATGTTCTCTGAGTATCAGAGGAACCAGCTATTGGCACTAATCCCAAACTGAAATCTTCTGCCAAGTAGTGTACATTAATGTTTAAATATCTATGATTTCTTTTGCTAGTCCACTCGTCTAAAGTTATAGAGAATTTTTTCCTATAATTTTTTATTGAATCTAATTCAATAATAGTTTCACGTTTAGCATTGTTATAAAACGCATGAAAGAGATCCATTACTCTAGAGTTGTTTCTTGGTAATAAATATCCTTGTTGTTGAAGAGACTCTCGTATGAATGAACTATTTGTAATGCTATTAAAAGAAAAATCATCCATTCCTGCAAGTTTTGATATGATTTCTTCTAAACTACTCCATTTCACTTTCATAAAATTCAAAATATTTGTTTGTTTGCTTGAAGAAGAGGAATATCCAGGCATTTCTTCTCCGACGATCTTCTTTCCAATAATTATTTTATGAACTGATTTCAAATGATTATGTAGATTGCTCGTAGATGATCCTTTGCAGCTCAAGATTTTATTACAATGATTGCAGATTGCCTTGTCTATCCCGAACTTTTTGAAACTATTCCAAACTTCCGACTTATTCATTTTTATCTAAAAATGAAATTAAAGTTATTGAATAAATATTTTTCAAGTTTATTTTATAATTTTATTATTTTAACTATTAATATTAATGTAATTTAAAATAATCTAATCTACACATTTTTGAGGAATTTTGAAAAAAATACTCATTTTCTTAATCTAATTCCGAAGCTTGATAAAGACATAATTTATGTCAAGACGTTGCGAAAGAAAATATGGATTATTTTAACACTCTGTGTTTTATTTAAAATCCCATTAGACCAGAAGCCAGAATTTCTTATTTTACATTAATTTTTGAGAGAAGAAATTTATATAATAAAATTAAAGTTTTAAAATTTAAAATTGAAAATACAAACATAAAAATTAGAAATATACTTAATACTTACGTTATTTTTTTTACCAAATATAACAACTTTATATTTTTGTTTCCAGTTTTTACTTTACAATATTAACCTGTCGTGACTCGTGACGGATCGGATTCTGAGACGACCACATTTCGACGATTCCATTTCATTAAGGGGTGAGACGCGGAACGATGAGCACATTTGACCTTGGATTTCTCGCATTAGATACTTTTTTAGTTCTATTTTTTTTTTCACGTGTATGTGAGTGTTATGTCATTTCTAACCGCATTTTATTTTAATTGAACATTTCGTACTGATATGGCTAGTTCAAGTGGTTAAAAATATTTCAAGAAAATTTTATATAATATCATTAAATATTGTGACCAAGAAGCCGACAACGGGGAATTATTTATTCCTTGCACACGTACTTCGAAACGAGCCAATCAAATTGCCGGCGTTTCTATTAGCATAGATTTTGTACCGATAGACTTAGTACATCCGACGGAAAGCAAGAGATGAACTTCATCAAACTTTTCTTTCACCTAAAAAAATGTGAAAAGGGATGTTCCTGAAAAAACATAAATTAACGAATTCGAGATGCAGGCGCAGCTGCACAAGCACTGGCCAACGCAACTCCCAACGTTGAAAAAAATGTGTTTGCTGCCAGTTGCATAGAATGAATTGCAAATCAAATAAGTTTTAAATTAATTTTTACATAATAATATGAATTCTTTAAGCCGTTTTTCTTAATTTAAAAACCGGTTTTCGAATGTGACAAATTTACTTCAGAAAACCGGTTTTTTAAACCGGTCTTCAGAAAACCGTCAAACCCTAACTGGGAAAGAACTAGAAGGAAATTGGGGCAGAGGAAAGAGTAATCCCGGTAAGAGTTGTATAACGCAATTACCAATGGTATCTCCTTTAAAACTAAGTTCCACTAAGGGACATAAAGTTCTGATAAAAATAGAGATAAATAGGATAAAATAATTGAATCACTTATACTATAGACAACAGCAATAAAGTAATTGATAAATAGATAAATTACAGTAAAAATCCAAATGAGTCAGTTAAAATGACCCCCCAAATGATTTAATGACACATTAGGAGTCCCCAACCCTAATAAATGATTTGCAGATGCTAGAGCTTAATTTATAAGATTCCCACACCTTTATGACAGACAGCCAATCTAATTTTTATAAAGTTGCTAAATCATGCTTTTTTATGCACTTTAGCAGTAGTAATTAAATCTTAATCTTTGGTATAAGTACATTAAAAGCATAGCGGTCAGTGTTCTATTAACCCGCCGGTACACACAGCAGAAGCTAAAATTTTGAATTTATTAATGTACGGTGGGAATGAACCATGTGCATTTAGTAAATTGGAAATTTATTGTGAAGTCGCAGTTTTTCATACACTAGGTTTCTAAAACGTGGTTTGGCAGGATAAATAATGTGTTATTTTAGGCTCCCTTCAAGAACAAAAAACATTATTTACACATAAATGTGTTTATTTGCGATTAGCAGTGATAAAATTTTAGACAATGTATTTTACTACGAAGAATTTTTACTACAGCAACGTTAAATAACGAGATTGTGCCCTTTGAAGTTCATTTTGATATATATATATATATAAGCATTATTTTGGTTCAAGCAGAATGCAGTTTCGAAGACAGAAAGACTCATTGAAGTTTTAAAATTCGCTTTATTTTCTCTCCCGGGTGGCAGGCAGGCATGATTATTTATAAGGTGCGGACAAGCACGTCCGCTCACAGCAAGAGATTAATCAAGAATGGCATAAAAAAAGGAGAAACAAATTATCCCTGTCTTATATACTGTAATGTTTTAATAGGGATTTCCATGGCATGTCAATCAGAAAGCAAGGGAAACACAGGGATCTTTTAGAAGAATTTGTAAAGTCAGCGGCATTTTGTACCTTCACTCAGAGCGTGTGAAAGTGTCGGCGTTTAGCCGATTCAGCGATTTTATAAAACTTCCCTTGAATTAATTAAGTAGAGAAAGTGGAATTGGATCAGGAAATAAGAGAATGAAATTTCTATGGGCTAAATTGAGATAAAGCTTTGGAAATTAATTTGGATTAAATTAAGAGTTTAAAATATCATTACATATATATATATACCGGGTGCGGCATAAATTCGTGATAACTTCAAAAAATCATAATAAAAAAAGTAATGCTCGAAAAAAATTGCGGTTTGCGGGAATATGTTCAGAGAACCTTTGGATTTTGTTATTTCCATTAAAAAATGCATTTAAAAATGACCGATAGATGGCGCTCATACGTCATACCGAGACAGTTTATGAAAATCAGCATAGCTATAAAACACAAGACTGGAAATGGATCCGTCAGTAGCATGCTATCGCTACCGGATCGAGCATTAGTGGTTAAACTGTTCTATAAGAACGGTGAATCCGCGACTAACGCATTGCGACAGTTACGGACGGTGAAAGGAAGTAAGGCGAAGAAAAACTCAATTTCATTGAATGGGACATTGAATTCAGTACGCCGTTTTGAGGAAACGGGAAGATTAGAGGATCGTTCACGAAGTGGCAGACCATCCGTCAGCGCTGATTGTCCACAAGGTCCTGAAAAATGTGGTAGCCGAGACTTCAACGGGGAGTCCCAGTACATGTGAAGAAGGTAAAATAACAGGAATTCCGGAAAGGTTGATCCGACGCATTTTACACGAAATCTTGAGCTGCAACCGTACAAGATAGAGGCATTTCACCAGTTGTTGACAGCAGATTGCGAGAAAAGACAAGCCTTTGCAACATGGGTGCTCGCACAAATGGAACGTGACCCACAATGGGTACTGAATATCATGTGGACAGATGAAGCCCACTTTTCATTGCATGGTGACGTCAATACGCAAAACAGTCGCATCTGGGCAGCATCAAACTCTCGTGCGTACACGACCAAACAACTACATTCGCCACATGTGACTATTTGGTGAGGTTTCACTGCGTCCTTCATTCTAGGCCCTTTCCCTTTTGAAGAGAGGTGTCCTGTATCCGGTTGGAAAACCTGTTCCGTCACTGCAGAACGCTATCTTGGGTTTTTGCGAGACGACGTTATGCTTGCTTTGCAACAAAGACATGCGTTATCTTCCGTCACCTTCATGCAGGATGGTGCCTCGCCCACGTTGCTAGTTCCGTTAAGACGTTCCTCCTAGACACATTCACTGAGGACAGAGTGATAAACCGAGGATATTAGAATTAGTTACCGTCACGATCGCCAGATCTTGCTCAAGCGGACTTTTGGTTGTGGGGATACCTAAAGTCTCTTGTTTATCAGAGCTCTCCTGCCACTTTGATGGAATTGAAAGATGCCATTCAATTGGTCGTTGGTGGCATCGATGCCGACATCTTACAAGCCTAACTTGCTTAATACCTTGTGGTGGCAATCATGTTGAGCATCTTTTGCTTTAAAATAAAATGTACTATAATGTTACTGTATTCTGTTTTCCTGATTTGCATAAACCGTCTCGGTATGACGTGTGAGCGCCATCTATCGGTCATTTTTTAAATACATTTTTTTATTGAAAATAACAAAACCCAAAGGCTCTCTGAACATATTCCAGTAAAACCGCAATTTGTTTTGAGCATTACTTTTTTTATTATGATTTTTTAAAGTTTGCACGAATTTATGCCGCACCCGGTATATTTCTTGGTAATTTCGCTTCATTGCGTGATTTACCTGTGTTGGGCTGAATGAGATTCTGCTGAAAGATCGTAAATTCTTATTTACTGGAGATATTTGATCTGTGAGTATTCGATAGTTGTCCATATTTGTGCTTAAGACTATATTCTGCAAACTTTATGTACATAAAGTGTTAATTATAATTTTGCAGAACCACATGGCTGTATTTATAGGATTCCGCTCATATTACATTAGTGGTCTTTGAGACATGGGAATTCGATTCGCATCTCTGAGATCACGATACAATAAAGATTCGTCATAATATTGATCGCACCATCGTAACTCTATGTATTGATCGGATAATCGTGCATTATTAGGTTGTTTACTTTATCATGACTTAATGATAACATGTTATTGAGTAAAAAATGGGCTTTGCACAATGATATAAAGACGACATATGCTTGCGAGTAATCAGGGTCCGATCAATTATCTATAGCTCATCGACAAGAGAGGTTTGGGTGTGAGTATAGTAGGTTTACCAGTCGTTATGAATAAGGGCAAAAATATTTGGCAAAGCGGAAGAGGGGAGAAAATGTATTGGTATATGAACTAAGTTTAGAAGATTAAAAAGATGAAAACATTGTTAAAATCACTGGTGATATTGCATAAAGTTATTGGTAACTTAACTAAAAAAGCTACTAATAACTAACTAATTTTTATAAAAACGTGCTAAAGTAATAACTTTGCTAAATGTGAATATTAAGTGCTTGCATAGAAAATTCATTATCATTTGTACTAAATTTATATGTATATGTATATACCTAGGGAAAATGTATTGAACGTTTCGCATGTAATAAAAATAAAAGCCAAGTTGAATACATTTTATTCCACTAGAATTATCATTATGAAAACAACTATAAGGTGAGAGAAGCATACTTTAATGATTTAATTATAAGTTCACTTTAATTTTATATTTCTCATCGTTATAAGTGCATTGACCATTATTAACTTAAAATTTAATGTTAGTAGGGTCTCTAGAGAGAGTTTTTAACCCCCCAAAATTTAATGAGAATATGTTACATTTTACGGTATACAAAGCTTCTAGGTTATTATCAGGCAATTGTCTTAATGGTTGTTTTTGGTTTTATCTAATATCATTCATAAAAGCTAGATTTCAGAAATTTTCATAAATCTTCTAATTTCGGATTGTTGAAAAGATTCGGAATTCCAGTTACATCCGAAAAATCCCTTCTGGTGTAGCAATGGATTTAATTCAAGATATCGAGACAGCATGATTTAAATAAATGTTAATAGCTAATGCTATGAAAGTTTAGAATGTGGATATAAATTTAAAGCAAGATAACATATTCGATATAGTAGTTTGTGTAGGGCGTTTCAGTGCTGAAGTTATTGCATTAAATTTCCAAGTAAGACGTAAGTGTTTTAGACCCTTTTTTAAGCCACACTGAAAATCATAAGAAATAAAAACTAGAAATTAAAAAATAATAAATATAAAAAATGTTTTTATTAGAATAATAAAAAAGGAAAATAGTTTTTTCGATTTAAAATCCGGAAATCAATAAACATAACTCATAAAAGTGTACAGTACAGAAAATAAAGATAAAAGGAAATAAAGCCATAATAAATTTAATAAGAAAACAAGAAATTCCAAACATTCAATATATAAAAATTAAAATAAATCTTTAATGCGATGAAATTATAATTTATTTGAAATTTTCTATCTGAGCCTCACGCTTTTACAAATTTTATTTTAACGTCCAGATTTTTGGTTCGATTTTTTTTCCTTCGTTTTGAAACACTTATAAAAGCATTTCTTATTTAAGTTTTTTTTTTTTTTATATTTATTATTCTGAAGCTCTATCTCGAAAACTGCAATTAAATCTAAATAATATTAATATATAAAGTGTTTCGCACTAATTTAATTTACACATTACAAATGACTTTACAATAAGTATTATATGAATATTTCAAAAAAGTGTTTAAAAATCAAATTTTATAAAAATCATTTTGGAAGTTTTTAATAAAACTGCTCAAAAGTGTTAAGTATTTATTTATTCTTATTTATTTATTTATTTTTGCATTTGCAAAAAATACCTATAAATCCAATATATATATATAACATTTTTAACCATAGATATCATGTAAAAATCTATGTGCTGAAATAAATATTTTGATAATACAGATAAAATGTATAAATACAAAATTATGGTTGCAAAAGCCTTGGTAACGAAGCTAATATATATTGTTACGAATCTGTGATGCTGCTTCCCAGCATAGTTGGTTCCATTATCAGAAAGACTGTTTTACAGTCATCGGTATTGGACGGAGTCTGGGTGTCGCGTCGGTGGTCCCAGAGCTTGGCGACCATTTGGTGACTTGGCGATGAATTTGGCGACCTAGGCGCCAAAACAGATTATACCCGAAACAACGAGAATTTTCCCGATCCGTCCATTGGGAACCGAAGGTTCCTGATTGGTTGAGAGGCTTCTAGACCCGCCTCCTGAGACCTATAAAAGGAGGCAGTCTGCAGCTGCCGGAGTAGTCGGAATCGATGGTGAAGAACGAGTTACCAAAGATTAGCAGAGCAGCGACGGAGTCAAGCTAGTGCTGAACTAAGCTGTGCGCTATTGTCTGAGTAGAGTCTTGTTGTGTGCACGTCTCGGCTGAAGATAATTGTCTTCTCTGTGCTGTATATAGTTGTCGTCTTTGTGCTGTCCTGTGTGTTTTCGTGTAAATAAACAACGTTGTTTTTTTCTACTGCCGCCTGCTGATTGAACGTTCTCCACACCATATAACTTCCACTATCCAAACGAACCCGGAAATTTCGTAACAATAAATACATATAATAATATTTCATAGTTTTTTATCTAGTATTTTAAGGCCGATTTTAAATTCATTGCTTAAAAGAATCGCAGAAAATGTCAAAATGCTGATTAAAATATACATTAAAACTGAAACCTTATAAGTTTGACTATAACATGTAAAATTATATTTCTTTTTTTTTATTTTAATACAGTTTATTTAGGCTTATAAAAAAAGGACATGTTACCAATGAAAGATTTTGAAATATTAAAGACTCTAAAAATTCAGGACTATTAAATTCTTTTTTCTGGCTTTTCATGAAATTAACTAATTTCACTAAAGTCAAATTTTTCAGTTTTTACTTTCTGTACACTCCAAAGGGTACAGAGTCCTTTTTGTCCATTTGTAGTTATGAAGTTGCTTTGTTGTTACGTTTTATAAAATGGATTTAACGGAAGAAATATCTCCTGTAAGCACAGAAAAAAAATTTAGGACCTGCTTTGAATTTTAAAATTTATTTACTTAAATAAATCTCTCAAATTTTAAATGTATATATTTATAGAAAAATGTTACTGATTTAAGAAAATTAATTAAAAGATTTAGCACCAGTTTAGTTTCTAAGGCCTCAATGCTCCAAAAACTGTTTCAGCTAGATAGCATTTCTAATTTTTTCCAAAATAACCTCATTCCAAAATGCTTAGGGTACTTTAGTACAAAAAATTTATACATATATTAAATGTAAGAATTGCATATAAAGAAGAAACAGCGAATTTCAAATAATTTAACGTTTTGGGGGAAAAGGTAAATTGTAACATTTGTTAATGTTGCAATTCTTTAATGATAATTACTAACTAAATAAGCGTGGGGGGAAAAACTCTGAATATTTATTCATTATTTGTTTATGTTAATCATGTGAAAAATCACTTCCATTTATCTTAAACTTAATAGTAGTATCGACTTTTAAATTTTATTCGCATCTATTTACTAATATTTATGCAGTATCTAGTAGTCTTTCGGCATTTTTTATTATGTGTTTAGCAATGAAATTGCATTATGGTGTTTAACGAAATAAAATATAAAATAAAACATTATATTATCAGCATGCAAATTACATTGTTACGCTCAAATGTTTAGTGCTAGAAATAATGTAAAAATAGCAAAATAGTGAATATAAAAATAGAAGTTTTTTTTCACTCTGATTGAAATAGAGTAAAAGTTTTTAAAACATTATAATAAACATTTTAGTTGAATATTTGCCACGAACTTCAAAGGAAGCAGATATCTAGTCATCATGAACGTAAAGACAACATTTTGTCAACAGGTGTAATATGGGAGGGAAAAGTTGCGAAACTTCATGGAATTAATCGATTCCAATGAATCGTCCCCATCTCTTCCGACCGGCACGTGGCAGCGGATCGATACCGACCGGAGTGTGTTGGGTGGGGGAACATGTTGCTTCTTTTCCGATGAAGACGGGAAAGTTATGGATGTTGTGTCTTCCCCATTCAACTGCCTATTTTTTTGCCAACAAATCGCTTGGCGAGGAGGGGAAATTGAGTTTTTGAATGAAAACAATTTGATGATACGGCAAAGATCACAGATATAAGAGCAGCTAATTTTGTTTAATAAATTTTGGCAGAATAATGATTTTTTTTTTTTTTTTTTTGTGACAAATAAAGTGCAAGGCTTTTGATACAGCGGGAGAACGATGTTATAACAATAATAAAACTTGAGCAATTTCTTGTTATATGCCTATATTCTGCTATCCTCGTATTTTAATTTGTAAAAACATTTTAATGTGTTAACCTGAATTTGGAAGCTAATTACCATAGTTATATTTTTAATTTTTCAACTAAAGAATAACACTAATGCAGTTTTTTTTTCTTCCATTATCATAAACTCTATCTCTCTGGTTGGTTTAGTTAAACATTAAAAAAAAAAATGAGACTTTTAGCTTATTCTTTAAAATTTCTAAACCTTCTTCAGTTATTTTATTTATTTATTTAATTATTTTGGCGCTTAGACAATGATGAACAAGTAGGCATTGCTGAGCATACTGAGACTTCAAATTTCGAAGTAATTCCGATGTTCCAATTCAACTTGTTATTTGTGTCTCCCTTTTCTCCCTGTTTGTTCTAATAGCGTGTCCATTCTTTTTCAGCTTTATAGCACCATATAAAATTATACATAAAACCATCTTCTCTCTCAACTAATTGAGGGCGAGGGTGGACATGAAATAAGCATAATACGCAATTCCCTATTTTGCCTATTTCATCCACCCCAAATTAATTTTCATTCGAAACTACAACATATTCTTTTGCAATGTTTTCTGATTATTTTAATTTTATACTTCCCTTTCATTTACAAGAACCCTTGCACTTATACTGATTCAGGTATCGAATTAAGTCTAAAACATCACTCTAGTATTCTTAATTAATTATATTTAATAAATGTTACGTTATGTTGTTGAAAAATTTTGAAAATAATGTATTGCTTTATATTTAAAAAAAGACCCGTTTCTATAATTAAATCGTTTTAAAACTTAAAATAATCTGCTTATTAAATGGTTCAACTTTCTTTTAAAAAAATTCAACAAAATGATTTGCTTTGTTGTTAAATATTATTATTAGTTTTAATTTTCCCGTATACTCCCCGAGCAAGAAAAAAAAAGTATAAACTTTAATGGTACCTTCAAAAAATAAAAATTATGATGCTAATGACAGTATTAGAAAAGACAAAATATGAAATACATATGAGAATACAATCATTAAATAAATAAGAAGCAGAGTTGTAATAACAAAAAATAAAGAAATAATTTTATTTATCCTAAACACAGTATTTGGAAAGAAAACATAACAGAAAATTCAATAAAAATTGAAGTTTTATGAGATAAAATCTATATAGTAATAATCGATTAATGCACTTTCCTGGTAAAAAAAAAATGTATAAAACACGAATTTCTCAATATTAATTTTCTGAAGTTATAATTCAAGCTGATCAACGATATCTAGGCCATTATTTAATTAAATGGAAAGCTAGCAGTTTTTAGCCATTGTTTACAATTTCTAAGTTTGAAAACAGATTTTAAAAGGATGAAATGGTGAAAATATATGAAAAAAGGGGCCCGTGTTTTGTTACCATGACATATTTACCCCAGGTCAAAATCTAAGCATGCATACGTTTCTCTATCCAAAATAGGAATTTTATATAAGGATAAAGAAAGGGTCAAACACGTGCCATCTATGATTGGTTGACTGGGATTCGAGGGCGTGGCAAGCGCCCACACTGTAAAATTTCGTGTTTATGACGTAGAAGAAGACCCGGTTTTATTGATTAGCTATTCTCAGAAACGAGCTAGGTACTAATAAAATTGTTGGATGTCAGGAAGTAGTGGCGGCCTACTCACATCCACAATGCTATCATTTCATTCTTACAAAGAATAGATAAAATTTTCAAAAGTTACATGTATTGAAACGGAAAGATGCTAATACAATTTTTGAGATTATATATGAACTGAAAATCTAATTATATAAATAAAAGTAATACTTACAAATAGTTTGCATGATTTAGAAATCCATATATTTTTCAGAAATTTTAGTCACAAATACTATTTAGTATAAGAAAGGTTTTATTTAAGGTTTCGCAACAATAAATTGAAATGGCTGGTTTTTTATTAATTAAAGACTACAATTCCATAAATTGAATTGATTAATTTATCTTCCATGATGTATTCCAGATGAATGAAAATGTTGTAGATATTTTAAATCATTTTCATTTAATCGTCTCAAAAATACTATTCGCAGTGTTCAGTTTAATTTTGTATTATACTTTTAATATCATTAATTACGTATGGAAAAAAATCAAAAAAATTTTGCTTCTGTCTGTAATTTTGCTTCAAGTCGGCGAGATTTTTAAAAAAATGTGTTGTTTTTTTTGCAAATAATATTAGTATTTTAATTAATACGATAAGAGGAATATATATATTGCTTGCATAACTCATTTGCACCATGTACTTATTCAGTAGCAGTTGATCTGATGTAATGACTATAGCTTTGATAATGTTACAAATACTTAATATTTTGCTTACAAATATTGAAAAATTAGAGAGTTGGGAAATGTTTAGGATAATTGTTGCTTGGTTAATTTTGTATTAGCAAACTTGGTTTGCCGGAATCATTTGTTGTGTCGAATTTCACTTTAATCTCTTATACATAGTTTGAGGTTTGCTTTTCCCTCAATAAAATATTTTTACGCATCAAATCATGTTTCAGTTTGATAATTAAGGGCCCTAGACAATTAAAACTGTTATTTTAATATATCTGATATATTTATTGTGTGCGTGAATTTTCCTAAAGGAGTCGAGCAACGTGATATCATAGTGCCATAAAAACTGAAGTGCATGGGCGTTAAAACATAAGTCTGTACCAAATTGTTCATCGTCTTTTCAGAAATTATGAGAAATTAAAAAAAAAAAAAAATTGCCGAAATTCAGTAAATATTTATGCTAAAATTGTATTAGTATCAAAAAAGACTTTTTTTTGAAGAAAATGGTGTAAAAATTATTTTTTCTTTTTAAAATTTCAGAAGTTATCATCGTTAAACGACAAAATCTTGCTTAATTTTTTATTAATTAAAATTCTGATTACATTAAAACATCGCCCCGAGATGGACCTTCTTGCTTTTCTAAGTAAGTATAAGTCAAATGCAATAGCTACAGGCATACATTCTCCTTTATTATTAATAGAGATAGAAAAGACTTTAAAAAACATTTATCCCGAACATTGTCGGATGTATCAGCTAATGTCAGCTATATCAGCTAATATGCAATATAGTAAATTAAAATCAATTTCAAAATTAAGATAAGCCATTCCTAAAGTAAAAATCTTTATTAATATTTATAGTTTATGCCTTCTAAACGGAAGTAAGAAATTAGAGGTACGGTTTTTATGACGGAATCTTACATAATTTTTAGCAAATATATAACGCATTACTACAGGGCGATTGCACTTACGAACTTACTTTACAAGACTTTGGAAAGCATGGTTAATACACGTCTTATGTACGAATTAGAGAAATGGGGAGGCATCTTTCCATTGCAGAGTGGTTACCGTGTGGTTTTACATTTCGAAATCTCGTCCTACTGAAAAAAGCAGATAAGCAAACACATTTGTTAAAAAGAACTTGTCTCCATATTTTTTGACACAGAAAAAGCGTATGACCGTGTTTGGAGTTATGACATACTTACCACACTTCCTATCTTTGGTTTTAGGGAAAACTTGCTCATATTTTTACTACACTTTTCCTCATGGCACACTTTTACAGTTCGTGTTGGCAATCTTTATTCTCATCATTTTATTAAGTTAAAGGGAGTAGTATAGTCTGCACGATTTCGCTTCACATCACCTTAAAACACAACATGAAGTCATCTCAGCGGGGACAAAAACAGAGAGCCGATAAAACACCGCGCGAAACGACTTCAATCAGAGCAAGAACAGAAAACACTGCGGAGAAAACGAGTCGACGGGTATACATTGCAAAGCAGAGAGGTGAAACAAGCCACAACCTGGAAAGCGATGAACGTCAAGGGCAGAGCGCAAAACGAATCCAACCCGGAAAATCTCTCGCGCCGTGCAGGAAAGCCCATAATGACAAGCGAGGATCACGAAATCGTGCTAATGAAAACAGATGCGTACCTTGCGAAGCCGAAATGCTCGAAGTCACTGTGTCAAGCTTTAAAATGCGAAATGTAAAGGGAGTGAGGCGAAGGAAAATTAGTGAAGCTTTGTCCGCACTTCCAAGGCCGACATGAGGCATGCGGATCTGACCTTCGTTTTTTTATTATATAACCACTTAACAGTTTTTATTATATCATTTTGTATCCAAAATTAGTGCATTTTTACTTGCACTTTTGTATTTAAATTGATTTTATTAATCAGAATCAGCAATCATGAGTACAATTTTAAAAAGTATGCAAAAGCCTTTTTAATAGCAAACACCATAGTTTGGCGCAGCATGGTCAAATGATGGTTCTTGCGCCACTAGACCAAACTCAAATTCAAATGAATGGCAAAAGGTATTTTTAATGAACATTGCTTTTTACAAATATGCATTGCGACTTTATTTAGATGACAATGTACAAGAAACATTTCTAAGTAAATATAACTGTTAAGTGGTTGACAGAGGTTTCACAGAACCATATGCAAAAAAAAAACGATTTGAATATGATTTGTCCTAATCCTCTAAAAATGTTAGGCATAGAAAAGCAAATAAGACTAGCTAATGCAAAGCAGCAACTAACTGATTAGTGTTTACGTCTTTCATGTCTTTCATTTCACAAGAAATTAGAAAAAGTTGTATTGGTAGTTGACTAAAGTCCCCCGCCCTCCCGAGACGTTTGAGGTGAGATTTGAATACCGACATACGTAGACATAGTTGACAAAAACTCGCGTGCTCTAGGCTACGTCGAGAAAGAAAAAAAAACAAAACCTATGACACATATACATAGTAGACAAACGTACGGGTTCTTTAGCCAACGCCGAATTAAAAAAAAAAAACTATGACCTGAGGGAATTAAGGAAACGGAAGACGTGAAAGACAAAAATGCATACTAAAAATGAGCACAAATCAGTTAATTACTAGACATATCGACAAACTTTTCACAGTACATAAGATAGATTTTTTTTTTCGTCCTTCCACCGAATTGAACATTTTAAGTTTTACGAAGAGAAAATATGAAACAAAAGCATTAAAAAACAACAAACAAGATGAAGACATGTATTAATGAAAGAAATATTTTTTTTTAACTGTTCAATCCGGGGAGAGGGTTTTTTGAAAGTTTTAATAATTAAGAGAATATTAAAGTCGAATATACAAACACATATACGATTAAAAAAATAAAAAAAAGCAGCCACTGAAAGCAAACCATAGGAGTAGGGAGATAATAATATATTATAGTAGAAATATGTATACAAATTGAGTTAAAATTACCCCCCCCCCAATATTGAAAACAATATTAAATATCTTTGTGACCATAAGACAATGTATGTATGCCATCTTCACAAACAAATTTCTTATCGTAATAGGCAGTAAAAGACACTTTATTTTGAACGACAGTTTCCAAAATATGTTTTTTTGAAAGAATGCAATACTGCATATGTCGTAGTTTTGATTCTTCCATCAAAACGGATTTATAGGTCATATGCGTGATGTTAGCCAGTGTACTTGATCGAACGCCTTTTGCTGCCTTTTTGCATTCATTCTCGCCATACAGCACGGAATACATTTTAGGTTTTATGCCAATAAATTCGCGAATGGGTCGACAAATTTCGTTTTTCAATGTTCCAAGTTTCCCCCGATTTGTTTCATCAAACAAAAAGTGATCTGCAGGAAAATTACTGAAATCCAAAACATGAACAAAATGCTTTCGAAGGTCAAAATATACATCATTAGTATGTATATGCAAGTACAATGAATCCGTATCCATGTATAATAAATCACATGAACTCTTGTAAAAGGATTTAAAATGAGTATAATATAGATCGTACATCCTAAGTTTGGACAACTCCAAAACACAAAAACCGATGTATATTGGTTTATCCAAATACAAATTTGGCTTGCGCATTTTAAATAACGTGAAATTCTCGTTAATGGGTTCAAAATAATCCAAACTGGGGCTGGAAAGAAGCCTTTGATTCGTGTCCCGTGTTAGAGCTCCACGCACATTAATTCTCTTCCGAACATTTTGCATTGTTTTACCGAAAAATGCGTTATTTAATTTTTTAAAGAATAATTTTTCTGTCACTACACTACTTTCGTTACGTTTTTGGTTATTGAAATCTATATATTCCCTTAACCATGGTTTTTGGGAGAAAACCAGAATCCGGTGGATTTCACTTAACACCAAACCCTGTTGAAGGTAAAAACTTAAATTTAAATAATGCACAACATAATTTTTTTTATTAAAAAAATTAGGCGTGAGCTGTTTTGCAGGTAAAGTGTTTTTTAACTGGTATTGATCGCATAAGCGTTTAGAATAAGGCGAAAGCAGATCGTAGGTAATATTTAAATGCTCTGGTGCCATGGGCAAATCATTGTGTTCGTCGTGGAGAGAAGTAGGAATTTCCAAATCAACCTCAAGTATGTAGCCTTGAGGCGAATCAGGTGTTGTTCCAAATATATCAAAGCTTTGGATTTCATCGGGTGTCATCCAAGAAAAATTGGCGTATGGCAACGGCATACTCATGGCAAAACCATAGAGATTAACACAGTCTAAAGCTAAAATATAGCTATGATTAACAGAGCTATCGTAACTATCAGACATGTATGGGTTATTAGCCTTTGCATATCGTTTCCCCACCAAGCAAATTCCACCTCTCATCTGGTTTTCGAAAAATAAATAATCATTAACATTAGAAAGCAACTGTAGCTCTATTTTACATTTTTTGAGCCCAGCATCAAATGTAAGTTCGCTAAGTGATATATAGTGAACAGGATCGAGTCCGTAGTGATTTAAACTTAATTTTCGAAAGTTAGTAAAAATTTCTGAGAGCAAAACGCAATCACTTAACTGGTATAATTTCAAATAGTTTTCAAATCTAGCACAGCCAAAGGTATTGTATACTAATTTAGCATGCGAATAATCATCGTCACTGATATGTTTTTGAGTGAGCACATTAAAAAATTTATCCTTTGAAGGAAAAGTTTTAGCATCCAGTTTTGAAATATCATCCAAAAAAGAGTAGGGGAAAACACCTTTGCGTTTAAGCAAATTACGGTTGTCATCATCTGCAAAAAAATGCGTCAAAAATTTTAAAGGAATGTTTCGAAATGTTTAAATTATGAACTAAAGCGTCCAACGAAGCGTCTAAGAATTGATAGGAGTCAAGAAATTTCAAGTGGTCGAGAGTAAACATAGTAAATCTTTCCATGTTTATTGGTATGATATTAATGTCTCTGGCGATATTCATTGGCTTGTTTTTTAACAATAAGTGTGTGTCATAATTACGCGAATTATGAATGACAACAGGAATGAAAAAAGTTTTTTTGTGTAACAAGTTGCAAAGCTGATGAGCCAATCCAATGACATGGTTAGAATCATGAGAATGATGTCGCACTCGAATGGAATTTACGTCAAAAAATTCACGGCAAAACACGCATCGATATTCACTGTAAGAAGTGGTATCATTTACTTCAATTTTACTGACTCGCATCATATCATCAATAAGTTTGCTAGTAATTGCCATGAGCTCAGAAAAAAATTTCTCAATTACTTTTTCTCCAGCATAATAGGAATGATATATTAAATCATTTTCATTAGCCACGATTATAAAAGCATAGCTAACAGGAATATGTCTTTCGATAGGCGATGTAAAAGATCTATTCGAATCAGGGCGGGTGGTTGATATTTTCGATAACAAGCATTCAAAGTCGGCATATACCACATAGCAATGCTCCACACATTTGTTGAAGTGGTTAAATTTTAAAGACAAATCGGAAGGCATTGATAACCGCTGCGGTTTGTTGTGTAAGCAGAGCTGTTGATGCAACTCTAAAGTTGTTTTTCGGGTGAAGCCGCTTAAGCAATTGACACAGAAATGATTTTCGTTTGTTTTCTGTCGCAACAATTTATTGAAATTTCTAATCTGAAAATAGTGTCATAGAAGAATAAGTTGACTTCGCGCTGATTTGGTTTGCCAATATACATTGGATACACGAGATTGTCAGCATAGCCGAATATGTTAACTCTAAGATTGTTAGCCTTTTCGAAAGGTTTCACATTTGAAAGTGTTACAGGGAAATTTAACATTGAGTAATTTATCGAATTCAGAAATGGTTTGTATTTCGATACTCTGTGAGCGTTTGCACGCTGGGGAGAAAGCGTAGCTAAAATGGCGTAAAGGAAACATTGATTATTAGAGCAATGCAGATTCAGTAATGCGCGTTTGTTTTTTAGATTCGAAGGGAGTTTCGCATTTGAACATCCTCCTGCTATTTCCCTAAAGTTACCCTCATGAACGTCGAGAAATTCCAACTCATTCAAAACCCAACCACTACCGTTGTGGATGAAGGCATCTATTGAATTCTGAATTTTGGTAAACGCTCGATCGATGTGCGGTATGATTTGTGAAACCGCCAAAAGTCTAGCTGCATCGCTGCAGAAATAAAAACTTTACTCCAATATGTCCTCATCAACAATTTTTCGAAAAATTATGCTGAAGCATAATATAAATCGCAATCGTAAGACAGGTCCTTCGGCTCTGCTCAAAAGATCATGAAGAGCGGTGCGACTTCTATCGAAAATGCTCTCCAAATCAGAGGAATGAATTTCTGCTCGCCAACTTTGCACTGCACCTCGAAACGATGAATTAAATCTTGTAAAGATCATTGTGTTTGTTTCCGTAAGTTAGAAAAAATTTAAACGGGCACACTTTTTTGAAAGTTAAGCCGACTTAGGAATCGGGGGAAAATTTGGATATCTCTCTACTCCTACGTAAAAAATTTACATTGACTTTAGGTGTTCCTGAATGTGTGCTATCCCTTCTAGAAGAACAGGGATTTGATCAACATGGAAGTTGAAGCGATTCTTCACTTCTCCTTTCTCGTTTGTTTTTATGAAGCCAAGATACAATGCCTTCCTAAAATCCTTGAGCTCTAGGCATACTCCTTTGCCTATATATACGGAATAGGGAGTTGTTATTTTACTCGACGTGGTTTCATTTTCCTTTGACAAATCAACATGGAATTTTCTTTTTTTAGCACTCGAGGAATCAAAGCTTTCTGGAAAATTTTGAAACGAAAACTAATGAAGCAAGTAGAGAGAAAGCTCTGAACGAAATGTATCTAAGTAGAGGGCCCCCCCCCCCCGTGTCTTCTTTCTGGCGGCGTGTGTTTCAGCTTTCCACTTTCGCCACCACCTCCCTACTTCGTTTACTTCAGTTCAGAATTAGTATATCATTTGCCCATCAACTACCCTTGGATTAAGGCTTGAGAAATTGTCTGTTCTATATTATTTCCGAATACAGTCTGTCTCCAAACATCCCATATCTAAAAGGACAATGCCAAGTACTCTTCTTAGATTATAGGATGTTCGATCCTCTCGCATTCCCCATTCAGTGAGAGAGTTAAAAAGCATCTGCATGACTCGGAGTTTGGTAATATTACTATAAAATCTTTTGATTTATTTTACTTTGCGTCCTGGGAAATCCCAAAATTTTCATTCCTTCACACCATTTTAGGATTCGATAAGAACAAAACCCCTGTAGTTTTCGAATAGCTTTTTCTCTACCACCGCTATCATTACTCTAGTTTTACACCCATTTTCAGAAATGGCTAAAAATCGGACAGTTATGTAGGTTGTGGTATCATAATTCCATATGATACACTGAGCTACCAACTTTTGCTCTGTATTTACTTCTGATTTGGTGTAATTTTCCTTCAAAGAATTTCATCTTCTACTCAGTAAAATTTTATTGCTTATACTGATAACAGGTGTGTTTTAGAAGTACTTTCGCATACAGTCAAAAAATGCCTCCATTTGTTATCAGAATTTTATTCACTTTGTACCTCCTGCGAAATGGGGGTTCTGAGTCATATGGGCATTTCTGCAAATAAAGCAGTAGATTCCACTGAAAAATATGCTTTCTCTTTGTTGTTACAAAGCATCCTTGTTGTGACGTCAAAAAAAAGTATGCCTCCTGTCTGTTTTCAACTTAGCAGGAAAAATGGGATCCGCAGGTTGTTAATAAATTGTATTGTATCAATCCTTCCACTATCTTGTGGCCTATACATCCTATACGAGATTTCAATGTCAAATTCACTCGTCTCCTTACAGAAAATACACTTTTAAGCACAAATATCTCATTTTTGGTGAAAGAGCGTTAATGTGCCTCACATGCCAAATGATTTTAATGTACAACATATTTTAATCAACTGCACCATTTTTAATTCTTATCGCCTTTAATTTTTTAATTCATTATCATTAACATGTTTTGGTAGATGAGAAATTCCATCCAAATATTTTTAATTTTTTCAACAACTATTTACTCTTTTAATTATATCTAGTGTTTTCTATATGAGTGAAACTTTTACGAAAACATAACATTTTATCATTGTGTTTGTAGTATTACTTTTATTTTAAAATCATTTTCTCTTCTTCTACTTATTAATTACTTTTAAATTACTTTATTAATTTTGTTTTCTCTCAATCTAATGCGTGTTTCAACCATATGCTCGGCGCAGTTTTGCTTAGGATGGCTCTTGCGCCAATAAACCAACAGAACGAAACAAAATCCAAAAGAAATTATATGTTCGCCACGTCTTTGATTATACACTAAATTTATAGATTCCATCAAATTTTGAGCGAGATCCATTCAAAAGGAGTCTGTATGTCTGGTTGTTAGAATACAAGTGTACAATATAACTATAAAAGTAAAGAGCTAGATAGATAAAAATTGGTACACATAATAGGTGTCTATAATGTAGATCAGTATCAAATTTGGAATCAAATCCACTAAAGAACTGACTATCTGTCAATCTGTACTTTTGCATGTGTATAAACGTAATAATTCAAAAACATAACAACTTAAGTTGTTGAAATTTAGTTCACAGTTTTAGCACCTAAAGTGTGGACTCTTATCGCTCAAATTATTTATACGAAACGTAGAATGGTGCATATATATATATATATATATATATATATATATATAAACTTTCATGCGATTCATATGTGATCAATAACAACATATTCGAGTATAATTTTTTGGTAATTCTCCATATCTATTACCTAAATGTTCTGAATAGAAAAGTGCAGGTCTCCTTGAAACTTTCTGGCACACTTTCTAAAGCATTTGTAACCGCATGCCAATAAAGAGTAATTATTACGAAATAACCTATTAAAATGCAATTTTGAATCCCCCCCCCCGATTAATCACTGGGATGTGGTTAGTGTAAAAGTGCCAGAAAACCAAAGGTGTAATTTTTTCCGATAGATTGAAACCAAAATTGGATATAGTCACAAAATCATGTACAAAATTAATATCTATGTCATTGCGCTTTTGAGCTATTGCGTTTACATGTTTGTCAAAGTACAGATCAACAGGCGATCAATCTCTAGTTACATTTAGTTCTAATTATGAAATATAACGACATTTAAGCTGTTAAATATGTGTACTAAATATTGTTTTTTTTTTTTTTTGCTCTCTTCGTTTTTTAATTATCATATCAACATTTATTCGGATAGCCGGAAAGATGAATTTCTTATGGATGGATCAAAATTTGATAGAAATTTGATTTCAGCGTAGAAATGATGTTCCAAATTTCATACATCTAGCTTAAACAGTTTTTGAATTCTTGTGTTCATAGGCTGACAAAACGCCAAAATTATGTTTTTCAAACTCAGGAAGGTCTTAAATGAGAAAATTGGTCAAAATCTTGTCCAAATTTTTTGACTGTTGGCTAAAACATGCCATCCAAATATTTTTAAGTTTTTAAAAGAATTTGGCTTTTTAATTGCATTTAACAATTTTGAACATTGTTTTTCTTTTACTTGGATTAAAACAAAAACAGCAGAGTATTATATTATCCCCACAGTTTTACTTTTGTTTCAAGATTTTTCTTATTTTAAAATGCTGTAATCAATAAATTTTATTCTTACATTGTTTTATCTGCAACTTTTGTGTATTTTTATCAGATTTATTTGCTGTTATTTTTTATATTGACTCTCTTTTTAATTTGGCGCGCGATAAAATCATTTGCTTGGCGCAGTTTGGCCAAAAATAGCTTTTGCGCCAATAAAGTCAACCAATTAACCAAGAGAATTTTTTTGACGATTATAATATTTTTTTGTTAACATATTTCAAATTCAGAAAATTTTTAAAAATATTAATTTCTTTTTAAATTGAAATTTTTTCAACTAAAGTGTTTGCTTCAAATCCTGAAATTCACCAAAAAATTTCATATTTTAAACTTTATTTGGTTAGTATTAATTCATAGAATGTTTCATCGGTATTTTATTCTGTTAACAAATTAAACGAAAGAGAAATACCGCATTCTCACAATAAATAATAAAAATTCAACGAAACGAGTATTAAAAGACGCCGGAACATTCGAAAATCCCCTAAGTGCAGTGAGATCCTCCGCAGCCCCGACTGCAGTGTGAAGAGAATTCCTGGAAAAACGCCGGAATATTCGAAAATTCAGTAATTCTGAGATGCTCTGCAGGTCGGACTGCGGATTGAAGAGAATTCCAGGAAAAAGCATCGCCATTGGCTCTCCCACTCATCCTGCTCAGAAGCTCCGAGCGGCGCTGCTAACAAGGGCTTGTTCTAAAAATGCATCAGAAAATGGAGGGAATTGTGACCATGTCTCTCTTTGGTTGCGCAATTATCGATTTTTCGATCGATAATAAGCTTTCAAAGCAACTGTTGCTAGGGTAGATTATCTGCGCTACAGCGAGGTAAAAAAAGTTGATTTCGGAGATTTCCTGAGAAAGTTGTTTTTGAAGGAATGTGGCGAAAGAAGTCATTAATATTTTATTTTTTGTATTTGGGAAAGAAAATAGCGGGAAACCATATAAAAAGCATTTGTCGTTTAGTGTTTGCGTTGGAACAAATGTTCATATTTGATTATTTATAATTTATATTTCATTACAAATAGAGGAAAAGTTTGGAAACTCAATAATTACAAATGATTGGAAAAATTTTTTAAATGATTTTTTTTTTTATTTATACTTTTGGAAATATTTTTCGGAAGGAAGTAAAGCTACCCAGGATATGATTGGAATGTTTTGGAACCCCACTATAAAGCCTTTAAAATTTTCATATCTTAAGCTCCGTGAAGAAATTCCTAGGTGGTCAAAACTTTTATTTTTGTCTTTGGGTAGAAAATGATTGGAGACCACATGAAAAGCATTTATCGTTTAGTGTTTGTGTTTGATCGAATGTTCATCTTTGATTATTCCTAATTTACTATTTCATTACAAATATAAGAAAAGTTATGAAACATAATAATGAATAATTAAAAATGATTTGAACATTTTCAAAAGTGGAATTTTTATTTATTTATTTTATTTATTATTATTATTTTGAAGAAAAAAAATTTTTTTTTTTGAAAGGAAGCAAAGCTACAGGGATATGATTCGAATATTTTGGAACACCCGCCATAAAGCCCTTAATATTTTCATATCTTTGGGCCCTTGAAGAAGTTCCTAGGTGGTTATAAGTTTGACGACGACTTCATATGGTCTAATAGTGTTCTATGAAACCAGAGTTTTCAAACTGATTTAACACAGGAAAAGTGGCTCAATAAAAATGACGGTTTTGTCACAAAGTAATAAATTGGCAATACTTTCATTTCCGTTTCATATTGGCAGTTAGTTATTGAATTTAAATTATTGTAATCAAAATTATATGCGTTACTTATTCTCCCCCCCCCTTCTTGAATATTGTTACAAAGTTTTTAAGTTTTTGAACGTTTGTATTAACCGACAAGAATTAAAAATTTATCCTCTGGAATTTAAACATATTTAAAGAAATTAATAATCGTTTGCAATTATTCTTACTTCAATAAAATGTAGAGGATAATGTTTCATGATGCAAATCAATAATTTATCAGTTGGTTTTTCAATTTTAGTAGATAAAAAATATGATAGGCTTTTTTTCATTAGTAGTGGAATTAAAACTTTATCTGTTGTACTTTTGAATATTTCAATTAAAATTATTAATTGAAATAAAAGAGAATATATCATCAGGTTTTTGTTTTTGTTTTTTGCCATAGCTGTGTTAAGGCTCTAAAGATTGTCTTTTTTCAATAGAGTATACTCTTAATATTGTGTCAGACGTCATATTCTAAGCAAACGCTCAGGATTAAAGAGGTTCATTTAAAAAATACAATAAAAAATTATGTTTATAACACAGCATACGGTAAATTATACAGAAATGCAAAAAATAAAAAATAATACAGAAAAATATATAAACAGGAAAATAAAAAAAATACAGAAAATGTATAAACAGAAAAAAATTCGCAAAATATAATTCAAAATCTGAGCAGTAGGTTATTTTACACTTTGGCAAATGCACACACATACACGCACACTCATATATAAATATACACATATAGTTCTAGGGACACTCATCGGTGAAGATCTGCAGGAATTTTCCTGGGCTCATGTCATGAAAACCACAAATAGTTTATATGAAATATACCTAAGTGAAAAAAAAAGGGGGGGATGAAAAAATCATGTAATTTGAGGATCAAATATAAAGACAGCAAAAAAAAGGGGAGTTACTAATCAGACCTTTTCTTAGATTTATGTGTTTGGTGAGGTAGTGGGACTCATCCGTACGGACATTTCCGTACTGGTCATAAACGTCCGATAAAGCAAGCGTAGCTCTTTGAAAAAAGGGGGTAGGAAGTGATTAGTCTAGGTTTCCTAAAAACATGTTATATGTTGGCAAGAGTATTTGGCGAGAAAATGTATTGATATTTTAACAAAACCATTGATTGACAGTTTTATGATCGGTCCGGTACTGAAAAGTCATAAACCCCTATTACGAAGACAGGGATGCAAATGGAAACAAATTTCAATAGTACCTGGTTTTCCCAATTTTCGGGAAATTAATTGAAAATAATTTCAATTAAACACTTCTACAAAAGCATGTTTAAAAATGCTTTAAAAAATGAAAAATAATTTTTTTTTTAATTTTTACACATTGATTATTACTGTATATATTATGGAATCTTAATACAATTTTTTTTCTCAAATTCACTACCAGGTGGTTACCACGCACGTAACATTGAAATTTAAGCAAACTGGCGGATCAAATCGCAAATAAATTTTGAAAAAATCTAAAACTGCGTATACTGATAGACAATACAAACGTGTATACGATTTCTATTCCCCAGTTTCCCAATAGACGATTTCCAGGCATTTTTTCTTCGACGATAATTTCTGATTTATTTCCAATAATTATTTTATGAACTGCTTTCAAATGATTATGTAGATTGCTCGTAGATGATCCTTTGCAGCTCAACATTTTATTATAATGATTGCAGATTGCCTTGTCTATCCCGAACTTTTTGAAACTATCCCAAACTTCCGACTTACTCATTTTTATCTAAAAATGAAATTAAAGTTATTGAATAAATATTTTCGAAGTTTATTTTACAATTTTATTATTTTAACAATTAATATTAATGTAATTTAAAATAATCTAATCTACACATTTTCAAGGAATTTTGCAAAAAAAAAAAAAAAAAAAAAAAACTTTTTAATCTAATTCCAATGCTTGCTAAAGACATGTTAAAATGTTGCGGAAGAAAATATGGAATATTTTAACACCCTGTGTTTTATTTAAAATTCCATTAAACAGAAGCCAGAACTTCTTATTTTATACTAATTTTTGATAAAAGAAATTTATATAATAACATTTAAATTTTAAAATGTAAAATAGAAAATACAAACATAAAAATTAAACATACTTAATACTGCCGTTATTTTTACCAAATATAACAACTTTATATTTTTGTTTCCAGTTTTCACCTTCACAATATTTAGCAAACCTGTCGTGACTCGAGACGGATCGGATTCTGAGACCACATTTCGACAATTCCATTTTATTAAGGGGTGAGACGCGGAACAATGAGCACATTTGACCTTGGATTTCTCGCATTAGATACTTTCTTAGTTCTATTTTTTTCACGTGTATGTGAGTGTTATGTCATTTCTGACAGCATTTTATTTTAACTGAATATTTCATATTGATATGGCTATTTCAAGGGGTGTAAAAAAACTTTCAGGAGTGGTACGAAGAAAATTTTATATGATATCAATAAATACTGTGATCAAGAAGCAGAAAACGGGGAATTATTTATTCCTTTCACGCGTTCTTCGAAACGAGCCAGTCAAATTTCTGATGTTTCTATTAGCACCGACTTCATACCGATAGACAAAACATCCGACGAGAAGCAAGGGATGAACTTTATCAAACTTTTGTTTCACCTAGAAAAAAAAGTGAAAAGGGATGTTCTTGAAAAAACATAAATTGACGAATTCGAGGCGCAACTATGCAGTGCACAAGCACTGGCCAACGCAACTCGCAACTTTGAAAAAATGTGTTTGCTGCCCGTTGCATAGAAAGAATAGCAAATCAAATAAGTTTAAAATGAATTTTTACATAATAATATCAATTCTTAAAACCGGTTTTCGAATGTGACAAATTTACATTAAAAAACCGGCTTTGAAAACCGTCAAACCCTAGCTACAATATATTAATTCGAAATTTCGATCAAAAATATTCATTCCATTAATCTTAAGAAATGAATTCAAATAAGCATCAACTTCATTATAAGCAGCAATATTATTTTAAATATTCTAGTAGAAAATTTTTTAATTAATCATCACATAGTAATTCAAAATTTGTTACGAGATCTTCAAATTATAAATTCACAATTTTCTTCTAAACAAATTTTTAATATGACATCAAATAATAATTCAAAATTTGTTAGGTAGTCTTCAAATTAGTAATTCCAAATTGTCTTCAAAAATCAAATATCCGTGGAAGAAAACAGAAGAATTAAATTCAGCATCAAAGGAACATCAAATAGGCGATTAACATCAACAAATTTCTTCAAAGAACATTTGTTTCTTCAACATTGAATATAGAATTTCATCAAATAATTTCATGAATTATTTTTCAATTTTCTTACACGTAATTTTCATCAAATTTTAAAGTTTGTATTGCATCAAAATTCTAGGTTAAGCATTTTATATGATGGAAGAAGCGCAGATAGAATTACGAGTTATAAGTGGATATTTTTGCAATTTATTGATATTTGAATGAATTTATTTCTTTGTCGATTCGAATTAAAATGGCCAAGAAAAAAATTTCGACGATTTTTTGTTATATTTAATAAATATGCATAAAATATTATCCAGAATTTCATAACATTTAAACGTATAGATATTTTTAACTATGCAATTTTTAAGCAAATGACAATACTTCTTATTTTGAAACTTTAAAAAAATTTGCTAATATTACTTTATTTCACCATCAATTATGTCATATTATTATTATTATCATTGATATTCATGTATTCCATAAAAGCCGATTAATTGTGCAATTATTCAGTCAAGATACAATTCTTTGGAGACTATAATATGAGCGCTGCGTTTGAAAATGAATTCTTAGCTGGAGTTTAGCTATACATTACAAACTGATTCAGTCTGAGAAGGTCTTAAAGCCAATAATCATGTTGTTGCGGCCCAGTATTTGTCATTGAATAATTAATCAAACAATCCTAAACAGTTGCATGATCTCATTAAAGTCCAGATTATATATAAATCCAAAATAGATTTTAAAAAAATTCCAAATACTTTTATTTATTAAAGCTTGATGCCGAATATTTAGTTTTATTCATTTTTTAAAGGCACTATATAAACCCATTACCCAAATTTTATTTCAAAGTAATATTTTTATATTAAAAAATATTTAAATAAAAAATAATTTCTTATAAAAGTAAAGACCAGTATTCTGTACTTATTTTTATATATATATTTTCAATGATTGTGGCACTTAAGTTAACTTCTTAGATTTAATTCGATTAAAAACAAATTTCCAAATATTTAAAGTATATTTAAAAGCAACGCATCTCAAAAGCTCTTTTGAAAGTCTATCCTAGTTAAATCATCAACTCAATATTGACTTTAATTTGATTTTTAAAAAAATTATATAATTTTTTTTTAAATATTCTCTAAAATTAGATTTCTGCATTTTCCAATTTCGTGCAAAACTATTTTTAAAATTCTTTTATTTATCTTCTGATTTTTATTAAAAAAGATTTTCTCAAACTCTTTACCACATGTATCACTTTATCTAAATTTCAATTCCAGGCATTAAATCTCTACCTATATTTGTAAAATTCCTAAAAAAATGTATCATGACTGAATAATTGCACAATTAATCGGCTTTTATAGAAGGATATCGATAAAAATAATTATAATAATACGATATAATCTAATATATAAAAAGGAATTTTTGTTTGTTCGTACCTTATGCGGTGCCGTACCATTCAACCGATTGTGATGAAACTTGGTCAACTTATTGCTTGTACCTGTGGGAAGGTTATAGGCATAGTACAATTACCATATTTAATATATAAAAAGGAATTTTTGTTTGTTCATATCTTATGCGCTGCCGTACTGTTCAACCGATTCCTATGGAACTTTGCCAACTTATTGCTTGCATTTGCTCGAAGGCTATATTTTAAAATTGACAAAAAACAAACAATAAACGGCAAATGGCACATGTCATTCGGAGTTAATTGCACATATATCAAACAAAATAAAATTATTATGACTGTTGCCAATCAATGTGAACGATGCGGCAAGAAGCGATGCAACTATACTTAACAGAAAGTCGATTGGAGAAGATGTGCTCATTCCACGCATTCCCATTATTCCCACCGACATGCCTTTTGATTTCAAACGACTGCATTTCCCCTTTCGACTTGCATTCTTGATGGCCATCAACACGGTGCCAGGTCAATCACTTCAAGTGTGCAGAATGAAACTAGAAAGTCCATGTTTTTCACATGGCTAGCTGTATGCCAGGTGCTTACGAGTCGGACAGCCAAGAAATTTATTTGTTTTTGCTGAAGACGGGAAAACAAAAAATTATTGTCTACCCTAAAGCACTTGAACAATAAGATTTTTAAAAAATAGAATAAATATTATTTGTACTTCTCCTTTATATATCATTAAAATTCAATGAATGTATTCATTGCAGATAAGAAAATAAATATTATTCTTTCTATCATTCCTAATTAAATAAGACAGCTATTTTAAATTTTAAACAATATTTCCAAAATTATTTATTCTGCGGCAGCAACGCGCCGGTATCAGCTAGTAGCTGATAAAATAAATTAATATTAGTAAATTTTTTAAAATTTCAAAATAAGAATTGCCATTTGCTTATGAATTGCATAGTTAAAAATATCTACAGGTTTAGATGTTATGAAAAGCTCGATAACATTTTATTATATTTAATTAATATAACAAGAAAAATCTTATCCTGAAATAAAAGTCGCATTGTACATAAGAGCATACAGAGAGTGAATCTAATATTCTTAAGCTATAAATTAGCTTTTATTAGCTTTTCATTGCTTTAAAATGAAATTTTTGATTTAAAAAGTTATTTGAAATTCAATAACCTTTGTTAAGAAAAAAAATCAAATAATTTAAAGATTTAATGAAGAAAGAAAATAGGTTTGCCTTGAATTTCAGCAAATGACACTACTCTTGCAAATCATACCAAGAAATATCTTTAAAAATTATTAAATTTGTGGAAAAATTGCTAGACCAAATATAGATGAGTATTTTAATTTAAAGTTGGTCTAAAAATTTTTGAATATTAAGAGGATATAGTTGGTAATCATATCATTTAAAAATTCATTCATTATGTGATATACGTATATGTGTACAATATTTCAAGAAGTTATCACTAAAACCACCGAATTTTCATTTCATTTTTGATTAGTTAACACAAATTAAAGTGTCAAAAAAATGTTTTGATTTACTCATTCTCATCCTCCAAAATATATAGTTTGAAAACAATAATTCTAATAGTTTGGCTTGTAATTCACCAACGGATAGACACAAGTGATTCTAAAAAATTTTTTAAGTCGCTTACAAAATTTGTATTGAAATTTTATTAAACTTGCTCAGGAAAATCCTTATTATATTGATACTTGACAACATATAAGTAGGGTTTGAACGAGAAGTTCGAAAAGTTATTTCTATGAAAATGATAATATTTATTAAAATATAAATCATTATGAATTCCATTGATCTGATCAAGGGCAGAATAAAATTGTTGGAGAGTCACTGGCCCTGTTACACTTGGAATAAATAATACACCTTTTGAAATAAGTACATATAATTTATATTTCGATTTATCAGTCATTTCGTTTTAAAATATAATTTCAAGTGCTTTTAACCATCTTAACTATATTTTTCTTAATAAATGCCTTTACAATGATCATATTGCTTAATTTTAATAAATAATTAGAAAAGATGTGCTTGAATACTTTAAATGTCTTCATTAGCTGATTAATACATCTAAATTATTCCAGCTATCCAGTATTTAAACCATTTAGGAAAGCTTCAACCTTCCATCATAGCAAAAGTTTTTTGATAGGGAGAATATGAGGATTATAATTCAAAAATTTGGGATGGGGGTGGTTTTGCTATCCCCTAAGCGCCATTTTACGCAGGCACGCTTTTTATATAAGTTGGGCACCAGCATTAAATATTCGTTTAAGGATTTAGCATTTGTGTCCTTAGACGAACAGTCATAAACGATATGCACAACGAATGCCATCTAGTCAGGATGAATAGACGATTATGAGGCGTAAAATAGCTATCCATATAATGTTCACAATTATCTCTATTAGAGCATTTTTCAGTTATTCTCGTTTCTAACTGTTCGGTAATTATTTCATTGAATTCATTAAATAACCATTTTTATTCTTCAATTTGTTTTCCTAACTTTAAAAATCTCTGTTAAGCTATAAATAAATTATTTCTAAGCTATGAATTTTTATTGTTAAACACAATAAAAATTTTAATAAAACTAAATATAATAAATAATAATAAATAACAAATAGAAATTGAATATAGTTTTAATTAAAACTACGTATTTCCTATTTTCAAACCGTAAGCAGTTCAATGACTTCTAAATCCTCTTGCGATAATGAATCATAAAGAATTCCTCTCTAAACACCAGAAGAATTGAATATCAAACAAGATCGCTGACTCATCTACTTTATTTACGAGTACAAAGTATAGAATGAATTAATAATCGAAATGTTTTTGGATTTGAAGATGATCACCCGTAAAGCATTTCTCCCAATTATTGTGGGAACTGAAAATAATTCTTCGGATATTTTTGTTATACTGTCAGATTGAATATTCCAAAAGTAATTCATCCCGATTAATATTGCTTTTTTTTGTCTGCATTTAGGGATCATCTGAGGGATCATCTGCAAGTATTATGCTATCTTTTCTCATAAATTCCACAACAAAATGAGATATTTGTCCTTGAATGAAACTTGAAGCGTTGTGTAAACCTCAATAGCTATGCTTTATGACGGATTGATTCTGCTTTTCAGATTAATGGAGCTAATTGGGAAATCTTTTTCTACGAATTTATTCCCGAATGAGTAGATTTTTAATATTTTATACTTTTTATGAGCAGTTCTTTTTGTTGCTGTGAGTTCTTTCGTATCATAGTTCATTTCAAAACCTGAATCTATTTAAGCAACAGAAGTTTTTGATTCATTTTCAATTCCCGTGGTTTACCGTAATATGGAATTTTTATTTATTTGCGTAGTAAATACAATAGCTTAGTTCTTCATTTGCACCCGCCTCAGGTAAAAGGATTTACTACTTTGTGTTTACTTTTAGATGAACAAAAATGTATATTACAGGATGAATTTTTAAAAATTTCGCAAGCTTGGACTCTGCTTCTACATTTTACAGCCCTTTACTTTATATACCAAAACTGCATGTTTTTAAATGCTATCTTTTCGGTTCATCAGCATATTTCATACATTCAAGGGAATCATGGAATCAATACACTCAAGGAAATTATAAATGTTGAAAAAATTCAAAACTTCCTAGTGGCAGTGGCGAATTTTGACAACTTGAGGCTACAGGCGCTAAATTAATTTGAGGGCCCCTTATAGATAAACTGTATGAATGATAAGAAGATATTGCGAAGAAATCTATTCTTTACATTTATTTGCATTCTTGAAGACTAATCAAGTTCGAAGCAGTAGCGAGATGTTGAAAAATACTGCAACTTGTACAGCTAAAACTGATGATGATGTTTTGATGATCAAAATTCTTACTATTTTATTCTTTTACCCTTTTTTATATTAAATGTTTACTTATAAAACAATTATTTTTAAAACTATTTTTAGGAAATTTCAGCAAATATAAATTTTTAATAATTGTTCATGATAAAATAAAAAAAGGAGCATTTATTCTATTGACTGTCGTGAACTTAATAAATAGAAATTCAGTTTGAGTTGGATTTCGAGGCAGTTTTATATTTACGTAGAAATAATTTCTTGCCAATGATAACAATTTTGATTGCCAGAAGTAAATTTTACTCTTTCCCACACGGTCATTAAAACAATTATTTAGATTTGTGAGATATGTGAAATATTTATTCATTAATCATGTATTTGATATGCATTAACTCTTCCTCTTTCAAATAAATTAAATTCCAGTGACTGTTTTTAAATGATTTTAGAAAAATTAGTTTAGTCAATTTAGTAACCAGAGCAGAACAAATTGCTGATAAGACAACAATTACCTTAAATTGGCAAAAAATCTAATGCTTTTCTATTATGTTATTTAAAATTTTGCAAACATAATCTTTATTAACTTATCTAAAATTTTCATGTCTCGAAATGTGTGTCATTTATTATATTTATAAATCTATTTTCTAAATTTTTCGGTGTTAAAACTATAATCAAAATAACATGCCTGATGCTAATTTTCCCCTGGTAAAAAGGATAAACAGATTTAAACATTCTGTGTTATTTTTAATCTTTTTGAATTGACAGCTGCAGAACTTTGCATGTCTATGTAAGCAGATTAATCAAATTTTAAAGTAATAATTTCAATATTTCTATATTGCTGCACTCATGGATTTTTATGAAAATACGTAAAGTTTATTAAAATTTTGTTTCATTTTTTTCAACATCTCACAACTGCTTCGACCGAAAAAAAGAACCGTTTTTGACAGTGGCGAATTTTGACAACTTGAGGCCTCAAGCGCTAAATTGTTTTGAGGCTCCCTTCTAAGTAAATTGCATTGATGCTTAGAAAGTAACGTGGCTTCTTAAACTTACTAGCGCTTTTAAATTAATCTTTATGCTTATTTTATTTGTTTGATATATATCAAATTGATAAAGTTGCAACTCTTTATTTTCATTTTTTATTCTATTTTTTTTTATTATTATTATTATATAAAATAAAAACCTGACAGTGATTAATTTTCCTCTTGGCGTATTTTCAAAATGGTATGGACATTATTGTATCCAAGCATTCAAATTTTAAAACTGAAAAATTATTCTTGACAAATACATCAATCTAATTTGTATTTTTTAAAGTTTTTAAAAAGGCAATTTATTAAATTAGAAAAATGGTTTGAGTTCATAAATTTCCATTTTTTTTTTTTTTTCATGAACTATAACGAATTTTATTATAAACCGAGATTTGGTGAGGAAAAATATTCCTGCTTATATTCCTTTCGAACTGGAATAAAAGTGCCTACTTTCTTTGTCCCATTGACTGAATTTTATTTTTCATTCGACTGCATGTTTGTATGTTAATTTTTTAGTGAAAATACATATTAAAGTAATTAAATTTGTATTATTATCTTACAATAATTAATTAATACTTGTTTAAAATTAAGTTATTAAATTTATCAGTATTAAAATAATAATATAAAATTATTTAATGGTCTAAATGATTCGTTTAAAAATGTTGACTTAAAAAATTTTCAGTAAGAATTTTTAAGGAAAAAAAAATTACAATAAATCGAAATAAAACAAATATTTTATTTTCAACATAATAGTAGAAAGGTGTCGAAACTTTTTAACACCATTTAAACACTCTTTGATTATACGACTGGATAATTTTTTGATTAAAAACAATATTATATTATAGAATTATAATAAAAAATTATATTTTATATTTGTATCTTTTACTATTATATTATGTACAATCTCATGTTGTAACTTTTCTCAATTTGTTTTATATATATTCGGTTAATCTATCTTGGAAATCAATTTTCTATACATCATGTTCATAGACCATAATAACCAGTGAGCTTTAGTTTTCGTGAAATTGCTTGCATTTGTGACCATCAGGTATCTGTAAATTTTAAAAGCAGCTATTACATTCGGAAAAGTTGAGTGTACCATATTATCATACATCAGTTCATAAGAATTCATTGCAGGTACTAATTTTTTTCAATTTATTTCGAGAAGCTGAGACATGAAGAATTTAAAATGCATCATTTCATTACCAAATTCAGATTCGATATTCTATCAACAATGTTCTTTAAACTTTTGAGTAGCTTCCTTAATTTTGATTTTCGTTCTTTTTTTCCTTTTTTTTTTTTTTTAATCCTTATTTTCGTGCAATTTTTTCTCCCAAGAAATGAAGTAAATTGTGTAGCAGTTCTTAAATTTGGTGAAACAATTTATTATTTAAACGTTGTAACTGCTACCATGTCATGCATATACTAATTTATAACACATATCTATATTTAAAGAAACATTTCAAAATTTTTAGAACTAAGATGTTTTCATTGTTTAAATGTAATTCATTGAACTTAAATACGTCTTGCTTTTTTTCCTGAATCTTAAGTATTATTTGCAGAAAATAAAAGAAAAAAAAATCATGAACTAGTAGGTGAGAACAAAAGAAATTAACGTATTAAAAAAAAGCGCAAGAAAGAAAATTTTCAATCAGCAACTTTTAAGTGTTAGCAATTCGGCATTAATAAATATTAGTATTCCCATAAATGGGTTCACTTTAATAAAAAAAAAATCAAATATTTAACTAATAATAATTTTGTTGTTGTTGTTGTTGAATGATAAATATTGTCCATGTGATTTTTATATCAAAGGCATTAAACTTTCTTCATTTTTTCGTAATATACATTTTTATGAACTTTTTTACCCTAAATGTTTTTTTTTAATGTTTGAAATAATTCTAAGAATCCATGAAAAAAGTTCTAAGAATAATATGTTTGAAGATTTCTTGTTTTTACTAGGACCTCACAACAGGAGAATTTAAATAATTATATTATGAAATAAAAAAAAAATTCGTATTTTTTTTCTTTTATTTAAAAATATTAAATAAATCGTAAGAAAAATATTCTGAAATGTGAACTAAACATGATGTGAATTGGAATGCATTAGAATACAACATCCATGTAAATTAAAACTATTTGGTCCAGAAAAAAAAATGCATTTGGATCATCGTCTTGATTCGCCATATCTCCCTCGGTTAATGATAATATTCGAATCCTATGCTATTGCTAATCATACTGCAATTTACTTATTTAGAATAAGCAATTTCAATATATTATTTTTTTTTCTTCTAATATTTCATAATTTTTTATGTCTTCAAAATTTTCCGAATATCACTGTTTTTAAAAGGATTTATTGATTTCTTTTTTAACTTTGCGTTTCTTTTCATACGTATTTCCTGCTGGGTCTTACTGACTCTTCATTTTCATTCAATTTCTTTTTTCTTACATTTTTTTTTTTTTTTTTACAATAAAGAAAAGAATTTGTGAGAATCAGCCTACAGTCCAAAAAAATTGCTACTAGTTCAGCAATACGATATAGAATTTGATGCCCGCCCACCAGATGTTAAAGTCATCAGGTGACTGCCTCCAATGCCTGTGCGGAAACCCTCCACTGGTTGCCAAAATCCCTAAAATAGAGAACCAATCACGCTAATTTCGATTTATACGCCCCAAATTCAGACACATAAATATTTATTTTTAAATTTGAAAATTTCTTATAAATAATCCCAAATCTGAATTTCTGCGGAGATCTTAATGTACATCATGTCACATGGAATACTCCTATTATCGTTTACGATATAAAACCCTTATGCAATTCGCTGATAGCATAAGAGTCCTAAATAACACCTCGAATTGAATTGCCTGACAAGGTGCGATTAATGCAACTAGAATTGACATCACACCAGTAAAAGTCTTTTTATTTCTATGCAAAATCAAGTCGATTAACTAACTGAGCTCAGACCACAACCCGGTCGCTCTTTCAAAAAAATAAAATTCGAAAACGATCTCACAAACGTAAAAATTAACATCCTTGGAATTAATAATCCGCATGAAACTGAATCAGAAGAACAACTTGAAAATGAAATTATCATCGTCAAAAGTAGTAACTCAATCAATTCCGCAGGCAAATCTAAACAGTTCCTAATTAAATTAAAAAAAAAAAAATCCATAAGGAAACCGAAATTATGGTCGAAGAAACAATTAAGAACTTTTACCACGCGTTGATGCAAATGCCCAGATAATGATATCCGTGTCCCTACCGAACGACCATTTATGTCATATCTAGAGGATATAAACTTTCATATGAAATAAAAATCGGGACAGAAATCGGGACAGTGTTTGGAATGGGCTGCTGATTCATTGGCGTTCCTTATTATTTTAAGATTATAGATAATATAACATCAACTAAAATCTAGTCAATTGATACTGGACATAAATTTCACATTATTAATTAAATCTTGTAAAAAAATGATGGCCAAAGCAAATGAAAATAATTATTAACTTATTATTAATCTTAATTATTCATTAATATTTTAAGCTAAATTAATTAAACCTATGCTGGTTTAATGGACTATGTATGAAATAAAGTCAATCAAATCAATTATTAAAGAACATTTCTAGTCAAATTTGGATTGTATACTAAATTATAATAATACGATTATTATTTTTTTCTAACACTTTTGAAGAAGTAGATAATTATTTATTCAATATAAAGTAATAAAACTTAATAAAAATTTGAGTATTAATACCAAATTGCATTTTTCAATTTCTCAAACTTAAACTACTATAAATTTTTTTAAAAGTAAAATTGTAATAAGTAACTTAAGGAAATATTCATATACGGCAAACTTCTCAATACATACAAATTCATACAACTTCTCTTCAAATATCAAAAAGGTTTTTCCGTAAATTTGACGCGCGTTAAAAGTAGCATTTTTTTTTAATTTTTTATTTTTTTTTATTTTCTCATGGGGTTAATAAAAATTTAATCAGGGAAAACGAATCAAAAAGTTCCTGTGTATCGCTGTATTATCATAACACTCAATTCTTGTAAAATTACAATAATTTAATTTCCCTTAACAGTCCCATTGACAAGTGATCAAAGTAACAATCCATACAAATTTTCATCCATCGTTTTGATTTTCTTCACCGGCCAACCAAAAACAGTCGGTAAAATGCGACATCGGATTCAATGGTCACCATGTTCTGTTGACTTTATCTCGTCGACATTCTTCGAATTGATTTCTTAGTCCACCGATTAAAAACAGTTGGCAAAAATACGACATCTGATTTCCTTGCCGTCATGTTAGTCATTCTTCCAAATGCAGCACAAATTATTACTCTCATGAACGAAAATTGAATCAGATATTCGACATTCTGTCGACTTACCGTCGTCAGCATCCATCGCATTGATTTCTTAGCCAAGAGATTAAAAACAGACGGCGAATTATAACATCAAATTCACTTATGGTAGTGCCGATTATTTTGTCAGTGTAGTGTAAAACACAGGCTGAATGGACGATAACTGAATCATACGTCCAACATTCCTCCTCGTCAGTTCTAATGCGAAACATCGCTTCTGAAGTGAATCATTTTTTTTACAATTTCGTTTGCTCGCTAAGCGAGTTGTGACTGTATATAATAAATCGCTATTTGCATTTTGTTTAAAATTGCATCTGAACAACACTTTTATTCAAGAAACTTATTGATTCAATATGCTTGAATAAGTTTTTATGTTTATTAAAAGTTTTTATTTACTCCCACGCATTTCGTGTTTGCCAGGATGGAATTTTGTAATGGATTTTTCATTCACTTCTTTATGTAACATATATCTGAATTTCTGGACAGTAATTTATTCCCTATGATTATAGAACAGTTTAATAATTGTAGAGCTCTTAACAATCAATTAGCATATTCATTTATTAAAAATTTATTTTATAGAGATGGCACTATCTAGAAATATCAAATATTAAATTTTATATTCGATAATATTTGTAATCGTGAGTTATGAAACATATTAAAAGACTAAAAAGTAGCAAATAATAAATAAAAAGTTTTTAAACACAGTTTCATTTCTATAGTTAATTAAGTTGGAAAGAATATTTTTTATCGAAAATTTAACAATATTATAACAATACATAACGATATATTTATAAATTTAACATTATTAACGAAATTAAAACATAATGTAATTACAACAGAGAAACTCCTGGATATTCACTGATAGTTAAGAGCTATTATAAACGTAACTACAATTCCAGTTCATTTAAACAATTTTAATCAGAAATCTCACAAGTTTACGATTTTTCTTTTGACATCCATAATTTTGATTAAAAAAATCATTTAAATTAAATATTAACTGTTCTAGATGATTATTAAATATAAATATTAATTAGAATTATGATATACTAGAAATTTAAAATATTAATTGAAGGTAATTTTTTTAACAATAAAATTTTAAATGACTGTAAAATTAAAGGAAGCCGACCGATATAGAGGTTTGCGTAAGATATTGTATATCATAGTAATAGTATTTGATCCGCTATTAAGTCTTAGACGTTTTAAGTCTTTCTCTAAGCCACAATGAACATCATAAGAAAAAAAAAATTAGGAACTAGAAAGTAATATATATAAAAACTTTTTGAGAAACGCTTTAAGTATCAAGGGAAAAAATTATAAAAAATTATTTACTGAGAAATCGTAAAATTCGCAATAAACAATAGGAGATGACTGTAAAACCATTAAAATAACACACGAAACAAAAGACAAACACCGACTGTATAAAAAAATAAAATGCGATCACGATTACAATTCATTTAAAACTTTTCAATCTGCATCTTTTTCATTTTTTGTATTTTGAATATCTTCTTCAAAGAAAGATATTATTCATTCGAAATATTTTTGAATATTAATTGAAATAAATTAGTTGTTTCGTCGAAATTTCTTTTTCATTTTCGCCTTTCCAAATCTGCTAATGATTCATAAAAGTACTAAATTCCCCGAAATTCGTTTTTCCAGTATTACGAAATGCGTGTAAATGAAATGCATTTTTACGCGTTCGTTTTCTATAATCTCAAAAACAATTATTCTAAGAAAACACTTTTAATTGAAACCTGTTACCAAAATCTGCAATGCCATATTTTTCAGACATTGTTCAATTTTTTTTTTTAGAACCTGGAACGGATTGTTTCGCTTAAATTTCAGTTGGTACTTTGACCTCGCTCAGTCTTGCTATACGATGGATTACAGAGCTCGAGTTAAAGCCAATGCAAAGAAGATTAAGTACAAAGGTAAGGCCAACTATTAATGAGGATCTATATATAATATATAATTTTATATTTATGAAAATTCGTCTTACTAAAAGTAAGTCGAATTTTCATAAATATAAAATTTTGTGTTTTCGAAATAGAATTTTATCTCCATCTTATAAACATCGGAGATGTTATGCTAAACATTACGCTAAATTGTCGGTTAGTGACTTTTCTAAAAGCTGACAAATAAATAAAAGAATATTAATATTTATTTCAAAAATAAAATATTAAAAGCTGCTTTCCAAAATCATTAATTTCACTTGTAAATATTTGCAGTTTTGACTCACATTTGAAAACCCTCACTTGTAAATATTGGGATTTTGAAGCATATTTAGTATCCCCCCCCCCTTTTTTTTGTTTCTAAGATGAAATTTCTCAACTCCAAAGGCATTCAAAATATTTTACTTCTTTATAATAATTGTTTTGGTTATATATATATTAAAGTTCCTATATCATATGTCATTTCTTTTCTTTTCTTTTTTTTTTCATTCTGATAATTTCTTCATACTGATTTAAAAAAATAATGATTTCAAATAAGTTGCGAAGACAATTACGGTGAAATTTGTTTCGTAACTACTATAAAGACTTACAAGTATATTAAGCTTTAAATTATTCGACATTGATTATTACAGTTAAATATTTACTATCTCAACAGCCCTGCTTACATTTACTAATGTGCTGGGGATGATATGACTTCGTGGAATGTTTATGATTTTATTATTTGTAATTTTTGTTTTTATTTAATTATTTTATTTGCATTTTTTATTCTTTGTATATTTATTCATACAGTAAAGATTAATACTGAACATAGATGACGCAGTATGCTCTAAACCATATGTATGTTTGGAATTTTTTTGTAAACACTTCACCCTGAGAGTTGGTGTGAAACTGGTGCAAGCAGGCACCGCTCGCTCTTTTGTTAGCGGCAAAAAGAATCATTCGTTCGCTCTTTGTTAGCGACAATATCTATTTTAAATGTAAATATTATGTGTTTCCTTATATATGTGTGATCATCGTTCATGTGTGTTGTTATATGTGTGTATGTGCAAAAATAAATAAGAAAAAGACATGACAGCATCTTTCCTTGGCTTAAATACACACACCCAGCTACAGTGGAACAGATGCTGAAATTTCTAGAATATGACGTTTAAAATTCAATTAATCAAAATATTTTAAACTGTATTTTAGAGTGAAGGGAATCTATTGTTTAGTATTATTAAGAATTTGTAAAAGTGGCATTTTGTAGTTTTTAAAATGAGTGCCGCTTTCTTTTCGCTCTGAATTACAGAAAGAAAAGGCACTAAAACCGATACGAAATAATAATTGCGATTTAATCAAATAAATAGAAAAGTTCCTATTAAAATTCAACCACACATATAAGATCAAGGCTGAAAACAAAACTATAAAATACCATTTTTTCTCCTCTGTAGTTATAAATGCAAACAGTAAATAATTAATCTATTTTCTGCCTAAAAATTATTAAAAAATAAAAGTGAAGAATTCAAAAATGATTATTCCTTTAATTAATGAAATAAACCAAATTTTCTTATTTTATCGAAAAATAATAGAGTTTTGATAGCGCCAAAAAATAAGATAAAACATATTCGTTTTAATAAAAACGTATAATGCGTATTCAGATTATACGGACAGCTTGACAACTAAATCTTCCCTTCTAAACCGAAGATGGTAAAAATAATGAGAGTAATAACTGTTTCTTTTCATGATTATTATTACAATTGCTTTATTAATTCTGCAGACGTATTAAAAATTATTTGTCGCTCAGTGATTTGATTTCTAACGATGCAACATTAATAGAATCGGAACAATTGAACAAGAAATATCACATTGAAATTTGTACCTCTAAAAAGAATTGAGCATTTAAATGGATCAGATAGAATTTCATAGCATCCGCCGGCATGTTTTTGACAAATAATAATTTAATAATGTAAATCTGTCTATTCGCATGTTTGAAATGTTTTTTTTTAAAATAAAACTGTTGATTTAAAAGTCATTTTAGCTTCATAGTAATATATATATTTTTTTACTTGACTGATAATAGGAAAAGTTACAACCCAGGAGAAATATCAGTCTTTTACATGTAAAGAATGCAAAAAAAACTTCACATGTGAAAGAACTGTAAGGCAACATGAGAAGGTTCATTTTAAAGGTATAAGGTATCGTTGTTCATACTGTGAGAAGGGGTTTTACTGGAAGTGTCATATGCTACGCCACGCAAAGAGTCATACAGGTAATAAAACAATTTTTATGCTAATAATTGAGAAATATTAAGCAATTATAAAATTATTTTTATTTTAAAATTTAAATGCCATTTACTGTCTTTAATTAATGAAAAAAATATTTCAATTATAAATCGTAGATCCTAAGTGAAATATTTCTACGGTGGCATTGAAAGCAATCTATTTATAAATCAACGTTAGATTATATATTTCAGCACTTTCAAAAAATACTCATTTTTTCATGAAATAATTTATCATGACCTAACAACTATTCCAGAATTTTTTGAGAGAAATTTTAATGGGAAGAAATGGACGGATTCATATGATCACAGTATTTTTGCTTGTATTGCGAAAAGAGTTTTTACTTCAAGTGTAACAGGCTAAATTATGAATGTAATCATACAGCTGATAAAATATAGATTACATTTCTGAGTAGTATTAAAAAATTCTGAAATTATTTTTGCTCCAGAATTCAAATGATGTTTATTGTCTCTAATAAAGTAAAAATATTCTCGATACTTGCACAGAGAAATAAAAGTAATCTTCACACATAAAGATTACTTTTTTTTATTTTAAAGAGATTCATTAAAGTATACAATTCATTTATGTCATCGAATGCCTAGTTATTTCCAAGCAGTAAATAATCATTTTCTATGAAATAAAGGAATTAATATTTGAACGATTACATAAATTAAAGAACCATAAATTATCTTGGAGTGAAGTCCACATATGCATTTTCTTGTTGAGTACGAAGACAAAATGAAGGCATAGAAAGTTAGACTAAAAGCGTTGCGTAAGCCATATGTGGTTCTTCGGAAAAGTATAAAACTGAAAATGAACTATTATAGTTTCGTTTGCAACAATTTTAAAGGTTATTATGCATATAATGGCAATTTCATTGGTTTCATAGGTCTTGACAAACTATGATGCATTAAAGTCAGCTCTATCACACTATATTTCAACAGATGATTTTTAAGAAAATGAATTTCTTTAAATGCAATTTTATCGACCCCTTGTTTACAAAACAAATTACTGATGCCAAGTTAGGTTCGCAAATAAAATCAAATTAAAAAAAATTACAAACCGACGATGTAGAAAATTTCTCAGAAAATCCAACCGCGTTGAGTGGGTTGACGAAAAGAAAAGAGAACGATTTCCTGCGTGATTTTTCTAATTTTAACGAAGTTGTAATTAATATTCTTATTAAAATATTTTTACTCATACGTACTTAGAAATATATCTTTATAATTCATAAAATTTTTATGGGCTTCTAAGTTTTCCCTTTCGCCTCAAAGGTTTGACGATTCTTGATCGAAATTTTAATACCACAAAGCGTAACGAAATTTCTAAATTTTATATTCAGATACTAGTTATATCATATAGCTCAATACTGAAGCTAAAGGTCTTCTTATGGAAAGCCGAGGCTGAGTTATTAGCTGCAAGGGACAGTGATTTTCAAGTTCTTTGTCCTCAGAATTGATATTATTTGTTTTGAGGAAGCATTATTATAACATTTAGTTTATAACATTTTATAACATTAACATTTTTATAACAGTACTAGTGTAGAATTAATGTTTATATTTTTTTTCCAAATTTACCATCAGTGAATCGTTTGATTTTTTATTCTATATAAATTTGTGTCGATGTTTTTGAAAAAATTCAAATTTCACTATAAGTTATTCCGATCGTCTATAAGAGACTCTTTCACCTTTTTTTTTATTTATTATTATTTTTTTAAAAAATATTCTTTCATCTGAATGGAAAGCTGTTATTTTAATGATGAAAGGCACTAATAATAAATTTTGTTAAAGATAGTAAAGTATTTCTGTGGCTTTTCCTGCTACAGTACTACAGTGCAAATAGTGTTCAAGACTTAGATTCAGATTATTTAGTAAACTAAACTACGGCTGATCAGATCATTTTAAAGTTGTGTAAGTTAAACGCTGATAATGAGGAAGACACCTTTAGTTCAGAATAATTTAATTAGTTTTATCAGCAATCACGCGAAATGCATTTTTAAATCAATGAACATTCTATTTTGGTAATAGTTACCTACTGATTTATGAGGAAGATGAGGAATGTCTCTGAATGGGTTTAAATTAGAATAGTCCCTGTCCAAGAACTCTCCGGCGTCGAAATTTTCTATGAAATTTTAATCTTTGTGCCACACAAGTATCTATAACTATAAATGGCATTTGCAAAGCAATATCTTGAATCTTTGCATTGAAAACATATTTAAGAACAACCATATATGAAAGATGCCAATATCTTAAAATTAGTGATGAAATAATTTCGTGTTATGTCGCATAATTGCTTTTAAAAATGTATACAATTAAAATTAAGGAAATTTTGCAACTTCGATACCTCAGCATAGAGGAAGAATATGACATAAGCTATACTTTTTAAACATAGTTTTTGTTAAAAAAGTTGCTTCTAATTTTCCAACGCTCGAATCATGCAACCCTACTCACTAAATCGGTGAGTAGGGTTAAATTTAAATTCGCGATCAGATTCTATTTGACATAAATTTCCTCAGAAGAATTCGTTATATTATTCATGGCAAAAACCATTTTGACAGAAGACTAGTTACAAAAATCTAAAAGTGGAGTACGACAATATAACGTTAAATATGGTTTTTTTTCCCCACTTGTTTTGGTATATATTTTTAGCTAATCAAATTCTTAAATGAATAGCTGGCATATTTTCGTTATGAATGCGACCACTGAATTTTTTCTGTGTGATGCTTTTTTTATATTGTTGGTGCTTCGTTTCATTTTTTTAAATAAAGCTTTTTCTGTTCTCTTTACAACTGAATGTCGAGATTTTTTTTTTGTATAAAATAATTCTAATACTTCGGTAATATTTAACGAAAGTGAAATTATTTAGTAAAGTATAAATGAGAAAATTGATTTCAGATTTATCGAGCCAACGGCAACGTGGTGATGTTTCGAGCACCTCCACATCATAATTTGGGATAACTATTAATAATTTGTAAGTTTAGGGAACAATTAAAACTCATTGGACTAGTTTGGATGATCGCATAAAGCTCTAACTTTATGAAATTTGGTATTTTTATTTATTTACTTAATTATTATCAAATTAAAAACAAATATAATATTTTAATTATGTATGGGGAATGGAGAAATTTAAAGGAATTATGTTACACCTACCTTTCTATTAAATACTGGTTTATTTAATTATTTTGCTTATTTTTGAAAAACTTCCAGAAAAAAAAATTTCGTGCATGTAGCTCATCATAGGTATGTAAAATCAAAACATGAATAATTTTGGAAAATTTAATCAACCAGATTGGGCAACGGTGCGACTGATTCTCGGTCTTTTTACAGATGGGAAATCGATATAGGCATTGTCTATTGCAACTGTTGGCCTTTTTCTAGAGCTGGGAATAACAGGGTCATGCGCTCGTCTTTGTAACAACTCGTTGAAAACCTGTTTTTTTTTTTTTTTTTGAAGAACTTAATTGACGTTCTTCTGATAAATTCCGAAAAAGGTTCAATTTGGAGATAATTATGAAGTGCTTTCCTTCCAATGTATCAAGGAGCACCAACAATCTTCAAAATTGTTTTGAAAAACTTAATGTTATGGGCAGAAATGGCTCCCCATATTTGCGAACCAACATATCATCACAGGTCCTATAATTCCTTTGTAGAGTAGACGCTTGAGTCTTATCGATTGCTTACTCCAAGAAGCAATTAAACTGTTGAGTACAATATTCGTTAATGTAGCTTTGATGAAAGCCGCTTTAATATGACTATTAAAGGATAATTTTGCATTTAAAACTAGCCCTAGGTATTTATACTCATTTACCCAGGGACAAGTTGGCCAAAAATTTAGATTAGGGTAAGATCGAGCATTTTCAATTTTCTAGAGAAAAGGAGGCGTGCATATTTATTTGGGTTAACTTTTATTTTCCAGCCGATGAGCTAGGGTTGTAAAAGAGTTACGTATTGTTTTAAGTTTTTATGACAGTTTTTGCATTATTTATTTTTGGAATGTCATTGATATAAATATTGAACAGTGTTCGACAGCACAAACTTCCTTGTGCGCAGCCACTCAGGATTGGTTTGTGGTTAGAAATTATACTGTTTATTCGTATCCTGAAATTAAGAGAAGATAGTTACGAGCCTAAGAAATTGGAACTTGCGCCCAATCGCATATACGCTCACTCATTAAACAGTGTCATTTGCGCTCGCATTGTAGGTTTACTAAGATTTAATTACCTTTGGCAGGAAAACTCGGCGTTCATCTAGAGGGGCTATAGAGAATGCACATTTCTCGCATTGATAAGAGAATGATTGTTGATCGAGGGTGTTTTTTTCTTGAAACATTAACCTTTTTTCTCACAGCTTAAAACCGGTAGTTTCTCTTTAAGAATGCTAGGAACATTTTTGAAAGTTTATTTTAGATTTAGGTGCTCTGTGTGTTCGCTTTTTTTTCCCCCCTGTTATTTTGCTCTGATTTTAAATATGAATAACAGTATTGTAGTTTTTTTTTTTTTTTTTTTGAAACAATAAAAGGAAAGCCATCAGCTGTGTATAATAGATATCAATATTGGTAATATCGCTGTAGCCTTAAAAATGTGGTAACATGGCGCTGAATTAACGAAAAGTCCGAAAAGTTTAAAGGGCTGCTGAAAACAAAAGACAAATTGTATTCCCTCTGCAATGCCTCATTCTTGTAGCCGGATGAAGCTCAAATCGACATCAAGATACATTTAGTAAAAATTAAAAGGAGAGTTCGAGATTATCAAGAAATGTCTAATTATTACTAATATTCGAAATTTTTAACAATGAAAATAAAATAATTATTACATTTATAACCTTTCCTTTCGAAAATTTTCCTGTTACACTAACGAGTTACTGTTTCTTTTCTTTCTCTTTGTATCTTTTAACTATAACTCGGGCAGAAGGAATTTTGGATCCTGCAATGCTATGTGATTCTTTATCGTCTTTGTGTCCCCTAAACTGTCTGAAAGTTTATCGCACTGATAGTGAATCACCTCATAGATGAAACAATATGCCAGATTAATAAATCAAATGAAATCGGAGATTTTTTAAAATTTCAGCTTATTCGTAAAAGGAACTCTATAAGTACAAGATTTGTACGATATACATACAATGTGGTCCGACATTCTGAATGCTGGCCAACATCATATAGATATTGTAACAATGTTGTTAGGCATTTTGAGCTAATAGGAAAGACAAAATTTCTTATATTTCTTCAACTATTACTTTATGTAATTATATTCCAATAAAATTTTCTCTATTTCAGGTAAGAAGACTTACCCATGCAATATTTGTGGCAAAGTACTCGCTTCTTCCTCATATCTTAACATCCACCTTCGAAATCATGTTGGAAAGAAACATTATTCCTGCAACTTCTGCAAATGGAAATTTTTAAGACGAACACAGCTTGTGAAGCATACAACTTCAAAGCACTCGAAAGAATTAAAAAACTAAACTCATTCTCTATGTTTTATGTCCCTTGAGGAAGTGCATCCTGAGCTAACTTAAATTTCAAGGCAATCATATACCTTTTCAAGAAACCGGAACTTTATTCTTTTATTTTATTACTATGTTTTGAAAAATATATTATTAAGAATTACATGGAAAATATATAAAAATAATACCATACTGTCAATAGCACAAAACAGTATTTAAGAATTGTGGAAACATTTGATTGCCAATGTATCTTAAAAAAGGTTTGGAAATTTTTATAGAATTTGTAATATAATAATATGCTATTTTAATGTTGCGGATATATGCTTGAAAGTTTATGTATTCTATCAAACTATTAATAAAATTGAAAGTATGTAAATGGTTTTCACTGTCAAAAATTTAAATTTACATTTAATCCAACTTGCGTCATACAAAAATACTCTTACAAAAAATGGAAATAAGAGAAAAAAAAAATTTTTAAATGAAGGGGGGGGGGGAATGTGGGTAGAGTAAATGGTATTTAGTAGAGAAGATTAGGGGAAGATGAGACATCTGCAATATTGCTTAAAAGATGTCTTGTTTCTAATTTATGACTCTTCCAGCAAATAGAGTAAATATAACAGCGTACTTGTTGTTGTAAATTCGTTTAATTTCAAGCATCCATGAGATTGTGCATAAAAAAGATTATTTTAGAAGACTAATGTTGATCAAAATCAGGGATGGGACGTGTCCCGTCTATCAAAAATTGGCTTGATAACTGGGCTGTATTTAGACTTCTTTCTTCGTGGAATCCGCTTGCTGCCCGAAAGATTAGAAAATGTTGCAGTTCTCGATGGGAAATACTTTGAATAAACCAAATTTCAATTTTTATAATAAACAAGGATTTTATTTAATTAAAAAAAGATGGTGTGATTTTTGTACATCCAATATATTGAAAAAAAATTAGAATATTATTAAAAACATAAAGAAACATACTGAGACAGAGTTGCTAAATTTCCAGTAAAACATGACTTTATTAGAGGGACCTGAAATTTTTCAAATTAATTTTTCTTAAATTTCAATTACACTTTAGTTTTCATACATAGATATATTCAATGTGAAAAATTTTAATCAGCCGAATAAGTATTTTCATTTAAAATCAGGCATTTAAAAAATTATATTATAAAAGTGATGTTAGCAAATCTGTAAGCAGCTTCACAAATAGGCAGGTAATCTTGCTGACATTTTTAAGATTTTTTTCTGTCTCTAAAATATCAAGTTTCTAATCCAAAGCTGGCTAAAGAATATGATTGCATGCTTAATATGAAGTATTCCGAAAATATAGATATCTTACAGAAAATACAAAAGTATAAGTTATTGACTTACCTCACCATATTTATATTGACTGAAATATTTAACAGATTAAAAAAATATGTACCCTTACAGTAAATATTTAGACTAATATTTTGTAAAAACAGCAGATTTATTTCATATTATTCTAATACTTAGTATAATGATTTTTTTTTTTTTTTTTTTTTTTGCTAAATACCATTATTATCGACTTGTTTTTAAATAAACAAAATCTTTTTGTAGCATGTTATTTAGATGACTTTTAAATAAAGCTTTCTTTTTCTTTCAAAAGAATAACACTTTAAATATAAAAAGGATGATTAATGAAAAATAACTATAAGACTGACCTTGGAACAATCAGCATTTTCTTCGGATTTGGAAGGGAGAATATCTTTCTGGACAATTTCCATTGTCTCCTGTATAAACCAAGTTAAAAAATGAGCTAATTCTCGATAAATTAGAAAGAATTTTGTAGCATTCAACTTCACTGTGCAGTTAAGATTGAAAATTCAGTGACATAGAGAGATGACTGAAAACATCTAACCTCATAAATCACTGGTTAACTCTCATTTATGAAGCAAAAGTTGAGCAGCAAATAAATTATAAGATATTCACCTGAGCATAGATCTTATTCATTACAAGACACAATGGAATGAGAAAGATTAAATTCAGCTGTTACGATAGAAGAGTTTACAGACTCCAAAATTAGGCTTAATATTCATTGAATGCTGTTTTGCACATTTTAAATGTATCTTACGTCTGCTGTGATTAAAAGAACTAGTAGCATTTTTAGTTGGGTTGATTGTTAATAAAAAAAAAAAAACTAACATATGAAAAAGCAGCTACTTTCACATATAAATCCTCCCATTAGAAATTTCTATAGTGTAACAAGGAGACAGATTCAACGAAAAGAAATTTATAATTAATGAATCGAAAAGAAGATGAAAAATACATAAGAAAATGTATAATCCTTTACAAATGAAAAAAAAAGTAGCATAGATATAGATAATCTGTCAAAGTCGTCTGAAATTCAAATTCTTGAGTCTCGACTGTGAAATATGTGAAACTCCTTCAGATTAATGGTTAAGCCATAACCCAAGAACCCAAAAAGAATTATGAGCACTTCTCTCATTTTAGTTCCAATATTAACTTTTCATTATTTTAAAACCAAATTCAACTTTTTGAAAAAATTTAGTTAAAATAATTCATATTTAAAAAAATATTACCAAATGTTTTAAAAAAACATTTAGTAAGTAATGTATTTACTTTACTAAATAAGTAAATACATTATTACTTATTTCGTTTTTGTAAATAAACAGGATTAATATTTAAATTGAATATTTTATGTAAAATCCATAGTCGTATTTATTTTTTCCCGTTAATTTCATTATTTTTATAGTTATTTCAATATATATTGGAATATCGGATTACGCGCCACTACAGACATTTTATATAATATAGTTAATTGAAAAATAAATTTCCAAATGCGTTGCATCACTAAATATTATTTTTTGCTGTATTAAAGACTTACAATTTCATTTTCAATCAATGCAGCATATATTGATATTTTATACGCTCAATTTACCAATGTTACATTGTTTTTATATTATAAGAATAAAATTCTTGATATATACGAACAATTTAACAAAATATTTAGATATGCAATAGAGTCGGAAAAATCTAGTAAAAATATATTTATGCTGTAACTTTATTAATATACTTAATTGTTGTAAGCTGTTTATCCAATCTCTTCTGTCACTTATTTTTAAAAATACTGAATTGCAAATATATTTGTATCAGCATTAAAAATGTAAATATAAATGGTACCCATATAATCTAAATTTTCATGGCTATTCTATGGAATCAAGCTGCATCATTTGTTATCTTTCAGAAAATAATGACCGAGACCACAATTTGGTTGATAGCGTTAACTATACAAAATCATACTTCACAGTTTGTCAAAAATTATCAAAAGATAATACCTTATTATAAAGTCTCATATATGGATATTTTATATTTTTTTAATTGCGTAGTATTTTTTTAAAAATGTAAGAAATTTTCAGAGTTCAGTTACGTTATAAATACATTAACCAAAGTTTTCAGTAACAGATCTTATAAAATCTTCTCTATAATATAAATTAATAATGAATTAAAAAAAAACATTTCAAAAATACATTTATATTATAACAAAAACTGAAAGAAATTATTTTATTTTTGCAAATCTATCTATGTAAATAAAAATGCAAATGTTTGTTTGTTCAAAATCGGTAATAGAGCCATTTGTTGGAGGTAAAAGCAACACATGCTATATTAATTTTTATTATTATAATATTAATATTACATATATAGGGTATCCCCCCAAAGTATGCAGCGCCTAATATTTACAGATTCGGATAGAACACTTCAAGGCGAGTATTTTGATATATCACATGTCCCTGTATATAGGGTAGTAGTCTAATTGCACGAAGAACGTTAGCTACGAATCCGGCAGTTTATATTCCAAATTACGATGCCTATGACGATTTCACAACATGGAAACTTCCCTAGGTGACTATACAAATTTGAAGCAACCTGTGAGAGGAAAAGCGCCTGCAAGTGAATATGCAAATTCCGTCCGAGGCATATAAGGCTGAAAAACAGGTTTGCTGAGAATGAGTCGTGCGTTATTCGTTAAAAAATTACTGTGTATTCGTTGTGATTCTGAAATGAGCAAATATTCATAGAGCATCGTGTTTTCATGGCGCTGACTTATCATAAATTGCAATCACCAGCGGCTATGGTGAAAAAATTCGGCTATCTCCACAACATTAATGACACGACGATCAAAAGAACGTACGAAAGATTTAAGGAGACCGGCACTGTGTTGGACAATGTGCTAGGGATGGGAGAAAAAAAGAGATGCGTGCAAGAATGGAAGCTGATGTTCTGAAAATGAAAGAAGTGTGCGAAGAAAGTGCATCAACTTCTGTACAACACGTGGCATGACAATTCGACATGTCCAAAAGCACGGTGCATCGGGTAATGAGGAGGGATGCGACTCTGTTCCCTTACAAAATTCAAATCAATCAACCATTGACCGATTTGGATGGTTTAAGGAGGTTTGATTTTGCAAACACAGTGATAAATAAGGTTGAATGTTGCGAAATTGATTTTAATCGGATCTGGTTGTGTGACGAGGTGCACTTCCACCTCCAAAGATACGTTAACAAACAGAACTGGAGGTTTTGGCCGCTGAAAATCCTTATCATGCAATAATTCGGCTACTACACCCACTTAGGCTCACAAGTTGGTGTGCGTTTTCTGCCGAAGGTATTATTGGGTCAATTTTTTTAATCGAAAATGTCAAGTCACCGGTGAAGCTTATTTTGAATGACGGTGCCATCCCATTCTTGCACGGCATAGACAAGATAAGCGATTCTTGGTTTATGCAAGATGGTGCTGGACATCACCGCTCTCAGCGAAACTTCGATCTTTTAGAGGAACATTTTCACCACAGACTGATAGCGTTGGATTCCATTACGAAAACAGGCATATTATAGACTATCCACCTTAATCTCCGGATCTTAACCCGTGTGACTTTTTTTTATGTGGACGTCTGAAAGACATAGTGTATCTCACATAGCCCTCAACATTGGACGACTTGGGAGTAGCAGTTGAAGTCGAGGTCAAGGAGATTGGAACAGATATTTCGCAGAAAACAATTGCGAACTTCAATTCCAGACTTCGTCATGTCATTTGCTTGAACAGTCGACATTTCGGAAATCTGTTATATTGAAACTTCTTAATAAATATTGGTTTTCACTTTTTTTTTTTTTTTTCCTCTCATTTCTTGAAGTTTTCGTAACACAAGCTTCACGCCTTAACTTAAACTATGACGCTATATTCGGAGACCCCACACGTTATACATCAAAATATTCGTCTTGTTGTATTCTATGCGAATCTGTAAATGTTAGACGCTGCATATCTTGTGGGACAACCTGTAATAGTTTTTTTACAATTCCATTTTAATGTTTCCGATTGCATTGTTAAATTGAATCTACATAAACTTCGTTTCTTTTTCATTTTGATTTCATTATCTCAGGTGACATTTAGTTGGAATCTGCAATGTATTTTATCATAGCATTCAATCTTCCCGGGGAAGCATCTCGAAATAAAGACGGGAAGCTTCCGGCATGGGGATTGGTTCTCTCCACCCTGGAGGGTACACAAAAAGGTGAGGGTCTGGCTTCTCCCATCGATGACGGGACGTACTATCTTAGGGACGGGTTGTGCCGTGGCCGGTGATCCGCCAATATTGCTGTTGCGGCGGTCCTGTCATTCAGTTATTTTATCCGTGTGTCTTCGGGTGGGTCGGACAGTTAGTGATATGATTTATCATAGCGTCCATTTCGTACACTCAGCAGAAAGACAAAAGAAAGGATTGCAACACTCCCATACATAAATCTAACTCTATAACAAAATCATTCCAATGAAATCGACGATGTAATATGAGCTGAAATACCCGATGCCGAGGTCGATAAGGATTTAAATGAAGTTCAGACAAAAAAATGTGATACCTTTAAGTACCCTGAATCCAACGCTTTTTTACCTTTTTTTCCGCATTTAACAGACTGAGCCTCAGCAACACGTGACCAGGTACAGCTAGAAGGAAATAAAATACATTTCAAAGAACGTAATGATAATGATATTTGGAAACTCAAGCAGAAATTTTGAAATAATTTTAAATTACCGATATAAATCAATGTTGTCAAAACAACTTATTAGCATTAAAATTATTTTACTTTGCAAATAAGATTTCTCTTCCACCAATAATTTGAATGAAAATTTTTATGCATAGCTCGATGACAAAAAAAAAAATTACATAATTTATTCTAAATATTCTAAGAATTTAAAGATAAAAACTAAGAGATTTAATTTGTTTTAATAGTTTGAAAGATGCAAAATTTATTAACTTATACATTCATAAAGTAAAGATTAATGAAAAGCAAAGATCTTCAATATGAAAGAATATAAACAAATTTCTTGATAATTTTATGAAACAGGTCTTACTCATGTGATAATAAATTTTAATCTTAGCATATAAAAAAATGTTTTCCTTTGTATTCAAATACTAAGGATTGAATAAAATAATTGACTTTGTTGGCAGAAGAAATGGTAGAAACAATCAAAACGCATCTCATTTTCTATTCAATTTCAATTCGCATAATTAATTGGTATTGATCCACAGAGTAAGGTCAGATTCTCCCCTCCACTCAATCCAAAATATCAAATACCTCCAGGAGAGTCTAATAAAAAAATTGGTTTTAAATAGAAATGTTAGTACTAAAATAATTAAATTTCATTAAATAAAAAATAAGTTCAAATTTTCTTTTTAAACTGGGTAGAATTTGTACCGCATTTTCATACAGATCTGAATGTTTACTATTATGACTGATCCTCTATACAAATATATTCAGAAAATGTGACATTTGGGTCAGTAATTATGTTTCAAGTATACAGTTTTTTAAATCGATACGAAACTATCTCATTTTAAATTATTACATTATAAATTTTATTTTCGTTATGAAATATTTTTAAGACATTTTTATCAGCTATAAGTTTAGAATATGACATTTTAATGCATTCAATTTTCACAAGATAATTTCCAAATATCTTATGAATCTAACTTATCATAAAAGAATTTCAAAGGCGTTGTTTTGTTTTTAATCTCTCAAAATTTTTATTAATTGATATGTAAACCCTAATGCAATTTTTTTCCCTGCATTGTTTTATATAAAAGAAATTTCATTAATTTCTTCATTTCAGATTCATTTTGAATTTCTTTTTGAACGTTACGAAGTAATAGAAATAATTATTGTGCTTAAAAATTCAAATCTCTGTTTAAACTTATGAAGGAAACCAAAAATGATAGAACGCGTAAATTTTATTGCAACAACAACGCCTTTACATATATTATTGGTCTGAGGCGATTTCAGGTTTTCAACAGAAGTTCTCGGTGGGATTCCAAGTCTCTTGAATGTGATTGTTTATCAATCATTGACATACCATTTCGTCAACCACTTCTGTCGGAGGTCTTCACGATTAATCTCGTTGGAAAACATTCAGCCGATTATATAAAACATTTGCCAGTAAAAATAAATAAATAAAAAATAATTGACTCGATATTTATTCTTTTTTTGATAGCCATCAGGAATGATTTAATTTATTTTGTGCTTAAGATATAAAAAAGATTTTTAGCTATTTTTAGTGAAAAAAAATGAGGAAAAAAAAACTTCTTTTTTTTCCTGTTATTTTTTTTATTATTATTATTCATTTATTGACACTGATTAAATCGGATATTTGATGGGTAGCAATATTTCAGATGATACTCTTTTTCTGTTGTTAAATTAAATTATTGGCTAATTTATTATTTTTGTTTGAATAGCTTTCAAATTTTAATAATCTGAAAAGGTACAATAACCATACACAATAATAACGTATTTAACTCAGCAGATTTTTAAAGTTTTCTTAATACTTTACAAGAACCAAATCTGGGAAATACTTAATTATTTAATTTATATATTAAATTGGGGTAATTTTATGCGCAATGCGAATCATATAAGAGTATCTTATATGCGCAATTAGACTTTTACACTCTTAATGATAAAGACAAGCCATAGATAGTGTCATTTTTACGAATACCGCTATAAAATTATTTTTGAATCGAGAAAAAAAATCCTATGAAGACTTTTTTTTTTCCCTTCAAAATTATGTAGATGCCCTGAGATTCATGGGGATCTCAATTGGATTATCTTGTTAAAGGGTAAAATACACAAAAATAAGAGGAGACTTTTATAAACTACAATCTTTAAAACCTTTATAATTATAATATTTATATTAGGGAAATAATGTCTTAATTTTACTGATATTTTTTTTAATTCCTAAAAGTATATAGTTTTGCCAGACACAAACACCGCATTTGGCAATGTCCTATACGATACCGATTTCTGTTGAGAATTCAGTTAACCACGTGATATCCCTGGGTGGAACTAGCTGCCAGTCATGTGTCACGTGGTCTCCCTGTTGTTGTTTAGTATTTTTTTTTTTCTAGCAGAAGCGAACTGGACTCCTGTACTAGAGGGAGTGTTATCTCGGCTCTCGGATTCCGGCTCTTTCCGAGAGAGTTTTATGTGTAGTTCTCTAGGCTTTCTACACTAAGGCGTATTCACGTGCCTTTTGTTGTTATTGTTACCAATAAACCCCAGAAAAGACAACATGTGTCTTCAAGTCATTTCACTCCAGAACACAATCTTCACTATCGAATAAATTATTGTGCAATCAAGAAACGCAACGATAATTTAACAATTTCTTAAACATTTTCTGTGAAACATGGCTAAAAATTTTACATTTTAAAAAAATGCAGTATTTATTTTAATATATAAGAATTTTAATAGGAGGGTATTTTAGCTACTTTATTAATACTTTATTATTAATGGAGTTTTGAGATTTTTTAACATACTTAATGAGCGTTTCTTTTATTAAAATTTTCTCTGAAAAAATAAAATACAATTTCAATAAAAATAATGTGTAGACAAAGCAATCTAGAATATACATGATTGACAGTTGAAAGGCTGGTTGCAACTCTTTTTCAGAAATTTATCTTCCTTTACTTTTAGAAATTTCGATTCGATTTTTTTTTAATCTTTAGTTTAAATTGATAGACACTCAGTAAACTTTACTGGTATTTTCCTGAAATGACTTTTTTGCAAATTTATGAGATTATATTTTCGAATCTAATGATTTTAGTTGTCTTTTATATACCTCTAGAACACTTTGTAGAAAGGGGGGGGTGAAGGAGGAAGGAGAAATTTTATATTAAATTGTTAATTTGTTTAACTTCATTTAAATTAAAAATATTCTAAAGAAAATTTGTTTATTGCAAAAAGGAAAAAAGAAATATTTTTTATGCGAACATTAAAATTTTTCCTGTTAAATTCCGAAATCCATGAAATTTTAATAAACGAAGCATTTTTTTCTTTATCATATTGCCAACCATAATATTGATGATATGTAAACAAAAGTATTGATGTTTCGGCGCGTGGATTAACACGCATTGCCAAATTTACTATAAAGTATTAAAACATTACTAATAAATGAAAGACTGCCAGCCATGTAGGATAACGATAATGAATTTTAATTACAAATTAAATAAACAAATACAGATCATGATACATTGGACGTATATCCATCGACCAGAGCGAGGCAGATGTTCGGAGAAAGCCGGAAAGCCAGGAAGTGAGTCACTCGTTTCCGTTGGGGATCAAAGTTCATCCCCACATGTGTAAGTGACGCTTATCGCCAGCTGACGAAACAAATAGTCATTTCTCGCCTGTTTGGCGGCTGTAATGTATATGTTATGCCAGCATTCAGATTTTCTATTATATATTTAAAAAATGTTTACATTTGGATGAATTTCTCTGCGTCACCCAAAATCTTTTTAAAAATCCATGAAGAGAAATTTATCATTGGTAATTTATTTAAAATATTCCTTTTATTGTTAAAAGAGCTTGAAAATAAACCATAAATCTGTTTTAAAAATTGGGAAATCATTCAGAGCAGCGGAATCCTCATGCTAACCAGGCACAGAAAATTTAATTATGCGAATATTAAATCATTTCAATCATGGAAAAATAGTAATTATGTTATTTATATCAATTTAAGGATATCACATATGAAATTTGTTTGGAAAATTGAATATCTGCAGAAACTTTTTCAAAAACAAATAAATATTTTTCTACGGAGACTTGAGACCGAAAGAGCTCTTGCTCTAGTACAGTGAGACAAGCCGCACTATTGCTTCCAGCAATGGTCATTATCTTGAGATAGGATCGGGAGAGTTCGGACCTAACTCTTTGTCAAATGGGAAATTCTCTGCATATGATAAGTAGGTTCTGCAGCCCTCCACAACTATTTGTGGGATGTCTGTTCCGGGAATGTAACGGCAACGTTATTCTTGTTTGAGAGCTTCCATTGGACAGATAGTATCGATTGTTACTTTCTATTGTGATTCAAGACTGGTAATCGAAATATCACCAGTAAGATCGTATCAAGGATTTGAATCATACACCTCTTTGAAAAGTGTTGATCACTGGCATTTGTGACATTTTGATATTGATTACGCAATAACCGCTCGTAAAATATTCGTCATCCCATCAGGTCGATCTCTATAAAGTGTGAATTTCTTGTCTGACACTTCCGTTCATGCAACTGGTCAAGATTTCAGACCGACTGTGTTTGCCTTCACCGACAACTTTTCAATTTATATTGCACTACAAAATATTTTTTCTAATTTTCCTATTATCCGCAGCCTTACTCACTAAATTATAGGAAAATTTCAAAGAAATAAACATATTGTCTTGTATAAGATTCCAGGACATTTTACAATTCATGGAACGAAAAGGTGGATTATATCGCAAAATCAATCACAAATTATAGCCATAAGTTCACTGGATTGCATCGGAGGACATCCTTTTCCATATGAAAGAAAATTAAAAGGAAAAAAAAAAAAACATCAGAAAAATTTAGCCATATCAAGTATTATGAAGAATTTGAAGACATTTCCAATATCAGAGCTATCGCTATAAACAGAGAAGGGAAGATATAATTAATGCAAGAATTCTCAACAAAATATTAATAACATCAGACCTTTTAAATAAATTTGGTCTTTCGAAAAACCCAATTTACAATTCATGGAAATTTATTAGGACGATATTCTACTTCATTGTTCAAGATCCTCAACTATTCGACGCGTTTGATGGAATAAACAGTAACCTTCAGATGCAAGAAACTCATTAGCAAAATTTTTGTGAATAAACAAAATCCTTATATTTTCCTCAAAATCTTTTATTTGTGTATTTTTACATTTATTACATTGAATCTGTGTGAATACGGGATGACAGCCTCTGCAGTTAAAAATCCCCAAATTCTCATTAATCAATAAATCAATACAAGCTTGAAACATTTGTAGTGTGGATGCTATAAATTTCACAGCTGTATTCTACAGCGATTTTTTTTTCTTTTTTCCTAAAAGTTTTACATTGAAGAGCTGAAATTTTCCTATCTTCCACAGGTAAAACTACTTATATTTTCCAATAAAGGAACACTAACACAAATGGAGAAGCATTTTGATCAGTGGTCTTCTTGCGACGACAACATGGAGATACAAATCGATTCAAGCCATGATGAAACTTGTGTTAACGCAGAAAGATCTTTTGTGTATAATTCAATTCCTCTTTATTCTGAAGAAGAAGCTCAAGCTTTAGCAAAAAGATTAGATAACGATGAAACATTTAAAGAAGCAATGAAAATTTTAATTGCATGGTTAGAAAGAGGGGAATGTAACGAGATAAATTCGGCGTGCTTTTATTTTTTGATTCGACTATGTTGGAATCGTGTTGAAAAACTTCAAGTTGAGGAGAAAGAATACCAGGAGAAAATTAAACGTTTAAAGAAAAGTGTAGTGAGCAGAAGTTATTGCATTCAACTTAAGCTGATTGAAATTGAAGAAATATTCAGTACAATAGAAAAGCAAAACTTGTGGACTTGTTTCACTCAGGATCATTTGGAAAAAATACAAGAGATGAGAGAAGATCTTTTGAATTTCAAGCGAATTATTTTGGAAGATTGTGTATTGGAAAAAGAGTCAGATGATAAGAATATTGAAGATGAACAAGCAGAAAGTAGTGTTCATGAAATGCAAGCTAAACTTGGTAGTTTAACTTCTGAATTAGATATTGTTTATGAAAAAACTGAAGAAATGCCATTAAAATATGAAGAAAATAAAAATGGAATTCTAAGACTAAGGATAAAAAAGGAAAAGTTCAAGGCACGTGAAAAGAAAGAGTATCTGATTATAAAAAGAGAAGAAAAACCATGTCTTCTTGTTGAGGTTGCTCCTCAGTCTTATATAGATAAAAAGGAAATCCATGTTATTTCTTTAATTTCTATTTTTTTGTTTGAATTTCCAAATGAAGCAGTTGTAAAAAGTATTTATTTCCATTTAAAGAAATGCTTTAAAAACACTAATGCACGCTTTAATATGACAGATGTAGAAAATTTGTTGAGGAAATATCCAAACATTTTTAAAGAAACCAGGCTTCTTTTTCCTGAGGTGGTAAGAAAATGGAGTTGTATAAGTATCACTCCGGAAACCAGGAAAAAAATAATTGATAAGAAATTACATATTCAGAAATTACCTACGATAATTGAGAAGAAATTGCCGAACGAGAAAGTGCCCAATAAGAAATAAATATATACCTCCAAAAATATTTAATGGTTCAATTAAAATTTTAAAAAATGTTTTAATGATTTAAAATTTGTAAAAATGTAGTGTTTGATTAAATGTGACTAAATTTATATAAAGATAAGCTACATCAACTTATTTTATGTGGAATTAATGAACAGTAACTCTGTCAATTATGTATGCAATAAGACTGCAATTTCCATTGTAAATAGTGAGTATTTGTTTTATTCCAGTTGAACTGAAAGACATCAGTTGTATATGAATAAGGAGGAAATAGTTCCAACTTTAATTTTTGTTTTAGTGTGCACCTCATTTTATTAAATTAGATGCTGTTGATAATAAAAACATCAGTGTCATGGTTTATCAACTGAAGAAGTTACAGTGATCTGATTAGAAGTTTTTTGTGAATAATTTTTTTCTCCTGTGTTTACTGAAACTTGCGGATTAAAGCATCAGTACAAATGTACTTTTCTTTTTTGTCTTTTGTAGTGTTGCACTTTCTCGCAATTCTTTTTGGTATATCAATACTATTCCAGTATTATTTTTGTTTGTACTCTGTGTGAATATAACTATTTCAATGGGCTAATTATACTGCAAACTTTGTTGTACGTGAAGAAAATGTTCTTCTTGTGGTACAGTTATACAAACATTTCATTTATAAACTGTGCAGTTATGAAAAAGAAGCTGAATGATTAGATCACCTAAGAGAAGGTAAATATATGTAACCTATCCATGTATCCTTGCTAACAATAATGTCTTTTCATATTTAATTTATGATCTGCTCTGTCCAGTTGGTTCAATTGTTGTGGTCTTTAGGTAAATTTAAGTGGACTTTAAAAGTGCTTAATTTTGAAAAAACATTCTTAAAAATTGCTTAATTTTCTTGAGAAGTGCAAAGATAACTTATTGTTTCCCATACATTGGAATAATCTATTCATTAAAAAATATTTTATAATTATTTTATTGCTCCACAATATGAAGGAAAAAATGGAAAATTTCTTTTTATTTATCAATTGAACTTCCAATATTTAAAGAATAAATAAAAATGCAGCTTATTTTTTAGTTCATGAACTAGATAATGTATTTCTTTAGCTGCAAAATTTATAGCAAATTATTTGATAAACTTCTGAACAAGAAGACTTTTGCTTTATACCTATTTTTTACCAAAAAGCATTTTTTTAATGATTTTTTTGCTTAACTGATATAATTTGGTTTTGTTGGGGTTTTTTTTTTTTTTTCCATTTTTTTTAATGCAAATATTTAAAAATATAAGTATATCGGAATGTTTTTCAAAAAATTCATCCCATATGTAGTCGCATACTTTAAACATTATATAAAAAAAGGCCTTTACTAAATTTCAGAAGTTAGAAGCAATAAGAAATTTTTTCATAGTCTGACCCTTTTTAGATGCTGCTATTATTTCCTATTAAAAAAATGTTTTTTAAAACTTATTTAGAACATGGCATTGATCTATTGTCATTTTCGTGGCAATTTTGCCTGTCTTTTGATGGTAACCATTCCAGAATATGTATTTTTTATCTTTTTAAGTTTTTATCTTTTTGTAACTAAAAATTTTTTAATGTAGCGAGTCAATACAGGAGGAAATTTACACTTCCTGTCCCAGCTATGTCGAATCTTATTTCTTGCTGCATATTTAAAAATCGAATAGAAAGTTTTTGGTCATACTATACTTCGATATCAATGACAGCATTTTCAGAAATGATTTATCTCTCTAAATAAACTAGTAGTTTATTGGGTAGTTAAACTGGTAAGAAATATTAAAAAGGATCACAGATCTTGATTGTTAATCTTCTAAAAGTTTACTTAATTTTTTGGTATCAATAGTTTTTTCATTTTGTGATCCTTTTTTGTTTTTGTCAAAACCAAAAAGACATTTGTTTTATAATAGAAAATGTTGTACAAGTCCAGAAAAAAATATTAAAATTTAAAAATACATATTTAAAATTAATTTTTTTCAATAAAAACCATGCGTTATTATAAAGCAGAAAATAACCTATGGTTAGAAAATACGCAGGTTTACGTATGCATACATGTACAAAGGTGCTTAAAAGTACTTATTTTTTGCAGCAATTTCTCACTATGTACACTGTTTTCTGCTTGCATTTCTATATGTTAATTTAATTATACATTTTATGTTATTGCTGAAATGTGGTAAGTGTTATTTAGAAACTATAAAATTCCATGTATGATTCAGTTATAATAGAATAAAATGAAAAGTTGTTCTGTGCAATGCTTATTTATTCATTTATTTTTAGCTCTGTAAACATCATTTTATTGTTTTGGTATTCAGTACATTCTTTCTAAACGAGGAGCCCTGTTTAGAAGAATCTGGCTTTCTGTGGCATTTGTCAGGAATATGGCTTGAACATGATGGGCTTCCAACATATTCATTCCTTGTGTTCTTTACTGACAAATGTTATAGAAGTAACATTCTTTGAGAAGGAAGTCCTTGTGGGCACCCCTGTAATCATTAGATTTATTCCTTTAATTTACTTCCTTTGGGCTCTCTGCAAAAAAATAAGTCTCAGAAAAGAATTCATAAGTAGAGCAGATATAATTGATAAGATTCTCTTCACCTGTAAATCTGTTGTACTTACAGTTTAACTTAATGTGTGAGAAGAAAAAATTATTTAATGGTTCTCTTTCTGTATTTCAGCCACTTTAAGTAAATATTATATTAAAGTTCTTTTTCAAAAAAAATTTCCAAATTGTTAATTATAATCATATTTTATATATATATAATTCTGGAATGAAATAAGGTTGCTCTTTTTTTATCACACAAACTGTATTATTTTCCATTTGTGCTTTGAATGCCAGTTGTGTATTTCTTTTACAGTAGTGAGTGGAATTTTTTGAAAGAAAAATTCACCATTGCAACTGTAATATGGTCCACATATTTTATATTTTGAAAAACTGATAATTTCTCCCTGAAGTAAATTTAGTCACAACTCCCATTTACTCTAAACAGCTGTTACTAAGCCAAGTTCTTGAACAGTATAAACAAATAATTCTTTACATTATTAATTATTTTTGTTTTCAGTTTCAGGTATATGTCTGTAATGGTTTAGAAATTTCCATTTGTTTACGTTTAGAGTGGACTCCCTGTATATTTTTGCCATCAATATCAAGAATTTTCTTATATCACTCCCAGTATTTAATAAATGTATTTGATGTTAAGTAATTTTAGTTTTTCAAAAAGTTATTTCTCTCTATATAAAGAACAAGGAAGCTTGATATTGTATGTGAAGTTTAAGAAAAAATTAATACATAGTTTATGAAACTTATTAAACCAATTTATGAAAATGTGTTAATTCAATCTTTATAACCTATTTTTTTTATATATTCTTTCATTCAGATTTGAAAAGGTACCTGAAGTTACTTAACAGATACAAATTGCATTAAATGTTTATTTTTCTGGTTCATTAGTTATTTGCTAAAGAATTGCAAAATTCATTTTTATATTATTTAGTAGTTTTAATTATGCATGAGTTTAAAAAAATGATTCAATATAATTTTTATAAGTTTTTTGAGTTTATGAATTAAATATTCTTTTGCAAAAATTTATCAAATTGCAGTTTTAAATTAAAAATTACACATGTATGCAGGAACATGGTAAGCATTTCATTTTGGATAGGGAACAGTAAAAATGTGGAGTAAATCATCTTTCGTAAGCTTTTGATGATAAAGATGTTAGAAAGATACAAACAATTTTGAAAAGTAAAACCTTTAGATTCTTTATATGAATGTTGTTGACTTGAAAAAGAAATATTTTTAGGTTGCCTAGTTAATAATCATACTTGTGTACGGGAGGTACAATATTATTTATGATTGAAAATTAGAAAATTATTATACATATAAAGTCTCTTGCAGTATATCTGATCAAAGTTCTTACAAAGTAATAAGAGAGCAGTGGTATTAAAAGTATTTTAATTGTAAAATTAAAAAATTTACAATTTTAATTGTATTTTTTGTAAAATTAAAAATGCATAAATGCTTATAAACAAACAAAAAAAACTCATATTGAGATATAACTATTTTTACAAATTATCTTATAATGGTTTCATGGAAATTTCTTTCAAAGCAAATTTTGATCTGCATCTTTACTGACTTTAGAGATCATATGTCGGCAACATCACAAACGACACATCATTATATCTTTTAAAGTAAAGAGCTACATTAATTAACCCATATGTTTATCACTTATGTTCCTTTGAATATGGTTGAAAATCAACTTCAAAACCTTAAATTATCTTTCACAACTTTGTGAAGATAATAATGTTAGAATGACACAAACAATTTTGAAAAGTAGAATTTTAGTAAATTAAATGTTATCAGTGAAATATCTATTAAATTTGTGCTTTTACTTTTACATATACAAAGAGAAAGAACAATTGTCATCATAATATTCAAACTTGGGATTTTGAGGAAGACAACCTGAATCTGAAATGTTCACTTTTGAAATTATGTCTGTCTGAACATGGGAAAACCTAAAAATGCTTTGAGCTGATAGGATGAAACATGTCATCGTAAAATCAAATTTGTGAATTTTTATTAAATTTGAATGAAATCCATTCAAAGAACGTTTGTCTCTCTGTTTGTGTATAAATGAACACAATAACTACAATGTATATGCTAAATGAATGAAATTTGCTATAAAAATTTAATATCTGAAGTGCAAGTCCGCATCAGATTTTAAATTAAATTCATTAAGGGGTTGGCCATCTGTAGGTCTATATTTTTGCATTTAAAATCAATATGTGGTCATATTTTAAATGTGAAAGAATTTTAATTACCCCCCCCCCCCCCCCGCCGTCTGAGATGACACAATTTGAAAATTCAACTTTGGTAAATTATGCGGAGGTTGGGGGGGGGGTGTTATCTCAAAGCATAAGGTTGGCTATTTATCTCTCCTGGCAATTTATTCAAAGCATGTGGTTTTGATTTCCTTATTTTATTTCTGTTCTTTTTTTTTTATATCTTAGAATTTCCTAAGTATCATTGTTTTTGAAATTATTTAGCAATCCTCTTTTTTTCTCTCTGTTTTCATATGGTATAAAATTATACACTGCAATATATATATGTATGGGTATAAAAAGAGGAACATGAAGTCTTTGCAAGAATCTGAAGAAAATCAAAACAAACTAAAATATTATCTCAAAATAAAGTTAAATTAAAATAAGAGTAATTAAAAGCAATTAAAATATTGCAATGTAAAAATGGAGATCAAAAAGCTGTATATCTGATACTCAATTTTTGATAATTTTTCTAATATTAAATATGCCAAAACAAATTTTCATTAATACCATTCATTATTTGTCCCAGAATTGTTTCAATTCACCAATTTAAGAACATAAGCATTTATTTTATTTTAAGTTCAGTTGCTTTCAGGTGTTTTTTTTTTTTTTTTCTTTTTGAAGAAATAAGTGAGTAGTTTGATTTCCTATGTATGGGAGTAGTATATTCTATACCATTTTCTTCAATTTTTCGCTTTTGTAAACTTGCCACATGATTTACTATCACAAATATTGTTTCAATGATTAGCTAAATGTTTTTATTTTTTATATTGCAATACAATTGAAAATGAAGTGGGATGTATTAAAAAAATTTTTTTAATCATGTCTTTTTTTAAAAATGCATTTTTTATTTGTAAAAAAAATTAATCTTGGAAAGAATCTGTGATGCAAGAGACTCGTATATAAATTCAAAACAGTAGATGTCTTCACAAATTTTCAAGAAAATATATCCAATGAAGTTGCTTAAAATTATTAATATCAGTGCAGCAATCCTTTGCTGGTTAATTTGGCAGTCCCCCTCACCCAGTTCTGCTTTTCACTGAATTTTGTGTTCAGTTATGAGCTTTTGTGTTCATTTTCTTTGAAGGAACTGCATTACTGCAGAAACATGAAAGCAACAACATTTTTATTTCTCTCTATCTAATAAATCAGAAAGAATGTAAACTATAATGAATTCTGGATTTAACAGACTATAGAAGGGACCAAAAGTGTACTTGTCAAATCTTGAATTCTGCCATGGGAAATATTTCAAATAAGATACAAAGTTTGCATTTGCACTGCATAATATTAATGTAAGATATGTAATGTGCATATTATCTTGATTTAAAAAATATTCAAATGAAGGAAAAAAAAAAAACTATATATGTAGTTTACAATTTGCTTTTTTTTTTTTTTTTTGCTGTTCAATATTTATTGTGATTAAATACAAATATGTAATATATGTTTAAATGTTATAATTATTCTGTGTTAATAATTTATTCTTTTTAAATTCTGGAATATTCCATCTGTCCAATATCTCAATATAACAGTAAGAAAGAATAACTGACATGAAAAAAAAAAAAAATTGTTACCTACCAAGATCAAATTTTAACAGATAATAAAATTTTGTTGCATGAAAGCTTGCAAAAAACTAGGAAAATGCTATTACTTATGTTAAAAAAAAAAAGAAAGGAAAAAGAATTTAGGGCATTAGATGGCCTGATGGAAGATGCTTGGGAGCAAAGTAAATTAAGTATTCAACTTTCTAACTGATGATAATCAGGAAAGTAAAACTTCTTAATTATTCATTTAATTTTTAAAAATGCACAAATATATTGATAAGTAATTGTAATGGTATATTAAAATGTTGTCAGCATGTATCACTATGTTTGATTTTTTTTAATTTGATACCTTTGTTTATGTATTATTTTTTCGATATTTATATGTTTTATAATTTAAAATTTTAATTTGTATCTTAATGTAAAATATAGTAAACACTGGATTTAACAATTTAGAACAGTAGCTAAATTTTTCTTTGATGTAATTGGGTTGAAAGTGTTTTCGTAAAATCGTGAACAATGCCAAAAAGAATGTTTAAAATAGAATGGCACTTGCGGCTGTCTTTTATATTTAATATACATACCATATTAATTTCAAAAATTTTATGGTAACTGCCTATTAGAAGAGTGAAAATAAAAATATATTTTTGCATTTAATTTTTGTGGTGCAGGTTGATATTTAGTATAATTTAGTTCTGTTATAATTACTCATTGTAAATATATTTATTTTGTAGTATATTCTTTTAAATTTGATTATTTTTATATGTTTGATTCAATATGCAATTCATGTAAAATACAATAAACTTCAAATTTTAACTGACAAATTGGAGCAAAAGTGTATTTGTAAAATTATTGACAGTATTACTGAAAATGTGAATAGGATATGATGCTTGCAGTTGTTCTGCACCATGTGCATACAACATATTTAAAGTATATATCATATTAATTTTAGTTTAAAAAAATCCCCTTGGAACTATCCAAGGAGTATCTCTGTATTAGAAATGAGGATTTTTAAATGTTATGTAAAGGAGCGTATAGTTAAAAAAAAAAGTGTTTAATTTGAGGTTCATTAAAATTTTATTCAACTATCCGGTACATGTAGTTTAATGACCATAATGATTCAAAATAAATGTTTTAATATTTAATTATGTAATGCTTTTAATTATTGAAACATATCATATATCTTTTAGATCAAAATAATATATGTGTAATAAGTAGACTTTTCATCCACTTAAAGTTTTTTTAATATATTATATTTCTATTTAAATCAGTATTTTTCTTTAATGAATAATGCATTGGTTATGCACTTAAACGTAGCGTGATTAAGGAAAAGTATTGGATTCATTTGAGAGTTTTCTCATTTTGTTTTGAGAACGAGAAACCACAGTAAAAGTTTGGCTCACCCGAAGTTCAGAACCAGTGGTGCAATTCAGTTGGTTACGCCACCAGTCGCTCTAGTTAGGATTAATTACCTGTTCCATAACAAGAAATAGTCATTTGAGAAAGTGGCATCCTACGAATAACTTCTCCTTGCTCCTTTATTGAAATAAAGACGCAAGGTTAGAAAAATGCGAAAATTCTCCATCTTTTTCTCTCGGGTCACGAGAGAATTGATTATATTGTACATTATTTGATGATCTAAGTGAGGGTAACAGCAAATTTTATTTTCGCCTGTCGAAATCTTCATGTTACGATTTGCTTGGCAACATAAAAGAAGATATAACGGGAATTTACACAAACATATGTATTCCACATGAAGGAAAATGGATTCTTATGCTGAGGTAAGTAAAGTCATGTTCATTATATAGTCTCTGTACATCCAGTACAATTATCTGAAATTTTGAAAATTATTTGAAATCGACGGCAAATAATTATTATGATTCATCGTTTTTTAAAGATAATCGTTTTTCGTATAGCAAAATTTGTATCTGGGGTTTATTTAATTCTAATTGGAAGAACATCAGTTTTTATTAACATGAAATTATTTCGCCTAAAATATTTATTTCCCGTTCAAAATATGTTTTTGTAAATATTAAATGAAGTGTATAAAAGTTAGCAATTAAATTTATGAATATATAAATTTATTAAAGATGGGACAGTAAATTATATATATTAAAAATACAAGAAGTAATTATTTTCTATATTTTATTATTATTGAAAAAAAGGCATTATCTCTCGTTTCTGACAAATTGTTTTGTACATGTGAATTTTGCGATTCAGCAGAAAGTGATGAGGGTGTTGGTGAGAAACAGAGATAATTTGTTATTAGTTTGAATTATTTGGTTTAAGTGTGAAAGTGAAAAGGGAGAACTTGTTGAGTTGATACTGATGGATGAATTCTAGGAGAGCTATTGTATACTTGATGAACTTGGAGAGGCGGTGTTTGAAAAGAACTGGGTGAAGGATATTGTCCGAAGTGATAAAAATGGTATGGCATGGATGCCGTACGATGAGATGTCCACTCTTGGACTTCTGGAGCTTGTGCCTCTGCAATTATGTTAGATCTTAATTTTTTTATACATGTATTTTACATATTTTTGTTCAAAGAGAAAGAAGGAAATGTCTTATCTTCATCCTTTTCTTCTGCTAAATCTGTTTCAGCAATTTTTTTCTAAACATAGATATTTCATTTTTACCTCCCTTCCTTATTTTATTTCCCGGGTTTGTAAATTCGGTTGAGTCTCCACTGACTCGGAACAATTGTCATCGTCCATGCTGCTTAATATTTTCTTGAATAGCGTTTCCAAGAAGCACAGCGGTAATATATATATATTCTAGTAACTTCAGATACTCTTTTTATATTTTTCTTTTGAAGTTCCTGTGCATGACAAGTATGAATAGATTTCCCTTTTTTTCTATGCAATTGCCACTTGAAAAAGAATGTATAACAATATATATATATATATATATATATATATATATATATATATATATATATATATATATATATATATATATATATATATATATATATATATATATATACATAATTTTTGATCCAGAGTCGTGGCCGAAGACAGGGAAAACACTTTGAATTTTTAACTTCGTTTTATTTCATCCCGGGAGGCATGATTTATGTACAAGCATAAGCGACGCAGAACGACACAGGGCGGAAATGAAGAAAAGCCAATGAAAATTTTATCCCTGTGAATATATGCTGTGAGATTTTGGTAGAGATTTCCTGCGCGTGTCGAATTTAGGTAAGAGAAGTATATGGATCTTTTAAAAGAATTTGTTTAGGTCACGAAAGCATTTTTACAGAGCTTTCTGTTGCATTAATTAAATAGAAAAGTGGAATGGGATCAGGAAATAAGAAAATATTTTAGAATGAAGTTAATATGTGCTGAATATAGCTAAAAATTAGGAAATCAATTAAGTTTCAATTAGATCCTCTGAGAAATCAATTGCCGTTTTTTACTACTACTATTCTCCGTTTTTATTAAGTGCTATTATTTTTATTTCAGATATTTGGCTTCAGGTGCATCCGTGATTGATTTACAGATTCAATTTTGGATAAGCCAGCCTTCGATCTCTGTTATAATTTCTCAAGTATATAAAGTTATATGGGGGCATGTTAAACAGCCTGCTTTCCTTTACTGAATGAACGATTCTGGCTAGAAACTGCAATAAAATTTTAAGGACAAATTTGCTTTTTTTCATTTTTTGGTTGCTATAGACAACAAGCACATCAGAGTTTTGAAACTTGAGGCTAGTGTATTATAATTATAAAAACTGTTTTTCTGTTTTACTTTTAGCTGTTTGTGTCGGATCTTATAAATTTCTTTTTGTGGACATTGGTGTATATAGAAAATCATTTTTTATAAAAAGGGAGTCTCAAGGGGTATTTACAAGAATAACAGATCCAATGCCGTTTGATTTGTTCTGATGAAGGACTTAGACTTTCAACTCTAGTACTTAAACCATACTCTGGAAAATGTCCGCATCTTAAGAAACGAGAATTTTACTACAGGCCTAGTAGAACACATCGAAATATAAAATGTTCATTTGGAATTCTTGCTAATAATTGGAAGATTTTGTATCGTCCTCTAAATGTCGATTTAACATTGTGTGAAAGTATCATTACTATATGCTGTGTTCTTCACAATTTTGTAAGACAGGGATGGTTTTCCAATTATAGATACTCTGACAACTGAAGGTTTATATAACTTAGAAAATGGAAACGAAATCCGGTCGAAGAAATCCACTAAATTGAGGAATATTTGTAAATTATTTTGTGAGCGAAGAAAGGGCTTTCACCTGTCAAATAGACCTTATTTAACTAGATAATTTGAGTGAATCTCGCTGCGTGGATGAGGATTTTGTAGTTACCTTTACTAACTTTAAATTTAATCACATTTTTTTACAAGTTATTAGTCCCGAATGTATTTACTTATGTTTTATGTATTTATCTTTACAATTTAATAGCACTTTTCTCATATAAAAATGAAAAAACTCTATATTTGTATTATTTAATTTTTTCGAAATAAATCTAAGGTTTGCAAAAGTCTCTTCGCTTTTCAATTTTTACTATGCATCTGAATATAATTCACTAATATATTTATAAAATGGAAAAAGTAGTTAAAATGTAAACGATTGTATAATTATCATGATTATTAGAAATTTAATACGGAAGTGGTATAAAACTCACTTAGAACATTCTTTTCACTCACAGATTTCTCATCAAATTCTAGAATGACATTTTTTTAATATGGTATTCCATAATTTTTTTTTAAGTCTTATCCGTGTACGATTCAATCCTGGAATCCTAAATGGCCGGTTTTTTTTTTTTTTTTCAATTATTAGATCTTCGGTGTTAACCCTGTATTCGAAAGGTTTTGTCAATTCTTTCATTTTTTTTTTTTTTTTTTTTTTTTTTTTCTAATTTGTTTCCAAATTCTACGTCTGTTTTAAGTCTTATCCGTGTACGATTCAATCCTGGAATCCTAAATGGCCGTTTTTTTTTTTTTTTTTTTTTTTTTTCAATTATTAGATCTTCGGTGTTAACCCTGTATTCGAAAGGTTTTGTCAATTCTTTCATTTTTTTTTTTTTTTCTAATTTGTTTCCAAATTCTACGTCTGTTTTATGGAAAATCAGAGTAATGAATAAGCGATTGTGATAGAAAGAATATGAGCGCGCGTATGAAACGTTATAGATAATTTTTTGAGGTAATGTCATATGCACGCGCAATTACATCGGATGATTAGTTGCGCCATTAGCCGTCCTTTGCTAATAGGTACTGTTCATTTCGGTATTCTGAGATTACCACTTTTCGACGCTTGCAGTTCGCTAAGGGATGGCTCGCAGAAAGATGAGTGGTTATTACGCCTCCTACTCCCGTGAGTAATTTTTCATACTATTACTAAATATAAACATCTTCACCTTTCATTTTGCCTTTCACCCCTGTTTCGACTAATTAAACTTTTCCTGACACATGCACAAAAGCATGGGAGGATTTTCGAATCCGAGAATGGACAGTACAATGCACCGTCAAGTTTCAGAGAAACTAAAAGTGATTTGTGCAGTTGCTGGCACAGATGACAAGTTACTCGGTTGCGCCACCGATCGCAGTCAGCTAATATTGGTGGCGTAACACAGTAACTAGTTGCAGCCCGTCTGAGCCAGTAACTGCTCAGACCACTTTAAGTTACCCTGAAACATGACGGAGCATTGTATTGATTACTTATTAGCCGAGGATGAATAGTAATATCATAGATCATACAATGTAGCTACGCGCGAACGTCAAATGTTTGTGACGTTTCATGCGCACGTTCATATTTATAAACTTAGATGCTTGTTTTTATATTTTTAAAAAATCGTTTGAAATATTTTAGCGGAAATAATTTTATATGAATAAAAATTAATTTTCTTCCAATTAAATAAACTTCAGATACAAATTTTGTTACCAGAAAAACAATTCTCAGATTTAATGATGATCATAATAAAAATTTGCCATCGATTTAAAATAATAATTTTCAAACTTTCAGACAATTGTTCTAGACTTACAGAGACTATGTAATGAGTATGACTTGACTTACTTTAGAATAAGGATCAATTTTTTTTCTGGTTGAATACAAATGTTTAAGTTTGTGTCGATTTCCATTATATCTTCTTATATGCTGCCACGTAAATCGTAAAATGAAGATTTCGACATGCCAATTAAAATTTTGCTGTTATTCTCACTTGTACCATCAAATATAGTATAGTATAGTATAATCTTCTAGTCAGTTGAGAAACAAACGTGGGATGTTCTCACATTTTTCTAACCTTTCGTCTTTTCTTCAGTAAAAGAACAAAGGGAAGAAGTTCTTCATTGGAAGCCATCTCCCGAATGACTATTTATTGGTATGAAATACGCAATTATTCTTTAGTTTAGACATCAGTTGCGAGGTCCATAAATACTCCCGAAATTGATGGCACAATCAATTAAATTGTGAGTTTCTCTTCTAGTTACTTTCGGTCCATAGTGCCCTTTAGATGCATAGAAATATGAATATGCCATTCATCAATGAAGTAACCGGATTGTAGTTTTCTTTCGATTGCCAAATTTACCTGCCGTGGACAATAGACGCATTCAGTATACAGAAGTAATAAAATTTTTAGAATATCATTAAACGTAAATGTTTCCATAGAATGCGAAAAAAATTTCTATTCTTTCTCTAATACAATTCAGCTCAAAATGAATTTTACCGAAATTTAAGGTGCAAAAGGGGAAAAAAAACTTTAAAATTTGACGCAAACTGGATTTCCAATCACTGAAGATTTGTTCTCACTAATTGCTAATAAAATTTCATGGGAATTCTTCAGAGAGTTAAGGAATTTTAAAATTTTTCCCTTAAAATCATTGAATTTCAAATGTACGGTTATATTTTGATAAAAAAAACAATTCCGAAGTGAATACAACTTTTAGTTTATTCATTAAAATTACCAAAATATATTAGAATTTAGTCAATATTTTAATATTATTTTAATTGGAACTTCAAAGGACTAGAGGGGGGAGGGGAATACTAACGAATTTGTTTTAAAGCTTTCCAATTAGCTAAATGTCATTGTAAATGGAATTTTTTGAAAAGCTTACAGGAACTGAAAAATATTTTGGCAATATTTAAAATCTGATTTTTATATTAAAAACATTAAATAAGCATTTACCATTAAGGCACTTTTCAAGATTGACTTTCAAAGTACAAAGCGACCTTTCGTCTTAATTCCAAGAATATCTTTTCATTGTGACTGTAACCTCCATTGAATCTGTGTAACCTGATTATTATTATTATCGAACTGAAATTTAATAGCAGGAATATTTGTCCGGTTTTTCTAATTTTGATGCTTTAGTTTTTGTATATACAAATCGAAACACCGTATCGTTTTAAGACAGTAAAATGACATTTGTTTCGTAAAAATTACGTATGTTCAAAAACTAAATAAAATTCTCTGCTATTTTTTTCCCCCAATTGGCATTCATTCCGTCATTAAGATAACGAATTTTGATTCTATTCAATTATTAGTCTTCATCTTCACATTCAGACGTCTAGTCGCATTGGTTATATGATCTAATGTGTGTCAACTCAAGAGAATCGATAGGTATTTAAACTGATAGTGTGATCTAATTGCTTATCTAATATAAAAATGATGTATTTTTAAGTCTGCTATTAAAAAGTTGATTATTAAAAGCGAACCCTAATATTGCATTCAAATGAAACCGAATCGTCATTTTTTCCGTCTATAAAAAAAAAGTAGTATAGTTCTGCCGTTACCACAGAGACAATAATCTTTTTTTTTTTTTTTTTTTTTTTTTTTTTTAATCTGTAACTAAATAATTTTAACAAGTTTTCAGTACATATTTTGCAAAAATACTGACTTGAAAAATAAAATGTTAGGCTTTTCCTACATTGTAATAATATGTATCCACCTGTCATCGATGCGCAGAATAAAATATTAATTCGATTATACCTACAAATACTACCGAATAAATGCCACATTTTTCCGACTCGAGAAAAAAAAAAAAAACTAGGGGAATGTCGCACCCTTTCTTACCCCTTTAACTAATTCCCCTATGGCAGATTTTATCACTTTGAGACCACAGCTGCTAATTTATTCTGAGGCCTCTTTCAGAAAAATTATATTGATGGTAAGTGAGTAATGTAAACTAAACTTATTTTTACTTCTAAATACATCTTTATACTTATTTTATTTATATGATGTATATCAAACAAATAAAAGTTTGCCTTTTATCTTTATTTTTTATTCTAATTTGTTTCGATAATATAAAAGGTTAAAGTGACAGTGATTTCTTTCTGTCTTTGTGTATATTCTAAATGGGATGGATGTTACGGTGTTCAAGCATTCAAATTTTAATTTAAAAAGGAATGAAAATTGAAGAATTATTCTTGTCGGATACACCTTTTTTTTTGTTTTTATTTACATTTAAAAAAAAGGTAACTTATTCAATTTTGAAATTTTGGCTTCTGTTTATAAATCTTTCTTTCTTTCTTTCTTTTTTTTTTTTTTTTTGTGTGTGATCTAAAATAAGTTTTACTGAGAACTATGTAATCAAAATATTCTTATTTATATTCCTTTTGAAATGGAAGGAACATTGTCAATGTTCTTTGCCTCAATGGTATTTTTAATTCAATTTCATATTTGTAAGTTAATTTTTTAGTAAAAATGTGTATTAAAATAATTAAATAAGTATTAATATCTTATTTTAATTAATACTCGACCTATTTAAAATTTTATTTATTAAAAATATTAATTTAAGATTTTTAATGGACTAAATTAATTACCTAAACACTGTTGACTTATTTAAATATTTTTCAATAAAAGAGTTTTTAAGTAAAAAAAAAAAAATTAGAACAACTCGAAATAGCAAATATTTTATTTTAAACAAAATAGTAAAAAGATTCCGAAACTTTTTAACGCAGTTTAAATACTCATTAATTATAGGATAGGGCATTTTTAAAATTAGAAGCATCATTATGTTAAAAAATAATAAAACAAATCATTTTATAATTATATCTTTTATTGTTATATTAGGTACATCTTATGTTGTAACTTTCCTCAGTTTGCTTTATACATATTCTGTTAAACTATTTTGGAAATCATTTTTTTTTCTGATACATCAAGTTTACTGGTCATAATAGCCAGAGATTTCAGGCATTTTAATTTGCCGACATTCTATAACAGTTTTTCTGTAGCTTCAGTTTCATGAAACTTTGTTCACCGCTTCATCTGTGGCTATCAGGCATCTGTAAATTTTCAACGCAGACATTACATTCGGAAAAGTTGATTGTACCTTATTATCCTACGTCAGTTTATAAGAATTTATTGCAGGTATTCTTCAGTTGTTTCGAAAAGTTCTGACTTGAAGAATTTAAAATGCACCATTTCCTTACCAAATTTAGATTCGATATTCTATGAATAATATTCTTTAACTTTTTGAGAACCTTCCTTGATTTCAATGTTGGTCCTTTTTGGAAAATTAACCAAAAATCCAAATACTGAATTAACTTTGCTCTATGCTTCAAAATGCCATAAAAGTTTTTGGAGTAGCATATCTAACATAGCAAATAAGTTCCGACATTTAGTTTTTCCTTTCCTCTGAGTAAAATGTCCTTATTACCGTCTTAGAAATGTTTTTTCTTTTTCCTTATACGTCGGCGTCATCGCTGTATTGGAAATCGTTTCATTTGCTTGCATCTTATAATTATCAAGCATTTCTAGTAATGTAAATACTCTGATCTCAGTTTTTACCACATTTCATTATATCGCGGATTCTCCCATCATAAATAGAAAAGAAAAATATATTGTTTTTTTCAGTATCAAGCACTTTTAAAGACTGATAAAGACTAAATCATGAAACAAAATAATGATTTTAAAAAATCCCATTTTCATCAAGATCCATGAGTGGAACAATATTGAAATTATTACTTTTAAGTATTATTTAAACATATGCAATTATTTATGATTAATCTTCTTATGCAAAGTTCTACAGCTTTCAATTGAAAAAGATTAAAAATAAAATGTTTAAAACTGATTACCCTTATAATTACAAGAGCAAGATTATTAAAAACATCAAAATAAAAAATAAAAAAAACATCAACGTGTTATTTGATTATGGTTTTAACACCAAAGAGTTTATACATTTGTAAATGTAGCAAATGCCAAACATTTATGTATTTTATTTATATAATTTATATTTTCCGAACTTCCTTAGAAAGAGTTGAAAAATCATGTTTTTATAAGTAAATAATTAACACAACAATACATAATATAATAAACAATAAGAATGTTGTTCACCTCTTTCACCAGATATAGTATACAAGTTGCAATATTTTTCAACGTGTCTCAACTGCTCAGACTGAAAAGAAATAGCTTTTATCTCTGCCTTGAATAGTTGGTAACCAGTGACGGATTTCCGCACAGGCGTTGGAGGCGGCCGCTTCGTGACTTGAGATCTGGGGGACCTCAAAACCTATATCGTAATGCTGAATCGGCAGCAATTTTTTCTCATTGCAGATTTTTTCAAAAATTTTCCCTCCTTTTACACAGAAAAGAAAAAAAAAAGGGGGGGGGGACTAAAGGGAAAAGGTAAACCAAGCGTGGGTGGAAATAATTATGAATGGAAAAACTAAAAATAAATAATTGCAAAAGTAGTGATATTCAAGAAATTTCTAAAATATAAAAAACTGTAAAATCTTGAGAAAAAAAATGAAATATTAAAACCATTTGTTCCAAATAAATTGCAATATGATTAGCAAAATCATATGATTTGAATATTCTTATTAACTGAGGGAGATATAGCATACCGGGACGAGGGGCGATCTAAATGCTTTTTTTTTTTTTCGGGAACAAATGAGCAGCTGTTTTTTATTCATTTGATTTACAAGGATAGTGTACCCAAATGTATTATAATTAAAATGAACTTTCTGTCAATTTTCCGAATATTTCTCTCGCGATTTATTTCAAATTTGTTTGCAGATCCATTTTCCTTTCATTGGCTAACCGACTCACAAATCAACAATTCTCAACTAACATAAGATTTTTTTTAAAAAAAATTCTCCTATACAAGAAATGTCTGTGCCATTCCCTGCACCGACAAAAGGGTGTGACATTGACCTCAATCTTGACCTTAGGTCGAGGGAATGAATGGCATTGTTTTGTATTAACTTCTTCGTATTTTCGTGTCCTGTTGTCTACATTTCCATTGAAGTATTTTATTCTCTCGAGATGTTCTTTTTGCTGAATTTTTGAAGATGCCAGCTTCTATACACATTCCTCAAATATTGAGACAAACAAGTGCCATTTTTTTAAAATTAAAAATATAGTTTTTTTCAGCTATCATAAATATTTATTTAGTGCCATTTTTTAATAATTTAAAGAGAATTCGTTCTATAGTTTTCTATATGTGTTCATTTTTTTAAAAATTGAACGTATTCGATAATAAAAAATGAAATGATAATTTTAATTTTGTGACTTGCCATTTTCTTATTAATTTAATATTTTTAAATAAAAGAAAACATTTATGACTTCTTATTTTAAAAAAAATCCATAATAAATTAGAAATATATATTCAAATTCAACCAGATGAAATTTTCTGAAAACGTACTTTACAACAACAACAAAATGAAGCATTATTCTTAGGATTTATTTCCAACATAGAAAAAAAAAGCAATAAAAAAATACACTTCACACAATAGCTTTCATCAAAATATATTTTACAAAAAAAAAAAAAAAAAAAAAGATTGCAAAATTTTATTAATTTGGTAAAAAAAAAAAAAAAAAATCACGCGAATGGTATTTATTACTCAACAGAAGAGGAATTACTGTTAGCTAAATGGTGGCCTTTTTATTAAAGTAAACTCAGTTATAGGAATGCTAACATTCATTAAAGCCAAAGAATTGAAAATGAAATCCCTAATTTAACCTTTTCTCTGTTGTGCTCTTTAAAAAAAAAAATCATTAGTGGTTTTTTTTTTTTTTTTTTTTTGTACTAGATTATGAAAATTTTTACTTTCTCTTTTCTTTTCAGCAAATACTATTTAGATTCAGGGGAGGGGGAACTTGATATGTATTTAAATCTAGCGAATTACATATTCATTCTGGAATTTTGAAGCATTAGTCTCTTTAAATGCATTATAATCAAATACATGTTGTCTATAACAAGTCTATGTTATGTATAACGATTTAATATGTAGAGCATTCAAATCATAGATTGTTTCAGGAAATTTAAAAACTGTCAGTCTTATAATTTAACCCAAATTTTTTAAATCTTTCTTTTTATGTCGTTGAAAATATGCCTTTTATTTTTGCCGGCATTAAATATTCTGAAAACATGTAGAATGTTTCAGAAGAAGTGCATCTTTAAATAGGAAGGCTAAGTATTTTTAAAAACTATATATATATATATAATCATTCTGTTGCAAAATTTAATGCTTTATTATAATCATTTTTTTTATTTTACTTCAATGCTCTATAACGCTAGAAAAAATATATAGTTCTGACTCACTTATGTATTCGTTCTCTTAAGTAAAATGTGTGCACTTGGCGAATAAAATCTTTTTAATAATGTTCAGAAGCATTGACAGTAAACGAAGCTGAGGCAACGTGAGCGTTTCTTCTTCATACTCAGGGGCGCATTTACGAGCTGAAAGGGTCTTGTAATTTGATGATTCCTCCACGTCTGTGAAAAAGGGAGTTAATGTAAGCTGAGCCTCCTAAATTTATGTCCGAGGAAAATGAGGTGTCTTTATATCACTCTATTCCTTCAACTCCCATTGGACAAATATTTCTAACTGTTGTCAACTATTCAAGACAGGAATAAGAACAAAGATTAAGAATAAAAATTTAAACCATAAGAACAAAGGCGATGCGAATCGTTGAAAAATAGCTAAAACTTAAACTGCTTTGAAAGAGGTAAGAATCTAATATTTTTTACACAGATTTGTTGTATTAATTATTTTCTTAAAACACATGATTTTTTAAAACTACTTCTAAGAAATATCTGCAAATATAAATTAATAATAAATGTTCATGATAAAATAGAAAAGTGTATTCAATGTATTTGAATATCGTGAACATTTTAATTATGAATACCAATTCAATTTGAATTAGATATGTATGTCGTGATATTTTCTTCCCTAATATAACAATTTTAATTGTCGGAAATAACAAGATAATTAAAACAATTACTGCGATTTTGGTATAAATCGGTGAAATATTTTATCATTAATCGTACATTTGATACCTATTAACTCTTTCTCTTTTTAATAAGTTAAATTCCATGAATCTTCTAAAACGATTTAGTTATAAGTTTAATAACCAGAGCAGAACAGATTGTTAATATGACAATAAAGAACTTACATTGGCATAAAATGTTGTGTTTTGCAATTATATCATTTAAAACTTTATAAGTGAAAGCTTTATTAGCTTAGCTTAAATTTTAAATCTTAAAATATTGGCCATTTGTTAAATTTATAACTATAACTTACAAATCTTTCGGTGTTAAAACTTTTATCAAAATAACACGTTAATGCTTTTTATTAGTTTGGTAATTATAACAGTAGTTTATTTTAAACATTCTATTTTATTTTTAATCTTCTTGAATTGATAGCTGTATGGTTTTACATAAATATGCAACAGATTAATCAAATTTTAAAGTAATAATTTCTATATTGCTCCATCCGTGAATCTTTATGAAATTGCGTATTTTTTGTTTTTTTTTTTGTTTCATAATTTAGTCTTTATTAGTCGGTATCAGGAAATAAAATATTTCTGTTATTTCAATTTGTTTTAACATTTTTTTGTTTAAAAACTCTTTTATTGAAAAATATTTAAGTTACTCAATAATATTTAAATAAATAATTTAGTCTATTAATTAATTTTTAATTATTATTTTTAGCAGTAATAAATTTAATAATATATTTAAAATATTTTTTAAACTAGTACTAGTAATTTAATTATTTTTAATATGCATTTTTACTAAAAATTAACAAGGTGCAACTGCGATTTCCGGAACATCAAATAGAAAGGTGGGAGAAAAATATTTAAATAAGCAATTTTCTTTCAACTAGATAATATTTTAAAGAAACATTTTAATATTTCTCCAAGTATTATTTAAAAAAATCTTAGAAGAGAAAATTTTATGTATTTTCTTTTTTTATTATTATTATCTGCATTGTTAAAAGAAAATACTATTCAATCCTTCGGTTAAAGGATGTTGACACTGTTTATACCAATTCAAAGTTCGGAAGAAATGTAAATAATAATATTTTCTCCTAATAGTTATTGAATAGAATTGTTCATTTTATCATTTAATGTTAACAATTTTTTTTATAAAAAATGTGCAACATTTTTCATCTGTTTGGTATATATAAAGTAGAAATTGTTAAAAAATAAGCGCAAAGTTAAAATTAAAAGCTAAAATAAGTTTAATTCATATTACTTTCTTGTTATAAATAGAATTTACCTAGAAGGGGACCTCAAAATAATTTGGCGCCTGTGGTCTCATGTTGTCAAAATCCGCCACTGTTGGTAACAATTAGAAACATTTAACAGATGAGAATTAGTGTGTAGTGCCATGAAAAGTGCTGAAAAGATGCTTAAATTTGAAAACCATTTTTAAGCGCCTTAAAAGGGCTTATTTTTGAGGGGTGCCAATATGTGTTAAGGTAACACTTAATGATTTTTTTCCCATTCTCTCTTCAACAATGTGTATTGTTGTTTGTTGAAATATTGAGAAGGTTATCCCGAAGGAGCAGTACAAAATACGTACCTTGTCAAACTTGTTGCAACTTGAAAAACGTTCGAACTTTAGTTTTCAGAACAATGGGATTCAAAGATTGTGAAGAATTTGTTTTAGTTATGCCTGATTAATCTACGTTTAACCTTTTTATGTGTTTAAGGAAAATACGAAGACTGATCCAACGAGCAGAAAATACGCAGGATTAATTTGGTGCGGAATACATGGAACATGGGAGAAGCTTCTCTAAAAACACATGCAGTGAAGCCTCTTTAGTCCATTACACATTCGATCATTGTTCTTGTTAATATGTCGTTTTTGGAGCAATCTCTTGAACAAACTATTGAAGGGATTTTATTGTACTGTATTTAAAATAATTCATTGCTGTGTGTTAATTACGTTAGTCGATTGCGTAAAATCAAGTATGATGGAGTTTTAAGCCATAAATTCGAGATCGTGATTTCTTTCAAGTTTTATTTTATTTCTTTAATATCCTTATCCATTTGAGAATTTTTATTGTTAGACCAATCTTAACAAATTTCAGTTTATATATATATATATATATATATATATATATATATATATATATATATATATATATCCTGCTAGATCTGGTACTTGAAATTTTTTAAGAAATAACAAAAAAGATTTTCAAAACTTTTATTTCTTAAGGTTCAGATTCTATAATTTTTTTTACCGATTTTTGCTTTCTTTTTGTAACTCTTACAGTTCCTCCCCCCCCCATTGAAATGCCTACACATATAGAGGTCTGTCTTGATTTACAGGGCAATGCGCAGCACAAACCATTGAAATTAGGACCATTAAATTTGGCAGAAAGTTGCTTCTTTGGTATTAGATCTGCGTAGAACGGACTTAATTAAAAACAGAAATTTAACGTGTCCATAACAACAAAGCTTATTATCGTCCAGAAATTATTTTTTACACCGTTTAAAAAAGTGACTGTTCAATGATACCAATTTTGTATGAATGAATGCATTTTTTTTTTTGTTTTTTTTTTTTAATTTTATTTTAGTAATTTTCTGGAAATTAGCTTTGGACAAAAATTGTTTCAATGATTTTTATTGTAATGAAATTTCAAACAATGTCATTGCTTCATTGAGTCGTCGAATCATATTCAAAGAACATTCGTGTTGGCATTGTGATTAAAATAAATACTTTCACTGAATAAGATTCTCCACTTGTTAAGTGTTCTTTTTAATTTTGTATTTATTCTTGTATATAGGTTAAAAAGCAGGTTTTTATTAAATTTTCGAAATATGAAATATTTCAAAAAGTCCTTTAAACTTCAGAAGTACGAAACGATAAGATATATATATATTATAGTTCGAAACGCTAAACTCTTTTCTTTTAAAAAATTTGATCTAAAAAACTCAATTAGAAAATGGTATTATTTTATTGTCAGTTTTTAGCAGTTTTGCCAACCTTTTGATAGTTATCCTTCCTGGAATGCTTTAACTCTTAGCTTTATAAAGACTGCAAATAAAATGTTCTAAGTTGCTGGTGATTCGAAGTGAGCAGTGGACTCTACTTTTGCTTAAACTTCTTTATTTACACTATATACACTCCTTTTGCGGTGAGTAGTTCATATAATATATGCTGATTGCTGTATTGCATTGCCGTTGGCTTTGTTAAGCCTTACAAACTGAAGTTGTTTACAGCGTCTGCGAGGGCTGGCACAACCCCCGTTAGACCCCCGTCTATCGGGGGTTGTGGGGCTGGGGAGCCGATGTGGGTCAACGTTCTATAATGAACCCCTGAAAGACTCGACCAGAAGGGCAGGTAAAGGGGTTGCCGTAATTTTAAGATTGCCAAGTTTGGCGTTAAGCGACATTCGCGTGAACAATTGCTAAATATTGTGAGTTAGCATAGGAGGAAATTCATTCTTTCCATCCCAGTCACGTCAGATTTTATTTGTGGCTGTATATATAAATCTTGATTAAATTTTCAGTATATTTTCGCTATAGACATTTTTAATCGTGTTATTAACATGAAATGAATAATTTCCTGTTAATATATTGTTAAATAAAGAAAATTGTATTGTAATACTTATGTAACAGCTGTAATTCTTTTCTCAACATAGGTTAAAATTTTAGTGATATTGTATTAAATTAGAAGGAACACTTAACAAAACGTTAATGTTTTAATGCTACTCTCTATAAAAAATAATTTAAATTGTTTTTACAATAACATTTACATTTTAAAATTACTATCAAAATAACCTCTCGCAGTTATCAGTTCAGCTATATTAACATCCAGTTTTATAAAGCAGCTCTAGAGCTATTTGGGGCGTACCTCGTAATTTTGAACCGTGGATAGATGACGAGGACTACACCTAAGCTAGCACCCCCGCCCTCTCCAAGCTTCCACACCACACCAGAGGGAGGACGTTTGGCCCCGACGGATTTAGCATGCACCAGACCCGTTTACACGACAGTTCTTCGGTGGAATCGAGTCTCGAGACTGAAACCTTTTGGTTCCTAAGCCGAGACTACTTTACCTACAGGCCACCGCGGCCCACCAATCTCTCACAAAGAATGTTCAAAATACTTAAAAACCTTTATCGCTGTACAGCATTCATTTATTATGAAATTAATATATTGCTAACACTAAATATCATTCACGCAAAAAAAAAAAAAAAAAGCTTTTCCTTTTTTTTTTATGATGATATGAAATAAATCGAAGTCAATCAAAGTAAACCCAGCTTATAGTACATGTAGAAGCAATTATACGTAAAGATCATTTAGTATTTAATGCATTTCTTTTAATATAGAATTATCTTTCATTTAATGTTGATTGCTCATGAGGAAATGCATTTTAATTTGCATAATATATATCTGAGAAATGATTTTAAATTGCATATAGGTGTACATTATTTTAACTATGATAAGACCTTCAGAAGTTTGTTTCTAACAGCCACAGATATATTAAAAACAAACATATTTGGAAAAAAAAATTCTTATCTAATTCTGTTTTCACAGTTTTTCGCAGACACTTCAGATCTATTTTACAAGATAGACCATTGTACGTAAAGCTACTAAATTTAGAACAAATATATTGGAGAAGAAGAAATGTGCAATTTAGTGCAATCCAAAAATATTAACGCACAAAAATAATGTTATATTTAGCTCAAATTATCATACAATTAAGAAAAAATTACATTAATTTTATTGTTTCAACAGTCTTTAAGTTGCGTATCTTTATACTGTTAAAAAATATGTATAAATCTTAAATGTCATATAAGTTTTATAGTCAAGGTCTTCCATTTATATTTATGCTTGAAAAGATAAAGTTTTCACATCTAAATATAAACGTGAATACTAGATTTTTAAATATGAATTTTATTGTATTTTTATAACTATATTAGGTTTGTTAAGTAATTCATTTTATATGTATATGAATTGTCTATTTAAATACTAGAAATTCTAAAGCTTCGGATAAATAATAAGAAATTTATCAGCTGTTAAATCTAATATATAAAATTCTCGTGTCACAGTTTTCGTTGCCATACTCCTCCGAAACGGCTTGACCGATTTTGATGAAATTTTTTGTGCTTATCCGGTATCTATGAGAATCGGCCAACATCTATTTTTCATCCCCCTAAATGTTAGGGGTAGTCAATTATTAATTAAAAACTAACTTTCCCGCCAAAAAAATCTTCCATTTTCCCCAACGCCAACTTTTCCGCCAAAAAAATCTTCAATTTTCCCCAACGCCAAATGATTTAGGCTTTAGTTCTTTTTTTCTCCCAACAGTAATGAGGCTAGGGTTAAGATTTTTCGGCGGATTATTTCAAACGATTCTGTTTATTTTCTTAATGTTTTATGCATTTAAAATTAAACATTGTTAATTAATCCATGTTTCAGATTCATTCTGAAGTACTTTTGAATTAAAATAGCACAGAATAAAGGAAATTAAAAATGTCTAATCTTCATAGCGTTACCCCAACTGGCGTAGAAAAATTCACGCATTTGCGTTACGTAAAAGGCGAAGAAAATTCACGCATGCGCACTGTGTTCTGATCGTTGGCATGGCAACCATTATCAACGGACGATTTAAATTACTTTTAGGTTAGTTGTATGCTTTTGTAAGTAAATTGTATTTATGTTATATATTTTTTGTATATGCTTATAGTTTTAAGTACATCGTTTTTTAAGTAGTTTTTTTTAACCTGTTTACAATGATTTAAATTATTTTTAGGTTAGTTGCATGCTTTTGTAATTAAATTGTATTTATGTTAGTTATATATATATATTTTTATATATGCTTATAGTTTTAAGTACGTCGTTTTTTAAGTAGTTTTTTTTAACCTGTTTTCAATGATTTAAATTATTTTTAGGTTAGTTGCATGCTTTTGTAATTAAATTGTATTTATGTTAGTTATATATATTTTTTATATATGCTTATAGTTTTAAGTACATCGTTTTTTAAGTAGTTTTTTTAAACCTGTTTTCGACAGATTATTTTAAACGATTCATTTTATTTTCTGAGTGTTTGATGCATTTAAAATGAAACATTGTTAATGAATCGATCCATTCATGATGAATCTGAGAAAATTTTGTTGACAAATGCTTGAGATATTACATAAATTAAGAAAGATATTCTTTAGTGCCCATAAAGTTTAAACGCTCAGTGACTCTATTATCAGTAATCATATTATTAAAAAAATGCTTTGTTTCAGTAAAAAATATTGTTATATTAATTGCAGATTAATCCTTTACACTTTAATTTAAAGCATAAATTCTACGAGGGGTAACAGAAAATTAGAGAGATACATATCACGTTATGACTGAAGGCCTTTATAATATTATGAGTGAATTATATGACTATCAAAATTTGAAGTTTTAAAATATTTTGCTGAAGAATCTATTAAAGTTGGAATTGCATAAAATATTTAATTATTAAAATTTTAACGAACACTAAGATTGGCGAACCGGCTGGTCGCCAAAGGCGGCTAGTTCTGTTATAAATTAATGTATTATTAACTAACTGAAATGACCTAATTATCTTAAAACAATTACAATCTTCTATGTCTGTAATAATTAAATTCAAGTGTATTTTCTAGAATAGAATTTAGCTATTTTATATTTCTTTTTAAAGTTTATTGATTTTCATTGCAGAACTATATTTGGTACGCTTTGACTGTGAATGAATGTTTTAGAATTATTATGATTTCCAAATGTATATTTTAAATTTGCCGCCTTTGGTGACCAGGCTGTGATTAATGGTTGATGAAACTGTGATTAATGGTTGAGGAAAATTTCAATTGTTTCCCCAACAAATCATTCTTAAACTTCAAATTTTGATCTGTACATATCTATCTATCTATATATATATATATGTCTCACACTGGGTTTATTTTTTCCCATTGTGCTTTGCACTTACCCAATTTTCTGTCTATGCTTTATACATATAATATTTATTATTACAATTATATCACAGGAAAAAGCAGCAATATTTTAAAATGGTGGCACTTTAAAAGTTTTTCCCACATTGCTTTATTTTAAAGTTAAACCTTATTTGCAAATACCAAAAATATCAAAAATTTACTTCAGGCATACCTTATATTGAAACCTACTCGACATGGAAAAATAAACCTAATTTTCATATCCTGGTTACAACGATAGAAACAAAGTCAAGATGAAATATTAGTAACAAAATTGCGAACGGTTTAAAGTTTCTTTTCAAGAGTGAAATATATTGTTGCAAAATATGTTAAAAACATTTCAGAAATTTATTAAATTAGGAAAAAAAATTATATGGTAAAAAATTTAACATCATTAAAACAGTTTTTTTTTTTTTTTAAATTTTATGATAGTGAAAACTGTTGATCTACCACAAGATTTTAGAAAGTTATGGCTAAAAACGCTAATATTTCGATTAATTAAAATTCTAATTAAAAATAAAAAAAATCGCTCTGAAAGGTACATTTCTACCCTCCAAACTATACATTTGCCAAATTAGATAGGTATAAGTCAAGCGGTCTGATTTGTACTAAGTCAGCATATACACACTCAAACAAACAGCCTTTTCCCCTAATGTTTATGCAGCAAAATTTAGTTAAAATACTAACTCATTTTCCGGCCAAATATTCTTGCCAACAGCTAACATATTTTTAGTAAACCTATATTCACTCCCTATCCCTTTTGCTCAATCATTTACGAATGATTTATTGGACGTTTATGACCCATACGGAAATGTCATAATACCATCAGATAGATTTGCTTTCATACTAAAAGCAACGATTGCTCAGCGCAGCCCCTCTACGGAATAAACTTATTGGCAAAAAATGTGATGGCTGACAAATGGGCATTCCTTTCCCTTCCCCTCCCCATTCCTGTAACGACGGCAACGGCAACGGCAACGTCGTGATGTTTCGGAGTTCCGCGATGTGACAAAGTGGTCACGAGCACCTCCACATCATAATTTGGAATAGATACTTTAATTTGTTAGTTTAGGGAAAAGTTAAAATTAATTGAACTAGTTTGGACGAGCGCAATAAAGCTCTAACGTCATGAAATTTGGTATTTAATTCATATTATTATTATTTATGATACAATTAATTAATTTAAAAATAATATTTATATTATTTATGGGGTAAAATAGAACTTTAGTGGAATTACGTTGCACGTGCCATAACTATTGGGGCTTTTTTAGGAATAAACTTTCTGAAGGAAAAAATTTCGAGAAATTTCACGCGTGTAGCTCATCGTAGCTATCTGAGGCCAAAACAAATAATTTTGATAAATTTAATCCACCAGATTGGTAACAGAGTTAATTAATTCTCAGTTTTTTGACTGAGGGAAAATTGATATAGACATTGTCTATCGCAGCTCTAGGTCTTTTCTTAGAGCTGGGTACTGCAGGATCATATGCAGGTAGATTAAGTAACTTGTTACGAATCTGGGGCAGTTTTTCGATGAAATTTATTGATGTTCTTCTAATAAATTCCGAAACAGGTTCAATTTTGAGATCGTCATGTAAGATCTTTCTCCTGATATACCAGGGGGCGTCAACAATCTTTATCAGGTGCCTATTTTGAAAAACTTGCAACCTCTTGATGTTAGTGGCTGATGTCGCCCCCCATATTTGGGAGCCGTACATCAGTATTGGTCTTAAGATAGCTTTGTAGAGCAGAAGCTTGAGCCTAATCGATAGCTTGCTCCTAGGAGAAATTAAGCTGTTGAGTTTAACACTCATTCTAGTAGCTTTGGAGAGGGCTGCTTTAATATGACTATTAAAGCTTAATTTTGCGTCTAAAATTAACCCTAAGTATTTGTATTCATTTACAAAGGGGCCGGTTTGGGCGAAAATTTGGATAGGGGCTAAGTCAGGCATATTCACTTTTTTAGTAAACAGGAGGCACGCGCATTTACTTGGGTTGACTTTTATTTTCCAGCCGATGAGCCAGCACTGCAAAATGGTCACGTACTGTTGAATGTTTGCTATGACTATGTTTGGATCCCTATGCTGTGTAAGAATGGTGGTATCGTCTGCAAAAATTGCTAAGTGACAATTGCTAGCTCTAGGTAGATCGTTAACATAAATGTTAAAAAGAGTTGGAGAGAGTAAACTTCCTTGCGCGCAACCGCTTAGGATTGGTCTGGGGGAAGAAATTACATCATTAACTCGTACCCGAAAGTTACGAGAAAGTAGGTACGAGCGTAAAATTTTGACAAATTGCGCCGAAAATCCAAGTCGCATGCACTTGAATAAAAGCCCTTCGTGCCAAATTTTATCAAAGGCCTTGGCTACGTCCAGAAAAAGTGCACCTGTGGTTTGGGACTTCTCAAAGCCACTGTGAATCAATTCTGTAACACGAATTAGCTGGTGATTCGTCGACAGATTTTTACGAAATCCGAATTGCTCGGAAATTAAAATATTTTTGTCGCTGAGAAATTGATTCAGGCGTTTGAGGAGCACAGATTCGTACACTTTGCTCAAGCTACTAAGTAGCGAGATGGGACGGAAATTTTGAGGTAAAGTCAAATCAGAGTTTGGTTTTGGAATAGGGACAACCACAGCTGTTTTCCAGCAATCGGGAAAATAACACAATTCCATTAATTTATTTATTAAGAAAGTTAAATATAAAATAAATCTAAAAGGGGGGTTTTTAATCATGCGATTTGTTATTAAATCCAATCCTGGCGATTTATTCGGCTTCAGGTTATTCATGAATTCCATGATCTCCGTGGGCCGAACGGGTTGAAGATTGTTTACGTGTTGTTGCGATAAGAAGCTCTCCAGCTGATCTGTGACGAATTCCGTCAGCGGGGGGTTCGCCAGCCACGCGTCCGCGTGGGGGGCGAACTGGTCTTGTAGGCTATCTGCCAAAGCTTCCGCCTTTTCAATGGGAGCAAGAGCGAGTTCTCCCGTCCCCCCTCTGAGGGGGGGAATCGGGGAGAATGGTTTTCTGAGAAAGGAGGAGCGGCGCCAGAGGCCGTGCGTGTCTAGGTTCTCTAATTGACTAGCTCGCCGTTGCTCGAAATGACCTACTTTTAACCCTTTGATCTCATCCTGGGTTCTGCGAAGTTCCGTTCTCACTTGAGGGTCGCGAGAACGTTGCCAAATTCTTCGCAGGTGGTTTCGCAGTTTAATTTTGGTTTGGATTTCGAAAGGAAGCTTTTCTGGAGGTTTGTTAAATTTTGGTTTTGAGGCTTCTGCGAGCGCCTCCGTTAGAATTTTTCCTAGACTTCCAACTGCAAATTCAGCGTCATCATTGCTATTAATTTTGAAGGGAGGGAGGGGTTTTAAATTTAAAATATGCCGAAAGTTCTCCCAGTTGGTGGAGAAATGTGCTGGTGAATTTAGAAAAAAGGTTCCAGTATCAAAAGTCAAAACTACTGGAAGATGATCAGAATCTAAACAATTTAGCACTCTAATTTGAGAGTGGAAAGGAATTCGCTTTAATATTGCGAAATCTATGACGGAGTCATTTGAGCTAACTTGATTAATGTGGGTTGGAGAGTGGGGCGCCAAAACATTGACTCCGTCCTGCGTTGCAAGATATTTAAACAACTGCATTCCATACCTAGTTGATTTGTAGTTATTCCAAGCGATATGACCTGCGTTCATATCGCCCGCAATGATGACGTTTGGGCCTAAATTTAAAAGTTTTTCTAAATCCTCCAGAGGGAACATGTACGAACTCCCAGATCGTACATATGCTGACACAATTTTGAGAGGGGGAAGATTTCCTAATTTAATTCCTGTAACGAGAATCAACACTCGTCGCTCAAAATGGCGTTTACCACTCGGCTGCCTGGAATGCAAGGCCTCAGTGTTGCTGCGTGACGTCATCATGTCGCTATCGATTCAGGAAAGGCAAACTCCCCTCTTACATTTATTAGTTGTCTCCATTCCAAATAGACTCGGTTCATTTTATTTCCAAAATTAATTGGGAATTTCGTTTTAAGTTCAAAGGAGACATGCTAAAATTATAATTTTCCCTTTTTATTGATATTTAAGATGCTAACTAAATTGAAATATATATAACTTTACTAAAATCGACATTTTTTTCCTTCCCTTTATTTTTTAATCTTTTCTGCTTTAACATTCCTATTGTTTAAGAGAGAGAAAGAATTTGAAATCTTTTAAAATAAGAATTTATAGTAAAAGTATCTCTCTTTTAGAATATAAATTGCAAGTCTTTCATGCATTTATATAACTTCGCTTGTTTTCTTGAGAGAGAAAAGTAATAATTTTTTTTTCTATGTCAATTATTGGAAACTTAAAAAGTAATATTATAAATATTTGTTCGTATTTTACACTTATTTTATTAATGTCTTATTTGATATTACGTATCTACTTCCTAAGAGAACTTTTACAAATAGTACAAACATATTTAAATTATTAATGATCAAAAGTCAAAATCAAATACCAAGATCCTTTAAATGCTTAACACAACAAATCGCATAATTTACAAAATAAGTATAAGATCATGACATCTATGCAAACTGCAAAACCCCTCCCCTGATGCGTTGGAAAATTAAATAATGTACAAATGAATTTATTATGCCCTTAATAATACATAAGTGAAAAATTATGCAATATAATTTCACTAACTGTAAAATTTCAGGCAAAATTTTAGATTTTCTCAATGATTTTTTATACACAATACTCCTAAATTATTTCTGTTGTCAACATTCTTTTCTTCCCACCGACACAAAGTCTACAAACACAATAAGGTATCAAGGGATAGAACTTTTTACTGATTTCCTTAAAATATATTTAATTTACTTTTAAATACATTATTTGCTTACATTTTTTCAAAAAAAAAATGAAATATTGTACACAAAGATTTATTGTAAATATGATTACCCTGATAAATTGTCATTAAATAAGAGATTGTTTATAAATAAGAGAATGATAAATTATTTACCTTTCAAAAAAACCAGAAACTTTTAGAGTGTCACAACTCAGTATTCGAAGAAAGACAATAGAAATGAGGAAATCCTAAGAGGCTAGAACTTAAGTGAAAGCCAAATATGCCTGGTCTATCACTTAAGCTAGTCGATTGGGACAACATTCCTTTCAGCAGCAATAATATACGCAAAGCATAATATGTAATTACATCTATCTTCTGTATAAAAGAAAATTTTACATATTAGCTATTCTGTAATATTATGGTAAAATTTTAAGAATTTTTTCATCACTGGGTTTACTATCATGATAATGTTCTAATAAATTTTCAGATAGCTCCAAGGCAATTTTTCTTTGAATTTTCTGATATAATAAAATCATCTTCAAAATCAAAACGAATTGTTTAATAATAATATAATTATGCACAATAGCATTAATTGCATTTGGAGAAGAAGTTGCCCCCTGCGTAATTTAAAAATAACGTCGTAACTTTCATCAACTTCAGTTATTTTATCTATCACTAAATATACTTTTGCTGGCATTACATTTTAATTTTTTAACAGCAATAAACACACAATATCCTGCCATGTCAGTTAAAGGACCCTTATCATTGACTTGAATATTTGGCCAAAATGAAAGAACTATGCTTTCTTCATCTATCACTCCAAAACCATGTAGATCAATATTTGTAATTAAAATCCAACCAAAAGTCTTAATACATGCACCTAATTTTTATAAAGAACGTATCCATTTTTTTCCCTGGTTTCAAACAGCTGTGTCATAGATATATGGTAATTATTGCCCGACATTTGTTGATACAGATTAAACCTACTTTCTAAATTATCTGTTTGAAATTTCCTGTAAAATAAAATTTCATCCAAACTTCTTATTACAGTATATAGCTATTTCTGTAACAGCATTGGTGGTTAATTTCAAAGCAGCATGTGTTTCCTTTGATAACCCATTAGTTTCTTCCATCTTCCCCATTTCTTCCAATCTGTAAAACCATTTTAAGAAACTGCCCAAAAATTAAACCTTTTCTTCATTAATCATGTAGGAAAGAGTCTGTTGAAACTTATAATTTTTCCTTAAACCTGTAAAAGGTAATTTTACATTCATAATCTTCCACCAAGTCAATATTGTTTTAATAAACTTAACTGTATCTGCAAAATGTTAAATTTCATATTTATTACCAACTTCCTGTAATACCCATTAAAAAATCATAAGACATTTTGTCTCTCAAGACTAGAATGAGATAAAACTTTTAATAATAACTTATAGCTATGTTTAAGTTATTGATATCAACATTATGGAATTTCCTAAGTGAAGCAAATGAAGCTCGAAGAAAACTTTTCATCAAAAATTGGGGGCGGGTGGGGGGAATGAACTGCTATCATTTTTTGATTCAACCAATTTCTTACACATTTAAGTAAATCACCTGAATCAACCACACAAAATAAAGGCCTTTTTTATCAAATGGATGAAGATAAACCATTCGGAATTATTTTCTCTTTTTTAAATCTACCAGAATATCAAATTTGGACATTACACTTCTAAATCAAATTGTTATCACTAACAGCTGCAAAGACGAAAAAGCCAAAGAGTTCTAACTTGTTATGTTTCTTATCATACAATGCAAATCATCATATTTTATATTTTTAACTGGCCACACATGTACAACATTTCTATAAGAAGAGGTCACACGTGAAATCATAAATACATGTGCTTGAAGTAGGCAACTCACCATTATTTTTTGAAAGACCAACAAAGTTACCCAATTTTTAATCGCCATATGGTTTTATGTGAATCTCATCAAACTACAATAAAACATCTCGAAAAATTCTAAATCAGCTAATTAAGTAATCCTTTGATTTAAATTCCTTAAAAAGTATTTCATTTTGATCTACCTGAGAATAAATGTCTGGTGAAAGAATTAAGTCAAGATTCTATATCATATGAAAATATTTTTGATTCTTTTTAGAGAAACACTTTTTTTTTATCAGTTCAAGATAGGTGGACTGAGAGTCCTTAACCTGCTTTTGCTGTGTACGCAAATTGGGTTTATTTTAAATATGTCATTGGAGTCAATTGTCTTTAAAAAAAGGGTATCTTTAAAGTTTGGGGAGTGGGATGCCAGTTCTGATATCATCCCTATCATCTGTTCAAAATTTTGACTATCTCAGAACTGTTGAGCAACTTCCAAACAATCACGATTCTCTTTCGATTGAAGACAGCTTTTGTAACGCCTTTCCTTCAAATAATTTCACTTTGCATTGCCACATTTAGGAGGAAAAATGTGATTCTAAAACCAGAAAGTAAAATTTCAGAGTAAGCACACCCTGCAAAAAAAAAAAAAAAAAAAAAAAAAAAATTTACAAAACAGAATAAGAAAATAAACAAAAACCAAGACTTTTAAAGCAGACCAGCAACTATTTTTTCCTTTCAAATCATAACATTTTTAAATAATAGAAATTAAACAAACTATATGAGCAGTTTTTAAACAGCAAATATTATGACAACCTGATATAATAAAAACACTTTAATTGTTGGCCATGATTATTAGGCTGTTTTAGAATCTCAAGCATAAAAAATAATCAGTCATTTTAAATAAAATTTCAGCATAAAAAAAAACCTACACTGTTTTTTGCAGAATCTAAATAATAGGATGCAATGTTCAGTATATTCTTAAATTTTGAATCAAATCACAAAAAAGGCTGCAGAATTTGAAAACAGGAGAAAAAAAATCCAAGTAACATCATTTTGATATTTAAATGAGAGTTGATCTTAATCTGAATAAATATACCTTGAAATTATATAACTCTTAAGCATGTATTTTGTTTGCAACACAGGTTTCATGAAATAGAAATTTACAAAAAAAAAAAAAAAAAAAAACATAAAAATAAATGCTATAAACTGTATGCAGCATGATACAAACAAGTAGAATAGGGAATCATCAATAACTTTTGAAGTACTAAAAGATATATTCAGAGAGAATCTCTGAAGCAATACACTTTTGCATGTTATTCATGAAACTGTATCAATGTGCTATACTGTGAATTTGCATTTCAGCAAACCAATGTCATACATTTTATGTAGTGAATTCATTTCTTTTACTTGATTCACTGGCAAATAGTCTGCTGTGAATGCTAATCGGCCTTTGCAGTTTGGGTTCTTGTGTTCTGTTGTAAATTTTTTTATGCCTAATATAACTTTAAAATTTGTCCTATGATTTTAGAAGGAAGGATCCACAATATAAAAAATTATGTCAGTTTTCCTAATAAACTAAAAGAAATCAAATTTTAAATGGTTATTTAGTGGATTATTAAGAAACACTTTTGTATTACAAAAAATCTAAAAGAAAATGGGACTGTGAATGTTCACAAAATGAGAATATTGTACCATGTGGTTTGAATCCCAGATATAATGAATGATGCATTATTAAGAGCATTTTGTAAATATTAAAAGTAAAAATCAAATTAAAGTAAACGGTACATTTGTGGAAAATTAAAATTTTCCAGTTGGATAAAGAATGACTTGAAAACATTAAGCATAAAAATTGAATTTTACACATAATGGTTTATAATTTTTAAATGCATAAATAATAATGAATGCAGCATTTGAAAACTTAGGCAATGAAATTTTTTTCCCCATTAAACAGTAAATTTGCTAGTAATCTGAAAACAAGATAATGCAATCAAAGTATTGTTCAATCCCATATATTACTTATTATATTATACATTTAAATTCTGATCTGAAAACGAAAGAGATATTTAAAATTAATATAGAAGTTGATTTCTAAGACTAAAAATAATTACTAAATTCTTATAAATTAAATTTAAATTTTAACAGCATTAAAAACTTTTAAAATAATGTGACAAACTAATTTTTTATCCATCACTTTGAATCAGGATTGAGAAAAAGATTGTCATTATGTTTATTTATATAAGCTAATTCTATTAGTAAAAATAAATACTTATTAACTAATTATAGAATGATATGGCAATGATATATATGTTTTAATTACATCCAAATAAGATGATCTTTATGAATTAATTAATGATTTCAGTATGGAATTTTGATGCTGTATCTTATTAAAAATTCAATAATAAAACAGCAAAACCAAATTAGATACAAAAAACAAACTGCTGAGGGTTTGCTCCTTTAATATGAAGCAGTAAATGATATTATTAAACATCTATTTAAGAATCCGCAAATTCATAAATAATATAATAGTGAAAAAATAATAAAATATACATTTTCACAATAAAATTTTTTACATGATCTTATGTTCCATTATCTATGAAAATATTACATTTTTTATCCAATGATGATTACTGTGATACTTCAAAAAAAAATTTCTTTTACATTCATGAACTTACACATCAATTTCCTCAGAAACACAGCTCAATTTCAAAAAGCCCACTTCCATTCTCAGATAGATGTTGTAATGATTCCTTCAGTTCATTGGTATCATGGTTGAAGACGAAATTCTATTAAATGAACCTCCTTAAAGTTCAAAGTTTAAGAGGAAGCCAAAGCCTCTAGACAATCACTTAAGCCAAACCAGTGAAAGTTTTGTTTTGAAACAATAAGAAATTTTCGAGCACTGCAAGATAGTGTAAACAAATGAAATATAATCAGCAAATTCATAAAATTAAAAGATAACAGAATACAATAGAATACTTTCCTAAAATATTTTTACATTAATTTGTATATAAATATCCCCAATATATATACCAGAATCCATAGAAAGATTTATTTATTGCAACACAAATGCATATTCAAAATACTTAGCTATCAGTACCCTGTTGATGAATCATGCAGTACTATATATAAATATTAGTTGAAGAATAACAATGATAAAAAAACAAACTAGCAAGACTCCAGTTTGATAGAAAAAGTTAATAGCAAATATGCTATATATATATATTTAAAAAAAACTAATCTTCTGTGACGCTTAAAAAAATTATTTAAACAAGAAAAAAATACTGAATAAATAACTTCATAACAGTACGAGGAGCTGGGCTTTAGTTAGGCTGCTTTTCCCCATATGAAAAACCATGTTTGCTAATTATGCTGATAACTTGTCGTTCTGAAGAAAAAGCAAACAAAACTATCGGCAAAAATATTATATATTTACATATATGCAATAAATTAGATATGGCGGGTTAATTTCTCTCTTCCACAGTCTGTTTAAACTATCAGTAAAAGTCTGATTTTCATTAGTTGCCAACGATTTTCATTGTATTTTTGAAAAAATACCAGCAAATTATCATGTTTAATGAAAATTACCGATTTATATAAAAAAAATCCAGTTTTATAATAAATTTCCCTGACAAATCCTGGTTGGACGGCCACCCTTGATAAATGAAATTTCCTACCTGAAACAAATTGATTAAAATCTGCTCATATATACAAATTCATACTTGTGCAGATATTCATTCAGTGAGAAATTGTACGTAAAATAAAATTCAACATAACAATATAAAATACTCTACACATATTACATTTATCAAAAATGATTAATTTTTGTACAACTGTTGATATTTGAAAAAAGGGAAGAGTTTAAAATATGCAACAATTACAGTGTTTCGTCAATAAACTGATGGAATAAATAAATGCTCACATCAAGACATATAATAAATATATCAGTTAATAGTTAGTTCAAGTAAATATTATTATTATACTATATATGTATTCAAATAATGATGAATTATTCTACTATTTTCCTCAATACTCTATTAATTATAGAAACACAATGTTAAGAAACCATCTATAATTTCTGTTTTCCTTTCTTTATGTGCTTTTTGTATTATAATTAAGATACATTTCAGTAGTAAGGGGAAAATCCAATAAAGAACATTTTATATATCATTAAACGGAATTGAAGGCAGATATAATCAAAAATTCAAATAATTTATGTATTCAAATATTATTTCAAGAACAATTTTATCATCAAACCATAAAAATTATAAAACATAAAATAATCATGTTTCAGTTCATTATTTGTGAAAAAATTTGCCTGCTTTTATATTCGTGATATATAATAAGCAAAGCAACAAAGTCTAATTTTGACAACACATCATCATGATATTTAAAATATAACACAATCAATATTTATTTAAGATAAGAATTTTAAACCTAAAGTATTCACTAAAAGAATTTCTATGATCACACAATTTAGCAAGGTAAGAATAAAAGAAATGAAATGTTAAATAAGAGGAAAAACATTTTTGACACAGTAGGGAAAAAAAGTCAATCCAAAAACTTAGAAATTTGAAAGACTTAACAAAAAAATGCAGGCTGAAGTTAATGGCGTAGAGGACATTTTAATGTTATGGAAGATGAAGTTATTGTTTCATATGTGGTATAAAACTTTATATTGCATTTTTTGCAAGGAGATTATCTTACATCACTGGGTTATTTACATTAAGAACATAAGACACTATTTCGGCTACATAGAGTTCTGCCGGCACATCTAAATCTATAGAGTGAGCGTTTTCTGGATGTCTTTCCTTTTCTGAATCGAAGAGAATCAGATGGCATGCCCATTTTGGTACAACAGAAGTAATTTGTATTTTGATTTAATTCATTAAGATCACATTTTTTCTCCTTCCATATAAAATCAAAATCGAAATTAATTCTGTTGTGCCAAAATGGGCATGCCATTGCCTCTTCCTGGCAGTGATTTGGGCTTCTTTCCCCAAAGTCAAAGAAATTAAAGACTATGAAACTTTATATTGCATTTTTTACAAGAAGATTATCTTATATCTCTAGGTTATTTACATTAAGTACGTAAGACACTACGTCGGCTAAATCGAGTTCTGACAACACATCCAAATCTGGCCAGTGAGTGTTCTCACCTTTTTCCTCCTTCCTTATAAAATCAGAATAGAAATTAATTTTTTTGACCAATTTGGGCATGCCTTTACCTCTTCTTGGAAGTGATCTGGGCTTCTTTCCCAAAAGTCTATAAAAAGTTTCCCATAGTCAAAATCCTTCTCCGTCAGATTGTATGAAAAATAATATCTAGTACCTTTTTAAAAAGATGAATATCAATAAAATTCCTCAATTTTTCTGCTATTTCAAGAAAGAAATTTTGCAGCGGTCATTCCAAATAGAGAAGAAGTAGTTTTGGAGCATTCATCTTCAATAATTGCACTTCTTCTTCTTTAGTTACACCATACAGACAGAACAGGAAATCGTCAGATGCTGTCTTTATTAAAGGTAAAAGAAACTTCTCCCTGTCTGCTGGCTGTGAAAAAGAAAAGAAGGCACTGAATCTTGAGATCGGAAATTGTCCTGAAAGGTTAAGGTACTTTGGAATGTCCTCTATCCATGGAACCTGATCTCTAAGGTGCATCCTTTTAAACCAGAAACGCGAAATGGGATTATAATCTGTTAAAGATTTGGCTGCCTTACTAGATACCTTCATTTCTGCCGACGAAGACTGAACACTTTTATCCAAAAAAAAAAAAAAAAAAAAGAGCAGGCCAAATCAAATCTCTTTTCGATATTAATATCTTCATTCAGAAGCAGTTGCTGAGCTGTTTTAATTATGTCAAGTGTCCCATCAGTTTCCCAGTAAAGGATTTCATCTAAATTCTTTATAATCCCTAAAAATTCATGGCAAGAAAGCCATTTTAAAAAAGCCGAATACAAGCCCATAATTGTCTCTAATATTTCGAGTCTTAAATATGCAAGAATGAGAAGTAACTTTTCCTTCGCTTTGATTACCTCACAATTGTCAGACCAAACTTCAATAAATTATGCCGGATTTGCAGGATTCATTTCTTCAAAGATGATACGCCAAATTGCATTTTCAAAGTTTTTAAACAATGGAAGAGCTACTTTTATCAAAGAAAAGTGGCAAAGTGATGGCACGAAAGGGATTATAATCTTTGAGTCATTAACAGGTGCTTCCATTTTTATAGGAAATTCCTAGGCAGAATAAGAATTATTTTCAAGAAAATCTTCAGTAAAATCTCAATGGAATCTGCAAAGAAAAAAAAACCCATTGGATTTGCATGCAATACAAGACGTATATTTCACCGCAAGCACCTCTTCACTCAATTAAGAGAATCTGACAGCAAAAGATTAAAGCTGCATTATAGAGTATAATTAAAAGGTACATAGTTTATAAATTTTATCTCTCTTAAAATGTAACAATTAATTTAATAATTTTCTATAAATATAATGCTATGCATGCAATAAATTATAATAACCATAAAGATCAAACTTGATGGAAGAGGAAAAATTCCAAAAACATCTTTAGAGTTGAAATGTGAAAGCAAATTGCATTCTAAGTAAATTGTGAAAAAATTGTAACCAAAACCAGATATTCTAACAAGTAATTTCCTTTAAATATCTTGGTTTAAAATTCATTAATGCATACAATGTAATCATTAAAACGATCATTTTTCTAGACTCGCATTCAAAGTTTCTGTGAATTTCTGAAAATAAATTTCATTTGGAAATAAAACTACATTGAATTTGCAAATTTTTTTTTGTTATATTACGCCTACACAATCATAACATGAAAATGGAAAAATATAAAAATGTCACTTTATATATTCAATATCTATTAATATATATATCAATACAGATCATTAGATATAATATCAAGGCAACCAGCAATTCTGCTGTTTGAATTTGCCTGACTTTTCCAGGTTTTTAAAGAAATTTCCCTGACGTTTTTCAGATGACTAATATCTGTCGACGTTGCTTTATTTTATTTAATTATTACACAATATTTTCTAAACTGTTTTTGAAAATACGTTCTTCCCTTTTAACTAAAATCAATGTAAAAGAAAATCTAATGCTCAGAAAAAAAAAAAAAAACTATCTTCTTCCCTTAATTGAATTTCAGATACATTTTTTTAAATAAATGAATTTTAGATAAGCTTCAATTATGTAAAACCCTTCCCTTTTTTTGCAAATATATTACCAACAATAGAAGATACATGCCCGTCTAGACAGACTTTAAGCCAATCAGTCATATATCAGAACTGTTTGTCAAATTTACTCACAAAAAAAGTAGTCCAAAAATGTATGCACATTGGTGGAGTGTTTAAGAATGAAATGATTTGTTTCTTTCCAGTGAGGTCTCCTCTATCCATACTGTTTACCAACATACCAATCAAAACTAAACAATAATTTTATGATCAGAAAAAAAATCATTACATATATAAAATGAAAAGTTTGCATCAAAATTAGAAAAAATGCTTTAATGATATCAAAATCCCCACCCCACCACATTGGCGCCCAACGAAAAAGAATTTCTGATGAAACTGAAATGAAGTCGTCCCAACGATCACAAGAAAATTTTCCCGCCACTACATTGGCACCCAACGTGGGGCCCGACGGAAAAGAATTTGTGAGGAAACGAAAGTGACGTTGTCCCGACCATCACAAGAAAAGTTTCCCGCCACCACATTGGAGCCCAACGTAAAAGAATTTCTGATGAAATGAAAATGAAGTCGTCCCGACGATCACAAGAAAATTTTCCCACCACCACATTGGCGCCGAACAAAAAAGAATTTCTGATGAAACGAAAGTGATGTCGTCCCGACGATCACAAGAAAATTTTCGTGTCGTCCTGACACAAAATAATTTTTCCCATCCCGGGAATGGTTCATCATTGTGTTCCAGTGAAATGATGAAACGAAAGTGAAATCGCAAGAAAATTTTCCCGTCCGCTGCAAATTATGAAACGTGTCATCCTGACACATGTCATCAGTCTTCTCATCCCGAGAACGTGTCGTCCTGACACATGTGATTATTCTCATCCCGAGAACTGTCCATCATTGTGTTCCAGACATCTGTCCTCAAAAATGAATCAGCGTCTGCCATCTTCGCTTCCTTGATGTCCTAAGGAGTATTCCAGAATTCAGTTTTAAATCCTAACTCGTACGGTACGTCGGCCCCTGTACCGAGTATAATTTATTATTTGCGCATCTCCAGCAAAAATCTGCATTTAAATCCAGTGAAGAAAGTGTGTTTGTGTTTTTCAAATTTACAGCACGGAGAAATTATCAGTTTAATTTTGGTCATTCCTATCCGTACCTGTTCGCAGACAAGTGTCATAACACTTGTGCATTTTTTTTTTCTTCTTGTTGTTTAACTTCAATAGCATCCAACATTTGTTTCGTTGAAAAACAACATTCTTTCATTTTTGAATACATCAAGATTCTTCGTCTTCTGTGAAATGTTTTCATACTATTTAATATTTTCTAAGTTACTTCTGTTTTCATAGCCTATTCATCGTTGCTAGTTTAGATATTGAAATATTTGTATTGTTTTATTAATTGATCTCAATCATTGAAAGTGCGTAATAATATATCTTTTAAATATTAAGGTATTCTATATAGTGAATTTCAAGTTGTTGTTGTATTTCTGTATTTTAATTAAGCACGAAGTAATTTATGATACATTTCTTGGTCCGTAAAGGTTTGCGAACCGAAACCAAAACTGTCTGTTTTCGTTTTCTAATACCATTTTATGTGCCCTTGAGTGACGCGCAAAGTCTCATTAAGTATTCATAAGCTCAGTCGCTCTCAAAGTGATTAATCTAAACAAGTTTTGAATATGTTTTCTTTTTTCAGTTGTATGGTATTTTGGTATTATGATAAACTGTTCTAATAGATTTATTATTATTTTTTTTCAGAGTAACGATTCAGCATATACCATCTTTTAATCGTATAAAATGTGCAATTTTATTTCTGATTCTCAAAATGTTATTTTTATGGTTAAGAATTCTTAAATCTAATTCTTTTTCAGTACTTACGCAAATTTAATAGCAATTATTTGCTATATCAGATTTTCTTTTATTAAATGTGTATATATACTTGCAATTAACAATTGAAATAATTTGAATTTAATTTCTGTCTATATGTGTTGCTTCATCTAAAATATAAAGTTTTTGGAATATAAATATTTTTTTCCATTGCTGAGTATATATTTATCTCCTAATGGAATATTATAATTATTTTGCATTCTTAATATATATATATATATATATATATATATATATATATATATATATATATATATATATATATATATATATATATATATATATATATATATATATATATATATATATATATATATATATATATATATATATGTAACACTTTTCGAATCCTGTCGGCTTTTTAATATGTAATATTATTTTATGTGAGCAGAATGCAGTTGTGACCAGCAGTGAAGAGACTTTTTATCTTTTTAACTTCTTTTTAATCCATCGGGAAAGCATAATTATTTACAAGCAGAAACGCGGACAAGACGTCCGCCACAGCGCAGTACAAAAGCCAGAGTGGGGAAAAAAAGGGGCCGAAATAAATTATCCCTCGCCTTATATAACCTTAGATTTTGATAGGGAAAATATTTCTTCACAGTGCCAATATATTAATAAGATTCTCATAGGGATTTCTGATGCATGTCAATCACATGTAAGGGAAACACAGGGATCTTTTAAGAAAGAATGTGCTTACTGGACATTTTTACCCCTTCACGCCGAGCGTGTGAAGATATCGGCGTTTAGCTGACTAAGCAATTTTATGAAGCTTCTCTTGAATTAATTAAGTAGAGAAAGTGGAATTGGATCACGAAATAAGAGAATATTTTTAGAATGAAGTTACTATGAGCTAAATTAAGATAAAATCTTGGAAATTAATTAAATTAAAATTGAGAGTTTAAAATATCATTACATATATATATATATATATATATATATATATATATATATATGGAGATTTAAATCCTTTGTGTTCTACCTACTTTATTGATTTTTTTTTTTTTTTTTTTTTTTTGTACATTCAAAAGAGAGGGTAAGTGTGTAACTGATCCGTCATATTCAAGTTTTCTTGTTTAACTTCCTGTCTCATTTCAATAATCAAAAATGGCTTTTCTATCTAAGGGGGAAATATCCAAAATCACACCACCTCGCCGGGACGGTCTTCGTTGGTGTAGGGGGAGGATGTAGCAGTTGCATTACTCTTATCTTCTCTTTTGGATACTAGATGGCGATGCCTGATTAGGCCATCCCATATGTCATCCCATAGTGCATTGCGATTGTAATAAGAATGAGATGTGATGCTGAACTGTGAAGCCGCGCGCGTGAATGTCTAATCTTTGTGCTTGTTTAGTGTGTGAATGTGATTATTAAAAGAAATGTTCCTAAAAACATTCGTCCTGTTGCTCCCTGCATGGATCATAATTATCTACATACCACCATAATGCTGCATTATAATAGCTGCAGTACCCATGGCCCCACCATCATTAATACATTTTATTTGTTAGAAGAAAAAAAAAAAGCGAAAAACATATTCTTCGTTTAAGAGCTTTCGAATTCTTACACTTTGTCCTTTAAGATTCTTAAATCTATTAATTAATTAATTACTACACCAAATCTTTAGGATAAACAGCAACTTTAGTTTTCCCATATAGCACATAACAATGCAATAAAAACTGGCAAACTTATCAAGTAAAATAAAAGATTTTACAAACTCAACCTGAAAAAAAAAAAAAAAAAAGATGATATTTGCTGATTTCAGGGGTTGATCATGGAGCATTTGAACTGGAAGTTCTTAACCTTTGATCCTAATAAAGTTGAGAAAAAATACAAAATAGGTACAATTATATGTAAGATTTTGATTGCAGAGAAATATAGAAAATTCAAAATATTGTTACGAATCTCTAATGCTGCTTCCCAGCATAGTTGGTTCCATCATCGGAAAGAATGTTTTACAGTCATCTGTATTGGACGGAATCCGTGCGTCGCGTCGGAGGTCCTGGAGCTTGGCGACCATTTGGCGACTTGACGCCGAATTTGGCGACTTCGGCGCCAAAATAGATTATACCCGAAACATCGAGAATTTTCCCACTCCGTCCATTAGGAACCGAGATACGCCTCGAACGTTCCTGATTGGTTGAGAGGCTTCTAGCCCCGCTTCCTGAGACCTATAAAAGGAGGCGGCCGCAGCTGCTAGGGCAGAATAGTCGGAAGGGACGATAAAGAACTGGCCTTCCAGAGATAAGCGGAGCAGCGACGGAGTGAAGCTAGTGCTGAACTAAGCTGTGCGCTACTGTCTGCAGTGGAGTCTGGTTGTATGTTGCACGTCTCGGCTGAAGATAATCGTCTTTTGTGCTGTATATAGTTGTCGTCTTTGTGCTGTCCTGTATGTCTTCGTGTAAATAAACGTCGTTGTTTTATTTTCTACTGCCGCCTGCTGATTGAGCGTTCTCCACACCATATAACTCCCACTATCCAAACGAACCCGGAAATTTTGTAACAATATCTAATAGAAATAGATTTGTAGATACGAGGAAAATAAAATAAATTTTTAAAGGGAGGGGAAATGGAGAAAAATTTATATAATAGAAGTTCCATACAAGAAGTTCGAGGATTTTGTCATGCTTGGCAAAGAGATATGATATATCAACTGAACGAGCTACAATTTTTTAATGAAAAAGGCAAAAACATGAGACAAAAATAGGTGAAACAGTTAAAGAAATTGGAAAAATTTTAAAAGACAGTATTTAATTTCTGCATGTGCATATTTTTGCTTTTACACTATGTATTAAAATTAAAAATATTGTTAGAAAGCAACTTCATATTAACATTGATAACGAAATGTGCGATTGATATAGGATTAAAATGAAATATTTTTAATATTTCAATATCACCGCACGAATTTTGTTTAAATTAACTTCGAAAACTAATTAAAAACGAGAGAAAATTTGCATGATAATGGAACTGATGTCACTATGATGCTAACTTTTTTTTTTGTTTTAATTTTAAGATAGTATAAATATATTTTTTTGTGCTGTGATTCATTCAAAAGTAGAAAGTTTAGAAATGGTAAATTAAATTAGAAAAATTTAAAATGGTAAAACACAGAAATTGAAATGTACTCAATACAAAAAATATATATTGATTGAATTATGAAAATATTGATCTATTAGTACATCCTCCGCTAACCATAACTTCAAAGAATGGATACAAATTTATGGCCACAACTAAATTTAATTCCTAAATAAATCTGCCTGAGTTATCAAACTGCATACTTCACAGCTCATTATGTTCAAAATCTAATCTAAATTCTATATAAAAAAAGAATTTTAAGAAAATAATTTATTGATGATCTTTATAATAATTAATGTAATAGTATATTTTATTTTATCTACTTTAATATTTATAAGGTTTATTGAACTCTTTGCAGAATAATTTCAATAAAAATAATAAATTAAAAACTATAACACTAGGATTAAAATAATAACTACTCCAATAATTTCTAAAATAATAAGTAATAATTCTTTGAGAATAATAAATAAATAACATTTTTAAGAATTTAAAGGTCTTCATTCAGAAGTTATAGCATTTTACAAAAATTTTGAGATTCTCTGTTTTTAACTCTATTTCTACTAATAATAAATATGGTCTTTGTGCCTTTTGTTGACAATTTACACACTTTCGGGCAATTTTTTTATATTTTAACTAAAATTTTAATTAATTAAAAATAAGCAAAATTTTAGCATTTTTTCACTATAACTCCTGGAGATATTTTGACACAACGATAATTTTTACATTAACATTAAAAGATTATGTTAAAATTCAAAACATTATCTTTTTAATATGATTATTTTTTCTAAATATCTTAAGTATATTTGGTCGCAATAAATTTCATTGTTGAAGTGAAATTCAAAATGTTTTAATTGTTGCTATTAATATTTCATCCTGACATTTCCCCAATTGTTTCTGAAGGAAAAAAGAAGATTTGACTTCTTTACCCATATTGAGTAGTTTCCAGTATCAAATATGGTTTTAATAAAATTTTATTTTCTTACAATTAAGGTTTTAACTTCAGAATGAAATAATGGTGACATTTCTGTCATATAACTGAATGTATAAATTCATGGGTAGAAAATTAAGGAAATGCTTAGCACAATGAATTGAGTGATGTAAGGCTTCTAAAATAGCCTGAGTTATAAATGTATCAATCATTGTTTGAAGATTTTGCTGGGGAAGCTATTAAGACATAGTCACACAAACACACACACACAAAAAAAAGAATATTTAAGTGAAATTTTTAATAACCATTTATCCTGCGTGCCAAATGGTCAAAAAATATGGCTACTATTTCATAAAAAAAAATAATTAATGGTAATATCACTCTCATGCAATTTCATTTGTTATTTAGATATAAGCAGAAGAAATCTTTAATTATTTTCACAGTAAGAAATTGAGTTAACAATCATAAAACTTTTAATCCTCTAGTCAACTCTTGCATTAGAAAATCGTGTACACTTAAATAAAAATTAACCAGTTTAAATATATTAAAAGAAAGTTCTTCTTATTTTGACAGAATTTAATTCACCTGATCTGTTAACAGGAATTCATTAAAATAATAGTTTATTAGGCATGATTTTTTTTAAATCAAATCTATTTCCTCCTTTTTTTTCCCCCTTCTTCTTCTTAAAAACCATTGGATAGAAAATGAATTATGAATTCAAAATTGAATTTGAAACATCTTATGGACTCTCTCAAATCAGGGTGTATGAAAAGAGCCTTTTTCCACACCATTTAAAGCAGAAAGTGGGGCCATAAACATTCTAACCTTCCATCTTTCATTGACAGAGTTTGTTGTCTTTCCTTTCAAATGGATACCTGAAGAATATAATAGATCAATATTTGGAGGGAAAATATTAGAAAGCCAGCTTCTAGTGACCAGATCATTACGAGACCACCAATTTAGTGGTTGTGTATTTACGTCTACATTAGATTTGGAAAAAAAATTATTCAATGACATTATTTGAGTTTAAAACAAAATCTTTGAATTTATGGTAAAAATATTTAATACACTTTGTTTTTTTAGAAGAATCTTTGAAATATTTTACTTCCTTTTACTTTTTACTTTATCAGTGTAACTTGACAATTTTAAAATACATTTAAAAAATGTTCTGCTTTAAAAGTATATTCTCAACATTGTTTTTATTGGTGATAAAAAAAACCCTGTTATTTAGTATCTAGAATATTTCTGTAGCATAAAATTGATTTCATCATTTTCTTTGACATTCTTGTCATGGTATGCTTATATTTTTCTAAGTTCTAGAAAAATAAACGTTGATAAATAGTTTTTGAGTTTTTATTTAATAGCTGAGTACATTGAAATATCCATTTGATAATGTTTTTTTCAAATAATTATCATATGTATTTTATATATATATATTTTTTTATAATGTGTAAATAAAAATTATGAAGATGTAATCTTGCTTGTTTGTCCTTCAATGATTTCTGCAAATTAAAATGAAATAACTGATTCATAAGTTGCACAGATTTTTAAAAAATGGTATCTATACTTTTTATAATTAATAATTTTAAATTGTATACATAATTTATTCAATATATACAAATTTCAGTTTCATCGGTGGTTGCGTTAATTATTTATGCTTGTATTAAATTTGAAAAAGTTTCTTTAAATTTGAATAAAGTGTTATTTTTTTTAATGTGAACAGTTTAAGGAAAAAATATTTACTAATTTTTGCAATTTAAAGGCCTTATCACACGGCCAAATACCGTCTACACTTTCGTGGACAAACGTGCACGGAAAAATGTGTGTAGTGACGTCACGTGGGGATTTGCTGTATGTTAAACCTAAAACACAGGTGTACTTTATGGCTAATTTATCGCTCTTTATTCGCTTTTTCTGTTTGGTGAATATCTGTAGTTTACACATTTCGTTAGTGGGATTCCTGTTCATGCATTCCATACATTATATCCTGGGATATATTGCTGTTCCATCAATTTTGTTAATTTTTCAGTAATAATTTGCCCGTGTGATAAGGCCTTAAGGCCTTATTACACGGGCAAATACCGTCTACACTTTCGTGGACAATTTTCCGTTTTTACCCGCAGGCAACCGGTCAAGCAAGTTTTCCGTCATCGTGAGCTTTTTTCAACAAGCTTGAAAATGTAGACAATAGCGACGGAAAGATTGTTTGCAAACGAAATTCAACCAATCGCGCATGGCTTTTGTAGTGACGTAGTTGCCAAGAATGACGCGATTGATGCCAATATGAAACTAATTTGTAAACACATTTCCGAATCACTCCTTAAAAGACGGGGGAAAAAATGCTATATTGTCGTGTGATAAAAAATGGGTTTTGATCGACTTCATTCATGAAAACCGACTATTTGGAATCCACTGAATATTCATTATTAAAGAAAAAATGTTACACGAAGAAATTCATACAATAATTATCAGAAGATGAAGAGATATTGACACCCGTAAATAGTCATCAAAACCAAGAAAATTTATCTTCAGAATTTAAAAAAATTATTAATGTTTATGTGAACTGTCTTCTTTTTGTGAACTGTATTTAATCTGATTAAATCTTTAATTTTTTTAAAATAATGGTAGAATTTTTGAATTTCTAAAATATGTAATTAACATCTTTTATACAATTAAAAAATTATTTAATTCTGCAGCGGCCAAACAGGCGATAAATGACTGTTTGTTTCGCCAGTTGGCGATAAGCATCAATCATACCTAAGGAGATGAACTTTGCTCTCCAACGAATACGAGTGACTCACTTCCTGCCTTCACCAGCTGGCTTAGAACTTCTGCCTCGTGCTGGTCGATGGAATTACGGCCAATGTATCATGATTTATATTTGTTAATTTAATTTGTAATTAAAATTTATTTTTGTTACTTACATGGCTGGCAGTTTTCATTAAGTAAAAATGTTTTAATACTTTAATTTAAAGTAAATTTGGCAATGCGTGTTAAACCACGCACCAAACTGCTGACCCGGTACTTTCTTTTTTACTTTTCTAAAATTTGCGAAGTCCAGCCTCAAAATTTCTAAAATATGCTCAAATCAGATTTTAGTAATTGAGCTCTTCAATTACTTTTCGTAATGGATTATTTTGGATTACTGTGCCGAGAAGTAATGCATCAAGGACCAGGTATGTGCTCGAATTTTCTGTTCATTTCTCTGTGATTGGTCAATATTTCATTTCCCCATTATTTTGGCAAAGAAATCCTATTATTTATATTCAGTATTAATTTTTGTGTTATTTATGGTATTCGAAGTATTAATTTCTTATTACTTTCGTTTTGGCTACCATGTTTATTATTATGATTCTTAACTCCTAATTTTTTTTAAACAAATGTGTATTTTTAAATAATTATAATTTTTTCTAATACTCGTAATTATTGTAAAAATTATCACTTTTCCCACAACGAGTAACCAAAAATGCTTAATACTGAAAACGAAACTGTCAATGCTGACGCTCCGACAGAGTCGCAGGTGTCCCATCTTTCGGTGAAAATACCACCGCTGTGGAGGAACAATATAAAATTATGGTTCATTCAAGTGGAAAGCAATTTCGCTCTAGCTAAAATAACCAATGATCTTACAAAATACAATCATTTGATTGCAACTATTGATCCGGAAACTTTATCTGCGGTAGCTGATATTTTACTCGCACCCCCTGACACCAACAAATATGATGCGTTAAAGACTCGACTTATAGCCGAATTTTCCGCTTCGGAAAATGAACAGATCCGTCGACTGCTTTCTGAATTACATTTAGGCGCCGATAAACCATCGCAGTTACTCCGAAAGATGCGCGAACTCGGTGGTGGCACGGGCATAAAAGACGATTTTCTCAAAACTTTATGGCTGCAAAGACTGCCGTCAGAAATGCAGGCAATTTTATCAATAAGTTCTGAACCCATGGACAATTTGGCCAACATGGCTGACAAAATTGCCGAGGTCCGTATTTCCTCAACAGATAGTAGCGTCTTTGCCGTAAGCCGAAGCGCGGAAAGTAATGCCATGCGGAAAGCTTCCACTCTGGATGAGTTTACTGCACTCCGAAGCGAAATCGCCGCTTTAAGTAAACAGGTACAACGGCTTTCCCGTGACAGAAGCAGAGGCCCTTTCCATCGGAAAAACAGACAGCGCAGTTTTTCGCGTGGGTGTTCCTGTGATCGTGGGAGAAAATTCTGTTACTATCATGCGCGTTTCGGAGAAAAGGCACTGAAGTGCGTATCGCCATGTTCGTACTCAACTAACGCGGACCAGGGAAACTCGCAATAGTGGCTGTCGATCAACCTACATCGGCGGCAGCCGCGAACTCGTATCGTTTGCATGTTTTTGATAAGAGATCACATTTCAAATTTTTGATCGATTCTGGCTCTGATGTTTCATGCATACCACTCAATAAAAACCAAAAAAATCTAAAACCTTATTCTCTGCAACTTTTTGCAGCTAACAACTCCAAAATTTATACTTATGGATCTAAATTATTAAATGTGGACTTAGGTCTGAGGCGAAATTTTCCATGGAAATTTTTAATTGCTGATGTGCCTGTTCCCATAATAGGGGCCGATTTTTTACAAACCTTTAACCTATTAATAGATCTCAAAGGGCGCAAACTTATTGATAATGTAACTAAATTTACCCAATCCGGAATAATTTCAAAACCAACAGATTATGCGTCTCTAAAACTTATTTCTGGTGAATCAGTATACCATAAAATTTTAGAAGAATTCCCAGAATTAACAAAATTAACATTTGGGTTAAACCTGTTAAACATAATACGGTACATTTTATTGAAACAACCGGTCCGTCTTTCCATAGTAAACCTAGAAGGCTAAATCCAGAAATGTATGACGCCGTCAAAAAAGAATTTCAGTTCCTGATGGACCAAGGCATATGCCGACCATCAAAATCACCTTGGTCATCTCCCCTTCATGTCGTTTCCAAAAGCTCAGGCAGCATCCGTCCTGTTGGTGATTATAGGAGATTGAATGCCTGTACTGTACTGGACCGTTACCCCATACCCCATATCCAAGATTTTTCCAATGCACTCCACGGAAAAAATATTTTTTCGAAACTTGATATAGTCCGTGCTTATTTTCACATACCAGTCCATCCGGATCATATACAAAAAACAGCAGTTTGTACACCATTTGGACTGTTTGAATTCCCATTCTTAAATTTTGGACTATGTGGGGCAGCACAAACTTTTCAGCGATTCATGAATGAAATCCTGGGAGATATTAAATTTTGCTATGTTTATTTGGATGATATTTTAATATTTAGTTCCAGCCAAGAAGAGCATAAAGCTCATTTACGAATCGTACTAGAGAGATTAAATACATATGGACTAACCATAAATGTTTCAAAATGCATATTTGGCGTCTCAGAAATTCCTTTCTTAGGTCATTTAATTACTAGTTCGGGAACTAAACCTTTACCCAATAAAGTTGAACCGATTCTTAAGTATCCGCAACCAAAAACAGTTAAAGATCTTCAAAGATTTTTAGGTTTTTTAAATATCTTCCGTAGATTTTTACCGAACGTAGCAAAACATCAGGTGCATTTAACTTCATATTTAAAAGGCGCAAAAAAGAATGATAAAACGAAATTGGACTGGTCAGATAAAGCGGAAGAAGAATTCCAAAATTGTAAACAATTAATCTCAAATGCTGTTTTATTGGCACTTCCAAAACCAGATGCCACATTAATTTTACAAGTCGACGCTTCAGACTTTGCAATCGGAGGGACATTGTCTCAATTAGTTGATGAAGAATTGCAACCACTCGCATTCTTTTCTCAGAAACTCTCCCCAGTAGAAAGAAACTATAGCGCTTACGACAGAGAATTATTAGCAGCTTATGCTGCCATCAAACACTTTAGGCATATGCTTGATGCTAGAAATTTCTCTTTGTTTACGGATCATAAGCCGTTAACTTACGCTTTCCAACAACGCTTGGACAAATGCTCTCCGAGACAGGCTAGACAATTAGATTTTATATCTCAGTTTACCACCGATATTCACCACATAAATGGCTCTGAGAATATATTAGCAGATGCACTTTCGAGGATAAACGCTATAAACATGCCAAATCCCATAGATTATAACGAAATTGCACAAGCGCAACAAATTGATTCTGAATTAAAAAATTTAATCGATAATTCTGAAACATTACAATTTAAAAGAATTGCTTTTCCAAATTGCGAAACACCCATTTATTGTGATGTATCAACCGGTACAACTCGACCTTATATTCCTGAATCATTTCGTCAACAAATTTTTGCATCACTACATAATTTATCTCATCCTAGCATTCGCAGCACTTCAAAATTAATTCGATTGCGTTTTATTTGGCCTTCCATTCGAAAAGACTGCAACAATTGGGCTAAACATTGCATCCCGTGTCAAAATTCGAAGGTAATTCGCCATACTAAGACCCCGGTAGGAAAATTTGTAGACCAATCGCAGAGGTTCGAACATGTGCACCTGGACCTTGTAGGCCCTCTACCTCCTTCTCAAGGAAACTATTACTGCTTAACAATGATAGATAGGTTCACGAGATGGCCAGAAGCCGTACCAATTCCAGACATGACAGCACAGACAGTAGCACAAAATTTTTTAAGCACTGGATAGCCAGATTTGGTTGTCCTGCAAGAATTACTACTGACCAAGGCAGACAGTTTGAGAGTGGTTTGTTCCGTGCTCTCTCTCAACTACTAAGAATTAAAAGGATAAGATCTTCTCCTTATCATCCTCAGGCCAATGGTCTGATCGAAGAGTTCCACCGCCCATTAAAGGCAGCTTTGAAAGCCTACAACACCGATCAGTGGTCTGCAGCACTGCTCACCTTGTTACTCGGATTCCGGTCTGTCTTCAAAGAGGATCTACAAGCGACGACAGCTGAGCTGGTATATGGCAAGTCTCTGCGACTACCAGGAGAATTTTTCGATCCAACACCTGGAGACGCATCGCCCAAGCAACTCGTGGAGGACTTAAAACGCCATTTTACAAAGATGAGACCAGTTCCAACGTCCTGTCATGGCCATCCTCACCTCAACGTGTGCTCACATGTATTTGTGAGACATGACGGTGTACGTAAACCTCTACAAGCACCATATGATGGACCATACAAAGTTCTTGTCAGGCGACAAAAAACGTTTGATCTCGAGATCAAGGGAACTTCCCATACTATTTCTATAGACCGTCTGAAACCTGCTTTTATTATTCCTCCTGAGTGTTCCAGTATACCACCGGCCAAGCAAGAAGCAAGTCCCACTACTAAGTGTACCAAAACACTTCCAGCTGAGACATCCATCGTCGTTCCAGCAAGGCAAACAACTCGCTCAGGCCGACAAGTTTGACCCCCACGTCGTTATGTCCATTTCCAATGAGACTGCGGAGGGAGTGTGCAGCGGCCAAACAGGCGATAAATGACTGTTTGTTTCGCCAGTTGGCGATAAGCATCAATCATACCTAAGGAGATGAACTTTGCTCTCCAACGAATACGAGTGACTCACTTCCTGCCTTCACTAGCTGGCTTAGAACTTCTGCCTCGTGCTGGTCGATGGAATTACGGCCAATGTATCATGATTTATATTTGTTAATTTAATTTGTAATTAAAATTTATTTTTGTTATTTACATGGCTGGCAGTTTTCATTAAGTAAAAATGTTTTAATACTTTAATTTAAAGTAAATTTGGCAATGCGTGTTAAACCACGCACCAAAATTCCTATGCTGTTGTGAAAGTTAATAAGGATCAATTCATTTTCTTACCACTGAAATATTATTCAGCACATTATATAGTGCATTTAAGGAAATTGCAGAATAAGAATGATTCTGTTATTGTTTAATGTTTTAATTAATAAATAATAGTGAAGTTTTTATTTTTAAAATTAATTGCACATCCAACTCACAAAATCGCTTTTTTAGCATATTTCTGTGTGAAATTTGATTTTCACAATTTTATTTATAAAATACCAATACAGATACATTATGCAATTATTAGATTTTTTTTGTACGTAAACCTGTCATTATTACCGAAAAATTAACAAAATTGATGGCAGCAATATATCCTAGGATATAATGTAGGGAATGTATGAACAGGAATCCCATTAACGAAATGAGTAAACTACAGATATTCACCAAACAGAAAAAGCGAATAAAGAGCGATAAATTAGCCATAAAGTACACCTGTGTGTTAGGTTTACCATACTGCAGATCCCCACGTGACGTCACTACACACATTTTTCCGTGTCACGAATGTGTAGACGGAATTTGGCCGTGTCATAAGGCCTAAGAATTTTCTGAAAATTCTACTTTCCAGCCTTTCCACATTCGCAGAACATAATCATCTATATGGTCGGCAAAAAAAAAAAAAATTCTTACATCTGATTTTTTTTTTCCTTTGGAAGGAAATATTTTCAATATTGTGTCATGTCCTCGAGCAATAACAGAAATAGAGCTAGAGGAAAAATTATAAATTCCTCAGTCTTTCAATGTATTTTCAGTACTGTTTGTTAGTTATTTTTCTAGATAAATTGAATTATCTTCCGTTTAGAATCTTTCCAGGACCTGTTGATGTAAATGGAATGGAACAGGATTCTAAGGATTTCATTATTTTTCATTACGGAATGGGGTCAATTCATGTGAAGTAAAAGTCACATGTCATGTACTTCTTGCGCATGGCATTTAAGTATCATCCGCACCGCTTTCGTCGATCAGTCTGCCATTAACGTTCTCCGCCTAGTATGAAGCGGATTTTTTGTTTACATTTGAAGTTATAATTTTTGAGTCATTTTCTTTCTTTTCATTATGTGTTAACAGAGGAAATACTGGTGTACTCATGGATGCATGCTTTAATGCGAAACACAAGAGTGACTGTCATGATAAAATGTTTTCTTATTTTCCTTTCAACAATCCTGACTTGTGTTGATAGCTTTGGTATGGATTTTTTTGAAGCCTTCGAAGTCAGTGATATGCTCCGATCATTTTGAAGAATTCATTCAGTGTGTGTCCATTTATTAAATATAGCTTTTCCAGTAATTTGTTAGAAAAACTCTTCGAAAAAAAAAAGAAAAGAAATCGGTAAGCGATTCGCTGTCAAAAACAATCAAACAAAATCGTGAGTGCATTTCTAATTTATTTTATTCACATTTAATGAAATTTATGATAATTTTGAATATGCTTAGAAGATTTTAAAATGTTAACATGAATATTACATTGCATTTTTTGACAAAATCTTATTTAAATTTAATTAATGTAAGTAAACAAACTCCTGTTGCAAAAATAACAACTGCTATAATGCTAAACTTAGGTGGAAGTGAATATTACTAGTTTTCTAATTACATTTGCAGATTTGTGTTGGATTCAAAGTGAATTTATATCAAACAACTTTTCTATTGTTAAAAATGAAATGTCAGTAGTTTATTGTATTTAAACTGAAATTGACTGTTACCATAATATCCTGTTATAACGCTATGTACTTTAGTGATTTCTGTTTTAATAAATAAAGGTCTTTTCACTGAAAATAAATTTCCAATCAGCATTTATTATATAATTTTTATTCCCATCTTCATTACTACATGCATGCTTTACTTTTTTTTTTCTATTTCTTTAAGATATCAATTTTGAATTATAAAATTCTATGAAGGCATAAAAGTGTTTCTTTCAGCTCCTCTTTATATCCTATTTAACTTCTCTCTCTCTCTCTCTCTGTATATATATATATATATATATATATATATATATATCATGACTTTATTCTTGTTTATTAAATTTACTGTATTGTATGTTTTTGTTTTATTTTATGATATTCATTCAATGTAATTTTTATCAATGTAACTTTAGCATTAAAAAAAAATTTCATAAATGATCTGCTTTAAAAGTACATTGTTCAACATTATGTTTCTATTGGTGATAAAAAAAAACTGTCCTTTAGTATCTAGGATGTTTCTGTTGAATAAAATTGATTTCATCATTTACATTAACATTCTTGTCATACTGTGTTTATATTATTTCTAAGTCTCTAGAAAAATAAATGTTGATAAATAGTAAATAGTTTTTTTTTTTTAGTTTTTTGAATTAGTGAGTACATTGAAACATACATTTGATCATATTTTTTCAAAAATTATCACATATATTTTATCTCTCTCTCTCTCTATATATATATATATATATATAAATTTGTAATGTGTAAATAAAAATTATGAAAGCTTGATTTTGTTTGTTTTCCTTTAAAGATTTCTACAAATTAAAATGAAATTACTTATTCATAAGTTGCATAGATTTAAAAAAAGGTATCCATACCTTTTATAATTTGAAATTGTAAACATAATTTATTCAATATGTACTAATTTGAGTTTCATGTTCTTTCTTCTGAGCAAACTGAAAACATCAAAGTCTCAATATTTATAAAAGTAATTACATAAGGAAAAAATATAATAATTTTATTAGTAAGCTTTAAAACATTATCTTATCTAAGAGTAATAATTATTTTTAAAAAGAACTAATTGGGGGAACTATATTCATAAGATTCAACATTCAATAATATTTAAATAATATGTAAAAAAGAACATACGTAATTTTTCAAAAATACTGCCATAGTCATTTGTCAAAATGTATCCTTTGGATAAAAAAGGGGGGGGGGGAAGATATGGGAAAGGAAAGAATAAAGCAGTACCAAACTACTTAAAAAGCGATGTTAATTAATTATGCAAAAACAATAATTCCATTGGAAATACTAATTAAATTTTTAATATAAGAAATAAAATTATATAACTACGAAAATTTGGAGAAATAATTCAAAATAATATCTTTTTTTGAAAAAAATCAGAAGTTTTCAAAATTGATCGGCCAGCGTGACATTTACTAAACAATGGTTTCATCAACGTTATAGGCAGACAACCCGACATGCGTTGAACGGTTAAAAATTGAACAGAAACGGTTTGTTTGGTACCTGACACGTGACCGTGAATTGACCCCATTACAAAATGAATTACTGCAAAAAAAAAAAAAAACCCTGAGCCCTTTAAATTCAGAAATTTTTCATTAAATATTTAACTCCAATATAGAATATAATCTTCAATTTGGTCGGACAAAAAAAAAAAAAAAAAAAAAGGAGAGAGAGAGAGAGAGAAAATTTCTTCACCTGATCAATTTATTATTATTTTCTGAATCAAAAGAAAATGCTATATGGTATCCTCATACAACAACACAAGTACAGCGAGAGAAAAAATTATAAATTTATCACTAGTCCAATGCATTTTCGATATTGCCAATTATTTTTTTAGATAAATTGTATGCTGCATTATCTTTTGTTAAGAATCTTTCCAGGATCTGCTAATGCAAATGGAATTAAAGGAAATTTTAAAGATTTTATTATTTTTCAACAAAGAATCATGAAATTATTTACTAAAAATAGAAATTAACTTTACAAATTAAGAAATTTTTAATGGAATATTTCTTTAATTTCACTGGAAATAATGTATATAACAACGAATAATTTTTAAATGAATAATAATTGTGTTAGTGAAACTATTCAGACAATTGAAATTACTAAAGATTCTGTTAATTAGTAAGAATACAAATTAGTAATTAATTAATTAGTAACAAATTAGTTAATTAGTAAGAATATGTGTTCGAAGTAGCATAGAAGTATATAGATTATTTCACAATTTCTAGAAAAAAATGTACAGTTCATGGAAATAAATTTATAGTTAAATATTAACAAATGAGAATAAAGAGTAAGTGATATTTTTTATCTATTGCTTTCATTTATACATTTTTTAATCATCAACTTTTTACTTAATTATTAATATAATTTCACACATCCCTTTTTTCCTTTATATTTTTCAGTTACCAATTTTTTTTCACAATTAAATCTCATAATGTCATACTTTCATTCAAAATATTTTCAGTTTGAAACTCAGGAAATTGCCTGAAAAGAAAGCATTAAAGCATAAGTAAATTGTTCATGCGGAATGCCTTTGCTCCATGGTTTATTTCAATTCATTAATTATATTTGGCCTACAATATTTATTGTTCTTAGTTTTTTCAGACTATTTTGATTGCCATCTAGAGCCAAGAGTTAGTTTTAGAAAACAAGGTGAAAAACACTTCTAAGGTAAAAATTATCTGCTTGTTCGTACTACGTAGTGATACATCCCATAACAAATGCATGTATCAGTATGCTGTAAAAAATACATTACTGTGTATTCCGTGTGGAGATTAACAGTAGTCAGATTTGGCGATACGAAAGATAAACAAATTTGTGACATCCTGATCATCCACAGTAAGGTAAGAGCAACCAGAATTGTAATAATGTGTCAATATTTTACAATCAGTTTTGAATAATAATACCCAACATTTATATTTTTGCTCTCGTAATAAGTGGTACGATCGATTTGACGTTCGAAGTAAGAAGGGGGGGGGGGTTAGCTCCATATATCTTTTTAAATAACAAAAACATTAAAGTTTAAAATCATAACAGTAAAAGGAGCTGTACTTTAGTTAGGCTGCCTTTTCCCATAGTACGCAAAGCCACTTCCGCTATTTATGTCAGTAACTTGACATTCTGAAATAAAGAAAACCAAAACTTTCATCGAAAATATTATATATTTATACATATATGCAATAAATTAGATATGGCGGGTTGATTTCTCTCTTCAATAGTCTGCTTTAGACTATCAGTAAAAGGTTAGTTTTCTTTAGTTGTCTACGATTGTTTCATTCTACTTATGAAAAAATACCAGTGAAGTTTCATGCTCCATAAAAATTACCGATTTATAAAAAAATTCCAGTTTTATAATAAATTTCTCTGATTTTTCGCAACCTCCTGGAATTCTCTGAAGATTCCCGGTCGGCTAGCCATGCTGTTAACGGAATCGAGAGTAATTACAACGTTTTACTTACACAAACAGTAAGAATTTATAAAATAACACATCAAGAGGGATTTTAAATATATATTTCTACTGACTAATCAATGTGCGTTTTATATTATTTGATTTTTGATAATTTTTATTTAAATTATGCCATTCCTAACACTATAAACTAAAAAAGAGAACAAAACACAATCTAGAGATCGACTCTTTGTATGTCAGCCTATGATTGGACTCAAAAAAGGCTTTCTTTCTCCGTCTATGTGGTTTGTTGTTTCTTAGATTGTGATTGGTTAGAGAATTACGTGTTTATTGACATTATAGATGGAAAATAAAGAGGGGAATTTGTATTATTAAATTAATGTTTACCTATATAAGTTTGAGATGGGACATGAAAATGTTTTTTCCCTCATAATTTCGAACCTTTAATGCCGTAACAGGCATTTTTGAAAATTATTTTCATATTGTGTATAACAATGTTAGAAATATTTTAGTGAATATAAACAACATGAATGCTACTATATTCCTAGCTTTCAAAAAGGTTTTAAGAAAACAATTACAATTATTTATCAAGTAATAATTAATGCTATGTAGTAATTAAAAAAATTCCCATTAAATTTATGAATGTTTTAAAAAGTTATTTTATTTATAGATTTTTTTTTTTTTTTACAAATAATTCATTCTAATTATCTTAACTTTCTTTTGACCAACACTCATGTTTCTATGTATTTTATATTTTATTTCAATTAATGTTCATCTAATTTTAGTGTTGAATTTAGATATTCATTAATAATAGTTTAATTTACAATCAATAAATAATTTTAATTAATGCTAACAAAGAGAATTTATTTTACAGAGTTGAAACTTGCGCTAAAAACTATGTTTACCATATGAATCTCGGAAGTGTAAACAAGAAATAAGCGGTGGAATCACCATGTTCATGTCAATCTTTAGCCGTCCAATCACAGGAAAGCTCACATCAACCATCATGACGCTTTTATAAGCTGTGCTGTGATTGTACTCATTTAGGTTGACATGGTCTGGCCGATCTCTAGAAAGTGTCAATATCCAATTCTGCCATCCTGCGCAGTAGATTGTTCTCGATCTTATTCAATCCACCATTTTCATCTTCTCCAGTTAGCTGTTTGCAGGTGATGATATACATCAAAAGTTTAGTATTAAATTCTCTCCTGGAAAATGAGGTAGTGTTATTACAGGCTTGTGCTATTTAAAGCCGTGATCAGGTGATAGCCTTCTATCCTGAAGAATTTCTCTTTCATTTCTCCACGGAGCAAGCCTGTGATGCTTTTGGAAAAGTGTTGAGATCTGTGTTTTGAGAAGTTAACAGACGTCAACGATTGGAAAAGCGACGTCGGTGAGCTATCGCTCTCTTTGCTTATTGCTTGCGATAAACTCTAATCGACAATCTGCAATAAGGTAAAAACTCCCAAATTCTCCTGTCATCCAAACGTAAAACTAGTTGCATTTCCCCAAACAAGGGACGCTAAACAAATGGAGAAGAATTCTAAGGATTGGCCTCCTGGCGACGAAAGCAAGGATTCAAGTAATGATGAAAGTTCTGCTAATGCTGGAAGATTTTTTGCTTATAATTCAGTTCCTCGTTATTCTGAAGAAGAAGCTCAAGCTTTGGCAAAAAGATTAGATAATAAAAATACTTTTCAAGAAGCTATGAAAATTTTAATTTCATGGTTAGAAAGTGGGGAATGTAACGAGAGCAATTCTACATGCTTTCATTTTTTGATTCAACTATGTTGGAATCGTGTTGAAAAACTTCAAGCTGAGGAGAAAGAATATCAAGAAGAAATTAAACGCGTAGATAAAAATGTATTGAGCAGAAATAGTTGCATTCAAAATAGGCTGACTGAAGTTGAAGAAATATTCAGTACAATAGAAAAACAAAACTTGTGGACTAATTTCTCTCAGGATCATTTTGAAAACATACAAGAGATGAGAGCAGATCTTTTTAACTTTAAACAAGATGTCATAAAAGATTCTGCAGATAGCGAATTGCAAAAAGAGTCAGATGTTGAGAATATTGATGATGAACAAGCAGAAAGTACTACTCATAAATTGCAGGCTAAAGTCAGCAGTTTAACTTCTAAAATAAATTTTGTTAATCGGGAAACTGAAAAAATGAAAGCAAAATGCGAAGAAAATGCAAAGAAAATTCTAGAATTAAGGGCAGAATTGGAAAAGAGTAGGCTAAGCCACAACGCACACAATCTGATGTTAAATAGAGAACAAAAAGCTTCTGTTTCTGTTCAGGCTGCTTCTCAGTGCAATGTAGATCGAAATGAAGCGCACATTGTTTCTTTAATTTCTATTTTTTTGTTTGATCATTCAGATGGAGCGGATTTAAATGATATTTATTCCCATTTAAAGGAAAGCATTCCATTTACTAATGCAGCAGATGTAGAAAAAATTTTGAGGAAATATCCAAACATTTTTCTGGAATACCAGCCAGTTTTTCCTTTTGAGAAAAAAGTATGGATTTGTATAAGTATCACTCCGGAAACCAGAAAATTACTTGATAAGTAATAAATATAGATCCAGAAATACTTACTGGTGCAGTTAAAATTTTCAAAAATGTTTTTAGTGATTTAAAAAATGTTCCTTATTGTTTGATTAAATATGACTAATTAGATGTAGATAAGCAACGTCAACTTATTTTATGTAGAATTACTGAACAGTATCTCTCTCAATTATTCATGCAAAAAGACTGCAATTTTCATTGTAATAGTAAGTATTTGTTTCATTCCAGTTGAACTGAAAGACATCAGTTATAGATGAATAAGGTGGAAATAGTTCCAACTTTAATTATTATTTTTAGTGTTCACCTCATTTTATTAAATTAGATGGTATTGAAGACAAAAACATTAGTTTCAAGGTTTTTGAACTGGAGAATTTACAGTCATTTGATATAAAGATTTTTGTGAATAATTTTTTTTTTTTTCCCTGTTTTTACTGCAACTTGCTGATCAAAGCATCGGTACAAATGTACTTTTCTTTTCTGGCTTTGTAGTGTTGTATTTCTCTAGCAATTTTTTTGGTATATCAGTACTATTCCAGTATTATTTCTATTTTTACGGTGTGAATGCAACTATTGCAGTGGACTAATTATACTGCGAACTTTGTTGTACATGAAGAAAATATTCTTCCTTTGCTGCAGTTATAGAAACATTTCACTTATAAACTGTACAGTTATGAAAAAGAAGCCGAATAATTGGATCTCCTTGGGGAAGGTAAATATATGTTACCTATTTGTGAATGCAACTATTGCAGTGGACTAATTATACTGCGAACTTTGTTGTACATGAAGAAAATATTCTTCCTTTGCTACAGTTATAGAAACATTTCACTTATAAACTGTACAGTTATGAAAAAGGAGCTGAATAATTGGATCTCCTTGGAGAAGGTAAATATATGTTACCTATTTGTGAATGCAACTATTGCAGTGGACTAATTATACTGCGAACTTTGTTGTACATGAAGAAAATATTCTTCCTTTGCTACAGTTATAGAAACATTTCACTTATAAACTGTACAGTTATGAAAAAGAAGCTGAATAATTGGATCTCCTTAGAGAAGGTAAATATATGTTACCTATTTATGTATACTTGCAAACAATAATATCCTTTCATATTTAATTTATAATCTGCACTGCCCAGTTAGTTTACTTGCTACGGGTGAGTATTTTAATGTTTTTTTTTAACAAATTTTAATTTCTTACTATTTAAAATTTTGGGCTTTAGGTGAAATGCTTGTTTCTGTAATTTTTCACTTGCATTTCTGTGTGTTAATTTAATTACTCATTTTATGTTGTTTTGCTGAAATGAGGTAAGTGTTATTTAAAAACTATAAAATTCCATATATAATTCAGTTATAATGGAATAAAATGGAAACCTGTTTGTTTGCAATGTTTATTAATTCATTTATTTTTAGCTTTATAAATATCATTTTATTATTTTGGTATTCCTCACATTCTTTCTAAAGGAGGAATCATGTTTAGAAGAATCTGGTTTTCCATGGGATTTGTCAGGAATATGTCTTCAACATGATGGAATTCCAAGATATTCATTCCTTGAGTTGTGTTCTTTACTGAAAAATGTTAAAGAAGTAACATTCTGAGAGAAGGAGGCCCTTGTGGGCAACGCTGTAATCATTAGATTTATTCGTTTAATTTACTTTCTGTGGGCTGTCTGCAGAAAAGAATTCATAAGTAGAGCAGATATAATTAATGAAATTCTCATCACATGTAAATCTGTTGTACTTACAGTTTAACTTAATGTGCCAGAAGAAAAATTTATTTAATGGTTGTCTTTTTGTATTTCAGGCACTTTAAGCAAATATTATGTTAAAGTTCTTTTTCAGTAAAATTTTGAAAATTCTTGATTATAATTATATTTTATATTTATAATTATTCTATAATGAAATAATGTTGCTTTTTTTATCACATAGTTCATCACACGTACTGTATTGTTTTTCATTTGTGATTTGAGTATCAGCTGTGTATTTCTTTTACAATAGTCAGTAGAATTTTTTAAAAGAAAAATTCACCATAGCAATTTTAATTTGGTCCACACATTTTTCATTTTCAAGAGCTGATAATTTCTCCCTGAAATAAATTTACTCACAAATCTCATTTACTCTAAAAAAACTATTACTTAGCCAGTTTTAGATATAAAATAGTAAAAAAAAAAAAAAAAAAAATGTATTGCTTATGTTAGGATGTGAAGGTTATTTTACCATTTTATTAACAAAAGTACTTGAAATAATATGAAGATTTTCATATTGTAATTTTTTTTTCAGAATTTCTTGAACAATAGAAAAAAATAATTTTTGACATTATTAATTTTATTTTTCAATTTGAGGTATATGTTTTGTAATGGTTTAGAAATTTCCATTTGGTTCACATTTAGAGTGGACACCTTGTATATTTTTGCCATCATTATCAAGAATTTTCTTACATCACTTTTTGATTTTTGTGAACCCGGCACAAGCTAAGAATCCGTTCAGGAGCATACGCCGGAAAACAAACCTCATTCCTTCCTTCCTTCCTTACATCACTCACAGTATGTAATAAATGTACTTGATAAAAAGTAATTTTAGTTTTTCAAATAGTTGTAATTTCTCTCTATATAAAGTACAAGGAAGCTTGATATTTTATATAAAGTTTAAGAAAAAATTAATATATGGTTTATGAAACTTATTAAACCAATTTATGGAAATTCAACCTTATATATATTCAACCTTATATATATGTTTTTATATATTCTTTCATTCAGATTTGAAAAGGCATCTGAAGTTACTTAACAGATACAAATTATATTAAATGTTTATTTTTCTGGTTCATTTGCATCAATGGTTCCTTAATTATTTGTTAAAGAATTGCAAAATTCATTTTTTATAATATTTAGTGGTGTTAATTGTGCATGAGTTTAAAAAAATGATTTATTTAATATATTTTTTATAAGTTTTTTTAGTTTACGAATAAATATTCTTTTACATAAATTTATCAAATTGAATTTTAAATTAAAAATTACACATGTATGCAGGAACATGACAAACATTCCATTTTGGTGCAGGACAAATAAAAGTGTGGAGCAAATCATCTTTCATAAGCTTCTGATGATAAAGATTATGTTAGAATGATACAGACAGTTTTGAAAAGTAAAACCTTTAGATTCTTGAGATGAATGTTGTTGACTTGGCAAAGAAACATTTTTATGTTGCTGAGCTTATATTCATGCTTATGTACTGAGAGGTGTAATATTATTTTTGATTGAAAATTAGAAAATTTTAATCAATAGAAAGTCTTGCTGTGTGTCTGATCGAAGTGCTTACAAAGTAATAAGATAGCAGTGGTATGAAAATATTAAATAAAGTTAATAATGTAAAAATAGAAATTCATAAATGATTATAAATAATAAAACTCATATCAAAATATAACTTATTTTTACGAATTATCTTACAATGATCTCATAAAATTTTCTTTCAAAGCAAATTTTGGTCTGTGACTCTAGAGATCATATGTTTACAACATCACAAAAAACACACCTATCATTATATCTTTTAAAGAAAAGAGCTACATTAATTAACCCATATGTTTATCACTTATGTTCCTTTGAATATTATTGAAAATCAACTTCAGAACCTTAAACTATCTTTTACAACTTTCTGAAGATAATAATATTAGAATGATACAAACAATTTTGAAAGATAGAATTTTGGGTGAATCGTAGTTTAACCCTCTTTTTCGCTTTGGCGATATCTGGCAACCCCGTTTTCTGTAGCCTGGGAGTCGTCCGAAGTACACAGCGTAAGCTCTTGTTTGGTGATTTTGAAAAGTACGTCCATCAGAGGGGTTAAACTACGATCGCACTTAGAATTTTTAGTAAATTAAATGTTAACTGTGAAATATTTACGAAATGTTAGCGTTTTTACTTTCTCATTTACAAAGAGAAAGAACAGTCGTCATCATAACTTTCAAACTTATAGGATTTTGATGAAATCCCCATGAATCTGAAATGTATACTTTTGAAATTATGTTTGTCTGAACATGAGAAAACTCAAAAATGCTTTGAGCTAGTGGAATGAAATCTGGTATATCATCTTAAAATCAAATTTGAAAATTTCTACCAATTTTGAACAAAATCCATTCAAAGGAAGTTTGTGTCACTGTCTGAGTAAAAACGAATACAATAACTACAATGTACAAACAAGATAAAGGAATAAAATTTGATGTAAAGATTTAATATCTAAAATGCAAGTCCATATCAAATTTTGTACCAAATCCATTAAGGGGTTGACCATCTGTTGGTCAATATTTTTGCATGCAGGTAAACCTGATAACTCAAACAAGCAAGATTTAGATAAATGAAAATTGATATGTAAACTTATTACTTAAATTGTTCGTGTCAGATTTCGGCTAGAATCATTCGAAAAAGGCATTTAAAATCGATATGTGGTGATATTTTAAATGTCAAAGTAGTTTCATTGTTTTTGTTTTTTTCCCCCTGAGATGCTGCAATTTGAAATTCGACTTTGGTAAATCATGCATGAAGGGGGGGGACTGGTTTGTTGTCTCAAAACAGAAGATTGGCCATTTATCTCTCTTTGTATTAATTATTATTCAAAACATGTGGTTTTGATTTATTTTGTTTCAGTTCTTTTTTTATATATAAGAATTTCTTAAATGTCATTGATTTTAAAATTATTTTATGATCCTGTTTTTTTTTTTTTTCTCTCTCTGTTTTCGTATGATATAAAATTATACTCAGCAATATATATAACATATATGTTTATAAAAAGAGGAACATGAAATCTTCGCAAGATCTGATAAAAATAAAAATATAAGTAAATAAAAGCAATTAAAATTTAAAAGTAAAGATAAAAAAACTGTGTTTCCAATGCTCAATTTTTGATAATTTTAATCTAATATTAAATATCCTGAAACAAATTTTCATTAATTCCATTTATTATTTCTCATTATTTGTGCGAGAATTATGTCAACTCACTGGTTTAAGAACATGAGCATTTACTTTGTTTTAGATCCAATTACTTTCATATGCAAGTTTTTTTTTTTTTTTTTTTTTTTCCCATTTTGAAGAAATAAATGAGTAGTTTGATTTCCTATTTATGGTTCTAGTATTTTCTATTCCATTTGCTGCAACTTTTTGCTTTTGTAAACATGCCTTATGATTTATTATCACAAATATTGTTTCAATGCTTTTTAAGTTTTTTTATATTGCTGTGTAATTGAAAATTCAGTGGGATGACTAAAAAAATGATTTTAAAATCATGTTTTTTTTTAAATGTGTTTTTTTTTATTTATAAAAAAATGAATTTTGGGAAGAATCTGTGATGCAAGAGAATCATATATAAATTGAAAACAATAGATGTCTTCACAAATTTTGAAGAAAATATATTCAATGAAGTTACTTAAAATTATTAATATCAGTGCAGCAATTCTTTGCTGGATAATTTGTGCTGTGCCTCAGTTGTGCTTTTCACAGATTTTTGTGTTCACTTTCTTTGAAGGAACTGCAGAAACATGAAACCAACAATACCCCCCCCCCTTTTTTTCTCCCATCTAATAAATCAGAAAGAATGTAAAGTTAGGTGAATTCTGAATTTAAAGACTATGGGAGGGGGGCAAAAGTGTACCTGTGAAAATTGAATGAACTGACTGTCTTGAATTCTGCCATTTGAAATATTTCAAATAAGACATGAAGTTTGTATTTGTGCTATATAACATTATAGTAAAATATGTAATGTGTATATTATTTTGATTTCAAAAAACTTTCAAACGGAAAAAAAAGAAAGAAAAGAAACTATATACATAGTTTAAAATTTTTGTTGCAGTTTGATATTTATCGTAATTTAATACAAATATATATTATATGTTTAAATGTTATCATTATTCTTTGTTAATAAGTTATTATTTTTAAGTTCTGAAACATTCCATCTATTCTTTATCTCAATATAATAGTAAGAAAGCAAAACCGATGAAAAAAAAAAGTTATGTTACCCACCAAGATCAAATTTCAACAGGTGATAACATTTTATTGCATGAAGGCTTGCAAAAAACTGTGAAAAGGCTATTACTTATGTTTAAAAAAAATCAAGGCATTAGATGGCCTGATAGAAGATGCTTGGGAGCAAAGTAAATTAAGTATTCAACTTTCTAACCAATGATACTCGGAGAAAGTAAAATTGCTTAATTAATCATTTCATTTTTAAAAATGTACAGATATATTGATGTGTAATTGTAATGGTATATTAAAATGTTGTCCAGCGTGTATCACTATGTTTGCCTTTTCTTTTTTAAATTTGATACCTTTGTTTATGTATTATTTTTTCGATATTTATATGTTTCATAATTTTAGATTTAAATTTTTATCTTAATGTAAAATATAGTAAACACTGGATTTAACAATTTAGAACAGTAGCTAAATTTACCTTTGATGTAATTGGGTTGAAAGTGTTTTCGTAAAATCGTGAACAATGCCAAAAAGAATGTTTAAAATAGAATGGCACTTGCAGCTGTCTTTTATATTTAATATACATACCATATTAATTTCAAAAATTTTATGGTAACTGCTTATTATAAGAGTGAAAATAAAAATATAATTTTGCATTTAATTTTTGTGGTGCAGTTTGATATTTAGTATAATTTAGTTCTGTTATAATTACTCATTGTAAATATATTTATTTTGTAGTATATTCTTTTAAATTTGATTATTTTTATATGTTTGATTCAATATGCAATTCATGTAAAATACAATAAACTTCAAATTTTAACTGAGAAATTGGAACAAAAGTGTATTCATAAAATTGTGGACAATATTATTGGAAAATATAAATAGAATATGATGCTAGCAGTTGTTCTGCACAATGTACATACTACATATTTAAAGTACACATCATATTAATTTTTTAAAAAATAATTTCCTTGTATCTCTGTAATAGAAAAGAGAATTTTTAAATGTTATGTAAAGGAGTATATAATTAAAAAAATTTTGTGTTTAATTTGAGATTTATTAAAATGTTATCCAACTATCCATTATATATATCTATAATGATGCGAAATAAATATGTTAATATTTAGTTACGTATTGCTTTTAATTATTGAAACATATCATATATCTTTTAGATCAAAATAATATGTGTGTAATAAGTTCACGAATAATGCATTGATTGTGCACGTTAACTTAATGTGAAAAAGAAAAAGTATTCGATTCTTTAACAGTTTTCTCATTTTGTTTTGAAAGCGAAGAGCCACAGCAAAGATTTGGCTCATCCGAAGTTAAGAAATAATCTGCCTCCAGTCAGAGTCGGCCTTCTCTATGAAGAGGGCCCGGGTGCAAAAACCCATTTGGGACCCCCCCCCCCCCCTTTTTTTTGCAAAGTAAAAATAAATAAACTGAAAACATATTACTATTACCTGTTTTTTTTAATGCGTAATTTTGTTTTTGCTATTAATTACTTCAGGAAAATTGCAACTTCTTTTTCGATGCTTAGCATAACAAGTGCATTTAATCATTATGCGCACATGCTTGCCCGTAGACAATTCTTTAGTAATTTTAATCTGTTAAAAGATCGCTCAGCATTTATTATAGTAACTGGCAATGCAAAGAAAAGTTTTAACACAGTTAAGACATTTAGAAATAAATCATTATAATTATGAATTAGTATATATTGCAATATGTGTTGAGCGTCATTTACATCCCTTTCATTCAAAATCAAATCCCGCAGCAAAACAATTATTTGGATTAGGTTTTCATCTACATCGTTATTATGAAACGTTACAATGTGTTTGGAACATTCTTCAAAGATTTTTATATTATTGATTAATTTGAAATACTTTTAAATATATCTGTACAATACTAGTATCAGTTATAAAATTAAAAAATGACGTCAAAATTCCTCAACCGTGTTTTCTATAATTTCATCTTCTGCTGTATCGAAATATAATTTTTCGCTTTTTCTAATTCGTTTTTCAGGAAAATGCTCTGAAATATTCAAATTACGTGCTATCGCTTTTGCTTGGTCTAAAAATGAGTTAAATTTTGTTCTTAATTTTTTTTTTTTCAGTTTTAATTTTATTGACTAAATTGAAAGCCGAGGCAAGAACAATTGTTTTTGCTTGAAATAGTTTATTGATAGAGTTAATTTTTGAACAATATGGTTAAACATAAAATAAATGTCATTTCTTGTATTGAATCTGTTAGGTTCTTGTACTACTGTATTATTGTTATTTGCATCAGTAAATTCTTCTAGTGCATTGCGAGTTTGTTCAAACTGTATCAGGGTGCGTAGGATCATAAAAAGTGCTTAAATTTGAAAACTATTTTTAAGCACCTTAAAAGTGCTTAATTTTCAGAAAAGGTCCTTAAAAAGTACTTAATTTTCTCGTGAAGTTGAAGAAAGCCTTTTGTTTTGTTTCCCCATAAGTTGAAAATGACAATTCGAAATCATGGTCATAAAGGCTTGTTTACCGGATGTATCAAAAAAGAAAACCAACAAAAGGGAAAATTATAAGAATTATTCCAAGGGTTCCAGCACATATTAAGCACCCCTTCCTTTTTTCGTTTTTATTTTAAAACCTCCCTTTTTCTTCAACAATGTGCACTGCCATTTATTAAAATACTGGAATAGTTATTTAGAAGGGGCGGTGCCATACTTTGCTTGAACGACCTACTACAGGTATTCAACTGTACTATATTGAATTGTTATTAATTGCGGTACGTAATTACGTTAATCAATCGCTTAAAATCTAGTATAGTGAAATTTTAACTTGACGCCTTTAATTTTCAATGATCTTGATATCTTTCGTGGTATTTTTTTAATGTCCCCATCCATTTGAACATTTTTATTTATTGGACTAATCTTGCCAAATTTTTTTTGACTAAGAAAAATAAAAAAGGAACTGCTGTATCTGGTACTTAAATATTTGTAAAGAAATTTTTTTAAAAAGTTTTTTAGAATTTTTTTTTAGGTTTTATCTTTTTATATTGATTTTTTTTTCTTTTTATAAACAGAATTTTTTTCCAAATAAAATCTCTTTTTATAAATAAAGTCTTGCCCTTAGCAACGCCCAGCATTAAGCCATTGAAGTTAGGAGCTTGAAGTTTGGGAAGTTATTTTTTGGGCATTAGAGGCACACTAAGAACGGCTTTCTTAAACTTTTAATTCGAAGTTTAATTAAAAAAATAGAATTTTAACGTGTTTTCATAACATCAAAGCATATTATGGCATAACATTATTTTAACACCGTTTTAAAGGTTAAAAAAGAACCTTTGAATAATAAAAAATTTGTTGGTTGAATGTAAATTTTAATTATTTTTTTATTCTGAGAAATTAGTTTTGGACAATGCGATATATTGTCTCGGACTTCAAGAAAGACTTTCTTAAAAAAAAGCTTCAATTGGCATTTTTACTTTTCCGTATACAAAATTTAGCGAAAATATTGCAATCGTCAAAAAATTCGAACTCGAGATTTTAATGCATCTCCACGTTTCATACCTCCTTGAATTCAAAAACATTTTCTGAAAGTATCTATCTGACAAAGAAACATTTTGTGCTAGATGGATGAAATTTGATATGCGGTCCTCACACCAAACTTGTAGATTTCGATCAAATTTTCAGCAACATCCGTTTAGAGGAAATCTGTTTGTCTGTCTGACTTTTCGAATATAAGTCAGCATGATAACTATAAAAGGAAGAGAGCTAGATACTTAAAATTTATTACAGAGATTTAGTATCTATTGTATAAACATCTGTCAAATTTTAAGCCAAATCCAACAAGGAGTTCGTTACATGTCCGCCTGTACTTTCAGAAATATGTAAGCGCGGCAACTCAAAACTATAGTAAATTTGGTATGTAATTTTGTGACGATAAATGTAATTTTGAATCAAATTCTTGTTTTAATCAATTGGGAAGATTGCGTCTAAAACCCAAATTTGCTTTTCGGATACTTTCAACCGCATGCCAGAGATTAATCTCAAAACACTTGCCCACAATCACACTATAGATAGAAACAGTAAAAATATTTAATTCACGCCTAGTGATAATATTCCGTAACGTACGCCAATGTCACTCAAAGCATTTCTCTGCAATATGCCAGAAAATTTTGGAGAGACGCTCTGGCTGATTTATTTCCGTTTAACTTCTAACTAGAGATTGCAATACCGGGATACCGAATACCGGTATTTTGAGCCATTTGTACCATTTCGTAATACCGGTATTCACAAGTTTAAATACCGGTTTTTCGGTATTTACTAGAAATTTTTAAAATTGTCTCCACTATATGTTCAGGTATCGCGAACATAGCAAAATAGTATACGTTTTTGTTTTTATGTCTCCATAACGGGCGAAATTAATTAGCTAATTAATGGCTTAATTAATTGCTTAAATCTAAATTAGCGAAACATGGGTTATCCCTGAAAGAAAATATTGTATCCATAACGACTGATGGAGCAACAATTATGAAAAAAGTTGGAAAGTTGATTGGTGCAAATCAGTAGTTGTGCTATGCACATGGAATTCAATTAGGAATAATAGATGTGTTATACCGAAAAAATAAAGAACAGAAGAATCCAAATACTGTGGATATAGAAATTTCGGATTCCAACTTTGAAAAGAGTAAGAGTGAGAGTGATATTGACAATGAAGATAATGACAATGTAATTGTTGAAGAAGATATTGCTAATGAGGATGAAATATTAACTTATCAAGAATTGCTTCCTATAATTTATAAAGTTCGAAAAATTGTCAAGATATTTAAACGTTCCCCTATAAAAAGGACATATTACTAAAATATATACTAACTGAAAATAAAACGGAATATATGTTAATATTAGATTCTAAAACACGTTGGAACAGTTTACTTCTAATGATGGAACGATTTTTGAAACTGGGAAATCCAATCCAAAAAGCAATAATCGACTTAAACCTGTAAATTAATTTTTCAGATAGTGAATTCGGCTTAATATCCAGAACTATATCAACTCTACTTCCAATAAAACTGACTATTGAGGCATTATGTCTGAGAGATTTTAATTTATTAACAGCTAATGCAACAATAAATTTCATGTTGCAGTCATTAAAAGAACAGCACACATCACTATCTGAAGAATTATATATTACATTGAAAAATCTCACAGAAGAAAGGCATACCGAAATAGAAAATGTCTTATAGTATTTACATAATTATAATGATTTTAAAAATGAAAATGAAGAAAAGAAAATAACCAATTCAAATCTGATTAAGTTTAGAGTAAATTTTCTTAAAATTGTTTACACACAAACCAATCCACATTCGGAAGGATTCGGTTCAACTATCGAAGATTATGATGTCACTACTGTCGATAGTGAAAAAGAATTGTCTCTTGAACAAAAATTAGAATTAGCGATAAATAAAATTTCAACGAACCAAAAATACAATACAGAAATCAGTTATATCCAAAACAATCCGACGAGAAATCGATTTATTTGAAGATGAGGGATTTAGAGGTAAATACTTGGAAAAAGTATATCACGCATTGCTAACAATACTACCAACTACCGTAGATACCGAAAGAGCGTTTTCGACAGCTGGTAATTTTTACACAAAATTACTTTTCAGGCTTAATGATAGTACAATTGATGCATTATGTTTTTTAAGATAGCATTTCAAAAATTTGTAATAGTACCACAGACTGAATAGTGATATTTACACTTTTTTTGTGATTTAAATAAATAAGATGTTTCTTTACTTTTTTGTGATTATATACTGTTATAATTTATAAGTCACAAATTATTTTTGTGATATTTACACTCTCTAACAAAACTGGTAAATAAAACAAAGAAACACCTGTGTTTTCTTTCTTTTTCTGAAATTTCTAATACCGGTATTAAAACCGGTATCCCGGTATTAAGATTTAAAAAATACCGAATACCGGTATTGAAATTTTGGTCCGGTATTGCAATCCCTACTTCTAACTACAAAGCTGATTTTTTTAAATTTGTTTTCGTTATTTATGAAAATTAGGACTTGTCAAAGCATTTTCATTTCTTCGGAAATTATATATATCGTTTCTTCTGCAATTTTTTTAAGTAAGAATTTTTGTTTATCGATCAAAAAGCAGGTTTTCATTAAATTTTAGGAACGTTAAACGTTCAAAAAAGACTTTTACTACACTTTTAAAAATAAGAGGCGATAAGACAATTTCTTTTTTGTCTGATCATTTGTAAACGCTGCTATTATTTTCTATTAAAAATGATTTAAAAACTTATTTAGAACATGACTTTGTTCTATCGTCAATTTCATGGTAGTCTTGCCAGTATGTATGATGATAGCCATATGAATGCTTTAGTTCCTAGCTTTATAAGATTGCAATTGAAATTACTTAATAGAATAAATCAGTGCAGGGAGAAATTTACTTTTTCCAACCCAGCAATGTTGGATCTTAATTGTTGTTGCTTATATCATCTTGGATCATGCTGAAAACAAATACAAAATATTTGGTCATGCTGAGCTCCTACACCACTATCGACATTTTCAGAATGTTGTATCTATCTAATATTTTATTTTAATTTTAAGAAAAGTTGAAAAAGATCTTCATTGTTAATCTTATAAAAGTTGACTTAATTTTTTTGGTATTAATATTTTATTTTTCTTCTCATTTTTTAGATCATTTCTATGTTTTTGTCAAATTCAAAAAGGCGTAATTTTACAATAGAAGATGTTGTGTAAGTACAGAAATAAATATTTAAATTTTAAAAAATAAATATTTAAAATTAATTTTTAAGAATTTTTTTTTTTTCAATAAAAACTATGCATTATTATAAAATAGAAAAAAAAAATACTACGCTTAGAAAATACGCAGTTTATGTGTGCATACTTATACCAAGGTGCTTAATTTTTGGGGCTAAGGTGCTTAAAAATACTTAATTTTTGCAGCAGTTTTTCACTACGCACCCTGTGTATATAGACTACTTTAACCATATCTATTTTGGTTTTCCAACGAGTATCGCATAATGGTTTAAGAGTAATATTTAAATGCTTTTGTAGAATTTCCCATCTTTTTGTAGATGCAGAAAATAAGCAAAATAAACGTTGCAAAATCCCCCCCCCCCAAAAAAAAAATTACACATAACTGCTGGAAGTGTCATAGGCAAGGCACATAAATTGCATGAGGGATTTAGAACAATTATTGTATATTGGAGCAATTATTTTGAAATGGTGCACCTTTATATTTCCCTCTCATGTTGTTACTGTTGAATACCTGTCCAATACAATTAATAATATCTATATCGAGCTGACTTAATATTTCCAATAGAGCTTTTGCTAGTTCTCCAGTCACATCAGTTACTTCAGTAAACCCTAGAAATGACTCATTTAATCCTTTCTCTTCAAAATTTACATACCTAATAAAGACTGAAGTTTGTTTTTTATGGGAAATAATCAGAAGTAGAACAGCTTTAATACTGTAATACATGTACACACTCTACACTACTTTTGTACTACACTACTACACACTCTACATACACTACTTTTGTATCGTCTTTAATTTTCTTAAGAACTTCATTTCCTATCTCAGGAATACTTAAAAATATAACATTAATGTTTATATTTATATATGGAAACTTTATATTTTCTTTCTTAAATATAAACGGAAGATCTTGACTAAATATATATATATATATATATGATTTTTAAGATTTTATTTTATAAATTAAAGACATAATTTTAAGATAACCTGTGTGAAATAACTTTATTTTTGTGTGTTGCACTTTGTTTGATTTTTTAAAAATTAAACTTGAAGCTTCGAAAAAATCGCTCAGAATTCCACATTCCTTCTTTCAAAATAAATTTGTACTAAATTTAGTAACTTTATTTACGGTCTATTACAGTTTATTTTAGAAACTTTATTTAACTTTCTATTTTGTAAAACGGACAAACATAGACACATTCATTTTTATTCTTAGCAGAAAACCTTACTTTGTGAATTAAAATTCTTAGATTAATTTATGAATATTTGATACTTTAATTTTTGAAATGGTATGCATAATTTTAAGCGAAAAATTGGAATTTTTTATATTATATAAAGCATTTCTTCTTGCATTTTATCTGAAAAACTAGTATTTTATTTTTTTAAACTTTTTTTATTTTACTGCAATTAAAATTGAAATTCGAAGCATTTAAATAGAACCTAACAATTAAAAATGAGAAAAAATAATAAAGAAAGAATTTTTTCTCCATTAAGCTTTTATAATATTTAATACTTATTTATGTTTTGTAACATTTGCAATATATCAATTATTATTTTGGAATTTTTTTACATTGAACTTACTTTGCCTTTCGCGGCATTGTTAACAATTTAAAGAATTTTGAAACACTATATTATCTTGATCTTCCATAGACTCTATAATTTTTGACAGTAAATGCATGGAAATCATATAAAAGATACTTATGATAAATATCAATCGCTGAAAGTAATTCAAGTGAGCTAACATTGGTGTTCAAGTTGTTTGACTGAGGAAATATGTCGTTGCCGATTGGATGACAAATCGTAATAAAGATTGATTAGTCAAGGAAACATCAAATAATAATTTCCCTCTAGTTAAAATTAAAAAGAGAGAGAGAGAGATTGAATACATTTGAAGGAATAGAAAGAATAGCATAAAAAATTGGGAATATTGGAGAAATGTCTTTTTTACTTGGCAGTGTAAATAAAAACATATTTTTATTGAAATATGATTTTTTTTCGTAAATGTTAATTTTTAAATAGGTAATTAAAGTTTTATTTTAAAAAATCTATCTAAAATTTAGCAGATATTCAATCAAAATACTATATAGATATATAAATAAACCTATATATCTACGTAATGATAATCCTTTTGAAAGTAGTGTAGTTTTGAGTTGTTAGAGAAGGTTTTACTCAGATTATCGCATTTTGTCCTGCCGATAAAGAGATTATGTCTTTGTGCTTACTATATTTCATATACAAAATGAGAAATTATATACCTATCAGAGTAGCAATTTAGAAAAAATGCAACAACATTGAAACTGAGCCTATAAAGAGAACCAGAAAGGTTTAAATTTGTAATAACTGATAACACTGATGTTCTTCAAATTTATGTTTTGAAGTTGATATAACAAGCCGTCTCATAATGGCATAATTTCCGTACTATGGTCTTTCTGTATGTTTATTTATGGCATTTCAAAACTAGCCCTTTAGCAATTATCCTCTCCATTTCAATACGATTGTATGACTTTTCCGTATCAGTCATAAAATTGGGTCGTCATGTAACCGCGAAGGGCCATTATTTTCCGACTTTCCCTAGAGTAGTGTAATGCGGTCATTTTATACTTAAAGGATTCATAAGTTGTCTTTGACTTAGTTTACATTGTGAGAAATTTTTCCAGGGTAGAAAACTTTATCCATAAAGCTGGGAATTGTTTCGATTGCAATGTTCTTACATTGTCCCTTTAACCATAACTTATTTGTCGGTAAAAAAAAAAGTTATAAAATAGGAGACGACATGGTTATATAGAATACATAAAAACATTCGATTCATTCAGTTCGGACCAATCAGAAGAGTTTTACCTCCACACTTTGCTTTCAACATTAATAAAACTACATTCACTTTCACTTTGAAATATATTTCAAAACTGTGCTGTTCTGAGCTATATTATCAAATACCTAAAAATGCTTCGTCCACAGATACTCAGTTTATAACTCGTAAAGTCATGGTTGCCAAACCGACACTACTATAGTCAGTGTATTTTCTGTAGGCGGTTCAAGATCACATTTCTGCCTCGTTACTGGTTGTTTGCCACGGTTGTATGACTTTCGCGTACAGTACACTTTGTGTCCAGTCATAAAACTGTCATTCAATAGTCTCGTCTACAATGCGGTGTGTTACTGATAAGGATCAGTACTAGAAGAGGTTACAACATTTTAAACGTTATCTAAAAGTGTCATATTTGGCAAGAGTTAGCATGGTTGACACAATTTCGAATACTTAACGATACGTTCATTAATACAATTTCATGCTTTTTAATATATGAATAATTTCCACTTTGCTTTTTATGAAAGATGGGTTGCTTTTCAATGTATTTATTCAAAAATGTAGGATAAAAATCATTAAGGAATGATATTTCTTCTTATATAAATAGTGTATCCACTTCGAAACAATAATCATTTCTTCTAGATTTTAGATATAAATGCATTACTTGACATAAATATAACGTTTTGCATTAAGCGAAAGAGTTTGCGTTTCATTAGTTTTTGCTTTATTTCTTCTTGATTCGTTTATTTAATTCAATAATTTCGAACATTAAAATATATGTTATTTAAATATAGGCACTTAAAAAAAAGTTGTTTATTAAATTTAAAGTACAATTAAATGAGGTTAGTGGTATTGGAATGATTTGTAAGGAGGGAAAAGTTGCAAAAGCAAATCTTGAAATGTCGTAAGTAGTAAGAAAAGCTTCCAACTACGGATGTTAAGTTTCTATGCTATATCAGTTTTTAAAAAAATCAGTTTCCAGAGTAGAACGCCATTACAGATTTAAACTTTTCTGTTTATCATCGTAGATTTAATTTAAATGTTGTTACATTTTTTTTTTAAATATGTACTCTGATAAAGATAAATTATTTGTTCATTATATGACTTTGCATTTTGTATATGAAATATTGTAAGTATACGGTGCATAAAATAAGCAGCTTACTAAATCAGAAGTATATTAATATTTTGCTAACTAATCATTTGTATCTGAGAAAATTTGTAGGAGATATTAGCTGGATTCAAATTTAATTTTCTTCTAGTTGCACTATTTATTAAACCAAAATCCAAATCTACTGTTAAAAAATGAAATAGAATTAAGAAAAATGATTTTTACATTAATATATGTAGTATATGTTCTTCAGAAACTTTAATTTTATTGAAGATCGTTCTTATATGTACAATAAATCATTAAAAATAGTGTTGAATGAAGTTCTGGTAATACACTCTTCAACAATATACATCTACACCTTTATTGAAATGTTTACTGATTAGCTATGCGTTTTTTCCATATTTTAAACAATGTAATTATTTCTAATTTCAGAAGAATTCATGGCCGTTTGAAACCTTCCAGGGGCTCTGAAATAATTCAAATCTCAAAGCCCCTTTTTCTCTCCAAATTCTTTTTATTGATTTTAATTTGATTTAGCAATTTTAAGGAGTAAATTTTGAAAACTGAAGTCGCAAGCTCCTTTCTAAAAGGTCCATTTCAATATTGTACAAATAAAAAAAGTGCACAGTCAAAACGTAAAATTAATTTTAAGCAAAATATCAAAAACAAAAGACAACTTTATATAACACTCTAAACAATATTGTAAAAGGAGGGAATATATTTTTTAAACTGTAAAGCTCCAAATTTTTTAGAATTATAAAATAGCATAACAAATAACTTGTAAATGGTAATTAGGAATATTACTAGAATAAAGTTCCAAAATTAATTTAATCAATACTTGATTATGACTTGAATAAATTTGACTGCAAGGCCGTCTGTCATTAAATGAAAGTGTAAAACTAAATACCTTTCTACAACTACTAAAAATTTTCAAGAGCTGAGGGTATTTTTCTTTGTTGCTTTTTTTTAACTAATCACTCTTTGTTAAGATTTGTCATTTAATCAGACTCGTCATATTTAAATACTTCTTCATCCAACTAGAATAATATATTAACTTATCTGCATATGCATTTTGCGATTAATATTTATCGTAAGTGTTCTTTATAAGCTTCTTATGCATTCTACTTTCAAAATTTACATCATCAATGGAAAAATAAGAGAATGCAACGTTTCAAAATTATCTAAATATGTAACAATGTCACAAAAGATAAAAGAAATCACACTGAGAATATTTTAAAATAATATTCAATACATTGCGATATTATAAAAATCAAATAAATAGTAAATGCCGGATAAGTTTAAAAAATAGTAAAAAATGCTTTCTTACGTATTATTATTTCATTTTTCGTTCTAATATTCCATTAAAATAACCCGAATTTTATTTTTAATTCATAAAATAAAATAAGGACTGTTTTAGGAACTTAAATAACAAAATACCTGATAACATACGCGCGCACACACACACACACAAAGGAGGAGGGTAGGGAGAGAATGGAAAAAATTGACTTTTAACACGGAAGGATATACTTTAAATTTCACAGATATCTCCAAATTTTTCGTTTAAAATTATTCAAAAATTAAAGTGTGGAATATTCAGATTTTAATCTAAAACTTTTAATTTACAAAATAAGATTTTCTTCCAAAAATAAAAGTGAATGTATATATATGCGTCTACCAGTCTATTTAAAATATTGCCCATTGAACGTAGATATACGAAATTTAACACACGTATATTTGGGAGAAAGAAGTATGCAATTCAATGCATTTAAAAATATACAAAAAATAATGTTATCTCTAACGTAAATTATCTTAAAATTTAAAAATTCATAAATTTTATTGGTTTATCTGTTTTTGCATATTTTTATTCTGTAAAAAGAATAAAGATCTTAGATAGCATGTATATTTTATAGTCAAGATCTTCTGTTTATATTTACGCATGAAAAGATAAAGTTTTCATATAAACGAGAATACTAGATTTTTAAATATAAGAGAAGATGCATTTTTATAACTATATCAGGCTTGTTATTTATTTCACGTGTATATGAATTGTTTATTTGATTACTAGATTTATCAAAAGCTTTAAACAGATTTAATTTCAAATAGTAGGAAATTTATCAACTGTTAAATTGTCTTATTGACTTGTGTGTTATTAATTAGCTGAAATGCGCATTTAAGTAATCCACTTATCTTAAAACAATTGGAATCGTTTGTGATGGTAATAGTTAAGTTCAGGTGTAATTTGTTAGAATAGAATTTCTATTTCAGATTTTCTTTTAAAGTTTATTGATTTTCATTTGAGAACTATATTTAGCATACTTTAACTGTGAATGAATAATACAGAGAATTGATATGATTTGAAAGTAAAAACTATTTTTTACTGTAAATTTTTAGAAAGTTATCCGGAAAAAAGTCAATATTTCTCTTAATTTTTGATTAATTAAAATTCTAATTAAAAAATCACTTTTCTACCCTCCAAAGTATATATTTGCCAAATTTGATAGGCAGACGGCCTGGTGTGTACAGAGCCAGCTTATACACATAAAGACAAAAGTTTTTTTCCTTGTGTTTAAACATCAGTATTTAGTTAAAATACCAATACATTTTCACGCCAAATACTCTTGCCAACAGATAACATATGTTTTAGCAAACCTAGACTAATCACTCCTTACCCCCTGTTTTTCAAAGAGCTATGTATGATTTACTGGTCTTTTATGACCCGTACGCATTTGTCCCACTACCGTCTGCCTCGCAACGCTGAGGCAGACAACAGTGTCACTTTTTTTTTTTTTTTTTCCACAGCTGTTAAGGTATTCCGATAGCTTTCTGCTTTATACTTTGTTCAAGTTCGTTATAGTTTGTTCGGGATTATAAGATTCATTTACGCTCGCATTGTAGGTTTACTGGTATTTAATTATCTTTGACAGGAAATCTTGGTATGCATCTATACTCTGTTTCACCCTAACTTGGCAGTATTGTAAAAGGTAAAAAATGTGACGCTCCGCGTTGGGAAAGAGTTCCCCATCAATTCCGACTTTAAAATAGTTAAAATATGGAGAAATTTATCAAATAATATCATAAATTACAGAAATCCTTTTTTTATCAATATGTGTTTAAAATTATTCTCAAGTTAGAAGTGCTTATATGTTAAGTATTTTGTAAATAAAGCGAACGAATAAAACTAAAAGATTGACATATTGAATTCCACTTTGGCTAGAACCGGTCTTCAAGGTCAATATTTGGCGCGCTTTTCTTTTACGTCTCCGCCAACTCAACTTCATTCAGTTCGCAACCATTATCAGCTTTCGTACTGTTTTTATTCTCGCTTTTTTAGCAGCTGATATTTTTGATACTATTAATCGCATTAGTAGTTATAAGTTTTGTTTGGTGAATATTTATTCGATTCGTCATTTCAATTTACTTCTAAAATGTTTAAAAAAGAGAAAGTGTTTCCACCGACTACGCTGTGCACACCTTCAAGACGAGTGAAACCAACAAAAAGTGCAACATGTAAAAACATATTAAATGTTTATTCTCGACTCCGAGAAAACCCTTAAGATTCTATCAATCAAATCGTTGATAAAGTTTCGCATCTTACAGATGTTTCGCAATGAACAGTTTTCCTTTTGAAAAAAGAAATAAAGGCATCCTTTAAGTACCCCTGGAAAGAAGCGACCAGGCCCAGTAGATAAACATTTAGGTCTTGTAAAATATGATGATTTTACATTATTCTGTGTTTGACGAAAAATCCATGCATTTTTTTCGCAGAAATGAGATCCCAACATTAGATAAAGTTTTAAAAGATGTGAACAATGATACAGATATCTTTTCGAAAAACATTAGCCGAACTACGCTTTACAGAATATTGAAAGATATATTGTTTTCTTTTGAGAAACGGTGAAACGAAATGAAATAACTTTAATGATTTATTAAAATAATGTGTCAATAATATTGAAAAAATAATGAAAATAAGGAAACAATTAATTCTCCGATAAAGTGATAATATGATAAAGTAAATAAATATTTACTATTTGGCGAAAAATTTGCGAGATAAAGTTTCGCCAGCGATCTGCATTTCTAGTAACTTTGTACTTTAAAGTAACCCTGTTCCCCTGACGACAACTGCGATTCGGCATGCCTAGAATATACACTACTGCCAAGTTAGGGTGAAACAGAGTATAGAGGGGCTATAGAGAATGCACATTTCTCACATTGATAAGAGAATGATTGATGATTAAGGGTCCTTTTCCTTGAAATATTTACCTTTTTTTCTCACGGTAAAACTAAGTTCTCACTAAGAATTTGTCTCTTCTAAACATTGACATTATGATATCTAATAGATAATTATATTTTACAAAAAAATAAAGAAGATAGATGTCTAAAGAGGACATTTTCACTTAACGAAATTTGAAAACTATATCTTAGCTAGAATAGGATACCTAACACATAGGGAATTGAATTTTTAGGCTATGACAAGACAAGTTTTGACTTTGAATTCAGGTTTTAGTGATACAACTATATAAATTAACAACAAAAAAAAATCTAATGTAATTGGTCAGTAAATACACTCATGTCCAAAATTAAAGTCACAAACACAAAATCTGCGAAAAATGAAAAACTATTTACTGTGTTGCCACGAAATTTGGCACAGAGGTACACTACAATGGTAGAAAGAACATAGACACAAAACAACATGGAAAAGATTTTAATTGGGAATTAAGAAATAGGATATATAAAAAAAGTGCTACATTATGAATCAGAGATGAAGCATTTATCTCGGGAAAAGCCTGCCTAATATGGAATGTGACCACCGTGCACTGCTATACAGGCTTCACAACGAGCTTTCATACTGTTTATGAGGGTGTCATTAAATGCTTGGAGCAACAAAGCCCATTCTTCCAAAAGCGCGGCTTTTAACTCTTGGAGGGTATTAGGAGGGGGGTTACGCTGTGCAGTGGCTCTTCCGAGACCATCCCAAACATGTTCAATAGGATTGTGATCCGGAGTCTTCGAGGGCCAGTCCATACGTCGAATATCCTTTTCCACAAGAAAATCATCAACGATCTGGGCTCTGTGTGGAAGCGCGTTTTCATTCATAAGCATTAAGTCTGGGCCAAAAGCACCCCGGAACAACCTCAGATAGGCTTCAAGGATCTCATCCCTATAGCGATGTGCATTGACAGTACTCGCATCGGAGACGTGCAGTGTGTACGACTGCCCAACATTATGCCACCCCAGATAAGGATTCCTCTGCCACCAAATCTGACGATTTCTTTTACATAGGAGGGATGATAACGAGTTCCTCGCTCTCTATATGAAGATTCGACGAGTGTCACTTGGACTTGCTATGTCCAAGAATGATATGTTAGACACCACAACAACGGCCTTTTCTGTTGGATGCAATTAAGGGGACGCACTCAACTGGTTGCCGGGCATAAAGAGCCTTCTCTGCTAGACGTCTGTATACGTTTTGTCTGGAAATTCTTATTCCAGACGCAGCAGCAAGGTCACGAGCAAGTTGAGGAGCCGTTGTCAGTCTATGCCGTCGTACGCTTAATGCCAAATAGCGATCCTGTGCAGGCGTCGTTGCTCTGTGACGGCCCTGGCCGGCCTTCCTGGTTACAGTACCACTTGTTTGGAATTGATTCCACAACCTGGACACGACCTTAGTAAAACAAGGCCTCACAACTTATTTGTGACGTCACACGGGTAGGATGATTGGCTGCCATGAGCAGAATCCCGCTTTCTTCCTTGATGTTTTTGTATATTTTAAATTCACTTAAAAATAACTTATTATTAATATTAAGACATTTACTTTGCATAAAATTCAAAATTATTTATTTTTCCCCCTGTGTGAATAAGAGAAACGGCATGGTAGAAAATCTTAAGGTCCTCTATAGCTTATTGACCATTTAATAACATTTAAATCACAATGTAAATTTATTATATACATTGGGGTATTATTGTTAGTTTTTCTTGTTTTAATGGAGATTTTCGTTTTTATTTTATTAAAAATCGTTTTGTTTTTTCCCTGAAAATATTTTTTAAAGCTTACAATTAAATTAATCTAATACTTTTTTAAGCTTTTGGTGATTTTTTTTATTCTTGTGACAGGTAATACTTGTATTTTATAAACATAAAATTGTTTATTTCTCAAATTACTCATGATCTTTCAAATAAAATATTAATGTATTTAATATAAAATTTAAATTTTACACCAACTATTTCTGTTGATAAAAAAGAATTACTTTCACAGCTTTTTTTTTCACATTAAGAATTGTTTTCATTTAATATATTAGTTTATTAAATTGTAATTCATACAATTTAATAAACTAGCTTTTATTATATCTGATTTTACATTTCAATGCATTTATAATTAATTTCATTTCAACCTGTAGAAACAGTAAAAGAAAACACAAATAAAAAAAAAATCACACACTATTTGAATCATAACATTTTATTTACAGAGAGACAATAACAGAATACATTTTGTTTTCCAACTTTATTATAAATTTCACACAGACAAATGAAAATAATTATAATATTGAATAAAGTTAAAATACAAACTTACAAATTACTTCCAATTTGGAAGAAATTAATAAAGAATGACTTACCTTAGGAGCTTGAGAAGTGCCTAGACAAATAAAAATTATTTTGTTTGCTTTTTGAATTATACTCCAAGTATTTGATTTAAAGTTTTTAAATTTTAGAATTAAATCAGAAAAAGTGTTGATTTTTTTCTGTCTCCTCTCTTTTTGCTATGTCCTGGAGACTGCTATTTAAAGCTGCTTTTAAGTTTTCCCATTTTTTTATGTTGTCCTATCTATTGGAGTTTCTCTTCTTGCTTTTGATTCTGAGGAAAAGTATGAGGGTAAATTAAGGAAAATTGAAGGTACAGCATCAGGTACAAGCCTAGAAAAAAAAGAAGAAAAAAAAAGTGGAATTCTTTAGATAAAAAAAAAAAATTAGTAATTTATTAAAACAAAATCAAAAACAGAATAGATATTTTCTTAATACATAAACTAAAAGTTAATGTATGTTGGACAGTAGTATATAAAATCATATTGAGTATTAAATAATAAAATTTAAAATCAGCAGAAACATTCATTCATCCAAAATAAATACCTAGTTCAATATTATGTTGGAATATCTATAGTAATTATTTATACTACCATTCAAGTAATACAATATTTTACATCAATTAATCAATTGATTTTACACGGTATGAAAAATGGATTTAAAAACAATAACTTTTCATTACTTTTAAAAAAAGTTTCAGATATTTTGTAAAAGTTACATTCATTTATAATTATAGATTGTGTATAACTAATGATATTTAAAAATAATAAACAAATAAAAACTACATTTTCTAAACCTATATAAGCATGCAATTCATATTATTTTTACAACTATATGTAACTTTTTTACATAATATTTTAGAATAAAATATAAGTTTAATCTTCTACAATCTATAGTCATGATATATATAATTAAAAATTAAGTTTTATTATTCATTAAATGATTTAAACTTTTTTATAAGAGCATAATAACAATAAATCACTTAAGTACTTCGTAAGATTTTGGTGATAATTATTAAAAATTTCTAAAAATAATTGCCTTTTACACTCTAGTGGTACTTGAATAAGTTCTCCTGTACTGGTATTAAACGTTTCTCTAACTGTTAAAAACTGATATTCTTGAAAATGTTTAGCACAGACCTAAATGTTAGCAACAAATATTAGGCCTAAATCAGATTTAAAAAAATATGTATGAAGTATAACTAAAAAGATACAGAAACAAAACATTTTAAATATTAGGAACAAATAAACAAAAGACTATGAGAAGCAACAATAAAACAGTTTTTAACAATACCAGTAACAATAAAACAGAAGTTTTTTATTTAGCTCAAGCAAACAATACCAAAATAATTGGAAGCATAAGCAACTAAATGTAGAGCAAACAAAAATGACAGAAGATAAATGGAAGTTATACATAATTTTAAATGTTTCGTATTTCAAAAGAATTAAATAACTAAAAATTGTACAAAAAAAAATCAAACTTACCTTACTATATTTAGTTGGTACGAAATCGTCCCGCTTTATTGCAAAGATCCATGCTCTTCTAGACTTCTTTCATCGTTTTTAAACGAAAATACAGAAACATTGGAGCTATTTTTTGTGTAATTACTTTTACAATTGGGAACACAGCACGCACTAGGCATCTTCATTACGATAAATTAAAATTAATATGCAAAAAGATCAGAAAACTTTCAAACAAAGCCAATAACATATTAGCCATTCTTCACTACGATAACGACTATCGTTTTCTACAGAATTCATCCAACCTCATGACGTCACGGGCTGAAAGCGTTGGGAGTTGTGAGGCCTTGTATTACGCAGGTCGTGACCTGGATGCCACTTGTAACCATCGAGCCACCTCCGCTTGAGACTGCCCAGCTTCAAGCCTGCCAAAGGTTCTCCATCTCAAGGCATCTTCTAAACGATTATGAGAACTCATTCTCACTGGAAACAGGTTAATTTTTTTGTTTTAATGCAATATTCACAAAATTGCAGGCAAAAATCCTAGATGCCTAAACGATCTAATTTCAGTAGTTCCTTCAAAACTAATGCTAAACAACATTTTTTTCCCACAACAAAGGTTAATATCGTGTTAGCGGTCCTTCACAATATATAAAATATAATTTGTTTAAATTTAACTGTTAGCCACCACTTTGAAAAACATTTTTGTGACCTTAATTTTGGACATGAGTGTAGAATCGTTGGAGCGTTCCAAACAATTATCATTCTATATATTTTATTTCCTTCGCAATTATATTTATTGCATTAAAAGAACATTAGTTTGTTGTTGCTTACTTTAAAAGGAGTATTTTTGAAAATAGCAGATATGTTTTATAATTCTTTTATTTATTTCAATATGAAACGTGCAAAAATTACTCTGATAAACATAACGATGTATAAAATTATATGCATTTATTTTTCGAACTCAAAAACACAATGCTTTAAATATATCAAATTTGGTATGTGATTTTATGACCATAATTTTTATTTCAATCAAGGGAAAAAGAAAAAAAACCGTGCCATAAACGAAAATTTTATTTTCAGATATTAGTGCCCATTTGCCAGGGATTAACCGCCAAAAAAATTGGCCGAGAATCAGACGGTAGATTCAGTAAAAAATGCTAAATTCATGCCAAAGATTAATATTTCATAACTATTCTACACCATGCAAGGCGTTCTTGGCACCTTTATTAAAGAATGCCAGAAAGTTTTACAGAGACCACTCCAGCTGTCTTTTTTTTAAAATTATTATTTTATTTATTATTATTTGTTTTATTTACTTAAGAAAATATCTCAGATTCAACGACTGAATAAAATTGTTTGTTTACACTGCCAGCTTAAAGTCCTTACTGAAACGTACTGGCGTGGGAAAAAAAAACAAGCTTTGTCGAAACCATGGCAACGCAGAAGAAGAAAGAGTGAAGAGTAGGGGAAATGAGTGTCCTTGAAACGCGTACAGAAATTACACAGACTATAATCTGAAGCAAAGCTGTATTTTCTTAACACAATAATATAAATTAAATGATGGAAATTTAAGAATGAAAAGTAAAAATGAAATGTAATGCATATAAAATTTATAATATTTATAAATTAAATAATTTTTTATGCTAATCTCATAAAGCGTTAAAACTAATGTGATATGAAAATCTTTTTTCGATTATTCTTTTAAAATTAGATTAATGAAAAATGATGAAATAATGAAGTAAGTAAAAAAAAATCGGTAAGATAATAATAAATAAGTAAGATAATATAATGATAAAATAAGTAATGAATCTATTTTACGATTGAAATCTCATGGTTCTTATTAGAACTAGACAATACAAGATGCGTGCTTTGTTTAAAAATACCTACCTAACACTAACAAATTTTAAAATGAACATTTTTTCATTCGTAAAAGACTGCGGTCAGAGCCTGACTAAGACAGGGGCATACGGGGCAGTTGGCTCAAGCCCCCACATGAGAGAGGGGCCCCCAAAACGAATAGAAAGTTTATTTTGCGTTTCCTTCTTTAATGAACTTTTTTTAAAAACAAAATATCAATAAAGTGTAAAATCCGACAGTTTTATGTTTGCTTCTTTAATCTATCGTATGAACACACACACACACAAAATCTATATTTCGTAAATCCATGGCTTTCTAGAGTGGAATTAAGCTAAATTTTCGCAATTACGATCTACAAATTTGGCCAATCAAAAGCCTGTATTTTTACATATTGCAAAATGCTATATGTTCACAAAAATACGGACTTCAAATTGCTAAAAAAATCTTTACATTTTCTAATTATAAATTTAAATAGCATTTTTGTCAAATTTTGGCACTTTAGATGTGCTGTATCCTTTTAATGATGGACATAGAATTGTCAGAAAATCAATGAAATGGACAGAACGTTATTTCGTCTGACCATTGGAGGGGGGGGGACTTTATATCTATTTTAGGTTCTAGTCAATATTCTTGTTATATTTCTATAATGAGGTGAAAATTTTAAATACCTCCATAAAGTTTGGTTCTTCATTTCTAGGGTTTATACAAAAACCGGTTTTCGAGTTCGATATTTCCAAAAAACCGGTTTTCGAATTTTTGTCAAAAAAAAAATTGAATAGGGAAAAATATTTTATTTTTCCCTATTCAATTTTTTAAAAATTTATATAGAATGACAAAAAACGAAATCAATATCAAAGTTAAAATATAAAAAATAAAATTAAAGATTATATATACATATTGCTTACACAAAATAATGAAAACTCAAACAAAAATTTCAAATAATAATTATATTATTTTCACTAATTTTAATTTCTCCTAAGAAAATAAGATTTTAAAAAAACAGCCACTGAACGGTGGCTAAGCCTCGTTCTTGTTTTGGACACAATATTGCCTGAAATTGAAAATACTCGTTCACTAGTTACTGAGTTTGGCATCAAATTACAAATCTCAGTTTTTTTTTTGTTTTGTTGTTGTTCTTTTTATTCGTTTGTTCAAATAATGAAAATTCAGCTTTCAGTGTCTTTGGATTTGTAAGTTTTTCTTCGGGGACTTCAAGAAACAAAACAATTATATTATTTCCGACAATTATTTTATGAACTGCTTTCAAATGATTATGTAGATTGCTCCTAGATGATCCTTTGCAGCTCAACATATTATTACAATGATTTCAGATTGCCTCGTCTATTCCGAACTTTTTGAAACTATCCCAATCTTCATTTTTATATAAAAATGAAATTAAAGTTATTGAATAAATATTTTTGACGTTTATTTTACAATTTTATTATTTTAACTATTAATATTAATGCAATTTAAAATAATCTAATCTACACATTTTCTAGGAATTTTGAAAAAAAAAAGACACTTCTTAATCTAATTCCAATGCTTGCTAAAGACAAAATTTATGTTAAAATGTTGTGAAAGAAAATATGGAATATTTTAACACCCTGTGTTTTATTTAAAATTCTATTAAACAGAAGCCATAACTTTTTATTTTACATTAATTTTTGATAGAAGAAATTTATATAATAAAATTTAAATTTTAAAATAGAAAATATAAACATAAAAATTAAACATACTTAATACTTACGTTATTTTTACCAAATATAACAACCTTATATTTTTGTTTCCAGTTTTCACCTTCACAATATTAAGCAAACCTGTCGTGAGACAGATCGGATTGTGAGACCACATTTCGACAATTCCATTTCATTAAGGGGTAAGATGCGGAACGATGAGCACCTTTGACCTTGGATTTCTCGCATTAGATACTTTTTTAGTTCTATTTTTTTCATGTGTATGTGAGTGTTATGTCATTTTTGACAGCATTTTATTTTAACTGAATATTTCATATTGATATGGCTAGTTCAAGTGGTGTAAAAAAGCTTTCAGGAGTGGTATGAAGAAAATTTTATATGATATCATTAAATACTGAGATCAAGAAGCAGAAAACGGGGAATTATTTATTCCTTTCACACGTTCTTCGAAACGAGCAAGTCAAATTGCTGACGTTTCTATTAGCACCAACTTCATACCGATAGACAAAACATCCGACGAGAAGCAAGAGATGAACTTTATCAAACTTTTGTTTCTCCTAGAAAAAAAAGTGTAAAGGGATGTTCATGAAAACATATAAATTGACGAATTCGAGGCGCAACTGTGCAGTGCACAAGCACTGACCAACGCAACTTGCAACGATGAAAAAATGTGTTTGCTGCCCGTTGCATAAAATGAATAGCAAATCAAATAAGCTCAAAATTAATTTTTACATAATAATATGAATTATTAAAACCGGTTTTCTTAATTTAAAAACCGGTTTTGGAATGCGACAAATTTACTTTAAAAAACCGGTTTTTTAAAACCGGGTTTGAAAACCGTCAAACCCTATTCATTACTAAAGTATTGAAGCAGAGGTGGCGGGGCCCAAAGAAGTGTTTGCCCCGGGCCCCAAATAGGCGAAGTCGGTACTTTTATGAAAGGAGGTCTCTTAAACTGCAATTTTTTAAAAACAAATAAAACAAGCGTATGCATATATTTTAGATTTCCAATTTTCAAAAACAAATGAAGTCAATATCAACAAATGTAATTGGATTTTTATATATTGATGATTCATCAAACTTAAAATTTATTATTCAAATTCATTTCAAATTATATTTTTCCAAACGTGCTCACATTTTGGAGGATTTACATTTTTAGTCCATCATATGGTAGTTAGTTAATTATTGTGGCTATTGGCTATTATTTTTTTTGTTTGTTTTTTTTATTTAAAACCTTTCTGTTTCGATGTAGAGAATACGTCAATTCTCCTGAAATCTATCCTTTTTATTGTATTTCAGTGTTTGAGAAAAAATCATAAATAACACAATATTTCAATTTAAAAAAAAATTCGACGCAAGTCGTTACTATTCCGAATTTAAATGACTTCATGTTCTAAAAATCTGAATAGCGAAAAAGTTCACTCGAATATAAACAGATTGATTATAAACAAACCAACTGCACAGTTTATTTCACTTCGACTTTAACGGCGATAAAGTCTTCTTTCAACAAATCTAACAGCTTTTGGAGAAACGAATAGGTTAATATTTGGAATCATAAAATTTGTTCATTTTTCGGCACGTAAAATAAAAATTCTCCCCCAATTGTCCGTATCTAAAATCACAAATTTGATTAGATTCCATGTTAGTTCGGCCCCCAGTATGGACTTCTTTTCTCCTTGACTCTGAAGATAGATAGCAGCTTAGAGATCTCTTTGTGGAAAAAAAGAGGGGAAGGCATGAGTATTTTGGGCCGCCTTTCAGATACTTAAAAAAACACGCACCATTCCCCCCCCCCTAGCATTAGCACATGTACGAGGTCATTTGGACCCCAAATTATCAAGCACTCACTCCTTATCTTATTAGCTATTTGCTTAAAATTAAGTATGATCAGAGTATATGAATATTTTTTCATAGCAATAACTTCTTATTTAAGATACAAATGCGATTTTTAATAAGAAAACCCAAAACTAACTTAGCCTTTTTTTCCCGTATCTTTTCTGTATTCTTTTCCTTATGCCATTCATATAAAAGTTATTAAAGTAAGGGGGAAAAAAGCATAGCAAAGCATTCTTAAGTAGTTTTTTTCTGTATAAAAATATTGAAAAAAATAAGAAAAATCTATATTTTACATTTGAAATTTATCGAAAAAAGAAGCTTAAGCATCTACAACTTTGAAAATTCCACAACTTTTGTTTTTCATTTTTATATACATGCTCAAAAAATACATTTAGCATCCTTCATTCAGAATAAAATGATATTTAATATAAATTTTGAGATAATTTATTCATATTTTAAGAGAATGCATTTTATATAAAAAAAGATTTACTGCTTTTTCCCCTAACAGGAAAAGAGTATTCAAAATCTGCCTTTTATTGATTCTCTATCATGATCACTTTCTAAAATGTCATCAATATATTACGAATTTGAGCTATCATACTTTTGTCTGTTAGCAAGAATATCTCTGGATCTTTGCTGATCATGTTCATAGCCGTAACATTAAAATAATCTGAAACGCTTGAACACGTCGGGGTCAATCTGACCCCAATCCTCCTACAAAAAATGAGATACATTGATTCCTTGATGTCTACTGTTCTAACGTCCTTCTTGCTCCCTCATGAAGGTGCAGGATGTAAATTTTTATAAATTCCCAGAGCTTCTAAACAAAAAAAAGGAAGGATGAGATAAAAAAAACGAGGGTGTACTTGACGGGTTAATGAAAGGACAACGAAATCTCTGCCTTTTTCCCTAAAAAGAGGGTTAAAGTATATTCTGTTAGAGTTGACATACTGTTGTTTAAACACCTCAATGAATATGCTTTGAATCAAAAGCATATTTTACTTGTGTTGATATACTAAGCTGCGAAATGCATACTGACATCTCAAGAAATTAAATTTGGAAAAAGTAATTTACTAATATAGAACCCAAAATAGAAAAACTGATTTATATCAGGCAAGTATGTTATTTTTCAATAAAATTTTCTTAGATATAGTCTCATTAGGAGTCAAAATTTCTTAAATTTATGCGGAAATTTAAAATAATAATGAATTGTTAAAAAGCTGTAAAACAAAGCAATAGCAGTAGAAGTAATAAGAACATGTATTTGACAAATGATTAAATGTTGCGCTGTTGATAAAAGTTGCTAGATTATTAATTTTCTATTTCAAGATTTCCTTTATTTTATGTCCTTTGTAGTTTTGGACTTCTCTCTATATATACCGGATGCGGCATAAATTCGTGCAAACTTCAAAAAATCATAATAAAAAAAGTAATGCTCGAAAAAAATTGCGGTTTACGGGAATATGTTCAGGAAGCCTTTGGATTTCGTTATTTTCATTAAAAAAAATGTATTTAAAAATGACCGATAGATGGCGGTCATACCGAGACAGGTTTATGCAAATCAGGAAAACACAGAATATTATAGTACATTTTATTTTAAAGCAAAAGATGCTCAACATGACCGCCACCCAAGGTATTAAGCAAGTGAGGCGCGTAACTACGCCTATTACAGCTGCGTGTAACATGTCGGCACCGATGCCACTAACGGCCAATTAAATAGAATCTTTCAGTTCCATCAAAGTGGCAGGAGAGCCCCGGTAGACACGAGACTTCAGGTATCCCCACAACCAAAAGTCCGCTGGAGAAAGATCTGGCGATCGTGAGGGACACTCATTCTTACATCCTCTGTTTATCACCCTGTCCTCGGTGAATGTGTCTAGGAGGAACGTCTTAACTGAACTAGTAACGTGGGGCGGGGCACCATCCTGCATGAAGGTGACGGAAGATAACGCACGTCTTTGCTGCAAAGCAGGCATAACGTGGTCTCGCAAAAGCCTAAGATAGCGTTCTGCAGTGACGGAACAGGTTTCCCAACCGGATACAGGACAATGATCTTCAATAAAGAAAGGGCCTAGAATAAAGGACGCAGCGAAACCGCACTAAACAGTCACATGTGGAGAATGTAGTGGTTTGGTCGTGTACGCACGAGGGTTTGATGCTGCCCAGATACGACTGTTTTGCGTATTGACGTCACCATGCAATGAAAAGTGGGCTTCATCTGTCCACATGATGTTCAGTAACCATTGTGGGTCACGTTCCATTTGTGCGAGCGCCCATGTTACAAAAGCTTGTCTTTTCTCGCAATCTGCTGGCAACAACTGGTGAAATGCCTCTATCTTGTACGGTTGCAGCTCAAGATTTCGTGTAAAATGCGTCGGATCAACCTTTCCGGAATTCCTGTTATTTTACCTTCTTCACATGTACTGGAACTCCCCGTTGAAGTCTCGGCTACCACATTTTTCAGGACCTTGTGGACAATCAGCGCTGACGGATGGTCTGCCACTTCATGAACGATCCTCTAATCTTCCCGTTTCCTCAAAACGGCGTACTGAATTCAATGTCCCATTCAATGAAATTGGGTTTTTCTTCGCCTTACTTCCTTTCACCGTCCGTAACTGTCGCAATGCGTTAGTCGCGGATTCACCGTTCTTATAGAACAGTTTAACCACTAATGCTCGATCCGGTAGCGATAGCATGCTACTGACGTCGAATGACAGATCCATTTCCAGCCTTGTGTTTTATAGCTATACTGATTTGCATAAACAGTCTCGGTATAACGTGTGAGCTCCATCTATCGGTCATTTTTAAATACATTTTTTAATGGAAATAACAAAATCCAAAGGCTCTCTACATATTCCCGCAAACCGCAATTTTTTTCGAGCATTACTTTTTTTATTATGATTTTTTGAAGTTTGCACGAATTTATGCCGCACCCGGTATAATAGTAGCCAATGAAAATGCATTACCCTAGACTTTGCCATATTTTATACGTGAGCCTGTATAATCACTTAAGTATGATGCAGTCATACAGTCGTATTTCCAACCAAATTGCCCCTTTTTCAACCAATCACCCTTTGTTTTTTACAATATTGTTTGCCCAATTTAAATTTATAATGCCATATAAAAAAACGCAAGTGGTGCATGTTCATTGGCTTCATTATATCATATTTTTATGAATTTTTTTAAATTTTAAATGCCTTTTTTTTTTTTTTTTTTTTTTTTCCATTTCAGCTCCTGTTTTTCCAGCACTTGAAAATTCCTTTATACCATATCATCTTGATTGCAGTTTTTCTTGAAATTTTGTTGTTATGAAAGATTTTTTTTAGTCAATGCAACTTTTATTGTTAATAGCCATTGCTTTTTTTAATGTTAAAAATAGAAACTCAGTAATATTAATTTATTGAACCATGATCTTTTAAATTATTTTTATCAAATGAGATTCCTACAAATTTATAAAACTTCGTTTGTGTGTATTTACTAGGACTGCTGATTTTCTGTTGATCGAAAAATATCGATATTTCTGAGAGATTCATTTTTCGATGCCATTTTTCAAAAAATAACGATATATCGAAAGCATGATCATAAAAAATAGTTCACGATGAATCGCGATACAATAATTCGATATTCACAATTAATTTGCGTTTTTGATTTTGTTTTGGTTATCGGTTAGTGTTTATTTTTGTTGCTCTTCATTTCTATACACCTTCATACAGAATTTTTGTTACCTTTCTAAAAATACGTCATAGTGTAATATATAAATATACTTGTTGTAAGCATGCGTTTTGGAATAAACTATTTTCTGTTCCCTAACTGAATGACACCATTATGGAAAAATGGTTATGGTTATCAGAAGGTTATTGACTGTCCTTTGTTTAATCACTAAATATTCATCTTTAGAAATAAAAGCAAAAAGGATTAATTCAGATTAAATGCACAATTTTATTCGTAGCTCTCATTTTCACACTCAAGCATTCGCATAAAAAGAAAAGAAATTCCCTTATACTTCCGCTTTCGCCTAGTGCATCCCGATAAATCGAGATATAATAAATCAACTTAAATTACAATAAATTAATTAGAAATTACTATATCGAAAAAACGTAATATTATAAAGTGTAACTTGCAGACATTGCTTTGGCATTTAGACACTTTCGGCCGTATTCTCCTAACCGGCTGTAAACAACATCAAGCCAACAGGTAGCGCTTTTCCCGCGTTTCGTCCCGGTAATGGATCATCATTGGTCCAAGTATGTCACATTTTTATCTCCTTACAATTGGCGCCTTAAAATGTTATTGTTATTATACACTTGCTATTTCTTTTCCTTCATTGATTCTATTAACAAGAAATCACATTTCCATTTACAGTTAATAAAATGCACTAATGTCTAGTGACAATCCCATAGAAATGCTTGTGTGATATCAACTCGGCGTTTTTTGGGATTGTTTCTCTGACTTGATTTAATAAGCAGGTAGGCTATAAATTTTTTTTATACTAATATCAATAGTTTTTTAATGAAATTAAATTTGTATCAGACTATTTAATTTCTAAAAGAAATGTATTTTATTAATTTAAAGTAATTTATGCCCTATATTTATGAGAATATCCAAATAAGTTTCAACTGTAAAAAGATTAATTTAAAATCAATCAAAACTGTGTATGAAAATGGGATAATTTTTATGAAAACCAATATCTATTTAAACAAAGCAAATTATTATAAGTCCATTTAAATAATATTATAACATTACTGAATTTTACTGTGCAAGAAAAGAGAATTTATTAGTATCACATATCTAAAACTTTTGTAAAATTTTGAAATTTATTTGAAAGAGTAAACTATTGTTTACTTGAAAATATATAGTTCTGATAAATTTGAATAAGAGTGATATTAATTATGGTTATTTTAGAGTCGATATCTTTATATCAAATATATGCATGATTCATAAATAGTAAACAATCAGATTTTTATGAAAATGCTGTTCAAAGAGTATGTAGCGCAATTATGTACAGCTCATTACGATCGGTTATTCATATGGATTATATTTCCGGAATGATTAATGCAGATTATATTTGAAATTAAAATAAGCGAAACTATATCAAGTCGATATATTTTTATTCCATCGCAAGCAACTGATGTTGCCACTTTTTAAAAAGACAAACTGGCAAAAACAAAGATAATAAAATAAAGATATAGCTGCTACATCACTCCTTCCCCAGTAACAATCGAGTTATGATACAGCTTACATCATGCATTTTATACAAATGTGAGAGGAATACATATATACAAATAAAATTAAATGAAAAAAAAATAATGAACAGAATGTACTTAATCTCGGTAACGCACTGGAAATCTTACATGTCTACCAGAGCGTGTAATTTTTTCCGTTTGAACATTTTTGTTTAACAGATCTGATGGTTGTTTTTCAGTTTCTGGATCTGCTGTCGTCAGTGTTTCGTTGGACAATATTTGGGCATGACCTGAGTCCAGAAGAGGAACATGTATATCAGTTAGCAGATATGCCGGTTTTAATCTATCAATAGATTCATTTGTATCCTTGCCCTTAATTTTAACAGTGAAATATTTATCATGTCTTTTTACAATTAGAAAAGGTCCATCATACGATGGTTCCAAAGGCTGACGTTCTGTCAACGCGTATGAAGACATGTGTACTGTGGCCCAAGTCTTTGTGAATGAAAACAGATTTAGAAGATTTGCGGCGAGATTCTAATGGTTTTAACTGTTGCATCTGTTTCTGTAGGTCTTTTGCAAACGTATCGATATCCCAGCTATTTTTAGTTTTTTCGAAAAACTCTCCCGGCAACCTGATAGATTGTCCATAAACCATTTGGGCAATGGTGAAATTCGTATCTCCACGCAGAACAGCTCTTAGTCCCAACAATACTGTAGGTAAAGTTTGAGTCCATTTAATGGAATTATGCGCTCTTATTGCGGCTTTTTAGGTCCGATGGGTCCTTTCAATTTTCCCATTGCATTGTGGGTGGTAAGCTGTTGTTGTACTTATATGGAAACCACATATCATGCCGATACTTGTAAAAAGTTCAGACCTAAATTGACTACCTTGATCGGTAATAACACGATAAGGCATTCCGAAACGTGAAATCCAATGATTATAAAATTCTCGAGCCGCAGTTTCGGCGATCACATTTGCTAAAGGTATGACTTCTATCCAACATGTGAATCGGTCGATGCAAGTAAGACAGTAAGTTTTACCTTCAGCAGTAGGTATATGGCCTATGATGTCAATATGAATAATAGTGAATCTATCATCTACTTCCTTGTAATTGGCAATTTGGGAGTGCGTATGCCTGTTAATTTTATTCTTTTGGCAGTGGATACAAGATTTTCCCCATAGGGCGATATCTTTCCGAATGTTGAACCAAATAAATCTGGAAGATATTTGCTTAACCGTAGATTTCACACCAGGGTGTGCTAAGCCATGAATTTTGTGAAAAATTTGCATTCGAAATTGTTGAGGTATAAATGGACGAATTTTTGTAGTTGAAATATCGCACCAAAGTTCCTTTCCTGAATCCAGAGGATATTGTTTGAAAATCAAAGATGGTTTCGAGCGTAGCTCGTTAAGATCTTGATTATCAATTTGTGCTTCTGCAATTTTATCATAATCTATTTCAGAGATGGTTTCTATCCTGGATAGTGAATCTGCGACAATATTTTCTTTTCCGCCAACGTAACGAATATCAGTTGAAAATTCTGAGATGTATTGTAAATGACATAATTGTCTAGAAGAAGCTTTTTCGTTTTTTTGTTGAAAAGCAAACGTCAAAGGTTTTTGATCGGTATAAATTATTTTCCTTCAAGAATATGCTTGAATTGTTTTATTGAAAGGTATATTCCTAACAGTTCCCTGTCGTAAGTACTACATCCTTTATGAGCATTAGATAACTTCTTAGAAAAGAAAGCTAAGGGTTTCCAACTGCCTCCTTCAAACTGTTGCAGCACGGATCCAACAGCGAAATCTGAAGCATCGCTGAAAAGAGCTAACATTGAGTCAGGATTTGGAAAACTTAGCAATGTAGCATTCGCTAGATCTTTTTTGCATTGCTCAAATTTTTCTTTTGCTTCATCGGTCCAAGGAATTTTACGTTTATCCTTTTTCTTGGAACCCTTTAAATACTCATGAAGAATTGCTTGGTTTTTGGCAGCATCTTTGATGTATCGCCTATAGAAATTAATAAGACCAAGGAAGGTACGCAATTCATGAATAGTTTCCGGTACCCTATAATTGAAGATGGCATTTATTCTTTCGGGAAGGGGTTGAGAGCCTTAAGGAGTAATCAAGTATCCTAAAAATTATAGCTGATTCACTCCAAAAATCGACTTTCCAAGATTTATACGAAGGTCATATTTATTTAAACGAGAGAAAACTATTTTTAGGTTTTCTGAATGTTCATCTTCTGTTGAAGAAGTTACTAAAATGTCATCTAAGTATGCAAAAACAAAGTCCAATCCAAAAAACACTTCATTGATGAAACGTTGAAGCGTAGATGGGGCGTTCCTTAACCCAAAGCTCATAGCGTTAAATTCATATAAGCCGAATGGCGTTATGATAGCTGTTTTTTCTTTATCTTTTTCCGCTATTGGGATTTGAAAATAGGCGTTAAATAGGTCAATTCTTGAGAATATTTGTTTGTTTTTTAAGATATGATGGAAGTCCTCGATCCGTGGAATTGGATAACGATCGGGAATCGTTTGTGCGTTTAAGCGCCTGTAGTCCCCGCATGGTCGTAAACTTCCGTCCTTTTTTCTAACTAAATGGAGTGGAATGGCCCATGGAGATTTTGAAGGTCTAATTATATCATTATCTAACATAAATTTGAACTCCTGTTTGGCTAATTTTAATTTATTTGTATCTAACTGTCGAGCTTTTGAAAAAACAGGGGGGGGGGGGCTTTTGTAGCTATATGATGTTTTACGTTATGTTTCGAATTAGAAATTAAAAGATTTAGTTTGGTTAAATTCGGATATTGTAACAACAATTTCGCATATTGAGAATTTTTATCAGTCGTGCTTATGCTATCGGCACTTGTTATACACGTAATATGGCTTCGAATGGTTAAATTTGTAACACCATCTATTAATTTTCTGTTATGCATATCAATGAGTAATTTAAATTTGGTTAAAAAGTCTGCGCCTAAGATCGCTCGATCCACTTTAGCGATTACAAAAGGAAACTGGAATGCTCGACGTAGACCTAAATCCAAAGTTAAAATTTTGAACCCAAACCTGGGTATTATTGTTCCATTTGCAGCATACAATTTAAAGGAATTACATGCTTTATGGTTTGATGTGGCTGGAATAATCGAAAGATCAGCACCACTATCTACAAGAAAGCGTAAACCGGTTGTTTTATCGGTAACAAATAAACGGTAACTTTAGTTTGATTTTGAGTGATGTTTGCAATAGAGAATTGTGCATCTACTTGGAAAAACCAAATTTCTGGTTTTTCTTCCCAAAATTGAGGAATTTTTACGCTTACCTTGTTCGCCATTTGCCGTATTTAAAACAGAAACGTCGCTGGTAGCCATAACTACGTAGGTAGACAAAAAAAATATTATTCCCAATTCCGATCACCAAATTGTAGCGCAATTATGTACAGCTCATTACGATCGGTTATTCATATGGATTATATTTCCGGAGTGATTAATGCAGATTATATTTGAAATTAAAATAAGCGAAACTATATCAAGTCGACATATTTTTATTCCATCACAAGCAACTGTAGTTGCCACTTTTTAAACAAACAAACTGGCAAAAACAAAGATAATAAAATAAAGATATAGCTGCTACAAGTACTAAAAAAATCATTTTTACTTCATGAACTAAATTTTCCTACTACCAATATAAAATTTTCTATATAAGAGCTATTTTTTACTTGACTCCCTGTTGAAGGTGTTTGTTATTTTCGATTGAATGGAATAAAAACGTATTCCATTATAAATAAGCAATGAATTACGTTAATTAAAAGTAAACAGAAAATTAGATATTTTGTGATTGCTTGAAACATTTCTATAATTATCAAGAAAATAAATTTCTTTGTTAAATCTTTAGTATATGAATGCAAAATAACATACTTATATATATTTATATATATATATATATTGTTACGAAATTTCCGGGTTCGTTTGGATAGTGGAAATTATATGGTGTAGAGAACGTTCAATCAGCAGGCGGCAGTAGAAAAAAAAAACAACGGCGTTTATTTACACGAAGACACACAGGACAGCACAAAGACGACAACTATATACAGAACAGAGAAGACAATTATCTTCAGCAGAGACGTGCACACAACAAGACTCTACTGCACACAGTAGCGCACAGCTTAGTTCAGCACTAGCTTGACTCCGTCGCTGCTCTGCTAATCTCTGGAAGACTCGATCTTCACCGTCGATTCCGACTATTCTCCCCTGGCAGCCGCAGACTGCCTCCTTTTATATTTATCAGGAGGCGGGGCTAGAAGCCTCTCAACCAATCAGGAGCTTTCGAGGCGTATCTCGGTTCCTAATGGACGGATCGGGAAAATTCGCGATGTTTCGGGTATAATCTATTTTGGCGCCAAAGTCGCCAAGCTCTGGGACCTCCGACGCGACACTCGGACTCCGTCCAATACAGATGACTGTAAAACTGTCTTTCTGATGATGGAACCAACTATGGTGGGAAGCCGCATCACAGATTCGTAACAATATATATAGATATATAAACATTAAAACTCTGTTTCATAGCATTATCAAAATAGTGATGTGTTTCATATTTGTTTATTCTCAAGATCTTTTATGTTTTTCAGGAATTCATAATAAATTTGTCATCTTTCAAAGTATTAAGTAAACTGATTCTATTGATTTTACCAACAAATTCTTAGAATATTTAGGAAATATTTTAGATTAGAATGTTTTGTGCACTTAACAATGCATTAGAAACCTACATTTAAAACATTAGAAGAAAAGAAAATTTGTTTGTAAATTAAACCAACTTTTATGACAATAAATTGTTTTGACGAAAACTATCTCAAAATTTTTTCTCCTGTCAGTTTTTTAATATCATTTTCATTTATTTCTTTCAAATGAAGACATTTTATTTCTCATTACTTTGCACAAATAAAACAATTATAATTCAAATCCTGTTACTTCATGAATGTGTTTGAAATATTTATTTTCTGATTTATAATTTAAGTTACTGTTAGTTAACATTATAGAGAAATTTTTCTGTTGTTTAACATTTTTGCTCATGTATTTATATTTTATAACTAAACTCTATGGAAATTTATTATTTCCTTTTAAAAAAGTAATACCCATTTAAAACAATATATAAAAAATGTATTTGTTAAATTTCATAATGATAAACTAACTATCTTTTGATAATTTTTGACAAACTTTGAAACATATCTTTGTACACTTAAAATTATGAATCAAATTCTGATCCCAATTATGTTCTGAGAGACAACAAATGATAATGGCCTGATTCCATAGGAGAGCTATGAAAATTTAGAGTATATGAGTACCATTTTTATCTGAATTTTTTAATACAAATATGTTTGTAATTCAGCTTTATTAAAAATAAATTTATCAGAGCATGTTAATTAAAAAAATTTACTACTAAGCATATTAACAAAATTATCACATAAAGCTTAATTTTTACTAAATTTTTCCTACCCTAATACGTATCAAAATATTTTGAGATGGTTCATATATAATACCAATGCAGCATTGGTAAATGAAGGGTTTAAAATATCAATATAAGCTGCTTAGATTGAAAATGAAAGTACTGTAAAAAATAACTGTTTTAAAAACAATAGTAATAGTGATGCACTTGGATATTTATTTGTAATTAGTTTATTTTTCAATTTATTATATAAAATGCCTGCATTGGTGTGTAATATGATATTCTTATATACATTGAGCATAAAAATGAGATAAGGAAAAATAAGCAGCTTTTCAGTTTTAATTTTATGAAGATTTTTACAAAATTAACCAAAAAATAAATGCAACTATGTATTTTTCATACAAAATTTTATTTAAATATTAATCCTTTTAGTTTACAAATATTAAATGAATAATAATGTATTTGCAGATTTTGTAAAAAAATAAATCATTTTAAATAAATTAAAAAAAGGAAATTTTGAGTTTGGTTTTAAAATAATAAAGAGCTGATAATAAAAACTAAAATTAAAGAATTGTTCATAATTCTTTTGGGATTCTTAGGTTATAGTTTAAACATTAGTCTGAATAAAATTTACATTTCACAATCAATGACCAAGAGTTTGAATTTCAGATGACTACATGAATTAACTTTTCCTATGCTATCTTTTTCTCTTGTCAAAGATTCTACATTTTCTTGAGTAGTATTTTTATCTTTTTGGTACATTAAATTTAATTTTTTTCTTTCAATTTATCCTTTCATCCCATTGTAGAAGCTTTTAATTATGTGATCTGTATTTACTTTATCAGATGTCTGATTTTTCATTTTCTTTTGCATATACAAATTTTCTGACATATAAATAATAAGCAGATTTTTTTCCTCTGAAGCAACAATTAAAAAGTCTAATTAATTTCTACAAAAAAGAGCATAATGAATACAATATATTTAATATATGATGATATAGTATATAAAATTAGTAATATATCCCAGAAAAAAGCTTTGGTAAAATATCCATGTAGCACAAAAGTTGAAAATAATAATTAAAAAAAAAAGAAAAAAAACATAATAAAGCTGATACAGAAATTGGTTTTCCATAATATGACTTATATATATATTTTAAATACTAATCAATGATATGTACTAAGATGTTTAGATAATATTTAATTTAAAAAAACTTATTAATTAATGTCAGAAAAGTTATAATTAGAGATAGCCATGGAAACAGATCATATAGGAAAGTTTTTATAGTGCAAAAATCAATCCTGTAAACTCATCACCATACAAATTCATTTATCGCTTACAAAATAATGAAAATCCACAAAATTTGCTAATGATAAACTAAAAATTATAATGAAAGCAATATAAATATTTAATAAATTTTATAGTTTAAGTATACAGTACTACAAAATGATATTTTAAAAAGTTTTGAATAAATAAATATGACTTCATGCTTTGTTCATATATAGCAATTGATGATTTGTTTTTATATAACAACTTTATAACACAAACTTAATTTTTAACTTTAATTTGTAATGATGATATATAACTCTGAAAATTATATAATTGAAAAATATCAAACACTACTTTCATGATAGATAATTAAATTAATTTTAAATAAACCTAACTGCAAAATTTTGTAGAATTGAACAAAACTTCAAGCATTTTTATGCATCAATCTTACTTTAAAAAAAAATCATACTATAAATTACAATATACAGATAATAAAATTCTGGATTTTTTTCAAAGTATGAATGCTTACTAGATTACCTTAGATAAAATCAAAACATAGCAAACACAATTTTTATTTTCTTCAAAATTCTATTCTAATACTTTTCTTGTAATGGACAAAAACGATCAATTTCAGTTTAAATACACAAAAACAATGATATTAGATTCTTTTTTAGTCTCTTCTCCATCTCGAAATCTTCACGAATATTCAACTGCGTCCGAAAAACAGTTGATCAGAATGTGATCATCTGTTCGGGATGTTAAAGAAATGACGCAAAACGGGAGAAATTGAAAACCGATTTGGTCTGGACAATACCCATTTGACCGCTGAGCAGTGATTAATCACCAACTGATGTTTAACTACGATTGGGGAATATGGAAGTTTATTAAAAGGGTTTTAAAATAATTATTTTCTAACTATTTTTATTCAAAAGAAAGCAAATATTTTCATTATGTAAATTTCCTTTTATTTGGAGTCCTGATTAGTCGATATGTTACGAGATGCTATTTATAATAGCTATAAATAAATAATGATATCACGATATATCGAAAAATATCGATATGTGTTGAATGATATACATCGATGATGAAGTTCTGTCATCTCCGAGCCCTATTATTTACTGACTTAATACTGTGCTAATACTAATAATAATATGGTAATCAATTTTTGATACTAATATGGTAATCACTGTACTAATCTTTATGTCCTGTGCAAAAGACGATGAATACTTGTATATTATCTTTCCCTATTTATATTAAAACTGAATTTAATTTCATATTTTCACAGATCTACTTATATTATTATTGCATTGAAGTAGTTGTAATATTTTGTGTCTATACAAACACACTTTAGATATTTCCTTAAATATAAACAATTATAATAATCATTATTTGATGATAAATGTTTGTGTATTAAAAATTAATAAATGGAATATTTTTTTGTGTTACTTCTTGATTAACGAATTTATATAATGTTTACTGTCTTATTGCTGTACTAATATGGTAATCACTGTACTAATCTTTATGTCCTATGAAAAGACTTTAGATACCTGTGTATTGTTTTTTCCTATTTACATTAAAATTAAATTCATATTTTCACTACTCTATAATATTTTGTGTCTATACAAACACACTTTAGATATTTCAGTAAATTTAAATAATTACAATAATCATTATTTGATAATGAATGTTTGTGTATTAAAAATTAGTAAATAAAATATTTATATGTGTTACTTTTTGATTTTTATTTGGATGTGTGCGTAACTTTTCTTGTGTTTACAAATTAAATTTATTGAGGGAATTTAGGTTATATTTCAAATTTGAATTTGCTCTTTAAATATTCTTAGACCATTGGAAATATACATACAACAAAAGACTTAAATTTTTAAATGTTCATGATAAGTTATTTTACCATCTCTGATTAGAGCTGTTATATTTTAATAATTTGAGGAACTCTAAAAAACTAATTAACAAAACATATAATGTTGTTTTAACAATGAATTTAATTACTATTTAAAAATACTAACATGTCAGAACTTAACGATGGAAAGAACATTGATGAAAATTTTCTGCCTAACTTTTCAAGGAAACAAAAACTTATATATTCCATTTCCTATTTCAAATCATAATGAAAGATTTTGATTTGTTAATTTACTAAATTGATTTTATCTAATAAACTAAATGAAACTCGTGTCTTAAATTGATTTCAATCCCAAATATATTTTAATGTATCATGAACAAAACAAACAAACAAAAAGCTTTTTAAAGGATGAAATAATTATTGTAATACCTTGATCAAGACCGATCAAATAAGAGAGTAGCGTAACAAAATAATTCTTTTATTTACAGCTCTATATATTGACAAAAAACTTGTTCTCATCTAGGTTAATATTATTTACAAAAAACAAATAACAGTTAAATCACGAAATAGTTCCTCGATCAAATCAGAGAATAATTCATCAAGAAATTATTTCCACTATAATCTCGGGAATAGGATATTTTTACATTCTTATAACCAAAATTATAAAAGCTTTTAAAGGAAGTTCCTGGAAAACTTTCTAAAATTGAAAATTAAGACATTAAAGAGTATGAATGAAAGATATTACTAACTTTAAGTAAATTCAAAAGCAAATTAGAAGAAAATATTTGGGAAAGAGAAAAAAACATAATTACTTTGAAAGAAAATGTTATGATCAAAACGAGCTGCTGAATTTTTGCTTTATTATTGTTTAAAAGTATGTAGCTTTTTAGCCATGCCACGAAATTTGAAAACATGGAAAAGAAACTATTCATTCGTTTCATAATGGCATTAGAAACTAAATATAGCTCGTTTGAATCCTTTTTTTATGCCCAAAGCCTAACCAAACAAACAATTTGAATTCTTTTAAGTGCCATTTGTTCTTTGACCAAAAATTCCATAGTATGTATTTTTTATAAAAACTAATTATTATCTTAACTTGCATAGGGGACTTTACAGTTTAGGTCTCAAAAAATTTTAACACGCTATACTTTTAGTTAAAATTTAATATTTTAGACAAATTCTGAACAAAACAAAAAATTATATAATTTGATATTACACTCAAAAAATTTTCAGCATATTTAAAAAAAAAGTAAATAGAGTTATGTAGCGAAATTGCACTTCAGCTTTTATGAGGAATTGAGCAGGCACCTAATAAGTTGGAAAGAAATAAGTGAAAAAAATTATTCATAAAAAAGGAAATACAAACTATTTTGAACTAAGGGATTTTATTGCTTGCTGGCTAATGCTTGCCATCCCTCGAGAATGTTGTTAACACTAGAACTACCAGAGACCGACTTAGATATAGATTCTATCTATATCTAAGATCTATCTGAGATTATATCTAAGATCTATCTGAGGTTATATCTAAGATCTATCTGAGATTATATCTAAGATCTATCTGAGATTATATCTAAGATTTATCTATATCTAAGATTCTTTCTGAGATCGACTAGAACTACCAGTCATTTTCATTGGTCTGGTAGTTCTAGTGTTAAGCAATCCTTCAATGTTGGCTAAGCAAACCCTGCCCGCTTTGCTCACAACAATAAGGACACTGACCATCCTAGGATAGTTATTGTGAAGAAATATTTATGATTCAGTTTAATTGACTAGCTTAATTAATTTGTTAGTTTTTTTAAAAAGTTTTTAAAAAATTCAACAGTCAAATTAAACTGACAAAAAGAAGCAGGTAAATAGGAATTTTAAGATATATAAAAATGATCCAAAAATTATTTAAGTTTATTAATAAATAATTTGTAGAGCGTTATGTTAGGACAATTATTATATAAAAAAAACAATCTTATCAATTAACAAAATTTTTGTATGATTTCCTTTTGATGCTTTCAGTTTAATCAACATGGAATAAAATATGTTGACTCTGAAAAAGGATTCTTTCTTAGATAATGAAGCCATTATAAAGACATATTCGTCAGGCAGTGAAACTAAGAAAATTATATAAGAAGAGAACGATATTGAATTTAAATTCAGCAAAAGGAAAGTTAAAACCAAATCGCGGTGTTTTTTTTTCTCAGGGTTTTTTTTTTTTTTTTTTTTTGCATTTTTTTTTGGGGGGGGGGTAGGTATGCTGTATCAATTGTTATATACATATTGCTGTTGTATTCGTGAGACTTAGGAAAGGAAGTGGATTAGGACAAAAGAGAACATTTAAAAATAAAGTAATACGGGATAATTTAATATTTATAAATTAGGAAATTAATTAAGATTTAAATTAAGAGATATCCTCATATAAATACACATATATATTTATATGCAAGGTGATCGGTAAAGTTCTTTTAAGTCCTTTATATTCAACATGGCATCTCGTATAGACTAAGAAATAACGTTTACATATAGTAGAGTGATATATACTAAATTTATTTATTATTATTAAGCACCACTAGTGGGGAAATAAAGAAGTTACAAAAATAACTAATAAATAAAAAAGATCGGCCAAAAAGTTGAGTTAGAAAAAATGTACGTTATACCATAATAAAAACTGGAGAAAAATTCATGGAGTTATCTGTACAATTGGCGGAGATATTTGTGATTACAATTATGAATTTTCCTTTACTTGAAAAAGGAAGTTCATCCTAAAATTCAAAGATGTATTGTATTATCATACAGTTTTTCCGAGCTAAGCAACGGCGAATTTAATTTAAGCAACAAAAAAAGTAAACAAAAATAATTTTTTAAAAAATATTTGAAAAACGTACTTTGGGGGGCGGGGGATTTTGAGGAACCGAATTCACAACCTTCATGCAACTTCAAAATAGTACGTGATTAAATACGTGACAATTCTGCCAATATATTTATGAAGATTAGCTTATATAGCGTTAATTCATAATTTTATCGTATATGACATAATTAACATCAACACATTCAAGTTAGTTATATAATGGAATAAAATGTTCATTTTAATTTTAGTTAACCATACAGATGAAAATAAATATTAAATAAATTAATCGATGGGTTATTATTAACAAAATGCCAGCGATTAATCGCAAAAAAAGAAAAAAAATGCCAAAGTTGTCATATTAATTGTAGCAAATATGTTCATTAATAGTATTGAAGTTAAAACATAAGTACCATTCAAACAAATGATTTTGAGAATTCCTTACAAGAAAAAATAAAGAAATAAAATAACTAATGATTATCTCCCTTTTTTTAAAATCGATAATCAATCAAAATAAGAAATGGCTTGAAATATGAACAAGTACTTATTTCGAAGCTTTCTAGAACCTTACTTGCGGGTAAAATGTGATTGCACTTTATTCAATTTCATACTTTGGTTTAAATGAATTATAACATTGTTTCATGTTTTGAGCATAAAATATATCACGAGTAACTTTAACACATGTAGTCCACTTGCCCCAGCTTATGTATCCTAAAAATTTTTTTTGCTGTAGTACTCTCTTCACCTTTTGTTGGATACCAGAATTAACAGATTTCAAATTTTGTTTATAATATATTGCTAATGAAAAATGTTCAAGAATAGTTCTAAATAGTAGTTTTACTTCATAATATGCATCTTTCGACAACCTTTTAATGTTTTCTTCTTCATCATCAGAGCTATTATATTCTTCAATTTGCTTCTTAGCTTCATCAAACTCACCAATTTCTTCAAATTCTTTTACATCAGGATATCCTTCTTTATAAAGTCATTTATAAACAGATTTTGCCTTCCCTTTAAAGAGAATTTTGCAATGCCCTTTATCAATCATATGCTTGTTGAAAGATTCTACAATTTTGAAATATTTACCTCTTCCATTACACCACACGCAAAATCCAAAGTTTAAAGGATATTTAGCTATCAAAATATGACAACTAAATATTGATATTTAAATTTATCCAGATACACGTTTTTCTTTTCAGAAATGAAAAATAAATGCGCTTCCTTCATATATGCATCCTTAACTGACTAATGGTTACAAAATAAAGAATCATTGGTTTCTACAGTATAGTCCCATCAATTATGACTTTTCTCGTCATCATCACTACCGTTGTAGCTTTCCCAATCATCGTCCTCATCTACGTCCATGTCATTTTCTACTACCTGATTTGTCTGCCTTTTTATCATCAGTATTTGCATCCACTTTGCTTCTTTATCACCAATACGAGCAACTTCTTTGCTAGTCTTTCTATCCTTATGCTTACTGAATTCGCTCAAACCGTCAAGATATGATTTAGACTTTAAATGATTTTTGGCATTCCCAGCAGAAAAATACTTATTGCAGATATCTCAATGCAGCGACAATCTTTTAAAGTAGTAGTACACTACGGAAATTACCTAGGGCGCTCAATAACAAGCAACTCATCGTATGATACGTATGACCTTGAGTGCAAGAGGTATAAATACAATATTCAGTCTAGCAACCCCAAAACGAATGGCTCGCTATGATAATTTTTACGGCTCTTTAGTCGATCTTTTATTTTTTCCGTTTGTATTTTTGCAGGTCTTTCATTTCCACTTCTGGAGCTGGTTTGTATATTTTGCAATTGCAAAAATGTACAAACTTTTTTTTTTTTTTTTTTGCTATTTCAACAATTCCATCCACCAGTAACGTTTAAAGTATTATGCAATTTGTACAATCTTAAATAAAATTTTGAACTAAAACATATCTTTATTTCACACACACACAAAAGTATAATGTAATCAGTTATTCCGTTTTTTTACATGGATGAAAATATTATAAGATATAATCATGAAGACTTATTTACATATTTTTTATTGTTATTGTCGTCAAAAAACTGATTATTAAATGCAAAACAAGAATCTAAAGCTTAATTGAATTGCTGATCAAGAATGCTTTCTCAATTTTATGATCTAAAGGATGAAACAGATATTTTGAGAAAGAAATGTTTTATTTGCAGTTAATGCTTAGTTTAAAGAAAATTAATTATTATGAAATAATGAAGAATATAAATTTTGTTTATTAAGAAACATCTTTTTTACAGTGTAAATTCCACGAAATCTCTTAATATTTTATTTCATGCTATGTCATTATTTGTTTTTAAGAAACTGTATACTTTATGTAACTTCTGTTTTAAACAACCTATTATTAGATAGCTAAAGTAAAAGACTACTTAGAAGCTACAATATCTTTTTTGAGGTATTTTCAAAGTAACTTAATATCATGTTTTCGTTTAGATTACAAGGGCTGTGTATTCGAACTTATTCATTTTAAAATAAAGTATCCTTGAATTTCGGAACGGTATTCGAACAGTATTCTTAATTAATCCCTTTTTGCAAGTTTTATATTATGCTGTTTTATTATAAGAATATGGCTTTACAATTAGTTTAAATTTAAAATGCTCTCATTTTTTACAATTTTGTGTAAAACTACCTTAAAATTTACATTTTGAACTGTTTCATACACAAAATATTAGAGCCAATTCTTCAAAAAATGGATTTGGTACTGTAATTTTTAAATCGGAAACATCTTTTTCAGAAATGTGAAGTGTTTTAAAACCTTGTCTCTAATGAATGCAAGTATTAACATTAAATGTGGAGCCAGAACTGACTTAATTTCTCAATTAAATTTTGATAATTTATAAACACTGTTCATGATTTCCACATACTGTAGCACATGTCAAATTATCTTTAACAGCAGCACATCTTAACAGATATTAAAAATTACTATTAAGAATTTTCCATAAAAATATGAAATTCTCTTTCATACAGATTTCAAATAAAATTCCTTTGATTGCCAATAAAATTCCATTTATTTTTGAAATCATGCAATATTCAAGCAAAAATGATCTCTTAATAAATCTGTAATGTAGTTATTAAACACTGCTTTTTATTCTGTATTATACTTATATCCTCATATAACTTGGTATAATATGTAAAAATGGACAACTGTTTAAGAAAAAGCCAAGTTATCTTGTAATAAGCGGAGATAAATCCAAAGTTTTCACTAAATGATTTTACGTTTAAACACAAATAACACAATATGATAACATAGCATGGCAGTTATAAGATATCTAGTTGACGAATATATGAGTCTTGTTTTTATTTCGGTTTGAACTACACCTATTTTGAAATGGACCTTGTAATTTTAATCAGTAGTCAAAGGTGAGAATGAAATATGAATGGACACTTCCTTTCCAAACTTCCACGCCACACCACAGGAAGGCGTTTAATGACAGGTATTTTAAGTATGCTTTCGCAACATTTGATGATTAATTTCATAAAAGTCATTCATTCATTTCAAAAATCCAGTTTTAATCAAACAGCATAAATAGGTGAACGTACAGATAAACAGTTTTCTATATATAACTTCTGAATACATTCAAAGATTTGAATAAAATTACATATTACACACGATAGAGCTAGTGCTGTTATAAAATTGATTCTATTCTGGTGGGTTACCTTATATTCTGAAAAAAATAAGCCATACTCAATTAAAGTAATTTTTTTTTTTTTGTGCGTGTGTGTGTGTGTGTGTGTGTGTGAATGTAATTACTAGTAAAATGTTGAGTATGTCATATCGTGTAAAAAATTTTTTTAAGTAAATAAATAACATAAATCAGATAAAAAGACTGTAATTTTATTTTGGAGTTAACCAAATTACTCGTGTTTTAATTTGCATTTATTTTCATCTTTAATGCAAATTTATATTTCAGTTTGCTTATTTTTTGGTATTTCATAAATGGAAAAATAATCAAGATTAATCATATTTTCTCCAAATTTATCAAATCTGTGCCATACATTTGTATTCTTGATTTTTGTCGGTATTTGTGCCACTTATCAAAAATAACATTGAAGCAAAAAGAATATTTAATTAGAAATTTTCCTTAAGAAGTATCTGTTACCCATTTTCCAGTATTACTTTTCATAAAAACCAAGGAACTGTTTCTTTAGATACAGATAACTCCAAGAGAAAATGAACGTTCTGTGGAATCATCAAATAAAGAACATTTCTGTTTGAAAATAAATAAAGACCATTCCTTCACTTACACAAAGAGAAGAAAAAATTAAAGTGGCGGAAATAAAATAATAAATAGTTAAATTACAATTTATGTAAAAATGAACTTGGTGAGAAGTAAAAAGGAAGAAAGAAACACATGGAAACAAACAAAAGATATCTATAATGAACCGAGGATTATATTGAGTTAAAGACACTTAAATTTTTCTTTATCATGTCTAAAAATAGCAATGGATTAAAAAAGAATATTCAGTTGGCGATTTTACAGTAGTAATTCCAGCTCCTCATTCTCCAAATTTCTTAAACTCAATGCTTTGAACATCAATAAATAATCCGTTAAATCTTTTACAGGCTATTTTTGTGTGTTGAATCATATGAGTAAAATCACATTCCTAATCATCTACAATGGAGGAAGGAAAGAGTGACTGTAGAATTTTCTTATATGCAAATTGGGCCAAAAAAAGTAAAATTAAAATTTTCTAATTTCTCATCAAGCAACCAAAGTGAAAAACGATTATGATAGTAGGCTTTAACCTTTTGACTCTCTAGAATTTGTTGACAAATTTTGAAAATTTAAGAGCTGCTGCCATTTTTAATCGGGGAAAGTCATTAAAATATATATGGGAAAATAAGCAATCAGCTGAGAAAGGTGAAATATTGGGAAAATTGTAAACTATGATGACACATTTTTAGAACTAACGAAATAAACGGAGAAATCATCAGGCTATGCAAATTGAGAGGGAGGGGAGGCATTTTAATCAAACTTGAAGCAGAGGGTCACGAAACTGAGTTAGAATTCCAGAACTACTTTTATATTAAATAACTTAGGCATTTTTTTTAGATAACAAAATGAACTTGTATAACATAGATCAAATGGAAAAAGTAAGGCAGTTTTAAAATAATTATAATATATATATATATATTTAAAAAAATCTCAAAAATTTTGAAGTCAGGGAATAAACTAAAAAAAAGCGTAATTTATTTTTAATTTTACAGAAAATATTCTAAGAGACCGAGTTCAGGAATTAAGAAAAACTGTGTTGCTGCTATCCCTGTCGTTTCAAAATTATAGAAGTTATATTCATATTATTTAGCTTTGGATTGAAGGTTAATCATAAAAATTCTTATATAGTACCAAACAGCTCAGAGGGAAGAGGCTTTGTGAATAATTTTGCACGACGCTTTTATTGAAAATGGAGGGAAAGGGGTAATTTATCTTAAAGAGGGGGGAGACAATCAACGAGATAAATTGCAACTTAAAAGACTACTTTTAAACAAGAAATCTTAGCATGTTTGTCACACCATCAATCAAGCAGTATGTTCCTCACAATCCGCGTAGAAAAAGGCAAGAAGTTTTAAAATAACTGTAAAAAATTTATAAATCCAAGAATAACCTAAAAGATATAATTCTTTCTCCTCCTCCTCCTCCTCCTCCTTCTTCTTTTTTTTTTTTTTTTTTTTTTTTTTTTTTTTTTTAAATAAGGTAGCTCAAGAAATAATTTATGATGGTGATAAAAACTGTGTTTCTGGTTCTTTAGTTGAAAGATTAAATATATATCCATTTGAAAATTTCCAGTCTGGAGGAAATCAATAAAATTATTGTAAAAACTAAAATGCGAGAACGGCAGATACACTCACTATAAAATAATAATTTTTTTTTCTTTTATTGTTATCAGATTTGCCTTTCATACTAAAAGCTATGAATGCTAGCGCAACTCCTCTACGGGAAGAAACTTATCGGCAAAAAATATGATGGCCGACATGATATGCATTCCTTTCCCTTCCCGACTATAGTAACAAGAATAATCGCTCCTGGTTGAAAATGGCTTTTCCGTTAGAGCTGACTGTTTCAATTCTATGCTTTCCCCTCCCCCTCGGCTATCTGCAGTTCGAGGCCTCAGTGCTGCTGCGTGACGTCATCATCGGTAAAGTGTCGTTATCGATCGTCATCCTCGCATCGATGCAAAAATGGCGAACTATCTCCTCGTACAATTATCGTTTGTCTCCATTTCAAATGAAGATTCGGTTCACTTTCTTTCCGAAATTGGTTGGGAATTTTGTTTGAAGTTCAAAGGAGACATGCTAAAATTATAAATTTCCCCTTTCATTGATATTTAAAACTAAATTGAAATATAAGGGTATATTGAGCTTTACCACAATCGACGTTTTCCCCTTCCCTTTATTTTTTTTAATCATTTCTGCTTTAATATTACTATTGTTTAAGGAGGAGGGAGAATTCAAATCCTTTAAAATAAGAATTTATAGTAAAAGTATCTCTTTAGAGCAGAATTGCAAGTCTTTCAATGCATTTAAATAATTTCGACTGTTTTCTTGAGAGAGAAAAGTAATAATTTTTTTTTTCTATGTCAGTTATTTGAAACCTAAAAAGAAATATTAAAATATTTTTTTCATATCTTACAATTATTTTATTAAAGTTTCAATTGATTTTACGTACCTACTTTCGAAGAGAACTTTTACAAATATGAGATACACATTTAAATTATTATTGATTAAGAGCCAAAATCAAATAAAACACCAATATCTCTTAAATGCTTAACACAACAAATCGCATAATTTACAAAAGAAATATAAGATTATAGCATACATGCAAACTGCAATCCCCTTCTCCCGATGTGACAGGAAATTATATCCTAAATAATGAACAAATTAATTTATTATGCATTATAATTCATAAATGAAAAATTATGCAATATAATTTTACTAACTGTAAAATTTCAATGTAAGATTTTAGATTTTCTCAATCATTTTATTATAGACAATACACCTAAATTATTTCTGTTGTCAACAGTCTTTAATTTCCACCGACACAAAGTCTACATAAACTATAAGGTATCAGTGGATAGAACTTTTCGCTGATTTTTTAAAAATATATTTAATTTATTTTTAAATACATTATTTGCTTAAAATTTTTCAGAAGAAATTCAAATATTGCACACAAAGAATTACTGTAATTATGATTATCCTGATAAACTGTCATTTCACACAAATTTATAAGCTATAAGAGAATAAAAATTTACTTACCTTTCAAAAAGCCAGAAACTTTTGGAGTGTCACAACTCAGTATTCAATGAAGACAACAGAAATGATAAAATCCTAAAAGATTAGAACTTCAGTGAAAGCCAGATATGTCTGATCTATCACCATTAGGATAACATTCCTTTCAGCAGCAATAATATATGCAAAGCATAATATATAATTGCAACTATCATTTGTATAAAAAGAAACATTTACATATTGTTATATTGTAATAACTTCCTGATAGGCATATCTTCTGTCTATGAAAAGCTGTATGTTTGAAGAGTTCATAATCACCAGATAGTTATGTCAGGAATCCTAAACATTTTACTGAAAAGAAAGCCATTAAAACCATAGACAGTCTTTCAAATCATTGGAAATTACTGTATTTGATTTTAAAACTAAGATCTAAAATATCGGGTTAATATTAAATAAATAAAACTAAAATTCTTTTTAATACAATTCCTAAAATTTTAATCAACAAAAATAACTTTAGAGTTTGAAGTTACAGTTTTTGAGTTTTGCAGTTTGTTTCCTAAACTGATTTTTTTCCTCACTAATTATTTAAAAATATATTCGTGGACGATTACAGTAAAGTTTAAAGAATTTTTTCAATCCTATGTTTGCTATCATGATAATGTTCTAATAAGTTTTCAGAACTAAAGTAATTTTCAGATAGCTCTAAGGCAATTTTTCTTGGATTTTTCAGATACAATAAAATTATCTTCAAAATCAAAACAAATTTTTTAACTAAAAATATAATTATGCACAATAACATTGGAGAAGGACAAAGAATCTGTCCCCTGTATAATTTAAAAATAAGTTCATAATTTTCATCAACTTCAGTTATCTTATCTACCACTAAATATACTTTTGCTGGCATTACATTTTAATTTTTTAACAGCAATAAACACACAATATCCTGCCATGTTGGTTAAAGGACCTAAAACCTAACTTCTACTAATCATTAATCATATAGGACAGAGATTGCTGAATTTTTCCTTAAACTTATAAAAGGTGATTTTATATTCATAGTCTTCCACCAAGTCAACAATGTTTTAATAAACTTAATTGTAACTGCAAAATGTTAAATTTCATATTTAATATCAACCTCTTGTAATATACATTAAAAACATGTAATTTAAGATTGACATTTTGTCTCTCAAGACTAGAAGGAGATAGAGCTTTTAATAATAACTTATAGATATGTTTAAATTATTAATATCAACATTATGTAATTTCCTAAGTGAAGCAAATAAAGCTCGAAGAAAACTTTTCATCAAAAATTGGGAGGGGTAGATGGATTGCAATTTTCTTTTTTTGTTCAATCAATTGGGTCGTACACCTTTAAGTAAATGCCTTGAATCAATCATATGAAACGAATTCGCTTTTTTACCACATGGATGAAGATAAATCATTCGAAATTGATTCCCCCCCCCCTAAATCTGCCAGAATATCAAATTTGGTCATTGGACTTCCGTTAATCGAATTATTATCACAAACAGCTTCAAAGACAAAAAAGCCAAAGTGTTCAAACTTATTATTTTTCTTATCATACAATGCAAATAATCATATTTTATATTTTTAACTGGCCATGAAATCATAAATACATGAACTTAAAGTAGGAAACACACCATTATTTTTTGAAAGACCAGCCCTGTTGCCCAATTTATAATCATCATTTGGTTTTATGTGAATCTCATCAAACTACAATAAAATTTTTCAAATTCTAAATCAGCTAACAAAGCAATTCTTTGATTTAAATAATTTAAAAAGTATTTCTCCTTTTGCTCTAATTGAGAGTAAATGCCTGGTGAAAGAATTATGTGAAGATTCTATATCATATGAAAATAATATTTTTTTATTCTTTTTAGAGAAAAACTTTTTTTTTTTGTCAGTTTGAGATAGGTGGACTGAGAGTTCAGAACCTGCTTTTGCTGTGTATGCAAATTGGGTTTATGTTAAATATGTCATTGGAGTCAATTGTCTTTAAAAAAAGGGTATCTTTAAAGTTTGGGGAGTGGGATGCCAGTTCTGATATCATCCCTATCATCTGTTCAAAATTTTGACTATCTCAGAACTGTTGAGCAACTTCCAAACAATCACGATTCTCTTTCGATTGAAGACAACTTTTGTAACGCCTTTCCTTCAAATAATTTCACTTTGCATTGCCACATTTAGGAGGAAAAATGTGATTCTAAAACCAGAAAGTAAAATTTCAGAGTAAGCACACCCTGCAAAAAAAAAAAAAAAAATTACAAAACAGAATAAGAAAATAAACAAAAACCAAGACTTTTAAAGCAGACCAGCAACTATTTTTTCCTTTCAAAACATAATTTTTTTAAATGATAGAAATTAAATAACTATATGTGCAGTTTTTATCTTATGATAATCTGATATAATAAAAACATTTAAATTGTTGGTCATGTTTCAATGGTTGTTTTAGAATCTCAAGCTAAAAAAAATAATCAAAGTCATTTTAAACAAAATCACAACATTAAAAAAAAAACAGCAAACATACAATGTTATTAGCAGAATCTAAATAATAGGATGCAATGTTCAGCATACTCTTAAATTCTTAATTAAATCATAAAAAAGGCTGAAAATTTGAAAACAAGGAAAAAAAATCCAAACAATAGCATTTTGATATTTTCATGAGGTTTGATCTTAATCTGAATAAATATAATGTTAAATAAATAGTCCTTGAAATCAAAATTACATAACCTTTAAACACCTATTTCATTTGTAACACAGGTTTCATGAAATAGAAATTTACAAAAGAAAATAACTGATAAAAGACAAAACTAAAAGCATGCTTAAAGGGAATATCTAAAGCAATACAATTTTGCATGTTATTCATGAAACTGTATCAATCTGCTATACTGTGAATTTGTACTTTGGCAGACCAGGGTCATACATTATATCTAGTGTATTCTTTTCTTTTATTTCATCCACTGGCAAACAGTCTGCTGTGGATGGCAGTCATCCTTTGCAGTTTGGGTTCTTGTATTCTATTGTATTTTGTTATGCCTCATATACCTTTAAAATGTCTTATGAGTTTAGAAGAATCCTCGATATAAATTATGTCTGTCTCAAAATTATGTTTGTTTTCCCATCAAACTAAAAGAAATTAAATTTTAAATAGCTATTTAGTGAATTATAGAGAAACACTTTTGTATTACAAAAAAAATCTAAAAGAAATTGGGACTGTGATGTCCACAAAATGAGAATATTGCACAACATGGTTTCATTCCCAGATGTAATGAAAGATGCATTAAAAGCATTTTGTCCATATTAATAGCAAAAATCAAATTAAAGTGTATGATAAATTTGTGGAAAAGTAAAAATTTCTAGTCAGGTAAAGAATGACTCGAAAACATTTAGCACAATAATTGAATTTTACACAAAATTGTTTACAGTTTTTAAATACATAAATAATAATGAATGCACTACTTGAAAACTTAGGAATGAAATTTTTTTTCATCAAACAGTAAATTTCCTAGTTATCTGAAAACAAGATAATGCAATCAAAGTATTGCTTAATTGCATATATTACTTATTATATTACTCATTGAAATGATAAGAAAACGAAAGACATTTTTAAAATTATTTTAGAAGCTGACTTCTAAAACTAAAAATTATCAATAAATTCTTATAAAATAAATTTAAATTTTAGCAGTATTAAAAACTTTTAATATAATGAATGCAATCAACTAACTTTTTATCCATCGATTTGAATCAGAATTGGAAAAAAATTGTCATTATAATAATTTTTTATTTATTTATATAAATGAATTTTATTAGCAAAAATAAATACTTAATAACCAATTGACAATAGAAACTAATAATAGAATGACATGGAAATGATACGTTTTTTTAAAAATCCACAAATTTCATTCAAATACGATGATCTTTATGAATTAATTAATGATTTCAGTATGGAATTTTGATACTGCATCAGTTTTACTAAAAATTCAATAATAAAAGAGCAAAAACAAATTAGATACGAAAAACAAACTGCTGAGGATTTGTTTCTTTATTATATGAAGCAGTAAATGATAACATTTTATTACTAAATGTGTAAAAATAATGAAATATACATCGTCACAATAAAAATGTTCGCATGATCTTATAATCCATTATCCATGAAAATATTACATTTCTCATCCATTGATGATTACTGTAATACGTAATAAAAAAAATTTTAAGATTCATGAACTTACACTTCAATTTCTTCAGAAACACAGCTCAACTTCTAAAAAGCTCAATTTCTATTCTTAGATAGATGTTGTAATGATTCCTTCAGTTCATTGGTATCTTGGTTCAAGATGAAATTCTATTAAATGAACCTTCTGAAAGTTCACAGTTTAAAGAGAAAGTCAAAACCTGTAGACATTAACTTAAGCCAAGTCAATGAAAGTTTTGTTTTGGAGTTATAAGAAATTTTTGAGCACTGCAAGACTGTGTAAACAAATCAAACATAATCAGTAAATTACTAAAATTAAAAATATAACAGAACGCAATAGAATACTTTCCTAAAATATTTTAACATTAATTTGCATATAAAAATCCCCAATATATACCAGAATCCAAAAAAGGATTTATTTATTGCAACACAAATGCATATTCAAAATATTTAGTTATCAGTACCCTGTCAATGAATCACACAGTACTAAATATAAATATTCGTTGAAGTATAACAATGATAAAAAAAAAAAAAAAAAAAAAAAAAAAACTAGCAAGACTCCAGCTTGAAATAAATAGAAAAAGTTTATAACATACATGCAAATCATATGAAAAATAAATTAATCTTCTGTGATGTTTAAAGAAAATTATTTAAACAAGATAAAAACAAGTGGATAAATAACTGCAGAGATATGTTTACATGTTTATAATAAAATTTAAAAATATGCTTGAAAGGAGGCTATATAAACTATTAAAGTAGGCTGTGCCTTGCCAGATAGAACTGAAAAATGAGATACAGATCAATTAGAAAATACCAAATATAACTGTAACTGCATGCATATAGTTCCAAGGCACATACTATATAAGTTGTAAACAATATGCCACAATTTTGTAATAGATATACTAAATTATATATTTAAAACCAAATAAAAGACAAATTTAATTGATATTCAAAACATTATATTAACTAAGTATTCGGATTTTAGTTCTGGATGAAGTAAATTTGGACATTTTTGTAATAGATAGCCACAATTTTGTAATAGATATACTAAATTATATATTTAAAACCAAATAAAAGACAAATTTAATTGATATTCAAAACATTATATTAACTAAGTATTCGGATTTTAGCTCTGGATGAAGTAAATTTGGACATACTCTACAAATAAATGAATACGTTTTTTGTTTTTTTTTCTCTCCCAAAATTGCACCAATATCTTATAAGGTAACAACAAAGCAGCACTAGAGCTATGCAAAGTGCTGTGAAAAGTTCTGAAAAATAGGATGATAATATAAGCAAGCATATTTTCCCTATAGTAACTTGGATAAATCTGCTAAAAAGTGGGGACATTTTAATAAAAAAACAGAGAGATTCCACCAGGATAATAAAGTAATCAAAGATATCAAAACAGGCAGGACACACATAAAAAGAACTCATATATGTTTCTTTTCCCCTAATTTAATTGGCACAACTAATAAACTTTTTGTTTTATAGGAATTAACATTTTCATATCTATTTATGGTGCACCATTACTCTTGTAGAAAACTTTTACACATGATTTATTTTGATGGGTTGAAATTTACTACTTATTTAATCAGGAAATATTTTAATCAGTGTAATTTAAACTTACTAAATAAGGAAGTAATCTTTTTTTATATTTTTATTACAAATGTCCCAAATAATATGGAGTTGATTTATATATTTTTACAAATAAGCTGATTAATTACATTGATTTGAATACATAATTATTTTTCCATTTGAAACAGTTTCAATATGATTTTAACAATGCATACATTTTAATACAGAAATATAATTTTTTTATTAATTTTCGATTAATATCACTCACCTAATTTAACAGTGAATGAAGAATTTAGTAGGACATGAAGAAAACATTTTGAAAAATATTACATAACCTTTTTGCTTAAACAAACACCATACTTCTAAAATTTAAAAGATAAGCATAACTAATTTACATCCGCAATATTGACTCTCCTATATTTTTTTGAGTTTCAACAAGAGGGAGGAAAAAAAATCCTTAACAAATTTCAATCAAAGTCAATGACAGAACTATAACAAAACAATTATAATTTTTTAGCTAAAAGAGAAAGGGGTGAAATCCCAGTAAAAGCAAAATATATTTCAGTAAGAAGGCAATGGAATTACTTTATTTTGTTTCCTTAAAACCAAAAGCTAAACAGAAAAAAAAAAAAAAAGCATAAAATATATGCATTTTAAAAATCTACCAAATAGTACATTTTTCTTTCTCAAATTAAAAAAAAAGTGAAAGAAAAAAATATTCTTATACTGCATACTTATGGAAATAAAACTATAAAGAAAATTTTTGTATGTGTGTGTCGAACAAAAATAAATAATTATAAAAATGAAATACCAAAATGGGTTTAAAAATTTTACACTATTCAATATAGAAAAACCTATCAAAAAAAAAAAGTTCAGATACATCACAATTTTTAAAGTAATTGAATTTGCACAGTATATGAAGATAGTGGGGAAAAATCAAATGAAATTAGAAACATATAAAAATATTGCTTTAAAATATGACAGAAAACCAGGTGCAGTCTTGAAAATTTTAGAAAATTCTACAGAACAAGAAAACTCTATTATATTATTATAACAAGAAAACTCTTTGTGATCATTTAAACACAGAGAAACTCTAAAAAAAAAAAAAAAAAAAAAAATTAAACTATAAGAAAATCTAATTACATTTTCTTAAGAATTCAGGAGAGAAAAACACAAGTTCTAAAACAGTTCATAAATTTCAAACTCAAAGAACAACCAAATTTTTAAAAAAAGAGGGAGAGAAATTCTATTGACGGTAAGAGAGAGTGCTCAATTTTCAATTAATTTTATATCTCTAATTCAATGTGGAGCAATGAAATCAAAATACAACTAAAATACTAAGAATATTCCTACAGCTGAGTATTAGAATCATTTAGATTCGCAAAGCATCATACATTTAAAGTTAAAAAAATAAAAAATTACTAACTAAATATTAATTTTTATTTTAAAAAACGAACTAGAAGATATATAACATTTAATTTTTTTACAGGACTCCGAGTTAAAATTTTTTAAAAATGCATTGGCATTAAATGATTTTTTTTCCATTGATTCAAGAAGTTTAATAGAATATACAAATTAAAATTGGAAGAGTAATTTCCAAAAAACTTACCACAGAAGGATTTTTTTAACATCAGACAAGGTGGAAAATTTCAGTTTTCGTTCAATTCAACCTGGAAGAATATGGAAAAAAAAAAAAAAAATGCCTCAAACAGAAGCTCTTGAAAATTCTAATGATAATACTACTTAAAAAGAAGAACAATAAAAAACTTCAATCACTATAGAAGCTTAACTCTTTCAGTCAGCAGTCTGTATTTGGGGCTGTTGTTTCTTTCTACAAATTTATATTATATATATATAGATTATAAAACACATAATAAATTTTGCACAGTATGTATGAACAATGTTCCAAAAATGAAGATCAAACATGAAAAGTAAGCATTTGATAAAAAAAAATGTCATCACATTAAAAAATTAGATAGGAAATTAGTGACACATAAAAAAATTATGAAAATTCAACAATTTTAATTACAGAAGGTGATTAAGAGTGTCTCCTTGTAATCAATTTAACAGGAATAAATTAAGAAAACAAAACCAGTATATGCTTATAAGTAAATACAGTTGTATTTTTAATAGAGAGTGGAGTAGCAAATTGTGCAAAGAAAAAAAATCCTATGAAAATTCTCAGTAAGTAAGTTTTCCACAATGTCTGATTTTGCCAACCAACATATTTGAGAAATTATCTCTAAGAGGCTAAGAAAGCAATTCCTGCAGCTCATTTTCTATTAATTTCACAAAGCCTGTTCAACACTGAATGAAGAAATTAGAACATGAGATTAACACTTTGAAAATTGTTGGCTTCATAAAACACCATACTTCTAAAATTTAAATGATAAGCATAACTAACATACATTCTCAAAATTTAACAATCATTATCAACATGTAAAGGGCATGATAAGAGAAAGAAAGATCCATAATAAATAAATTTCATACGAAGTCAATGGCATAATTACAGCAGAAACAATATGCATTTTTTTTAATAAGCAGAAAAAGGGGTGGAACACTAGTAAAATCTAAACATATTTCAGTGAGAAAGCAATGGAATTAACTTATTTTGCTATCCTTGTAATCTGAAATTAAAATGAAAAAAAAAAAATCGATAAAGTATATACATTTCTGAGCATACTTAGAGTTTTGATATGAGTCTACAAAGGAGGGCAAGAAAAGAAAGAAGAAAATTTTCTTATATTGTATACTCATGGTAATAAAATTATCATGAATAATTTTTCTTGTGCATAACAGAAATATGCAATAATAAAATAGAAACAGAAAATGGATTCAAAAATTTTATACTATTTAATATAGAAAAATTTATGATAAAAGTTGAGATAAATTGTAGCTTCTAATCAAGATAAATTTTACAGTAATTGAATTCGAACAAGATATGAAGATGGTAGGGGAAAATGAAATCAAATTAGAAGTATAGAAAAATATTGCTTTAAAATATCAGATAGAAAACTAGGTGCAGCCAAGAAAATTTTCGAAAATTCAACAGTTTACATTGTAATAGGAAAATTTAGATTGACTCTGATTATGTAAACATGAAAAAACTCTCTCTCTCTCTTTCTCTGAAAATGAAAAAGACTGGCATTATAAGCAAATGTAATTATATTTTCTCAGGGAATCATAAAAAAAAGAACAAAAAATATAATTCACAAAATTGTTTATGAATTTTATAATCAAGGAAGAACCAACCATGTCAAGAAAAGAGAGAGGAGGAAATTCTATATGAGGTAAGAGAGAAACCGAAGCACTTCATTTTTAATTAATTTTATACCTCTAATTCAATGCAGCACAAAGGAACCACAATACAATTAAAATAATAAGAATACTCCTACTGCTGAATATTATAATGACTTGGACTTAAAAAGCACCAAACATCTAAAATTTAAAAGGTAAAAAATTGCTACAGAAATATTTATTTTTAGTTCTAAAAAATCAATTAGAAGAAGCATAACATTATATTTTTTTACAGGATTCTGTGAGTTAAAATTAAAAACTGACATTAAAGACTTTTTTTTTTTTTTGCCATCGATGCAAGAAGTTTAATTGAATCTACTTATTGCAACTTGAAGAATTATTTCCAAAAAACTTACTGCAGTGGGAATTTTCAGTATCAAATAGTGCGGAAAAATTCAGTTTCCTTTCAGTTCTATCCGAAGGAAAAGAAACAGGAAATATTACCTCAACCAAAAGCTTGTGAAGATAAAGCTAATGATGATGATAATACTGCTTATAAAGTAGAAGAACAACAAAATTTTCAATAATTATAGAATTTTAACTGTTTCAGAGTATCTTCAGGCTGCTGATCTTAAAATTGATGTCACATTTACCAATAAGCAATAATATTTAAATTACTACATTTCAATACTGTCTGCAGCCCAATGTATTCTGCAGATTTTAAATCTTATACTTTGGCAAATTGTTTTTGGAAGCTTATAATTTAGTGTGCCAAAGGTACAGAAAGATCCTGTTGATCAACAGTATAATCAATAATTCTCTTAAGTAAAAGAAAGTAAGTAGAAAGTAAAGTAAGTAGAAATACCCTGACTTGGAATAACACCATAGAGTGAATATACATCAATACCAGTTACCACATCACTGCCTGATATTTCTTTACCAGATGAAGTTAAACAGAACTTTGCCTTTGTTATTGAAATGAATATAACATCATGCATATTTATAGCACACCATTAGTCTTTTAATATACTTTAAATATGATCCCTTTTGATTAATTGAAATTTTTTTCTTTTTTTTTAATCATTAATTTTAAATTTATCTAGTACAGAAATTTTTTTTATTTATTTTTAATACAAATTTCACTAAGAATGTGGAATTAACCAATTTATTTTTACAAACAAGTTAATTGATTTCACTGGTTTAAATACATTATCACTTTCCACTTGAACAAGTTTGATTGTGAGTTCAGTGATACAGAACATTTTACTACTGAAATTTAATCTCCATTTTATCATAGATCTAAAGTGGATTTTACAAAAACAATGTCAGAAGCAGAATTAAAACAACAAAATAATGATAAAGTCACTGCAGAATCATTAGAAATATAAGCAGCATGGATCAGCGTAATATCATTAATAAAATAGAAACATACAATGATCAAATACCAATAACAAAACACAAATATGTTTTTTAAAGTTTATCAATATACAAAAATCGATCAGCAAATTTATATTATTATAAGATATGTAATAAATTTTAGTCATACTCAGTATGAATAGTATTTGAACAATGAATGCCAAATATGTGGAGAACATTTTTGATAAATAATAAATATAGCTTTTGATACTAATTTTAACATTTCAAATAAAGATTCTGATTTTTTTAATATCAATTACATTAAAAAATAAGATAGAAAATCAGTGGCAGATGAAAAGAAATTAAAAAAATTCAACAGGTTCTATTACAGGAGGAGATTTAGAGTGCCTCCCTGTGTTTAATTCAACAAGAATAAAGTAACAAAACAAAATGAATATCTGCTTATAAGTAAATAAGTTGCATTTTTAATGGACAGCCAAGTAGCAACATATGCAAAAAACCCCATCATAATTCATAGTAAGTTTGCAACAATTTCTGAATTTGGCAACCAAAATGTTTGAAAAACAATCTTTAAGCAGGCTAAGAAAAGAACTTTTGCAGTTCATTTTCAATTTCTTACATTTTATTCTAGAGTGAAAGAAATAAAAACGAATATTATCATTGCATATTGAATAATCCTTTTATATTAAAAACACCACACTTCTAGGTTTTAAATGCCAACTATTATTAATTTACATTTAAAAATGGGCATTACATTTCAAAAAGAGATTTATAACAATTATAAGGCATTCTACACGTAAAAGGAAGGACTTCTTATTATACCAATTTTAATCAAAGGCAATGACAGAATCAAAAAATAAATAATAATTATTTTAGCAAGCCTCAAAATAACAAGGAAATCATTATAAAACATGAACGCAATTTGATAACTGAGGCATAACTTTATTTTATTTTGTTACCATTGGTTCTAGAAATTTAAAGTAAACCAGCAAATAAAACATATATGAAATAATTTCTAAAAACATACGCTTTTTTGGTTTTTGAATCTCAGATGATGAAGACACCTCCAAATTAACTCCAGTAAAATCTGAAAGAAAATAAAAAGTAAAATAAAATAAAGTGAATGTGATTTATATGCATGCACATGGAACAGAAAAATACAATAATAAATTTTGGTGAATAAAAATAAAAAAAAAAAGTTACAAAATCCTCCACTATTCAATATACAAAAATATAAGAACTAATTTAAAGTAATCATAATATGCTTTAAATGTTTTTATAAAAAACACCAAGCTTTTGATTACATACATATATCTCTTTGCCAACAGATAAATGATTTTACTGGATTTTAAATTAAGAACAAAAACTTTTACGTGTGTTAAAAAAATATGTTTAAAATAAATTTTTAATTTTATTCCTTAAAAAAGATTTCTGAAATGTTGAACAAATATTCTCCCTTTTAAACATGAAGCATCTACAAAGAATGCAATATATTAATAAATTACTGCAATATCATATACGTAACCGGCAGAACCTGCACAGCATTGCCCTTGACATGATGAATATGAATGAAATCAAAACCAGAAAAACATAAAACTATAAAAATGAATAAAAAAAATATTTATATCATGTTCATGCTATATGTCAAGCTTAAAAAGTGAATTAATATATATAAAAAGGAGATAAGTAATATGAGTTGAAGAGGGGACCTCCCTTTTTTATTCACCGACATATAACATTGCATAATCTATAACAAAATTAAAAATTCATCACACAGATTGAAAGTTGTTCTAATGAAAATTAAATACTTTATTATCTAATTGAAGTGGTAGGGCAGTAAAAATCATTGATTTCATATTATAATTTAAATATCACATCAACTTAAAATTCAAAATCTAATCTCGTCAGTGGTATATTCAGTTGCTTTACAATATTAACAAATTTTATAATATTTTCTAAATATGATTGACTACAACAATTTTCATTGCTGAAATTTATTTATTTCATTGTTCCATCAAATATTAGAATCAACTTTTTTATTTTAATTTACCTGAAATTTAAGTCAATTTTTTTAGGGACGCAAAAATAATATTTAAAATTAAATGAAGATGACGAGATAAGAAAGAAGCATTTTTAAAATTAAAGTAAGAATTCGGCATTCAACATTAATATATGAAAATATTTTGAATTTCATTGAAATTTATATTTCTTATTTCTCTTTTAGAATTCGGTGAGCTAATTCCTACTGTAGTGAAATTCTTTTTATATTAAATATTGAGCCTTAAATACTATCATTATCAACTATTCATTTTTAAGATGACTAAACCTTCATCTTCGTACTTTGCATCAACGTACTCGAGTTGGGGGTCGTTGGCCTTCTTCTTCATTGTAATCAATCTGCAAAGAGAAGTGTTCTAGGTCGTCTTTTTTTCTTAGGATGTCTCGAGTCATATTTGGATATAGTCGCTATTAGAGGGTTAGTTAGTATCTATTGTATGGAAGAAATTTTGTGCAAGTGTTTTAAAGTATTCTCCTATTGTTGGTATTTTTAGTTCTTTGAGAATTTGCTTATTTTTGATGAACTACGGTGCTTTATTATTTCGCCTCCAGTTCCATTTTAGGTTGTTTCTAATTTGTTTATGTGGGTTTTTGCAGCCGCCCCCCAAGCAGGCGATGCGTAGCTCATTATTGGTCTGCTTATGGTCTTGTATAATAATAGCTTATTTTTCAGAGAAAGTTTGGACCCTTTCCCCATCATAGGGTACAGTTTAGCTTTGCAGGCTTTGATTTTGTTTCATGAAAGACGAGGATTCTGTGATCGTGAATCGAAGATCATCAGCTTCTTCGTTCCGTAAGATTCCTAAATGACTAGGAACCACTACAAAAAAAAAAAGTTTAACCTTTCTGAGATTTTTTTTTCGCCTTATAAGAATTTTTAAAGTGAGACAATGAATAATTTTAGACGAATGGAAAGTGATATTTTTCATAGAAGAGAAATTGAAAAAGAAAAAAAAAAAAGACACGAATGAAATTCTCCTCTGTTTTACAAACCCATTCTTCAATTCATCAGATATCACGAAGGAGCAAATTTTGGCGAGTTTTCCCAGCTGCACACGAACTAGTACCGCCATCTATTGGAGACCGGAGATAATTTTAAAAGAAAGCCCTCTCCTATCGTGCTCCTATATTCCTGGTATGCTGGGTGGAGTGACGTGGAGTAAGGGGTAGATACGGAGACCAATCAGTGTTCCTCACCTATTCGGAGCGGCTTTGCTTGTTCGCCATTCTGGAGCATAAGAAAAGAAAGGGACGGGGGGGGGGGGGGTCGCATTTGAATCGAAGGGGCGAAAAAGAGGAGAAATCTCAGGGAATCGATGACTGGTATATTAAAATAATGGTGGCAGGCGCTGTTCGGGTCTGTGCTATCGATTTTTCATGATGGAATCATAATAAGTGCTTGGTACAAATATTAATTTAATTATCAATCTCTTCAATACATTCCATCTTAATAGGAACCTGTCTTTAAAAAAGAAAGGTAATCTTCATTTGAGAGTGGAGGCTCGTCAAATCAGAAACGAGCAGTTATAAAAAAAAAAAATTCTTAAAAAACAGCTTTAATTCTAAATACCTCAAAATATTATTGACGTAATTATCTGAATTATACATTAGAAAAATATCAATGTATCTTTTTTCGATGACATACTTCTAATAATAATAATAAATCGAATATGTTCAGGAGCAGATTAGTTTCCATTGGGATAGGGTAAAAGCGAAACAAGAGAAAATAATAGCTAATCAGAAAAAATGAAAGACAAATTAAAACAGCAAAAACATGTAGGAAGGGAGGGGAAAATAAAAAAGGACAGCATCCAGAAAATGAGCAGTCGAACAGTATGATAGTTTAATTAGACCAGTAATAAGTTTTAAAAAACGCAAACCTGAAAAAATATTTTGTTTCTTTTTTTATTATTTTTTTTTTATTTGAATCAAATTTTTTAAAATTCCTTTAAGTATGTAGATGGAAATAAATGGTAAAAATCTTATACCGATATTTAACCCCTCTCCTACATTTTTCTTTTTTGAAAGATTTGACTTTATTGGAAGAAACAGGGCAGTAAAAAATGACTGTAAGAACTTATCTGTCTGTCAGAGTTCAGTGATAAAAAAAGAAAGAAGATATTATTCCATGAACGTTATTTGATTTTAAATGATATTATAACATTCGTTTTCAAAAGAAACAGCGATAAACAAATTTGAAGTCAACATTATGTCTCAATGAACCTGAATTCCTTTTCAAAGATCGCTACACTCGTGAATACACTGATGTTTTTCAAGACTCAGTCGATTTTTTTTTTTCTTTCTTTTTTTTTTTCTTTTCCAAATTCAATCATCTACGGCTTTAAAAAAAAAAAAAAAGCAACCAGTACCAGCCAATTTACTATAATTCAATTTTGTTTTCTTCCTGGCTTCAAATATTTACTATTTAGATCATTATATTGTTTTGAAAGATTAGACTTTTATCTATGATCTTAAAATCGTCTCTCCACTTATTGCAAAATAATTTTCTCTGGAGATTACATCTAATGCGATTATCTGCTTTAAGTAGAATAAATGGTCAATTTATTATTAGCTTATTAGTAATAATTAATTTAATTTGAAATAGTACAAGACCAAAATATTTTTTTTTCTCATAATTCTTAGAGAGTAATTCTGCCTAACACATTTTTATAGTTGAACGAAAAGACAAAAATCATGAATTTCATTATATTCAAAACATGATGAATGAAAATTAACTCAATAACTGATATAACTCCTATTTACTATTTTTCTTTTATTGTAAAACCAATTCTTTTTGTCTTTTAAAGTAATCACTGCTCTCATATAATTTCATTGTAGCAACCAATACTTTACCAAAAATTAACTAATTAGACAAAATTGAAGTTGATGGACATAATTAAATTAATATAATAAAAGCAATATAAAAATAGGTAAATAATAATTTGCATTTATTAATTTTAAATATATATATTTTTTCTTACTTTCGTCTTATACAAGTTCTTTTTACTTCTACTCTTTGGCGACTCAAAACAAACAAACAAAAAAAAAAAAAAAAAAAAAAATTGTCCAGTAAGATCATAGCACCTTTAATCTTTGAAAACATGATTGAATAAGCATTGCAAAACGAATCTTTTTTTTAAAAAAAAAGAAAAAAAAAAGTATGAGTGTTTTTTTACTCTTTTTTACTTTGGTTGTCAAATACCATGATTTTTAGCCATGGTTTTAGTAATTAGAAGAGCTCAGAGAATTTATTTTACTTTTCGGGACTGTAGAGTTCGCTTGCCCATCTATTTTATGACAATAGAATAAGGAACTGCAAAAAAAAAAAAAAAAAACTTTGATTTTAACCCTTAATTAAGTCTAACCCTTATACAGGTGGTGGGACAATGTCTGCCCCACCTATCTTAAGATTTTCATAATAAACTTTTTCTTGTTAATTTAATGCAAAATAAGTTTACAGTATATTAGAGAACTTTTTATATTTAAAAAAATTTCAGCAGCACTGAAAATTAATTACAATTTCCTCAGAATAATTTGAAATTCATGCCTTTTCAGATTATGAAATTCTTATCATTCATTAGCGCTGGAAAATTTTCTAAGTACTGGAAAAAGAAATTGTTAAGATTCAAAAAATATATTTAAAAAAATTCGGTCATCAAAAATGTAATTTATTTATCATTTTATGCAATTGGAAAAGGTGGGATAAATATGTCCCAATACCTTCTTCAAGTGCTACTCGCCAGCAAGAGACAGCACTTTAATTTATGGGTCAGCTGCTTACAGTTTTGTCTATGTGGTGTAATTAAGGTATTATTGGATTATTTATTAGGTTAGATTATTTATATAAGACTTTAATTGATTTCACAATGATTTTAAGATTTTATTTAATTGATTGTCATTCACCAGCATTTTAAAAAGAATACATTTGCAATGAAAATAATATAGTCCTTTCATAGCACAATAACACAAAAGTATTTCACAAGAAAAAAAATAATTCTTTAAAAAAAGAAGTATTTTAAAAAATGTTAAGCCAGAATTCCTTTTAAATGGAAGTGCTGGAATAAAAATATTCCTGTTATTTGTAACTCATATCAAAGCAACTTATTAATTTTCCTTTTTAAATAAAATAAACTGCAGTGTTTTGAAATGATCAAGTGTCTCTTTTAGTTAATCATTTCTTTTTGCAATTGAACACATACCTTTATATCCCAATGCATGCTATATTGCATGGTTAATTGAATATATTCAAAGGAAAGTTCACATATCTATGGGAAAATTTACAACTTGGGGAGAGAATTTTTTCAATAATGCTCTTTCCTAACGTATTATTAATATAATACTTGGCTTTGTGTCTAGCTGCTTAGAAATTGGAAACATAAGTACTGACAACAAATTCTTGACGATTCCCATCTAAGGAGTCTGGTAGCAGAGTAAAATTTAATTGAAAGCAGTATCCAGCCTGAATAGCTAGCTTAATTCTGAATCTTTCTCTGTCAAAATAAGGTAAAACAGAGTCAGATTTTAGTGATATTGTGAGAAAATATTTCTCTTAAAATTGCAGATACATATACATTTCAGCCATTCAAGAAAATGTCCTAAATCACCAGTTGTATGTTCCATGAGGAAATGGGAAATAACAACAGAAGACATAAGTCTCTGGGAATCCTCATGTGCCTTGAGGGGTGGAGGAACATACATCATCCCATCCACTTGTGAGAAAACTAAGAAAAAATTATTAAAATGAAAAATATTTTATCAGGGTCATAGAATTTTAGCCAAGAATTTTTAAACATGATTTTCCTTAAAATAAGTACCTCTCAAAGAGTTAAAACTAATATGATTTTTCATTCAGCCTTTAATTCATAAGTTTAAAAAAAAATCTCTTCTTTTTCGCTGCTTATTTATTTTAAGGATACTTCAGTATCATTTAATTCATCATTATGACTCATTTAATCATTGCTGAATTATATTCTTCTTGAGACCCTGAATAGTCCCGAGACAAACGTTGGATTGCAGATGTTGTTACCTTTCTATTAATTTATTGTAATTGTTCCTAAAAAGATCAAAATTTATTTTTTAAAAAATGTGAAAAAATAAATTTTTTGAGAAAATTAATGATTCTAATTGAAGATATTTGGACATATACAATACTAAGCAACAAAAGTTAAAATGAACAAATGTGTATGCTCATTATTATTTTAAAACTCAAAACATATCAATACATCAATGTTGTTTAGTATCTACTACAGGTAAAGCCATTAATAAGGAATTGAAGGATTGAGTCTATATTCAAATACATGTATTTAATAAATTCAATTTATCTGCATTTCTAAAAATTAATTCCTATTCAATTACACTGAACTTTAATATATATATTTCTATTTCAGAGTTGCCGGACTGCCCACTATCTATAATGTAACTATCTATAGTATCTATAGTGTAATAAGATATCTATAGTGTAACTATATATACAATATGTAATTATCTAAATCTTGCATATCTTTAAAAATAGCTGTTTTAATTTTAATTTCATTTCTGAGAAAAGAACCCCCTTACTGAGCTCTTAAAAGGTTGCCAATACTTCCTCCTTTACACTCCTTTCTGCTATGATATTTTTACTAATATGTGAAAACTATATTTAAGATTAATCTTTTCTCTTTCATTTTTAAAATAAACTGAGTTATGGCTTCTTTCCATGATTGCATTTTGTTAAAGACTTAACAGTATAATTTCGCTAATCTTTTATTACACACATATATATATAAAATTACTGCAAACAAAATTAAAGTCTAAAAGATTTCCTTATACATTCATGTCATTTATTTTTAAAAAAATACTAAAACTATAGTGTAAATCTTGAGCAGTTTATACACATATATGAATTCTATTTCAAAAAAAAAAAAAAAAAAAAAAAAAAAAAAAACATTTAAACATTTACAAAATTATATATTAACTATATATATTAATCTCTTAGTATTACAAAATTGATTTTAAAACTATTAACAAAAATTCATTTCTTTTATTGCTTATGGTAAAAGAAAAACAAATTGAGTGCTTCATAATGTAACAATAAGGAACATCATATAAAAGGAGGCATTATTATTTACGTAAATGTTATTCAGCAATAGTATAAGCTTTCAATCTACTAAAGACTTCAATTTAATAGTAGAATAATAAGATATCTATAGTGTAACTATATATACAATATGTAATTATCTAAATCTTGCATATCTTTAAAAAATGGAAGTAACTTTTCATATTTCACCATTTCTACAAAATCAAATACAAAGTATTATACATTTGTCATTTTGTGTAATAAATGTGAATACTGGTGCATTTTTTCTATCAGTAACTCTGCAAATGTAAAACAAAATTAAAATTTACTCACCTACAAAAGAATCTTTTCAAAGTTTGCCACTCTTTTATCATCCAATTTTTTAAAGATGAATAAATATCAAAGAAATTCAATACAGGCTAAGAATGAAGAAACAAAGAAGTTACATTGCTACATTAAGTTAAGGATATTTATGAGCACAATTATTACATAAACAATGCAATTATGAACATACAAAGTAAACGGCTCTTTATATTCAAAGCAAACTCTCTGTCAAATTAAATAATAATATTTATTATTTAAAATTTAATCAACACATCTGGGATAATATGAAATACATTTGATGAATTTTAATACCTTCACAAGAAATTAAAGCAAAATGTGAAGAGATAAAGTTCTCGTTCAAAATATTGTATCAAGAAAATAAAATTTATCATTTATAAATACCTTAGAAAGAGCACATGCACAAAAAAAACTGAAGGAATACAATTAAGCAATCAGATTGAGTATGCCTTCTAAGTAATTACATGAGATGCAGATGACTACAGATATGGCTATAACTGTTTATAAATTAATGATTAATCTTATTTTGAAATCTACTTAACAATCTAGTGAAATATTTAAAATTTTGGAAATCCATCAGATATCATTATACATATTTCTACGAGTATCAGCCTAAAAAGGCACATATACTTAAATATGAATACAAATTTTTAAACAAGTGAAATTAAATTCATCTCTTATTTCCATGATGCATTCACATGACTTATTAAATAAAAATTATTGGAAAAGAGTATGATGGGTATAATGTATAGCTTTTATTACACAGGCAATAAAATATTGCTTTAAGTCAAAAGCTTCCCTTACTAAAACAATTTCTTGAATATACCATGGTGAATTATCAAAGAAGGCAATGATAATTTCAAATATGAAATGTGTAAAAGTGGGAAGAGCTGAATAATTATTAAAAAACCTAAGTTTTATTAAAGACATTTTCATAGATTGGGGGGGGGGGGGAGAGAATTGCCCAAAAATAATTATGAAAGCAACTGGTATAATAATATCAGTCAGTATTCTGACAAGTATAAAATCTTAAGGATAATTTTAAAAATTACAATGCAAGAAAAAAATCAGCAAAGTTCACATAAATTATAGAGCAATATTATCATACACACAAACAACATATCAAAACTATAAAAAGGAAGTTTAAAAATAATAAGACAGGGAATAATGAAATTGTTAGGATACGTACCCATCAAGACAGGCTCTAATCCCGTAAAAATATTTCTTATGGTATTGTCACAGATAAACAAATGAAAGTTGAAACAAAAAATTCCATGCATATTGGCAAAGTGTTTAAGAGAAATTATATTATATTATATATATATATATATATATATATATATATATATATATATATATATATATATATATATATATATATATATATAGTGCACTATAATAGATATATTTTAGTGTCAAAAGTTTGGTTTGCTTCCCTGCAGTAGAATCTTCTCTATCCATAATATTCATAAACAATCAAATCAAAAATAACTACAGAAATTCATTTGAAATGAATAGTAACCCACAAACAGAAAGAAATCAAACATGACACAGGACTGGAACAAAAAAAAATCTAAATTTCATAAATAATGATGTCAAACATAAACATCAAAAAGTAAACTAAGTATTATTAACTAAACCATAAAATGAATAAATTTATACAAAAGAAAATTAATTGACCACACAAATTATAAAATTTGATTCCGATATTTCTGAAATCCATGTTTCAGTGGAAAGGCAATGATGAATAAAAAATAAATTTACTGTGGAAAGAAAATTAAAAATGTGTTTCAAATGAAGGGAGAATATAATAAATCAGCACATTAACTTTTTCTACAATTCAGAATGAAAAGAAAATGTAAATGAAATGCCAAGTCTGCAATTCCATAATTACACAATGTTCAGAAACACACAAATTAAAATTAATCATTAAAATGAAATCCATACAAATGGAGATCTACAAAAAGAAAAAGAAGAAAAAAAAAAAAAAAAAACATATCGCTATATACAAATTAAAAACAAAAAATTGTTGAATAGAAGAAAAAGATTTACATGCACTTTCATAAACACTTCTGAGTATGATTGAATTCATTATTTATACACATATAAAAAAAACAATACATCAATACAGAAGTTAGTTAGATGCCAAAAGACCATTCATGACATTTCTAGACAATCCTTATAAAAAGAGATCATTCATTTACATGTGTGTAAATTTGTTGTATTATACAATATTAGCCCTATTCAACAATTGGTGAGTTTGCTCATAAATCAATAAATTTATAGTTACGTCAACCAACCATAAAAGTTGCAAGCAATTTTGGTGAATTGAAAGAATGAATGGCTACAATAGAATAAGAAATAAACAAAAACCAAATAAATAAATAAATAAGAAAAAAGAAAAGCAAAAAAAAAGTATCAATAGGAGGTGTGGGAAAAAAGAAAAAAATACGTAACAAATTATTTGCCTTGATACAAAGACGTATTAAAATTATGTAAAACTAGTATATGCATAATTTTTTGTTAGATCTAATAAAAATACATGCAGAAAAATAAATAATGAAAATTTCACACAAAACTAATTTTGATATCATATATGGAAAATTAATGCATAAACAAAGTACTAAGTGCTTTGCATTGTTTCAAACAGTAATAGTACAAAGTTCTTATTACTGTTTGAAAACATGATTGAAATATATATTAAGAATAAAAATAAGAGTATTAAAGAAATGATAAAAATTTTGTCTGGGAGAAATTTCAAATGACGAAACATCCTGAATAAAAGTTACTATCAGTTAAAAACTTTTACTAAAACTGTTAAGAAATTGCAAAAAAAGAAAAAAAAAAAAGAAAAAAAACTTGGTTGCTTTCATCTACAAAGAGTCAAAATCCCTTTTTTACATGCGTAAAAGAGAAATTAAACTGAATACGTTGAACTACACACTAAATAATAACTCCAAGTACATAAAATCTATTTAAAAGAAAATTATGAGTAGATACAAAGTAAAGAATAAAAAACCTGAGACAGTAATACAAGAACTAAACAGGAAATCTGATATACACTACTTCTGATCTTATGCATATAAGAATACAAAAATTAAGAAAACATTACTATTAAAAAAAAGGAAAAGAAATCTGTAAAAAGACTAAGAGAAACAAAAATATATAGACCCTATAAATGTCACCAGATTATTATTTCTTTTTTACATCTTTGCAAAGCAAAATTAATTATTCTTGTTACCTATAAAGAGAAATAGTAGCAAAAAAAAAAAAAAAAAAAAGAAAAAAAAAAGAAAGAAACACTACATCAGACAGAGAAAATTTTTTGTATCTAAATAATTATTGAAAACACTACATCAAGAATTGGAAATTTATATATTATATAAATTCAAACCCCATTTTAATTTTCAAAATTCAGATTAACTATTCACGTTTCAGGGGAGACAAGATTTACAATCTCTGTATATTAGAATCACCTATGGAATTTGGTTCTCCCCCTTTTTTTCCCAATTATTTGTGTGACAGATGAAAGCAAGCAAACCCAGATGTGTTTATGAACACATATATGGTTATTTCTTTCCTCTATGCAGCAATTTCTTGTTTAATTTTGCAATTGGCATTTTTTTTTTTTTTTTTAGTAGTCATCATTTGTTTCAAACTTATTTTAGTAATTCATTTTCATTTGAGTGTTCCAGAACATATCACATTTTATCTATTATTCATTTATTATTAAAAATTTATTATTTTTATGGTTTATTTAATTATGTTTATTTTACTTCTTGGCTTTTACGTTTGGCACAATTCATTCGACTTTTTTTGAAACTCAACATTTTTTGTTCCAAGCCTGTGTCATATCCAATTTCTTTAGGTTAGTGGATCACTATTCATTTCAAACTGATTTTAGTAATCATTTTTCATTTGAGCATTTGTAAACATTATGGATAGAAAAGGATGATAAATAAAACTTTGTGTTAGGAAGTGTAAATAAAACTTATGAGTTAATATAACGGTAAGGAAACAAAGTTTATTTACTTCTAAAGTGTATTATAAATAATATATATAAAATCCTTTTGCTAATGTGCATGAGATTTTCTACAGGCTAGACTAGACAGGCCTTTCTAGACAGGCATATCTTCTAGAGTTTGATTATATTTAGAAGAGATAAACAAAGCTCATGTGTATAAAGATTTACTTTATATGTTTGAATTAACATTAAAACAATAAATATCTCTTTGAAGATATCTTAGGAGTGCCATTAACAAAAAATATTTTGCAGTGTTTAATTAAACAAACTTCAGAAGAATAAACTATGAAAATGTGAAATATAAAGTCTTAATATCACATAACAATCATTAAAAATATAATTGAAAAGAGGTATTCTTGCAGGCATAGAAATATTCTGTTTTAGGTACAAAATTGAAGTGAATGGAGCATTTAGAAGGTAGTAAATATCAGGAGAAAAATGAGATAAACTTTGATAAACATTACAAACTAAGAAATCTAGACTAAGATAAAAAGACCACAGATGATGTCCAATCTAAAATTTGTGCAAATTATTTCTGATAATTGGTATGAAACCACTTGTAACAAATAAAAGAAGCTAATTTATCAAGAAAAGACATCTTTCAAAATGGTTAATAAAAAGTAAACAAACCTTAATAATTTTACAAGAATATTTGCCAGTAAATAAAACAAATATCATTGATTATGATATAAATAAAGTGAAATAAATATCACATAGTATTCATACTGTGGTCTTCCTTCAAATAAAATACTTTTTCATGTATATAAAAGAACACAAAAATTAATACAAAGATAGGAAAAAGAATACGAGAGTGTTTGAAGGCCATTATAAAATCAAATATCTCCCAATTCAGATGAACCATATATATGTTTGAAAGAGAGAGAATATCTTACAATAAAAGTGGACCTAAGTTTAAATTAAAAAGTATGATTAGTCAGTCATAAATTACTCTAAAAATGTCTTAGCTTGATACAAAGACATATTCGATTTAAAATTATGCAAAATTTTTACAGTCTGATATTAAAAAAAAAACATCTGAAGAAATATTAATTTTTAAAATTTGACACAAATTCATAACATCACTAATAATTAAAGCATAAACAAAATTCTAACATTCACATTGTTACTGTTCATTGTAACTGTTAACTTTGTTACAATTTTTTTTTAGTTGCTGTTTGAAAATATAACTGAAATACATATAAACAACAAAAATAAAATAATTATAAACATTTTTTCTTCAAGACAGTTCAGATGGCAAAAAATCTAGAATAAAAGTTACCATAATACAAATTTTGTATAAAACTGTGAGATAAATAAAAAGATTGCTTTCATGAGATATCCTCCATCTGCAAAGAGTCAAAATCATTTTTTTTTCATGTGCAAAAAAAAAAAAAAAAAAAAAAAAAAACTGAATACATTGAAATAAAACTGCATACTGAATAATAAACTTTAAGTATAATAAGGCCATTTAAAAGAAAATTATGAAAGCCTGTCTCAAAGCAAAGTACAAAACCTGAAACAGTAATAACAGGACAAAACAGGAAATCTTACATATCATCTTAGGCATAAGAACACAAAAATTAACACAACATTTTTATTCAAAAAAAAATCTGTAAAAAGACTAAGAGAAACAAATATATACAGACCTTTTTAATGCCACCAAACCATTATCTTACAATTTTGCAATGCATAATTAATTATTCTTGATGCCCATAAAGAGAAATGGTAACAATGTATAAACAATTTTTACAGATTTCCTAAAGAAAGGGAAAAAAAATTATATGAAAGAACCATTAAATTTATTACAAATTATATATATCAAAATCATTTCAAAGTTTTCCAAATTCAGATGAACTATTCATATGCTTCAGAATAAGATAAGATTAATAGTGCAAAAATATAAATATGGAACACATATTTTTAATAATAAAACTCACGTGTAATAACATTTAACATGCACACTTTGTTTCCAATCAAAACATTTTTGATTTGAATATTTTCAGAGAATTATCAGCTAGAAATATTTTTCTGTTCCTAATGAAACAAAATGCAGAAAAAATAAACTATGAAAATAAGAAAAAAAATTCATTCTTAATATCACAAAGTGGTTATCAAAATTTAAAATGAAACAAACAGTCCTGCAGCTTAAGAAATTTTTTAAATTTTTAATTTGAAAATTTAAGCAAACAGAAAATTTAGAAGGTAATACTTTCACAAAAATATTTTATTTCAGAATATTAAAATAAACAAACAAAAAAAAACCTAAATAAATTGATAAAATAAATAAAGGACATGGTCAACAAGAAAATTTTAATTGATTTTGATACGAAATCAAAAATAAATAACAATGCTTTTGCATCATTTTTCCCACCTTCTACAAAATTTGAAAAGAATAATAACTCGTAGCTCAAAACAGGTAGTGAAAAAATATATCTAAATTAATAGTACAAAATTTTCAAAATTTAAGGCAAGCACAACAGGTGAAAACAGGAGAAAACAATTAAAAATCATTTAGCATTGTTTTCTGATAGCTTAAAATCATAATTTTGAAATTTAAAACATATTACTCAAGTATAGAAATTTTCCAAAAGAGTTTTTTTTTAAAAATCAGCGCAATAATTTTCATTAAATTTATTTGCTTTTGCATAAAATCCAGTAATATATTTATGATATAAATGAAATGAATTAATAGCTCTTTATGAAGCACACTTACTTTACTTGAATAGAAAAGAAATAAAAAAAATTCATTTGTATGCAATTAAACCTAATAGTCAAAATTAAATCAAACACAGGAAAAATATATGTGTCCAAATAACATTCTGAAGCCAAATTATTTCAAATTTCAGTAAGGCTTCAGAACAAAGTTTAGCTTTTAGCTATGTAAATCAAAATAGAGTACATAGTGGGAGAATTCACAGAAACTTAAATCTTCCATTAATACTAATTTGAGGAACATCCTCATTTTTAAGGAAATACCAGGCGATTCCAAACGTAATATCACAGGGCAATTAATGAAGGTAAAATTTGTATCATCACTCACAATAACATACATGTAATAGATAAAAATAAAAAAAAATATTTAAAATTAAAAATACTACACACAAGTGATATATTCATGAATTAGTTAATAACACTAGAAATATTTTCAAGGAAATAAATTATAAAAATTAGAACAAACCAAATCTCAAATAATTTTCATTTTATTATATGATTTGATTTTGAATATAAATCCAGCTTGTTAACTGGAGGAGATATAGCGACTAACAATGAGTCATTTGCAAAAGAACAGGTCAAAATAAATGGATCATCTAAGTGAATAAAAGGAACCAGTTCTACATTTTCTGGATATGTCATTTGTTCATGAACGGCTGTGTGGATCCAAATGTTCAAGAGCCATTGAGTAGACTTGCTATTCGCCTTTATGAATGACTATGTAGAATTTGCTATTCTTGATCCCAAACCACCAAGAATTGCGGTACATCCACAGGGAGGGTGAGTAGGAAGAGGATGTTTCTGGGACTACAATTCATTCAAAAAAAGGGCAGTTCACCTTGATAGATAAGCAACATCATTGAAAAATTTTTCTCAGTGATTCACGATTCTTACCATCACTTGTCGTGGAACTGAGAAGGATTGGAAGGAGGTGTCCATTCCATTGGGGTTAAAGCATTCTTTTGTTGAAACTATTGTTCCTAAGTAAAGATGTCAGAGTGTCTTGATTGAAAGGCAATTTATTAAAATGGGTACTGGAAAATAATTAGGATTGATTGCATAGACTGATGAAAATACATTTTCAAAATATAGTTGTTGAAAAATGTTTCCAGGAAATACAAAATTATAGGTAAAACGTTATTTGAAAAACTCAAATTTTCTTGTAAATTTATCTTTTAAATAAAACCTTCATGCTTCAGGAATAATTCATATAGCAATCTTATAATAAAATTTATTAAGAAATTATGTAATTTGATTATTCTTAAGTTACAAACATTGTTATCTTGGAACTTAAAGTGATGAGATAAACTAAGCAGAATAAATTACTTAAAATGGCAGGACAAACTATACTTATTGGTAAAACAAACTATACTTTTTCTGCAAATAGAAAATGTCATGGATTGATTTGTTTGTTTTAATAAAATACATGTAAGATTACTTTTCACTGAAATAATACTACAAAAGCATTGCCTTAACAAGCAACTGTACCTTTCAAATAAGTTTTTTTTTTTTAGTTTTTTTTTTAGTTTTTGCCATTTTTATTTCAATACAGAAGTTTGAGAAAGAAAAGAACTAAGGTGTATTTTTCTTCTTTTTCTAGTTGTTTGAATATTTTATAGTAATATTTGCTGAAAATTAAAAAGTTAAATCATTCATAGACACAATATAAACATTACATTGGAAAAAATTTAAAAAAATTTTTTTTATCATACAATCAATCAATTAAATTTTTCAATAAGCTATTCTTAAAAAAAAAGATTCTAAATGCTTATTCATATAAACATGCACTTTAATAATAAATTGTTTTGTACATTCTTCTAATCTACATCTTAATTAAAAGACATTTACATAAAAATTGAAATGTTATACTTTTCGTGATATGCCAAAAAAATCAACTTTACATTTTGAAATATCTTATATTCCAAAAAAGCAATATTTTCAGTTTTTAATTTTATAAGAAGGCTGAGAAAAGAATATACTGGAATGAGAAACATAATCAATCTTAATTGCACACAGAAATGTTCGAATATTTGAAATTAGAAGAAATAGTCTTAGAAGTATTTTTTTAAATATGAACATTTTAACTTAACGGTAAACTATTAAAATGAGAATAATGAGATCTAATATTCTGTTGCAGCAGCAACAAGCATAAGGAATGAAAAACACAAATAGAAAGTGGCAAGAAGTAAAAAAACATTGAATTTATATCATAAGTTCACGACTTGTTGTGTCTAGACACATTTCTTGAATTCATGAACAAAGGTCCAATTTATAATTCATGTTACTTTTTACCGATCTCTTACATTAGAACACATTTAAATATGAACACAAAGTGGTAATTATATAAAAACAACAACTTAAAAATACGAAAGAAAAACAAAAATATACACACCTTATTAATGTCTTAAGATTAGTTTAGCTTCATTGCATTTCAACTAAGTCCCTTCCATAACTTTTTATACCTCTAAAAGGGAATGATAAAATGTTTAAAATCAACATGCAGAATTGTTAAAGAAATGTAAAACAGAAACACTTTAGGTCATAAATAATTATTTTTAAAAATTCAAACAATTAAATATTTACACATCAAATCCCAATCTTAGTGTTTCGAAATACAGATAAATTACTAAGTTTATCATAGTAAAAGCCAATTTCATCCTGCATTGACATTAATATGTAACAGAGATATTAGATATAATTAAAATTCAAATGTAATAACAACTAAGCATATTTTTCGTGCTATGCCAAAAAAAAAAAAAACTTTTACATTTTGAAATACTTTATATCCTAAAAAAGCAATATTTTCAGTTTTTAATTGTATGAAAAGACTGACAAAAGAATGTACTAGAATGAAAAACATAATCCGTCTTAATAACACACAGAAATGTTTGAATATTTCTGTATGTATTTAGATGTATTTTTTTTAATACAAACATTCAAAGTGGACAGTACAATTAGAAGAAATATTAAAATGAGAATAATGAGATCGATCATTCTGTTGCAGTAGCAACAAGCATAAAGAATGAAAAATACATATAGAAAGTGGCAAGAAGCAAAAAAAATTGATTTTATATCATAAGTTCATAATTTGTAGCAACATTTCCTGAATTCATGAACAAAGGTCAAATTTATAATTCATGTTACTTTTTTCTGATCCCTTACATTAGAACACATTTAATATGAACACAAAGTGTAAATTAAATAAAAAAAAATCTTGAAAATATGAAAGAAAAACAAAAATATACACACCTACCTCTTAATGGCTTAAGATTAGTTTAGCTCTGTAGCAATTTGGTTATAGCGTGTAGCAAACTCGCAATGTTTGGCTTTGTAGCCGAGTAACATGACCACAAGACAGAAGTAATTACTCATGTCTTGTAGTTGTTGTCTGGCTTATAAAGCGTCACCACATTACTCCCCCGCGAGTGAGTCGGAGTTGAGACAAACGATATTTTGTCCTGTTTCTTGTTGTTATTAGTGGGGATATTGGCTGTTACACCTTACCCATCTTTATTGTCTGAATATTTATCAGCCTTTTTTGATGCTCAGTTATATATTATTATGAATCATGATTTGTTGTATCATTTGTCGAATTCTGAACACAAAATTGTAATTAAATAAAAATTAAAAAAAACCCTTAAAAATATTAAAGAAAAAAAAAATACACACCTGCCTCTTTATGTCTTGAGATAAATTATTTCGCTCATTCTTTGCATTTCAACTAAGTCCCTATCATAACTTTTCATACCTATAAAAGGAAATCAAAAAAATGTTTATATTGAACATGCAGTATTGTTAAAGAAATGTAAATCACAAACACATTAGGTCATAAAAAATTATTTTTAAAAATTGATAAAATTAAATATTTACACATCAAATCCCAATCTCAGTTTATTCAAAGGCACGCCAAGGTTAAAAAAGTGAGCCCTAAGCGAAAACGCATAAGTCCCAAGTGATTACCAGCATCTTAGAAACGTAAAGTCAGCACAAGTCCAAAGCGTCAAACCACACCTAAGAAACGGATATCCACAACTCCTCCAAGAAAAAAACCCCAAGAACCAGGAAACCATCTAAAAAAGTTGCCAAAATCAAGAATACTGTAAAATTAATAGCTGATAAATAATAAGCCAATAAATAAATCAAGCTGATAAATATTCAACCAAGAAATAAATAAATAAAGCTGATAAATATTCAACCAAGAAATAAATAAATAAAGCTGATAAATATTCAGACAATAAAAATGCGTAAGGCGCAACAGACAATATCACCACTAATAACAGCAAAATAAAGGACAAAATATCGTTCGTTTCACCTCCGATTCACTGGAGGAAGAGTAATGTGGTGATTAACGTTAATCAAAACTTAGTCCAATATCGAAGAACTCATCTTTAAGTCCCCAAATTTAATGGCAAACGATTGCCACAATTGTGGCGAACGTACTCTATTTCGAAAGAAATATTATGGAAATCCAATCTTAATATCACAGAGATATTACTCAGATACAATTTATAACTGTCAGACCTGCAACATGCCCATCTAAGCTAGAAATAAAAATAATTTAAAATTGTAAATGTATACAGGAAATATTTTATTTTTTCAGTTCACTTCGCTATCCTGAAATGAATATATTTCACCACAAATGTGCGTACATTTTTTTTTTTTTTTCAATATTCATCGCTTAGCACCATATACATTTGTATAAATTTACTTATTACTTTTTTAGTTAATTCTCTTAAAGTTGCTGTTTCAAACTTCACCATAAATTATTAGTGCTTATAAGAATATTACATTTATGATGAGTAATAACGAATGTTGTTACTCTTCCCCATATTTCACCATTTCAGGCAAACCATTAAGAATATGAGGGTATTCAGTTATTTCCTTACGCCCCGATTAAACATTTAGATTCCCTTAAGGTTATATAAGTTTCTTGGGCCTTTGATTTGGCAAATTCGAACTTCCTGAAAAGTTAGAGATTAGACCTTCCTAACTGAAATCTAGAGATGCATAATCCACGATTTTTTGAATAACAAATAATTTTACTATTGTTATTTTTAAATTTTTGTTCCAAATATCTGTTATTTCAATCATAATTTTAATTAAAATTTATTAATTAGTATTAAATGCAAAATTTATTAATTGTAATTATTATTTCATTTACTAATTTAAGTAAAGTGTGATTGAATTAATTTATCGATTTCAGCTTACTTCTTGAATATGATTTTTTAAAACTATTTATTTAATTTCTTTATTGGAGTAAACAATTTTCTGAAAAAATTTGAATTATATATACATGTCATTTCTTTAAAATGTTGACTTTAGTTCTCTATTCAACCAGCAGATGGTGCCAGCAGTAAACAGAATATATGTAATCAAAGTCATGTCATAAGCAATTAAAAATGAACTTTACGGAATAGTGCATCGTCAAATGCGAATATCGGAAATTCAAGGTCACTCCCATGAAGTGGAGCGGTGACTTCGCACTTTTCTGTGAAGCCTCACATTTTCCAGCGATGTCAAGGCTCCGATAAATTTCAGTGATACGATAATTCCAAGAATAACCGGTCCGTTCACTTCAGTGGGTAAGGGACTTTTCCTATGCATGATTGAACTCTTGTTAGAGAGCTTCCATTGGACAGATCGTATCGATTGTTACTTTCTAACGAGATCCAAGACCTGTAATCGGAATATCACCAGTAAGATCATATCAAGAAATTTGAATCCGCTTTGAAAAGTATTGATCACTGGTATTTGTCACTTTTTGATATTATTTACGTAATAACCGCTCGTAAAATATTCGTCATTCCTATTAAAATCAGATAATTTTTTTTTTTTAATTATTTGTGTGAGCAGTTATATGTAGCAAATTCCCATAATCTAACAAAACATATTATTATTGATTATATATATAATAATTATATTTAAGTTTATAACCAATAAAACAGTTTGTTAAAATATTAATAAAAGACAATATTATTATATTTAGATCGAAATTATTTTCAGAATTTCGAATTAAATTTTGAAAACGGTTAAATGAAAAATAATTGAAAATGCCCCAATTTGTTAAATTAATTTTAAATTGTTGAAGGTGATTAAGGTTTCAATCTGCTCCACTAATCAATATTATCATGTACTAAGTGTTCCATTCTTCTTTCTATTCAGGTGATAGTAATTGGCTTTTACCGTGGTCTTTCGTGGCGGAGGAAGAAAAGATTTTAGTTCATTTTTTACACAGAAAACAATTAAAGGAGTTCCTTAGAGGAGAAAAAAATGAGAAGGCCCAAGTCACAAATATTCCTATTACTTTCGTTTTTAGATAACATTAAATAGTCATTTAGACCGTACGATATAATTTTCGATTTTAATAAGTTTTCTATGGATTGCGGTGTTCCACAGGTATCGTTCTAATCATTTAATAATGGTTCAAAATTCCTATTTCCATATAAAAACAGACATAGGATAAATTCTAAACGAGATGTCATTTTTACTAAATGAATATGAATGCCTTTTTGAATCACGAAATTTTAATAATCCTGTTCTTATGAAATCGATAATAGAAATCTCTGTGTTATATATTTCTTTGGAGAATTTCTGATTAACAATTTATTGAAATTTCAAGAGGATGATCCATCACTTACGGCAACATATATTTAAATTATTCACTCTAAAATTTGTTATGCCAAGACACCTGGTTTAAAAGTTGAGACCATTGCGAAACTGGGAAATAATTATTTCGCATTTTCATATACTATTTTGTACCATTTGTTTCAGGTTTGCTTTTGTTGTATGAAATTATATCTGTTTTGGCAAAAAAGGAATTAGAAAATTTTGCTATCCTTCTTGATATTTGTATTTATAATTTAATATTCCACATCTAATGAGTTAAAGCTCGGTTTAAATTGAAATAAATAAAAATGCAATCATTATGAAATTCAATTAAAAATATTTTTTTTCTGATCCAAACTATAGTCTGTGTAATTCTGTAAGCGTTTCAAGGACACTCGTTTTCCGTACTATTCTCTCTTTCTCCTTCTCTATTGCCATGGTTTTAACAAAACTTGTTTTTTCCCACGTCAAGTACGTTTCAGTAAGGTCGTTAAGCTGGCAGTACCTTAACAGCTGTGTAAAAAAAAAGATTGACACTGTTATCTGCCTCAGCATTGCGACGCAGACAACCAGTACCGAGGTAGCAAACCTGACCATGTACCGCCCAGAGAAAATACATAGATTATAATAAAAAATGCATTCTATATAGAGAGCGCTAATGCCTGACGGTGACCCTTGAGAAAGTCTTCAGGCCGGATTCCTGATTTATTTCTTTTTGAATGAAACGTAATATTTATTTCTAATTGGATTGAGTGTTCTTAAAATGCGGAGTCATTGAATTCATGGTGTATTTTTTATTAAGATTATATTTATATATAGAAATTTTCACGGAGAAATTAATAGTTAAAATCTTGATGTTTTGTGTAATATGGCATTTTTTGCAATAAATTCTTTTTTTTTTTTTTTTTTTTTTGTCAGTTGAAAGGAATGCTACTCGAAAAAAGAAAATGTTCATTGATTACATTTCTTTCCTTCATTATAATAAATATTCTGTTATTTGACTATGTTTCTTTTCATCATTGTAATATTGTATTACTTTAAGTTGAAAATGTTTGATTTTTCTCTCCTTATTCAGATAATTAAGGATTTTAATTTTACCTAATATTGGGCCCAATTGCAACTTTCTAGACATCGATCGTGTAGTTGTCCCTGAATCTGTTGTAAAAATCCATTGACTGTTTGTATTCTCTATGGATGCCGGTTATTACGTAGAAATAAATTCTACACTGTCGGTCCTAGAATGTTGAGCTTTGGACTGATTATTCATACATTATCATGAGAGTAATTTGAAAAATTAGCCAAAATATAAGTTTAAATGATCCTGCTATTTAATGGGGTCAATTCATGTGACGTAAAAGTCACATGTCATATACTTCTTGCTCATGACATTTAAGTTTCATACTCACTGCTTTCGTTGATTAGTCTGCCATTAACGTTCTCCGCCAAGTAGGAAGCGATTTTTTGTTTACATTTGAAGTTATAATTTTGAGTCATTTTCTTTCCTCTTATTATGTGTTAAAAGAGGAGGTGTTCTGATGGATGCATGCTTTAATCGAAACACAAGAGTGACTGTCATGATAAAATGTTTTCTTATTTTCCTTTCAGCAATCCTGACTTCGGTTGATAGCTTTCGTATAGATTTTTTCAAGCCTTCGAAGTCGGTGATATGCTCCGATCATTTTGAAGAATTCATTCGGTGGGTGTCCATTTATTAAACATGGATGTTCCAGTAATTTGTTAGAAAAACTCTTCGAAGAAAAAGAAATCGGTAAGCGATTTGCCTTCAAAAACAATCAAACAAAATCGTGAGAGCATTTCTAATTTACTTTATTCACATTTGATGAAATTTCTGATGATTTTGAATATGTTTAGAAGTTTTTAAAATGTTTACATGAATATTACATTGCATTTTTCTACAAAATCTTATCTAAATTTAATTAATATAAGTAAACAAACTCCTGTTGCAAAAATAACAACTGCTATAATGCTAAACTTAGGTGGAAGTGAATATTACTAGTTTTCTAATGACATTTGCAGATTTGTGATGGATTCAAAGTGAATTTATATCAAACAACTTTTCTATTGCTTATTGTATTGTATCATAATATCATGTTATACTATTGTGCACCTCAGTGATTTCTGTTTTAATAAATACAGGTCTTGTCATTGAAAATCAATTTCCATATCAGCATTTATTATATAATTTTTATTCCCAACTTCATTGCTACATGCATGTTTCACTTTTTTTTTTCTATTTCTTTAACATATCAATTTTGAATTATAAAATTCTGTGAAAGCAAAGAAGTGTTTCTTTCAACTACTCTTTATATCCTATTTAACTTCTCTCTGTCTCTCTCTCTCTGTATATATATATATATCATGACCTTATAATTGTTTATTAAATTTACTGTATTAAATGTTTTTGTTTTATTTTATGATATTAATTCAATGTAATTTTTATCAATGTAACTTTAGCATTTAAAAGAAATTAATAAATGTTCTGCTTTAAAAGTATATTGTTCAACATTATGTTTTTATTGGTAATAAAAAAAACTGTTTTTTAGTATCCAGGATGTTTTTGTTGAATAAAATTGATTTCATCATTTACATTGACATTCTTGTCATATTGTGTTTATATTATTTCTTAGTGTCTAGAAAAATAAATGTTGATAAAAGTAAATAGTTTTTTGAATTAGTGAGTACATTGAAACATCCATTTGATCATATTTTTTTAAATAATTATCTCTCTAATATATTTATAACAATTATCTCTCTAATTTATCTCTCTAATATCTATCTCTCTCTCTATATATTTTTTGTAATGTGTAAATAAAAATTTTGAAAGCATGATTTTGTTTGTTTTCCTTTAATGATTTCTACAAATTAAAATGAAATTATTAATTCATAAGTTGCATAGATTTAAAAAAAAAGGTATCTATACCTTTAATTTTTCATAATTTGAAATTGTAAACATGATTTATTCAATATATACTAATCTGAGTTTCATGTTCTTTCCTCTGAGCAAACTAAAAACATCAAAGTCCCAATATTTATAAAAGTAATTACATAAGAAAAAAGAACTATATTCATAAGATTCAGCATTCAATAATATGTAAAAAAGAACATTTGTAATTTTTCAAAAACACTGCCATAGTCATTTGTCAAAATGTATCCTATGGATAAAAAAGGAAAAAAAAAGGATATGGGAAAAGAAAGAATAAAACGGCACCAAACGAATTAAAAAGCGATGTTAATTAATTATGTAAAAACAATAATTCCATTGAAAACACTAATTAAAATTTCAATATAAGAAATAAAATTATATAACTAAGAAAATTTGGAGAAAATAATTCAAAATAATATCTTTAAAAAAAAAATCAGAAGTTTTTAATAATTGATCGGCTAGCGTAATATTTACTAAACAATGGTTTCATCATCGTTATCGGCAGACATCACGAAATGCTCAGAACGGCTGAAAATTGAACAGAAGCGGTTTGTTTGGTACCTGACACGTGACCGTGAATTCAACCCATTCCAACTGACCCTGAAAATCAAGTCGAGATGGAAACGGGACAGCCCTTTCAACCAGTTGACAAGAAACACGGAGCAAAAAGAAGAAACTCAATAGATAACACAGCAATAGATACAGCCAACAAATTTCAGATCCTGGAAGACGAGATCCAACATTCAACTAAAGAATCTCCCCCTATCCACCTAAAACTAACTGAAGACTACAATCTAATCCTACAAGAGATCTGCAGAAAATATCCTGGTTACAGATTATAAGCTCACTAATGGATTCATCAAGATAACTACAACTTCAGAGTCGGACAGACTAGGCATCATAGAAATCCTCAATAAAAAGAAAAAAGAATATATATTCTCCGAAGATCCCACCAATAGACCAATTAAAGTTATCATCAAAGGGCTACCAGGAAACCACAACAAAGACGAACTCAAAAGGGAACTAGAAGAACAAAATTTCTCAGTAGTACGGATCTCGCAACTAAAAATCTTTAGAACCCAGACCTTTCACCCCATATTCCTGATTAAGATTTTTTAAAAAGTAGGAAACTACAATAATATATACAACATAAACCACCTGTCCTACATGAGGGTTAGGATTGAAACCTATAGGAAACCAGCCAAAGCCACGATGTGTTTTAGATGTTCTGGCTTTCATCACAGCGCGCGGAATTGCAGGTGCAATCCGCGCTGCATTAAATGCAATGGAAACCACTTGACGGTGGACTGAAGCATTAAAGAAAGAATTCCGGAGCCAGTCTGTATAAATTGCAAAGGGATAGGACATCTAGCTTCGTGGAAGGGGTGTCCTGCCTACCCATCTACAACAGGAACCAGAAGATCATATGCTGAGACCCTCAGAAAAAGAATCCCAGAAAGTAATCCCGAAATAACTCAAACCCCATCTACATACCAACAGTGGCCCAGGAACCAAAGGAAACCATCTGAGTTCAACCCAACAACAGCAGCCCATACCCGGATATCTCAGAAATCCATAGTATAATAGAAGCATTTAAAGAAATCAGGAAACTAGGCCTTCTGACAATAGCAGCCAAATTAAAAGAATCGAAGTCCAAAGAAGAACGGAAACTCATACTCCTCAAAGCACTTCTAGAATAAGCTTCAACACTCCCGCCCACCTGCACTTAGCAAACTCCTGATTCGTTGAACTCGTAAAATAGATAAACCACCACCTGACCCTCGGAACTCGGAAAATCCAGAAAACCTCACCCACTCCTACTCCACAGATTTGCTGCTTTTCCATTGGTCAAGAGAACTCACCCCCTCTCCCACTCCCAGTCTCTGCTCCCTGGTCACTGCGAAGAACCATCTCGACCTCAGTTTGTCACCAGTTCAAGGCATACTAAGACGCAAGGTCTCAACCGTTGTAAGGAAGGGGATAGCCTCACTTCGCGAGGCGGTGCTCCATAATCGCCAAATCTCTGAAGAATCATTCTTTCACTTACTTCTGTGTGTGATGGGAAAGGCTGCGGATCTAAGCGACTTTGATAGAGGGCAGATTGTAATGACTCGGATCAAGTATTTCCAAAACTGCACGACTCGTGGGTTGTGTGCGATCTACAGTTGTTAGTACTTATGCAAAGTGAATGAATGACGGTGAAAGCAGCAGTAGACGACATGGTGTTGGACGTCCACACGCTATCAAAGAAAAAGGTCGTCGGAGACTGCCTCGCATGGTTACGCAAAACCGGAGCCAGACAGTGGCTCAGCTGACAGCCCAATACAATGCAGGGCCAAGTAGAATAGTATCGGAGCACACTGTTGGATATGGGGCTACGCAGAAAACGTCCCACTCGTGTGCCTTTGCTGACTAAGCGTCATCGCCAACTGCGCCTGCGCTAGGCCCGGGAACATTGAGACTGGTCCATGGATCGGTGGGAGACAGTTGCCTGGTCAGATGAATCACGGTTTGTCATGCATCACGCCGATGGCCGTGTCAGGATACGCCGTCTTAAAGGCGAACAGTTGCTCCCTCAATGTACAGTAGGTCATACACAGGCCGGTGGTGGCGGTATTGTGCTTTGGGGGACATTCTCTTGGGCGTCTCTGGGACCCATGGTTGTGGTAGAGCATACCATGAATGCTACAGGGTATTTGAACATCATTGCGGACCAGTTGCACCCTTACATAGCCTCTGTTTTTCCAGCTGGAAAGGGAATGTTCCAACAGGACAACGCCCCGTGTAACAAGGCTAAAATTGTGTTGGAGTGGTTCCAGGAACATGATGCTGAATTCCAGTTAATGTCCTGGCCGTCTAACTCACCGGATATCAATCCGATAGAACACCTTTGGGATGACATGGGACGGCAGCTCAGAGTTCAAAGACCGCCAAATTCGCAATATCTCGGATTTGCATGACCGTTGCTTAAACATTTGGTACAATCTGTCTCCGGCCATCTACCAAGGACTTGTGGCATCCATGCCAAGGCGGGTTGAATCGCCAAAGGTGGGCGCGCCTGTGTTGCGCGCCAAAGGTGGGCCAATTTGTTATTGACAGGTGGTCATAATGTTTTGGCTCTTGAGTGTATATATATATATATATATATATATATATATATATATATATATATATATATATTTGTATACCAAATATAGACAGAAAAAAATTGTTCTTTTCAAAAAATTTAACTCTCTCATTAAAATTTTTTGACTTTGAGAGAGTGCAATTTTATTTTCTCCTCAATAAGATTCTGTCTCTCAGTCTATATACACGGAAAGTAAAAAAATGGGAAGAGCTAGATGAATGAAAATTAGCATGCAACTTTAACATTAAGAGAATGCAAAAATTACTTTTAAATTATGAACTTTTGCTATATTATTTATTAAATTATGTTATTAAAATGTTATTATGTTATTTAATTAAATTTAATTTAATTAATAATTTCATAATTAATAAATAACATAATTTTAAATTATGTTATTTATTAAATTATGTTATTAAAAATTCATGATATATTATTTAGATTTTAAAGTAGTATAAAATAGTTTTGTAAAATAATATGCTAATTATTGACTTAAATCATAAAATTTCAATTAATTTTTATTTCATTAAAGATCTAATTTAAATTTTGAAAAATCCTTTCTTAGCTCCTGTTATTCGAAAACCAAGCATCAATTGAAGGATCTAGTCAAACGGTGCGGGGTTCTTACCTTACTATGGAAGGTCAAGATGTCGCCAATTTGTTTACCTTTCATGTCGGCAAATCAATCTCCTCACGGTTCTTTCTGGTAAACTCTGCGTGAAGTGGTATGCGCAGTAACGTATTCTTTTAAGGCGTACTTGATACATGTATTTATTGTGGAATGTGTTACGACGCAGTACGGAGACGTGCGGAAAGTTAAAATTAATTGGAACTAGTTTGGATGAGCCAATAAAGCTCTAACGTCATTTTAATTAGGTACATATTTTTTTATTATTGCAAATTTTGATATAATTAATTAATTAAAAATAATATTTAGATTATTTATGGGGTAAATATAGAGAATTTTAATGGAATTGCGTTGCAATCGCGGCCTAAGGAAATAACTGAATACCTTCATTTGCCTGAAATGGTGAAATATGGGGAAAAGCAACAAAGGTCGTTATTACTTTTCATAGTTGTAAGGTTCTTATGAGCACTAATAATTTATGGTGAAGTTTGAAACAGCAACTTTAAGAATGTGGTGAATAGCATATAAGCCAGTAACAGCTCTTCTACCCCAGCAGCTGTTTTGGTAGAATGGTTTAGTTACTGGACTGCTAACCACAAGGTGCCAGGTTCTATCCTAGCACATCCCATATCGCTAAAAGAGAATGAACTAAAAAGATAATAAGTAAATTCATACAAATGTATATGGTACAAAACGATGAATAAAATAAAAATGTGACTAACATTTGTGGTGAGATACATTCATTTCAGGATAGCGAAGTGAACTGAAATTATAAAGTATTACTGGTATACAATTTTAAATTATTTTTATTTCTAGCTAAGATGGGCCTGTTGCAGTTCTGATAGTTATAAATTGTATCTGAGTAATATCTCTGTGTTATTAAGATTGGATTTGCTTAATACAGCGTTTCTCAACCTTTCAGTATTTGCGGCCCAGTTTTCAATCATAATTTTCATCGCGCCCCCCTTAATGTATACAACAATAATGTATATTGAGTATTGTGGATTTTGTTTTTAAATTATTTTTAACTAACTGCCAAAACAAGAGTAAAAGCGAGCCAACGTTGGCGAGAAACCACATCTTGCATTTTGGACAAGCCGGCGATAGATGAAGAGAATGAAAGCGGGGAAAATATAAATATTATATTTGAAATGAAAGCCAAACTGGGAGATAACGTTAAAAGAATATGAAAGTAAAAAAATTCGTTAATGAAAGTTAATCTAGATGGGGTGAGCTAAATTTAGAAACTGGGAATACATTTTTTCGAATAATAAAAGAAATAAAAAAGAAGCATGACTAAACAAAAGTGAAAAAAATAAGCAATGTTTGTGGAAGGGAATAAACACGACCTATATCGTCTCGAGCATGCGCGGAGCAAATGTTTTCTTATAGGAAGAAGGAAAATGTTCGATAATGCAAGTTTCAATTCCAGCCAGTCTCATTCGAGTCGATCCTTTTATCACTATCGAATCTACAGTGAATGTGTATGTTATATATATTTTCGTGTTAATTGCAATTCACCATATTAAATATTCACGGCAGTAGATTTATGCAGACTCATGGATAAATTTTTAAGTGGAAGTAAGTAAGTATTAAACGATAGTCAAGCATTAACAAGTACACAGACGAGCGTGGTTCCGAAAATAAAATCAAGAAAATATTCTCAAGAATACTTAAATTTTGTGTTTACCAGTGCTGAAGTAAATGAAGAAGAAAGGCCCCGTGTACCGTTTGCTCAAAAATGGTGGCCGCAGGCAGCATGAAACCTAATAAACTTAAACGACATTTGGAAACGCTTCATAATGAGTACGTCAACAAACCTAGATAATTCTTCGAATTAAAATTAAAATCATATAAAACGCAAAAATCATTTTTAAAGAAACTTTGTCTGTGAATAAACAAGCTTTAATTGCATCTTACGAAGTTCATATAAAATAGCCAGATGTAAAAAAACCTCACACCTTTGATGAAGAGCTTATTTTGCCAGCAGCAATTGAGATTGTAGAAACTATGTTTGGAGATAATTTTTTAAAACAATTGCAGTTCATATCCCTTTGAAATGATACTGTCACTCGTGTTGAATGGGCGATATAGCCGAAGATATACGGTGTCAGCTTTTCTCGAAGTTGCGTGAGACAGAGAAGCTTTGGCTTCGAAAGCTGAGTCCTTGTCTGAATATTGTGTTAACTACGGTTGTAATCGTAGTAAATTATATATAAATGAGACCCCTCAAATCGAGAATCTTTTCCGCACTTTGTAAAGACATGGGTTTCAGTACATTCAGCATTACTATTTTACTGCGAGGCAAGATGGTCATGACATGGGAAATTTTTGCAACGTGTTTATGAATAAAGAGAAGAAATCGCCAATTTCCTTGCAGAAGAAAACAGACCGGAGGCCGAGAATTTTGGCAATGGTTTATTTGTGATGAAATTGAGGTACTTTGTAGACATATTCGAAAAATTAAATAACTTGAATCTTCAACTCCAAGGAGCAAATACACATATGTTGGATACGAGTGATAAAGTTAATGCTTTTTGTAGAAAATTGGAATTGTGGAGCAGAAATTTAAAGCAAAAAACCTAACAATGATTGCAAATGTGGATCATTGTACTAACAAGGCAGAAGAATAACATGTAAAAGTTGTTTTGTAACCATTGAAAATCTTTTAGCCATGCTGGTAAAGAATTTTAAAAAGTATTTTCTTGCTGACGACAAACTGATAGCAAGTTACGAGTGGGTTAGGGATCCATTTCATAAGACTCTCGAAGGACTCTCAATTGATGAGGAAAAAAAAATTCATAGACTTCATGATAAGTGGGGAAACTAAAAGACAATTTAGTAATAAATCGCTATTTGAATTTTGAACAGGAGTAAGGATGACTTTTCTGCACTAAAAAAAAAGGCATTTCACATTCTATTACCATTTTCAACATCCAACTTCTGTGAAACTGGATTTTCTGCTGTGGCTTCTTTGAAGACAAAATTTAAAAGCAGAACTGAGAGTGGGTATTTCTAACACTAAGCCTTCCTTCGAAAAACTTTGCTTCGCAAGACACGCCCAAGAAAGTCACTAATAATTATTAAATTTTTTTTTAATTTAGCATGTTTTGACTGAGCAAGTTGTTTTACTTTAATAAATTATTAAATATGTCAAAATGTATTTTGTTTTGTATGTGTATATGTGCTTTCCTTTCAGTCAGTTAACCAATTTTTTAAAATAATATTTTCTCTTGGATATTCTCGCGCCCCCCTAGGGGGGCGCGATCCACAGGTTGAGAATAGCTGGCTTAATATTTCTTTCGAAATAGAGTATGTTTGCCACAATTGTGGCAATCGTTTGCCATTAAGGTTGGGGACTTAAAGATGAGTTCTTCGATATTGGACTCAGTTTTGATTAACGTTGATCACCACATTACTCTTCCTCCAGTGCAGCGGAGGTGAAAAGAACGATATTTTGTCCTGTATTTTGCTGTTATTAGTGGTGATATTGGCTGTTGCGTTTTACCCATTTTTATTGTCTGAATATTTACCAATTTTTATTGTCTGAATATTTATCAGCTTTATTTATTTATTTTTTGGTTGATTATTTATCAGCTTGATTTATTTATTGGCTTATTATTTATCAGCTTGATTTATTAATTTTACAGTATTCTTGATTTTGGCAACTTTTTTAGATGGTTTCCTGGTTCTTGGTTTTTTTTTCTTGGAAGAGCTGTGGATATCCGTTTCTTAGGTGTGGGTGGACGCTTTGGACTTGTGCTGACTTTACGTTTCTAAGATGCTGGTAATCACTTGGGACTTATGCGTTTTCGCTTAGGACTTAATTTTTTAACCTTGGTGGGCCTTTGAATAAACTGAGATTGGGATTTGATGTGTAAATATTTAATTTTATCAATTTTTAAAAATAATTATTTATGGCCTAATGTGTTTGTGTTTTACATTTCTTTAACAATACCACATGTTGAATATAAACATTTTTTTTTTTTTTTTGTATTTCCTTTTATAGGTATGAAAAGTTATTATAGGGACTTAGTTGAAATGCAAAGAATGAGCTAAATAACTTATCTTACGACATAAAGAGGCAGGTGTGTATTTTTTTGTTTTTCTTTAATATTTTTAAGTTTTTTTAAAAAATTTAATTACCACATTTTGTTCAGAATTCGAGAAATGATACATCAAATCATTATTCGTAATAATATATAACTGAGCATAAAAAAAGCTGATAAATATTCAGACAAAAAAGATGGGTAAGGCGCAACATCCAATATCCCCACTAATATCAGCAAGAAACAGGACAAAATATTGTTTGTCTCAACTCCGACTCTCTCGAGGGGTAGTAATGTGGTGACGCTTTATAAGCCAGACAACAACTACGAAACATGGGTAATTACTTCTGTCTTGTGGTCATATTACTCGGCTACGAAGCCAAACATTGCGTGTTCGGTCCTCGCTATAACCAAATTGCTACACCACTAAGCTAATCTGAAGACATTAAGAGGTAGGTGTGTATATTTTTGTTTTTCTTTCATATTTTCAAGATTTTTTTTTTATTTAATTAACACTTTGTGTTCATATTAAATGTGTTCTAATGTAAGGGATCAGAAAAAAGTAACATGAATTATAAATTGGACCTTTGTTCATGAATTCAGGAAATGTTACAACAAATTATGAACTTATGGTACAAAATCAATTTTTTTTGCTTCTTACCACTTTCTATATGTATTTTTCATTCTTTATGCTTGTTGCTACTGCAACAGAATGATCGATCTCATTATTCTCATTTTAATATTTCTTTTATTTGTACCGTTCACTTTAAATGTTTGTATTGAAGAAAATACATATAAGACTATTTCTTTTCATTAGAAACATTCGAACATTTCTGTGTGTTATTAAGACTGATTATGTTTTTTATTCCAGTGTATTATTTCTTAGTCTTTTTATAAAATTAAAAACTGAAAATATTGCTTTTTTAGTATATAAGGTATTTCAAAATGTAAAGTTTATTTTTTTGGCATATTAAGAAAAGTATGCTCAGTTGTTATTACATTTGAATTTTAATTATATCTACAATCTCTGTTACATACTAATGTCAATGCAGAATGAAATCGGCTTTCTTTCTGATGAAATTAATAATTAATCTGTATTTCGAAAAACTGAGATTGAGATTTGATGTGTAAATATTTAATTGTATTAATTTTAAAAAATAATTATTTATGGCCTAATGTGTTTCTGTTTAACATTTCTTTAACAATACTGCTTGATGAATATAAACATTTTTTGCATTTCCTTTTGTAGGTATGAAAATTTATGATAGGAACTTAGTTGAAATGCAAAAAAGGAGCTAAACTAATCTTAAGACATTAAGAGGCAGGTGTGTATATTTTTATCTTTCATATTTTCAAGTTTTATTTTATTTTATTTTTTTATTTCATTACCACTTTGGGTTCATATTTAAATGTGTTCTAATTTAAGGGATCAGAAAAAAAAATAACATGCATTATAAATTAGACCTTTGCTCATGAATTCAAGAAATGTGTCTTCATACAACAAGTCATGAACTTATGGCATAAAATCAAAGTTTTTTTGCTTCTTGCCACTTTCTATTTGTGTTTTTCATTCTTTATGCTTGATGCTACTGCAACGGAATATTAGATCTCATTTTTCTCGTTTTAATAGTTTACTCCTAATTGTACCGTTCACTTAAAATGTTTGTCTTAAAGAAAATACTTCTAAGACTATGTCTTTTGATTTCAAATATTCGAATTTTTCTGTGTGTTATTAGGACTGATTATGTTTCTCATTCCAGTATATTCATTTCTCAGCCTTTTTATAAAATTAAAAACTGAAAATACTGCTTTTTTAGGATATAAGGTATTTCAAAATGTAAAGTTTATTTTTTTGGCATATCACGAAAAGTATACTGAGTTGTTATTGCATTTCAATTTTAATTATATCTGAAATCTCTGATACATACTAATGTCAGTTCAGAATGAAGTCTGCCTTTTTTCTGATGAACTTAATAATTAATCTGTATTTCGAAAAACTCAGATTGGGATTTTAATGTGTACATTTTTAATTGTATGAATTTTTAAAAATAATTATTTATGGCCTAATGTGTTTGTGGCTTACATTTTTGAACAATACTGCATGTTGAAATTTTTTTTTGCATTTCTTTTTTTAGGTATGAAAAGTTATGAAAGCGGTAATGCAAAGAAAGAGCTAAACTTATCTTAAGGCATTATTCAGGTGTGTATATTTTTGTGTGTCTTTCATATTTTCAGGGGTTTTTTAAATTTCATTACCATTTTTTGTTTATAAATAAATGTGTTCTAATGTGAGGGATCAGAAAAAAGTAACTTAAATTATAAATTGTACCTTTGTTCATGAATTCTAGAAATAAGTCTTGATACAACAAGTCATGAAGTTATGGTATAGAATCAATGTTGATTGCTTCTTTCCATTTACTATTTGTATTTTTCATTCTTTATGCAGCAGCAATTGAATATTGAATCTCATTATTCTCATGTTATACAACTACTAAACTCATGTTATACATTGATACAACTAGTAAATTGTTGTTTGAATACAGTGGGAGTATGCTATTCATATCAATAATTGGAAAACGAAAATGTGAGTTGAACATCAGTTTTTATTCCAAGACCAAATGAATATGTAAACTACATGGTGAGAACACTTCATATTGCAATTGAATAACGCTGCATTTTCAAAGCAGAAATTAAAAACTGAATGAAGTTTAAGCACCATATGAACAATAAATGACGTCATCAAGGATGGGAAAAATAATAACTATGCAAGTTAGTTTAGTTATGTTGGATTATTCAATATGTATAAAAACAAACTTATTGAGCAAAAAATAAATAAATAAATAAAAAATCAAATACTTATTGAATCAAAACTAAATATATTTTTATGATATTAGGTCAATTTGTTGGCTTAGAAGCAAAATAAATCAAATTATTATTAAGCTATAAATGGTATGAATTCCATTTTAATATTCTTGTATCTTATCCTTGGTATCTAATTACAAATAATAACAGAAAATCAAATTGAAAAATGGAGAATGTTTTTAGTAGAAAAATATACAAACCTTAACTTTTATGGAAAACATTTTCCACAGCCTGAAACTACCCAGAATTTTCGTGCTATAAACAAAAGGAAATGATAATCATTTGCAACTGATTACTTAAATGTACAATTATTAATTGCTTTTGTGAATAAAATGGCTGTATGTAATTTAAATCAATAATTGGAAAATGAAAATTTGTATTGAACATGAGTTTTTATTCCAAGATCAAATGCTTATGTAATCTGCATAGAGAGAAATTTTATATTGCAATGGAATGAAGTTGAATTTTAGTGGAATTAAAAACTGAACATGATTTGAAACCAAATGAACAATTTACGAGACATTCACCAAAAATGTGTTATATAACAATTAAGGAAATTATCTTTGATTTGTGGTATCTGTCGAAATGTACCAAAAACACAAACTTATTGTGCAAAAAGTTAATTATTTCAAATTCTTAGTAAATCAAAACTAAAAAGATTTTTAAAATATTAGACCAATCTGTTGACCTAGGAGCAAAATCAATCAGATTGTTTAAGTTATTAGTGGCATAAAATCGAATTTAATATTCATGTAAATCATTTATGATACTTGGTAACATATAAAATGTGACAAATAATCAAATCCATTTAAAAAAGAGAGCAATTCATTCTAAGCATTTAACAACAAAAAATAAAAGCAAACACCTATGAAATTAAAAAAAAAAATGCAGCCAAATAATAAAAATTAGACTCATCAAGCTATAAATAAAATGAAATGATAGTAATTTGTAAATAATTTCTTAAATATTCACACAATTATTAAACAGTTGTGTAAATATAATGCAGAATGTAATTTTTGTCTATAATTGAAAAATGAAAATAAGTTTTGAAAAAAATGAAAATGAGTTTTCAAAAAATTTTAAACACTTGTACGCTCTTAATGATAGTATACTACTCAAATATTTCCAGGATTTAATTATTAATTGATCATTAGATTTAACAACATTTGAATTTCATACGAGGGAAACAATTGTTTGTGAATTTGAGTGGAAAAAATGATTTCCAATTCCATAATACTGATTGTGTTAATTCCTGATTTTTAAGTATGGTCAAATGACGAGGGAAATACCTGAGCTATGCTTCATATCCAAATTTTCACACCACCAAATAGTACGAAGTAAGTGAAGTAGGCAATAATAAAGATTTTCTGAGTTACAGCCGATTCATTTTATTTATAGCAACATGATTTGACAGCAAATGAAGAATTAACGAGACATTAACTGAAAATGCGTTATATAATAATTAAGTAAATTATATTTGATATAAGGTATCTGTCGAAATGTATCAAAGAAACAAACTTATTGTTCAAAAAATTAATTATTCCATATTCTTAGTAAATCAAAATTACACATATTTTTATAATATTAGGCCAATATGTTGACCTAGGAGCAAAATCAATCAGATTGTTTAAGTTATTAGTGGCATAAAGTCCAATTTAATATTCATGTAAATCATTTATGATACTTGGTATCATATAAAATGTGACAAATAATCAAATCCATTTAAAAAAGACAGCAATTCATTCTAAGCATTTAACAAAACAAAATAAAAGTAAACACCTATCAATTAAAAAAAATGCCTCCAAATAATAAAAATTAGACTTATCATGCTATAAATAAAATGAAATGGTAGTAATTTGCAAATAATTTCTTAAATATTCACGCAATTATTAAACAGTTTTGTAAATAAAAGGCAGATAGTAATTTTTTTCAATGATTGAAAAAATGAAAATGTATATTGAACATCAGTTTTTATTTGAAGTTCAAATGAATATGTAATCTCTGTAGAGAGATATCTTTATGTTGCAATAAAATTAAGTTGAATTGTAGCGAAATTACAAACCAAGCACGATTTGACACCAAGTGAACAATAAATGAAAGATTTAGTTACGATGTGTGATATCATAATTATGTTTTGTGGTAATGACAAAATGTAACAAAGAAACAGAATTATAGTGCAAAAAAAAAAAAAAAAAATCCTAATTCTTAGTACATCAAAATTAAACAGATTCTTATAGGAAACCTCTCGTCTTTCAGCTTCTTTTAGAGAAGTACTGAATTCAACTTACTTCAATGCCGATATTCTTCTGGATCTTAATGGTATTCAGATGGAATTTTTATGTATCTTCCTATACGTCTGACTTTGAATTATGGAAGAAGGTATAAACTATATTTTACGCATACGAATTCAATTTTTTTCCTTCTGAAAAATAGAAATCATGATTATGTGGCCAAAGATGGATAGCAACGACATCATTGAGCTGACGGAAGAATATAAAAAGAACTCCGGAAAAATTTATGGAAGTGTGTTCTGTACCGTAGCAAGAAGTTGCAGAGGAGATTTGATCTGGAAAAAAGAAAATAATAGCTTCAACAGAGTAGCAGCATTCCAGTGAAATAAAGGCAATGCTGAAAGCTACTGTCTTATCAGCCTGATAAGGTAGTAGCTATACACACTCTAATTAATTTACTAATAATGCTGTGCTTCATTTTCGCCAAATTTCAAAGTGTATCCTAAGACCAATGTCTTTAGACGGTTTTATTGTAAAAAAAAGGCATGTATTAAAAATAGTAATATATATATATATATATATTGTGTGTGTGTAACGGGAAGGATTGACCTATTTTACATGGTTTTCTCTGGATAGATATTTTTTTTCTGCGTAACGAGGATGTAGCGTTCTTTCGAATAAGATTCTAGAACGAATTACGCTTATTACGCAAGGTACCACTGTACATGTTTCTTTATATATTTCAACAAAATTACACAAAGTATTTGATCAAATAAATGATTTAATAATAATTAAGAAAATGAAGGAAAAAAAGAGACAAGTTAATTAACAAATTCGGATTCTGCTTCTTGAAGTGATGTTAATTTTCACTTTAAAAAGCAATGTCTGGAATTTTTAATCGTCTTGATTTTTTGTCTTTATTTTGCTGTTGTTGTTGTTCTTTGTCTTAATTTATTTTTCACCATCTTGCCTTTGTTAAAGCTATTCATCATCATCCATTGCAGAATTAGAGCAAAGAGACATACTTCTCTTAGCAGTAAGAGAGCAGCGTGAAATAGAAGCAAACATTCTGATGAGAAATTGGATTAACATTGACTAATTATAAATGGCTCCTTCAGCATTTTAAACGAATTCCCTATGAAGACCCGTAATGTAAATATTGTATTTTTACCATTAAAATGTCAAATATTAGAGTAATATTTGAAATTTCAATCGTAATTTGGAAGATATAAAAAATTAAACAATACATTTATTAAATAATTTTGCGCAAAATATAGAAAACATTTTTCAATATTTTTTATTTATCACTTTTTCTTGTGATCAGAAAGCAGATTTCTTATGATTTTAGAAAAAAAAAATTATCATTTATAAACAGGAATATATTACATTCTACACACTTTGAATGCTGTCTTGGCTCAACTTCCCTAAAAGCATTCATTTCATATCTTCCTCTTAATGAGACATTTATTCCAAATAGTGCCGCACACATGTGCTGCCATCCATGAACTGAAAATAAAGCTTTGTGAAACTGGACTATAATGACCCAGAGGGTTTCAAAGTATTTATATTAATGCTGTATGCCAAGAGAAAAATGAGGAGATTTAAGAGTACCCTCAATAAATAAAGGGTTAATATAAAAATGTCTTAGGAGAGTTTCATTCAGCAACATATCCAGACAAAGAATCTGCAAAATATTTCATTTCATTCTTCTAAACACAGTATTTTAAAATAATTCTTTACTTTTAACTTCAATAATTTTAATCCTTAAGTTTCTTTAAAGCTGAAATTGCGTAATACGATTAAGCAGTCTCGGCAGATCAGATCCATGAATCGGGTTTGTGAGCTGAAAATTACTTAAAAAAAAAAACAATCCTTTATATATATATATATATATATATATATATATATATATATATATATATATATATATATATAAAATTATTTATTTATCGAGACGAACTTAAAAGTCAGAATTCATAAACTATTTTTTTAATCCTCTAAATGACGACTTTTCGAAAGTTAGTTGAACATTTTGATTTTTTTGTAAAATTTGCATGTGCGTACATTTATATTTATACACAAATAAATGCAATTTTATAGGAGACCACTGAATACATATATATATATTTAATGATGACCCACGAAAAGTGAAACGAGTTTTATTTCCCTAAATACTAACTCTAGGAGAAAATTAAGATTCTTTCCTTCATCTATCCACGCCCAGTTTCATGTTTTATATGCAAAATTTGCAGAGATATGCTCATTTTTAATTTTAGAGGGACTAATCGCCAATTTCAATGAAAACGTTTGTTTCTGAAATATTTATTCAAGAAATAAAAATTGTCACATTCAATTAATTTTCTAGTAGTACATCATCCAATTATCATAACCTTAAAGAAATTTACTAATAATGCATAAGATTGCTCACTTTAATTAGTCGTCAGTTGCAACTTTGATTCTATAAAATAAAGGTGGAAAAAACTTGAGAAACTGGACATTTAACACATCTAGAAGAAGCACTAGAAAGCCGTCTAAGAAAGTAAAATTATTTGCTTGCTCTCTGAAAAAATGATATATTCAGTAATAAGGAAAGTTTAGATAAGTTGATTTGTTCTGTATATAATCGTAATGCCGTCCTGGTTGTGGAAGAATATAATCATCGTTTTTCGAATCACTAGCATCCTTCTAGTAACTGTATTTACAGAACGAATTAAATAGCAGGATCATTTAAACTTATATTTTGGCTAATTTTTCAAATTACTCTCATGATAATGTACGAATAATCAGGCCAAAGCTCAACATTCTAGGACCGACAGTGTAGAATTTATTTCTACGTAATAACTGGCATCCATAGAGAATACTAATCTGAATATGGTGAGAAAAATCAAACATTTTCAACTTAAAATAATACAATATTACAATGATGAAAAGAAACATATTCAAATAACAGAATATTTATTATAATGAAGGAAAGAAATGTAATCAATGAACATTTTCTTTTTTCGAGTAGCATTACTTTCAATTGGTAAAAAAAAAAAAGGAATTTATTGCAAAAAATGCCATATTACACAAAACAGCAAGGTTTTAACTATTAATTTCTCCGTGAAAATTTATATATATATATAAGTTAATATAATCTTAATCAAAAATACACCTTCGATGACTCCGCATTTTAAGAACACTCAATTCAAACAGGTTAGAAATACATGTTACTTTTCATTCAAAAAGAAAGAAATGATAAATCCGGTCTGAAGACTTTCTGAAAGGTTACCCTCAGGCGTTAGCGCTCTCTATATAGAATGCATCTTTTATTATTATTCCAACACGAACAATCTCTAAATTAAAGGCAAGTAAATGCGCTTACCTTTGTTTTGTTGGTTGGAATCTCTTTTTGTTTACATACTGGTGTTGTTGTCTCCATCTGCAGCTGAAAATCTCAAATATCTAATTAGTGGCAGGTTCAGTGACTGTATGACTCATTAACATGGGGAACTTCTCTTTAAGATATTATTTTAATAGTTACTTGATTATAGGTTACATGATTAAGAATATATTTACAAGTTAGAAGAGTATAAAACGCGTTCGTTGGTTGCCGCCAAATCGAGAGGAAAGGAAGTCAACAAACCCCTGGTGGTGAGAAGGGAAAGTTCTTCACAGTTAAAACTGGTTACAGTTAAGGCCTGGTATCCAACACTCTCCCACCTTTGAGTTTCGTAAAGACTTTAGATACTCAAACCAATGAGTCTAGGAGAGCATTGGGCTTTAAAAGCCGGCCATAACGGGATCTTCTTGGTTGTCTCACATCTGAAACAGCATGAGAGTCACTAGAGGTAGGTGTACCATCAGGAATCATCATTGTGGATGGAGAATCACTCTTTGGGAGACACGGGATAGCAGATTTTTCACTTTGGCTGACCTCAAGAGGAAAAAGTCTCTGGATTGGACGTAGGAAAGACCCAGATTTGGTCTGGACTTCCACGAGACGAACTTTCTTGTCTTTTCCAAGATATAATTTGATGACTCTTCCCAAAGGCCAATTTATTCGCTTGACGTTACTATCACCGATGAGAACAATGTCTCCTTCTTTAATTTTAGATTCATTACGAATCTTTGAAAAGTCTCTAAGATGTCCAAGATATTCGATTCTGAAACGTTTTCTGAGATCTTGACACACTTTTTGCCTGTAGAAGAATCTTTTATTCATTCTCTTAGCATCTATTTGATCTATATCTGGAACTCCTATTTCTTTTACATCTTGTAAAAACATAGCAGGTGTTAATGCTATAAGGTCCTCATTGTCTTCACTTAAGTATGTCAAAGGTCTTGAATTTATAATGCCCTCAGCATCACATAGTACAGTGTACAATTCTTCAAATTGTAAGGAGGCCTTTCCAAGAATTTTTCTTAAGATAGATTTCAACATACCTATAAGCCTTTCCCAAAATCCGCCCCACCATGGGGCTGATGGGGGGTTGAATTTCCATAGGATTTTCTTTACTGAGGCATATTCTTGTATTTTCACCCAATCAACAGATTTCAGCTCATTAGAAGTACCCACTAAGTTGGTTCCATTATCTGAATAAATTGTAGCTGGTCTTCCTCTTCTAGAAATAAACCTTCGTAAAGCTAGAATAAAACTATCTGTTGATAAACTAGTTACCAGCTCGATGTGGACTGCGCGATAGACTGCGCATGTAAAAAGTACAGCCCAACATTTGCTTTTGTTTTTCAAATATAGTGGTCCGCACAAGTCAACTCCTACTACTTCAAAAACATAAGCATCTCTGACGCGATCTTCGGGTAGTGGAGCACTTGCTACTTCTAATGGCCGAGATGAAAAACGTTGACATATTACACAATTCCTTATTACTTGACGTATTGTCTTCCTGCTTTTTAAGATCCAATAATTCTCTCTTAAACTCGACATCAAAATCTGTATCCCAGCATGACTAAGTTCAACATGCTTTTCAAAAATAAGTTTTCCAATAACATCATGCTTTGAAGGCAGCAAAATTGGAAATCTAAATGTTGGTAGATCACTTCTTTGAGAAATTTTGGTCTTTACTCTTAATAAACCATCTGAATCCAGGAATGTCTGTAAGTTCAGTTTTTCATTCCCCAAAAAACATTGACTTTGAACTTGTTTTAAAATGTACTTTTCTGCAGCCTCTACTTCTTCAAAATCTAGGGTACCGAATTTTCTTTCTTTTTTCTGGGTTTTAGCATTTTTATAAAAACGAAAAATCCAAGCCGTGATTCTGGTCATTTTTCGGAAAGAAGATACCTTAGAAAAGTACTCTAATTGCTCTGTCGTGGTGTTAGTGACAGACACAATAGATTTTCTTTTTTCGGAGTTTACAACGTCGAAATCTGGCATAGTTTCCGAAACAGGCCAATCTTCTATAGGCATTCTCAGCCAATTTGGACCCTTCCACCAAAGAGATTTCACAAGTTCCTCTGCATTGGAACCTCGTGATGGAAGGTCAGCTGGGTTTAATGTTCCACTTATGTGCCTCCAGTCTTCAGGATTGGTGAGTTTACGGATTTCCAGTACCCTGTTGTAAACAAACGTGGCCCAATTCTCATTTCTTTTGATCCAATACAAAGCATTCATAGAGTCAGACCAGTAGAAGATTGGTATGTTCTCAAGTCCAAGTTCGGATATGGTTGCTTTTGCCAATCTAGCACCAATAGTACAGGACAAAAGTTCTAGGCGTGGAATAGAGATCTTTTTCAAAGGAGCAACTCTATTTCTAGCTTGTATTAACTGGCACGACGTGCTATCAGCAGATTCAGCTCTCAAGAAGATACATGTAGCGTAGGCACTCTGACTTGCGTCACAAAAAACATGGATGGAAAATTTGGAATCTTCTGCAAAGTCCTCACGTACACATCTTGGTATTTCAAGATCATTCAATTTCGGTAACTTCATCTTCCAGCGTTCGAATCTTTCAGTTATCAGCAGAGGGAGTTCAGCATCCCAGGACAGACCCAATTTCCAGCATTCCTGCAACAAAGATTTGGGCTCTAGAGTCACTGGACAAGAAAATCCTATCGGATCAAAGATTCGATGAACGGTTGACAGGATTTTTCTTTTTGTAATAGGTCCTTTATCTTCTTTCATCAAACTTTTCAAATCTAGAGATATAGTGTCCTTTGGTAAATTCCACAGAAGCCCAAGAACTGGAACCTTTCGGTCTTCTTGCCTTTCTTCAGTTTTGTCATCAGTAGGAGAATGCTCCCACCCTCGAAGTTCAAACTTGGCAGTAGATAATAGTGCTTGTGATTCCGAAATAAATCTAGCGAGTTCTTCTCTTCTGTTGACGCTGAAAACACAATTATCAACGTAGAAGGACCTCATAAGTTGCTGGGCTGTTTCCTTGAGATGATCTGGGGCGTTTTTTAAATGAAGTTCTAATGTAGCTCCTAGAAGGAAAGGACTGGAGGAGATTCCGAACACAACTCTTTTGTGCTGCAGGATCTTGATATTTCCGTCTTTTCTTCTATCCTTCCATAAAAATCTGAGATATGGTCTATCTCGTTCTTGTAATCCAATTTGCAGAAAGGCCTTCTTAATGTCAGATATCACTCCATATTTTTCAACACGAAAGCGATTTATGAGAGATGGAATGAGTTCTACAAGATTTGGTCCCTTTTCGAGGCAGTCATTAATAGAAGGTGTATTCTTTTCTTTAGCTGAACCATCAAAAACGGGTCGAACTTTGGTCGTCGAATTCTCCTTGAAGACAGGATGGTGAGGTAAGAAATGCTGTCCTTCTTTGATTTCTTGCATAGGATCAACTTCTTCAATGATACCCTCATTCTGCCAATCCTGAAAAACATCATCATAATCGGCCAGCTTCTCGACACGTTCTAAGGCTTTAATACAACTGTTAAGTCTTCGTTCAGCTAACTTTCTGCCATCAGGAAGAGGTGGATGATCATGTATCCACGGTAGACTGACAATGTAGCGCCCCTCGTTATCTCGTGTTACACTGCGTTCAAAATGTTCCTTAGCCGCTTCTTCTAGTTCTTTTCTACTTTGAGTTTCCGCAGGGTCATTGATATTCAATGTATCAAGCCTCCAAAGATCGGATATATTTACGTCGTTGACAAGTAGCGACATTAGCGTGCTGGAACTATCATTTTTATTAATTCCTGATCTTCCAATAACTGTCCACCCTAACTTGGTGTTCATCGCAATTAGATCAGGCGAAAGTTTTTTAATTTCTCCTGTAAATAATCTGGCTGCCGTATCTGCCCCTAATAATATGTGAATCTCCTTGGGATCGTTTTCATACAAACAAAGATTTTCATCTAAGCAAATATCACTAACAAATATACCCAATTGTTTTACTTCTTCGATGTTTTTAGAATCTAATTTGGGAAGAGAAGTGCAAATTTTATTCTGATCCATTACTTCTACATTACAACAGAAATTATTTTCTGTATTACGCAATTTAATGGAATACATCTTGTGGTTTTCCCGCCTTTTCAGTCCTCCGAAAAGTCCATGAGTCACCGTTTGTTCCCCAAGACACTTCAATTTCATTACATCCGCTATGTATTTGCTGACATACGACCTCTGGCTCCCGAGGTCAATGATCGATCTAACATAGTGTTTTAAATCATTATTTTCGACGCTAACAATTAAAGTCTGCAGATAAACCTCCCTGTAACATAAATTATTCGCCAACGCGAAATTTTCATTTAAAAGATTATTCTCATCCTTACTTTCATTAAAATGGGTATTATTTTTCGGAACAGAATTATCTTGATTGCATAATATGGATAAATGTTTTTTACCACAGAGAGTACAAACTATTTTTGACCTACAAAATTTAGCAACATGAAATTGCTTTGCACAAATAAAACACGCAGCTTTTTTAGACAGTATACGTTTCCGTTCTCCCAAACTTAAAGTACGTACGTATTCACAATCAACAACATCATGAAATTTATTGCAGAATAAGCATTCCGGTGTTTTTATTTTTACTTCAGAACTAATCAATTCTGAACTGCTAAATCTCTTTGCAGTGGAACATCTAGGATTATTTATTTTTCCGCTCGATGAGTCATAACGCAACGGGTGAAATGAATACTTTTCTTTTTTCGAACTCACGGGAGAAGCATACATTAACGATCGTTCTTTTGCTTTCAGCTGAAGAGACTGGAAGTCGAGCAATTCATCTATTTCATATTTATCCGATTTCATGTTTTTATTATATTCTAAAACGAGATCGGGGGGAAGGCATTTTAACAGGATTGGGCAAAGTAGGTTTTCGTAGGTTTCTTTCAAAACATTAAGAGATTCAAGAGATCGGATTTCTGTCTGTATATTATCAAACATTTTTCTGAATGATACAATATCATCTGAGTTCTTTAATGGGCAGATACGCAGTAAATTATTCAAATGGGTATTAATGAGAACATCTGATCTTCCGAAGCGTTCTTTAAGTAATTTTATGGCGATTTCGTAATTTTCTGGTGTAAATGCAAATCCTTCTATGGTACTAAGGGCAGAACCACCTAGGTGTGCTTTTAAGTAATTAAATTTACTGACTTCACTTAATGAATCATTTTCATGTATGGCTGATTCAAAGGAGTTCCAAAATGAAAGCCATAAACTTGATTGCCCGTAGAATTTAGATATCGCAAGTTTTGGCAATTTAATGTTCGATGATTCTTTATAACAGGAATTTGGAACATTCAAAGAATCAACATTTTTTGTTCGTTCGCGAATTTTTTTGGTCGCTCTAAATTTCCAAGTTATAATTTTTTGGGTGTATTCCGATACTTCTTTTACTTCCTTTTTTTAATTTGTCCTCGGAAACGAATTCTTCAATTTGTGAATCTAGATTCTTTAATTCACTTGACTCAACCGCAAGCTGCTCTAACATTTCTTCTAACATATCGACATTTACATCTGTTTTCGTTAGTTCTGTTTCAATAGTTTTACAAATTTTGGTAACAGATGTTCTCAATACTCCCCGTTTCTTTCTTAACCTGCCACTTTTATCATCCATTTTTAGAATTGAACAGTTCGAAATTTATATTCAGTAAGATTCAATAATATATAAATTCAATAATAATAATAAATCAGTTCAAAATTCTAATATATATTTTTCAGCTCTAAATTGGAATAAACCACACCAATTATCCCGGCAGGGATGCCAAATAATATTCCAACACGAACAATCTCTAAATTAAAGGCAAGTAAATGCGCTTACCTTTGTTTTGTTGGTTGGAATCTCTTTTTGTTTACATACTGGTGTTGTTGTCTCCATCTGCAGCTGAAAATCTCAAATATCTAATTAGTGGCAGGTTCAGTGACTGTATGACTCATTAACATGGGGAACTTCTCTTTAAGATATTATTTTAATAGTTACTTGATTATAGGTTACATGATTAAGAATATATTTACAAGTTAGAAGAGTATAAAACGCGTTCGTTGGTTGCCGCCAAATCGAGAGGAAAGGAAGTCAACAAACCCCTGGTGGTGAGAAGGGAAAGTTCTTCACAGTTAAAACTGGTTACAGTTAAGGCCTGGTATCCAACAATTATAGTCTATATATTTTCTCTGGGTGGTTCCAGGTCGGTTTTTTTACCTAGGTACCGTTGTCTGCGACTCAATGTTGAGGCAGATAACACTGTCAATCTTTTTTTTTTATTGCCCAGCTGTTAAAGTACTGCCAGCTTAACGACCTTACTGAAACGTACTGGAGTGGAAAAAAACAAGCTTTGTCGAAACCATGGCAATAGAGAAGGAGAAAGAGAGAATAGTACGGAAAACGAGTGTCCTTGAAACGCTTACTGAAATTACACAGACTATAGTTTGGTTCAGAAAAAAAAATTATTTTTAATTCAATTTCATAATGATTGCATTGTTGATTAATTTCAAAGGATCGTAAAATTTTCTAATTCCTTTTTTGCCAAAACTGATATAATTTTATACAACAAAAGCAAACCTGAAATGAATGGTACAAAATAGTATATGAAAGTGCGAAATAATTATTTCCCAGTTTCGCAATGGTTTCAACCTTTAAACCAGGTGTCTTGGCATCCCAAATTTTAGAGTGAATAATTTAAATACATGTTGCCGTAAGTGATGGATCATCCTCTTGAAATTTGAATAAATTTTTAATCAGAAATTCTCCAAAGAAAGATATGACACAAAGATTACTATTATCGATTCCACCAGAATAGGACTATTAAAATTTCGTGATTCAAAAAGGGATTCAAATTTATCTAGTAAAAATGACATCTCGTTTAGAATTTATCCTATGTCTGTTTTTATATGGAAATAGGAATTTTGAACCATAATTAAATGATTAGAACGATACCTGAGGAACATCGCAATCCATACAAAACTTATTAATATCGAAAATTATATCGTACGGTCTAAATGACTATTTAATGTTATCTAAAATCGAAAGTAATAGGAATATTTGTGACTTGGGCCTCCTCATTTTTTTTCTCCTCTAAGCAACTCCTTCAATTGTTTTCTGTGTATAAAACGAAATAAAATCTTTTCTTCCTCCGCCACGAAAGATCATGGTAAATGGCAATTACTATCACCTGAATAGAAAGAAGAATGGAACACTTAGTACATAATAATATTGATTATTGGAGCTGATTGAAACCTTAATCACCTTCAACAATTTAAAATTTATTTAACAAAGATGAACATTTTCAATTATTTTTCATTTTAACGTTTTCAAAATTTAATTCGAAATTCTGAAAATAATTTCGATCGAAATATAATAATATTGTCTTTTATTAATATTTTAACAAACTGTTTTATTGGTTATAAACTTAAATATAATTATTATATATATAATCAATAATAATATGTTTTGTTAGATTATGGGAATTTGCTACATATAACTGCTCACACAAATAATTAAAAAAAAAATTATCTGATTTTAATAGGAATGACGAATATTTTACGAGCGGTTATTACGTAAATAATATCAAAAAGTGACAAATACCAGTGATCAATACTTTTCAAAGCGGATTCAAATTTCTTGATACGATCTTACTGGTGATATTCCGATTACAGGTCTTGGATCTCGTTAGAAAGTAACAATCGATACGATCTGTCCAATGGAAGCTCTCTAACAAGAGTTCAATCATGCATAGGGAAAGTCCCTTACCCACTGAAGTGAACGGACCGGTTATTCTTGGAATTATCGTATCATTGAATTGCATATCACTGAAATTTATCGGAGCCTTGACATCGCTGGAAAGTGTGAGGCTTCACAGGAAGTGCGAAGACACCGCTCCACTTCATGGGAATGACCTTGAATTTCCGATATTCGCATTTCACGATGCACTATTCCATAAAGTTCATTTTTAATTGCTTATGACATGACTTTGATTACATATATTCTGTTTACTGCTGGCACCATCTGCTGGTAGAATAGAGAACTAATGTCAACATTTTAAAGAAATGACATGTATATATAATTCAAATTTTTTCAGAAAATTGTTTACTCCAATAAAGAAATTAAATAAATAGTTTTAAAAAATCATATTCAAGAAGTAAGCTGAAATCGATAAATTAATTCAAACACACATTACTTAAATTAGTAAATGAAATAATAATTACAATTAATAAATTTTGCATTTAATACTAATTAATAAATTTTAATTAAAATTATGATTGAAATAACAGATATTTGGAACAAAAATTTAAAAATAACAATAGTAAAATTATTTGTTATTCAAAATATCGTGGATTATACATCTAGATTTCAGTTAGGAAGGTCTAATCTCTAACTTTTCAGGAAGTTCGAATTTGCCAAATCAGAGGCACAAGAAACTTATATTACCTTAATAAAGTAATTATAAAGTAACAAGTAAATTTATACAAATGTATATGGTGCAAAGCGATGAATAAGAAAAAAAAAAAAAATGTAATGCACATTTGTGGTGAAATATATTCATTTCAGGATAGCGAAGTGAACTGAAAAAATAAAATATTTGCTGTATACATTTACAATTTTAAATTATTTTTATTTCTAGCTTAGATGGGCATGTTGCAGGTCTGACAGTTATAAATTGCATCTGAGTAATATGTCTGTGATATTAAGATTGGATTTGCATAATATTACTTTCGAAATAGAGTACGTTCGCCACAATTGTGGCAATCGTTTGCCATTAAGTTTGGGGACTTAAAGATGAGTTCTTCGATATTGGACTCGGTTTTGATTAACGTTAATCACCACATTACTCTTCCTCCAGTGAATCGGAGGTGAAACGAATGATATTTTGCCCTGTATTTTGCTGTTATTAGTGGTGATATTGGCTGTTGCGCCTTACGCATTTTTATTGTCTGAATATTTATCAGCTTTATTTATTTATTTTTTGGTTGATTATTTATCAGCTTGATTTATTTATTGGCTTATTATTTATCAGTTTGATTTATTAATTTTACAGTATTCTTGATTTTGGCAACTTTTTTAGATGGTTTCCTGGTTCTTGGTTTTTTTTTTCTTGGAGGAGTTGTGGATATCCGTTTCTTAGGTGTGGGTGAATGCTTTGGACTTCTGCAGGCTTTACGTTTCTTAGATGCTGGTAATCACTTGGGACTTAAGCGTTTTTGCATAGGGCTCACTTTTTTAACCTTGGTGTGCCTTTGAATAAACTGAGATTGGGATTGGATGTGTAAATATTTAATTTTATCAATTTTTAAAAATAATTTAGTATGGTCTAATGTGTTTGTGCTTTACATTTCTTTAACAATACTGCATGTTGAATATAAACATTTTTTTGATTTCCTTTTATAGGTATGAAAAGTTATGATAGGGACTTAGTTGAAATGCAAAGAATGAGCGAAATAATTTATCTTAAGACATAAAGAGGCAGGTGTGTATTTTTTTGTGTTTCTTTAATATTTTTAAGGGTTTTTTAAATTTTTATTTAATTACAACTTTGTGTTCAGAATTCGAGAAATGATACAACAAATCATGATTCATAATAATATATAACTGAGCATAAAAAAAAGCTGATAAATATTCAGACAATAAAGATGGGTAAGGCGCAACAGCCAATATCCCCATTAATAACAGCAAGAAACAGGACAAAATATCGTTTGTCTCAACTCCGACTCACTCGAGGGGGAGTAATGTGGTGACGCTTTATAAGCCAGACAACAACTATGAGACATGAGTAATTACTTCTGTCTTGTGGTCATGTTACTCGGCTACAAAACCAAACATTTTGAGTTCGGTCCACGCTATAATCAAATTGCTATAGAGCTAAACTAATCTTAAGACATTAAGAGGTAGGTGTGTATATTTTTGTTTTCCTTTCATATTTTCAAGTTTTTTTTTTATGTATTTAATTAACACTTTGTGTTCATATTAAATGTGTTCTAATGTAAGGGATCAGAAAAAAGTAACATGAATTATAAATTGGACCTTTGTTCATGAATTCAGGAAATGTTACAACAAATTATGAACTTATGGTACAAAATCAATTTTTTTTGTTTCTTGCCACTTTCTATATGTATTTTTCATTCTTTATGCTTGTTGCTACTGCAACAGAATGATCGATCTCATTATTCTCATTTTAATATTTCTTCTAATTGTACTGTTCACTTTAAATGTTTGTATTAAAAAAAAATACATCTAAGACTATTTCTTTTCATTAGAAATATTCTAACATTTCTCTGTCTTATTAATACTGATTATATTTCTCATTCCAGTATATTATTTTTCTCACCCCTTTTATAAAATTAAAAACTTAAAATATTGATTTTTTTTTTTGGATATAGGGTATTTGAAAACATCAAGTTTATTTGTTTGGAATATCAAGAAAAGTATGATCAGTTGTTATTACATTTGAATTTTAATTATATCTAAAATCTCTGCTACATACTAATGTCAATGCAGAATGAAATCGGCTTTCTTTCTGATGAAATTAATAATTAATCTGTATTTCGAAAAACTGAGATTGAGATTTGATGTGTAAATATTTAATTGTATTAATTTTAAAAAATAATTATTTATGGCCTAAAGTGTTTGTGTTTTACATTTCTTCGACAATACTGCATGTGGAATTTAAACTTTTTTTCATTCTCTTTTATAGGTATGAAAAGTTATGTAAGGGACTTAGTTGATATGCAATGTAGCTAAACTAATCTAAACATATTAATAAGGTGTGTATATTTTTGTTTTTCTTTTATATTATTTTCAAGTTTTTTAAATTTAATTATCACTTTGTGTTCATAGTGAAATGTGTTGTAATGTAAGGGATCAGAAAAAAGTAGCATGAGTTATAAATTTGACCTTTGTTCCTGAATTCGAGAAATGTGTCTTGATGCAACAAATCATGAACTTATGGTATAAAATCAATGTTTTTTTCTTCACTTTCTATTTGTATTTTTCATTCATTATGCTTGTTGCTGCTGCAACAGAATGTTAGATCTCATTATTCTCATTTAATATTTGACTTCTAATTGTACCGTTTACTTTAAATGTTTGTATTTTAGAAAATACTTCTAAGATTATTTGTTTTGATTTCAAATATTGGATTATTTCTGTGTGTTTTTATGACTGATTATGTTTCTCATTCCAGTATATTCTTTTCTGAGTCTTTTTATAAAATGAAAACTTGAAAATATTGCTTTTTTTATGATATATGGTATTTGAAAATATAATGTCTATTTTTTTTAGCATATCAAGAAAAGTATGATCAGTTGTTATTACATTTGAATTTTAATTATATTTTAAATCTCTGTTACCTACTAATGTCAATGCAGAATGAAATCTGTTTTTTCTTTGAAGAACTTAATATTTAATCTGTATTTCGAAGCACTGAGATTGGGATTTGATATGTAATTTTTGAAATATAGTTATTTGTGGCTTAATGCGTTTATGTATTATGTTTCTTTAACATTACTGCATGTTGAATTTAAACATTTTTTGCATTTCTTTTTATAGGTATGAAAAGTTATGTAAGGGACTTGGTTGAAATGCAAAGAAGGAGCTAAAGTAATCTTAAGACATTAATCAGGTGTGTATATTTTTGTCTTTTATATTTTCAATTTTTTTTCATTTAATTACCTCTTTGTGTTCATATTTAAATGTCTTCTAATGTAAGCGATCAGAAAAAGTAACTTGAATTATAAATTGCACCTTTGTTCATGAATTCAAGAAATGTGTCTTGATACAATAAATCATGAACTTATGGTATAAAATCAATGTTTTTTTCTTCTTGCCACTTTCTATTTGTATTTTTCATTCTTTATTCTTGTTGCTGCTGCAACAGAATATTAGATCTCATTATTCTCACTCTAATATTTTACTTCTAATTCTACCGTCCGTTTAAAATGTTGGCATTAAAGAAAATACTTCTAAATCTATTTGTTTTTATTTCAAATTTTAAATCATTCCTATGTTAAGACAAATTTTTTTTATTCTATGAGTACATTTTTTTCTGAGCTTTTTTTAAATTAAAAACTGTGAATATATCTCTTCTTAGACTACAAAATATTAAAATATGTAAAGTGTTATTGCAAGATTAAGAAAAGCATACAAATTGTTATTACAATTTGAATTTTAATTATTGCTATAATCTCAGTTTCATTCTGGTATTAATATTTAATATTCATTTAATTTATTTATATTTCTTGGTATCGTATAAAATATAACAGGCAAATACATTAAAAAAGAGAATATAAGAATTTAAATACTTGGCAAAGCAAAATTTCAATAAAGCCATATTTGCAGTATTACAAGAATATTTAGTCTCCAAGTATTAAAATCACTCATAATGCTAAAATAAAAGGAAACAATAATAATTTGTCAATAATTTCTTAAATATTCATAGAACTTTTAAACAAATGTTGAAATAAAATGGAAGAATTTAATTTACGTCAATAATTAAAAAATGAAATGTATCTTGAATATCAGTTTTTTGTTCCAACAAGTAAGTGAAATTTGCTTGAATTTGTTTCAATTGAAAAAATTTCAAATGAATATGTTATCTACATAGAGAGAAAACTATATTGCAATTGAATAAAACTCAATTTTCAAAACAGGAAATAAAATCTAATGAAGTTTTGACACCATATGAACAATAAATGAGGTTGTCAATTATATTCGATTTAACAATTGTGCAAATTCGTTTTGTTATCTTTTATCAATCAAAATGTAATAAAGAAACAAGCTTGTTGTGCAAAAAAATCAATATTCTAAATACTTAGTGAATCAAAACTAAATATATTTTTAAAATATTAGTTCAATCTAGTGACCTAGATGCAAAGTCAATCAAATTATTTAGATATCAACAATATAAAGTCCATTTTGATAATTGCTTAAATCATTTATAATCTTTGGTATGAAATAAATTATAGCAAGTAGTCAAATCCATTAAGAGAAAAGAATTTTTTTTTAAAAAATATTTAACAAAATAAAATAAAATACATGAATAATTTCAAGAGAAATTTTGCCTCCAAATAATAAAATGTTGACTCATCTGTGCTGTAAATCACATGAAATCAAACTAATTTGCACATAAATTCTTAAATATTGATACAACTACTAACAAATGGTTGTTTGAATGTAGTGGAAGTATGCTATTTATATCAATAATTGGAAAACTTAATGTGTGTTGAACATCAGTTTTTATTCCAAGATCAGATGAATATGCAAACTACATGGTGATAAAATTTTATATTGCAATTGTATAATGCTGAATTTTCAAAGCAGAAATTAAAAACTGAATGAAGTTTTGGCACCATATGAGCAATAAATGAGTTCATCAAGGATGTGCGAAATAATAATTATGCAAGTTAGTTTTGTTATGTTGTATTATTAAAAATGTAGCCCAAAAAAAAAACAATCAAATACTTATTGAATCAAAACTATATATATTTTTATAATATTAGTTCAGTTTGTTGGCCTAGGAGCAAAATCAATCAAATTATTAAGCTCCCAATGGTATGAATTTCATTTTAATATTCTTGTAAATCATTTATTCTCCTTGGTATCTAATTACAAGTAATAACAGAAAATCAAATATAAATGGAGAATATTTTTTGTAGAAAAATATACAAACCTTAACTTTTATGGAAAACATTTTCTCCAGTCTGAAACTACCCAGAATTTTCGTGCTATAAACAAAAGGAAATGATAATCATTTGCAAGTGATTACTTAAATATTTATACTTAAATATTATTAATAGTAATTACTTAAATATTTATAAGTGATTACTTAAATATTAAAATTGGATTATGAAAATGTGTTTTGAACATGAAATTTTATTCCAAGATCAAATGATTATGTAATCTGCATAGAGAGAAATTTTATATTGCAAATGGAATGAAGTTGAATTTTAGTGGAATTAAAAACTGAACATGATTTGAAACCAAATGAACAATTTACGAGACATTCACCAAAAATGTGTTATATAACAATTAAGGAAATTATCTTTGATTTGTGGTATCTGTCGAAATGTACCAAAAACACAAACTTATTGTGCAAAAAGTTAATTATTTCAAATTCTTAGTAAATCAAAACTAAAAAGATTTTTAAAATATTAGACCAATCTGTTGACCTAGGAGCAAAATCAATCAGATTGTTTAAGTTATTAGTGGCATAAAATCGAATTTAATATTCATGTAAATCATTTATGATACTTGGTAACATATAAAATGTGACAAATAATCAAATCCATTTAAAAAAGAGAGCAATTCATTCTAAGCATTTAACAACAAAAAAATAAAAGCAAACACCTATGAAATTAAAAAAAAAAAATGCAGCCAAATAATAAAAATTAGACTCATCAAGCTATAAATAAAATGAAATGATAGTAATTTGTAAATAATTTCTTAAATATTCACACAATTATTAAACAGTTGTGTAAATATAATGCAGAATGTAATTTTTGTCTATAATTGAAAAATGAAAATAAGTTTTGAAAAAAATGAAAATGAGTTTTCAAAAAATTTTAAACACTTGTACGCTCTTAATGATAGTATACTACTCAAATATTTCCAGGATTTAATTATTAATTGATCATTAGATTTAACTACATTTGAATTTCATACGAGGGAAACAATTGTTTGTGAATTTGAGTGGAAAAAATGATTTCCAATTCCATAATACTGATTGTGTTAATTCCTGATTTTTAAGTATGGTCAAATGACGAGGGAAATACCTGAGCTGTGCTTCATATCCAAATTTTCACACCACCAAATAGTACGAAGTAAGTGAAGTAGGCAATAATAAAGATTTTCTGAGTTACAGCCGATTCATTTTATTTATAGCAACATGATTTGACAGCAAATGAAGAATTAATGAGACATTCACTGAAAATGCGTTATATAATAATTAAGTAAATTATATTTGATATAAGGTATCTGTCGAAATGTATCAAAGAAACAAACTTTTTGTTCAAAAAATTAATTATTCCATATTCTTAGTAAATCAAAATTACACATATTTTTATAATATTAGGCCAATATGTTGACCTAGGAGCAAAATCAATCAGATTGTTTAAGTTATTAGTGGCATAAAGTCCAATTTAATATTCATGTAAATCATTTATGATACTTGGTATCATATAAAATGTGACAAATAATCAAATCCATTTAAAAAAGACAGCAATTCATTCTAAGCATTTAACAAAACAAAATAAAAGTAAACACCTATCAATTAAAAAAAATGCCTCCAAATAATAAAAATTAGACTTATCATGCTATAAATAAAATGAAATGGTAGTAATTTGCAAATAATTTCTTAAATATTCACGCAATTATTAAACAGTTTTGTAAATAAAATGCAGATAGTAATTTTTTTCAATGATTGAAAAAATGAAAATGTATATTGAACATCAGTTTTTATTTGAAGTTCAAATGAATATGTAATCTCTGTAGAGAGATATCTTTATGTTGCAATAAAATTAAGTTGAATTGTAGCGAAATTACAAACCAAGCACGATTTGACACCAAGTGAACAATAAATGAAAGATTTAGTTATGATGTGTGATATCATAATTATGTTTTGTGGTAATGACAAAATGTAACAAAGAAACAGAATTATAGTGCAAAAAAAAAAAAAAAAAAAATCCTAATTCTTAGTACATCAAAATTAAACAGATTCTTATAGGAAACCTCTCGTCTTTCAGCTTCTTTTAGAGAAGTACTGAATTCAACTTACTTCAATGCCGATATTCTTCTGGATCTTAATGGTATTCAGATGGAATTTTTATGTATCTTCCTATACGTCTGACTTTGAATTATGGAAGAAGGTATAAACTATATTTTACGCATACGAATTCAATTTTTTTCCTTCTGAAAAATAGAAATCATGATTATGTGGCCAAAGATGGATAGCAACGACATCATTGAGCTGACGGAAGAATATAAAAAGAACTCCGGAAAAATTTATGGAAGTGTGTTCTGTACCGTAGCAAGAAGTTGCAGAGGAGATTTGATCTGGAAAAAAGAAAATAATAGCTTCAACAGAGTAGCAGCATTCCAGTGAAATAAAGGCAATGCTGAAAGCTACTGTCTTATCAGCCTGATAAGGTAGTAGCTATACACACTCTAATTAATTTACTAATAATGCTGTGCTTCATTTTCGCCAAATTTCAAAGTGTATCCTAAGACCAATGTCTTTAGACGGTTTTATTGTAAAAAAAAGGCATGTATTAAAAATAGTAATATATATATATATATATATATATATATTGTGTGTGTGTAACGAGAAGGATTGACCTATTTTACATGGTTTTCTCTGTATAGATATTTTTTTTCTGCGTAACGAGGATGTAGCGTTCTTTCGAATAAGATTCTAGAACGAATTACGCTTATTACGCAAGGTACCACTGTACATGTTTCTTTATATATTTCAACAAAATTACACAAAGTATTTGATCAAATAAATGATTTAATAATAATTAAGAAAATGAAGGAAAAAAAGAGACAAGTTAATTAACAAATTCGGATTCTGCTTCTTGAAGTGATGTTAATTTTCACTTTAAAAAGCAATGTCTGGAATTTTTAATCGTCTTGATTTTTTGTCTTTATTTTGCTGTTGTTGTTGTTCTTTGTCTTAATTTATTTTTCACCATCTTGCCTTTGTTAAAGCTATTCATCATCATCCATTGCAGAATTAGAGCAAAGAGACATACTTCTCTTAGCAGTAAGAGAGCAGCGTGAAATAGAAGCAAACATTCTGATGAGAAATTGGATTAACATTGACTAATTATAAATGGCTCCTTCAGCATTTTAAACGAATTCCCTATGAAGACCCGTAATGTAAATATTGTATTTTTACCATTAAAATGTCAAATATTAGAGTAATATTTGAAATTTCAATCGTAATTTGGAAGATATAAAAAATTAAACAATACATTTATTAAATAATTTTGCGCAAAATATAGAAAACATTTTTCAATATTTTTTATTTATCACTTTTTCTTGTGATCAGAAAGCAGATTTCTTATGATTTTAGAAAAAAAAATTATCATTTATAAACAGGAATATATTACATTCTACACACTTTGAATGCTGTCTTGGCTCAACTTCCCTAAAAGCATTCATTTCATATCTTCCTCTTAATGAGACATTTATTCCAAATAGTGCCGCACACATGTGCTGCCATCCATGAACTGAAGATAAAGCTTTGTGAAACTGGACTATAATGACCCAGAGGGTTTCAAAGTATTTATATTAATGCTGTATGCCAAGAGAAAAATGAGGAGATTTAAGAGTCCCCTCAATAAATAAAGGGTTAATATAAAAATGTCTTAGGAGAGTTTCATTCAGCAACATATCCAGACAAAGAATCTGCAAAATATTTCATTTCATTCTTCTAAACACAGCATTTTAAAATAATTCTTTACTTTTAACTTCAATAATTTTAATCCTTAAGTTTCTTTAAAGCTGAAATTGCGTTATACGATTAAGCAGTCTCGGCAGATCAGATCCATGAATCGGGTTTGTGAGCTGAAAATTACTTAAAAAAAAAACAATCCTTTATATATATATATATATATATATATATATATATATATATAAAATTATTTATTTATCGAGACGAACTTAAAAGTCAGAATTCATAAACTAATTTTTTTTAATCCTCTAAATGACGACTTTTCGAAAGTTAGTTGAACATTTTGATTTTTTTGTAAAATTTGCATGTGCGTACATTTATATTTATACACAAATAAATGCTATTTTATAGGAGACCACTGAATACATATATATATATTTAATGATGACCCACGAAAAGTGAAACGAGTTTTATTTCCCTAAATACTAACTCTAGGAGAAAATTAAGATTCTTTCCTTCATCTATCCACGCCCAGTTTCATGTTTTATATGCAAAATTTGCAGAGATATGCTCATTTTTAATTTTAGAGGGACTAATCGCCAATTTCAATGAAAACGTTTGTTTCTGAAATATTTATTCAAGAAATAAAAATTGTCACATTCAATTAATTTTCTAGTAGTACATCATCCAATTATCATAACCTTAAAGAAATTTACTAATAATGCATAAGATTGCTCACTTTAATTAGTCGTCAGTTGCAACTTTGATTCTATAAAATAAAGGTGGAAAAAACTTGAGAAACTGGACATTTAACACATCTAGAAGAAGCACTAGAAAGCCGTCTAAGAAAGTAAAATTATTTGCTTGCTCTCTGAAAAAATGATATATTCAGTAATAAGGAAAGTTTAGATAAGTTGATTTGTTCTGTATATAATCGTAATGCCGTCCTGGTTGTGGAAGAATATAATCATCGTTTTTCGAATCACTAGCATCCTTCTAGTAACTGTATTTACAGAACGAATTAAATAGCAGGATCATTTAAATTTATATTTTGGCTAATTTTTCAAATTACTCTCATGATAATGTACGAATAATCAGGCCAAAGCTCAACATTCTAGGACCGACAGTGTAGAATTTATTTCTACGTAATAACTGGCATCCATAGAGAATACTAATCTGAATATGGTGAGAAAAATCAAACATTTTCAACTTAAAATAATACAATATTACAATGATGAAAAGAAACATATTCAAATAACAGAATATTTATTATAATGAAGGAAAGAAATGTAATCAAGGAACATTTTCTTTTTTCGAGTAGCATTACTTTCAATTGGTAAAAAAAAAAGGAATTTATTGCAAAAAATGCCATATTACACAAAACAGCAAGGTTTTAACTATTAATTTCTCCGTGAAAATTTATATATATATAAGTTAATATAATCATAATCAAAAATACACCTTCGATGACTCCGCATTTTAAGAACACTCAATTCAAACAGGTTAGAAATACATGTTACTTTTCATTCAAAAAGAAAGAAATGATAAATCCGGTCTGAAGACTTTCTGAAAGGTTACCCTCAGGCGTTAGCGCTCTCTATATAGAATGCATCTTTTATTATAGTCTATATATTTTCTCTGGGTGGTTCCAGGTCGGTTTTTTTACCTAGGTACCGTTGTCTGCGACTCAATGTTGAGGCGGATAACACTGTCAATCTTTTTTTTTTATTGCCCAGCTGTTAAAGTACTGCCAGCTTAACGACCTTACTGAAACGTACTGGAGTGGAAAAAAACAAGCTTTGTCGAAACCATGGCAATAGAGAAGGAGAAAGAGAGAATAGTACGGAAAACGAGTGTCCTTGAAACGCTTACTGAAATTACACAGACTATAGTTTGGTTCAGAAAAAAAAATTATTTTTAATTCAATTTCATAATGATTGCATTGTTGATTAATTTCAAAGGATCGTAAAATTTTCTAATTCCTTTTTTGCCAAAACTGATATAATTTTATACAACAAAAGCAAACCTGAAATGAATGGTACAAAATAGTATATGAAAGTGCGAAATAATTATTTCCCAGTTTCGCAATGGTTTCAACCTTTAAACCAGGTGTCTTGGCATCCCAAATTTTAGAGTGAATAATTTAAATACATGTTGCCGTAAGTGATGGATCATCCTCTTGAAATTTGAATAAATTTTTAATCAGAAATTCTCCAAAGAAAGATATGACACAAAGATTACTATTATCGATTCCACCAGAATAGGACTATTAAAATTTCGTGATTCAAAAGGGGATTCAAATTTATCTAGTAAAAATGACATCTCGTTTAGAATTTATCCTATGTCTGTTTTTATATGGAAATAGGAATTTTGAACCATAATTAAATGATTAGAACGATACCTGAGGAACATCCCAATCCATACAAAACTTATTAATATCGAAAATTATATCGTACGGTCTAAATGACTATTTAATGTTATCTAAAATCGAAAGTAATAGGAATATTTGTGACTTGGGCCTCCTCATTTTTTTTCTCCTCTAAGCAACTCCTTCAATTGTTTTCTGTGTATAAAACGAAATAAAATCTTCTCTTCCTCCGCCACGAAAGATCATGGTAAATGGCAATTACTATCACCTGAATAGAAAGAAGAATGGAACACTTAGTACATAATTATATTGATTATTGGAGCTGATTGAAACCTTAATCACCTTCAACAATTTAAAATTTATTTAACAAAGATGAACATTTTCAATTATTTTTCATTTTAACGTTTTCAAAATTTAATTCGAAATTCTGAAAATAATTTCGATCTAAATATAATAATATTGTCTTTTATTAATATTTTAACAAACTGTTTTATTGGTTATAAACTTAAATATAATTATTATATATATAATCAATAATAATATGTTTTGTTAGATTATGGGAATTTGCTACATATAACTGCTCACACAAATAATTAAAAAAAAAATTATCTGATTTTAATAGGAATGACGAATATTTTACGAGCGGTTATTACGTAAATAATATCAAAAAGTGACAAATACCAGTGATCAATACTTTTCAAAGCGGATTCAAATTTCTTGATACGATCTTACTGGTGATATTCCGATTACAGGTCTTGGATCTCGTTAGAAAGTAACAATCGATACGATCTGTCCAATGGAAGCTCTCTAACAAGAGTTCAATCATGCATAGGGAAAGTCCCTTACCCACTGAAGTGAACGGACCGGTTATTCTTGGAATTATCGTATCATTGAATTGCATATCACTGAAATTTATCGGAGCCTTGACATCGCTGGAAAGTGTGAGGCTTCACAGGAAGTGCGAAGACACCGCTCCACTTCATGGGAATGACCTTGAATTTCCGATATTCGCATTTCACGATGCACTATTCCATAAAGTTCATTTTTAATTGCTTATGACATGACTTTGATTACATATATTCTGTTTACTGCTGGCACCATCTGCTGGTAGAATAGAGAACTAATGTCAACATTTTAAAGAAATGACATGTATATATAATTCAAATTTTTTCAGAAAATTGTTTACTCCAATAAAGAAATTAAATAAATAGTTTTAAAAAATCATATTCAAGAAGTAAGCTGAAATCGATAAATTAATTCAAACACACATTACTTAAATTAGTAAATGAAATAATAATTACAATTAATAAATTTTGCATTTAATACTAATTAATAAATTTTAATTAAAATTATGATTGAAATAACAGATATTTGGAACAAAAATTTAAAAATAACAATAGTAAAATTATTTGTTATTCAAAATATCGTGGATTATACATCTAGATTTCAGTTAGGAAGGTCTAATCTCTAACTTTTCAGGAAGTTCGAATTTGCCAAATCAGAGGCACAAGAAACTTATATTACCTTAATAAAGTAATTATAAAGTAACAAGTAAATTTATACAAATGTATATGGTGCAAAGCGATGAATAAGAAAAAAAAAAAAAAAATGTAACGCACATTTGTGGTGAAATATATTCATTTCAGGATAGCGAAGTGAACTGAAAAAATAAAATATTTGCTGTATACATTTACAATTTTAAATTATTTTTATTTCTAGCTTAGATGGGCATGTTGCAGGTCTGACAGTTATAAATTGCATCTGAGTAATATGTCTGTGATATTAAGATTGGATTTGCATAATATTACTTTCGAAATAGAGTACGTTCGCCACAATTGTGGCAATCGTTTGCCATTAAGTTTGGGGACTTAAAGATGAGTTCTTCGATATTGGACTCGGTTTTGATTAACGTTAATCACCACATTACTCTTCCTCCAGTGAATCGGAGGTGAAACGAATGATATTTTGCCCTGTATTTTGCTGTTATTAGTGGTGATATTGGCTGTTGCGCCTTACGCATTTTTATTGTCTGAATATTTATCAGCTTTATTTATTTATTTTTTGGTTGATTATTTATCAGCTTGATTTATTTATTGGCTTATTATTTATCAGTTTGATTTATTAATTTTACAGTATTCTTGATTTTGGCAACTTTTTTAGATGGTTTCCTGGTTCTTGGTTTTTTTTTTCTTGGAGGAGTTGTGGATATCCGTTTCTTAGGTGTGGGTGAATGCTTTGGACTTCTGCAGGCTTTACGTTTCTTAGATGCTGGTAATCACTTGGGACTTAAGCGTTTTTGCTTAGGGCTCACTTTTTTAACCTTGGTGTGCCTTTGAATAAACTGAGATTGGGATTGGATGTGTAAATATTTAATTTTATCAATTTTTAAAAATAATTTAGTATGGCCTAATGTGTTTGTGCTTTACATTTCTTTAACAATACTGCATGTTGAATATAAACATTTTTTTGATTTCCTTTTATAGGTATGAAAAGTTATGATAGGGACTTAGTTGAAATGCAAAGAATGAGCGAAATAATTTATCTTAAGACATAAAGAGGCAGGTGTGTATTTTTTTGTGTTTCTTTAATATTTTTAAGGGTTTTTTTAATTTTTATTTAATTACAACTTTGTGTTCAGAATTCGAGAAATGATACAACAAATCATGATTCATAATAATATATAACTGAGCATAAAAAAAGCTGATAAATATTCAGACAATAAAGATGGGTAAGGCGCAACAGCCAATATCCCCATTAATAACAGCAAGAAACAGGACAAAATATCGTTTGTCTCAACTCCGACTCACTCGAGGGGGAGTAATGTGGTGACGCTTTATAAGCCAGACAACAACTATGAGACATGAGTAATTACTTCTGTCTTGTGGTCATGTTACTCGGCTACAAAACCAAACATTGTGAGTTCGGTCCACGCTATAATCAAATTGCTATAGAGCTAAACTAATCTTAAGACATTAAGAGGTAGGTGTGTATATTTTTGTTTTCCTTTCATATTTTCAAGTTTTTTTTTTTATTTAATTAACACTTTGTGTTCATATTAAATGTGTTCTAATGTAAGGGATCAGAAAAAAGTAACATGAATTATAAATTGGACCTTTGTTCATGAATTCAGGAAATGTTACAACAAATTATGAACTTATGGTACAAAATCAATTTTTTTTGTTTCTTGCCACTTTCTATATGTATTTTTCATTCTTTATGCTTGTTGCTACTGCAACAGAATGATCGATCTCATTATTCTCATTTTAATATTTCTTCTAATTGTACTGTTCACTTTAAATGTTTGTATTAAAAAAAAATACATCTAAGACTATTTCTTTTCATTAGAAATATTCTAACATTTCTGTGTCTTATTAATACTGATTATATTTCTCATTCCAGTATATTATTTTTCTCACCCTTTTTATAAAATTAAAAACTTAAAATATTGATTTTTTTTGGATATAGGGTATTTGAAAACATCAAGTTTATTTGTTTGGAATTGATTTTTTTGGATATAGGGTATTTGAAAACATCAAGTTTATTTGTTTGGAATATCAAGAAAAGTATGATCAGTTGTTATTACATTTTAATTATATCTAAAATCTCTGCTACATACTAATGTGAATGCAGAATGAAATCTGTTTCACTATGATAAAATTAATAATTAATCTGTATTTCGAAAAACTGAGATTGGGATTTGATGTGTAAACATTTAATTGTTTGAATTTTTAAAAATGATTATTTATGGCCTAAAGTGTTTGTGTTTTACATTTCTTCGACAATACTGCATGTGGAATTTAAACGTTTTTTCATTCCCTTTTATAGGTATGAAAAGTTATGTAAGGGACTTGGTTGAAATGCAAAGAAGGAGCTAAAGTAATTATAAGACATTAATCAGGTGTGTATATTTTTGTTTGTCTTTTATATTTTCAATTTTTTTTTTCATTTAATTACCTCTTTGTGTTCATATTTAAATGTCTTCTAATGTAAGCGATCAGAAAAAGTAACTTGAATTATAAATTGCACCTTTGTTCATAAATTCAAGAAATGTGTCTTGATACAACAAATCATGAACTTATGGTATAAAATCAATGTTTTTTTCTTCTTGCCACTTTCTATTTGTATTTTTCATTCTTTATTCTTGTTGCTGCTGCAACAGAATATTAGATCTCATTATTCTCACTCTAATATTTTACTTCTAATTCTACCGTCCGTTTAAAATGTTGGCATTAAAGAAAATACTTCTAAATCTATTTGTTTTTATTTCAAATTTTAAATCATTCCTATGTTAAGACAAATTTTTTTTATTCTATGAGTACATTTTTTTCTGAGCTTTTTTTAAATTAAAAACTGTGAATATATCTCTTCTTAGACTACAAAATATTAAAATATGTAAAGTGTTATTGCAAGATTAAGAAAAGCATACAAATTGTTATTACAATTTGAATTTTAATTATTGCTATAATCTCAGTTTCATTCTGGTATTAATATTTAATATTCATTTAATTTATTTATATTTCTTGGTATCGTATAAAATATAACAGGCAAATACATTAAAAAAGAGAATATAAGAATTTAAATACTTGGCAAAGCAAAATTTCAATAAAGCCATATTTGCAGTATTACAAGAATATTTAGTCTCCAAGTATTAAAATCACTCATAATGCTAAAATAAAAGGAAACAATAATAATTTGTAAATAATTTCTTAAATATTCATAGAACTTTTAAACAAATGTTGAAATAAAATGGAAGAATTTAATTTACGTCAATAATTAAAAAATGAAATGTATCTTGAATATCAGTTTTTTGTTCCAACAAGTAAATGAAATTTGCTTGAATTTGTTTCAATTGAAAAAATTTCAAATGAATATGTTATCTACATAGAGAGAAAACTATATTGCAATTGAATAAAACTCAATTTTCAAAACAGGAAATAAAATCTAATGAAGTTTTGACACCATATGAACAATAAATGAGGTTGTCAATTATATTCGATTTAACAATTGTGCAAATTCGTTTTGTTATCTTTTATCAATCAAAATGTAATAAAGAAACAAGCTTGTTGTGCAAAAAAATCAATATTCTAAATACTTAGTGAATCAAAACTAAATATATTTTTAAAATATTAGTTCAATCTAGTGACCTAGATGCAAAGTCAATCAAATTATTTAGATATCAACAATATAAAGTCCATTTTGATAATTGCTTAAATCATTTATAATCTTTGGTATGAAATAAATTATAGCAAGTAGTCAAATCCATTAAGAGAGAAGAATTTTTTTTAAAAAATATTTAACAAAATAAAATAAAATACATGAATAATTTCAAGAGAAATTTTGCCTCCAAATAATAAAATGTTGACTCATCTGTGCTGTAAATCACATGAAATCAAACTAATTTGCACATAAATTCTTAAATATTGATACAACTACTAACAAATGGTTGTTTGAATGTAGTGGAAGTATGCTATTTATATCAATAATTGGAAAACTTAATGTGTGTTGAACATCAGTTTTTATTCCAAGATCAGATGAATATGCAAACTACATGGTGATAAAATTTTATATTGCAATTGTATAATGCTGAATTTTCAAAGCAGAAATTAAAAACTGAATGAAGTTTTGGCACCATATGAGCAATAAATGAGTTCATCAAGGATGTGCGAAATAATAATTATGCAAGTTAGTTTTGTTATGTTGTATTATTAAAAATGTAGCCCCAAAAAAAACAATCAAATACTTATTGAATCAAAACTATATATATTTTTATAATATTAGTTCAGTTTGTTGGCCTAGGAGCAAAATCAATCAAATTATTAAGCTCCCAATGGTATGAATTTCATTTTAATATTCTTGTAAATCATTTATTCTCCTTGGTATCTAATTACAAGTAATAACAGAAAATCAAATATAAATGGAGAATATTTTTTGTAGAAAAATATACAAACCTTAACTTTTATGGAAAACATTTTCTCCAGTCTGAAACTACCCAGAATTTTCGTGCTATAAACAAAAGGAAATGATAATCATTTGCAAGTGATTACTTAAATATTTATACTTAAATATTATTAATAGTAATTACTTAAATATTTATAAGTGATTACTTAAATATTAAAATTGGATTATGAAAATGTGTTTTGAACATGAAATTTTATTCCAAGATCAAATGATTATGTAATCTGCATAGAGAGAAATTTTATATTGCAAATGGAATGAAGTTGAATTTTAGTGGAATTAAAAACTGAACATGATTTGAAACCAAATGAACAATTTACGAGACATTCACCAAAAATGTGTTATATAACAATTAAGGAAATTATCTTTGATTTGTGGTATCTGTCGAAATGTACCAAAAACACAAACTTATTGTGCAAAAAGTTAATTATTTCAAATTCTTAGTAAATCAAAACTAAAAAGATTTTTAAAATATTAGACCAATCTGTTGACCTAGGAGCAAAATCAATCAGATTGTTTAAGTTATTAGTGGCATAAAATCGAATTTAATATTCATGTAAATCATTTATGATACTTGGTAACATATAAAATGTGACAAATAATCAAATCCATTTAAAAAAGAGAGCAATTCATTCTAAGCATTTAACAACAAAAAAATAAAAGCAAACACCTATGAAATTAAAAAAAAAAAATGCAGCCAAATAATAAAAATTAGACTCATCAAGCTATAAATAAAATGAAATGATAGTAATTTGTAAATAATTTCTTAAATATTCACACAATTATTAAACAGTTGTGTAAATATAATGCAGAATGTAATTTTTGTCTATAATTGAAAAATGAAAATAAGTTTTGAAAAAAATGAAAATGAGTTTTCAAAAAATTTTAAACACTTGTACGCTCTTAATGATAGTATACTACTCAAATATTTCCAGGATTTAATTATTAATTGATCATTAGATTTAACTACATTTGAATTTCATACGAGGGAAACAATTGTTTGTGAATTTGAGTGGAAAAAATGATTTCCAATTCCATAATACTGATTGTGTTAATTCCTGATTTTTAAGTATGGTCAAATGACGAGGGAAATACCTGAGCTGTGCTTCATATCCAAATTTTCACACCACCAAATAGTACGAAGTAAGTGAAGTAGGCAATAATAAAGATTTTCTGAGTTACAGCCGATTCATTTTATTTATAGCAACATGATTTGACAGCAAATGAAGAATTAATGAGACATTCACTGAAAATGCGTTATATAATAATTAAGTAAATTATATTTGATATAAGGTATCTGTCGAAATGTATCAAAGAAACAAACTTTTTGTTCAAAAAATTAATTATTCCATATTCTTAGTAAATCAAAATTACACATATTTTTAAAATATTAGGCCAATATGTTGACCTAGGAGCAAAATCAATCAGATTGTTTAAGTTATTAGTGGCATAAAGTCCAATTTAATATTCATGTAAATCATTTATGATACTTGGTATCATATAAAATGTGACAAATAATCAAATCCATTTAAAAAAGACAGCAATTCATTCTAAGCATTTAACAAAACAAAATAAAAGTAAACACCTATCAATTAAAAAAAATGCCTCCAAATAATAAAAATTAGACTTATCATGCTATAAATAAAATGAAATGGTAGTAATTTGCAAATAATTTCTTAAATATTCACGCAATTATTAAACAGTTTTGTAAATAAAATGCAGATAGTAATTTTTTTCAATGATTGAAAAAATGAAAATGTATATTGAACATCAGTTTTTATTTGAAGTTCAAATGAATATGTAATCTCTGTAGAGAGATATCTTTATGTTGCAATAAAATTAAGTTGAATTGTAGCGAAATTACAAACCAAGCACGATTTGACACCAAGTGAACAATAAATGAAAGATTTAGTTATGATGTGTGATATCATAATTATGTTTTGTGGTAATGACAAAATGTAACAAAGAAACAGAATTATAGTGCAAAAAAAAAAAAAAAAAAAAAATCCTAATTCTTAGTACATCAAAATTAAACAGATTCTTATAGGAAACCTCTCGTCTTTCAGCTTCTTTTAGAGAAGTACTGAATTCAACTTACTTCAATGCCGATATTCTTCTGGATCTTAATGGTATTCAGATGGAATTTTTATGTATCTTCCTATACGTCTGACTTTGAATTATGGAAGAAGGTATAAACTATATTTTACGCATACGAATTCAATTTTTTTCCTTCTGAAAAATAGAAATCATGATTATGTGGCCAAAGATGGATAGCAACGACATCATTGAGCTGACGGAAGAATATAAAAAGAACTCCGGAAAAATTTATGGAAGTGTGTTCTGTACCGTAGCAAGAAGTTGCAGAGGAGATTTGATCTGGAAAAAAGAAAATAATAGCTTCAACAGAGTAGCAGCATTCCAGTGAAATAAGGGCAATGCTGAAAGCTACTGTCTTATCAGCCTGATAAGGTAGTAGCTATGCACACTCTAATTAATTTACTAATAATGCTGTGCTTCATTTTCGCCAAATTTCAAAGTGTATCCTAAGACCAATGTCTTTAGACGGTTTTATTGTAAAAAAAAGGCATGTATTAAAAATAGTAATATATATATATATTGTGTGTGTGTAACGGGAAGGATTGACCTATTTTACATGGTTTTCTCTGGATAGATATTTTTTTTCTGCGTAACGAGGATGTAGCGTTCTTTCGAATAAGATTCTAGAACGAATTACGCTTATTACGCAAGGTACCACTGTACATGTTTCTTTATATATTTCAACAAAATTACACAAAGTATTTGATCAAATAAATGATTTAATAATAATTAAGAAAATGAAGGAAAAAAAGAGACAAGTTAATTAACAAATTCGGATTCTGCTTCTTGAAGTGATGTTAATTTTCACTTCAAAAAGCAATGTCTGGAATTTTTAATCGTCTTGATTTTTTGTCTTTATTTTGCTGTTGTTGTTGTTCTTTGTCTTAATTTATTTTTCACCATCTTGCCTTTGTTAAAGCTATTCATCATCATCCATTGCAGAATTAGAGCAAAGAGACATACTTCTCTTAGCAGTAAGAGAGCAGCGTGAAATAGAAGCAAACATTCTGATGAGAAATTGGATTAACATTGACTAATTATAAATGGCTCCTTCAGCATTTTAAACGAATTCCCTATGAAGACCCTTAATGTAAATATTGTATTTTTACCATTAAAATGTCAAATATTAGAGTAATATTTGAAATTTCAATCGTAATTTGGAAGATATAAAAAATTAAACAATACATTTATTAAATAATTTTGCGCAAAATATAGAAAACATTTTTCAATATTTTTTATTTATCACTTTTTCTTGTGATCAGAAAGCAGATTTCTTATGATTTTAGAAAAAAAAAATTATCATTTATAAACAGGAATATATTACATTCTACACACTTTGAATGCTGTCTTGGCTCAACTTCCCTAAAAGCATTCATTTCATATCTTCCTCTTAATGAGACATTTATTCCAAATAGTGCCGCACACATGTGCTGCCATCCATGAACTGAAAATAAAGCTTTGTGAAACTGGACTATAATGACCCAGAGGGTTTCAAAGTATTTATATTAATGCTGTATGCCAAGAGAAAAATGAGGAGATTTAAGAGTCCCCTCAATAAATAAAGGGTTAATATAAAAATGTCTTAGGAGAGTTTCATTCAGCAACATATCCAGACAAAGAATCTGCAAAATATTTCATTTCATTCTTCTAAACACAGCATTTTAAAATAATTCTTTACTTTTAACTTCAATAATTTTAATCCTTAAGTTTCTTTAAAGCTGAAATTGCGTAATACGATTAAGCAGTCTCGGCAGATCAGATCCATGAATCGGGTTTGTGAGCTGAAAATTACTTAAAAAAACAAAACAATCCTTTATATATATATATATATATATATATATATATATATATATATATATATATATATATATATATATATATATATATAAAATTATTTATTTATCGAGACGAACTTAAAAGTCAGAATTCATAAACTATTTTTTTAATCCTCTAAATGACGACTTTTCGAAAGTTAGTTGAACATTTTGATTTTTTTGTAAAATTTGCATGTGCGTACATTTATATTTATACACAAATAAATGCAATTTTATAGGAGACCACTGAATACATATATATATATTTAATGATGACCCACGAAAAGTGAAACGAGTTTTATTTCCCTAAATACTAACTCTAGGAGAAAATTAATTTTCTTTCCTTCATCTATCCGCGCCCAGTTTCATGTTTTATATGCAAAATTTGCAGAGATATGCTCATTTTTAATTTTAGAGGGACTAATCGCCAATTTCAATGAAAACGTTTGTTTCTGAAATATTTATTCAAGAAATAAAAATTGTCACATTCAATTAATTTTCTAGTAGTACATCATCCAATTATCATAACCTTAAAGAAATTTACTAATAATGCATAAGATTGCTCACTTTAATTAGTCGTCAGTTGCAACTTTGATTCTATAAAATAAAGGTGGAAAAAACTTGAGAAACTGGACATTTAACACATCTAGAAGAAGCACTAGAAAGCCGTCTAAGAAAGTAAAATTATTTGCTTGCTCTCTGAAAAAATGATATATTCAGTAATAAGGAAAGTTTAGATAAGTTGAATATTTGTTCTGTATATAATCGTAATGCCGTCCTGGTTGTGGAAGAATATAATCATCGTTTTTCGAATCACTAGCATCCTTCTAGTAACTGTATTTACAGAACGAATTAAATAGCAGGATCATTTAAACTTATATTTTGGCTAATTTTTCAAATTACTCTCATGATAATGTACGAATAATCAGGCCAAAGCTCAACATTCTAGGACCGACAGTGTAGAATTTATTTCTACGTAATAACTGGCATCCATAGAGAATACTAATCTGAATATGGTGAGAAAAATCAAACATTTTCAACTTAAAATAATACAATATTACAATGATGAAAAGAAACATATTCAAATAACAGAATATTTATTATAATGAAGGAAAGAAGTGTAATCAATGAACATTTTCTTTTTTCGAGTAGCATTACTTTCAATTGGTAAAAAAAAAAGGAATTTATTGCAAAAAATGCCATATTACACAAAACAGCAAGCTTTTAACTATTAATTTCTCCGTGAAAATTTATATATATATAAGTTAATATAATCTTAATCAAAAATACACCTTCGATGACTCCGCATTTTAAGAACACTCAATTCAAACAGGTTAGAAATACATGTTACTTTTCATTCAAAAAGAAAGAAATGATAAATCCGGTCTGAAGACTTTCTGAAAGGTTACCCTCAGGCGTTAGCGCTCTCTATATAGAATGCATCTTTTATTATAGTCTATATATTTTCTCTGGGTGGTTCCAGGTCGGTTTTTTTACCTAGGTACCGTTGTCTGCGACTCAATGTTGAGGCAGATAACACTGTCAATCTTTTTTTTTTATTGCCCAGCTGTTAAAGTACTGCCAGCTTAACGACCTTACTGAAACGTACTGGCGTGGAAAAAAACAAGCTTTGTCGAAACCATGGCAATAGAGAAGGAGAAAGAGAGAATAGTACGGAAAACGAGTGTCCTTGAAACGCTTACTGAAATTACACAGACTATAGTTTGGTTCAGAAAAAAAAATTATTTTTAATTCAATTTCATAATGATTGCATTGTTGATTAATTTCAAAGGATCGTAAAATTTTCTAATTCCTTTTTTGCCAAAACTGATATAATTTTATACAACAAAAGCAAACCTGAAATGAATGGTACAAAATAGTATATGAAAGTGCGAAATAATTATTTCCCAGTTTCGCAATGGTTTCAACCTTTAAACCAGGTGTCTTGGCATCCCAAATTTTAGAGTGAATAATTTAAATACATGTTGCCGTAAGTAATGGATCATCCTCTTGAAATTTGAATAAATTTTTAATCAGAAATTCTCCAAAGAAAGATATGACACAAAGATTACTATTATCGATTCCACCAGAATAGGACTATTAAAATTTCGTGATTCAAAAAGGGATTCAAATTTATCTAGTAAAAATGACATCTCGTTTAGAATTTATCCTATGTCTGTTTTTATATGGAAATAGGAATTTTGAACCATAATTAAATGATTAGAACGATACCTGAGGAACATCGCAATCCATACAAAACTTATTAATATCGAAAATTATATCGTACGGTCTAAATGACTATTTAATGTTATCTAAAATCGAAAGTAATAGGAATATTTGTGACTTGGGCCTCCTCATTTTTTTTCTCCTCTAAGCAACTCCTTCAATTGTTTTCTGTGTATAAAACGAAATAAAATCTTTTCTTCCTCCGCCACGAAAGATCATGGTAAATGGCAATTACTATCACCTGAATAGAAAGAAGAATGGAACACTTAGTACATAATAATATTGATTATTGGAGCTGATTGAAACCTTAATCACCTTCAACAATTTAAAATTTATTTAACAAAGATGAACATTTTCAATTATTTTTCATTTTAACGTTTTCAAAATTTAATTCGAAATTCTGAAAATAATTTCGATCTAAATATAATAATATTGTCTTTTATTAATATTTTAACAAACTGTTTTATTGGTTATAAACTTAAATATAATTATTATATATATAATCAATAATAATATGTTTTGTTAGATTATGGGAATTTGCTACATATAACTGCTCACACAAATAATTAAAAAAAAAAAATTATCTAATTTTAATAGGAATGACGAATATTTTACGAGCGGTTATTACGTAAATAATATCAAAAAGTGACAAATACCAGTGATCAATACTTTTCAAAGCGGATTCAAATTTCTTGATACGATCTTACTGGTGATATTCCGATTACAGGTCTTGGATCTCGTTAGAAAGTAACAATCGATACGATCTGTCCAATGGAAGCTCTCTAACAAGAGTTCAATCATGCATAGGGAAAGTCCCTTACCCACTGAAGTGAACGGACCGGTTATTCTTGGAATTATCGTATCATTGAATTGCATATCACTGAAATTTATCGGAGCCTTGACATCGCTGGAAAGTGTGAGGCTTCACAGGAAATGCGAAGACACCGCTCCACTTCATGGGAATGACCTTGAATTGCCGATATTCGCATTTCACGATGCACTATTCCATAAAGTTCATTTTTAATTGCTTATGACATGACTTTGATTACATATATTCTGTTTACTGCTGGCACCATCTGCTGGTAGAATAGAGAACTAATGTCAACATTTTAAAGAAATGACATGTATATATAATTCAAATTTTTTCAGAAAATTGTTTACTCCAATAAAGAAATTAAATAAATAGTTTTAAAAAATCATATTCAAGAAGTAAGCTGAAATCGATAAATTAATTCAAACACACATTACTTAAATTAGTAAATGAAATAATAATTACAATTAATAAATTTTGCATTTAATACTAATTAATAAATTTTAATTAAAATTATGATTGAAATAACAGATATTTGGAACAAAAATTTAAAAATAACAATAGTAAAATTATTTGTTATTCAAAATATCGTGGATTATACATCTCTAGATTTCAGTTAGGAAGGTCTAATCTCTAACTTTTCAGGAAGTTCGAATTTGCCAAATCAGAGGCCCAAGACACTTATATTACCTTAATAAAGTAATTATAAAGTAACAAGTAAATTTATACAAATGTATATGGTGCAAAGCGATGAATAAGAAAAAAAAAAAAAAATGTAACGCACATTTGTGGTGAAATATATTCATTTCAGGATAGCTAAGTGAACTGAAAAAATAAAATATTTGCTGTATACATTTACAATTTTAAATTATTTTTATTTCTAGCTTAGATGGGCATGTTGCAGGTGTGACAGTTATAAATTGTATCTGAGTAATATGTCTGTGATATTAAGATTGGATTTGCATAATATTACTTTCGAAATAGAGTACGTTCGCCACAATTGTGGCAATCGTTTGCCATTAAGTTTGGGGACTTAAAGATGAGTTCTTCGATATTGGACTCGGTTTTGATTAACGTTAATCACCACATTACTCTTCCTCCAGTGAATCGGAGGTGAAACGAATGATATTTTGCCCTGTATTTTGCTGTTATTAGTGGTGATATTGGCTGTTGCGCCTTACGCATTTTTATTGTCTGAATATTTATCAGCTTTATTTATTTATTTTTTGGTTGATTATTTATCAGCTTGATTTATTTATTGGCTTATTATTTATCAGCTTGATTTATTAATTTTACAGTATTCTTGATTTTGGCAACTTTTTTAGATGGTTTCCTGGTTCTTGGTTTTTTTTTTTTCTTGGAGGAGTTGTGGATATCCGTTTCTTAGGTGTGGGTGAATGCTTTGGACTTCTGCAGGCTTTACGTTTCTTAGATGCTGGTAATCACTTGGGACTTAAGCGTTTTTGCTTAGGGCTCACTTTTTTAACCTTGGTGTGCCTTTGAATAAACTGAGATTGGGATTGGATGTGTAAATATTTAATTTTATCAATTTTTAAAAATAATTTAGTATGGCCTAATGTGTTTGTGCTTTACATTTCTTTAACAATACTGCATGTTGAATATAAACATTTTTTTGATTTCCTTTTATAGGTATGAAAAGTTATGATAGGGACTTAGTTGAAATGCAAAGAATGAGCGAAATAATTTATCTTAAGACATAAAGAGGCAGGTGTGTATTTTTTTGTGTTTCTTTAATATTTTTAAGGGTTTTTTTAATTTTTATTTAATTACAACTTTGTGTTCAGAATTCGAGAAATGATACAACAAATCATGATTCATAATAATATATAACTGAGCATAAAAAAAAGCTGATAAATATTCAGACAATAAAGATGGGTAAGGCGCAACAGCCAATATCCCCATTAATAACAGCAAGAAACAGGACAAAATATCGTTTGTCTCAACTCCGACTCACTCGAGGGGGAGTAATGTGGTGACGCTTTATAAGCCAGACAACAACTATGAGACATGAGTAATTACTTCTGTCTTGTGGTCATGTTACTCGGCTACAAAACCAAACATTGTGAGTTCGGTCCACGCTATAATCAAATTGCTATAGAGCTAAACTAATCTTAAGACATTAAGAGGTTGGTGTGTATATTTTTGTTTTCCTTTCATATTTTCAAGTTTTTTTTTTATGTATTTAATTAACACTTTGTGTTCATATTAAATGTGTTCTAATGTAAGGGATCAGAAAAAAGTAACATGAATTATAAATTGGACCTTTGTTCATGAATTCAGGAAATGTTACAACAAATTATGAACTTATGGTACAAAATCAATTTTTTTTGTTTCTTGCCACTTTCTATATGTATTTTTCATTCTTTATGCTTGTTGCTACTGCAACAGAATGATCGATCTCATTATTCTCATTTTAATATTTCTTCTAATTGTACTGTTCACTTTAAATGTTTGTATTAAAAAAAAATACATCTAAGACTATTTCTTTTCATTAGAAATATTCTAACATTTCTGTGTCTTATTAATACTGATTATATTTCTCATTCCAGTATATTATTTTTCTCACCCTTTTTATAAAATTAAAAACTTAAAATATTGATTTTTTTTGGATATAGGGTATTTGAAAACATCAAGTTTATTTGTTTGGAATTGATTTTTTTGGATATAGGGTATTTGAAAACATCAAGTTTATTTGTTTGGAATATCAAGAAAAGTATGATCAGTTGTTATTACATTTTAATTATATCTAAAATCTCTGCTACATACTAATGTGAATGCAGAATGAAATCTGTTTCACTATGATAAAATTAATAATTAATCTGTATTTCGAAAAACTGAGATTGGGATTTGATGTGTAAACATTTAATTGTTTGAATTTTTAAAAATGATTATTTATGGCCTAAAGTGTTTGTGTTTTACATTTCTTCGACAATACTGCATGTGGAATTTAAACGTTTTTTCATTCCCTTTTATAGGTATGAAAAGTTATGTAAGGGACTTGGTTGAAATGCAAAGAAGGAGCTAAAGTAATCTTAAGACATTAATCAGGTGTGTATATTTTTGTTTGTCTTTTATATTTTCAATTTTTTTTCATTTAATTACCTCTTTGTGTTCATATTTAAATGTCTTCTAATGTAAGCGATCAGAAAAAGTAACTTGAATTATAAATTGCACCTTTGTTCATGAATTCAAGAAATGTGTCTTGATGCAACAAATCATGAACTTATGGTATAAAATCAATGTTTTTTGCTTCTTCACTTTCTATTTGTATTTTTCATTCATTATGCTTGTTGCTGCTGCAACAGAATGTTAGATCTCATTATTCTCATTTAATATTTGACTTCTAATTGTACCGTTTACTTTAAATGTTTGTATTTTAGAAAATACTTCTAAGATTATTTGTTTTGATTTCAAATATTGGATTATTTCTGTGTGTTTTTATGACTGATTATGTTTCTCATTCCAGTATATTCTTTTCTGAGTCTTTTTATAAAATGAAAACTTGAAAATATTTTTTTTTATGATATATGGTATTTGAAAATATAATGTCTATTTTTTTTAGCATATCAAGAAAAGTATGATCAGTTGTTATTACATTTGAATTTTAATTATATTTTAAATCTCTGTTACCTACTAATGTCAATGCAGAATGAAATCTGCTTTTTCTTTGAAGAACTTAATATTTAATCTGTATTTCGAAGCATTGAGATTGGGATTTGATATGTAATTTTTGAAATATAGTTATTTGTGGCTTAATGCGTTTATGTATTATGTTTCTTTAACATTACTGCATGTTGAATTTAAACATTTTTTGCATTTCTTTTTATAGGTATGAAAAGTTATGTAAGGGACTTGGTTGAAATGCAAAGAAGGAGCTAAAGTAATCTTAAGACATTAATCAGGTGTGTATATTTTTGTTTGTCTTTTATATTTTCAATTTTTTTTTTCATTTAATTACCTCTTTGTGTTCATATTTAAATGTCTTCTAATGTAAGCGATCAGAAAAAGTAACTTGAATTATAAATTGCACCTTTGTTCATGAATTCAAGAAATGTGTCTTGATACAACAAATCATGAACTTATGGTATAAAATCAATGTTTTTTTCTTCTTGCCACTTTCTATTTGTATTTTTCATTCTTTATTCTTGTTGCTGCTGCAACAGAATATTAGATCTCATTATTCTCACTCTAATATTTTACTTCTAATTCTACCGTCCGTTTAAAATGTTGGCATTAAAGAAAATACTTCTAAATCTATTTGTTTTTATTTCAAATTTTAAATCATTCCTATGTTAAGACAAATTTTTTTTATTCTATGAGTACATTTTTTTCTGAGCTTTTTTTAAATTAAAAACTGTGAATATATCTCTTCTTAGACTACAAAATATTAAAATATGTAAAGTGTTATTGCAAGATTAAGAAAAGCATACAAATTGTTATTACAATTTGAATTTTAATTATTGCTATAATCTCAGTTTCATTCTGGTACAGTAGACTCCCGATTATCCGCGGGAAGGTTATCCGCGCCTGCCACACAAAGTTTTTTTTTTTTTTTTTTTTTTTTTGACTGATTTTTTTCAAAAAGGTGCAGTTTTACAGTGATGCTTTTGTCACTACATAATACATTACAGTATTAAAACAGTACATATGTATTCATTTTTCTGTGTATCCTTGACGCCTCTCGTAAATACAAAGCACTTTTCTGTTTTCATTAACAAAATGCATTTTAGGTTAGTTCTGAGTGATATAAGTAGTATAGAGATGATGGCTCTCATATAAAAAGTACCTTTCACTAGATGATGGCTCTCATATAAAAAGTACCTTTCACTAGATGATGGCTCTCATATAAAAAGTACCTTTCACTAGATGATGGCTCTCATATAAAAAGTACCTTTCACTAAATGATGGCTCTCATATAAAAACTTTTTATATGAAAACCATCATCTCTATACTACTAAAAGAGCGAGCAATGTTTTCTGCAAGGTTATAAATTTTATTCCCACTCAAAAAAAAGAGGCACAGACTGATAATTGTTGAACGATTTTTATTGTATATATAAGAAAGAAATATATGTATAAAGAAAGGATATGAATACAAATTATTTTCATTTCATTCGAAAAAGCAGTGCAAACAATTAATACAATATTAAGTAAGACAAAACAACAACTTGAATCATATATATATGTACATGCAAAAATAGTATAAAAATTGATTACATTAAAAAATAAAATGTTCTTGGCATTTATTAATAATATCTCATGGAAGATCTTATATTGGTTCGCATTTGCGTTATAGACTGAGAAAACCATGAAAAAACTCAGTCCAACCAGTCGATCTGAGTAAACATTTGATTCACTTACAAAGCATGTGAAATAAAATTGAACTAAGAGACAATTTTCCCCTTAACAGAAGGTAGCTATTAAATGCTTAATAGTTTTTCAAAAAAATTTTTTTTTGAAGAACATAAAAATAAACGAAAATTATACTACCATTATTCTTCAAGCAAGGAATAGTGGCCAAAGCATTTTCCGGTCACACCATCCTCATTCAAAAATATTTTATCGTAAAACGGAGATAAAGAAATTTTGTTTGATATGGTTGTAGAAAGAATATGTGATTTTGACTGTATAGAATATTGCTCGTGACGATGAATCGTTTCATTAAGTAAAGAGGTTTTAAAATGCTCATGTGTTATGTTTCTTAAACAACTCTGTTTTACACCTTTTGCCTTTTTCGTTTCAGTATTTTCACATTTGTAGCTGTACATTTTGCATCGTAAACCGATAAATTCTGAAATAGGTTTAGATTTCGTTTCGTCTTTTAAAAACCCTAACTTATTTTGGTTCTCCGAATTAAAAAATTCACTTGAAGATGGATAGTTGCTTAGATCCATGATATCAAAAAATTCGTTTTTAAAATCTTTGTAAACATTATTTGTAAATATTTGCATGAATAGAGAATCAGTATCTGTGTATAAGAGTTTGCAATTTTCTTTAAAATATTTTTTGAACTTAGAGTAGTATAAAGTATACATGTGTAATTTAGCTAACTCAAGCACGCAAAATCCTACATAAATTGGTTTGTCGAGAACTAGATTAATTTTTTTCATCTTAAAGACAGCGAAGTCTTCGTTTATGCTCTCAAAGTATTCAAGTAAAGGACTTGCTAAATGCTTTCTACATTCAGCGGGTGTAAGAGCAGTCTTTAAGTTAATTCTTTTTCTGACGTTTTGGCATGTTTTGCCGAAAAAAGCATTATTCATTTTTTTAAAGAAAGATTTTTCAAACTCGCTTTTGGCTTGTTGGCGTTTTTCATTATTAAAATTTATATAGCTTCGCAACCAGTCTGATTGTGAAAAAGCCAAGATCCGATAAATTTTTTTTAAAGACATCCCATGCTTTAAATAGTATTTTAAGTTCCTGTAGTGTAAAATGTAGCGTTTCTTTGGATAAAAATTTGGTGTTAACTTTTTACACTCGGTGAATGGAATATTTTTTTCAGACAATATTTTTTTTTGATAATCTGATAACATTTGTTTATTTATATTTAAGTGTTCTGCTGCTAAGGGAAAATCATGGAAATCATGAGCTGATTTATCATATAGTAAATCTACCTCTAATAAATATCCCGTTTCTGAGTATCGAGATACATTTGCTAAATCAAAAACAGCTATTTCTTCAGGTGAAAGCCAACGAAAATCCCCCACAGGTAGATATTCAGACATGCAATGTCCGTAAAGATTGTTAACATCTAAATTCACAATATAATTTGTAGGTTCATCGGGGTTATAACAAGAAAGATATGGATTATTTGCCTGGGCATATCTTTGACCGAGAAAGCAAATTCCACCTCTCATTTGAGTCTCAAGTAAGACATAGTCTTCTACATTCGATAACAATTTTAATTCCTGACCTGTGAATTTTAAACCAGAATGCCACGTTAAATCAGCAATAGTTAGGAAATGAGCAGGGTCCAAATGATAGTGCATCATGCTTGTTTGTCGAAACGATTGAAATACTTCAGCTAAAAGAATTGTATCTGTATTTTGATACAATTCAAGGTAATCTTGAAAATTTTTACAATGAAATTCTTGGTAAACCCTCAGTGCGTGTTTGTATTCTTTTTTTGTTATGTTCGAATTCGTCAAAATGTTAAAAAAGGCTTCGTGAGGTGGAAATGTTTTTTGTTTTAAAATATCTTTTGATGAAAAATAGCTATAAGGAAAAAATCCTTTTTGTTTGAGTAAGTTTCTATTTGTTTTATTTTGGAAAAAAGAATCAAAAATGTCAAACCGATGTTCAGAAATTTTCAAAATTTCTACAAGAGAAGATAAGGAAGAATCAAGAAATGCGTACGAATCAATAAATTTAATGTAATTATCGAGGGTGAAACTAGTAAATTTTTGACTATTCGTCGGAATTATATCAATCTGATGCGCGAATTCTGGAGACATATGTTTTAACAATAAGTGGGAATCGTACCCCTTAAGGTTGTGAATGACTACAGGAATGAAATTACTTCTTTTTAAATTTAAATTGCATGAATTGTGACAGAAACCTCTAAATATGCCTAAAACATGGCAATGATCTCTGACAATGCGATCACTCGGTTCAAATTTTAATTTGCATATGTAACATGTGCTAGGCTTTCCCGTTGGTATATTTTCCTCGATCATTGGTTTATTGCATGATAGTCTTTTAAATAAAGATTTTGCTAATTTTTTTATTGTTTTTAAAAATATTTGTACTGGATTTTCTCCGCAATAGAATTTGTGATATATTATTTCATTTTTTATATTAATTGCTATTAATGCGAAACTGATTGGTTCGTGATGCTCTAGGTTGGCTGAAAAACTCTGAGATGTATTTGGTAAAACAGTAGATATATTTTTCGTTATGCATTCAAAATCCGCATACAAAATAAAAGGATGGAACAACATTTTGTAAATGCTAGTAAATTTTACAGTGTTTATTTTAGGCGGTGATAGTTTTTGGGGGGCATTTTGGCAACACACTCGCTTATGATCTACAAGACTATTTCGCCTCTGAAATCCAATCAGGCATCGCGAGCAATAATGATGAATCCCTTTTTTGGAGTTTAATAAACGATTTAGATTTTTAATTAAGAAGTAATGCTCTTTATACAGAAGTAAATTTATTTCCGAACCCAACTTTTTATTACTGATATATATGGGGAAAACTTCTTTGTCATAAGTAAAAATATTTATCTTTAAGCTGTTGATACTTTCAAAATGCTTTATGTTAGAGAGTTTCATGGGGAAGGTTACATTTTTCAATTTTAAGTATTTTAGTTTATTTTGGTAACTGCTTGGAGCATTAGGATTTTTTTCAGGAGGAAAGAGATGAGCTAAGCAACTATATATGAAGCATTTGTGATCATCGCAACGTATATTTAGAAGAGTTCTTTTTTTTTTTAAACAGTCAGGTAATTTTATATTACCGCAACCTCCCCGCGGTTCTCTGTACTGTCCGATATTAACATCTAAAAAGTTAATTTTATTAATAACCCAACCACTACCGTTTTGGATATATGTTTCAATGGAATTGAATATTTTCTGAAAACAGCTTTTAACTTTACTTTTTACTTGGTTATATGATATTATGCGTTCAGCAAATGAACAGAAGTAAGCGTTTTGCAGTAAATTGTCAGGATGAGTATCTTTAATAAATTCAATGCTTATGCATATTAAAAGACGGAAAGGTAGGTTTTGCTCTAATAAGAGTAAGAAAATGTTTTCTCGAATTTCGTTATATAAGTTGTAGGGATCAGAGTGTATCGGAGAGTGTCGGTAAGCTGAAATATAACCTCTAAAACTTGATTCTATTCTATTAAACGACATTCTAAGAAGATGAATATAGGGAAAATTGTCAAGTTAGTTCAATTTTTTTACAAAATTTTCATTTAACTCGTGAATGTCAATTTTTCTTTATATGTTCTGCAAACACATTTATAGCTTTTTTTAAAGCTCCCAATTGGTCAAGATTCATGTTGAATCTGTTCTTTGTTTCATCTCCAACATTCTTTTGGAAAGCAAGATAATAGGACTTTCTGTATTCCTTGATGCTGATGTTAATCCCTTTTCCTAGGTAAGCGCTTATTGGGGGTATGAGCTTTTTCTCTTCTGTCGGATCAGAAAAATTATACTCGAAATTCTTTGCTCTTTTGGTGGACTCCTCTTTTTTCTCATCGTTTGATTTTCTTTTAGCTATCAGAAAAGGGATAATATTTTGAAATTAAATCTAAAGATACAAAATGTAAAATGATTTTACATTTTACCGTCATGTTTTTTCTTTGGGAATTTAAAAATCTAAAGTCTAAATTGACTTATAAAATCAAATCTAATTTACCGCTTGTATGCTTTTCCTTGGAAGGAAGGGGAAATAACTGCTCGCCGTCTGAATCGCTATCAGTTAAGCCTATTAGGAAGTGTGAAAACTTAACGTTATTTTTAAAAAATTATGTTACACATGCTTAGCAATCTAAAAAGAATATGAAAATGCAATCACTTACTGACGCTCGCTTTGTGACTGTCCATGATAGCTGAGTAGTACTTAGATACACGCACTCTGAGGAAGACGGAGACAGAGATGAAGATGAAGTCTTCAACAAGATCGGTAGTATATGTACAAAGGCTGATGTAGCTTATATTTATACCCCTGTTTATGTAAGTGGCAATGGAATAATTGTTTATTATCTGTAGAATTTCCCAGGAACGCCTTGTTCTCCCTGAACTGGTGACCTTAAAGTAATTTTAAAATAACTTTATGTGCATTTTCCTACCTTAACCCACTTTCACCACCTTGAGAATAAAACAACGTAATTTTACGGTGATATAGGATATTACAAAAAACATACTGATGTAGCGAAGCAAAATAAGACAGACGCAATTATACAGTTAAATTATATTTTTATTCAGGGATTGTTAAAATATTACATCGAGTGGTACAATCAGTTTCTTCGTGTTGCTTATGCATGTAGAACATCGATTCATTGATGATGTTACATTAAATGACAGTTAGTGCTGCTTAGTATTACAATTTTATATAGAGTTTACAATGCTGAGCTATTCTCAGTATCTTAGCTGTATAGTTTAGTATTTACATTTATTTTCTTTGAAGTTGTCAACAATTCCATTGCAGATCTTTGAATCATGAGTAATTGATTCGCCGAAGTTCGCTTTGTATTACGTTTTACAATCAAATGTCTGTCGATAATTCATAGCAGAACCGTTATGGAGTTCTCTGACAATATCATTATTGTTGAGAACCTTGAAATAGGCAATCTTCAATCTGCAGTCTGAATCGACTGTATCCATTTGATAGGAGTTCGCAGCTTGAACACAGGATATCATATTTTCGTAAAGGGAATCGGTGAAGCAATGAATCATATAAGCTGATCCAGTACGCTTCAAGTACATAAAGCCATATCTCAGTTCGGAAGTCATCGTTTCTGCTGAATCAGTTGAAGCACAATGAGAATTCCACAGTTAGTGTATCTCTTTTATATGCTCTGTATGAAAAGTGACCTCCAAAAAAATATGTTAAATTTATAGAGAGAGCATATATAATTATATTCTGTTGAAACATGTCTAAAGACGTCTATTTCTGAAATCACGAGCTTCACAAATTTGATTTGAATATGGAGAAAAGCAGCAATTTTGTAAACGAAATTTGCTAGCTACAAATTTTTTAATAAACTTCTCGTTATTTTCAATTTTATTAGAATCTAGAGGTGACAAAGTTTGCTTTCTCACAAAATTGTACAAGAAATGAAGGCAAAAATGACCACAAGTATACGACACTAAGCTTTGATATCTACATTTGTTCCAAGCAAATTTTGCAGCGTTATTTTCTATGAACTTTAAAATATATTTGTTATTCGGCACAGAAGCATAACTACAAAAATAGTAACATTTGTTATTCCGAAATGCTATTGCAACCCAATGACTTCCCGGTTTTGTTTTAGGATCTAAATTTACAATAAAACATGAATAACTATCTATTGTCTTAGGCAATTCATCTGAAGCGTATACGCCTCCAAATTTAGAACGTAGACGGAAGTCGCTGCATGCAAGTCTGCACAAAGTTGTGCTATCCATTTTCAAAAATCTGAAAAAATACTGCGACTTTTGTCGATTTCTATAGTATTTCGATACTCTGAAAAAACTATTAAATTTACAGTTTCAGATAATGCTTTGCTGAATTTTATATCAATAGTTAAATTACCATTGCGTGAAATACTTTCGTGCATTCCGTCCGCGTTGAGATCGGGCGTCAAATCTACAGCGAACAGCGTATACCCATCTTTATATTCAGTGTAACTTATATTAATGTCTTGATCTTTATGATATCTACCCAAATCAGTAAATAGACTCATATAACATCTGCTGTAACTGTTAGAATTATCAAATTTTGGTTGAAAGGGCTTTGACGGAATCATACGATTGCCATCTAATATACAAAGATATGATAAATCATAATGCTTGAAATTGAATGGATTTTTTGAAAAATCCCCATTAAATGCAGCATTAGATACCATACCCATTATAAGTCGTGTCGGTAATTGTCCAATGAACGCATTAGGGATAGTTATTGATTGCATTCCTGAAGAAAGTGCGAATGATTTCACTTCTGTTCTGCGAATAGGCATTTTTATAACTCCCTTGCTTAAAGCTAATTCATGGGCAATCACGACTGAGGGAGCGACTTTAATTTTCCTAACAAATAATGATGCGTGATATATAACTACTTTAAAATCTTGCGTGGCTGACATCAGAGCAAAAGAATCCTTATTTCTTTCTAATTTGATCCGAAGATTCACCGAATTTATAAGACATTTGCTCTGATTGCCTAGATCGAAATGTAATGGACCTATCATATCTATAAGTTTACTATCTTTGCAGATGTTATATCTAGTTTGGTAACCGGAATTTGCATTATCACCAACATTAGCTAGTTCTACTGATTCATGCTTAGAAGCAGCGTCTTTGTAGAAAAGACCCGATGTTAGCATTGATTCTTGAACAGCTCGAGGTGAAAGCAAAGCATCGAAAATACATCTATATGCGTAGTTAGCTTGCGAAGAAACCTGCTTGTCATTTAATGTAACTGAACATTCAGAAAATAGCGTATTAAGGAGATAATTGATAGGAGCCACTTGATCAGGCGTTCCAATTACTGCTCCATTTCTCTTTTTAATTTTCACTTGTAGATGCAGAAGTGTATGGGATAAGTCCAGATAATGTTCACCACTTCCGCTTACGTAAAATTCAATTGGCGTCTTTTCATTCAGAGATGCAACAGGAAAAATCTCAGTGAATGAGCTGTCTTCTGTTGATAATTGTACAGGATTCACGTTAAAAAGGTCTAATTCACTCTGCAAGCAAGCACACGCTCGGGAATCCATTATGAAAATATGTCTGCTTTCTTTAATTTCTTTCGGCTCCGCTTGACACGTTGCGAATGATTTTTCTTCTGTAATTTCTTTCTTTTTATACCCGAACCGCTCTGAATTTTATGAATAATGTCGTCTTTTATTTGTTTTGATGTTTCGCGAAATCGCGATCTTGCCGAGTCTTTAAGAGATGAACCTGAAGCAACATCTGACATTACTTTTGAACCTGCGCTTAGAAGGTGTTTTCCTAAATACTTTCCAGCTTTCAGTGCTATGGGAGAAATAAATCGAAATAAATTTGAAAACATTCCATATCCTCTTTGGTGGCCAACACCCTGAAAATATGGTCCACCGCCAGCCTGCACTTGCGAGCAGTAATAATCTTCACAAGCTTTTTGATCCAAATGCATTCTCTTTCACGATCGGATTTAAAATGATTCATCACAAAATAAGTAATAGTTTTATAGTGTTCTGCGACGGAAGGAGAGAACCAAGAGTGATTTCCCACTGGTAAAAATTATACCATCTCCAGAGCTACTTCTCAATTCGATTTCTATGCAATCGATATAATTTTTGCGCAAAGGAAAATACAGCGGTCTTTGATAATTTATTACTATTTGGTCTTCTTTTTTCGACATAACAGGAATAATACGGAGTAAAGGAGCAATTGTATCCCCTACAAAGTGCGATTCTATGATATCACTATAGACATAAATTTCGGTGATTCCTCCATCTAACTCCAATTGATAGTCAGATATATGAGTTCCGCCATTTAATGTGGATTCTTTGAAACCTAAAAGATCTCTTAATCCTTCTTGTAAAGTCAGAGTTGAATTTTCTGGTATATGAATTTTGATCTTATTGTTCGCTAAATGATTAAAAGCAAGGTGTTTAAAAGATCCAAACAACTGCTCTGAGTTTTTATAAAATCCGACTTGTAGTTCCATATCCTCTGTTTTTTTAATTTTCACAGGAATTGTTGGTTTATCCGTAATGCTCACGCGGAAGTATTCGTTCATAGGAGGCCTTTCAATTTTTTGCAAAACATGTAACGTTCTACCCGTTAAAACAATATCTTTCGTCATGCCCAACATTCGCATAAACAACGGGGCATATAATAACCTAAACTCGAGTTCAACATTCTTTTGAACCGTTATTTCTACTTTATCTTCTTTAAAGTCGAATATAAAATCCGCTGCACCTCCTATACCGGTCTGCATTAGATTATGATTTATATGCTGAAAGAGTTCGTGATGTATGTTGTTCATATCAGTATACTTATGATTAAACCTGGTGACGCGAATTATAAAATGCCTTTTCATATTTCGAGCGATAATTTTGAAAATATTGTCTTTGTTTGTCTTTGATGGTTTTCTGTACATAAAACTTTCCGATGTTTTTATAACTCTATCCTCTCTAGGTAAGTTTAACATAGTTAACAATCTTGGTGAATCAGCAGCTGTCAAGTGTAGTTCATAATTCGGAGCAATAAGTATATTCATATTCTTGTGATCCAATTCGAAAGAGACGAAATGTCCACATATTGCTTCAATACTTTGGTTAATGTTATCGATTATATCCTCATCAGAAGTTCCCTGTTCAATTTTTATTCTGATTGAGTATTCCAGAAAATCCTTTTCCACCAATTTTGTTTCCTCGTAAGTTATCGAATATTTATTATTATGATTTCCGATGTTGAACCAGGTTCGAGGAACGAATATTTCTGATAAACCAACTTCCCATTCACCAGTTAGTATTATTGGACGAGATAATTTCGTTCTGAATGATGCTTGCGTATTTTTTGGAAAGTAATCCATGCTAGAGTTGCTGGGAAGCGTAATGTAAAAATCGTTCACTTCATCCATGCTGCTTTTACCCACGAGTTGAACCGATTATCAAAGCCTTTCCACTTCACGTAATATTCTTTCTTCGTACCTTTGCCCTTTGTTTTAAGCACCTTTTCTATATGCCAATAATCCTCAGGGCGTTTCAATATTTTCTGGAGTTCTTCTGCGTAAAATCGTCCTTTTATAGCTTCTGATTTAAGGTCTTGAAGCTCGAATGTAGTTGGATAAGAGGGATATACTTTTGACACCATAAACACCTCATCGCTCCACCCTGGTAAATATCCTCGTCTGAACGATTTATTCGCTTTCGATATTCTTACTAAATCTCTCTTATTCAAAATCACTCGCGAGTTCTTCAATGTGTAACCATATAATTTTTTGAAGATATGTGGTTCAAAATCACGAGTGACTTTTGAAGGTGCCATGCCAATGCTACGATGTTCACTGTCGTTATACGACTTTACTAGTGACTGTAGCACATCATCATATCTATAAGATTTTCTATATGTGAATACCCTGAACATTTTGTTTTTTAAAGTTCTGTTGAACCTCTCAATAACACTAGCTTTATGATCACCTTCAGCTGAATAGTGGTTAATGTTGTACCTCTTAAACAATGACTGAAGTTGCGTATTGTAAAATTCCTTGCCCTTATCGCTTTGAATGTGTTTAGGCTTAACCTGCTGTAACAATTTTTCAAAAGCATTTTTTACAGCCACAGAAGTTTTGCTTTTAAGAGGTATAACATAGGCATACTTCGAAAATACATCAATTACGGTGAGTAAATACTTAAACCCATTATTATGTTCTGCTAAATGCTGTAAATCCACAAGATCGCATTGCCATAAATCATTTATACCATATGAAAGCGTCGACATCCGAGAAAATTTATACCGAACTGGTTTATGTAACGAATAAGTATCTTGGGTCATTAACCAGCGTTTAGCTTTCTCATATGGAACTTTAGAGATTGCTGATAGTTTCTTTATTCCGCCAAATGATGCAGGGTTTGCGAAATCGTAATATGCTGCTTCTAATATTCTTTCCATTTTCTTTTCGAGTTTTGCTTCTTCTTCTTTGCTTTTGAATCTGGAGATTTCAGATTAATTTCGTTTTGGATCTCGCCTGCGTCTGTGTCAAACCCGAAATTTTCTACTAGCTTCTGGTTGCCAATCCAACGTGTTGGTATTTTTATCTCTTTAATACCCCTCCAAAACACTGAAAAACCATGTGGTTCATAACCTTTCTTTACATTTCTCATTAAATATGAAAATAAGTCAATAACGTTTGTGTTTTTAACGATTTCGTTATCTTTCATCAATTCACCATATTCATTCCAAGCATAGCTGCGTGTATTCAATTTTTCAGCAATAGGCGAAATAAATTTTTGGAAGTTCGCAGGAACTGAAAGTATGATATCACGTAATATAGGATCTTCCACTGAGTTACTTTTAGGCGATTCTTGAACTTGTTCCTTAGAGTCTTCAATAGTTACACGTATCGGTGGTTTAGGCACATTTATAGCATGCTGATATTTTAAAAGCAGTTGGCTCAACAGTTTTGCTTTTGCATCATCCGAATAGTTTGACTCATGAAGAAGGTTTAATATTTGGTTTTCAATACCATGTACTCCGGTATCTGATGTTTTCGAAAAGTAAGTTGCTGCTAAATCTTCAGGAACGAGAGCCATTCTCCGAGACATTGCTGCGAATATTAAATTCAGCTTCCTATTGCTTTTCCGGCAAGGCCTACTAACGCAGATAGAACTGCGGGAAGAATGAGGGGTAGGAAGCCTCCCGTTTGGTTAATTAATTCTTTTCTCTTTTTTTCTAAAGATAATTTTTTATTAACAATTTTTCTTATAGCCGTTTTATATTTACGTAATTTCTTTACGCTCACCGATAAATTACCACCTAAGACGTTTACACAAATTTCGCATAAGCAATGTAACTGACTTTTGTTAGCAGTCCGTATTATTGCTCTTTTTTGTGCTGGAGATGCGCTGAGTAGTAGTTTCAGTAAGTGATAATGCTTCTTTATATTCTTCATTTTATCGGTAAATATATCCAATAAAATCCATTGGAATCAGGGAACACGCTCTCTCTGAGCCTAAATTTTTCATCCGTTCTCGGGTGTAGGTCCACCAACAAATAGTTAAAATTGCCTTGCGTGCTCTTTTTGTAAGCATCCATAAAATATGCTGCCTTATTTCCGTATACTTGTCTTGCGAAACACTGGATTTGTCCCACGTCACGATTGTTTTTAAATAATATTACATATTGTGCATTCAGACTTATGTCTCGCATCACTTTATTTCGGGGAAATAGATTCTGCAAAATCAGAATCACACTGATTCTAGAATGGTGTGCTGTAATAGTGAACAATTCCGCATAATCTTGGCAAAGTTGATCCATCTGATCATCAAATACATATAGATTTCCGCTTTCGACTTTTTCTGGAAAACCTTGAACAAATTTCATTTCTTTTTCTTTAGCAAACCATGGCTGAAAAACTTTATAGCACCAGATAATATTTTTAAATTCAAAATCATATGCTTTATGTGCAATCATTTGTCGCACCAATGAGGTTTTACCCGACTGCGATGCTCCTACACATAGTAAACACGAAGGATGTTTCAATTTGAACATTGTTCACATACTTTCTGAAATTCTTTCTCAGTCATTTGAACTCCTAAAAAGCTTGCTGATAAATATGTTGAATTTACGTTAAAAAAATATCGTATGTCATGAATATTTGCACCCTGTTTTAAACATTCATGATAAAATAATTTCCTTCCTATATGTATCGAACGAAAGCACGTTTTATTATTAATTTTAATTTCGTTGTCAGTCGTCTCAAGGTGGTTTGATATTATAAAAATTAATTCTGCTGTAGCTAGAATTATTAAAACAAACAAGCTCAACTTTTTTCCATCCATTTCCCGTGTATACTGAGTGACTAAATGACGATTTCGATCGATAAATTTCTTTATATTCTTTTTTTCTTCAGATGTCCCCCATTATAAACAAATGCTTTTTTTTCACCTTGGAAAAAAAAATGGAACGCGCATTTCCTCTTCTTCGCAAACTTGTACTTAACCTTTCCTCCCGACCTGAATACACCCGCTTTAACGGATCATTTTCTACCGTGATTTCAATGGTACCAAGGTTCGTATCTGCATACTCTCTTCTCAGCAAACTTCATTTGCAGCGTGCATCATTTCAGATCTGTAATTTATCTGAAGGTTCTTTTAGTTGTTGTGCCTCTTTTTTTTGAGTGGGAATAGAACTTATAACCTTGCAAAAACATTGCTCGCTCATTTTAATCGCCGCGGTTCAATCGAATGAGCCAGCAATGCTTCTCTCACTCATTGTTTTTCATGATTTTATTCTTGATCGTAACGTTTTTTCCCTTCTATCAATTTCCTTTCGGTGAAAAATGAACTTGTAAAGTTATAAAAACAATTCTAGATGAATTTAATCGCTTCGGTTTAAATATATGAGTTAACAATGTTCCTCCGTATACAGATAAAATTTTACTTATTTCTTTTTATAATCTAGAGACATTTGTTGTAATTATAATGTTATTCTAAATTTTTAATTCTGAAATGAGATAAAAAAAATTCATTTAGTTGAATATTTCAACTATTTTGAAAGGCACTTTTTATATGAGAGCCATCATCTAGTGAAAGGTACTTTTTATATGAGAGCCATCATCTAGTGAAAGGTACTTTTTATATGAGAGCCATCATCTAGTGAAAGGTACTTTTTATATGAGAGCCATCATCTAGTGAAAGGTACTTTTTATATGAGAGCCATCATCTAGTGAAAGGTACTTTTTATATGAGAGCCATCATCTAGTGAAAGGTACTTTTTATATGAGAGCCATCATCTAGTGAAAGGTACTTTTTATATGAGAGCCATCATCTAGTGAAAGGTACTTTTTATATGAGAGCCATCATCTAGTGAAAGGTACTTTTTATATGAGAGCCATCATCTAGTGAAAGGTACTTTTTATATGAGAGCCATCATCTAGTGAAAGGTACTTTTTATATGAGAGCCATCATCTAGTGAAAGGTACTTTTTATATGAGAGCCATCATCTCTATACTACTGATATACTAAAATATTAAGCGTTAGTTAAACATTTCCTGCTGTTTATTTGACGTTTTATTGTACATAAAACGATTTTTCAAAGGTGGAATGACTTTTTTCTCTTTTACTACACCCGTTTTTAGCTTTTTTCGGATTATCCGCGATTTTTGTTATCCGCGGCGGCCGCGCCACCCAATTCCGCGGATAATCGGGAGTGTACTGTATTAATATTTAATATTCATTTAATTTATTTATATTTCTTGGTATCGTATAAAATATAACAGGCAAATACATTAAAAAAGAGAATATAAGAATTTAAATACTTGGCAAAGCAAAATTTCAATAAAGCCATATTTGCAGTATTACAAGAATATTTAGTCTCCAAGTATTAAAATCACTCATAATGCTAAAATAAAAGGAAACAATAATAATTTGTAAATAATTTCTTAAATATTCATAGAACTTTTAAACAAATGTTGAAATAAAATGGAAGAATTTAATTTACGTCAATAATTAAAAAATGAAATGTATCTTGAATATCAGTTTTTTGTTCCAACAAGTAAGTGAAATTTGCTTGAATTTGTTTCAATTGAAAAAATTTGAAATGAATATGTTATCTACATAGAGAGAAAACTATATTGCAATTGAATAAAACTCAATTTTCAAAACAGAAAATAAAATCTAATGAAGTTTTGACACCATATGAACAATAAATGAGGTTGTCAATTATATTCGATTTAACAATTGTGCAAATTCGTTTTGTTATCTTTTATCAATCAAAATGTAATAAAGAAACAAGCTTGTTGTGCAAAAAAATCAATATTCTAAATACTTAGTGAATCAAAACTAAATATATTTTTAAAATATTAGTTCAATCTAGTGACCTAGATGCAAAGTCAATCAAATTATTTAGATATCAACAATATAAAGTCCATTTTGATAATTGCTTAAATCATTTATAATCTTTGGTATGAAATAAATTATAGCAAGTAGTCAAATCCATTAAGAGAGAAGAATTTTTTAAAAAAAATATTTAACAAAATAAAATAAAATACATGAATAATTTCAAGAGAAATTTTGCCTCCGAATAATAAAATGTTGACTCATCTGTGCTGTAAATCACATGAAATCAAACTAATTTGCACATAAATTCTTAAATATTGATACAACTACTAACAAATGGTTGTTTGAATGTAGTGGAAGTATGCTATTTATATCAATAATTGGAAAACTTAATGTGTGTTGAACATCAGTTTTTATTCCAAGATCAGATGAATATGCAAACTACATGGTGATAAAATTTTATATTGCAATTGTATAATGCTGAATTTTCAAAGCAGAAATTAAAAACTGAATGAAGTTTTGGCACCATATGAGCAATAAATGAGTTCATCAAGGATGTGCAAAATAATAATTATGCAAGTTAGTTTTGTTATGTTGTATTATTAAAAATGTAGCCCCCCAAAAAAAACAATCAAATACTTATTGAATCAAAACTATATATATTTTTATAATATTAGTTCAGTTTGTTGGCCTAGGAGCAAAATCAATCAAATTATTAAGCTCCCAATGGTATGAATTTCATTTTAATATTCTTGTAAATCATTTATTCTCCTTGGTATCTAATTACAAGTAATAACAGAAAATCAAATATAAATGGAGAATATTTTTTGTAGAAAAATATACAAACCTTAACTTTTATGGAAAACATTTTCTCCAGTCTGAAACTACCCAGAATTTTCGTGCTATAAACAAAAGGAAATGATAATCATTTGCAAGTGATTACTTAAATATTTATACTTAAATATTATTAATAGTAATTACTTAAATATTTATAAGTGATTACTTAAATATTAAAATTGGATAATGAAAATGTGTTTTGAACATGAAATTTTATTCCAAGATCAAATGATTATGTAATCTGCATAGAGAGAAATTTTATATTGCAAATGGAATGAAGTTGAATTTTAGTGGAATTAAAAACTGAACATGATTTGAAACCAAATGAACAATTTACGAGACATTCACCAAAAATGTGTTATATAACAATTAAGGAAATTATCTTTGATTTGTGGTATCTGTCGAAATGTACCAAAAACACAAACTTATTGTACAAAAAGTTAATTATTTCAAATTCTTAGTAAATCAAAACTAAAAAGATTTTTAAAATATTAGACCAATCTGTTGACCTAGGAGCAAAATCAATCAGATTGTTTAAGTTATTAGTGGCATAAAATCGAATTTAATATTCATGTAAATCATTTATGATACTTGGTAACATATAAAATGTGACAAATAATCAAATCCATTTAAAAAAGAGAGCAATTCATTCTAAGCATTTAACAACAAAAAAATAAAAGCAAACACCTATGAAATTAAAAAAAAAAATGCAGCCAAATAATAAAAATTAGACTCATCAAGCTATAAATAAAATGAAATGATAGTAATTTGTAAATAATTTCTTAAATATTCACACAATTATTAAACAGTTGTGTAAATATAATGCAGAATGTAATTTTTGTCTATAATTGAAAAATGAAAATAAGTTTTGAAAAAAATGAAAATGAGTTTTCAAAAAATTTTAAACACTTGTACGCTCTTAATGATAGTATACTACTCAAATATTTCCAGGATTTAATTATTAATTGATCATTAGATTTAACTACATTTGAATTTCATACGAGGGAAACAATTGTTTGTGAATTTGAGTGGAAAAAATGATTTCCAATTCCATAATACTGATTGTGTTAATTCCTGATTTTTAAGTATGGTCAAATGACGAGGGAAATACCTGAGCTGTGCTTCATATCCAAATTTTCACACCACCAAATAGTACGAAGTAAGTGAAGTAGGCAATAATAAAGATTTTCTGAGTTACAGCCGATTCATTTTATTTATAGCAACATGATTTGACAGCAAATGAAGAATTAACGAGACATTCACTGAAAATGCGTTATATAATAATTAAGTAAATTATATTTGATATAAGGTATCTGTCGAAATGTATCAAAGAAACAAACTTATTGTTCAAAAAATTAATTATTCCATATTCTTAGTAAATCAAAATTACACATATTTTTATAATATTAGGCCAATATGTTGACCTAGGAGCAAAATCAATCAGATTGTTTAAGTTATTAGTGGCATAAAGTCCAATTTAATATTCATGTAAATCATTTATGATACTTGGTATCATATAAAATGTGACAAATAATCAAATCCATTTAAAAAAGACAGCAATTCATTCTAAGCATTTAACAACAAAAAAATAAAAGCAAACACCTATGAAATTAAAAAAAAAAAAATGCAGCCAAATAATAAAAATTAGACTTATCATGCTATAAATAAAATGAAATGGTAGTAATTTGCAAATAATTTCTTAAATATTCACGCAATTATTAAACAGTTTTGTAAATAAAATGCAGATAGTAATTTTTTTCAATGATTGAAAAAATGAAAATGTATATTGAACATCAGTTTTTATTTGAAGTTCAAATGAATATGTAATCTCTGTAGAGAGATATCTTTATGTTTCAATAAAATGAAGTTGAATTGTAGCGATATTACAAACTAAGTACGATTTGACACCAAATGAAAGATTTAGTTATGATGTGTGATATCATAAATATGTTTTGTGGTATCGACAAAATGTAACAAAGAAACAGAATTATAGTGCAAAAAAAAAAAAAAAAAAAAAAAAAAAAATCCTTATTCTTAGTACATCAAAATTAAACAGATTCTTATAGGAAACCTCTCGTCTTTCAGCTTCTTTTAGAGAAGTACTGAATTCAACTTACTTCAATGCCGATATTCTTCTAGATCTTAATGGTATTCAGATGGAATTTTTATGTATCTTCCTATACGTCTGACTTTGAATTATGGAAGAAGGTATAAACTATATTTTACGCATACGAATTCAATTTTTTTCCTTCTGAAAAATAGAAATCATGATTATGTGGCCAAAGATGGATAGCAACGACATCATTGAGCTGACGGAAGAATATAAAAAGAACTCCGGAAAAATTTATGGAAGTGTGTTCTGTACCGTAGCAAGAAGTTGCAGAGGAGATTTGATCTGGAAGAAAGAAAATAATAGCTTCAACAGAGTAGCAGCATTCCAGTGAAATAAGGGCAATGCTGAAAGCTACTGTCTTATCAGCCTGATAAGGTAGTAGCTATACACACTCTAATTAATTTACTAATAATGCTGTGCTTCATTTTCGCCAAATTTCAAAGTGTATCCTAAGACCAATGTCTTTAGACGGTTTTATTGTAAAAAAAAGGCATGTATTAAAAATAGTAATATATATATATATATATATATATATATATATATATTGTGTGTGTGTAACGGGAAGGATTGACCTATTTTACATGGTTTTCTCTGGATAGATATTTTTTTTCTGCGTAACGAGGATGTAGCGTTCTTTCGAATAAGATTCTAGAACGAATTACGCTTATTACGCAAGGTACCACTGTACATGTTTCTTTATATATTTCAACAAAATTACACAAAGTATTTGATCAAATAAATGATTTAATAATAATTAAGAAAATGAAGGAAAAAAAGAGACAAGTTAATTAACAAATTCGGATTCTGCTTCTTGAAGTGATGTTAATTTTCACTTTAAAAAGCAATGTCTGGAATTTTTAATCGTCTTGATTTTTTGTCTTTATTTTGCTGTTGTTGTTGTTCTTTGTCTTAATTTATTTTTCACCATCTTGCCTTTGTTAAAGCTATTCATCATCATCCATTGCAGAATTAGAGCAAAGAGACATACTTCTCTTAGCAGTAAGAGAGCAGCGTGAAATAGAAGCAAACATTCTGATGAGAAATTGGATTAACATTGACTAATTATAAATGGCTCCTTCAGCATTTTAAACGAATTCCCTATGAAGACCCGTAATGTAAATATTGTATTTTTACCATTAAAATGTCAAATATTAGAGTAATATTTGAAATTTCAATCGTAATTTGGAAGATATAAAAAATTAAACAATACATTTATTAAATAATTTTGCGCAAAATATAGAAAACATTTTTCAATATTTTTTATTTATCACTTTTTCTTGTGATCAGAAAGCAGATTTCTTATGATTTTAGAAAAAAAAAATTATCATTTATAAACAGGAATATATTACATTCTACACACTTTGAATGCTGTCTTGGCTCAACTTCCCTAAAAGCATTCATTTCATATCTTCCTCTTAATGAGACATTTATTCCAAATAGTGCCGCACACATGTGCTGCCATCCATGAACTGAAAATAAAGCTTTGTGAAACTGGACTATAATGACCCAGAGGGTTTCAAAGTATTTATATTAATGCTGTATGCCAAGAGAAAAATGAGGAGATTTAAGAGTCCCCTCAATAAATAAAGGGTTAATATAAAAATGTCTTAGGAGAGTTTCATTCAGCAACATATCCAGACAAAGAATCTGCAAAATATTTCATTTCATTCTTCTAAACACAGCATTTTAAAATAATTCTTTACTTTTAACTTCAATAATTTTAATCCTTAAGTTTCTTTAAAGCTGAAATTGCGTAATACGATTAAGCAGTCTCGGCAGATCAGATCCATGAATCGGGTTTGTGAGCTGAAAATTACTTAAAAAAACAAAACAATCCTTTATATATATATATATATATATATATATATATATATATATATATATATATATATATATATATATATATATATATATATATATATAAAATTATTTATTTATCGAGACGAACTTAAAAGTCAGAATTCATAAACTATTTTTTTAATCCTCTAAATGACGACTTTTCGAAAGTTAGTTGAACATTTTGATTTTTTTGTAAAATTTGCATGTGCGTACATTTATATTTATACACAAATAAATGCAATTTTATAGGAGACCACTGAATACATATATATATATATTTAATGATGACCCACGAAAAGTGAAACGAGTTTTATTTCCCTAAATACTAACTCTAGGAGAAAATTAAGTTTCTTTCCTTCATCTATCCACGCCCAGTTTCATGTTTTATATGCAAAATTTGCAGAGATATGCTCATTTTTAATTTTAGAGGGACTAATCGCCAATTTCAATGAAAACGTTTGTTTCTGAAATATTTATTCAAGAAATAAAAATTGTCACATTCAATTAATTTTCTAGTAGTACATCATCCAATTATCATAACCTTAAAGAAATTTACTAATAATGCATAAGATTGCTCACTTTAATTAGTCGTCAGTTGCAACTTTGATTCTATAAAATAAAGGTGGAAAAAACTTGAGAAACTGGACATTTAACACATCTAGAAGAAGCACTAGAAAGCCGTCTAAGAAAGTAAAATTATTTGCTTGCTCTCTGAAAAAATGATATATTCAGTAATAAGGAAAGTTTAGATAAGTTGAATATTTGTTCTGTATATAATCGTAATGCCGTCCTGGTTGTGGAAGAATATAATCATCGTTTTTCGAATCACTAGCATCCTTCTAGTAACTGTATTTACAGAACGAATTAAATAGCAGGATCATTTAAACTTATATTTTGGCTAATTTTTCAAATTACTCTCATGATAATGTACGAATAATCAGGCCAAAGCTCAACATTCTAGGACCGACAGTGTAAAATTTATTTCTACGTAATAACTGGCATCCATAGAGAATACTAATCTGAATATGGTGAGAAAAATCAAACATTTTCAACTTAAAATAATACAATATTACAATGATGAAAAGAAACATATTCAAATAACAGAATATTTATTATAATGAAGGAAAGAAGTGTAATCAATGAACATTTTCTTTTTTCGAGTAGCATTACTTTCAATTGGTAAAAAAAAAAGGAATTTATTGCAAAAAATGCCATATTACACAAAACAGCAAGCTTTTAACTATTAATTTCTCCGTGAAAATTTATATATATATAAGTTAATATAATCTTAATCAAAAATACACCTTCGATGACTCCGCATTTTAAGAACACTCAATTCAAACAGGTTAGAAATACATGTTACGTTTCATTCAAAAAGAAAGAAATGATAAATCCGGTCTGAAGACTTTCTGAAAGATTACCCTCAGGCGTTAGTGCTCTCTATATAGAATGCATCTTTTATTATAGTCTATATATTTTCTCTGGGTGGTTCCAGGTCGGGTTTTTTACCTAGGTACCGTTGTCTGCGACTCAATGTTGAGGCAGATAACTCTGTCAATCTTTTTTTTTTATTGCCCAGCTGTTAAAGTACTGCCAGCTTAACGACCTTACTGAAACGTACTGGCGTGGAAAAAAACAAGCTTTGTCGAAACCATGGCAATAGAGAAGGAGAAAGAGAGAATAGTACGGAAAACGAGTGTCCTTAAAACGCTTACTGAAATTACACAGACTATAGTTTGGTTCAGAAAAAAAAATTGTTTTTAATTCAATTTCATAATGATTGCATTGTTGATTAATTTCAAAGGATCGTAAAATTTTCTAATTCCTTTTTTGCCAAAACTGATATAATTTTATACAACAAAAGCAAACCTGAAATGAATGGTACAAAATAGTATATGAAAGTGCGAAATAATTATTTCCCAGTTTCGCAATGGTTTCAACCTTTAAACCAGGTGTCTTGGCATCCCAAATTTTAGAGTGAATAATTTAAATACATGTTGCCGTAAGTGATGGATCATCCTCTTGAAATTTGAATAAATTTTTAATCAGAAATTCTCCAAAGAAAGATATGACACAAAGATTACTATTATCGATTCCACCAGAATAGAACTATTAAAATTTCGTGATTCAAAAAGGGATTCAAATTTATCTAGTAAAAATGACATCTCGTTTAGAATTTATCCTATGTCTGTTTTTAAATGGAAATAGGAATTTTGAACCATAATTAAATGATTAGAACGATACCTGAGGAACATCGCAATAAATACAAAACTTATTAATATCGAAATTTATATCGTACGGTCTAAATGACTATTTAATGTTATCTAAAATCGAAAGTAATAGGAATATTTGTGACTTGGGCCTCCTCATTTTTTTTCTCCTCTAAGCAACTCCTTCAATTGTTTTCTGTGTATAAAACGAAATAAAATCTTTTCTTCCTCCGCCACGAAAGATCATGGTAAATGGCAATTACTATCACCTGAATAGAAAGAAGAATGGAACACTTAGTACATAATAATATTGATTATTGGAGCTGATTGAAACCTTAATCACCTTCAACAATTTAAAATTTATTTAACAAAGATGAACATTTTCAATTATTTTTCATTTTAACGTTTTCAAAATTTAATTCGAAATTCTGAAAATAATTTCGATCTAAATATAATAATATTGTCTTTTATTAATATTTTAACAAACTGTTTTATTGGTTATAAACTTAAATATAATTATTATATATATAATCAATAATAATATGTTTTGTTAGATTATGGGAATTTGCTACATATAACTGCTCACACAAATAATTAAAAAAAAAAATTATCTAATTTTAATAGGAATGACGAATATTTTACGAGCGGTTATTACGTAAATAATATCAAAAAGTGACAAATACCAGTGATCAATACTTTTCAAAGCGGATTCAAATTTCTTGATACGATCTTACTGGTGATATTCCGATTACAGGTCTTGGATCTCGTTAGAAAGTAACAATCGATACGATCTGTCCAATGGAAGCTCTCTAACAAGAGTTCAATCATGCATAGGGAAAGTCCCTTACCCACTGAAGTGAACGGACCGGTTATTCTTGGAATTATCGTATCATTGAATTGCATATCACTGAAATTTATCGGAGCCTTGACATCGCTGGAAAGTGTGAGGCTTCACAGGAAATGCGAAGACACCGCTCCACTTCATGGGAATGACCTTGAATTTCCGATATTCGCATTTCACGATGCACTATTCAATAAAGTTCATTTTTAATTGCTTATGACATGACTTTGATTACATATATTCTGTTTACTGCTGGCACCATCTGCTGGTAGAATAGAGAACTAATGTCAACATTTTAAAGAAATGACATGTATATATAATTCAAATTTTTTCAGAAAATTGTTTATTCCAATAAAGAAAATAAATAAATAGTTTTAAAAAATCATATTCAAGAAGTAAGCTGAAATCGATAAATTAATTCAAACACACATTACTTAAATTAGTAAATGAAATAATAATTACAATTAATAAATTTTGCATTTAATACTAATTAATAAATTTTAATTAAAATTATGATTGAAATAACAGATATTTGGAACAAAAATTTAAAAATAACAATAGTAAAATTATTTGTTATTCAAAATATCGTGGATTATACATCTCTAGATTTCAGTTAGGAAGGTCTAATCTCTAACTTTTCAGGAAGTTCGAATTTGCCAAATCAAAGGCCCAAGAAACTTATATTACCTTAATAAAGTAATTATAAAGTAACAAGTAAATTTATACAAATGTATATGGTGCAAAGCGATGAATAAGAAAAAAAAAAAAAAAAAAATGTAACGCACATTTGTGGTGAAATATATTCATTTCAGGATAGCGAAGTGAACTGAAAAAATAAAATATTTGCTGTATACATTTACAATTTTAAATTATTTTTATTTCTAGCTTAGATGGGCATGTTGCAGGTGTGACAGTTATAAATTGTATCTGAGTAATATGTCTGTGATATTAAGATTGGATTTGCATAATATTACTTTCGAAATAGAGTACGTTCGCCACAATTGTGGCAATCGTTTGCCATTAAGTTTGGGGACTTAAAGATGAGTTCTTCGATATTGGACTCGGTTTTGATTAACGTTAATCACCACATTACTCTTCCTCCAGTGAATCGGAGGTGAAACGAATGATATTTTGCCCTGTAGTTTGCTGTTATTAGTGGTGATATTGGCTGTTGCGCCTTACGCATTTTTATTGTCTGAATATTTATCAGCTTTATTTATTTATTTTTTGGTTGATTATTTATCAGCTTGATTTATATATTGGCTTATTATTTATCAGCTTGATTTATTAATTTTACAGTATTCTTGATTTTGGCAACTTTTTTAGATGGTTTCCTGGTTCTTGGTTTTTTTTTTTCTTGGAGGAGTTGTGGATATCCGTTTCTTAGGTGTGGGTGAATGCTTTGGACTTCTGCAGGCTTTACGTTTCTTAGATGCTGGTAATCACTTGGGACTTAAGCGTTTTTGCTTAGGGCTCACTTTTTTAACCTTGGTGTGCCTTTGAATAAACTGAGATTGGGATTGGATGTGTAAATATTTAATTTTATCAATTTTTAAAAATAATTTAGTATGGCCTAATGTGTTTGTACTTTACATTTCTTTAACAATACTGCATGTTGAATATAAACATTTTTTTGATTTCCTTTTATAGGTATGAAAAGTTATGATAGGGACTTAGTTGAAATGCAAAGAATGAGCGAAATAATTTATCTTAAGACATAAAGAGGCAGGTGTGTATTTTTTTGTGTTTCTTTAATATTTTTAAGGGTTTTTTTAATTTTTATTTAATTACAACTTTGTGTTCAGAATTCGAGAAATGATACAACAAATCATGATTCATAATAATATGTAACTGAGCATAAAAAAAAGCTGATAAATATTCAGACAATAAAGATGGGTAAGGCGCAACAGCCAATATCCCCATTAATAACAGCAAGAAACAGGACAAAATATCGTTTGTCTCCACTCCGACTCACTCGAGGGGGAGTAATGTGGTGACACTTTATAAGCCAGACAACAACTATGAGACATGAGTAATTACTTCTGTCTTGTGGTCATGTTACTCGGCTACAAAACCAAACATTGCGAGTTCGGTCCACGCTATAATCAAATTGCTATAGAGCTAAACTAATCTTAAGACATTAAGAGGTAGGTGTGTATATTTTTGTTTTCCTTTCATATTTTCAAGTTTTTTTTTTATGTATTTAATTAACACTTTGTGTTCATATTAAATGTGTTCTAATGTAAGGGATCAGAAAAAAGTAACATGAATTATAAATTGGACCTTTGTTCATGAATTCAGGAAATGTTACAACAAATTATGAACTTATGGTACAAAATCAATTTTTTTTGTTTCTTGCCACTTTCTATATGTATTTTTCATTCTTTATGCTTGTTGCTACTGCAACAGAATGATCGATCTCATTATTCTCATTTTAATATTTCTTCTAATTGTACTGTTCACTTTAAATGTTTGTATTAAAAAAAATACATCTAAGACTATTTCTTTTCATTAGAAATATTCTAACATTTCTGTGTCTTATTAATACTGATTATATTTCTCATTCCAGTATATTATTTTTTTCACCCTTTTTATAAAATTAAAAACTTAAAATATTGATTTTTTTTGGATATAGGGTATTTGAAAACATCAAGTTTATTTGTTTGGAATTGATTTTTTTGGATATAGGGTATTTGAAAACATCAAGTTTATTTGTTTGGAATATCAAGAAAAGTATGATCAGTTGTTATTACATTTGAATTTTAATTATATCGAAAATCTCTGCTACATACTAATGTGAATGCAGAATGAAATCTGTTTCACTATGATAAAATTAATAATTAATCTGTATTTCGAAAAACTGAGATTGGGATTTGATGTGTAAACATTTAATTGTTTGAATTTTTAAAAATGATTATTTATGGCCTAAAGTGTTTGTGTTTTACATTTCTTCGACAATACCGCATGTGGAATTTAAACGTTTTTTCATTCCCTTTTATAGGTATGAAAAGTTATGTAAGGGACTTGGTTGAAATGCAAAGAAGGAGCTAAAGTAATCTTAAGACATTAATCAGGTGTGTATATTTTTGTTTGTCTTTTATATTTTCAATTTTTTTTCATTTAATTACCTCTTTGTGTTCATATTTAAATGTCTTCTAATGTAAGCGATCAGAAAAAGTAACTTGAAAAATAAATTGCACCTTTGTTCATGAATTCAAGAAATGTGTCTTGATGCAACAAATCATGAACTTATGGTATAAAATCAATGTTTTTTGCTTCTTCACTTTCTATTTGTATTTTTCATTCTTTATTCTTGTTGCTGCTGCAACAGAATATTAGATCTCATTATTCTCACTCTAATATTTTACTTCTAATTCTACCGTCCGTTTAAAATGTTGGCATTAAAGAAAATACTTCTAAATCTATTTGTTTTTATTTCAAATTTTAAATCATTCCTATGTTAAGACAAATTTTTTTTATTCTATGAGTACATTTTTTTCTGAGCTTTTTTTAAATTAAAAACTGTGAATATATCTCTTCTTAGACTACAAAATATTAAAATATGTAAAGTGTTATTGCAAGATTAAGAAAAGCATACAAATTGTTATTACAATTTGAATTTTAATTATTGCTATAATCTCAGTTTCATTCTGGTATTAATATTTAATATTCATTTAATTTATTTATATTTCTTGGTATCGTATAAAATATAACAGGCAAATACATTAAAAAAGAGAATATAAGAATTTAAATACTTGGCAAAGCAAAATTTCAATAAAGCCATATTTGCAGTATTACAAGAATATTTAGTCTCCAAGTATTAAAATCACTCATAATGCTAAAATAAAAGGAAACAATAATAATTTGTAAATAATTTCTTAAATATTCATAGAACTTTTAAACAAATGTTGAAATAAAATGGAAGAATTTAATTTACGTCAATAATTAAAAAATGAAATGTATCTTGAATATCAGTTTTTTGTTCCAACAAGTAAGTGAAATTTGCTTGAATTTGTTTCAATTGAAAAAATTTCAAATGAATATGTTATCTACATAGAGAGAAAACTATATTGCAATTGAATAAAACTCAATTTTCAAAACAGAAAATAAAATCTAATGAAGTTTTGACACCATATGAACAATAAATGAGGTTGTCAATTATATTCGATTTAACAATTGTGCAAATTCGTTTTGTTATCTTTTATCAATCAAAATGTAATAAAGAAACAAGCTTGTTGTGCAAAAAAATCAATATTCTAAATACTTAGTGAATCAAAACTAAATATATTTTTAAAATATTAGTTCAATCTAGTGACCTAGATGCAAAGTCAATCAAATTATTTAGATATCAACAATATAAAGTCCATTTTGATAATTGCTTAAATCATTTATAATCTTTGGTATGAAATAAATTATAGCAAGTAGTCAAATCCATTAAGAGAGAAGAATTTTTTTAAAAAAATATTTAACAAAATAAAATAAAATACATGAATAATTTCAAGAGAAATTTTGCCTCCGAATAATAAAATGTTGACTCATCTGTGCTGTAAATCACATGAAATCAAACTAATTTGCACATAAATTCTTAAATATTGATACAACTACTAACAAATGGTTGTTTGAATGTAGTGGAAGTATGCTATTTATATCAATAATTGGAAAACTTAATGTGTGTTGAACATCAGTTTTTATTCCAAGATCAGATGAATATGCAAACTACATGGTGATAAAATTTTATATTGCAATTGTATAATGCTGAATTTTCAAAGCAGAAATTAAAAACTGAATGAAGTTTTGGCACCATATGAGCAATAAATGAGTTCATCAAGGATGTGCAAAATAATAATTATGCAAGTTAGTTTTGTTATGTTGTATTATTAAAAATGTAGCCCCCCAAAAAAAACAATCAAATACTTATTGAATCAAAACTATATATATTTTTATAATATTAGTTCAGTTTGTTGGCCTAAGAGCAAAATCAATCAAATTATTAAGCTCCCAATGGTATGAATTTCATTTTAATATTCTTGTAAATCATTTATTCTCCTTGGTATCTAATTACAAGTAATAACAGAAAATCAAATATAAATGGAGAATATTTTTTGTAGAAAAATATACAAACCTTAACTTTTATGGAAAACATTTTCTCCAGTCTGAAACTACCCAGAATTTTCGTGCTATAAACAAAAGGAAATGATAATCATTTGCAAGTGATTACTTAAATATTTATACTTAAATATTATTAATAGTAATTACTTAAATATTTATAAGTGATTACTTAAATATTAAAATTGGATAATGAAAATGTGTTTTGAACATGAAATTTTATTCCAAGATCAAATGATTATGTAATCTGCATAGAGAGAAATTTTATATTGCAATGGAATGAAGTTGAATTTTCGTGGAATTAAAAACTGAACATGATTTGAAACCAAATGAACAATTTACGAGACATTCACCAAAAATGTGTTATATAACAATTAAGGAAATTATCTTTGATTTGTGGTATCTGTCGAAATGTACCAAAAAAACAAACTTATTGTGCAAAAAGTTAATTATTTCAAATTCTTAGTAAATCAAAACTAAAAAGATTTTTAAAATATTAGACCAATCTGTTGACCTAGGAGCAAAATCAATCAGATTGTTTAAGTTATTAGTGGCATAAAATCCAATTTAATATTCATGTAAATCATTTATGATACTTGGTATCATATAAAATGTGACAAATAATCAAATCCATTTAAAAAAGAGAGCAATTCATTCTAAGCATTTAACAACAAAAAAATAAAAGCAAACACCTATGAAATTTAAAAAAAAAAAAAAAAAAATGCAGCCAAATAATAAAAATTAGACTCATCAAGCTATAAATAAAATGAAATGATAGTAATTTGTAAATAATTTCTTAAATATTCACTCAATTATTAAACAGTTGTGTAAATATAATGCAGAATGTAATTTTTGTCTATAATTGAAAAATGAAAATAAGTTTTGAAAAAAATGAAAATGAGTTTTCAAAAAATTTTAAACACTTGTACGCTCTTAATGATAGTATACTACTCAAATATTTCCATGATTTAATTATTAATTGATCATTAGATTTAATTACATTTGAATTCCATACGAGAGAAACAATTGTTTGTGAATTTGAGTGGAAAAAATGATTTCCAATTCCATAATACTGATTGTGTTAATTCTTGATTTTTAAGTATGGTCAAATGACGAGGGAAACACCTGAGCTGTGCTTCATATCCAAATTTTCACACCACCAAATAGTATGAAGTAAGTGAAGTAGCCAATAATAAAGATTTTCTGAGTTACAGCCTACATTCTCTAGACTTCGGAAAAGCAATCCGACTCGAAATTAATGAACAAAATCCAAACATTATATTATTTAATTTCTTGCAAAAAATTTTGAAATAAAATTGTTTGTAATTAAAGAAGCGATAAAAGAGATAAATAGTAAAAAGCGATAAGAAAGCTTAAATACCGTAATTCGCTATAATTTTTATATTTTTCTTCCAGGCTGATTCATTTACATTGAAATCGTTAATGTGAGTGTATTTCTTGCATAGTAAAAGTTAGGTTGAAGAATTAGTAATAAAGTACAAATTTATGTACGCAAGATATGACTTTTTTTGAAAATTAAATTTAGTTTTTATGAACTATTTACTTATTTAGAAGAAAGAATAATCCAAGACAAAGAATCGTAATTCAGGAATATCCCGCATATCTGTAACATTTGGTTAGTTCATTGCAATGTAATGCTACTAGTGTAACTTTAAAACGAAGTGCATTTATTTTTTGCTTCAAGAAATTGTTTAGTCTCTTTCTATCCCAAAGATATGGTTTGAAATAGTTGTTTGCAGTAAAATTGTGAGAAAAAGTGTTAAAAAAATGATTTATTTATATAAGATTTTATTCAGAAATTTTGGGCTGTTTCAGAGAGCTCCGATTTAATTCCGCTTTGACAGAATTAACTGCTTTTTGTTCAGAACAGAATCTTTTTAATAAATGACAAAAGAAACCGTTATTTTCTAGTAATTTTTCATTGCACAAGTAGTTTGTAATTTCATTCCTTTGTATGTCAACATTTCAGCTAACTTTCAAAAAAGTTTCAGAGCGGTTTTCATTCTTTTTGAGAGTGAATATTGTAGCTGACACGCAAAAAATTTCAAAGAGTTTTTATTTCGTTCAACCTTGGCAGAAAGTTAACAGTTTTTTTTTTTTTTTTGTTGTTATATTAACAATTTTTATATTGCAGTAAAACAGTTTTAGTTTATTTGTTGTTGTTGAATAAAATGATTCAGAAAAGAAAACGGCAAAAGAAATCATGAATTTTTTGTTATTTGCACTGTACAAGCGATTTGTAGTTTCATTCATTTATTAATGAATATTTCAGCTAATACTCAAAAAAATTCTGAGTTTATCTCCTAGATATTATCATCATTTCTTAGCCTCACGTTTCTATGATTGAAAGCACTCTTTCAACAGCTGTTATGGTGGGTTTTTCTATAGCTAATTACATTTCATTTCTTTTTATTTCAAATATCATTGATTATTCATATAATATAATACAAAACAGAACTCAGAAATGCGAAAAACATTTCGAAAGAATAAAATTCGGAAAATTCTTTTTTTCGAAGAACTAACAATTATTTATTTATTTTATTCTTAGAAAATACTTTTTTTCATACCTGTTGAATAAGAAGATAAAATTTTCATTTTTTATACATATTTGATGCTTTTGATATTTGTTTAAAACAGATAAAGATATTATTATTGCAGGGTAGCAAGTATTACCTTGTTTGTTTTATAAAAATATTCGGATGTATTTAGATTTAAGTAAAAAGGATTATTTTTAGTTCATTATATAAAGCATGTAAACAACCTTGCGAAAACACAGTTTCCACTTTTTTCCAGATTATATATATATATATATATATATATATATATATATATATATATATATATATAATTTTACGACTGCATACGATCGTTGAATCTCAGTTCTAAAATAAAAATGTTTTATATTTTTCTAATCAATATATAACAAACTTGTCGCTAGAGCAATCGGGAAAAACTATAAACATCTGCCATTCCTCGGCTTAATTTTAAACATCACTGACTAAAAATATTGTTTTTAAGATTACGTAGTCTTTATACCATTGAAAAATGAAAGTTTGCAAATCAAACAGTTGTAATTTTACTTCTGTTAACAATAACTGGATTCTAAGTCCAGTCTTAACACTTCCGCACCGGTTGTGCCATATATACATCACCTACGAACGTCTCTCACAGCCGTGCGTACCATTCGTACATTTCTGGAAGTCGAACTCAATGGGACGATGATGCATATGCGCATTTTAAATTGAAACAATCTTTAAGTGCCACTAGACAGCTCCCTGAGTCCATTATTTTTTAAATAAATATAGTTTTAGTATCCTAACCTTCAATTTGCTCATATTCAGCCTGACTTTGGTATTTTACAAATCAACTATTGCGGGGGAGGATTAAGAGTATTGTACATAAACAAAACTGGGTTGTGTAACTTTCCACTTGATAGATAATATCGCGTTTTTAGTCTCCCTCCGATTTTTTTTCTTCTTCTTCTTTTCTTGTTATAACTGTGTAACTGTAACTTTTTTGTATTTTTCGGAGCTTTCGGATACATTTCGCACACTTCTCTTTTTATTATGGAAAAAAGCCTTGGTTTTGGTTTATTCTGGCATGAAAACGTTATTTGTCAGAGGAAGAATGAGCCCATATTATGAATGAACTAACAATCTAGAAAAGTTCCAAAAATGACGACATTAGCACTTAAAGTTTATTTTTTTGTGTTTTTTTTTATTTCAAAGTTAGGCTTAACGACGCTAAACCCCCGTCCTTTCATATATGCTCCGCTCCGTACGTGCGTTTCGGATAGACGCCTCCCGTCTCTAAAGGTATAGAAATTGGTCTTGAAATTTGAAATAACTATACGCTCTATTCTCACCTTAAAATTTAACAAGACTCTTAAAAACAAGAGGAGGCTAATTCAAATAAATAAGACATTTTTCTTTTGAGGCTTTGACTCCTCTAAAGTGAAAATTTATGAACTTAAATTTTTCAGGCAAAAAAGCAAATACTGCTAGTTTCTAACTGTAAACAATAACTATTTTATTAATTTTATTCTAGATTAGTATGATTTTAGAAAAAAGATGCTTTAAAATTCAAAGCATTTATCAAATATAAATAAATGAATAAAGCTTGTTATAGTTGTTTCTGTTTATTTCTTTAAAAAAATACTAGATAAGAAGATGTATTAAAAACTTTATTCATCCTTGAATGAGTTGCCTCTAGCGAAATAGTGCAGCCTCTCCTACCACTGCTTCATCGATTCTCAAACGCCTCGCTGATTGGTCCATTCATCTACCCCAGTCACCATGCCCTTCTCCCATACCCAAGAGAGCTGCGCCTTCAACTGGTGTCATCGATTCTGTTTGCTCTCTGCGAGTTTTCTGCAGCCACCAACAGATGGCAGTGTTAAACCTGTTCTCCTCTCTTCTCTACTGTTAGATTTCCCTAAATCGCAGCATTTCTAACACTAATTTTTATTCTCCATTTATTACAGTAAAATATGTACTGTCATTGTATTCACACTATTCTTTAATATTTGTGTGAGAATTTGAAAATTTTTCCCAATGATAATTGTTTCGTTTTTGAATAGGCTAAAGAGTCTCATTTTTATTAATTAGATTAAAAAATTTGTAAAATTATCAATAATTTATTTTTAATTCTGTTTTCCTGATTATTTTATTGATTTCTTCTTTTTTATTTTCAGGGCATAATTATTTCTAAAATTTGTTTGATGCCAAAGATCAGAATGAATTTATATATATATGAAATTGAGCTTCATGACATTGATACTCAAAAGTAAGCTTGCTATATTTTAAGTATTTTATTTCATACCACAGAGATAAAACACTTCACTTAAATTTTAAATTAATTTTCCATACAGTATCTTTCATTCACTGTTTATTTGGTGTCCAGTTGTGTGTGTGTGTGTGTGTTTTTTTTTACCATTCAGCTGGAATTCAAATTTATTTTATTTCAATATAAATTTTCCAATGATTGTCCATTATGTTTTATTTATATCAACTTGAAATGAATTCATATATGACAAAAAAATTTATTTATCAGTTGTTGAAATAAATTTTATACTGTCATTATATTCCTATAATTGTTTACTAATGTTGTGTTTCTGTGTGTCTCTGTGTTTCACCATTCAGCTGGAGTTCAAATTTATTTTATTTCAATATAAATTTTATAATGATTGTCCATTATGTTTTATTCATATCAACTTGGAATGAATACAGATTTAAAATAAAAATTTTTATTTATCAGTTGTAAAATATATTTTATACTTTCATTATATTCTTATAATTGTTTAGTTATTGTGTGTGTGTGTATGTGTGTGTGTTTTACCATTCAGATGGAATTCAAATTTATTTTATTTCAATATAAATTATCCAATGCTTGTCCATTATGTTTTATTCATATCAACTTGAAATGAATTCATATATGACAAAAAAAAATTTATTTATCAGTTGTTGAAATAAATTTTATACTATCATTATATTGCTATAATTGTTTAGTAATTGTGTGTGTGTGTGTGTGTGTGTGTGTGTGTGTGTGTGTGTGTGTGTGTGTGTGTGTGTGTGTGTGTGTGTGTGTGTGTGTGTGTGTTTTACCATTCAGCTGGAGTTCAAATTTATTTTATTTCAATATAAATTTTCCAATGATTGTCCATTATGTTTTATTCATATCAACTTGGAATGAATACAGATTTAAAATAAAAATTTTTATTTATCAGTTGTAAAATATATTTTATACTTTCATTATATTCTTATAATTGTTTAGTTGTGTGTGTGTGTGTTTTACCATTCAGCTGGAGTTCAAATTCATTTTATTTCAATATAAATATTCCAATGATTGTCCATTATGTTTTATTCATATCAACTTGGAATGAATACAGATTTGAAATAAAAGTTTTTATTTATCAGTTGTTGAAATAAATTTTAAACTTTCATAATATTCTTATAATTGTTTAATAATTTTGTGTGTGTGTGTGTGTGTGTGTGTGTGTTTCACCATTCAGCTGGAGTTCAAATTTATTTAATTTGAATATAAATTTTCCAATGATTGTCCATTATGTTTTATTCATATCAACTTGAATAGAATTCAGATATGACAAAAAAATATTATTTACCAGTTGTTGAAATAAATTTTATACTGTCATTATATTGCTATAATTGTTTAGTAATTGTGTGTGTGTGTCTGTGTCTGTGTTTTACCATTCAGCTGGAGTTCAAATTTATTTTATTTCAATATAAATTTTCCAATGATTATACATTATGTTCTATTCATATCAACTCAGAATGAATACATATTTGAAACAAAAATTTTTATTTATCAGTTGTTGAAATAAATTTTATACAGTCATTATATTCCTATAATTGTTTAGTAATGTTCTGCGTGTGTGTGTGTGTGTTTCACCAATCAGCTGGAGTTCAAATTTATTTAATTTGAATATAAATTTTCCAATGATTGTCCATTATGTTTTATTCATATCAACTTGGAATGAATACAGATTTGAAATAAAAAATTTTATTTATCAGTTGTTGAAATATATTTTATACTGTCATTATATTCTTATAATTGTTAAGTAATTTGGAGTATATGGAAGAAAATGTTTGCAAATGATTATTACTTCAATTTGTTTAATGCATGAATACTATCATTTTTATAAGTAGGGGGGGGGGGGTTAATTTTCTAATCCTTTACCTTTTTTCTATTTAATTTTGTATTGCTGATTTCTATATGCATTTCTTCTCTTTTTTATAAAGGGCATAAGTATTTGTAAAATTTATGGGGCTGCCAAACATCAGAAATAATTGCCCTGAATATTATATTTGTCTTCATGTCATTCATTCTAAATTTTAAGCTGGATTCTCATTTAAACATGTTTCCTGAAACCACAGACTTGAAATACTTGACATGAATTTTAAATGACACATTCTCAATGAATAATTTCTTTCATTAATTATTTGTTGGCCAGTCTTATTAACTTTTTATTTCAACTGAAGTTCAGATATATTTCATTGCAATTTAATGTTTTCTCTCTGTGTAGATTGTATTATATTCAATCCTACTTGGAATGAAAACACATTTCTAACACAAATTTTTATTCTCCATTTATTACAGTAAAATATGTACTGTCATTGTATTCACACTATTCTTTAATATTTGTGTGAGAATTTGAAAATTTTTCCCAATGATAATTGTTTCGTTTTTGAATAGGTTAAAGAGTCTCATATTTATTAATTAGATTAAAAAATTTGTAAAATTATCAATAATTTATTTTTAATTCTGTTTTCCTGATTATTTTATTGATTTCTTCTTTTTTATTTTCAGGGCATAATTATTTCTAAAATTTGTTTGATGCCAAAGATCAGAATGCATTTATATATATATGAAATTGAGCTTCATGACATTGATACTCAAAAGTAAGCTTGCTATATTTTAAGTATTTTATTTCATACCACAGAGATAAAACACTTCACTTAAATTTTAAATTAATTTTCCATACAGTATCTTTCATTCACTGTTTATTTGGTGTCCAGTTGTGTGTGTGTGTGTGTTTTTTTTTTTTTTACATTCAGCTGGAATTCAAATTTATTTTATTTCAATATAAATTTTCCAATGATTGTCCATTATGTTTTATTTATATCAACTTGAAATGAATTCATATATGACAAAAAAAATTTATTTATCAGTTGTTGAAATAAATTTTATACTGTCATTATATTCCTATAATTGTTTACTAATGTTGTGTTTCTGTGTGTCTGTGTGTTTCACCATTCAGCTGGAGTTCAAATTTATTTTATTTCAATATAAATTTTATAATGATTGTCCATTATGTTTTATTCATATCAACTTAGAATGAATACAGATTTAAAATAAAAATTTTTATTTATCAGTTGTAAAATATATTTTATACTTTCATTATATTCTTATAATTGTTTAGTTATTGTGTGTGTGTGTGTGTGTGTGTGGGTCTGTTTGTGTGTTTTACCATTCAGCCGGAGTTCAAATTTATTTTATTTCAATATAAATTTTCCAATGATTGTCCATTATGTTTTATTCATATCAACTTTGAATGAATACAGATTTAAAATAAAAATTTTTATTTATCAGTTGTAAAATATATTTTATACTTTCATTATATTCTTATAATTGTTTAGTTATTGTGTGTGTGTGTGTGTGTGTGTGTGTGTGTGTGTGTGTGTGTGAGTGTGTGTGTGTGTGTGTATGTGTGTGTGTTTTACCATTCAGATGGAATTCAAATTTATTTTATTTCAATATAAATTATCCAATGCTTGTCCATTATGTTTTATTCATATCAACTTGAAATGAATTCATATATGACAAAAAAAATTTATTTATCAGTTGTTGAAATAAATTTTATACTGTCATTATATTCCTATAATTGTTTACTAATATTGTGTGTGTGTGTGTGTGAGTGTGTGTGTGTGTGTGTGTGTGTGTGTGTGTGTGTGTGTGTGTGTGTGTGTGTGTGTGTGTTTTACCATGCAGATGGAATTCAAATTTATTTTATTTCAATATAAATTTTCCAATTATTGTCCATTCTGTTTTATTCATATAAACTTGGAATGAATACAGATTTGAAACAAAAATTTTCATTTATCAGTTGTTGAAATAAATTTTATACTATCATTATATTGCTATAATTGTTTAGTAATTGTGTGTGTGTGTGTGTGTATGTATGTGTGTGTGTGTGTTTGTGTGTGTGTGTGTGTGTGTCTGTTTTTGTGTTTTACCATCCAGCCGGTGTTCAAATTTATTTCATTTCAATATAAATTTTCCAACGATTGTACATTATTTTTTATTTATATCAACTCTGAATGAATACAGATTTGAAAAAAAAAATTATTTATCATATTTTGAAATAAATTTTAAATTTTCATTATATTCTTATAATTGTTTAGTAATTTTGTGTGTGTGTGTGTGTGTGTGTGTGTTTCACCATTCAGCTGGAGTTCAAATTTATTTAATTTGAATATAAATTTTCGAATGATTGTCCATTATGTTTTATTCATATCAACTTGAATAGAATTCAGATATGACAAAAAAATATTATTTATCAGTTGTTGAAATAAATTTTATACAGTCATTATATTCCTATAATTGTTTAGCAATGTTGTGTGTGTGTCTTTGTGTGTGTGTCTTTGTGTGTGTGTGTTTGTTTGTGTGTGTGTTTTACCCTTCAGATGGAATTCAAATTTATTTTATTTCAATATAAATTTTCCAATGATTGTCCATTATGTTTTATTCATATAAACTTGGAATGAATACAGATTTTAAACAAAAATTTTTATTTATCAGTTGTTGAAATCAATTTTATACATTCATTATATTCCTATAATTTTTTAGTAATTGTGTGTTTGTATGTATGTGTGTGTGTGTGTGTGTGTGTGTGTGTGTGTGTGTGTGTGTGTGTGGGTCTGTTTGTGTGTTTTACCATTCAGCCGGAGTTCAAATTTATTTTATTTCAATATAAATTTTCCAATGATTGTACATTATTTTTTATTTATATCAACTCTGAATGAATACAGATTTGAAAAAAAAATTATTTATCATATGTTGAAATAAATTTTAAATTTGCATTATATGCTTATAATGGTTTAGTAATTGTGTATGTGTGTGTTTCACCATTCAGCTGGAGTTCAAATTTATTTTATTTCAATATAAATTATCCAATGCTTGTCCATTATGTTTTATTTATATCAACTTGAAATGAATTCATATATGACAAAAAAAATTTATTTATCAGTTGTTGAAACAAATTTTATAGTATCATTATATTGCTATAATTGTTTAGTAATTGTGTGTGTGTTTGTGTGTGTGTATGTATGTGTGTGTGTGTGTGTGTGTGTGTGTGTGTGTGTTTTACCATTCAGCTGGAGTTCAAATTTTTTCTATTTCAATATAAATATTCCAATGCTTGTCCATTATGTTTTATTCATATCATCTTGGAATGAATACAGATTTGAAATAAAAGTTTTTATTTATCAGTTGTTGAAATAAATTTTAACCTTTCATAATATTCTTATAATTGTTTAGTAATTGTGTGTGTGTGTGTTTTACCATTCAGATGGAATGCAAATTTATTTTATTTCAATATAAATTTTCCAATGATTGTCCATTATGTTTTATTCATATAAACTTGGAATGAATACAGATTTGAAACAAAAATTTTTATTTATCAGTTGTTGAAATAAACTTTATACTATCATTATATTGCTATAATTGTTTAGTAATTGTGTGTGTGTTTGTGTGTGTGTGTTTGTGTGTGTGTGTGTGTGTTTGTGTGTGTGTGTGTGTGTTTGTGTGTATGTGTGTGTGTTTGTGTGTGTCTGTTTTTGTGTTTTACCATCCAGCCGGTGTTCAAATTTATTTTATTTCAATATAAATTTTCCAATGATTGTACATTATTTTTTATTTATATCAACTCTGAATGAATACAGATTTGAAAAAAAAAATTATTTACCATATGTTGAAATAAATTTTAAATTTTCATTATATTCTTATAATTGTTTAGTAATTGTGTGTGTGTGTGTTTCACCATTCTGCTGGAGTTCAAATTTATTTTATTTTAATATAAATATTCCAATGCTTGTCCAATATGTTTTATTCATATCAATTGGAATGAATACAGATTTGAAATAAAAGTTTTTATTTATCAGTTGTTGAAATAAATTTTAAACTTTCATAATATTCTTATAATTGTTTAGTAATTTTGTGTGTGTGTGTGTGTGTGTTTCACCATTCAGCTGGAGATCAAATTTATATAATTTGAATATAAGTTTTCCAATGATTGTCCATTATGTTTTATTCATATCAACATGAATAGCATTCAGATATGACAAAAAAATATTATTTATCAGTTGTTGAAATAAATTTTATACTGTCATTTTTTTCCTATAATTGTTTAGTAATTGTGTGTGTGTGTGTGTGTGTGTGTGTGTGTGTGTCTTTCTGTGTGTGTGTTTTACCATGCAGCTTGAGTTCAAATTTATTTTATTTCAATATAAATTTTCCAATGATTATACATTATGTTCTATTCATATCAACTCAGAATGAATACAGATTTGAAAAAAAAAATTATTTATCATATGTTGAAATAAATTTTAAACTTTCATTATATTCCTATAATTATTTAGTAATTGTGTGTGTGTGTGTGTTTTACAATTCAGATGGAATTCAAATATATTTTATTTCAATATAAATTTTCCAATGATTGTCCATTATGTTTTATTCATATAAACTTGGAATGAATACAGATTTGAAACAAAAATTTTTCTTTATCAGTTGTTGAAATAAATTTTATACAGTCATTATATTCCTATAATTGTTTTGTAATGTTGTGTGTGTGTCTGTGTGTGTTTCACCATTCAGCTGGAGTTCAAATTTATTTTATATCTATATAAATTTTCCAATGATTATACATTATGTTCTATTCATATCAACTCAGAATGAATACAGATTTGAAAAAAAAATTATTTAATTAAATTAAAAATTATTAAAATTAAATTAGTTATTTATTAAATTAAATTAAAAATTATTAAAATTAAATTAATTATTTATTAAATTAAATTAAAAAAATTATTTATTTTATATCAATATAAATTTTCCAATGATTGTCCATTATGTTTTATTCATATCAACTTGAATAGAATTCAGATATGACAAAAAAATATTATTTATCAGTTGTTGAAATAAATTTTAATTTTTCATTATATTCCTATAATTGTTTAGTAATTGTGTGTGTGTGTGTGTGTTTTACCATTCAGCTGGAGTTCAAATTTAGTTAATTTGAATATAAATTTTCCAATGATTGTCCATTATGTTTTATTCATATCAACTTGAATAGAATTCAGATATGACAAAAAAATATTATTCATCAGTTGTTGAAATAAATTTTATACTGTCACTATATTGCTATAATTGTTTAGTAATTGTGTGTGTGTGTGTGTGTGTGTGTGTGTTTTACCATTCAGATGGAATTCAAATTTATTTTATTTCAATATAAATTTTCCAATGATTGTCCATTATGTTTTATTCATATAAACTTGGAATGAATACAGATTTGAAACAAAAATTTTTCTTTATCAGTTGTTGAAATAAATTTTATACAGTCATTATATTCCTATAATTGTTTTGTAATGTTGTGTGTGGGTGTGTGTGTTTCACCATTCAGCTGGAGTTCAAATTTATTTTATATCTATATAAATTTTCCAATGATTATACATTATGTTCTATTCATATCAACTCAGAATGAATACAGATTTGAAAAAAAAATTATTTAATTAAATTAAAAATTATTAAAATTAAATTAATTATTTATTAAATTAAATTAAAAAAATTATTTATTTTATATCAATATAAATTTTCCAATGATTGTCCATTATGTTTTATTCATATCAACTTGAATAGAATTCAGATATGACAAAAAAATATTATTTATCAGTTGTTGAAATAAATTTTATACTGTCATTTTTTTGCTATAATTGTTTAGTAATTGTGTGTGTGTGTGTGTGTGTGTGTGTGTGTGTGTGTGTGTGTGTGTCTTTCTGTACCATGCATTCTTTACCATGCAGCTTGAGTTCATATTTATTTTATTTCAATATAAATTTTCCAATGATTATACATTATGTTCTATTCATATCAACTCAGAATGAATACAGATTTGAAAAAAAAATTATTTATCATATGTTGAAATAAATTTTAAACTTTCATTATATTCCTATAATTATTTAGTAATTGTGTGTGTGTGTGTGTGTGTGTGTGTGTGTTTTACAATTCAGATGGAATTCAAATATATTTTATTTCAATATAAATTTTCCAATGATTGTCCATTATGTTTTATTCATATAAACTTGGAATGAATACAGATTTGAAACAAAAATTTTTCTTTATCAGTTGTTGAAATAAATTTTATACAGTCATTATATTCCTATAATTGTTTTGTAATGTTGTGTGTGTGTCTGTGTGTGTTTCACCATTCAGCTGGAGTTCAAATTTATTTTATATCTATATAAATTTTCCAATGATTATACATTATGTTCTATTCATATCAACTCAGAATGAATACAGATTTGAAAAAAAAATTATTTAATTAAATTAAAAATTATTAAAATTAAATTAGTTATTTATTAAATTAAATTAAAAATTATTAAAATTAAATTAATTATTTATTAAATTAAATTAAAAAAATTATTTATTTTATATCAATATAAATTTTCCAATGATTGTCCATTATGTTTTATTCATATCAACTTGAATAGAATTCAGATATGACAAAAAAATATTATTTATCAGTTGTTGAAATAAATTTTAATTTTTCATTATATTCCTATAATTGTTTAGTAATTGTGTGTGTGTGTGTGTGTTTTACCATTCAGCTGGAGTTCAAATTTAGTTAATTTGAATATAAATTTTCCAATGATTGTCCATTATGTTTTATTCATATCAACTTGAATAGAATTCAGATATGACAAAAAAATATTATTCATCAGTTGTTGAAATAAATTTTATACTGTCACTATATTGCTATAATTGTTTAGTAATTGTGTGTGTGTGTGTGTGTTTTACCATTCAGATGGAATTCAAATTTATTTTATTTCAATATAAATTTTCCAATGATTGTCCATTATGTTTTATTCATATAAACTTGGAATGAATACAGATTTGAAACAAAAATTTTTCTTTATCAGTTGTTGAAATAAATTTTATACAGTCATTATATTCCTATAATTGTTTTGTAATGTTGTGTGTGGGTGTGTGTGTTTCACCATTCAGCTGGAGTTCAAATTTATTTTATATCTATATAAATTTTCCAATGATTATACATTATGTTCTATTCATATCAACTCAGAATGAATACAGATTTGAAAAAAAAATTATTTAATTAAATTAAAAATTATTAAAATTAAATTAATTATTTATTAAATTAAATTAAAAAAATTATTTATTTTATATCAATATAAATTTTCCAATGATTGTCCATTATGTTTTATTCATATCAACTTGAATAGAATTCAGATATGACAAAAAAATATTATTTATCAGTTGTTGAAATAAATTTTATACTGTCATTTTTTTGCTATAATTGTTTAGTAATTGTGTGTGTGTGTGTGTGTGTGTGTGTGTGTGTGTGTGTCTTTCTGTACCATGCATTCTTTACCATGCAGCTTGAGTTCATATTTATTTTATTTCAATATAAATTTTCCAATGATTATACATTATGTTCTATTCATATCAACTCAGAATGAATACAGATTTGAAAAAAAAATTATTTATCATATGTTGAAATAAATTTTAAACTTTCATTATATTCCTATAATTATTTAGTAATTGTGTGTGTGTGTGTGTGTGTGTGTTTTACAATTCAGATGGAATTCAAATATATTTTATTTCAATATAAATTTTCCAATGATTGTCCATTATGTTTTATTCATATAAACTTGGAATGAATACAGATTTGAAACAAAAATTTTTCTTTATCAGTTGTTGAAATAAATTTTATACAGTCATTATATTCCTATAATTGTTTTGTAATGTTGTGTGTGTGTCTGTGTGTGTTTCACCATTCAGCTGGAGTTCAAATTTATTTTATATCTATATAAATTTTCCAATGATTATACATTATGTTCTATTCATATCAACTCAGAATGAATACAGATTTGAAAAAAAAATTATTTAATTAAATTAAAAATTATTAAAATTAAATTAATTATTTATTAAATTAAATTAAAAATTATTAAAATTAAATTAATTATTTATTAAAATTAAATTAATTATTTATTAAATTAAATTAAAAAAATTATTTATTTTATATCAATATAAATTTTCCAATGATTGTCCATTATGTTTTATTCATATCAACTTGAATAGAATTCAGATATGACAAAAAAATATTATTTATCAGTTGTTGAAATAAATTTTAATTTTTCATTATATTCCTATAATTGTTTAGTAATTGTGTGTGTGTGTGTGTGTGTGTGTGTGTGTGTGTGTGTGTGTGTGTTTTACCATTCAGCTGGAGTTCAAATTTAGTTAATTTGAATATAAATTTTCCAATGATTGTCCATTATGTTTTATTCATATCAACTTGAATAGAATTCAGATATGACAAAAAAATATTATTCATCAGTTGTTGAAATAAATTTTATACTGTCACTATATTGCTATAATTGTTTAGTAATTGTGTGTGTGTGTGTGTGTTTTACCATTCAGATGGAATTCAAATTTATTTTATTTCAATATAAATTTTCCAATGATTGTCCATTATGTTTTATTCATATAAACTTGGAATGAATACAGATTTGAAACAAAAATTTTTCTTTATCAGTTGTTGAAATAAATTTTATACAGTCATTATATTCCTATAATTGTTTTGTAATGTTGTGTGTGGGTGTGTGTGTTTCACCATTCTGCTGGAGTTCAAATTTATTTTATTTTAATATAAATATTCCAATGCTTGTCCAATATGTTTTATTCATATCAATTGGAATGAATACAGATTTGAAATAAAAGTTTTTATTTATCAGTTGTTGAAATAAATTTTAAACTTTCATAATATTCTTATAATTGTTTAGTAATTTTGTGTGTGTGTGTGTGTGTGTTTCACCATTCAGCTGGAGATCAAATTTATATAATTTGAATATAAGTTTTCCAATGATTGTCCATTATGTTTTATTCATATCAACATGAATAGCATTCAGATATGACAAAAAAATATTATTTATCAGTTGTTGAAATAAATTTTATACTGTCATTTTTTTCCTATAATTGTTTAGTAATTGTGTGTGTGTGTGTGTGTGTGTGTGTGTGTGTGTGTCTTTCTGTGTGTGTGTTTTACCATGCAGCTTGAGTTCAAATTTATTTTATTTCAATATAAATTTTCCAATGATTATACATTATGTTCTATTCATATCAACTCAGAATGAATACAGATTTGAAAAAAAAAATTATTTATCATATGTTGAAATAAATTTTAAACTTTCATTATATTCCTATAATTATTTAGTAATTGTGTGTGTGTGTGTGTTTTACAATTCAGATGGAATTCAAATATATTTTATTTCAATATAAATTTTCCAATGATTGTCCATTATGTTTTATTCATATAAACTTGGAATGAATACAGATTTGAAACAAAAATTTTCATTTATCAGTTGTTGAAATAAATTTTATACTATCATTATATTGCTATAATTGTTTAGTAATTGTGTGTGTGTGTGTGTGTATGTATGTGTGTGTGTGTGTTTGTGTGTGTGTGTGTTTGTGTGTGTGTGTGTGTCTGTTTTTGTGTTTTACCATCCAGCCGGTGTTCAAATTTATTTCATTTCAATATAAATTTTCCAACGATTGTACATTATTTTTTATTTATATCAACTCTGAATGAATACAGATTTGAAAAAAAAAATTATTTATCATATTTTGAAATAAATTTTAAATTTTCATTATATTCTTATAATTGTTTAGTAATTTTGTGTGTGTGTGTGTGTGTGTGTGTTTCACCATTCAGCTGGAGTTCAAATTTATTTAATTTGAATATAAATTTTCGAATGATTGTCCATTATGTTTTATTCATATCAACTTGAATAGAATTCAGATATGACAAAAAAATATTATTTATCAGTTGTTGAAATAAATTTTATACAGTCATTATATTCCTATAATTGTTTAGCAATGTTGTGTGTGTGTATGTGTGTGTGTGTGTCTTTGTGTGTGTGTGTTTGTTTGTGTGTGTGTTTTACCCTTCAGATGGAATTCAAATTTATTTTATTTCAATATAAATTTTCCAATGATTGTCCATTATGTTTTATTCATATAAACTTGGAATGAATACAGATTTTAAACAAAAATTTTTATTTATCAGTTGTTGAAATCAATTTTATACATTCATTATATTCCTATAATTTTTTAGTAATTGTGTGTTTGTATGTATGTGTGTGTGTGTGTGTGTGTGTGTGTGTGTGTGTGTGTGTGTGTGGGTCTGTTTGTGTGTTTTACCATTCAGCCGGAGTTCAAATTTATTTTATTTCAATATAAATTTTCCAATGATTGTACATTATTTTTTATTTATATCAACTCTGAATGAATACAGATTTGAAAAAAAAATTATTTATCATATGTTGAAATAAATTTTAAATTTGCATTATATGCTTATAATGGTTTAGTAATTGTGTATGTGTGTGTTTCACCATTCAGCTGGAGTTCAAATTTATTTTATTTCAATATAAATTATCCAATGCTTGTCCATTATGTTTTATTTATATCAACTTGAAATGAATTCATATATGACAAAAAAAATTTATTTATCAGTTGTTGAAACAAATTTTATAGTATCATTATATTGCTATAATTGTTTAGTAATTGTGTGTGTGTTTGTGTGTGTGTATGTATGTGTGTGTGTGTGTGTGTGTGTGTGTGTGTGTTTTACCATTCAGCTGGAGTTCAAATTTTTTCTATTTCAATATAAATATTCCAATGCTTGTCCATTATGTTTTATTCATATCATCTTGGAATGAATACAGATTTGAAATAAAAGTTTTTATTTATCAGTTGTTGAAATAAATTTTAACCTTTCATAATATTCTTATAATTGTTTAGTAATTGTGTGTGTGTGTGTTTTACCATTCAGATGGAATGCAAATTTATTTTATTTCAATATAAATTTTCCAATGATTGTCCATTATGTTTTATTCATATAAACTTGGAATGAATACAGATTTGAAACAAAAATTTTTATTTATCAGTTGTTGAAATAAACTTTATACTATCATTATATTGCTATAATTGTTTAGTAATTGTGTGTGTGTTTGTGTGTGTGTGTTTGTGTGTGTGTGTGTGTGTTTGTGTGTGTGTGTGTGTGTTTGTGTGTGTGTGTGTGTGTTTGTGTGTATGTGTGTGTGTTTGTGTGTGTCTGTTTTTGTGTTTTACCATCCAGCCGGTGTTCAAATTTATTTTATTTCAATATAAATTTTCCAATGATTGTACATTATTTTTTATTTATATCAACTCTGAATGAATACAGATTTGAAAAAAAAAATTATTTACCATATGTTGAAATAAATTTTAAATTTTCATTATATTCTTATAATTGTTTAGTAATTGTGTGTGTGTGTGTTTCACCATTCTGCTGGAGTTCAAATTTATTTTATTTTAATATAAATATTCCAATGCTTGTCCAATATGTTTTATTCATATCAATTGGAATGAATACAGATTTGAAATAAAAGTTTTTATTTATCAGTTGTTGAAATAAATTTTAAACTTTCATAATATTCTTATAATTGTTTAGTAATTTTGTGTGTGTGTGTGTGTGTGTTTCACCATTCAGCTGGAGATCAAATTTATATAATTTGAATATAAGTTTTCCAATGATTGTCCATTATGTTTTATTCATATCAACATGAATAGCATTCAGATATGACAAAAAAATATTATTTATCAGTTGTTGAAATAAATTTTATACTGTCATTTTTTTTCTATAATTGTTTAGTAATTGTGTGTGTGTGTGTGTGTGTGTGTGTGTGTGTGTGTGTTTTACCATGCAGCTTGAGTTCAAATTTATTTTATTTCAATATAAATTTTCCAATGATTATACATTATGTTCTATTCATATCAACTCAGAATGAATACAGATTTGAAAAAAAAAAATTATTTATCATATGTTGAAATAAATTTTAAACTTTCATTATATTCCTATAATTATTTAGTAATTGTGTGTGTGTGTGTGTTTTACAATTCAGATGGAATTCAAATATATTTTATTTCAATATAAATTTTCCAATGATTGTCCATTATGTTTTATTCATATAAACTTGGAATGAATACAGATTTGAAACAAAAATTTTTCTTTATCAGTTGTTGAAATAAATTTTATACAGTCATTATATTCCTATAATTGTTTTGTAATGTTGTGTGTGTGTCTGTGTGTGTTTCACCATTCAGCTGGAGTTCAAATTTATTTTATATCTATATAAATTTTCCAATGATTATACATTATGTTCTATTCATATCAACTCAGAATGAATACAGATTTGAAAAAAAAATTATTTAATTAAATTAAAAATTATTAAAATTAAATTAGTTATTTATTAAATTAAATTAAAAATTATTAAAATTAAATTAATTATTTATTAAATTAAATTAAAAAAATTATTTATTTTATATCAATATAAATTTTCCAATGATTGTCCATTATGTTTTATTCATATCAACTTGAATAGAATTCAGATATGACAAAAAAATATTATTTATCAGTTGTTGAAATAAATTTTAATTTTTCATTATATTCCTATAATTGTTTAGTAATTGTGTGTGTGTGTGTGTGTGTGTTTTACCATTCAGCTGGAGTTCAAATTTAGTTAATTTGAATATAAATTTTCCAATGATTGTCCATTATGTTTTATTCATATCAACTTGAATAGAATTCAGATATGACAAAAAAATATTATTCATCAGTTGTTGAAATAAATTTTATACTGTCACTATATTGCTATAATTGTTTAGTAATTGTGTGTGTGTGTGTGTGTTTTACCATTCAGATGGAATTCAAATTTATTTTATTTCAATATAAATTTTCCAATGATTGTCCATTATGTTTTATTCATATAAACTTGGAATGAATACAGATTTGAAACAAAAATTTTTCTTTATCAGTTGTTGAAATAAATTTTATACAGTCATTATATTCCTATAATTGTTTTGTAATGTTGTGTGTGGGTGTGTGTGTTTCACCATTCAGCTGGAGTTCAAATTTATTTTATATCTATATAAATTTTCCAATGATTATACATTATGTTCTATTCATATCAACTCAGAATGAATACAGATTTGAAAAAAAAAATTATTTAATTAAATTAAAAATTATTAAAATTAAATTAATTATTTATTAAATTAAATTAAAAAAATTATTTATTTTATATCAATATAAATTTTCCAATGATTGTCCATTATGTTTTATTCATATCAACTTGAATAGAATTCAGATATGACAAAAAAATATTATTTATCAGTTGTTGAAATAAATTTTATACTGTCATTTTTTTGCTATAATTGTTTAGTAATTGTGTGTGTGTGTGTGTGTGTGTGTGTGTGTGTGTGTGTGTGTGTGTGTGTGTGTGTGTGTGTGTGTGTGTGTGTCTTTCTGTACCATGCATTCTTTACCATGCAGCTTGAGTTCATATTTATTTTATTTCAATATAAATTTTCCAATGATTATACATTATGTTCTATTCATATCAACTCAGAATGAATACAGATTTGAAAAAAAAATTATTTATCATATGTTGAAATAAATTTTAAACTTTCATTATATTCCTATAATTATTTAGTAATTGTGTGTGTGTGTGTGTGTGTGTGTTTTACAATTCAGATGGAATTCAAATATATTTTATTTCAATATAAATTTTCCAATGATTGTCCATTATGTTTTATTCATATAAACTTGGAATGAATACAGATTTGAAACAAAAATTTTTCTTTATCAGTTGTTGAAATAAATTTTATACAGTCATTATATTCCTATAATTGTTTTGTAATGTTGTGTGTGTGTCTGTGTGTGTTTCACCATTCAGCTGGAGTTCAAATTTATTTTATATCTATATAAATTTTCCAATGATTATACATTATGTTCTATTCATATCAACTCAGAATGAATACAGATTTGAAAAAAAAATTATTTAATTAAATTAAAAATTATTAAAATTAAATTAATTATTTATTAAATTAAATTAAAAATTATTAAAATTAAATTAATTATTTATTAAAATTAAATTAATTATTTATTAAATTAAATTAAAAAAATTATTTATTTTATATCAATATAAATTTTCCAATGATTGTCCATTATGTTTTATTCATATCAACTTGAATAGAATTCAGATATGACAAAAAAATATTATTTATCAGTTGTTGAAATAAATTTTAATTTTTCATTATATTCCTATAATTGTTTAGTAATTGTGTGTGTGTGTGTGTGTGTGTGTGTGTGTGTGTGTGTGTGTGTGTGTGTGTGTGTGTGTGTGTGTTTTACCATTCAGCTGGAGTTCAAATTTAGTTAATTTGAATATAAATTTTCCAATGATTGTCCATTATGTTTTATTCATATCAACTTGAATAGAATTCAGATATGACAAAAAAATATTATTCATCAGTTGTTGAAATAAATTTTATACTGTCACTATATTGCTATAATTGTTTAGTAATTGTGTGTGTGTGTGTGTGTTTTACCATTCAGATGGAATTCAAATTTATTTTATTTCAATATAAATTTTCCAATGATTGTCCATTATGTTTTATTCATATAAACTTGGAATGAATACAGATTTGAAACAAAAATTTTTCTTTATCAGTTGTTGAAATAAATTTTATACAGTCATTATATTCCTATAATTGTTTTGTAATGTTGTGTGTGGGTGTGTGTGTTTCACCATTCTGCTGGAGTTCAAATTTATTTTATTTTAATATAAATATTCCAATGCTTGTCCAATATGTTTTATTCATATCAATTGGAATGAATACAGATTTGAAATAAAAGTTTTTATTTATCAGTTGTTGAAATAAATTTTAAACTTTCATAATATTCTTATAATTGTTTAGTAATTTTGTGTGTGTGTGTGTGTGTGTTTCACCATTCAGCTGGAGATCAAATTTATATAATTTGAATATAAGTTTTCCAATGATTGTCCATTATGTTTTATTCATATCAACATGAATAGCATTCAGATATGACAAAAAAATATTATTTATCAGTTGTTGAAATAAATTTTATACTGTCATTTTTTTCCTATAATTGTTTAGTAATTGTGTGTGTGTGTGTGTGTCTTTCTGTGTGTGTGTTTTACCATGCAGCTTGAGTTCAAATTTATTTTATTTCAATATAAATTTTCCAATGATTATACATTATGTTCTATTCATATCAACTCAGAATGAATACAGATTTGAAAAAAAAAAAATTATTTATCATATGTTGAAATAAATTTTAAACTTTCATTATATTCCTATAATTATTTAGTAATTGTGTGTGTGTGTGTGTTTTACAATTCAGATGGAATTCAAATATATTTTATTTCAATATAAATTTTCCAATGATTGTCCATTATGTTTTATTCATATAAACTTGGAATGAATACAGATTTGAAACAAAAATTTTTCTTTATCAGTTGTTGAAATAAATTTTATACAGTCATTATATTCCTATAATTGTTTTGTAATGTTGTGTGTGTGTCTGTGTGTGTTTCACCATTCAGCTGGAGTTCAAATTTATTTTATATCTATATAAATTTTCCAATGATTATACATTATGTTCTATTCATATCAACTCAGAATGAATACAGATTTGAAAAAAAAATTATTTAATTAAATTAAAAATTATTAAAATTAAATTAGTTATTTATTAAATTAAATTAAAAATTATTAAAATTAAATTAATTATTTATTAAATTAAATTAAAAAAATTATTTATTTTATATCAATATAAATTTTCCAATGATTGTCCATTATGTTTTATTCATATCAACTTGAATAGAATTCAGATATGACAAAAAAATATTATTTATCAGTTGTTGAAATAAATTTTAATTTTTCATTATATTCCTATAATTGTTTAGTAATTGTGTGTGTGTGTGTGTGTTTTACCATTCAGCTGGAGTTCAAATTTAGTTAATTTGAATATAAATTTTCCAATGATTGTCCATTATGTTTTATTCATATCAACTTGAATAGAATTCAGATATGACAAAAAAATATTATTCATCAGTTGTTGAAATAAATTTTATACTGTCACTATATTGCTATAATTGTTTAGTAATTGTGTGTGTGTGTGTGTGTTTTACCATTCAGATGGAATTCAAATTTATTTTATTTCAATATAAATTTTCCAATGATTGTCCATTATGTTTTATTCATATAAACTTGGAATGAATACAGATTTGAAACAAAAATTTTTCTTTATCAGTTGTTGAAATAAATTTTATACAGTCATTATATTCCTATAATTGTTTTGTAATGTTGTGTGTGGGTGTGTGTGTTTCACCATTCAGCTGGAGTTCAAATTTATTTTATATCTATATAAATTTTCCAATGATTATACATTATGTTCTATTCATATCAACTCAGAATGAATACAGATTTGAAAAAAAAAATTATTTAATTAAATTAAAAATTATTAAAATTAAATTAATTATTTATTAAATTAAATTAAAAAAATTATTTATTTTATATCAATATAAATTTTCCAATGATTGTCCATTATGTTTTATTCATATCAACTTGAATAGAATTCAGATATGACAAAAAAATATTATTTATCAGTTGTTGAAATAAATTTTATACTGTCATTTTTTTGCTATAATTGTTTAGTAATTGTGTGTGTGTGTGTGTGTGTGTGTGTGTGTGTGTGTGTGTGTGTCTTTCTGTACCATGCATTCTTTACCATGCAGCTTGAGTTCATATTTATTTTATTTCAATATAAATTTTCCAATGATTATACATTATGTTCTATTCATATCAACTCAGAATGAATACAGATTTGAAAAAAAAATTATTTATCATATGTTGAAATAAATTTTAAACTTTCATTATATTCCTATAATTATTTAGTAATTGTGTGTGTGTGTGTGTGTGTGTGTTTTACAATTCAGCTGGAGTTCAAATTTATTTTATATCTATATAAATTTTCCAATGATTATACATTATGTTCTATTCATATCAACTCAGAATGAATACAGATTTGAAAAAAAAATTATTTAATTAAATTAAAAATTATTAAAATTAAATTAATTATTTATTAAATTAAATTAAAAATTATTAAAATTAAATTAATTATTTATTAAAATTAAATTAATTATTTATTAAATTAAATTAAAAAAATTATTTATTTTATATTAATATAAATTTTCCAATGATTGTCCATTATGTTTTATTCATATCAACTTGAATAGAATTCAGATATGACAAAAAAATATTATTTATCAGTTGTTGAAATAAATTTTATACTGTCACTATATTGCTATAATTGTTTAGTAATTGTGTGTGTGTGTGTGTGTTTTACCATTCAGATGGAATTCAAATTTATTTTATTTCAATATAAATTTTCCAATGATTGTCCATTATGTTTTATTCATATCAACTTGAATAGAATTCAGATATGACAAAAAAATATTATTCATCAGTTGTTGAAATAAATTTTATACTGTCACTATATTGCTATAATTGTTTAGTAATTGTGTGTGTGTGTGTGTGTGTTTTACCATTCAGATGGAATTCAAATTTATTTTATTTCAATATAAATTTTCCAATGATTGTCCATTATGTTTTATTCATATAAACTTGGAATGAATACAGATTTGAAACAAAAATTTTTCTTTATCAGTTGTTGAAATAAATTTTATACAGTCATTATATTCCTATAATTGTTTTGTAATGTTGTGTGTGGGTGTGTGTGTTTCACCATTCAGCTGGAGTTCAAATTTATTTTATATCTATATAAATTTTCCAATGATTATACATTATGTTCTATTCATATCAACTCAGAATGAGTACAGATTTGAAAAAAAAAATTATTTAATTAAATTAAAAATTATTAAAATTAAATTAATTATTTATTAAATTAAATTAAAAAAATTATTTATTTTATATCAATATAAATTTTCCAATGATTGTCCATTATGTTTTATTCATATCAACTTGAATAGAATTGAGATATGACAAAAAAATATTATTTATCAGTTGTTGAAATAAATTTTATACTGTCATTTTTTTGCTATAATTGTTTAGTAATTGTGTGTGTGTGTGTGTGTGTCTTTCTGTGTCTGTGTTTTACCATGCAGCTTGAGTTCAAATTTATTTTATATCAATATAAATTTTCCAATGATTATACATTATGTTCTATTCATATCAACTCAGAATGAATACAGATTTGAAAAAAAAAATTATTTATCATATGTTGAAATAAATTTTATACTGTCATTTTTTTGCTATAATTATTTAGTAATTGTGTGTGTGTGTGTGTGTGTGTGTGTGTGTGTTTTACAATTCAGATGGAATTCAAATATATTTTATTTCAATATAAATTTTCCAATGATTGTCCATTATGTTTTATTCATATAAACTTGGAATGAATACAGATTTGAAACAAAATTTTTTCTTTATCAGTTGTTGAAATAAATTTTATACAGTCATTATATTCCTATAATTGTTTTGTAATGATGTGTGTGTGTGTGTGTGTTTCACCATTCAGCTGGAGTTCAAATTTATTTTATATCTATATAAATTTTCCAATGATTATACATTTTGTTCTATTCATATCAACTCAGAATGAATACAGATTTGATAAAAAAAATTATTTAATTAAATTAAAAATTATTAAAATTAAATTAATTATTTATTAAATTAAATTAAAAAAATTATTTATTTTATATCAATATAAATTTTCCAATGATTGTCCATTATGTTTTATTCTTATCAACTTGAATAGAATTCAGATATGACAAAAAAATATTATTTATCAGTTGTTGAAATAAATTTTAATTTTTCATTATATTCCTATAATTGTTTAGTAATTGTGTGTGTGTGTGTGTGTGTGTGTGTGTGTTTTACCATTCAGTTAGAATTCAAATTTATTTTATTTCAATATAAATTTTCCAATGATTGTTCATTATGTTTTATTCATATAAACTTCGAATGAATAGAGATTTAAAACAAAAATTTTTATTTATCAGTTGTGGAAATAATTTTTATACTATTTATATATTGCTATAATTCTTTAGTAATTGTGTGTGTGTGTGTGTGTGTTTCACCATTCAGCTGGAGTTCAAATTTAGTTAATTTGAATATAAATTTTCCAATGATTGTCCATTATGTTTTATTCATATCAACTTGAATAGAATTCAGATATGACAAAAAAATATTATTCATCAGTTGTTGAAATAAATTTTATACTGTCACTATATTGCTATAATTGTTTAGTAATTGTGTGTGTGTTTTACCATTCAGATGGAATTCAAATTTATTTTATTTCAATATAAATTTTCCAATGATTGTCCATTATGTTTTATTCATATAAACTTGGAATGAATACAGATTTGAAACAAAAATTTTTCTTTATCAGTTGTTGAAATAAATTTTATACAGTCATTATATTCCTATAATAGTTTTGTAATGTTGTGTGTGTGTGTGTGTGTTTCACCATTCAGCTGGAGTTCAAATTTATTTTATATCTATATAAATTTTCCAATGATTATACATTGTGTTCTATTCATATCAACTCAGAATGAATACAGATTTGAAAAAAAATTTATTTAATTAAATTAAAAATTATTAAAATTAAATTAATTATTTATTAAATTAAATTAAAAAAATTATTTATTTTATATCAATATAAATTTTCCAATGATTGTCCATTATGTTTTATTCATATTAACTTGAATAGAATTCAGATATGACAAAAAAATATTATTTATCAGTTGTTGAAATAAATTTTATACTGTCATTTTATTGCTATAATTGTTTAGTAATTGTGTGTGTGTTTGTGTGTCTGTGTTTGTGTTTTACCATTCAGCTGGAGTTCAAATTTATTTTATTTCAATATCAATTTACCAATGATTATACATTATGTTCTATTCATATCAACTGAGAATGAATACAGATTTGAAAAAAAAAAATTATTTATCATATATTGAAATAAATTTTAATTTTTCATTATATTCCTATAATTGTTTAGTAATTGTGTGTGTGTGTGTGTGTGTGTGTGTGTGTTTTACCATTCAGTTAGAATTCAAATTTATTTTATTTCAATATAAATTTTCCAATGATTGTTCATTATGTTTTATTCATATAAACTTCGAATGAATAGAGATTTAAAACAAAAATTTTTATTTATTAGTTGTGGAAATAATTTTTATACTATTTATATATTGCTATAATTCTTTAGTAATTGTGTGTGTGTGTGTGTGTGTGTGTGTGTTTCACCATTCAGCTGGAGTTCAAATTTAGTTAATTTGAATATAAATTTTCCAATGATTGTCCATTATGTTTTATTCATATCAACTTGAATAGAATTCAGATATGACAAAAAAATATTATTCATCAGTTGTTGAAATAAATTTTATACTGTCACTATATTGCTATAATTGTTTAGTAATTGTGTGTGTGTGTGTGTGTTTTACCATTCAGATGGGATTCAAATTTATTTTATTTCAATATAAATTTTCCAATGATTGTCCATTATGTTTTATTCATATAAACTTGGAATGAATACAGATTTGAAACAAAAATTTTTCTTTATCAGTTGTTGAAATAAATTTTATACAGTCATTATATTCCTATAATTGTTTTGTAATGTTGTGTGTGTGTGTGTGTGTTTCACCATTCATCTGGAGTTCAAATTTATTTTATATCTATATAAATTTTCCAATGATTATACATTATGTTCTATTCATATCAACTCAGAATGAATACAGATTTGAAAAAAAAATTATTTAATTAAATTAAAAATTATTAAAATTAAATTAATTATTTATTAAATTAAATTAAAAAAATTATTTATTTTATATCAATATAAATTTTCCAATGATTGTCCATTATGTTTTTCTCATATCAACTTGAATAGAATTCAGATATGACAAAAAAATATTATTTATCAGTTGTTGAAATAAATTTTATACTGTCATTTTATTGCTATAATTGTTTAGTAATTGTGTGTGTGTTTGTGTGTCTGTGTTTGTGTTTTACCATTCAGCTGGAGTTCAAATTTATTTTATTTCATTATAAATTTTCCAATGATTATACATTATGTTCTATTCATATCAACTGAGAATGAATACAGATTTGAAAAAAAAAATTATTTATCATATATTGAAATAAATTTTAATTTTTCATTATATTCCTATAATTGTTTAGTAATTGTGTGTGTGTGTGTGTGTTTTACCATTCAGTTAGAATTCAAATTTATTTTATTTCAATATAAATTTTCCAATGATTGTTCATTATGTTTTATTCATATAAACTTCGAATGAATAGAGATTTAAAACAAAAATTTTTATTTATCAGTTGTGGAAATAATTTTTATACTATTTATATATTGCTATAATTCTTTAATAATTGTGTGTGTGTGTGTGTGTGTGTGTTTCACCATTCAGCTGGAGTTCAAATTTAGTTAATTTGAATATAAATTTTCCAATGATTGTCCATTATGTTTTATTCATATCAACTTGAATAGAATTCAGATATGACAAAAAAATATTATTTATCAGTTGTTGAAATAAATTTTATACTGTCATTTTATTGCTATAATTGTTTAGTAATTGTGTGTGTGTTTGTGTGTCTGTGTTTGTGTTTTACCATTCAGCTGGAGTTCAAATTTATTTTATTTCAATATAAATTTTCCAATGATTATACATTATGTTCTATTCATATCAACTGAGAATGAATACAGATTTGAAAAAAAAAAATTATTTATCATATATTGAAATAAATTTTAATTTTTCATTATATTCCTATAATTGTTTAGTAATTGTATGTGTGTGTGTGTGTTTTACCATTCAGTTAGAATTCAAATTTATTTTATTTCAATATAAATTTTCCAATGATTGTTCATTATGTTTTATTCATATAAACTTCGAATGAATAGAGATTTAAAACAAAAATTTTTATTTATCAGTTGTGGAAATAATTTTTATACTATTTATATATTGCTATAATTCTTTAGTAATTGTGTGTGTGTGTGTGTGTGTGTGTGTGTGTGTGTGTGTGTGTGTGTGTGTTCACCATTCAGCTGGAGTTCAAATTTAGTTAATTTGAATATAAATTTTCCAATGATTGTCCATTATGTTTTATTCATATCAACTTGAATAGAATTCAGATATGACAAAAAAATATTATTCATCAGTTGTTGAAATAAATTTTATACTGTCACTATATTGCTATAATTGTTTAGTAATTGTGTGTGTGTGTGTGTGTGTGTGTGTTTTACCATTCAGATGGAATTCAAATTTATTTTATTTCAATATAAATTTTCCAATGATTGTCCATTATGTTTTATTCATATAAACTTGGAATGAATACAGATTTGAAACAAAAATTTTTCTTTATCAGTTGTTGAAATAAATTTTATACAGTGATTATATTCCTATAATTGTTTTTTAATATTGTGTGTGTGTGTGTGTGTGTGTTTCACCATTCAGCTGGAGTTCAAATTTATTTTATATCTATATAAATTTTCCAATGATTATACATTATGTTCTATTCATATCAACTCAGAATGAATACAGATTTGAAAAAAAAAATTATTTAATTAAATTAAAAATTATTAAAATTAAATTAATTATTTATTAAATTAATTTAAAAAAATTATTTATTTTATATCAATATAAATTTTCCAATGATTGTCCATTATGTTTAATTCATATCAACTTGAATAGAATTCAGATATGACAAAAAAATATTATTTATCAGTTGTTGAAATAAATTTTATACTGTCATTTTATTGCTATAATTGTTTAGTAATTGTGTGTGTGTTTGTGTGTCTGTGTTTGTGTTTTACCATTCAGCTGGAGTTCAAATTTATTTTATTTCAATATAAATTTTCCAATGATTATACATTATGTTCTATTCATATCAACTGAGAATGAATACAGATTTGAAAAAAAAAAATTATTTATCATATATTGAAATAAATTTTAATTTTTCATTATATTCCTATAATTGTTTAGTAATTGTGTGTGTGTGTGTGTGTGTGTGTTTTACCATTCAGTTAGAATTCAAATTTATTTTATTTCAATATAAATTTTCCAATATTGTTCATTATGTTTTATTCATATAAACTTCGAATGAATAGAGATTTAAAACAAAAATTTTTATTTATCAGTTGTGGAAATAATTTTTATACTATTTATATATTGCTATAATTCTTTAGTAATTGTGTGTGTGTGTGTGTGTGTGTGTTTCACCATTCAGCTGGAGTTCAAATTTAGTTAATTTGAATATAAATTTTCCAATGATTGTCCATTATGTTTTATTCATATCAACTTGAATAGAATTCAGATATGACAAAAAAATATTATTCATCAGTTGTTGAAATAAATTTTATACTGTCACTATATTGCTATAATTGTTTAGTAATTGTGTGTGTGTGTGTGTGTGTCTGTTTTTGTGTTTTACCATCCAGCTGGTGTTCAAATTTATTTCATTTCAATATAAATTTTCCAATGATTGTACATTATTTTTTATTTATATCGACTCTGAATGAATACAGATTTGAAAAAAAAAATTATTTATCATGTATTGAAATAAATTTTAATTTTTCATTATGTTCCTATAATTGTTTAGTAATTGTGTGTGTGTGTGTTTTATAATTCAGTTAGAATTCAAATTTATTTTATTTCAATATAAATTTTCCAATGATTGTTCATTATGTTTTATTCATAAAAACTTCGAATGAATAGAGATTTAAAACAAAAATTTTTATTTATCAGTTGTTGAAATAAATTTTATACTATCATTATATTGCTATAATTGTTTAGTAATTGTGTGTGTGTGTGTGTGTGTGTGTGTGTGTGTTTCACCATTCAGCTGGAGTTCAAATTTATTTTATATCAATATAAATTTTCCAATGATTATACATTATGTTCTATTCATATCAACTCAGAATGAATACAGATTTGAAAAAAAAAAATTATTTATCATATGTTGAAATAAATTTTAATTTTTCATTATATTCCTATAATTTAGTAATTGTGTGTGTGTGTGTGTGTTTTACCATTCAGATAGAATTCAAATTTATTTTATTTCAATATAAATTTTCCAATGATTGTTCATTATGTTTTATTCATATAAATTTCGAATGAATACAGATTTGAAACAAAAATTTTTATTTATCAGTTGTTGAAATAAATTTTATACTATCATTATATTGCTATAATTGTTTAGTAATTTTGTGTGTGTGTGTGTCTGTTTTTGTGTTTTACCATCCAGACGGTGTTCAAATTTAATTCATTTCAATATAAATTTTCCAATGATTGTACATTATTTTTTATTTATATCAACTCTGAATGAATACAGATTTGAAAAAAAAATATTTATCATATTTTGAAATAAATTTTAAATTTTCATTATATTCTTATAATTGCTTAGTAATTGTGTGTGTGTGTGTGTGTGTGATTCACCATTCAGCTGGAGTTCAAATTTATTTAATTTGAATATAAATTTTCCAATAATTGTCCATTATGTTTTATTCATATCAACTTGAATAGAATTCAGATATGACAAAAAAATATTATTTATCAGTTGTTGAAATAAATTTTATACTGTCATTATATTGCTATAATTGTTTAGTAATTGTGTGTGTGTTTGTGTGTCTGTGTCTGTGTTTTACCATTCAGCTGGAGTTCAAATTTATTTTATTTCAATATAAATTTTCCAATGATTATACATTATGTTCTATTCATATCAACTCAGAATGAATACAGATTTGAAAAAAAAAAAAAATTATTTATCATATGTTGAAATAAATTTTAATTTTTCATTATATTCCTATAATTGTTTAGTAATTGTGTGTGTGTGTGTGTGTGTGTGTTTTACCATTCAGATAGAATTCAAATTTATTTTATTTCAATATAAATTTTCCAATGATTGTTCATTATGTTTTATTCATATAAACTTCGAATGAATACAGATTTGAAACAAAAATTTTTATTTATCAGTTTTTGAAATAAATTTTATACTATTATTATATTGCTATAATTGTTTAGTAATTGTGTGTGTGTCTGTGTCTGTGTTTTACCATTCAGCTGGAGTTGAAATTTATTTTATTTCAATATAAATTTTCCAATGATTGTCCATTATGTTTTATTCATATAAACTTGGAATGAATACAGATTTGAAACAAAAATTTTTATTTATCAGTTGTTGAAATATATTTTATACAGTCATTATATTCCTATAATTGTTTAGTAATTTTGAGTATATGGAAGAAAATATTTGCAAATGATTATTACTTCAATTTGTTTAATGCATGAATACTATCATTTTTATTAGTGGGGGGGGGATTTTCTAATCCTTTACCTTTTTTATATTTAATTTTGTATTGCTGATTTCTATATGCATTTCTTCTCTTTTTTATAAAGGGCATAAGTTTTTGTAAAATTTATGGGGCTGGTAAACATCAGAAATAATTTCCTTGAATATTATATTTGTCTTCATGTCATTTATCCTAAATTTTAAGCTGGATTCTCATTTAAACATGTTTCCTGAAACCACAGATTCTAAATACTTTACATGAATTTTAAATGACACATTCTCAATGAATATTTTCTTTCATTAATGATTTGTTGCCCAGTCTTATTAACTTTTTATTTCAATTGAAGTTCAGATATATTTCATTGCAATTTAATGTTTTCTCTCTGTGTAGATTGTATTATATTCAATCCTACTTGGAATGAAAACACATTTCTAACACAAATTTTTATTCTCCATTTATTACAGTAAAATATGTACTGTCATTGTATTCACACTATTCTTTAATATTTGTGTGAGAATTTGAAAATTTTTCCCAATGATAATTGTTTCGTTTTTGAATAGGTTAAAGAGTCTCATTTTTATTAATTAGATTAAAAAATTTGTAAAATTATGAATAATTTTTTTTAAATTCTCTTTTCCTGATTATTTTATTGATTTCTTCCTTTTTATTTTCAGGGCATAATTATTTCTAAAATTTGTTTGATACCAATGATCAGAATGAATTTATATATATATGAAATTGAGCTTCATGACATTGATACTCAAAAGTAAGCTTGCTATATTTTAAGTATTTTATTTCATACAACAGAGATAAAACACTTCACTTAAATTTTAAATTAATTTTCCATACAGTATCTTTCATTCACTGTTTATTTGGTGTCCAGTTGTGTATGAGTTTCTGTGTGTGTGTGTGTGTGTGTGTGTGTGTGTGTGTGTGTGTGTGTGTGTGTGTGTGTGTGTGTGTGTGTGTGTGTGTGTGTGTGTTTTACCATTCAGCTGGAGTTGAAATTTATTTTATTTCAATATAATATTT